>NC_045617.1:78499758-81185261 GCF_009829155.1 Mustela erminea
AGAATTCCAGTAAGATAGTGAAAGTGTGAATCTGTCACTTAAGAAAAGGACAGTCTAGGGATATGAAGATAGACATCTTCAGAAAATAGGTCGTGATTAAAACCAGAAGAATGCATAGGAGTATATAAACAAAGGAATGGAGAAAAGAAGACGTTTTGAAGAGAGTTCTGAAGAACACCATTCTTGAGAAGTACGTAGTAGAAAATTGAGTGAAAGGGAATTTTTAAGGTGTCAGAAAAGCAGAAAGAACATTGTTTTTTGTGTGCTTTTAGTTTTTCTGAAGGGAGAAGGAGAAATTATTATTGGTTATTTCAGTATTTTTTGGAACACCTGTTACAATTCATTGTATATGGTATGCCCTAAATGTTTATTTAATGTATGAGACATGAGGAATAAATTCACATAAATGTCGCTCTTCTCTTCCTTTGGATTGTTGTTTTCTTAGCAGTAACCCCAGTGCCACTTCTGGTCCAGTGGATCCCACCTCTCAAAAGATAGTAGGTTCAGTAGTGGGCCTGATAGTAAAGGACCTTTGCCTCTAGGGGGAGCTCAAGGAAAGAGTACTGGATAAGGTCAAGTCTGAGGCCTTATTGGGTCACGGCAATAGTGAATTGAGTTTTTGGTAAATCGGGGAAAGGTTAGAAGGAATTAGCCTCCACAGGATTGAATCCTTCATTCTTTTGAAATTGCACCTTTTTAAAAAACTTCACTTGGCAAGAAGCAGATCCAGGCTTGGTTTTCAAACGTGTGTGTGTGTGTGTGTGTGTGTGTGTGTGTGTTGGAGAATTTGAACAACTCTGAAATAAGCACAAGCTTACAATTCCCCCCAGTCTCTTCCAACTCCATTCACCTAACAATTAGCATACTTTTCAGGGTTTTGTTAACTTCTTTCGTCATTACAGGCATTTGATTTTGCAAATATTAGTTGTTTGTTAAAAATACATTTTTACAGTTTACCCTCTCAAAGCCTTCATGATTAAGATTTAAGTGTTGAATATCTCATAAATTCCTGCCTTTCTTGGGGCGCTGGAACCACTCAGTGGGTTCAATGTTTGCCTTCAGCTCAGATGGTGATCCGGGATCCCAGAAGCAGTGTAGGGTACCCTGCTCACTGGGGAGTCTGCTTCTCCCTCTGCCCCTCCTCAAAAAAAATTCCTGCATTTCTTATCAGGAAAAAAAAAAAAAAAAAACTATTTCAGTTCCTTTGTCTGCAGATGTGTTTTGCTCCATGTAGGGGAGCTTTGCATAATGGGTGATAATCCTTGGCACAGGCCACAGGTCACAGAATTTGCCAGACTGTCCTAACTCACTTGCTTTGGGGTTCAGTGTTTCCCTTTGTTGTGTCTACCTTGGTTGAGCTGAGATCACCAAGCATCCTTCTTAAAGGGAATAAGTATGAATCCTTATTATGGATTGTGAGTTTTATTACTGTCAATAAAAAAGTCCATATAAAAGACAAATAAGATAGGAAAACAAAGGATCTAATACTATCTGTTAGTAAACCTTGTTCTCCTTACACTTGAAAAAAGAAAACAACAACAACAACAACAACAAAACAGCAAAGGGTGCTGACATAAAAGTCCTTTTCTACAGTTCTACAGTCACAGCCAAGACAGGATACTTCACATCACAACACAAATGAGCATTCTAAAGCAGGAGGGTTAAGACAACATTCACAAGGCAGGCTTACTGCCATTGGACAGGATTTCCCAGTCCAAAAGGCTCTTCTGTCCTAAAAGGACAAACATTTCAGGTCTCACCGTGGGTAACTGAAAAATAGGATATAAATGAGTCTTCCCAACAGTGAACCACCTATTTGTTTAAAGCATGTTTTGTGAGTTCAGTAAATCAATCTGCTGTTTGATTCATCCATCTAATCAGAAATACGTTCATTAAATGTCTGCTGTGTATGGGGCTCTGCACCTGCATGGAGGTATAAGACAAGTTCCCTGCCCTAAAAAGCTGATAGTCTAAAACTATTGGCAAATGTAAATGGATTCGCTGTTTTCACCAGAGTCCACATCAATATTTTGCTTTGAATCCATTTATCTGAGAGTAATGTGAATTGTTGGTCATAATTACTACAGTAGGAACAGGTACCTAATATCAGTTCCCAGGTATGAGGAATTCTAGACATATTTCTAAATGGCATTTTTCAGGATTCCATGGCAAAGATTTTAAATGGATTTGATCAAAAGTCAAAAGGAGCCCTTTCACATGCTCTTGCTGAGAAACTTGGCACTGGGACTGTACCTAATTGAGAGACTGTTGGCTGAAGTGTATTGGCTTCAAGCCCAATCATAGGACCCTTTGGAACAAAAAGTAAGCCATTAGTTTGCATGCTTAATCCCAAATGATCTTGTATGAGTTTCCCTCATTCTTGGGATTTGCAGGTCCCATGGTTTGGTAGCATGGGAGTGTGACACATTAATCCTCCTCTTTTCTCTCTCTCTCATCCTTACAGATTGCTGCAGACCTCTGACTGTCCTATAAATGGAGATGGAGTTGTGTGTTTCTTTTTTTTTTTTTTTTAGCAACTTAATAGTGAAGCTTACATCAGAATGTGTTAAAGTTACAGGTTTACAGGTATTATTGACTTGAACATCAATCTCACGATAATTTTTTTTGTGGGCCTTGGTAATAACTCCCCTTCTTTTTAAAAGACAGCTTTATTAAAATATACCTTAACTGTAGCTGGTTTAAATTCTAACAATTAATTAATTCTATCAGTTAAGTAATTACATTCTATCAATTAATTTTTTTCCTTAATTATTATTTCTACTTCGTAGAGTCTTATATTCGATTTGTGCTTTTTTTTTTTTTTTCTTTTTTTGGTATCTTCAGAGTGACTAACTGAATGCATTCTGCTAATGCATTAGATATAAAGTTGAGAAATTGAGGACAATTTCTTCATTTGGGGCCCTAGCCTCCATGAACAAAAGCAAATACCCTACACTGAGGTCAGGAAGAATGATTTGGGGTTGAGGCCACAGGAAAGAACAGTCATCAAGGATTCTGTTTTGGACTTACTTAGTTCAAGGTCCTTAGTACACAGTCAACAGTACTACACACACACACGCGCACGCACGCAAGCACACACACACACACACACACACACACATATATATATATATATATTTTTTTTTTTTTTTTCTTTAGGTAAAAATAAAACCTGCACAAATGTAAATTATATGAACTCCATTCTTCCATTATTCATTGGTCTGGCTTTGACAATCCCTTCTTGCCAAATTTTGTTCCCGGTTGTATGGAAGATATTTCTAAAAAATAACTTGAAAGAAGCAGGGTAAATAGTTCTCTAAATAAAATAAATATACACAGTTGTATAAGATTATTAGCAAATGGGTTAGAGTAGATTTATAGTTTCAAAGAGATGGGAGCTTTAAAAGTGGGGTTTCCAAAGTTTCTCTTGAAAAAGTTCTCTCTCCCTGAAGCCTGGCTGGGATTGGAGAAGTCAGACACACTGTGGGGATCTCTTCCTTCTGAGAACAGATTCCCAGTGATCTGGATGAGGCACAGAGATCCACCACCATATACTTTAAGATCTTATTGTGAACTGTCTTGATTAGACCTATTTTAAACTTATGAGGAAGAGGCACCAATTTAGGATTGAGTGGGAAGCATGGATTTGTTCAAGGAGAAAAACAAAGTGAAAATTATTCTGAAAATTTTCAAGTAGAATTAATACTACTAGTTTCAACAAACAATTATGTCTTTTTAAAAATTTATTTAAGCAGCACCTGGGTGGCTCAGTTATTAAGTGTGTGCTGTCAGCTCGGGTCATGAGCCCAGCTCATGGGCTCCCTGCTCAGCAGGAAGCCTGTCTCTTCCTCCCACTCTCCCTGCTTGTGTTCTCTTTCTCTCGCTGTCTCTCTCGGGCAAATAAATAAATAAAATCCTTAAGATAATAAAATAAAATTTATTAAAAAATATTAATGCAGAAATGGCAAGTAATTTCTTATACTGCAAAAAGAACCATGGTTTTGCCTGTGACATTCAAAAGCCATTATTTGTGCAAGAGCTATAGACTTCCTTTACCCACACACTAAACACCTCTCTCTCCTATTTGTGGGGGAGCCCAACTTGCTCCCCCATTCCCTGCGCCAGTTTCTTTCACTGGCAGAGGGTTAAACTTGGACCAGATATATGTCATGTTGATACGTGCATCACTGCACCGACTTTATATAAGTAAGTTCAAAAGACTAGCTCTGCAGCCACATTTTTACAGCCCGTATGAACCAATATTTTGCTATTTGTGATAAAGATGAAGTTTTGCTCTTTATTTTAGTGCTAAATTTTAAAAGATGGGCAAGTTTGATAGAAAAAAATTGAATCAAAGTCAACATAGAAAATTTAGCTTCTTTATTGAAAGCTACATCAAAGAAATTCATTAAAGGGGCGCCTGGGTGGCTCAGTGGGTTAAAGTCTCTGCCTTCGGCTCAGGTCGTGATCCCAGGGTCCTGGGATCGAGCCCTGCATCAGGCTCTCTGCTCAGTGGGGATCCTGCTTCCTCCTCTCTCTCTGCCTGCCTCTCTGCCTACTTGTGATCTCTGTCAATAAATTAAAAAAAAAAGAAATTCATTAAACACATAATACATGTCAAAATCAAAAAAGTCCCCCCCAAAAAGCCTAATAATAGAATAAAAGTTTTATCCTTGTGGGTAAGTATGTTATGAAATCAAGAGGTAATAAGTAAGAAAAAACTATAGAAATGGAACTTACGCTGATGGCTATTACATACTAAATAATCAGATGCTTGCAGGTGTGATGAAAATTGGGCCATTTTCCAAATAACCAACTCCTTTAATATGTAAAAAGACTTGCTGCTTTCAGTATAATCTTTTGTATTTCTTTTTTTATTTTTAAGAATTCATAAACTCCCCTTCCAAGAGTTAAAACATTCTATCAGAAAAAAAAAATAGTATGACTCCAGTGTGTTACTTATATACAGACAGAGAATCTAATTGTAAGATATTTCTTTATAGAAATTGTGTCTTGAGTTTTTTCCCAGAAAGTCTAATATGTGCTTGGTCACAGATGTGTACTCCCTATGGACAGAAACCAGGCAGCCCGTTTCTGAGTGCCTTTTATCGGTTCTGACACATCATTGCTCCTGTTTCTTCAGACGTACCAGAGGATGTAAATGAATAGTGCCCCATCTCACTATAATTAGTGGCCTTATCTAATAAAGGTGCCAAGGTTCCGCTCTTTGCTTTATCTGAGCTCACAGTCTATTTTTTGGAGGGGAGGGAGAAGTACTGTCATCAAGTCCTGCTTAGTGATTGCTGCCACCCTGTGCTATTTTAGAGATTTTGACTCACTCATAATTCAAGGTGACAAAAATGCAAACCACTACTTTGGATTTTGCATTATGACAAATGAAAATGCCATTAAATATATAACAAATTATAAGACATGATAGATTTTTTCCAGAAATCATGAAAAGTAAACCAGAAAAACAAACAAACAAACAAACAAACAAACAGAAAATACACTTTGGCAAATAGCCTTTGGCAAAAATCTAAACTCATAATGATTTTGATAACTTAATGTGTTTTGTTTTCTTGTACCATAGAAACACCACTTTCCATTTGGGACTTCCCATTTCTGCATCTAACTTTTACTCCCACCAACGTTTTCAACTTCTTTGATTCATCAGAAGTCCCATCCACAGATAGTGAAATACAGTACTCCTAAATGCCGTAGGCTTCAATGTCTGGATACATGCTGCCCCACCCCAATGATAACCACATAGTGCTATACTGGATTTCCCCCTCCTTCTTTTCAGAGATTTTGGGCCTGTGCTGTCTACTACTGTAGCCAATAGTAGTTGATGGTAGAAACGGATGAATTTCAAGTCTGATCCATTGAAGTGAAGCCTCCTAAAAGATGCCCAAGTGAAGTTATGTGGTTGCAAAGAATGGAGAGGTTTGGTTCACAGGATTAAAATTATACATGGTATCAAAACATAGAGGTTGAAAAAAATCACTATAGGATAGAATGGAAATTAACAACATAAACTTTGTGAAACAACGTTTTTGTGAAAAACTAAAAATAAAATATTTAAATTTCTACCTGTAAATATAAAAATATGATATTTAAGGTTCTACATGTAAATAGATTTACACAAAGAAAAGTCCATATGTTGAAATGCCTGCTTTTGAGACCTGAGGTTATGTCTATAATGGACATGTATTACTTATGATGTCTTAAAGGAGTTTTGTTTCAATGATAGAAGAAATGAGATTAGTATATTCAAGTCAGGCAACTTCAAACAATACAGAAATGCATACAGTAAAAAGAGAACATTTTCCTTCCACTACCTCTAATGCCACACGCATCACAGAATCCATGTAACAATTTTAGTTTGTAATTTTCATGCACGTTTCCAGGGCATTTACAAACACACGAGAGAAAGATGAATAAGAGAAACATTTTTTGTTTGTTTTTCTTGAGCTTTTGTCTTGGTTTTGCTTCATTATAGTCAGATCTTGAGCCTTTTCCTCTCCTTTATCTATATCCTCTATTGAGATGATTGCTCCTTGTCATTAGTTTTTTTTTTTTTTTTAAAGATTTTATTTATTTATTTGACAGAGAGAAATCACAAGTAGATGGAGAGGCAGGCAGAGAGAGAGAGAGGGAAGCAGGCTCCCTGCCGAGCAGAGAGCCTGATGCGGGACCCGATCCCAGGACCCTGAGATCATGACCTGAGCCGAAGGCAGTGGCTTAAACCACTGAGCCACCCAGGCGCCCCGTCTATTAGTTTTAAATGCCTCTGTATGAGGCATTTTTTTATGCCTAAGCCATTACCTCTACTCGGAGTTCCAGACTCACTCACAATACTTCACTTTCTGATACTGACACTTGACTGTGTATGAAGGACCTTGAACTAAGTCAGTCCAAAACAGAATCCTTGATGCCTGTTCTTTCCTGTGGCCTCAACCCCAAATCATTCTTCCTGACCTCCGTGTAGGGTATTTGCTTTTGTTCATTGAGGCTACGGCCAAAAATGAAGAAATTGTCCTCAATTTCTCAACTTCATATCTAATGCATCAGCAGAAACTTTTGGCTCTTCTAAAATATGTTCTGTATCCACCCACATTTTCCCTCTCCATTACCATTACTTTAGTCCAAACTACCATGTTCACTTGTCTGTATTACCTCATAGTCTCCTTCTTTTCCACTCATTTCTCTTCAGAAACCTATTTTCTATGCAAAGAAGTGATTTGTAAAAATGTATGTCAGATCACCTTACTCCTTGATTAAAAACAACTGGCTTTTCATTTCTTTTAGAATAAAAATCTAGACTCTGTACCATTACCTGTAAATCCCTCCATGATAAATGCCTTATTCTTCATCATTCTGGCCATATTGGTTTTCCCTCCATTCCTAAAACAATATCAATTCATTCTGGCCACAGAACTTTTGTTTTGCTGTTCCATTTATCTGAAAAGCTCTTTCTGCAAATATAAGCAAACCTGACTCTTTCTCAGCTTCCAGGACTAAACCTCAATGGCACCTTCTCAAGGAGTTTCTTCCCTGGCTCTGTTTCTCCCTTATTATACATGTCTTTACAGGTGTGAAGGATAAATACATAAATTAAGCAATTCATGCAATCAACTTAGAAAAATGCTGGTATTATTATTATAAAGTCATTATGCATGACTACCCACTTGGGGTTTTTTCACAAATCATTATGCCAAAAAACGTTCATTTACTAACTTGGGGCCCAGGACCAGGTACTTACACATACTACTTACTTACAGAGGCCAAAAAAAAGAGTCTCTTTTTTTAGTTTATTAATTAGTTTAGTCTCATTCATGAATGTGAATAACAACTCCACTAGCTAGTAGCAAGTAAAAATGGAAAAGAAAATATATGGATTCTATTCTAATTTGAAATTTAATTCAATTTAACTGTTGGGTTTTATATAATTATTTCATCTTTTACATATATCTCCTCAACTCCTTAATTTCCTTGAGAAAGAGAAGGAAAAGGAATTAATATTACCCCAAAACAATATGCAAAGGGGAATCTCTGGCCTCATATTGGTTCTTGTGTAACTCAACCATGGTTAATGAGTAATTACATAATGCCAACATCACTTTAATTGACTTACATACATTACTTAATTTATTCCTTGCAACAATATTATAAGGTGAATATTTTCTTACCCTGGCTTTAAACTGGAGAAACTGAGGCAAAGAGGTGATTTGTGTGTGTGTGTGTGTGCACAATTTTAGTACATTGTAAATGAGGGAGTCAGAAATTGTACCCAGGGAGTCTGCTCCAAACTTGACGACTTTAGCCATCATCCTATGACTGCTGGATCCAGTGAGCTATGGTTGGCTCAGTCCCATCCTTGTGCTTTCTGCTATTGTCTGCTGCTGACATCTATACCTAATGAACTTGTGGTGAAGTCTTCTTGGCTTGGCCAGAGGCTGGGCTGTCAACTCAGCCTTCACATTACACAGGACCTGGGGGAGGTTCAAGAGGAAAAACAAAACCCTGTCAAGGCTTGTCTATGCCATTCCACCTACTTACCAATGTCGGCTGTTCCACATTTTTATTGAACACTATAGAGTGGGATCCTCCTACAAGCCTAATGAGAAATGGTGCCGAGCCCTTATGTTCTCCTCTGTTAAAAGAAAAAAAATCCATGTCTGAATGTCTCATTTCCCTTCTGTCTTATCTTTTCTTTCTCTTTTTCTGCCCATGAGCTGCTGGGCTTAGGGGGTGGGCTGGCTGCTGACTTTGTAACACAAATTTTCACTGTGACGTGCCTTCCTTCTCCCAGAGGTAGCATTTGTTGCTTCCCCTTGTCCATGGGGTATGCCAACAGAATCGCTGTGAGGCAACATGGTGGAAGAGGGATGAAAACGCATTGGTTTCTTATTTGCCGAATATTATCCATACCTCTCTTGTACGTCTTCCCTGGTAGAACACAGGCCAATGATAGTGAGGCTTTGGCTGCCCTTTGTAGACCAGTTTGCTGACTCTTAAACCTCAGTGGTTTACTTCCTTAAAACATATGGTCTATTTGTCATGCATATGACCTTAATAAAAGTCTGTGCAATGCTTAGAAGAATAAAGTACATTGTAAAACCTTTCATCCATCAAATGTCTGTCATACTGCCAGGCCAGGTGGAGTAATAATTGTGCTTACGTGTATCAGCAAAGAACAGTGTAATAGATGAAACTACTTCAACTAATTAACTTACTCATGGCTGTTGGGTTTTGTTTTTTTTCCTGGTTTTTGTTGTTGTTGTTTGACAGAAAGAGGCTTGAAAGACTGAAGTTATCAAAATCAGAGAAAAATGAGGCATGTAGAAAACGTCACCATGGCATCACACTGTCCGTTTAAATACTGAAAAGACAGCGTGTCTAAACACACACAGGTACACACAAAATTCTCTCTCTCTCTCTCTCTCTCTCTCTCACACACACACACACACACACACACATGCACTCAGAACAAATCACCAGAAAAGAACTGTATTATAAGGTGAATAAAGGAATGAATGAATGAGTAACCTTGATATATATACTAATGAAAAAGAAGACAATTTAATGTATATTATACTGTTATAAACTGCTCACTGTTTTAATTTCTTGGGGCTTCTGCAAAAAATTACCACAACCTTGGTAACTCAAAACAACAGAAATTTATTCTTTCATAGTTCTAGATGCCAGAAGTTCAAAATCAGGGTGTCGATAGGTTCTGTGAAGGTTCTCCTAAAAGTTGCAGGGAGAATCCATTCCTTCAGTCTTCGAGCTTTTGGTAGCTACCAGCATTCCTTGGAATCCTTTGGCTTATGGTTACCTTTTTCTAATTGCTGCCTCAGTCTTCATATCATCTTCTCTATGTGTCAAATCTTCCCATTCTTCTCTTTTATTAGGATACATGTGATGACATTTAGAGCCCATCCATATAATCTAAATAATCTCCCATCCTAAGGAAGGAGAGGTCACAGGGAAGGGGAAGAGAAACATCTGATTTTTAAGGCTCAAATGGAATGGCTTTTCAAGCTTTCTAGATTTCCACGTCCAAGAAAAACTTAGCCTTCAACATTCCAGCTCTCCCATAAATCTGCTTACTACCTTTCCCCAGATTACTCAAAATAGCTTCACTTTTCATCATTTTATGCTTACTTGAAATTAATTGCTTCGTGATTTTGACCATTATAAATTAGTATTTGCCAAATTATGTAATGATATAAATGCCTATTAACTCAGTGCAAATGAGTACAATAAATACACGCTGTAGAAAGGAGAGTGGAAATTGGTAATTCATTTTTATCTGTCCTCCAATTGTGCTTCATTTTTCTTCCATGTTCCTCCTCCCCAAGTAAAATGAAGATAGGCATAGGGAAAAATAGCTATGTATGTATGCCTTTGCTGTTACACATTCAAGGGAAAGTTTGGAACTACTTTTGAAAAACTAAAAAAAAAACACACAAGATCTCCCCAAATTAATAAAGTAGAATTAATCAAGTTGGATTATCTGGATACTTTTTGTAAAACTTTTCTTCATTTAATTTATATTAGTTTCATATCAGTTTGGTGCTGGAATGGAAAAAGACCCCAAGTGAGCCACTTGGCTTGAGGTCGTTCCACAAGCATCAAAAACAAAGGCTTCTTCTGTTTCATTGCTCCAACCTTCATGACATGTGGCTTCCATCTTGTGTCCAATTTATGGTCCATCCTTCTCCTTCCCATAACTGGAAAAGGTAATGGGAGTAATGGAAGAACATCCCTTTAAGGAAAAATCCTGGAAGCACACAGTACTTCTGCTCTAGACGCCAAAACCAAATCACATAACCACAACCAGCTGCAGAGGAAGCTAGAAAATGTACCCTTTATTTTGGATGGCCTTGTAAGGGTTAAAATTCCATTACCATGAGAAAACATAGTGAGGATCAATTAAACATCTTTTCCAACAATACATCCATTTCCCTACCCATAGAGCATACACAGACCCTCTGCGTGTCTTTTTCAGCATCTAACAACCTATAAAATAAAAGACGAGTAATGTGACTGCCCCTCCAACACACATGCCAAATCTACAATGGTAGAGTATGACTAGGATAACTGTCATAAAGTCTCTAATTTTAAACAGGGAAAGATGGAAATACTGAAGAGTCATCTGTCTATAAAGATTATAAAGGGCTGTTGGGTAAGAACCGCAAAGATTCTTTGCCTAAGAATGAGTTCTTACATAGCCACTCTGACTGCACTTGATTCTTCACTCTGAGAGAAGCCCACAGCTCTGTTTTGGGGGCGTTCCTTTCTAGTTTATTGTCCTCTGTGGCCACCTCTGAAGAATGTTTGAAGACTGCCCAGCTTTTGCAGTCTGATTTGGTCTGGTACTAAATGATCTGCTTTAGAGCTTGAACAATAATCAATCTTTGTAAGTTTAGCTTATACATTCTTTGACAATACAATGTCCTCAAAAACTTAGTAGGTTTTTGTTCCTACTCAATTCCATTTGGGAGTAACCAGAGCCCCTGTTTTGGACATAATTCTAAAACCTGAAATCACTATTTCTTTCTTTACTGGTTTCTGAGTTCCACTTCCCAGTTCCACCTTCTCAACATTATGAATACTATCTGGAGGCCGTTTGACACATTTGCCTTGAATGAAATAACAATGCTCCTGATCTGATCTTTATCACCTCACTGGCTTCACTATCTAGCAGATACTGTAAGGCCCCAGAGCACCAGCATAAACATTCCTTACCCAGGGGGTGATCTTAAGGGGGTAGTCTGGAAGGGAAGCCGAAGTTAGATGAAGGTGTGAGGGATGGAATATGAAGTTAGGGAAGTTAGGGAAAACAGCAGGAATAAGAGCATGTAAGGGAAATGTGGTATATGAAAAGAAACATTGACAAACAGACCAGAGATAGGACTGAAAATGTAGCTGAGCTCTGATGATGATGCAAAGTTTATATACTAGGCTAGAAAGGGCCATTTTATAGTTTGAATAGTGTGGTACTGAACCAGATTTTTGATACTCCATTCCAGTAACAGTGTGAAGAAAGATGGATTTAAGGAACAAAAATGTTGAGGCAGAGAGAGCAGCTAGAAAGTTATTTAGTAAACCAGGCAAGAGATAATGACAGAATGATAATTGGGTCAAGAAATATTTAATAAATATGATTGGTAGAACTTGGTGATTATGCAGTTGTAACAGTGTGAGTGAAAGGAAAAAGGCAAAGTCAAGGGCTCATAGAACGAACAGAGAAAGGAGATTGATTCTATCTCAGAGCTACTGAGATTTAAAAAAAAAAAAAAAAAAAGCCTGTATGAATTCCAGGTGTAAATATTCATAGGAGGTAAATATTCATAGGAGGTAAATATAAGAAACCCTTTATTCAGGAGAAGACTATACTAGAAAAGTCCCCTGGGTGAGTCATTAGTGAACAAGCAACTGGTAAAACCTTGAAACAAAATGATAGCTCTCAGATAAAGTATATACTGTAGGACGAAAATTTGAGAATCATCAAAATTTTAGAGGAAGGCAGAAAAAAAGAGGCCCCTGAAGAAACCAAGAAGGAGTTGGAGAAACAAGACAGGAAGCATGGGAGTGGTGTAAGAGAATATTTCTGAGGAGTGAGGGAAGAGACCAGATGGCAGTGGGTTCAAGAGTGAATGTGGGAAATGGGGAGCATAAGTCAGGGCTATGACACTTGCAGAGGAGGAAAGAAGGAAGGCAGTATAATAACAAGAGAAGACAAGGTCAAAAATTGGACTTTCTTTAAGGACAGGAGATTTGTTCACAATATAGACCAATGAGAAGTTGAAGAGAAGGGGGCTGAAGGTGTTGGAGAGGCAGGGATAACTGATGGAATAAGATCCCATTCCAAGAAGAGAGGAAATCGTAAGCATGGTGGGGAGATTGACCTTGGTCAGGAGGGGGGTCTTAATCCCTTAAACTGGAAGGTGTGCATACAAATCAATATGTCAGAATTGGGAAAAAGGAAAGCTGAGGGAATTTACACTTATGGACTTGGTCTTGCCACTGGGAATAAGGAGCTGTGAGTGAACATGGCTTGGGGTCTACTGCCCTCTTCACCATCTCTGCACTTACACACCATTTAGATCCAGCTAAAGAAATGGGGTTTAAACACACTGTGAGAACACAGGAATACAAGAGAGTGAGAAAGACAAAAACTTAAAAGTTGATCCCAGCAGGTCCTGCTATGAGGGTTAGGGTGCTGTCATTTACAACTCTAGGAAGTAGTACCCAGAGAAAGCAGAACTACTTTCCTTCCCTTGGCATCTGCCATTACCTCATGCCCTTACAGACTGGAGGTCCCTGAGTTTCCATTTAACCTATAATCAGTCCAGAATATTCAGTAGGGGAAACCTGGACATAGTTATTTTTGAAAACTAATCTCTAAAAATCGATAGAATTTGACCAAATTAGTGGTAGTTTCTAAATAACAATTCTTTATAATCGATCAAGCATCCAGACGTTTGAACTAGCATATCTAATAACCATTCTGTGATTTTAATGCTTAAATCATTTTCTTGTATGAAGTTTATCTGAGTTTGGTAAAATATAAACCAACAGTAATGTCATTTGAAAGCCAGAAATCAAAGGGAAAAGAGAAAGAACAAAAGGGTGGGGGGAGACAAAGAGAGAAAAAGGAGAAAGAGACAGAGAGAATGTTACAAGAATTAAAATTAACTTAAGAACTGAACTTGCAGAATCAAAAATATTTCACCTGGGAAAGAAAGACTTTCCGAGTAACTCTCCACACTTGCTTGTGTGGTCAGGAGTTTACACCAAGGCTTTTTGGAACCCATACCTAGATTTTCTCTTTTTCCCCATTCTTTTTTAAAAGTATTGCATAATGTGAGTCTTTTGAGATCTATAATGAGACAGGGAACAAATCAAAAATTTTAGGGGATTTTGGCACACAGGCAGTTTGTGAAAATGAATGCTAAGACACTACAGAATTTCATTTCTTATTAGAAACACATGCACCTACTTCTGTAACTTAGAGATTGTAAGGCTACAGTGCTGAGCTGCTCTCATAGTTACCTAAATAACATCTTTGTTTTATTGTTTTATTTATTTATTTATTTATTTATTTATTTATTATTTTAAAGAGCAGGGAGGGGCAGAAGGAGAGAGAGAATCTTAAGCTCCATGCCCGTTGAGGAGCCCAACTCAGGGCTCCGTCTCAGGACCTTGAGATCATGACTTGAGCCAAAATCAAGAGTCTGACACTCAACCAACTGAACCACCCAGGTGCCCCATAGCATTATTTTAAAGCACAAGGTGTACTTTCCTGAATTCAGTGATTTGTCTTACTATCTACGTCGCTTAAAGTCATGTTTGTTCTTGATCTGATTCTTCTCCTCATGAAAATTTCTCAAGATGCTATCAGTGAATGCAATGTTTAGAAAACTCATATGGAGTTAAATGTGTCACTGTTCTCTTTTATCAGTGTCTTCTCTTTAATCCTTTCCTCCCGTGATCACCAATATAGCATCAGTTCAAACTTCAGATCAATGCAGAGAAACCCAATTTTATCATTCTTACATTTTGTGTCTTTCTCTTTGCCAAGGGATAACTTCTGTTCTCTCTATAAAAGCAAGATGAGTACGTAACCACGTAAGTAAGTCCCCCCCACACACACACTCAAACACACACACACACACACACACACATCACACACACACACACACACACACACACACACACACACAAACACAAACACCAGACTCCTACAGAAGGAAGAGAAAGCTCGAGACAAACGAACTTCCGTGACAAATTTTCCACACTGGACCAAAAATAGCCCTTCTGCACTAAACCACCAATTCAGTGCAAAAAAAACTACCATCTGGTTACTGTCAGATCTGCTAGTGCATAAAAGAAGACTCTGTTTTTATACTTTATTTTTCTTTCCCCAAACACGCTGGGTTTCTTTCCCACTCTGTGTGTTGTGTCTGGAGAAGGCCATGCTAAAGCACTGTCATTGGTTTGTACTTGCCACCCCCAAAAGTGATGAGCTACCTTCACTATTTTAAATGATAGATTCCCAAATGCTGACAAAGCCCAGTTCTGAAATAACTGTTCTTACTGTTTTACTGCAAATTAACGCCCTAATAATTTTCCCTAGCATTAGCATGTGTTCCCACACAGAACTCTGATACCAGAAAAACTGAACCAACATGTACAGAAAGGAGTGAAGCCCTGAACAATGCCCAGGAATCCTCTCCAGTGGCCCGGTCTGAAGATGGTCATGATGTAGACCCTGGTCTACACTGCCAGATTTTCCAACCCCCAGAGTGTGAAGGCCTCACTGAGTGCTTCCCTCACACAGCTGCTTTTATTTCCCTAATAATAAAAATAGCAGAAACACATCTGTTTTCATGCTTCACTGTTGACAGTTCACCAAAAAATGTGCATCCAATAGCTTTTATCCAAATAGACAGAGACATGCTGGGTCCAAAACACAGAGAGGTTATATGATGTTTTGGTTTTAAGTTTGTGCAAGAAATTCAATTTTTGCATTTTATGTCACGCCTAGAACAAATCTCTCTCACATTCTGACAATATTCTTAGTGAGGTTCCAGACTATTTCCTAGAGTGTCTGCAATGCGTTAAAACTCATTTCTATGTTTTATAAAGTATATTTTGAGGTAGTTATTTGAAAAAAAAAGAATTATGAGTAGTATTTCAGTTCAAAGCAAGGAATGGTAAAGAAGCACAAATGCATGTAAAATGCACATAGGACGCAACAGAAAGTTGTGAGCAGAAAGAGAATTCCTTCTTTATTGTTACTCAGCATATCTATATTTGTTCTTACTTTAGATTTTTCTCCCCCCACCAAATAAACCACAACCCATCTTGAAAAGAAAAGGTTATTTTTCTTTGATAAAAACCTGTGTAGGAAAAATGTTCAGTTCAACACAGAAGTATTTTTCATAATCTTGGGATAATAATACATGCAGTGTAATTTTACCACTCATAAAATAGAATGAGGGAGAGAGGCATAAAATATAGCATGTGAAAATTTGTATCCTCCCCCCACCAAAAAAAAACCATTTTCAAACATGTCTTTTCAGGACACCCAGTGTAGATGAGTGTCAGATGAATAATGTGATCAATGAAGAAGGTTTTGGGAGGAGAACAAAGAAATGGAAGGTTGTTGGCTTTCATCTTAGAGTTTGCTTCAACCACATCAAATAGATATTTAAAATATATGACCATATGCTACTTAATAATAATAATTATGTGATTATTTTAATATTTCAGATTATTAGAATCAAAATATTTTAAACACACACTTAGCTTTTCTACCTCTGCTACTAAAATTCAATTTCAGAACTAAATCTTCTGATTAATCTCTTTTTGTTGGTATTAATCTGAGATTCTTCCATCTAATAGTAAACAGTTAATTTATTGTCAAGATGAAGAAGAAATATAGTCTTTTGTTTCAGATGGAAACATCGAAGAACTTAAAGGGAAACACAATTATCTACTCATGTCCCCAAAGTTTAAACTGCAGAAACCTATATATAACTAAATGGACTATTGAGAAGAGTCTAGCTGCTTTTCTAATATAGGAACAAATAATGCTTCCTCATGGGATTAGATTACTTTGAAGTAAGGGTCTCAACACCTTCACTGCCAGAAGGACCAATTAATAACATAAAGATCTAATGCTCTTATAGCAGAATTATGCAGAACTATTCAATATAATTTCAGGCTAATACTTTTGAAAGATTTATTTCAAGAGAAGTAGAAGTTTCATTGGTGGCCCATGCTTTCATCTACCTCTACACTCCTTTTTATCAAGTCAGTGATAGTCTTTGATCAATGTGACTTTCCAACCGACATGCACCTGCTTGAACATGCTGAAACTCAACTTCAGATGGGATGCCTATATTCTCTGGACAGGCGTTTATTAGCTAATAAACCAACAATAAGTAGCCACTGTCCTTTTAGAGTTGCTTGCATTTAAAAAGAAAAAGAAACGATTTCACCTTATGAAAGTATTTGTCATGTATTCACACACTATATTGTACCTTGTGCAGAATGCTTGGATGAGGTTAGGCCTCTTCTCCAGATGATTAAGATCTAAACATATTTTTTAACAAATCCAAAATCAATCTGTATGGTTAAAATAGAAAAACGCATAAAAAGAAAAAAGTAATATAAGGATCAGCCTCCCCACTTATAAAGTGTGAGTGAAAGACTTGCACTTTAATTTTTTTCTTGATCTTAGAAAAATCCGAATTTTCTAGAAAAAGGAAGAGACTAGAAATGGGATAGTAAGGGCTTATCTTTAAGCATTTCTTACTGCACAGGATAGTTTTCTCTGCAGCCTGCCTCTCTAGTCTTATTCATACTAAGTTCAAAATTTTATTCTGCTAAACATTGTTCTCTGTGATGATTCATCATTTACCAAATATAAAAGGTCTAGTAGAAAAAATTCTTTACGAAGTAAAGCAGGATCTGAATTTTAATCCTCATTCCTCCATTAATTGAGAATTCATTTTGGCCAAGTCCACTGAACTGCTCCATGACTCATTTTAACTCATTGATAAAATAAGTGTAATAATGTCTGTGTTGTCTTACAAAAATGTTGAAAGTGGAGAGCATTTTGAACATTACATGTGTTCTATATTATTATTGTTAGCAAACCTGCCAAAGATTATTTCTAAATTTAAAATCAAAAGTCACAAATGAATTTTTCATTTACTCAGGCATATGGAATCTTGAAGCACAATTAAAGATCTCTAAGTGTCCCTAGGAGGTAAGTGGTAAAACAACCCAGCTTTGCCAGATACTGGGAGTTATAAAAACTTTACTCTGTCCCCACCCACGCTGGTCTTCTTCCAGTTCCCACTCACAACTTTCTAATCTGATCAATGAATTCAGTGATTTTAAATACAGGATTAGGACAACATAGTGATTAGCTATTTTATGGTTCTGTCCAACTCTATCTGTCAGCATTTCTCTTCTCTCACTTTGCTTCAGCCATAATGAGCTCCTGTTGATATTAAGCCTTTGTCATGGTGTCAGGACTTTTCCCTTTAAACTATTTACTGCTGCTCCATATCTTCACCTTGCCAACTCATTCTAATGCTCAGACCTCTTCTCAAATATTACCTTCACAAAGAGCCTCCCATGACAATGCAATATTCACAAGAAAGAGATCTCTCCCATTACTCCCCATCACATCATTCTCATAGCACTTACCATTTTATTTATCTCATTCATTTGTTCATTTAGGATTTGATCAAATGAAAATAGAATCATCCTTTATATCTCTCTTTTCCTCACTCTGACACCTAATCTATCAGCCAGTCATCTCCATCTCCAAAATATGTTCAGGAAATGATCATTGATGTTCATCTCTACTGTTATTACACTATCTAGTAACCAACATCACTACTTTAGCCTATTGCTAATTGGAGAACCTGTTTCTACTCTATCCCTGTATATTCAATTTTTTTCATGATAGTCTTCATGGTCGTTTTAAAAAGCATAAGTCACATTCCTCATATACCTATTTAAAATTTTCCAGTGGTTTCCCAAACTCAGAAGGAGATTTAAACTCTTTACCATGACATGTAAGGCCAACCACTTCTCTAATCTCATCATCTACCTTCCCTTCTCACTCCCACCAGCATTTTTCTGTTAGCCTTCTTCCTGTTCCCCCAGGGCATTCACTTACTGTCTATGCTTGAACACATGTCCTCCTTTTTTAAAAAATTAATTAATTAATTAATTTGACAGAATGAGAGAGAGACAGATCATAAGTAGGCAGAGCAGCAGGCAGAGAGTGGGAAAAGCAGGCTCCCTGCCGAGCAGAAAGCCCGATGTGGGGCTCAATCTCAGGACCCTGAGATCATGACCTGAGCCAAAGGCAGAGACTTAACCCACTGAGCCACCCAGGTGCCCCAAACACACGTCCTCTTGACCTTTACATGATGGTTTTCTCTCATCATTTAAATCTTATCTCAAATGCCACCTGCTTAGACAGGGGCCCTTCTTGACCTTTCTCCATGATTTGTTACTTTCCATCATTTTACTATAATTTTCTCCACAGCAGTGATCACTATCTGAAATAATCCTATTCTTTTATTTTCTAATTTTTAAGTATATTATCTGTCCTACTGATATGTTAGATCTCTGAAAGCAGAAACTTTTTTTTTTTTTGGTCTTACTCGTTGAGGTTTCTTCACTACTTAGAGTAGGATCTATCAAAATAGTAGAGTCTTAATTCAGTATTAGCTAAATGAATTAATAAGTGGTTCATTGCCTGTCTTCCTCATAAAAATGTAACTTCCATGAGGGCAGGAACTTGCCTGTCATATAGACTGCTGTATTCCCATCACCCCACCCAGTGTTTGATGAGTACTCATTAGTTATTTTTTAGATATTTGTTGACTGCAAGATAAATGAATGACTGATTCTGAAGAAGGTAATAGATGTAAGCATTTCTAGGCTACAAATCAAAATATATTTGTAATAGGTATTGTGGTAACAGAAGTTAGAAACTCTAATATCTTTTGGCAGCCTATACAAAGGGCAGGTAGCCAAGATTTTCCTTTGAAAGATGTGGTTGAGTCACTAAGTATAGATTCTCATTCCAGACCAAAGTACTCGATCGCTTAGCTGCAAGTATCATTGCTTACTGAAGGTTCTCAGCTGAGTCCTCTCAGGGATCACTTTCTGCTAGCTGGAACTACCTCTTCAAGGTTATGCCTCTTGCAAGGAGAACCTGCATCCAATGACAGTTGATGAAGGGCTACAGAGGCCTAGCCCTCTATCTCAGTTTGGAACATCTCCAAAGTGCAATCCTACATTCAGAGCTCTCTGTAGGGTTGTCTGAGGCCTCTGTTGCAATTGTACTGCAGGTCTTCAGCTTCTCTCTGAGCCCACTCCAACTTCTCTTACTCTCAATGTGCTCCTACGGTGAGGACTCACCAGTAGACCACCTGCAGGCCAATTTCCATGCAAGAATCTGTTTCCAAGAGAACATGGGCCATGCAATTATGAAAGTAAGGTTATTTTTAGATTATTTTTGGTAGCTTTATTGAAGTATAATTTACATACTAAAAATTTTACCCACTTTAAGTATGTAGTTCTATGATTTCTCTTTAATTTAAATTTAATTAATTGACCTATAATGTATTGTTACTTACGGAAGTAGAGGTCAATGATTCATCAGTCTTATATAATACCCAGTGTAGATCATGTGCCCTCATTAATGTCCATCACCCAGTTACCCCCTTCCCTCATGCCCCTCTCCTCCAGCAGCCCTCAGTTTGTTTCCCATGATGATTAAGTCTCTTATGGTTTGTCTCCCTCTCTGATTTCAAGTAAGGTTAATAGATGACATATAGGGGCACCTGGGTGGCTCAGTGGGTTAAAGCCTCTGCCTTCAGCTCAGGTCATGATCTCAGGGTCCTAGGATCAAGCCCCGCATCAGGCTCTCTGCTCAAGTGGGGAGCCTGCTTCCTCCTCTCTCTCTCTGCCTGTCTCTCTGCCTACTTGTGATCTCTGTCTGTCAAATAAATAAATAAAAATCTTAAAAAAAAAATAGATGACATACAGTTTAACTTTGAGTTGCTAGTGATTTTGACTCCAATTCCAACGTGTGGTTTTGTCTCCATACCACCAGGCAGTTCTCTGACACCAGCTGGGTGTCCTATAAGTTCAACTCAATTCTGACACTATCTACCTGGGAGATAGTATTATTTTCTACCATTAAGGACTCAGTCCCATAAGCCTGCCCACTCCATTACCTGTGCTTCTAACAAATCAGCTGTAGATCCAAGGTTCCAACAACTGCCTCCTTGGGTTCAATTAATTAGCTAGAGTGGCTCATAGAACTTAGAGAAATGAGTGACTACTCATTTTACTTACTAGATCACTGGTTTATTATAAAAGGATATAACTTAGTAACAGCCATATGGAAGAGATGCATAGGGCAATGAATCAGGAAAGGGCATATGTTTTCTGGATGCCCAGCTTTCCTTGCATCTACATGTTTTCACCAACCTGGTAGCTCTCTGAACCCAGTGCTTTTTATGGTTTTTATAGAGGCTTCGTTATATAGATAAGATTGATAAAATACTTAGCCAGCAGAGACCAATTTAACCTCCTTTCTCCACCCCAGATGTCAGGGTGGTGGAACTGAAAGTTCCAATGGTCCAGTCACAAGGTTGGTTCCATTGGCAACCACCCCTCCATCCTTAGGTGGGGTCCAAAAGTCATCTCATCAATTAAAAAAAAAAGATAACTTTGTTGCTCTCACCACTTCGGAAATGCCAAGTGTTTTAGGAGCTTTGCCAGAAACAGGCATAATCAAATATATATTTCTTACTATAAATCACATCAAGGTTCTCATAATTGTCATTTCTTTTTGTATGAGAATACCATAAGTTAAGTACTGGTATCATACACAAATAAGCAAAACATAGAGGGACCGTTTTGAGGAATTCACCCTCTTTCACTTTGGGGAAGAAATGATATGTTACAATAAAGTAATAGAATTTGCCATACAAGGAGAAGGTACATAAAACAATAGACCATCAAATAAAAAGCCTAGGTACTAAATGTATATCATATGCAGTACCACATCATTTGTTTTTTCACAGAAAGGGTGTTCTCACATGGACAAAAATGTGAATATAAGCTGGATGTTTCTTTCTTTTTTTTTAATATTTTATTTATTTATTTGACAGAGAAAGACACAGTGAGAGAGGGAACACAAGCAGAGGGAGGGGGAGAGGAAGAAGCAGGCTTCCTGCTGAGCAGAGAACCTGATTTGGGGCTCAATCCCAGGACCCTGGCATCATGACCTGAGCCGAAGGTCGATGCCTAACAATGGAGCCTCAGGTGCCCCTAAGCTGGATGTTTCTAAGAAGATGAATAAAATGTCATAAAATCCAGGCATGAAAATCATAAGCTCTATGTGCAGAAAAAACTCAGAATTCACCCAAAGCTTTTTGCTTATTTGAACCCTAATTCTAACAGCCTTGATTTCCTGGTTTGGATACAGCTATGCATTACAAGTTCTAAGTTAAGTGTGCGTGTGTGCCATCATGATGTTGTTAGAGTAAAGGAAGATACATGAGAAAAGAACGTTTCAGGAGGACAGAGAGCCATAGAAGTTGCAGGCAGATCAATGGTCAGTAAGATTGCCTCTGAATAGGAAAATCTGTGTTCAGATCTGGCTTTTTTACCTCCTTGTTTGTGTTAATTATTTCACTTGAACTCCTTGTTTTTAAAAATCTCAGTACTTGTGGCAAAAGAGTAAATCTCAAAGATGTCTACATCCTAATATGGTTATAATAAAAATCACATCAAATAATGCTTGCAAAATAATACAATTTCTGGTACATAGAATGTTAATTATGGTTCAGTATGTATGGGAGCAAAATTGTTCTGTTCACTTCAATGGCACTCAAAGTCACTGTTGATGTTTTTATAAGCATGACCTCAGTTTCAAAAATAAGTTAAATTTGCCTGCTGGCTTTTTAAGAGAGCAAGAAAGTATGAATATATTTTTCTCTAAAAATTCTTTTTTTTTTTAAAGATTTGTTTATTATTTAAGAGTGACAGAGTACACTTACACATGCGGGGGGGAGGGGCAAAGGAAGAGAATCTTCAAGCAGACTCCCTGTTCAGTGTGGAATCAGATGCAGTTCAGTCCCAGGACTGATGAGATCATGACCTGAACTGAAACCAAAAGTCAAACACTAAACTGACTGAGCCACCCAAGAGCCCCGAAAAATTCTTAATCTGAAAAAACCCACTAAATCTTACTTGCTTGTAAAATGCTTTTAGGAAAGGCATGTCATTTCTTTAAATGTCAGAAAAATTATTTATATAACTATACATAGTAACAAATCATAGCACTCCCAAGGTCAAACACAATATTTATAGAAGAGAATCTCATCAGCTCTTCTTGAGCGTATTTACTATACTTCATACACTGTGACCTGAGAAAGAAGGTCTCACAGAGTATAGAACTAGTATCATCTCACACAAACATGTCTAACTACATAGAGAAGTAAGAGAAATTACTGAAGGTTTATCATAGAAATAGAAATGTGCTCTTATATCAGAATTTAGGTAAGACAAAGTTTTTATGTTGACAAATATTGTAAATAGATGAAAAGAAAAAATTAAGCCAACAAGGAAATGATGACTTAGTGATGTGATTTCTAAGATTATAGGCTCCAGTTTCACATTTTAGGTTATGAGTAAGAGGGAGAATAAATCTTGGGGATCGTTTTCCCTAGTAACTCTAAAACACTCTTGGAGCACAAGTACTGGGCTTTCATGAAATTTTTACAAGTCTATGGATGAAAAAGATTAATGAGGACAATGTAGTCATTTCTTATTTAATCTAGAATTATTCTCTTAAAAGACTGATATTATTCTGAGATTGTATTGTTCCCATTTCTCAGCATTCAAATTCTTCTTTAATACAATGAAAACAGAAGTTTGTATTTTTAAAATGCTCTTATTTAGCAAAAGAAAGAAGGAAAGAAAGAAAGAAAGAAAGAAAAAATTTAAAGTTGACAGCCCCATGTCCAATATCTTCTGTCTTTAATTTTACTGACCCATGAATCCCACAAGTCTCAAGGCAGATGCTGTAGTCCCACTTCTCCATTTTGCAGGGGAAGACACCTAGGCCCAGAGAGGTAAAATATCCTTCTTAGGATTCCTGACTAACTTGATAGCAACACCAACCTAAGAACCCAGTCATCCCTTCAGTCTTTTATCTACAGTCACTGACATAACTTTTTTGAAGAATAAAAATAGCCTGTACATGTTTTCTAAAATAGATTATCAAAAATGTTCTAGTGCTTATTGGCTTATCAAAACTGTATTATGCATATCTAAATTTATTTATATTTCAGCAGATAATCTAATATAAAAAATTGCCTTTTTACTTATTGTTTACTTTAGGATTGGTTCACTTTTCCAGAAATACCTGACCAGTAGGGCACTTCTGTCCCAATAAAAGATAGAAGCTAAGTGACAACATATCAGCCCAGATGACAAACATTCATATCCCAGGAGGGCAAGTGCTTAGAATCCTCAGTTGGATTTTAAGTGGTTTGGGAATGTTAGCAGAAGTTAGAAACTCTAGTATCTTTTAGCAGTTTATTGGAAGGGCAGGTAGCCAAGAATTTTACTTTGAAACACCTAATTGAGTCAGTAAAACTGACTAACTAACTATGGGTGGTTTTTCTTATCAATGTTGCCAATGATAAAGATAAGCAGCATTTGTTTGGAGGTACTGTAAATAACTCTGCCCTGAGGTAACTAATTTGCATTTCTGGAGAGATGACAAAAGGGAGGCTCCCCCAGGACCGCATGGGCTTTTCCAGGTCTTGGGAAGTGACAGAATTATTTCCTTAGCTGCTAGGAAGCATTATATTAGGTACATTTTTAAATAAAACACGAGGATGTAACTTGAATCCCTAGGCATGCTACACTTATATTGGTTTACTCTGGTTGTCTGAAAATGAAAGTTTTTATAATTGTGTACATAATGTCTTTGAACTCTGAGCATCTGCCTGAAACAGCTGTTCCTGATTAAAATTAAACCAAAGCTTTTCACCAATGGAGAAACTGCAGCAGATAAAAAGAAAAAATTGTGGGTGTTATTGGGACTGTGCAAGCTTCAACTTTCTTCTTTTCACTCGAGATTATGTGCTGGAGGCCCTTGATCATTTTATTTTGAGAAATAGAAGGCATTTAATGTTAAGAGTTGAAAATCTTTGAAGTCATTACTTTAATTTCAGGCACAGTGCTAATTAAGCCAGTTCACTAATTAAAAAGTATTTTAATTCCTCAACAACAACAAAAATCAATGTGTAGTTGACTTCTTTGCAGAAGCATTTGTTTACTATGATAATCTTACTTGGGAAATTTATAATTCCTATTATTATGGAAACTGTATGTCTACTTCTAAATTCATACTTTCTTGGGTGTCTGGGCTGCTCAGTGGGTTGAGCCTCTGCCTTTGGCTCGGGTCATGATCTCGGGGTCCTCGGATCGAGCCCCGCATCCGGCTCTCTGCTTGGCAGAGAGCCTGCTTTCCCCCCCTCTCTCTGCCTGCCTCTCTGCCTACTTGAGATCTCTCTCTCTGTGTCAAATAAGTAAATAAAATCTTTAAAAATAAATAAATTCATACTTTCTATGGTAGCTGGTTTTATGTGTCACCTTGGCTAGGCTATAGTACCCAGTTATTCAATGAAACACTAATCTAGATATTGCCGTGAAGGTGTTTTGTAGATGTTAGCATTTATAGTCAGCTGACTTTAAGTAAGATTATTCCCCCTAATGTTGGTGGCCTGACCTGTTGAAAGTCTTTAAAAGCAAGTACTAAGGCTTCTCAGAGGAAGGGGAAGTTCTATCTAAGCAGTGAACCATCAACTCTTAATGTTTTCAGATTAGATGCTTATCTTACAGATGTCAAAAGTGCTAGCTCCCACCACAGCAAGAGCCAATTCCCTGAAATAAATCTCGTTCTATGCATACATACATGTATCTTCTACTGGTTTCTTTGGAGATCACTGACTGATTGTCCTAAATATAGTAGCCCCCCCATTCTATGACAGATATGTCCCAATACCCCCAGTGAATGCCTGAAGCCATGAATAGTAACAAATTCTCTCAACACTCTGTGTGTGTGTGTGTGTGTGTGTATGTGTGTGTATATAGACATATACACACACATATATATGATGTATATATATGTATACACATACATATGTACATATGTGTACATGATATATATAGACATGATGAAGTTTAATTTATATAGATTAGGCACAGTAAGAGATTAACAATAACTAATCATAAATTAGAGCAATTATAACAGCATAGTGTAATAAAAGTTATATGAAGGTGATCTCTCTGTGTGCCTCTCAAAACACCTTGTTGTACTGTACAAACCCTTACTGGATGATAAAATGCCTAACTGATGAGATAAAGTGAGGTGAATCACAGAAGCATTGTTAGGTAGCCTTAGGCTACTATTGACTTAATGTCAGAAGGAGTATCATCTACATATAGCCATCTGAAACCTCAGAAAGTGAACCTGAAGATAAGGTGGGACTACTGTAATAAAACTTTTTTATTTATTTGTTTTACAAATTTTTTAATTTATTTGTTTGACAGATAGAGATCACAGGTAGGCAGAGAGAGAGAGAGAGAGAGAGAGAGAGAGGAGGAAGCAGGTTCCCTGCTGAGCAGAGAGCCCGATGTGGGGCTCGATCCCAGGACCCTGGGACCATGACCTGAGCCAAAGGCAGAAGCTTTAACCCACTGAGCCACCCAGGCGCCCCTGTAATAAAACCTTTTTAGATGGATGAAGACAACTCTAATATTTGCAACATGGTTATCACTGTTTATCACAAAACAGCAATTGCTGTAAGTTTAAACCCTCTAATTCATCTATCGTTGAGTCAACATGATTTTTATTTCTATACCTCAATTCCTCACTGGTTACCTTAAGATATATTTTTGATTATAATGAATTATAATCAGAAATCAAATATTAAAAACCAAGACAATTCTCTTAAATTCTCTTTCAAAAGAAAAATTATTAAATAGGGGAAGAAAAGATTATTCTTTAACTAGGGGAAGAAAGATTATTCTTTAAACTCCTAAAGCTATTACTCATCAATAATAAAAATATTCATAAAACTCTTTTCCACTCCATCCTGAGCAAGTTATTAGAAAAAGGAAGGAAGAGAAGAGAGAAAAAGACAGAAACAGAGAGACTGAAAATAATTATACAGAGTTTACTAAAACTGCAATAGACTATTATGTAATGTGGGGACTTGAGACTAAGAAAAAGTGAATATTTTGCTATTAGGGAGTTATTCCACATTGAAAATTTATCATAGGAATGAAAAAAAAAAGTTTAGGTTATAGTGCCTGCTCATCTAGTTGAGATTACTGAATACAAAGATGACTAAACTGGTCCCTATCATCAATGTGTACAGAGAAAAGCACTACAACACCAAATTACAGTAGCAAGACCACCATTTCTCTACCATATTTGTCTTTAACCTGTGGCATATCTATTCTGCATAGATTTAGAATATAGATATATTGTTTATCCTCTATGCCTGGAGGATTTGTGTAAAAAAAGGAGAAACAAATGGCAAATTTTATGACCCTAAGTAGCTTAATTGTTAGAACACAATTGATTATTACAGTATTTATTGTGCATAACACAATACAATAAAACTTACTAGCTTAGAACAGTTACATTAATTGTCTTACAATTGCTGCAAGAAATTGACAGCAGCTTACTGGGTTAAGTTCTAGCTCTAGGTCTCTCATAAGTTGTAGTCAATATGTCATCTTGAGCTACATTCATCTGAAGGCTTGCCTGGGACTGGAAGATCTTCCAAGGTGGCTTTCTCACATGTATGTTGGCAGGAAGCCTTAGTTCCACACCACATATACCTCTTCATAGGAATTCATGAGTGTCCTCACATATCAGGTGGTTTCTCTCAGAGTGCGTAATTCAAGAGAGCAAGGAGACATTTCAATGTCTTTCATGACTTAACCTCAGAAGTCACTGTCTCTCATTTCCACAATATCCAATTGGGTATCCAATTTAGCCCTATTCACTAGGGTAGGGTAGTAACAGTGTCATGGCTAATAGGAAGAGAGTATTTAGGTCCACTTGGAGACTGGCTACCACAGTCATTAAATAACAAGGACCAAAAGCACATTTTCAATCAACAAATACATATTAAGAGTTAAAAATGAACATAGCAGTTCTTAATCAGTAACAGTAGCACAATCAAAATGGTTTTCTGAAGGAGGTAAGGAAGTTTTAGGTGGATTTTTAAAGAGGTGAGGGACTGATTTTTAATGTAAAGAGAACATTTGAAGTGAGTAGACATTCCAGGTAAATGTACATGACTGTATTAGTAGGCTACTTCAGGGTAAAGTTTATCCCCTAAGAAAGTCTAATCACTTACCATTAAATTGGAGTTTATGACAACATTTTAAGAGTGGGTAGAATAGATCCCAAAGTAACCCTCTACTATTAATGTAAGAATCTAAACCATTACCATCACAAATACTCAAATGACTTTTTAAAGTAGATATTTTGGGGGTGCGTGGGTATATCAGTTGGTTAAGCATCTGACTCTTGATTTCAGTTCAGGTCTTAATCTCAGAGTCTTGATCTCATGGTTGTGAGTTCAAGTCCTGCACATAGAACCTACATTAAACAAAACAAAACAAAACAAACCACTAAAATAAAGTAGATGTTTTCATTAAACAATTGTAGAAAATCAAAAGCCACTGTAATAAATAACAAATTCAAGGAAATATGTTTTGTTAAACGCATTTTTCTTTTGTAGATGTAAAAGTGTGTGTGAAGTATTAATATCACACACACACAAAATATATCTTATTAAACTTTCTCTGTGCCTTAGTGTCTCATTATTTCACTGAAACTAAAATTTGTAAATAAGTTTGAGTCAAAAAGCAGGTTATCAACAGACTGCCAAAGCTAACAATTTAAGTTATCTAATTTGCCTGATGTTGGTTAAATCATTTGGAGCAAACACTCAATTATAATTTGGCATCTTTTTTTTTTTTAAGATTTTATTTATTTATTTGACAGACAGAGATCACAAGTAGGCAGAGAGGCAGGCAGTGGGAGAGGAAGAAGCAGGCTCCCTGCTGAGCAGAGAGCCCAGTGTGGGGCTCCATCCCAGGACCCTGGGATCATGACCTGAACCGAAGGCAGAGGCTTTAACCCACTGAGCCACCCAGGTGCCCCATAATTTGGCATCTCTTTTATTTGCTTCTCAGGTAACATAAATACTCTCTTCTTGGAAGTTTTAGTTTTTTATTACAAGTTAGTCACTGGACTTTCTTTATAAATCAGTTTTTGGTCAGTATATTTTATATCAGTTCACAAGACTTAACTCATCATCACAAAGCATACCACTGAAAATTTCCAAGGATCTAGAAAACTGGAGATCCAGTCTCTAGAATGCAATGTTACTTTAAGTCCTCCTTCACCAAAGTTCTGTTTGATGATTTTTCCTCTCAAGGCAAAGTGATAACATGGGTCCTCCCAAATATTTTTTCTTTACACTTTGAAAATCAAAACTATATCTTGTTGAGGATCAAAATTCCAGGAGGGAAATAACAGGAACTTCTATAAAGATAAGAAAATTTAAAAAAAAAACAAAAAAACCCTTTACTCTTCCACTGAAAAAAACTCAATGTTACTCTTTTAGAGACCATTAACATGTCTGGAGGTTTATATTTTGCAAGGCATCACAGAAAGAATAACACGAAGAATTACCAGACATGGATTCAAGTCCTTGCTCTGACAATACTCATCATATAGCATTAGAACATCACCTTGAGGCACTTGGATGGCCTAGTCGGCTAAGCATCCAACTCTTGATTTCAGTTCAGGTCATAATTTCAGGGTCATGAGATCAAGCCCCACATTAGGCTCCACACTCAGCAGGGAGTCTGCTAGAGATTTTCTCTTTCCCTCTCCCTCTGTCTCCCCCCACACCCACTCAGGCTGCTCTCTTTCTTTCAAGTAAATAAATCTTTTTAAAAAAGAGAACAATAACTCATTTTGTTTCATCTCAGTTTCTTTGATTCTAAAAATGGTTGTTTTGGTTAGATCTCTAAAATTCTATGAGAAGCCCTTTCATTTTTTTACAGGCTACTAACAGCAAATCCTTCAGGAAAATATGGTAGAGCAACTCAATTCAGTAGAAGAAAAAGAACCAAAACAAGATATTATGTCCAAAAACAAAAACAAAACAGAACTTCAGTTATAATTACAAATTTAATTAGTGTGCTTTAAAGTGTTCCATAATAATTATTAATCCCCCTAATTTATGCCATCCACGTGAGGGATTATAAAAAAGAACAGAACAAAATCGAGGCCAAAATTCCAGTAGCTGAGATGTTATAAGGCAAGGGTCTAAAATGTTGTTAAGCTGTGAGGACACATACAGGGAAATCAGCCAGTGATCCTTACTTTTTAAAGTACACCTTGCCCATTTCTGTCAACAGACTCGAAACTCCGGAATGGGTCCTGGATATTTGTACAGTAAAATATGGTGTCTGCAAAATCAGGGTCACCCTAACCCTTTAAAAAAATAGGCACTATGTGCTTCTGACTTATCTGGAAAATCTAAACTATGTTTTTGAGATCACTCTTTGTTAGGTTTTATATGAAAATGCCTCCCCTTATCCCACTGCCTACTGCATGAACTTACATATGTGATAAGCATCAAGCATTTTGAAATGCTCTGACATCTTTATAAATAAACCTGTCTGTCCTGAAATTCAGATAACAGTGTGTTTTTCATTTTTGAGTGATTACTAAATGACTTTTAGAAATTGGGAAATTTGCAGAGAAATTTGCAGGAATTTTTTTTTTAATATTCCTCTTTTAGAAATAATCATCTTCCTGCTGTGCATATCCTTTAATTTTAGTAATTAAAATTACATTTTTCTTTCACAAATATTTCTATCCTCTTAGTATACAGTTCAAATTGCTGTGTTTTATGGAAAACACATGATGGCTGATTTTCCCTTGAATCAGAAGTTTTTCTCAAATTATCCCGAATATATTCTACTTCCTTAAAAGGCAGCTTGGGACACAGATGGGAAGGATAAAGCCCTTTATAATCATTAAAATCATTGCTTTCCAGTACAATTTTTTTCTGTCAGGTTCCTGTCAGCATTTCTACCCAAGAACTGATCTTCCAGGCCTTTTATTTTTATTTTTCTTGATGGATACTTTTCCAAATTGATGTTTTGCATAGTATGGTAATAGAAATATGTATAATAACGTATAGGGAGAAAACTAAAATGAGAACACCAAAATAATGACATTTTGCAAGTTGCTATTTCAGTGGTAGCCAGTTAAAGAAATAAAACAAAAAATACTCTGTAAACTAAAGTGGAAAGAGCATTGAGTTTAGTTTTGGGCCCCCATGGTCTCACTTCTATCTTGCCTTGAAGAGACCTTAGTCTCTAAGCTATAAAATGAATGTATGCAATCCTATTTCCTTTCAGGCTTTAAAAGCTAAGACTATATTTTCAATTCATCATGTATGTTATAGGCTGAATTATGTCCCTTCCAAATTCATATGTTGAGTGTCAACCCCTAGTACATACAATGTAACTGTATTTGGAAATAAGGCCTTTGAAGAGATGCAAGCTAAAATGAGGTCATTAGGATGAGCCCTAATCCAGTCTGACTGATGTCCTTATAAGAAAAGGAAATTTGAACAGAGTTGGGAATATGTGCACACAGAGGAGATCACGTGAAGATATATGAGGGAGGCTGCTATGTGCAAGCTAAAGAGAAAGGCCTTAGAAGAAACCAAACCTGCCGATTTTTTTTTTAGACTTCCAGCCTTTAAGAACAGTAAGAAAATTGATTTCTGTTGTTTAAGCCACTGTCTGTGGTATTTTTTGGTAGCCCTAGCACACCAATACGGTGTATAATAGTATTAAGCATTAGTTTTATTCCTTCTTTATTTTTAAAACAAGTAAAAAAAACTTTCAATTTTAATTATTCAATCTCAAAAAATATCTCATGTATAAACTAAAATATATTTACCAAATAGAAGTATTACACCTTACCGTTCATATCTTGTTTTTCTATTTCAACTTTTATATTTTTCTATTTTCAACTTTTAAAGACAAAAATTTTCTGTTACATAGAATGGGGATTAGCTAATGTTTCTGTGAAGGGCCAGATGATAAATATTTTAGGCTTTGCTGGCCACATGATTTTTTTTTTTTAAGATTTTATTTATTTATTTGACACAGGGAGAGAGGGAGAGAGAGCACAAGCAGGGAGAGCAACAAGCAGAGGGAAAGTGGTGAAGCAGACTCCCTGCTGAGCAAGGAGCCCCATATCATACTCCATGTGGGACTCCATTGCAGGACCTTAGATCATGACCTGAGCCAAAGGCAGCTTCTTAACCAACTGAGCCACTCAGGCACCCTGGTCACATGATTTTTCTTGCAACCACTCAATTTAGCTGTTGTAACAATATATGAACAAAAATGTGTAGCTATGTTCTAATAAAACATTATTTATAGACACTGAAATTTGAATTTCATGTAACTTTCACATATTTTAAAACATTATTCTTACTTCGAAAATTTTCAAATACTGACAAAAGGGAAAAAGTCAGTCTTAGCTTGCTGGCTGTCACCATAGTTTGCCAACCTTGAAATAGTATAACAAAAGTGACCAGCTTCTGTTTATTCCTCCTTATATCACGGTTGTTTTAAATGTATGTTTAATTGTAAAAGTATGTAGTACCATGGTGGTTTGAGGCCAGACCGAGGCAGATGCAAGCTCAAATGATTCCTTTCTGGTAGGAACTTACCCTAGAAATGAAACCACATAGTTGAGTCTGCACATGTCAGTGCCTCTAGAGAACTAAGGAGTTCTCTGAATTGATTTTCATAAATATGCTAATTTGAAGCTTACAGTTATTGTTAGAACTCATCAGTAAATACAATATTATTTAGGAATTTAGGCCACAAACTAGCCTGCAGGTCAAATTTCATTCTCTGATTATTTCTGTAAATAAAGTTTTATTGGAACACAGACACTCCCATCCATTTATGTACTGTCTACATCTGCTTTTGCTCTACATTGGCAGGGTAAGTAATTGTGACAGAGATCTTACATTCCCCAAAGTCCAAAATGTTAACTATCTGACCCTTTACAGAAAAAATTTTCTGACTCCAAGACCAACAAAACATTTTTTTTTTCCTGAGAATGCTATTTTAACCCTAAGATTATTTAGAATGGCTGGCGTTTGTTGATGACAAAGAGAAAAACAACTAGAACAAATTTATCTACTTATTTACTGATTGCCTGCACCCAGTGTGGACCATTACCACAGCCCTGTTCTTGGTACACCACTAACGTGTAAAAAACTTTGGACTGAGTAGCGATCTGGAGTTCAGACTCTGTAGATATTTGGAGTTGTACAATTCTTTACACAATATATTAATTGGGACTTAGATTCTACCTGGTTGATCGTACAGAGCTATTTGAATACATAAATATATATGAGGTAGAAGAACCTTCAAGGAGAAAAATGTTTGGAAGGTATTACCCCTTCTTTTTGAGGGTCAAAATGATCAAAACAAACGGTAGACTATTTCTGTTTTATGTACCATTGCTTGAGCGGTGCCTCACACATAGGAAACACTCAATACATATTTATAGTCAGACAATGGAAACTCCAACCAAGGAGAGGTGTCGGGAAAGGGTCATGGATGATGCATGAGAACATGAAATGGATAATGTTGGTATAGGCCAACTTAAGGATGGATATTGATTTACCACCTAACCCAGCCAGCCTGGAATTTTGGGTGCACTTGTGGGAAAATAGCTATGTGAGTGACTCTAGGAGCTTACCTTGCATCATTAAATTGGTAAACTTTGGGGACCTAGTTACGTGTGTATGTGTGTGTGTGTGTTTGCCTGTATTGGGGACACCTCATTGAAGGAAGCAGCATCTTCCCCTTTGTTTGAGAATCACCTCAGTTAGTGGAGGCTGGTGATTCAGTCATGGCCAAACCTTTGTTTTAACAGACTCAAAGATACAATGTTCAATAGTAGTGAGCCTAAAGATGGACATGGAGTTAACAGAACTAAGTCTATGAGGTTGTCAAGACTTGGCCCTTAAGTTGTCACCCCAGGGAAGCAGTAGATATGGAAGCCTCAGGAGTCTTCAGTGGCTCCAGAAGTTAGTGGAGTAGGGATCTCTAATATATAGCAGTAGACAGTCAGATTTTGGGGGAACAGTGGTAGAGTGGGTTGGATGAATTCCTGTCCAATTAGAAAAGAGAAAGAGAGAATGAAAGAGAGAGAGAGAGAGAGAGAGAGAGGAATTGATTTCCTGAGAACTGAGAAATATCAAGATACTTAGATAAATGAGCCCTGAGAAACACTGGTGATCTTACAGAGAAAATGGATAGATACTTCAAAGAATGGCATTTGGGATTCTAATATAATGTGATATAATTTTTTAGTCATTGACTATTGAGATCAAAATATTTAGTTACAGAGTTAAGGATATATTCAGCCAGATATACCTAATTAATTATTAATTATTGCTTAATAACATCTACCTCCATCATGCTTCTCTTCAGATACATTAAATCTAGCTCTAAAGAGAAACCATAGTCCAGCATATTTTGCTCTTGGAGGTTAACCCAAGTCTTTACTTGTGGCAGACGGCAAAGATGAATGATGTAAGGTCAAGGCAATCAGTAAAGGGACTCTTTCTTACTATTATCTAAAACGGCTATGTGTGTTCTGTTTTTGACATTGTTAATAAAACATATATATTACCCATTTCCTATTTCTTTAATTTTGATTATAGTCTTACCTAGTAATGGGTTTGTTTTACAGATTTGCTGCAATGGGACTAAAGAGTCAAAACTTTTAATTTTTCTTTTGCCTTATTTACTTCATAGTTTTTATTTCTAACTTTGTCAGCCTGATTAAAATTTTATAATGATTGACCTATGTCAACACCCTTTGGTAGAAGTGGTTATTCTTTATTTGACATTCAGGATATTAGTTTCATTTATTTTCCTCTGGATAAAATTTTCCAATGATAACTGAACTCTGTCAGGTAGTAGAGAATGGTTGACTGATCATTCTGCTGTCTCTTCAAAAATACAAGATTAATAAGCTGACCCTCACATAGAAAAATCTCAAGATTTAAATATTACTACTATTAGGAACAATCATAAATAACATCCAGACAATGTGTTTATGGGTTTCATAGTCATTAAATTCTCACAACACAAGGAAGCATGTATAATTGTACCCATTTTACAACTCAGGACCTTAATGCTTAGATCTTAGACCTTGTCACTTATACAAGTGACAAGAATGTATGGTCCCATATAATTAACAGAGGATTCCCTTAAATCTCAGTTTCCTCTTGTATAAATAAACTACTGTTCTAGCTCAGTGAGTCAGAAGTGCATCTTAAAAGAGTGTACACTTTAAAAATGTATACCAAAATAAGCAAAAGGGAAACTGGAAAAAAGTGTCATCTCTGGTGCAAATAAGATAGGTCCCAATATAATATTAAATAGTGATGTATAATATGTCACATGTAATGTAATTTAGTCCAAATTGAATTGAGAACCAATTCATCATTCCTTAGCTTGTAAAAACAGGATAATGATGCAGAGAGTGAATGGAAGAAATGCCCAGTGGTTCATACCAGGAAAGGTTCAGCTTGGAAGTGTGGTTAAATTGCAAGAAGGACAAGAAAGAACAGACATGAGGGCCATTTGCCTTCACAAACTAGAAAGGGAAAGGAGGCTGGAGAATATGTTCAATAAAGATGTAAACCTCTCTCTACTTTGTTTCTGATTAGAAAGAACATCCTCATAACAGCGGATGATAATTAAACACAAGGGGAAAAATACATGTGGATTAATAATGCACATGAAAGGAAAAACTATTAATTCAAATATTAGGAAAATTGCTAGTTCACTCTAAAGGTTCACTTAAAAGGATACCTCTCTTAGAGACAGGAAAATTCCCAATCCCATGGATTCAGCTGCAAAAAAATTTGAGGAGGGGGGTTTCTGGGTATTTCAATTGGTTAAGCGATGGACTCTTGGTTTCTGCTCAGGTCAGGATCTCAGAGTCTTGAGATCAAGCCCTGCCATAGGCTCCATGTTGGGTGTGGAGCCTGTTGAAGATTCTCTTTCTCCCTCTCCATTCTAACCGCCCTCCACCCACCCAAACTGCTCTCTCTGTCACATCCACATTCTCTCTCTCAAAAAAAAAAAAAAAATTCTGAGGAAAAATGGCACAAATCTCATACTAACCATGGTTTTGGCTTCCTATCACTCTCATGCCACAAGATAATTAAATATAGAAGACATATATCTTCAATAAAAATAGTTGCCAGGAAAAGAAAAAAAAAAAGACTGTCAAGGAGATTTCATTCATTCAGTTTTAGATAACTAACAGACCCAGGTAAATTATGATCATCCAAAAGGATAAAACTGGGAAGAAAATGAATATGGATTAGAAAATATAGATATGAACAATATTTTAGGAGATATATTCCAGAAAGCAGAAGAAAACTACAGTGTATAACATCTTCATATTTTCAAAAAAATTTATCCCAAAAATGGAAACCTACCAAACAATGGACTTTATAAAATGAAATAATTAAGTAAGAAATGGAAGATGTGAGAAAAGACTCAGTGGCAATGACATCAAAAGACTTTTAAAATCTAATTAGAAACTAATCTAAATAGACATTACTGAAAACAAAAGCAATAATCCAAAGATGGGCTTGAGAAAACTGTACAGAAAGCAAAAATGAAGAAATTACAGAAAATATGGTACCCGTGCTGGAAAAATAATAATGATAAAATATTTAGAGAAATGCTATGCATGAAAACACAACAGGATGGTTGAAACTACCAGAAATATTTAAAGATATAATAGGCAAGTTCTTAGTAGGTTGAGGGAAATTCAAATATGCTAAACAAAGATTTTTATTTTATCTTTTTTGTTTTACTTTTTAAAAAATATTTTATTTATTTATTTGAGAAAGAGAGAGAATACTCCAGTTGGGGGAAGGACAGAGGGAGAGAATCTCAAGCAGACTCTGTGCTGAACATGGAGACTGACATGGGGCTAAAGTTCCTGGCCCTGAGATCATGACCTAGGCTGAAATCAAAAGTCAGGTGCATAACTGAGTGAGCAACCCAAGCATCCCTAAATTTTTTTTTTTAATTAACTAAAGTACAGAAAATTAAATTGATGAATTTATGTTAATAGCATTTTCAAGGGTAGAATGAAAGCAGCAATAGTGTCAATCATTGTAACTGAAGAGTTTGGATTAAAAATCCACATGAAGACAGGAGACATGGCTAGCATCCACATAGAGGCAGGAGAAGTTAGTAAGGAAACACACCTTATTCATAAAACTGAAACAAACTCAGTGAAAAGGAGGCTACAGAGAATTCATGCATTGGCAGCAAGGAGAAACAAAAAACTTATGTGTGTCTTTCTGGACTCATGGGAACTGGAAGTACAAAGTATGCCTTACCATACATAATTCATTCCAAATAACCATGTCAGTTAAGGTTAAAAAATTCTGATGGCATATTTATAATCATTTTTTTGCATTTAATCTCCAAATCTCTAAAACTCCTTAAAATGACTTTCTTAAAATCCTTGAGAAAACCTGAAAATAAGACAACAGGTTGAGACCTAAGTGAAGCCAAAGTGAGTCCCAAATCATAGCAGGAGAGATAAATTGAAACCTAGGTTTTGAACTTTCCTGGTGTGAGAGTTTTTGAGTTAGATAACATTTAACTATTGTAACATTTTTGTCAATGTTCCTACCTGAAAACAGGTCAGTTGTGAGGTTGTTAAAAGGTTATTATTTATGATCAGTGGAGATAAATTTTGTTAACTGCTATTCTTGGTGATCCAGAGGGTAGTGGTTTATGATGCAAGATTTGTATCTTAAATGACCTTGTTTTCTCCTTTGAAATAAAGGATAGGTTTGAAATTTATAGCACTTATTATGTATTTCTGAATGATAGCAGGAAGAGAGAACTTTTATTTGGGGTAAGAGATTTTTTTTAATATAAAGAACATAGAGCTATTTTATAAAACAAATATTTGGGGGGGTTCCCAAGTGGCTCAGTTGGTTCAGCATCTACCTCATGATTTCAGTTTAGGTCATGATCTCAGGATGATGAGAGTGAGCCCTGCATCAGGCTTCATGCTCAGCTCAGAGTCTGCATGAGATTCTCTCTCCTTCTCCCTCTGCCCTTCCCCATCCCCTACATGCTCTCTCTCTCTCTCAAATAAAATAAAAAAGTCTTTAAAAAAAAAAAAAAAACAAGGGGCGCCTGGGTGGCTCAGTGGGTTAAGCCGCTGCCTTCGGCTCGGGTCATGATCTCAGGGTCCTGGGATCGAGTCCTGCATCGGGCTCTCTGCTCAGCGGGGAGCCTGCTTCCTCCTCTCTCTCTCTGCCTGCCTCTCTGCCTACTTGTGATCTCTCTCTCTGTCAAAATAAATAAATAAAAAATCTTTAAAAAAAAAAAAGTATTTGGTTTATTTGGTGTCTTTAAAAAATGTAATAGACCAATGGATGTAATAATGATAATACAATCCTCCACTAATGAAGAGCTATCTATTTAAAGATTATTAGGGATTTATCACAAGTTATGAGATAGGTACTATTATTACACCACTTTTACAGAGAGGAAACTTGGGCTCAAGATGGCAGCAAAGCTGCTAACAGTGCTTGATCTATAGGAACCCAAAGCCCTTTCACCACTTTGTCTCCACTTTGGAAATAACAGGAAAACAGAGTTTAGCTCAGGATCAGGAAGCTCTTTAAAATTAAATTAAACTCTCTGGGGCGCCTGGGTGGCTCAGTGGGTTAAGCCGCTGCCTTCGGCTCAGGTCATGATCCCAGGGGCCTGGGATCGAGTCCCGCATTGGGCTCTCTGCTCAGCAGGGAGCCTGCTTCTCCTCATCTCTCTCTCTCTGTCTGTCTCTCTGCCTATTTGTGATCTCTCTCTCTGTCAAATAAATAAATAAAATCTTAAAAAAAAAAAAAAAATTAAATTAAACTCTCTTAAAACTGAAAGTGAAAATGGACTAAGCTATTTTGGGGAGCATTGAGTTTCCCTCACAGAAAAAATCATACAGGGCTGAGATCAAGGCACCAGCAGATGTGGTATCTGGTGAGAGCCCCACTTTCTGGTTCACAGATGGCTGTCTTTTTGCTGCAACATCACATAGTAGAAGGGGCAATGGGCTCTCTTGGGTCTCTTTTATACAGACACTAATCCCATTCATGACCCAATTGTCTCCTGAAGCTGCATCTACAAAAAACCCTCAATTAGGGGATTAGGTTTCAACATATGAATTTGGGGAAACATAAACATTCAGTCTACAGCAGTTTGGTTGAAATGAAGTTTCTAAAAACTAAAACTAAAAAAGGAGGAGTAGGAGTAAGAGGAAGAAAGGTGGTATTAGAGAGACTTAAGGGATCTTTTTAGAACAGAAAGGAAGTACAGGCTACCTTGAAAGGGACTGGAATGGGAACAGACCAGCTGCCTTGGAACAGGGCAACCCATCACTAACTCTTCTCTCTCTTCATATCTGCTCAACTATCTGAGTCTAGTTCATCTTCCCCTTGGTGTGCGGTCTGGCTGCTTTCTCAGTTCCCCTCACACACTGCCCCTACACTTGACCTTCAGGGTCTTCCATTTAAAGTGCTCATGGTGGGGGGTGGCTGGGTGGCTCAGTCGGTTAAGGGTCTGCCTTTCACTCAGGTCATGATTTCATGACCTGAGATTGAGCCCCCACATCAGACTTTCTGCTCAGCAGGGAGCCTGCTTCCCCCTTCCTCTCTGCCTGCCTCTCTGCCTACTTGTGATTTCTCTCTCTTTGTCAAATAAATGAATAAATCCTTAGAAAAAATAATAAAGAGCTCACGGAGGATGTTAGAGGCAAGGCCTGGCATCAAATGCCTTTGGGAGAAAACTGGGGTAGGAGGAAGAGAAGATGAGGGGGAAAGCTTATGGAAGGAAGGATTATAGCAATTGGAAACAAAAAGAGGACTGGGTAATGAAATGGAAGATTTTCAACTGTTAGAAATAATGTTTTAAGGACATGTCTCATTGAAAATCAAGGAAAAGCTATCATTTTTTATTAAGGCATAACTGAACTCCATATTGTTCATTTGCCTTTTACTTCTATAAAAATAATTAAAGTTCTGCTTAAGTATATTAATACAGGAAAACATTTTCATAATTCCTCTCCTCTTCCCTTTCTTCCTCATTGTTTTTAACAGAGCTTGCCCAGTAGAGTTAGGAAATTATAGTCAGGTATCTAATCTACCAAGAGTTAATGCTTCTAAGCCAACGTGTAAATTAGATGTAAAATCTGTCCAGCACAGTTTTTATGCTCTATCGCCTTTACTGGTTCTGCCTTTCCAATTCTGAGGTAAAAAGTACAAGCTGGACAGCTTCTTATTTTTGTAACACAAATGTGCTGCATTCGTGTCCATATAACAAAGTATTAAACCGCACAATAATCCAAGGGAGATTTTTCTACCATATGTTATATATAGCATCTTGAAATGTGCTTTTATGTTTTAGCTCTTCTCTGTCTCAGTTAGTCTCGAGTTTATTTTTGCTGTTGTTTGGTGTTTTGTTTTGTTTTTCAAAACAAGTCTATGTCAAAGAAAAATACAGAACTTTGTAGGTTCCTGATACTCATCCTTTTTTTTTTTTTAACTTAATGTTTCAATGGCTTAAGAAAATCTGTGCTTTGGTGAGTGCTGTGAAGTGTGTAAACCTGGTGATTCACAGACCTGTACCCCTGGGGATTAAAATATATGTTTATAAAAAATAAAAAATTAATTAAAAAAAAAGTGAAAAAAAAAGAAAATCAGTGTTCTATAAGCACAAATGAAGTGGGTAATACAATGAAAATGGGCCTTGGGTCATGTTTTAAGAAACTGGATTTTTAAAAAATGAGGATGAACTCAAGCCCTCAGTAGCTCTGATTTAATTTCCTGTAGAGTAAATCCATTCTCAGGCACCCGTGGATAAGTTTATTATTCAGCACTTCACTGAGTCTCTTTTTGAACTTTACAAAGAAGCAGACTCAGGGTCACAGGGTCCAAGAGCTTTGCCTTGTTCACAGTGGGAATGTGGACCATCCCCTGACACACAGCTCTGACCTTTTAGTACATGGTCACTGCTTTTCACCCTTGATCACTGGATAGGAATTATCCATGTGCAGAGAACTGCTTTGTTAACTTTGGTCATACCATACATTCCTGGTAAAAGCTGAAGAGGGATTACTGGAGAGAAAAGATGGGAGAGAAATTGAATTACCTATTTTTTAATGGACTTTTTATATATCTTTGTGGGGCATATATTTTATCTCACAAATCATCTTGTTTTCTTTTCAGAATTTTGAATTTTCTAACCGTTAATTTTTTTTCTGTTATAAACATATACTAGTAAAAGTATACTAGGGGTCGGGTGGGGGGAACTTTTCCTTAAATACTTACAAACTAGAACATAGTAAGTTGGTCAGAAGAAGTCTCTTGGTCATCTGGTCCAATCTCCTTATGTCCTGAATGATGCATGTGAAGAAACCCAGGACACAGGAATTTCTCCCAGGGTTATGCAATGAGTTAACAGCCAGGCTGACATTTGAACTGAATTCCTTGGATTCATGGCAAACTTTCTTCCCACAGGACAACTGGTTGCCTCTAGGTGAGCAGATACTCAGCCCTTTTCTTTCTGGGACTCCCTGACATTTTACATAACACCCCTCAGGTTTTTATAGTTAAGGATATTGTTGACGAAAAGATGGAAATGATGTCACAGTCAAGGCTTCTATCTGGTATGTCCTGAGCTGCTGAGTACTGATTCACTGAGTACTGAACTCCAAAAAGCTCTCTCTGGTGATCATGATTAGTTGGCTGAGTGGCCTCCAAGAGCTACATGAAGGAGATTATCACGTTAGGGAACTGTCTTTCCGAAATCTAGAAACTTTTTTTTTTTTTTAAGATTTTATTTATTTATTTGACAGAGATCACAAGTAGGCAGAGAGGCAGGAAGAGAGAGAGGAAGGGAAGCAGGCTCCCCACTGAGCAGGAAGCCCAAAGCGGGACTGGATCCTAGGACCCTGAGATCATGACCTGAGCTGAAGGCAGAGGCTTTAACCCACTGAGCCACCCAGGCACCCCTGAAATCCAAAAACTTTTGATTTTCTCTCTCATGAAGTAGACCCTCACTTTAGTAATAGTTCTTTTTTCAGATGAAGTTGCTATAGAATAGGAATAAAGAATGTTGCTTTGAGAGGTTTTTCTCTAAAGAATCTTCTAGATTACATTTTTATATGGTATGAAACTATCTAAAATATTTAGAATAGATGTTTTTTTCTGAGTCACCAAAAAAAAAAAAAAAAAAAAAAAAGCTCATAATGAATATAACTTCAAATGGTAGACTACTTTAATAGTCCACTAAAAAATCTGGAAAAGTAGGGGCATCTGGGTGGCTCAGTGGGTTAAGCCTCTGCCTTCAGCTCAAGTCATGATCTTGGGGTCCTGGGATCGAGCCCCGCATTAGGCTCTCTGTTCAGTGGGGAGCCTGCTTCTCCCCCACCTCTGCCTGCCTCCCTGCCTACTTGTGATCTCTCTCTCTCTCTCTCTGTCAAATTAATTAATTAATTAATTTTTTAAAAATCTGGAAAAGTAAATCTTGAAATTTGAAAAATGTTGATAGTTTCTCTAAATTTTCTAAATTTTTCTAATTATGTGGAAAATTTTTATTCTCAAATTTTGTTTTCATATTTATTTCATACACTCAGAAGAGAAACTTCCTATAAATTAGCTGTAATATGATTTCATTGAACTTCAGTTTTCAATCAAAATAAGCTTAGTGCTATCTAGGAGAAGAAGTCAAATAATTTAAAATATTTGGATATTAAAATAATATCCCCTCTTGGGAATGTTATGAGAATAATTAATTCCCAAAAGATAAAATCATTAAACTTCTTAACAGAATGATAGTATACAATTCCAAAGGTTTTATTACCAAAATATTTCTTGTTTTTAACCAATGTTACAAAAGGATAGTTAATATTTCAATGTAGGAAAACTTTGTTAAAAATTTACTTTTTTTAAAAGATTATTTATTTTAGAGAAAGAGAAAGAGCTTGAGAGCAGGGTAAGGGGGAGAGGGAGAGAATCTCAAGCAGATTCCCCATTGATGGGGAGCCCAACGTAGGGCTTGATCTTACAACCCTGGGATCACGAACTGAGTGGAAACCTAGAGTTGCCATCTCAACCTACTGAGCCATCCAGGACCTCTAGTGAAGATTTACTTTAATTTTATATCCATCAATCAACAGATAGCCCAATTCATGAGTCATTTGGTTATATTATGTAAATCAATAAAAATATTTTTCAAGGTTTATAGCTAAAGTTAAGAGCTATAACTTTTAAAATATTCAGAAATAGTATTTTTCTTTTCAACTCTTGAGTTCTTTATAGTGTACAGAAGTGAATGTAAATTAATATATGTGTAACAATACAGGATATAGGGTGCCTGGGTGGCTCAGTGGGTTAAACCTCTGCCTACGGCTCAGGTCATGATCCCAGGGTCCTGGGATCGAGTCCCGCATCGGGCTCTCTGCTCAGGAGGGAGCCTGCTTCCCTCTCTCTCACTGCCTATCTCTCTGCCTACTTGTGCTCTCTCTCTGTGTGTCAAATAAAAAAAAAAAATAAAATCTTTAAAAAAAAAAAAACAATACAGGATATAGTTAGTAAAAACTATAACTAAACTAAAAAGACTTAGTAATCTTTAGACTGCATTACATTGCCAAAGTGTTACAAGTATACCTGCTTCCAAAGTCTGTGTTTTTAGTGTTTATTTGATGGGGATAATCTCTCTTCACAGGAAGTTAGCATTACATGAGCAGGAGACTCACCAGAGACCTTTTATCCACTGACATTTCCCTTTGTTTTTATACTTATTACTATGAAAAATGCATTAAACTGATGATGAGAATTATAGATTCCAGTAATAAGGAATGGCATGATTTTTCTTACTAAGTCTCAGCTGTTGGTTATTTCTTGGCCAAGGTACCTCAGCAAGCACATAGTCTGAAGGGGGCTGTGTCCAGCAGTATGGCAGGGACTAATGGGTCCTAAACCATGCTTGATTCCTGACCTCTATAGGAGCTTCCCAATTTCCTGAGTCAGTGAATAGAGTCAAAAGACCAACATGTTAAAATGAAGAATAGATCTGTAAGTAGAACTGAAAAATAAGAACAATTAGTCTATTTCAGTGTTATTGTTGCAGTCAGATTCCATGTCCTTCCTTCCCTTCTCCCCTCAGAACTCCCATTTTTTGATAACCATCCTGTCATCCTCTATATCTTCCTTTATTAGCAGGCTAAGGAATTAGCTGATACCAGTGTGCAGTGCTAAATCAACATCTCATGTTCTTAATTTATTGATACACCACTCACTTAAATGCCACTTTCTGAATTCCTTCCATCCAACAACCACACACCATGCCCAAACATAAAGGACAGATTGGAGGATTGCTTTCTGCTCTACAAATAGCACTATATATGTAGTGACCTTTCATCCTATTGTGCAACCTGCATAGGAAGATCTTTCTCTTCTGTTGCTATTTAAACCATTGCCTGATTCATCTGGTTCTTTCCTGCTCTTAAATGAAATCATAGAGAAAACTGTATGCACATATGGACATATAATTCACTTTAATTTGGTTGAAGTTTCAACAGATGAATTTTGCATTATAAACATTTTATGTGTTGAAAACTAAATGTCAACCCAGAGTTTCTTATTTTTATAGGGCTCAACATATTTCAAAACTAGAAGATAACAAAATGATGAATTCTTAATGTAAAAGGCAAAAGAACAGTAACAACAAAAATCAATGAACAAATGATGAATTTTATTTTATTTAGCTATGATTACAATAGGGAGAACATTCTAGATCTGAAGAGTAGAGTGCCTTGGCAGTGTATAGTTTTATAGGGAGGACTTTTTATAGGGAGGAATAGACAAGTTCCAGAAAGGATGATTTTACAGTGGAATTGGTTTTGTCATCAAAGGAGTTTAGTCAGTCAGTTGAATAAGAAACATTTATTTCCATGTCTAAGATCTTTTGGCAGGGAGAGTAAGTCTGGCTAGTTATTTAGAAGACAAAGAATGGGAGTTTAAAAAGTCCTTCATTGTGGCCAAAGGTAAACAAGGGAGTCACTGAGAGTCTAATGGGAATCAGAAATAAGAGTTGACCATGAGGGTTGCCTTGGTGGCTCAGTTGGTTAGGCATCTGACTCTTGATTTTGGCTCAGGTCATGATCTCAGGATCTTGAGATGGAGCCCCATGTTGGGCTTCACAGGGCATGGAACCTGCTTCAGATTCTCTTTTTCACCTTCTCTCTCTGTCCCCTGCCTCCCAGTGGGGGAAAAAAGCTGACAATAAGTCTTACCTAAGTCAAATGGAAAATGAGTCTTACTTAAGTCAAATGGAGAAGATGGGTCTTTGCAGTAAAAGTTGAGAATTTTTAAAAATATTTATTCATGAATAGATTGAAAATAACAAAGCTCATAATCACATTGGTGATTTTTACTATTAATATAAGTTACAGTTAATATGGATAATAATTTTGAAAAAAAAAAAACAAAAAAAACCCTATATTTCCAAGGAAAAAAGTTAGAAAACAGAGTGCCATTTAATTTTTTTTAAACATTTGTTATGTCTGTCTTAATATAAGAGAACTGAACTCTCATATTGGTTTCTGCATTCATTTGGTTGTAATATTTTGGTTGAAATAAACAAAGAATATCTGCCTTCGCATTGGTATGTAGTGGGAAAGGGGAAGAGTAGACTTTTTGGGTAATTGTATTCCTCTTTGAATTATACCAAAATTCAACAAACTTTAAATTTTTAAGATTACTACCAGGTGGGATCTGAAACTATCAAGGAGCTATCCACATTCTTTTACAATAGACAATAGTCTATTTGTCTATTTGCATTTTGAACAGATCTCTTACCCATGCATGGTTTTGTAACATTACACATTAGTCCTTTTTTTTTTTTTTTTTTTCCGAGAGAGAGAGAGACAGTGAAAGAGAGCATGAGAGGGGAGGAAGTCAGAGGGAGAAGCAGACTTTCCAAGGAGCAGGGAGCCTGATGTGGGACTCGATCCCAGGACTCTGGGATCATGACCTGAGCTGAAGGCAGTCGCTTAAACAATTGAGCCATCCAGACACCCATTACACATTAGTCTTATGGAAAATGCTGAACCACTGAGTAATACAGGCCTTTTAATGTATCAAAAAATAATATTCATTAATATTATCACTGATCACATCAGAAGTCTTTAGTACTGGGAAGCTCCTCACATTGGTTTGACATTTTCCAAAATTCTAATTTTTGTTTGGAAAGTCTGAATTACATCATTGAGAGCAAATACTATCCTTTGTTTTCCTTGATGTAAAGGCTCACTTTTTTAATTTTTGAGAAAATTTCTGCCAAACACCCAAGTCTCTAAAGCCTTAGTTTGTCTGTTAGCCCTTATTTCAAGAAAAAGAGTATTCTATGAAAAAAAGAACCTAGTTCATTCAGCTCAGAAATTTGCTTAAGAAAATTGCTTAAGTGATTTTCCTCAAGACAACCATTGTTCCTTGTTGGGCAACAGGGTTCTCTGTGCACATTCCTAATTCTTTGAACAGAATCTTAAAAGAGGTATACTCAAGTGTTGAGATTTAATAAAATCTAGGAATTGATTGCTTCATCAAGTGAGTATTCTTTTTTAAATTTTTATTTAAATCAATTAATTAACATATAATATATTATTTTTTTCAGGGGTACAGGTCTGTGATTCATCAGTCTTATATAATACCCAGTGCTCATTACTACATGTATCCTCCCCACTGTGTGTCTCTCAATTATCCCATCCATCCACTCTCCTCCTCTCCAGCAACCCTCAGTTTGTCTCCTATAATTTGGTCTCTTATGGTTTGTCTCCCTCTCTGGTTTCATCTTGTTTTATTTTTTCCTCTCTTTCCCTATGATTCTCTGTCTTGTTTCTTAAATTCCACATATCAGTGAGATCATATGATAATCGTCTTTCTCTGATTGACTTATTTCACTTAGCCTAATACCCTTTAGTGAAGTGAATATTCTTTTTTTTTTTCCTTTTTAAGATTTTATTTATTTATTTGTCAGAGAGAGAGGGAGAGAGAGCGAGCACAGGCAGACAGAGAGGCAGGCAGAGGCAGAGGGAGAAGCAGGTTCCCCGCCGAGCAAGGAGCCCGATGTGGGACTCGATCCCAGGATGCTGGGATCATGACCTGAGCCGAAGGCAGCTGCTTAACCAACTGAGCCACCCAGGCGTCCCTAGTGAAGTGAATATTCTTAAGTGATACTGGCTTTTTTTCTTTTTCCTTTCTTTTTTCTTTGTCTTTTTCTTTCATTTTTATCAGTGCATAGCAATGAAAATGTAATGGACAGTTTGGACCCAATGCCTTGACTTGCAGTAAAGAGTCAACAACACTACCCAACAGAACTTTGCACCATCAATGTACAGGTCAACATAGTAAAAAAGCAAATAATGTCTTAATACTATTAGGAAAATTGTTTTGACCTTGAAATCGTCTTGGGAACTCCTAAGAGGCATCAGACCACACTTTGAGACCCGCTAATCTAGTGCAATGTCTGTGTAAATAAGGAGCAAAAAAGTTCTTTTGAGTAAAAGATTCATTCAAAATGCAAACAGACCAATAGACAACAATGTTACAGTGTGGAGAGTCACTGATATGATTTCAGATCCTACACGGTAATATCTTAAGACTATTAAAAATATACCCACAGCCTGAGTATCTATTATTAGGTCTGTTAAGTATTTGGCAAAAAAAAATAATGAAAATTAAGAATCCCTACAATATTGGGGCACCCGGGTGGCTCAGTTGTTAAGTATCTCTGTTCTGCTCAGGTCATGATCCCAGGGTCCTGGGATCAAGCCCCATCAGGAATCCATGCTCAGTGTGGAATCTGCATCTCCCTCTCCCTCAACCTGCAGCTTTGCCTGCCTGTGCTCCATTTCTCTCTCTCTCTCTTTGTCTGTCAAATAAATAAATAAATTCTTAAAAAAAAATTCCTACAGTATCATTAATATCTTCTTCAACAACTTTATGTCATGGTTTCTTTTTTCTTTTCTACTACTGCTCTAGAGACCTTTCCACCAGTAGGCTTTCCACATTCTAAACAATCATAGCTTTCACAATCTGTGTTGCTCCCTGCTCCTGATGTTTGTTCCAACACTAGCCATTGTTTTAAACTAGACTGTTTTATTTTGTATTACATCTTATGAAAGCTCAAATGCCTAGGAGCTTTTATAAAAATGTCCATTTTTTTTCAAGTACGTGATGGTCTACTTTTAAAATCAATATGAATTGTAATACATTTCTTCCTAAAAGCTAATGAAATGTAAATTTTTCAATGAAACATTAATATAAGGCCATACATAGAATCATACAGGAGGCACACCCGTGCTGTATAGAAGGATATGTACCTCTTACATTCCTTGCATTCCCAACCATTTGTTCATCAATAATCATATTTATCCATTTTCCCTTGGTAACACATCTTATGCTTGGTTTCACTCATTGTGTATTTTCCAAACCACTGGCGTATGCCAAAAACAAACAAAACAACAACAACAAAAACAAACAAAGGATCACAAAAATGTTCACTTTAACAATACAAAAGAAGAGCAGGCCTCAGAGTTTTTATGGGAAGTTTAGACATTGAATGCCTAGAATGCTATGCCCCAGACACTACACTGGGGCACAGCTGAGCCAGCCACAGGGGCTGCCTAGAAGGCTGGCACCCAGCCTTCTTTTTAAAGGGATGTGAAGCAAGCATCTTACAATTTGGGAAATCTCTTGTATTGGTTTGCTTGGGCTGCTACAACAAATAACACAGATTGGGTGACTTAAACAATAGAATTTATTTTCTTACAGTTCTGGAAGCTAAAAGTCCAACATCAGAGTGTCACCAGCTTTGGTTGTAAACCTTGGTTGTCATCTTGCCTTGTAGGTGGCACCCTGTGTCCTCACATGATTTTTGTTCTATGGGTATGCATATCCTTGATGTCCTTTGTGTGTCCAAATTTTCTCTTCTTATGAAGACATCACTCTGGATTAAGGTCCACTCATATGATATCACTTCAGTTTAATCACCTCTTTAGAGAACTTATCCCTAAATAGTTGTATTCAGAGATATTATGGGTTAGGGTTTCACCTCTAAATTTTGAGGGGACACAATCCAACCCATAACACCCCTACTCTTTTATTTTGGAAGGGTGAATGATTCTACCCACACCTAGAGAAAATCAAGCCAGTGTTAGGTTTAATGATTTCCCTTCTTCTAGCGAGAAGTAGCTACATGGGTTCAACTGTCATATCAAGCAGAAAGGAAGTGACTCAACATAGGCCAGCCACTGAGAAGGGCATGTTACATACTTTTTCCTACTTGATCCTCACAATAATTAAGAATAAGGTATGATTGTAAGTCCCATTTTGCAGATAAAAAAAAAAAAAAACCCTGAAACTCAGAGACATAAATTGCTACCCAAGGTCACAGAGTACCAGCAAAGCCACTTGTCACACCCTGCCCCTTCCAAATCCATCAAAGCGCACGTTCTTACCACCACATTAGACTGCACAGGAAATGCAGAGCGCCTAACACTGAGTCTGCCCCCTGGAAAGCATGAAATAAATGTTAGATATCCTCATTACCATCAACAATCCACATTATCATTATCATCACCATCAGCAATGGCAATCATCAGCATGATCTACTCCAAAAGTTCAGCATTGTTATTCCTAACTTAGGAATGAGCAAATGGAAATCTGAAGAGGAAAAATATGTGTGCTTGGGAGTTTTGACATTGTTTTTCTAACTGCAAAGCTCTTTCCACTATACCCTGTTGCCTTTGTCGAACTGTTTTCTGCAATTTGAGGACTTCATTCCCCAGGTTTCATTCATGTATTATTCCCTCATGGCAGGAGTCAGGGGAATGGAAGGAAGTAAGATAGTGGTTAAAAGCTGGGAACTGTGAATCAGAGCTTCTGGCCTCTGCTCTGTCCACGTATGTGAGTTTCCACACAGAATTTCTTTATACAGTATCCATTAGTCACAGAAACTGTTTGTTGTGGAATTCTAAATGGGGCATTCTCCATATGAATATAACTTACTCCATTTTGGAGCTTGGATATTTATCCTTTTTTTTTAATTTTTTTTTAAGATTTTATTTATTTATTTGACAGACAGAGATCACCAGTAGGCTGAGAGACAGGCAGAGAGAGAGAGAGAGAGAGAGAGAGAGAGAGAGGAGGCAGCAGGCTCCCTGCCAAGCAAAGAGCCCGATGCGGCTCCATCCCAGGAACCTGAGATCATGACCTGAGCTAAAGGCAGAGGCTTTAACCCACTGAGCCACTCAGGCACCCGGATATTTATCCTTTTAAAAAAATAACCTGGGCATATTTGTGAGTAAAATATGGCACCCTTTTAAAATTAGTGTCAGATCTTAAATTTTAACTTATAATGAAAATAAACACATATTTTCTTAACCTTTGAGGGATTACAGTTCCCTAATTATCAAGTTTCCACCTGGAAGCTATGTATGCTTTTTAATTGTGTCAAAGCCACTTGCACATGATCTTGAATAAATTGGATTGTGAATATTTACTATGGAGGTTAACGGTATACTAGGGCCATAAAGAAAATAATCAACCGAATATTTCAGCACAGTTCAGATCTGTTTCAGCTGAATACACGGTCTAATTTTCAAGACATATAATATCCACATTGTTATGAATGTATCATGACTCGTCATTTCTGACCAGTAACAAAACACATATTTTATTGCCCACAATCACAGCTCATTTTACGTGTGGATAGCAAAGAGTTCAGATGCCTTCAAATAATTTTGCTTCTTTTCAAATTTAGCACTAAAAAATATCTTAGGTATTGTATACTTTATAGAAAAAGTTTTAATAAAATTATTATTTTTCAGTAAGTAGTGTAATAGAAAAAAATAAAATAGGTCTGATCTTTTATGCTTTACTCATAAATAGATGAAATATGGGTAAGCATGTTTCATCTATTTATGAAAATAAAAAATAAGTTCTATGAGAGAAAGGATTACGTCTGGCACCTAACATGGTTTTTAACACACCAGATAAATATACATTGAGTGAATAACTGATTGAATGAGTTCAACTGACCTTGGTATACAAAAATACCAGCCATTTTAGCAATTAACCAACTCACTTCATTTATAATTGAAAGCAATTATAATGAAGTAGGAAAATGCTAATGTCCCTTGGGTTGTTAGTAATGAAGAACTGAGAATTTTGTTCTTGGTAAAAATGTGATCTTTTGGGGTTTTTATACAGTCCTTTACAATGTACAAAAAAATTAAAGATTCTTTCTCTTCCTCCTGTATTAGTATATTTTGATTGTTTTATTTATAGTTTTTCCTTTTTTAAAAAAAAATAGAAATACCACAGGACATGTCAATATCTATAGAGTTCCCTCTGCCATGATTGAAGACAGTTATGATTTCTTCAAAGCAGTTACTGACCTCAGACTGACTGAGTATGGCAGTTGAGGACTGTGGCTAAGGGCTCACCACCTGGAATGCAGTGAGTCAGCACTTCGGGTTTTCATTCCGAGCAGAGTCATTGACTCATGTGTGACCTTAAACAATCCTTTTGTGACTCAGTTTCCCTGAGGAAAATAGGTCTCATAAAATAGATAAGATTTGTGGTAGGAGCCTCAGCTGATCTTAATAGACATTTTTAAATCTTAAAAGTCAAAACATAATTTACTTTTAAACTTTGTTTTCTCTTTTCTTAACAAGTGAATCATTTAGGGTCATATTGTATTAGTGTTCTTTACTTTCGCTTTGAAGATTATATATATTTTATATATACACATGTGCACTTATATATATATATATTTTTTTTTTTTTTTAAGAGGAATGGTTTGTATGGGGCATACCAAGAATACCTGAAAATATACCTACAACACTTGAAAAGCTGTAATCACATAGTAATAACAATAATGATAGTTTTAGGGGCACCTGGGTGGCTCAGTGGGTTAAAGCCTCTGCCTTCGGCTCAGGTCATGATCCCAGGGTCCTGGGATCGAGCCCCACATAGGGCTCTCTACTCTGGAGAGCCTGCTTCCTCCTCTCTCTCTCTTTGCCTGCCTCTCTGCCTACTTGTGATCTGTCTGTCAAATAAATAAATTAAAAAATCTTTAAAAAAAAATAATGATAGTTTTAATACAATACGAATATTGTTCAGGATCGATATTTTAATAATTAAATTAATAATTAAGTGGAATATGGTACTCTATTTATATAAAATTGCTTCCCAAACTTTATAGATAAAATCTTTTTTTTAAGTGTAGTAAGAAGTACAGGAAGATGATTTTACAAAAATTCCCTTAAATCTGCCTATCCCTTTTGAAATATCTTCTATTTTTTATTTTAAAAGAAAAGCATCCTCAAGTCTGAAAACTTGTTAACTTCTGTGCCTAAAATGTGTGCATTCATTCCTTCATTCATTCACTCATCCTACACACCTGATGCTCACTATGTGCTAGGTGCTACAGATGTTAACAAGTGATTGGAAGACACAGCACATTTCCTGCTAGAGTTCACCTGCTAGCAGAGAATAAATGGTGTGTAAGAACAGGCAAATAAAATAACTGCAAATTGTTGTAAGTGTAAACAAAGAAAGTAGGAGCTATAATAGAGAATGAGAGAGGGAAACTTTTTTGAAAGTGTGAACAGAGACCATATTTCTAAGAAGTATCAATTAAGCAAACCCCAAATAAGAAGTAGCCTTCTATGACAAGGAAACCGAATGAAGAATGAGTCTGACGTATGAAAGCCTGTGGTCTGTCTCGGGCTTGAGGTTAGACCCATATGATTGAAATGTAATGAGAGTTGTGTGGACAGGCCCCGGGTCATGCAGCGGTCATGTAGGCATAAGGGAACTACTGGGAAATTTATATTAAGGAGTTTTCATAAAAGTTTACAATAAAAATGTTCACTTATTAATAATATTTTTCTTTCTCCTTTGATAAATTTCAATGGTCATTCTTTTCATTTTCTTTTTCTCAATCCCTACTCCCACTCACTACTTACTCTTCATTTTGTAGTCCCTCCACACTTGATATACATACTTAAATATGTAGTATTATTTTACGTGCTTATGAGGTTTTGTATAAATGGATCTAAAATCTTATTTCTTTTTCACATTCAATGTTGTGTTTTTCCATGTTGTTGTTGGGACACCGGGTCTGTTACCTCTAACCCTGCATAGAATTCCAAATACAACACATCCACATTCATGCATCTATTCCCTGAGATAACAATAGATTCACATTCCTTAGTAATACAAAAAGTGCTGTGACAAACCTTCTTCTGCATGGTTGCTTGGGCCACTGAACAAGAAATAATCTGGGAAGTATACTCAGGGATGGCATTGATCATGCATACCTCACTTACTTGTGTGCTTTCACATTACTTTCTAGACTGGCTACACAGATTGACATTTCCATAATAGCACACAAAATTCTTGTCTCCCTATATCCTCACCAACACTTTGTTTTGTGAACCTTTATAATTTTGATATTCTGACGTCTACACCATGCTATCAGATATTTTCAGTTTCCTTTTTCTCTTATTATTAGTGAGTTCGAGTATCTCTTCACAGATTTGTTAGCCATTTGGGCTTTCTTTCTGTGGGTGTGGTTTGTTCACAGTCCTGTCATCTTTATACCAACAATTTTCTCTTTCTCTGTTCATCTGGAGAAAACCATTGTGCATTCTAGATAATAATCCCATATACCTATTTAATAGTAGTTTTCTTTGTCTATTCTAGCTCCTGGATTTGTTGTTGTTGTACAGAAATCTTCAGTTTTATTATAACTGTCTGTCAATTTTTTTTCACTTTTGAGTTTGAGCTTTTAGAGACTTCTGTGAAGAAATCTTTCTCATTCCTAGGTCACAAAATATCCTCCCATTCTTTTTCCCCTATTAACTTAGAATCTTATCTTTCAAATTAAGGCCTATAATCCATCTAGTCTCCTTTTGTATCTGATATAAATTGGGAGCACAACTTTAGTTTTTTTCAAATAATGAGCCAATTTTTCCAATGTTATCTAGTAGAAAAATGTACCATGTTCATGTTGTCTTTTGTTGCAGTTATATCATAAATTATGTCCTAAATGTCTTCTTCTGAGCTTTGTTGTGGTTTATTAGTTTATTTTTCTATTCCTATCAAGATCCTACTTGTTTCTTTTTTATTAATACTATATCATCTCCTAATATATGGTAAATTTTCCCATTTGAATCTTCTTTAAAAGCTTTAAGAGAATATTTAAACCCATCAAACTTAGTTATCTCACAGAGGGAGAGAAAAAAATAAAAAGAAGATTTAGACAAACTCCAATATGAAGTTTGTAGTGAAAAGAGATTACCTTTGGCTTAACTATTGATTTAGTTATTGGATAAATCTGGTGCCAGTTCAAATGAGGTTCTTATGTGCACAATGTGGATACCTACATTCATATACATTCATTTTCACATATATGCATATATAATATGCATTCATTTTCACATATATATGGATTCGTATGCACATACACATATATAAAATCAGGTGTACAAGATGCAAAGGGATTTGAATTAAAAACCCAAAAATGTCTTACCACCATTCTATTCATGATGACTAAAATCCAACCATTTTTTTAAGATATTTTATTTATTTACTTGACAGAGGGAGAGCATGCGCACAAGCAGGGGGTGTGGGAGAGGGAGAAGCAGGCTTCCAGCTGAGCGGGAGCCTGATGCAGTGCTTGATCCCAGCACGCTGGGATCATGGCCCATGCCAAAGGCAGACATTCAACTGACTGAGTCAGCCCGGCACCCCTAAAAACCAACTATTAAAGATTTATTTTTCTGGGCAAGATTGTTTAGACAAATGCCTAATGAGAGGAGTGATATCAATAACAAAGATCTGATAGTCAAATTAACTCATTATTTTCAATTGTTTAATTATAGACATCCCAACTTGACTGCTATTTAAGAGTATTTTTAAGAGTACAGAAAAGAGAGAAGGTTCAGAATAGAGGATAAAGAGGACCCTCCCTCTAGTCCTCTGACCCCCACTCTTCCAGACTGTGTCTCTGGACAGTGGGTGCCCTCATGCTGATGTCAAATGCCCAAGTCTCTGCCAAAAGATTTGTATCCCCAAGCATGGTATTGTAGTCCTCTAGAAGAGAACAGCAACTTTTGTGATTTGGGATGCCAAAAGGATTGCTTTCTTATTTGTGGTTAGAATTAAAATATTTAAAGCTGATTGCAATTTGATACTATATTTTTATTACATTGTTTGCCCAATATCTTTGTTAAAAACAACCCCAAAAAAACCCCTGACTCTTGGTTTTCTTGTTATGATGATTGCCCAAGAACCCCCCACCTGGGATTCAATCTAGATATTCTATGGACTCTGTGGAAAACGTCTGATTTAATTAAATGCTTAGATGTCACCCTGTGGTTTATATGCAACTACTGCCATTCCTTCAGGGCCGCTGCTCTTCTCATCTTGCAGGGTCATGGGATTTCATGAAGCAATGATTATTTTCTTTATGTAAAAATAACAAGTGGAAAGAGAGGGAAAAATTGGCACATAGAGGCAGAAGAAAAGAAAAAATATAAAAAAGATTATAGAAGAGAATTGGACATGTTAATTTTCTTTAGCAAAAGACACATTATATAAAGCAATATGCCTTGCTTCTACGTAATGTCCTTGTTGAAGGAAGGTCAGCTGACAGTAACTTGACCTTTGTTTCTTTTGTTATGTCTCCTAATTTCTTTGAGAATCTATTATCCACACACTCATGAGGAATATGTGAAAAGAAACATAATTAATTAGGAGATATTTTATTTTACAAGGAAAATATATTCTCTAATTCAGTGTTTCATTTTTATTACTCTTACTACTATCAACAATTTTAATTTCTTTTTAAATAAAGCACAAATAAATCTAGTGTTAGTTTTTTATGGGCCTCATCAACCACATAATTACCACCCCTCAATTCCAGATTATTGTATCCTGGAGATATCAGTTATTTAAAGTTAATGTTAAATGTTTGAGGTGATTTAATTTTAAGTTATCCTGAGTACACATGTGGTAAATTTTCTTCTGCTGACTTTTTGGGGTCTGTGTTTCTTAAGTATTACAATATTTATAATTATGGAGAGAATAGAAAATAAACCCTCTTTCTGGTTTTGGAGAAAATTTTACACACAGAAGAATGTATGTTCATATCTAGCTGCTTCACTCTCTCTAAGATCTTGCAAAGTCAATGAATCAGCAGTGGCTTTGGCTTTGAGATTGCTGGATTCATTTCCACACAATCTATATGATGGTGAGAGGTTTGTTCCTTCCATCCCTTTCAAAAGTTTAAAATGTTTCTCACAAGGTGCCTCGTTAGCGCAGTAGGTAGCGCGTCAGTCTCATAAAATGTTTCTCACATATAGAGATATCTGAGTATTTTTACTGGGCTTACAGTCTTTCTTCTTTTCTTTTTTTTTTTCCATTTTATTTCTTTTCAGTGTTCCAAAATTCATTGTTTTGCACCACATCCAGTGGTCCATGCCATTCGTGCCCTCCATAATACCTACCACCAGGCTCACCCAATCTTCTACCCATTCCCCTCCAAAACCCTCAGTTTGTTTCTCAGAGTCCACAGTCTCTCATGGTTTGTCTCCCCCTTTGATTTCCTCCAACTCGCTTCTCCTCTCCTTCACCCAATGTCCTCCGTGTTATTCCTTATGCTCCACAAGTAAGTGAAACCATATGATAATTAACTCTGTCTGCTTGGCTCATTTCACTCAGCATAATCTCTTCCAGTCCCATCCATGTTGATATAAAAGTTGGGTATTCATCCTTTCTGATGGAGGCATAATACTCCATTGTATATATGGGCCATATCTTCTTAATCCATTCGTCCGTTGAAGGGCATCTTGGTTCTTTCCACAGTTTGGCAACTGTAGCCATTGCTGCTATGAACATTGTGGTACAGGTGGCTCTTCTTTTCACTACATCTATATCTTTGGGGTAAATACCCAGTAGTGCAATTGTAGGGTCAAAGGGTAGCTCTATTTTTAATTTCTTAAGGAATCTCCACACTGTTTTCCAAAGTGGCTGCACTAACTTGCATTCCCACCAACAGTCTAAGAGGGCTCCCCTTTCTCTACATCCTTTCTAAAACTTGTTGTTTACTGTCTTGTTAATTTTGGTCATTCTAACTGGTATAAGGTGGTATCTCAATGTGATTTTGATTTGAATCTCCCTGATTGCTAATGATGATGAGCATTTTTTCATGTGTCTGTTAGCCATTTGTATGTCTTCTTTGGAGAAGTGTCTGTTCATGTCTTCTGCCCATTTTTTGATGTGATTATCTGATTTTTGGGTGTTGAGTTTGGGAAGTTCTTTATAGATCTTGGATATCAGCCCTTTGTCTGTAGTGTCATTTGAGAATACCTTCTCCCATTCCGTGGGTTGCCTCTTTGTTTTGTTGACTGTTTCCTATGCTGCACAGAAGCTTTTGATCTTGATGGAAGTCCCAAAAGTTCATATTTGCTTTTGTTTCCTTTGCTTTGGAGACATATCTTGAAGGAAGTTGCTGTGGCTAATGTCAAAGAGGTCACTGCCTATGTTCTCCTCTAGGATTTTGATAGATTCCTGCCTCACGTTAAGGTCTTATCCATTTCGAGTTTATCTTTGTGTATGATGTAAGAGAATGGTCGAGTTTCATTTTTCTACACATAGCTGTCCAATTTTCCCAGCACCATTTATTGAAGAGGCTGTCTTTTATCCAATGTATATTTTTTTTCCTGCATTGTTGAAGATTATTTGACCATGAAGTTGAGGGTCCATATCTGGGCTCTCTACTCTGTTCCACTGGTCTATGTGTTTGTTTTTGTACCAGTACCATGTTGTCTTGGTGATCACAGCTTTGTAGTAAAGTTTGAAATCAGGCAATGTGATGCCCCCAGTTTTGTTTTTCTTTTTCAACATTTCCTTAGCAATTCGGGGTCTTTTCTGATTCCATACAAATTTTAGGATTGATTGTTCCAGCTCTTTGAAAAATGCCAGTGGAATTTTGATGGGAATAGCATTGAAAGTATAGAATACTCTAGGCAGTATAGACATTTTTCCATGCTCATGGATCAGAAGAATAAACACTGTTAAAATGTTTATACTGCCTTGGGCTTACAGTCTTTCAATACCTCATTTCATTATCTAGGTAAAATTCGTTCATTTTCACTTGCACACTGAGAAATTCCCAGTGCAAAAATGAAGGATACTACTTTATAAAGATTATGAATTCTTCACACCTACACTTTTCTTCCTTGTGCTCCTCCTGTTTCATTACTAAGAGGACCTAGGTACCACTATCTTTAAATGACTTTAGTCCTGTTCTGGTTTCATTGGCCTTGAATAGTATGTCTAAACTGCTGAGTGATGGCAGAGAATAATGTGATAACTTCAAAAACCAATGTCTGCTTGATGTTTTAGCATTCACAGGTAACACAATGCTAATGTAAAAGATGCAAACTCAGGGGCACCTGGGTGGCTCAGTGGGTTAAAGCCTCTGCCTTTGGCTTGGGTCACGATGGATCGAGCCCCACATCGGGCTCTCTGCTCGGCGGGGAGCCTGCTTCCCCCTCTCTCTGCCTGCCTCTTTGCCTACTTGTGATCTCTGTCTGTCAAATAAATAAAATCTTAAAAAAAAAAATGCAAACTCCACAGGATTAAAAACCACAGAATTTTATACTCAGATAAGACTTTGGCCTTCCTGGTTCCACACACCACACACCACAGATACTCCCCAAATAATCGTTCTTGATTGAATGACTTATTTAAAAGGTCCTAAAGCAATAATATCAATAAGAATGGTGATATCTGTCCCCATGACAGAATTTTAATAGATCTGATTTGGTTTTCTTAACTGTCCTCTTAAAACTATGTTATGGAAACAACTACATATTCTGCATAGTTCTAACATTATATCTAAACTGATTTGTAATATCTTTAACAACAGAAAGTAAGTGCCTTTTACAACACAATCCTATTGCAATTATTTGTCAATTCATAAATATTGATGCAAGATAAGTATATATGGTGACATTCATTCTTGGTGAACCCATTTTGGGTTGATAACATTTTCATTTTTAGTGTTTCTAATTTATGGCCTGTATTTTTGGCTCACTCATTAATATTTAATAGAACTTGCCTTTTGTTTTTGGCTTTTTTTTATGAAATTGTTATGATATCTGTCCATTCCTTACACCTATCTCCATAAATTTTTACGATCTGAATCATTACCAAGAATGCTTATAGAACACAATCTGATTTCTGATTTATTTCGTTATCTTGAAATGAAATTCATCCAGGACTGGTGACTTATCTCATACAAGGCAGTTACAGGTTTTCTTTCTCTAAAGCAAAGTAAGATAGTGGATAATTCATTAACTCTAGAGTCAGACTATCTGAGATTAAATCCACTAACTGTGTGATCTTCAGAGATGTTTAACTCTTTGGGGGAGGAAAACTTTTCCTTTCTTACTTTCTAGTTTCTTTGGCTGATTCTAATAATTAAATCGACATAATCCAGATCAGCAAGAGAAAAACAAAGTTAATTTCACATGTTGGGAAGCTCATAAAAATGAAAGACTCAAAGAAGTGATCGAAGCAGAAAGCTTTTATATCTTTTAGACAAAGAAATAATGAATTTGTGAAAAATCGACAAGATAAAGAAGTTTGAACTTGGCATAGCAGATTAGTGAAGTAACAAGATTTGTTTATTTACCCTTCTCAGCCCTGAATTTCCTATCTCCGGCAATAAGGATGCTTTCTACCTTTCAACCATTTACATGGGGGAGTTTCTTTCCTGCTTTCAGGGGGGCAGAGGAGGGTCAAAGTATCCTTCTGGCACTGGCTATTTCTTAAGGAACTTTAATTAAAAATAATCAATATCCCAAAGTGACATTTTTGGGGTGACTTTCTCTGAACCCCATCACTTTTTGTGGTTCAGATTCCTCAGCTGGAAAATTTAAGAATAAAGCAAATGTAAGATCAAAATAATACTACCTTGTATTATTTCATAATATATGTAAAACACTTATAGTAGCCCACATTCTGTGATTAAGCAAGTTAGTACTGTGGCTGACAATACCTATCCCAAAGACCTCACAGGGTGACCAAGGTCTCAGTGGGCCTGCATCACAGTTCAACTTCTTCCTCTGCCTTGTTCTCTTCCTCCCTCTTTCTTTCACAAATATTAATCCCTAATAAACAGTTTGAAACCCAGACTCCATCTCAGTACCACGAGATAATCATATGGGGGCATCTGAGTTGCTCAGTTAGTTAAGCATCTAACTCTTGATTTCAGCTCAGGTCATGATCTCAGGGTTATGAGATCAAACCCCACATGGAGCTCCATGCTGGGCATGGAGCCTGCTTATCTCTCCCTCTTCCTGTGCTCCTTCCCTCCACCACTCACACACATGTGCACTCTCTCTAAGGAAGAAAGGAAAGAAGGAAGGGAGGAAATCAGATATTCTCATAGAACCTAGAGCGCAACATCGGTTCATCACCAGTTTCCTGCAGCAGTTTCCTTTCACATTCCTCATTGATTTAATTCATGGTTGAAGTAAAAATTTGACTTTCACACTCTCCTAGCTTTGAGTCAAACTTACATTTTGGTTTAACTTCAAAAAATTATGCCAGTTCCTATTTCAAAATTTTACTATATGCATCTTCAGTTTTTAAAGAAACAGTATGTATTTTCCCATTATAAACTAATCTATGTAGATAACTTAGGATTTTTTTTTTTTAAAGCACAAGGAAATCATCATTGTCACTACATTAGGATCAAGTTACACGATCTTATTTGTAAGTCATAGTTCTCATTTAACATAATGGAAACATAGTCCTGTGCTATGCATTCATGTAAACGGTGCATCAGTATGCTTTTATAAACTAATAATACTTGCTAATATATACCAAGTCCTTATGTGTCACATGCTATTTAAGCTATTTTGTCTCATTTATTTTGTCTTCTTTATGTCTCATGAGGTACTAAGTCTATGAGGTACTATAAGTCTATGAGGTACTATTATTAATAGGTCTATGAGGTACTATTATTTCTCCATTTTAGGGATAAGAAAATGATCACATGAGAACTTAAGCTTTTGCCACAAGTCACAAAGCATGTAAGTGACAGAGCTCGGATTCAAACCTACCTCCATGACTCAGTGTTCTTTTAGGCTTAAAAACTACCCTTTTTCTTTCTTTCTCTTTTTTTTTTTTTTTTTTTGCATTGTTAAGTAAGAGAAAGGTCTAAAACCTAGGACCCATTAAACTATTTTCATATTTTCTGTGATACCTCCAGCTCTGTTTTAGGCACCATGGATTACAGAAAGGCATAATACAGAGTCTCAATCTTAAAAGTGATTTATGGGGGAAGAAAGATGAGAATAGGTGACTTGAATATATGAGAGCAAAATAAGTGCTATCATGGGGTAGGATAAATAATAGTTTGAGAAAAAGGGGAGCAGATTCCAAATGGAGGTTCAGAAAGGAGGATTAAATCTCAAGAATTATTAAACTATGCAAGAACTTTCCAGACTGAGATAAGCATGACAAGCAAAAACATATGAACATACAGGACAAGCTTCAAGGATGATGAAGAAACCCATTAAGACACTATAAATTTATTTCATCTTACTGAAGTGATTCTTTCCTGAACAGCTTCATGATATTTGAATATTTATAAATAAAATCCCATTTCAAAGTACTGGGGCACTAACTAAATGAAATCACTTAACCTTAAGTAAAGCTAAGGATTTCTTTGTAAAGTGTTAAATCACACCTTTTCTTTTTTAAAAATTTAATTTATTATTCCATCTTTTTTTATATTTATATTTAAATCAATGGAATCTGTCCTTTCTTGCCTAATGTAGTATTCTTTGTAATTCATGGTTCTGTTTTTACTTTTTATTTTTGTAGTGTTTTCTTGCTTTTGGGGGTTGGGAGTTGTACTTCTCATGTTTCCTTTTTAAGTCTGTAAATACTGCATACCAACAAAATACACACACACACACAAAATATTCCCAAAATGACTTAAAAATCAAATTTATTTTGCTGTAATTTGATTTATAGGTAATGCTGGAGAAGGAATTGGGCAAGATTTTAAAATAACTCCTAATTACTAACAGATGAAAATGCATTGGCTAAGTTTAGGCATGGAATTCAGGCAGCTGACTATGTTGGAAATGCAACTGCATGCTTACATAGGTGGATACGCCCCCTCTTTCTAAACCAGCCCACCCAGTTATTCAGTGTTCACATTTGTCAGTCTCCATAGTTCTATGTACATACATAACATTGCCTGAAAGTATTACAGGATAGAATTATCTGACTAAAAAACCTAAGTCTTCATGCTTTAAAAGATACTAACATTATATCTTTGACAGTTATTCTTCTACTATGTAAAACTGTTTTCTTTGCTTTTTCCATCAGCTTCAAAAATAGAAGGTGATTCTGATCCTGAAGAGTAGGATCAGAAGAAAATAGGCCCTCTCACTCTCCAGGAGGTACTTTTTCTTCCCCTTCAATTGCCTGTGAATAGGAAACTATCAAGATAATCTGATACTACAGAAATGAGGGACAGCATGGGTAAAATATTTTGGCATTTTGATATCAACTTTATACTTGTGCATAATCTGGATTTTCTGAAAAAGGCTGGGCTTGATACTGGCTGATTCTAAGTAATGCAAAATTTTAATACCCCTACATATTAGCCAAGGTTAGAAAGAGAAAAAAAAAAATCACAAGGCAGCAATAGCCATAGGAACATTTTCAGTCATTGGGATGGGAGCAGGCATGTTCAATTCACTCAGAGACTCAAGAGGCATAAAAACCAAAGCAACTGTGGTGTAAGCTGCAGAATGTTCTATGTTCATCTTTCTACTTGATGTAGTAACCAATTAGATGAGCTATACAGGGGCAATCAGCCTTTGGGAGATATTAAAGTTTATAAGATTTTGGGAAACCTTATCTTATTTAACAAAAATAATTTTTAAAAATTATTAATAAGAACTTGCTAAAGCTTCTCTTGGGTGTTAGAAAGGACTCATGCAAATAACAGGTCCTGACACTAAAGTTTCAATAGCTTTACAGAAATTCTGTTTCTGATGCCAACAGAGCGTAAAGATGCTTGAGAAAATTCTTCTATCTTCTTCAACTTACTAGCTAGAATGAATAACTCCCAGCCAAGATGGCAATATTCTTGAAACAAAGTTGGACAGTAAAGGAGAGATTGGACAAGAGTGAGAAGGAGCTTCTTATAAAGTTTATTCTCAGTGGTGTGTTGGAATCTGCTCATTCAAGTTCCCAAGTTAAATTTTTAGGAATTTTGTGCCAGGGCTGATATCACACTGGTAGCTTAAAATCCACCATGATGGGACTATTTGTAACTTGAAAATGGCAAATGATATGATTCAGGAATTCTTCCTCCTAAGGAGTCAGTTGATTATATCAGTATATCACTAGTTTTATGGAAATGCAAAATCTACAAAATTACTAAATGGAAATTATGACAGAATTTAGGGAAATGAAACTGTACGAGTAATCTGTTATACCAATAGGAATTTTAATTCTAAAGAAAGCTTTCCAGAAACTTAAGAAGAGAAGACAAGACCTAGGGAAGATGACACAGTAGGAGGACCTTAAGCCCATCTTATTCTATGGTACAATTACATAAATCCTATATCAATGTAAATACCCAGAAAATAGCCCAATTCTGGCAGAACAGAGTCCACAGCTAAACACAGAGAAAAAGTCATATTGAAGAAAGCAGAAAGGGCAAAGACTAAATGCACCTGTGGAACTGTCTATGTGAGATACAGAGAGGAGAAACAAACAGACTCTCACACCAGGAACCCCAGGCATGGGGAACACACACCAGAGAAGACAAATCCCCATAACATTTGGCTTTGAAAATCAGAGGGGCATAATTTCACAAATTCTTATAATCAGCAGGGCTTAACATCCAGAACTTTAAAAAATCAGCAGCTTTAGCTCAACGAAAGCCAGAAGGATAAAACGAAACCGAGTCCCCACACTTAAAGAAAGCACAACAAACAGCATTGTGGAGATACAGCATAGATGCTGCAGTTTGAAAAATGGGAGAATTGGGAGAGAGAATTGTTAACTATTCTTAGAGTGTGTGCTGGAGGGGCAGGGATCCTTGGGAGACTCTCCAAGAACAAGAGTTGGTGAATGCCATTTCTCTCCCCTGCCCTTCAGCCTAGAAACATGGACACCTGTGAGAACCAGCACAGCATCAACACTCTACATGTAACATGATAATAGCATGCCCCACTCACAGAGTCTCCTGACAACACACTTCCTCCAATGTGGCCTTAGCCAGAGCCCATCCAAAACAGTGTCACAAGGGTGGCAAGGTGCAAGCATCCTCAGCAGGGACCAGGACCACTCCAAAATGACTCTTGCCTAGGGAGGAAGGAAGACAACCACACATACCAATCTGACTGCAGCCCTAGCAGTGGGCTGGGACAGACATCTGATCTGACTGCAGGCCCATCCACCAATGAAAGATTTTCAGGGGACAACACAAGGAAAGCACCCTTCAGTTCAGTGCTACCACATCTCTGGCAAATCCTTTATTTATCTCAACTCAAGCCCAAGGTATCCCCAGACTGGCCCACTAACTGGCCCACAGGGACCAAACCTTGATGACAAAAGGCAAAGTCAACCAACACTGCTGAATGTACTGAAGGCAATGTGGCTCAGGCACAAGAGTAGGATATATGCAACACACATAGGAGACACACCAGAAGCCCAGGTTCTGGTGAACAGGGGACACTGCACTGCAGGGTACTAAAGCATCTCTTCTTTGTAAGGTCACTACCTTCAAGAATAGGAGTTGTAGCTGACAATACATAGGAACAGACACAAAGAGTAAGGTAAAATGAGGAGACAGAGGAATATGTACCAAATGAATGAACAAGACAAAATCATAGCAAGAGAGTTAAATGAAATGGAGACAAGCAATATGCATGATAGAGAATTAAAGTAATGGTCATAAAGATACTCACTGGACTTAAGAAGAGTGGGGGACCTCAGTGAGACCTTCAACAAAGACTAAGAAGACATAAAAAAGAATCAATGAGACATGAAGAATTCAACAACTGAAATTAAAAATACTACATACTACATAGAATAAATAGTTGACTGTAAGTACCAGAAGAATGGGTTGGTGATCTAGAGGACACAGTAATGAAAAGCAATCAAGCTGAACAGGATAGAGAAAAAAAATAATAATAAATGAAGATAGACTAAGGGATCTCAGCAACAACATGAAACATAATAACATGTGCATTATAGGGATCCTAGAAGAATAAGAGAGAGAATATGGGACAGAAAATGTATTTGAAGAAATAATAGCTGAAAACTACCTGGATCTGGGGAAGGAAACAGAAATCCAGATCGAGGAGAGACAAAGAGGCCCCTACAAAATCAACCAAAGGAGATCCACACCAAGACACATAGTAATGAAAATGACAAAAAGTAGTGATAAAGAGAGAATTTTAAAAGACACAAGAAAAAAATAGTTACACAGAAGGGAAACCCTTTAAAGCCATCAGCTAGCTGATTTTTCAGCAAAAACTATACAGGTCAGAAGAGAGTGGCATGATATATTCAAGGTGCTGAAAGAAAGAAAGAAAGAAACAAACAAACAAACAAACAAAAACCTATAGCCAAGAAAACCTGAAAGGTTATCATTCAGAAGAGAAGAGATAAAGACAAGCAAAAGCTAAAAAAATTTATGACAACCAAACCAGTCCTATAAGAAAAGTTAAAAGGGACTCAGTGAGTGGAAAGGAAAATCTATAAGCAGGAGTAAGAAAAATAAAAAGCACAAAAGTAGTATAAAATTAAGTATACCTATAAAAAACAGTCAATACATTTATAAAATAAAATGATGTAAAATATGACACCATATACCTAAGTGTATGGTGAGGGGGAGAGTAGTCAAGAATGTGTTACGTGCAGAAGATGTTATATCCAAACTTAATGGTAACCACAAATCAAAACCCAATAATAGATATGCAAAAATAAAGAGAGAAGAATCCAAATATATCACTAAAGAAAGCCAGCAAATTGTGAGAAGAGAGCAAGAGAAGAAAGGAACAGAGAAGGAATTAAAATAAAATAAAATAATAACAAAATGTCAGAAAGTACATACCTTCAATCATTACTGTGAATACAAATGGACCAAACACCCCAATCAAAAGACAAAGAATGACTGAATGGATAAAAAAGCAAGACCTTATATAGAGTCTCATTTCAGACCTAAAGACATTTACAGACTGAACAAGAAGGGATGGGAAAGCATTTATTATGCAAATAGCCGTGAAAACAAAGCTGGATTAGCAATATTTATATTGGACAAAACAGACTTCAAAATAAAGGCTGTAACAAGAGACAAAGAAGGACACTATGTAATCATAAAGGCAGCAATTCAAAAAAAGATATAAAAATTGTAACTATGTATGCACCTAACATGGAATCCCCCAAATACATAAAGCCGCTAATAACAAACATAAGGGCAGTAATACGATAGTAATTAGTAATAGTATAGTAATAGTAATATAGTAATACAATAGTAATATAGTAATACAATATTAATGGAGGACTTTAATACCTGACTCACATCAATGGCAGATCATTCAAACAGAAAATCAGCAAAGAAACAATGGCTTTGAATGACACACTGGACCAGATGGATCAAAACAGAGATATTCAGAATATTCCACCCTAAACCTGCAGAAAACACATTCTTTTCCAGTGCACATGACACATTCTCCAGAATAGATCACATATTAGGCCACAAAATGAGTCTCAACAAATTAAAAAAGTTTGAAGTCATACCATGCATCTTTTCTGACCACCATGCTATGAAGCTAGAAATCAACCAAAGAAAAAATCTGGAAAGAACACAAATACATAGTAATTAAACAACGTGCTACTAAACAATGAATGGATTAACCAAGAAATCAAAGAGGAAATTTAAAAATACATGGAGACAATCAAAAATGAGAACACAATGGTCCAAAATCTTTGGGATGTAGAAAAAGTAGTTCTAAGACAGAAGTTTATAGCAATCCAGACCTATCTCAAAAAGTAAAAAAAATCTTGAACAACCTAACTGTACACCTAAAAAAGCTAGAAAAAGAAGAACAAACGAAACTCAAACTCAGTAGAAGGATGGAAATAATGATGGTTAGACTAGAAATAAATGAAACAGAAACTAACAAATAAAAACAATGGAACAGATCAGTGAAACCAGGACCTAGTTCTTTGAAAAGATCAATAGAATTGATAAACCTTTAGCCAGACTCATCCAAAACAAAAGGAAAGAAAGAAGAAAAAGCAGGCATAGACAACTACAACAGCAAAACCAAGGGAGAGGACTCAAACAGAAATCAGAGCTGGAAGAGGAGAAATAACTGACACCACACAAATACAAAGGATTATAAGAGAACATTATGAAAACTTATATGCAAAAAATTGGACAACCTGGAATTAATTGATAAATTACTGGAAACATAAAACCTCCCAAAACTGAATCAGAAAGAAATAGAAAATTGGAATAGACTAGCAATGAAATTGAATCAATAATCAAAAAACTCCCAACAAATAAAAGTCCAGGACAAGACAGCTTCACAGGTGAACTCTACCAAACATTTAAAGAAGTAGTAATACCTATTTTTACCAAACTATTCCAAAACCCAAAGAAAAAGGAAAATTTCCTAATTCATTCAATAAAGCAACATTACCCTGATACCAAACCAGATAAAGACAGTAAAAAAAAAAAAAAAAGAGAGAGAGAACAACAGGCCAATGTCTCTGATGAACATAGATGCAAAAATCCTCAACAAAATATTAGACACAAAGATCAACAGAACTGAATAAAAAGAAAAATAAACCCATTATTATACAGTCAATTAATCTTCAATAAATCAGGCAAGAAAATGCAAGAGGGAAAAGGCAGTCTCTTCAATAAATGGTGTTGGGATAAGTTGACAACTACAAGCAAAAGAATGAAATGACCACGTTTCACACCATACACAAAAATAAACTCAAAATGGATTAAAGACCCAAATGTGAGACCTGAAGCCATTAAAGTCCTGGAAGAGAGCACAGGTAGTAACCTCTCTGACATCAACTGTAGCAACTGTTTTCTAGGTGTGTTTCCTGAGGCAAGGGAAACAAAAGCAAAAAAACTTCTGCACAACAACAACAACAAAAACTACCGACAAAACTAAAAGACAACCTATGGGATGGGAGAAGATAATTGCAAATGATATATCCAATCAAGGATTAGTTTCAAAAATATATAAAGAATTTATACAACTCAACACCAGAAAAATCCAAATAATCCAATTAAAAAAGGGCAGAAAACATGAACAGCCATTTCTCCAAAGAAAGCATACAGATGGTCTACAGGTATATGAAAAGATGTTCAACGCACCATTGAAGAAATGCAAATCAAAACCATAATGAAATATCACCTCAAATCTGTCAGAATGGCTAAAATCAAAAACACAAGGAACAGAAATTGTTGGGAAGGGTGTGGAGAAAAAGGAACCCTCATGCACTGTTGGTAGGAGTGCAAACTGGTGAAGCCACTGTGTAAAACAGTATAGACGTTCCTCAAAAAGTTAAAACTTTTTAAAGTGGGTGAGGCCTCTGCCTTCAGCTCAGGTCATGATCTCAGGGTCCTGGGATGGAGCTCCGCATCAGGCGCTCTGCTCAGCAGGGAGCCTGTTTCCCTTCCTCTCTCTCTGCCTGCCTCTCTGCCTACTTGTGATCCCTGTCTGTCAAATAAATAAATATATAAATATATTTATTTATAAATATATAAATATATTTATTTATAAATATGTCTATAAATATACTTTTTTATTTATTATATATTATTTATTTATATTATATTTATATATTTATGTATTATATATTTATTTATGAATCGCTAATTAAAAATCTAATAAATAAATAATTAATTGATGAATAGACTTATTTACAATAAATTATATATATTTATAAATATAAATAAATAAATAAAATCTGAAAAAAAATCTGAAAAAAAAAAGTTAAAACTAGAACTACCCTGTGATCCAGCAATAGCAATACTGGGTATTTACACAAAGAATACAAAAACACTAAACTGGAAAGATATATGGACCCCCTGTCTTTGCTGCAGCATTATTTACAATAGCCAAATATGGAAATAACCAAGTGTCCATCTATAGTTAAATGGGTGAAAAAGTTGTGGTGTATATATATATATGTATATATATATATATACATAATATACATATACATATATACACATATGTATATACACATATGTATGTATATGTATATATACGTATATGCATACATATACATATGTATGTATACGTATATATACATATACACAATATACATAAATATACATATACATATATATACATACGTATATATGTATATATATACACACATATACATAATATACATAAATATATAATGAAATCTTGCCAAGTTCAAAAACATGGATGGACTTAGTATAATGCTAACTGAAATACATCAGAGAAAGAAAGTTAAATACCATATGATATCATTCATATATGGAACTTAAGAAACATAACAAATGAACAAAGGAAAAAAGAGACAAAAAATAGACTCTTAACTATAGAGAACTTACTGATCTGTACACCTGAAACTAACATAACATTGTATGTTAACTCTACTGGGATTAAAATTTTTCAAAGGCAAGAATAGAAGCACACAAATTAGACACTTTCCTCCCACCCAAGACTCATCCTCAGTCTGAGTGATTGTCCATATGGATGACCACTCAGTGTCTTGGATCCTATGTACCTTCACCTCTTCACATGAGGAATCTTTAATTCTTCTTCACTTTTATGACAACAATTTAGACCTTCTCATCATCTGTAGATTCTCTTTCTCTGAAATCCATATTTCAAACATCCAAGACTCTAAACATACCTCACTTACTCACTCTTTCAATGATACTGATTTCACATCTACTATATGCCAAGCTATGTTACAGATATTAGGGATAATGTGATGAGTAAGAAATATGCTATAAGGAAAAATTGGCAATAAAAAGTAAACCAACAAGTAACAAGATAATTTCTGATAGTGATAAGTGCCAGAAAAAAATGTAGAAGGGTGAGGAAGCAGATAATAATTATATAGGGGGAGGAAACTTCTTTACCTACATTGGTTTAAACAAAGCCTCTCTGAGAATTTGCATCAGTAGAGTTATAAGGAATAGAAAGAACATACAACAAGAGGAGAGGAAGTCCAGCGAGGTAAAGCAAACAGAGTATTCATAGTATTCCTCTACTGGAAAAATCTTGTTTCAAGAACAAAAATGGAAAAAAAAGGATAGTATGGAGAAATAGAGAAAGAAAAGAAGGAAATTGTACAAAATAATGGTAGAGAACTAAGCAGAAATTTGTGAGATATGGTAATTTTTTATCTTATTTTAAATACAATGAAAGGCTCTTACAGAATGTTAAACTGGAGAACAACAAAATGTTGTGTTTTTGTTGGTTTTTTTTTTTTTTTTCAATTTTAAAATGATCATTCTGCTGTGTGAAAGTTGCATTAAGGAGGGGTAAGAGTAAAATTAGGAAAGCAGTGAGAAGGTTGTTCTAAGTGTCCAGGCAGAGGTCTGGGACTGTGGTCCAGGTGGTGAAGATGGAGGGAGATAGGTGGATGGATTGAGAGATATTTTAGAATTATTGGTTATTATTAGTTATTCCCATAATAACTAAAGGTACACCCAGATTTGCTCTTGGATTACACATTGTTTATAAAAGAGAGGATCCAAAAACTGCTCTTTGGACCAATAAAGGTGTTTTATTTTGTGATGAAAAAGATTAGAAGTAGGAGTGGAGGTTTGGGGAGTAAATCAAGGGTATCGTTTTGAGTACTCTAAATTTGAGCTATTCCTTTCAAACGGAGATAAATGTTAAGTAGACAGTTACTATGCAAGACACTAGAGCTTAGTTTATCAATGCTGAGCAATTACTATGTGTCCAATACTGACCAAGAAGTGGCTGAAAAAACTAGGGTGAAGAAGGCACAATATTTGAATGGTTACCAACAAGTAGTAGAAATGGTAGACTTACTAGATCTCTCCAGAAGGCAGACTCCAGAACACTGATGGAACTTTATACAGAGGCAGAGTATGGTTTGGTGTATATAACTTTCTGATGATTAAAACTCCTTCTCTGTGGAAAGGATTTAAATGAGTCTAAAATTTAGGGTTAATTACAAAATAGCAAATTACCCTTCACTAGACTCTTTCAAACACAGAACTCTAGAATAGGATTGCACATTATTAGAGAGACTGGAGGAGATCAAGATATCTTTGGAAATCTCGGTCTCTAAAATTCTTAATGTTTTTTGGAGCAAGAACATGGAAGAGAGAGGAACTGACTTCTACTCCTCACCAAATATGTGCTAAACATACTTAGGCAGCATTTATGTTTTGTGCCAAGTAATTCTTATATGAACTTTCTGAGGCAAGATTATTTCTGTCTTTTAAATTATAAATACATATGAAACAGTTGACAAAAACCAAAAGAAATCAAAATGTCTATAAGCTTTTAGGCTGCTAGCTCACGTTTGAGGAATATGAATTGGTCCTAGGACCAGATATATTTCCCAGTATTTCCATCAGGGTTTCACCTCAGGATGAACCAACCACCCAAGGGAGACTCTGATTCTGCATGGTTGACTCCTACCCAGACATCATAATGGGAAATTTTACTCTTCATGTCCATTTGGGCTCCAGCAGTGGGAACAGAGTGATGAGTCTTCAAGTCTACCTCTAGAACGTGTGCTTGCTACTTGGAAGTAGAAACAGAGCTGAACATAATAATGTAAATTCTATCAAAGGTTCTGCTCATGATCAAATAAAACAATTCTCATTTTATAGAAAAGAACGAGCAAGGGGGAAGAGAGGCCACAAGTGTTACTCTCGTAGTTATCCCCTCACAGAAACATGAGAAAGGTTGTCTCTGAATACTGCGATTTCAGATTTTTTTTACTTTATAAATTTACCTATAGTTTGACTATATTATAGTGAATATGTTTTAACTAAATATATTCCTTACTAAAACAGTAATGTACATGTCTTCTGTTCTGTGTTTCAGAAACTTTTTGTGTGTTCTTCCAACTGAATGACTGTTCCATCTTTATCCCACCTACAATACTATAAAACGATATTTATCAGTCAAAGCCTAATTCAACTATCACCTGCTCTTAATTTACCCTCTGTCCTCCAATAATAATAATTGTGCCTACCGTACACTTTAAATTACCTGTTTGCTTGTTTTCCCTCCATATTAGAGAGGCTATCATTCTTGGGGGACTTGGTCTCCTTCATCTTGTATATCAGGACAACAAATTGTGCCAGTACATAGTAGCTTTAATATAAACTTTTGGAATTGAATTAAATACTATTTGCTAGCCAGATGCCAATGGGTTGATGGGTAAGGAAATGAGCCATACCAAGGTCTTAGGGTTCTCATCCTTATCTCAGTGTTTTGGCCCCACTGGCCAATTCATATCATTGAGTCATGACTTTCCTTTAACTCCAGGTTGGAGAAAGCCAGCATCCTAAACATTCTGAGAACTAACTGGTAGATGGCTACCAGCCCAGAGAATAGGGCTTGCCTCCTGATGAGACTTTACCAATACTTTTCCTTCCTAGTATTTGTCTTTCAAACAAAGCTGCTTTTAAGAAAGAACTCTCTGCTCTCTGAAAGTACAGAGGTAATTGGCATTCCCCATGTGTTTTTGTATCTTTAATTAGAGCAGTGCAGTATGTTTTATTTTTTTTTCTACACTTAAAAAAAAGTCACCCATGGGGCTGAGAATTTAACATTCTTTTCTTACTGAGAGGGGCACTTTTAAAATACTTCAATAAAATTTTATTTGGTCACTTAAAAAAAAAACTTGTTGAAAGCAGTTGCAGTTTATTTGCCTTTTCTGGTAAAAGAGCATGTTTTTAAGGGTGCAGTATGACCAGTAATTAGGAGTCCAGACTCTGATTTAAATTTCTCTCAAGCCTGGCTCTACCAGTTTATTGTCTGACTCTAAGCAGGTCATTTGATCACTCTGAGCCTCCGTTTCCTTATTTGTAGGATGAACCTATCTCATAACATTAGGATGAGATCAAACATTACATACATATGTTAAAAAGTGATTGGAAATAATACAGTAAGATCAGTGATCATTAAAAATTAGGTACTAAGTGTTAGCTCTTATTAACATTCTTACCTAGAAAATGTGATTGACCTAACTTAGTATAGTTTTATAGGATATTTTGAAAAATTAAGGTTAAAATGTCCACAAGCTCCATTTTGAACTGTTTGTTTCTCTGCTTAAAATGAAAAAGAAATTTAACCCAAATTAACAACTGAAAATGTGCTTACATGCAATAGGTTCTTGCCTCTGCTTTTCACTGAGAATGTGACCCTGCTTTGTTTTCATACTACTTACTGAAAGTCTCCTGCTGTTAATGTCATGGCATAAGAATTTTCTCCTACTGTCGGTGTCAGTATAAGCATGATTTCAAAACTCAATCTTAAGAATCAACGTATAGTCCTACCTTCCTGTTTAAATGAGATAATTTGACCATCAAAATCCACAGAGAGAAAAAATACAGTGTCCCTGAAGGATTATTTTCAACCACAGCCAAAAATAAACACCCTGTTCAGATGATTTCCCCTACACTTATGTTCTGCCTTAGCTCCGCACCATATCTTCTATATTACGACCTTACGGGGCCTTGAACAGAACATATGAAAGAAGAGTGGAAAATGGTCTTTGCTTTTTTATCTCCCAATTCTCTCTTGAAATCATTCTAATCAGATTTGTGTACTCACCATGCAGCTGAAATTGCTCGTTAAAGTCCCCCAAAACCTGCATCGTACAACATGTAGTTTTCAGTCTTCATCTTACTAGACATATGTAAGCCATCAGCAGTATTTGACACAATATTTTTCTCTTTTGTGAAACACTTTTCATCTTTTGGTGTTCAGTACCCAGTGTTCTCCTGTTTTTTCCCCTACCTCAGTGGCTTCTCCTTCTTAGTCTCCTTCTCTGGCTTCTCTATCTCCAAGAGACTCTAAATATTGGTGTTCTCCATGGCTTGGTCTTTAAACTTCTTTCCCTTCTAAACTAACTCTCTCCCTAAGCAAGTCCTTCTAATGGGCATCAATGTCATCAAAGTGCCAATAATTCCCAAATTCATTTCTTTAGCTGTGATGGTTTTAAAACTCTTCCACAAATATTTTTCTGTATTACCTGGTGGGGTGAAATTTAACTCCCCTCCCTTTGAATATCAGCCAATCTTAGTGACTCCCTTCTAATGAATAGAAGAGGCAAAAGTGAAGTTGTGGGATTCCCAAGACTAATTTAGGAAAGGTGATACAGTTTTGCCCTGGCTCTTTCTCTCAGTATGTGCACCCTTGGAGCCCATCCAACAGGCTGCAGGGAAGTCAAGCAGCCACACAATTAGGCCATGTGTAAGACAGCAGACAATAGATGTCCATTATCATCAACCATCCAACAGGTGAGTAAGTGAGGCTTTAGAAGATTGCAGCCTAGTCTTCTAGTTTCTCCTAGTAGATACCAAATAAAGCAGAAACAAGTACCTATCAAGAACTACTCAAGTTGTAGGTTTGGAACAAAATCCATGTTGCTGTTTTTTTAGGTCATTAAGCTTTGGGGGTTTTGTTACATAGCAATAGATAGCCAGAACCCTACCTAGACCCTTTCTCTGTGCTACAGAACCTGACCACTCAACATCCCCAACTCAATTTATTATAAAAATTCAACTTCTTGTGGCGAAGAAAAAGAACTCGTGATTTCTTCCACAAAAATGACTCTTCTCACTTCTTCCCTATCTTAGAGGGACCACCACTCGGTCCATTGCTTAGGCAAAAACCTGGAAATCATCTTTGAATAAGGCCCTTTTCTCATACCACATATCCAGTCTGTCAGTAATGATTATATTCAAAATATACCTCCAAGATGGCATTTTTAACTGCTTCTCTCATCCTCTCTTGTAATCATTACCACTATCTTCTCTTATAATACCTGGTGTAGTGTAATAGCATGTTTACCCTTATACAGCTCATTCATTGCACTAATAGTCTCTGCTAACATGCTTAAATTGTTTCTATCACACTTACCATAAAGTCTGGGTCCTTACCAAGGCCTCCAAGGTCTCATATGAATGGGACTCTGCCTTCAACTCCAATTTTTGTCTACTACCACTTTTCACTTGGTTCATTTGTTTCTGTCACACTGGCCTTTTGCTTTTCCTAGAACACGCTACATTTGTTCTTATTCCTGACTGGCTGATTTTGTGTATTTGGAAGGTTCTTCTCCCCAAATCACATGACTTACACTTTCAGGTCTCTGCTCATGCATCATCTTCTCAAAAAGGGCTTCTTCTATATTTCATGTCCTCCATTGGTCCTTATTAGTCTCTATCCCCTTGTGATTTTTTTCCTCTTCAATATACTTTTCCCTATCTGGTATCATATTTATTTGTCAACTGTTGACTGTTTCCCAGATGAGAATTTGGGTTTCCTGAGCTCAGGGACTTTCACCATTTTTTGCATTGCTGTAGTCCTCAGTGCTAAGAGAATTCTCCTTACAGCTGTGAGTAGTCTATAATTAGCAGGTAAATAAACTTTGTTCAATAAAGGAATGGTTTAATCAATTAATACATGAAGCTTGATTAGATTGGTTTAGGTTAAAAATGTGTGAAGTGTTTTACTGATATAGAAGATTTTTCCATCAAGGAGAACTTGTTCTTCCTATGATGAAGCCTTCTTTGCTAAATAGTTTGACTCTGAATTGTTTCGAGATAGCTTCTGACTATGATGTTACATGAGAGCCTTGGATGTAAAATAATAATTAGAACATAAAAATATGTAATGCAGCATCAACACTGAACTTTTCTTTGACTTAAGAGTTATTTATCTATTCATAAGTACTTTTTCTTTCCTTATCACAATATGGTTTTTTGGTTAACTATTGTCAAGAGCCGTGCAGGATTTGAGATTTTTTCCCTACTTACAAACTAAAAGTTAACCTGCCACAAATTTATGGATATGGGCAAAGACATGAGACTGGGGCAAGACAAAAGACAGTTTATTTACCCACAACAGTAGCTGGAGCTGGGATAACAGCATTTTCTTGCACTGGTTCCTGAGCTCTAATTCCTAGAAGCCAACATGGCCAAGTAGGTTGTGTTATAAGAGAGAAATCCCGAATTTAGGAAGACTCAATCCTTTATGATATATTGCAAGCAAATCTTTCCAATCTTGCCTCAAAAAGAGACATTATCTTATTAAACTGCAAAATTAATAAAACTGCCCTGTTTTCCAGAAGGAGAGACTATCTCTGTCTTCCAAAGCTATTTGCTTTGCAACAACTTTGAAAGGACAGTCCAGAAAAATGCTGGCATATCTCTGCTCAAAAAACATGCAGAATGCAAGCGACTCATGCAGAATTATCTCATGCTATGGACTGAATATTTGTCCCCCCCCCCCCATTCATGTGTCAAAGCCCTAGTTCCCAGTGTGTTGGCATTTGTGGGACATTTGAGAAGTACTTTGAGCTAAAAGAGGTCATGATTGGGGCAGCTAGGTGGCTCAGCTGGTTAAGCATCTGCCTTTGGCTCAGGTCATGATCACAAGTTCCTGGCATCAAGCCCCACATTGGGCTTTCTGCTCAGCGGTGAGCCTACTTCTCTCTCACCTTCTGCTGCTCTCCCTGCTTGTGCTCTCTCTTTCAAATAAATAAATAAAATCTTTAAAAAAATAAAAGAGGGTATGAGGTTGGGGCCCTCATGATGGAATTAGTGCCCTTATTACAAGAGACACCAGAGAGCTTGTTATCTCTCTGAGCAAGCACAGAGGTCATCTTTCCAATCTTGCCTCAATCTTGTGAGCACACAGGGCGAGAACAGCCACCTACAAGCCAACGGAAGAGGCTTGCTGGCACTTGATCTTGGACTTCCCAGCCTCTAGAACTGTGAGACATAAATTTATGTTTTTTAACCCCCACTCCACTCTATGGTATTCTGTTATGGCAACCTAAGCTAAGACATCTCCCAACAAATACTTCTTTTGTATTTTTTTTTTAAACTTTTTTCTTAACACAGCTAATAAAAATATTCTGGTGAAGAACTATCAGAAAAAATATTCTGGTGAAGAACTACTAGAAAAAAAATACTATTACAGAAGAAATATTAAGTATTATTTCATTAAATGAAGTACAATTGCAGTTTTAATTGACTACAGGCTACTTAATAGTTTGCTTAGTCATTTTAAACCAAATAGGTTTTTATCACAGAACAAGAAATCTGGAAACAGTATAGAACTGATGCATTGTCTCTTTGATGCATCAGAGACCCACACTTCTGTAATTTTTCTGCTTTGCCTACCTTAGTGGGTTGATAAGATATGGTGTGGAGCATTGGTCCAGTCATAGCGTGTGGTGCCAGGAAGCAGAACTTGATCAGGAGTCAAACATCAATGCTGCCATGGAGTGCTAATGTTAATTTCACCAAGCCATCTTATCTCCCTGAGCTTCTGTGTGCTGAACTGCAACTTGGCAATAATGGTGATATTCATTTTTTATACTTCAAAGGATTATCATGAGGAACACTATGCAAATGTAAATGTGGACAAAGAGTTGATTTGAATCTTAAACAGAACTATACTTTTCCTAGCATAGTATCATCTAAATTATAAAGAAATACTAATTCAAAAATATTTTGAGGTGATGACTGTCAAGAGACCAAGGAGGGACCATAAATCTATTGGGTTTATAGCCATCACTTATCTGTTCTCAACCTCCAGGCTTGAGTACTGAAGCCACATCAAAGTATTTGCTACTCCAGAGAAGTGCCATGAAGTTTTAAACTTCTGGGATTTTACCCAAACTCCTTTTACTGACAAAACTCTGTCCTTTTAATCCATGCTTGATGTTTTTTGAGACCAGACTAAATATTGTTTCTGGGATCTCTTTCCCAGATACCTTGGGCTAAATGGCCTCTTACATTGTGCCCATTTATTAGAGTGCATGTGTATCTGTTTGCTTGCATGTGTATCTGTTTATCAAACTGAGTAGTGAACACTTTGATGATTAAGGATCCCATTTACTTTACCTTAGAATTCTCAGTACCTAAAAGTGTGTGACACTTAGTAGGTGTTTAAATTATATTTGATGAAGGAAAGAGAGAGAGAGAGAGAGAGATGATGGAAAGAAGGAAAAAGGATAGGAAGAAAGAAGGGAGAAAGGGAAGAAAGGGAATCCCTTAAAATTTAATACCCATTTTTGATATGCATTTATTGTGGCATTTTAGATCAGAGCATGGACTCTAGAACCAGATATTTGAGTTGATATTTGAGTAACACATGTTACTTATCATTGCTGTGCCTCAAATTCTTCATCTATAAAATAAATATATTAGCAGCTATTGGTAGGGTTTTTGTGAAGATTAACTTCACAAAATAAGCCCCTATGAACAACTTAAAATTGTGTCTATCCACTCAAAAAGAATTGGCCATTGATTCTGACATTGATGTATCTCTCTCCAATACCACTACTAAATAATATATGGTGACTAATTACAACTTCAGAGATTAATGATTTTTCAGAACTCATCTTTGAGATATTTCTTGTTAATGGATATTTTGGTTAGGCAGTAAGCCAATTTCATTAGGAGAAGGTTACGGAGAATATGACCGTAAGTTCTGGGAAAGCTATCCTTTGTTTGAAATGTTAATTGTGCCCATTGTTACATAGAACTTTTCAAGTTTATTTGCACTTGAGCTATATGTTATAATACTCTTCTTGGAAAATATACCTTGCTGGGATTCATGAAAAACGAAAACTCTCCATCCCTTTACTGAACTTTCCTGGAGATCCCAGTAATTTGAAAACTAATGCAAAACTCTTGGTCAGATATTTAGTTTGACCCAATCCCTCTCAATTAAGACTTAATGGAATTTCCAGGGTTTTCCCAAATCCATAAGAATAAATTTTAGTACTGTCCCGTGTACCCTTTGCTTTACAGGTGCAGAAGCCCCATGCAGAAGCCTGGAGTCCAAGACCACCCTGCCTTTCAGCAATGCCAATACTTCAACACAGGTTTCCAAATTCACAGGAGCTCTCAAGTGCATGGTACTAAACAAAAACAGTTAGTTGTCAATGCTACATTTTCTTTTGCTCCTAGTATCAAAGTAGTACTTCATTATTAAATATATTTCTCTTTCTGCTTCAAAAAACCATATTTAAAATATTAAATATAGGGGACACCTGGGTGGCTCAGGTCATGATCTCAGGATCCTGGGATCGGGCCCCTCATGGGGCTCTCTACTCAGCAGGCAGTCTGCTCCCCCCGCACTCTCTGCCAGCCTCTCTGCCTACTTGTGATCTCTCTCTGTGTCAAATAAATAAATAAAATAAAGAAAAATAAAATAAAATATTAAATATAAACTAAATCTTCTGGTACTGCAAGAGATAAAAACATGGTAGAAAGTTTAAATATTCGACATTACAACAGATGGTGGATTTTATTATTTTGATTTTTGTCTAATTTTTCTAGGCATAGGTAATTGAAAAGGTACATATATGCTTTGAACATTATTGTTTGAGGATGCAGACAAACGCTTGGGAATGCTTAAGTTTTGCTTTAAGCAATAATGCTTCACACTACTGCAGCCTTGATTTCATGCCAGGAACCTGTATCATTTTCTTTTAAGCGGCCACCTGTGTTCATCTTCTGATTGGTCTGGCATTGACTCCGATGTGGCCATAAGTCTGTCATCCCCTGATGACTATCTCAGTCTGTGCGCATTCCACACAAGGACCCTACGTGGAAGGTAAAACGTGCTGCATGACACTGTGACACTGTCTGGAGAAGGATGTTAATTCTTTGTGAACATTCCCACGGAGAAACCTGACCTCTGTTCATCACAAACAGGAACTTTTTTCTCTTTTTTTTTTGAACCGGAAGGTAGAGTGAGAGAGGAAACAATGTTGATTTCTGGGAGAAGTGGCGCTGGAAGTCCAGTTTGCCGGCTCTAGGAACAATTATGGGAAGCCCCACAGAGCATGTCCTTTTTACTCAGAATAATGGAAAGCACTTCCACTCCTCTGCGGAAACAACAGTTCAAAGACAGGACACAGAGTCCCTAAGCTCTGGCAGCTTTTGAATAGTCCCTCCCACCGCACTCCTGCCACTGGTAAACTGAAAAAGCACTCTCTTGTAAAGGTAAATTGATGGGATATGGGTCTCAGTTATATCTCAGCATGCTATTTGCCTTTGGGAATGAAACCAATAAATGGGACCAACTATGTGGTCCCATTTATTTATCCAGTAAACATACACTAACCAAATTCTCTGCATTGAGTTAGGCAGTGTGGACACAAAAATGAGTAAGATAACTCTCCTTGCCCTCAAGGAATGTACCATCTAGACAGACACATGTATTGAAAAACGTGCCATTCTTTTTTTTTTTTTAATTTTTTTTAAGATTTTATTTATTTATTTGACACTCAGAGATCACAAGTAGGCAGAGAGGCAGACAGAGAGAGAGGAGGAAGCAGGTTCCCCGCTGAGCAGAGAGCGAGATGGGGCTCCATCCCAAGACCCTGGGATCATGACCTGAGCCGAAGGCAGAGGCTTTAACCCACTGAGCCACTCAGGCGCCCCAAAACATGCCATTCTTGAGAACAATTACACAACATGTAACCAAATGGCTGTGAGTGAGCAATCCTTCTCCTGTTAACTTTGCTGGAGATAATCTCACCTAAACACTGAAGGGTTTAGCAACAAGCAGGAGGCAATGCAGGTTTCGTCATCCGGGAAAGCACACTATGGGGTGCTTGGCTTCAGGAGCATCAAAGAATTAGACTTAACAGAATAATGTGAATGAATCTTTAAAACAAAATGAGTATGAGTAAAATTTAAAAAGAAAAGGGAACAGAAAAACTAACAATACCACACAAGTAAAATAAAATGCACACACACAAAGCAACCATGCCCACTTACTGTACAAATAAAAGGGTAGGGGCACCTGGGTGGGTCAGTGGGTTGAACCTCTGCTTTTGGCTCAGATCAAGATCTCAGGGTCCAGATCTAGCCCCTGCACTGGGAATCTCTGCTCAACAGGAAGCCTGCTTACCCCTCTCTCTCTCTCTGCCTGCCTCTGCCCGCTTTTGATCTGTCAGCCTAGTAAATAAATAAAATCTTTAAAAAATAAAAATTTTTTTAAAAGGGTATATGAAAGCACATTTAAATAACAGCTTTTTATATAGAGGGTCATGGGCATGGAAAATCAAAAGGGATTACAATAATTAATTAATTATTGATTATTAATTTAAAAAGAGTACCTTCATAGACTAAAGAGTATGTGACACAGAGTAACAATTCTCAGCCAAATTCCTAAAAAAGAAAAAAAAGTCAATTGAAGTATAAAGCAGTAAGTGTGCTTAGAAGGCACTGCTATTGCAGAGAGGTTAATAAAATCAGCTTTGGGGATCCATGAAAATGTTTTGGAGGAGGTGACATCTAGACGGAAACTTACATGCCTACTCTCACAGCAGCAACCATTTCTTCTATCACATAATGGCTTGTCCTTGCCCTTGAATCTGAATTTAACTTTGTAAGAAGCTCTCCTCTCCACTCACATGGAAGATATTTTCTCTTACTCATTCCAAAGTAAGTGGGTGGTACTACTGCAGATTAGGAAATACAGGCTCGAGGATTAGCTGGCTTTCACTTCTCACCCAGATTTACATTGCCGAGATGGAACACAGCGTGCCCAGAGCCCAGCCTTCGCGGTGCCCTGCCTCGTCTCTCGAAGGAGCTCCAAGGTACAAATCCAACCTGGTCATCCTGTTCCGATTTTGTACCTCAGGCTCTTGAACTGTTTGTTTTTGTTTTATTGTAAGAGACAACCTGGCATTTCCCTTCCAACAGTTAGATCCCTTGGCTTACCCTACCACAGTCTAGCCCGGTGAGATTCACTATGTGATTCCTTTGTCTCTCCGGGACTGTGTGCTACTGATTGAGCCCAGAGTCCTCAGGAACGAGAATCTTGCCATGAGCTAGCCACACAGCTAAGCCCACTGCCCAGGGTGAACAGTCTATCATGGAAACATCCATCTATTCTCCCTTGCTAGACCTCCCACGTGCCTTTTGACCTGTTGACATTGATCAGTGCATACTTGTTTTCACCTTAGTCTCTTCGTCCATCAGTCTGGCTTTTCTCTGGTACTGTGTTGCTGGGAATGCCCTGAGTCTATCTGACACAGGTCGGTGGAAGAGGCAAAATTCAGGTGGTTAGGTTCTGAAGCCAGGTTTTCTAGGTGCAAATTCAGATGTTCAGTTAATTCACTGCACAAGCATAAGCAGGTTATTTAACCTCTCAGTCTATGTGGGTGAAGAGAGGCGTGTTATACCTTAGGACTCAAGGTTCTTATAAGCATTACAAGGATTGATACAGGGGCACCTGGGTGGCTCAGTCGTTAAGCGTCTGCCTTCAGCTTGGGTCATGATCCCAAGGTATTGGGATCGAGCCCTGCATCGGGCTCCCTGCTCAACGGAGAGCCTGCTTCTCCTTCACCCACTCTCCCTGCTTGTGTTCCTTCTCTCGCTGTGTCTCTCTGTCAAATGAGTAAAATCTTTAAAAAAAAAAAAAAAAAGGACTGATATATGCAAAGTCCTTATAGCAACAACTGGCATGAAAAAGTATTCTGGCAATGCTACCCATGGTCTTATTATCTCTATGTTTTGTCCTTTCTGGGATGCTTGTCTCATTCCTGACAACTTCAGTTCTAACTCTGGGAACTACTAGGGAATTTTTTTTTTTTTTTTTTTTTTTTACTAAAAAGCATTGTTTTTTTTTGGGAATGAAATGCAGTATAGTGAGAACAGCCCAAAATCTGATTTCGGATGACCCAGGTCAAAGTCACAGCTGTCCTTTCCTCACTGTGTGGTGCTGGGGAAGTTTATCTCTCTTGGCCCATTTCCCTGTTTATGGAAGGGAAATAGTAATGACCTCTACCTCCCAGGATAGTTGTGAGGATTCAGCAAGGTAAAACTTGTGAAAGGTCTTTTAGAAATGGTGTTATGCTAATATTTGTTACTGTTGTCATTACTATCTGTCATTTGTTTCAGGCCACTAGAAACTATGTCATAATACTTCCTGTAGAGTCAATGAGCGATAACCTTTGTTCAATATTCTAGGAACAAAGTTGGCCTTTCATGATGGTTAAGTCTCATATTTTGAATCAACTGGCTCAATTCACTGTGACTCTAGAGAAAAAAAAAATGTGTGAAGCTAAGCCCATTACTAACACATTATCTTTAAAATGTGAAAACACACGTACCTCACACACTCACATTTAATTATTCCTTTCTATTTCTCACTTTTTTTCTATTTTCTTTTTTCCCCTATTTTTCTATTTTCTATTTCTATTTTTTATATTTCTCACAATGCTTCAACAGTTAGTAGAATCAAGAGGACAAAGCAATTGAGAAAAACCAAGACTTTCCTAGAATACATATTTAGATTTAGTGGTGACAGCAATCCTAGAACTAGAAGACACAGTGCTATACCTTTGTGTAGATTAGACCCCAGGGAAGTGGGAATTTCCATCAATATCATCTGGCTAATTAGTTGTGAATTGAGGGCTAGAAGCCAGGTGTCTGGACTTTGGCTCCATATGAAGAAGAAACTCTAGAGTTCTTTTTCCACATCAATCAAAAAGAATTTATTAGCCCCTATTCTTTACTTTGCAAAGCAATAAACAAAGGGACGTGTGTTTATTATTTTGGGGGGAGAAGGGGATATAAAGGAGGTATCATTTCATATACATATCTGATCTGAAATAGTCTGCCTTCACTGGAATACACTACAATGCCTTTAAGCATTATTCCAGGTTAACTAAAAAATACTTTCCACATGGATCTATCCCTGGAATCAATCCTTTTGTCCTCTGATGCTGAAGCCATTTTTGTCTGATAAATTTATGAAACCTAATCAATACGGGTAACAAAAATGAAAATCGTGGCAATTCTTCAACATGAAGCATCCGTGAGTGAGAGCCATGAACACTAGGTCACTAATCTGCTCAACACACTTTTAGTTTGAGCTCCATGTATTTCCTTGGATGGCCCCACTTGGGTCTTAAAGAGAGGAAGGCTTCAACAGGGAAGACTGTTTAGGACAGTCAAGGAAAGCAACCTGGATAAAATGACAATAGCAGTCTAAAATGGTAAGATAAATAGTAAATACTGTGATTCTTTCCACTTCTTAACATAGTCTACTGAAGCTGTATTTCTTCATCTTTTCTCAAACTGTTAAATCTTCAAAGTCTGTGTAGATTATTTCCTGGAAAAAGAAAAGACTTTTTTTTTTAATTGCAGTATTATTTATAAACAGATTGATTATTCTTAGCATCACAATGTTACTAACTTGTCTTTATGACACTTAAGTACAATTATTCATGTAGTAAACCTTAATTTCAACTGCTAAATAACACCTCTAAGTTTTGTGTCTGCTCTCATCCTTTTTTTTATGGAAATGAAGTAAAAATAATGCAAGTAGATACATATTTGTTTGTCATGCTCTATGGAATGTTGAGTCAAAGATGCATAACTATATTATAGATTCAACAAATAGACCGTATTTATTTTACCAATTTAGAGTATTTACCCAGCACATTCTTGTTCAGAGTTTTACCTAACTTATACATTTTTCCTTTTATTTATAGAGTTTTTAAATAACTAAAGTGGTAAAAACTGAAGAGCACTTTACCTGAATATTATAATATAGGAAAAATGGCAAATGATAGTTTCTTACATTAAAAAAAAAAAAAAAACAAGAACTCTGGAGTCAGAACCTTTGAATTCAAAGTCAGGCTCTACCACTTACTGGCTTTTTGACTTTCCTTAAGCTTCTTAAACTTATCTGTGCCTCAAGGTTCCATAATTGTAAACTAGGGGTAATAATAGTATTTCACGTATAAGATTACTATGCAGAATGAATGAGTCAATATTTGTAAATCATTTAGAACAACTTTTAGGGCCACCTGGGTGACTTAGTTGGTTGAGCATTTGCCTTTGGCTCAGGTCATGATCCGGGGTCCTGGGATAGAGCCCAAGATCCGGCTTCCTGCCCAGCAGGGAGTCTGCTTCTCCCTCTCTCTCTGCCCTTCCCCCCCCACTTCATGTTCGTGCTCTCTTTCTCTCTTGCTCTCTCCCTCTCAAACAAATAAATAAATAGATATTTTTTTAAATAGAACTTTTAATATGTAAGTCTATTAAGTCCTAAATATTTTTGTACATGTGTACACATATATAGGAATACATATTTATATATCTTTGTCTATATACTATACATACATGAATAAAGAAACTATAACATCAAATTTCTCAATGTGTCTCACTGAAGTTCAAGTATTCATGAACCTATACATGTATTAGTATCTTTTGAAATTTGGTTTTTCAAAAATTAAATAAACAGTGCATCTGAAAATTCCTTTTTATTATATTTATTTTTAAACATTGAACTTTAAATTTAATTATTACTAAAATATAGAAGGGATTTCAGATATTATTTTTAAGAAAACTTGAACTGGACAAAGTCTATATCCAAAAAAACAACCTTCTGCTTGTCTTAAAAAAATTTAGTGAGGTAACCATTGTCAGCATGGGTTAGCATTTAGAACATAGGGATGAGTTCCTATATATATATTTCATAACCTTTTTGTGGCACCTGGTGAGCCACTGTAAAACCAACAAGTCCTTCCTCACTTTCTAAATCTATTATTCAGTCACCAACACCTGTCCTGCATCTAGAAGGTTTCAAACTGATCTCTTCTTCTCCAGTTGTTCTGACACTGCCCAAGTTCAGATCCTGATTGTTTCTCACATGAATTATTTCAACAATCCCTTGCCTCTAATCCATGCCATCTTATGGCCATGATTTATCTCACTGACCCACAGATCTAATCACGTGACTTCATCACTTAAAAAATTCCAGGGTCTCCTCGTTGCCTCCAAACTACAAAGTATAAAACTGCTCCATGATACTCTAGGTATGCCAAAAATTGCTGTAATTTGCCTTTTCTTTGCCACCTTATGTCACTTTCTTATGCTTTATGCCCTTCTCCAACCTGTCACTAGATGAGACTAGTCACTATTCTTTGAACAAACTCTGCACTCTTAACACCTACGTATTTTTCACTCATGTTGTTTCCTCTGCTTCTGATATCCTCTTTCTTACACTTAATCAAGAAGAACATTGGTTGAACTTGAAAGCTCAGTTTTTTTTTTTAATTTTTTTTAAATTTTTTATAAACATATAATGTATTTTTATCCCCAGAGGTACAGGTCTGTGAATCGCCAGGTTTACACACTTCACAGCACTCACCATAGCACATACCCTCCCCAATGTCCATAATCCCACCTCCCTCTCCCAAACCCTCTCCCCCCAGCAACCCTCAGTTTGTTTTGTGAGATTAAGAGTCACTTATGGTTTGTCTCCCTCCCAATCTCATCTTGTTTCATTTATTCTTCTCCTACCCCCTTAACCCCTCATGTTGCATCTCCACTTCCTCATATCAGGGAGATCATATGATAGTGGTCTTTCTCCGATTGACTTATTTAGCTAAGCATGATACCCTCTAGTTCCATCCACATTGTCGCAAATGGCAAGATTTCATTTCTTTTGATGGCTGCATAGTATTCCATTGTATATATATATATATATATCACTTCTTCTTTATCCATTCATCTGCTGATGGACATCTAGGTTCTTTCCATAGTTTGGCTATTGTAGAGATTGCTGCTTTAAACATTCGGGTTCACGTGCCCCTTCAGATCACTACGTTTGTATCTTTAGGGTAAATACCCAGTAGTGCAATTGCTGGGTCATAGGGTAGTTCTATTTTCAACATTTTGAGGAACCTCCAAGCTGTTTTTCAGAGTGGTTGCACCAGCTTGCTTTCTCACCAACAGTGTAGGAGGGTTCCCCTTTCTCCACATCCTCGCCAGCATCTGTCATTTCCTGACTTGTTAATTTTAGCCATTCTGACTGGTTTGAGGTGAGAGATATCTCATTGTGGTTTTGATTTGTATTTCCCTGATGCCGAGTGATGTGGAGCACTTTTTCATGTGTCTGTTGGCCATCTGGATGTCTTTTTTGCAGAAATGTCTGTTCATGTCTTCTGCCCATTTCTTGATTGGATTATTTGTTCTTTGGGTGTTGAGTTTGCTAAGTTCTTTATAGATTTTGGACACTAGCCCTTTATCTGATATGTCGTTTGCAAATATCTTCTCCCATTCTGTCAGTTGTCTTTTGGTTTTGTTAACTGTTTCCTTTGCTGTGCAAAAGCTTTTGATCTTGATGAAATCCCAGTAGTTCATTTTTGTCCTTGCTTCCCTTGCCTTTGGCTATGGAAAACTCAGTTTAAAATGTGTTTCTCTAAAGACTTCCCCTAAATCCCTTCTGAGCTCCTGTATCACTTTGCATGTGTGCTTTTTTTTTTTTAAAGATTTTATTTATTTATTTGACAGAGATCACAAGTATGCAAAGAGGCAGGCAGAGAGGGGGTGGGGAAGCAGGTTCCCTGCTGAGCAGAGAGCCAGATGCAATGTGGATGCAGGCCTTGACCCCAGGACCCTGGGACCATGGACCCAAGCAAAAGGCAGAGGCTTTAACCCACTGAGCCACCCAGATGCCCTTGCATGTGTGCTTTTTAAACAATTTTTATTGCAATGGATTGCTTTATCTATTTGTTTTCCCCACTCCTTATAAAGCCAAAGGGCCAGGCATGCCATAAACATCTTGGGAGATTGTAGAAGTTTAATCAGTGTGGATGTGTATGTATATGCCTGTGTGTCTTTGTGTTTTAATAAAGAAAGGGTGAGTTTCTGCTCTGCAGCTAACTGACTGCATCTCTTTAGATGAATCTTAGTTTCTCTTGGTTCTTTAAATTGAGAAGATTATGTATTAGGCCCTTTCTTACTGAAACTTGGTGATTTATAAAAGTTATATAGAAAATAATTATAGACATACTGAGAATAAAAATACCCTATCAGGTAACAAGTACAAATGTTCTTATGTATAAATAAACCAATGTTAACACATTTCAAGTAATTACCTAATCAAGCTAACACTAAATGGAGATTTCTTCTTGGTTATACTTTTTAAAATTTGAAACCCTACCATGAACTTATTAATAAGTATGATAAAAGGAAAGAAATGAAGAAGGAATATATGGGAGAGTAGAGAGACTGAGAGCACCTATATCAACAGAACGCTGTTTTAAATATTTATTTGTAGGATAACTGGAGGTTTTTTTAGGATGAAAGTGGGATTTGGAGGAGGAGGTCTAGTGACTAGGCTTCCACATTCTACAGGATGCTTTCCTTAATTAAATGAGATACTGGGGGAAATGGTCTTTAAAACCTATGACTGGTAAATATCTTCTTTTCAGAGACTACAAATATAAAAGAAAGAATGCATAATTTTTGTTTGACTTGAATTGGAAGATAGAAAATAAATTGTAAGGAGTTATAAATGTCTCCAGATAAGTCTCAGTGAAGTTTCCACTCGCTTTTCCAATTAAGATAGTGTTCATAACAAAAAAAAAAAAAAAGTTTTTTTTTTTTTTTTGCCAAACCACAAAGAAACTTTAGATGTAGAAATTTTTTTAAATCTTATTTTGTGATCAGATCCAAAATATTATAAATGATTGTTCAATTTGATACACTATTGTTTGCTGTTATTGCTGCTCTCAAACCGAAGATAAGTCCAGAGAAACAAAGCTGAGTTCAAGGGCGTTTCTTTGTATTCTTCGCCTGTTTTCAAAGCATTATGCTAATTACACTGAAGAACACTAAAGAACTGGAGACAAGGTCATTGACCCCAAGAAAGACAAAGGTAACACACAGAAAACAAATAGACAACAAAAGCAAAGCCAAAATCACATACCTACAAGCACTTGGTAAGTGCCAAGTAATACAAAGCTGGAAGCTAATCTCCTAGGAGGGAAGTTAGTCTGGGGAGGCATCTAGGAGCACAGGAGCCTCTAGCAAGGTCTTGGAGAAAGCAAAACTCAGGGTCATGCAGCTGAGGAATGAGGGCTTGCCAGACAGAGCAGTAACCTTAGCAAAATACATCCAGAGGTAGCGCTGGACCAGATGTGTACGGAAGTTGCAAGTAGCTTGATTAAAGTGAAGAGACCGAGATGTGACTTGGAGAGAAATAGTACTGGCAGGGATTCATTTGGAAGATCATTGGATAATCTTAGCATTTAATCCTAGCAGAAAAGAAGAGCCAGAGTTTATCCAATAAATTTTTCATCCTTGCACTCCCATAATCAAGACTGTACTATTCTCAGTTTCTTAATGGAAATTATTCCAGATTTCAGTTCCTCAGTTTAGCCTTCAAAACTCTCTAGAGAAATCTGAATTCTTATTCAAGCACTCAAGACTCTTCACAGTATGGTTCTGATTTCACTATTCCAGTCTGATGGCTTATTTCTCTACCCTGGAAAACTCCCACACAGCCATGATGAAACTAAAGACGGAGAACATTTCTTTGTGTTCTTTTGCACAATAGTATGCTTTTTAGCATTTCTGCCATTGTTTTCGATTTTCATCTTTGCCTGAAATGCCTTTCTCTCTCTTATCACTCTGGCTCCTCTCCATCCATCACAGCCCAGCAGAATTTGTCTTCCATGAAAACTTCTTGGCCTTCCTAGCCCACAGTGATTTCTAACCCTGTACACTTTTGTACTTACTGTTTATAACACCTTTTTAGTACTGAAAAACTGACATTATATGGTTATTACTCTGTATACAATTTATGTGTACTTATAAATACATAATAAGCAACTGGAGGATAGAAATTATGTCTTACATTCTTCATTACCCACGCTTTGTACATTTTTAGTGTTCAGTGAAAATGAATATATTGTCTTCTTAGAACATGTGAGAATGGTACTATTCCCAGCTTTTAGTGTTTTATCTCAGCACCTTGTTTGGCAATATATCACCTATTGTATTTTTGCTTCACATAAATAGATTGAATGAGCAAATAATAAGGCAAAGCAGAAGAAGCACAGGCTCTGAAATCAGACTGATCTAGATTAAATTCCAGGCCTTTCTACTACAAGCTTTGCAAAAACCTTGGACATATTCTCAAACCCCTTAAGCTGTATTTTCCTCCGTTACCAATGAAGGTAACAATGATCTCACGTGCAATATCTTTGTTAGATAACATGCATAATGTTAGGCATTCAATAAATATATTATCTATTGTTATAGTTTTCCACCTGAATTTTCCCCATTAATCATTAGATGTTTATACTTCTGCAGAGAAAAACTCCCTTGCTCATTTCACCATATAAAATTTTTCCACATACCTTAGAAATAACTATCTTATCCTTTCTTTAGCAAACTATGTCTGCTCCTCCTTCCTTTAAAATACTCATTCTCTTAAGGTTCACACTATAAAATTTTGCTTATCACTACTACCTAGAAGCCATCGCCTGCTGATATCCATGTCATTTTCCCTTATTCACTGAAAATTTGAGCATCTGGTCATTATTTTCCTCCCCACTATCATTACAATCATCATTTTTGGCAAACCCAACACCGTAGGAACAGACCTAATACTCTCATCTCTCGGTTCTTTGACCCCCCACCCAAAGCTTTTTTCACTTCACCACAACTTGGCCACTGACTCCCTTGCTTATAGCTTAGAACTTGGCACATAGTCTCTGAAACACTGATTCTAAACAACCCATTCTGACTACTACTTTTTATTTTTCCAGTTGAATTATTATAAGTGTCCCACTCCAACAATTATTTAATTCGGCTGGAACTCTTATCTGTTGACTCCACCAACAGCCCCCTCATGCCTTTACTTTCCTACTAACCCAACACAGATTTCATACCTCCTCAGTGAGATCACTCCTTTACACACACCCTCAGTTCTCTTGCCCTTGTATCCTTCCGTTGTAACCCTTTGCAAAACCCCAAGTCAAGTCAAATACTATTCATCACCTACCAGAACACTTGAACATGGCTAGAGAAAAACACATAGCCAGGCTGAGATTTCACTTTAATTATATGACCCCAAATCTCTCAAGAACATGAAACATTTCTTGAAGATTCCATTATACTTTTCTAGCAAAATTGCTTTTCTACTATCCAAAATAAATGCACACTATCTCCTCTCTGGTTCATCATCTATTAATGCTTTCCTTACCTTGCTTCACACATGGCTGGCAAAATAAAAGCAATAAAACAAAAATCTATCTTTTATCAAATTTAACAATCCAGTTGCATTTCTGTTTATAAACTTTGCCTTTTCTCCTATTACACTGGATGTGATGAAGGCAAGAAAACCCCTCCTCTTGTCAATCCCAAATCCCTCTTACCTAATCAAGGTCCTCATTTCTACAATAATCTTTTGCTCTGTATTATCAATTTTCCATTTTCTATCCCATACATAGGTAATATTCCTAAATATATTTGTATATCTACATGGACATGCATATGCTCAAATTTCTTTTCAGCTCCTGTTCCATTCCTCTCCTGTGCTGTACAGAAAAGCTCCTCAGAACAGTTGTTTATGTGTTCCTTCTCCAATTCTTCTCTTCCCAAATTCTCTCTTTCGCCTCCTCAATTAGCCTTTTGCCTTTAGCCCTTGTCAAAGTTACCAATGACCTTCACCTTGCCAAATCTAATGATGAATGCTCTGTTCTTATCATACTTGGTCTCTCTGCAGATTTCTATATAAATGACCTTTTCCTTCTTAAAACTTTTATTTTACTTAACTTTCAGATGCAACTCTCTTTTAGCTTTGTTGCTACCATTTTAAAAAGTTCCCTTGGCTGCTGCTCCCTCTTCTAATTTTTGCAGTGCTTCAGGGATCGGTTTGCTAACTGTCTATCCAATATTTACCCGGATATCAATGAGCCATCTCAAACCTAATATGAATATTTGAATCTACAAACTCACCTCCTGTCTTGCTCGATCAAGTTAATGCTGCTACTATTCGACCAGTCAATCAAGCCTAGCAGTAATTTTTTATTCCTCTTTCCCACTCTCTGTACAGTCAATCCACCTGCAAATTTTGGTGGTTCTACCTTGAAAAGAATGGTTTCTTTGTTTTCACTTTTGACCTACCACCGTCTATGTTCTATACAACAGTCAGAATGATATACTTAAGACATAAATGAAGTCACAACATTCTCTTTTTAAAAAATCTTTTGGGGCACATGGGTGGTTTAGTCATTGACCATATGCCTTCGGCTTAGGTCATGATCACAGGGTCCTGGGATAGAGCTCGAGTCCAGCTCCCTGCACAGGAGGAAGCCTATTTCTCCCTCTCCCACTCCCCCTGCTTGTGTTCTCTCTCTCACTGTGTCTCTCTCTGTCAAATTTTAAAATCTTAAAAGAAATAAAATAAAAATCTTTTACTTTGTTTCTTGTTACACAGAAAAGAAAATCAAATTACTATTTATACTTGTTACTTGTATCTGGAATTCTCCCCCTAGGTTTTTGTATTTGTCAGTCTTTTTCATTCTTCAGGTCCTTGATCAAATATCACCTCCTCAGTGAGTGTCCTCTGAACACCTTATATAAAATACACTTTGCTCACAATTTACTATCTTTCTACCTATTAAACTGGCATCCACCTTATCAGTTCAGATGAAAGAATGAACACGAGAAGTCATATTGTCCCCAGGCACAGCTGGACCAGTCAGGGAATGAATAGACCCAGGTCCATGAGATAGAATGCTTGCCTATCATCTGGAGAAAACTGTAGGAATGCAAACCAGCTACCTTACACATGTACAAGTAGTTTATGCATGTACAGTTAACCAAAATTATCCTATTATCCTAAATACACAATCACCAAACGTACCTAATGAAATCTCTAACATAAAGAACAGAGATATTTTTCAGATAGCAAGTCTCTTGAGATGGAATTGACCTCCATGGGACTAGAGAAAGTGGCACCAAAAATTACTATGTAACATCTGTCAGCATAAATTCATGGGCCTCCAATCAATGGTGTCCATCTTCTCAAGAGACTCCTGTCCAAAATTATGCATTTAAAAATCCTCACTTGCAAACCATTGGGGAGTTTGGGACTTTTGAGCATTAGTTCCGCATTCTCCTGGGTGCTACCACATTAATCAACGGCCTATCTTTCTTCACCGCAAAATCTCCATGTCTGTTTTTTTATTGGCTTACTGAACATCCAGTGAGCAAACTATCATTCTATTCAGTCATATCTGTTTTATTTTCTTCATACATCTTACCACTATTTTAAGTTATATTTTTATTTACATATATATTATTTATTTCACTATATTATAAGCTCTTTGAATGCAAGGACTTAATTTCCTCTGTTAACCACTGTGTCATCAATACCTAAAACAGAGACTAGCTCATATTAGATACTGAATTAATATTTGTCAAAAGTGTGTTAAACAAAAATATTTAAATACCAAATCCTGTGGATCTCTCTTTATAACTTTGCTTACTTACTCCTGTTACTGACTTCTATTGCCACCATTCTAATTCAGGTTTTGCTTTTGCTCAGTTATGTCTCTTTACTTTCTCTTTTCCTCCAATTCATTTGAGATACTGATTTCCATTAGTTTTTACCAACTTTAACATTTTCTCACCTTCATTAAAATTAATCTTTTTATTTAAATCAAATTTTACAATTTTCAACATGATTTTTCTTGCATTATTAAACTCACTCGGACATGCCAATTACAAATACAAAAATCTTTAATGATTCTCTGCAGCCTAAAATATTTCACCTGACATTCAAAACTTTGATAATACATTCCCAACCAACATTTTGAGTTTTAGTTTAGATGTCATTTACCCTAGATCAAAAACGATATCTCTTTCTCTTCTAAGTTTCTGAAGTACATTGTGTTCACAGGATGATGTGGCCCTTTCATATATTACGTTGTATTGTTCATATAGTTCCCTCTACTGTAAATTGTAATTTCCTAGAGGGCAGGAAACATATTTCATGCATGGTTATATCCTCTATAGTAACTAAAAGAATGAAATATGTACCTCAGTGATCAGTATATATCAGAGCCACGATTTTTTTTCTTTACATTTTTATTACCAAACTTAACATTTGTATTAGAATCCATGACTAAAGCTTTTATAAAATATGTGCATTCAGTGTTATATGAAGGGAACATTGATCTTCTAACTTAATGGTTTGGATTAGAATTACTGACATCTAGTCTTCAGGGACTATATATCACATGATCAAGAGGCAAGTTCTAGGGCCAAACCCCCTAGGTTCAAATGCCAACTTATCTATTAACTGTCTTTCTGATCTTGGGCAATATGATGAACTTTTTGCTGTGTCTCTCATATTTAACTAAGGGAGAATCATTAGTAACTACTTCACAGGTTAAGAGGATTACTTGAGTAAAGATATGTAAAGCTCTTAAAATGCTGGCACATGGAAAGCACTCAATAAATGTGAGTTATAATTAGTCTTCCAACTTCTACATGCAAATATTACTACCTCCAACAAAGGTGCTGAGGGGAAAACCACTACTATGTAGTGTTCCTACTGAGATAATGGGGTTCATGTTTAGGCGACAGATAAATATTCGCTTTCATGTGTAAACCTAGAATTTTGCATAGATATATTTGCATCTTCAGCTCTTACTTACAAGGTCAAAGACTGGAGTTCAGTCTTATTTCATGGATGGTGCTTGATACTAAAGGGATAGGCACAAAAAATTAGTGAGCTCCCAATAGTCACATTAAGGCTGACAGTTTTGAGGTATATAATTACATAATTATAGTATAGTTTAAATAAAACCCCTTAAAATTAAACCTATTTGAATAGTGCTAAATTCTAGGCAAATAATATGAGAAGGGTTTTTTTGTTTGTTTTCCACTTGTTTTGTTTGTTTTCTTTTTATTTTAGCATTTGTTAAGGGAGAATTAGAGACTGGACACATTTATCTTCTTCTCCAGGGAGCATGTTAATGGATAAATCTCTAAGGATTAAAAGCAAGTAATACCAAAAGATGGAACATGATCATTCTAATCTGTAAGAATTATAAATTGTAAATCGTGTCAGAAACTCTAGTCAAGATTCTCATGGCAAAGACCAGTCCTTCAGGGTGCATTATTAGAAAATCACATGTCTTTTTTTCTTAACCATTATAGAAGTTTTAAAATTTTGTTTTTATCTTAAACAGTAAACAAATAAATAAATACATCTCACATGATAAGATGCTCTACAATAACTGTTCTCAGTTTAGATTTTTAGTTTGCTTTTACAGAATGAACACCAGTAAGCTATATGGGTGTGTTCCTTTTACGGAGCTGCTATTTAGAAAACTGAAAAAATTCACTTCGTTTTTCCTTTTCATACCAGAGTTGTACCAAAGTATCTGTTTTCGTTAACGTGTCCTCATCCAACCAGAAGGGAGACTATTTCAGCCGCCTACACTGAGGTTAAACATCCTCTAAGAAAGTGGGATGGTTAGACTGACCTCAAACTAAACAGAGCTATGACTAGGTTTTAAGAGGAAAAGGAAGTGAAATATGTTGTGTACCATTTCAGTCTAGAAAAAAAAAAATAATAATAAGGAAGTGGGATGTAACAGCAAAGAGATTCCCAGAGATTTTTGGCAATGCAAAGCCTATTTTTATTTGATTTTATAGTCATGTACTCTACCAGCCCCTTTTTCACATACAAGGGAACCATGTTGAATTTGACAGATTTAACCCAAACCATTTTGATTCAAAAATTTTTATGAGTTTCTAATAGCACCTATGCTAGTTGACAACTTCTTGGGATATTTTAAAGAAAGAACCAATATAATCAGAGATTTAGTGTGACAATCTGTTATAGAACTAAGGGTTTCACTTCATTGAAAAGACGTGATATTGCATCTCCCTGTCTTTCTTTCTCTTCTCCCTTCCCCTCCCAATTCTTACTGTAAGTACCAACTCTTTCCTGAGATGGAAAACCAGGTCACAGTCATTTGAGACTCTATGCTGCACATGCTTCCAGCAAGATCTGCTTGAGGTCATAGCTCCTTTGGGGGCTCAGGGAGATAGTAATACAGTTAGTGAGTATCTCAGTGACTCAAAGTCTGCACTAACACTTAAAAAAAGAAATACATTTATGATACTTCCATATTCCTTTATAAAGATTAACCAAACCACACTATCCTGTGCCCTCATTCTATTACCAAAAAGCTGTATATAATATGTCTATCCTGATCTGTACTGATGTCTACATATTTATATACTTCTTGAAATTTTACATTTATATATGAGATCATTTATGCCTTTGAAGACTTCATAGCTACTATGCTGAGAAAAAGAAAATATACATAAGAAGAGAAATAGCAACACAAGATGACATAGTAGTAGTAATAAATCTGCTGGTCATGTGTGATGTACGGGCTAAAGTGAGCACCAACAACTGGGTTGTAATATATACACATAAAATATTCCTGTATCTGTGTGTGTGTGTGTATGTATACATAATATGTATAATGTATATGTTATACACATATAATGTATAAATGTATATAATTTATATCCATTTCAATTAGCAGAATTTTAATGTTTCTAAACTCAATGCCACATATATTTTGAAGGCACCAAGTAAAGACATGGTGGGGCTTTTTTCCCACTAATATCCACCAGCCACTTCCAGATCTACTCCAAATCATACACCCTAAAAGTAGAAATAGTGTGCTTTGCTGTGCTAACATAGTCTGAATGTAAGTTTACTTCCAGCCCAGTGTCATGCCTAAAGCTCTTGTTTAGAAGTTCTATATCTAGCCCTGTGGATTTTACTCATTTTAACCCAAAAAACATAAATACAAAGAAGATAACAACCTTTCTTCAAGGAATTTCTTCATATGTACCTGTACCTGTTCCTATACACAGAAGTTTAATTCATTGTTCATAGGGAAAACACCATTTCAGGGAACAGTTTCTAAGGTGAACATTACTGTTGATATCTGTGTAATTTTAGGATGATAAGATGTTTTGGGGGAAAGAGAGCACAAATAGGTCTCTTGAGAACATACATATTATCTCAGGAACTTGGTCGTACGTAAACTATACAAAGATGTCGAGCATCTTTTTCATGCATTGTTTTTCAGAACCAACATGACTTTGGTTTTAAGGTCACTCTAGTCATTTGGCAACACAGCACTTGAGGATAATCTATAATTAGATGAGAGTATCTCAACTTCTTGTCCCCAATAAAGTATTGAAATTGTCTGAATCACCCAGTCTTTGAGATTTAAACTTCTTCATATAAATCCACACAGCAAAATGCTGTTTGCTTATTTCATGTAATCAAATTGCCTGAGTCATCTCTGGAGACCAGCAATTATTAATATTAATGAGCCCTTAGGCCCAGGCTTATGAGCTCTTAACTGTATACATGTGTCTTATTGTCTAATAAACATGCTTTCAAAAATAGCACTGCAAGACTGCCAAGAGTCAATTCAGAAAGATGTCTAGGCATTCATTCTGATGTTCCTCAAAACCCGTTTTAACCTAGCCCTGGCCAAACAAAGCTGCCCATCACACAGCCTTGCTCATCCCACCCTTAGAAAAATTGCTTTATTTGTATATTTAAGAAAAATACTTCAGTATTAAGCAACCCAGGCATATGCTGTTATTTTCCCACAGAGGAAGATTATTACATTTTTAATCAATCCAAAATCCTTTGTACACCTGTTTAGCCTTCTACCTTAAAATCTCTTTTGAAGACAAACAGACCTAATTTTTCCCTCAGATCGAACTAAGGACAGCACAAATTACAGTTTCCATCAAGGAAGATTTAAATGGAGATGGTTCTTTACTCAGTGTTTCTTTGTGGATTATACCACAGAAATCTTGCAGGGCCAAATTTAAAACATATTTGTTTTAGAGTTTGCCAAGTTGGGTATTACTTTGCAATTTTAGTCCTATTTGATTTCTATGTAAGAGTGTTTTTCTGTCTTCACTCTGCCCATTTACTTCTCTCTGTCTATAATATCTAGTTGCAGCAAAGACAGTGAAAAAAGATGGGAATTTTGAAGTTAGCCCTGCTTTTGTTTGAAAAACATTATGGTCCTTTCCGTAAAAATCAATCAAAAGCTTCCTGCGTTATTACCCATTTTACCCCATTGTAATGAGCGTAGTATATACGGTTTATGGAGCTATTGTAAGCATCCTGAGAAATGATTCAAATAGTACTTGGTGGTTGGAAGCGTGTTTGACTAAGCATCTATATGTAATGAATGCAGAAACATTGTTCTTGCTGACCCCAGCACTGCCCCAAATCTGTCATTAAACCATAGCACTCCTTTAGAGTTATATCATTTCTTCTCCTCAAAGGATTAATGATGCTTTAATAATTTTTTGTTTCATTTAGTTTATAGGATCCTTTATTTTAGGAGATCAGTACATGTAAATTGTTCTTAAATGTAGCAGACACTCCTTGTTGCCTGGCCTGGTGAATACTAAAGTGAAGTCATGTGATTCATGCTCCTAAACACACTTTTACCATAAATTGGGGATGCCAATATACCAGCCTTCTGAAAGGCCAAGCTGCTAATATGGTGCCTTTTGTTTCATTTCAAATCTCAGGAACTCTTAGTCCTGGTCAAAGAGAGTTTGCCCAATTGAAGTCTGTGAGAGTACTTGACAAAAAAGCTAATGAATAACCCATTCCTGGAATAAATCTCCACCCAACAGCTTCATTTTTTCAAATCTCCTTTAGGAAATCATTCAGAGAACACCTGAAAACTATCACGAGGGTATGCCTAATGTTCTCTGAAGACACAATTCTGCACCTAGATTTTAAATTAAAAACTTTAAGAAATCTATAACAATACTTTTTCTTATGACTACAATCTCACATGGAGTGCTTGCCATGGTCCCACTTGGTGATGGGAATTTCATATAATTGCTTCATTTGATTATCTCCACAGCTCTGTGAGGTCACTGCCATTGTCCCTCCCTACCTTACAGGTTTTAGAAACCATATAGAAAGGTTTAGTAACTTGTTTATTTTCACATTCATCAAGTTCACAAACATTGACAAAGAATTCAAAAACTCTTCTTAAGAGATTCCTTACCCACAAGATAAGGACAACATACACACCTCATAAAGTTTAAAATCTTGTTCTTATCAATCAGGGAACAATGACCTACATTTTAGTATATGAAGGACTTGAAGAAAATATGAAGAGAGGCAATTTTTTCCAATGGGTTTATGGAAATTTATTTCAGAATATTAGCCTCCAAATTGAACACAGATTTCAAAGAGGATAATATTGTCCAAACTACTCTGTAAGAACAAGCCTCAAAGTCACCTTCTAGATTACCTTTATGATGATTAATGAATATCAGAGTCACATTTAAATATCTTATCTCTGTTTAGTTCAAGCCTGCAAAATTTATATCAAAACCACCATGCTATAAAGATTTATGTTGAAACAACCAAAAACATGAGAGGCAGAACAAAATTCTGCAAGTTGTCACCAACAGATAAGAATGGGATAGCATGAGCATTGTACCCCATACCCATCTTTATCATGACCTTGTTTGTAGATGAAAGCAAGTTACTCAATTCATATGGGCCTCAGTTCTATGAAAAAGTGATTAACTAAAGGGTATTACTTTAAGTTCCTTCAAGTTCTCCTAATTCTAAGTAACTTTTTTAGATTAAAAGAGATAATAGCTAGACCTTAATGATGGGCAATTGTCAGTATCATCATATCAGGAGTGAATCTATTCTTACAAAAGTAAAGCATATGCGCCAAAAGGCGAGTGCACATGGGTTAAAGACTTGGCAGATACCACTAAGTGATAGGGCAAAATGTATTTCAGTTTTTAAGTTCTATTTATACACAGTAAAATATTTAAGAGAACACTAAAGAATTCTTATGAGGAATGAGTAAAAGACTATTTGTAATCTTGAAGACAATATTCAAGGGAAAAAATATATTGTTCTCAGATTTTTTAAAAAAACTATGTTAAACAGTATTTTTGGCAAAGGGAAAATTGTGAATAACATGGTATGCAGCTGTGTATGGAAAAACTAAAAATGGAACTGTAATTTGGTCTTAAATTAGAAACACATCTGAATTTTGTTAACAATTTGAGAGTGATATTAATTTGTTTCTTTCACTCAATTGTTTATATATGTGTCAAAGAGAAGAGAGAGGGAGGGAGAAGATGAGGGAGAAAAGAAGGAAGGAGGAGAGGTATTAAAGACAGGAGAGGGAAAGAGAAAATGTCTGACAACTAAACACAGATATCCCAGTTTATATATGAACTTTAATCTGCTTATATTTAGGCTCTGTAAAATGGGCAGAAGTACTTTACCTCAAAAATGGAAAATCACTCAAGTTCTTTCAAAGTCAATTAAAAAGACATTGTGTTTAAAAGAAACCTGAGCACCTGAGTAGCTCAGTTGGTTAGGCACCTACCTTGGCTTGGATCATGATCTTGAGGTCCTGGAATCAAGCCTCCCATTCCATTGGGCTCCCTGCTCAGTGGGGAGTCTTCTTCTCCCTCTCTTTCTGCCTGCCTGCCCCCCCAACTTGTGCTCTTTCTCTGTCTCTCTCACTCTCTCACTTTCCCTGAAATAAATAAAATCTTTTTAAAAAACCCTTCTTAAAAAATGTGAACATTGTTAATCACATGTGTTCTTTTAAGTCACACAAAATCAGAAAGAAAGAAATTAAGAAATGCATTAACCTTTGTCACAATACCAGATATTATCAAGTTAGTCCTTAAATGACTTCTCAAGACCCAAAGATTCCAAGTTGACTCCCTTTTGTTCTATTTCTAAATTGAAGGGTTGTGCTATAGTAAATCTGGAACATTAATTTGTATAAGAATAACCTAGGAGCTTGTTAACAAGGACAGTTCCTTAACCCTGCCCAAGTGATTCTGATTTAGATATCTGGGTTGGCACCCAGAAATATGCATTTTTAAAGAGCACTCCAGGATCTAAAATCTAGATCCTCCTGGATTCACGTACCTTGAGAAATGCTGAATGCTTTGTTTCTAAGGTTCTTTCCAGCTATAAAATGTCTTAAAGGACAGAAAGTGGTAAAGAGAGGGCAGAAGAGAACACATGAGTGATGATATAGAAGAAGGACACAAAACATTAATAAAAGACTCATTCTTCATCAGTACATATTACCAATATATCAAGCACAGTACATGGAACTGTTGTTGATAAAGAGATGAAGGGGAGCTCCCAGTCTGCTGAAGTAACAGAAAATAAATAAATGATTATGAGACAGTAATGTAAGTGCAATAATGGAGGAGAAAACAGAAAGTCACCAACTCTGTCAGGAGAATACTTGCTGTACTAAAAAAAGGATGAGAATAGGAAGGGATCTAAATGGATTAAGGAAATGGAGGTTATAGAGAACCCAAAGTAACTAATGTCACAGAAATAATGAAGAAGAAAAGAAAACTAGGAAGACGGCCTATAAAATTAGGTTGAAGTAGGGAGAGTCCCTGAGAAACTGACAAAGATTGAATTTGACTCTAGGTCCGTTGATTCAATATATCTATAAGGCTTTAATCTCTTTGCTTTTTCCTCTCAATTTTTTTCTGCCAAAGTTCTACCACTTTTTAATTGAGTTCTTTGGAATGATGAGTCTATATTTCATTTTGTTAAAGAAGCTAGATTATCAGTGTGTCTAAGTAACTAAATCATAATATTATCATTCTTTTGTAGAGTTACTGGCTTCTGAATATCGAGATTTATTGGTCATTCTGAATTATTTGAAATCTGTTGATTATTTCCATTTGTTGTTTTCTCCTTGGATGCTCTGAAGCAGAATTCTTTTTTTTTTTTTTTTGAAGCAGAATTCTTTAAATAATTTTTAACCACACAAGAATCACTTAACCAGACTTTATTCTTCTACACTCAAATGACATTTAAAGAAAAACTGGGCACGTGTGTGTGTGTGTGTGTGCGTGTGTGTGTGTGTGTGTGTGTATTTGAAAAGGCAAGTTGATTGTTACATCCACGTATGGAAATAGTTTAACATCTTAACAATCTATCATAATTTATGTATAAAAAAATTATGCCAGTTGTTAAAGTTTTTACTCCTGTTCCCGTTTTTATCTTTTTTTCCAAAAAAATAACACTTTAGCTCTATTAATCAGATTTAGAAAAAGCATCTTATAAGAAAAGAAAGAGAAAAAATATTTTTTACTTTTCTGTAACAATTCTCATTTAATATCTTTATACATAATTCATATGTGAATATCTATAGTTCATGTGTATGTATTTTATAAATTAATAAATATAATAATATGCATGCTTATCAAAAGGCCAAAAGTGTATCTTTCCAATGGGCAAGATGTGGGCCACAGAAGAGAAAGTTGGAGTGAAGTCATTAAAAGTCCTGCCTAAGAGGGCTCTCTAGAGTGGTGTCTCAGCAGAGGGAGGCTGAAATGCACCAGCAGATGCTCAGGGAACTAGGAAGCAGTTAGAAACTACCAGACAAGAGAGTTACATCAGCCCAAGTCAAGTGAATTGCAGGGAGACATGTCTAGTTCTCCAAAGAATCCGCAGACTCTGTATTAGAAGTAGAGTCAGCCTCAAATATCCACCAAGTCCAGAGAGAGCCAACTCAGGTTAACTTAGTAACATAAAATCTTTCCTAATCCTATACCTTTTTTTTCCCCTTCCTCCCTTCTTTTACCAGTACTCCTTTGATTCTGGAGGAGCCAGAAACTGATGTTAGAAACCAGAGATACAGTAGAACATATCAATGAAACTAGAAGCTGGTTTTTTGAAAGAATCAATAAGATCGATAAGCCATTGGCAACACTAATCCAAAAGAAAAGAGAGAAAGCTCAAATACATAAAATTATGAATGAAAAGGGAGAGATCGCAACGAACACCAAAGAAGTAGAAACAATCATCAGAAGTTATTATCAACAGTTATATGCCAATAAGCTAAGCAACCTAGATGAAATGGATGCATTCCTGGAAAACTATAAACTCCCAAAATTGAATCAGGAAGAAATTGACAACCTTAATAGACCAATATCTAGTAACGAGATTGAAGCGGTGATCAAAAACCTCCCAAAAAACAAGAGCCCAGGACCTGATGGATTCCCTGGGGAATTCTACCAAACTTTCAAAGAAGAAATAACACCTGAAGCTGTTTCAAAAAACTGAAGCAGAAGGAAAACTTTTTGACTCTTTCTATGAAGCCAGCATTACCCTGATCCCTAAACCAGGCAAAGACCCAACCAAAAAGGAGAATTTCAGACCAATATCACTGATGAATATGGATGCTAAGATTCTCAGCAAGATCCTAGCAAACAGGATCCAACAGCACATTAAAAAGATTATCCACCATGACCAGGTGGGATTCATCCCTGGGCTACAAGGATGGTTCAACATCCTCAATGGGAAAAAGCTTGCAACCTTCCCGTTGAGATCAGGAACACGACAAGGATGCCCACTCTCACCATTCTTGTTCAACATAGTATTAGAAGAGCTAGCAACAGCAATCAGACAACAAAGAGAAATAAAAGGTATCCAAATTGGTAATGAAGAAGTCAAACTCTCTCTCTTTGCAGATGACATGATTCTTTATATGGAAAACCCAAAAGACTCCACCCCCAAACTACTAGAACTCATACAACAATTCAGCAACGTGGCAGGATACAAAGTCAATGTACAGAAATCAGTGGCTTTCTTATACACTAATAATGAAAATACAGAAAGGGCAATTAGAGAATTGATTCCATTTACTATAGCACCAAGAACCATAAGATACCTGGGAATAAACCTAACCAAAGAGGTAAAGGATCTGTACTCGAGGAACTACAGAACACTCATGAAAGAAATTGAAGAAGACACAAAAAGATGGAAGACCATTCCAGAAACTAATGTTAAATGATTGTGGGAGGAAGGGTAGAAACACAGGAAGGTAGTTAGCTTCCTCTTTGGCATCAAACCAGAGCTAGGGAGAGGAGAAGTTTTAATTTTGAATGAAGTCTTTAATTATTACACTGGCTGGACATATTAATTACTGAACCAAGTCTTTTTTAAACCAAAATGACTTAAAGATGTTTTACTATTCAGTAGTGAGCAGTAAACTATGAGTTTGCCCTATATTTTATCCAACAGCCAAAATTCTAGAGCTCTACTAAACAGTGCATAAGAGCAGTCATAGGTGAGAAATAATGTCTGTGATTACATCCCATAAACCCTGCTCTTTCGGTGCTTTTCTGCACTTTTTTTCACTAAACTAAACTTCACAGAAGTCCAGCTTCTCACAAGTCATCTCCTATAACTCTAATGCATTTATTCATAAAGATTTGAATTAAGCATAAATCTATTTGACCTGTTGATGGGCACACTCTTTTCCCCTATCAGGTTTTATTTGCTTGTTTGCTCCTTTGAGCAGCAATTCTGATATTAAGGATGCAGCAATTAGCATCATGCACATAAATGTTTAAATATTGATGCTTTTCATTTCTTAGTTGAATGATACACACAAATACACACATACATTGATAAAGGCTGAAAGACTTAACATTTCCACCAGGAATAAATGAGAGTGATTTTCATCATGTCTCAGCCAGACATAAATGTGAAAACATAGATTTTTCCAGTCCACTGGGTACAAAGTGATAACTGCCATTATATTAATTAATATTTCTTGAAAGAGCAGCAAATCTGAGCATTTCATGGTTTTACAGAACACAGATGTTTAGATTGGTAGAGGTTTTTGTAAAGATACACTAAAATGTTTACCTAGATGTTATAAACCTGAAACCTAGAGAAGTTTGATTGACTTGCCAGGATCACACAGTTCCTCACTGACAAACTAAACACTGCAATTGTCATTCCTTATTTTTCAAGGCAAGACCCCTTTAATCACAAAACACTCTTTATCAGGAAAACTTTTGATTAGCAAAGAAATAAATAAGCACCATGAGTTCCAAGAAAGGAGAGAAAGGTCATTATGAGCTATAATAAGCATAGGCAAAAGAAAGTAAATGTTTAGAAAGAGCAAAAATAAAGACTTATTTGAGAGAAAGTCAAAGAATGTGGCTTGCATAAAAAAAGTTTCTTTAATGGGAATGACAAAGGTAAAATTGTAAAGGTAGGCTTAAATAGATTTTACTTTCAATACCAGGTTAAGATATCTGTACTTTATATTATAAACTAAAATGAAGCCTTTGAATGGGAGTGTAGAATAATGAGCAGTATTTTAGAAAAAGTGATATGGAATGTCAATACAGAACAGATGTTTTAAAATATAAATTTAAACTATTCTTTTCTTCAAAAAAGTTACTTTGTACTTGCTGAGACTTATTGTACTCTAATAGATATATATACACATATGCTCCACATCTTTCAAAATAATTATCTGACTACATTATTTTTGTCATGATGTTGCAGTGGATAAAATATCAGAGCTTTTACTTCTAGCAAGGCTAATCAAGTCTTTCTGGCTATTACCTTTTTACTCTACTTTGTTCTTTTACAAGCTATTCTGCCTTGGAGGTAACCAGCAACTGTGAGTGACCAAGTTCTTACCCATATAGGTCAAGTTTATGCAGAAAGGCTTGAAAAACAAACATTTCCTTTAAAAAAATTTTTTTTGACCACAAAGCATCTGTATTAAATGACTGTATTTAAATAATAAAGGAAATCTTATACAAGATAAGGGACAAAATGTCCTTAAAATGTCTTTAAAAGAACTACATTCACTCAATACATAGCTGGTCTTTGGAAAGATGTCAGACATAAGGTAACCTCAAGAAATCAATGAGGTTAAAACCCGTTAGTGATTTACTGTTTTGTGATAAACAATAGTATGCCAATTGTCTAAAAGAATTACTCACACAGCAAAATTCGACTTATGCCTTTGGTGTGAGGATAATTCTATATTAAAAAAAATCCATACATATGCTTTTTAAAAATGTTGATATAGTTAATACACAGTATTACATTAGTTGGAGGTGTACAAGATGGTGATTCAACCATTCCACACATTACTCTGTGCTCATCGTGATAGCTATACTCCTAATCCCCTTCACCTATTTCACACATCTCCCCACCTAACTACCCTCTGGTAAACATCAGTTTGTTCTTTATAGTTAAGAGTCTGTTTTTTGGTTTGTCTCTAATTTGCTCATTTGTTTCACTTCTTAAATTCCAGACATCAGTGAAATCGTATGGTATTTGCCTATCTCTGACTGACTTATTTTACTTTATATTTTATTTTCTAGCTCCATCCACATTGTTGCAAATGACAAAATTTCATTCTTTTTATGGCAAATAATATTACATTGTATAGATACATGCCACATCTTCTTTATCCACTCTTCTATTGATGACATTTGAGCTGCTTCCATATCTTGGCTATTGTAAATAATGCCCCAATAATTATGATCTCTTCAAATTAATATTTCCATTTCCTTTGGATAAATACTCAGCAGTGGAATTATTGAATGATATGATAGTTCAATTTTTAATTTCTTGAGAAACCTCCATAATGTTTTCCACAGTGGCTCTACCAACTGCCACCAATAATGCATGAGGGTTCCTTTTTCTCCACATTCTCACTAACACTTGTTCCTTGGGTTTTTCTTTTAAACCATTCTGACAGGTGCGAGGTGCTATCTCCTTTTAGTTTTGAAGATTTGATTTGTGTTTCCCTGATGATGAGTGACGTTGAGCATATTTTCATGTGTCTGTTGGCTATCTGTCTTTCTTCTCTGGAGTATATCTGTTCATGTATTCTGCCCATTTTGAAATTGGGTTATTTGGGGTTTTGTGTGTGTGTGTGTGTGTGTGTGTGTGTGTTGAGTTAGATAGGTTCTTTATATACTTTGGATACTGAGCCTTTATCAGATATGTCATTCGCAAATATTTTCCCCCATTCTGTAGTTTCCTTTGATATTCCCTCTGCTGTGCAGAAGCTTTATATTTTGATATAACCCTAATAGTGTATTTTTGCTTTTGTTTCCCTTCCCTCAGGAGGTGTATCTAGAAAACAGTTGCTACAACTGATGTCAAAGAAATTATTGCATGTGCCCTCTTGTAGAACTTTAATGGTCTCACGTTTGGGTCTTTAATCCATTTTGAGTTTATTTTTGTATATGGTATAAAAAGTGGTCCAGTTCCATTCTTTTGCATGTAGCTTTCCAGTTTTCCCAACACCATTTGCTGAGACTGTCTTTCCTATTTCATTTTCTCATCTACTTTATTGAAGATAAATTGGCCATATAATCATGGGTTTATTTCTGGGCTTTCTAACCTGTTCCATTGATCTATCTGTCTATTCTTGTGCCAGTGCCATACTGTTTTTATTACTACACTTTGTAGTCTATCTTGAACGTGGGATTGTGAAACCCATATATATACTTTTTGAGAATTATTAACAGTAGTATAAAATACTACACAAATTAAGATATATGTCATAGTATTAAATAGATTACAGTTACTCAGATTAAAAACTTTCATAAGTGTGCATAATTCTGAAAAAACAGTTTTAAAATGGTGACAAGAAAGTAAAAGAAACAAAAAATCTATAACAAAAGTTTATAAGATTATTTTTAAAAAAGCATTCAGCGAGCCTACAACAAAATGAAACATCTGAGGATATTTGGCTAAGAAATACAAATAAAAATAAGCTCTGTTTCAATAGAGCATGTTCAACATAAGAAATTTATATCTCTTAGAGATATTTTTGAAAATGATCTCAGAAAGTTTGAATTTACACATGAGAAATTTATAATCTTAGTTCAAATCTATAAATGTTATTATACCCAGTTATGTGCTTAAGATTTTGACTTATGTTGGATAATCAAGCTTATGAAATATGGTCTTTACTTTCTTTTTTATTTTTAAAGATTTATTTATTTATTTATTTATTTATTTGAGAGAGAGAGAAACAGAAAGCAAAAGAGCACAAGCAGGAGGAGGGGTACAATGAGAGTGAAAAGCAGGCTCCCTGATGAGCAGGGAGCCAGATGTGGGCCTGCATGCATGGCTCCATTAGGGGCTGGATCCCAGGACCCTGGGATCATGACTTGAGCCAAAGGCAGATGCTTAATCAATAGAGCCACCCAACATGGTCTTTACTTTCATGTCACTTAAAATATAAGACGAATAGATACCTGAGTACATTGCCTTTTTTTTTTTTAAGATATTGTTTATTTATTTGACAAAGAGAGATCATAAGTAGTCAGAGATGCAGGCAGAGAAAGAGAGAGAAGGAAGCAGGCTCCTTGCCAAGCAGAGAGCCCAATGTGGGACTTGATCCCAGGACCCTGAGATCATGACCTGAGCTGAAGGCAGAGGCTTAACCCACTGAACCACCCAGGCACCCAACTTTTTTTTTTCTTTTTTCTTTCTTTTCTTTTCTTTTCTTTTTTTTTTTTTTTTTTTTTTTTGAGTACATGGCTTATTAACCTGCACTCACTTGCTGTTAAAAAGTCATTTTTGTCACTGTCAAAAATAATATACCGAGAAAGATGTGAGTCTCTCAGTTTGATGATTTTTGTGTTATTTTATTAGACTACGCAAGGCCGGTGTTTTCTCATCATGATATTTTTAAAGTGCACTTTAATTTATGTTTTCAGGAAAATCATACTTTCTTACTGTTTCTTCTAAACTTAAATGGAAGCTATCATCTATACTACTAACTTAGCACTTATTACTTGTCTTTCTTTCCCTTATTCAACACATACCTAGCGCATTTATTATGATTCTCCACTATTCCAAACATCTTTTAATATTTCTGGTAATATTTTTAAGGCTATATATTTAGGGAAATATCCAGCCCTCAACTAAATCTGTAGCTCTGTCAGGCCAAGGAAATGTAAATATAAATATATACACACATGCACATACACAATACATATACATTTGTTAAGCATACATACTACTATTTTTTAAGATTTTATTTATTTATTTTAAAGAGAGAAAGAGCTGCAGCGGGTGGGAAGGAGAGGGGATCTCCAACAGGCTCTGCTGAGCACAGAGCCCAACACCGGCCTTGATTCCACAACTCTGAGATCAAGACCTGAGCTGAAATCAAGAGTCAGATACTTAACTGACTGAGCCACCCAGGTATACCAGGTGTATATATACTACTATTTAATGTAGCTAGCACCTACCTACATGGGTTCTCTTTTAGTATAGTATGACATCTGGACTCAAACTACTATGGTTCAAATGCTGGTTCCAGGGTTGCTACCTGTGTGATTTTGTGCAGTTATTTGACCTGAGACTCATTTCCAAATCTGCCAAATTAAGCACAAGCTTCAGATTATAATGAATAGTAACTGAGATGATGTGTGGCACTCACGGTCTTTCAGTATCTGACTGGTATATAATGCATGCCAGTTATTAGTATTTAAGTAGGAAGGTAGTTAAAACATTGTTAATGTGACATAGTCTTTAACTTTTTTTCTTTTCTTTTCTTTTTTATTTTTTCAGTGTTCCAAGATTCATTGTTTTGCACCACAACCAGTGCTCCATGCATTATGTGCCCTCCTTAATACTCATCACTAGGCTTGGTGGTGGGTAACATAGTCTTTAATTTCAGAATATAGAAATTAAGGTAACCTCGGAAAGTCCAGCAATAGAGAAGAATTTTAGGGAAAAAAGAGCAAGTCATTTAGCTTTTGATGACTTAGTTTCTCATTTGTAGAACTTTTTAAAATAAAATTTTCTCTGAAGCCCATTCAAACTCTACTATTCTTTTTTAAAAAGGTTTATTTATTTATTTGGGGGCAGGGGAAAGAGAAAGACAGTGGTGGTGGGGGGAGGGGGCGGGTACAGGGAACAGAAGGAGAGGGAGAAGGAGAATCTTCTGAGTGCAGAGCCCCAAGCAGGGTTTGATCTCACAACCCTGAGATCATGACCTGAATAGAAACCAAGAGTTGGGTGCTTGACTGACTGCAGCACCCAAGCGCTCCCTACTATTCTTTTATTCTTTCTCTATAACAGAGTTTGTCAGCTTCTAATCTTCAAGATACAGTAGGAGTCTGACATACAAAGTATGAAAGTCTTGTGATAAAGAACTTATCACCCTTTACACAGCTTTTCCTTTGTACACGCATTGCCTGCCTCTCTAAGGTGACAGGACACAGTTAAATAAAGCTTGTGAAAGAATGAGGTATTCCCCCCAAATAAGGCATTATTTATTACTGAAGGCAAAATATTGAGTTACTAGAAAAGAGATAGGTAACTATTTCACCAACAGTTCAATGCTACTCAGTTGGGATACATTTAACAGGCAATGCTTTTATCATAGTAATTCAGGAAAAAGTAACTGCCAAGCATTTTCTCAAGCAGTTGAAAAGAAAAAAATCAAACTCTGTGGAAGGCAGATGCAGGCTAGTGTTCTCTCTTTTTCCTTCCCAAGTATCATAAATCACATACATCACTATCTTTACAGTGTTTTGACCTTTTAACATTTTCAGTATAAAGAAAAGATTATGATTTCTTAAATCTCCATACTCTGTAGGAAGTTTTTCCTAATAGAATGCGTTTGAGTAATTTGTGTTAAACAATCTCGATCTCCTCACAGATAGTAATGGACTATAACAGTGTTATCTGGATCTCATTTCAATGCTTTGCTCAGCTTAATTGCAACAAATTCCATCATCCTTTCCAATTCAATTGTCTCTATCAAATGTTTTTGAATCCCTATCTGTGCCTTGGAGGGAAACCTTGCTTATTGACCTCAACATAATTATCAGCAGCCATCCATGAAGCACAGCATGTATTGTACAAATATTTGGACTGATCATCTATTGTGCCAGGAACTTTAAAAATCGTCTTGCTTCACACATGATTTGTCCTCTAAAAATATCGACAGACACTGTTAACTTGACAAGAGAGGAAAAGGAAAAAAAAATAATTAGATGCGGGTGGGTGAAAGAGAGTAGGACTCAGTGTTTGAAAGGCAATTTTGGATCATCACTAATTACAGGAAAAAAGGAAGGGACAGAAGGAATGAGAATGTCATAATATAATATTCAAAGAAATAAACAGGAATAAGCAAGCAGAAAGGCTCTCTGATGATACCTCTCTTCTGGACATTTTTTTGGTCCCCTTTCTTCAAAGTTTATTAATGGCAAAAGAGGGAACATTGATGAGAATCAAAGAAATGAAGCTTGTTAGTTTAAGCTTTCTCCTGCCAACCCATGCAAAAAGACATAAATTAGGAGTGAGACCTTGAACACTCTCATTCACCTCTTACACTTCAGTTTTCTCAACTGCAGAGTAAGTGTTTTGACTAGACAGTGGCAATGCTACTGTCTACGCCAGCTCTAATTTCTAAGATTTGAATATGCCTGGCTGGTTTGGCTGTCAAGAGAATGTAGTCTTCCAAACAACAAATTAAATTAGCTATACCAATTTCTAAATCAGCAAAACAATTATATATTTTTTATAATTTTTAGCTGACTCGGCTTTTCCATTAGTTGACAAGAATATAGATGTAAAACAATGGAAGCTGATGCAGCCTCAGAAACATGTGTTAAAAACATTCTCAGGAGAACAAAATAAAAATAAATAATACTAGGGACATGATGATAGAATAGTGTTGAGTTTGAAATATGACTTTGGAGATATATCAGTGTTTACAAGAAAGAGAACCTACTAAAAAGCAAGACAATAAATGATCACGAAAAGTAACTTTTTATTTTTTCTTTTTAAAAAAACAGATTTCAAATAGAGTAATCTAAAAATATATCTCTCGGAGTAAAAAAGAAGAAACTCGGGGAATTTAGAAAAAAAAATTAGAGGCCCAAAAATATTCGTTAAATGAATGAATACAAGGTTTATAGGCTACCAACATGAAGAAATAGGGTTTTTGTTCTTTCTCTAAGCATGTCCCCCTGCAAAGCTAGTATCTTGGAGGTTATCATGAATACTTCCTCATTCTGAATCCATTGAAACTCTCATGACCTCATCAGCAATCAATAAGTCAATTAATAGAAAATGCATTTGTCATCCCTACTGTTCACCTACTGTTCTCCCTTTAAGAATTCCTTGATGAAATTCTGTCCCCTTGTTCTCAGCCTCAGGCTGCTTATCTTCTACCCCATGAGGAAATGTTTATGCATCTTCAATCCTAAAACCCATGTAGATAAACTGAATAAGTAAAAATGGTTAACTTAACGTTAGTCTCATAGATTTTCTTATATTTCAATAATAGAATGGGATTGTGGGTGAGATAAGTATGAAAATTTGATTTGGTTAGATTAATTGTGGCTTATCAATCAATATACATACATCACTGACCTAACATAAAAAAGCCCTTTAAAATATATGATTGAGTCCATTTACAAGGAGGTTACAATCTATACTGTTTATGGAAATAACTATAAACATATAAAAAGCTAAGAAAAATAATGCAATAATTCCAGTGTACTAAATGAATAATTCACTGACTATAAACATACACACACAAATTGTTCTGAGTTGAGAGGAGGAGTAAGATCTCTGTGAACTACAATGTTTCTTGGAATAATTTATATAAACAGATTGACATTATTAAGTATTTACAAGTAGATACTATTGACTATAAAATCAGGATTGTATAAAAGAATGACACATAGTGGAGGTGGTAGGTAAAATTTGAGAGGGTCATTGTGAAAAACCAGTGGAGTTAGAATCTGATGTGCCTCTACCCTTCAGTTGATTAGAATAAATCTAACCATTTTAATAAAATAAACAGGTTATGTCACTGAAGTAAATTGCCAGGTTATTGTGAATAACAAACACTATAAATGGACACAGGCTGTAATACAGACATATCCAGTTAATGGATTTAGCAAATGGATGAAGAGAGTTAGATGTAATGAAAAGCTGTGCAGATCAATGGGCAGGAGACCTGGATCCAGCTTTAGTGTTGCCACCAACTAATTAAACAACCAGTTTTTCAATGACCACTCCCAACTCTTGGAATTGTGCTCTATTTGCAAAAATAAAATAAAATAAACATATATATAAATTAATGACCATTGAGGTTCCTTTCTGTTCTGAAATTCTGAGTCTGTATAGATTGGGTATATTAGTTGAACCCTCTTTCCAAGAGAGGCTGAATTAGCATTCAGTACTTTAATTTCTGTTTGCTATAATTAAAGGATCACATATGAGATCAATTCTGGTGTTATCTAAGACACTTCAGACCCTAGTAAAAGTTACACTGCTTGAAAATTTAATTGATTTATTCCTCACACAGTGTGAGGATATCATTAAACATTATGGTCAACTAATAAAGACAATATGGATATTTTTAAGTTGGGGAAAGGATGTTACTGCTATACCATATTGCTATGAAATTCAAAAAAAATGTGTTAGATTAAACCATATGTGAAATTGCTAATATATTACACTTATTTACCTAAAAAATGGTCACCTCATATAGTTCAATCTTAAATTCTATTTAAATCATTGTATAAAAAGAGAATTTTTGTCAAGTAGATAAAGTGTTACAAAGGAATAAAGTAACTTCATTTAATAGAATATCAAGAGGTCCAGAGGAAATTGGTGTCTGTAAAAAGTGTCTACCTTGTGGAACTGAATGAGAGACTCTACCTGTAGGAAACAAACTTATTCCTGGAGGGTAAGTGAGTGGGGGATGGGGTCATTGTGTGTTGGGCATTAAGGAAGGCAGATGATGTGAAGACCACTGGGTGTATAAGCAACTGATGAATTATTGAACTCTACATCTGAAACTAATGATGTATTATATGTTGGCTAACTGAATTTAAATTAAAAAATTTAAATAAACAAAAAAGAACGAAATTAATATAGCTCTGGAGTATGAGCTTCACACAGACCTTTGTTTTCAACCTGACAAAGAGGTGACAAAAGTTGTTTTTTTCCTAGATTTATTCCACTAATTTAGGATTGCTTTCTGCATCTGGGGGAGGAAAGGATTCTGAAAGAAATATGTTTTAACCAAATGATAGAACGATCCTTGGTGTTTTTATCCAAACAAACAAAAAACCCAAAGCAATTGTGAAAGGAAACCAAAGAAAATAGTTCCTCTATTATCTTAATTTTTGGGCAAGCTATTTGGAAGCAAGTCCCTGCATTCTGGCTCAAGTCTAATAATATCACCCACCGAGTTTACCAGAATGGGAAATGCTAAGGTTGGCATTCTAAATATACACATTTGCTTTTCCTTTATATGACCAATGATCCCTGACCTGTACCATAATCTGGTAGTAAAAGGGGTGGAAACAAGCCTGGTTCAATGAAGTGAATAATATAGTTATCGATGTCAACTTCTCAAAATACTGGAGGTTCTTAAAGGAAAAAAATTTAATGTCTGTTACCTTAAATTATTAAATTTTTCTAGAACAAGCATTTCCAAGTATAAGGGGCTCAGATTTTTCCAGTCACATGTACCCCTTCATTGGGCAGAAGAAATTTAATCCAAGGGCTGCCTCATTAATTCCGTATTAACCAGGATTACTATAAAATTCTCTTTTCTTTGTGTTCCCCACCAATCTGGCACTGAACATATTAGAACATACTAAATATATGCAATTAGAACCATCCTTAATAAGCATGTGCATAATAGGGACTCAAAATTACTAATCTAATGAATGCATGAGTGAATGAGTAATTTTACAAAGAAATCCTAAAAAAAAATTATTGTCTTTTTTTCCAGGTTGCATTTGCAGTAAATCTAATTTTGTAACTTTCGTTGATTGTTTTTCTCAGCATTACATATTACATACCTTTTGTGCTTGCAAACACATCTCTGTCATTTTGCCTCTGTCTTTGCATTTTCCTCCATTTATGTTTATGAGCAGTTTCTCTCTTTTTTTTTAAGATTTTATTTATTTATTTGAAATAAAGAGTGAGAGAGAGAGAGAGAGAGAGAGAGCGAGCATGAGCGGGGAATGGGGCAGAAGGAGAGGAAGAAACAGACTCCCCACTGTGGAGGGAGCCCAATGTGGGGCTGGATCCCAGGACCATGGATCATGACCTGAGCTGAAGGCAGATGCTTAACCACCTGAGCCACACATATGCCCCGATCAGTAGTTTCTAAATTGTCCTCTCAAAGTTCATAAAAGCTTTTATTGTGTTTATAGTTTTGTGTTTATTGTGTTTTTTGTGTTTTCATTGTGTTTATTTCTTCTTTTCTAATTTACTATTCCTCATATAAAAGGAACTATTGATTTTCATACATTGATATTTAATACAATCACAACACAGCATTCTCTTAAAGTTTTAAGAACTTCCCTATAAAATCTTAGGTTTATTCATACAATCCATCATATACTAACAATGTTGTTCCTGCTCTAATTTTATTCACATTTCATTATTTCATCACCTAAGATGTCTAGTATAGTGTTGAAGAATCAAAATGTTTTTGCCTTTCTGACTTTAATGAAAATGTTACACTACCATACGAATTATTCTTGTTAAGCTTTTTATAAAAACTCCTAATCAGGTTTAGGAATTTATTTTTTGCTCTTATGTTGTTGGCTTGTTTTTTAAGTATGATTGCTGAATTTCATTAAATGCTTCTACATCTATTAATATTTTTTTTTAATTTAACCTGTGGTGGTGCATTTAAGTGGTAGATATTTTTTGATTTTGGAAACCATTTTCCTCATGAATTATTATTATTATTGTTTATTACACACTGAAATAATTTAAAAGTAATTTGTTTAGAATTTGTGTTTCTATATTTGTAAATACCTGCATCTATAATTTTAATTTCACATACTCTTTTTTGCTAGCTTTGGCATCAAAGTTAAAAACATCCTTAGTAAATAAACAAGAGGGCTTTCTCTTTTTTTTTCTATTCTCCAAAACAGTGTGTTTAAGATCTTAATTATTACAAACAACAATAACAGGTGCCCAGGTAGCTCAGTTGGTTAAGCGTCTGCCTTCAGCTCAGGTCATGATCTCAGAGTCCTGTGATCAAGTCCCACAAGGAGCTCTCTGCTCAGCAGAGTCTGTTTTTCCCTCCCATTCTTCCTTTGTGCTCTCTATCTCTCTTAAATAAATAAATAAAATCTTTTTAAAATAACAATAACAAAATGTATTTAGTATTTATATGCCAGGCATTTAGTGTTAACTCAATTAATTCTCACAACAACACTGTAAATACTATTATTGTCATCATTTAATGTATTTTTTAAAACTCAGGTTAAGTAATTGAAAGCTAATTAGAAATCAATAAGAGAAAGATAACAGAAAAACCTCCTACTAGAAACTAACCAACACAGTTCTATATAATCCATGGTCATAAGGAAATCTAAAGAGAAATCAAAGAAATACATAGAACTCAATGATAATGGAACCACATGTCAAAATTTATGAGATCCAGCTAAAAAGTATTGAGAGGGCAATTTATGGCACTAACTGCTTATGCTAGAAGAGAGGAAAAGTCACTAATCAATAATTTAAACTCCCACCTCAAGAACCTAGAGAAAGAAGAATGAAATAAACACACATCAAGCAGAAGGAAAGGAAATAATAAAGAGGAGAGGAGAAATAAATAAAAATGAAAACAGAAAAACAATAGAAAATATCAACAGAACAATAGCTGTCTCTGAAAAAGTCAATAAAATTGACAAATATCTAGCAAAACTAACAAAGGAAAAGACAAGGGGGTGCCCGGGTGGCTCAGTGGGTTGGGCCTCTGCCTTCGGCTCAGGTCTTGATCTCAGGGTCCTGGGATTGAGCTCCACATCAGGCTTTCTGCTCTGCGGGGAGCCTGCTTCCCCCATCTCTCTCTGCCTGTTTCTCCGCCTACTTGTGATCTCTCTCTGTCAAGTGAATAAATAAATCTTAAAAAAAAAAAGAAAGACATGAATCATCAATGTTAGGAACTAAGCAGGAGATGCTACTACACAGCCTGCAAATATCAAAAGGATAATTAGAGACTGCTATGAACAACATTGCACATATAAATTTGTCAGCTTAGATTTAAAAAAACAAAATACAAAATAAACCCTTTTACTCAAAAATATAAACATCCATAATTGAATTTATAATTTTAAAACTCTCAAAAAAGAAATGTCCAGGTCAAGATGGTTTCACTGGGGAATTCTACCAAACATTTAAAGAAAAAATAACACAATTTCTGTACAATCTCTTTCCAATAAAAGAGAAAAAGCAGAAGAGGAGAGAGTAATTTCTGATTTATTTTATGAACCAATATTACCTTGATATCAAAATATGACAAAGAAAATACAAGGAAAACAAAAAGAGAAACAGAACTGTAGACCAATAAACATTACAGATACAAGTGCAAAACTTTTAACAAAATATTAGCAATATTAGCAGGGTACCTGGGTGGCTCAGTCAGTTAAGTGTCCGACTTCTGCTCAGGTCAAGATCTCAGGGTCCTGGGGATTGGCCCATGAGATACTGTATCCACATTGGGAGTTTGCTTGTACTTCCCCCTCTACCTCTGCACCGCCCACTCATGGGCATGGGTGTGCATGCCCTCTCTCATAAATAATACATGAAAATTGAAAATATTGAATAATATTGAAAATAATACAATAAAAATTAAAATAAAAAATTAAATACTAGCAAATAGAATTCAGCAACATAACAACAAAAGGTATTATACACCATGGCCAAATGGGATTTATTCCAGGCAAGTTAGACTGGGTCAGTATTTGAAAAGCAATCATGATAATCCACCATATTAACAGGCTAAGTAGAAAAATCTTCCAATCATGTCAACTAATCAGTCAACAGCATTTGACAAAACTTAACACCCATTCATGATGAAAACTCTCAGAAAAATAGAAATAGAGAGGAACTTTCTCAACTTGATAGAGATCTACAAAAACCTACAGCTAACATTATTCTTATGGCTGAAAGACTGAAGGCTTTCACCCAAAGACTGGCAAAATACAAGGACTTTTGGTCTCATCACTTATGCAGCATACTGAAAGTTATAGCCAGTGCAATAATGCAAGAAGAAATAAAAAGCACACAGATCGAAAAGGAAGAGCTTAAACTGTCTCTATTTGTAAATGACATAATTGTCAATGTAGAAAATCTCAAAGAATTTACAAAAAAATTCCTTGATAATAAGTAAGTTCAACAAGGTCACAGGATGCAAGGTAAACATACAAAAATCAGTTATATTTCTATATACTACCAATGAACATATGGACCGCAAAATTTAAAATACAGTGTCATTTGTAAAGAAATAGTTAAGTGCAAATCAACAAAACGTATATAAAATGTGTATGCTAGGAAATACAAAGCACTGATGAAAGAAATCAAAGCTTGGGGAAAGATACTACATTACATGGATAAGAAAACAACATAGTAAAGATGCCAGTAGTCCTCAAATAAATATTTAAGTTTAATACAGTCTCTGTGAAAATCCCAGTAGGATTTTTTACAGCTAGATTATTTAGAATAAGCAAGAATTTATAAGGAAAGACAAAGGAACTAAAATTGTTATTAGGTGAATCTCCAGAGAATTATAGTGAGAAGGGAAAAAAACAATTACAAGGGGTAACAACCCATATGAGTCCATTTATATAACTTCTTAACATAACAAAACTATAGAAAGGTAAAACTTAGTGGTTGTTAGGAGTTAAGAAAGTGGGGAGGGAAGGGAAGTAGGTGTGGCTATATAGGGTAATGTGAATGATGGATGGTACTTATGGTAATGGCAATGGTCTGTGTCTTGACTATAGTAATGCCAATATATTGGTAGTGATATTGATCTATTGTTTTGCAAGATTGTACCATGGTAAAACTGCATAAATAGTACGTGGGCTATCTGTAAATCATTTATGACTTCATGTGACTCTACAATTATCTCAAAATTAGAAGTTATATATATATTTTAAGTCTGCTGCAGAAGAAGATAACATATACAGATTACTCCACTCAGAAACCCTATCTCAACTTTCAAGTAGAAATAATCCTTATATTTATGCTATTTAAATTTTTCTTCTGGATCATAAAGTTAAATGGAGAGTTTTCCAATTCTTTTTTAAAGCTACCATAAACCTGCTGCCAAAACCTGAAAGAGATCACAGAGAAAAATGAAAAACCAAAGAACATTATCATGTATAAATATTATCGAGTTCTTAAATAAAATACCAGGAAGTAATTATTTTTAACTACTTCTAAGAATGCTAAGATAATTTAACATTAAGGAATGGATTAAATGAATTTATCCCATTAATAGATCAAAGAAGAAAAATGGTTATCTTGATGAACCAGAAAAAGTAATTCTTTATAAAAATCCATAATAAGGGGCGCCTGGGTGGCTCAGTGGGTTAAGCCGCTGCCTTCGGCTCAGGTTATGATCTCGGGGTCCTGGGATAGAGTCCCGCATCGGGTTCTCTGCTCAGCAGGGAGCCTGCTTCCCTCTCTCTCTCTCTGCCTGCCTCTCCATCTACTTGTGATTTCTCTCTGTCAAATAAATAAATAAAATCTTTAAAAAAAAGCCATAATAAAATTTGAGTAAATATTCTTTATTAGTACATTCAACAGTATCTTCCTTAAACCAAAAACCAACATCATAGTGTATAATAAAATGCCAGGAATACTCCTATTAAGGCAAAATAACCACTATTGCTATTATTACAGCCATATATTCCTTCATAACTTCAATTAAAAAATCAAAATTCCTCAAATATATTTGAAGAACATGAAAACCGCCACTGTGAAATATCAAAGACATATATATAAATGGAGAGGCATTTTTTTGTTCTTTAATGCAAAGCTCACTGCAGTAAATATGCATCTCTTTACCAAATGGATCTGAATATGTAAAATAATTCCATTAAGAATCTTGCTTTTTAAATAAACTTGATCAAATATTTTCAAAAGAATCTTCCACTGCTTGTTCATTTACTCACTGAAATATTTATTATACCTCTACTATAGGCCTCGCATTGAGCTAGGCAAAGCAATTGCCAGATTACAGAATGCATATGTAGATCCTATTAATATAAAACATACTTACAGTAGATAGGCTTAATTGTTAAAAAGTAGTTATCTGAGGGTTCTAGGAAATGTGGTAGTACTTTTGTTGTTTATCTGTATTGTTTATCCATATTTACATTTTTAAAGATATTATTTGTTTATTTGACAGAGAGAGAGATCACAAGTAGGCAGATAGACAGGCAGAGAGAGAGAGGGAAGCAGGCTCCCTGCTGAGCAGAGTAGCGGAGCAGGGGCCGAGCTTAACGGAAGGCGGAGGCTTAACCCACTGAGCCACCCAGGCACCCCCGTATTTACATTTTTTAAGCTGAAAAATTACTTATGGAATTTTTCTTAACAAAGAAAATAAGCACTTAAAAAAGTGAAGATATGGGGAAGGTGTGTGTTATGGAGAGTGCTGTGAAGTGTGTAAACCTGGCGATTCACAGATCTGTACCCCTGGGATTAATAATACATTAAATGTTAATAAAAAACAATTTTTTTAAAAAAGTGAAGATACTCACTGTGTGTATATATATATACATATATATATATAAAATAAATTATCTGTCATATATATATATATATGTCATATATATATATATATGACAGATAATTTATTTTAGGAATCCTAGATAGAAGAAAGACATGAAAAGTAAATTGCTAAAATTCCCTTTACACTTTTTTAAAAATCATATTGCCACAAAGGTACTCAAAAAAAAGAAACACAGAGGGCTCCTGGTTGGCTCAATTGGTTAAGTATCTGCCTGCAGCTCAGTTTATGATTCCAGGGTCCTGGGATCAAGTCATACATGTGGCTTCTTACTCAGCTGGGAGTCTGTGCTTCTCCCTCTCCTTCTGCCCGCACCCCCCCCCCCCGCCCCGCCCCAGCTCCACTTTTCCTCTCTCTTTCTCAAATAAATGAATAAAATCTTTAAAAAAAATAAAAAGGAACACAGATACTCATACAACAAACATAATAGAAATATTTGTCAGTATACATAAAATGGATCAAACATGAGTTTTCTTCTTTCCTAGACCTGTAATACAAGTAAATTGCAAGTTTGGTACATTAATTTTTTTACTGTAATAATTTCTTTTAAAATGTAATTAATAGTTCCCTGGTACAATAATGTATTTTTCTGTCTTAGCTCTTCTTTCTGATGCTTAGTTTCCATAAAGGCTGTAATTCCCTCACCAACAAGTGTAATTTAGGCCAAGTATTAGTATTTTTCCTTTTACCAGATAAGAAAATAAAAACTCAGAAAGGTCATTCAACTTTCCCAAGACCACACAACTAGTAAGTTTTAGAGCTGAGATTTGAACTCAAATATTCTGATTCCAGAATCTATTTGCCTAACCATCACTTACTTTTGTTAAGTCTCTGATTATCAAGCATGATAGATATGTATTATATTAACTGCTAACTGATTATGTTAGTCATATTACACAGAAGAGAAAGCTACTTCCCATATGGCCTATGGCCACACTCAGGATGACCCAGAGACTCAAAATAAATGTTTTAAATAATTCATGTTGGGGAAAAAAAGGAAGGAAGAAAGACATAAAGTGAGAAGGTCAATCAGATTTATACTGGAAAGATTATTCATTGAAGGGGAAAAAACGTAGTTTGGAGAAACAATGACTCACTGTGGCCATGATGTAGGTAGGAAATAGACCAGGAAATAAATCACATTTCTGAAATGAGAAGCCTTTGAGATGACTATAAAGTTTTCTCAACTTAAGTTCCACATTTTCTATATAAAGTATTTGTATTTATAAATTGAAAACTTCTTATTTTGTGGGTCAAAGACACTTTTGAAAATGAAAAATCATTGACTGTCCAGTAATAAAAGTGAAAGTAGGGGCACCTGGGTGGTTCAGTGGGTTAAGCCTCTGCCTTTGTCTCAGGTCATGATCTCAGGGTCCTGCGATCGAGCCCCACATTTGGCTCTCTGCGTGGCAGGGAGCCTGCTTCCCTCTCTCTCTCTCCCTGCTTCTCTGTCTACTTGTGATCTCTGTCTATCAAATAAATAAAATATTTTTTAAAAAAAAGTGAAACTAGTGATAAAATCTAAGTCCTTCAAGGATAATTTCAATTTCTCTTTTTTATTTTGATTCAATTGTGTGCTGTTCTTCTCATTAAGAGTATGGTGTTCTTGTCTTTTGTTTAATTGTACATGTATGTATACCTTATATAGTATTTTAAAATTAATTTTGGCAACTGAGCCAAGTATTAAACTCAACTTCTATTTGAATTTAGCTAAAGGTAATCTGCGATATTTTTTCTAATTGGTTAGCTATTTAAATACCTTAGGTGGATAAACTACAAACTCATTGTATTCTGAAATAAAATTGAATGAAAATTTTTTAATGCTTCCTTGAAGAATTGAGGCTTGATTATTCTACTTCAATAGAGAGAAATAATACATAAAATTGAATATTTGGAGATAATGGAAATTGAAAGCATTTTACTCAGTGTATTGTCCACGCCCACAAAACCGACAGATACTGTTTATTAATCCTAATAGGGTTTTTATTTTTAAGTAGGCCAATGATCATAAAGATGGAAAGCCTAGTCACAAAAAACCTGAAACTATTTTTAAAATATACTTTTTTTGTCCACGAGTAGATATTAGAGTCTAATAATAGTACTTTAGTTTCCTGATGGAAGCTTAATTTTTTTTTTCCTATGGATCCCTTTAGAAGAAACTGCATTGTGTGTGCATACTTTTGAAAGAGGGAAAGAGGTATAGTGTCACTAATTCCTCAGAATATCTTTTCATTAGATATGAGAGCAGAAGATTGTTTGTTAGTCCCTTGAAGAGTGATATGGAAATATTTGGTTCACAATGATAGTTAAACTGTGTCTGGTCCTATCAATAAAGGAAATTGAGGTAGAAATAGTGGTCTACCTGTTCTAGTCACTAACAGTTGTAAGGTTTGTTTAAGATTGACAGTTTGCCCTACAAAATACTTAGTACTTGTATCACATCATGTATTTCCAGGTGCCAAGCAACTGTTGATGGTTTTATTATAGATTCGCTCCCTGCCAGTTTATTGTGTTTTAAACAATAGGTGATGCAGACCATGGGAACCTCAGTGAAAATGTATTCCCTAACAGTGTCCGGATGCCATATGTATATTTCTGGTGGGAAAACAAGGTGGATAAAGCTATGTCATTCACTGACCACAACAAGAGATAATTAAAGTTTCTTAATTAGTGTGAGGAAGTTTACGCTAAATTAGGAAGTATGTTGATTTAGAGTAGGAAATGTTCTTATTTTCAACATGCAAAAAAAAAATTTCTTGTCTGGAAATTTAATAAACAAAATGCTTCTTCAGTTCTCCAGGTGTTTGTCAGCTAAATTCGTTTTTTATTTAGTGTCCATCCTTTTAATCTAATAGTACTCATGTACTTTGTTTCATTCTAAGGGATGAATATAATTTTTTTTTTCCATTTGATTCTTCCATTACTCAAAAAATCTTCATTTTTAAATTTAGCTTTCTGACTGTGCTTATGCCTTCGAATCTTTCACAGACCTTTTCTGCTCTTCAATAAGGAAATCACACTTGTCCTTGGCAGACACATTTAGCACACATGGAACCAACAAAGGCCTTGCTGACAAGTTTTCTTAGACAACCTCAGGAAAACTTAGGTCTCACATCAAGAACTCCACTAAGTTGGCGTGGGCACAGGCCACATGTGGATTTTGATGCTTTTCAGAATCTTCTCGGAATAAAGGTAAATAATTCTATTACTAGGGATTCGAGACAGCCTGTTTTTTAGGTTTTTTGTTTTTTGTTTTCCTTACGGAAAGAGTAAGAATTTTCTGTTTTCCTCCCATTAATGCAAAACTAACAAAAATCCAACATTTAGACTATAGACTCTGCTGGTATATGGCATCTGACTCCAACTGAAGTTCTCCTTGAAATTGTCTTTCTCAACTGTCCACTGCCTTGTGCTCTGCTGCCCACACTTTTCCTGAGCTCATTTTGTCAGAGCTTCCCAGCTGACGTCAAACAATGGTGAAACCACTGCGGTGCCCAGCAGGCAGCGAAGTCTGCTGAAGCCACAGAGCTAGGAGGATGATCTGCTTTTGCCAAATGGAAAGGCAAGAGCAACCCCAGGCAGTGGAATTTCTGAGCTAGGACGTCACAGGAGGCTTGCTTAAGGTTTCTGTTGAGATTGGAGAACAAGAAGGCTGGGTCTGGCAAGCAGGTTCCCAGGAGTTCTGGCCACGCAGGAGTACAGTGTGGGACCCTGACGCCCTGCCCCAGGGGAGCCTCAGTGCACAAGCAGGCACTCTGGAGAAGTCATCCCTCCCCTGTTCACGTTTGGACTCCATAGATGTTCCTGAGGAACCCTGTTTGCGAGCACACCTTGTCTGCTCCCCAGACGTGTCTTCTGCCAATACCTTGGCAGCCTACAAACCAAACTCTCTGGAAAGCCCTGGGCTAAGAACAGACGGCAGTGACGAAAGTGTGGACAGGGACCTGGCACTCAGGCCTAGGGACACCATGACTGGTCCCGGTCCCGACGGCTGGTTTTGTTAGACTGTGTTGTAGGACAGCCTGTGGTGGTATGTCAAACACTGGACCATTCTGAATGCCTCTCAACACCAACCCTGGAAGAAAAAAAAAAACTTTTAAGTGAACAGTTCCTTTTAATGTTATCCTGTAATATTAAAGTTAAGCATTAAAGGTGCTAGCTAAGCTTACCTATATCTTTACCCCAGAATATTTTTCAAAGAAACAAAGTAAGTTTTATTCCAAACGTATTAAATCTTACTAAGTACAGAAAGGGAGGAGTTTCCAAAAGGACCGTCAAATTTATCAAGAGCAAATACACCTAATTTTTTTGTGTGGTAGTTATTGTTACAGAAAGTACACCGGGCAGGTGTATTTGGCTAACATAATTCAAAGAATTAAAATTCTCATTTAGGTCTATGGGGAAAAGTAAAGAATTTCATGTCAGATTAAAGTGTCTATAAAAAGGATGACTAAAGTCAGTATTTTCATAATGTATTCATGCAAGGAAAACCCTCATAAGGTAACACTTAGTTTTAAGAGTATTCAGTGCTTCTTAAGATGACCACTCTTTATTTCTTCCATTGCTTGTTGCTTCAATTCCTTATGAAAAATAAAACCATATCCACTTTATATCAGTCACTTTATACCGGTATATGCCGTGTATTCAAAATAAATGCATGCCAACTGGACTGAGTCACACCGTCACTTCGCTGAATATTAAGAAAGCAGCTACTTGACCCACCCTGGGCAACCCAAATGAAAGATCTCTCAGTCTCTCTTAGGTCATATGACTTTTCATTATTCTTTTTTTTTTTTTGTATTTTCCATTAGGTTAACCAGGCTTGATTATATGATGGAGGCAGAGGTCCCAAGAGACAAGGCACAGTGGCATCTCTTGCATTCTATTTATAAAAGCAAGACACAAGGCCCACTGACAAGAAGGTATAACATCACATCACAAAGGGGTTTGAAGGGGAAGTGGAAAACTGTGGACATTTTTGCCACCAACTACACTATGTGTTCAGTATTAAAAGGGGGTAACAATACTACTACTAATGTTAATAGTGTGTACTGAGTAGTTACTATGCACCAGATATGTATGTATGTATATATATATATATATATATATATATATATATATATATGATTATGCTTCCTAAACATTTATCAAGTAAGGTTTTTTTTAAGATTTTATTTATTTATTTGACAGACAGAGATCATAAGCAGGCAGAGAGGCAGGCAGAGAGAGAGGAGGAAGCAGGCTCCCTGCTGAGCAGAGAGCCAGATGCAGGGCTCAATCCCAGGATGCTGGGATCATGACCTGAGCCGAGGGCAGAGGCTTTAACCCACTGAGCCACCCAGGTGCCCTGAAGTAAGTTTTATTATTCCCATCTTACTAGTGGGGGAACTGTGGCAAACAAAATGATGTTGTGTTACACCAAAAATACTGATGAGAATTTTTTTTATGTTCAAAATTAAGTAACTGCAAATTACTCTAAGCCCTAAAAAGCAATTGTTAGGAGAAAAAAAGAAAATAGAACCACCCTCTAAAATAAGTGATCCTAATATGTGAAACAGAAATACTATCACTTATTTCTGTCACTCAGATAACTCTGTCTTTATGGAAAAAGAACTGTCTTTAATAAGCTATTATAGTATTGAACAGTGAAAATCATATTTAAATGTCCTCCTAGCCACATCATTACTATAATAAATTCCTATCAATGTTTTCCCTATATTCCATGGACATCGCCAGAGTTTTTTTGAACAAGGGTGAACAATGGTACCATTTATCAGCACCTGATTTTTGTTTGTTTTTTTGAAAAAATACATTCACATCAAATAGATACACATACATGTATTTAAATGTTCTCTTATTTACTGACTCACTTAACTTCAACCAGTTCATGTGCCAAAGATATGAGAGAAAGAAGGCATAAAGTTACTGAAAGTTGGAGGGGTTTTGTACCAAGATAAGAATGTTGTATACTCATATTTAACCATAAAATGTGGACAATAATAAGATAAGAATTCCCAATTGCATTATCTAGCAAGATAATGAGTCTTGAACAAGAGTCTTGCTTTTTTAAAAGGATACCTAGTTTGTCTTATATTCTATTTGGCAAATATGATTAATTTTACAATATGGCTCATGGACATTAAGGATTAAGGAGATTAGTTGAAATTATCTTTGATTAGAAGTCAGAAGACTGAGGGTGCCTGGGTGGCTGTCAATTGATTGTCCAACTCTTCCCCCCCACCCCAATGATTTTCTTTATTTAATTGAGAGGGAGAGAGAGCACAAGCAGGGGAAAGGACAGAAGGAGAGAGAAGCAGGCTCCCCATCGAGCAGGGAGCCTGATGCAGGGCTTAATCCCAGGACCCTGGACTCCTGACTTGAGCCAAAGGCAGATGCTTAACCAGCTGAGCCACCGAGGTGGCTCAGGTCATTATCTCAGGGTCATCAGTTCAAGCCCTCACATCAGGCTCCATGCCCAGCATGGAGCTTAGATCCTTTCTCCCTCTCTCTTAAAAAAAAAAAAAAAAAAAAAAAGGCTCTTCTGAATGTTGCTCTCCATTATAAGGTAACTAACTTTATGCAAGTTAATTTCTGAGAGCCTTGGTTTCATTTATAATTTTGAAATAATGATGCCTGCCCTGCCTTCCTAACTGGGTTTTGTAAAACTCAAAGCTGATGATGTGCTGATGGTGTTTTGTAAACTGTAAAGCCCTAGAGAGATAACAGGAATGACTGATAATGGTGATGTGCCTCTCGTGCACTGACCACAAGTTATGGAAGTTTATAAAGAGTCCTTCAAAATGTGCACTCAATCTGTTTCTAATTTAGGCAATGTTCTATCATTTATATGGTAATATGACAGAGAAATGGATCAAACCATTTATATTATCAGAAGGTAATAAAAAAATAAAGCCCCAATCTGTCTGGGACTGTATGATAAAACGGAACAGTTCTAAATGACGGTAAGAAAAAAATCATAATAATAGCTAGCAATTTTTCTATTCTTTTGCAACAATTCCATGTTGAGACATTATGGCTTATTTTAAGATCCTCTAGGCAAGGTAGGAAGGATATCAGCAATTTGATTTGAGAAAAGCAGGAAATACAATGTGTAAAAAATCTGGGAAGAGCAAACACCATTCAAAGTTTTAGAGATCGTTCTTGCTTAGTAGATGGGAATTTAAGTTTCAGCTAAGAAAAAGTAGGCTGTCATACATGATCATATCACAAGTAGCCATTGCGTACTGAGCATTTTTCCTGTATCACTTCTTTACATAAACTATCCTATTTTTTTCTTAACATCAGTGTGGAATATTACTCTTTACTCATAAGAAAACCAGTTTATAAAGGTGATAAATTCTGGCCAGTGCCACACAACTATTCAGCAGTGGGCTCAGTCCTCAAACCCAACTCTAGTTATTGCCATAGGGCATGGGAGAGTGAGAAAGCATCGAGGTTCCAGTCACATTGTTCATTTGGAAAACTTGTTTTATATATATATATATATTTTTTTTTTAACTAATTCAGTCCGATGTTACATAGAGTTATAGTATACATAGCTCATGGAGAAGAAATCCTTTCTCCTGCTTAGAGAAGTTAATTGCTTATAAACAGAATCAAGAATTTAAAGTGTTGACAGCTGTTTCATAACCTTGCTCACTTGCACAGAACTGGCCATACATTCAAAGATATACTTACGCAGTTAGTAATTTACTGAGAACCTACACAGTTCCTTCACTAGAACCTGTGAAGAATAGAAAAATAATGATATGAATTACCCATTTGGGAAGAATTTACAGCTTCCTTGGCAAGAAGACACACAAAAATAATAACAATGCAAAAATTAATAAAAATTTTAAAATAACAATTTTAAATAGAAAGTAATAACTTAAAAATAGTAGCAAAAGCAACATTTTTAATTTAATAGAAGTCGAGAAAGAGGGGCACCTGGGTGGTTCAGTCAGTTAAGCATCCGACTCTTGGTTTTAGCTCAGGTCATGATCTCAGGGTCCTGAGATGGAGCCCCAAGGGCTCTGGACTCAGCAGGGTGTCTTCTTCCCTCCTTTCTCTGCCCTTTCTCTGTGCCTCCCCTTGCTCTCTCTCTCAAATAAATATAAAAATCTTTTTTAAAAAGTAAAGAAAAAGAAAAGACACTTCCTGGGAGAGGTCAGAGAAAAGAGCCAGTAGGGGGAAAAAAAAAAAAAATTCTGAAGGCTGGGATGCTTTACAGCTTTATAGTGAACTCTCAGAGATAAAAATGATGGATAATTATTCCAGGTATAAGCGTTCATATGCACTGGGGAGGCACTGAGTGGTGAAGTAGCCTCACTCTGGAGGAATAGCAAGCAATAAGGCCAAAAAGGTAGTAGAGGTGTTTAAAGGCTGTGTTAGAAATTGTGATTGTATTAGTTTCCAATGGTAGAGTTTGAATGAAGAGCTGTAAAGTACAGAAATATGCTTTAACAAGATTGACCTATCCATGTACATGAAAAAGGAGAGGCTGGATATGAGGGGCTACAGAAGAAATTCTTGCAAGAAATCAGTCTAATTAAGATCTGTTCCAGAATTGTAAGGAAGGAACAGAAAGCAAAGCCTAATACAGAGAATTTGCAGACTCAATGGATGTTGGCTTCAAAAGAATAGGAAGTCTAAATAAATACTAACTCCAAGGTGTTCAGTCTAAAAAGGAAGTTCTTATTTAGGGTGAAAGAAAATGGGATCAGTTAAATTTGAAATAATGTGGAGGCTTCTAAACAGAGAAGTCAAACAGGTGTTAAATGTTTGGATTTGCCTCTCCACATAGCGATTGCGGCTGATGAACACAGATTTTGAAGTTATGCATGAAGTTGACTTTTGAGGTCTTGGAAGTGGATAATGAGCAAAAAGAAAAGGAAATAAAGAGATAAAGATAATGCCTGGAACTATTTGAAATGCCTACATTTGGGATGTGAGAAGTAAAAGCAAAGCCAAGGATTCTGCATTTAATGGTTAAAGCAAAAGATTGCATTGAGAAATAAAGGCAATTGTTGTGAAGTGCAGAAGTGCAATGCAAGATACAATTAGAGACTGAACTCCGTGTTTAAGATTGGTAATCTTGAGAGGACATTTACAGTGAAGCATCAGAGCCGAATTCATATTTTTAGATATTAAAGAGTGATTAGAGAGGATAAAAAAAAGTAACTTGACATAGAAAAGCCATTCTAAGTAATTTGATCCACTAATTAGACATATTTGAACAGTTTGAACCATTAGAGCAGACTTTCACTTTGATAAAATCAAATGAATACTTTCCAAGTCTTTTTTCCCTTTAAACATGTATATACAGCCTAAGACTTCAAGCCCGGCTCAGACAATCAGATTTGAAATAATAAAAATTCTTATTCTTTGAAAAACTAGTGCAAACTCTTACTCTTTCAAAATAAAAACAAAGGAAAAATACTCACACCAAAGTGTTCCCAAAATTGACCTTTTAAGAAGGTATACCACAGGGGAAGAACAAAGCAAAGAGCCAGCTAAAGTAGAAATAATGTGGAAAGGAGCTTGCCTGGTAGGGGAGGATGTCATAGGAAATCCAGCCTAGGTATGGTAGGATTTATTGCAGGAGATGATAGATTATAACTTAGAGTTTATTGTGTAACATAAGAATAGCATTTATCTAAAAAAGTTTTAAAGAAATTCCTTGTTGCTCATTTGAAGTGCAAAGGCCAGAGGAAATTATAGAAAATGGGGGAAATTGCAGGCAGCTGCCATCTGTAGTCTTTAGCAGACATTTGTTGACCCTCTATTAAGGAGTACCCAAATGTGAACAAAGAAAAGCAGCATGCCAGTATTTCTTTTTAAAAGGTTAAAAACATCCAGTGAGTTTTGGAGCACCATGGCTTAAGCCTCTAAAATAGGCTTTCACAGTATCCAAGAAATTCACAGCGTAAAGCAGTGAAGTGAGGCATCTAAGCGGGGGGTGACAATCACTGGACTCCAAAGTGGCATTCCCCCTACGGTCTAAAGATTGGAACCTAGTGTCTACCCGTCACAAGGTTCACACCCCACCCAGGTGTGACTCCTTATCTGTTTGTGCTTCCCAATCACACAGAATCACACCACCGATTAAAAACATACACAAAACTTTTAAGTAGTACATTTCTCTGATGGTTAAATATATCTATAAATTTTTTAAAAATATTCTTTTTGGTAAATGAGCATTCGCTTCTGTATCAGTTGAGTAACATTTCTTTGGCTGTTATTAGCAAGTGACAGAAAATCTAAAGTAAACTGAGTTAAATATAAAGAAATCTATTCAATGGTAATTTTAAAAAATCCATATATATATACTTAATTTCAGATGAGATTCTTCCCCGTCGGGGACTCACACGGAATGACAAAAGGCCTATTCTTCTCCATCTCTCTGCTCCACCTCCCATGGTAATAACTTTATACTGGGGCTTCAAAGGTGGTTCTTTTGGCAGTTTGGGTCCTCCCCTTAAAGTGGATAATATGCCTCTGCAAATCTTGACTTTACTTCCTGATACCAAGCCCCACAGGGTGACAAAAAAAGCCATTTTCCTCCACCAGCCTTAGCAAATGTCCTCTCCCTCCCATAAAGGACGACTGGATTCTTCTTCTTCTTTTTTTTTTTTTTTTTTTTTTAAGATTTTATTTATTTATTTGACAGAGAGAGAGAGGGAACACAAGCAGAGGGAGTGGAAGAGGAATAAGCAGGGGCCTCGCTTAGCAGGGAGCCCAATGCAGGGCTCCATCCCAGGACCCTGAGATCATGAACTGAGCTGAAGGCAGATGCTTAAAGACTGAGCCACCCAGGTGCCCCTGGATTATTCTTTAATCATTGTGGCTGAACATTGGAATAAGCCAATGACTTAACCAAGCCCCACTCCTGGAATATAGAATTGAGTGAAGAAGTGTAGAGTCAATCTCTCTACCATCACTTACGGAGGAAATAGAAGGAATGATTCCCTAGAAGAACCTTGTAGTGCTAGTTTACTCTTCTCTCCTCCAGATAAAAATAAAAATCGAAAAAAGGAGGTGAGAGATAATTCTGAGTGACAAAAACACCAGGCATTCATTAGAATCTCTTTTAGACTCATTAGTTGAGGGAAGATCTAAATAGGATAGATTATCCCTGAGCAGAGACTTAATATTATACAAAGTCGAGATCAGAGCAAATTGTAGGCTCATTTAATTGACCAATCAAACATAAATACTAAATCAGAAGAAAAGGAGACAGTTTGGAAAACAGAGAACTATTTCGTTGGTATTCACCTGAAGAGAAAATTCCTACCAGCCATGATAAGGCCCTAGTATGTTTATCTCTAGGCAGATGTATATTTTTCTAATTCAATATACTTCTTAGCACATCTCCATCAGTATATTTAGTATCTCTGTACAATTTTCAAGTTCTGTTGAATCTCTATTTTCCAAAATAGACATCCTTAATAGAAAAAAATAAAATTTTTCTTTCTGTGTAGGTTATTAAATTAGTTCCCTCGAATAAGTCAATCTTATGGTTTTAGCTGCCTATCAGATTTTAATATCTGTATGGCTGAGAGGCCAAACTCTTATGGAACTCAGATGAAAAAGAAAACATGAGGTCTTTTCTGACTTAATCTGTATACAGCATGCGCACAAGAAGTTTTCCACCTCTACAACAAGAAATATGATGGGAATTTCAGGAAACATAAGAGCTTACATTTCTAAGCCAAATTTTTTTACCCACTTGTGAATTCAGCAAATACTAATGAAGAGGAGGAAAGGATATTTGATAAGGATAAGTAACACTACTCCAAAGTAAAAGAAATCTATAAATATTGATTTTAATTTTAACTATTGCTGGAAGAAGATTGGGGAGGGAGGAAACATCTTTCTGCTATTACGATAACCTGAGCAGAACATTTTACTTCAAAAACCTGGTAATGTAAATATTGATTCTCATTAAATCCTGGTTCTAGATTTCACAGAGGATTACAGACATGTTTTATTCCTTCACTGGTTGAAAAAATTATTTATAATTCTAATACCTATGGCCTTCCTTTGACAATGATATAATAATAAGGAGTACTGATACATGTATAACATTTAACCCCTATATATATATGATGTCATGAGAGAGAGAATAATGGTTAATGGTAAAAATGAAAGACTGATGATATTCCAAGGTAATTTTTCAAGATTTAAAGAAATATTAGTAATTTTAGGTCTATTGCTTTCAACTTAGATAGTATTTAATATAACACCAATAAAAGGCAAGAGAGGGTTGGCTATATTTTGATGAAGCTTTTGTAGGAAAGACCTTGACCAAAAAAAAAAAAAAAAGTTCTTCTATAATGACAAAAAAAGAAAGGGTTGTATATAATTGCCAAAATCACTATGTTCTAGTAACAGTGATTTTATTTTTTGTTTTATTTTTCCAAGTTGTTTATTAGCCATAATTGCCATTGTTTTTAACTGCCTACTCCATATATTGCCAGGATGTGCTTCACTTTTCAATTAATTTCATAATCATTACCAAGTTATGTTCTTATTTTCCACATACTTTATAAATAATGATATCATATAGACTCTCACCCACATTCTATTTTCACCTTGATTTATATAAACACATAGAAATCAACATCATTTTAATTTTTTAAAGTCTACTTAAAAGTAAATGTTCCCATCATCATATTTTTCTTTTATAATAAAGCTTCTTTGGAACAAAGTATAGAATGTCCTCTTTGGTCTGAAGATGTAATAAGAAGTAAGCCATAGAATAAAATTTGGATTATAATATGGATTTTATATATCTTTGATCTATCATCTCTCTGTCATCTATCTAGTTATCTATTCAGAGAGAGAGAGAGAGAGAGAGATTGAGAGGTTTTGTATCCATTATCATAAGGCTTGATGGACATTTTCAATATAACTAAATGCAAACACATAATGAGCAGTATGTTTAAAGTATGGGCACACATAAGAAATCACAAGTCCTATTAGATTTTTGAAATGTTGAATATTGCATCACCAGATCTCTCCAGATTTCTCCAGCTTGTATCCTCTAGTGAAAAGATTTGCATTTCCCTAATGAGTAATGTTAAACATCCTTTCACCTGTGCATGTTTTATGAGACAAATGTCTGCTCAACCTCTTTGCCGATTTTTTTTAACTGGATTGTTTTTTTATTGTTATATAAGTTCTTTGTACGTTCTGGTTACCAGTACATCATCAGATGTATAATGTACAGGAGAACCTGGGTGTCTCAGTAAGTTAAGCATCTGCCTTTGGCTCACATCATGATTCCTCTCCTTTTGTCCTTCCCAACTTGTGTGCTTTCTCTCCTTCTGTTCTCTCTCTCAAATAAATAAATAAAATCTTAACATATGTATATATATGATTTATAAATATTGTCTCCCATTTTATCTGTTTTCATAATTTTCTTGATGGTATCATCTGCAGCACCAAGTTCTTAATTTTGATGTAATCCAATTTATTTATTATTTTCTTTTATCACTCACTTTTGTTGTCTTATCTCAGAAAGCACTGTCTAATCCAAGCTAAAATCCTCAATTTTCTTCTAAGAGTTTTTTTAGTTTGAGCTCTTACATTTTGGACTATGATTTATTTTTAGTTCATTTTTGTGTATTCTGTAAGAAAGCAGGTCCAACTTGATTCTTTTCTGTATGGATATTCAGTTGTCCCAGCATCATGTTTTGTAAAGACTTATCTTCCCCCGCCCCCCCAGTGAATTATCTTGATACCCTTGTTGACAACAATTTGATCGTAAATCTAAGAGTTTATGGCTGGACTCTCAGTTACATTCTATTTATTTATAAGTCCATCCTTAATGTCTATCCTTATCACTTCATCTTGATTACTGCAGCTATGTTTAGAAACCAAATGTGAGTCCTCCATATTTGTTCTTTTTCAAAATTGTTTTGGCTCTTCTGGGTCCCTTGCATTTCCATATGAATTTTAGGATCATCTTGTCAGTTTCTTCAGAAAAGCTGGTATTGAGGTAGTGATTATGTTCAATCAACAGATAGGTTGCGGCAGTATATCCAGGTTAATAATATTATGTCTTCCAACCCATAAACTTGGGATGCCTTTCCATTTATTTAGGTTTTGTTTTTTCTTTCTATAATATTGTATAGTTTTCAATTGTACAAGTATTGTACTTCATTGTTTATTATTAAGAATTTTATACTTTGGGGGCTCCTAGGTGGTTCAGTCAGTTAAACAGCTGCCTTCTGCTCAGATCATGATCCCAGGGAACTGGGACTGAGCCCCGCATCAGGCTCCCTACTGGACAGGAAGCCTGCTTCTCTCTCTCCCCAGCTTGTGCTCTCCCTTTCTTGTGCTCTGTCTCTCAAAAAAATAAATAAAATACTTTTTAAAAAAAGAATTTTATACTTTTTGATTTTGATGTGAGTGAAATTATATTCTTAATCTCAATTCAGATTGCCATTGCTAGTCTATAGAAATACAATTGATTTTTGTATGTTGATCATGTATCCTGCAAATTTGTTGAACTCATTTATCAATTCCAGCAGTTTTTAGTGGATTCAATTTTCTATAGACAAGATCATGTCATCTCCAAACACAGATGCTTTTAATTTTCTCTTTTCCAATCTGGGTGATTTTTTTTTCCCTTACTGCCTAACTCACCTGGCTAATACAATGCTAAATAGAAATGGTAAGAGAATGCATCCTATCTTCCTCCTTAACTTTGGGGAAAAGCATTCAATCTTTTATCACTTATCTTTATGTTAGCTGTGCATTCTTTCTAGATGTCTTTTATCAGGTTGAAGAAGTTTCCTCCTATTCCTAGTTTATTGAGTGTGTATTACCATGAAAGAGTGTTAGATTTTGTCAAATGTCTTTTCTGTATCTACAGAAATGATCATGTGGTTTTTGCCCTTTATTCTATTAATATAGTATAGTACAGTGATTGATTTCCATGTGCTAAACAAAGCCTGTATTTGTTCTTCTCCCTAGTTCTATCCAGTACAGAAAATGTGATATGGAAGTCTGCAACTGTTATTTTTGAATTGTCTCTTTTATCCTTCAATTTAATTAATTTGCTCCATGTATTTGGAGGTTCTGTTTTTATTTATGTATGTGTTTATAATTGTTGCATATTCTACCTTCCTGTGGATTTAACCTTTATTATTATGAAATACCACTCTTTCTCTAATAACATCTTTTGATTTAAAGTTTATTTTGTCTGATATATCCACTCCAGTTCCTTTATAGTTGCTGTTTGCATGGTATATCTTTTCCTATTCTTCTATTTTCAACTGATCTGTATCTTTGAATCTAAAGTATATTTCTTGTAGACAGCATATATTTGGATCTCGTTTTTCAGCCAGTCTCTAATCTCTGCCTTTTCATTGGGTCCTTTAATTCACTTACTTTCTTTCTTTTTATTTTATTTTATTTTTTTTTTAATAAGGCTTTATTTTTTAGTTTTGGTGTCAACAAAATTGAGGGGAAGATACAGGGCTATAGGTTGATCCATCTATACCCTGTACCCACACATGCACAAACTCCCTTTTGATCAATATTCACCACCAGAGTGGTACATTTGCTATAATTGATGAACCTACACTGACATGTCATAATTACCCAAAATCCACAGTTTACATTAGGGTTCACTATGTATAATACATTCTATGGGTTTGGACAAATGTGTCCAATGACATGTATCCATCATTATGGTATTATACAGAGTATTTTTACTGCCCTAAAAACCTCTCTGATCTACCTATTCCTCTCTTCCCCCACCCTACCCACCCTTGAAAACCACTGATTCTTTTTACTGTCTCCATAGTTTTGTCTTTTCTGGAATGTCATACAGTTGGAATCATATATTATATAGCCTTTTCAGATTGGCTTTTTTTCACCAAGTAATATCTATCTAAGATTTTCCCGTGCCTTTTCATGGTTTGGTAGTTTTCATGGTTTAAATGCTTTTCTCCTTTATTTTTAGTGCTGAATAATATTCCACTGTATGGACATACCACAGTTTGTCTATCTATTCACCTACCGAGGGATATCTTGGTTGCTTCCAAGTTTGTGCAATTAAGAACAAAGCTGCTGTAATTATCCATTTTCAGGCTTTTGGACACAAATTTTCAACACCTTTGGATAAATACCAAGGAACATCACTGTTAATTGTATGAATATGTTTAGTTTTGTTAGAAACTAACAAATGGCCTTCTAAAGTGACGGCACCATTCTGCATTTCCACAGTTATGAGAGTTTTTACCTCCCATCATTGTTAGTATTTGTTGTTGTCAGTGTTCTAGATATGACCATTCCAATAAGCATGAAGTGGCATCTCGTAGTTTTAATTTGCCTTTCCCTGATCACATATGTTGTGGAGCATCTTTTCATATGCTTATTTGCCACCCGTAGATCTTCTTTGGTGAGGTGCCTGTTTTTTAAGTCTCTGACCCATGTTTTTAAATCAAGTTTTTTTTGCTTAAAGTTGCAAAAAGTGGTCTTTATAAATTTGGGTAATAGTCCTTTATCAGATGTGTCTTTGGCAAATATTTTTATTCAATTCTGTGATAAGTCTTTACATTCTCTTGATATTGTCTTCGTGTTGAGCAGAAAATTTTAATTTTTATGAACTTCAGCTCATCAATTATCTCTTTCACAGATTGTGCTTTGGTCATATACCTAGATGGCCATAGCCAAGAGCATCTGTTTGTTCCTATGTTGTTTTCTAGCACTTTTATAGGGTTTTTTTTGTTTTACATTTAGGTTTCTGATCCATTTTGCATTAATTTTTGTAAAAGATATAAGGTTTGTATCTAGATTCATTTTTTTTTGCATAAGGATCTCCAGTTGTTTCAGCATAATCTAGTCACAACGGATATTTTGACCTTTGTTCTCTAAACGCCCCATGTCTTTCTTGTTCCTCTGTTCATCATTTACAGCTTTTTTTGTACTAAAAAGCTATTTTGTATGGTAACATTTGTACTCCTTTAGGAAATATATATATGTATGTATGTATGTATATATATATATATATGTATATATACATATATATATACATATACATACATATATATATACATATACATATAATATATATACATATATTAAATTAAATATATATGTATATATAAATATATATGTATATATGTATATATAAATATATATGTATATATATACATATATATTTAATTTAATTTAATTTAAGATTTTATTTGTCAAAGAAAGAGACAGCTTATAAGCAAGGGCAGTGGCAAGCAGAGGGAAAAGCAAACACCCTGCTGACCAAGGAACCCAATGTGGGACTCTATTCCAGGACCCTGGGATCATGACCTGAGCAGAAGGCAGATGCTTAACCGATTGAGCCACTGAGCCAGATGTCCCAAGGATTTTTCTTTTTTTATTTCTTTAGTACTTTTTTATAAAGATTTTATTTATTTATTTGTCAGAGAGAAAGAGAGAGGACACAAGCAGGGGGAGTGGCAGACAGAGGGAAAGGGAGAAGTAGTCTCCACTGCTGAACAGGCAACCCAGTGCAGGGCTAGATCCCAGAAGCCAAAAGCAGGTGCTTAACAATTGAGCCATCCAGATGTCCTGGACTTTTAAACTAAATATGTTTTAACTATTTTCTTTAAAATAGAGCTTCAATACACATGTTAACCTACAAAACCTATGTCATATTTAAACTAAGTTAATTCTAGTGAAATAAAGAGACTTTTCTCCCATATAACTCCATTCCCTACCCCTTTTACTGTTATTATTATTATACATATGAGGTCTATATATGTTACAAACCAGTAATACATTGTTATAATTATTACTTTATCTAATCTTATATCTTAATGACTGAAAGAAAGGAGAACTAGTACCTATTTACAGTTTATCATATAACCTTCTTATTTATCATTTTGTGATTTTCTTCACTTCCTTTATTGATTTGAGTTACCAGTTGGTGTCATTTTCTAGCTGCAATACAACTTTGCTTCCATTTGCCTCCTTTGTGCTGGTATTGTCAAATATGTAGCATTTCTATAAATCTAAAATGCAATTATAGACATATGTTTTATAAAATTTTCCAGTAAATCAGGTAAGAGAGGAAAAAAAGGAAATGTGCAGTTACATGTTTGTTTGTTTGTTTACAACTACCTACATAATTGCCTTTATTGCCACTCTTTTTTGCATTTGTGAATTAGATTTAATTATTTGCATTCAGCCTGAAGAACTTCCTTTAGTATTTCTCCTATGGAAGATCTGCTAGGAACAAATTCAGCTTTTGTTATCTGAGAGTGTTTTGTTTCACATTCATTTTTGAAAGATAGTTTTGCTATTTATAAAATTGTGTTGGCACTTATTTACTTAGCACTTCTAATATACGCCATCCCTCTGAGTTCTCTCTGCAATTGTTTTTGATCAGAAGACAACTATTAATTTTATTGGGATTTTGTTGTACTTGGCAAAACTTTTTCTTTTGCCACTTTCAAAATTTTCTGTCTTTGTCTTTCAACATTTTGCATATGATTAGTACTAGTATGGATATCTTTGCATTTATTCTATTTGAAATGGTTAGATGTATAGATTAATGTTATCCATCAAATTTCAGAAGTTCTTAGCCTTTCTTTATTTCATTATTTCATTCATTATTTCTGCCCCTTTCTCTTTCCTTCTTCTAATAGTCCCATTATGCATATGTTGGTGTCCTTAACGGTATTAACATTTCTCTGAGTTGCCCATTTTTCTTCATCATTTTTTTCTCTTTGCATTCAAATTCCACAATCTCTAATGATTTGTCTTCAAATTTGCCAATTTTTTTCCCTGTCAGCTCAAATCTATTGTTGAATCCCTCTAGTGAATTTTTATTTTGGTCATCTTAATTTTCTACTCTAGAATTTCCATTTGGCTTTAAAAAATGTGTGTCTCTGGGTGGCTCAGTGGGTTAAAGCCTCTGCCTTCGGCTCAGGTCATGATCCCAGGGTCCTGGGATCGAGCCCCGCATCGGGCTGTCCGCTCCGCGGAGAGCCTGCTTCCTCCTCTCTCTCTCTGCCTGCCTCTCTGCCTACTTGTGATCTCTGTCTGTCAAAGAAATAAATAAAAATCTTTAAAAAAAAAAAAAAAATGTGTGTCTCTTTACCACGATTTTCTGTATGAGGAAACATTGTTGTCACACCTTCCTTTAATTATTTATGCACGGTTTCCTTTGTTCTTTGCATATCCCTATCACAGCTGCTTTGAGGTCTTTGTCTGCTAAGTTCCACATCTAGGCCCTTTCAAAAACAGTTCAGTTGCCTGCTTTTTTTTTTTTTTCCCTTACCTATTGGTCACCCTTTCCTATGTTTTGCATATCTCGTAACTTTTGACTAAAAATGAGAAAGTTAAATAGTATACTATAGCAATTGCATACTGGTATCTCTGTTTGCTTAGCCATACTATAGCAATTGCAGACTGGTATCTCTGTTTGCTTAGCCATTTATTTATTTGTTTAGTGCACTGACAGATCTGACTCTGTGAAGTCTACTTCCCCTTGGTGTGTAGCCACTGGTGCTCCTGTCAGATATTCTTTCTTGTTTTTATTTTTTAGCCTCTCTACCTCCACATTGCCTCTGGGATTGCATAGACCATTTATTGTTCAAAGGTTGTAGTTAAGTCTTGTGTAGTCTGTCAGATTTTTTACAGTCTATCATTGCATGTACAAGTAGCTTAAAGGCTGTTATCACAGCTCAAAGAATTTGTTTTTACCCCATGCTCAACCAGGGACTAGTGGCTTCTATTTTGCCTCTCCAGTAATTTCTAAAAAGGCGGTCTTGAGCATGCATAGTCTGGCACACTGCCAAAAATGCATTTGATTTTATTTCTAAGACTCGTTTCTTATAAATTGTATAGTTTATTATTCAATCAATGGTTGGTGAAAGCTTGTGCCTATGAGCCTCTTCCACTTTGTTGCTGGATCTGCATGCTGCTTAGGGAACACTGTCAAGTTTATCCCACTCCCTGCTCTGATTGTTCCTGAGTGAATGAAGTCAACATCTTACACTCTTCTTACCTGCAGAGCTGAATGTGATACCAGAAAATTCTTCTTCAGTGTCTCTTTTTTTGATTCTATTAAACTTCTGATACCTGTGTCATTATGCTTATTTCAGCTTATATCATGGTTATGAGAGTCCTTTTAATTACTTTACACCAAAATCTCTGTTCTTTTTAACAATGCCATTAGGCATAGAATTCTCCACATTCTGTTCTGCATAAAGTTGTTTCCTCAGGGAGAGCTAAGGAGCCCTTTATCTTTAAGATCTATCTCTCCCCCAGGATAGAACTTCTGTGACACTGCAGTAGAGCTGGAGGTAGAGATAATGACCTGCTTCTCATGGAATAACACTCTTTGACAAGTGAGTGCTCACTGGGGACAGGCATGGTGGTCCCTAGTTTTCCTGGTTTGCCTTCCCCAGAGTGAAATCTCTGTCCTATGAATGAGCTGGACAGGAGTATTGGGGCCCTTCTTTGTGATCAGCCTGACATGGGAGCAGAGATTCTATTTTACTTATTTACTTATTTTTAAGATTTCATTTATTTATTTGACACAGAGAGACAGAGCACAAGCAGGGGGAACAACAGAGGGAGAGGAAGAAGAAAGCTCCCCACTAAGTGGGAAGCTTGATTCAGTGCTCTACACAGGGTTGGACACAGAGGTTGATCCTAGGACCCCGGGATCATGACCTGAGCTGAAGGCAATGGCTTAACTGACTAGGCGCCCCTAGAGTTTCTATTTATGAATGAGACTTGCTGGGGAGGAGAGACCTGAGCTCTCTACTGTTCTTGCCTGGAATAAAGCTCCTGCAACAAGAGACTGAGGAAGACGAGAAAACCTGACAGCCTGCTCCTCACAAGTTGGAAATGTAGCCCTAAACTGATGCCATGAGGGAAAGGGAGCCCCCATCTCCTTCACTGCACTTACCAGAAAAAGAGCTCCTGGAACATTTTTCAAAGAAGCAGCTCAGAGGAAGAGAGAGGACAGGAGTGAGTTGTGGTTCAAATACCTCAGATTCTCACTGTTCTTACTGAGATTTAGTAGATTTTCTTGAATGAATGTTTCTCCATTTTCCATATGCCCTTAGGGCAGTTTCCAGATTCCTTAAATGATTGTTTTAATATTTTTTTTCCAGAAAAATGGTTGTTTCCTTTGGAAAGAGAATCTTACATGCTACTCACTCCTCAACTGGACAGGACTCACAAAGCACTCAACTTTCAAAATCAAGAACATAAATATTCTAGTAAAAATATTTAAAAAATACCTTGGTGAGCTTCATTGGAATTATAACTTGTCATAGGTCATAAACCAGAGTTTGTTCTAGCTGTCCAGGCAGAGTCGTGCCCTGTTTTTGATAAGCACAGGGAATGCTTCTAAAGGGTGGTTTGATTACTGAGAGTCAGAGGGAAAGGGAATCATGTGAACTTCATTATTCTTAATATTACTCTCTGTTCAGCACAGTGTTATTAGAGGCCTGGGAGCAATCTTACATTCCATTTCATCCTTAAGGGAGGGTGCCATCTAGACTTGGTGAGGCTAGACATAGACTGCCCTACGACAGGCCTTACTGTATGTAAAAACACTAGAGCACTCTGAAAAGGCCCTGCCCATTTTCTGTGCACTTTGAAAAACTGGTAACCAGATGTCATCCAGTCTGGAAAATTGGCTTGTATTCCAGTGATATTGGAATCAAACCATTCAGATGATGGTCTTTGGCTGAGTACTGGTTGGAACAAACAATGGGGATCATGTACATTTAGTGGTTCAGAGATATGTGGGATTTCTGTGGGAAACAGATGGTGCCATGAGTTCTGATCCACTCACCAACCTGAGACTTGTCTCATTTCTTTGCAACAGGTCAGGCTTAAGATGAGATTATCAGTTCTATCGATTGCTCAGTGCTCATCATGATAAGTGTACTCTTTAATCCCCACCACCTATTTCACCCATCCCCCAACCCACCTCCCCTCTGGTAACCATCAATTCTTTTCTCTACAATTAAGAGTCTGTTTCTTGGTTTCTCTGTTTCTCTTTTTCCTTTGCTTATTTGTTCCGTTGCTTAAATTCCACATATGCGTGAAATCATATGCTATTTGTGTTTCTCTGACTGACTTATCTCACTTCCCATTATACTGTCTAGATCCATCCATGTTGTTGCAAATGGGAAGATTTCATCTTTTTTATTGTACACCTGAAAATAATATAACATTGTATGTTAACTATAATGGATTAAAATAAAAAACTTAATTAAAAATTTTAAAATGAGATGATGTCCCAGATCCATGAAACATTAAAACCAAAAATGACTGACTTGGAGATGGTAGACAGAATAATGTCCTCCAAAAGATGTGGAAGTTTTAATCCCCAAATTTTGAATATGGTATGTTGCTAGCAAAGAAAAATTGTGGCTGCAGATTGATTAATATTGTTGCGGAAAAACTGAAGTGACCAAGAAAACTCAAGTGGCACACGGAAATCTGGGAGAACACAGCTTTATTTTCACTGGCAGGCTCAGCGGGATCGTTTCCCAAAGGCTGAGCACCCAAGAGGGTTAAGGGTGAGTTTTTATGTTTATGGGTGATGGGGGATAGTAATGGGACATTTTAGTGGTCTCTCAGGGCCTATTGGCCCCCTTTATGCAGAAGTATATGGAGGCATCTCAGGAGAGTGCTAAATCATCCTGGGCGAGGGTGGGGTTGGGGGGGTTTGTTTTCTTTTCTTAACCAAATGGGATGGCCATTTGGTCTTTTCTTCTGCCTCAGCAGGAACAATGGAGAGCAGAGGATGGGAAGGGGCTGGGGCCCAGGGTTCTCTATCCACCTCATGTCCCCCCTTTTGATGATTGGCAGGGGTGCCCTAGAGATCATTATCTAGATCTAAGGGACTGTGTCCTTGGAGGGTGAGGATATGGGCTGTTATGTGTTGAGAGACGGTATTTCTGATGAAACAGACGAGGCTTTTGAGGAGACAAGGACCGAGGGGAACTGGGAGGAGTAGGGACAATAAAGGGCCTGCTAGGGTTAATAGCCAGGATTTCCATGACTGTGGGTTGAAACCCCAAGATGTGAGTTCTTCTCGATGATGCTGGATGCGTTCCCGGAGCTCTCGAACCTTGGAAGTGACAATCCCGGACTTGTTGATATAGTAGCAGCATTCTTCTGCAGGAGAGGAAGATGCGGGGGGCGGGGGGTAGTCAGGTAGAGGAGCTGTGAAGTTCCACAGCCTGGGTCTGGGGCCTCAGTGCAGCCGAGAGGAAGAAAGCAGGTTAGACCGCTAGCTGGAAGCAGTGGGACTGAGTTTTGTATGGGGCCAAAACTCATAGGGCTTGTATTATTGGGCAATGGTCAGTTAGGAGGGACAGGGATACTGAAGAAAGCTGATCGAGCCAAGGGGAGACAGACCCAGCAAGAAGCACCAGTAGGGGAATGGGTCAATTTGAGCCATAAGTGGTAGGAGGTGCTTAAGAGTTGACGAGAATAGTTTTGAATGGTTGGCCCTGGGGAAGTGGAGTTTATAGAAAAGAACCTGGGCTGCGGAGGGTGTCTGTCCCCACAGAGAGTGAATGTTGTTCCAGGGTCCCTCCCAGAAACATACAAACGCAGTCCCCAGCATTGCAGCCTGTCCCAGTAAAAGCCTGGGCAATTCTGTGGGGTAATTGTGTTTGCTTGGCCTGGGACATGTAAACCAGGGAGACCTGAAGGTTGCCTAATGTCACCCATGGGGCTATGGTCTCACAACCCCATCGGTCACAAAAGTTTTCCCTGCATTCCTCTAACCCCTGGTCTGGGCAAAGTTGTATCTGGTGTCCCTGTTCTTTACATAGCCTCCCTTCAAGCACTTGTTCCTTGTATGGAGTCAGGAGTCAACAACATAGGGATATCTGGAAGGTGGGACACTCACCAGTGATCTGGTTACAAAGGACTTTGTCCTGGCCTCCCGAAGTCTGGGTTAATTTCCAAACGTATGTTATTGGGCTGGTTCCTGACAGGAAGAGGCGGAGGAAACTTAGTAGCCATAATGTGAGGCTCCAGCTGGGTTGAGAAAGGAGAAGATATATTTTAGAGTTAAGGGGCCCTTCTTTAGAGTGATCTTCAGAGGGTTTGATGGTGACTGGTGTGGGATCCAGGTAGCTTGGACTGGGTTTGCCTTTTTCACTCAAGAATGGTAGATCCATGCCATGATGTTGGTAACCTTGAAGGCAGTGGGAGTTATGAGAATTACTGTATGTGGGCCAGTCCGGACTGGGTGAAGGGGTTCATGTTTCCAATCTTTTACCCAGACCTCATCTCCAGAGTGGAAGGAATGGACAGGGGTTCCTAGGGATATAGAGGCCCTCTCTAATATATGCACGTGTAATTCTGTGAGGATTTCTCCCTAGGGATAACAGTTGGTCCTGGAGATATGTGTCTCCTAAGACGTTAAGGTTGTTTGGAAAAGAAGACAACAGTGGGGGTGGCCTGCCATAGACTATTTCAAATGGGGAAAATCCATTTTTCTGAGGGGTACAGCGGGAGCAGAGTACTGCTAAAAGAAGTAGATCTGTCCACCCTAAGGAGGTCCCAGCATGCAATTTGTATAGGGTTTCCTTGAGGGTATGGTTCATATGTTCTAATTTCCCTGAGCTCTGAGGCTGGTAAGCTGCATAGAGTTTCCAGGAGATGTTGAGGGCTGAAGTTAGCTCTCATAGAACTTCAGAGATAAAAGCTGGGCCATTGTCATTGTGTATGGTAAGTGAGATCCCATGCCAAAGCACAATCTCTCAGAGTAGTACTTTGGTGACTTCTCTGGCCTTCTCGGTCCGGGTTGTATATGCCTCTACCCATCCTAAGAAGGTGCAGACCAGAACTAGCAGATATTTTACACCTTGGTAAGCAGTCATCCCTGTGAAGTCCATTTCCAGGTCTTCGAAGGAAGCTGTCCCTGTGTGCTGTGCTCCGGGGGGCCAGGAAGGTCCAGTTTTTGGGTTGTGTCTAGCACAAGTGGCGCACCAATCTGTGACCAACTTGCACAAGATTGCCAGTCTGGTGATGTAGAAATGTTTTGCCAGCAGTTTTTCAAGCCCTGTTTTTCCCAAGTGTGAAGTTGAATGTTGTTCAGTGACGGCATAGAGGGTGAGGCTTGCTGGAATGAATAAGTGCCCATTTGGGAGGATCCACCACCCTTGAGGATGGTGAATGGTTCCCTTGGTTTTGGCCCAGTCATCTTCAAATGCTGTATAAGTGAGAATTTGCAAGGAGCAGATAACAGATGTTATAATGGCAGGTTGTCCATCTTGGGCAGCTTCCCTGGCTGCCTGGTCAGCTAAGTGCTCCCCTAAAGCTGGCTCAGCATCTCCTTTTTGGTGTCTCCAACAGCAGATGATGGTCAAGCTCCGGGGCACCCATACTGTTTCTAACAACTGAAGGATTTCATTTTTGTTCTTGGTTTTTTCATCAAATGTGAGGAGTCCTCTTTCTTTGTAGATTGCCCCGTGTGTACGTAGAGTGGCCAAGGTGCATCTTGAGTCAGTATATATGTTGACCCTTTTGTCCTTAGTAAGAGTGCCCAGATGAGGGCCAGAGTTCAGCTCTCTAAGCTGACCATCCCAGAGGGAGTGCTTTGGCTTCTAGGACTTCTGTAGCCATGGTAATGGTGTAACCTGCTTTTCTTAGGCCATTGCTTTGGAAACTGCTACCATCAGTGTATAAGGTAAGGTCAGAGCTCATCAGAGGGGAATCATGGAGGTCTGGCCAGGTGACATAGACTTCAGTTATGATTTCCAGACAGTTATGTTCTGGTTCCCCTTCCGCCATTGGAAGGTATGTGGCCAGGTTGAGGGCCTGCAGTCTATAAGTTTTTCAGAGGATTTTCTAGAAGTAGGCCTTGATATTGAGTGAGGCTGGCATTTGATATTCATTTTGACCCTGAGCGTTCAGAAGAGTGATCACTGAGTGGGGAAATTTTACTGTGAGCTGTTGTCCTAGAGTGAGCTTGTCAGCCTCCTTGATGAGAAGTGTGGCAGCTGCCAAGGCCGGTAAGCAAGGGGGCCATCCAGAGGCGACAGGGTCTAATTTCTTTGACAGATATGCAATGGGCTTTTCCCAAGGGCCCATTGGTTGTGTTAGAAGTCCTAAGACAATTTTTTTTTTTTTCCATGAACATACAGGCAGAAGGGTTCCTGGTATTAGGTAGCCTAGGGCTGGGGCCCTTCCAAAGAAGTCCTTGAGTTCCTTGAAAGCCTTCTCTTGTCTCTCTTTCCATTGTAAAGGCTGATTATCCAGTCTCATTAGTAAATTATACAGGGGCCTAGCTATGACTGAGAACCCTGGTATCCAGATTCTACAGAATCCTGCAGCCCCCAGGAACTCACACAAAGCTCGTTTGGTGGTAGGCTGCAGGAGGTTAGTTATCACGACTTTTTATTCTGTGCTGAGGGCCCATCTTCCTTGAGTTATCATGTAAGTATTTGACCTCTTGTCTACATAACTGAGCCTTTTTCCAGGGTGCTCAATATCCTCTTTTCGCTAAGTGAGGGAGGAGGTCGAGTACTACTTGGTGGTAGGTTTCCTTAGTTGGGCTGGCGACAAGAAGGTTGTCAACATACTGGAGTATCGTGCAGCCAGTTTGTTCCTTGGGGAAGTCAGCCAAATCAGAGGCCAGGGCTTCGCTAAATATTGTTGGTGAGTTTTTAAACCCCTGCAGAAGTCTGGTCCAGGTTAGTTGCATCTGGCATCCTGAGCTGATATCAGTTCATCCAAAGGCAAAGAGAGGTTGACTTACAGGTGCTAGGCGAATACAGAAAAAGGCATCCTGTAGATCGAGGCAGGTAAATCAGGCAGTGTCTGGTAGGATCTGGCTTAAGAGGGTATAGGGGTTTGACACCACCAGGTGTAGAGTCTGAGCAACCCAGTTTACCCACGCAAGTTCTGGATGGGTCAGTAGTCACCATCGGGCTTCTTGATTGGGAGCAGTGGAGTGTTCCAGGGAGATTGGCATTTGACTAGAATGCCTACTTCTTTTAGTCACTCTAGGTGGGCCTTTATGCCTATTTGGGCTTCCCGTGAGATCGGGTACTGCCCTTGCCGCTGCAGCTGTGTTCCAGCCTTTAGTTCTATAATAACTGATGCTCGAAGGATGGCAGGTCCAGGAGGGTTATCTTCTGCCAATACATCAGGGACTGCAGTCCGGTAGGCCTCGGGGTTTGTCTTAGGGTGTTCTTGTTCGAACAGTCTCCATTCTTCATCCCGGGGTGTGTTGAGGGACAAGATGAGTTGAGGTCCAGCTTGGTTTAGACTCACAGTGGCCTGTCCAGAAGATCCAAAGGAAATTTGTGCTCCTAATTTTGAAAGCAAATCTCTTCCCAGTAAAAGGAGTGGGCAGTCTGGAGCATATAGAAATTCATGGGTCACAAGGTGTCTGCCTAGCTTACCAGTTCGGGATTGGCAAAAGGGTTGGCTTGTGGCTCTACTGCCTGTGGCACCCATGATGGCTATGATTCATCCTGTAAGGGGTGCCACTGGTGTAGCTACTACCAAGTGTTCTGCCTTGGTGTCCACAATGAAAGTGATCTTTTTGCCCCCCACATTTACATCAACCATGGGCTCCTAGGGGCCTAACATTATTGAGTCCGGTCCCCATCAGTCAGAGTTTATGTTCTCTAGTCCAATAAATTCTGGATCTTGCTCTGCCAGGGTTGCAGGTCAGGTGGAGGATTTGAATGGTTTTGGCCTTCGATTTGGACATTCGTTCTTCCAGGGCCCCATTTCCTTGCAGTACGTGCATTAGTCTTTTTGAGGGTTCTGCATTGTTGAGGCTGTCCTCTCAACTGTTCTGGCAGTCCTTGTAGTTGAGAGTTTTGTTGAAGGGCTGCAGCCAGCAGGACAACATTTTCTTTCATCTTCTTTTCAGCCTCGCGTTTTTCTACAGTCTCTCAGTTTCGATAGACCTTATTGGCTATTTCTAGTAGTTCGGTGATGTTTGTTCTGGCAAAACCCTCAAGTTTTTGGAGCTTGCGATGGATATCAGGGGCTGACTGTGCCATGAAGGCTTCATTTGCCATCCGTTAGTTCTCGGGTGCTTCTGGATCAAATGGAATATGTATGCGGAAAGCCTCACAAAGCCACTAATAGTAATTACCAGGAGTTTCTTCCCTGTCCTGAGTCACATCAGCTGTCTTTGACATGTTAGTAGGTTTCTTGGCACCTTGTCAGAGACCTTGCAGGATAGCGTCCTGGTAATGCTTGATAGCATTATGGCCTTCTTCTGTGTTGAAGTCCCAGTTGGGCCATTTATCTGGTGCAGACTCCTGAGCCTATTCCTCAGTATTCCTAACGCCTGTTGGAGCCACCTCCTTAAGCCACTTATGCACTTCCTGAAGGATTCTTCTTCTCTCCTCCGTGTTGAACAAGGTGCAAAGGAGGTGTTGACAATCTTCCCACGTTGGTTGGTGGGTTTGGAAGATGGATTCCATGAGGTCGATCATTGCCTGTGGTTTCTGTGAATATGCAGGAATATGATGTTTCCAGTTTAGAGGTCGGTAGTGGTGAAAGGCTGATAATAGCTGATGGGCTGACCCAGTTGGGGAGTGCCATCTGCATCAATTGTATCAGAACCTCGAGTCTCATAGAGGGGCATTTGGTAAACTGGGATCTCCTGTGTTCAGAGGTGGCGAGTGGTGTTTCAGGGTTTGGGTTCTGGGGAAGAGTCCCCATCATAAGCAGTTGGGGGCAGTATGGAGGCTGGTAGTGAGACCACTGATGGTTGGGGAACCGGAGGCAGTGGGGTGACTGCAGCCATTGACAGAATCAGAGATGCCAGAGAGGCTGCTATTGGCGCTGGAACACAGGGAGGCAGGGATGGAGCCAGAGGTGGTGGAGAGACTGAGGGTGGTGGGGTGCTGGGTCCCACTTCAGGAGCAGTCGAGGGGCCCGGAGAAACATACAGTGGTGGGAGCCCTTCCTCTGGGTCCCCCTGATATATGGCTTTATTATGAGTATTTCTCGTTGGTTGAGCAAGAGAATCCTGCACTGTCCCTTACTATTAATGTAGAACTGTACCCACGGGGGAAGGGTTCTAGATATCTCTAACCAGGAGTCAACATATGGAAACTGATCTGAGTGTCCTGGGTTCTCCGTGACCACGTAAACACACTGGATGGTGGGCAAATCTAAGGCTCCTTCTGAGGGCCATCCAACAATCAAAACTAGGCCATTCTAGCTTGCACAGGGTCCTGAGTTTTCCAAGGGTCATATGAACCCCGTAGTCACCGCTGAAGCCCTTTTTAAAGTTTTTAAGCATGCAGTCTAAGGCAGTTGGTTTACTGGATTTCCCTCCCATTGTGAACGTTGTCACAGACAAAGGGAGGGGATTTTTTCAGATACTGTCCTGCTCACATCCCTCACAGGAACTTAGGAGTGTCTTAGCTAAGTTCTGTTCGTATATGCCTTGGATCAGGCTACTCCGTGGAATAGATGACCATTATGCCCTATGACACTCTGTGAGACTCAGGGTGCAGCCCACTCAGACTCCCTAGCGGAAGCGGTGGAGTCGTATAGATAGATTCTTCAGATTCAAATAGGTTGGACAGACACCCTCCTCTGGGAATCCCTGACTAATGGGAGGTGATCAGGCTCCCCTTCCATCCTCAATAGAGAGGTCTGACTCAGGCAGTGGCCCCGAGGCTTACCTGGTCCAACGGGTGGATCCTGCCAGTTGTCCCTGGTCTCCTATCATTGGTCCAGCAGGGCAGAGGCCAGCCACAGCTGTCCAAGAGACCCAGGCTTGGGTCCGCTGAAATCAGCAGGGCGCAGCTGGCAGAACACAGCTTTATTTTCACTGGCGGGCTCAGCGGGATCGTTTCCCAAAGGCTGAGCACCTGGCAGGGTTAAGGGTGAGTTTTTACAGTTATGGGTGATGCGGGATGGTAACAGGACATTTTTGTGGTCTCTCAGGGCCTATTGGCCCCCTTTATGCGGAAGTATAATCTATATGGAGGCATCTCAGGAGATTGCTAAATCATCCCGCGAAAACTGTTTTCTTTTCTTAACCAAACAGGACGGCCATTTGGTCTTTTCTTCTGCCTCAGCAGGAGCAGTGGAGAGGAGCGGACCGGAAGGGGTGGGGCCGTCTCTATCCGTCTCAATACGATACTTATCTAACCTTAAAATAATGAATTTATAAGGATTATCCAGGGGGCTTCCTGGGTGGCTCGGTCAGTTAAGCATTGGACTCTGGGTTTTGGCTCAGATCATGATCTCATGGGTTGTGGGATCTAGCTCTGCACTGGGCTTCATGCTCCGCAGGGAGTCTGCTTGAAGATTCTCTCCCTCTGCCCCTCATCCCCTCGTGTGTGTGTGCGCGTGTGTGTGTACGCGCGCCTGCATGCTTCGCTCTCAAATAGATAAATACATCTTTTAAAAAATAAAGATTATCCAGGCATATCCAGTGTCATCATAATGGTTCTTAAATGGAGAAAAGAAAGCAGAAGAGTAAGTGTTAGAGTGATGTGATGTAAAAAAGGGTTGACTCACCATGGCTGGCCTTGAAGATGGAAGGTAGCCAAGAGCCAAGGAATGTGGGTGGCTTTTTATTTTTATGTATTTTTATTTATTTGACAGAAAGAAAGTACAAGCAGGGGTAGAGGCAGAGGGAGAGGCAGGCTCCCACTCAGCAAGGAGACTGATGCAGGGTTTGATCCCAGGATCCTGGGATCATGACCTGAGCCAAAAGCAAATGCCCAACTAACTGAGCCACCCAGGTGCCCCTGTGGGTGGCTTCTAAATGCTGGAAAAAATAAGTGATTCTCTAGAACTTCCAGAAGAAACCAGCCCTGCTGACACCTTGACTTAACCCAGTGAAACCCATTTCAGACTTCTCCCCTTAGAATGGTAAGACAATGAATTTATGTTGCCTTAAGAAACTAAGTTGTTCTTTTTTTTTATTGTTGTTATAATAGCAATAGAAAACAAAAACAAGGTCACTGGTCTCTATACTCTCATTTTATAAATGAAATATTAAGGCTCAGAGACATGAGGTGACTAGCTACAAATCTTACAGGTATTAGAGGAAGAGCTTGCTGATTCCAGTTCTGTACACAACTCAGACACCACCCTTCATGTTCATCTCTGGCACTGATAAAATGAGAATGATAACTCATGGCTTCCGGGATAAACTGTGAGTTAAAAGATCTTGTCCCATGACTGGCAAAGCCCTCATCATCATCAAATGCTAACCCAGGTATCCGCTGCCCCCATCTCTCCTTTTTCCACCACCAGTGCTCTAACAAAACACTTCCTTACATCAAACCATGTAACCCATAGCTTGTGCCCTTCATTCTTAACTCTACCCTTTATGTCATAAAGAAGATATCTATACCTGAAAGTATTTGATACTGATATTAATCCTCCAGAATCTCCTTCTTCAGGCCAACCAACCTGGATTTTACTCTTCATCTTGCTGTTGCCTCCTTGCTCCTGTTCCACATGGAATGAGTACTCCTTCTCTCAGAGGTAGTGAAAGTGACATCTAGATTCACATGAAACGTCACTTTATCTGCTGACAAGAACAGGGTTCAATACGGCAGTTTTCTACACAGTTCTGTTAATGATTTCTAGATCTCACAGTGGGCTGCATCTCCCATAACTTAACTACGTAGTTGACTTGTGGTTCTCAATTCCTCGAAAAATTATGTGGCATTTATTCATGTTTAAAATGCACCCTGTAAAGTCTAATGCATCTTTCCAAATTATTAAGTCTTTTGTAGAAGCTGATTTTGTCATGCCATAAAAGTTGGATCTCCATCAACCTACCATCCTACATGTAACACAATCACAGGTAAACATGTGAGAATGAAAGAGCGATGAGCATTAGTAATTTTAGAGATGCCCTAATATGGTGGCTCCCAGAATTTTAGATTTCTTGGATCAAGCAAAATTTAAAATGAAATCTTGGGGACTGAATCAAATTAATGGTCTTTTATTATAACAAAAGTGATATTCAAGAAAATAGGAAAACTTTAACATATATTTTTACTATATCATAATTTTAATATTCAAGAAGTAGAAAGAACAGAAATCTCAAAATAAGAATGAATCACCTTAAAAAAAGGACAGTAGACATCTAAGTGCATACATTCACAAATAAACATATATGCTCCATACACTATAATTGTCTATTTTTTTTTATTTACCCACAGATCAATGGTCTTCAAGGTTGGCACATGTCCTTGGAACCACTTAGTTAACCAGTAACCACTTAGTTAATTTGTCTAACTACATCCAGCATCCCAAATATATTACTCTTATTCATTCATCCATTTGAATATTTGTCAAGTAGTTTGATGAGCTTTTAATATTTTCTCCATATTCCGGGATGTGATAGAGGTAAGTAAGAGAACTGGAAATTTTGTAGGTCCAACTGTCTCTATGGTTTTCATCCATATGGCACTTCAATTTTCTCTTTCTAGTGTCTATTGTAGTCTATTTCATGCAAAGTTCTTTTTCATTGACACAGAAAGTATAAGCAAAATACTACCATGTAGCCACCTCTCTTATCTATCACATGCATGTCTATAAAATACATGGGCCTTTAATTCAGTAAAATAACATGAAAGAGGGGAAGAACAATTGATCTTCTATATTAAAGCCCTAGTTGAAACGGAAAAATAAAACATATAGTTTCTGCTCTTGAATAATCTTATGGACTGAACTGGCCCATAGTAACACTTAAAAATTAAAAATTAAATAATTTTACATTATACAGTTCTTCTTGAGAATGTAGAGGGTCTGTTATCACAATAACAGTCAAGCAGAGCCGAGTGACCGCCACACCCTTGGATGGGGCAAGCTTTTCTTCTTTTTGTTCCAGTCCCCACCATTCCTGATGGTTATCTACACAATGAGGTTAAGTGTTGGTCATGTCGCTCACGCAATGCACTTGTGTCTTTATCATAAGTGGAGGAAAGTAATACCGACTTTTATTAAACCTGGCCTCACTTCACTCACTTCTATTACTAGTCTAGAGGGTAAACAGATAAGCCAAAAGGAGATTACAGTATTAGGACAATATGTGCAGTAATCAAAGTAAGCATCATACCATATACATGAGGTGTACAACCAAATACAACCACATCTCATAATCTAGTTAGTGTAGCTATGTTTAGGAGTTCAAGCAATGCTGTCAGTTCTAAGTGCCTGGTAAACTGTTTTTTTGGCCACGGCTGCTATGCCAGCAAACTGTGGCCCTTTCCTGGCACAAACTCAATGAAGCAGGGTTTATTTTGTCCCACCCAGGGACTGAATATTTTAATGGTCATGGATTTGCTTCTCACAGGTGCTAGTTTCAGTCCCAGTGGTGTGTGTCATATTCTGGCAGGAGGCACCGCGTGAAAGTTTTCAAGGCTGAAAATAAAGCCTAGAAAAACATGCAAACAATGTGCTTTTGTGGATTTGGATTCCTTCTTCTTCTGGAAAGAATTCTAACATTTCTACCACGTTCCCAGCAGGAAACACTTTTTTTTTTTTTTTTTTTTTTTTTTTTTTTTTTTTTTTTGGTCTTTCTTTCTACTTAGTGACATGGAATGTCAAGCATTTAGGGGAACTAATTGTATTGGTCTGCCAACTTCAGAACCATAGTAATTTGTAGTTTCCCTGGCTGGTAAAGTGAGATTGACTAGTATTGGCAAAAGAGAAAATAATTCTCTTCGGAGTTTTCATTTTTCCAAAGTGTTTTAAGGAAGCACAGGTGCAAAGCCTTCGCTGTCAAGAAAAACAACAAAATTTATGTGTACTTAAAGCTAATACCACCTTTTTATGGAGTAAGATAATCTTGTCTGCAGTGTGAACTAACTTGTATGCTTGTAGAACAAATCTGAGACCCTTGTTATTTTTGTGAATCACAGCAAACAGTCAAAGGTTATCTCTCAGTCCCAACCCTTCCTTAAATTCTGTACTGATAACTGAAATATCCAATGCCTAGTGTATATCTATTAAATATATGCCCACCAAGTAAGCAGAGGAGAGGTTCTCTCTACTCTTTGCAGCTCCCTGCTTGGGAAGTTTAGATCTTTTATTCAAATGAAACTGACAATTTAATAAGATAAAACAGGCATGAGGAAAGACCAAGTTTGATCAATCTTAGATTTTACTACTAATCGCCACTTCAGCACAGCGTACTCTCTGTCTCTTTCCAGGTTCTAGTCTTGAAATGGTCACACAACAGCTTTTATCTGCTCATCTAGATTAAGAATGACCAATGTGGGGGTGCCTGGGTGGCTCTGATGGTTAAGCATCTGCCTTCAGCTAAATCATAATCTCAGGGTTCTGGGATTGAGCTCTGTGTAAGGCTCTCTCTGCTCAGTGGGGAGTCTGCTTCTCTCTCTATCTGCTGCTTCCCTTACTTGTACTCTCTCTCTCTCTCTCTCTCAAATGAATAAGTAAAATCTTTAAAAGAAAAAAAAATGATCAAATGTGTCCCAGCCTGTAATTAGGAGATTATTATTATATTCTCTTCTGGCCATCCTTACTGGGTAGAGATGGTAGGTTTTCAAGATCATCTCATTTTCATCACAATGTCAGCCGTATTCCTTGTTTTCTTAGGATGTCTGGACCTGTTCTTCTAGCATGGGCTTTAATCTCTGTACCTCATACTTTAATCTCTGTACCTCTCTGTAGCTTCCTCGAGTTGGAAAGTAACACACACTATACAGTTTTCAATTTCTTTCTTTCTTTCTTTCTTTCTTTCTTTCTTTCTTTCTTTCTCAAAATAAGCTGCAAATTGGGGTGCCTGGGTGGCTCAATCAGGTAAGAGTCTGCGTTCAACTCAGGTCATGATCTCAGGGTCCCGGGATTGAGCCCCAGTTCCGGCTCCTGGTCAGCAGGGTTTCTGCTTCTCCCTTTCACTCTCCCTCTGTCCCTCCCTCTGCTTGTTCTCTCTCACTCATTCACTGCTCTCAAATAAAAAAAATAATAAAATCTTAAAAAAAACAAGCTGCAAATCTGTAAAATCTTCTCCTCAGTTTTAATATTCAGCAATTCCTCATCCAATTCCAATTATCCTACACATCTTGAATAGCAAGTGTAGCAAAACGAAGAACTCATTTGCTAAAGATTTACTAGCTTCACATTGAATGTTGGATATTCACACTTGTACAAGGAGAAGTTCATAAAATCACCCCAGTTTTACCACTTCTTACTAAAATAAAATCACCCCAGTTTTACCACTTCTTACTAAATTTCTGAACACTTATATTATGTTATTTTCTGATATACTCTTAAGCCCAGTTGTCTTTTGATATCCTGTGTGGCTCAGATGCTTAAGCGAATGCCTTCAGCTCAGGTCATGATCTCAGGGTCCTGGGATAGAGGCCCGCATCGGGTTCCCTGCCTAGCAGGGAGCCTGCTTCTCCTTCTCCCTCTGCTCCTCCCCTACTCCTCTGCTTAAACTCTCTCTCTCTCAAATAAATAAAAAAAATCTTAAAAAATAAAATAAACCCAGTTGTCTTTTAACAATTGCAGATCAAAGAAGATATATGTATGATTATTGAATTAAGTACCTGGAGAGAGAAAAGAAATAATTAAAAGAGGAGATGACATCAGCAAGACAGCAAAAGAGAAAGTTTTGGATCTTCCTTGCCTCCATGAACATACATTTCCACAACTCATGGACCAATTCCATCTGTGAGAAATCCAGAAACCAGTTGAGAAGCACCTGCATTCCAGGTGCATACAAAACCAGCCACATTGAAGCCAGTAGGTAAATCTGAGATATCCTTTCACCATAATTCCAGCCCCACCACCCTGGGCACAACACCATTGGGAGGTGTTGTGGGGAAGGATTGGGAGGAAATCCCCTGCTCCTACCTTCTCTGTAGAGAGGGAAGGAAAGGACTGGACTATACATCCAATATTCTAATTTTTCTGGGGCCACCTGACGGACTGGTTTCTATCTTGCCTAAATCTGAGTGCTAATAAAAACAGACGCCAGACTGGGAGCCACTGAGAACAATTTAGCATACAAACCCTTGCCATAGCCCTCCCCTTGGGTCAGAGCAGATTGAGCATGTAAAAATCTCCAAATCCTAAGCCTCTCCTGGAGAAGGAAAGATTTGGACCATGCTTCCAATGTTTCAGCTTTTCCAGGAAGCTGCCAAAGGACTGACTTCTGTCTCTCATGTCTCAAAGAACTGAATGGTCCCAGGAATATTCTAGATCTATGTCTGAAATGTCTGAAGAAAGCTTGAACTAGCACACATTCACCCACCAGACCCTGTCCCCCAAATTAGCACAACACAACTGGCAAGAATCCCAGTCCCTAGCTTATCTCTGGGAAAGGAAAGAGAAGACTGAAACATATGCCTTTAGAGGAACACATGTTCCTCTAAGATCAGCAACAAGGCAAGGATACCCACTCTATTTCTATTCAATATAGTATTAGAAGTCGTAGCCAGAGAAATTAGATAATAAAAAGAAACAAAAGGCATCTAAATCAGAAAAAAAAAAAAGGCAAAATGATCTGTTTACAGATGACTTGATATTAATATGTAAAAATCCCTAAAGATACCACAAACAAAACAAAACAAAACAAAATCTTAGTCCAAATAAACAAATTCAGTAAAAGTGTAGGTAGGATACAAAGTCAATATATAAAAATCAATTCTATTTCTAAACACTAATAGTAAATTATCTGAAAGAAGATGAAGAAAAGAATCCCATTTATAATAGCATTAAAAAGAATAAAATATTTAAGAATAAACATAACCAAAAAAGTAAAACACCTAGGGGCACCTGGTGGCTCAGTGGGTTAAAGCCTCTGTCTTCAGCTCAGGTCATGATCTCAGGGTCTTGGGATCGAGCCCCATGTGGGACTCTCTGCACAGCAGAGATCCTGCTTTCCTCTCTTTCTCTCTGCCTGCCTCTCTGCCTACTTGTGATCTCTGTCTGTCAAATGAATAAATAAAATCTTAAAAAAAAAAAAAAGAAGTGAAACACCTATATACCGAAAACTACAAAAACCTTGATGAAGTGAATTAATGAAGACAGAAATAAATGGAAAGACATCCTGTGTTCATAGGCTGAAAAACTTAATATTATTAAAATGTCCATACTAGTCAAAGGGACCTACAAATTCAATTCAATCTCTCTCAAAAGTTTTTTTTTTTTAAGATTTTATTTATTTATTTGACAGACAGAGATCTCAGGTAGGCAGAGAGACAGGCAGAGAGAGAGGAGAGAGAGGAGAGAGTCCTCCTCCCACTGAGCCACCCAGGTGCCCTTCTCTCAGAGTTTTACTCTTAAAAACAGTCCTAAAATTCATATGAAACCACAGAGGACTCTAAATAGCCAAAATAATGTAGTGAAAGAAGAATTAAGCTAGAGTTATCATACATCCTGATTTAAAAATATAAAACAAAGCTGTAATAATCAAAACAGTATGATACTGGAATAAAGATAGACATCTAGCCCAATGGAAGAGAATTGAGAGTCCAGAAAAAAACCCATGCATCTACAGTAAACTGTTCCTTACCTAGGTTGCCAAGAATACACAATTGGGAAACTGGAAATCCACACACAAGAGAATGAAATTGGACTTTTATCTTACACCATCCAGAAAAATCTACTCAAAATGGATCAAAAGCATATGCGTAAGACCTGAAACTTTAAACCCCTGCAAGAAAACACAGGGGGAAACTTCTTGATATTTATGTTGACTACAACACAAAAAATATAGGAAACAAAAGCAAAGCAAAAACAGACAAGTAGGACAACCTCAAACTAAAAAGCTTCTGCACAGCAAAGGAAACAATCAATAGGGTAAAAAGACAACCTAAGCAATGGGAAATACATATACACACACACACACACACAAAACATATAACTGCTAAGAGATTTATATTCAAAATATATACAGAAGTCTTATAAGGAAAAAAAGAAAAAATAAAGAGACATGGGAGAGAGGGAGGGAGGAAGGGAATTAAAGAAAGAAAGAGGGGGAGAGAGGGAGGGAAAGAGAGAGAGAAAGAGAAGAGAAGAAAAAATGAAGAGAAAGAATGATAAAGAAAAAAATCCCCAAACACCACCACCGCCACCAACAAAACAAATCTAAATTTTAAAATTGGCAAAGAGGGGTCCCTGGGTGGCTCAGTGGGTTAAGCCTCTGCCTTCCACTCAGGTCATGATCTCAGGGTTCTGGGATTGAGTCCTGCATCGAGCTCTCTGCTCGGCAGGGAGCCTGCTTCCTTCTCTCTCTGTTTCCGCTTGCCTCTCTGCCTAATTGTGATCTCTCTCTGTCAAATAAATAAAATCTTTTTAAAAAAATTAAAAATAAATAAATAAATAAATTGGCAAAGAACTTGAATAGATATTTCTTAAAGTAGACTTGCAAAGAGCCAATGTGAAAATATGCTCAACATCACAATTGGTTAAAAAAATATAAAATCAAAACCACAGTGAGACACCACATCACATTTGCTAGAATGGCTATTATAAGAAAAAATTAAAAAATAACAAGTGGTGGCAAGAATCTAGAAAAAGTGGGATGCTTATACAATCTTGGTGGGAATGTAAAATGATGCAGCTGCCATGGAGAAGAGTAAGGAGGTTCTTGGAGAGATTAAAAACATAACTACTTAATGATCTGGCAATTCCACTTCTGAATATTTATCCAAAAGAATTGAAAACAGGACCCCAAAAGGTTATTTGCATTTCAGTGTTCATTGCAGCATTATTCATAGTAGCCAAGAGGTAGAAAGAACCTAAATGTCCATTGACAGATGAGTGGATAGAGAAAATACAGTATACATATTAATGGAATATTTTATAGCCTTCAAAAGAAGGAAATCCCGCCATGTGTGAGGGCACGGATAAGTCTGGAAATTGTGTTAAGTGAAATAAGCCAATCACAGAAGGACAAATACTGCATGATTCCACTTATATTAGGTATCTAAATAATCAAGTAGAGCTTTAGACCAGTTGCCAGGGGCTGGGAGGAGGGAAATGTGGAGTTGCTGTTCAACAAACATAAAGTTTCCACAACACAAGATGAATAAGTTCTATAATCTTCTCTACAGCATTGTACCTATACTTAACAATACCATATTGCACACTTAAAAATTTAAGAAGGCAGATCTCATGTTGGGTAATTTTTACCATAGTAAAAAATGAAATGAGGTGTATGGAACTCAATTTTGAACTAAGGCTGGTTACCGTAAGTTTGTAAGATAACATAATGTACATTATTTTCATGCAAACTCTATAGTTTGGGAATACTCAGCCTGAGAGATTTTACAGACTTATTAAACAGAAGTGTAAACATCTCTCCTGCACAGTAGGTATTGTGATAATTTGTACACATACATTGAAAGAAGATAGGGATGAATATAAAGATAAAAAGAAAATTTGTCAACAGCACTAATCATGAGGGAAATATAAATCAAAACCACAATGAGATGTCAACTTACACCTGTCAGAATGGCTAAAATCAAAACACAAGAAACAATTAAGAGTGGAAAAGGATGTGGAGAAAAAGGAGTCTTCATGCACTGTTGCTGAAAATGAAAATTGGTACTGTGCCACTGTGGAAAACAGTATGGAGGTTCCTTAAAAAATTAAAATAGAATTACCATATGATCCAATAATTCCACTACTGGATATTTACTAAAAATAAGAACAAATCAAAAACACTCATTTGGAAGATATGTGCACCCCCATGTTATTATAGCATTATTTACGATAACCCAAATAAGGAAAGCAACCCAAGTGTCCACATGTAGATGAATGGGTAAAGAAGATACATAGATACATATGATGGAATATGGTATCTACCTATTTATCTGTAGATAGATAGATACATAGATCTGTCTATAGAAAGATAGGTATATGGATATATATATATATATATATATATATATGGGATATCTATATAATGGAATATTACTCCACCATAAAAAAGAATGCGATCTTGCCACTCGCAACAATGTGGATAGACCTAAAGGGTATTATGTTAAGAGAAATAAGTCAGTCAGGGAAAGATGAATAGCATACAATTTCATTCATATGTAGAATTTAAGAAACAACACAAATGAACAAAGAAAAAGAGACCAAAAAACAAACAAACAAGAAAACCAAAAAATGCAGAGTCTTAAGTACAGAGAAATTAGTCCTTGCCAAAGGGGAGTTGGAGGGATAGGGTGAAGTAGTTGAAAGTGATTGGCTAAACTTATTATGATGAACACTAGGTGATTAGAATTGTTGATCATTATACCATACACCTGAAGTTAATCTAACACAGCATGTTAATTATATTTCAAACAAACAAACAAACAAACAAATTTCTGATGTGAAGAAACAACTGGAAGGGAGTGCCAGATGCCAAGAAGTATGGAAATAATTTTATTTTGCACTTTCTTTGTATGAAGGACTGTCCCAGCTATATAACCCCTATAATAAAGATGAAGAGCTCAACAGAAAGTTTCCATCAAATAAGACTAGAAAGAGTAGAATTCATGATTCGGTGATTTTGAAAAAGTGAAGTAAACATTTATGGACATGAAAACCCTTCTTTAAAAGAACAAATATATAACTAAAGTAAGCAGTCTGTTTCTTCTCTCTTCTCTGCTCCCTTTACCCTGTCCCTTCTTTCCTATCACCCCCCCCAACACACACACACACACACACACACACACACACACACACACACACACACCTAACTATGTGTGGAATGACTGTTTGGAGTTCTTTGCTTCAAAACATTACACAATCTCAGGTTTGCGTCCTAAAAATATCAAAAGTTGTCTCCTTATTTCTCTTAGGCTTGCATTTTGATTCTTTGCAGCTTATCTTAAGAATTCTAAGACCTTGGTAAAATTTAGAATGAAGAATGATGTTGCCTAGGGAATGTCCATGAGCTAGCTAGGTATCTCATTTCAGCTTCTTTGATAACAAAGTAAACAGTATGGAATGCAGATTATGATTGGTCTGTTTTCATTCTCTTTTCTTTGTGATAATGGCAATCAGCTATACATGTACTTGAAACAGCATTTTTTTTTTCTTTTTAACAAATGCAATAAGATACTAAAGTAACTCTTAAGATGTACAGTCCATGTGGTTTTGGAGTTCTTTAGATACATTTATATACATAACCAATTTTTGAAGATTTTATATCCAACATAAGGAATAATACTTTATCACAGTTGTGGGTATTTTAAGGCAAATACAGTGACGGAAATATTATTTTTGCTTCCAATAGACAGCATTTAGAATGAAATACTTGGGATAAGCACTGATTTTCCTGCATAGCGTTATTCACACTCAAGCTACTAACCTTCCGTGGGATAGCTGCAACTGTAACCATCTCTATGCTACAGAATATTTGCTTATTTACTGCTTGAACATTTAATCTAAATTTGAGATCATCCTCCCTAGCCCATATTTCTGTAGCTCTTAGTGTGTGGAAAGGCATGAATACTGAGTTCAATGGACTCTTAGGTGGATGATAATGTCTCTGAAGCCATGTGCTTTATGCCCTTTCCTTTTTCACTTTCTGGTCATGGCTCAGATACCCACAGTCATGTGCTCTAGATACTTGCACTTACATGAGGATGGTCTATAGAATGTGAAATCAACTTCCACGCAAATCTGAAATTTCTTCACTTTAATCTACCAAGAGTTTTCTTTAATTTGACCCTGAGACAGAATTATTTTTCATCTTCAAGACATGTGTCAGAGTCACAAACAACATTTAGTCGATTCACTCTTGTTTATCTTGCCAAACAAAGGTTCCTCATTACCCTCACATTAACGCACCACCCTGACATCATAACCTGACTCAGACAGTCATTAACACCCTCTGAAAGCCCTTGTTGTAAAAAGTCATCATTCTTCCCTCGGACCTGTTTTCCTTTTGGTCAATTACTTAGGGGCCCTAGAGCCATTTTCTATCCATTATTTGGAATTTCCCTCAATCATTACAAAATAATTTTAAATTTAAGTCCAGATTCTTTGCGTTTTTGTGTAAGACATTTAAACAACCCTAAGTTAACATACAGGAAAACAAACAATGTATTTTCTTTTTTTTTTTTAATAATTTTTTTTAAAGATTTTATTTATTTATTTGACAGGCAGAGATCACAAGTAGACAGAGAGGCAGGCAAGAGAGAGAGGAGGAAGCAGGCTCCCCACTGAGCAGAGAGCCCGATGCGGGGCTCGATCCCAGGACTCTGGGATCATGATGATGAAGTCCCAGAACCTAAGTCAGGTTCGGTGGGGTGAGGTTTGGAGCTGACGACTAAAGAAAGAATTCTTAAGACATCTTTGGTGCAAAATGGTGGTTTATTAAAGCACGGGGACAGGACCCGTGGGCAGGAAGAGCTGCTGCCCCGGGTTGTGAGGAGTGGCTGGTTATATACACAGGAGTTGGATAGGTGAGGACAAAGGGGTGTTCAGAAGGGCTATTGGGGCAAAGAATACTATCAGGATATAGAAGGCCTGGTTACTATCAAGTAAAGACAATTGGGAGTCTCCTGGTGGAATGTTACATTCCTGCTATCAAGCATCCTTGTTAATGAGATTTAGGTTTAGAAGAAATTTAACTTTATTTACTTTTCCTTCTACTTCCACCTCCTTCGGTTTTTTTATGGAGGGGAGGGTGACATTAGGCTTGAGGAACTGAGTTCTGTGTCTTTGGAAATTGGGCTATTGATAAGGTAACTTCTTTGTTGTAATCTCAAGGACATTTGCAAACCAAGGGAGACTCCTGTCTTGCAGGATTGTGATCTCAGCAAGTTAACTATTTATCATTTTATGGCAGTCAGGGGTGCCTGAGGAATGCTACACATATGGAGGGGAGCGGATGGGGGGGGTGCAAGGCGCCAGCTCTTGCTTTGTCCTCAGCCAGCCTCCTGCTCCCTCATCAATGACCTGAGCCGAAAGCAGAGGCCTTAGCCCACTGAGCCACCCAGGCGCCCCGCAAACAATGTATTTTCTTAATCTGCTCCTGTCAACAGAAGGCTTATTATCATTGACCATAACATACTGACACTATACACAACTAGGAAACAGAAAATACTAATAAATATACGACATGGTTACAATGGAAACTGAAGACCTAATTTGGTAGAAAAAACAGATACAGATTTTTGTGTCTATACTATAAAAGATACTAATATATTAACATAGTGTTACATGTCAAAAGATTGACATTAATGTATAGGCCATAAGCATCAGAGAATAGAAGGAAGGAGAAAAGGAAAAGGAGAAAAAAGCTGGAAGGGATCTGTGACATCTGATGGGAGAAATAGGGCTCGACTTGGCTGTGAAAAGCAGGTTAGGCTTAGCAATGTAGGGGGGAGACATGGTGCTCTGGACACACACCTTAAAAGCAACACTAACAGCTAAATGAGACTTAAGAAAAAATAGACTAATATTCTCAGTATATTTTTCGGTCGGTTATGGATAGGAGTGATAACTACAAACAAACATGGTTTTGAATAGCCGATCTGGGACACAGTGCTAGCAAAACTTTGCCTTAAGTGCTGAAAGAAACACACATACATGCACGCACAATGTATTTACTTAAGACACTTACATTTATGTGAATTTTCACCCCAACAGCATAAAAAAATTGGGCAAACTAATAGCGTTAGCCTGCAAACAAACAAAAATTAGTTACGATAGTAGATTAATGAGGTATCTTTAGCATTTCTGTTGTCAGAGAAAATAAAAACTCCTGAGAGTTTTTAATAAAAAGCTCCTTTTTAAATAAAATTTTAAATAAAAACTCCTGAGAGAGAGCAAGGGCAAATGAACTATATTCTCTCCTAGTTCTCCACTTCAGGCAGCCTTCTTGAGCGTGTACAGAAATGGAAGAAAGGAGCCAAGGGAGGGAAAGTGTTGGGGGGAGCAGAGGAAAGAGCAGGGAATTATAGGCTCTGGCAGCCATGGTAACAGGATTGGCAGCAGAACCAGTACATCTCACACCGAGCTTGAGATAAACTGGTTCTGCCACTATTTGAATTTTTTTTTACACATTACACCCAATTTTGGTTGATTTCTCATGAATCTCTATATAATTTTATCCCAATTTTCTTAAAAAATTTTTCTTAGACATACTTAACTGAAGGAAAATGTAATTGTAAATATCCAGGTTCAGGAGTTGTCACGTAATTTGTCCAAAAAGAGACAAAAATCAAGGACAATTTCTGTATTCAGAAATACGTGTAACTAAGGAAGAAATGAAATACTATAGGACTTGCAATAAGCATTTGCTTTCACTGTTTTAGGTGGAAATAAGAAGTGTTTCCAGAAGAAAAATGAGTCCAGTGGGAATGTGTCAAATATTTAAATCAATAGTCTAAATATTTGGAGAAATAATACATTCTTCTTAAGTAAATTAAATTTTGAACTCTCCTACAGAGTTTTAAAAACATAATTTCATTTTTCCCAACATGTTGCAAATCTTGTGGATATTCATTGGTTGAATTAAAACTCAAAACAAAACAAAAATGTGTAAAGGGTGCTTTGAAAGAGTAGCATCAAAGAGTCAAAGAAAAAAAAGTTCTCTCTTCCTGTTGGCTCTCCTCCCCCACACATTTTCATCTGTCATACTGAAATAAATAAGAGGGCCAAGGGTTTCTTTCTCCCACAGTGCTGTTTGTGGTTAAGGAAACAATAAAGGATATTGTTACAAATAGGTAGGCAATATAATGAGAAAAAGAAATGGCCTGGGGTCATAGCTGCAGCTGTGCAGACAAGACGTAAAGTTTTCAAGGGTGTAAGAAAGCAGCTAGAAACACCCATTAAAGAATAAAGAGGTTTTTGACTGCTGTGTACAATAAGATTATTTGGAACATATTAGCTACTACTAAGCTTAAAGTTCTGGTCATAGACTTTAAAGTTTATGAGTGACTTTTTATTTACCTTTTCTGGAGTGCTTTTGCTTTAGTATGTTTCTTTTCTCTACATTCTTTTTCAGTTCTTTTCAGAAACTATGTATTTTATATAAGTAGCTGGACAGAAGAAGCATGGAAGTGTGATCCGTATGTAGATTTGCCGCACACGGATGGATGGTGGTGGAAAATGTGCCCTGGAAGGGAGCTGGGACAGCAGCTGGTCCTCGCAAATCCCAAATGACCACAGCGTTCAACATCTCAGTCTGGGATTAATGAATTTAAGGCACAACCTTGAAAACCAATTAAAAAGCAACCGATTTGGAATTTGCTGTCTTGGTAGTGGATAGTGGTTGATGGTGCAGCATTCTGAAACCAGGAAATGAACAGCCCGGAGGATTAACAATTGAACTGTGGTTACAGCTACTACTGACTTCTTGATCACTTGAATCAGGAGATGAGGAAATGCATATTGGTTAAGAGGACACCACCTAGAGTGAGATGCCCCGATTTTTGTTTGTTTGGTTTGGTTTGGTTTGGTTTGGTTTTTTAAGGATTTTATTTATTTGACAGAGAGAGACATAGTGAGAGAGGGAGCACAAGCAGAGGGAGTGGAAGAGGGAGGAACTGGCTTGCCGCCAAGCAGGGAACCCGAACTGGGGCTCGATCCCAGGACCTTAGGATCATGACCTAAGCGGAAGGCAGACGTGTAATGACTAAGCCACCCAGGTGCCCTAGATGCCCACGTTTGACACTGGTAGCAGCTGTTGATGCTTCAGGAATAACTGAACCTCTCTGTACTTCAGATTCCGACTTCTGAAATGAGGTTAACAACTGTACTTGTATCATAGACTTGTTTTAAGCATGAAACAAATTAATACATATTTTTTTAATAAACTGGGTATTTTGGAATAATGTTAGGTATACAGAAAAGTAAAGATAGTACAGAAAGTTCCTGTAAAACCTCACCCAGTTTCCTCTAAAGCTATTTTCTTACATTCCCACAGTACATTTGTCAAAACCTAAGAAACCAACATTGGTACATTGCAATTAACCAAACTCCAAACTTTATTCAGATTTCACCAGTTTTTCCACTAATGTCTTTTTTCCATTCCAAGATTCAGTCCAGGATACTACATTACACTTAGGAAAATACATATTTTATTTTTCAAAAACGTTTAGAATAGTGTCTGGCACATAGTAAGCACCTGCTTAATGTTATGCAATCCTATTAGATGATTGCCATGTAGGTGAGATGGAATGTTTCTAGCCCTGTTATACATCAACAAGACCTAATTCCTAATTTCTAATACTACCAGTTCATGTAAGAGAAATAAATAGAATTATTTCACCAGAACATTGCAAAGAAAATATAAATACAAAATAAAGGGTCATTTGTGTTTGTACTAAAAACTATAGGTTAATTGCTCTCAAAAGGTTGTAGGATATCTTCTAGAGGTCAGAAAAACAAATCATGTCTCAGTCATTAATCCATTAACTGACTGATTCATTCAACAAATGTTTTTTCAAGCACCTACAATACACAAGGCAGGGTGCCATGGCCTGAGGCACAGAGATAAATAAGTCAGTCTCAATCCCTTTTTCATGTGAAGCTTACATTTTATGTAACTAACGTACTATCACCTTAAATAAGCAATTGATATGGAATCCGATTTACCCCACAATGAAATGGAAAGGCATTAGAATCCCCCAACTAAACACAACAGATAATGTTTACTCAGAAGTGGTGATGGATATATTAAGTGAAAGAGGGAAATGGGCACAGTTCACTTTTGTTCCAATTGCCCAGATGTGCAGGATCCAAGAAGGACTTCTACAAAGATATGAGTGCAAGGAAAATCTGTGCATGACTCCAGATGTGTCCATTCCAACCACTCCGGAGTGCTTCCTGAAAGGAGCAGCCTTGCTTGTGACTGATAAGAATATTAGCTAAATGCTATCAGGTGCTTATTCTATGCCAGACATTGTTCCAAGTGTTTTACATGTATTAATGAGGCAAAGTGATCTAATTCAATAAATATATAAAGGAAGACTTAAAAAAAAAAATCTTGCATTTCCACAAGTTTCTGAATATAGTGGCATAAATTGCCCAGGGTATAAATAGTAAAATCAGCTTTATTTGCCCTTCATTAAAATAAAAATTTGAAATGAATCTTCTTGACTTCTAGATTTGGAAAGACAATATTCCTTAGGAGTAAAATCTTGGAATATTTTCTAAGATGTCTCAGATAACTACTAAGCAAACTTATGTATATGTGTATGTATACTAAATGTTATTTGTGTCTTCTTTTCACAATTCAGTAAAATCCAGTAGTAATTAAAGCATCTACTACTGCCTAGGCACCTGCTGTGCGCTATATCAAATACAAATATGAATAAGGCAACCCGTTTCCTCAGAGACTTTGCACTATAATAGATGCATTTTATTTTATTTCACATATAAATAACCAAAAAAATGTGTTCACCTGAAATAAACACATCCTGAAAAGCTAAAGTATAAAGTGGAATAAGGTAGAACCTGCTAGAGGCATACAAACATGATGAGGAAAAAGAGAACAGAAACAGAAGGAATTGCACTGGGCTAGAGTGCATGACTGTGACAAGTGAAGACTGAGTGGAATTTTAACAAGTGGAGACAGATGACAGGGTAAGATATTCTTCATGGAAGGAAGCACATTCATGAAGGCAAAAAGGTAGAAAACCACAGTTTGTCCTAGGAATACCACCCACCCCTGTTTGGCTGAGGTGTGGACAACCACCAGCAGGAAGGGTGTGGTAGGACCATGTTTGGCTAGAACTTGATTGGCAGAATGAGGATATTGTACTTAATACAGTGGAAAATGGTAAGCACTGAAGGATTTTTGGTAGAGAATTGACATAATTGAAACTGCACTTTAGGAAGATGAATTTATAATTGTGTAGGATGGATGGATTTCAGACTGGAGAGAGACAGGAGCCAGAAATGCCAATTAAATTTTGTTGTACTGTCCAGGGGAGAAATAATGACTACCTGAAACAAGGGTAGGGCAGAAACAATGCGAGAAGATGGACATGGCAGTAGGGTGACTGATGTAGAAACTTACAGGAAATAAGAGACTCTGAGATGCTTGAGGAGACTGGATGACTGAGGAAATGGAGCTGTTCTGAACGATCTGGAAAGTCACAAGAAAGGTCAGGATGCTTTTAAAGAAAATGGGATGAGTTTGTTTTTGAATATGTAGGTTCATGGTGCTTGTAGAAGAGTTAAATGAAGAGTTTTAAGCAAACAAGAAGAAATGCCAAAGAGAGACTGGAACTAGACACATAGGCTCCAAAATCATCTCAGTGAAGCAGTTGGAGTGAGGAGGAAGAAACTGAAAACAGAGAAAGACAGAATGCTGGGCGAACACCTGCATTTAGAAATCAGAAACAGGATAAGGACAAAAGAGAAAAAGAAAAGTGCAGATCAGAGATAGCAGGAGAATCAAGGAAATGCTGTATTGTGTTGTATTGTGAAAAACAGGGAAGCCAGAATTGTGCAGAAATTTCCAGAAAACCAAATTAATCCATATTCTGGGAAGCTTCATGAATACAAAAGCCAGTTTCCTTATATAAAATATCAATTTGTTTTATTGTCCAGTGCTTCGTGGAGTACTGGTTCATTTAAAGAAATGTCAAACAAAAACTTCAGAAAAAAAATTCACTTCTGAAAATCTAAAATATTCATTAAAAGACTTCCAGCAGGGGCGCCTGGGTGGCTCGGTGGGTTGGGCCGCTGCCTTCGGCTCGGGTCATGATCTCAGGGTCCTGGGATCGAGTCCCGCATCGGGCTCTCTGCTCAGCAGGGAGCCTGCTTCCCTTCCTCTCTCTCTCTGCCTGCCTCTCCGTCTACTTGTGATTTCTCTCTGTCAAATAAATAAATAAAATCTTGAAAAGAAAAAAAAAAAAAAAAAAAAAAAAAAAAAAGACTTCCAGCAAATCTATAAAATCTACTAAGCAGCAATTAGATAAAGACACATAGGTCACACATGCATTTGAAAATTTCTGCTTATGATCAGATATTCTGTTGGAAAAACCACTTAGTCTCTTCAGGTTTTGGAGAAAATATGTTTGCAATTATTGCATGCAATGCCTAACTGCAATTTGTCTTCATCCTGGGGGCTGGAAAGAATAATTTTTGAATTAGAACTTATTTCATTTTCAGTATGGTCCTTTGTTTGGTAGCTTTCTATTCATTTCCCCCTTTTAAACTTTTAAAGTGGAAGCAGTTGCCAAATTCATCTTAGGCCTTCTTGCAACCAAAAACGTAAGAGTCAAAAGAAAATCGAAATTACTCTGAGGGGTGAACTGACACTTCTTTCAAAGAATCGCAATCCCAACACAAACAATATAAAGTTCAAAAAAAAAAAAATAGATTGATGGATGGTGGATGGATGGCAAGAGATTGAAAACAATCAACTTAAGATTTTTTTATATTGGGGCACCTAGTTGGATCAGTCATTAGGCGTCTGCCTTTGGCTCAGGTCATGAACCCAGGGTCCTGGGATCGAGCCCCACATCAGGCTCCTTGCTCCGGAAGCCTGCTTCTCCCTCTCCCATTCCCCCTGCTGTGTTCCCTTTCTTGCTGTGTCTGTCTCTGCCAAAAAAATAAATAAAATCCTTTAAAAATTTTTTAAATTAAAAAAAATTTTTTTTAATATTGTGGTATAGTTTACTTGTGAAGGCCAGTCATTCCAAATTAGAATACCGAAGGAGGAACTTGGCTAGCAATTTTCCTTTGGTTGTGCAAACAGGGATGGCACACAGGCACACACAGGAATTTCTTCATCCTCAGTGTTTGCCCACATCCACCCCACCCAAACTTGAGCTGTTGATACCACCAGGCAGAAAAGAAAAAACAAAAACATCTTCTTACATCTTAAGTTGGAACTGGGAATGCATTTTTATAAAGCAGCTATGGGTCAAAGAGCATTAGTAATATTCCTTTTCATGGGCTTTTTGGAATAAGTAAGCTTTGGTGTACTAATTTTTGAGTCAAATAGTTATCATAAAACTTCATTTATGAAAAAAACACATATTAGATTCAAAATGATAAACCTTTATAAAGCCCTCTAAAATGCATTATGTTCATTCATAAACTAAATTGAACACTTACAAATATATATAGGCATGCATATGAATATATGTAATATTGATAGTTGTATTTATGATATAAAGTTAGCATATTTATATCTCTCTCTATAACTATTAAACAGATTTTTATGAAATTGAGATAGCATAGTAAATTTTCTGAAGACTAATATATAGTATCCAAAACTCTGAAGAAATTAGGACCACTGCCTTTTTTTTTTTTAATTTTATTTATTTATTTATTTGATAGCCAGAGATCACAGGCAGAGAGAGAGGGAAGCAGGCTCCCTGCTGAGCAGAGAGTCGGATGCGGGGCTTGATCCCAGGACCGTGAGATCATGACCTGAGCCGAAGAGGCTTAACCCACTGAGCCACCCAGGTGCCCCGGACCACTGCATTTTTAGAAGACTCTCCTTCTTGAAAAACAATGTAGTAACCAAGGCAAAACCAGTAAATGCCCTATTGTTTCACTGTCATTGAAACCAAGGAACAGGACTAATTTAGTTTCATTTTGTATATACAGTAACTTCAAGAAGAACAAAAGAAACTTTTCCAACAGCCTGAAGCTTGCTATTTTCTGATCTTTATGCCTCAGTGTTCCTCACGCTCATTTAACCCACGCTTTTTTCTAGTTACAACACAGATTCCTTTGGAACTTTGTCTATCCCTTCATACTAAGACATGTTCCTGAATATGCCTCGCACTGATAAGTATTATAAGAGAAAGTGCAGAGGAATTAGAAATGGAGAACCAGGTGCTTTTAGCAAACTTTCTTGACACTTAAAGCTATTTTGTGAGATGAAGGTGTTTCCTCATGGAACAAAAGATGACTTATAGTAAAGGAGGTCTCATAAACACTATGATCATGTTGAAAGTGCATGGAAACAATGTTTCCATATAAGCAGAACCGAAACCCCTATTCGGTGACCAACAAAGACAACTATATACACTTATTTTAATGGCTTCCTGTTATTATTTACTACTCTAGCATAGAAGACAAGCAACACAGAGATTCTGATCAGATTAGTAATAGAATACAGCTTACGCAGGGAGTTGCCACAGTCAGGGTATTTCCTTGATAGGGAGGGATGGAATTCATTTGTACAGATTTTCTCAGATCACATAAATCATACTTCCTCAAAGCTCATGCTCTCAGACACCACACACACACACATACGCACACACGATTTTACTAAACAACAGTGGTCTGTTTAAAATGAACTACAATTTAAAGCTGTATTATGTAATCTAGGCATTTATTTCACATGTTTCAGCAATGCTCCCCTGGTCTGTGATCCAACCCAGGAGGGTGGTTGATGACTATGGAATCCATTAGCCTTTCTGATTCCATGTGCTTACATTGCAGATTAGCTATGGTTCCAACTTCCAGTTTTAATGGAAACCACCGAGTGGTTTGGTTGTGCGGTACATGCGTGCATATGCGCGTGTGTGTATGTGTGGTACTACAGGAAATTTCAGCAATTCTTGGAAGTTGATTAAAAACAATAGTACTTTTCCATTTTTCTTCTTTGTCCTTTATATTTTTCCATATTACATTTCCTCCCTCACAGCCAGGTAGGCCATTGCTTTTCCTCATGACCTCTTTTACTGAGACCTCCAAGTTCATTGACCCCTGGAAATTAAAAAAAAAGTTCTCCTTTTCCTGGGCTCCTGTGATTACTTGTATTAAATACAAAAGGAGATCAATTAAGGGGAATTGATCTGTACTACAGACTGGCTCTTTCTTGCTTTCTTTCTTTTTTTTTTTTTTAATTACCATCTAATTTTAATAAAAAAGGAAATTGGTGACTGTTAACCATTAAACAGAGCTTCTAAGACTCACCTTTATTTTCCTAAATTATGTGCGTCCCCTAATTAAAAGGAGAACATGCTGATTCATGATTCATCTTTTCATAGGCTCTGATCCAAAAACAGTTCTAAAGTTGATTCAAGGTACTTTGAAGGGTAAGAGTGTAGTAAATTTATAAGCAATATATTACAATTTGTCGTATCTTCCTTCAAGCTCTCAACTTTACAGTGATTTGTGAGAGGGCTTAGTAGTACACATTTCAGAGCAGATTTTTCTTGAGGTGAAGCTGTGATCGCCGAAGATTTAAGCTCCATTTTACACTAAGTGGTTTGTCACCTTTTGCGGTGAACCTGTACTATAGTAACTATAACAAATCTCCTGTTTTGAGGAGTACGGAAACCAATCCGTACTCTCTTCCCCAAATTAAACATATCCATCTTCATTTTAAAAGTCAAGAAATATCTCATTTTTGAACACCCATTGGACTTGCTAAAATGTAAGCCCCTCTCTATGGCTATGTGCACTTCACTGTGAGATCCATCTTCCCCATAGTGAATCCTACATCCTGTCCATCACAGCCAAAAGGATTGGACTCACGGAAAATGGAGTTTGGTCAGAAGGGTAGAAGGACAGATTGACACAAGCATAATTGGTAAAAATGTTAGTCCTCCTGTTAAAAAATGAAAGCCATAACATTTGATTTTGCAGTTTCATAAATTTGCCACCTGAGCTAAAAAGCAGAAGTGGAGCGGTTGGATTGACCTTATTGTAAAGGAAACTAGAACAGGCAGGGCATGTGGGTGGTGGGGAGGAATTACTCCTATGGGGAAAACCTTTCAAAAATACTCTAAAACCAAAATGCAAATATATGAAATCAATGATTAAATTAAAAAACACGTTATGGTTTTATTTGTTCTGCAATTGTGTAAACCTCACAAATTTTCAAGTATGTTTTCAAGCAGTTTACACTTGAACCTTTCTTCTCAGGAAAGAAAGTTTCCCCAGAAGTATGGAAACTAGTATGACTTACTACAGATAGGGCTGCCTTCACCCACCTAAATCTGCCCTTGACCTTTTCAGCCCCCACAGGCTTCCTCGGATTCCTAACTCTTGCTAAGAACATGGTATCAATTCTGCTGAGATTCAAAACAAAGTCAGAGCAAGCCCTAGCTCCAGAACAAAGCAAAGAATGACTTCTCAATTGCACCATCCATTCCAGGAGAACCCTTATACCCCCATAACTAACTTCACCCCAATATTTTAGCCAAACTAAGCCACAGATGCAGGGTGCTCCCTAATTTGCATAATATTAATTCAACATTTTAAAAATATTTATTTAGAGAGGAAGCTGGGAGCCACATAGTGAAAGGTTAAAGTCAGTGATGGTGTATGGCTCAGTTCTGCACAACCTACATAACAAATTAAAGCTCCCTTTTAAATTGAACCCACCCTCCCAGGGAGTCAGTTTAATGACCATCTGTTTTTACTCAAAATACTTCTTGGGGAAGGAGGCATCTCACCTCACACTCCATGCAGCTTATCAAAGTATTTCCTCCCAACCACAGACAAGTATGTTCTCCGAGAAGAGAGCTAGTAAATATTTTTTTTTCCCCTCCATCTAGTTAAAAATCCTGGGATGGCTTAGCAACCTAATAATGTTTAATCATTCCTTATGGACCCTTTCCTCAGGCCCAGCCTTGATCAGGATCTAGGGGAAGAGTACAGAGTTTTCTGATTCATGTTTCTGCAGGAAAAGTCAAACTATTTAATCCTGATGCTATTCTGCAAAATAAAAATCGTTAAACCTTTTCACAGATGAGAAAACTGGGGTTTTAGAAGTTAAGCTAACTAATTATAAAGCCTGGATTCAAAACAAGTATTCTGTGGGAAATGCTGTACCAGAAAACACAAGTCCCTGATTTGAATACATAAGAAACAAAGCCAGTGAAAGGGTATAGGGCAAGGGGGTTTGGGCTATCTGGACAGAAGCACCTGTTCTGCTTTATTTTGTTTGCTTTCCCTGATGGGAGCAAGGGCATATTGTAGAGAAGAGCAAAGAAAGACCAAAATCGAGAGGAGAGAAATTAAAATGAGAGAATTTAAGTTAGTTTCTGGAGAATTGAATTAGTAAACACTTATTTTGTTATTATTGTAACCTAACATAGAGGACTCACCACACACCCTAGGAGCTGGTACTATTTTAGTCACCATTTCTTTTTTTTTTTTTTAAGATTTTATTTACTTATTTGACAGAGAGAGATCACAAGTAGGCAGAGAGAGAGGAGGAAGCAGGCTCCCCACTGAGCAGAGAGCTGATGCGGGGCTCCATCCCAGGACCCTGGGACCATGACCTGAGCCCAAGGCAGAGGCTTTAACCCACTGAGCCACTCAGGCGCCCCTTAGTCACCATTTCTAAGGCAACTGTCATTTGCTTGGATCCTTAGACAAGTGAAGAGGAGCTCTGAGAAGTCCATGAACACAGAGGTTATATGCAGTTTTATCTGTGACTGCAGTTCTCTGAGAAGAGGATTGATAGTTTTGGCAGATTATTAAGAGGTTATTATTAGGGGTGCCTGGGTGGCTCAGTGGGTTAAGGCCTCTGCTTTTGGCTCAGGTCATTGTCCTGGGGTCCCTGGATGGAGCCCTGCATCGGGCTCTCTGCTCAGCAGGTAGCCTGCTTCCTTCTCCTTCTCTCTCTGTCTGCCTCTCTGCCTGCTTGTGATCTCTGTCTGTCCAATAAATAAATAAAATCTTTTCTTTTTTTTTTTTTAAAGAGGTTATTATTAATGGTTAAGGAAAACAAAACTTCTATATCTTCAGACTTTACCCCGGAGGAATTTTATTTATTCTCATGGTTTTAACAACATATATACTATTCAACCTCAAGCCTGTTCTCTTTTTAGGATTTCAGAAATAAATACGGAATCTCCTACTGGGTATCAACCTCCTCAAGGTTGTTCTACAGCGGCTCAAGTTCAACCTGGCTAAACGCACGCACACACATTCTTCTCCGGAGAATCACATCTCATCTGGTGGCAACACCACCTTCCTGTCACCCATCCTAGAAAGCTGCTGTTCACCCTATTATGCGCTCTTCCTGCTTTTTTTCAATCAAGCACAAAAGCCTGGTAATTATACCTCATAAGGAATTACTGAGTCTGTTCTCAATTTTATAGCTCTACCACATCTTACCTCGGCCTTTATAACCTTCTCTCTGCTGTCTTTAAACTATCCACTTCGCATTACTTTCAGTAGCTCATTAAAGATGCTAAAACTTGGATGACACGCAAGGTCTAAAAGAAGCTGACGGCAGAATTCCCTTCTTCCCACTATTTTTCCTCCCTGTCCACATTCTCCATGCCATCTTCAGAGCTACACATTTGATGGAATCAGTGCTTCAGTGCTTTTCCTTAAACTGTGAGCTCTGTAGAACACTCACTCCAGCTTTCTCCCCCTCCCCCCTTTCCCCGCCCCTTATGTACTTTTGTATTCAAGTCAATGACTCATCATTCCAGAAGCCCTCCCCGATTGCAAGGGTGAATTAAATTCCCCTCCTCTGTGCTTCAGAGTCCAGAACAGTGGTTCTTGAATGTTGACACGCATTACAATTACCTGGAGCGCTTGTTAAAATACATGTTGCTGATTCAGCCTCTGACCGAGCAGGTCAGAGGTGGGGCCTGCAGGGTTGACAGTCGGAGAGTCACCCACAAAGATTTAGCTGCACACCTACAGAACCAGCTCAACTTCTGGGACACCTCTAGCTCAGGTGAAACCCCGGCCACACTGGTGGGTAAGCATGGTACCAAGGAGCTGTCTTCACGTAAGTTTCGTCCTATATTAGCCACTGTTTTCAGAAGGGTTTTTGACACAGGCAGGCATGTTGGGGGCTCTTTTTATTGAGAAATCAGCATTTCATATCTTGCAGCTAAGGTCACTAGTCACATAAACAGTTTTACTGACTTGATCTTCAGAATTTTCAGCTGACTCACTTTTTAGGAGAGAATTATCAAGCCTGTAGAGTTATAACATCTTAGAACCAGAATGACCTTGAACCTTTTGTTTCCCAGTCTAAGAACCAGTACAGTGTCAAGCTGTTTGATTCTGCAAATAATGGTGAGAGGGAACAATGAAAAGGTAGCTTCAGGAGCACTGGGTGGCTCAGAAGGTTAAACGTCTGCCTTAGGCTCAGGTTGTGACCTCAGGGTCCTGGTATAGAACCCTGCTTCCTCAGGCTCCCTGTTCAGTGGGGGTCTGCCTCTCCTCCCTCCCACATCCCCCACTTGTGCTCTCTTTCTCTGTCTCAAATAAATAAATCTTTTTTAAAAAGTAGTTTTACAGTTACTTGCAAAACCACTATCTTTGCAAAGATAAAATCATCCTTTTGGTCAGCTTAAAAACATGACTCTACCAAAGAAATGATTCAAGATTTTCTTCTTCCATCATGTAATAAGTGTAGCCAAGAACAATCAGACAATTTACCAACTTGAAAAATAAATATTCAAGCAGCTTTCTCAACAAAGACATCTTCTCTGGAACTGTCTTTATAAGGTTCATAATACAAGTTTCACATGATTAAATTGGATACAAATAGCAACAGAAAGTCACTTTATTTTGGTACCTAATTCTCTACTTTGAGACCCCTTAAAGATCAACTCCCATCTTAGTTTAAGAAGTCATAGAAAAAAAGTTATGCTGCATGCCTTCAACAGATTACTTTTGTGTGACCCTGGAGAAACACAGGAACGCAAAAATATATATATATCTTCTTTCTTGGCCTCTCCCCCATTTAATGATACTCCTTTTTTTGTTAACATTTATTAAATCAAACATTCTTTTTGAAACTATCTTCAACATGTTTCAAATTATGTAGCATGTTTAAGACATTACCTACTTCATTCACATGAATAAATACCCTTCTCTTACACGATCTGTTCAGTATCTGGTGCCTAATGAATGTTAAACATCCTGGACTCTGCTTCTCCCATTGTGTCAAAGGAGTTGCATGTCATTTGACCTCTCAAACAGGGATTAGAAAAGAGCCTCAACACCCCTTCCCAGAAGTTGTTTCTGCCACATTTCTTTTGATTGACACCAGAGTCCCCTAACTGATAGTCATTCCAGACAGCTATAGATCTTCCTAACTTTACAGGCTACTGGTCCTGTACTTCCTGGGTCCCCTCATACATGAGGCACACCTAAATAGGCAGACCTTTGTGAACTTACTGGATTTATTGATGTCTTTATAAAAAGAGTTCGGAATTATACAGGTGTAGCAAGACATTTCTACTTAGTTTAGTTTTTTGTTTTTTTGTATTGTGCTACACACAGATGTTTACTCAGTGCTTTCTAATGATCAGAACCAACCTGGTAATTTACAGTTTTTCAAACTATATTAATGCCAGCATACATGATTTTAATGTTTTTTGTTTTTGTTTTTGTTTTTGTTTTACCTATTGGGATACTAAGCCAGAATTCCCAACAGCTTATCTTTTTAAATAAATTCTTCCCCTCACCACCCATACCCCAACCTCCTTTCCATGGTAGGATTTCCATGGTCCTGTGTTTACAGGACCTTATTGCAACAGTCAAGGAAGGATGAAGAAAAAGTCTAATTCCCAGGGTAGGATATGTCCTTGGTTTCAAGCCAGTTTCATCCTATGATTCTAATCATCAGAAGATAGTTGTGAGAACTTTGACTTTTCATATGTGATGAAAAGAAATTCCTCTCTCTCCTTTATGCACCGTCAAGGTATTTGTGCCTCATCTTGTGTTTATAATTCAAAGTCTAAAATGATCTATATTTACTCCTAAATTTTCATTATAAATAAAATCCCTTATTTTCTTTCTTACATTAATTTCTCTTTAATCACAATTTCCTCTCAAATTTCTTTATTTGTTTTCCAGTATAAGAACTCTAAGTTAAAAGCAAGATCTAGGGTATCTCCCAGACTAGTAAAGAAACATACCTTATGGAAAGCTACTAAAGAGATTGGATTATTTGATTTGATCATCACGGAGATCAAGTATTAAATATTTTTGAGGAATTATATTCTTGACAATCTGATGAATTAGAAGTAAGGTAAGTCAACAAAACATTAGGCTTTTAAAAATCATTTTCTAACCTTTATGGACATCACCTACTACATCTCAAACAATATGCTTAATATTTTGATAATTATTATTTTTTAAAAGATTCTATTTGAGAGAGTATAAGTATGTAGTGGGGAAGGGGCAGAGGAAGAAAGGCCAGCAGACTCCCCACTGAGCAGTGAGCCCAAGGCAGAGACCCTGAGATCATGACCTGAACTGAAGGCGGACACTTAACCAACCGAGCCACCCAGGTGCCCCGATAGGTATTATCATGTTTAATATCCACAATAACACTGAAACAGATATAACTAATCCCAAGGTTCAGATACAAAACTAGTGCTCAGAAACGTTAAGAGTATCTAAGGCTTCACAGTAACCTTGCAAATAAGACTGATAGATCATGTAGGAATTAATTCCATAGTAACGATATTGTTGACATGAAATATTCTAGAAGGTGAGTTGTGTGTGTTATGCTAAGGCATAGAGAACCTGAAAATAGGTTATTTATATAATTAAATTTCTTTTTTTTTTAAAGATTTTTTTTTTTTTATTAGACAGAGATCACAAGTAGGCAGAGAGGCAGGCAGAGAGAGAGGAGGAAGCAGGCTCCCTGCAGAGCAGAGAGCCCGATGCAGGGCTCGATCCCAGGACCCTGGGATCATGACCTGAGCAGAAGTCAGAGGCTTTAACCCACTGAGCCACCCAGGCGCCCCTATAATTAAATTTCTTAATTAACTTCTTCTCTCCACCTTCATAAATTTAAGGTCATCCTCCAAGCACTCATTTACTAGAGTCAAAAGTTTGATTCCTAGTATCACAAAGGAGCTAGTTTTTCGAAGTATGAATTTCCCATTGATATCTGTGCATAAGAAAAGAAGAACACTGTTAGCATTTAAAGGATATTTTTGAAAAGAAAAAAAAAATTATTCTTCACAGACCAGAGCATAGCAGACACAGTGTTTGAGACCATCATAAATTAACTTCTTAGCAAGGAAGCGCTTTTTCCTTGTTCTTCCTGTGCTCTTTTTTTTTTTTATACTAAAAAAAATAAATTCAAGCCCTGCTGAGTCATTTCATAATGTCCTCTCATATCCTGGTATTGACCATTTCAAAAGTAATAATTACTCCCAGCTGCCTTTGTTGAGTATTTCAGGTAACTGAAACATGGAAAAATCCCCAGTAAGAGAGAAAGTTGGGGTTTGAGCCCAGAATTCAAAAACTCATGATTTCTGCTCTCGATGAAAAACCTCCGACAGCCTCTGGTAGCTGACAGAATAGAAGAGTTCAGTGCATGCTGAGACTTGAAAAGGAAGAGAGAGGGAGAGAAACCAAGCAGTAGGCAGAAACCTATCCCAACTCAGTTGGAATAGGGGAGACCTCAAGAGTTCAAAGCAGAAAAAGAGTGAGAATACAATCAGATTTTCTGTGAGCAACAACAGGAGCAATGGGAAATTCATACTTCGAAAAACCACTCACTTGCAGTATAACTTCACTCCTTTTTAAAAATTTCCTTCAGGGCTTGCTTCTGTCATCATTTAAGAGACCATCTTCTCAGGGATGGTCGATGCTTACACATGCGTTTTCTAGTGGGGAGTCTTGTCGTTAACATTGCTACTCCTTACCCGGCTTTTAGTTTTCCCTTCAAGCAATTCACCTTGACACCTGCAATAGCAGAATAGCCATCACTCTCTTTCCCGACAGAGCTGCTCCTTTCTCAGATTGTCCCTTCTGCTCTCAGAGTTCAGAACACTTTTTATTGAGGTAGTATCTTTCAAATTCAATTGAAATGGAAGAATAGAATCACAGTGATATTTTACTGTGTTGAAATAAGGGTAAACTTACAAATCTTGCAGTGAACATTCTGTGTAAAATACTGAAAAGAGTATCAATTTCTGAATCAACTAAATGACCTTGGATTTCAATCCCACCAAGAAAACTAGAAAAAAACATTGGAAGTTCTTAATCTCATTTTGTTCAAAGGTAAAGCAATAGTAAAAATAACTCTCCCAGGTTGTAAGGATTCAAGATAAATTGCCTAATACTCTCCCAGGCACAGATTAGTGGCTTAATGAATAAAAACCATTATTATTGAGTTACTTGATTCACACAGCAGTAGTATAAAGAAGAAGAAACAAATTTTTCTTTATAAATTTTTTTCCATCAGGTACCTAACTTTCCTCCTCAAAGTTCAGTGGAGTTAAGCACTCTTACCCTTACCCTTTGCACACTGCATCACTGCATTTATTTCTTTTATGATTTTATTTATTTATTTGACAGAGAGGGAGAGCACAAGCAGAGGGAGAAGCAGACTCCCCACTGAGCAAGGAGCCTGATGAGGGGCTGGATCCCCAGACCCTAGAATCATGACCTGAGCTGAAGGCAGATGCTTACTGACTGAGCCACCCAGATGCCCCACATTAGTGCATTTATGACTTTGCATTGAAATTTTATGTTTACATGCTTGGCTGTCTTTTCTAGACTACAGTCTTTTCAAGAACAGAGCACACATTGTTAGCATCGCATTTCCAGTGACTAATGCTGTGCTAGACATATCTGTGGTGGTCAATCTTTTGTGTCAACTTGGTGGTGACAGCCTATCCCAACATTTAGCCAAACATTGTTCTGCGTGTGCCTGTGAGAGCTTTTCTGGATGATACTAATATTTGAATCCATAAACTTAGTAAAGCAGATTGCCCTCCCTGATGTAGGTCTCATACCATCAGATGAAGGCATGACAAGAACAAAAATGCTGAATAGAGGGAACTCATCCTGTCTGGCTGGTTGAGCTGGGCCACTGGGCTTATCAGCCTTCAGACTTGATGGATATACATCAGCTCTACAGTTCAACCTGGAACTTACACGATCAGCTCCAGTGTTTCTTAGGCTTTCAGACTCGGACTAGAGCTACAGGTTGGCTTTCCTGAGTCCCCAGCTTGCAGACTATACATCTTGGACTTCTTAGCCTCCCTCATCATGTGAGGCAATTGCTTATAATAAATTTATTAATATATAAACACACATAACCTATTGGTTTTGTTTCTCTGGAGCACACAATGTTGTACTGTTTAGTTAATATTTGGTGAACAGATCTGATCTCTCAGAATGAAAAATCCTTCTAATAACACCAGTTTTTCCTCTCTACCTATTGAAAAACAAAAGGTTTTTTGCCATTTCAAATGTTCCTAAATCCTTAAATGAGCAAAATCTGTGTCCAGTTTTTGAATTCTCTAATAGGGACAACTTTTTTGATGGATTTAAACATCTACCTCAAAAGAATAGGTTTAGAGTTTCAAGTTGAATTTTAGTCTTTGATCCTGAAATCAATTTCTGATGAAGAAAAGCAGCTCTGGTTTTGACTGGAGAAAGCAAAAAATATCAAAATGACTTTTTTGACATTAAACAGCTGTTTTTAAAAATTCCATGATTTCATTGTAAGTGAATAAGACACATGTGGATTAAATTTCCTTAAAATATACAAGGTTTGAAAATTTAAGGGAAACTGGTTTGGGTTTGATTGATTGAAAAGCCTTTGCAACCCAGTGCTATCTCCTTCTTCCCTGCCTCTGCCTGTGAGTTTTCTTCTTGCAAACAGCTTGGAATTCAACTTATAGAAGAGTGATCTCAGGAATGTAAAAGATGTTGAAAATCAGCCCTGGGAGTTGTTTCTGAAATTTAATGAACCCAAACCAGTCACTACATGCAACTCCTGAAAGCCTCCTTCTGAGAGCCTCATACAACCAGAAAAATACTAAGCTATTTTCAAATTACGTTAAAATTGCCTTTTTAAACACTGTATCATTGAAATTTAGATATTTATTCCTAAATCTAATATAATTTCTAGACTTATGAATTGTTTGATCCTTTATTTTTGAAGGTAGTTATTTCACTTCATTAAAAAGAAATTTAGCAGTTTTCTTTGGAGTGTAAGATATTTTCCAGGAGAGAAAAACACAGTTGTTAAGTTTCAGATGAAGTTGTGAATGAGCATTCATTCAAATGGCCTTCTCTGAAATTCTGCAGTTGTAAACCCTGATTTTAGAAAACAGAGGGTTTGGGGCGCCTGGGTGGCTCAGTGGGTTAAACCTTTGCCTTAGGCTCGGGTCATGATCTCAGGGTCCTGGGGATCGAGCCCCACATCGGGCTTTCTGCCAGCAGGGAGCCTGCTTCCCCTCTCTCTCACTCTCTGCCTAGCTCTCTGCCTACTTTTGATCTCTCTCTCTCTCTGTCAAATAAATAAATAAAATCTTTAAAAAAAAAAAGAAAGAAAGAAAGAAAGAAAGAAAGAAAGAAAGAAAGAAAGAAAGAAAACAGAGGGTTCTCTTGGTCTCCAGTTCAGAGCAAGATTCACAGTATAAGCACAGCACATACTTTTTCTTATTGTTATGTACATGTTTTATTTGGGTGTCTCTATTAAACTATACTTGTTAAAGACGAGGAGGTCCTGGGAGGTGTCTATTGCATTCTTTTAAGGGCTCAAAATTAGTAAAAGCAAAGATTTTACCTCACTGCTGCTAAAGTGAGCAACAAGTTGGTGAAAGGTCACGTGGGGTAAATGATATATCTGGAGGGTCCCAGGGTATACATGTCCATACAAGCTCACCCACCAGACCGCTGTGGTCTGCTCTCTGCACACACATCCTGTGGTTTGCTGAGTCAATAATTGAAGTTCTCAAAGCTTCTTCCCCAACAAAAACAATATAGGCTGTAATAAGGTTGTACTGACTTTGTTGTATGGAGAATTAGACAGAGAAAGAGAATCAATGAAAGAAGAATCCATTGTTAGATTTATTATAACATTGCCATCAACAACAAAAAATTATTTAGCAGCATTATAAGGCAATATCCCTTTGGATGCGGAGTATAAGATGTAAGCTATACCTGTACAGAATTTACAATTTAGTTTAGGAGATGCTAATATGTAGTCTGTCTGTCTCTACACACACACATACACAAATGTGGCTATATAAAAACACACACAAATTAAGGCAGCATGTAAGAAATATCCAGAAGTTGGTACAAATGACAACCATTCCAGAATTTTAGAGAGAAATGGGTCCATCTGTGATTTTCTGTTTTGGTTTGGTTTTGGTTTTTCAGAGTGGATACAGAAGAACAACAGAAGATGTGAGGAGGAAGAAGAAAAGAAAGAATTTCCCCAACACCATACGTTTTTACCGATGTCCATGATTAGAGTCTGAACCACAGCGGTGACTACAAGCATCAGCACAGAAAGACATGAATTTGGGAGATATTTGGAAAACAGGAGGCCACATTTCTTATGCTTTTATTGTCCCTTCTTGAGAGAGTTTGCTACCCACCTACAGGAATGTTCCTTAAGGGGCAAAGACTAGATTTATTTATTTTTTTCCAAATCCACCTTGTACTAATAGTTTTGTAAAATGCAATAAAAATGATTTAGTATAAAAATAATATAGAAAATAAACACTTTCAAAGTTTCAGTATTTTATTATTAAATCCTTCAAACATAAGATTACATTTTAGCCAGCTTCATAAGAACAAATCTAATATGGGAAAATAAAAAAATAAAATTAAAAACTGTAAATGTTCATAAAGTGTGCATATTGTCAATAAATACAGAAAATTGCTACTATACTCATAACCTTTTATTGATTTGTAATTACGACTAAAAAAACCTAGTGAAATAGTGATTCCCAACAATAAAAGCCCATTTTCATACTTTAAAATATCAACATTTAAAATTTTTAGTACAGCAAGTGAGCTTGTTTTTTGCTTGTTAATGTATTTAATCTAGGTTGGATTGATGACAACAGAAGACAACATATATATCTAAACTGCTTCAATGTTTTGTTTTAATTATATTCATAGTAGAGACAACAGCATCCCAGAGATACACGAACAAGAATGAAAATAGCCATTCAGCACATGCAAAAATCTTCCTATTTAATTAATCCAAAATGAAGCGAAGAACACTGTAGTTTTAAAATTCATAGTTATTCTTTCATCAGTAACCAGATCCAATCATTGATTTTATAAAGTTAAATTTAAAATACCTTTCAATGAATCTTATACACATTTGACTTCCGGTTGACAAACTTACCTTAAAATATCACGAGCGATACCTTCGTTTTGTCGCACGTAGGACCCCACCGACCTCACATCACTTGTGACATGAGTGTGGTGGTCTCTAATGGTTAGACAGCGACTACTCACCCTCGGGACTATTCTTCATAATCCTTATCACCATTTACCTTGAAATCATTGTTTGTTTACTTTTTCCACATCCATTTTCTCCATTAAAATGTACCTCCATCAGAGCAAGGACACTGTTTATCTTGTCACAGCTGTGGCTGCCAGCATCTTATATGGAAGGGATACGTGACTATTTATGAAATGAATTAATTAAGAATTAGTTTAAAGGCACCAGAAGATGATGACCGTGTGAGAGAAAGGGCAAAGGAAGGAAACTGACATTTATTCAGCTTTAATCGTGTCAAGGCTTACACGGGGCATGTGACTTGCTTTATCTCATTTCACCCTCATGCTAAAGCTGTGAAACAGATGTTATCATTCCTGCTTTAAAAAAGAAGGGAATTGAGGTTCAGAGAGGTTAGGAAACTTGCACAGGGTCACATAGCTAGTAAATGATAGAGCTGGGATTTGAAGAATTTGGCTCCGACCCTGACAGGATTTGTTGAGTGATTACATGTGTGCAAGAGTCTGGGGAAGGGGGTATACATTAATACACTAATACAAAGGAGCACTAAACTTAAAGGAAGAACATGACGGGATTCAAGGAGTAAATATGCATTTGGTTTGGGCAAGTTTTGTTGTTGATATAATCACTTACCATGAGCCTAGGATTGAGATGAGGATGAAGACCTGAGGCAGGAGTTGCTGTGACGTCTGCCCTTGACTGTGAAACACTTTCACATATACAGTGCGACAGTCTACATAGGATACTCAGTCCACACTATAAGCTGGGTTCTGCACATCTCTAAAATCTTGAACAATCCAAGAGGAACAGCTGATCCTCTACCTGAGAACTCCAATATGCTAATGGAAATAAGCCAGAAAGAGAGAAAAAAATGTATGACCTCTCTTATACATCAAACCTAAAAAAGTCAAACTTAAAGAAACAGAGTAGAATGGTGGTTGCCTGGATGTGGGGAGCAGGGGAAATGGGGAGATGTTGGTCGAATAGTACAAACTTTCAGCTATAAGAGGAATAAGTTCTGAGGATATAATGTACAGCGTGGTAACTATGATTAATAACACTGTATTGTATACTTGAAAATTGTTACAAGAATAGATCTTAAGTGTTTTCCCCACAAACACATAAGACAATAACTATGAAACTATGTAAGATAGTGGATATGTTAATTAACTTGACTGCAGTAATCATTTCACAATGTATATCAAATTATCATCTCATGCACTTTAAATGTATGCAATTTTATTTGTCAATTATAGATCAATAAAGCTGGGGGTGTGGGAAAGAACCCCATACTCAGAGGCATCTCCTACGAGTACGCTCATTTCGCCATCTGGTTCTCTATCAAAACCAATGCTATGCTTATTGGCATAGCAATTTTCAGAAATGAGTTTGTACTGGTGAAGTGAGTGACTTCTTAATTTTTTCCCTGAAATGTGCTTTCAGTGAAAGTAAAAGTATTAATAAGATGTGGATCGGATCAAATACTTTAGAAGAACACGCTACCCATCCCTTCACATGCATAAACAGAGAAGGAGAAGCTAGCAGAGCTAGTAGCCTGTGTTCTTAATGATGCCATTGGTGAGGGTCACCCATGAACTTTGGAGGACTCAGCTTGTCAGAAGCTGATACTAGGGGTGAATAGAATCTTGGTATCTTCTCAGTTTTGCAGAAGAGATTAAACATAATTGTTTCTTTTGTGATTACTTTTTAATAAATATTTAGATAATAAATGTCTTATATATGTAGCAGAATTTGCTCTGAAACTTGCTTTCATTATTACCTGATAGTGATAGTGGAGTGTAGCTAGCTCCCACCCTTTCCAATTCTTTTTTTTTTTTTTTTCCTGTGACTACTGTTATCCACCAAAAAAGAACCTAAAATTTGTGTTCAGATCAGCCGGCTGCAAGAGCTGACCACATACAATTGGTTGTTCACATCATCCAGGAAAAGTATGAAAAATGAGAAGACCACAGGTCAGACACCGGCTGTCCTTCGGTATTTAGAAATGCTGAAGAAAGAGGAGTCCATAAAGAGATTGAAAAGTAATCCAAGTAAAGAGAGAAGGAGAACCAAAGCTCAGTTGTCATCCAAACCAGAAGATTTAAAAGTTTTAAGGAAAGAGTGATGAGCACTTTCAAAGACTTTTAAAAAGCCTAATAACACCCAACCTGGGGGGAAAAATGTTGATTTTAACTATTAGTACTTTACCGATGACCTCAGTGGGAGCTGAACAAAGGTAAAGAGCAGATGTAAGGCCTGAAGTCAAAGTTCAGTACACTGAACGCTGAATGGGCAATAAGAAAGTAGAAACAATAATGTGACTTGAGAAGTTGGACTATTAAAAGCTAAAGAGGGAGTCAGTTGGATGGAGTATGCAAAATAAAAGTGGCTGTTACTTGTATTTTTCTTTTCAGGTTCTAGAATCTTGAATACGAGTTGAGGATACATTTAAAGGAGCAGCTGATATACAGAGCAAGAAAAAAAGCAGGAAGAAGACTGACCAAGAGGACAGATGAGGGGAAATCCATTGAAAATATGGCTGGAGATATAGGTAAGATTGGGCTGAGTGGAGTTGTGTGTTCTTTCTGCTTTCAGTTTCACCATGAGGCGGCAAGGAAATGCATGTGTGTAATTTGGCAGAGTGGAGGGAGGTTTGCTGCGGGAAACTGCAGAGAGGGAAAGAGGATGCCCAAGGGTAGTACTAATTTATTTGTACTAATGATTTGGAGAATTAGATAGGAGACACCATTTCTTTGGAAGGTGGGTTCCTTATTATCTTGCTTAGGTTTATCACACTGTTTCTGCCCTTAAAAAGAATTAAGAGAGGCACACCTGGATGGCTGAGTCAATTAACTGTCAGACTCTTGGTTTCAGCTCAGTTCTAATCTCACGGGTAATGAGATCCAGCCCTGCTTCAGGGTCCACGATCAGCAGACAGTCGGCTTGAGATTCTCTCCCTCTGCCCCTCCGCACACACCTGCGTGCGCACTCACTCTCTCTCAAATAAATAGATCTTTTAAAAAAATGAAAATAAAACAACTAAGAGGGACCACGATCAATTATTAATTACTAATAAGAATCTCATAGAGACAGCCCATAAAGAATGTGTGTACTGCCTGACATGTCTTCCCTTGGCTTTCCCAGGCAGCAAGTCCCAACCAAAGGCAATTTATTAATGTGTTGCTTACTTGTACCTTTCCAAAGGTGATGGAAAGTTCAACAGTTGTAAGCTCAATGGTAACAACAATATAAACTCTACTGAATAATAACTGCTTGTATTCTGCCATAATGAAATAATTATAAAATTCTTATATAATTAATGTACAGGGGCACCTGGGAGGCTCAGTGGGTTAAACCTCTGCCTTCGGCTCAGGTCATGATCCCAGGGTCCTGGGATCCAGCCCCACATCGGGCTTCCTGCTCTGTGGGGAGCCTGCTTCCTCTTCTCTCTCTCTGCCTGCCTCTCTGCTTACTTGTGATCTCTGTCTGTCAAATAAACAAATAAATAAATAAATAAATAAATAAATAAAATCTTTTAAAAAAATTAATGTACAGATAACTTTGCATTTAAATCAGTCAAGAAGCTGTTTATATACTGCAGAGAGTTATGAACTCTCCCTATCTTTGATCTGAAGAGCATTCAGGGATAACCAGATCAAACCTCTCTTTAGATTTCATTTTTTACTTATCAGAAAATGAAGTGCTTCTTTAAAAAAAAACAAAACTTATTTTTTGAAAAGATTGTATTTATCTGTCAGAAAGAGAGCAAGAGCGGGTGGGGGGAGCTGCAGAGAGGAGGGAGAAGCAGGCTCCTCACTGAGCAAGGAGCTAGTCCTGGGGCTCCATCCCAGGACCCGGGGATTATGACCTGAGCCAAAAGCAGACGATTAACTGACGGAGCCACCGGCATCTCCAGAATCCGAAACTTATATATGTGCTCTGCCTGGAATATTTGAAGGCCGTTCCACAATTTTATTACTATCTATTGCCTAAAACGGGATTTGTATTTAGGGCATATGTAGAGCATCTAAGAAATACTTGGTAAAGGATTTGAATGTATTCCTTATATGTACTCCAGCAGAATGCTGCCACTAAGATCTTTCAAAACTTTTCTCTCACTACAGCGAGAGGCACTTGTGTCCGTAGCTGTTAGTGAGCATCCTGTTTACAGCTGATATCCTTACAAACCTGGAGGTATTGTACTTCCCACACCACAGCAGCAGACATGTGTGCATGTACTAACATCCTGTGTAGAAAGCATTTCGTTTCTAACATCACAACACTGTGTTCTATGAATAAGTGGGAGAATTCTCTCACAGGAGTTCAAACAATTGGCTATCACACCTTTTTGAAGTTCATAAAAACCTTTTTGATTTTCAAAGGCTTTACCAATCAAGGAACAATAGAGGCTAGAATTTTCACACAATCATTTAATGCTAAAATGGGGACAAACACAATAGCTGTTTTGTCATAAATTAACATCCCAGCCATTTATGAGCCTTTGGTGAAGTTGTGAAGAGAATGAAGGGGGAAGAAAAGGGGGGGGGGGAATCTAATTTTATTGTTCTTCATTTTTTTCAAAACAATCCCTACCTTCATTTGGGGGAGAACAAGAGAAAAGGAAATGCATAAGGAAATGCATATAAATATCATTGAAAATGTTTTTCTTTTTTCTTTTTTTAAAGATTTTATTTACTTATTTGAGAGAGATCACAAGTAGGCAGAGAGGCAGGCAGAGAGAGAGAGGGGGAAGCAGCTGAGAAAAGACTCTAATGCAGGGCTCGATCCCAGGACCCTGAGATCATGACCTGAGCTGAAGGCAGAGGCCCAACCCACTGAGCCACCCAGGCACCCTGAAAATGTTTTTCTAATACAAATTTTAGAAATATCTCCAAGTACCACCTTACTAGATGCACAAACTTTCTCAGATTCTTTAAACTGACTTAAATGTAAGAATCAGTTATTCCCAAAGCACACTTTTGGCATACGGAAAAGGCAATTAACTCCTTCAGTCCATTGTAACCTAACTAGAAAAAAAGTTGGGACGCCATAAATCTGGAGACTAAATGAGGTTCTGACTCAGATTAATCGTGTTATTGAACATCTTCCCCCAGTCTGCTCAAAGCCCAGTTGCAGTACCTTCCCACTCAGCACTGGTCCTAGAATAAAGAAACCACGGACCTGCACTGAGAGGAAATAAGTCATCGTTATGCTATCTAAAATTAAAGTACCTATTCCTGCTTTACAGTTTATCAGATGTTTGGTCCGGATGCTGATTGTTTTAAAAGTTTGTCTAAACATAGTATATTTCCTAAAGGAATGTTAGCAAACTAAACACTCACTTCCAGTGACAACATCCTAAATTTTATTAACATAACTAAGATAAATGAGTAAACAGACTCAGTGCTAGTCAGAATGTGTACTTACCAGGAAAGCTAAACTCATGACAGAATATGATTTATGCTTCTTACTGTAAATTATTAATTAGCAGCCTGAACAAGGAATTTACCTAGTGCTAAATTCTTGGAAGTAAGAAACATTACCCTTCCAATTGTGAACATAAAGTCATTAACAGCCTTTTTACCTAGCTCCTGATAAAATTATTTGCATAGCAGTAAGTAAACAAAAACCAATGAATTTGATAGAACAAACAAGTATCAGAACTCTATTCCCTATCACATCGTACACATACTTGTGGTTTGGATTTTTTTTTTAGTGAAAAATAACATTTAGGGATGGAAACTTGTGTAAACCACGATGTTTATTTTCTCAAGGTTGTTTTTAAGCTGTAAATTGAAAAGGAATCCACTTTTCTGGATTGAAGTTTTAGCCGTTGGGGATTACAACAGCTTTGCTTAATTTTTCCCCTTTATTTTTAAGTTCCCCACACTTTCATCCTCTTCCTGAATGAAGAATAATTATTTGGCTGAAATTTATTTTCAGCACATGACTAAAAAAATCTTTTGAAGAAGCTCAAAATAACACAGGAAATGCTGAAGGGTTAATGGCTCCGACTCCTAGTTATTTAGACTTACAGAAAAAAAATTAAATAGATCAATGTGTGTGGTAAGGACTCTTAAGACATTTTTAATGAAATAAAAATTGGTCTATCCAGCAGGTAAACACAGCATTCTGGAGGGTACTGGGGGATCTTGGGGAAGAATTATAATAACGCAGGTCAGTACACCATCTACTACTCCGGAGTTGTCTTAAGGAACTGGGTTTCTCAAAGCTTCGATTGTGTAATGCCGCTGAGTCATTTAGGAAATTATGAGACTGAATCCTGTAAGATGCCACTGGGTCCAACAAATATTGTGCTTTTCTTCTTCCATCTCTTTCAACACATCTGCATAGTCTTCTTGGTTTGAAGGTCATCCAGCTGCCATATGAGTAACCATAGCCGATCCTTCCTGTAACTGATTTTAGTTTTCCGCTTTTCCCTTAATTAATAATCCATGCCGAAGTTTGGTCTTTTGTTCACTCTGGTTTACTATGGGATCTGACGAGGCAATGATCACACAGCTCACAACCGAAGAGAGCTGTCTTTCATTCCGTTAGCCTGGCTTCTAGCATAAGCTACAAGTCGTGAAAAGAGTCACTGCAGTCAAAGACTCCTGTTCCTAGAAAGGTACCAAGCCATCTATGGCATGACTTCTGAAGTGCTGTTACAGTTGGCAAGAGCTATATAAATGGTATCATTTACAAAAGGCAAAAGTTTTTAAGGTATTTAAAAATAATTAGGACTCATGTTCTAATGTGAGAAAAAAAAAAAAAAAAAAAAGCCTAAAATGTTAGGGGGAAGAAAAGGAATAAAGTAGCTATAGAAATGTTAACATATAACCTTTAAACCTCTTGAAAAATGCCTGTGAGTACATTATGTCTGAACACTCTGTCTCTCTCTCTCTTTTGTTTTTTTTAATAACTGGCTTTTAGATTGAGTCCTAACTGAAATAACAACCTAAAGATCAATTTTTAATATATCTGTTTACTTTAATTTATTGATGATACTCATATTTGATAGCAGGTTCTAAGTCCTTCATGAAGACTTCAGAAATGTTGCTAATAAGCCAAAGGTAGATTCTTACACATGACACTAGGTCGTCCACTCAGGAAGCATTATTAAACAGCTGTTGCATGCATTGCACAAATGCTTGGAATTTGGGTACAGAAGAAGTAAAAGACACTGTTCTTAGAGGAATGTTTTTTAAAGATCAATTTATTTGTTTGAGAGAGAGAGAGTATGCAGGGGCAGAGTGGAGCAAAGGGAGAGGGAGAGAGAGAATCTCGAGCAACTCCTTGCCGAGTGAGGAACTCAACAACTCAGGGCTCCGTCTCACAATCATGACCCAGGCTGAAATCAAGAGCTGAATGCATAACTGGCTGAGCCACCCAGGCGCTCCCGTCTTAGAGGAATTTTTACACTCCTTGGCATAAAAGAATGAGTAGCTTTTGTTGCCTCTTCCTCTTCTGACCATTTCCTAAATTCTGCCCACACTGTCTTCTCTTTCGCTTATCAACTTCCATGGAAATTCTTTTTGGTCAAGTCCAGGGCCTATACTACAACTTATCACTCATTAGGTAATATATCCAAAATCTCTGTTTTTTATCCCAAGCTCTTGCTCCAGCTTCACAGTTGTGATTTCCTTTGCCTTCTGGATAGATCTATGTATGTGTCCCACAGGTACTTTAAAAACTGCAAGTTGATGTAGATTCTCTGTGTCTTGCTTCTTCTACTTCCCCTAGGCCTGTTAGTGGCTCACAAAACAGGAATCCCTCTCACTCGTATCATATCACTAATATCATCTAGGAATTGAGTTGAGTTTCTTGAGGTGAGTGAGTAAAGGGAGAATATTTTATCATTTACCTTTTTATCTCAAGTCCTAAATATGGTACCTGGAACATGGTTGCATTTCATTAAATATCTGTACAATTTAATTGAAAGGAAGGACACTGCATCAATTTTTTTCAGTTTTGAGAGCTGAAGTGACATAGAATTAAGGCACTACCGGGGAGGAAATAATTCAGGAAAGACAAGAAAAGCTAATGTGTTTGAACAGGCAAGTTAGGATCCAAATCTTAAAGGAAATGGTGTTAACATGGCATGGAGGAAATCTCTGTTCCACAGATACAGATAATCTTTTCTGACCTTACATGGTTATTTCACAAATACAAGGTTTGGGCCATAAAGGAGAATTAGAAAGATAAAGAAGTCTCAATTTCTGTCATCACTGTTGAAAAGCCATTTAAGACTATTCCATTAAGATGGAAGAATAGCAATGGTACTCATGAATGAGAGATGGCAACATTTTCAGGATATCTTGTACCACACCATAAATACAGCATAATCTCAAATTTAAATATACAATCAATTTTGGTTTTATTTCCTTACCTGAGTTCTTTATCCAGTTCTAATATCCAGTTATATAAGTTTACTTTATTCTGAGATTGTAGACTTTGCCCTGAACTGAGAAGCAGAAAATTCAGGATATAGCTGTGGTCCCATATCCAGAAAGCTGGAAAATCTGTTACCACTATCCTGGGTCTTGTTTTCTTCTTCTTTAAATACAAAAGCTAAATTAGGATGCATAGTTTATAAACTATGTTAGTAATACAACCATTTTTATAATTTGATTTTTTAATGCTTCCTATTGTCAAAATTCAAAACGTAAAGGCATAAGTGAAAACTCCTTACCCTCCATAATCCGTTCCCCAGACAGATGGCACTAAGGCTCCCAATTCTTGTATATCTTTTCTGGGATAGTTTAAGTATTTTATAAATGTCTTTATAAAACATGTATATGGATATGTGTTATATGAAATAAATATAAAATATACTCGTATTTACTTTATTTATCAAAATGGGGCATATATTATTCATTCCTTTCTGAGCCCTGAATTTATAATTAATTATATAATTTGGAAATCCTATCATTGTGGAGATTACCCATCTTCTTTCATAGCTGCATGATAATCTATTGTATGAATGTACAATCATTTACTTAGCCAGTCCCTATTAGAAGATAGTTAGATTGTTTCAATCTTTTACAATTATAGAAAACACTTCAATGGGGTCTGCCTTCAGCTCAGGTCATGATCTCAGGGTCCTGGGATCAAGTTCCACACTGGGCTTTCTGCAGTCATGCCTCCTCTTTGCTTACATGGCATCTGTACACATTTAGTGTGTGGTAATTTTATATTTTATCTTAATTTTCTCTACAAATACTTGAGGCCAGGACTATATCTTACTTCTCTAAGACACTGCTTATAATAGAACTCAATTAATGCTCAACATTAAATCAATAATATAGTGATTCAGTGGACATGAACAATGCTTACATTTCTTACCCATCATCTTCAACCACATGTAGAATTTTTATTTTTTTAGCTTAAAATTCAATTAAATAGATTAAAGCCAATAGACAGTGAAAATAATTGTTCACTGAGAAGAAGTTCTTCAGGTGATTGATCAGTGACTTCCCAATGGACCTTCATACTTTTGAAAAAATCAGGAAAAATGTCAAACTGTGCACCTGTTTATTCAAAATGAACCAAAGTTATCAGGCTATTTCTCAACCTATGAAGTACTTAGAACCATGGATTTCTTTGCACTAATTTTCTTCAAAGATCTTTTTATATATAAGATAACTCTTAGCCATTAGTGAAACAGAATCACCTCACCCCCCCACACACACAGAGTCTGATTTTAGATGTATCATAAAAACTTCTCTATCTCTACAATACCATTTTCATTCAGCTTATTGAAACCTCAAAATCTTGTCTGAGATAGGTTCATTTGCCTAAAGATTACTTCCTCTCTCAAAATGGAAATAACATGTACTATCAAATAATCAACAAAGTTATTGATCATCTACTTTATGCAAATGCTTTGAAGATTAAATTTTTTGAACTCTATCCATGGAGTATATAGTTGTCTGGGTCTCAAGATATGAAAATTAAGCAGTCCATTGAGTGAAAGGGATTGAGAAAGGGAAAGCTCGAAACACAAACATTTTTTACCCTGCTTACTTGTTCATAGCCATCAACTGTGTAGTCCTATGGGCCACAACCTGTATTAATGTAAGTTTCAGAGCATGTTTAATCTTAAATAACCAATATGGCATCTGTTTATTCAAGTTAACAAATATTAAATGCCTACTGTATGCCAAGTACTTTTCCAGGTGCTTGGGATATAACAGTGAATGAAACAGAAAATCCCTTTCCTATTGAGCATATATACTACTGGGAAAAGTTGAATAATAAAAAATAATTGTAATAAATACACAAATTAAACAGTTTTTTAAGAGAGTGATAAGTGCTGTGGGAGAATAGAGCACTAGGGGGGGATCAAGGATGCCAGAGGTGGAGGAGGTTGCAATTTTAAATAAGGTGATCAAGAGCAAGGCACACGGAGTTTGTAATATGACACAACTCAAAAGTTTAAGTGTAAAGAGAGCCAGCCATGAGGCTATCTAGAGAAAGAGTGCTCTTGGAAGCAACCAGGGCAAAGGCAATAAGATGGGACATGCTTGGCATGTTCAAGTAGCACTGGGAGGCTAATGTGATGGAAATGAGAGATCAAGGCAGAGAATAGAGAAAGAAATGAAGTCCTAGAAATACTGGGGTGAGGGATGGAGGCATTGTCCTCCTAGGAACTGGATTGACTCTGCATGAAATGGGAAGCCATTGGAAGGCTTTAAGCAAAGGATTGTCATAATGTGACTTACAGATTACTCTGACTCTGTATTAAGAAGAAACTGTAGCGAGGCAAGGGTAGTAGCAGGGAGACTAGCTGGGAAGCTATTGCAACAATCTAAGTGAAAACACTGGGTGTCTGGACTGGGATAAGGTCACAGGTAAGAAGTGATCAGGTGTATTTTGAAGATAGACCCAACAGCATTAGCTGGTGGGATTAAATGTGGGATATGAGAGAAAGAGCAGGAAAAAGTGGACTCCAAAGCCATGGGCCTGGAATCATCATCAAATGACAGGGCAGGAGACTGTAGGGAGAAAAAATTGGAAGAGAAGGCCAGAGTTCCATGTTAGAGATGTTAAGTTTAAGATCTTCTTTAGCCATTCAAATGGAAGTTTTCAGTAGGCAATTTGACCTACAGGACAGAGGTCTGGAAAAAAGATATAAATTTGGGAGTCAATGGCATATACACAGAATTTAAACTGACAAGACTAATTGAGAGGTTGTCAGGAATCGGGGGGAGGGAGGGAAAAACCTGTAAGAGGATAGCAAGAAGTAGAAACCAGTGGCAGGGAAGGAAAAACCAGGAAAGCGTGACATCCTCAAAACCAAGAGAAAAAAATATATATCTACAAGGAAAGATGCTTTAACTCTGCCAAAGGCAGCTGATATGTTAGGTGAGATGAGTTCCGGGAACTGGCCATATGTGCATTTAGCAGCATGAATGTTATTGGTGAGCACAGCAAGAGTGGACGGCAGGATGGGGGCAAACTCTTGATAGGAGGGAGTTTGGGAGCTAGAAACAGACAGTGTGCATAGACACCTGCTTCAAAGAAAGAGATATAACTAATAAATCTGTTTTACAAGACCCAAAGAGTGCACTTGTCCAAATGCATAGAATATTAACCAATAGACCTGGGACCCGAAACCAAGTGTGCAGGAATTCAGCCTCTGCTCTCTTCACCACCGCATTATATTGCCTGGGATCTGCCCTGTTCACAGATACAATAATTCAGTGAAGGGAGAAATATACATTAGAAGTGTAATTGTGTCTTATCTTTTGTGTTTTTCCACCAAGAATTCAGACCAGCCTTCCTACAACCTTCCACAGCATAAATTTCCTTCTCACCTTTCAGTGTCAGTCTCTGTGTGGCCTTATTTTTTGCTTGTTTATACATCTTAATCCCCTTAACCTATTTTGCCCACCCCCTACCCCTTCTTCTAGCAACCACCAGTCTTTTCTCTGTATTTAAAAATCTGTTTCTGTTTTCATTTTTTTGTTTGTTCCCTGTGTGGCCTTCTTATTATCTCACTTTTGTAACCACTTATCCTCACTCATCTGACTCCCTCCTCTTAAAAAAAAAAATTATCTTGTTTACCTACATGTCCAATTACCATATTCAACTGTTTCCAGGTCTCTGAACCCACGCTTTATTTCCTGTTTACCTAGAAATCCTATCCTTTTGTCCATTTCCTCTCCCCAGCAATCTGTGAGATTTATTTAAAAAAAAAAAAAAAATTTACCACTGATGCTGGCTGAGAGGTTAACATAGCTCAGATCGTCCGAAAATAGAGTGAAGAATCTTTGTGTACTTCTATATGGTTGAGGCTGGAGGAAGTAGCCGGCAAGCAATAAACCAAACTGGAGATAAAGCTCCAGAGTAAGTTAGATTTCTAGTAAGATCCCTAGTGGTGTTGGCAAAAATGGATTCAAGGGTGGCAAAAAGCAATATGGTCCATAGCATGATAAAGAGAGGAATTGGAAAACAGAGTTTCATGCCAAAAGGCTGGCAGGACATACCAACTGAGGATACTGAGTGAGTCTGGTAATGATTGACCTGGGCCAATCAGATGGCAGGGAAGTTTGTCAACGCGAGCCCATGAAACAAATGACTTAGCATGAGTGTCTTCCTTTTCCTTCTCTCCTCATTGCATGTCTTCAAGAGTCTGTGGCTTATTTGTTCCATAAAGTACTACCCAAACTCCTCATACTGGAAATTCATAGTCATGGTGACAAGCCCAGTATAAACAAAGCCTCTGTTTTACAATGCACTCTATTTTAGGTCACTTGAAATACTGATTTCTTCACAGGTACCACTAACCTTTGTTGACACGACAATCCTAGTCATAATGCACATTTTTGCAACACACGGATCTATCCCTGACAATATATGCATTTTTCAGCCTGTTTTTGCATACGCTAAGCTGTTCCATGTGTACTGCCGGCTCTATCTCAGTGAAAGCCCGTGACTCATGATCTAGGGCTCTGAGTCATGATCTGAAGTTATGTGAATTAGTTTTAATTTGGTGTTTCCAGCTATCAGTACGAGCCTTGCCTGCTGAGAGCTTTGTTTTGTTTTCCTTCCTAGCACTTGGAACGTGCTTAATTGGTTGTTGATAACTTCCACAGTGTGCATTTTACACGATGGAGTGAAAGTTTTCTCAATGGCAAGCAAAAAGAACAAAACAAGTAGGCACTACAGAGAAATGGTATTGTGAAAGACACGAGTCCAGAGAAAAACAGAGATTTGGGAGATTAAATATTTCTTGTTTGCTTCATTATAAAGCAATTCACATCATCTTCTCACTGCAGATTACAAATGAGGATGATAACCTTGGAGAACAAGGTAGATAAGGGAGGAGGAGCTGGGAGGGAGAAGTCTTGTCTGTTCATGTGTACATGTGTCTCTGAGATTAAATTGTTGTACCAGAGAAAACTGGATTAAATAAGAAGATAACATGCAAGCACCCAGTGTTTCTACCATAGCCTAATGGCTCAGAAAAAAAAAAAAAATCTGAGGCTATAACATCATTTTATATTCTGACACAGTCTGGTTTTGAAAGGCTTTATGAACTGGCATCTGAGAAATGCTCCTACAGTTGAACTCTCTGGTTTAGGAAACGTGTAGACAATGATCTCAGTAAATTCACATATAGGTTAGAACAGACAGGGAAGAGAACTTTCATTGTTAAGGTGTTTAGAAGGAGGATCTTCGAAGTGTATCATTTCCCTTTTGTTTTCCCTTTGTTGCTCTATTTCAATTTAATCTTCGCTGATTTTCTGTCATCATTTTTTCAGTAAAAATGTTTAATTTGCTAAATTAAATGTAGCAATATATACACAGTTAACACAAATATACATGGCTAACACTTTATTATTTATTCTCAATGGATAATACAGAACTAATTTTTATTTCATGCTATAACATATTATGTTTCTTTTCCAAAATTCATCTACTTTTGGTCTATAACAAGATATTAATAAAACAAGAAGGCCAAATATCACGTAGCATCCAGGATAAAGTGAGTCTGTGGTTCCATGCTTTTTTATGTCTTACAGATGTGACTAATTCAGAAGCAGGTTGCTCTTGAATAGAAACACACTGCATTGCACTTTAACAAAAACAGATCTATTTCTTTATCACTTTCTTCTTTACTTTCCTTTGAAAAATATTCATGGAGTCTCAGCTATTGTGTAGACATTGTGATAGATGTCATAGATAAAGATGTGAACAAGAAGAGCAGACACATCCCTCATTCTCATGGACCTTAACATCCAGAGATGTGGCCAGTTGTTTTTTTTTTTTTTTAAAGGTTTTATTTATTTATTTATTTGACAGAGAGAGATCACAAGTAGACAGAGCGGCAGGCAGAGAGAGAGAGAGGGAAGCACGTTCCCTGCTGAGCAAAGAGCCCAATGCGGGACTCAATTCCAGGACCCTGAGATCATGACCTGAGCTGAAGGCAGCAGCTTAACCCACTGAGCCACCCAGGCACCCAATGTGGCCAGTTGTTGAGGAAATCCCAATTGTCAATATCCTATAGAAATGTATAATGAGTTATATATTAACCTGTGAGTCAGGCTTCCTGGGACCTAAAGTAGAATAAACATAAAGCCAGATGTCAAGGAGATTTGGGCGAGAGAGTACATTCCAAGCTGAAATTTGGTAGAGTGGGTCAGATCATGACCAGTCATGGATTGGTCAATCCTTCCCCTGAACCCAAACCTGGAGATGCCACAAAGTTAAAAAGGAATTTGATGGATCCCAGAATCTAAATCAAAGACTATAATGTTCTGGAACTATGTTCTGGAGAACCAGATCCCACAGAACCCAGAGGAAAGCTTTCTAGCCCTGTACCATACTCTGCATACTATCTGGCCAACTAAGTGCCTGCTCTGCGGTACCAGGTTCAAGGAATGCACAGAAAACATAAGTGCCAGGGCTTGCCACAGGTGACAGTTCATCTGGGCCTCCCTGGTGCTTGGTGGGTAGGAAGAATAGAATAACCACCTAATGCTAAAGAACCAAGTAGCATCCCATCACTGAACTCCTGCTGGATAACAAGAAGAAAATGTGGCCCCCAGAAAAAAACCAGTGATTGGCACAGGTTGAGGGAGGACAGATTACAAAATACAATATTAAAGACTATTACATCCCTTTGTGGCTATTGCTCTGACACACACTGCAGTTTTACCAAAAGGTATGTCAGCTACGATCCGAGTCGTCACCCGTTCCTTTAGGTACACATCACATCAAGAAAGACACTGATTCCACAAAACTGAACACACAGGCAAAAACACACAAAAAGCCAGACATTTGAGGAATATGTACAAGCTCTAGGAAAGACTCTATCCATAGGAAAGCAAAATTAATGGGTCAGCTTAAAGTATCCAAAATACAGTATTCCTTTGTAAACATCAAGCGTTTAAGAAGGCCATTAGAGATGTTAAACATGAAAATATAATACTGAAATAAAGGACTTAATTTCTTGGGTTGAGAAAACAAAGCATCAAAACTGATTTCAGAAAAGTTCACAAGTGATTCCTTTGACTAATACTGAAATTCCTATACAAAGTGAAACAATTTTTCCTCTCCAATCATCAAATATGTATTTTAAAATTTCTCAAAGCTTTTTTTATGATTTTTCCTTTAGCAGAAATAAAACAATCTGGTATTCATTGCAAAAAAAATCACTTTTTCACAAATAACACAAATAGTATATTAATACATACTTCTTGCACAATCTTCGGCACAGAGTACCAAGAGGAAAAAGTGAACATCTTCCAATAGCACTCTCAACAGAGTTTATCTTTTCCTTTAATAGAAATAAGATTACATGTTATTCTGTAACATGCTTTTTTCATATAAAATAATAATTTGAGGCGTGCTTGGGTGGCTCCGTGGGTTAAATAAAGCCTCTGCCTCCGGCTCAGGTCATGATCTCAGGATCCTGGGATCGAGCCCTGCATCGGGCTCTCTGCTCTGCAGGGAGTCTGCTTCCCTCTCTCTTTCTGCCTGCCTCTGCCTACTTGTGATCTCTCTCTGTCAAATAAATAAACAATATCTTTAAAAAAATGTTTAAAATATATATTTTGAATAATGTAACATATATATATATATATATTTCCATGACGTTACTTATAACTCATCTCTTCTTTTTTAAAAATGTTTTGTCTTGACTTTCTACTTTTCTTCAAAAGTATACAGTTATATGCTAATAAAAAAGCGAATAAAATATGAGTGTATATAGAACAAAGTGAATAGCTCCTTTTTCCATCTATCCCCTTATCCTTTTATCCATTTACACATACACACATGAAAAAGTATTTTATATATTCCCATTGCTGTGAATTCAAGAACTGGGGGGAAAAAGATAGAAAAAGAGGTTTCTACTTGGATAGGTAATGAGAGAGGACTGAATTGGTTTCCTTTCCACGCTGGTGTATAAATTTAAACTCTTGTGCTGTAGTTTAAACATAAATGGAATAAGACTATACGACACCACAGTTTATTTTTTGACTGGATAATATTTCTTGGCAACCATCTCAAGTTAGCATATGGAACTAACTTATAGTATTGATGAATGAGAACTCTCTGTTTTACCACTTCAACCTAGATAGCATCTAGGTCTTTTACCAAAACTATTTGGAATTCTGTTAGGTTGAACTTTATTCTAAAGATAAACCACATGTTCACCATGAAGAGTTTTCTGAATAAACAGTGGTAATACACAGAAGTCTGTCTGGGACAAACAGTAGCAAACTATAGACAGAATTTGAGTTTTCCTTTCATTGGAGTTTATGGAGTTTAATAAAGTTGCAGATGCATCCCATCTTCTGGGCTGCTCTAGGTCTTTCCAAAAATTGCACCTTAAAAACTAGAATGAATTATGATAAAAATCAAGTAGTTATTAGAAAATAATTTCTACAAAAAAGTTGGAAGGGCACATTTAGGGAGTTTTCACAAACACAAAGGAGACAGGAATTATGGTTAGTACTTAATTTTATAGTCAATGCAATTTATAAATACTCTCTTTTCTTAACATTATGTTCATTAAAATAACTCAACTTTTCTTTTGTGATTATGTCAGTAGTTTAGTTTAACTATATTAGAATAACTTACTGGTTTGTAGTAAAAAAAAAAAAAAAAAAGAAAGAAAGAAAAAAAGATACTATCTTTTCCAGAATTTTTGCTATTATAGTTATTGCACAATGATGACTTTTTAAATTTTTTTTTTGAGATTTTATCTATTTTTATTTTTTAATTTAAATTCAATTAATTAACATCCAATGTATTATTGGTTTTAAGGTAGAGGTCAGTGATTCATCAGTTTAATATAATACCCAGTGCTCATTACATTACATGCCCTCTTTAATGTCCATCACCCAGTTACTCCATCCCTCTACTCCCAGCAACCCTCAGTTTGTTTCCTGTGATTAAGAGTTTCATGGTTTGTCTCCCTCTCTGATTTCATCTTTTTTATTTTTCCCCTCTTCTCCTATGATCCTGTTTTATTTCTTAAATTCCACATATGAGTGAGATCATACAATAATTGCCTTTCTCTGATTAACTTATTTCGCTTCACGTAATATGCTTTAGTTCCATCCATGTCCTTGTAAATGGCAAGATTTCTTTTTTTGATGTCTGAGTAGTATTTCACTGTGTGGGTTCTTTCCATAGTTTTGCTATTGTGGACATTGCTAGTATAAATATTCGGGTGCAGTTGTCCCTTCAAATCACTACATTTGTATCTTTGGGGTAAATACTCACTAGTATAATTGTTGGGTTGTAGGGTAGCTCTATTTTCAACTTTTTGAGGAACCTCCATACTATTTTCCAGAGTGGCTGCACCAGCTTGCATTCTCACCAATAGTGTAAGAGGGTTCCCTTTCTACATCCTCACCAACATCTGCCATTTCCTGACTTGTTAATTTTAACCATTCTGACTGGTGTGAGGTGGTATCTCATTGTGGTTTTGATTTCTATTTCCCTGATGCTGAGTGATGTGGAGCACTCTTTCATGAGCCTGTTGACCATTTGGATGTCTTCTTTGGAGAAATGTCTGTTCATGTCTTCTGCCCATTTCTCAGTTGGGTTATTTGTTCTTTGGGTGTTGAGTTTGATAAGTTCTTTATAGATTTTGGATACTAGCCCCTTACAATAATGGCATTATTATACTCATGACATTTTATAGAAAAATTAGAGACATCAAGTTATTTGGTTCTTCAAATACAGGTCTGTATTCTCCTTTTTAACACTGAATATTATACAAGCTAACATTTCTATTAGATTTATTAAATCTCATCTTGTTTAAAAAATCAAAAATTTTTACAGAGAATATTTTTAAATTATTATTTTTATTCAATTACCGTATATTTGAAGATATGAGAACAAAGAGAAAAAAGCAAAAAATAGAAAGTTACAAAGCAATAGGGAGTTTTATATACAGTTCAGTGAATAGTATATGGTAAAAGACAAGAAATAGTGTTACCAACTCACAAATTATTAAATAAACAGTACTTAAATTAATCAAAGTTTTATGTTGCCCTTATTTAAAACAAAGTAATTATTCCCTCTCTCTGGTTCCAACTGTTTTCTTTTGTGTTGTATCTGCTGCTAAATTTAGATCCTTACAGAGAAAGTGATTATCTTATTCCTCTTTATTTCCGCAGAAAAGGATGTAAAGGATACCTTGGTAGCACTTAACACATTCTGTGTTGAATTAATAAAAGGGGCACCTGGGTGGCTCAGTGGGTTAGCCTCTGCCTTCAGCTCTGGTCATGATCCCAGGATCCTGGGATGGAGCCCCACATTGGGCTCTTTGCTCAGCAGGGAGCCTGCTTCCCCCCTCCCCACCTGCCTCTCTGCCTACTTGTGATCTCTGTCTGTCAAATAAATAAATAAAATCTTTAAAAAAAAAAAGACATTTTTCATCCTTCAGGTTAGGATAAGAGAACAATCACAATTTTATTTTGCAACATTTCCCCCCTGGAGTAATAAAAGTTTCCTTGAATCTTTTGTGCATATCATGTCCCAACTGACTTAAATTCATTCTCATCCTGTCATTGGGAACACAAATGTTTTAGTTTTAGGATCTTGGGGCAAGGGGGGAAATACATTCTAATTCTAACTTGACTCCTTTAAGTCAACCTTGCTTTCAGAATATTTTGCAATTATAGTAATATTCCCAAAAAACCACTCTACATTTTTATAAGGCTTTGTAGTATAATTTTCACATGTATTATTTTATTTAATTTTGTAATAACATAACATCAGTGCTATTAAGGAAAAATGTGGAAAAAGTAAGGTAGAAGGATGATTACATGTCACATTGGAGCATTGTTTAATAGGTTTGCCCACAAATTATCAAAACCTCTAGACCAACAAACCATTTCTTTGACATACAATTTATTACTGATCAAAGTCCAAACACTATAATGTTATATGTTACCTTACAGATTTTGTCTGGTAGAGATGCAAATAATTTGTTTAGATGAAATTAAAACCAAAAGATATGGTTTTGTTGCCCTTTGGAATGTTATCTAAGTTTGTATCTAACCTAAAAATCCAACACTTTTTGTTCAGTGCATACAAATGCCCAGTTCCTCAAATGCCTTTTGAATCAGTTTACCATCCTATTTCCCCAACTGACATCAACATTGCCATATTGATATTGATGCTGATATATACTTAGTCTTTATTTATATAATCCCATGTTTTTTAATGTTCTTGAAAAACTATTCTTTGATATTTCCCTGCTCACTCTCAATTAGCTTCCTTGAGTCAATTGTAAAGAAAGAAATACAAAAGAGCTATTATAAATGAAATGGGGGCACATATGATCACTTGAATCAGAGTATCTAATTAATTTTTTGGAGGATAATGACTCATAGGTCTCAAAGTTCTGTAAAAACTATGAATACAAGTTCAACATGAAACACATATTTTTAAAAAAGAGCGAGCAAGACAGACATATGATATATGGCCAAGTCAAGATGAAGACAGGAAAATGGCTACATATTTGTGAAACAGAGACATCAACAATTTATTTAAATAGTAATCATATCAAAAGCAAAACTCAACTCTGGTGAGAACAAGGTCACTTCAAGTAGTGCCTTTATTCTGTCTTTATAATGTTGTCTTTTATACAAACTAGAGAAGTCTTTTTGCTTTTGGCGGTTTTTTTTTTTTTTTTTTTTTTTGACCCTATAAATTTCTTTTTATCAGTCAGGAAAACCAAACTCAGAAATACCTGAGCAGAGTCCCTTTATATCTTTTGAGCAGAATTAGATTATATGTCCATTCCTAAACCAATATTTACAAAATCTTAACTTCTATCAATTGGAATTCACCACTTGGGGCTAGCGTCTGTAACCACCACTCCCCAAGGATAGGGTTATTCTAAGGAAAGTAGGTACCTGAACAAAGTATAGCTTGATTTGAAAAGAGAAAGGAGAAAATCTACCACATAGTAAGCATCCAATGGCATCCACTATGAGACAGCCCTCAGTTTCCTTTGGCTCTCTGGTCACAGCTGTCATTCAGATTTGGCTCCATTGCCCAAGCTTATATTATATGAGCTCTTCTCTAACATCTTCATCCCAGAACTAGACAATGAAATTGTTTGGTTTTGAAGATTGAAGAGTGGAAAAGAGATGACGAAGAGGGTTGGAATACCTTGTCTCTGGTGACCATCATCTCTTCAGATTTTCAAGAATCACATGATTCAGTAATATGATCAAATAAATGTTTCTTTATCAAACTAGTTTGCAAGGGATTTATGCCGCTTGGACCCAAGGAGGTCATGAGTAATAAAGCAGTGCTTTAGGTGATCTTCTCTGCTCCTATGAGGTAGCCCATAGCCCATTCACCTCTCATCTCCTAAGAAAGTTCCCTGTGATGAGCAATGATTTCCTGACTCCACCCTCACCTCTGGGAATGGGCCCAGATTATTCTTAGCTGGATTAGTACATCCTACCTCCCTGGTTATGGTGACTGGTTCAAAGATCCTGAGTTGATATGAGCCAGACTCAGGACTTCTGCTCAACTTTCAGAGCAAAAAGCTTTCCAGTGATGACCTCACCTCTGATCAAGCCAGTCTGAAGCCAGGTCCACTGTCCATGTTAGAATCCCAATCCTGCTACTTAGCTTTACTGTGCTTCAGTTTCTGCTTCTCTAAAATGGAGATATAACAGTTTTCAGAAAAGTTTTGTAAGGATTAATGAACTAATGCATGTAAAGCAATTAGAATAATGCCTGACATGTACTTAGTGTTCAATAAATGCTACCTGTTACTATCTTTAATCCTTAAATTGTCAGTTACTGAGCAAATAAATACTTTTTATTTTTTATTTGAGCCAGTTTGTGTTGGAATTTCTGTCTCACAGAACAAAAAAAATCTCCTAAACTGTATAGATCACATAGAGGAGATGGGGAACTATTCTCTTTTCTCCCACCAAGAACTGTTTGCATATGTCCATCATGTCATTGCTACCCAGAGGAAGGGCACGGCTCAGTTAAGAACGAGGCAGAATACAGCCAAGTGTAATAAATCTATCATGTTCTGCATGGAGCTCTAGTCCCTCCCCCAATAACTGTGTCAGAGCTATGAGTAGCTTATTGGTCAGTGGCTCTCAGACTTACCCAGAGTCTCTATTAAAATACACTGGACCTACACTCTGGAGTTTTGAGTCAATAAGTCTACCCATAATTTTGCATTCTAACAAGTTCTTAGGTAATGCTGATGCTGCTTGTCCCCAGACCACACTTTAAGAACCACTATTCTAAAACATGAAATCCTGCCTAGCCAACAGGGGTGTAAACATGCCTGTCTCCTCTTGCATTCTAGGGAAACCATAAAGAAGCTTCCCGAAGGTGGAAGGGTTGACTGAAATTAGTAGCCCTACAAAATCCTAGTGTATCAGTTTTGCTCTGTTATCATTTTGTTAAACCATCTTTTCTGGTTCTTCCTATTCATTTAGGTCTTCCTTAACGCAAATATTAAATCAGTAAAACAAGTGCATCTGCCCTTAGAGTCCATGGAATGAGTAGAGGTCATGAAAGCTATTAAGGTAGTTAGAAAAATGATTGGGTAGAACAAGTTATATTCTTGGATGGAAATGCCCCATAACAAAGCCAAAAATGATCTATATATATATATATATATATATATATATATATATATATATATAAAATGTTGAAGAAAACTATTAATTATGTTGAATTAAGATTTATTTTCTGGCTTTTGTGAATGATGTTTATTTCTTTGCCAAATACTGCATAAGTAAGATTTACAAAAGCTATACAAGTTATTTTAAGGGACTACTAGTGAGAGAATGTTTTTAAAAACTTTTATAAAAATAAGCAGCAGTTTATAAATCATAGAAAAATATACATAGTGTTTCAAAAACATTAATTTGAGATACTTGGGCTACTTAAATATCCTCATATTTTCTAACATTCCCTTTAAGGTGTGTAAATTGAAAATCTATGGACCCATCGCAAAATTTTAAAAATAGCAAAAGTTGCCAGTTTGTAGAGATCACACTGAATTAATAAACATCTTCTAATAATCTTGTCCCAAAACACTTAGGTAGAAATTATGTGCAGTTTTAGCTATTCATTTATTAATTACTAGAATGCAAAGAATTATTAAAACCAGACTATGTCTTTATCATCTTCTCTATTTGTTTGTTTTGGGTAATCTTAAGAGTTAAGGATATCCAGACACGTTCTTTTTGAAATAATTGAAGAAAGAAGGAAGGGAGGAAAGGAGGAAGGAAGGAAGGAGAAGAGAGAGAGAGAGAGAGAGAGAGGAAAAGAGAACGCCATGCTAAAATGTCATGAGGCATGATTTATCCTCATAGAAAATTTTAATTAATGGCTTAGTAAAGCTACCCTAAACTTATGGGTTCATTTAAGTATGGAATAAGGCAAAATATACTGATACAAAAAGCACCATTATATTAAAGAACAGAAAATTTATCTTGGTATTATGCTCAACACATATTCATTCAGATTGAGAGCCGTATAAAAACAAAATGGAGCCAGAGGGAGAGGCTTGAATAAAAGAGTAGAAAACTAGATGTTGGCATTTTCCCATAATTCTTGTTGTCATGCCTTGGCTGCTGTTGTCCCTACATAGAAGTGACAATATAATACTCTAAGACCTTTCTTTATCTTACTAAAACAAAAATAAGATTTTTAAGCTGTACAATAAAGGAGTTTGGGGTTTGTGGACAAGTTCAATTGTCTTAGTGCCTTCATTCAATATGCATGTTGCAAAAGATTTAATTTAAATAATATTTTGAAATATTATCAGACAATAAATTGTCAATAATAAAACAATACATTTTTTTATATTCCTGTAAAAACTATGAGAAGACTTAAATGAAATTAAAAAAGACTTATTTCCAATAACTCCAAAACAGTGTAATATACAACAAAGGAAAAGGTGAGGTTGAAGGAACAGGCGGGGTCTAGAACATGAAGGACTTTACCTCCAGGCACCTGGAAGCCATGCCAGGGCTTAAAGGGGGACATGCCCCAGTTTGTGTTTTTTTAAAAACCCACTCTGGCTACTAAACAGAGAATGATTTATAAGAGCAAAAGTGGATAGGAAACAAGCTCTGGTCCAGGTGAGTGGAGATGGGGAATTGGATGTATGTTTGTAAAGTGCTTAGCATGGGCCAATCCCATATTTATATGTTTCATAATTTTCCTCAGAATCATGTCTCTCCTATCACGTCAAATCCACATATAAAAGCTAGTTAAAAAAAAAAAAAAAAAAAGCTAGTTAAAGGCCTTCTGCTATTCAGGTTTACTTTATTTTTCTCAGTCCCCCCTGCAAAAAAAGTCATTACAGGAAGCAGAGAGAGTAGAAGCCATCAACCATAAATTTCGTGGCTTTCAAACACCAAATCTTCACATTTGCTCCACATCTACTCTAATGCTTTCCTCCTGGTACACTTACAAAAGGCATTTCTCTGCCCAAGGTTAATTACTTGAGATTCATCCCTCAAAAGAGTCAACTTTAGAGATGTGCCAGGCAAGCCCAGAGACAAAGAGGTCAGTTCAGGATAATCCTGCTCAAATAAAAATTTTTCTGTTCCTCTTCCTTCCCCTGCTGCCTTACACTGCTACCCATTCCCCAGAAGAGTCAGAAAGAGGAGGGGAATGAGAGAGAAAAAGGCAACCACACCTCTCTCCCTGTAGAAGCCTAAGTAGGAGAAGGGGATAGTTGTACACTGAATGGAGTTGGAAATCTTGACTATTACAAAGGACAAGCACTGTAACTTCTGATTGAGGAAGTATTTGCAACTTAAGGTGATCATAAGAGAAAAATGACACTATTAGGGTTTTCACAGAAGCAGTAGAAGATCACCTCCCACCAAATTTTAAAGGTACATTGTCTCTACACTCATTTTTTCCTATGTGCTTAATGTGCCAATTACAATCCCATAAAATGTTACATTTGTAAATTTCATCACAGTTATAACTATTTATTTGATGTATTATTATTTCATGACAGATGTCTCATAGCTTTATCCCTAAATCAAGAATTCATGATTCCCTTCTCCTGTTAGTCTTCCAATTTCATACTATTTTCCAGACCTGTCATGGCCAATAGCTTCTCTCAACTTCTGCTTCTGCTGTTGTTCCCATCTGTGACACCGCTACTTCTTTAATTCACTGAGCTAAAGAACTTAAATTCTACTTAGTTTTAAGGCCCATCTCACATCTTTCTTTCTCCACAAATTATTTCTTACAGCTCTATGCCCCACTATCTTCCTGAAACTTCTCTAATATTCACATTTTCAAATATTGACTTATCTTTCCAACAGTATTATACTATCTTTTTGAGTACAGGCTAACTGTTATATAGGGCAACTGGATGGCACAGTTGGTTAAACAACCACCTCTTGCTTTCAGCTCAGGGCATCAACTCAGGGTCCTGAGATGGAGCCTCGAAATGGGCTCTGTGCTTAGGGCAGAATCTGCTTAAGATTCTCCCTCTCCCTCTGTCCCTCCCCTCTCCAACTCTCTCTCTCTCTCTCTTTCACATAAATAAACCTTTAAAAAAAATTATTGGTTTCCCCAAAGCAATATTTTCAGGAGTCTACTTGAGGTTAAACACTAAGCATGGATTAAAAAATATGTATGGATTTTGACATAATGTCACCTACAGGATATCTTGTACATATGGTGGAAGCAGTCACTGGTGTTCTAAATGTGCATTTTGTTTTATGAGGCTTATGCTATTCTATTCTATTCTATCCTTCTATTCTGATGGAAAAGAAGTCCAAACAACATTGTGCTGCACTTAAATTCTGTATGTTTTATTGTCCAGGAGTTTCATAGCTTCTGGGTCTGTGTGTTCATTGCAGTTTTCAGACTATCATTAGAAAGCAAAATTCATGGGGCTCGTAGGTGGCTCATTTGGTTCCAACTCTTCATTTTGACTCAGGTCATGATCTCAGGGTCATGATCTCAAGATTGTGAGATGGAACCCGTTTCCTGATCAATTTTTCATGATCTCTTCCTCTACTTTTTTTCTCTTTGTTATTCATCATACTTAAAAATTATTATTTATAACCAACAGAAGTTTAACATGCATAATACCAAAAATAAGTGTATAAAAAACAATAGTTTGAAGAAAATATGCTGAAATGCTGAGAGTAATTGTGTGGATATTTATTCCAATTATGAGCATTTTGTTCTTTTTGTTTATTTTTTATAAGAGTTCATTAATGAGTATATATAGATGTATAACAAAGACCTAATTACTGAGTTAACTCTATGAAATGTATACTATCCTCTTTCCTTTTACTGGACTTTAAGTCTAAATCTTCTTTTTATTTTACTATTATTGTGTATTTACTTAAGTATGTCAAAGGGGAACTGGGAAACCTTATTTCAGGGACACAGCTAATTGTATTCATCGTATTTAAAGAGATTATTTTTGAAAATCTCCAGTAATGCTTTATTCCTTTGATGAGGAAAGCACTGAGCTAAGCCAAACCATTTTTTAATCAAGCATACTTAAGAGACAACTTGCCCACATGATGATAACATCAAAATAAATATTTCAGTTGCTTAAATAAATACATTAAAAAATCCTTTGGGACATCTCAAAAACTATTTCCATCACTGAAAATACAAAAGTACGTATCTGGGCCGCATTCATAGTTGTTCATTTTAAGTGTAATGCATTGTATCGTGTTTCATCTCAACTTAAAATTTTAGATAATATCAAATTATTTACACTGTTAAATTAAAGAGACATAAAGTTAGTTCTATTTTTTTAGAAAATCACAAAGCACTAACGTAATATGAGTGGTTGAATATCTGATGTTCCTTGCCAATGGGTTAGTGTTGACTTTCGAAGTTTTCCTACATTGTTAGTTGTATCTCTTACCTCTGAGCCATATCTCTCTCTCTCTCTGTTTTGTTTTTATTTCTTTTGTTTGTTTGTTTCTGCTAAATTTCTATCTCTTTGAAGCCTCTACCTACTTTGAAGTTTAGCCTGGGGTAGCATTTTGTTTTGTAAGCCAAGAACTAACCTCGAAGAGATGATCACAATCATGTTAAAGTGTGAAGGATTCTTCCTTTTAAATATTTCATGCATCTAAACCTTCCCACTCACTCACAGTGTTTTGTTTATCTCAGTACAGAAAAATATAATATAATGCCTGCCTCCTTTCTCTTAAGAAGTTCTTCACAGTGAGGAGAAAATCATGCACTGTACATAAATTCTAAAATGCACTAGAATTAAGACTTAAAAGCAGAATTTTTGAATGTTAAAGCAACTTGACCTTACAAAAACTGCAATGAGAACTACAAAAGAAGTATTAATGGAATTATTCAAATGCATTCTTTGAAACATTTAAGAAGTCACGTTTTCATTAATTGTAGTAAAAGAATAAAAGGATAATTAATGCTGGAATACAATCTTTAAAATTTTTAGTTTTCACTATTTCCTATAATGATAAAATAATAACAATAGTAAACCTAATGAACTAAAATATTTTACCATCTTGCACTAATGAAAATTATCCATGTATTTTAACACTTAACTAATTTCACAAATATTTCCAAGTGCCTACTAGATTTGAGGTTATTGAGCTGAGATTTAGGAATACAGTAATGAAAGAGATATGGTCCCTACTCTTGGTAAAATTTCAGAAAGACAATTAAACCAGTAATTTCAATATAATATGGTTAATGTTACAATGGTATCAAAGTTACATGTGGAAATGAAGCCTATTCCAGTTTTAAAGGTTTGGGAAAGGCATTTGGGTGAAGGTAGTAGAAAAACTGAGACCTCCTCTCTATGGAAAAAAAAAAGCATTTATTTAACAGTGGGGAGTAACCCTATATTGAGATAGTATTTATTTTGTCAACAAATAGGTGAAATAGTTATAAATAGTTATAAATAATGTATTATTTAAGTTAAGAAAAAAGCAAAGACTAAGAAACAGATGATATTAAGAGGGAACTGAAACAAAGATGAAGAAGAAAGAAATGGGGTGGTTAAGTAAGGAAAACTCCTCCTAGTTCTTCTATTAAAAATACCTTTTAATAATCAAACATGTAACATAATTAAAATGTGACTTCTCAGAGTTCTCACTGCAGTTTTGTTAGCTCAAGTTGCTTTAACCTTCAAAAATTCTGCTTTTAAGTCTTAATTCTAGTGTATTTTAGACAATATTTATTTTGTCAACAAATAGGTGAAATAGTTATAAATAATGTAGCATTTAAGTTAAGAAAAAAGGAAAGACTAAGAAACAGATGATATTAAGAGGGAATTGAAACTCAAAGATGACGAAGAAAGAAATTGGGTGGTTAAGTAAAGAAAACTCCTCCTAACTCTTCTTTTTAAAAATACCTTTTAATAATCAAACAAGAAACAGAAGCACAAATTCCATCTTCAGTGAAGTCAGGAAACAGAATACATCTGCAACCCCACTCATAATAGATTATAAACTTAGAAAGCAGATGAAGAAATGGAATATGACTTAGCAGAAGGAAGAGAGTTCAAATCCATGTGCTTATGATAAAGAATCCCAATGTAAAACATTCCGGTTTGTTGTTCAGATCTCCTGAAAGTCTCAGTAATCAGAGATGTCTGGTATCTCTGAAGGCAGACATGTCAAGGCTGACAGACAGCAGGAATATTTATAAATCTTTAAAAGAAGCAGTAAAACTCTGTTTATCTCCTCTCTCTGCTTTTAGGTAACTCTTCATCAAGGAAGGAAATGGATTTCTTTTTTTTCCTAAGAGAAATTGAACCTGAATTATTTCAGACTTAGGAAACAAGACCAACAGTAATTCTGGAACAAGATATTGGACTTAATTTCTGGATGGTGTTGTGGGGAGAGTAGGATGGAATTTAGCAAAAATATCCTTACTCGGTTGTGAGCTAAACCGCTCTTGGATTTATCCAGCCCCCAGATGCCAGCTGTCAGACTTAGAACTTCAGAGCAGGAGCCTGGAAGATCTTTCTCTAGGAACACTAAACCCCCAACAAAAATTATATAGGTCCACCAGTCCAGTGAACAAATCTGCCTCAACACAAAAAAAGCTTCCAACCCCTCTATTAATGCTTCACTCTTGAATAAATGTTTATCATTAGAGAATATTAAGGGACAGTCTGAAACATGAAAAACAATGACCAAAACAAACTATGAATACACTTCAGAGAAACCTAAGATGATACAGGAAAAAAAAAAAAAGAAAGAAAACCTGGAAGGAACCATGATCAATATTCTCAAAAGATGAGATAATTTACTTCTATGAAACAATGTTAAGATTCTATGAAAAATAGGAATAACAGGAAAACAAAAGAAAAAAAATGTTCCTGGAAATAAAATTATTCAATAAATGGGTTAGAATGTAAAGTCAAGAAAATCTCATAGGGAAAAGAATTTAAAAGCCAAAAATTATGGTAAATAGAAAAACAAAAAAAGAAAATTAGAAAATTGATCCAAGATGTCCTACATCCAACATGTACCTATTCCAAAAAGAATTAATAAAGAAGAGAATGAGGAGAAAATTTTCCCCTCCTGAAAAGTAAAAGATGAAGAGGAATATTTCCCAGAATGAAGCTAATAATCTCTATATAGACAACTGAGTATTCAATAAATTAATAAGGGCAGAGGGAATTAAACCAGCTAGTTTTATTATGAAATCTCAAAAAAAAAATCCTAAAAGCTTCCAGATTCTTTTAAAAAATGAAATTACATTAAAACACTGGGAATGGACTTCTCAACTACAAAATTAAATGCTAGAAGACAAAAACCATGCCTTCACGATTTTTTGTTTAAAATTCTTAATACTAAATTCTATAACCAAAGTATCAATCAGGTAAAATAAGGTAAAAATTGGGACTTTGTCCTTTTTCAGAAAGCTAATGGAGAAATTTCTCTTCCAAAATGTGTGATTAAGCAAAGAAGAAAAAGCATGAGTCCTGAATAACTGGGGTCAAACAGGGGTGATATATGAAAGAAATTCCACAGTCAAGGGCAAGACTAGACAGCAATTGTATCAGATTAGAGGAGAATGGATGGTTTCAAGAGAAAAATCTTCCATTAAAAAAGGAAATGAAAGATTTGATAGGTTTAAGTGGTATAAAATGTATTGAGAAACTTTGCAGAAAAACTGGAACAGTTAACTCCTGATTTAAAGAAACCAAATAAATGAAAAATGTAAAGCAATGATTAACTCCAGGAAAAATTTTAAAGTGCAGATAAAGAGCCTATGACCATACCATTTATCTCAGCAATGGAAAAGGTTTGCAGAGTCATATTAATAATTCTATCTATGGATTTTAAAAATTGAATTATAACTATACTGGGTTGATACAGGAATGATAAGGGACTAAAAAAGTTCTATCTACGTTAAGAGAAAGAACATGTAAAATATCTAAAATGAATGCACCAAAAGCTATCAAACCTTCTACAGTATTTAGGAATATGTAAGTAAACACCATAAAATTATAGAAAAGTACAAAATAGTTACCTTTAAATAGTAGTGAGAGCAAGGAAACTATGAAAGGAGGGGATGTTTGGTTTTATTTATTTGTTAAAACTTTAAAAAACTATGCAAATGTGTTACTTGGATAATAGTAAAAAACGTTCAGTATAATAAAAAATGTTACAGGATATTTAGTATGGTTGACCATATAGCTCTACACAGAAAGTGGAAAGCAACACAGCTAACCCTCCTGTTTTCTTTCAGTTCTTTCACTGTGTGGCTGGCCTTTCAACCAGAACATCATCTATTAGTGAATCACCAGCAATTTAATTTCGTAAACACATTTTTTCATCAAGTCTCTGATCTCAGCACAGGCATAAATCCAAATTGTTTAGGAGTTTCAATCTGGTAAATGTTGACAGAAGTCTCAGGATATTTCTATAAGATATTTATAAGTAAAACAAGGAGGAAACATAGGTCTATTTCTTTGGAGGGTATTACATAACATGTGTTTTTCTGTTCATCATTTATAAATGATGAACCACCTATAAGAATGTCCATTTTCGACATGGATGGAACTAGAGGGTATCATGCTTAGCGAAATAAATCAATCAGAGAAAGACAACTATCATATGATCTCCCTGATATGAGGAAATGGAGATGCAACATGGGGGGTTAAGGGGGTAGGAGAAGAATAAGTAAAACAAGATGGGATTGGGAGGGAGACAAACCATAAGTGACTCTTAATCTCACAAAACAAACTGAGGGTTGCTGGGGGGAGGGGGGTTGGGAGAAGGGGGGTTGGGTTATGGACATTGGGGAGGGTATGTGCTATGGTGAGGGCGGTGAAGTGTGTAAACCTCGCCATTCACAGACCTGTACCCCTGGGGATAAAAATGTATCTTTATAAAAAATAAAAAATGTAAAAAAAAAAAAGAATGTCCATTTTCCTTATTAAAGATAGTCCAGCACTGCCAGGGGATCTCCTGATCAACCTGACTGACAAACTACTCCAGATATTTTATATGTATTTCCAGTTAAGCTTATTTTTAGAAGTTAGTATGTGCCAGGGTTTCTGCGTGGCTCAATCAGTTAACTGTCTGATTTCAGCTTGGGTCGTGATCTCAGGGTCCTGGGATAGAGCCACACATAGCCTCTGCACTTAACAGGGAGTTGGCTTGAGATTCTCTCTCCCTCTCTCTCTCCCCCTCCCCAACCCCTCTCTCACTCGCTCTCTCCAAAATAATAAATTTTTTAAATTTTCTTTTAATTTAAAAAAGTTGGTAATGTGCCAAAATTTCTAATAAATTACTTACATTTATTTCCTTTAATTACTATAATCTTGTGAGATAAACATTCTATTGACAGCAGAGGCTTAAGGTTATATGACCATCCATGGTCTCACAATTATGAACACAGCCTGGTCCTTCTGCCACTTCCTCAGAAGATGAGAGAAACTCTTTTCAAGTCAGTATGTAATGCTACAAGGTTTCCAAATATTTGTTGAGTAATCTTGATCTGTGCTTTAATATCAACAGAGATTAAATGTTCCTTTTACAGAAGATTTATTAAATCTAATTTGATACATTTAATCTGTTTATGCCTCTGTTTACCAACACAGTCAAATCTAAAGAAGCAAGAACACGGCTAAAGGAATATTCAGCTTAATAGAGTCCAAAACTGGTTTCTATCTGCTAAAGTATCTAGAGGAACATAGAATCAACTTACTCTGATTCAATGCAACTTACTCTGAAATGCATCAAAAAATCAGATGGATTGGTGAAGAATAGAAAGGAAAGGATAGATGATAAAACATGCATAGTAAAATGTTGATTGTAGAAGATACAGATGTTTACTGTAAAATTGTTTTAGTTTTTCTATTTTCCATTAGGAAACTTTCATAATAAAATATTGGAGAAAAGAACTAAATCATTTGGATCACACTAATAGAAATGTAATGAGAGCTACAAATTAGAGTCACAAATATAATTTCACATTTCCTGTAGGCACATTAAAAAATGAGAAAAAGAAACAGGTAAAATTAATGTTAATAATATATCTTATTTAACTCAATGCATTCAAATATTACTTTCAACATGTAATCAATAAAACATTAATGAGAAGTTTTATATTCTTTTTTCATAATAAGTCTTCAAAATCTAGTCTATATATTCCACTTAAAGCACATCTCAATTCAGGCTAACCATATTTCACATACTAAACAGCTACATGTGACTGCTGGCTACTTTATTACCAGTGCAGATCTCCATATAAATACATTGCTATTGTGTTCAAAAATTTATGTGAAGCAGCAACATAAAGCAAATATAGTAAAAGAAAAAATAATTTCAAAGAGAATTATGATGTAATAAATTATGAGCACTTTATAGCAAATCTCTTGGCTGGAAAAATATTTACCTAAAAGTTTTATATGTTTCAAAATAAATATTCTAATAAGATTCTTCTGCTTATTCCTAAAAGTATGAAATAATCTATTTGACAAGTGAATATGTAATGAAGACTTAAATCACATTTTTAAAAACTACAATTCTTTCCTCCCTCTACTCATCTTTATTTTTCCACAGTTGTATACATAATAGTGTTAAAACACACACACACACACAACAACAACAACAACAACAACAACAAAACCAAAAACGTCTTTTTCCAAATCTTAAGAATTACTTTGTTAAGCCACCTGGGTGGCTCAGTGAGTTAATCATCTGCCTTCGGTTCAGGTCATAATCCCAGGTCCTGGTATCAAGTCCCACATCATGCTCCCTGCGCTGCAGAGAGCCTGCTTCTCCCTCTGCCCCTCCCTGCCACACACACCCCCACCCCACCACCCCCCGCCACACACGCCCCCAAGCCCCACCCCGGCGCTCACTCACGCGGCGCGCGATCTCTCTCCTTTGCAAAAATAAATAAAATCTTTAAAAATATATATTTTTGCTAGATTTGTGGCATTTTCTCAGTTTCTCTTTTTAAACGTCTACTATAACATACTTCTTAATACTAATATTCAGCACGCCCCAGAAATGAAAGTAGAAAGACAAATACCGACATTGTATTAGATGATAACAATTTCTCTGTTATTTTAAGACCAGTAGTTTTCTGGCAAAGTTGGAATTTCTAAGATCAGAAATAACAGAATCATTGATCTTTCTCTAGTGAGTGAGACTATTATCCAAAATCCTAATGATCATAAAAATAAAAAGTCTCTTCCTCAGCATATCTATTGGGAAAATTTTAATGAAGAGTTTTTGTCCTATTCCTTAGTGGCTTAAAGCAAATATGATTATAACTCTCCAATTTCTCACTGAGAAGACAAATACCAGTTTGAAATAGATTAGATTAATATGATACACTAAGGTTAATATGATTTAGCCAATTAAATGAGTTTTATAGTTAGAAATGTAGTAGGGGACAAAGTACATCCCCATTAAATTTAAAGCTGAAGGCAGACTGCATCTAATGACTGGTTGCTAGTGTCCAAAGGCCAGGAGTTTGAGACAACCCAGAAGCTGGAGCTGAGATGGCTCCAGAGCTCCCTAAAACATCGTTTCATCTCTTTTTCCGTATAGTACAGTTCAGGTTCTCACTCTGTCCAAACCTACTTTTGTCACTCTCTCACAGGTGTTTCTAAGAGCACTTTCTAATAAACATACTTCCTACAAATGTCCTCCTCAGAATAATTCTGGCCAGTGGTCTGTGAGCTTCAGTGAGAAGTCATTTCTACCCTAGCCATTTAATTGTATGCGTTAGTTCTTCAGTCTCTTTTCCCCTTCTGCCAGCACCTCACGTGTCACATATTCCAAATGATACAGCTACAAGCGGTGAGACCTAGTCCACTGGCAACTGTGTAGAAAAAATCTTCTCCCCTCCTTGCCTCCTGTTGACCTTAGATAAGCCATTGTGAGTGACAAGCAAACCTTTATGTTATTCTGCAATGCCTGGCCTCTCTTGCCTAACAGTATCCATAAGCATATATTTCTCTTTTGGATAATGTATTTTCTTGGGAACAAATGAAAGTCACTTTCCTGGATTGCATTTCCCAAAACAAAACGAATCCAGAAATTCTGTGATATTCACTTTGACAACTAAGAAAACATTTTTGCCACCATTTTTACATTTCTTTTTGTACCTTTGGGTTCTCAAAATTTTATAGTGAAAAATATTTAGAGATTTTTTTCTGTAAATTTGGAAGTTCCAGATTTTATACATATAAGTAAAAATAAAATGGAGAAAATACCACCTTAGATAATGACTACGAGAATGAAATAATGTATTTGAAAACCTCTAGTATACTGTAGACAATAAATCTTAACTATCTTTTTTGTCTTCCTCTCCTGTAATTGAAAATGTCAGTTAAATACAGCATCACTTTAGTTTTACCAGCTTGATAGGATGTTGCCACATGGATAACCTCAAAAGAAAGATCCTCTAAAATTCAGAGTAAATAAAGCAATTAGTCCCAGACATCAATGGCATGGTTTTTACTTCACAAGTGAGGAAACAGTGTCTACAGGGTTCTGTTATTTATAAGTAGAAGTTCATACTGATGTTTGTAAGTAAAATCACTTGTAATTGTCTGCTATTAGCTCCTCATTTTCTTTCTCTCATTGTAAAGTAATTCAGCTCTTTACCTTTTACCCTGTTGTAGAGTACTTCCGCATGTAGAACAGTATGTTGATGGTTTAGAACTGGTTTGGAGCAGGAGTTACAAACTAAAGTGCTAATGAAGCCCAGAAAGGGATTGTAACTAAGTAAAGTGAACCATGAAAAAAAGAAAAGTAACACATAGTTCTCTAAGCTGTCTTTAACTTTCTCAGTTTGGTAGAGCATGGCTACCAATATCCAGGTTACATCCTTTAAATACCAGTCCTCACTCAAAGGAGCCAGGATTCCTGAAATGGCAGATTCTATGTCTGGGAAAATGTACATGATGAGATTGGGACAGTTTGTCCAACAGGCAACAAAAGAATTTTTGAAAGTTCACTAGGGTGAAGTCAAATTAAGCAACAGACAAAAAATTATAAACCTGATTAAAGACAATAACCTCTACGGATTGAAACATAAGAAACATGTTTAATTACATGAGCTCATAATACTAAAAACTATAAATCAGTCTCAAATGGGGGTGCTAATTATTTTGAGAAACTCATAAATAGAGTAAAAGAATCAAGCATTTATTCAGCCTTTCCTGTAAGAACTGTACCACTACATAAACAAATAATAGACAAGAAGATGTTTTTCTTATTAGAGGGATTTCATGTATTGAATGAAAACAGAATAGCTTAATTAGACTATCAACATTTTGCAATCTTTATTGAGTTGATGGGTCCTGGCACTGAACACATACCAATGAGAGAGAGAACCCGAGATTTTGTGCCTCTTGATAGAATATACCACTACCGATGAAATATTATTTCCAAAAATAAAAATTTTTTTTAAGATTTTATTTATTTGACAGAGATCACAAGTAGGCAGAGAGGCAGACAGAGAGAGAGGAGGAAGCAGGCTCACCGCTGAGCAGAGAGCCCGATGCGGGACTCCATCCCAGGACCCTGGGATCATGACCTGAGCAGAAGACAGAGGCTTTAACCCACTGAGCCACCCAGGTGCCTGTATTTCCAAAAAAAATTTAAGCCAGTTTACAAGAAATACAGACAATAGAGGAACATGCTAAATTTTATCATAGTAAATCAGCAAATTTCTGTCACAAATATTACAAAACAATCAACTAGGTTTATTGAACAAAAAATAGAAGAATGAGACAGAGGAAGAGGGATTGAGAGAGAGAAAAACAGATATGGAGATGGGAGAGGCTATAAATTAGAAATTATTTTAAAGATAGCAATCGATTACCTCATGTAGACCTTATTTTAATCCTGATTTAAACAAAGTGTGTCAATTGGAAATTTTAGCACACTGGATAATTTATATATAAATGCTTACTGCTAAAGTTTCTGTGTGACTATACTGTGATTACTTGATTATCTTATATAAGTGTTCCTATATTTTATTGTTATGTGCTAAAAAACAGAGAAAATCATAGGGGGTCAGGGATTTTTTTTTTTTTTAAATAACACAGTGGAGGGAAGTGGGTGGCAGATATAGATGAAACAAGATTGGACTTAAATAATGACAGTTAAAGCCTTGAAATAGGGTCATGGAGTATTATTTAATTATACTGTCCACTTTCCTACATGTTTGAAATGTTTTATAATACAAGACTTTTAAAATTTAAAAAAAAATCTGAAATAAAGAACTACAGAATGGATTTAAGAACTATCTCAGTTTTGAGAGCCTGGGTGGCTCAGTTGATTAAGCATCTGCCTTTGGCTCAGGTCATGATCTCAGGGTCCTGGGATGGAGTTCCACGTTGGGCTCCCTTTTCAGCAGGAGCCTGCTTCTCCCTCTGCCTCTGTCTGCTGCTCTCCCTACTTGTACACTCTCACTCTCTCTCCCCCTGCATCAAATAAATAAATAAATAAAATCTTTTAAAAAAGAAAAGAAATATCTCAGTTTTGCCTTAATTCTACTGTAAGCAAAACAACAAAATGAGTATGATGGTAAAAGGCAACTGCCTCCTATCCATGGGCTTAGGACAGTGGAGACTGGCAGGGACTGTGCAGATTGAAGGGTGCACGCCCATTGCAAGAGTAGTGCCCATGATCCACACTGTGTATGGCAGCCAGGTGCATAATGCTAGATTTCTGATGTTTTCAGAAATGCTCTAAGTCGACATATGTAGTAAAATTATGTTTGGTGTTAAGTGTTGGCAACTAATGCAAATTTCTTTTAAATCATTCTATGGGTAAATACTATACAGATAAAACGGAACATGCTATATTGCAAACTCGGGTTTATAAGGAATCATCACAGTATCTTAACAACTGGCTTCCTCATCACCAAAGGGGAGTCACTTGTCATAAAACACCAACAGCTAAGTCTCATAGAATACTGCCAGGAGCCCCTTGTTTGCGCTACACACCTTTGATTCACCCCGTTCTGCCATGTCCAGCTGCTTTTTCTGGGCCCAATCTCTCCAGATTGAACCTTTGGCTGGAATGAGGACTTGACTCTTGACTCCAGACCCCCTCCCGCGGACAGTATTAGTGGGACGGACCTTCAGAGTCTCAGGATGCAATCCAGCACCACTTGCAGTGAAATTTCCATAAACCCTCATCTCTGTCCAGTACCACAAGCACCTATAAATTTTAAATTACCTATATCTATTATTGTCTCAACAATTAAAAAAAAACTTTAAAACTTGCTTAAATCATAAATCATTTATTTATTTGTGGTCATTCTTCTAATTTCCTGAGCCCAGCTATGAGGCTTTGGTGCTCTCACACTGACTGATGTTGGGGGAGGTATGAAAGTTTCAAGCATACCCTAATTAAAAGAGTTTTAGTTCATGTTTCATTTAGAATTGGTTTTTAGTAGCAATTTTTCTCTCCATTAAATACTTTTTTTTAGCACTGTAAAAAACCCAAACAAATAGATATTCTTGTACAAGAGATTCTCAAAACATAACTGCAGGATAAGATCAGTGGAAGATCCATTAACAAAAGTTTTAGTTGTGTGGAGGGGTGTGGTGTGTGTGTGTGTGTGTGTGTGTGTGTGTTCTGGTATAATTACTTTGTCACTTGTGTTGGTTTTTTTTTCCTGTTTTTCTGAAAAAAATTCAATTTGTCCTTGTTTCATTAGCTTAAGCGAGAAAAATCTCTACTTAACAAAATCTCTAGAACTGTAGCAATTCAAATGTCCTTACATTTAAATTAAGCATTTATTGGCTCATACACTCAAATTAGTTAAAAAGAGAGAGAGAGAGAGAGAAAGAGAGAGAGAGTCATTATACAAAAGAATGTGCTAGAAAAGAAACATTTTAGACCCTATTAGGAGGTTCTAAAAAGAAAAGAGGTTTAGTTATTTTCCATATATTAAAAAGACTCAGAAATACATATGTATTTATAAAGGAGAAGTTTAGGTAAACTAAAATACTTATTTTGGCAAGAATCGTATACTTTATTATGAAAGCATGATTTATTTCATGCTGATTGAAAGTTATTTTTGTAAGAGCTGCAAGGAGATGTCTACCCCTTGAGTTTTACAATGAAAACTGTTCTCTTTTTTATTTTGTTAAAAATATCTTCTCATATATGAGTATACCTAACTATAAAGCATGATACATCTTTCATATGTTATTTACTTGAGTGAGAATTTTAAGCAAATAACAATATGTATTCTACTAGAAAAGAAGGAAAAAATAAAGACAACCAAATCAGACCTTAAAGAGGGCATTTATAAAATGATCTCATCCTCAGTAGATTACCCAGGCCCTACTGTCTTAGCAGTGAACATTGCTCCCAAATCAAGAGATATTCAGAAGACCCAAGAAGTTGTTGAATAAAGAGAAACATAAGAGATTCTCACTAATCGTTTTCAGAGGGACACTAAAATAATATGGATAGTATTAATAATAACTATACAATTCTCTATTCCTATTTTAACTTCTATGCCTTCCTCTACCTACACAAATATGCCAAAACAACAAGGTAGTACTGTTCCTAGAAAATATTAGTTACAACAAATGTCACTCTTGACCATTCCTTATTTGTATCCTTCTTATCATGTGTCCATGGCAAGGGTTAATTCCAGTAAATTCATGCGATGAATTTAATCTGACATTCAGAACACTGCCCCAACCAACATCAATCTTCTGTTTTTAGCTTATACTTTTAAATGGCATATCTGCAATATCCCAGGGGAGACAGAGCTGAGAGAACACAATAACAGAGAAATCTGAGCCTTAACAAGCTGAAAATTTTCATATATGTTCTAAGCCAACAAAATAAGATTTTATATCAAGGGCTTGTCAAAATGTATCATTTGCACTAAAGACAAAAAAAGATAAAATACAGGCATTAGAAAACTCATAAGCAAAGTTTTCCAAAGTTTTTTCAGAATCAAAACACTCCAAAAAGTAATATAATAATATTTATGAATTAAGAACAAATATAATATCAAGTTTCTGAAAAAAAATGTCAAATGTTGAAATATAAAAGGAAAGAAACTCATCACAAAATGCAGATGATGCATTTGGCACCGCAGAGACACAAACACTTTGTGTATTGGCAGGTGCTGCAAGGGAAGCCTGTCTGGGAAGGTGTGCAACAGAAGACCAAGGATTTCCAGACGTGTCGGTGATAGCAGCAGATGGCAAGGAGACATACAGAAACTAGAGGCGAGTGTGACATGGAGAACGCCTGCGTAGGAAATGTGGTACAGAGGAGAGGTGGCCATCTGCTCCACAGACAGTGTGGACACTGTGCCACCACACACTTGAATCTTTGATTCAGGAAGGTCAGGGATACAAGACTTGAAAGAAGAACCGGAAATGAAAACTTTTAAATGTGCAAGATTGAAGAAGGAACCTCAAATAAGAGTCTGGTGGGTCAGGATGGCACCCAGTTTCCTTGGTGAGTCTAACTGTCCTCACAGACCACTCAAAAGATGTTATTTATTTATTTATTCAGTCATTTAATCATTCATTCATTCATTCATTCATTTAGAGAGAGCATGAGTCAGAAGAGGGGCAGAGAGAGAGAATCCCAAGTAGACTGTGCACTCAGGACAGAGCCTGACTCAGGCTCATTCCTACAACCCTAAGATCATGACTTGAGCTGAAATCAAGAGTTGGAAGCTTCACCAATGGAGCCACCCAGGTGCCTCTTCTCACAGACCACTCTAAAATAGATGGCAGTTGGATCAGGGAATTGTTTCCTCATGGCAAATACACGGTCATAGTAAGCATCTTCATGGGAAGTGCTTCCCTATCAAATTTCAAGTCACAGGTGGATGGTTTTGGACAACTGGCATAAACTAACCAGAAACAAGTGCTAAGAATGAAATAAAAAAGATTTTTTCAGTTTATAAACTTGCTTTCTCTTAAACTAGTGGTTGTGTCCACTGGGAATCCTTGGATGTCTCTAAGAAAACTTAGAGACTAAAGACTACTTTACCATTATTTGGATACTGAAGATTTGCTGATGTGTATGGGTGTTGGGCTCCAACTGTGATAGGCTTATGGGCTCTATTAACTGCCCAGAGCATTTACAAAGAGAGCACATGGGAAGTGTGAGGTAGATTAATGCAACTAATTTCAGCTAATGAACAAAAAGAACTATATACTCAATGAAGGATGCTTGAGGTTTCAGCCACAAAAAAAGACTCCAAACGTACACGTGCATCTGACTGAGACTTCTCTGGCAGAAACAGAGCAAAAAAATACCATGACCTTTAATTTCTGAAAGTTTGACTATAAATGATTAAAGGATTTAATTTGGGTCTTCAGTTTCTCCCTGAAAATACAGTAATGGGAGGAGTTATAGTGTTCAAACTCAAAGCAGATGTATATTGTTGGCATTATCTTACTTACATAAATTTTATTCTATCGTTGAGGCTCATTGCCTAGTCTCAGATGAATTATATTGGACAACATGACTAGGCAAAGTTTAAAAAAAGAAATCAAATAAATGGTGAATTCTTCAGCCTAGGGAAGGTTTTCTCATCCTCAGTGCTATTGACATTTTGAGCAGATAATTCTTTTTCAGGGAATGCCCCATGCATTGTAAAATGTTTAGCAGGATCCCTGGCCTGTAGCCACTAGATATTTGTAGCTCTATCTTCCCCCATCCCCCCGTTTGTGACTACTAAAAATGTCTCTACATATCGCCAAATAGTCCCTAGAGAACAAACTTCTTCTGATGGAAAACCTCTGGCCTGGAGTACAGCGTGGCCTTTAGGTTAATTTAATTAATGCCAGGCTCTGACTCATTTCAGAGCCTTTTTAACAGAAAAGGCTAAACTGTTAACCAAAACACACAAGGAAAGTGGGCTTTTCAGGAAACAGCCTCAGATAGAAACTGGATTGCCCTAAAATTTTCTGTTTTCCTTTTCCAAGGGAAAACACCGTATGCATACTTAACCACACAGAGAGTGATCAGCATAACAGGTCATGGGAACCAAACCAAGAACATTATTCTACCCCTTTCTCCCCACATTTCTGCCCAGTCTCCTATAGAATAGGAGCCAAGAAAAAATGAGTGCCTTATTGCATTGGTGAAACTGGAACTAAGTAATGCCATTCCCTCCATTACCAGATTATATAGGTTCAAGAGCCAGTGAGTGGGAATGGAAGGGATCCCTCTCATTATTACACTTAATAATGCACCCAAGGAATTTTTGGTGTCTGCCCCCACAGCCTTGGACTTGGTGATTTGAAGGACCTAGTTAGCAAGGGAGAAGTGCTTCCAATAAGAAAGGTAGTCATGCTCCAGGTAACTGGAAGCTAGGACAGCCCTCTGCCAGTGAAGACTTCACCTATCACTGAATCAAGAGGCAGAGATGGAGGTTACTCTATTCATCAGAGACACTGATTCTGATTACCATGGGGATCAGAGTACTAATTCTCCTACTGTCTCACAAATTTGGAAAGAAGTTCTTGGCTATAGCTGCATTCTTGACTCCTTAGGACTATAGCTGCTACCAGGCAGTTCCTGTGGGCTCCAGTAATACTGTTTTATCCCCTTTGCCTCTTCAGTTTTAGCCTTCCATAATCGCTAGTCCCTTCTGCTCTAAAGTTTCCGGAGTAAAAGCCAAAACTGTTGCAATGAGCTGCAAGAATCTGCACAGGGTGTCTATCACGTCTGTTTGTCCTGTTATGTCTGATTTCTTCCCCTACCAGCTGCCCCCTCATTCCTCCATCCCACCTACACAGACCTCCTCAGTGTTGCTAAAACACAGCAGCACCCCCGGCCCTGGGGTTTCGTGCTTACTCTTCTCTCTACCTGAAATGCTTTTCCCTGATGCCTGGGATCATCTCCAATATAGTCCAGTGGAGAAGGAAAGATGGGAAGGGAGGCCATGAAGCCAGTGGAATAGAAGAAGCAAGGTGGGCTGTGTGGTGAGGATGGGCGGGTGAGCCCTCCTACACCCCCTACCTCTGTTATGTTTGAATTTTCCATTACAAAAAGTTGAACCTCTGGGGTGGGATCAGAGGCGTGTGCTTTAGCAGGTAGCCCACGTGGTGCTCAGTATGAAGCTGTTTGGGAACCCTCGCTCTGGTGCCCGTGAAACTTCCTCTCTGTTCCGCAGAGTAGAAGGTTGCCACATAGCTCTGGTTGCAGTTTCTCCTCATTCCTCCTGGTCGTGTTCTGCTCAGGAGCCTCTCCTTACAAGTCCCTGCCACATTCTTAGAATCTTTTCCTCTCTGATTTTCACCTTGGCTGTTCATCCAGTCTGCCAGCTCTTTATCTTCTTTAATAAGCCTTACAGTTTTCTTCAAAGCCTTTTGCCAGAAGGTCAGCGGGCTTTCTGTCCTGCTCTCACATTATTACAGAGTGCCAGGGGCAACAAGATAAACACAGAATTTGCCCTTCAGGTCACTGGAAACACTCCCTCCATGTTTACAGTTCTGAGTTTACAGATGATCTACAGCTTTTGAGGCACCTCCTGCTAAACTGTCACAACAAAATGCCCTGAAATTTTTCTCTTGAACTTGCTGACACCGAGGATGTTAGATACTCCTAGGACCCAAGAGGGCTATAATCCTGTAGCACATAGCAAACAGCTGTTAGTTTATGAAGGTGTTGCTAATTAACAATTTGTATCAGCTAAATGTCAACTAGGACACTTCATAGGCACCATAAACACACGAAGGCGGTGGAGCCAAATTTTCCTAATTCTGGACATCTTGCCTGCTCTTCTCTGATGGGCTCCTTTTTCTTTTTCTTTTTTTTTTTTTTTAAGTACTATTACAGTGTAGTGAGCTGAGAGTTGGAGACAGATCAGCCAGTATCCGTAAGTTCTTGATCTTCAATGCCTTTATCTCTGAGATGAGCGGATCCGATGAAGAGATCTGATGATCTCGGAAGCCTTACTACTCAAAGTGTGCTCCCCAGTCTAGCAGCACTGGCAGTCCCTGGGAACTGCTCAGTATTGCATATTTCTAGGCCCCATTCCAGACCTACTGAATCAGTCTTTTAAACAGAACTTCACCATGGTACTTTTTCATTTCTGTTGTAAGAAAGCACCACAAACTTAGTGACTTAAAATGAATGTATTCTGTTATAGTTCTGACGGTCAGAAGTATCGACACAGATCTCACTGGGCTAAAATCAGGGTGTTGAAAGGCTGCTTTCCTTCTCAAGGCTCTATGAGATCATCTATTTCTTTGCTTCTTTTAGCTTCTACAACCTGCATTTCTTGGCTTCTGGCTTCCTCCCTTCATCTTCAGAGCCAACAGTTTTGTATCTCTGACCTTACTCCACAATCACATGCCCCTTTAGTCCTAAACACAGTGGGGAGAAGTTCTCCACTTTTAAGGGCCAATGGGATTACATTAGGCCCATGTGGATTATCTAAAATAATCTTGTCATCTCAGAATTCTTAACTAAATCACATCTGAAAATTCTTTTTGTCATATAAAGTAACATATTTCCATTTCCAGGTATTATGATATAGGCATCTTTGTGGGCCATAATTCTGCTTACCACACACAGAATTTCAAGAAGTTCTACTGGTTACAACATATCCAACTATAAGGAAATACATGGGATTCTTTTATTTGTTGTTCATTACATTTTCCTGTTATAAGCTGAATTGCATCCCTCTACTCCTCTTCCCCATCCCAAAATTCATATGTTGAAGTCATAACCCCTAGTATCTCAAAATATCACTTTACTTGGAGACAGGGCCTTTAAAGAGGTATTAAGGTAAAATGAGGTTATGGAGCGGGGTGGCACTAATGCAAAATGACTGGTGTCTTTATAAGGAGACTGGATTAGGAAGCAGACAAGCATAGATGGGAAAAAAATCACATAAAGGCAGAAAAGACAGCCATCTATAATGCAAGGAATGAGACCTCAGAAGAAACCAAACCCAGCAAGACCATGATCTTGGACTTCCTGCCTCCAGCCTGTGAGAAAATAAATGTCTGTTGTTTCAGCCCTCCAGTCTGTGATACTTTGTCATGACAGCCCTAGGAAATTAATATGTTCCCCAGTGCAATTTCAACATGCTTTAAGCCAACCATCTACACTCTCATCCTTACTGCTTTACTATTGAGCTACAGAAGTCCTCCTGAACTGAGTTTAATCACTCTTGTACCTCTCTGATATAAACTTGATCAGTGTTATACAGAATCATAACCCAGCCTACTTACTTTCCCTGGTGACTCATGTTCATCTTTCTTAACAAAATGCATAAACTCTGCTCAGTTCTTTATAAAATCTGGTTGCTTTACCCAAGATCATGTGCTTTTAATTATTCCCTCTTTTCCCAGGATTATCTGTCATCTGCCAGTGAACCTTCTCTAACTACAAAAACACTGGGTTCTACCTGTTCAATAGAACCACCACCCTATACCTTTGTGAAAGCACCACTGGAAAAAGTAATCTGTACTCAGCGTCTGCATTCTTATCACCAAGCCACTGCTTCACACCTCACAATCTGACTTCTGTCACAAACTTTGGGCCAGAACTACCACCTCTGCTATCACTGGCGACCATTTTTATGACTGCCAAATCTAGTAGTCTCTTCTCACTTCTCATTCTCTTTGATCTGGCTACACTTTCGTCAGTGTGATGGTACTCTTTTATAATGCTGTACTATTTCTTTTTTCTTTTCTCTCTTCTCTAACCCCTCCTTCTTTGCCTCTTGTACTAATTCCATTTCTAAAAATGGTCAGTGAAGCCTTACCATGTTGCAGATCAGTGCTGATTCCCACCCTTAAAGAATTTGCTCTTTCTCTTTCCTACCTGAAGTGGGCTCTTCCCATGTTTAAATGCAATTGTTTCCCAAAAATCAGTCCTTTATATTCTCAGTTTATGGTCTTTCTCATAATAATGTCACCCCTAATGATTATGACTAAGTCTTCAGTACAAATTATTCCTAAAACTCTATTTCTTTTCCATCACTTTCACTGTTTTTCTATTAGTATGTTGCTCCACTGTTTCATATTCAATGTCTAAAATTAAACTCCTTACAAATTAGCCAAAATTGTACTTACTGAAATTATGCATTGAAAAAGATAGAATATATAATATTAAATATCTTGATAGACTTTACCATTTGGTTAAAAGTAATAATTTAAATTTTAATGTGGGTAAATGCAAAGACCTACAAATATTAACCATATAGACACAATGATGAAAGAATAGTTCTTATAAAAGAATCTGTAAAAGGAGGTATGAGACTACATTAAAAAGCTAGTAAATCTTAGACTGTATTTAGAGACCCTAGTTTCTAGAGCAAGAAAGAAGGGCATTCTGTTGTTGTCTGGGCAGATAATACTAGAGTCAAACTTTTGAAATAGTTGCTGGAACTTACGAATGATAGCTAGCCAAAGAGCATGAGTAAAAACAATCAAGAGGGAGGGTATCTGAAAATTGTTTCTATGGTAAAACATAAAAAAAAAAAAAAAAAGGAAATACTTTGGATCAAATTGCTAGCTTCCCAAACCAAAAGAAGCTGAAAATCTACAAAACAAATGAAAAAATATGCTGAAGACAGAGAGCATTGTTTAAAGCAACAAATGAATTGGAAATACTTAAAGCACAACTGACAAAGAAAGATAGTAAACTTCAAAAATGATGAGAAGAATGAGATCAACTTGTTGCAGCTCTAGAAATACAGCTAAAGGTACTGATCTCCAGTAACATACAGAAAAATAATGTAACTGTACAATTAAAAAAGATTACATCGGAGACTTCTGATAGAGAAGAACAAACTGTAGATAGACATTTGAGTTCAATAGATACTGTCAGAGGTAAAACTGAACCTCAAACAAGTTTTGAAGTTCTATGAATGAAGTGAAAGAAGGTTCTGTAGTCCTTGACTCTTGTGAAGTTTCAACAGAAAATAATCAAACTATACAATTTCCAAAACCTGAGTTAGAGATTCAAGTTACACCTTTATAGCCAAACAACATGGCAGTGAAACATCCTGCTTGTATTTCTCCAGTGACAGATGGTTACGTTTTCCAACACCCAGAAGAGGAAGACTAATGAAATGGAGTAAAGTAGTATATTTCTAAGATGGTGAAGAGCAGAAATAGCATTAACCATACACCAGAGGCTCTCTGCCAGGACTGGGTGAAAAGTGAAAGTAAGAAAAATGCTATATCCAGAACTAATTTGAAATCCCCTATTTTTGAGCATAGAAATTCTTCTGTCAAGAAGGAGCAAAAGGCTTGCACACATCTGTCATCTTCTTTATGGAGTCAAGCATCCATAGTTAGTATAAATTAGGCCTCTAAATAAAAAGAAAGAATACTACAGAAATTTGGAGACTTCTTAGAACATTTTCCAATAATTCTTCAACCAAAAGCAAAGAAAATAATTGAAACAATGAACTCTTCAGTGTTCTCAAATATAGAAGTTAAGAAAATGTGTCTCAACCAAATCAGGGCAAATGGAAATTATATACAAGTGAAATTTCATTTCCTATTACATATATTTGGCCAAGTGATTTTGAAGAACCATAAAGTGAAGGAGAGTAATCATTAGATTCTCAATGACTTTGAACTAAAACAGCCAAATAAATCACTTATGTAGAATATTTTAATATAAATTTTATGTTCATAATCATAACTTGCATCCTGACTTTTCAAAGATAATTATATGTATCAGGATGCATTAAATCCTTCTGTATACACATTATTATTTGATACATGGTATAATTTTAATTCAACAAAGAAAATAAGTCAACAATACCAAAAAAATGGCTAGCTTCAAGTGTTTGAAGAACTGACATGTTAAAATGTGGCTATAAAGGGCAAAACACTTGATAAAATCTGACTCAGTATGGAAGTTCTTTCTAACAATGACATTAAAAAACATATACAATTGCCACGTAATGGTCTCTGCATCACCAAAATTCTACATTTCCAAAAAATGTCCAAGAATTTAGGGGCTATGTTGAAGAAACTCCATCTAACTGATAGACAATGGACTTTGGATTCAAGTAGTATTGAATTCAAATGCTGGCTTAGTGACTTCCACCTAGGTCATCTTGGAGAAGTTGTTTAGTTCTCTCAGCTACATCTATTCATATATAAAATTGAATAATATTAACCTTGAGTATTGTAAAGATGATACATAGTCCATGTCAATCATTTAACTCTTATTATTATAATTGTTAACAATGTATAGGTGGAAATTTTGACTAAATTAGGCCCAAGTTCTTTCTAAGTCTAAGATCCTACGATTCCATATTTTCTGAGAGCCCAATATATAACATTGTCTAAATACAGCTGACCTTTGAACAACATGGTTTTGGACTGTGAGGGTCCATTTATATGTGATTTTTTTCTACCAACACAGTAGAGTAACTGTAATGTATTTTCTCTTCTTAATAATATTTGCTTTTCTCAAGCTTATTATAAGAATATAGTATATAATACATAGAACACACAAAATATGTGTTAATCAGCTATTTATGTTATCAGTAAGGCTTCTACTCAACAGTAGGCTGTTAGTACTTAAGTTTTGGGAGAGTCAAAAGTTATACATGAATTTTCAGCTGTGCAGGAAATCAGTGCCCCTAAGTCCTGCTTTGTTCAGGGTCAATGAAGTAATTGGTTTTCTACATTACCATAAGAGTTATTTCATCCCTGTGCTAGAGAAACAGGATGTATGGGTATATATGAATAAATACAGATGATAGATAGATAAAGATAGATTTATTTTAAGAAATTGCCTCACACAGTTGTGGAGACTGGCAAGTCCAAAAATCTGTGGGGTGGGTTGGCAGACTAGAAATCCAGGGAATAGGTAATGTTGCAGTCTTGAGTCTGAAAGCAATTTAGAGGCAGAATCTCTTTTTTTCTCAGGGTATCCCAGTCTTTCTGCAAAGGGCTTCAGTTGGTTCCATGAGACCTGACCACATTATGGAGGGTAATTAGCTTTATTCAAGGTATAGTGATTTAAATGTTAATCACATTTGGAAAAACAACCACCACCACCATTTAGAGCACCAGACCAGTGTTTAATCAATCAGCCGGGTGCCATAGCCAGGCAAAGGTGAGAGCTAAAATTCATCATTAAAATCCCCATGTACCCCAGAGTGAGTGGCACAGTGGCAGATGATGGTGTCTTCCCATTGGGAGAAATAGACCCCCTGCCTGCACATGGTGACCTTAAAGGTTTCTTTTCCAGGTATCTCATCATTTTCACTGATCAAATAGATCTACAAAGTCACCAACTATGTAAATGTATTCCATATTCTATTCTATTTTCCTAAAATGATCATTTGAATTGGAAATCTGATTTGGAAGGATTACAGCTTTGTTAGAGTTTGCTGCCAAAGGTGACATCCTTTCATCACTGACCATAGTTCCTCTGGTATCAGGTCCCAGGGCTGTGAGTCACCATTCACCCCTCCAGAAAAGTGTGAATGATCAGTATGCTTGATCTCAGCAAAGTCAAATCATATGCCAGCTCTCATTTTGACTCTTCAGTGTCTGCATTCATATCCCTGAACTCCTTAAAAAAGCAGAAAACAAAATGACTGTTTTACTGGACTGACAAGGATTTGTTTCTCTATTGCAATAACAGTGAGCCTAGTGAAAGGGCTGAAAGAATTGGGTTATTTCAGGTTCATGTTTTTCTCTGAATTATACATATAATGTCTCCCTGCCAAATGAAGCATCTAAAGTTAAGACACTTCAATTATTTCCACTTGAATTATTTTCAAGGTTTTCAGTATGATAATTTTTTTTTAAGTCTGTATTTTGGAGCTCCAGATTGAAATATTTACTGAGAAAATGGTAAAGTATCTGACATAATGGCTGAAACTGGGTGATGAGTACCTGGGGATTCCTTATACTTTGCTACTTTATGGGTTTGAAATTTTCATAATAAAACGTTATAAAAATTTCTCTATGGCTTGCTGGTATTTTACTTGTATTTTTAAAATGAGACAAGCAAGTATTTTTCAGAATACCTGTTCCTTAAAGCTACAATCAGTGCATGTCAGTTTATATTTTTAAACTACATGACTATAATTATTAATTTTACATTTGTGTGTATACATGTACCTACTTCTACAAGTTTCCAAGCTGCTCTCTCTAGGGAAGAGAGCAGCCATTTTCAATAGAAGCACAATTCTTAGCTTTGGGGGCTTAACAAGTTAGAGAAAAAAAAGTTCAATAAAGCATCCCATATAAATAATTTTCAACACTCCCATGAAGAATTACCGAAATCCTGGCATGTGTATTGGGAGATATCTGGTATTTGGAAAAGATTGTCATTCACTACAACTACGATTATTTCAGTAGTTGCCTCTACTACTCATCTCTGGTCTTGGCTTAGTCCTCCACTGTGACCTCAGGGAACCTTACAAAATATACAAAAGAAAAAACAAAAAGTCCTTATCTTTGTTTTCCATGATTAAACCAGAAGATTAAGGAAGGATGAACTTCTTTAGTGATTCTGTCTATGAACAGTGACTTAAGGCAAAAGTCATTGGTCTCCTCTGTAGACAAGTATGTAAATAGCCTGACTTCTACGAAAGAGATCTGTCAACATAAAGGTTGAATTTAACGGGTTGCTTTCTCAGAGCTTGAACTAAGGTCTTCACCTTGCAGCTCACTTAAATTGCCTTGTTCTATTTGATGGGGTTGATAAATAATATACCTACTGGATCATTGCAGAAAAATTCTCATCTAAAACATTATCATTTTTCAAACAACATTTTTTTTCAGTAACAGTTTTCTTCTTCAGTAAACTAGCTTTTTAATGTCATCTGTTGTATTATTGCAACTTCAGATCTTCTCTCCTAAATATATAGCTCCTGCTGAGCTAATGGTTTTCTATTTTCATCTTGCTATTTATAATGCACTGATGTTTCTTACCAAGAATCTTTGTTTTAATCCACAAAACTCAAATCGACCATCTGAGACCATTGCCAGTGCTGAAGTATTACTGTTATAATGTCATTAGTCAATCATAAAAATGTTTTCTATGCACACATTCATTTCAAAATTATGTAAAATAAAATCTTCCAAAGCTTTCAGATTGCAGCCCACAATTGGTTTTTGTACTTTAAAAGACTCCAGACATATTGCTGAAGGAGTATACTGTTTACAAAAATTATTCTTGCCCTCGTTTTTTTTTCAATGAATTTAAAAAGCATAATTTAGAAATTTATTACATTTGTTTTTCTTCCTTTACTATGTCATCAACACGGGCTGCACATTCTTTGAATTGCAGTAAAGAATTTGGCTGTCTAGACAAAACAAAATAAGAACACAAGGCTTACTTCAAGTAAATCACTAACTTGTGTTAGCCAACAATAAGCAGAAAGATTTTCCCAATACTTTTGCTCTATTTCATTGGAGAATCTAGGATCTAACGACCATATTCATTTTATACTTTGTCTTCTACCTGTTTCATTCCATAAATAAAGATTTTTAGAAAGAGAAACTGCCAAAAGAAAATGCAGAGATTGGCTAGAATTGTCTAATATATCTTTATTAGATATATCTTCATTGGATAAATTTATGCCCGATGTACAATGCAAACTTTGCTGACCAAACCTAAAAGCAAGAGATGTCATCTGTTTCCCTAACCTGCATTTAGAAAGCCTCAGTCCCAACCCTTGTTTATTAGAATAACATCACAGCCTATTTAAGGGAGAAAGAGTTTGAAGATTTGTGCATGGCCCCTTTCTTTTACAGAAACCAAGGATACATCAAAGGAGAAGTGAGTAGACCATAAAGACTTCTGCCCTAGAATTGAAAAGGCTAAATTCACAGTAAGTTAATTGTATATGGAAGGAAAATGATTACTTTTATTATATGTGTATCTAAATAATTTGTTTAGTAAGGCCTCCTTAAGAAGCAAAGCCCTTAAAATTTAGGTCTCCATCTGTTCCTTTTGGTAAAAATTAAGAAACACATGCAATTTTTGTTGTGGTTAGCCATGACAAAAAACACAGAAGCATGCCTTATAGCGTCTCTAAAGGGATTTTTAAATCCTCACAGAGATTCCTTAAGCAGAATTACTAATGCTAATTTTGTGATGCTCTATTAGTTTTACTTGTTTGTTAAAACAATAACATTCAAATCCTATTGTCTTCAATCTAGACTTACCAAGAGAGATTTCTAGTTCCATGTGGGAAAGATTACTCCCATAGTCCCCTTACAAGAAATTCACTAAGTAAGGCAGTGAGGCATCCATCTACACACTGGCTGCGACTTTAAGAAACTTTAATCTTCCTGTATTAAAACGGTTTTATCTTGATATGAGAAAGCCCAGAATTCAGAAGTAAACTGGACTGTTTACTACCTGCCCTGGTGTACTAAACTCTGAAGAAATTTCACATCTTCTTTAATGTGGTGTGGTTTGTTTATTTGTTTGTTGGCTTTTGCCTCAAAACTTCTTCCTGTAGAATCTTCATCGACCAATCCTTTCCAACACGCATGCACACACATGTACAGACTTCATGCCTACAACGCTTCAGACTTAACATCTGAAATGCAGTATCCCAAAAAAGCTTGTCCTCAGGATTATAAAAATTTAGCAGAGACTGGCCTACCCCATCATGAAATTTCTTTGAAGTTTCATGTCTTAAGATCTGTATCTTTTCAATTATCACAAATTTTGCATTTGATTGAATATGTCTCTGTTTTAACACAAATATTATGTCTCAAAGAACCACGTGAGCAAAATTGATATTCCAAGAAGCTCTGTGTCCTATGGCTTCACATACACAGCGTTACGGGTCATGACACTTGAGTTTGAGATTCTGGAAGTACAGAATGTACATGTTAGGAAAATTGAGTTGCTATTTCATATAATCTGCATCATTGCCAATCTCACTTTCACCAGGCATCCAGATAATTTCGACCAAGTTCCCTTGGGACATGGAGCCAAGGTGGGCAGGCAGTCTTGGGTCTTCTAAAAAGCAAGCAGTAGGTAGAGTTTAGGGCAGGCAGACAGCTGAAGATTAGGGGAGTCATTCACTTCCTTATTCACTACCTTCTGAGCTCCGGGCACTGAAATAGTTAACTAGGAGGAAATACAAAGATGGATAAATGACAAAACCTAACCGAAGAAACTCACCAACTAGTGGAAGAAAACAGGCACCTACACTCAAGATTATAAACCAAAGTAAAAAGCAAAAAGGTGGAGAAACTTGCTGAAAGCTCCGGAATGAAGGAAGGGGCACAGAAAGAAAATCCAGTTGATTTTGTTTTTTTTCATTATCTTAAGAAATTTAAGAATTGTTTTTCATTTCTGAAGCAGTGCTCAGAAACTCAGCGAGAAATGTGAAGAAGGCAGGTTTGTTGCTTTCTCTGGATTAAGACAGACCTTGGTGTAAAGAGGTCATGTCTGACTTATTCCAACAAGATCAATTCTAAACACAGCCTGGTGAATGACTGATTTATTACAACAGGGTAAAAACAGTTTTATTGCTTTTAAAGACTCCTCTCAATTTAATCAAGCAGCTTCCCCCTAGGGACATGGTCAGCTTACAGAGGTCTTGCTCCAAGGAATAGGATCTCGGGTAACAAACTGGGTAAAGGGACAAACCTGAAAGGTTTGATGGTTAGATGTCCTCTCAAGGTTAACAGGATGGAGTTTGGAAATAAGTAGAAGTAGTCAAGAAAGACACCCTATGTTGCAATTTTGAGCAAGTCAGTGTACAAGGTGATAGGAAACAGAAAGAGAAATGGAATTTTTGTGGGGATTAGGAACAGAACTTAAAGTTCAGATTTGGACAAGTCGGATTTATCATGCCTTGCAAGCCAGCAAAATGGATGTATAAAGCCTTCTATTCAGCTTGTAAGTCTGGAAGTTAGCAGAGAGATTGAAACTTCAGATTTCCAGGGGAAGTTTCCAAAATATAAATAATGACAGAAGCTATGAGAGGGGATGAAGATTACTTAGGGAAAATGGGTAGAATAGGGAGTGAAGGAAACCAAGCCATAATTCCTAGGGAAACCAGCCTCTTTACAGATGGGTAGAAGAGGAAAGTCAGCAAGGAAGACTGGATAAAAAGTGGCCTGAGAATGAAGAGAAAGATCACAAGAGTGCATTTTCCTAGAAACTAGTGAGAGAGGTTTTTGGAAGAAGGGTGTGATCAAATGTGTCAAATTCTTTTAAGGAATCAAGCAAGTCAAAGGTGGATGTGGATATTGTTTGTGATCTTGATGGATGCAGTTTCCAGGCAGTGGTCGAGAAGCAGTGGTAAGAAGCACATTGTGGGAGGTTAGGAAGTGAAGGCAAAAGGTATGGGTAACTTGTTCAAGCATCGGGGCTGTAAAAAGCAAGAGAGTCAATTCTTTGAAAGAGATGTGAGATCCAGGAAGGAGGATGATTTATTTGTTATTCTAGTCTTCTTCCTGTTCGTTGTTTCTTTCTTTTCTTTTGTTCTCTTTCTCTCTCTCTCTCTTTTTCTTTCTCTCTTTCTTTATGACCTTCCTTCCTTCCCACCACGTACTTGCATCCAATGAGTGAGAAAGAGCAAGAAAGTGGGAGAAATTGGAAACTGAAAAGGAGAGAAAAGGTCTAATGCAGGGATGGGGGAGAAGCCTCAGTGAGGAAGAGGCACAGCTTTTCCATTAAAACTTAAGAAAGGGGAAAGAACGGTGTGAGGAGTATAGCCGTGTATAGGTGTGATGCTGGAACATTGAGACAGGTTTTATCAGGAAGCTTCTATGTTCTCTATCAGGATCCTCTGCAGAAAATGAGGTAAAAAGTGGAGGGAAATGGTTGAAGACCACTGTTTGAGGGGATCAATTAGATTTGAAAGCACTATAATGAAGAACAAGAGGGCACCTTATTCAGAAAATAGAGAAAAATGCCTATTAGTGTTCATGACTGAGCAGAATTGGTTAACTATGGGGAACCCTGGGTGGTTCAGTTGGTTAAGTGCCCGGCTCTTGTTTTCCGCCTGGGTCATGATCTCAGGGTGGTTCTCATGTAGCCTCAGCACTCAGCATGGAGTCTGCTTGAGATTCTCTCTCTTCCTCTCCCTCTGCCCCTCCCCACCCTCAATAAATAAATAATTTTTTTTTTTTTTTTAAAGAAGAAATGGTTAACTATGAATTTAATGAGGGTTAGTCATTCTGGGGTTTTTCATTTTGTTTTGTTTTGTTTCAATTTCAGTAGCAGTGCACAGAAGCTCAGAAAGAAATGTGAAGAATGCAGGTTCATTACTTTCTCCACCCTGAGACCTAGATGTGACGGGGTAATGCCTGGTTTATTTCAACAAGACAAATTCTAAAGCCATCCTCATGAGTAACTTGATTTATTCCAACAGGGTACATTTTTGTTGCTTTTAAAGACCACCCCCTGATTTAATCAAGTTGCTTCTCCCTGAAGGAAAGATCAGGTCACAGAGGCCAAAAAAGTGATTTTTGGCTATTGAATCAAGTTAATGAACAAAACCTGAACGACGAAGTTAAACAATGTTAGGGGAACTGAGATACAACAGAGTACATAGAGAATTCATTAAAGGAACCAGTTCTTAGAATGCATTTGCTCATACAAATGATTATCTACTTAATATGTTGTACAAAACCAGAGAACAAGGAGCTAGACTAACTTGATAGGGTATCATTGGCCATGTTCTCCTAAACTCTTACTACTTAAGGAAAATTGGTTTGAGAGTCGAGTTGAATTCACAGATAGGAATTAAATGGCCTCAATTGTGTGGATTCAAGGGTTGCAGAGTCAGGCAGATTACATAATAAAGCTTTGTAATCTTAGAAGGTCGCCTTCCCCACCCTCTATTCCCTAATCATATACTCCGGGCCTTTGTGTGGTATCACCAAAATGATGGGTGCTGTAATGACTACATGGGAATTTAGAGGATATACTGTGATCATGAGCAAATATATCATAATGAAATGAAGAAAGAGGAACACAGAAGAATGACAATAGAACCAGAGAGAAAGAGAGGTCAGAAGTTCAAGAAATTTCAAAGGAAAATTTTGAAATGAGAATAAAAACTGAGCGAAAGGGCAAAAGGATGTAGACATGCTAGGAGGCCTACTGACTTTTCTTCGAATATAATACAACAGAGATATGTACACTAATGTAAGGGCGGGGGGGGGGGGGGAAGAACAGAAAAGAAGTGTAACGAATGGGAGTCCAACGCAACATAAACAGGAGGAAGCAATCGCAGAAGCCCTGGGGAACCAGTGGGAATCTACCAGAGGGATAGGGAAGCAGCAATAAGGGACTGGAATCTAGAGCATTGGTTCTTAAATACTGCAGGTCCTGTTACTGCTCTTAAAAATGTCTTCAAAAATTTCTCAGACCTGGGGTGCCTAAGTGGCTCGGTCTTTAAGCATCTGCCTTCGGCTCAGGTCATGATCCCAGGGTCTGGGGATCCAGCCCCTCATCAGGCTCCCTGCTCAGTGGGGAGCCTGCTTCTCCCTATCCCACTCTCCCTGCTAGTGTTCCTGCTCTCACTGTTTCTCTCCGTGTCAAATAAATAAATAAGATCTCTTTAAAAAAATTGCTCAAACTAAGATTTATCATAACAATCCAATGAAAAAGAAAGAACCATATATAATATAAGAACAAGAAAAATTGTGCACTTTTTAATGTGATTGGCACAATGACTATTTTGCTGTGGCTTTTATTTAATAATAATGAGAAACTCAAAATTTTGAATATACATATCATCACATTATATTTATAGACCTCTGAACTTTTGATGCTTTGGTTATAAAAGTTATAAAAACACTATCTTACATGTAAATATGATTCTATCTCCTACATTGCCCTAAACCCTTTGGAAAGGCTACTGCTTGTGCAATTCAAAAATTTTCAAACTTCATTGCCTCAAGTTATATTGGGATTAATAAAAAAAAATCATAGAAATTATTTTTTTCCCATGTCTCAGCATGCCTTTATTACCCACTTTGAAGCCAGCAATCAATTATGGGGAATCCTGTGATAATCAGGGCTTTTGTTTTTAATTTTTATTCTTTTTCCAATGAAGTAGTTTAGAAGCTTGCAGGGAGGAATCTTTGGAGGAGGCAAACATGTTTTGCCTCCTCCAAAGATTTGCTGTTACTAAAGCAGCCTGGGTATCGGGAGTATTGTTGGGATGCTCTGACCCGGCTGATGGGGCATGTGGGAGGGCCATGTGACATGAAGCACAGCATCAAGAATTATCCTAACGGTAGACAACATTTATGGACCACCTCCTGTGTCCCAGGCCTAGGTGCCAGAGTCCTTGTCACTCTTATTCCGTTCCATCCGCATGGCAACTTCAGGATGCAGGTCTCAGCACAGTTGTTTTGCCAATGGGGATATTCAGCCACAAGGAGACTGTTAGAGATCCCCATGGTCCGCACTTTTGTAAAAATCTAGACAGTAAATATCTTAGGCTTAGTGGTCCAAGAGGATCTATTACAACTACTCAATTCCACTGTTCATAGCTCAAAAACAGTAGTAGTAGACAATATGAAAACAAAGGGGTGTGGCTGTGTTCTACACAATTTTATTTATCAAAACAGGTAGAAGATCCTATTTGTCCATGGGCTGTAATTTGCAAGACCCCTAGATTAATCTGTGAATTCATAAACTAATTAGATTATCTTTCATATAAATACAATAGTTTATGTAATCTAGGTTTATTATTTGACTAAAACTTTCTAGAACAGGGCTTAAACTATAATTATTTTCTTTAGGTATTTACCCACCGTTAGAAAAAGACTAAGACAATTTAGCTGATGCAAAAAAATTTATTTACACTTTATGAAACAGACTCCTTTTGAACAACTGCAAAATGGAGCAGAAGGCCGAAAGGTTTTTATAAGATAAAAAATTAAAAACAAAGAAGAGAAAAATGGAAAATACCTGACTGGTTGGGGCCACACAGACAATTTGGTTTGGAGGAGAAGGAACAGGGAAAAGTATAGAACCCAGAGTTGACTTGGTTTTTACGGATTTGTTAGCTTAGTGTTTGAGAACAGATGCCAAGGGGAGCCTTCACAGGGACACCAAAATTATCTGAGTTCTGATTTGCTTACATGGCACCCTGGGCAGGAGCTTCTCCATTTGAAGCCAAGAAATTTATTTCAACACTACTAACTTGTTGAAATGTAAGCTTTTTGAGGACAATGACTTTTCTCCACTCACTGTTACACCACTAGTACATAGTAGGTAATATACATATATATTTAATAAATAAGTTAACAAATGGATTTATTATGTAAATCAACTTTATTTGCACAAAATAAAAGTTAATAAGACTTCTCTGAAATAGAATTTTTCTAAAGAAGTCTCTGGAAGTTACTATGCCTGTTCTATGTGCATATTTAAGTAAATGTCCTGCCCAAATATATTTATCAAAGGATAAGTGAGACATACCTTATATCAGTAAGTCACTAATTAAATTACTGGGGTGCTTGGGTGGCTCAGTTGGTTGGGCCTCCAACTCTTGGTTTTAACTCAGGTCCTTATCTCATGGGTTCTGGGATCAAGCCCTGCATTGGGGCTCCCTCACTCTGGGGGTTCCCAAGCAGGGGGTAGGGGAGAGGGTCTGCTTGAAAGATTCACTCCCTCTGCCCCCTCCCCCTGCTCGTGGGCACTCTCTCTCTCTAAAAAATAAAACTTTAGATAAATAAACAAGCAAATAAATAAATTACTAATTTGTTACTCTACGAAAGTAGTATTTCTTTCTCTTTGCATTTCTTATTAGGTTGCAACACCCTTTCCCCCACCAAAAATACTGTTTTCTTCTCTTTGCATTCCTACTCTAATAATCCTAATTCTTTTTGAAGCTACAGGAATGATTCTGCTTATCAGGGAAAAGCTCAAAATGAAACAGAAAATTTTAATATTTTCATATTCATAAGATTTTTTAGGTTCCTTTTTTAATATTCATAGTTATTTTAAAAATAGAATAAATGCCTGGCAATCGGCAAGGCAACTGCTCTACCTTAATGAGGTATAACCAGGCTGTTTGCCCTGCTTTCCAGCTTCTTTTTTAACATCAGGCCTGAATCCTTTCTTTCCAGACATCCAGTGCTCCAAGTTGTCCCCATCTCTCTGTTTACAGGGCATGAACAGGGGGATTTTATGGGTCTTTGCAGGGGTATGCTCATGGTTGTGGGGAGGAGGGACTTGCCTGGCAAAATTTCAGAGCATACTGCCTCTCCTTCTACTAGATAGTCCCCCAGGCAGTAGGCAGCTTGGACTTGGACATAGGGCTTGTTGCACTTTCCATAGACACTGACTTACAAATGCTTCCTGGCAAAGGCCACCAAGTTTCTCAGCCTCTCTGCCCTCTGCCTCTGTTGAAACTTTCACTTCTCCACAAACACAGGCCCCAGCTCCACTTCCTCCTGCCGTGCCCCCCTACACCCACACAGAGGTCACACCCAGCCACCCTCTTCCTTCTGGAGTCACCAGCCCCTCCTGAGGTAGGGCAGGGACAGAGGGTCCTCAGTCTCTTTCCCTTTCTAGGCCTGTTAAGAGCATAATCAGTGTTTTACAACCCTAGGGGCTTTCCTTTTGATACTCAAGAGCCTTCTGAAAGTGAACACAAAACAAAACAAACAAACAAAAATCCTGAATATTAACTTTCTTTCTCTTTGCATTCCTGCCTTATTGCCACTTGGAACATCCCCAAATTCCAAAAATAAATTAGGTACATGGAAAGATAGAGAACTACTACATACATACATACAGTTGTCCTCTCCTTGTGTTCCTACTTTAACAATCGAATTCTTTTTAAGGCTACATGAATAGTACTGCTATCAGAGAAAAGGTCAAAAAAAATGGAAAAATTTAATATTTTTCAAATGCATAATGAAAGCCAAAGTCTTTTCTCTGGCCCGAGGGCCTTCCATGATCTGTCTTTTCTTATCCCTGACCTCATTTGTTATTCCTCTGCCCTCTGTTCCCTACACTAGAACCACACCGCCTTCTCAGAATTGAGAATTTTTCTCAGAATTGCCAGCCAACCATATCCCCAACTCAGGGCCTTTGCACCTGCTGTGACCTCTTCCTGGGATTCCTTTTCCAAGGATATATGCTAGCCCTTTCACTCTTTCACATCTTTACTCGAAGGTTATTTTCTCAGGGAAAGCTTCCCTTGCCACTTTATCCAAAATTACAAATACCCTCTCCCAACATTGCATATCATTTTTTTCTCCATTTTTTTTTCTAACTAGCTAACTCTTTCTTATTTTTTTTATATTGCTGTCCTTAGTCTCCTCTTGCCACAGTGCAGTTTCCATTAGAGCCAGGTTTGTTCTATTTTCTTCTCACACCCGCAGTGCCTAGAAGAGTGCCTCTCATGTTGTAGCACTATTTGTTAAATGAATGAACACTTGATTTATCTTCATGGAAAAGATAGAGAATTTACTCAATATTATGTTCACTAGAAGCAAGGAAGAGGCAATAGTTTAAAGCGTAGTCTCTGATGAAGTTTACTGTTCACACTGCAATAAACACCCTTCTGTTACATAGACAATTTCAGAGTGGCAAGTGTGCAATGTTGCAGCAATGGTGGTCATGAAAATACGAGGCATCCCTTTGTTAGATAGCCACAAAATCCTGATTTTTTTTTTCCTAGCACAGTAGGGGCCCCATCAGTACAAATGAGTCTACACCACATATAACAAGCATTATCTTACACTTTGAACTGAAACTGACAAAATTACACACACAATAAGATACAATTCTCTAAACAAGAATTCTGCCTCGATTACTTTCTTTTTTACCTGCTGCACAAACACTGTAATCTGACTACATCAAGGCCAACTCACATGTTTAGCAGAATACCTCCTCTAAAAGATTAACACAATATCTTCCATAATTTGTTATCAACTATCCTGACTCATCTCATGACTTCTAGAACAGACCAAATCATTTAACAAATTGGTCTTATAAAGCTTCCATTGTGCATGATTTTTGCACTCCAGTGCCTAAAGTCTCACTAATTAGCAGCTGTGTTAGGCTTTTAATACAGAAATGCGGAATGTAAAAGGAGGTTTTGTAATAATTTCTTAAGGGACATGAAGCCAAATATCCTTGGATTTGGCTGTGAACAAATTGTGCCCAAGTTATCAAGGTCATATCCATCTGCACCACAGCTTCAAGGGCTTAGATTAGCATTTGAAAACAGTTGCGCAGTATACATTGTGATTGGTTTCTGCCGTCTCTGTCCTTCTAGTGAAACTGAGACACCTGGAAACAGACCAAATTCACAGAGCCATGGGGCTGTCATATTATCATCTGTATATGCATCAACAAATATACCCATTCCCTTCAATTACAGATTTATGTAGACCATTCCCTACTGCTCACATTGCTACCACATATAAGTTTTCAGGTACACACAGCTCACCAAAGTACATAACTCTCCCAGTGGTCATAGTGAATTCTCCACTAGCTAGCAAGAGGATATTGTGCAATCTGAGTTGACCAGAGGTGACTGGGGTACATTTATGAGTTGGCCCTGGTGAATTTACGATGTTTGGATATAATTTATATAAAGAATATTTTACTTAAAATGTTATTTTAAAATACCACTGTTATAGCTCTCATGAGTTAGGCATTGTGTATGTGTCTCTAATCCTCTCAACAACTCTAGAAGATAGCATTCTTATCCCCTATCTATAAGATAGAATTCTTATTCTTATCCATCTTATAAGATAGAATTATCTTATCCCCTCACAAGTGAATAAACTTAAAGTCAGAAAAAGCAAGTGACATGACCAAGACCACAGGGTTAATAACTGCTAGAGAAAATTTATTCCAAGTCTACCTGGCTTTCTCAGGAAGGAGACTGCAGCAGAGTCTGTAAAAGAAAGAATGGGCAATATCATTTCTATTGAAAGATTAGGGAGGGGCGCCTGGGTGGCTCAGTGGGTTAAAGCCTCTGCCTTCGGCTCCGGTTGTGATCCCAGGGTCTGGGGATAGAGCCCCACGTCAGGCTCTCTACTCTGAGGGGATCCTGCTTTCTCCTCTCTCTCTGCCTGCCTCTCTCCCTGCTTGTGATCTCTGTCTGTCAAATAAATAATTAAAATCTTTAAAAAAAAAAAAAAAAAGAAAAAAGAAAGATTAGGGATCACTCTCCCTATTCCCAGATACTATGAAAGAAGTACTTACCTCCTACAGTTCCATCCGTACTGTTCTTTTTCACAATCATGGAGAAACTCTCACTAGTCCTCAGTCTTACTGTTTTTCTGCCCTTCCTCCTATCCTCCTGAATCTGGATTGCAAATGCCTTTCCATCAAACTTAACCGGTAATAACAAACTTTCTTCAGTTTGGAGCAGCGTTTCTCAACACTTTTTTCACTATCTCTGAAGAAAATTTTACTCATTTTTCCCCAAAAATTGTCCTTGCCATGAAATTTTAATACCACAGATGTACTGCATATCTACTTTTGTACCATGACCCTTTGAAGGGCCATGAGCCATTGTAATAACTAAAATATGCCTTCCTTCAATTCTCAAAATGTATTTTTGCTTTTTTGGGGGCAATATCACCCTTGGCAAGAATGCATGGTTTAGAGCGGGTTTCTCAACCTCAGCATTATTGACATTTTTGGCCATATAATTCTTTGTTGTGGGGTATTGTCTTGTGCACTTTGGAACATTTAGCAGCATTCCTGTCTCTACCCAATAGATGCTACTAGCAATCCCAGTTGTGACAAACAAAAAAGTCTCCAGACACTGCCACGTCTCTAAGGGGGAAAAATTAGCCTTAATTAGAACCACTAGTTTAGAGGGAAGGAGAACTGAGGGTCCAAATGGCCAAGGGTAGAAAGAAACAACTTCAAATAATTATATGAATGATCTCATGACTCTGAATACCTTAGACAACTGACAGAGAATCTTGGCCACCATTATTGATAAAGACATGGAAAACCAGGTACACAAACAATTAATAAGATAATTATTAACTCTTGAAAAGAAGTTGTAAATAGCACTTAAACTATCATAATCATGTAGACAGCAATCTAATAAAATAAATCTTCATTGAAGTAAAAGTATCGTATAATTAAATAGGGAGAGTGTAGGAACAGGAAGAGTACATGCCTGAGTGTTGGCACAAGAAAAGCCATGGGGGGGTGTGTGTGTGTGTGTAAAAGATAGGTAAATCTTTATCCTGATAAAAAGTAAAGAGTAATGCCTAAAACTGAAATAATCAGGAAGAAGCAAAATAAGAATTTAATTTAGAGACATGGAGGCTGATAGGTAAAGAATCAGCCAAACGAGCTAAAAGTTATCGTTATTTTTCTGGAATGAAGAAAAATGAGCAGGAGGGAGAGAGTAGACATTAATATTTAAATAGCTTTATAAAACTGACTTTTCAAATAATCTGCATGTGTAAGAAGAAAAATATATATTTTTAAAAAATAAGGGAAGAAGGAAAGAAAGAGAAGAAATGCCAGTAAGGGATTGTATGAGCTATTTAAAAACCCAAACCAAATGTTTAAGTATATTTTGGGTTTAATACTTAAAATTATCAACTATTTTTAAGTCAATGACTTTAAAAAAAAATCCAAATACACTGACTTCAATTTAGGAAATATTCAGAGCAAGGGATGTTATTACTTAATCATTAAATGATACATGGGAGATATATCTTAGTTGTATAGAAAATATCATATGCAAACTAGTATTTTTTCTTTTTTTTATTAACATATAATGTCTTATTTGCTTCAGGGGTACAGGTCTGTGAATCATCAGTCTTACACAATTCACAGCACTCATCATAGCACATACCCTCCCCATTGTCGATCACCCAGCCACCCTATCCCTCCCCCTTAAACCCCCCAGCAACCCTCAGTTTGTTTCCTGAGATTAAGAGTCTCTTATGGTTTGTCTTCCTCCTGGTCCCATCTTGTTTCATTTTTTCCTCCCTAATCCCTACAACCCCTGCCTTGCCTTTCAAATTCCTCATACCAGAGAAATCATTTGATGATTGTCTTTCTCTGATTGACTTATTTTGCTTAGCATAATACCCTCTAGTTCCATCCAAATTGTTGCAAATGGTAAGATTTCAGTTTTTTGATGGCTACATTGTATTCCACTGTGTGTGTATGTGTGTGTGGGCATATATATATCTATATATCTATATATCTATATATAGATATATATAGATATATATCACATCTTCTTTATCCATTCATCTATTGATGGATATCTAGGTTTTTTTCCATAGTTTGGCTATTGCGGACATTGCTGCTATAAACATTTGGGTGCACGTGCCCCTTCAGAGCACTACATTTGTATAGGGTAAATACCCAGTATTTGTTGTAGGGAAGCTCTATTTTCAACTTTTTGAGGAACCTCCATACTGTTTTCCAGAGTGGCTACATTAGCTTGCATTTCCACCAACAGTGTAAGAGGGCTACCTTTTCCCTGCACCCTCCCCAGCATCTGTTGTTCTGACTGATGTGAGGTGGTATCTCATGGTTTTTTTACAGTTAAATTAGGCACAAGAGATTCTTAGAAGTTGATTGTGATGGTTGATGTTATAATTTTTTAATGTTCCTGGATCCCCTCTCACAGAATCAGAGAGAGCAATTATATAGTAAAACCAAAAAAGTCCACAGGAAACTTTTGATATAAATCTATGTGGCATGGTATTCTCACAAACTCCAGAACAAAAGGCTAGGGACAAAAAGCCAATAGTAACAAGAACGGCATGCTATTGGCATCGGGGAGGAAGAAAGAAAATAGTAAAAAAAAGCCAGTAGGTATTCATTGGAAGATGTTGCATGCCCATTAGAGAGAAACAACTAAAATGGGAATTTTGCCAAATCCAAAAGCAAGTGGGGGTACCTGGGTGGCTCAGTTAGTTAAGCATCTGACTCTTGGTTTTGGCTCAGGTTGTAATCTCATAGAACATGAGATAGAGATCCACCTTGGGGTCCATGCTCCATGCTCAGCCAGGAGTCTGCTTAAAGATTCACTCTGTATGCTCCTCCCCCTACTCAAGTGTGTACTCTCTCTCTAAAACAAAGAGATATATCTTTAAAAACAAAACAAAACAAACAAACAAAAAAATGAATACAAGAGAGTCACAGTGAGGCTGACATGTTGTACCTGTCCAGCTCCATGAACTCTTGAAATTAAGTAGCCAAAGCTCAATCAAAATTGAACAGAATATGAAATGAAGGAAAGATCAAAATAAAAACCAGGCAGTCTCAGAAATTAAGCTGCTTTATCTTTGAACATTTACATACACATATGCATAAACACAACAGAAACAGGAACTCTGTGAACTTAGAAAAATCACTCTGAACTATGGTTATTTCTAAAATTTTTGGAAAAAGAGTTTCACATAAAAAAGGACAACAGGAAAGTGTTGTACTCTCTTCCCAAAACTCCTCCAAGAAATCATCAAAAATTCCATGACTTAAAAAGAAATTTATTCTCTCACAGCTCAGGATACCAGAAATCTAAAACCAAAATGTCTATAGGGTTGGTTCATCTTTGGAGACTTTGGGAGAGAAAACACCCTATGCCTTTCCTCCAGCTTTTGGAGATTGCTAACAGACCTTTGTGTTCCTCAGCCTGTAGATACATCACTCCAGTCTTTGTCTCCATCTTCACCCTGCTTTCTTCTTTGTGTTTCTCTCTTTGTTCTCTCCTCTTATTAGAACAACCAATCCCTAAATCCAGGTGATTTCATCTTGAAGTCCTTAACTAATTACAAACTAATTACATCTGCAGAGATTCCATATATAAATAAGGTCACATCCAGAGGTCACATATGGATATAAATTTTGGGGAGACTCTATTCAACCCACCACAATGATCAAAATGAAATTCTATTGAAAACTAATACATTAAAAAAAAAGGAAGGGACAGAATAACATGTCTACAGAAAATGAAAGCACCCAGATTGAGAAATGCCCACAAAATATACTAAAACTTCACCTTTTCCACTTCAAAACAAACTAAAAGATTTTAAGCAAATACCATAAGACTTGAAAGAGCAACATTCAGATTTTAATTAGAAACACTCCAAAATGACATGGCAGAACCCAGGAAAGAATTAAAAATTGAATAAATAGTTTCAGAAATGAAGCCTAACCTAATACAACATAAAGCAACATAAAAGTGGGGAAAAAATGGGAAGAATATAAGCTACTGAATAAAATAAATATAAGTTTTAAAAAAGAGAAAAATATTAGAAATAAAAATAGAGAAGGAAATGGATTTAAGATAAAGTGATCTATATCAAAGATAGAGAAAGAAAATCCAACATATAGATAACAAGAATCTCTAGATAGGAAAAATCAAAGCAAGGAAAGGAAAAAAAAATGAAACTATAATTTAAGAACACTTTCCTGGAAAAAAAAATGAAAGGCTAAATTTAGAAAGCATATTTCATACCTAGGAATATCTTCCTAAAATAACCAACAGTAAGACATTATCTAGTAATACACTGGATTTGAAAACTTTTGTGCATCTAGGCAAAAGTAACAAGTGATTTATAAAGAAAAGAAAATTAGACTCTCATTGTACTTTTCAGCTGACATTAATGCCAAAAGAAAATAGATTAAGTATTTTAAATATTCATGGAAAATAAATGTGAGTCAAGGATTTTATATCCTGCAAAACTTTCAAGCCACATACAAGCTGTAGTCACAAGTCAAAAGTAACAAGTGATTTATAAAGAAAAGAAAATTAGACTCTCATCGTACTTTTCAGCTGACATTAATGCCAAAAGAAAATAGATTAAGTATTTTAAATATTCATGGAAAATAAATGTGAGTCAAGGATTTTATATCCTGCAAAACTTTCAAGCCACATACAAGCTGTAGTCACCATGCAAGATCTCAGAGAAGAGTGTTCCCACAAGTCTCTGCTGGAAAATCTATTAGAGAATGAGTTGCAGACAACTAAATGACTTATGGGACATTGACACCTTAAAACTAAGTAAGGGATAAAAAACTAAGTGAATGAATTTAGTAACGGTTTACATGTGCTAACAACGGACATGTATCACATGTCATGCTGGAGGGTGCGCCTGGGTGGCTCAGCGGGTTAAAGCCTCTGCCTTCGGCTCAGGTCATGATCCCAGGGTCTTGGGATCAAGCCCCACATCGGGCTCTCTGCTCGGCGGGGAGCCTGCTTCCTCCTCTCTCTCTGCCTGTCTCTCTGCCTACTTGTGATTTCTGTCTGTCAAATAAATAAAATAAAATCTTTTAAAAAAAAATTAAAACATGCTTGGGATAGGATACAGGCAAGAAAATTCAAAAATATTTCATTGTTTCAACTGTAAGTAGAGGTGATCTCTGATATGGATTTTCCTTGATTGCTCTTTGTTTAGGATTCCAAAAATAGGAAATATCCTAATTCTTCATGAAAATAAACATAAGAGATTACCAGATATTGCAACCACTCTGGAGAACAGTGTGGAGGTTCCTCAAAAAACTGAAAATAGAGCTACCCTATGACCCAGCAATTGCACTACTGGGTATTTACCCTAAAGATACAAACGTGGTGCTCCGAAGGGGCACATGCACCCGAATGTTTATAGCAACAATGTCCACAATAGTCAAACTATGGAAAGTGCCTAGATGTCCATCAGCAGATGAATGGATAAAGAAGAAGTGGTATATATACACAATGGAATACTATGCAGCCATCAAAAGAAACGAAGTCTTGCCATTTGCGATGACATGGATAGAACTAGAAAGTATTATGCTTAGCAAAATAAGTCAATCGGAGAAAGACAACTATCATATGATCTCCCTGATATGAAGAAGTGGAGATGCAATGTGAGGGGCGGTTGGGGGGCAGGAAAAGAAAAAATGAAAGAAGGTGGGATTGGGAGGGAGACAAACCATAAAAGACTCAATCTCAAAAAACAGACTGGGGGTTGCTGGGGGAGGGGGGACGGGAGAGGGTGGTGGGGATATGGACATTGGGGAGGGTATGTGCTATGATAAGTGCTGTGAAATGTGTAAGCCTGGCGATTCACAGACCTGTACCCCTGGGGACAAAAATACATTATATGTTTATTAAATAAATAAGTAAATAAATTTAATTTAAAAAAAAAAGAGAGAGAGATTACCAGATACGTGACGTGTTGCTATTCTTCTATATGTAAAGTTTCCCAAACATGTAAGACCTGGTTCCTCGGCAATCTAACATATAAAGAGGTCTGCATTAAAAATCATGGAATCATTGATTTTGAATGAAATTATTAAAAAGAATGTTTTTCATTAAAATGCAGTCTTCCACAATGGCTTATTAAGTTTTAATAAGCATCAAAGATTGTTTTATATCAAAACAGAATCCAATAAATTTTCTGAAGAATGTTTTCATAAAACAGCACTTTGGTTCTGTTTGCAATATTGACAAATAAGGAGCAGCTTACATTGTTGGCATACTAACCAATTATTTCTTTGTTTTATTATAGCTGTTAATTTCCTTACTAATACGTTATAATATTCCCTAGTGTACATAAAACAAATGAGTTAGAATCTGTCCCAACACTGTTCCATATGCTTCTCTGAGTCAGTGTTCTCTGAGGCAAGCTGACCCACTAGGACTTCCTGATGTGTGCATTGAGACACGTTCACAACTTAGTTGGAGTTACTCAGAGCACATGATTCACACAATAATTAAATCTTGTTGAGCTTGGTTTTGTTGAGTCCAAGTTTTCCCTCCCACATAGATATTAAATAAGTGGGAAGTAGCAGGGCTTTTGCCCAGTACAATATTTGAATGAAATTCTGAGCCAAATATGCGTGTCATTCTGACTTCCAGCATCAACCATTTTAGTCAACCTTCTTTTCTCACATCCAAATTTGACATTCATCTATAGCTATTTCTAAATGGTCTCAAGGGACAAACACACATTTCTCCAATTTTTGTCCATGTTAGAGGATCTCTGCCTCCTACATAAGGGAAAATCCTTCAGTAGGGAATTTTCTCTTCATTGCACTGCTACTTGTGTGGAAGATTAGAAAAATTACATAATATGTAAGGCTGTCCGGTTGCCAGTCTGAAGATTACCTCCTAAGAATTCTTACAGAGGTGTGAAAAGTGGCATCCATTAGAGACAGAATTTATGGGTGTGCAATATTCTTAAGATTATTGGAAATCTGTCTTGACAATTTACAAGTAGTTATTCTATGGATAAAAAGAAACCTATCCTAATTGATTAGAAATAAAGAAAGGAGATAAATATGCCCAGAGCTATGCTAGCCAAATTTCTCATCACAATCTTGTATGATCAAATATAAGAAATGAAAAAGTAGATAAAAAGAAAGCCTGGTAAGAAATGAACTACACATCAAAAAATCAAGGACATGTGAATAAGGAAAAGACTCCCTCTTGAGCAAGTTAAGAACTGAAACAAATGATGCATTATAACCAAGTTACAGAAATATCTTTCCCAAACAATGTGAAAAAGAAATATTTAATGCCAAGTGATGCAAAGGTTTAGAAAAAATAGTACTTTCTTTCTTTTTAAGTCATTTAAAGAAATATAAAAACAGCTCCTTATAGGTTAAATATAACAGATTTATAGAGGCAATGTAAGAGTTAGCTAACATAGCAATTTAACTCACTCTGCTCTCTTTAAATGTTATAATTTTCAGTAGTTATAAGCCAAAAAAGCTTTCCTATTTTTAGTGTTAGTGTTCCACAGGAAAATATTTTCTGTGTCTTGGAAAGGAATTTGGACCTGATATTGCAGTCACCTGCAAATTAAGTCTTGAGAAACAAGGGGAAATGGAATTCTCTAAGCTAAAGGAAAAGATATCTCTAGGAATACCTACAATACGGTACTCCAGAATTCATGAAAGTGATGGGGTTTTTAATATTTACTACAAATGATTCATCTAATTGAGAACAAGAAGGGCTGTATAAATTTTGCAATATGCCATTATTTTTCCAATTTTAGAAACTTACAAAATCAGGCTTCGTTTGGACATATTGTAAGTATTTTGGCATTTTGTGTGGGCCAGATTTTAAGGGGAAACAGTGAGGTTAGTATCTCCTCCATGACACATTTGAATGGCCACTCCCAAGTAATTCCAGTTTTCAAAAACTGTAGAATGCCCAGCAAATGGATTTCATTCACTGATGTTCCTCATAGCTATAAATATTTAAAAAAACTGACAGTAGTAACTGTAACTAACAGAGCTGGATTTTGCCCAGATTTTTAAAAAGGGATTGTATAGTTCCTTTAAAGCAAACATTAATGAAGAAAATTGGTATGTACCACATAAAGAATCTCTCATGATGGTCTTATAAGGAGCATTTTAGGAAAAAGTTTCACAAAAGGTGAAGTTGATCATTTAATTTAAATGGAATTAATATTTGTCTGCATAAACACTTGACACTAGGATAACAACAATTCCATAATTTAAAAATAAACATTAGGGACACCTGGGTGGCTCAGTTAAGTGTCTGCCTTCTGCTCAGGTCATGATCCCACAGTCCTAGGATCCAGTCTCACACTGGGCTCCCTGCTCAGCTGGGAGCCTGCTTCTCCCTCTGCTTGCCTCTCCCTCTGCTTGTGCTCTCTCTCTTTCTCTCTGACAAATAAAATCTTTAAAAAATAAAAATAAATATTAATATCAAAATAGATGTTATTTACTGTTAGTGCAATCGTATCTCATCTATATATCCCCCTTATTGGTCCTTGGCTGCAAATCCCTTGCCATCTTATCTACACTCCACACAACTGGGAGAGTTCTCATTATAAAATGGAATTCCCTAAGGTATGCTGCAGGAGAAAGAAGGCAAAAGGTTAAAAAAAAAAAAATCACGTAATCATTCACGTTTAGGAAACAGCAAGTTAAAAGACACTAACAGGCTTCATGCAGTTTTTCTGCACCTTTAATCCGTTGATGCGCACAGCGAATCTCCAAGAAGGAAATCGGGAGAGCAGCGTACCCCATATTCATTTACTCAAAAACCTTAACTTGTGGGATTAGTCTCCCTCTAAAAATTTCCCTCTAGAAATAATTTTCAAATTGCTATTCCAAAATAAAGATGGAAAATAAATAAATTTATTCCAAATAAATAAATTGCTATTCCAAAATAAAGACGGAAACTTTCTCAAAGACTTTTATGGTCCCATTTTATACTGAAAAAAAGTCCAGACTCTTTAGTATGACACTCTGTGTAATGTAAAATGTACCCCAATCCATTTTTTTTAAAGATTTTATTTATTTATTTGACAGACAGAGATCACAAGTAGGCAGAGAGGCAGGCAGAGAGAGGAAGAAGCAGGCTTCCCCTGCCGAGCAGAGAGCCGGATGTGGGACTCTATTCCAGGACCCTGGGATCATGACCTGAGCTGAAGGCAGAGGCTTAACTCACTGAGCCACCCAGGAGCCCCCAATCTATTTTTTTATACATCATTTTATACATCGTTGGTAAAATCACTTTCCCACGTCTTCACCATTTTGACCCATTTGAAATTCTTGCACTCTCACATCTCTTTGCCTTCCACCATTGCATCCCTTTCTGCCTAAAATGCTCTTTATGATACTTTTCTTCAGCCTCTAAAGTCTTGCATCAGTTTTATTCCCTTTCTAAATCCCTGCTTACCTACTCCGCACTTACCATCCACGCTCCTAGAGAACCTTAGTCTCACCTCTCCTATAGAATTTAACAAAAACTATTACCATGGAGTTGTACCTTTGTCTCTGCTTCTAGATTGTGAGGGTGGGTACTCTGGAGAAGACTTAGTGCTTACTTACATTTATACTACCAAGACCAAGTACAATGCCTGAAATGTGGTCATTGATTTATTCAATCATAGCTAAGGACAAATAAATATGTGTGTGTGTCTGTATATTTATATTTATATGTGTTTTTCTGAATTCTCTAGTATGATTTTGGTCTGCAAAAGTAGAGAATTGAACTTAGTTCTAGGCAATTTAGTATCTCAATACTAATTTCCTAAGTATTGGATGATTTAGATTTGTGGTATAAATTCAGTCTGACTTGGATAGTACTATTAATCCATCACTGGTATGTGAAAACAAAACAAAACAAAAAAACCTGCAAAACCTATTCTAACACCAATTAAGATTCTTTAATTGCTAAAATTATCATTAGTACCATCAAAAACAAGTTTACCTTATACAAGAAAATAATCTAGTAAAGTTTTGATTTTTAACACAAATGATTCCTAGCTTAGTTAATCCTTCAAACACATGACTTCAAGAGGATCAAGTAGCATCCCGTGATCTAGGTGAAGAAATCTCAGTCATCTTTTTAAAAAACTTCTTAGAAAAAAAACTTTCTCAAGCAAGGTTGCCATACCCATCCAGGAGCACTACAATTCTTTAATTGAGAAGTTGCATCATCTGTTGGACGCCCACCCAAGATACCTCTGAGGACCGCGTAATAACATACCAGGCTAATGAGAATATTCTACTAACGAGGAGAGTTAACAAGTACGAGTTTAGGCTGATAAAAATAACTAGCGCTGTCATGACTTAACCACAAATTTTGTTTATGTGTGTGTTTTTCCTTTGGGACGCTAATTAATCACTTAATAGGCCACAGATGTGCCAAATGGCTATTTTTCTGAAAGTTAACTTTCCTTTTTGAATTAGCAAAGTGAATTGAAAATGCAACTCTGTTAAAAGAAAACTATGGGTGCTAAAATGATTTTTTTTAAATCTATCTAAATTCTGCATAACACTTAATTTAGGGCCCTGATATCTTGTTCTTCTTTTTTTTTTAAAGATTTTATTTATTTATTTGACAGACAGAGATCACAAGTAGGCAGAGAGGCAGGTAGAGGGAGAGGAGGGAAGCAGGCTCCCTGCTGAGCAGAGATTCCCGACAAGGGGCTCTATCCCAGGACTCTGGGATCATGACCTGAGCCGAAGGCAGAGGCTTAACCCACTGAGCCACCCAGGTGCCCCCCTGATATCTTGTTCTTATACAGGGGATTTTTACAAGACTATTTGAGTAGATAATATAATATAGCACTCTGCTAAATATGCTATAATCTAAGCTAAACTGAAAGAAAAATCAAAGAATCAGATGTGAGCTAGACAGAATCAAAACCTACTCTTTAGAAATGGTGGGCAAAATACAAAATTTTTCATTTCTCCCCAAATCTCTTTTTCTCTAAATTTCTAAAGTCAGCTAACTTGAGTGGCATAGAAAATGCTTTTAGAAAAGTTGAGGGTTGTTTCAATAATATCCTTGCTCAAACTGTCAGAGTATAATCGAGTGAGAGAGGGGAAAAAGAAAGAACGCAGGTTGGAAGTTTGGCCAGGAGGTGAGTAAACTCAGGATGTGACATAACATAATGGGGAAAAATGAGCAAAGATGAATTTTCTTCAACATTAGAAAAGGGATATGTAATTTGAAAAGCAGAGAACTGTTGGGGTGGGGGGATTCTAGTGCTTATGTGAGTCTACAAATATGACAACCATGGCTCGTGTACATTTTTCTTTTCCATGTCAGTAAACCAGCCTATTCAGCAGAATCTATGAATGATTTTCTTGCCTATAACATTATTTCTATGACTATGGATATAACTCATTCATTAAAGATAACTACAGGGAGAAATAAAGAATCTACCAAAAAGTGAAATGCTGCCAACATGTAGATACAAAGCTGCATACATTTTATTCCATACATTCGATGCCTGTAAATTTCATGCCAAACAAATTTACTTGTTTTTTTTTTTAAATGACAAGAGAATAACTAAATGAGGTAAAAGTGAGTAGATTGGATTATTACAAGGCTGAATCATTTCCATTTGCTGACTCTTTGACTCTAAACACATTTAACTAATAATGAAAATTCAACTGACATTGCTCGATTGTACACTAGGCTATCATGAATATCATTGTCCATTGGCAATTATTCTGATGATGGCATTGTTTGCTCTGGTTGCAAGATGTGGAATAAGCAACTTTTAAAAAATACACATGCATACACACATTTAACTGAACGGTAATAATAATTACAGGAAAAACAGTTGTTGGGAAACCTGGATGGTTTAGTCGGTTAGGCATCTGCTCTCAGCTCAAGTCATGGTCTCAGGGTCATAGGATGGAGTCCTGCATGCAGTGGAGGGGTCCTTGCTCACCAGGGTAACTGCTTCTCCCTCTGCCTGCAGCTCCCCCTGCTTGTGCTCTCTTTCTCTCTCTGACAAATAAAAAAATAAAATCTTAAAACAAAACAAAACAAAACAAACAAACAAACAAACAAAAAAACCCAGAAAACTAGCTGTTGCTACTAATTACATCTCCCAAAGTGTTATGACAGTTACATAAAGTGCTCCCTATGTGAGAACCTTTAGAAAAATAAAGCAAATTACTTGCTTGTCACAAATCCTACATTATTTAAATATCTTTCTTTAAAAAAAAAAAAAAGATTTTATTCATTTATTTGACAGACAGAGATCACAAGCAAGCAGAGAGGCAGGCAGAGAGAGAGGAAAGCAGGCTCCCTGCCATGCAGAGAGCCCGATGCGGGGCTCAATCCCAGGACCCTGGGATCATGACCTGAGCCTAAGGCAGAGGCTTTAACCCACTGAGCCACCCAGGTGCCCCTATTTAAATACCTTTCTTAAAGATGTGTCCAAGAAAAAAATGCCTGATCTTCAGAGTGTGGTATTATTTTTCTAGGTATCTTTTTTCCCATGAATTAACCATGCCAACCTTTGCCATACAATAGATTAGAGACCATGTTGAACTTACAGCCCAAAGATGTGTTTTGTTTTGTTTTCCCATCTCTGCCACTAACAATTAGAAATTTCTTTACAAGTAAATAAAGACATTGGACTAAATAATCTGTGACATACATTTCAATTCTAAAACTTTGTGTTGGATTTATTGTTACATGGGTCTTCTTTTGCTATTTAAGCTCCAAATACCAAAAGCATTTAGATTACCTGGCCCTTTCCAAAATCTACTATCACAGTAAATTGTTGCTAAACAACACAGCCACAATTTGAAATGCTCCATTTCTGGTTTAAATTCGTAAAAATACAGCTAGCTATTCATGGTCTTTGGCAGCCATATCCCAAAAGTCCATAATATATAGTTTTAAATTTGCAAATGGTAAAGTATCACATAGTATAATATTCAAAAGGAACATAATGTTGTACCCCCAAAAAAATTGTACAAAGAAGGTCTTTTTCTCACACTGCCACTCAGCTCCCCTCCCTAAATACAATGATTTTTAACCAGTTTTTTGTGTATATTATTTTAAAGATTATCTACATGTTTGCAAGTACAGCAACATACACAAATGCTGTGGGGGTGTGGAAGAGAAAAGTCAATGTGGCCATACAATGCAACATTCTCCTTCCTAGAACAACAAGCAAAAAACAACACAGGCCCACACACGTATGATCTAAAAATAGGTAAAAGGTGATGTGAAAAACTTAGCAATTAATGGTGCTGTCAGAACAGAAAACAAAAAGATGAAGACCGTTATGGCTGATTTTATGCAGAGCAAAATGCTTAGAAGGAAGCTGCTTTGCCTTTGCAATGTGGTGTAGACATAATACTGACTCCATTGTCAGACAGATCTTGGTTTAAATCCTATGTTTGCCCCTTATTAGCTATGTGGCCTTGGGCAAAATAATTAGTTTTCTGGGCCCATTTCCAACTTCTAAAATGTGATGATAAGTTACAGCTCATAATCTAGCCCTGAGGATCTTATAAAATCATGTTTACATGAGATTTTTGCATATAGAATTGTTTTTTACTGTATAAACTTAAACCTTCCATGTCCCTTTTTAAAAGAGAAATGGGTACCTTCCACAACAAAAATCAAGTAGATAGATTAAAACTACATAATAATACTCCCCAACAGTCACGTAAAATCTCATATTAAATACGACGGGGAGTCATCTCGTCGGCTCCCTGAACTCCCCGCAGCCAACCACCGTCCAGGCTCACCACAATCATTCCATCAGCTTTGCAATAACCTGTGTCTTTCTTTTCCTGACTGATTTTTTTTTTTTTTAACTTCACTTAAAATTAGCCTGGTGGGTTTCTCCTAATCAAGAAAAGTTAAGATATTTTTTCTTCTACGAATAGAATCATTCCATATCTCCAATAAAAAAAAATTAAATTGCCTGCAACATACCCTGTTTACCAAAGCAGATGCACTGAAAATATATTTTAAAAACTTTTATTTTTTGAAACAAAAACCTTCTAATGCCTAATTTAGAAATATCCAAAAGAAATAGCTATCTGGAGTAATACAATACCCATTTTACAAAAAGATCGCAGACTTAGTGTATATGTGCAGAAGTCCAGTTGGAAAAGTGGGCTGTTTGTAGACGTGTGTATTTGAATTAGCCTTGAGCTAATCAGTTTTTTTGACCTAGAGGCACTTTGGACTCATCAAGGACTACACCCTTATTCGTAATGTACTCTAATAATTTTATCTTGCTGAAATGTATTACATCATTCCCCTGATACTGATTTTTAGGGGATCTTTAATTCTCTCATCATGAAGTTATTAAATCAAAAAGAAGTGAACAAAAAATCAAATAAATATAGAAAAACCTCCAGTGTCATGGGTAACAAGAATTTATTAACTTTCTCTTCTTTCTCTCACTTGTACCACCAGAAGAAATGCAGGGAAAGATCAGTGACAACCCCAGGCCTTGGATTAAGCTGCTCAAACTCTCCCAGATACCCTTGAAATAAGTATAAATATGAGTGATTCTCGCAAGGGCCCCCTGAATATATCACTTAGATAACTGTTTTCATAAATTCCACAGATCTGTGGTAGTAACAGCATTAATGTAGAAACAAGGGCAAAGAAAGTATCATTTTTATGAAACCATAAATGCTAAATGTTATAAATAAGGTCATGATAAACTGAGCTTAATCAGAATTAAACACGAAGGTCTGGTTCAGGGTCAAAGAAGCATAAGCATTCTGCAGAACACCGTCTGTCATTTTTGTGACTTTGTTCATTGCTAGAAATAGACCCTTGAACCACCTCTGATACGTACTTACTTAGAAATCCAAAGGAAACTTGAATTAAAGGATTACTATAGAGGTAAGACTTTTTAAAAGCATTTTAAAATCTTGAATAATTACTGCATTTTCAAAATGACATGAATTTTCAGTAGCACATACATATGAGTGTGTATGGTGTTTAATAATTTTCAGAATAATTTATATGAGTTCAGGGCCCAATGAAGGATTAATAACAAAGATAACATTAACAAGAAGATTAGTCGTCTATGACATAAAAAATAAATACGACTTTTTGTGTCTAGACTCCTCCCCACCCTCAATCTTATTTTTTTTATTCTCTCCAAATCTCCCTCTTGCTCCAAACAATAACTGTTTGCATCTCCTTACAAGCTTAGCTAAGAAGAACAGTAATTTCTACAAGATATCAAATACCTCACTTAAAACAATTAGGACTTTAATTTTTTTTTTCTTTAAATTATGTTTACACTCTCCTCTGCCTCAGAATAATGGTCAGTCATATTTTGTTCATTAACAAAATGGGAAAAGATATTTCTGACAATCTAAGCCATGTACAACTAAATATACTTTAATGAAGAGTTTGCCTTAAAAGAGATAAAAAATTAATTAAAAGGCATTCTAATCAGTGTGTTCAATATTGCTTGTAATGTTACACGTTTAATTATATCCTAATTTTTGACAATAATAAAAACCAATGGTAGCTATTATTATAAATAATAAATAGAAAGAACATTTAAATTAGGTAAAATGTAATATATTTAAACTGAAATTATTGAAAATGGAATTGTTTGATACAAGTAAATTTTACGGGAAGTTTAGATTAGCTATGTAAGTAATGCCGTGTGTTTTCAAGAGATCCTGAATATCATTCCCTGAGAGACATTTGTCACTTGACGTCTGTTTTAAGAACAGAGCTTCCATAGGCCTGCTCTTTCATAACCAGCAAGTCGGGCCCAGAGACATTTTCCCACCCAGAGACAGAAGTTGTTCTTTCTTCCAACTTTTGGTCACTGTCACTCTTCTCTGTTGACAGGTGTTGCTTGTTTTGTATCCCCCCCTACCATTGCCTGCTTCTCCTCAGCACTACACCCTGCTTCTAATCTCCATCACATACCTTCTCTGTTTTTCCTTTTTCCTTTGTTCCTCTGTCTTCAGTTGTCTTGCCTGCTCTTCATGGCTTTAACCCCACAAGTGCAATGTCTTGTGAACTTCACCAGCTTGCCATAGGAAATCTTTCTTTTTCATTGACGAAGCAGGTGCGAAGAAATTCTAATATGAGTTTTCTACTCTGCAGATATTTTCATTGTTTTAGAGATTTAGGGGGAAGTTTCTTATTCTCAAAGCTTTTGGTTGTATTTTCATTTGAGATCAAAGCTATTCTGGTGGAATAACTCCACTGGAACTACATTTTCCAGAATTTCCTTCCCTGTAGATTCCCACCATGGTCCACAGGAGACATTTGCACAGAAAACCAGAAGTGAAAGACTGACGATATTCCTTTATACTAAGGAGTCATCACAGGGCCTCAGGCATATCTGTGCTTCTCTTAGGTATATCGGTGCCTATCTGCCTGTTTGCAGGGTGTCATGGGGCAACAGCATCTGTAATTCCTGCTGAATCTCCTATTAAAGCTTCTCTGAATCCTAGGCCTGGTGCATGTGGAAGCTGGAGTCAGCTTCTACTGCAAGATTCCCCATTAATGAAAGCTGGAAGCCTGGAGGTAGTGACAGGATCATGAATACACCCCACTGTCCTAACTCAGGGCTATAGCAACTTCTTCTCCTTCCTCTTCTTCTTCTTCTTCCTCCTCTTCTTCTTCTTCTTTTAAATTTTATTACTTTTTTTCAGTGTTCCAAAATTCATTGTTTATGCACCACACCCAGTGCTCCATGCAATACGTGCCCTCCATAATACCTACCACCAGACTCACCCTACCACCCCACACCCCCTCCAGAACCCTCAGTTTGTTTCTCAGAGTCCACAGTCTCTCATGGTTTGTCTCCCCCTCTGATTTCCCCCAACTCACTTCTCTTCTCCTTCTCCCAATGTCTTCCATGTTATTCCTTATGCTCCACAAGTAAGTGAAACCATATGATAATCGACTCTCTCTGCTTAACTTATTTCACTCAGCATAACTTCAGAGCCATATGCCAGGGACCCTTGATCACCTCCCATTTCATCCTGGTGCATTACACTGATGGTATCATACTGATAGGATCAAATGAGCAGGAAGTAGTGATGATCCCAGACACATGGGTAAGACAATAGTGTGCCAGCAATGGTGAGAAATTAATCTTACCAAAAAAATCAACAAAATTTCTGTGAGTCAGCTGTCTGGGGCAGATCCCTTCCAGAATGAATTACACATAGCTGGTGTCTGGCTCCCCCTACAATTAAGAAAGAGACAAAATGCCACCAGACCTCTTTGAATTTTAAAGACAACATATACTTCATCTGAGGGTGCCATTATAACCCACTTACAGAGAAACCAGAAAAGCTTTCAGTATTTATGGGGTCCAGAACATAAGAAGGCTTTGCAATATGCCCAGTCTGCCATGTAAGCCTTAGTACCATTTGGACCTCATGTCTTTACAGATCTGAAGGTGTTCTGTCTAGGTGGTAGACAGAGAAGTTGTGTGGGGCCACTGATGGTCCCTTAGAGGTGAATTACAGCATAAACCATTAGGATTTGGGAACAAAGCTATCCCTTCTTCCATAGAAAACTACTACTACTGTATTCTTGAAAATCAGATTTTCCCTTCCTTCTAACCTTTTCTAGGGGCTGAACTCTTAAACAAGGTCTACCAGGTTACCATGAGACTTGAGTGATTTTCAGGGCTTTTATATTTTACTAAACCTTAAAGCTGGGCAGAGCAGTACTCCAGCGTTACATGAAAGTTTTATGTACAAGAACTGACTTGATCACGTCCTGAAAACAAAGAAGTTGCATAAGTAAGTCATGACCTGTATTTCTGCCACATAGCCTCCTTCCTGTCAACCTGTACCTATGGCCTTAAAGGGAATTTCCTATGATTAGCTAACAGGAGAAGGAAATATTGGGACCTGGGTTGCAGATGGTTCTTCATAATAGACCGGCTTTACCTGAAAGTGGACAACTATAGCATTACAGATCTAATATGAGGTACCGTGAAAGACAGTAGTGAAGAAAAATCCTCCCTGTGGGCAGAACTTAAAGTAATATACCTGGTTGTTCATTTTACCTAGAAAGGGAGATTGCCGGAAATGTGGACCTATCCTGCCTCAGCAGGAGCAGCTAATGAACTTGTTTGAGTTGCTAGACGTTGGAAAGCACTAATTTGAGAAACTGGTAATATGGAGGCCTGGAGAAGAGATATGTTTTTAGACCTCTCTGGATGTGCACAGGCTGTGAATATATGTGTGTGTGTGCTCCCCAAAGAGAAACTTCAGTGGAGGAGGATCTTAAAAAGCAGTAGACAAGATGATCCATAATATGTACAATAGTCAGACTCTTGCCCCAGTCACCCCCAAACTTGACTAATGAGCTCATGAAAACATATGGTACCAGGGACAGAGGTTATGCATGGGCTCAGCAACATAAATTTCCACTTACTAAGACTGACCTGCCTATAGCTACTGCCAAATGCCCAGCTGGACAGCAGTACAGACCAACACTGAATCTCCAAAATGGCATCATTCACTGGGGAGGAGGAGAATCTGCCAGTCACCTAGAGGCAGATTAATTACATAGAAATACTTCTGTCATGGAAGCATCAGTGCTTTGTTCTCACTGGCATATTATACTATATATGAATTTGCTTTCCTTCTCCACAATGTTTTTGCCAAAACTCATCCTTGGACATACCAACTGCCTTATTCTCAGCATTAGTTCTGACTTAGAAACCCATTTTATAGTTCTTGATATGTGATGATGGACTTATTCTCATTGAATTCACTGTTCATTGAATTCACTGTTTTGTTTTGTTTTGTTTTTTTTAAGATTGATTTGACAAAGAGAGAGAGGGTGCACAAGCAGGGGGAGTGGGAGAGGAAGAAGCAGGCTCCCTACTGAGCAGGGAGCCTGATGTGGGGCTTGATCCCAGGACCCTAGGATCATGAACTGAGCTGAAGGTAGATGCTTAACCAACTGAGCCACCCAGGTGCCCGAATTCACTGGTTTTACCGTCTTCTTTGTCACCCTGAAGTGATGGCTAGACAAGTAGTGGAAGGGACTTTTGAAGACCTGCTTATGGCACCAGCTAGGTGGCCAAAGACTTCTTCAATGGAATACATACCCTTGCCCAGAGACAAATATATGATACTTTTTCTCCCTTATCCAGGATTTAGGGCTCTGGGAATCAAGAGGCACACAAGGGAGTGGCTGCTCTAACAATTACCCGTAGCGATCCACTAATGAAATTTTGGCTTCCTGTCCTTATACTTGATCTTTGTTGATCTGGAGGTCTTAGGTACCAAGGAAAGAAAGCTTCTACCAGTGAGACGCAGCAATAGTTCTATTAAACTAGAAAATGAGACTTTTATCATTTATTAATACTTCTTACCTAAAAGAATCAACAAGTACCAGATGAAACGATTGACCCTAAAATCTAGGGGAAATGCATTACTACTGTACAATAAAGTGAAAGAATAGTATTCCTGGAATGTAAGATCTCCTGGGATAACTCCTAAAGCTTCCAAGGAGATAAAAAAAACAACAATCTGACATAGGCAAGAATACTTAGGGCCTAGAACCACTGGGAATGAATAGTAGTTAACATGATAGCTCAATATTTATGTTACTTTATATGAAAGGGGAATGTGATTCATTTAGGAAAGAAATAAAAATCACTGAAAGATAAATAAAGGATTTTATACCTTTATTAGAGGGGAGCATTAGTGTTTCTAGCTGTGTAAGGGATATTTGTGGTAACTTAGGTGGAGGTAAGATTTTTTTCATCGTCTTTTTTTGGAAGTTAAGTGTAATCAAAAGAGACATATTTGGATGCCAAGCTAACTAAGGTTAAACTATGATAGATTTGTATTATGCTAATTTAATTAAGCTAGAACTTCAGTTCTTAGAACTGCCTTCCCTACATAGTTCATACTTAACATGGGCCATAGGAAAGTCTTTACAAAATATTTGGAAGGTAGAAATCAAAGGGCCAACATATTCCTCAAGAACTGGGTGCAGGAAACAAGGCACTGTTGCATTTCACACACATTGCCACTTCTCTGCTGACTTGCATAGCTGGCAGGAGTTCATACCTGGGCCCTCAACACCTTTCGCTCCTGCTGAGTCTTCTGATTCAGTTTCTCTCACTTCTGGGACAAGTGCCTGTTCAGCTCTCAAAGGGCCCCAGTTTCTCTTGTAAAATGGCTTCATCCTAGAAGTTAGAAGTTGGAAGGCAGAGAGAGGTTGACAAGAGTTCCCAGTCCTTCCTTGTGGTTTCTGGCTTAGCTTCATAGGCTCAAGCTTTTCCTTGCTTTCCCAACTTCATAATCACCCATCCTTCCTGACTGCCTGCCATGTGAACTTCAAACTCTAGCACCAGACACAGAAACAAGAGCAACCACAATTATTTGAGAAGATCAAATCCCTACAATAAATCATTTATTGTATGTGTTTATATTTCCTAGTGGTTTTGCTTCTTTGATTGATGCTCCTGAGTGTCAGAGCCTGGTTGCCAGACAGTGTACTGCACTTTGACAGGCTTAAGAAAGATGGGGGGAAATGGGAGATAAAGTCCTTCCTTTCAAAGATATGACAAATTAATCTAAAGATAAACTTTTCTTAATCATTCTTAATCTTAAACTATGTCATCTTGCCAGATATCAATAATCTCTTGCAATAGTTTCAACCCAGTTTCTTTAGTTGAAGGAGGTGGATTGAATCTGTAAGTGACCCAAAATAGGCCTTGGAAATTACTTTCTCATGAACCTTCATCACCTACAATGGCATTGTCGTCATACACGTTTCTTCCTTTTAAAAATGAAGTACAGAAAGGTGAAGTCAAGCATTTTCAACCCATGACAGACTTTTACACCTAGTCTGGAAATGTAACACTTGAGAGTAATCAAAAATTAGTTGAAAATTAGACCTTAGGGATGCCTGGGTGGCTCCGTTCATTAAGCATCTGCCTCCAGCTTAGGTCGTGATCTCAAGGTATTGGGATCAAGTCCTACCTCAGGCTCCTTGGGCTGCAAGGAGCCTGCTTCTCCCTCTGCCTGCCACTCCCCCTGCTTGTGCTCTCTTTCTCTGACAGATAAATAAATAAAATCTTTAAGAAAAGAAAAGAAAGAAAGAAAATTAGAACTCAAGCTATGTTCGGGCCAGTAAGACGAGTTGGAAAGAACTGGGCAACAGTTCTATAGAGAGCATTTCTTCAGTAAAAAATGAATCTCCTTGTCTGCAATGCCAGCACCTATTTTCATATGTGGTTAGACAACATTTCCCAGACTTTTTCATTATACACTACTGGCTATTATGCTGGTTATGTTTCATCCAAAGAAAACTGCATCAAAGACTGTCTGTCTTATTTGGCAGTTACACATGTCTTCTAGCTAATTATCATTTTTTAATCTTGAAATTCAAATGAATTCTGTGTGCAAGTTCATTATTCAGTGCATTTATGTGCCAGACTTAAATTTAACGAAATTTTAGCATGTGTTCCCCTTAATATAATCTCAGTCTTCTCCCCCCAAATTTAAGTAGTTCAATACCCCAATTCAATTATTTACTAAGTACAAAGACAAAGGTTTTAGATGATTGTAAAGTTATCGTAATAATAAAAAGTACCACATTTTTAGGCAAAAGAAAAATTGAAGGCAAAAGAAAAATTGATAAAGATTTGGCACATTGAAGGCAAAAGAAAAATTGATAAAGATTTGCCACTCATATTTTTATTTTTATTCTCTCCAGGAATGAAAAGTTGTCCTCGGCAAATTATAGATTTCTGGTTATTGCAATCAGTTCTCTCTGTTTTCAAGGGCTATATGAATAACTTAAAATTGTCCAACGATGCTGCTTCCATATGTACTCAAGTCGTGGCTACTGAAACTTCTGAGAAAAGGTTTTTACACGCCAAAAGTATGATATTGCTGGCAACTCATAGTGATGTACAAACTCCGTTCTGTTCCAGAGGAATACCCATTACTACCAGGCAGGCTGTCTTCATCCATTCAGACTGCTACAATAGTAGACTATAGACTGGGTAGCTTATAAACAACAGAAAGTTATTTCCCAGAATTCTGGAGGCTGGAAGACCAGGGTCAAGGCACCAACAGATTCAGTGTCTGGTGAGGAGTCACTTACTGGTTCATAGACAGCTGTCTTTTTGCTCTGCCCTCAGATGACCAAATTGGGGGGCGGGGGGTTCTCTGAAGTCTCTTTTATAAGGACGCTAATATCATTTGGGAGGGCTCCAGCCTCATGACCTAATCACCTTCCAGTCCCCACCTCCTAAGACCATCACACTGGGGGTTAGGCTTCAACGTGTGAGGTTGGGGGGCAGGGTGACACAAAGTAACCTGTGCCCTACAAGATTTTCCTGCTCTACAGGAAGGAGAGGAAGACGAAAAAGACTAAGAAGAAGAAGGGGGAGGAGAAGGTGAAGAAAGAGAAGGAGGGAGAGAGGACCAAGAAGGGGACAGAGAGGAGAAGGGAGAGGGGGAGGAGAGGGCAGGGGGGAAGAAGAGAGCACAGTTAGAGCTACATTGTGGCTGAGGCCCAGGAAAGAGAAAGGAAAGTGTACTATCACGGTCATCTACTTACCTCTTGTTTTTCCCAAATAAGAGTCATGATCACATTGAGTCCAGCTTTCCAATAACACACTCCCCCTAGGTATATAAACACTATGTGAGTTTATTCCTAAGAAATAGTCACAGGAAAACACTTCTCTATCTCCCACACAATTACTTTTTGATTGTTTGTGTGTAGTTTTTTCCAAACCAGGAGCTCCCACATGTTCCCCGTAAGACCGCTCTGTTCAACAAGTCCTTAGAAATTATAGACTCTCTAAATGAAGTCTTCAATAAGTTGCTTCTGTCTGTGTTCAATGTTCATGTGTCATTATTATAACTGTATAGCAAAGTACAGTTTGTAAGTTACTTGTATGTACATTATCTTGTTTGGTATATTCAATGATCTTTTAGGGTTATCAGAGACATTTATTAATTTTTCCTATTTCTAAATGCCAAAACAAGCCAGCTACTGCTAAAGTCACAATTAAAGCATAGCCAGACCTAATTCCTGCTCCAGTGTTCTTTCTGCTACTGTGCTGGTCTTTCTCTTTCTCTTTTTCTCTCTCTCTCTCTTTGTTTTAATCTACTTGTTAGCAGAGAGAGAGAGAGCACAACAGGGGGAGTGGCAGGCAGAGGGAGAAGCAGGCTCCCTGCATCAAGGAGCCCGATATGTGGCTTGATCCCAAGACTCTGGGATCGTGACTTGAGGCGAAGACAGATGCTTAACCGACTGAGCCACCCAGTCATCACACCATGTTGGCTTAACAGAGGGATGCTCTTAAACTATCTTCCATAAATGACAAACTGGAGGTTTCATGGGCACAAAACAGAGACTGACCACGGTGTGGATCTGCTGCACTGGGAAATTTTCACCACCTGTTCAAACTTACAACCTCCAAGCATTTGACAAATAATAAATTTCTATCCTATGGAAACAAAGTAAACCAAAGCTTAACATAGTAAGTTCCAGGAAATCATAAAGTAAAGAAATAAATCCAATCATTCTTCTTCATCTGGGACTGTCATTCGATTAGGGTTAAGCGAGATGCTGTGTGTGAGCCACCTGTGTCAGGTTCACCCAGGGTATGTGTGAGAAGTACCATTTCCTGGGTCCCCACACAGATGTACTGAATTAGCATAGAGGGCCCTGGAATCCGCATTTTGACACATTCCTCAGGCAATTCTTATGAACACTACTGTTTGAGAATCACTGCACTGACCAAGTTTTACTCCCATGAGACAAAAAAGAAGCTACTGAAGAGATACCAAAAGCATTAAAGATTCAAAAATCTGTCCAGAAACACATAAACTATTAGGATATTGTTTATATCTTATAGGATGTAGAACCACAAACACCTACGAAGAGGTCAGTTAAAAACAAAGTAGTTTATGTCACTGAAGTAGTTGTGTTCAGATGATGCCCTTTGATTTAGTAGTATCTTGTTCAACTCATCTAAAAAATGCAAATAATATTGAATATTCTTGAAATGCAAGGATTACCTCAGTGACAGTAATAAATGTGTTGACAGATGCAACTAGATGATAATATAAGAAAGGATTATAGGGGAAAGCTCATGAATATCATTTCCCATCCCTGAGAATGTTGTTGCCTGTGTTTCAATTAACAGCATTTATTCAAACAGAGAAATAATAGCACTGACTCTCAAAACTGGCAATAGTTAGAATAACTCAGCATATTTAATGATAAATAGGTCACATTGTCTACAAAACTCTTGACTTTGATTTGGAACTCTGCAACAGGAGCGGTCTCAACCTGCCTGGTTCTGTAAATCTTTGTCCCAGCTATTAGATAATTAGCGAGAACATTGCAACTGTGTGAGAACCACAGTTTCACTAGCTGATCTTAGCAGAGGAAAACGTGTATTACTACCTTTCTCTTAATAGTAGCTGTGATTAACCATAATAAAATATATGCCTAGTAATTTCAACAGTACATGAATCCCTAAAATTATTTCTTGCGAGGACTAAAAGGATCGTAGATTAAGAGCTCTCAATTCAAGCTTGTAATTTGGGTTTAAACTATTCATTATAAAAATCAAGTCAAAGCTGAAAGAAATTATCCAGGGTCTAGGGAAAACAGATCCCTCTTTCATGATCAAACCCTTTTTTTCCCTCAAGTGAAAAACCACGTGAGTCCCTACACTTTCCCTTTTTGCTTTCTACTTCTAGATCTATGAAAACAAACACCTCTGTCTTGCCCCTGACAGTAATTTTGAAAAGCAGCTGTGTTTTGTGAGATCCATATTGAACAGTCAGAAAGGACTTTTTGAAGTTGAAAAATTCCTTTTGAAGAGAGCAAAGTAATTTTCTTTCTTTTTTTTTTTTTTGGTATGCCATTACACTAAATTTTGAGGAGTCAAATTACTCTTCTAATGTATTTATGTTATCTGAATTCTATATAGTTTTTTTTTTTTTCTCCATACTAAGAATCTAAGCTAGTAAACACTTTCCCTTAGAACAAGTCCTCCGGTTTGCTGTCTTCTCTAGAAGTCCAGATATTGCCCAGAAAGGAGGAGACATTGACTTCAGTTTTTGAGTTCTACTAATCTGATTAATTAGCCTGCTGCCCAAGGAATATACATCCGTTATTCTTTCAGTTTATGTGAGGAGAAACTGCCATTTGCTCTTAGACTCTTCAGTAACAAAAGCACTGGGAAGATCAAGTCACTCCATATATCCATTCTCTTCCAGAAGCGAGAGACTCTATGAGGATACCAACACCTGTCTTTGGGGAAGAGATCACAGATCTCAGCCTGTCTTCTTCTACAGTGTTACTTTGTGGAATATACAGTCAGAGATGTATTTAGTGTAAACCAGCCTTATGTTGTTATTTTTATCATATTTTATAGTAACATAAAAACTTCGTGAAAAAAACTTGCGATGAGTTTATCTGGAAACTGGCATAGATTCAGGTTTTTACAAAAGCATGTGAACTACCTGGATGATCTGATGAATCAAGAAAACCCTGTTTGTTGGGTACTTCAAACAAGGGCTTTAACAAAAAGAGCACTGATATGCAGCTGCTTTTCGACAAGAGCCATGAATCACTGATAGAGAAGCATGAGAACAGTCGGCAGACTTAATTATATATCATTACCCAAAATAATGGCAACGTTTTAGGTATGAATTAAACCTTTAGTGGTGGAGACTTGCATCATTTGGGAATGTTAGTGAATCCAGTGATTTTAAAAATCCATAGACAAAACACTCAAGGTTCATTGTCCATGTAGGAGGAGTTGCAAAGTTTCTTTGTATTCAGTTTTTGAGGCTTTGTGGGGGAGGTAAGTAATTCTTTTTTGAAGCCAGAAGAGAAGGTTTTTTAAGGGTAGGAGAGAATACTTAAAATGACAGAAAGTAAGACCCACCATCAGAAACAGCTCAGAACTGTGCAATCATAGCTTGCAATGGAATCCAGAAAGCCACAAACCCAACCTCCTGAAGGCAGTCAGGACTTTGTCCACGGATTTTTCTAAGGTAGAACCAAATTTACTCCCTGTTGTTATGACCCCAGCTGCTTACCCTCCCCATAGAATTTATCTTCTGGCCCCCGAAAATCAGCTCAGCTCTAAGGAAGCTGGTATCAAACTTCTCTTCCCCTTCTCCTCCAACAGAATTCAATCGTGAAAGGGATAAAAGCTAGTGCTGATGACTTGTCAAGATTCAGAAGGCTTTGGAAGAGTCACAGGCTGTGGAAATGTATCTGGCTGCAAATCCCTATGAGGGGTCATGTACTCAATCCTCCCACTTCAAAACAGAAATGAGTCTAAACCAGAAATCACAAATGGGTACCCCCACGAACCAGACTTGGCCCCAGCAAACATTTTTATTGTGGCCCACATTGTGTTTTTATTTTAACTTGAAATTTTTTCAAGTCCGCTTTCAAATAGAAATTCAGACCTTCAGGTTTCAGATTTACTCTCCTGCTCAGCCATGGCCAGGCCTCCGTGGTCTGTCCCATCCTTTGGGGGTCTGCTATAAACAAAGGAACCATGTGGACAGGACCACAATTTCATTGTGTCTCTGGAAACACATTGAATCTCTCACTAAACCTCAAATGAGACTGCTCTCCTCACCCTCCACTCCCACATTTCTGTCCTTGGGAAAACTCTGGAACCCGGAATCCTTAAGTCAGTCCGTCTAAATGGATACATCTGCACTCAGGCTAGAACGATTTCATTGTCACTTATATCGTGACAGCCTTGTCACTGGTGGGGAGGAGGGGCCCAATGAGCTGTCCTCTGGTGTGTAGGCTTGAGAACCAAAGTGTAGCTTTGGCACCTGCAGCTGAAACAGTGTTGTTATTTCAGCCTTTTCTCTCAGAACTTTCTCCACTTAAATTTCTCTTGTGCTTCTCCGGTCACCCTTATCTCTCACTCTCAGAACACTCGCCCTAAGGAAGAACACCCATGTCTTCTGCACCCACCTAAAAGAGTTTCTTCTCTGCTCTGATTATATTACAGAGAACGAATTCTTTACTACAAGTTTTCATGTATTTTTAAATTACAGGTATCCGTTGCCCTCATCCTCTATCTAATACAAATAATTTCAATATATATAAGCATTTCTGACCACATAGACTTTCTCATATTTGGATGTACCTATATTTGTTTTTTCTTTATGTCTCATTCAAAATCTTCTAAATCTCCCTTAAGTTGTTAAGCCCAAAACTGGGCTGTCATAAATGCATAATAAAGAACCTCCTACATTGAACATGATGAAGAGTTTATCTCATGAAACAATCACCCCATGGTTTCTTCTAATTGTCCTATTTCCATTTATATTCTGATTCTTTTTTTATCATTATGGCATATTAGCATTTCATGCTTGATTTGTAACACACTATGGCTTTTGGATTTTTGTTCATTGTAAAGTTTCCCTCCTTGCATCTTGATAATGTAATCTTGAGGATAATGTTGTGCACTGGTTGTGCACATGTGTAAGTTGTCACTTTGCCATATGTACCCAATAACTGCCTTCATTAATGTTTGCATGTGTGTGTGTGATTTCTCTCTTGCAGTGCCTTTGTCCCTACCCCTACTCCCCTCCACTTAGATTGAGCTCCACAAGTGTGAAGTCCATGTCATACTGATTTGTTATCTCCAATCACAAGTACTTGCTTGGGAAGAGAAAACGCGATATAGGGAATGAAATACTGATGCTTGTCAACTGAGTAAATGGCAAACTAACTGCATCTTCTTGGGCTAGGAACCTAGAATTTAACAGAACTGCATCTGACAAGATTGTGCTAAAAAAAAAACTTATAAAGCAATTTTTAAAAAATAACAAATATATATATAATGATATAAACAGGGTAAATTTTGCCAGGCCCCAAAAATCAAACAGAAACCTAGATTTTGTTCCATCTATCATTAGGTTAGTCTAGCTCATCATGAGTTCCTGAGAATTGTTTTTATTCTAAGAGACTACCTATGTCTCACATTTATTTATCTCACATTTTTTATCTACAAGAAAAACACAAACATAATCAGAAGGAAAAGTGAGAGTAAAATTGAGAGTGAAAAATGGACAATGAACAAAAGAGGAAATCATGGAGATAATGAGATTTACAATTCCACGAAGTGTTGGAAAACATCTTCAAGAGATACTACCATGAGAGACGTGTTTATAATTTTATGTAGAAAAACAGTGGTGCAAACAAAAGCTACTAGTATATCAAGTTTAGTCTTAGTAGACTAAAGCAATCTTTTGAATGAGGTTATGCTTACACCACTTAAAATATTTATTTGGCTTCATCAGCTTGTTGATAACTGTGCCTTGAAGACTCAATTGCAAATGGTAACCAGTCTTTTTTCTATTTTGTTCATTAAGGAAAACAATTAATTTGTCCTGGTAAGTTGTGTTGTTACAAACTCACATCATTTATTGTTTACTGCTTTGTTTTCAAGTAATTACAAATTAATAAAACTGTGTACTACAAGCTTATCTTCCTTCGCTAAAGTATAATCTTACAAAACAGGTATTTCAAAAGATGATTTTTTACCAGAGTATTGACACCTTTTTTCCTCCAAATAGGAAGCTCTTTGGAAATATTTAAGTTGTGATTTCAGTTTTAAACTGGAAGATTTATTGGGAAGTTTTCAGGAACATCTATATGTATAGTAAAGTCAGCTTTTTTCATCTCTTTATCACAGATGAAAGGGCTTCATGATTTCTAATAAATTCTAAAAGATTGATCTTTATTTTAAGACTAGCTTGCAGAAAGCACCACAAAATTGATAAGACTTTTAAAACTTACGTATTTTAATATACCATAGTTCCTTTAAATGGAAATATTTATTTTTCTACACTGGAACTAAGAAGCAATCTTAAATTACTTTTTTTTTTTTTTAAGATGTTTAATCAGATGGAGACAATCTAAGTCTGATGTATGTTAAGGTATATAATATGGTAGGTGGCACTGGAAATAGACCACAGAAGTTGTTCATAAAATGATTCTTAAACACCCATGGACATTAAATTAGCTCTAGAACAAAGACATGTAAAGTGATCACTCTTTTGTGTTGAGATTCTGTTTTATTAATTTCCGGATTTATGTAGTGCCTATTAGGTATAAATGTCCAACGAAGCTAGCAATAAAATAATAATGATTGAATAAAGAACTAATTCTGAGTAGATACTTGGTACTTCGCTACATCTCCCCAAACATACCTTTATGAAATCTTCCATTCATAAGCATCAGGGTGTTAACTACAAGCCATTAAAAACGGTATTATGGGATTCAGTTTGGCCAGTGGAGAGAGGACTTTCTTAAGATTAGGAGCTGTTTGCTAAAGACGAAATAAACTTAAATATTCTTCAGGCTGGTTAGGCTTCAAGGAGGAACTAAATGTACTTTGATTTTTTTTTTTTTTTTTGAACTTAGGAAATTACAGTGTGGTCATAGTACCCTAACCTAAAGAGTTTACTTTTCATCTAAATCTGATGAATATGACCAGTGAGGGGTGAAGGGGGAGGCATTAAATCACCTTAGCATGGACAACAATTTAAAGGTACTTTAGACATACTCCAGAAAGTGTATTTGAGATCTTTCCCACTACAAGCCTTGCTTTATAAAATATTTCTCCATATCTGCCAAACCTTAGACTAACCCCTGTAAAAGCCATAAATATGGTGCAGATAAACAGTGGCAGTCTTACATAATGAGGCATCTTTGCCAAATGCGAGTAGAAGACAAGAAGCCTGCCTCCCACTAAGCAACACGTTCCAGGCCTCACAAGCCTGAAACACCATCATTCATAGAGTGGCTGGCTCCCAGTAGACGTGAAGGTGCACACAGGGCTACTGTAGGAGAGAGCCCTGTAGGCCTTCCCAGCAAAAGGGCATCAATCTACCTTGCTTCCCTGTGCTAATATCTTCTATTAATATGTGCTAGTAGTATGCACATGGCTCCTGTTATAAATTCCATACTTATCACTGTGCATTTCATCTAATGGGTACTTGATAAATGTTTGTTGATTTGAATTACCTTTTAGTCTCCAGATGAATCTGTTAAGAAGCAGGATGGACACTGCATAGTGCAAGTTACAAGAAATAGCCTTCTCCTAGGAAGTGTCAGTCTGACTCAGTTGATATTTATCAACAAAAGACAAAGAACAAAGCAGTTGGACCAAGAGTAAGTATTTATAACAAATGCATTTGTGTGGGCTAGAAAAGGGCAAGTGTTTAAGTGGAGAGACAACATGATGAGTTAGAGAAACCATCAGCTTCTGTTTAGCACACTTCTTGAACGAAATAAATCTTCATAGGACAAAGCACAGTAACTAAGGATGCCTTGTCTTCCAGCTCCCTTTCTCATGAGATATATAACTTTGGATAAGTTATGTAATCCCTCTATGTTTCAATTTCTTCTCAAATTGAGATAATGATATTATCTATCTTATAGGGTTGTTGTTGATATAAAGTTAATTTTTTCAAATGCTTAGAACAGTGCATGGCACTCTTATGAACAATGCAGTGTTTGTTAAATAACTAAATAAAGCCCTAAGCCCGGGAATGAAATAGCAGCATATGATACCAGAAAAGAGTGGGGAATGGAGATGGACCCACAAAAATAAAAGATATCCACTTTGACCTTTATAAAGTTATTTGTTATTTTTCTTAAAAATTTAAGCTCTTTGCATTGGAACTAACAATATTTAAGTATTATTTTAAAATTCATATTCAGCCTGTATATTATGTTATCTTTTTGCACCTACTTTTTTTTAAGGTTTTATTTATTCATTTGAGACAGAGAGATACAGAGAGAGAGAGAGAGCATAAACAGGGAGGGGCAGAGGAAAAGGGAAAAGTAGACTCCCCACTGAGCCAGGAGCCTAACGTGGGGCTTGATCCCAAGAGCCCGAGATCATGACCTGAGCCAAAGGCAGACACTTAACCATCTGAGTCACCCAGGTGCCCTATGCATCTACTTTTCAAAAGAATTATTAAGGAAGCCAGTAAAGGTTTTCCAGAAAACAAAATTAGAAAAAAAAATAAGGAAATAAAAGCTGTCCATGAACCTTGCCCCTTAAGACCATCTTTTCTTCCAACTTAATTTGACACAAATTTGCTAGGAACTCTCTGTGCCTCAGTCATTTAACCTGGTTGTAGCCTACAGCTTCTCTGAAGAGTCAAAGGTAAGTGGCACTTGTACAGTTTTTGATTCTAATATTGTGTGTGTTTTGAACACCATTTATCAATGAGATACTCCACACATAGCCTAGCTGCTACTTAAACATTTTATATACTGTTAGACCCCAGATAGTTAAGGGTGCTCAGGCAAAGCCCAATTCTTGGGCTTTTGTATACACTATTGAGAAGGACTTTAGGATCCTGTTTCTGATATACATTTGATCCTTTTTTCAATAGCCTTCTTTGAAACATTTATTTTTCCCTTTTATGTTTTAGTTTGTTTAGCTAAACATGAGAAGAACAAAGTTTATTTTTTATTGTAGAGATATAATGAAACCAGACGAGATATACAAGTTAGGTATTAGAGAAGACAGACTGTATAAAACCAAGCAATTGTGATTTTTGAAACATTTTAGATGATTTAGTGCTAAGTGACTTGATAAAATTCAGTATATGAATTCAATTGGAAACTATTTATTAGCAACTCTTGGGTGCACAACGAGAACAGAGAGAAAGAGAGTAAGGAGTAAGGTAAGTCCTTCGGCCTCAAAGAGTTTATCGCCTATTAGGGAAAATCACATACAAACATCGGACTACAAAACAAGTTGAAGAAATGCTATCCCAGAGGGTCAGCGGAAGGCCAAGAAGCACAGAGAAGGGAGTTACTGAAGCAAGGTGAGAAGGTAGTGGACAGCGTGAAGAAAGGACGATCACTGGATCTGGCCTTGAAATAAAAGAGTAAAATTCCTATTTGTTTTACAGCTGACCCTTAAGCAATGCAGGGATTAGAGGTGCCAACGACCCTGTAGTCAAATATCCACATAAAACTTTTGACCCGCCCCAAAACATAACTACTAAGAGCCTACTGTTGAGCTAAAGCCTTACTGATACCATAAGCTCTTGATTAACACACATTTTGTATGTTGTATGAATCTATACTGTATTTGTACAATAAAGTAGGCTAGAGAAAAGAAAATGTTATGGGAAAATCATAAGGAAGAGGAAATACATTGGCAGCATCGTATTCTATTAAAAAAAAAAAATCATGTATAAGTGGATCCACACCATTCAAACCTGTGTACTTGGTTTTAAAACAGATCAGCACGTTCCTTCCTACCAGCAGGTGCTGTTAAAAGCCATCTGTATCCATCATCTCTCTCACAGCTGGTATTTAGATCTATTGCGTTGATCGTTTTGATGGAAATCTCCATCAGAACATTTTTCAGAGCTCTTCTGTTTCTAGGTTGTAAAATATGGCCTAAAATATTAGCCTCCATCTTTCACAATTAATGAAAACATGAAGAATTATACCCTCTTTTGGTGCAGTGTTTCCTTTTTTTTTTTTTTTTTTTTTTTATTTTTCCCCAGTGCTATGCTTCTTGTACGAATGGTTCAGGCTTTCATTTAACTGATCAAAGCCTGGTCTAGAAAACGGATAGACAGATCAATCCCTTGTAATCCACTGAAAGCTTGCCAGCTCTGTTGCATCTGGATATAACTGATCCTGGGCAAAATCATCAGTGGTGTGTCCCCACTGTTCCACCACATCCTCCCACTCGTCTCTTCATACTGGGAGAGCATTGTTTTGTTTCTTTCGTACAGACTCATTTCAAGTTCATTCCAACTCCTCCTAAGTGTGCTCTTCTTCTACTCCCCAGAACCTTACATATTTTAGTTTGTGACCAGCAGACACCAACCAAAATGCCTTCAAGATCACTTCTCTGATTTGGGGTTAGTATGGAAAATATTCATCAGCAAGTACTTGCTGGCATCCTTCAATGAACACCGGCTGACATTCCATGGGACTATCTAACAGTGGAAGCCAGAGTTCTATTCCTGTAGGTTTGTTTCCTTCCCTTTCTTTCTTGGATCTTTGCTGTTTACCTTCATACACCATTAACACAATGTGATTTGTGCCCACAAAGGGGCATGGCCTGTGTCCAAGGCAATAGCAGCTTGTTCTAGAATCTATCTACAATGCGTTCAATGCTTGCCACTGCAAAGAAAATTAGCCTTCCTCACCACGGCTTCCTCCTCCTGGCAACACTCTTAACTCTGACTTCAGTGGGCATCTCTCAACGGAAAGACAGGGACACTAAGCCTCAAAGCCAAATATTTGCTAACAAAGAGAAATTGTGGGAATAACTGTTAAATATTCTCCCACCTTTCTTTATTTACTTCTCTAAATAATAACTATAAGGGGAGCTTAAGAAACCCCTTGGGAGAGAGCATGCCGACACTGGGTGTGTAGCTTGGGAGGGAAAATCATGATGCGACAAGTCCCTTCCTTAAATTTCATAAGCCTGTACCAGTACCATGCTGGCTCAGACCTGCTTACTCCTGACATCTTTTTGGTTGTTAATTTAGGAAAATATTACAGATCACAAGGGAACACTCCCTCATCTTCTACAGTAACCTCAGCCATCTTTCTTCTGAGACCAGCAATTTCTTTTTTAAATCATTGCTGGATATTGTAGCAAGGGAAATGTTAACAGTGCCTGTGATTTACTTAATGGATAATTTTACTCTCTGCAGTCTGGGTAAATGACATTTATGTGAGATCTGGTCTATGTTGCTTAGAAAATGCCTTATTCAGAAAGAAGCCAAGCTAAATGTTCAACTTTTTCAGGCTCTGAAATTTTTACTTTGTTTCGAACTGAAAGGTAATTCATTTCATGTATGGGTTGAGGGCTGCTGAGGAAGTGAAGCCAAGAGGTGTCTTTGGCTCAGACCACGTGGCCCCGTGTCCTTTTTATGTCTATGGTGGCAGAAATTTTCACAGTCACAGAAACATCTCTGTGGCCAAACATCTACAAACTGTCCAGTCTACTGAAGAAAAACCTGCGACGTTATAAAACAAAATTTTTCTTAAACTAAAATGTGTATGGAGTTCCCAAACCATTTTATTTCCACGTTGCAAATTAATAGCAAAATGTCTGAAGGAAAAATCAATGATTCCAACAGATCTAGTCAGAAAGCTGTCTCAGAACGTAGTCTTCCTAAAACTGGGTGTATTTTTCAGAACTGATAGCTCTCCTCAGGGAGGAGATTTGGGCACCAAAAGCCTGTAATTCCTGAACAGCGCTCCAAACAGATCAAATTTCCTTTTATTACTTTGTTTTGAATTATCCTGGGGTGGCACTGCCAATGCTGTGACCATCTCTTTGTTCCTGTCAGGGTTTTATTCTGTGTTCACTTGAGACAGTGCTGCTGAATTTCGGCTGCCCTGCGCTTTACCCAAACCGAAGCAACAACCCCAGGCACTCTCAGAGATCCCATGCTCGCTTGTTTCCATGTGGCAACCAGATCTCCAGCTCTCCGGATGATTCATCTGTACGGGTTTGCAGACAAGTGCCCTGGTGAAGACAGGGCAGGGAGCTCTTTCTTTAATCCTGGTTTTGTCAAAGCTCAGCTGCGGCCTTAGAAGGGCCATTAGAGTTTCTCATCTGTTTCTTCATCAGCAAAATAGGAATCACCCTAGTATTATGGTACTTAATTTTGTTTTCTTTTATGAAGTGCTTTGAAGATGAGAAGAGTTGCATTTATTTTGCTTAGCAATTTAAATTAATGGGGTCAGAAATGTGACACATCCTGTGTTTGGTGACACTTCTTTGATTTTCTTGCTCTGCCTACTCCTTTGCCTACACATTCACATCCATCCCACCTTGTCACTGATGACTATCTCCAGTTGAACTTACTTTTGGCATTTTAACTCAAAATTTTATTATTGAAATAAACAGAATAGTCTTTAAGAAGTTTTTTTCTAGTCATCTACCCCTATGTAGATTGTTGTTTCAGTCATTCAGGAAAGCTGATTACATACCTAATAAATCCATCCAACAATCAGAAATCAAATAAGAAAGCTTAATAAACAGGTAATTTTAAAAACCAGAGAATCAAAATAGCAAAGCCAACTCTTTAGATAATATGACCCCTTCTAGGGTCATTACAATTCAGTGAACTCCAAGGTGTCTCATCTTTAATCAAGGATTGAGACAGTGCTGCTGAATTTCGGCAATTTACCAATGAAGTAAAGCATGAAAGTGCTTACTCTTCTTCCCAATGGTCGCATGAATTCTGTTTTAGGTGCAATCAAATATATATATATCTATATATCTATATATATATATATAGATATATAGATAGATACATGTGCTATATTTAGCTCAAAATGTTTAGTTTGAGTGTGATGAACATAGGAAATATGCAAAATGAAAATTGTATGTTTTATCTTTGCATATTTTTATTCCTTTTTAAGAGTCAGAATAGGGGCACCTGGGTGGCTCAGTGGGTTAAAGCCTCTGCCTTCGGCTCAGGTCATGGTCCCAGGATCCTGGGATCAAGCCCCGAATCGGGCTCTGCTCAGCAGGGAACGGGCTTCCTCCTCTCTCTTTGCCTGCCTCTCTGCCTACTTGTGATCTCTGTCTGTCAAATAAATAAATAAAATCTTTTTTAAAAAAAATAGTCTGAATAAAGAATTTTAGCCATAAAGTGCACCAAAGGGGCATGTGGGTGGCACAGTTAGTTAAGCACCTGACTCTAGGTTTCAGCTCAGGTCATGATCTCAGGGTCGTGAGATTGAACCCCATGTCTGGCTACATGCTCAATATGCAGTCTGCTGGAGTTTCTCTCTCCCTCTTCCTTTGCCCCTCTCTCCTGACCCTCTCTCTCTCTCTTTCTCTCAAATAAATAAGTAAATCTTTTTTTTAAAAAATGCACTAGAAAAAATTATACAAATGACATCAAAGAAAAGTCTAAGAAATTATCCAAAAATGGAATTCAAAGGAGTGGGATAATAGAGTTCATGTTAATTTGCTGGCCTGAGTCCTGCAATTGTCTCAAAACATTGGCTAACATCGTATGCGTTTTTGATGGACTTAAAAATCATTCACAATTATGGCTTTTTTCATTTGTTTATAAAATATACTTTATTCATTAAATTTCAGAACCTAAATGTTCTTTCAATTATTGTAAGCCAATATCCCACCATGATGGTTAATTTTATGTGTCATCTTATATAGGCTATGTTTGATGTTTGATCAAACACCAGTCTAGATGTTGAAATGAAGGTACTTTTTAGTTGTGATTAACATTTAAATCAGTAGGTTTTGAAGACAGCACATTGTCTTCCATAATATGTGGGGCATCATCCAATCAGTTGATAACATTAAGAAAAAAAGACCAAGGTCCCCCAAGAAAGAAGGAAATGTTTCCTGACAACCTCTGGACTCTTAATTGCCATATCAACTCTTTTTGGGTCCCCAACCTGCCAGCTTGTCCTGAATATTTCTAAATTTCCAGCCCACACAATGGTGTGGATCAATTTCTTAAACTCTCTCTCTCTTTCTTTAGATATACATTATAGGTAAGTAGATGAGAGAGAGATATGTATGTTATGCATATTAATTCTGGAAAACCCTGACTAATATACCCACTTTACTATTTCCTTTCCTTTTCTTTCTTTCTTTTTTTTTTTTTAGCTTGAGTTTTTCCTTGGCCTTTACTTCATGAATCCCTCCACACACCTCCTTGGGTGATGCTGACTGAGCCCATCAGTAGTCAAGGAATGCAGACACAGGACAATGAGGGAATAGCAAAACAAAGAGTTGAGGAAATGAAGTAGAACTGTGCTCATGCCCTGGCTGTGTTTATACAAGGGCATTCCATGCATTGCCATCCAAAAAGGAAAGGAAAAAGTGAACTTGACATACTCAGGCAGTGAGGTCTGTGCAATTAAAAACAAAGTTGACTTGAACGCTGGGAAGAAACCGTAGACACTCCTGGAATCATGTTTTTTTAATTTTGTTAGTCATAAACTTAATGTAAGTTACGATGTGATCCTGAATCACAGACGTCACTTATTTCCTGATTAGGCAATGCCAGCTGAGCTTTGGGCCTCCTTACAAGTAGGCTTATATACCAGCAGTCTCCCTCCAGCTGACAGTGTAGCTGTGTCAGCTTGACATAAGCCAATTCCCGTTGTACTGACAATGCTTCAGTCTGGATAACTGATACAAAAACTGTCACACTGAGAAGTCCAAAGTATTAGAAGGCCAGAGACTCAATGCTAACCTTGGTGAAAAACTGTTCAAGAAAACTGTTCCTACCGCATAAACATTTATTTGTGGTTACTCGGGACAGCCACTCTGAGAGACTTAATTTTACAAAAAGCAACACAGCACCATGGATGAACTAGAGGCTGGAGATAAAAAAAAAAAAAATCTAAAAATGTACTGTCTCTATAAGCCTCAGAATAGTGCAGAGAATATTGAATGAGCATCGTGTCTTGACATCGCAAAAATTCCCTCCATTACACAGTTGATATGAACCTTTTACAGCAGGTCAACTAAGGGCCAGCCAATGCCGTCCAAACTGAGGACCAATGTTTGCCTAAGAGAACACCTTTACATCTGTATACACATTTGTGTAAACTTTAACACTAAACTCAACCCTGCTTCTTGGCATATGAGAACAGTGGTATTTAGCTTAGGTTGGATGGGGAATGTTAGTGAAAGAGTCAACAAGCCTGCTCCTAACCATCCTCAATGTTCATTTTGAAAACATACTTTAAATATGTGGGAAAAGGTCTTTAATTCTTGCTATCAAAGTCTTAGTCCTATTTGCCATATGTGAGTTTCCAGGAATGTCTAAATGAAGGATTTGGCCCTTTGGAGAAACCAAAATGGAAACAAAATAAAGCCTACATCATTATAAGAGAAAAGGAAGAGATAGCAACTAGCATATTTGAGTCTATATTACACATTTTTGTCAATTTTTATTATTATCTGTCTATTCTCACAACTTTTTGTTGAATTGATATTGTCTGCATTTTAAGGTGACCAGTCTGAAACCCAAGAGTTTTAATAATTTGCCTGTTCTACACAGTACACAAGTTGACAGAGGCAAGGAGCTGCTTCTTATAAATCCAAAAAAAGAAAAGAAGATAAAATCATTTTTTTGCATCCTGGACTTTTTGATAAATAATTTATGTATCATTTATATATCACATTATGTAGCTCACAATAAGCAAAATATGTTGACTTCCATTCAGTATGTTTTTTATTCCAGCAAAAAATAGAATATTTTCTTACATTATTGTGAATAAAATTGAAATGAGCATGAGACTATTTGGTTTGGATAAAATATAACATATTTTTAAAAGAGCGCACATTTGTTCCAAATGTTTTCTGAGAAGCGTTGCACTGTTAACTGCTTCACATGATGACAGGAGCACCATTTGGAGGAAATGATTTATTAGCACACTGTAGTCATATGTATGTATGAACATTTCATCCATCAGATTCTGACCCACTGTCAGCAGCATGAGTGCTCTGGGCTGTTTCTTCAGAAATGGAGATGAGCTGCCTTGAATCAGCTAAATTTCCATTTAGTTCTGTGATCAATAGAAAATATTTCAAATATGCTTGGGGAGGATTAATTTTCTCTAACCAACACTAACAAGTTACTATGGGGATTATTTGTTGTCTCATATCATAAACAATATTTATAACAATAATAATGATGATGATGATGAACAGTAATAACTACTTAGCAAGGATCGTGCAGCTGGTTAAGTAGTAGAAAATGTATTTTAACCCAGGCTATCATGCCAGAACCTAGGCTCATGACTGCCAGGATACCCCTCTCAGATTTATACTAATTTTTTTTTAGATTTATAATTTTTAAATTGAATATACACTTTACAGAATTAAGAACCATGCTCCTTTCACAACAGGTAAGTCTAAAATGATACATATGTAAATTAAATGAGGGAGACAATATAATTTTTCATATCCCGTCAGTTAAAATAAGATGCACCTTTTTTCAGATGTTAATGTGTCAAATCAGGAAGCATCTTAGCTTCGTGTCCTACTTTAATTGACAATGTTTTTTTCTCTTATACAGGTAACAAATAATGTTGTGACTTAAAACTTAAGGCATCTCAGATTTCATTAAATAGAATTTATTAGATCCCAATTATGTTTATTTCACAGACTTATAATAAGGCTAATATGTTTAACATATTTTATCACTCTTAAAATTTTGGATAATACATATAATATATATTCTCAGGTACATTAATCCATATTATCAGCTATATTTTCATGTCTATCTATCTAGCCAACTATCCTGGTAAAAAAATATCCTGTGCCAGGGCACCTGGGTGGCTCAGAGGGTTAAAGCCTCTGTCTTTGGCTCAGGTCATGACTGGGATTGAGCCCCACATCAGGCTCTCTGCTCAGTGGGGAGCTGCTTCCTCCTCTCTCTCTCTCTGTCGGCCTCTCTGCCCACTTGGGATCTTTGTCTTTCAAAAAAAATAAATAAAAATCTTTAAAAAAAAAAAATCCTGTGCCTTAAACAATACGGGTATTATCATGACCCCTATTTCACAAATGCAAAACTGAGGCTCAGAGTCTCAGTAGTCAGCCCAAGGTTTTACATTTACTAATTATGGTTGCTTCCAAGCTCAGTGTGGTGCTTTTCACAAGTAATCCATAATGGATTCATAATCGATTAGATAATTTTGACCTTACACATTTATAAAAAGCTTTTAAAGAAATTGATAGAATCTACATATTAAGCTCAAAGCCTCACCATGCCATTGTTACACTCTTACAGAGAAGTACAACAGTGGCCTTGGCCCAGTGAGGAGCTATGCTGGTAGCTGTAATCAGAAAGCAGAGAGGTTTATGATTTTTTTTTTAGGTGTTATTTATTTATTTATTTATTTATTTGATAGAGTGAGAGAGAGAGAGGAGGGAGGGTGGGAGTAGAGGGAGAAGAACTAGACTCTGTGCTGAGTTCAGAGCCTGACTTTGGGCTTGATCCCATGACCCTGAGATCATGAACTGAGCTGAAATCAAAAGTTGGACACTTAACCAACTAAGCTACCCAGGCGCCCCTGTGATTTTTGAAATACAAACCAAAGAAAATAATCTTGAGTAAACAAAATATTTAAGAAGTTTTCTTTTCATCCTTCAGGATCAGTGACACTGGTCACCAATAGACTTGATTCTTTCTTAAATTTGGCTGGCTGCTTTGATTAGAAAACTAGGAAAAAAAAGTTGTAGAAGCTGATCATGGGAGGCCTGGTTTCTTACCTTGAGTCTCTGGCCAACTTAGTTTTGAACTTAAGAATCAAAATTCTTATATTTATAAACATGAAAAATTATATTTACCTGGTTCCTCCAAACCAAATAATTTTTAAAGGAAAATGAGATGATATGTATCAAGTGCTTTTATCTACTTAGGGTGTCACAATAAATCCTTTCTCCAATTCTCTCCACCTTTTCTAGAAAAAAAAGCTAGTAATATTTTCCAAAGCCCACTCGTTGTAAATCAAACATTATTCCTTATCTGCTCTGGGAATCCACACCTGAAATTGTCTGTGGTCTTATTGCACCAAGTTTCACCCTGTGGGTTATTATTACCCATCCACTGGAGCTTGCCTTTTTATTTTCTCAAAACCGAATTCTGCCAAATAATTCTCCAAGTTCTGCCAAGACTTGACATTGTGTTTGAGGCTTGTTATAGCTTGAGAGCTAAAGCCCAATAAAATTATTTTACTTTAATTAAAAAAAAAAAAAAAAAAAGAGCCACACTTACATCAGAGTAAAAGAGGAGACAGAGCCCAGCCACCATTCTGGCACTTCTACATAAACTTACCCAGGAAGTTGCATCAGGAGCACAAATAATGTGCTGGATCTCCTAGCTAAATAAATACATCTAAGAACCAGAGATAAATTTTCATCTCTTCCATGAACTCTAAAATATAATGATACTCAACAGAAATAAAAATCTTGGATTTAGAAATTTGACAGTGTGGGCACCCTTAACTAAGTGCCCACTCTAGGTAACAGGAGAGCACTCTACACACATCATCCCATGTGGTCATTACAATGGCCCATTGTACAGATAAAGAAGTTAAGGCTCAGGAGGGCTATACAGCTCACAAACAGACAACAGACAAATCAGTACCCATATTCAGGACACCACCTACACGTTCTCCCGTCCCGAGTCATACCATTCTATCTCTGCTTGACTAGCCATTCTTTTGACATGAGAGATGACTCCTTTTTTTTCTTCTTTCTTTTTAAATACAGCTCAGTCACAAAAGCACAACTTTCCTCTTCCAATGACATTATACCTGAAGGACAAATTGGGCCATGCAGTTCAGCTTACCTCGTTGAGGAAAGGTAAACTCTATCAAGGCAGAGTTTATAATCCACTTGTTTCTCTGATGTATCCTCATATGTTCAAAAGGATACTTTCGAGTACCCTTAGAGGGTACTTTATGTTGCTTAATGTCTTTTATTGCCTTTGCTTTCTCATCAAAATCAAGATCTTCTGAGGACACAGGCTTTTCAGAGATGCCTACAAGTTTGATATATATCCCCAAATAGCATGGTGTAAGCAGTCACCTAAGTGTCTTTCTGAACATTTTTTTCATCTGCATACAAATAAAAAGGTAATAAAGTTACCTTTTAAATTAAACAGTATTTTTCCCTTAAAAAACAGTACACACATAAGTACCTCAATTCTGAAGAAGTGCTGGTGAAGGAGAAACTAAAAGGTCCTGGTTTTCCCTACTTAAAAATTAAGAAATGTTGAATAGAATGGAAGTTCTATATGAGTTAATCACAAAATTAAGTTTGTACCATAGATTATATTTCTACTTAATCTTCTTTTCATTCTTTTATATTTCTACTTAATCTTTCTGTGACTTTTTTATATATTTATAAATAGTCCATATCTCATATATGATGAAGCTGTATATTTGTAATTTTGTTAGATTGAAAACCTCTGAGAGAAAATTTGGAGGTATACTTGTGATTTATATAAAATAATTCTGTATGTGACCCTATTCCACTGAAGCAAAAGCATTCCTCATATCGTCCCCTTGTTTGTTTTTATTTTATTTGTTGGTGTTCTTGAGTTTTTATTTTTATTTGAGTTCTTGAGTTTTTATTTTTATTTCATACTCGTAAACTTAACTTTGCAATCCAACTAAACTTGGAGAGGAGCAAGGAAAATATGGAACCCATAGAACTGCACTGAGAGCACAAAGATTATAGGATATTTGGAGCAGATGGCAGTGAAGGGCTGCTCTCCTGAGCTACAGAAGGGATGGTCTGGTAGTTAAGGTAAAACACAAGTCAAGTTTATTAGATTTGTCCACAGTCAACAATGGCAATCTTCTTTCTGGTCTTGCCATTCCTGGACCCAAGGCACTCTATGGCTTCCAGGGTACCCATGCCCTCTTTCACCTTGCCTAAGACCATAAGCTTGCCACGCAACTACTCAGTCTTGGGAGTACAGATGAAAAACTGGAAACCATTTCTGTTGGGTCCAGCATTTGCACTGGCCAACGTACCACCCTCCCCCTATCCCAGGCTTCAGGATAAAATTCTCATCAAACTTCTCCCCATCAGTGGACTTGCCACCTACACCATTATGTCATTTGAAGTCACCACCCTGGCACAGAAATCCTGGAATAAGGTTGTGAAAGCAGGACGCTGTATAACCAAATCCTTCCTGCCCAGTGTTCAGAGCATAAAAGTTCTCTGCTGTCTTGGGAACTTTGTCTGCAAACAGTTCAAAGGAGATGGGGTCTGAGGGCTAGCAGTCCACTGCCACGCCCAAGAACCTGGGGCTTGGTGGGGGTGGGGCATTGTTGCCTGTGGTTGGGCAGTGTGGGCAACTCCAGGGCAGTAGTGTTTGCAAGGCCACAGTCCCTTGTTTAATTTTAATTATTTTTTTTTTACCAGACCTTTATTAGGCACAAGTTACTTAGGGAGCCAGTGTTTAATCAGTCTGGCGTTTACTAGTTTTGAGCATTCTGGAGATTTTTTTGTTGTTGTTAATTATTAGATATAGCCTCAATGTTCTTAAAACAGTATAATTATTATTTTGGGACAAGACTTATATACATGCAAGGCAACTTAACGCAAAATGTAAACTGTAACATACACTGCTGTTAATATTTCTGTGGTCCATCTCCACAGCAAATTAGGTCTTTCACTGTTCCCAAGTGAGTTTTGATTTGTTTGTGGTTGGTGAGAGTAAGCAATCACACTTTTAGACACAGCCTTGATCTGACATGACACCCTCCAGTATAAGGTTTTCCTAAATCCTTTAATTCAGCTTGTCTTAATTCAGTCATTTTGCAATCTGACCATGGAGGACTGAATCTCATTAGTTAGTCAGACTGAATCTCATTAGTAGCTCCTTATTTTATTCATTTTCTGTGTAATTAATTGACTTCATTTTTAAAGTACCATTTTAGATTAACAGAAAAATGTGGCAGATATTATGAAGAGTTAAATATACCCACCTTCTACCTTCACACTCCAGGCACAGAGCTTTCTCTATTGTCAGTATCTGGCATTAGTGTGGTACATTTGTTACATTAGTGAATGAATATTGACACATATTTAACTAAAATCTACAGTTTTGTTGCTGTTGTTGTTGTTATTCTAACAAATTTTATCACTTGAGTTCAATTCGCTGAACCTATATATTTTTTTTTTCCTTTTTGCAGCCTCTCTTATTGTGCACCAGCCATAATGGTAGATGCTGAGAATAAAATGGTGATAAAACTGCTCTCTCTGTCCTTTAGAGTCTAGCAGGACAGATAGACATTCCTAGATAAACACAAGGGTAGCTAGTATTTCTTAAGATCCAGGCCCAGTTCTGAACACTGAATGCTAACTCATTTAATCCTCAGACTAACCCTGCTTTATAGGTGCTTTTGTTATTGTTGTTTTTTTATTAGGAAACTGAGGCACAGAGAGGTTAAGCACCTTGAGCAGAATCCTGGAACTGGAAAGGGCCTGAGCTTCGCCTGGAGAACACACGCTGTCAATCACTTCCCAGTGCTGCCTTATGGAGTCACAAGACTGCAGATGAGAAACACCAGCTTGGATGAGAATACGACCTACAGCCATTGTGTTTTCTATTTAGCTCCTATTTTATGACTTTATTTGTAGCAACATAAGGAATCACTTTTATAGCAGTGTACTTCATACCCTCAAAAAACATCTAAATGCACAGCATCATTTTTGGAAAACTGGTATTTGAATCGGTCAGTGTTTATTTCTGTTTTTTATCGTCACTTGAAGCTGTCTCTTTTAACCTCCAACTAAAGGAGTCAATATTCAGAGATAAGCCAACTCTGGGTATATACTCATTATTCAAGATTCAGTGAGAGACTCAGAGATTTGAGTGTGATATGGTTCAGAACGTTTCCACGGGTCACATTCTATGTAAGCACAGGTAACGGAGGATGCCTAAAACCATGCCTGCTGCCTAAAGGTCATTTTCCTTCTGTGCTGCTATGGTTCCTCTATTCAGTGTGTAGCTGAAGTAGCCATTTCACTCAGTGTGACCTAAGTCACAAACAATCCTTCTTTATCAAAGTCACTATGCAAAAGTTAAGTACAGTGGGTGCTTTTATCTATCATATCTCCAAAGCAATTTCTCTATTTTATAAGCTTTTACACTATCCTATCATTTTCTTCCCAAGAGAAGTAGTTAAAGCCCCTCTAATTAAACCATTAAAATCTTGATAGACAAAACAATTTAAATCACATCATGAGGAATGAGCAAGATGTTTTGACCATTCCTGTCTCTTTCAATAAACTGCTAAGCTAAGAAAATCCTTTGGAGAAACCAATGGAACAATATTCACCCTGACCCATTCTAGAATAAGGGTGTGGTATATTCTTAGACCCATCAGCCCACAAAAGGACTTTCCTACGTTAGTTAAGTTGATGTACATTTTGTTCCCTCACCACAGCAGTAACTCTAAAGAAAACTTATGAACATCTAAAACTCACAGAATTGCACTGCCTTAGTAACTGTATTACACTCCCTTATATTTGAAAGAAAACAACTTTACCTCTTTTCTTCCTCTTCTTTACAGATGCCTCTTGTTATTGAGCAATTTTCAGAAATTTTTAACTCAGAATAAATGGATATTTCATTGATCACTGAGTTGGTGCCAGGTACCAAGTAGATCCTTTATCTTCAATATCACAGAGGGGGGAAAAAAACAAAAAAAAACAAAAAACAAACTTACATTTCAGAAAAAAAAAAAGCTGATGCTTAGAAAAGCAAAATACCTTATCCAATAAATGATATAAATGGGAATTTGAACACAGATTTAACATCTCACATTCTTCTAACATTTCTATTCTTCCTCAGGTGCTTTGGTTTATATTGTATTACTTTATCTAAGATAGATATTGTAGAAATAAAAATAATAGAAAACAATAGAGGGCACCTGGGTGGCATAGTCGGTTGAGTGTCTGACTTCCATTCAGATCATGATCCTGAGGTTCTGGGATTGAGCATGAGTAGGGCTCCCCACCCAGCCAGGAGCTTGCTTCCCCTCTCCCTCTGCCCCACCCCTACTCATGCTCTTTCTCTCCCTCTCAAATAAACAATATCGTGTAAAAAAAAAAAAATAGAACAGATATAGAAGTAATAGAAAATCATAGACTGAAAATAAAAAAGACTGTCTACAGAAATCAGAGAACTCAACTTAGAAACATCTTAGTCCCAGGATCACTCCTTAGTCCAGGCCAGGAACACGTAGCCTCACTTCTTCTTTTCAGATGCTCTGACTGTCAACTGCAAGGCCCTTCAGGGTTTCCTTCTCAGATGCCAACTGTGGTAGGAAACTATGCTGTTTACCACCACCACCTCAGGTCCAGGTAGGGATAGTTGCCTTGGAAGACAAACACAAAGGCCCTTTTTATTTAGAAGTACATTGTTAATCACTGTAGGAAAACTGAAACAAGTTTTGAACATTGGTTAGTTAGAAACTCTATAAACTTCTAATGGGAATGGTCCAGGCTTTCACAGACTCACTTCAGATAGGAATTAGTTTTGTTTAAGGTGGAACTTCCTTATCACTTCGTTGCCTTCAAGAACACCCTGTAGCTATTTTCCCTGTGAAGAATGAACAAATCTGGATTGGAAATTTCATCAAGGCAAATCTGTAGGCAACTTCTTTCTCCAGGTAGACAGTTTATACCTTTAAGAACCTTCAACTGCATTATGTTTGAAAGGCCTATGCCCTACCCAGCAATGATCTGCTCTGGCCATTCCCTCACAATTCAGTAAAGAAGAAAAAAGTTGAACAAATGATCAAAAGCAAATTTAATATTCAACAGATAAGAAATATTCTTTGCATGTAGAGAAATTAATTTTCTTTTCACCCATTTAAAAAGTTCTTTAATTCTCCCTTGGGAAGCTGACTCTCATTGAGCATTAATAGGTTCACTTCTGAACACAAATAAAAAGCAAAAGCAATACTCCAGAATAAAATATCGGAACCTTTTTTGCCTGAAACAATAAAGTCAAGTTGAGTTGGTTTAAGTTTACAAATTATGACTACTTTAACTAGCAAAAAATTCAAGACCACATTGTTTTAACTATCATTATCTTCATAAAAGGTCAACCACAGATTATATCCTGACTTTTACTGGTAGTGATTTTGGGCCACTTCATGGTGAGATACCCAGTAAATCTTGAGAATGAACTCTGTGCAGCAATAAATAACCAGAGTTCCTTTTGATGGCTTAGCCCTCAGAGGTCTCCCACATTGCTCATTTAATTATACTGTTGCCCTTCATCTTTATCAAGTTTCAAAGTCCTTTAGCATATAAGTATATAATAAAAGGAAATGCTAAGGAGAGTGTAGAAATGTGTAGTAAGTAGAGTATGTGGCTATGGAAAGCTGTGTGATACATTCCTCAAAAATTAAAGTATATAACACTTGACACAGTAGATTTAGAAGACATTTTCAGGGTACAAACTACTTTGCAGTTTTGTCAAAAAAATAAAGGCTTGGACCAGATGATCAATGATGTTCTATGGGCTATAATCTTTGTGTTTCGTAGTGATTAGCTTCAATTCTTGGATTTGGAGCTGGGCGTGAATAAAACTGCTGCTTTACTAGATAAGATTTCATTTTCTTCAGGCACAGTGTTGATGCAGTCATGATATTTTGGCTCTGAAAGGAAAAAAAAAAGTTAGTAATTTGAGCTATCCAAGTTGGTTCTCTTTATTGATCGCCTTGTTCTCCTGTTGCTCATGTATTCATAGGCTTTACAGCCCAGCGCTACTACCAGTTATATCATTAGATTACCTATTAGATTATAATTAAATTATCCATTAGTTCCTTTCCAATACACTGTTTTCAATCTACTAATAAATCACTAAGAACTTTTGCTTTGTTGATGTCATTATTAACACAACATAACCTCAGCAATGATGATAAAAATAAAGTTAATGTCTCTATTACTTATCACAAATACACACACACACACACACACACACACACACACACACACACCCTTAAAGATTAGCTTGGTTAACATGTTGTGTGTCTATTGCTTTGTGTTATAGAGATTTTTTTTTTAATCAATAACTACCATTAAAACAGTCAATTTAAATATAAGGCCAAATGATATGAAATAGGGAATAACAACCATTTCGGCTTTGTTTTCCACTCTAATGTTTTTTCTTTTAACTCTAGGAAAAGCAAATAACTACATGTAGTCCACTTACTTGTGCTAGGCTTTGCACTTACTTCTTTCAGTCTCTTTTCATTAAATGCAATTAAACTTTCCCAATTGTGATAAAAACAATTCACCATTATCTTTAGAGGAATCAATGATCATCTTTTTGGTCTCTTTAAGCCACTTTATTTCCATAAATCTGATTGATTTTGGTAGAGGTAGAAATAAGAGGGAGAAGGAATAAAAGAAGCCAGGAAGGGCCTTCTCAGGTGTTAGAGCTCACAGAGTCACCGGGTGAGAAAAGTAGGGATGATGTGCCTCCACGTCTTAGGGCTGGCGGCCTATGGCCAGGAAGAGGAAGGCCACAGAAAGAAACCCTGGGGCAGGGCACAGAGTCCATGGGGAGTAACAAATCATTAAGCCACTCTCTGTAAAGATCTCCAGAACCAGTCACCCATGTGCCAACTAATGCTTGCATCTTTGCCTCAGCACTGAGGCTCTGAGCAATTAATGTGACTCAGAACTTTCCAGATCTCTTCCAGAAAGTTTTACCTGCTTTTTGGATGTAGCTGCAGGATATGTTACCTCCCCTGGAAAGCCTGCCTCTCTTCAAGTCCTCTGAAATTAAACTAGAACCCACTGCTGTGATACTTTCAAAAAGAATCACTTTTATGTACAAAGTTAACTGCTATATTTGCCCTTTCAGACTTGTTTATGAGGTCAGTTTTCTCTTTACACAATGTTTGCTTCAATTCCTCCCTTGTTTTTCTTGTTCATCTATAAAAAATCCACTTCACAAAGGAGAAGACAAGAATCTTTAAAACTCTTTGTAGGGGTGCCTGGGTGGCTCAGTGGGTTAAAACCTCTGCCTATGGCTCAGGTCATGATCTCAAGGTCCTGGGATCGAGCCCCATATCGGGCTCTCTGCTCAGCGGTGAGCCTGCTTCCCTCTCTCTCTCTCTGTCTACCTGTAATCTCTGTCTGTCAAATAAATAAATAAAATTTTTAAAAAACAAACAAAAAAACAACAAAAAAAAAACCTCTTTGTAAACCACTGGTCTTAATTTTTAGGATTTCTTTCAAAATACTATTTTACATCTTATATTCATTTCCTCTTATGATGTCCGTTCTTTTGCTACCAATACAGGTTTACCTTAAGGGTCAGTTAGCTTGGGTAGATATTCCCATCATACAAATTTCTTATCCTTGTATTCTTCACTAACACACATTAAACCAGGAGGAGTTAGCTACTGGTATTAAACAACATATATGATTGTATCACTTTTCAGTATCCTTAACTCTCAATTTGCATACTGAAGAATTAGTAATTTATACTTCTGGTCCAGTCAAGTGTTTTATCTATGTCTCTGTGACCCAGTGTCTTCTGTCTGGACTTGAATAAATGTGAAGTTGCTCACCATCTACCATCCTAGAGCTGGGCCACAAAGTTACTCTAACTACCTTCTTTTCTTTCTTTATCATTTGCTCTTCTGATTTTAAGTCTTTTATCTCAAGAGGTCAAAAGGCTGAATGTTTAAGAGCAAGTCTTTGTAAGTTTCCTCCACCTTTTTTATTTCTGTCAACATGGTAATAATGATGTGCCATTTCGGAAACAATCATTTTTTTGCTCAAATGATTGGTTTTTTTGTTTTTATTTTTGTTTTCCCCCTAGAGTGGAAGTGTGCACAGTGGGCAGGGCCAACTTTATTATCACTGGTTCCAAGAGGATGCTTTGAGGTCAAGTCACAGAAGAACAGCTGCCCTTGGAATGAAGGAGTCTGTACCTGAGACTATAAGGCCAAAATCAGTCCAATTTTGCCAACTACCACAACATTTAAAAGATAATTGTTTTGGGGGGGGTGGTCTCTGAGTGGCACAGTTGATTAAGTGTCCAGTTCTTAATTTGGGCTGATCATGATCTCAGGGTTATGAGATTGAGCCCCCATCAGGCTCCAAGCTCAGCATGGAGCCTGCTTGAGATTCTCTCTCTCTCTCTCTCTCTCTCTCAAATAAATAAATAAATCTTTTTTAAAAAGATAATTGTTTAGGTCTTTCTAGCCCTTTAGTCACTGAAATGAAGGTGGTTAGATAGTTTAATCAAAAAAAAAAGGAGGGGGAGACATTTATATAATTGACTACTCAGAAACAATCGAACTGGCATTTATCAAGACTTGAATGATATGGGAACATGTTTATGATATAATGAACAAAAAATAAGAGACATATTGAGTACGATCTTAACTAGCTAAAGAAAAAATTCATACAAAAAATGATCAGATATGAATTTGTCAAATTTTTAGCCTCTTTGTATAGGGAATACTTTGTTTTTCTGGTTTTTCAGACTTCTATGTATTTGATGAGCCTTCTATGATAAGCATGTATTCCTTCGGTTGTATGGGGAATAATTTTTATAAAAAGAAAATTAACAATGAGAATTAATGATCATCATCATAATTCATATTTCAAATACTTTTGTGTCATTCAATTTACCTGTATAATCATGAATCTTTATAACAAATATTGTAAGGGAAGCTTCATCTCCACAGTACAGAAGGTAACACAGATTTAGAAGGATCAAACAACTTTCCAAGGCAACACAGGAGGAAATCAGCAAAACTCAGAATCAAATACAAGTTAGTCCTTTTTCAAAGACTGTTCTCTTTCCATTATACTATTAAGGGCAAGAATAATCCATGTAGTTCTCACTTTCATGATACATTTTGAAGAAATACAGAGGAAGAAAAATAGGAACCAGGCAGTTTAAGGATGAAAAGGGATAGCATTTATATAGTTTGGAATGGATCCAAAGTCTCATGGGACCAATATGAATAAGAAACTTGATTCTGGGGGGAAAAAAAATTATAGGATTTGCCTTAGGCAAACCATCATGATTTATTATTAAATTACTTTTTTTTTAACTGTAGGGGAACAAAAATGAACCTTATTTTTAAAAACCCATTATTCAGCATGAACAGATTTAACATATTACTACAGATAGTTATATTTATTTTAAAAAAAAATTTCCTCTGACAGTCCCAAAATTGGTCATTTCTGGAAAAAGTCAAGTCTGTTCCTTCAACTGAAAAAAAAAAAGAAAAAAAAAAAAACTTTGTCAGGGACTGAGTGGAGAAACTTATTTGTCATTGATTAGTGATGTACTGAGTAAATTTCATCTTCAAGTTATTATTCTTTCTAAAGTAGTCTGGTCTTTATCAGTGGTTTGAAACTTTCCAGATAGAGGGCATAACTAGTTTTGTAAGAAACTGCACTTCTTTCTACCCTGTTATTTTAGTATTACTAAGGCAGTGTGTGCATAGTTTTTTTTAGTATCAATTTAAAGCTCTTTGTGTATTGATGAGGGTTTTTCAGGATTTAACCTTGATGTATCCAAAGCAATAGAACGTGGTGACTGAAAAAGAGAGAACTGCCAAAATTAGTCAGCTTGTACATGAACAAGAATGAAATGAAACATAGTACAGAATTTAATCTATTTTCTTTTTTTTAATTTTTTAAATTTTTATTTATTTATTTTTAATCTATTTTCTTACAGCTGACCAGATTTCAGTATTCTGGAACTTTAGGGAGAATGTAGGATTAAAAATAGGAAAATTTGAAATTGATTATTGGAGAAACAATTGGTGTTATAGACCTAAACGCACCTGTATTTCTTTTTTATTTTTTTATTTTTTAATATTTTATTTATTTGACAGACAGACAGAGATCACAAGTAGGCAGAGAGGCAGGCAGAGAGAGAGGAGGAAGCAGGCTCCCTGGTGAGCAGGGAGCCCAATGGGGGTTCGATACCTGGACCCTGGGATCATGACCTGAGCCGAAGGCGGAAGCTTTAACCCACTGAGCCACCCAGGCACCCCTGTATTTCTTAAAGATTTTATTTATTTATTTATTTATTTATTTATTTATTTATTTGACAGATCAAAGTAGGCAGAGAGACAGGCAGAGAGAGAAAGAGAGAGAGAGAGGAAGGGAAGCAGGCTCCCTAATGAACAGAGAGCCTGATGCGGGGCTCGATCCCAGGACCACGGGATCATGACCCGAGCTGAAGGCAGAGGCTTCAACCCACTGAGCCACCCAGGCACCCCTGCATTTCTTTTTTAATGTTCAGAATAAAAGATTTATTCATTTCAAATCCTTGTTCATGAAGTCACTCAGTCAACATGTTCCGCACGCCTGAATGTCCCGGTGGAGGCAGCTTCAGGTGTGTGCCCTTTACCGCCTTGCTTCACGGTCAGGAGGGTCCAGCGCTTGTTTTAATGTTTTACTAGTGTCATCTTGAATTCTTAGAAATATTTGAGCGAGGGATCCCACATTTAAATTTTTCCCTGGGTCCCACAAGTTTTGTGCTAGGTACTAGGTATGTATGAAAAAACAGTGACATAGTTCCTTTCCTCACATCATTTCTAGAAATAATAAAAGCATTATACAATGAACTGACAAGATGTTATTAGTTATTTGATAAGGAAAGTACAGAGTGAATGTTGTGAACTTGGACAGTTCAGAAGATCTATTATGCTCTTTAGAAAAAAAAAAGTGAAACACAAAATCTATTATCAAAATGATAACGGACATATACCTCTACATCTCCCCATTTCTTCAATCTTACCATGATGAGAGTTGAAATCAGTGACTATGTGGTTCTTCACTTTAATTCTGCTGACCTTTATCTTTCAATAGTTAGTATACTTAAGGGAAATCTAGGACATCACAAGTCAGAACCATGTCTGTGGCTTCTTCTGTCCTTGACTCTGCAATTCTTATTCACAGTGCTTGATCTTGTGGTAAAATAAGGTTGTAATCTGGGGTTGCAGTTTTAGTAATGTTCAAAAGATGAGTCAAAAAAAAGCACTATCATTAGTCCTTGTCATGTGAAGTCAAAAAATACCTTGTTCTTCATAGCTCAGAGGAAAGTCTGAGCATATCTGCATTTAGTGCTTAAGCTGTTGGATTTTTAATACTGTGTTGGGTCCTTTCAGGTTGTTAAGGGAAAAAAGATATTCTCAACATGATGGAAGCCATGACTATTTGCTGCAGGAATAAACAAGAAAGCAAGCCCAGAAATCTTTCCAAAAACCTTGGCTTCCTGGTGCCCTGAAAACAACACTAAAGATAGGATCCCGTTTAGAGAATGTTGGTGTCAGGATTCAACTCTGCGTCTGTTGCTTAAGTTCCTTCGCTGCATTTATGCTTCCAACCTATTGCTCTTTCCTGATGACAATCTTCATCTTTGAGTACCACATTGCTCTCTCTGAGGATTTTTGCATATTTTATATTCATAAAATCCACCAGAAGATAACAAATCTGATTAGAAAAGACTCACCAGGAAAGAAAAATCTCCTTTGATTATTTCCTCACTCTATCTGGCATGAACACAGGTTTCTAGAGAAAAATCCCACATTGGATCATCTCACAGGCTGCTGGCCATCACACAGAAAGCTGCCCTCGACTCAAATTCTAATCTCTAGTTCAAGCTAGGTTTCCAGGATCAGCTGGTCATAATGTGACAATCTCTACCCTTTGTTCAAAAGAGTCTCAGGGGTAATCATCCTCAGAATATCATTGATGCCTTAAAAAAAAAAAAATACACACACACACATACACATACATATATCTCCTAATTATTCTATGTGAGTTTTGGGGAGGGCAAAAACACTTGCATGTTTTTAAATTTCCATAGTAGAGCAAAAGGCCATCTCTTACTACTGCTCAATGTGTGGATGTACTTGTACATATGTGAGTATATATTTGGGTTGCAGGGAGTTGGAGGAAGGGGCTAAGGGCATGAATGCCAGGGGAAGGAAAAATCAAAATACTATTTGATTGGAAACAATTGGAAATTGTTTTTGGAAATTGGAAATTCCAATTTAATGTCCAGAAAGAGAATCAGTAAATGTCTCATATTCCTTAGAGACACTAGAAAGAGTAAGTAAAGCAAATACTGAAGATTGGACTTCTGAACTCCACAAGGCTATCTGCTAAGACATGACCTAAACCACTGTATTTGCATGTATTTAGCAATCTAATACCCTCAGGTTGTGGAGGTAAGATTTTTCACCAGAGGAAAGACAGAAAGGTAAAGTGTTTTGTCCCCATAGGTTTCATAAAATCTGAAGATATAAATAAAGGAAGACTATTTTTAAGTCTATGGAATTCAATGGATGAAAAATGAACTTTCACTTACATACTTGTATGCAAGAAGTTAAGAATATATTATCTAAGTGGATCTGAACATAGGAAGGTTAAGAGCTGAAGCAATATTTGAGTCATTCAGGTTATGATGTTTTTCTCCAAGCACATAGCTTATAAAAAAAGATCTTGCTATTTTTTAACTGTCCGGATCTTCATTCTCTCCCAGCCTCAGTTGGTGTTTGTAACCTGCAACTCTCAGAGCTCGTCTTATTTCTTCCAAACAAGCTCATCATCAAAGTATAGAAGACAAACTTTCTGGAAAACACACTAAACCTTTAACCACACAGGCAGCATTTCCACCCCAACCATAACTTTATCAGTTAAACTAAAACGTGGTGACAATTCTATTTAAATAAAAGCTCCAGAGTTTCATCTCAAGTGTCAACAATTCTAACATCAAGGTAAAGCTATATCCTGTGTCGTCATATTTTGTCTTTGTTAGATAAACTATGACTCTTAAGCGTGTTCATGGGACAACTGATATAAACAGACAGTTGACCCAGATGAAATACAGCAAAAGTGGAATAACACATTTTTCATTCACCCTGATCTCCTAGGCTTTAGAGAAAACCATGTACTGTACTACCCATCCATTTTCTCTACTGCCAACTCATTCTCCCACTACCAGACTCACTCTCATGTTACTAAATCCCATGGTTCTCTCTAAAGTATGCATGTAATCCTAATATGGGGGTAGAGAATTGTGCAAGTATAGAAAATCGATCTCTTGTCTGAATATAGGAGCAGGTAAAATGCCTGACACACCCAGAGACAGCTGAAATTTTGGATATCCTTAGTTGACAATTTTCAGGGTAGAAAAGAATACGTTTAACAACCATTGTTAGCTCTTGGCGAGGGAGGCAAATTTTCCACTTGAGCTGGGTTTAATTTTAACAGGAGTCAAATTCTAGAAATGATTTGGAATATGAAGGAGTATTGTCTATGTTTATAGTTACACAAATTTCACTGTTTTACATTAATCAAGTCCTAAAGACAATCAGGTAAACATCTCTAAAGTCAAACATGGAGGCCAAGAGGCCCTTTCTCAGAGTTTGAGGAAATGACAAAGTCAAGATTATTAGTGCTTCCATAACCTAGTATCCTAAGGTCTGTGTTTTAAATGACAATTTGTATGTTAAATTCTAAGTGTACACCAAAGGTTTACATTTAGTAAAATTCACTTTATTTTTAATATCCGTATATGATTTTTTTAAAGATTTTATTTATTTATTTTACAGAGAGAGATCACAAGTAGACAGAGAGGCAGGCAGAGAGAGAGAGAAGGAAGCAGGCTCCTCACTGAGCAGAGAGCCTGATGCGGGGCTGGATCCCAGGACCCTGGGATCATGACCTGAGCCAAAGGCAAAGGCTTAACCCATTGAGCCATCCAGGTGCCATCTTTTGCCTTTTAAAATAGTGTCCACATTTCAGACTAGTTTTACATTCTCTAAACAGATGAGATTTCTTACAAAAGATTTTATTAAGATACACAGTGTTTAATTTAATTATGCACCCAACTACCTCAAGAGAATTTGGCATTAAGATTTTCCACTAAGTAGTTGAAGAGAGTCTCAAGAAATGGTATTTTCTCTGTCATATTATGGCTTTTACTTTAATCATAAATGTGAAAAATTAAGTTAAGAAATTCATAAAGTCTACATGATTAATTTCTATAATCTTAGATTCTATGGTATTAAAAATATGTTTTTAAATTTTCCCTCCCTAATTTTCTTTCTTCTACTAAATAATAATGTTTCCTTTCCATTGACACAGTATGTTTTCTTTATTTGCTGGAAATATTGCATATAATTATCTAATTTCTCTCAAACTGTCAAGAATTACTTTTCTCTATTTCTGAGTATTTTTTAGCCTTAAGTTATAATAAACCTAGAGGATGCCCATGAACTTTTTGGACATGAAATAAAGTCATTACTCCATGAGTTAGTTGAAAGAAGGGGATCTAAGTGGATCCTTCCACCACTGCTGAAAACCGAAGGGCACTTTCAATATTTCTGACAATGAAGTTGTAAATCTGTGGGAAGAAAGTATGGGAGGGTGTGAATGGTGAGTATGGGCAAAGGGCAGCTGGAAGACTGAGGCCAATAACAAGGAATGAATTAAAGCATTGGGGTGGTTTTCTTCACTCATTCATGGTATGTTTGTGGTAGTTAATTTCTGTGGTACAATCAGTACTACGGTAAAGTTAAACTTGATGAAAGTTACCAAGAGCGTTTAACATTGCCATTTGCCATTCTTGTACTTCAGTTCCACAAGAAACTGTCAGTGTGCTTCGTTAATAAACTGACTGGTAAAGTTCGTGACATTATAAGGAAATACTTGTTGAGTGCCTGCTATGGTTGTAGATGCTAGACAAACATCATAGAATAAAAGAGATTTCCTGCCCTCAAGAAGTTGACATTTTTGTGGGACCAGGAGATAATAAACACAAAAACAAAAAGTAAAGAATTTAAAAGAAATAGAGACAAACTTAAAGATAGGTCTTTTTTTTTTTTAAAGATTTTATTTATTTATTTGAGAGAGAGACAGTGAGAGAGAGAGAGCATGAGTGAGGAGAAGGTCAGAGAGAGAAGCAGACTCCCCGTGGAGCTGGGAGCCCGATGCGGGACTCGATTCCGGGACTCCGGGATCATGACCTGAGCCGAAGGCAGTCGTCCAACGAACTGAGCCACCCAGGCGTCCCAAAGATAGGTCTTATAGTTAACATACTCTTGTGTTCTTACGGTTCATTGAACTTATTTTCAAAACAACCTAAATATCCCAAATGAGTTCATTAGTTATGATATGAGTAAAATAAATTACTCAGTTGGAAATAGGGTATAAAGTACAGTCTACTTAGTTTCTGATCCTTTGTAGCATGTTAACAATTTGCTAGAGTTCTAGCCTAACATGTATCTCTAAAAATGTAATAAAAAATGTATGTGAAAATGTTTGATAAGCACCCTTCTTTGGTCAAGAAGTAGATTGGAGTGCCTGGGTGGCTCAATCAGTTAAGTGCCTGCCTTCAGCTCAGGTCATGAACCCCAGATCCTGGAATTGAGCCCCACTGCTTGGTTCTCTGCTCTGCAGGAAGCCTGCTTCTCCCTCTCCCTCTGCCCCTCCTTCTAGCTCCTGCTTCTGTCTCTACTGCCTTCTCTCTCTCTCTCTTAAATAAAAATAAAAAAATTAAACAAAAAGCAATGGATTAAATGATGTGGCAAAAATATGCTTTTACTAACTTGAACAATGGTTCAAATTAGACTAAAAAGGGGAAAAGAAATATAAAATAGAAACTTCAAAAAGTACAAAAATAAAATTTAAATAATTATGAAATGAGAACAGAAAAGGGGAAAAGGCTTAGAAAAACTTTCAAGGGCATGAATTTGGCAATGCTTTAATTGTAAAATATGATTAATGAATATGACAGAATTTGGAGAACTTAAAAGTACAAATTGTTTACAGTCCTAGTCCAGGCATAACTGCTGGCTAAATCTGTAACTGTTGAAGATTTCTCCACTGTTTTCTTACTTAATCTTCAGCCAAGTATCCATTTCCTTTTGCTCTTAAGGCCAGATTAATGACATTTTAATTTTTACATTATCTCTTTTCTCTCCTACCTACAGTTTTAGGAGCAACTTTATCTAGCCACAAATTAGAATTGAAAGTAGTCAATGGGAAAAGAGCGATAAACCAAGGAAGATAATTGCCAATATTACTGCAGATACCCATACTATGTTAAGTATCTGAAGTACTGTCTCTTATCAATATGTGTGCTTATTTCTTCCTTTTCTACCTCACTAGAATGTAAGTTCCATGAGATCCACATCCTCCTCTATTTTGTTCAACACCTTATCCCCCAGGACTGTTCAGAGTGCAGAGCTACACAGTAAATGTTCAAGAAATATTTGTTCAACAAACAAATCCAAAACTGAAACACTGTTTAAAAAATACACTTAAATTCTAACTTAAATTCCTTCTGTGCTACAGCTTAAAATTTTTTCTCTGGTTAGCCTCTACTGGAGAGAGAAACATTAGTTTATCATAATAAAATAAATGATTCCTTAATATTTTGTTAATGGACTTAAAGCCCACATTGAAGATATGTATGGGTCAGTACGTGTATGTTTGTCTGTTAATGTCAACATTATCTCAACCTAGAGATTTTTGATAACCATATCTTTTTTGAGGATATTGTAATGGTCACAGAAGACTGGGGTCCTTGTTTGGTGTATGGTATTTTTTACTTGTTTCCATCTCCACATGTTTTGAAAAGATTTCAGGCAAGTTCATGGATCTAATGGTATGTTTGTTCTTCCTATTATTAAATTCTCAAATTACCTCACCTGTTGCTAGGCCCATCAAAGATCCTGAATACATGGGTGAGATTAGACTGTTACCTCAGAAAAATTTCTCACCTGCTTAATGACAGTCATGGAAAATGATGAGAAAAACTTCTAGGGTTTGGCTGTGGTGCTTCTATTGACTTTATACCTTCTAAAGTCTCTCACATACACTTGTCACTCCTCAATCATCATTAATGGTCTTATGGGGTCCTGTCGTACCTACTGCTTAATTCTGGCTAACATCAGACACTGTGGGAGAAAAAATTGTCCTTCTAAAATATTGCATCATTTCTAAAGCTCCAAAAGAAACATAATAACATTTCATCAAGCATAAAATGTCCAACTAGGGAATGACTTGGTCATTTTAAGCTCACCAAGTATCTCATATGTAGGATTTAAGGTTACATTGTTTGCAAAAAACGTACCTTAACTTCAGAAGCTTTCATGAACATCCCATTGTCAATATTGCAATTTTGCCTGCTTCTGTTATGCTCAGCAACTTACAAGCAAATATATGCATAATGATGGTACGTGGAAATCAACATGACTTTCAGCCAGCTTAGCCAAACCAGTCTCTAGATTAAAATCTGTAGAAATCATAATAATTTGAGACATTATAGAGAATAATAGTTCTAAAATAGAACAGTTATGTGGCAGTTGTGAAAAAGAACTAGGAATTTTTCATTCTAGAGTCTGTATTTTAAAGATGTCGACAGCCAGGATATCAAAACAAACCATTTGTGTTATGTCTCCTGTGTCTATTCAAAATGAAAAGTTCAAGGAAATTTGCCAGGTATTTTAAATAAACACTGCTGGTTAATGTCCTTATACCAGAACAAGCAAAAGCTCAAGACTATTTCTGGTAGGTAGAAAATGCTTTTCATATCCAAAAAGGTAAATTCACATACATAAATTACAACTTTTCTCATTAAAATACTTGAATTAAAAAATCCTCAAGAACAATACATGAGTGGCTATCTGAGAACAAAAGAAACTATTTTTTTTCCTTTGTGTTAAGACACCACTAGCATTATATAATGTTCCAAAAGTAAATCAAGATCTTAAAAATATCAAGCTGCAGTGCACCATGCCCTGTATCTCTGCTATAGAATGAACAGGAAGGGTGTGTGATAAATATATCATGTCCTGACTGAACTCCAAGCACCAATATGTGAAGAGTTATGTGAATATTATTTTATTCCAACAGTATCACAGCCACCTCAGGATCATTCCCACTTTATAGATCTAGACACTGAGGCTTGAGGGACTCCTGGGTGGCTCAGTTGGTTAAGCATCTGCCTTCAGCTCAGGTCATGATCCCAGAGTCCTGGGATTGAGTCCTGCATTGGGCTCCTTGCTCAGTGGGGAGCCTGCTTCCTCCCTCTGCCTGCTGCTTCCCTTGCTTGTGTTCTCTCTCTCTCTCTCTCTGGCAAATAAAAGAATGAAAGAGAGAGGGAGAGAAAGAGAGACAGAAAGGAAGGAAGGAAGGGAGAAAGGAAGAAAGAAAGAAAGAGGAAAAGGAAGGAAGGAAGGAAGAAAGGAAGAACGAAAGAAAGGAAGAAAGAACGAACCTGAAGCTTAAAGAAATCAACCATGCAGCAGTAAGAGGTAATATTTAAGATTTGAGTCTACCGCTGTCTGACGCTGAAGGAGGCTCTTGTCCTCTCTACTTCCTGCCCCTTTCCAAAGTTGTGTGTGGTTAATTATTGGGTTAACAGTTTTCTTATTGAACTCTTTGCTGCTTTGTGGTTCATCATTGTTCACCTCTTAATCTCCTCTTCCAAAATCTGAATTTCCTCAGAGCAAGTTCTGTATCTTATTTATTTCCACAGTCCCGGTACGATTCTTGGTCTCGTCCATCTTGAAAGCAGGTACTCATTGGCAGCTGACATGAACTGAAAGAATCTATTGATCTCAGAGCCTATAACAGTTTTCTGAATTCAAAAGCAGATCAAGTTAATACTTTGTTAAATAACTTTTTATAACTTCCACATGATAGTCTTCAAAATTAGGCAACAAAATTAACCTTTCAAAAGCAGCAAAATAATGAAAGAAGGACAAGTGGGGATTCGATACACACACACATGCATACACATGAGAGGAATCTTTTCCTTTTGATAACAAAGGAATATCTTTAAGCTGGTTGCAAATTTGATAGCATTATTTTCACTAAAAGGTACATTTAAAGCTCCTTGAAGAATAATAGAATATTTTGATAGCTATGCAGCCAAGTGTACAAAGCTGTACTTCATTTCTAGTAAGCTGTTGCTCTCAAGTACAAAACATGAGAGAAACTGGCCATTATTCAGCAATTAATTTTGCCACTCCTGCTGCTTAAGCCAGATGTCTTTTCTGAAGCAGTAATTTTCCTTTAAGAGAGCATTCTCTGAAATTTAATTCAGTATTTCGTAAGCGTGGCCCTTGTCATTACTTGGCTTGCTTGTTAAATGGGACGATTCTTGGGCTCCTCCTCTGGCCTGGTGAATCAGAATCTTAAGCCATACTCAGAAATCTCTTTGACAAGTTGCCTCCGTGATCTTGAGGCCAGGACATTTGAAAATCACTCTGGTCTAACATGATAAAATCTCCTCCTTCCAGGGTTTTCCTGTGTTCTGGGGTCTGCACTCCCCCATCTGCTGCAGAAGGGCTCAACTTTAACAACCTGAATGTAGTCTCAAATTACAACCTAAGGGTGGGCTTTCAAATTACTGCAGGCTGCTGTTGTTTCCATTGGAATGTTTGAAACCATGGAGCAAGTTAATTCCATCTCCAGATACTTGGGTGAAAATTTTACAGAATAATATTCCACTGGCACTGTCTCTGGGATATATATATATATATATCTTACCAACTGCTACCGTATCAAAGCCCTAATACAACCTAGATATTCAGCCTGTTTTAGCCCCAAACTGAAGCTGCTGGACCCCACCATTCTTCTTTTGTCTGTTTTTCTGGGTCACCAAATGATCCTGACATCATGATGTCACTTCTTATCCACTAACTTCACTGCTAATACCCGTTCTGCTAATGTTTTCTCCATAGATCCCTCTGGCCACTTTCCTGCCTTCACTGAAATGCTTCTCCCCTGATGACCTGTCTTCTACCACAGACTACCTAGAGCAGAGGCAGCTCATTCAACCACATTCAGACTCTACAGATCATGTCAACCTTCCCCTCCCTTCTCTATCCTTGGAGGTTCATGTTATCTGGCTCAGGAATATTTTTCTCCTCAAATGCCTCTTATAAGGCATTTGAGTGTTTGTACTCATTCGTACTCATTCATATGAATCATTCATTCATTCATTCATTCAGTAATGTTTATTGAGTGTTTAATGTGTCAGGTGCAGAGGAAAAAAGATAAATAATGGACTGATAAAGGAGATAAATTTTAAAGAAATACTTATATTGTGTTTAAGTGTCATTATAATAATACAGACTATATGAAGAAATACAGAATTCCAAATCTTACCCCTAGTTCAGACGTCTCTTTCAACTTTCTGAAAGCAACTGAAACATCTAAAACCAAAATTGTCAATACTTTCCCCTAAGCTTCTTCCCCTGGATTCCATATCCCTCATCATCACAAGTCATGCAGATCCCTGAATTAGAAAATGCAGTGCAAGGATAGAAAACTCAAATTGTTACAGGAGAGTAGTGGAATCCATAAGTGCATGAAGTGTGGAAATGGTAGAAACCAGAAAACTGAAAGTCACAGCTGCATTTTTAGGAGACAATCACTGCTCCCTTTTCTAACAATTACTGCAACTTAAGAATAAAGGCTCAATGTTGCTACCTCTTCTGAGTTTTAATAAGAACCTGGGAATCCAGATTATTGTGAGCAATGTCTTATGTTTTCTAACATTGTGCAGCCAACGTATGCTAAAAGCTCTGGGTGAAAGGTTGTTAGGAAGCAGTACAGACATAACATGTTAAAGTTACCCACCCCAGGGACCACTTATTAATTATAAAAGGGAAAAGGCAGCTTCACAATGGAGAAGTCTGACGTAGATCACCTTGAGCAAGGGATCAAACTTAACATCACCAACAGTAAGAGGACAAACTGGAACTATGTGCCCCTGTTACAATTCAGTGGGAAGTATACTACAGGTTTAACCTGAGGAAAGCGGGTTTAACCTGAGGAAACAACCCAACAAATTAAGATTGAGGGACAAAATGTAAAACACTTGACTGGAACTCATCGTGAATACCACATGTCACAAAAGACCAAGTTGAGACAACGTTTCACATTAAGAGAGACAAAAGAGTCATGACAACTAAATGCAACTGGCGATCATTACACACATCTTGGATTTAAAACACACACACGACATTGCTGGGCAATTGGGAAGTTCAAATACGGAGAGTGGAGAAGCCAATGTTATGGTATCATATTAAATTTCTTGAGTTGGATAATAATTTGGAGATTTTTCCTGGGAGAACATCCTTTTTCTTAGAACATTTTTGGTGGAGTATTTAGGAGTAAGGTGACCTCATGTTTAAAACTGAGTTCAATTGACTCAGGGGGAAAAAAAAAGAAAGTGAAAATTAAATGTAGCAAAACTAACAGTTGATGAATAGCGGATACATATGGGTCCTTGAACAATTATGTCTTTGAACAATTTTTTTTTCAAATTAAAAAGTACCTAAAATCAAAACAAACAAACAAACAAAATCACTCTTCTGGACCACTCTCCCCGACCCTGAAAAATCTCCAGATTTGTGAGCCTGCTGAGAGGCAGTTAGCCTACAGAGCAACACTAGTCTGCATTTGGTTTAAAAGACATCCCCTCTGCTTTCTCATTCCCAGTCTCATTCTCATACTGAAATTTCTCCATCACCTGCTCACCACTCCCAGTCTTGTAATCCCCACTTTTCAACCCTCTTCTCTGTGCTGATAATTTCTAATTTGCTCTACCACAGCTCTCCATCTCCTGCCGATCCATATTCTGTACCCATGTCTTTTTCTAAAACACAATCTACCTAATCATCTCTTGCTCTCCAGTAACTGGAAGTCTAAGCTTACTAGCATTCAAATAAAAGGACCATCACAGTGTCTCTAGGCTGCACACCTTCTCCCCTCTTTTCCCTAATATTCTCCACTCATGACCCCAAACTGCTTACAAGTCTCAAATACACCACACAATCATACTCCCTTGCTCAAATTACTCCCTTCACTACAGTGATTTGCCTTCCTTTATTAGTCTAGCGAAATCCAATTCAGCTTTCAAGGCCCCAGTTAAAAATCAACTTCCCTGAGTATCACCTGTCTCCTCTGAAAGAATGAAGAGGTTCTTCCTGTGTTCCCATCTATGTGCTACTGTACTGTGGTCCCTAATATGTCTCTGTCTTCCCCCCTCAAACTGTATGTTTCTTGAGAACACACCCAGGCCTAGAATAATGCCCAGTGGTTGGGAAACTGCAAACATTGATGAACTTGATTGACTTCTTAAAATTGCTGTATTCAGCTTGTTTTGATTTCAGGACGTTCTCTGAAAAGGTCGAAGCTGGGTACCCTGTCAGAAGTAACTAAGCATTAGAAGGAAGGTAATCGAAAACCAATTGACAAAGTGTTACATGGAGAATTACTTGCTTCAAAAGCAAAATTAAGTTTCTGGGCCTAGTTTAGATGAGGAGCAGTTAAATTCCAGCACTGAGGCCTTCAAAACACGACAGAAGAGTTCCACTGCCGTGAGGTGTTAAAGGCTTATCTTCCCAGCTTCCAAATGTCTGTGCTCTTGAGAACTCTAAACGTATTACCATAGCCTTTTCAATGTAAGGATCTGTTTCCTGTAACTCTGTGCCTCCTTTCAATTAAGATCAAACGGAATTTAACATTAAGCGGAGCCAACACTCTTTCTCAAGCTAATGTTAATTATAACTTTGGTGGATGCCTCGAAGCTTATTCTCAGCCTATCTGATTTTATGAACAGACAGGGGCAAAGCTTCAAGGAGCCCGAGTATTCTGCCTCTATTATTATCGTGTTTGCCTTTAATAATGCATCGAAATTTTTTCTTCCCAGGAAGCCTTCCTGTGTTTCTGATATTGAAAACATTAATCCATTCTTGAAGCTAGGAATAAGATTCCCTTTATTCACTTCTATTATGTTCTTTGAGGAATTAAAAAAAAAAAAAACCTCGGATATTTTATTTTTACATATCTAATGTGAAATTTGCTACCTTAAAGATAGAATATTGAAAGACTTTACTACTTTGTAAAAGGAGAATAACCATCTCTGGACTGGCCTTCAGAATAAGATGTGATGCCCTAAGTGAAGGTCATTGACACACCTCAAAGGTGGAAACACACAAGAGTCAACATACCTATTATTTCCTTACACTAGAGTTTGCAAAGAGGTGGGTGACTGATGTTAGGTTTGCCTGATAAAGTATAGATAAACGGACATACAAATTCAAATGTAACTAGAGGTCCGGTATTTTTATTTGCTAGACCTGGCAACTGTAACTATAGGCTGGTTTTATGTAGTAAATATACGGTTTTTTAAAAAATCCAGATATCAATTTAAAAATAAAAATAAAAAGAGCAACAGCAGGCTCACATTCCTGTATTATATCAGCTGGAGCTGAGTATGTGTTGCCCCTTTTACAGATGATCATTTAAATTGCTCTCTGGTTCAATGCAGTCACCACCTGCCCCATTGCTGGATCCTGCAGGCATGAGTTTTCAATCCCGGTCTAGTCCACTCTTTATGGTTACAAACTATGTATTTGCATATATTCACCAACAGTGACCCCTGCACAGGGTGGGCAACAGACCATGTCCAAATTCCGATTGAGGAGGAAATTTTATTAGGAGGGTATGTATTTGTACTGACTATACACTGTGGCATCCCACCACTTAAACCTTAAAAATACAAGTTGTTTTTCACATACTCTATAGTTCTTGCTTTTTTTCCAGAACCTCCAATCAGTTCAGTCTCAGCTCTAAGCATTTAAGGTAAGCTAGCATGCCACAGTGGAAAATGTAGTGGATTTTAATGAGAATGGTGAGCCTTTTTGCCCCTGCTCAATACCTGTAACAATCATGTGATTTTGGAAGGTTATTTCATGTCTCAACATCTCAGTTTTTCCATCTGAAAAATACAGATGTTGGACAAAAAAACTACAATGGCTTACAGTCTATATTACTGTTAATAATAGGTAAGTCTATGAAGTTAGTTTACAGGCAAATCTCTCTAAAACCCTAAAATCAGGACATCACCTCCTGAGGTAAATAGTTAAGCAACTTTCCCGTATTACTGTGAAGTTTTATGATATTGGAAAACATTCATCTATTGTCAGACTTGCATAGCATCACTGCAGATTGCTAGGAGACAGTAAATGTTTTTACAAGCAAAAAGCCTTCACTTTTTCCTTCACCAGTAATTTTCCTACTGCTATCTCCTGCAAAAAAAAAAAAAAAAAGTTTTTGCACAGCTACTGGTCCATATTTCTTTTACTGATTCAGAGCAATAGATATACCTTTTAAAGATCTAAGTTGAAGAAAAGGATAAAACTGTTTATAATCATTTAATTCCTTTAGCAGAAGGGAAAGGGACTCTGTAGACAAAGCTCGAAATAAAATAGTGCCGTTGAAGAGTTATCCCTAGCAGAGGTCTGGTTGACCTGGACCTACCTAAAACAGCGGGTTTTCAAAAAGGAGGAAGGTGAAACTGTCCTCCAGACTATAGAGACAAGACCACACCTGAATACACCCACTCTCTCTGAAAGGATTAAACACTTACCTCATTATAAAAACTTCCCTTTATGCAAACTAACCAAATTGCCTCAACCTTAGAGCAACACAATTAACACTTTCTCAATAGATGCACTTATCTCTGCTTACTGCTTCTTTCTCGGTTCCTATAACCATAAATCTTTTCTTCTCAAAAAAGACAATGTTAATCTTATCCTCATTCCCACAATTAACTTCCACATTTAAATTATTCTGCCGTAAAAACTAAAGGGTGAGCTAGACAAGTGGCACCCTGGAGAGAGAATTGTTAGCCATGGGACCAGGAAAACACTTCTAGTTTACTAAATTGCTGTCTTTATATACATAAAAAAAAAAAAGATAGTAATCCACTGTTATACTGGTAATTATACAGAATTAAAAGGCACCAAAGTAATTAAGGTGAAATGGGAGAGCACAATAGAAGATGTGATCAAAATTTACAAAAAAATTCAAGACTTTGCAATGACTTTATTCTGCCTATTATTTAGTTTAAAAAAAAATAGCAGAAAATATAAACTATTCCAACTATTTGGTTCTTAAGGTAGATTATGTGCGCAATATTACTTATTATTTAGCTCTTTAAAAAGTTGCATAGATAAAAATTTAGTTATGATATTATTTTAAACTAATAAAGGGAATAGTGCGATTATGCCTTGCAAATATATAAAATTATTCAGAAACAATGGAGCATTCTAAACTCAACCTCAATCTACCTCACCTCTTTTAATACATGTTTGACCACTTTTCAATGAAATATAATAAGCAAATTAAAAAAATCTATCATCTCAATAGCATAAAGACACCAGGTCAATGCACTGTCATTCCATCATCAGTGTATAAACAAGTCAGTAAATATTAACTTTATATTGTATTTGCATATCTGGTAGTCAACCAAGAAATGCCTTGCAAAAATAACAAAAATTCTAATTAACAAAGGTTAGAAAAAAAAGTGTTTGATTACATTAGAGCAACTCAATTAAGAGAAAAATTTAACAAAGATGCTAGAAGTTCTATTTACCATATATGTTATGGTGGTATAGATCCTCAAAAGGCAATACTAAAGAAAATGACTTTATATAATGTTTTACGAAGACCCTTTCTAACCCATTCTTTTACAGAAAAAAAAAAAAAGAAAAAGAAGAATTTTTTGTATTGTGTAAGAAAGAATTGTGACTGCTTTGAGATAACATATAAGCAATTATACACACACATACACACTCTAAGAACACCGTTTGTCACAGAACAAAAAAATTTTAGGGGTCCCTAGCTGGCTCAGTCAATAGGCATGCAACTCTTGATCTTAGAGTCATGGGACCATGAGTTGGAGTCCCAGGTTGGGTGTGGAGATTACTTAAAAAAATTTTTTTTTAGTGCCACCAGTAATTATTTCAATTTTGGTTTGTACAAAGACATGGCAGGAGGAAAAAGGCAGATGAGAAAATACTTTTTCCATAAAAATCTCTCTCATGAAAGCACAAATAAATGTTCCACGTTATATTGAAACATATTGTCTTTTGGATAATCTAAACAGCAATCCAAATTCTGACCTTTTTAAATTTGATAAAGAAATGTACAAACACCACAAGAATTTAAAATGGCAAAATTGTCAGCTTTTCAAGAGATTTTATAGGCTTTATCTTCATAAGACTATACCACAACATATTATTTTTTGTTAATTGTGAGTAGGAAATTAAAAAAAATAGATATACTTAGTTGTGGGACTCATTCTCATACAATTGTCCAGTTTTAACACCTTTCAAGTCACATAATTATACATTTCAAATACATCTAGAAAGTAAAACATATAGCTTTGTCAATTTTTTATTATTATATTCTTATGAGAAAATGAAGGGGTTTATCCATGACTGAAAATATTTGCCATTGGTTTCCACTTTTTTTTTTTTTTTTTTTAAGATTGTAAGGGCCTATTCAACCAGAGCGTCCCCACCCTGGTTGAACTGCCATTTTGCTATAAAGCTTAAATTGACTTTGCCCCCCTCCCCCCTAGGGGAACTTATTTAAAAGCAAGTCCGGGAAACCAGTCCCAGGTAACAAAAGTCCAAGTACAAGGGTGGGTCAGGCCAGGTGGAGGTATTCCATCAGTGGGGGTGCATACTGTCTCCTAGCTACCAAGGAGTATGGGCCCCCACCCTTTGGGAGCCTTTTGGTGCCAATCCTAACCAAGGTGTGATAGGTTGGTTCAAATGTCTACTAGGGTAAATTGTAATTCAATTGGTCGCCTAGCATCACTGTGGAGTTTCCTGTGTGTGTGTTACAATCTCATTGGCCACCTGTGTGTGGCCAGGCCCAACCACATGGCCTTTATTCTATAAAAGTTAGTCTGGAAAGCAGGGAGGGGTAGTCTTCTCTGTAAGGGTGGCCCCGTCTGGTCTGTTTGAGCTCAGTCTGATTCCTGATGCTTGGCACAAAATAAAGCTTTGCTTGACCTTCGCTTTGTATCAGTCTCACTCCTTTAATCACGAACCCATTACTGGGGTATGCAATTTTGGGGGGACCCAACAAGATTTTATTTATTTATTTTGCAGACAGAGATCACAAGTAGGCAGAGAGGCAGGCAGAGAGGAAGGGAAGCAGGCTCCCTGCTGAGCAGAGAGCTCATGAGGGCTCCCCTCCGCTGTGTTTTAGTGTGTGAAGCACTGAAAATTCGGATACAAGCAGAGTACTTGCCCTCAATTTGATCCTTAATTTACAGAGAAAAAAACTGCCTCTATGAGTCCAAGAGTAATATAGAAATTTCATCTTCAGCAACCAGGATAACATTCATGCTGAATACTGGAGATAACTTGGAAGAGAAGGCAAAACGAAAATTATTTAGAAAAAAAAAATAAAACTACAGAGAAAAAAAGGAGAGGACAAAAAGAGAATCCATGCTGATAGGAATGTTGAGAGCTACTGTTGTAAGAAAAGAAGAATGGTTTTGCTAATGATGCTTTATTAAGGTTAATATGTTTAGAAAGAAAAGGTCAAAATCTTGGTTTTCTAACTATGGAAAAGCAATGAAGATAAATACAAGATGAGATGTCCAGGAAAGTCAAAAGATTAGAATCAGACCAAAGGATGTGTTGTGTTGTAGCAGGTTTAGGCTTCCTTCTCACCCTATAATTCATGTTGAATAGTGAGTGCAGTGAGATCATCTTGGTAATTCACGATGGTGGGGCAAGAAGAATTGGCACAGTTCCCATATGAGTAATGAATGCTAAGTGTGTGAATATAGTTACCAGTCTGTGATACAGTGAGAAAATTTTTAAATTTAAAATTACACATGAAAGAACTATTCTTACAGAAATGGCAAAGAAAAAGTCAATTAACATATAATAGTATATATTTGTTTCTACGGTTTCACCAGCAAAATTCTGGTAAAAATTTTTATCAATTACACAAGCATATAAAAATTTCTCAAATAAGAGTGGTCTCCCTGAAAGTTAGTTGGGGCAGGGGCAATTACTTTAATTAGGCTTCCATATTCTAAAATGTGATCCTAGAAATAAATCCTTAATGAATCTGAAATTGAGGAGCCACAGATGATTGGGTTAGCTGACTCTAAAGAGACTGAGGTATAACCTTGGGGACAATGGATTTGTGTATGTATTTATATTTTGGAACCAGTAAATTCATGTATCATAGCTATAGTATTTTCATGTAGGCTGGTCTCCATGGAAATTCAGTCTATGATTGGATCATTGAACATGAAAAGGGAATCAGTTTTGTGATTGAAATATTTAATGGCACTGAGTCCTGGGTCCTACATGTAGTGAGTCCTTCATTTGTACCAAAGGGATGAGATATTTGACTCAAGACTTTCACCATATTTGCCATGTCAATATCAGACTTACTGAAATTTTGTTTTCTGTTTTCTTGCTAAAAATCTCTTTTCTGCTTGAGCTTTCCATACATTTTACCTTTGATTGGGTTTGAGTTTCCTAAACACTGCAGTGAGAATGTTTACATCAGAATGCTTTGTTGGGGCTCTGGGTTCTTCCAATGTTTTTAGTTAGAAATTTAAACCATCTTTTGGTTCCTCCCACAGATAACTAATCTTATTGAATAATTGTAGATTTTACTAGTTTAACTCTTCCAAGTCACCTTCTTTCCCTAATTTCCAAGGACCTGGAATAGCACAGCTGCTTTCCAGGTTCCACTTACAAACTTTATTTTTGGTCACACAGCAACTTTGCAAGTGTGATTTGATTGGGAAAAAAAAAGTGTACACTTCATATCATTTAATTAACAAAAATATGTAACTTTTTGCACTATGCTACAAAAATATCTGTGTAACTCCTAAACCAATGTATCTATATAATGCAAAGTAATGAAAATGTAAATATTAATAACTAAAAGTATATCAATCCATAAAGCAAATAGTGGTACCATTTTTGACCGGTGGAACTCAAGCTGAGAAGCAGATTTTGGGGAAATATGATTAATTTGATAATTGATCAATTGATAATAATATGAGCATTACTCTGTTTTGCATTCCTGTGAAATATCCAAGTATTTTCCAGAGACAGTTATGAATTCAAAGAAGGGAGTTAATTGATAGTGGCATATACATCTCAAGGATCAAGCAAGAATAGAAAAATGTTTCTTGAGTATAACAGTTTATATCACTGATGACTACATGAGAATGGTTTCTCTTGGACAAGCTGTGGAAACAAGATTTCAGTGGGTAAAAGAGTGAAGTAGGACATGTTTAAACAGATACAGAGGAGATAGTTTCAAGAAGTTTGTCTGTGAAGGGGAGAAAAGAGAGGACCAGGTTGTTGCTAGACAGAAGCTGAGGTAACAGAGGTTTCTTTTTGTGTTGTTTATTTTGTGTTTTTATGGGAGAAACTTGGGCATGTTTAAGTGATGAATGAAAGCCTAAAAAAAAGAAGAGGTGGATATTATAGGCAGTATCTTACAAATATTTACACAGATTAAACACATTGATGTCATTTTATTCATTACCCAAATTTAAAAATTGTGATATTTGCTGAGGATTAGTTTAAAAAGAAAAAAAAAAGTCAGCCGTGAGTGTGATAAACTCAGGAGAGTCACACACAGGGGCTCAAGAGTTATACCTGGTGTTGTTTTATTGTGCCAGCAGCAGATCACTGTGTCATCTGTAGGTGCGACTGTGGGCTTCTCTCAACTTGTGGAGCTTGGTGAGTGCCCAGGGTCAGGAGGAGCTCTGTACTGGCTGTAGAAGCATTCTTTCCTCTCAGTTTGTTCTGTGTGCTAAGATGATTTCCATCCACCTTGGAAAGTTATCCATAAAAGCCTTTGACTTCGTGCCTTTGTTTCTCTAAACAGCTACCCATACTTAAAGCTCCAAACCCAAATATATGAAATGGCTCAAAGGAAACAGAATTCAAGAACAACTAACTCCAAGTCAGATTACAACTTTGGAAGAAGAAGTCATGCAAAAACTTTGAAAAGAAAGTGTTAAAAGAGAGAAAGAGGGAAAGTTAATAATGTGGTAAAACTGCAAAGCCTGTGCTCAGTTCATAACATTTTTGTATTTGAAAGCTTCTGAAAAGCTAAGAATGGTTCATCATAGGTGAAGCTGTGACTGTAAGTGAAAACTGAAAAAAATTCTGTCTAGTTTCAAAAATAAGTATATATTCAACGTGTTAAAGATAATAAAATTTGTTTTAATAAAATGAAATCTTAGGAGGAACAATTGAAGGGGCATGAGTTAAAAAAAGATATCATAGGTCCAAAATGGAGTCACCTGTGCTAGGTCCCATGCCAGCAAACCAAGACTTAATGGTTAACCTAATTGTAGTTTCAGCCTCTCCCGAGTACAGGTTTGATATAAGTGATATCTTTGTGCAGGGTTGCCACAAAACCTCAAAAAAAAAAACAAAAAAAAAAAACAGTTCCTGCAGAGTGCAAAAAAATGAAGCACAATGAAGCAATGAATGGCTTTATGAAAACCATAGTGTTCTATGATTGTATACTTTTTTAAAAACAGCAAGAACTCACCTAGGAAAATTCATTACTTTCTACATGCAAGTCATATTGCTATTCAGAGTTGATGGTTACACATGTAAATGATTCCTAGTTTCAGCTGCAACATTTTATAAAAGGAACTGAGAGATTCATAAATGTTTTTCTCATTGTCTTTTCTTTTTCTAAAGTGAAATTTAAAAGTAATATAGAAATTGTAATCTTTGCTTTAAACAAAAAGAAATAAATCTGGGCACAGTTCTAATATGCCCTTAATTCATTCCTCGTTTAGTTTAGTGAAACAAATTGATAGAGAATATACCTAATACATTTTAAATAAACAACTTACACATAACATCTTGGATCCTATAGGGTACTTTTTGCTTATTGACTATGATTGATTTCACAAATCAGAGATGATGCATGTTCCTTACATAGATCAGATGTGTTTCTAAGATAAGATTATCTATTAAGGAGAAGAAATGTTTAAAGAACAATTGAAAATTTCCAAATAGTTTAGGGGATCCTCCCCCTCTCAAGTTAGATAGTAAAAATGTTAAAATATAGTAAAAATATTAAAAATACTTTAAAGCATAAAAATTATTTCATAAAATTACCTTGCTGATCTTATAAAATTATCTATTTCTAGCCAATTGCAGGTTGATTCATTAACACTATAACCATCAGAAACCAATATTAATATTCATCCCAGGGCGCCTGGGTGGCTCAGTGGGTTAAAGCCTCTGCCTTCGGCTCAGGTCATGATCCCAGCGTCCTGGGATCGAGCCCCACATCGGGCTCTCTGCTCTGCGGGGAGCCTGCTTCCTCCTCTCTCTCTGCCTGCCTCTCTGCCTAATTGTGATCTCTGTCTGTCAAATAAATAAAATCTTTAAAAAATATATATATATATCCATCCCAAATTTCACCTTATTCAAATTGCCTGAGAAGTCAGAGTCACCAGATATGTGTACAAGTTTTTGTATTAGGTTTCATATCTAAGTTCTAAAGGCAGAAAAAAAAAAACTGTATTTCAATGATTACTGTAATTTCATATTACAAGGTAGGTTTGAAATTTCATCATATTTCCACAAGAATCTAATCATATCAGTTATTAAACAGAAAATTTTAAATATTTACTCCATAATGAGATGCTAGAGTTATCATATTAAAATGTGTCTTTGGTTTTCAAATTGACAATGGAAAAGTTTACCTCAGACAATAGTTACAGAATTTTACCGTGTTTTCAAGATTAGCCTAACCGATTGCCTGGTTCAAATATCTATGAAATAAAAAGTGAGAAAACATTTTCCCCCCTTTTTCCAAATTTTCTATTTGTCATTAGCAAATAGTATATCTATCTTGGGAGAAATTTATTGATGAAGCTATTTGAACCTGATGTAAGGTATCATAATTATCTGGAAAACCCCCAATTATAAAATTAGAATATATCTTTGGGATAACATTCCTTCCCTAAGTTAAAATTTTCAGTAGTCTTAAAGTATCACATTTTATGATTTAGTGTATAAAATTCCCTGAATTATAGATGTTCCAAAATTTTCTTTCTAAGTAAGTTTTTTTTAATTAAATGCATTTTTCCATACAATGCTGTAATAACTTATTTTTTTAAGGAAGTTAAAAAATGTAAATAACAATACTGTTTCAGAACCATCAATAAAAAGACAAAAGGGTTGGAAAGAAAATTAATAATTCATTCTGAATAGTAGTTCTGGAAAAATAAAATGTCTCACTCAAAAATGAAAAAGAAGGAACATTTGTGAAGGAGATGGTGTTACATTCCCAAGCAGCTAATTCCTTTAGTTCTCCCTTTATTAACTATTTAATTAACTATTACACACACACACACACACACATACACACACATACACACACACAAAGCCTACGTATATTTATAGGCATATTTCATCAAGTGGTATGTCATTGTGGTTCTGATTTACATTTCTCTGATGATGAGTGATGTTGAGCAAGTTTCCATGTGTCTGTTTGCTATCTGCATGTCTTCTTTGGAAAAGTATCTGTTTTGATCTTCTCCCCATTTTTTAACCAAATTGTTTTTTGGTGTTGAGTTGTGTAAGTTCTTTATATATTGTTCTGGAGTGTCATGAAATGCATCCCTAGAAGATAGAAAACTTAATCAATAAATGTTGTGTGTGTTCTGCCTGCTCCGCCAACCAACCATTCCCCCATGCCTGCCTCTCTTTGGGCCTCCCTATTCCCTGAGATGCAACAATATTAAAATGAGGCCATTTAATAACCCTGTGATGGCCTTTAAGTGTTTAAGTGAAAGGAAGAGTCACACATCTCTCACTCTAAATCAAATGCTAGAAATGACTAAGATTAGTGAGGAAGGCATGACAAAAACCAAAAGAGGCAAAGGGGCACCTGGGTGGCTCAGTCGATTAAGCATCAGACTCTTAGTTTCTGCTCAGATCATGATCTCTGGGTTGTGAAATCAGCCCTGTGTTGGGCTCTCTCCCTCTCCCTCTCCCTCTCTCCCTCTCCTTTCCCCTCACTCCCTCCCTTAAGGAAAAAAAAAAAAAAAAAAAAAGGCCAAGAGAGGCCCAAAGCTAGGTCTCTTATATCCCAAGTAGCCATATTGTTAATGCAAAGGCAAAGTTCTCAAAGGAAATGAAAAAGCGTACTTCAGTGAACATACACTGCAGAGAAAGCAAAACAGTCTTAATACTGATAAGTTTTAGGGGTCTGGAAAGAAGATCAAACCAGCCACAACATTCCCTTAAACCAAAGCTTAGTCCAGATCAAGGCCCTGAATCTTTTCAATTCTATGAATGCTGAGAAGCTGTAGAAAAAACGTTTGAAGCTAGCAGAGGGTGGTTCATGAGGTTTAAGGAATGAAGCCATCTCCAAAACATGAAAGTACAAGGTGAAGCAAGTGCTAATGTAGAAGCTGTGGCAACTTATTCAGAATATCTCGCTACATCAGTAATAAAGGTGGCTACACTGCACAACAGATTTTCAATGAAAACAAAATAGCCTTATATTAGAAGACGGCATCTAGAACTTTCAGAGCTAGAAAGAAGTTAGTGCCTGGCTTCAAGGCTTCAAAGGACAGGCTGACTCTTCTGAGGGGCTAATGTAGCTAGTGAGTTTAAGCTAATGCCAATGCCCATGCCAATGGCCATGCCAATGCCAATGCCCATGCCTTGGCCATGCCAATGCCAAGGTACCAAAATCCTAGGACCCCTAAGAATGATGCTAAATTTACTTTGTTTCTGCTCTATAAACAGAGCAACAAAGCCTGAATGACAGCACATCTATTTACAACATGTTTTACCATATATTTCAGGCCTACTGTTGAGACCTACTGCTCAGAAGAAAAAGGTTCCTTTCAAAATATTATTGTTCATGGACAATGCATCTGGTTATCCAAGGGCTCTGATGGAGATGTGCAAGAAGATTAATGTTGTTTTCATGCCTGCTGACACAGTATCCATTCTGTAGCCCATGGATCGAGGAATAGTTTCACCTTTCACATATTTCATGGGGCTATAGCTGCCATACATAGTGATTCCTCTGATCTGGTAAAAGTAAATCGAAAACCTTCTGGAAAGAATTCACCATTCTAAATGCCGTTGAGAACATTAGTGATACATTGGAAGAGGTCAAAATATCAGTGTTAACAGGAATCTGGAAGAAGTTGATTCTAACCTTCAAGAATGGCTTTGAGGGGTCCAGGACCTCAGGGATAAAATAACCACAGACGTGGTAGAAATAGCAGAAGTAGAATTAGATGTGGAGCCTGATGATGAGACTGAACTGTTGCAATCTTATGATGAAACTTGGAACAGATGAAGAGGTGCTTCCTATGGATGAGCAAAGAAAGTGACTTCTTGAGAGAGGAACCTCTCTTTGGGAAGATGCTATGAAAACTGCTGAAATGACAACAAAGGACTTGGAATATTACATAAATTTAGTTGATAAAGCAGCGTCAGGATATGAGAGGATTGGCTCCAATTTTGTTTTGTTTTGTTTTTTAATCAATTAATTTAAGTAATCTCTACCCCTAACATGGGGCCCAAACCCACAACCCCAAGATCAAGAGTCACACATTCCACTGACTCAGCTACACAGGGGTTCCATCTCAAATTTTGAAAGAAGTTTTACTGTGGGTGAAAAACTATCAAACAACATCACATGCTACAGAAAAATCAGTCATGAAAGGATGAGTCAAGCAATGTGGAAAACTTCCTTGTTGTCTTATTTTAAGAAATTGTTACAAGCACCTCAACCTTCAGCAACCACTACCCTGGTCAGCAGCCATCAACACTGAGGCAAGGCCTTCCACCAGCAAAAGATTAATAATGACTCTGAAAGTTCAGATGATGATTAGCATTTTTAGCAATAAAGTACTTTTAATTAAGGTATGTGTATTAATTTTTTTTGGACACAATGCTATTGCACACTTAATGGATTCCAGTATAGTATAAACAACTTTTATATGCACCAGGAAAATGAAAAATTCATTTGATTTGCTCTACTGCAATATTTGCTTTATTGCAGTGGTCTGGAACTGAACTTGCAGAATCTTTAAGGTACACCTGTATAGATGCACTTATCTTTCCTAAATCTGTCCCTTAAAAGAGACTAAAGCAGTGATACCTCCAGAAAACTTGAAGAAATAACTCATTCTGCAGCTGGGGTAGGCAGAGTTAAATGTGAGTCTTGAACATCTTGTGGTGTCAGAGAATAAAGAATTGCTCAGAAAATAATAGAAATATATAAGGAGGACTCAGCTCTGAAGGGGCATTACAGGCCAAATTTGGGACAGTTTGATTATCAAAATTCACTATGACAAACAAATCTAACTGTATTGCAAATGTAGGATGTAACTATTCTCAAGTAGATGCAAAAAGAGTTGCTGACCTAAGTAACTTTGGAAAACAGTATTTTGATTGGAGATCATCGGGCTAAAATCAAAGGAACTGTGCATATATACTGTACTCTAGTTTGTAAACTTGTTCTTCACTAGAGTATGGTTTAATAATTTTGAAAGTATGTTACTTTTGTCCTAGGGTTGAACAAGTAAGCAAATTAATGTTAGATTAAGGGAGCCAGGTTTCTCACTGCAAAAGAAAGAAATTACAATCAAGTGGAGAAGTCTAGAATGAACCAAATGGTACTAAGTTAGAGTTGAGACGTTAGTATGAACACATATTTAGTTTTATAGACACATGGGTAATAAATAGATATATAGATGATAGATGATGATAGATATTTTATTTATTTATTTGACAAACAGAGATCACAAGTGGGCAGAGAGGCAGGCAGAGAGAGGAATGGAAGCAGGCCCGCCGCTGAGCAGAGAGCCTGATGTGAGGCTTGATCCCAGGACCCTGGGATCATAACCTGAGCCGAAGGCAGAGGCATTAACCCACTGAGCCACCCAGGCACTCCGATAGATGCTAATTTTAGATACATGCATATACATTGATTAATATGCATTCATGTATCCCTCAGTGCTATTCATGAGAAGCAATGATACCCCAATAGCAATGGGGAAATCTGCACCTAGATCTTGGTTTTTAATGCCATTCTCAATTGAAGGAGAAATAGTTTGTCTAGGACTGGGGCATAAAAAATAGAAGATGAGCCTAGAACATCTGAAATACAAGAAAGTAAATCTCAAAAAACATAAAAGAATACAGGCATGTCAAAGATACATGGGAGCCAATGTGAAAGATCTCCCACTGGCAAAAGCTGAACAATTTGACCAACACAATAAATATAATATATTTATGATATATTGTGGATATATTTTTTGGATTATAATCCAAAGTATAAAATAAATATACAGGAGTTCATAATGATAGAAATAAATAATGGAAGGAAGGAAGGAAGGAAGGAAGGAAGGAAGGAAGGAAGGAAGAAAAGAGGAAGGGAAGAAGGAAGAGAGGAAGGAAGGAGGGAGGGAGGGGGAGGGAGGGGGAGGGACGGGGAGGGAGGGGGGAAGGGAGAGAGGAAGGACTAAGGAAGGAAGGAAGGAGGGAAGGGGAGAAGGAGGGAGGAAGAAAGGAAGGAAGGAAAGAGAAGAGAAGAAAGGAAGGAAGGAAGGAAAAAAGAAAGAAAAAGAGAGAGAGAGAAAGAAATAAAGAAAGAAAGGGCAAGCAAATAAAGGAAAAAGAGGAGGAAATAGATAAATAGATAAATAGATAAATTCTCCTTATAGAAGAATTACAAACAATATATGTAGACATTTCCCTCCTGGAAAAGCAGGGTAATTCCCTCTCTCCTTCGGTGTTGGCTGGATTTAATGATACCTCCAAAGAGCATGGAAAGAGGAAACTGGTAACTTTGCACTGGAAAGAACTGATAAAGACTCTATTAATGAGGTGATCAGAGCTAACAGCATGAATGATAAATTCTGCTGATATCATACACTCCCTGATTTAATGTGATATTGTTGCTATGTGAGAAATATTCTTTTTCTTAGGGAATGCACACTGATAATTCAGTGGTAAAGGGGCATGATATTAACTTACATTACATGGTTCAGAAAAAATGTGTACACAATACATAATATGTATATGTGTGCATATATACACACATGGAGAAAATGACAAAGAAAACATGGCAAATATTAACAATTGGTAAACTAGGTTGACAGGTCTATTGAAATTCATTGTAATATTCTTGCAACTTTTCTGAAATTTTAATGTTTTCAAATGAAAAGTTAACATTTAAAAGTGATAATTTTTCTTATTTTCTTTCAACTTTTGTTATTTCTTAATACAGGATCAATATATGGTCATCGTGAAGTACTTTTTAAGAAACAAAACCCAAAATTTTAAAATCAATAGTAAGATGGATTATGAAGGAAATTGGGAACACATCTGCACTATCCATGAAGAATTATAGTGTTACTTGAAGATGGACTTAATTTGCTATAAATGTGTATTGTAAAATCTAGGGGAACCACTAAAAAAGTTTTATGAAGTATTATTGGTATGTTAAGAGAACAGAGAAATGGAATTTTGTTAAATGAATGGAAGACAGAAAAAAGAAAACGAATAAGAAAGCAGTTACAAATATGGTCGCTATTTTTCTCCCATCCTCTGCTGTGGGGGCTTGGCAACAATTGCCTTCTCTTCTGTTTGGATCACTTTGGTCCCCAGCTGCCAAGGATTCTGATACTTAGAATCTGTCTCTGCTCTGCTGCCCTAGTGATCAGAAGAGTAGAAAGAATGTATTATATTGACGTATGTGCCTCTTAAAGCCGAGTTGCTGTGAGCTAGCATCTTGTAGGAGATTTGGTGCAACACTCTTGTCAGTTTTTATGCCCTAACCCTGGGAAAAAGGCAAGGATTCATGGAAACAGGACCAAATGATTGTCTGAATGGCAGAGGTATTATTTTACTCAGAACTACCGTCGCTTCTTTTGCTTTCTGAGATAATGTCCTTAAGCCAAGCTCTATTTATTTATTATGGAAAGTTATTATATGGTGGAAGGCACTGGTGGCCAAGATGAATGTAATCCAGTTCCTGATCTCAATTACTTGTCTTTTCTAGGAGAGAGGCTGGAGAACTGAAATAGACAGGATTACATTATGCTATAATAAATGCTATGACAGACAGGAACATACATTAGAAGCACAGGGTAGAAGTGACCTAGCCTGGAGGGGTTATCTAGACAAGATAAGATGATCAAGATAAGCTCTGAAAGGTGGGAAAGGGTAAGTTAGGTGAAAAAATATGTAGTAGACAACGTAAGCAGCATTGGAAGGAACTTGAAATTGGAAGAGAGACTGACATTTTCAGGGCTGTGCTAGGATTCTTAGGATAAATTCTTCCCAAAAGGTTCTTTGATTCCTTTTACAATGTGACTAGCCTCTGGCCTGCACCTCGATTTACCAGACATCTAGGGACTTTTCTTAAAGCAAGGGTTATTAGTTAAAGTATGAATCATGGCTGAGGAAAAAAAATCGTTGTTAAATCATAGCTAAAAAGAGAATACAGGAAGCAAAGCAGGAGGAAGAAGAGCGACAATACCACACTCCTCTCCTCACCAAATGTCAGGAGTTACCTACCATATTTGAGGTGTTTGGTTCTGAGTCAAGAAGTAGCCTTGGGGGCGCCTGGGTGGCTCAGTGGGTTGGGCCGCTGCCTTCGGCTCGGGTCATGATCTCGGGGTCCTGGGATGGAGTCCCGCGTCGGGCTCTCTGCTCAGCGGGGAGCCTGCTTCCTCTCTCTCTCTCTGCCTGCCTCTCCGCCTACTTGTGATCTCTCTCTGTCAAATAAATAAATAAAATTAAAAAAATAAAAAAAGAAGTAGCCTTGGGAGGCGGTATATAATCAGTCATGCCATGCAGAAGATATTTGTGCTAGGTTATTTATAATCTAAGAGATGACAATACTTGGCAACTGAAAATATGAGAAAATATAAGACTGTCAGCAACTGTTGAAAATGACAGGTGCTAGCTTTTCTAATGTGACCCTAACCCGTGAGTTCTCATCCTTTGCTATGAAAACAACTCCAGAATTTATCTAATGATATGACATCCTGTGTTAGTTAGCCTTGGTCTTTCGGCTGACATAACATGTAGGATGTTTGGCAGTAAGAAGATGGTTAGTTGTGTTTTTAAGGCCCATAATTTGTGATCTTACATTCACAGAAAATATGGCTAATTTTCCTTTAATTTTCTTTTCACCTTAATACATAGTGTCCTACCTTGAGTTGAGAAATCAGCCAGCTATCCTTAAACAGCTTTAGATGTCAAAATAGATCATACATCATCTTTCAAACAAGTTAAACAAGTTGCAAAACCTTGAAATGTCATTTTCACAATATATACCTATGGTAATAAGTTGCAAACTTAGCGTGTCAAGGAGAACACACCAGGGCAGAGCATAGTAAAATTGCCCATCTAAAGTTCTCTCTACAATGGGCCTGGATCTCATAGAACAGGATCTTTTAAAGCATAAATGAAAATGCATGCACTTAACTCCTTGCCTTTCCTTTCTACTCTGCTCATTCTTGATAAAGATTACTAAATCAATAAAGTGGTTTTAAACTTTTACCTTGATTTCATGAACATTATCTCTAGCTTCCCATCTTCTCACTTTTCCCCTGGATTCAATTCAAAAGTCAGCACAGTGTCTTCATCAGCTGCTTAATCCATAGCAATTCCCCTTTATGGCAATTCTTTTCTTTTGCGTTATGTCCTGGCAATTTGGTACAAAATAATTTATTTCCTCACATTAACTTTTGAACTAAATGAAGGTATTGAGTAGATTTGGTTTCAAAATATGTTTTCAGGAAGTTGGAGAAAAAGTGAAAATAATACATTCATCCAGAAATTATTGGTTTGTATAAATCTTTTATGTCTGGTAAGAACCTGTGACCCAAGCCTTTGGATTTAGATATGCCTGCTTTATTTTTAAAGTTAAAAGGATCCAAGGTAGCATCTGGAAAAATAAATAGGTAAGAGTATTTAATAAAAATAGATTTCAAAATCATAGACTGAGCTCTAAAATGCCCTTCTAGATAATGAAATCTACTCTGAAATTAGCATAACTTTTATGAGGCCATTATAACATAATACTAGACACAGTTCAATAAAACAGATTTGATGGGCCAGAACTGACTATTACATATAAATTATAATATGATAAAAGAAACATCACAAATCAATGAGAAACAGTTGGACAATGCAAAAAATTACATTGTCCCCCAAATTCAATATCATAGGAAGGGTGGAAAGAGACAAAGACCTAAGAGACACAACAAAATGCAACATATGGATGTGGGTCTCAGATGCAAGGAAATCAATTATAAATAGACACCTCTGGAGTCTCAGGTAAACCTGGATATGAACTGAGTATTAGTTGATATTAAGGAATTATTATTAATTTTGTTATAGGCACAGCAATTTTGTAAAAACACAACAATTATATATTTTAAAAGGAGATATCTTTCTCAATTAGAGAAACATACTAGATTATTAACAGTGAAATGATCAGGTCGCTGGGATATTTTTTAAAATATTCAAGGTTAAAAAAAAAGTGGGAGGAAAGAGAGCAATGAGATAAGGAATACAAAATGATCATTGGTGAAGAATGGGAATTTGTTACATTATTCTTGCTACCTTCCTGGACTTTTGAAAATTTCTATAACACAAAGTTACTTTATCTTTTTTTTTTTTTTTTTTAAGATTTATTTATTTATTTATTTATTTGACAGACAGAGATCACAAGTAGGCAGAGAGAGAGGGGAAGCAGGCTCCCCCAAGAGCAGAGAGCCCGATGCGGTGCTGGATCCCAGGACCCTGAGATCATGACCTGAGCCGAAAGCAGAGGCTTAACCCACCGAGCCACACAGGTGCCCCCACAAAGTTACTTTAAAAAACACTAGAATCAGTTCTTCAAATAAAACCTCGTATCTTATTAGGGAAAAGGAAAAGAAAAAAAAAAAAAAGCAAAGTATTTTTCTGGAAGAAGAGAGAAGAGAGGGTCACAAACTCCCAGTTCTTCAACCTTTCCCATGAAAGTCCCTGAAATGTCTCCATGGAACATGGTTTAAATACTGCTGCATCTGATCCAACTCCCTAAGCTAACAGCAGAGGATCTCTCCAAGCAGCATAGTTTCAGAGTTGACTAACCATCCCACAGCTAACCTGTTTATAGGAATACACGCTGTACTCACCTCCAGGTAAGCCTACCTCCACCCACCTCCCCAGGTAGTGATCTTCCTGTGTTCACACTGACTTCACAGCTTGCCTTGTTCTTGATGCCTAAGAACTTGGTAAATATGTTCCTCATCTTTTCATTTGGTGGCCTTCCGTGGAATATTTCACCAAAACACTAACCATAATTTTCATATTAATAAAGGACTATTAAATTAGAAAGAAAATACTGTTGAGAAACTATTCAAGAAACTATTCAGAAAAAAATTAGTATATGCCTTAACATGTATTCACTAAAATTTCAAGACAAGTAGTCAAATGTAAAATAAAAATAAAAGCATCAAATGAAGAACTAAGATAAAATTGTAGTTGAATATCAGATCTCTTCATGAGACATAGGATTTTGTAATCTTGGAAGTCAAGATTAAAATTTTTTACTATACAAAGTCTAAGAAATTTCATACATAGCAATGTTTTAAAGTTTAAAATGACATAATAGGGGCGCCTGGGTGGCTCAGTGGGTTAAGCTGCTGCCTTTGGCTCAGGTCATGATCTCAGGGTCCTGGGATCGAGTCCCGCATCGGGCTCTCTGCTCAGCAGGGAGCCTGCTTCCCTCTCTCTCTCTCTGCCTGCCTCTCCAACTACTTGTGATTTCTCTCTGTCAAATAAATAAATAAAATCTTTAAAAATAAATAAATAAATAAAATAAAATGACATAATAAACTAAAAAAAAAAGAGTCACAAAAAAAGAGAGAAGTGGTTGAAATTTTTATTATAAAAAGAGCTCTTAAAAACACTAAGACCTCAAGAGAGCAAATGGCAAATGTCATAAACAGTCATTTCATATAAGAAAAATACCATAAGCATATCCATGGAAACATAGATAGATAGTATTAATGTCTCTATTAATCTAAAAATCTCTCTCTCTCTCTCTCTCTATCTATCTATATATATATTTTTAAGGATTTGTTTACTTATTTTAGAGAGAAAGCACACAAGCTGCTGGAGGAGTAGAGGAGGAGAGAGAAGAGAATCTCAAGCAGAGTCCACATTGAGCATGGAGTCCCCGACACAGGGCTCGATATCACAACTCTAAGATAATTGACCTGAGCCAAAATCAAGAGTTGGTCGCTCAACTGACTGGGCCATCCAGGCGCCCCAAAACCTTTGACTCTAACCCTTAAAATTTATCCTAAAGAAACAAATCTTAAATTTTAAAAAATGAGCAAAGTTGCTCATTAAATGTTACTTGTAATAGCAAAAAAATGAGAAAAATACTACTGTTCAACAGCAGAAGATTAAATAAATAATAGAGCAAATGCTCAATGACATCTAAAAAGATTCTGTTATGAAAAGACAATCTACTGATTGGGAGAAGATATTTGCAAATGATATATTTGATAAGAGGTTACTATCCAAATATATGAAGAAATTACACAGACAAAACCCAAATAATCCAATCAAAGCATGGGCAGAATAGGCATTTTTCCAAAGAAGACAGAAGATAGCAAACAGACAAGTGGACGATGCTAGACATCACTAATCATCATGGGACTGCAAATCCAAATCACCATGAAACATCACCTCACACTTGCTACCAATAAGGATATGGAGTAAAAGGAAGACTCACATACTCTAGAGAGAGAGATCACAAGTAGGCAGAGAGACTGGCAGGGTGGGGGGTGGGCAGCAGGCTCCCCGCTGAGCAGAGAGCTGCACCTAGGGCTAGATCCCAGGACCCTGAGAAGACCTGAGCCAAAGGCAGAGGCTAGCCTCACGTACTTTTGATGGAAATGTCAATTGATACAGCCACTGTGGAAATAATATGGAATTTAACTGTAAATAATTAAGAATAGAAATGCTATTTGATCCAGTAACTCCACTACTGGTACTACTGGTACTTACCCAAAGAAAATGAAAACACTAATTCGATGTTTTTGCAACATTATTTTCAATAGCCAAGATACAGAAGCAACCCAAGCACCCATTGTTAGATGAATGGATAAAGAAGTTATATATATACATATATATATATATATATAACTTATTTCATATATATATGAGTAATACTTCATATATATATGAGTAATATTTCATATATATATATATGAAATGTTACTCAGCCATGAAGTAGAATGATATCTTGTTATTTGTGACAGTGAGATGGACGTAGAGGGTATTATATTAAGTAAAATAAATCAGACAGAAAAGGCAAAAACGAAATAATTTCACTTAAATGAGGAATCTAAAAAAAACAAAGCAAAAGAGTAAACAAATTAGCAGAAACAGACTTGTAAATACAGAAAATAAACTGATGGTTGCCAGACGGCATAAGGGTGGTGGAGGGATGAGCAAAAATGGGTGAAGGAAGTGGGAAATACAGGCTTCCACTTATGGCATGAGTAAGTCACAGGCATGAAAGATATAGATAGGAATATAGTCAATGATAGCGTAATAGTGTTGAATGCTGAGGATGGTAGCTAGAGCTGTAGTGAGCATAACATAATGAATAGACTTGCTGAATCACTATGCGATATACTGAAACAAATGTAGCACCATGTATCAACTATATTTCAATAATAAAAAAACTTAAAAAATTAAGAGATTCTGTTAATGCAAAAATGGTTACATTTTATGATTAAGTAAACAAAACAAAACAAAACAAAACAAAACTGGGGGCATCTGGGTGGTTCAGTCAGTTAAGCATCTGCTTTTGGCTCAGGTCATGTCTCAGGGTCCTGGGATGGAGTCCCGCCTCTGGCTCCCTGCTCAGTGGGTAGTTCACTTCTCCCACTCCCTCTGCTCCTCAATCTCTCTCTCTCTCTCTCTCTCTCAGTCTCTGTCTCAAATAAATAAATAAAATCTTTTAAAAAATTGAAGGATGTAGGTTTCCATATAAAAACTATCACTAATATTTTCAAAATAAAGGTAAACCTATTTATAGATTAAAAATATTAAAATAAAATCTCTATATTTATTCATTGTTCCCTTAGGATATTGAGATTAAATGAGTTTTTTTTTATTATTTTCTGTTAACTTTTAAATTTCTTCTAAATTTTCTTTAATAAATTTTCCTCGCTTTTGTAATTTTGTTGAATATTTTTTGGAAAAGACATAGGCTGTACTTACAGTACAAACAACTAGTGGTCATGAGGAAAGAATGACAAAGAAGTTGGGCAATCTGAAGGTTCCTTGATCTTCATAGTGATAGAGTATGCTGTAATGAAGCTTATCTTGTCCTTTAATTATAGATCTTTGTATCAAGCTGCTAGCTAGGCAGAAAGTGAAAAGGACTTTCTGAGTTCACATGAAATAGAGGTCTCTGGCAGCTTGAATGTCCATTTACTAAGAGCTGATCTATTTGTGAAAGATAAGCCTAAAATTTTCCCCAAATATGAAGCAGTCACAAGAAGTGGGAAACCGCTTCATACGTTTATAATTAGAAAGAGATGGAAACATTGGACCAGAGCCTTGTATTATCGAGCCTAGTCCCCCTCTACAAGGCCATTCGGGACAGCAGAATAGTTAACAGTATGCAGATGTGGTTTCAGATCTTGACTAGGCCACTTACTACTATTGACTCTGGTCAAGTTACATAACCTCAGTTTACTCATTTGTGAAGGGAAGATACTAATAATGATCTCTCAGTTTTGTTGTGCAAAAGAAGGGAATATTAATATGCTGAGGAGGTAATTGGATGAGTATAGAAAAAGAAGGAAGAAGTTTGATATGAATGGTTAACTTCAACTAATGCATGTTTCCCTAGCAGAGATATACGTCTGGTGTAGAATTAGAGAGTCGTGTGTGCTATGATTGTGCTCAGGGATTAGCGGTCAGTAACTTGGAGGAGTTGTGTTTATTACAATGTCAGACAAACATGAGGCGCTGATGGTAACAGCAGAGAAAAAGACAGAAGAGGCTCCTGTTTTCATGAGTACAGTATATGTAGGAAGTCAAACACTGAATCATTCAGTCTATGTTGTGATAAGAGAGCAAGGTGCCATAGGAGTATAAAATGAGTATAAAAAGAGAAAGTTTCCAGGAGGAAGCAAGATTTCAGCTGAGAACTGAAGGATGAGTAGGAGTTAGTTGTGTGAAAGAGGAAGAGGAGTGTGAATTGGGAAGAAGGAACCCCATCTGTGCAAGGACCGCTGCTGGGAAGAAACCGAGAGCTTCGGAGGTGCTGGGAAAAGTCTAGAACAGCTATGGCTCAGAGAGCTATGCAGAGCGATGAGACAAGAGCCCAGGTCCAGCTGATGTAATGTCTGAGAGGCAACCGAAGGACTGCAGTCATTATTTCCATAAAGACAAAGGGAGCCAGTAAAGATTGCTTAACTGGAAATCTATCTTTCCTTCCCTCTCTTCTTCTTCTTCTTCTTCTTTTTTTTTAATGTTAATAATGCTCTAGACATTTAGCAATTCTGTGGTGGGGACACATTCTGACTCAACCTCACAAGTTTATATCATCAAATTCTCGGAGTTCTGAAGGTTACTTACAGTGTGTACCCACCTAGCTACTCCAGGAACTGAATTTATTTGAAGGGCTTCTTACCTTGTTTTCTTTTCATATTTATACTGTTCTTATTTTCAAGTCCTCATCTACATTGTTGAAGTTTGTATAAGACACTAAGACTTGTTTTCTCATGGCCTAGTGATATACAAATTGACATATCACTGTTCCACTTATTACAATTTTTATGGAAGTGGAAAACATGCATACACAAAAGAAAAAGAAAACACAAAGGTAGTGTTTTGACACTCTGAATTTGACTGTACTGGATCTTTTCTTTCCAGCATTCATTTCCCTCGAAAGAAATTGTCATCATTAGTTACTGCTTTCCATTTATCGAGGACTTACTGCATGTCCTATGTTCTTTTTTTCATATCTCATTTAATCATCACAACAACCTTGCAGAAATGAATTTTTATTTTTGTTTATAGTTGGAAGACTGGCGCTTAGCAGTTATACAGATCTTGTTCAAGGTCACACGTGGATAAATGACAAATACTAATCCAAATAGTCTTTTCAGTTAACCTGTGCTGCTGTCAGCTTCAAAAATTCCAAGAGCCATAAATTTAAATTTTTTTAAAAAAGTATTTCTGGATAGACTCTCAAAAAATTCATGTTTGAAATTATGGGCATTTTAAAGTGTGAAAGGAAAAGTATTCTACTCCTCAGACCTCTAGCCCACAAGCAAAATATGCAAAATCTGATCATTGATGAAAAATACATGTTACTTGCTAAAAATGGAAATCAATGGTAAAAATAAAAGTACACCATGTCCAAACCATCAATATAGCTTAACCCTGACATATGGTTCTATTTATGGTTTGGGGAGATACTAAAAATAACAAGAAAGGGTATAAGACTTGTTTAAAGCACCATCTTATAAAAATGTGTAGTATATAAGGATGAATACAAGAACAAATCTTATTTAATGCAGCAAGAATTTTTTTAGACAACCTTTTCTTGAAATTTCCTGTCTAATTCCACTTAAGTCATTTTTGCTTAACATATCATTTCACCACAGAGCACACTTGTATTGATTATCTGAGGTTTGTGAACACTTTTCAAGATGCAACAGAGTTTATGTTCTACAAATATTGGAAATTCCCCAGAAGTCCTGGGATTTTTGGAAAATCTTAAGACATTCATGCTTCTAATTCTTGAAACCATTCGCAGCCTTAATGCAATGTGGCTTTTAAAAACAGCGCTGGCATTTTAAACGTCATCTTGTATTTAGCCACAAATTTAGAAGATTGTTAAAAATACTTTCTAAATGAAAAACAAAATGCAGTCTAAAACCTGAACCAATCATCGGGCTATCTTTGTCACCACAAACTGCAGATTTTCCTTGACTTATGAAGGGGTTAACTCCCAATAAAACCATCTGCAGTTGTAAAGATCATTAAATCGAAAATGCATTAGTCCATCAAACTTATGGAACATTGTAGCTTAGACTAGCCTACCCTAAATGAGCTCCGAACACTTACATTAGCCTACAGTTAGGCAAAATCATCTAACACAACGCCTGTCTTATAATAAAGCATCAACTATCTCATGTAATTTATTGAATACTGTACTGACAGTGAAAAACAGAATCACTGTTATGGGTACAGAATGGCTGAGGGTTTACCTTCCTGATCGCGTGGGTGACTAGGAGTTGCAGCTCTGCCCTGTATCACAAGAGAGCTATCTGAAGTACAGTTTCTACCGAATATTATCACTTTTGCACCATCATAAAGTCAAAAAGTCCTAAGTCGAACCATCATAAACTAGGAACCATCTGTATGGGCTTTGCACATCGAAAGAGTGAAGGTTTTTTTTTTGTCTTAATGATTCATTTCCCAAGCTAAGGTGCTACTGTACACCTGCAAAAGCTGTAAATTCCTGTTAACTAACCACACTTTTTTCTTTCAGAGCGACTCTTTTTTCTTACAGTATTAGTGTATTTTATATGAATAGATTCCCACACCAAAATTTTTCTCTAATTCGGCATCACGTGGAATACATTATAGCTTCTTTATCTCTTTTATCACTCACACATAAAAGCTAATTATCGTGGAGAATCATCAGTTCAGAGCCCAAGCTTGGCTATAATGCTAACTAAAATTGGTCAAATGCCAAGGCACCCTGGTTCCCACATTTGCCACGTTTGGAGTTTTAGATAACCATCACCTACAGCTCTTACACTCTTTAATTATACGTGCTGCAAGTGCTCCAGACAAGTGAGGACCAGAATGAAGATGAAAATCAAACGAGTATTTTGATAGTTTTAAATGATAGTCTTTAATTACAAATGTTAAACACCTGCTAGATTATTCCAGAGTTACTACTGAAATGTTTAACTTGGCACTTGTTTGTTAAAAAGTAAGTATTTGTGGGAGCAAGGAAAAGGTATATAGGATGAAAGGAAGTATTTGGTGCCGTAAATTAACAAACACCTAATTAACAATCTAGCAACAAAACTCTTCTACATATGCATAAGAAATAGAACAGAAGGAGTCTGATGGGAGCTTTGGTCATTTCATCCATTTTATCCTCAATTGCAGATTCAGTATGGAAAAATGACAAAACTGAAACTTCAGCTATGAACAAAACCGGAGTGTGTGTGTGTGTGTACAGCTGTGACAAACCAGAAAACTCTGACAAGAGGTTAGAATGAAGAAATGAAGAATGTGAAAATGGAGAAGAAATATGACTTAAAGTTCTACACTGAAATTCCCACACTCATATCCAATTTATTGTATCTGCTGTCATTTTTCATTTTTAAAATTATGAATTATAAAATTATAAATTATGATATATTTTAAGTATACAGAAAGTAATGTAACAGGCAATTCTCTGTTACAGTTTTAACATTGAATTATAGATGGCAGGATGTTGGATTTAGTTACATTTAATTTCCAAATTACTTTGGTCTCACTGAAATTTGAAACTCATGAATGTAAAGTGGCTCCCCTCCCTGGGGTATTTTTGAATTACCTGCCTCAAAAAGGCAGTCATTGACAAGCTTGGCCAAAATACGGAAAGTTGTCTCAGGACAAACACTGTCTTTAACTAGTTCTCCTGTTGTTCTATCTTTGAATAAACCCTTATACAGTGAGTAGCTTGGACGACTAGAAATTAATATGGTAGAGCACTATGAAGGCCAATGTAATTCCAGTTGCTCTGAGTTGAGGAAAATTTGAACTCGAGCCACAATCACATCCAAGTCTTCAAGGGCAATGACCCATTCAACTTTGGGACTCTGGCTGGAGTTGAGGCTTCAAGTCCTGTGCTAATGAATCGCAACATTTCCCCCTTCATTCCCTGGAGTTCTTTGAGTTAACCTCAACTGTAGTCATTTTCATAGAGTTTAGACTTAAGGTTAGTTTGCATTTTATTTGAGGAAGGTTTTCTAAATTAATTGATTAGAATAAATAAATATGCCTGGATATATGAAATACGTTAACTCTGACCCAAGTTTTTCAAAGCAGAAGAAAGTCTTACACTTTTCTTCACTTATTTTTAAAATAGACTTAAGAGTTTCTGATACTATAGCAACTAAAAACTATTTTAATGTCTATACTAATTCTGATTAAATTTTGTGAAGAGTAACTGACAAGACATTCCAGCATGAATGCCCAAGTAGGCTCTAATTCCATGCTGCAGGAAGGCCGATGGCTCACTGCATTAAATAAAGACTCTGACCCAGGCTTTGCTTTCCAAGTGGGTGCCTTTTCAGTTTTGGTATTCAACAGGAAAGTGTGTAGGCATTGAAATTACTCTATCGTCATAGCCCAAATAAGCATTTGGTTGTTTGGAAGAAACATCCGGACACCAGAAGAAATGATGACTTAAAATTTCGACACTTCTGAAGACCAGGAAACAAATGCAAAATCTTTCCTCCAAATTAGCTTTCTTCTTTACACGATACTCTTTATTCTTGTTGAAGCAATGTTTCTATGGTGTTTGTTCCGTTGTCTGCTCTTGAGTTCTGAAAATTGCCAGCTGCGAATGCTGACATGCCAAGGGCTCAGCTATATTTGCCCAACCAAGAAAAGGTAAAAACAGAATCTCAGAGCCAGTAAAAATTATAAACATGTTTCTACACTGTTGGTGTGCTGTTTATAAAAAGAACTCACTTTAAGACTTTAATAAGCCCCCAAACTTCATTATTTTGTTCTCCCTCCAAGTACAAAGCACAGATGTTTTGGCATGTTGGAATCTGAAGTTTGGAATTTTTAGGAGAGGCGGTGTGTGGGCAGAAAATGAGCATCCTGGGCAGGCTGAGGGTCAGCAATTTTCTCAAAATAAGGTAAAAGAACAGCCCATGGCCTGGAAACTTAATAGAGACTCACAAGGGTGAAGACATTAATGCACTGAACCAAATAAGGACACCGGACTTCTTCCCAATTATCTGAAGACACTGGACAATCATACCACTTTTAAAAACAAGCAGCATAAACTTGCATATAAAATTCTGAAATAAACCAAAGGTAACATAAAATATATGATTATCTAACAAGAGTGGAGAATTTCACATAAAAGTAGAGGCTTTGTTTAAAAATAAGAGTTTCCTAATGTCTATGGTATATGAAATACTGCTATTAAGACTATGAAAAGTAACGGGCTGTTTCAGTTCCCTATTTCCTATTCTAACATGACCATCCACTCCCCATTTCCATTCAATATTAAACTTTTCTCCCCAGCAAACTCTACAACTACCCTACCCAATATGATACTAACCACATGTGGCTCTTTAATTAAAATTTAAATTCATTGGGGCGTCTGGGTGTCTCAGTGGGTTGAAGCCTCTGCCTTCGGCTCAGGTCATGATCCCAGAGTCCTGGGATGGAGCCCCACATCGGGCTCTCTGCTCAGCAGGGAGCCTGCTTCCTCCTCTCTCTCTCTGCCTGCCTCTCTGCCTGCTTGTGATCTGTCAAATAAATAAATAAAATCTTTAAAAAAATTTAAATTCATTCATTTCTTTAGATTCACTAGCCGCCTTTCAAGTGCTCAATAGATGACGTGGCTAGTGACTACCGTAGTGAACAGAATAAAACATTTCCATCACCATATCAAGTTCTACTACTTCTGGAAGATTAAAAATGTTCATTTTTTTAAAGATGGAATTTTATGCAAAAAAGTAAGTAGTATTTACGGAATGAAACCACATAGCTTTCCCGTAATTTTTAAGCACAACTCAAGTTTTAGTTAAGGAAAGCAGACAGCCAATTAAGAGTGGAACATTTTTTTTTTTTAAATTTCAGAAAGGGTTCACTATGTTCAACTTCCTTGGGCGGGAACTGTGGGGGTCATTCTTAAAGTTGCCACTCCTTAACAATGTACCTGATACACAGTTAGTAGTGATTTCTTTTGGGAATGAGAACTTCTCGGATGTATCTATACATTTACCAAACTGTGTATATTTATAATATGCCTATTTTTAATAAATTATGAAAGCTTTTAAGTTTGGAAGTATTTAGAATGAACTGTTTCCAAGAAGTGTAATTTGCCCTTCCTCCCTCCTCCACACAGCTCTCTCAGAAACCTATGTCCTACCTGTGCCCTGCATCTTCAACATTCAGTGGTTTTGTCCATCCATATCCTGTGACCCCAGCATGTGCAGGACATAGAAACATTACACTGAAATAAGTCATTCGTTTCTCTATTCCCTATAGTAACTGCAAACACATACATGCAGAGAAAACCTGCCTCTTCCATTGGTTCCTCAGCCAGCCAAATGGTAATACCTGAAGAAATGCTGACATTACCAATTATAATAATTGACTGGGAAATGGGTTATTAGATAATCCTTTGATTTTAGGTAGAACTTGCAGCTTTTGCTCATTAAAAAACAACTAGCAACTGAACTGGACTTGATTATTTCTAAATTAGTAATTATCTTATACTCTAATAATCATTTGCTTTGTGATAATGGATATGCAGATTTTTAAAAATTAAAGAACTCTCTTGAAATGTGACTTAGGACTATTACAAATACTATTTAAAACTACAGAAATACTACACATTGCCCCAAACTGTTCTACTCCCCCTGAATGTTTCAATTGGAGGGGGGAGGGCACAGGTGTGAGTGGTAATAAGAGTGTTAGGAATTTCTAAAATCTATCTTCTCTATTTTCACAATGTCTTGGAATAACAGACTCACAGATCTACTTCCTTCTTTTGCTGCAGAGCATAACCATACTTATACTGACTTGTTCTTATTCTTTTATCTTCAGGAGGCTCCACAGCTTTAAAATATCAAGCTTATCTTTTTATGCTTACTTCTGTCATGTAAGATCTGCATAAATAATTAACATTACCTTCTTTTAAATTTTATCCCACATCTCATTCATCTTACATTCCAAATTCAACACTTGGTTACTTTATCTTCTTCTCAGCTGAACAAATACCCAAAATGTTAACATCAATGTTGCACTGAACCTACTATTTTTTTGAAGACTCCTGAAACTTGTGAATCTTATATGCCTAAATCACCATCGTCAATGGAAATGTCTTTCGTAATCATGAATAGATGTATCACAAGATTTAAAAATCACACAGGGTATAGAGGCTATCCTTATACTAAATTAAAACTTTATTGAATAAAGAACACTCTCCAGAACACATGATCTGATGGACTAGGTCTACGTTACATGCAATGAAGCTGAAGATGACAGTAGTTTAACATGGAATGTCAAACAAACGAATTAGTGTTTTTCATTGTACAAAATTGTTTATGTAGCTGACATGCAAGGAAAGTATGATCCTCTGCATTTTCACTAATCATCTCTGATGAGTTTTAAAAAGGCATTTGAAGACACTGGTGGATTTCTTTAGGGTATATTTCAAATAAATTAGTTACATGTGTACTACTGAAACTCTTTCAACCTCTCTTGCATTCCAAATAAAATCTTAGTGCAAACATCAAAGTTGCTGGTCACTCCAAAAGACTGTCTAACTCATAACAGAATACAAGTTCTTAAAGTGTATTAAGTAGGACAAAACCAAGAATACCAGTTACTGCAGAATTCATTTAGGCACACTTAAAAGCCCACTCTAAGCATTTCTTCTAAGTGTCTCACATTAATTACTAAAGCCTCTTTACAGTACTAAAATTCTATCATTCAAGCATCCATGATTACATTTCAGAAGAAAATCATCCATTTCAGCAATAGCATTACTGCTATATTCTAAAAAAGAGGAAAAAAAAAGGAAAAATGATAATTAACAAAACCAGTATCCACAATAGGATTCATAGGGGAAAAAACACTTAGGGGAAAAAAAAGAAGTATGCTTTACTCGCACAGCAGGAATTATATAATGTAAACACCATATTGGCCCACACCACAAAAATCCATGAGAAAGGCTCAAATTTGAACACTGTGTGTGCATTATTTTCAAATCTGTGTTTGTTGAGTTTATACTGCTCTGCTTGTACCAATACATGACAAATAAAACACACTCTTCCACACACATACACATACAAGTGATTGTTAAATATTGAGCATGGCTTGCTTCCCTGACTCTAATTCAAAAAATGTTAAGTGATATCCCAACTGTTTTAAAAATGTTTACAGAAACCATTAAATGAATGTGAACAGTAGTTGAGGAATGATGAAAAAGTGATGGCATTAACAGGATGCAAGTAGATGTAAAAGAAAAAAATAGTAATAATGTACATATGACTGGCTGAGATTTGAAAATGCATGGAAAGTCTTCTTCTGTGGGCCTTGTCTGAACCTTTGACTGATACCAAGACTAGAAAATAGTATGACAAGTCCACGGACACCTGGAGGGTCAGGCCTAAAATGCTTACCTTCAAAGTGCAAATTTTAACAATGGAATGTTTTAGCAGGGATATTAAGGACAATCTTCCAACTTTTTCTTGGTAAAATGAAACAAGATGTCCAAGAAGTATTTTTTTTCCTGGCCAAAGTTATTTCAGTTTCATGGTAAAACGTATTTAACCAAAAATATCACCCACTCTTTCACATACACAGAACTATTTGGGGGGGGGGTGTACGGGAGAAAAAGCCCTTACCTATGTATCACCTAATGCAATTTATATTTAGAACTTAAGTTCTTTCAATCAACTACATTAAATACCAACTTGTACCTCCCTTATCCCCTCCCTCTCCACCCACCTATCCCAAACACCCCCAACGAACCCAGGTATTCTAATGTCTTTGTGTTTTCTAAGCCTCATGATGAAGGCTGTTGAGTACCACCTCCACTGGGACAAAATGAACACCTAAGGTGCACTTTCTACAGCACCTTTTCTCTTCTCCACAACTGAGCGGAATTTCAATGCTCTCAAGCCTGGCTCTAGATCTCCAGGTCATCAGGCCGAGGTCGGCTGCTGGCACGGCTGCTGGCTCTGCTGGAAGGCCGCTGGTCCACAATGGCTAGTGGCTGCAGTTCGTGACCAGGAGCTAGTTTTTTAGAATTCTGGTTGTCATCAGTGAAATCAAAAGGCTGTGCATGGGAGTTGGAGATGGTGCTTCCCGCCTGCCCCATTCGATTTTGTTCTGCACTGTAATTAGCCCAGTTCTGCTCACTTGCTTGTTTGTTGTAATTGCGGCAGGAAGAATTGTTTCTGTCTCCAGTAACCAGCTTGTACCCAGGAGGAGACATGGGTGAGAGGGGAGCCGTGGGTGAGGAGCAGCCATTGAAATATGCGTATTTCGGAGAGCCACAGTCTTTGGAGGGGCTCAGTGGGCCAGTGGTAGCATGGTAAGGATCGCTCTTCCCCTTCACACGATCCTTAACACCCTTGAAGAAGACATAGAAGAGCTCGATGATGTTCAAGGCAAGAGACACCAAAGACACTACCAGCATGAAGATGATGAAGATGGTTTTCTCTGTGGGGCGAGAGAGGAAGCAGTCTACCTGATGAGGGCAGGGATCTCTTTTGCAAGTGTAAACGGCACTCAGGCTGAATCCATAGATGTACCACTGGATCAGCAAGAAGGCCACCTCGAAGACAGACTTGAAGAGGATACTGATGATGTAGGTTCGCAGCAGGCCCCCTCGCATTTTCACCTTGCCGTGCTCTTCAATACCATACTTGAACTTCTTTATTTCAATCTGCTTCAAGTGCATCTCCACATTGACACCATCCGTCTGGGCAACTTTGAGTTCCTCCTCTTTCTTGTTCAGTTTCTCTTCCTTACGCATCACGTAGAACACGTGAGCCAGGTACAAGAGGGTGGGAACAGACACAAATATGATCTGTAAGACCCAGAAGCGTACGTGAGAGATCGGGAAGGATTTGTCATAGCAGACGTTTTCACAACCAGGCTGTTGAGTGTTACAACGAAAGGCAGACTGCTCATCACCCCAGGCTGACTCAACCGCGGTCCCCAGTAGCAGAATTCGGAAAATGAAAAGGACAGACAGCCACACCTTCCCTCCAGCAGTGGAGTAGGCTTGAACCTTGTCAAGGAGTTTGCCTAAGGCACTCCAGTCACCCATGTTGCCTGGGTACCACCTGAAAAGAAACAAAAAGACAACATGATCACGGACTACAAATTATCAGTTAAAATGTATAGCTGTTTCCAGTCAATAGTCAAAATATTACAAAAGATCCCATATCTTTCTAACACTTTACAAAAAAAAAAAAAAAAAATTCTAACTCTTCCTGTCCCATTTTCCCCTGCAAATAAGTCTCACGATTTTCCTGAGATACGGTAAGGCTTAGAAGCAGAGCTGACATGCCCAGTAAGCTGCAATCTCAACTTGCAAAGATATGTTACTTGCTCAACCACTGCCCCACCATGTGACTTGAGAAACTGTCTATGCTAAGTACCTCTGCTTATTTTATCCGTCTGATAAATTAGGACAATTCTTGCCAGGTAGGCTTGTGTCTGGATGCATGCCTAAGCAAAATGCTGAAGGATGGTATTCAAAAAGTACAGGTGTTTAAGAACTGGGATAATAACACCCATGAAAACACATACACACACACAACCTGTTTCCAAACCTCAATCTTTTTTTTTTTTTTTTAAAGATTTTATTTATTTATTTGACAGAGAGAGATCACAAGTAGGCAGAGAGGCAGGTAGAGCTCTCTGCTGAGCAGAGAGCCCGATGCGGGACTCGATCCCAGGACCCTGAGATCGTGACCTGAGCCGAAGGCAGTAGCTTAACCCACTGAGCCACCCAGACGCCCCCAAACCTCAATCTTATTTATACAGCATTTTATTCCTAATTGTACTCTAAACTGTTTCCCCTTGCTATTTCAGTTGTATTCTGTGCATATTCTAGATTATGATCATTTATACTTGTTTCTTCTTAAGCAGTGACTTATGTAGTTCAAAAGTCTGTCTTCTGCCCAGAGAAGAAGTATGTTGTACTAAAATACACCATTTTGACATAATGTGTCATTATGTGCAGGAAACTACTTTCAAAAAATTGAAGATTACATGCACATCACTTTTTTTTTAAAAGATCTGTTTATTTTAGAGAGAATGCATACGCATTCGAGTTGGAGGAAGGGCAGAGGGAAACAATTTTGAAGCAGACTCCCATGGAGTGTGGAGCTCCACATGGGGCTCAACTTCCTGACCCATGAGATCCAGACCATAGCTGAAACCAAGAAACAGAGGCCTAACCCACTGGGCCCAGGAACCCCGGCACAACACATTTCAAGTAAAAGTTCAATCTGTCTCAATACTAGTTATAGCCTAAGGGGGGTGGGCATTTTAAAGTGTTATCTCTAGCAAAAATGACTGGCCTTTCATCTTTTGACTGCTATACGCTTTCAATTTCCCTAAGGGGCTTTGGAACCTCACTCTATACATGAGATTTCACTTTGTCAATACCTAAGCCTAGGATTTCCCCATTGCTGGGGATAAGAAATGGACCCATGTCTGTGGAGACCACAGGGATCTCAAAAGTTATTTAGCTAATTCAATTTATGCTAATTGCCAATAGTTCATTTAACTGAAGAAAGTTGAACTCTTCAAGGTATAGGAAATACTCAGCCATCAACAGAGCCACAAGACCTATGACACCAAGGCTAAGGATTTCCAATGCACCACACTGGTTTTAAAATTATAGTAAAGCTGGATTAAGGCTAGAAATGTTTTCATGCTTTGATACAATCTTAGCAAGGGTGGAGAGCTGGGAAAAAATGTGTGACATTACATGTGGCAGCCACAGAGACTATAGTTTAATTTTCAGCAGAGTATTAAGTGGAGAGTAAAAAAAAGGATGAAGTGGTCAAAGATTATTTAATAATCAAAAACAAGCAAAGACTTTCCAGGAGCTCAGTAATAAAATTTTAAGTAGTGCAACTGAAAGTAGGATTACACAGGCTTCTTGGAAATACATTCATTATATGAATACGAAAGTTTCTCATCTGGTACTGAATTATGAGCCACCTTCTCCTTGGAGGAAGTAAATGAAATCCAAGGGAGTCTTCCCCCTCTCCCCCATGCAACATTACTTTGCCATTTAATACCTGCACCTCTGGGTTGCAGAGGCCAGAAAAAGTAGAATGGAAATCTGGCCTGGGATTTCCTGGATGGAACAAAGAAATGGCTGATCCATAAAGCAGAACTACGTACCAGCTATCTAAATTAGCAGCTGATGGGTGTCTCTGATGGCAACCCAAAGACTGGTGCCAAAGAATGCTAAGGGAAGAGTGGGAGGTGGGTGAGCAGGTCACAGAAATACTTTTCCAATGGTCATAAAAAAGGGAGCTTCCCTTCTACTTTTGGGAAGGGCCATTTTATATTCTGAAGTGACATGTTACTGAAACTGATATAAAAAGAGAAGTCAAAAAATCAAAAAAGAACTAAGGGAAAAAAGAACAAAGGCGTATAAGGTTGACAAAGAGAGTCAAGGGAAGGCTCGAAGTGATAGGGAGTAATTGAGCTTTGATGGACAGTTTGATGGTGAGAGGACGTGAAAGAAAAAACCTACAATTTAGTAGAAAATACTACCCTGGGAATGAAGTAGTACAGTCCATGAGGGTCAAACAAACACAACAGAATTTTTGGAGCTTTATCAATAGATAGTTTCTATGTGATGATGTGTAAATTGGCCTTAATTCTGTTTGCAGAGAATTAGAGTATTTTGCCAGTGTCATCTGCTTTTGCTCAGTACTCCAACTGCTGGGAGGGAAGGGGGACCGCAAAAACAATCAACTCTAAAATGATAAACTGTCTGCATACATCTCATCAAATTCACTCAATGATCGAGCTCATGTATTACTGGGCATACTGAGAGGTCATTTTGGTGTTTCATCTTGATTCAAGGTTCAAAGTTAAAATAAGATTATGTAGATACTCATGGCAATTAATTACTAAGCTTCAGTATATTCTATGGAAAATAAAACCTGACTTTCATGTAATTCTGAGATTCCAAAAAATACCCCACAGTGCCACAGTATGTGATTTGGGTCACTGAGCAGTTAGTTCACTAGGTAGTAGTTCTTTCTTAGTATACCAGCAACTTGACTGCAAAGTTGTATTTTCTTTAAGCACCCACACAACTGCCATTTGCATTAGTAAGTTCTACTCTTTCAACTGGATGAGATGAATTATCCAATTAGACATCTAGTATGCTGTAACCAGTCATTACCACTATCACAGAGACCATCAGATAATGTTTAATGTGATGGTTAAATGCTTGTGATTTTCAAGGAGAGGTAACAAAAATAGTTAGTTACCTTTTCTGGTAGGTGTTCCCTTTGTTGTGAGTCAAAAGTTCTATCAACTAGCTGATCTCCCCAACCCCATTCGTATTTTCATTTTTCCAGGTCTTAGTCAATTAATGTCTTTTTATAAATACTAGGCATAATTTTATGTTCACAGAATCCCTGGCATTGATTTACAGACTATATCCTGCATTCATATTCACCAGTGTAACACAGGTGTATTTTTTACATGATACATGAGAAGCGCACAGAAGTGGAGTCAGCTGAATGTTCCCAGGTTGCAACTTTGTAGGTAGAGTCAAGTCTTAGTTAAGTTCTCATTAGAAGCAAGTGCTGAAGCATCCTCCTTCTGTCCTCTGTGCACCGTATTAGGTCACATTTTTCTTTGTTCTTCATAGCCTTCTAAACTAGATGTCAAAAGCCACAGATATGTGAGCACGACCTGTCTGGAGATTCCTGAACCGCATCACAATCACTTGGTAACATTTGTTAACAAACTGGCACTCGCCAGCTTGATGGAATCCGATTTTGCTGAGCGAGAAGTGCTGGGAAATTAGTTCATCTCTTTTCTCTTTTGTAAACAAATGCACCAGGTTATTTCTGAAGTTTCAGGCCAGGAGGCAAGCCAAGGGTTCCTTGACATTTTCGGTGCTTTCTTGTTCAAAATATTTAGGATTGGGGAAATGTCAGAAGAGTAGAAAGAGACAGAGTATCTAAAAAGGGCAAAGGGGTGGCCCCAGATCAGGCGCAGAGGCTGTCTGGGCACCTGGGAATGAAGCTCACCCTTCACCCCTCCACTTCCATCTGATGCTCCCCAAGAGCAGAGGACTCAAACACCATATTTAAAATGAAAATAAAGCTTCAATTTCAAATTACTTTTGACTAAGCACTTCAAGAAGATAAAGAGAAAAAATCTTGAGGGCTAAATGTTTAAGAAAAGGACTATGTAAGTTCCTCATAAAAATCATTATATATGAGCGCCTGGGTGGCTCAGTGGGTTAAGCCTCCGCCTTCAGCTTGGGTCATGATCTCAGGGTCCTGGGATAGAGCCCCACATCAGGCTCTCTGCTCAGCGGGGAGCCTGCTTCCCCATTCTCTCTGCCTGTTCTGCCTACTTGTGATCTTTGTCAAATGAATAAATTAAATCTTTAAAAAAAATCATTAAATAGAGCTATTTGGGGAAAAGGGTAATGCTGTGTGTGTGTTTAATACACTAAAACCAAAAAATTTTAAGCCCCTAAAGTAAAATGTAAACCTCCTAATGTTTTTCTATTAACTTTAACCCCTGTCCCTTGACTGAGGGGGCTCAGTCCTGACCATTCCTCTACAATTACAACAGCCAGATGTTCCTTGGTAATACTTACATCCACACATAATTAACATAACCCATATTCATTCTGTCAGCAAATACTACAGGCTTTATCCTCACCCCAAAACCCAGTCTGACGGAATCTCACCACCACCCCTGCTCCTAGCCTGATCTTGGCCATCATCACCTCCTCAGGTTTCAGGTCACTAGCCTAGTCACCCCTGCTTGCCAAACCATTCTCCTCCAATGGCCAACCTCGAGAACAAACAAGCTGCTCTGTCCTGCTCAGCTCTGTTCGGTCTTTGTGGTTCACCTCCTCACTTCTGTAGGTCTCCACTTTGGTCTCACTTCATCAGCCAGCCCTCCAGTCTGGGCGCTTCCTATTCCCTTTGTCCTGTTTTTTTGTTTTGTTTTGTTTTTTGTTGTAGGTTTTTTTTGGGGGGGGGGTTTATTTGTAATGATCTTTAGCTCTATTTGACATATTATAGATACCTGTTTGTTGTTTATCTCCTCCATGACAAGGACTTAGTACTATCTTGTTTCTCTCAACTGGAATGTGAGCCCCACTAGGGTGTTCCTTTGTCCACTGCTGTCTCCAAAGTACTTAAGAGTCAGAGACTCTAAATATGTACCTATTAATTGAATTCAAGGTGGCCTGTACCAAAAAAAGGGGCGGGGCACCAAATTCCATTCACCAGTGTTGTTTACTAACTCTTTGGGATTTTCTTACATAAATCCAGAATTTCTAAGTTTCAATTTAATTAAATATGAGAATTTCATAGTAAAAGCAAAAGTACTGTCAGCATCTCACGTTATACAGACATTAAATTCCTTTTTTTTTTTTTTTTAAAAAGATTTTGTTTATTTGACAGAGACTACAAGTAGACAGACAAGCAGGCAGAGAGAAAAGGGAAGTAGGCTCCCTGCTGAGCAGAGAGCCTGATGTCGGGCTGGATCCTAAGACCCTGGGGTCCTGACCTGAGCTGAAGGCAGAGGCTTTAACCCACTGAGCCACCCAGGCGCCCCCAGACATTAAATTTCCAAGTGATAATTGCTAAAACTGAAAACTGTCTGTTGAAACAACATGCTTCAGATGATTCCTGAACAGGCAATAAGGACTGATATAAGGAAAAAAGGTTCTTAAACGAAGAGCCTCTTGAATTATGTGACATCACAGTAATTTGGGATTCCTGCTACACTGCGTCAGGTATCACAGATATTTACTCAATCTATTATGTCGTTACAGCTTCAGACTGTAAAACCACCACAACCAGCACCTTGTGCCGCCATCCCCCCATTCTGCCGTATTCTCACTCTGACTGCACTACATGATATAATCATTACCAAGAATAACACCACAATGCCTTGCAACAGAAGAACGGGCCTATTTAAACTTGTTTTTATTTCTAGAACGACAGATCTTGAGGTAGGCCTGGGGCTCTGAAGGGGGAGAGTAACAGCTGAGAGCAACCCTGGGTGACAGGGCATCTCAGTGTAGCCGTCTATGCAGGCAATTAAATTGGGTACCATGCCAAGTATTCCCTATTCATCAAATAATACACAAACTTTGCTTCCTTATACCTGGGCAGTTAGCCTAACTCTGTGCTGTTATCAAAACTACTCCATTCAAACATCTATTCTATTTACAATTCTGCTTCATGGGTCTCTGATTATCCATAGATTCCTCTGTAAAGAATGATACCATTTTATTTCCTCAGGCATGATGCAGGGCACAGAACTGCATGGGGTTTTTTTGGGGGGTGGGGGGAGACAACCTGTCTTTCCTTGGTTCTTACCCCTGTTTATCACATAGTCAATTAACACCAACGTCCACAAACAGTGAGATGACATGGATGTTGGGGGGTGAGGAACTCTAAAGACAGAATGATGCCTACCAAAGAGAGTCAACACCCTGCCCCAATTCAGCAGCTACCACTCAACTACCCACCAAGAGAAGTGCCTCATGGTCACTTCAGAGGTGCTAAAGAAAAACCCTAAGCCAGAAGCCACAGGCAAAAGCTATGTTCTTCTACTGTGATCTGATGGGCTTCAAAGATGTAATTTCTCTCAGTTCTTGGTGTTCCCCTCCACTCACCTCCGAACTATTTCTACTGAACAGCCTGGTTATTTTGTAATCACGTAAACACACCATTAGGGTACTCACAAGTGTACTGATTTATTTTCTTCAGTGAGCACTGAATAAGATAACTCACGCACTTAAGAGCTCTAAGAGCTCAATAAAGTTTAGTTATTATTCTTTAAAAGATCTTTGGATATAGATACAGCTCATTTATTTTCTTTTTTTTTTTTTGCTCATTTATTTTCTTATCTTGAAATATTTTCTTTAGCAAAACAGCAACTAGGAAATTATTAACATTTTCCTAATGGTGATCAAAATCGGTTTTCAAGATGCTCTTTTAATGAGTACAACACTGCAACCTTAGCAATCCCATATAGATCTGTGGGAAGGAAGAATTTACCCTTTATCTGCTGATAAGGAGGGGAAAAAAAACAAAGAATATCTGCCTGTCTTCATTTCTACTTGAAGGCATCTTCCCCAAATCATGGAAAGCGCCCTATCCTTTAGAATGGATCTGGCTCACAGAAATTGCTAAAAACAGACACACACACAATAAAACCCCAAAACACCCCATTCTCTATTACTGTGAATTTTAAGCATTCCATAAACCGTTTTTTTTCTAGAAATTACTTAGAAAACTAGGGAAATTTGGATATAAAATGTACAGAAAAATTTAAGGCTAAAGCCAGTGATACACATTTCTATGATTTGTTTTTTCATTTTCGCAAAAGATAATATGTACACACATAGCCAAATGGCGAATTTAGACAGGCAAAGTGAAGACTTTAGAGAGTTAGCCCAAGGATCAAAATATATATATTCAATTAACCTCCCATGAAGGGGAAACCCTGGGGATTTTTTTTTTTAACTTGATTTACCTATTTTGAGTATTGGCCTTAATGATAAACACTAGATAACTATGCTTCCCTCCAGAGCTGAACTGCTGTCTGTGGATAAGCTTCAACAATCTATTTCAACAACCAAGAGTCTTGGAGAGAAGTCAGAACAACAGGAAAGGTGGAGTAGAAGGTATTAATCACTGGTGACTTTCCTATCATTCCCTTCCCTCCGGTATCATATATAAAAGGCTTCATACCAAGCTACACCTCGGGATATTATAAAAGAAAGGAAGGAATGCACTGTATCATGAGTTTCCATTCTTCTCTATGCAGGAATTGGAAACATCTAAGTAAGAAAACAACTCTCAATATCTGCAAACACACCCTTTCAGATGCTTGCTACAGAGTATCTTTGAAACCTTGTTTCCCAGAGCAGGTCAGCAATGTAGGAATCAATTACATATTAAAGGGTGAAAAACTGAGTGGATGGGACAGCTGTGGTGATAAACTCTGAAAGGCATTAGAAATGTGTGGAACCTGTGAAAGAAGTAGGAGCACAACCCTGCCACTGCCATTTTCCACACAAAGGACAGGTGACAGCTATACTCTGACTTTAGGAAGTACAAAGCATCACACATACACACTGCCATGACAGAAACTACTCCTGCCATTGGTATAATTTTCAGTCAATTTGGCCTACTTAGAAAAATCAATTACACTTCCCGGGAGGTATTTTCTACCTAACCAATTTTTTTTTTCATTATTTGAGATGAAATTAATTTAATGAAATCTTTGCATTAGGACAGGCTTTTATTTTCAACAATCCTCGTACAAAAGTAAAAATTAGGCTTCTTTAAGAAATATCAATCCATTGTTCAAATTCCAACAGGGGACTTGGTGATCAAGTGTGTCTAATTTTCAGAGGGTGAGAGGAAGCATCTTTTTATTACTAACTTGGTTGGTGAAACAGAAATTAAACCCACCTCCAAATAAACCCACATCCACCCTCTTTCCCACCCCCACTTTGCACTTCTAAAGAGAAGCACAGGCACGCCTCAGGGTGAGGATGAGTACCAGGTGGGTCCGGGGAGATTATGATAAACTATCAGAGACGCTCAGCAAACGTTGGGATACTTAAGAAGTTAGTGTGAGCAATCCGCTGCTCGGAACTCAAGATTTGGGTTTCCGAATTCTCTACCGATCTGCCTATGGACACGTCATTAGCTCTTTCCTCATTTCATTACAGGCAGGCACCCCACCCCCCCGGGCTCCCCACCCCCATTCTTGGGAAGTTTCGAGAACTTCTAAGAGAGTTACAAGTGCAATATAAATAAGCACGGTAATTCCCAAAGGACTCAGATTGCCTTACCGAAGTTTACACAGTAGGATACAGCAAGTTTAAGAGAAAAAAAGAGGGGGGAACAGAAGGTAAATTAGATGGACACGTTTAATTTAATTAATCGTTTGCTCTTCTTTAACCATTTGGCACGCAGTCCATCCGCCCCTGCTTCTCTCCCCCTCCCCTTCCTTTCCAGTGGCTCCCGCGGACCTGAGCCCGATTTGGCTGGTAAGGATTTCAGGGAAACGTAGCAAAACCTCAACAAACCCCGGGGCTCGGGCAGCGCAGGAGTCCCCGGCGAGCCCGACAGATGCTAAGATGGCAGAGGCGCCCCGAGCCCCCCCCCCCCCCCGCCTCCGCCTAAGCTTTCATTTTTATTTGCTTTTCAGCATTCGCCGGTGCAAATACTTCAAACCTCAGGCTCGCACCAAGAATTTAAACTAATTACTTTGGCCTGTGAAGTGTGAACAGATACAATCCTTAACGGGCACGAAAATGCACGGTTGCATTTCTGGCTAACAGAATGAGTGTTACCAACAGGAGCATTTAAGAAACTGAACACTTTAAAATAAAAAATCAACGTAATCACTGCCTACAAGCAGCACCCAAGCAACTCCAACCCAAAGTTGCCCTACAGTTCTGAAGTCTGTTACAGGTTCGGACAGGCGTTAGGAGGGGTCGCGGGGCGGATGGGGGCGGGGGGCTAGCTCCCTCTAAGGCTCCGCTTAAGAAATTTTGTTCCATATTCTTTCTAAGAGTTTCAGTCTTAGGAGGCGGTTTTGGAAACGCACCCTGGCATTCACTTTTGTTCTAAACGTCTCTTCTTCCCTTCTAATGCTTTTAAGTAACCGCCACCCATTCAAGGGATTCATCTGCTGGATCGCCAACGTGGTCGAGTAAAAAAGGTGGCTCTCCTGAGGGTCTCGTGTTTCCATAGTGGTTGCTAACAAAATAACTACTTACTGTTGCTTTAAAAACCTCAGTATTACAACTCTGATTTTTTATCTTTTTGTTTACTGGGGGAAAATTCTAGGAAGGAACCACGTGGAAGTCAAGTAACCGCAAGGTCTTAACAAAGCACTTTGTTAAGAAGTTTGCTTGGCCGGGCCATAGAACATCAATCAGGATTTACATATGAAAAAGCAAGAAGTGTAGAATTCTATAGCAAGCAAGCTAAGCAAAATTGCACTTTGATTTTTGTGATGCTGTCCGTCAAATCCCCAACCCAGGCCCCAACCGTACCCCCACCCCAGTCACCAAAACACCTAGGCTGTTATTCATTACCAGAAAAAGTAAAATTATACTCTAAAATGAAGAACCAAATATCCAGTAAACTGGTGCTTTATTCTAATCGGAAAGGTCTGGATCTTATTTTACCTGTTGCATTACTGTTAGAAACTTCTCAACAGTTAAGAAAATACTGAACGTTCAATTTGAAATTTAAAACTAGAGACACATTTTTAAGTACATCATTCTACTTACAGTATCATATCAAAGCTACAGTTAAAACATTTTAAAACTTTAGAAAACTCTTACGTGTAGAAAAAGAAACGGATAGGTAAAGTTTGTTTTGTTCTTTTTTTAACTTACTCTTTCTCTTAAAAGAAGGAGGCACGCCAAGTGATTGAACTCCTTGGAGGATGAAGTAAAATGAAAAAGCAAGTTCAGGCACTCAGACCTGTCTATTTAAAGTTTAAAAGTCTGCTGCTGTTTGGTACTTTCTTCACTCCTTCCCCCTAATGAAAGAAAAGTGCTGATACCTCGTAAAAGCTTTTTTCTAATTGGAGCACAGAGCTTTTAAAAGTTTCAAGCCACTGACTCAACGAGGAGGAGGGGCTGGGGAAGGGGAGGGGCAGAGGAAAGGCGGGGAGGAGAGTGGTGAGGAGGCCGGTGAACGTGGAAAAGTGGGGGAGAAAGGCCACAGAGGAATGGCCAGGCTGAGATCAAGTTGTAGTCGAAATTTGCTGACCAGAAAAGTGGAATAGCATTAGAGACGTGAATGCCATTACTTGTATTTACTCTTTGTAGATAGTAATTACTGGTTTTAGTTAGTGATTGTTTCGCCAAAAGTCCAGGGATAATAAAAAGTTCTGTATTTTATAATATTATAATCTTTTCCTAAATTATATATATTGCATATTTCATGTTGCAGTAAATAAAAATGGTGGAACAGAGTTTAGCCAGTGCAAACTTGTTTCATATTGGCCAACGTGTGTGAAGCTAAAGGTAGGTGTGAGTTATTTGATGATCTAATTCCTTTCCTCTTGATTTAAGTAGGGACAATTAACAAAGGAACCAGTGGGATGGGAGAAAGACATTGCAAAAATGAACTTATGTGATGGTATGCCCATCCCAAACCTACCGTCCAACCCCACTGACTGCTTTGAATTTTTACTCTTTCCTTCAGTTTAGCAAAAACTAGATTTACATTACAAATGTATTATATATAAAAGTTTTGACTTGGAGATCATGGTATCTGACCTCTACCAAATCTTTGAGGACCTAAAAATTTATAGTATCTGTTTCATTCATGGGAATGCATTAAAAAATAATACGTTTGCAGTGAAATATCAGGGTTTCTTTTTGTTTGTTTTTTGTTTTTAATGAAATACCCACATGTATGTTTGCGTTAAGTGGGTCCCAAAAACTATTGACCCTCCTGGTGACTATCTCCATCTCCAAAACCAACTGCAGAGTTTTCTGACCAGTGACAGAACCGTGCATATAAATTTTATTTATGTAATTTTCCTCCACGTCTCTCTTTAGCACTTTGCATTAGGGTTTATAATGGCTTGAGTCATGTTGCCTCCTTCTTAGAGTGGGTAGCTTCTTTGAGGACTCCCTAGATGCCATGCCAGAGGGCTGTGGTCGGGCAATTCCCCATAAAGAGGCTTCAGTGATGCTCCTGACGTTGGGCAGGGAAATGTCTTGGCCCTTATTTTCTGGAAACAAAGCAAGCTCATCTAGCTTGAATATTCCTCACTCTTTTCACACTAATACAAGTACCAAGAAAAAGGAGATGGCAAATATTTCCTGACAGATGGCTTTCCCTAAATATACTTTCATTAAAATGATTATGAAACACCTTTTGAAATGTTGTTATTTTAAGACCAATTTTGCTCTCCGTTGCTCGGCTGTACTATTTCCAAGGGTACATTTCTCTTTAAAGTCAAAGAAGGTGAATAAAGAAATAGAAATTATAATCTGACTTTCATATCTCCAAGCTCAGCAACCCGTGAATATTGTTTTGGTTTTGTATATATATCATCCTATCCTTCACATGAGTCTGTTGTGTTGTCCTACCTAAAAAATATTGTTTTCAGTTTAGAAAACATTCATGAAAATGTGATTTATTCTCTTTATTATAAGAAAATCTGTTTCCCTCCTTTTAAAAAAGAAGTCTGTGCTTCATTTATTTTACATTACTCTGTTTCACTTTAGTAAAATTTATCTAGTACAATTATTATTTAATTTATCCATTTTATTTAAACATTTTCCTAAAATGCTAATTCAGAATTACTTGCATGATGAAAAAGTTGTGATTATTTTATAACAAGCTTTTTTTTTTTTTAAGATTTTATTTATTTATTTATTTGACGGAGAGAGACACAGGAAGAGAAGGAACACAAGCAGGGGGAGAGTGGGAGAGGGAGAAGCAGACTTCCAGTGGAACAGGGAGCCTGATGCTGGGCTCAATCCCAGGACCCTAGATTCATGACCTGAGCTTGATGCTGGGCTCAATCCCAGGACCCTAGATTCATGACCTGAGCTTAAGGCAGATGCTTAAGGACTGAGCCACTCAGGTGCACCAACAGGTTTTTTTAAACAACAAATTGTGTTTGTTTTCAGTTGTGTTTTGTTAGGTGTACAAAAGGATATTAATATTTAAATATTCTGCTACCTTTTCTTTTTAATCTATGCCTACATGACCAACCTGAAATAAAACTAAAGGATATCCTTATACCAAATTAAGTTATTCATGGCTATCACTTGAACCATTTCCTAAGTCAAAGGGATTAGTCAAAGCATGCACCAGTAATTAAATACTCTCTTAACATATAGAATATACTATATCTTTCATTTCTAAAATGATTTTCACACTCTATGTGATTTTCTCTTCTTTTGGAATAATTCTACCAAAATATGATCCTATAAGTAATAATGCTCGAGGGGAGTTGGGTTACTGTGAATGGCTTCCCTGTTAGAACGCTGACAACCAGTTTTCTCTCGTGAATACTTACCAGCTTCTCCAAATGCCTGGTAGAAACTTTTATTTTACTTCTTACTCTAGGCTGATGGGTTACATTTTGACCAGTAATGCACTTTTATTTTATAGTTTAAAAAGATTTTATTCACTTTTGAAAGAGTGAGTGAGAGAGAAAGCACAAAGATGGGTAGAGGCAGAGGAAGAGGGAAAAGCAGACTTCCCGCTGAGTAGTAGGAGTCCAACATGGGGCTCAGGGCTCCATCCCAGGATGCTGGGATCATGGCCCCAGGATCAATACCTGAGCTGAAGGCAGAGGCTTAACTGACAGCCACCCAGGCACCCCAGTCATGTACTTTTATAAAGAATCTCATTTACCTGACCTTAGAAGCTCTTCTCCATTGAAATATTTTGTAAAAATTGTGGGACAGATTCTTTAAAATGTTTTCCTCATATTCTCAGAACACTAATGTCATTTCATCAATGTAAAAACTGACTTCCCAGAACTGTATCTTCTCTGATTGCTAGATCTTGTCTGTGTAGAAGAAATGGATGCAGTCTGATTTGCTAGTCAGGCAATACTGCTCCTGAGGGATGAGGGGACAGTCACTTTGAGTTACCATCATCTGCACAGCTTCTTCAGGCACCACTATGGGCCAGGCTTAGAGTCTGCCATATCTTTGTTGGTATGTGGGTTGAAAAATGCACACTTTTGGCACAGTGGACAGTGGACAGTATACTCTTTTTCAGAACTGTGAGGATTTCTTAATATGAGAACAAACTGCATATTTGGATTTTTACCTTTATTCCAAAATACCAATTTCTGGAATTTTTAAAGAGATCAATGGATGGATTCATTTTTAAGGAATTTAAATGCTTATCTCACATAAACTGTGATAGATAACTCTCGTTTCTTCAAAAATAATTGGTGGCCGTAGTTTGGAGATGAGTAAGGAGAACACTGTACTGGTACAGGAATGAGTTATAGGAACTTGAACTGGGGTACTCGGAGTAAAGGAAAGGAAAATAGAATTATCAGAATTTGATGACAGATTGAATGAGGAGGACAAGGGAGAGAAGGTGTGGAAACAGAGTTTGGAGTGTTGATTGGGAAAATGTTACACAAAAAAGGAAGTCTGGATTACTAACAGATTTGCTGAAAGAGATGTAACAATTTTGATTTGCAGTAGTTTAGTATGAAGAAGTGAAACATCTAGGTAAAGATCTCTCACTGGAAATTTAAAATATTGACTGTGGAATTCAGGTTAAAATTGTTGTAAGATTTGGGATTATACACATAGAACTGATGTTTGAAAACAACAGGTAAAGATGAGATTACTAAGAGATAAGATGATTTAGGCTATATGCCAAAAAGCCACACACACAGCCCGAGTGGATTTCCTCATTTAATGTAAGCAAATAAAAAAGAATGAAAAAAAGAGGCAAGGTAGAATCTCACAAAGAGAAGGGTATTTAAAATGACCACAAGGGCTTATTTCTAAGGAAGTATCACCCAAGTACTGGGAGAGTTTCAACTTTGAAAAATGGAGTTATTCCTTTAAAACAAGAGTGAATGCAGAGCATAAAGAAAAAAAAAATGTTTTGAGGTGAAGAGTATGAACATTAGGAAGCTAGAGTTTGAAGATAACTTCTCAAAGTGGTGAGGTTACCCGCTTACTACAAATGAAGAGTGAGTTGAGTAGAGCTGAAGTTTGCAATACCTCTGGGGGATTCAGAAGACACACATAGATGAATAAAAGGATTATCTAAATCCTCTAGGATGATTGTGTACTGGAGTAAAATAGCATTGTTTTATAGATTTCCTTTCATTAGCATCAGAATAAACCTTTGTTTCCATTTCTTTGTTTCCATACTAAGTGTACATTTTTATCTAATAATTAGTGAATAGTAAGGAAGCAGAAGTTAATTTGGACCTCAATAGTATGCGAGTTCAAAAATACTCTACTTAAATTGGTAAAACCAGCCATAAAATGTGTTCTTAATGTGACTGTTGATCAATCATAACTTCCTTTAGAGTAGTGAAGATTTCCCAACATATTACTGACTTGTGCTAGAATCCTTTTTCAATAGATGTATTTTGGGGTTTGACAATTTGCTTCATAACTCCAGAGAATTCACTTAACTGAGACCAGCTTCCCATTTATTTAGCATTCTACCAAACCTGAGAGAGATTTAAGGATCAAAGGTTGTCTTAACCTGAACTTATTCTGATAGATGGCCCACCTCTATCTGTGAGACTACATACAAAAAATAAAAAAATTTTAAAAAAAGTCAAGGGAAGAACTGTTTTGTTTTGTTTTGTTTTGTTCTGTTTTGTTTTGTTGAAAGGGAGAGTCCCAGCCAGTGGATAAATATGTCTTTGGCTCCACCTTCTGTACAAAGTGAAAATGAACATCATTGGAAGTAACTGGTTAATCATTTAATATTTTCACTTAAAAAAAATTTTCACCTTTTATTTATTTATTTATTTATTTTCAGCATAACAGTATTCATTAAAATTTCACCTTTTAAAAACTAAGCTTGGTTCATTTTTATGATCATTTTTGAATGTCTATATTGCTTCATGAAGGAGTATTTCCTATGTCTGAGGAACTATGTGAAGTGAGGATATTTTAGTTATGTAGTGAAAACAAAAACAGTATGAGGTTGAAATTCATTCAGCTTTAGAGTTTTCTTTAACTGAATTTTGAATAAGCAACCAAATAATTATTGGAAAAATAATCGTTTTTTTTTCTTAAAGGAATATGTGTTGTTTTTTTTTCTACAGTTCTACGGGGGTTGCTATTTTTAAGCATCCTATTAACTGTGTGCCCTCTTAAGAAATTACGAGAAGCAAAACTAGAAGTTTTGGATCTGAAATGATTGATTTTGTGCATATATTAATTTATATTAAGGAGACACAATAAGGCATTTAGACAGACTTGACAGTTGGCTATTTCCTCTTACAATTTAAGTCAGCTAAAGCTCATCTAACAAATAAGAAAATATTGTAATATTTTAGGCAAAGAAAACGAACATTATTTACTTAATTAAAATCATTCAGCAAAGTAGTTGTCTCATCAATGTAATCATTCACTATCATTTTATATTTGGCATTATACTGAATGCAGTACAAATTTGGAGAACAGAGAGAATATTTTATAAGTGCAGGTGATTCCTTAATATGAAAAATGTTTGCAGTCAATCAATGTGAGCAAACATAGTTATAATAACACATGCATGAACAAAATTATTCACATATGAGTTAACGCCAAAGAAAAGGAAAAGCCAACATTGCTTCAGAAGTCAGCCAGATAAAAATTCCCAAATGAAATATTTATATACTTGGTTATAGCACCACTTACTAAAGTCGTTAAAATGCCCTTCTGTTGTATGTCTAAGTCTGCTTTGGTGTACAGGGAAAGGTATCAATGGGCAGCTTTATATTGTACATGTCCTTGGTGGAACATGTCCTTTATGGACATTACCAAATGTAATAGAGTTTTCATTTAGGATAGCATGAAACAACACAATTATTTTTAAGAAATGATGTTTCATTAACACTGACCTCTACCTCTGAAACTAATAATACATTATATGTTAATTATTAATTACATTTAAATTTAAAAATCCCAAAAGAAGAAATTATGTTCCGTAGTAACTATATATTCTGTATGTAGTAAAAATATTACAACCCACACAACTCTAAGAATGACAAAATTAACAAACTTTGTAAGACCTTGAGAGAGCCTCCAGTTTCTTATTAATTAATTATTTGCTGCTAGATATGAGTGGTACTTTAGTGTCAGGTGGTTAGTGATACAAAAACAAGGTCCAAAACTGTTGCAGCAAATTTAATATGTTTGGAAGGAAAATTTAATATGTTTAATATGTTTGGAAGGTGACTTTCTAAACTCTTGAAGATTCATATAGTCACCTACAACAAAACACTAGAGGTCAGAGGCAGACAATATAAAGTCAGGATATTACCACTGGGTAAACTAGAGCTTAAGGATGTTAAAATCTCCTTCAGACTGAAATCATCTCCCCTAGCCATTCACTATGGAGGGTAGATTTTCCACCATTAAAGTTCTACCTGTGGATTAAGACACTGGAATCCTTAAGGAAGTGACAAGGTACCTATGGGCATTTAACAGAAATTAGTTTATCATTGTACTTACAAAGAAAGCTTTAAAAATCTGGGGATATAAATTTGTATAGGAATAAGCAATCAAGGGATCTACAAACTGCACAACTTTTATGTTCTTTTTGGCATATAACTAGTGACCATCACAAAAGACTGAGGTTTATTAAGGCTATTCCCCATGACATTAGTGCCAGATTAAAATACAAGCTTAGACCAAGGTCAGCATCACATTTAGACACTTGCTTGAATCACTTAGTAGTAAGCAGGCACTGAACATTTTGTATAACTTGCTTTGTATTCTCTATGAAGTCCCAGCTTTGTTCTTTGTAGGTGCTGAGACCACCACTTCACATGAAAAGAAGTGACGATATTCCAGAAGCAGTATGCATACTGTAATACAAAGACTTGGCCACTCGGTATTGTCCAAACCAATGACTGCAGAACCAAGGGTCCAGTAACGAGTGTCTCACATCCTTTTCATGTGAAATTATAGTCAATGTACATTTGTTGAATATCACCAAGTTCACCAAGGAGAGCCTATTTCTAACGTTCATTTTGCTGATTAACAAGGCACTAATTTCACCAGTGAAAATCTGTATCTGACATTTGGGATGCTAATTAACAAATGTCTGGTGTGTTTCAAGGACATGGATACAGAAGCACTTGTAGTTCTCCCTGAGGGGCCCTTTCTGATGTGTATTTGCCACCCACCCCTAGACTATGAATTCTTGATCATTATCCAGATTCTACATGTAACTTCAACCAACTAATACACACATTTATAGCACTGTATCTTTGCTGAAATTATAAAAAGTGAATCATAAAACAGGAAAAGTATGCATTCCTTGTAGAGTACAATTTAGTATACTAGAAAATGGATGTAGTTTTTAGATTCCTGATAGTAAAAGGGTAAGAGAAAGCCAGGAATTGAAAGGAGATGCCAGAAGAATTGGAGGATATTATGAACATATAGGGATATTTTAATAATTTTACATTTGAATGGCCCCAGTTATGTATTTACTCCTAAAAAAGGCATGGATATTTTAAATGCTTTTAGTTTAAAGTTAATATGTATTCTTACTACTTCATGATAATTCATATTTACTTTCATAAGTAGTTTGAATCCTACATCATGTAAAGTCCAGATTTACTCATATTCAGTGGGTTTTCCTTCATGTTTCACACTGACCATCTCCACCCCACACCCCTGATATTTTCCCAACCCCAGATCATTTATGTTGAAATACTAGTAGGCAGGTTGTTATCATCTGACTTCTGATCTTACAAGCAGCAGAAACAGCTGGTATTTTGATATTCTCCTGACAATCTTGTTTATAAAATTCCTAGTCAAAATAGCAGACTTGATATGTTTGAAAAGGTCAGGTGACTTTTTAGTCTATTAGAAATTCGTGCAGTATTGGTTGTAATTCATTCTAATAATCAATTTCCCTTCTGTAATTTAAGTAGTTCTTTTATTTTCATTCTTGAATAAAACACTAATGGTTTTTAAATATTGAAATTTAAAATACTAACGTGTGGAAAGTAAAAGAAGTCAAGTTATTATTATAATAGGCAATAGAATATTTTTAAATTCTGAAGCATTAATAGAGACAATAGATATACTCCAGTGATGTAATTCTTGTTTCATGGATTTGTATATAAAAATTTTCAGTAACTTACTTGGCTTCTTTGAAATAGCTTAGCCAAAAATTAACAAGTCAGGAAATGACAGATGCTGGCAAGGATGCGGAGAAAGGGGAACCCTCCTACACTGTTGGTGGGAATGCAAGCTGGTGCAGCCACTCTGGAAAATGACATGGAGATTCCTCAAAAAGCTGAAAATAGAGCTACCCTATGACCCAACAATTGTACTACTGGGTATTTACCCTAAAAATACAAACGTAGTGATCCGAAGGAGCATGTGCACTTGAATGCTTATAGCAGCAATGTCCACAATAGCCGAACTATGGAAAGAACCTAGATGTCCATGAATAGATGAATGGATAAAGAATATGTGGTATATATATACAATGGAATACTATGCAGCCATCAAAAGAAATGAAATCTTGCCATTTGTAACGATGTGGATGGAACTAGAGGGTATTACGCTTAGTGAAGTAAGTCAATCAGAGAAAGACAGCTATCATATGATCTCCCAGATATGAGGAAATGAAGATGCAACGTAGGGGGGGTTGGGGGGCAGAAAAAGAATAAATGAAACAAAATGGGATAGGGAGGGGGACAAACCATAAGAGACTTTTAATCTCACAAAACCTGAGGGTTGCTGGGGGGAGAGGGCTCAGGAGTGGGTGGTCGGGTTATGGACATTGGGAAGGGTATGTGCTATGGTGAGTGCTGTGAAATGTGTAAACCTGGCGATTCACAGACCTGTACCCCTGGGGATAAAAATACATTATATGTTAATAAAAAATTAAAAATTAAAAAAAAATAGCTTAGCCAGTGGGAAAAAGACTACAGTTGTGAATCAGACCTTTAGATTATGCCCATCCATGAAAAGATAGCATATTGTTTGTTTAAATTCTAAAGTATAGCCAACTTTAACAGATATTTTTAATGAATCGACTGCCAAACCAGATAGGACATAAAATAAGCCTTTATTTTAGACCTGAATTAGGCAATGAAAACTGAAGTTTTGGATTCAGATTCAAGAAACAGTTATAGAGGGGCACCTGGGCGGCTCAGTGGGTTAAGCCTCTCCCTTAGGCTCAGGTCATGATCCCAGGGTCCTGGGATGGAGCCCCGCATCAGGCTCTAGGCTCAGCAGGGAGCCTGCTTGCCCCTCTCTCCCTGCCTGCTGCTCTGCCTACTTGTGATCTCTTTGTCAAATAAATAAATAAAATCTTAAAAGAAAAAAAAGAAACAGTTATAGAAAGACCGTTATGTCTTTAGTATTTCTGTGCTTTTATCTAAAGTCAATCCTGGTAAGTCAGATTCATTTGGAAGGGCTTCCAAGGTCCTTAAACATGAAGACATGCTAAAGCCAAATTATAAAATCCTTGGTACACTTTAATATTTAAATTAACTAGTTAATAATTTTAATATAAAACCCCATAAAGCTATATAATTTTACTATTCATATCACAAATTATAAGATATATTTAAAACAATATAAAATTACCTAATAGTTCATCATAAGCCAAGGTGAGCCCATAATATTAAAAGGCTTTTGATTACATTCTTCTTTTCAAATGTCAGTTTATCTAATCATATGTGTAACCTTATTTGGAAATGATATCGAAACTCCACAGTTGAGGTCTTCCCAGGTGAGAAAGCCAGACCAAATGGCCCTTCTGATAACGCTTTCTCTGTTTAGCTCCTCCTCTGTGCCCTGGCCTCTTAGTTAGAGGATCTGGATTCCAGGCCAGAAATTGGAGCTTCTCCTTTGCCATTGACTTGCTAGTTACTTTTGCTTTGGATTATTCCTTGACTTTTTTTTCTACCAACTTTTTGATGTGTAATACATATCCTAAATGTGTAATTTGAAGGATTTTTGCAAATCAGATACATCTATTTAACCAGAAATCCTATCATGAACTGGAAAATTGCGTCAGCATCATCCCCATAGCTTTCCTTGAAGCCCCTTTCTTTCATTAGTTCCCCCATACTGATTACCATAAGGGTAATCACTATCCAGTCTTTCTTATTTTTCCCTCCTCTCTTTAATTAAGTAGTTTTAAAAAATGTGCTTTTTTGTTTGGCTTCTTTCAGTTTCATCTATATCACTATAGACAGTTACAGGTTATTCATAATTATTGATCAGTAATATACTCTTGGATGAAATACCACAGTTTATTTTTTCTACCTTTAATGGACTTTTGGGTAATTTCCAATTTTTGGATTTTACAAATAAAAATCCTCTGAATATTCTAGTACACGTCTTTGGAGTTTTATGTCATTTTTTACTGATTTGTAAGATCTTTTATTTATTTACTGGGTCCTTTGTCAGTCAGTATATTATGAAAATCTTTGCTTCCTCTGTTTGTCTTTTTACTCTCTTAATGGTTTCTCTTGATGAAGAGAAATTTCTAAATTGTCAATTTTTGCTTTCAGTTAGGACCTTTTGTGATTTTTTAAAGAAATCCTTGCCATTCCAACTAAAATCAAGATACTCTCCAATGTTTCCTTCTAAAAGTTTTATTGTTCTATCTTTCACCTTTAGATCTGCAATACCTGTGAAATTGACTTTGTGCATGGCGTAAAGTAGGGGTCAAATTACATTTTTGTCAATATAGAAATTTAGTTTATGCAACATCATTTATTAAAAAGACCATCCTTGGGGCACCTCGGTGGCTTAGTTGGTATTAAATGTCTCCCTTTGGTTCAGGTCATAATACTAGGGTCCTGAGACTGAGCCCCATGTTCGGCTCTCTGCTCAGTGAGAAGGATGCTTCTTTCTTCCCTCTGCCCTTCCCCTTGCTCTCTCTCTTTCCCTCTCAAATAAATAAATAAAATCTTAAAAAAAATAAAAAGACCATTCTTTTTCCAATGTACTTCAGTGTTCTCTCAGTTGTCAATCAGCTGACTCTATATGTCTGGGTCTATTTCTCTAGTCTAGGTCTATTTTTCTTTTCTAGTCATATATTTCTATATGACTGTCTATTCCATTGGTCAGTTTGTCTATCTTTGTACAGGTAACACATTCTCTTAGTTACTAATCTTTTATGAAAGTTCTTGGTATATGACAGTATAAGTCCTGCAGCTTTGTTCTACTTTTTCGGATCATTGTCAGCTGTACTTGGCCCTGCATCTTCATATTACTTTTAAAAAATCATCTTAATTTTCACATACATGCAAAATAAATGATGAATTAAAAAAAAAAAAAAAACCTGCTAGGATTCTTATTGGGATGGGCTTACGATGATTCTGTAGATTTTTCATTCTTTATTTTGCCTTCATTTTCAAGGGTATTTTCACTGAATATAGAATTCGGGGTTGATAATTTTTTTTGTTAAGCACTTGCATGCATAATGCCTCACATCCTAGCCTCATAGTATCTGAGAAGTGAGCTATTAATTGGATTATTATTCTTATATATGTAAAGTGTTATTTTTTTTTTCTTGTTGATCATAAGATTTGCTCTTTGTCTTTGGTTCTCAATTATACAGCTGTTGTAACTGAAAATGTCTGTCTTTCATCAGATTTGGGAACTGGAGACCATTACATCTTCAATTTTAAAAAGTGGGTTTTGGTTTTTTTTGCTTTTTTGGGTTTTTGTTTTGTTTTGTTTTTTTGCTATGCTCTCATTCTCATGTCAGTTTTGGACTATGATATATATAGAACTATATATTATCATCTAACTGGTCCCAGAGGCTTTGTTCAATTTTTTTTCTCCCTATTTTCATATTGAATAATTTCTTTTGATCTATCTTTAAGTTCATTTGCTTTTTCTTTTGTCATGTCCATTCTGTTGAGGTCCACCCATTGATTATGTTTTTTAACATATTATATATTTTTTTGGTTCTAAAATTTTCTTGTCTTTTCCTTTATAATTTTTATTACTCTGCTGAGATTTCATAGTCTTTTATTCAGTTGTGAACATATTTTGTTTTACTTCATTGATGTTAGTTAATAGCCACTTTTAAACTATTAACTTTTAGTACTAACACAGGACATCTTAGGGCTACTGTTAATTTATTTTCTTTTCTATTTTAGTGTGTTCCATTTATCTGGTTTTTCTTATCAGGCAATTTAAAAGTATATCCTAGAAATGGTAAGTGTTAAGTTTTTGAGATTCTGGATTCTGTTATTTTTCTCTGCTATGTGTTATTTCTTTTGTTCTAGCCTGCAATTATCTTATTGGAATTTTTTGTAGGATAAGATTATTTTAGAGCTGAACTAGGACAGCTCTGTGTTTGTCTTAGGGACATCTGAAAATCTGTCACCTAAGCTTGACTAAGAAAAGATCAGTGAGCTAACTGATAATTTATAATATGCTGTTGTAAATTCAAAAGTCCCCTGCAGGTGCCCAGGATTGACTTGTTTGTGGATGAATTATACCTGGCATGACCAGTTAAACTTTTGGCCTTGGCTTTTATACCTAAAAGAACATTAGAGGGCCCACTGAAAATTTCTGGGCAGGCCTCCTGAAACCAAGAGAAATCTTAGCAATTCATTCCCAAGATGAAATACATACTCATTTTGTAAGAATGGCAGAGCCTGGGGAGCTGTGTCTGGAGGTTTCACATACCCTTAGTGTTGTTTTTTGTATTGTTTTGGTTTTTTTGCTTTCCTAACCCCTCTGACCCTTCTCTTAAACCATATATCCTTTGCCTTCCATAAATGTCTTACATGAGTGTGCTCTGTGGAGTCTTGTAAATCCTTTCAATTAATTATCTAACCTGATAACTGCTAAAATTGAACTCTTAACTCTTTTTCTTGGGTGGCAGCATTCAATTACTATTGGCCAGGATCCTTCTAACTGTTCCATACATGTGTGATTAAGGTGTCAGTCAAAGAAAGATATGGGCAGGATAAATTTGAGCAACCCCTTTCTGAGAATTTTTTCCTTCCAAAATGTAGCTACTTTCTTCAATGGTCAAAATTTTCTGAGCTTCAGTCTTTTGATTCACCGGGCTGTTTTCCATCACAGCCTCAGTGCTTCTAGCCTCTGCACTTGGTCTCCAGCTGAAAGTTGCAAAAAATGAGTACTCACTTGATGGAACTCCATTTTTCTAGACAAGTACATAGTACATCTCATTCTGTTTACTCACCAATGCTGTAAGTAGCTCCTATTTGTATTAGGTCTAGATTTTATGGTTTTTTCTGTGGAGAATTCAGGCTGATTTGGTCTTACTCTATCATTATTGGAAGTGGAACTGCTCTCATGAGATTTTTAAACTACCGTCCTTTAAAAAAAAAAAGTTGTTTTAAAATGAAAAAATAGTGCTATATTTTAATTTGTTTGATACACAAGATTTATTCTGGAATGAGCTAATGGAATGTTTGGAATCAGAGAATTTAAAGGAGAGGCTGTCCTATCCTAAGAATAATTATGAATCCATTCGGTCAGAAAAAATATTTTACCAAAAAGTTAAGCTTCCTCAGTTGTCTGCTAATTCTAGCTAAGTGGTCTAATGATGTATTTGACTCACTACAGTCCAAGCATTATTGCATAATGACAAATAGATGCCAGTTACATCTATGGAGGAAAAAGAAGCTTGCTATATGTAATACATGAATATAATCCTTTCTTCCTTTTCACTATGTTATTATACCTTCTCAATTAATCCAATGAAGTAGGTATTGTATATCTGTTTAACAGATGATCGAACATATTCTGGGAAGTTAAGTAACCTTCTCAAAGTCACAGTACTACAATAAAGCCTGATCTATTAGATTTCTAAGTCTGAGCTCTTAGTTATATAATAGATGATTAACTACTGTGAGTTAATTTGTATTTATAAGGATGTGTATGTGTGCACATGTGTGTGTATGTGTGTGTGTGTGTGTGTGTGTGTGTGTATGCTTTTAGTATATTTTTAGTGAATTCCTGGCAGAGGGAAAAAGAGTACTATTGAAGGATAGTACCCTGGAAAATGCTAACAACTTTATAAATTTCTTGTGCATAATGGTATTAAATTTATCAGCAAATGAATATGGTTTTTATGAGGCATATAAACAAGTTTATATTAAACCATAATTGTTCAGTTTTCTTTAGTATTTTTAAAATAACTTTGCCCTATAGTTAATACCTCTGGAAGCACAATTATATTTTGTAGTATTGTAGGAAGACCTGTAAGGCAGACTGGAAAACTATGACCCACAGGCCAAATCCTGCCCACCATTTATTTTTGTAAGTAAAATTTTATGTGGTTATTTTATTGGAATGCAATCATGATTATTTTTGTACTTATTGTCTATGGCTGCTTTTGAGCTATAATGGCAGAAGTAAGTAGTTGTAGCCAATACACAATGACCATCAAACCTAAAATAGTCACACTCTGACTCTTAGCAGAGACAATCTGTCAATGCCTACTCTTAAAGTATCCTTGAGAGTCTCAAATTTTTATTAGTTTCCCATCCTCTGCCTTCCTTTTTTTTTTTTTTAAAGGATTTTATTTATTTAGTCATGAGAGAGACAGAGAGGGGCAGAGGGAGAAGCAGGCTCTCCACAGAGCAGGAAGCCTGATGGGAGACTAGAACCCAGCAGAAGGCAGATGTTCAACCGACTGAGTCACCCAGGTGTCCTAAAACTTTGCATTTTATTAATAAGGTATTTAAGATCCAAAGTGGCCTAGAAAACAAATGAATTATATATCTAGGACTAGAACTTTGAATAATTGTCTTTCTTTTTCTTTTCATTTCTTTCTTCTTCTTCTTTTTTTTTTTTTTCTTTTAGTCTCATGTTTATAGGAAGACATGGTTCTCTGATCTCTGTGTGAATTTTATTCCGGTCTTTCTCTAAATCATTTCCCACATGATGAATTATGTTTATAAGCTGGGGAAGTATTTCCTTCAGGTTCACAAACACAGAATCAAATCACAGAACAATCTGTTTTAAAAGGCTACATTTTTACACAAACAGTACATGATTTGGCAAGCTAATATTTAGAAGACCAATGTCAGTGGGTAGAAATAATTTGTTCACTTTATACCTGCTTTTCTCAAGTTACCTAACCTTCATATTTGGGGAAATTTTCAGTGTGTAATTGACCTATCTAAAGGTGGTTGCTGGTTATCATGCTGATTTCCAAAGCTTTCAGACTGATAGTAAAACATTTCAGAGAGCTAGTAATGATGTATTTAAGAAGAAAAATACTGCTATAAAAGGTGTCCTTATAATGTAGTATGTGCCTGAATTTGCCTTTTATGCTTCCAAACCGTAAGCTCTTATCTTAACATTGATTCCTTATAAAAAAAAACAAATGAAGGGGTGCCTGCGTGGCTTAGTGGGTTAAAGCCTCTGCCTTCAGCTCAGGTCATGATCCCAGGATCAAGCCCTGCATCAGGCTCTCTGCTCAATAAGTAAAATCTTAAAAAAAAAAAAAAAAATGAAGATTTGGATAGAAGACTTCAAGCCTTCTTTTTTTGTGAATATATGCTAAAACTCTATCTTTAGGCACATATCATGATAATGGGACATCAGATGCTGCTGCACAATGAAAAGCATTTTCATCATTAAAATATTATCTGAACATTATTCACAAAGGCTTTTACTTATATTGTTGGAATCCCTCTAACTTTAAATAGGCTCTAGAATTGGGTGCCACATTTGCAGAATATGACATTTTTAATTGGTGAACTTTATTAAATGCAGACGTTTGGGATCTGTGGCAGCAACTGCATGTATCTTAAAGATTTAAGGGTCAAAATTGTTCAGGAGGATAATGATGAGGCAGCAGAAGGCTCTCTGAAGACAAAGAATAAGCGGACACCCTGCAACCCCCCTCCCACCACTCCTGGGTGGGACATGTGTGACATTCTTCCAGGAATCTCCCAACTATCTTAATGTTAATCCCTTGCTAGAGGGGAAAACAACCGTAACTTGACAATGGCACAGCTTCTGGTATCTTGTAGGTCTTCTTTAATCCTTTTAAAACATCACTTTTCCATACTTCCCCCAACCCACAGCAGCTCTTTCTGCCTGTGGATCCTGTCTCCATGATTTAATAAAACCAACATTCTGCACCAAAAAATAAAATAAAATAAAATAAAATAAAATAAATAAATCTGATTGTGAGTCTGAAGCACAGCAAAGTCCCTTAAAGTATTGAAGAAACAGTTTTCATCTGACAATCTAGAAAATTGAGTTCCAATCTTGGCTATCCTGTTAAGGTATAATGTGTCCTTGGATAAGTCACTTCAGTAGCAAACAGGGTAGAAGCCTGCTTTTGAAAGCTCTTGCCTTTCTCCAGAGTTGTCCAATTTCTTGAGTTTTCTAATCTGTGAGACAGGGATGATAATATTGTCCACCTTGGAATTCTTGTGAGAATTAAGATCATGTAGATAAAGTGTTTAATACAGTACGTGGCACATAGTAAGAACTCAGTAAAAGTTAATTTATTAGACTTATTACGATCATTATTAGTACTGCTACCAAAATGACTTAGAACTATAATTCAGGATAATAGACATACAATTTTACCCCTACAAAACCAAGAAAGAGCTGGCCTTTTTCATTTGTTCATTTAATCTTCCATTTATTTTAACAAATTATCATAGTTAGCTGCCAGGATCCAGGCACTGAACTACCCTTGCACTGAGGATACAATGTTGAATATTATGGAGTCTCCCACCTCAGGAGACTTATATCCCACTGGAAGATAAAGACCAAAAAACAAACTCCATATGCCTATAGTTTTCCCTTTGAAGTACAATCACTTCACTAAGAAAATAAACTGACAATACTATGGGACAACTCTAGAATCCTGTTCTTCCATAATGAAACACGAAGTATTGCTCGGGCTCAAGCACTCAACGAGGGAGAGAAATAATGGCTCTTTTCAACAATTTGCTGTATCATTTTGGCATTATCATAGAATTTATATCTACCTTGTGGAAAGAATAGTAATCAAGCAAGCTGCTGCTTTTATTTAAAAAAAAAAAAAAAAGCTTAAACACTTGGTAAAAAGACATTTCACCCACCTCCACAAAGACAATAATAATTTCCATTAGATAGTTTTATCCCTTTTCTTGAGTAGTGTGGTACATACATATTAAACAAGTTTGTACTTTTGGAGAACTTGTTGCTGTGAGAGTAGTTTAGATAAAATGAGCTAGGAGTGTTTAGTTAAACTCCCCTCGGTCTGGTGGCACTCATTGTCTTTGACATCTAGAAGAGGTTTTATAATCCTGTTGCTATAATTTTAAAGACTTAATAAAATTGTTGTTAATAGCTTTTTCATCATTTAAACTGCCTTCCCTTGAGAATTCCATTACTACTTCTGAAAATTCCTTATAACAGTATGGGGAATTGGGAAGGAGGATAAGAAATGTTTAGATGATCATGAACATACACAATATGAAAGCTTATTTTATTACAGATAACACAAAGAATATTGAGAAAGAGCCAGTTAAGAGATGACATGCTTATTGTTCTATACACTAAAACTTATTTTTTCTACAAGGTAAGTTAAATGAAAATTTAGAGTGAACATGCTTGCTTTTCCTATCAGCTCTTTCTTCTTCAAGTTTCAATTAGAGAGATTTCCCTAGGGGGAATATATAGTTCCTACATACACAAAGTGAAGCAATAGATTAATATATATATATATATATATATATATATATATATATATATATATATATATATATTTGTAACATAGAAAATAAAAGTTAGAAAAACCTAGCAAAAGATTAATTTGGATTACATAGAACTGCATCATTAACAGTAATAGATAAATAGGCAAAGTATAGTAACTAAGAAATCAAAATGATTAACACATTTAAAAAATTACCACCACTAGTAGTTTAAGAAATGTAGATTAAAATAAAATAGCATTTTCTCTATAGAATTAGTAGAGATTATAAATAGCATGAAACACTAATAATAGGGTGCGATGACACCACTATTCAGTGCTTCTGTGTGTAAAACTTAGGTTTTGTTTTTTTTTTTAAGATTTTATTTATTTATGACAGAGAAAGATCACAAGTAGACAGAGAGTCAGGCAGAGAGAGAGAGGGAAGCAGGCTCCCCGCTGAGCAGAGAGCCCAATGCGGGACTCGATCCCAGGACCCTGAGACCATGACCTGAGCCGAAGGCAGAGGCTTTAACCCACTGAACCACCCAGGCGCCCCAGGTTTTTTTTTATAGTAACTTATAAGGGACATCTGGGTGGCTCAGTTGTTGAGTGACTGACTCTTGATTTTGGTTCAAAACGATCTCAGGAACCTGAGCTCTGCATTGAACTCCAGAGCTCAGCATAGAGTCTAAGCTCAGCAGGGAGTCCACTTGATAGTCTTTCCCTCTGCCCCTCCCCCAACTCACTCAAGCGCGCGCGCGCGCGCACGCTCTCTCTCTCTCTCTCTCACTCTCTCTCTCAAGTAAAGCTTTAACAAAAAGTAATTTAGAATAAAACATCAATCTTAAACATTTTACATTTTTGTATTAGTGTGGTCTAGGACGGTTGCAAGAAAACCATACTGAAACCATACTATACCTGCTTAGGTCAAAAGGCAAATCATCCTAATTTCAGGATGGAATCTGCTACTAAAATTATGTTCTTAGGAATCTCTAATCTCTTAAAACTAACTTCTGGGTTTTCTCTATCCTTTGTGTTACCTTCATACTAAGGCAAGCTCTCTCCAGTGGTGACTAGAAAATTGGGCTTATCACACCTGGTTAGCAAAATCCCTAATGAAAGGGAGTAACTTTTCCACACTAGTTCCTGGAAGAACCCAAGAGTGAGTCTTCTTGTCTGAGTTGGGCCTGACATTCAGTCTTGAACCAGTCACTGTAGCCAGGGAAGTAGATGCCCTAATTCCCAGCCTGGAGTCCTGTACGCACCTTGGAACTAGGAATGGACTTGGCTTTAACCTAAACATCTTGGGATAGACGGTGATTCTCCAAAGGGAGGTACTGTCACTAAAAGGAGGGGAAATTAAAGCCATTTAGGAAAAACTAAATAGTTATTCTAGGGATGCCTGGGTGGCTCTGTTGGTTTAGCATCTGCTTTCAGCTTGGGTCATAATCCAGGGATCCTGGAATAGAGCCCCATGTCTGGCTCGCCGGCTCAGTGGGGAATCTGCTTCTTCCTCTCCTTCTGCCCTTCCCTCTGCTTGTGCTCTCTTTCTTTCTCTTGCTTTCAATAAATAAAATCTTAAAAAAAAAAAAAGAAAAAAGTTACTCTAGTACAGTTTAGCCCTTTAATAACACTGTGACTCAATGCTATGAAATAATAGATGAAGATTTACCCTTCTTTTTAAATTTTCTTTTAAAGATTTTCTCCATTCATTTGTGGTGGGCAGGAGAGAGCCAGCAACCATAAGCAGCGGGAACAGCAGGCCATAGGAGAAGCAGGCCCCCCGCTGAGCAAGGAGCCTGATGCCCTACTTGATCCCACTGGGATCACAACCTGAGCTGAACGCAGATGCTTAACCTACTGAGCCACTCAGGCATTCCCAGATTTACATTTATTACAGCTTAAGTTCTAAAGCTTTAGCAAAAAAGCAGAGAACAACAACAAAAAAACCTTTGAGCAATCATATTGCCCAACAATAGGGAAATTGTAAGTTAAGAAATATAAAATTTTTGGGGGAGTCATTAAAATGATATTTTCAAATGGTTTTTAGTGCTTATGGGGAAAGGACATTTTTCAATATAAAGCCCTAAAAGCAGAATAGAAGATGATATATACAGTACGATCCCATTTGTAAAAAGTGCACAGGAAAAAAACTTGGGAAAATCTATTAAAATAATAATTAGCCCCCCAAAACCGCTGGAATTCATGTATTCATAAAACAAATTTTTTTTTTAAAGATTTTATTTATTTATTTGACAGAGAGAGAGAGATCACAAGTAGGCAGAGAGGCAGGGGAAAGCAGGCTCCCTGCTGAGCAGAAAGCCTGATGTGGGGCTTGATCCCAGGACCCTGAGACCATGACCCGAGCCGAAGGCAGTGGCTTAACCCACTGAACCACCCAGGTGCCCCAAACAAATATTTTTGAGATGTCTATTTGATGGCATGAATTTTTATTCTGAATACTATCATCTCCATAATTTTCATATTTTTACATATGTTACAACAAGCAACTGAAAGGTATACTGCATTTAAGTTGAAATTCTAATAACCCCACTTAAATCCTTACGATGTTCCAAAAGTCATTGCACAGCACTTTCAGGTACACGGTCTTATTCAATGTGGCTCTCAGGAAATCAGTTGTCAGTTCTAGCTGCTCCATGTGAGTATTGTTCTTCTGCCGAAGCCATAAATAAAATTTGTTGATTGACAGAGTGATTCCTTTGTTCATTCATCCGACCACTTATGAATTGCTAGTGGGATTACAAAATAACCCCTAAAGGAATTTCCTAAAATTGGGTAGGTAAAAAAGCTTATAAATTTTCATGGGTCAGTGAACAGGTTTTTTCAATGATTACAATATATTAATTATACTTTGCTTTAAGTAAATGAAGAACTAAATGAATGTCAGCCTTTCTGTCAGAGCCATTGTGTGTGAAGTGGTTATGCTTGTATACAGTAGCATTCGACTGCAATCATAAAAATCATTTATGTGAACCATCTTTCTGCATAATTTTGGAATTACTGAATCTTATTATGAATGTTTAAATATATTATTGGTGTTAAATATACTATAGATACATTACATATATTCAGAGTTCATTTATTTTCTGCACATTCATTTATGAATGATTTTTATTCATTCTTCTGGCTCAGGTGGAATAAAGGGTTACAAAGTTTTCAGGCCAAAGGATTTTCTGGCAAGAATTCGTGGCTGCCATCCCCTGAAACTTCAGCTCATGAGAGAACACTATGGGGGGAGGTAATGCCTTCAAGGCTCAGAGGGGATTGCTGTGGCCAGCTTTCATGAGGAAAAAAAAAATACGCAGAGGTTTCCAGAGCAAATTCTGCTGGAAGAGAATGCAGAATGGCCTTGAAGGACAGCTGGAGGCAGTAATCTTGATTGTGTAAGGCTGACAGGATTAGTATGTAAGGGTGCTGCTGGGTGATGGTGAAGAGATTCAACAGATGACAAGAGAAACTTTCTCTCAGTTTTACTGTAACCCTTTTTATTAGTACTTATTATTTAATTTATTATTAACTTGGGATGTTGATTTTCCATGTATTGGAATAATTATTTTGGAGTTAGATACATGTTTTTATCATATATCACTTCTAGGCATGTACTCAAAGGAAATATAAGCAAAATATGCTGATTAAAATATTATTAAAACCTCCTCACACTCAGTGTCCAATTCTTTTGAGAGATTCAGAGTCACTGATACCCAGTTTTTCCTTAAAATATCACTCTTTATGCTGTTAAGGTATTTGTGATTTAGCATATTTAACTCTTTAATTGTGAAATATAACATATATAGAAAAGAATATATAACATTTATCAGTACAGTTCAGCAAATAATTAGAAAATGACCCCCTATGTCAAAAGAATGTAATGTGTACCCCGGAAACCTAGCATGTGTTCTGTCCTACTCCTACTCCTTAGAGTAACTACAGTCTGTTTTAATGATAATCATTTCCTTGCTTTTCTTGCATTTTTACCAACTGTATTTGCATCTGCAGCTCCCAAACCCCTACCCACCCCATCCTGCTCCCACCCTTTCTGTATTACAATGGTTTCTGAGTTAGATTTCAAGTACCTGGGTGTCCCCTGGAGTGATAAAGGGGGAGGAAGGACAGTAATTGGTAGATGGTGTTGAATATGGTCCCTGGGAAGTCAAATCCATCCAGAGCTGCAGGGGGATTTAAGGTCACTTTTATATAAATAGGCTCTTCCTAGACTTGAGATCAAGAGCTAGTTAGTCCATTCAGTCTCTTGGTTAAGAGTCTGAACTAAAGGGGTGCCTGGGTGGCTCAGTGGGTTAAAGCCTCTGCCTTCCACTCAGGTCATGATCCCAGGGTCCTGGATGGAGCCCCGCATCAAGCTCTCTGCTCAGCAGGGAGCCTGCTTCCTCCTCTCTCTCTGCCTGCCTCTCTGCCTATTTGTAATCTCTGTCTGTCAAATAAATAAATAAAAAATATTAAAAAAAAAAAAAAGAGTTTGCATTACATAGTCGAGTATGCCACTGGCCTCTGATTTGATTGTCTGTGATAACCGTGGAAGACTGTCTATAAAGGGTCACAAAACAGGCAGATTTGTGCTGCAAAGACCTGGAGTAGTTTTTGATCAGGCCAGAGGGGAGGTACTGCATGCTTCTTACTTTGGCTACGAATGCAAAACAAGAAGGTGACGATGGCTCCCTGTCTAAACCCAGAGCTTAGTGTGTCCAGATAACTTAAGAGTCATTATATCTGCCATTTACTGATGTCAAACACCATTCTTAGTGATTTACATACAATAGATCACTTTGTACTAAACCCTATAGGATAGGTACTATTAAATAGATGAACAGACTTTTTTTTTTTCTTTAACAAATGAAGGAGCTAAGGCTTTGAAAATTTATTTGTACAAGATCTCACAGCTAGTAAATGTCAGTTAGTAAATGTCTGAGCTCAAATTCATGCTTAAACTTTCAGGGATGGTTCCTAAAATGCTGAAGGAACACAGATGAATTACACTTGATAGTGGTAGGTTTTCATTTCCATCTTCATGAAATGTGACCTCATGTGTTTTCTTAAAGTTTGATTATGTTTCCAAAATATGTTTAGTTTTGGCAGTTGAGAGGATGGGGCATAGATAATATGTTCAGTACCGTACTCAAATTCCCATTACCACCCTGCTACTGAAGAATGGGGAACTTTGTCCCTGCAGCTGCATTTACAATATTTACCACGAGAGGGAGGAATCAGACCATGGAGAGTGGCAGCAAGTCCACTAAAGACCACCTTGGCCACTTCTTGCTCTTCATTGGCAGCTGAAGTAGAATGAGTGTGAAATTGGAGAGGGATTTGTTAATAAAAACAGAAGTCTTCTTATTATCTGGAAGAGATGATTTCACAACCCCTGTAAAGAGAAGAGTCAGCTCCTGGAACCTCAAAGTGAGAACGGTTAACATGCTTAGTATCCTAAATTTGAGGATCCCTAGTAGTACTCTAGAAACCAGTAGCTCTCTTCCCCCCCAAAACTGTGATGATCAAAATGTCTCCAGAAATTGCCAAATGTTCCCTGGGGCAAAATTGCTTCTGATTGAGAACCACTATTTTAGGGATCCAAAATGTCCTGAAGACTCCAGGTCTCAAAGATAATAAAAGATCCTCCCTTCCTGGTGAATGGGGAATATGGGTCTCTTGGGTTTCACAATTCAAAGCTATGAATAGAAAGGATAAGGCTAGCCCCAGTTCATAAAAGAAGTAGAGACAAAGGATAACAGCACAATGCCAGGCAAAGTGGTTAAGGAAGCAAGAAACAGCTTGAAACTTTACAATTATTGGGGGAAAAGAGTAAGAAATCAAGCAAAGCAATGAACTAGAGATGATGTTAGCCAAGAAGGAGTTATCACACTCAAGAAACAAAGCATTCCACAAGAGCAGACCTCTTACGAGATAACTGCATGGATGGGGGAAGAGCTATTAAATTCTTAGAGCCAGTTAAAATTCTTCTTTCCAAACCTCCTCTTTGAGTATTTTCTTTCTCACTTACTCATACTCGCATCCTTTGTTCAATCATGCCAGAAACCTTGGAGTTATTCTTTAATTTAAATATTAATTTTTCTATCTGTTAGAGATATCCGGGACCCATGAGACCTTGGTTACATTGAGGGTTGTAGGGAACACGGCAGTAGTCTGGCAACAACTTCTTTACTTGAAAATATGGTGACCACAAACAACTCAAAAGAAATTTAATCAAGAGGAAAGAACCAAACTCATAATATACAACTTACAGAGTACATGAATTTGAAGTGCTATGTGTTCTATAACGCCATAGAGGGGCTCTTATACTTTCAAGAGCTCTGTTTTTGACAAAAGTAATATCATGTCTCCTGGGTCTTGACACGAACCGGTCACTGTTTGGTGGTTCTGGTAGGTTAAGGTCTACTCTCTGGTACAAGTAGCTCTGTCTAAGCTATTCATTCACTTCTTCAGAGGTCTTTTGCTGAAAGGATGATATATAGATCCATCCCGCCTAGTGACGAACTCTTTCTGTTGAAAGTTATGGTTTCCTATACTGAGCCAATAAAAACCATTAGAGGGCATTATTATTATTATTATTTATTATATGCGATTAATATTATAATAATACACACATTATTATTACGTATTATGTTACATTCAAGGGCATCTGACTCAAACACCTTCCAATTGTTTGCTGGAGTGGGTCATAGAAAGCAGGATTTGAGAAATGTTTATTAATTGAATGTATGAAGCTATGAATGAATGCTTACTAATGCATACTATTAGTATGCATGAAAGCCATGCATACTAATATTGCATAATAATGAATGTATTATTATTATTAGTTGAAGCATCCAATCTACAAGGACTCTAAGTATTAACTACTAACAACTCAAAGCTTCCCCTTTCTTTTTCCAGAGAATTGCTTTAGATCAAGTGGTAGCCAGGACCACACCACCTATTTTGGAGACTATATCCTCCCAACCTTGGCCAATGACAAAGAAATCCAAAAGTCAGCCCTCTTATGTCAGGGTGAGTGAAATATGTGGTGTAGCTCATGTTCCAGAGCTTCTCCATGGGATCAGACTGAAACTGTTGCTCAACATCCTTGATAAGCTTCATTTTTCCCCCTGCCTTATTCTTCTGCCTTCACTTTGCTTCTCCAGAGAAGACTCCCCCAATAAAGTGGGAATTTCCAACTCCAGCTCCTCTTCTATGGACCCGAAGTTGTTTTGAAGTCACTACTCTCATCTCACTTTAAACTTTCTTTTAAGCTCAAAGTTAGCCGTGTAACTTTTTGGGTGACAGTAATGTAATGGTCAGATCTCAGGATTGGTATTGGTAGAATGGTAGAATATTACAGCTGAGAAAGAAATTAGCTAGCTTACGTTCTTATTTTATAAATGAGTTCATTGTAGCCCAAAGGCAAGATTTTCTGAAGGTGATACAGTTAATGACTAGCAAAGCTGGAACAGAATCAGATTTCCAGTCTCCCATTTTAGAGCTTTCTCCAAACATCTCTTCCTATTAGTCACTGTGCTCACATGAGGGAATCTTAAGTTGGGTGCTATCCAAGCAAGTTGGAAGAAATGCCTTAAACTCTCAACATCCTTGAAATATTATTTTATATATATGTTAAGAACAATGTGACTGTAGGATGATTACTACCTAGATATTTATAGTTTTTTAACCCTCTATAAAATTTTACTAAATTTTCTCACTAGGGCTAAATAAGTTAATAAGACAAGATTACATCTTCAAGAAGTTTTGTAGGGGAGGCTGTCAAAAAAATAAGGGGGCTACGTTAGTGTTACAGGAAATCTGTGGAGCCAGAAAGGCAATAATTAATCTCATTTGGCAGAGGAGGGGGAAACCTCCAGAGGAGATAACATTTGAGATGGTTTGTGGAGATTAGAATTTTGATACATAGAGAAGAGAAAAGGGCGTTGTAGAAAAATGCAGTGGAATGTGCAACAGCACAGGTAGGAAAGTTTGGGCTGTGGAAAGCCTTTCTGTGTGGCTGAAGTAGGTACTTCTTGAGAAGAGAGGCTAAGAGTTTGTGTGAATGGAATTACTGTGAAGAGTGTGGGATGCCATACCCAATGCTTTGTCTCTTAATTATAATGCCTCTCCATTCCTTCCCCGATTTTCACCTCCATAAATTGTTTATATTTTTCTTTAGTTCTCATGGGAGTATGGCACCATGATGAATGCTTCTGGTATGCGCTTATATTAAATTAGAGAAGGCAGAGAGGAGAAGAAGCCTGCTACTTTCATCTCCATCTCTTTTCTTGGGCATTAATGAAAAGAAATAAGATATACAATTGGGAGATAAAACGGTAGCTTCAACAAAAAGATTAAACTGTCAATCCCTTAGCTAATCAAGAAAAGAAACTAACATATTGAGCATCTAGGATGACTACTAAATTTGTTAAGCACTTTAGAATTGCCTAATTTAATTCCCACAAATTACTACATGAGATCTATAGCTGTAATTACCTCGAATATAAAGATAAGAAACCTCAGGCACCGGCATTCGGTCACATGGCCAAGGTCACAGACTTGATGTGGAATGCTCTGTCATCGTTTCGTCTGTGCCACAGGCTTCCCAGGAAACACTAATGGTGCACACCGAGTGGCTGGAAGTATAGCCTCCGAGAGTTAGCCACTGAAATCCTGGGGGTTCCTTTTATAAAAGAAATAATTGAGAAGTTAAAAGAATTAAAAGACGAAAAGGGGGAGAAAAGACAGGAAGAGTAATAGAGATAGGAAAGGGAGAAAGAAAAAGGGACAATAAAGATATGTTTTAAAAACATTGAGTTGATTATAAATATTCTTTCTACCAAGGTATTAAATATATAAATGCATCACACCTTTCAATATATAATGGGGGAAAAAATCCCCAAAAAACATTTGATAGTTTAAAATATAGATGTACATATATGCATATACCTATTTTGATGTTTGTTTTACATAGACTTAAATTATGAAGTAAAGTTCAACAAAAAGAAGACCTTGAATGGAATAGTCACAACCTTTGGTAATAATGTAAATGCCTTTTAAAAATTCACCAACTAAAATGCTTTAAGACTATTCCCAACAAAATATCATTTACATTTCAAATCCATTAAAATCCTTTATTTTTCTTAAAAGAATATATTGAATCATTTTGAAATGCTCTCATCCATATGTATAATAATGATAAATAATTTATTTCTTAAAACATTAGCTTTTTCCCTGTGGATTAGCATTGCTAAGTTAGACTTGGCTCTGGAATGCAACAGGAAATATTAGATTTCAGACGTTCAGAGGAAATTTTCTGCCCATGCATGGTGGATAAACACACATTATACTATTTACATATATTGTATTTCTTCTCTCTCCCACTAGGGAAAACAAAGCCTATAAATTGTATTTATACTGTTAGCAATGGAGTCTTTGTGTAGTGAACCTTACAGAGCATCAGGTGTTTTTCTCCTTGGGTCCTTAAACTGAAACTTAATTGTCCCATGTCACATCTGTTCACATCAATCACATTACATTATTTTCCTTACAATGTGTTCTTCGAGGTGATATGATTGATGTGACTAAATGTGATGGATCAAAAAGGTCTGTTAGGCACTTCAGAAAATTTCAAAATCTCAAGCCTGCAAGCCAAGGAATCTCTGTCGATGCATAATTCGGTATAAAGTTAAATTTGGAAGGGCAACACAGTTCATCAGATTAAGAATTTTTGACAGTGATTCTTGACAAACTACTTTTTGATGATAAAGAAAAGTATGAATAATTTGCTAGGGCAGAGTCAAGGTTAGGGAGTCATTACCTTGTTGTAAATCACATAAATTCAGGGATGAATCCATGTGGAAAAGTATTTGCAGTTGGAAGACTCTGTTTTGAATCCCAGCTCCTCATGTTCCAGTTACATGACCTTGGAGATATCTCTTTAATTCTATGAACCACAGTTTCTCATCTGTATCATCTATCAAGGGAGAGTATCATGAGAATAACAGGAAAGAATGTACCTAACATAACGCTATAAATTACTAGGTATCATCTCAAGACTCCACAGTTTTGTTAAAGTCTGCACTGAGTAGGAATCAAATTATTTTAAAACACAGAAAGAGTAACAGTTAAAGTAATTAGGTCTTTGATGCCCAGGAGCACCTCTAAGGTAAAAGGAAGTCATGGAGGGGGAGGGGAATGCCTCATGTTCAGAATCCTCATATGTCTAATAACTACTTATCTGTTTGACCACCCATACATTGAAGCAGTTGTCCAAAGTCTGAGGGATCATTCTTGGTGAATATGTTCTCTTGTCAGCTGATGTATTCTCCACTTAAATTTTTACCAGAATTATATGGTCTTTATAAACTTGAAACTGGAAAAGTTGTATCACTATTAATAGAGACTTCCAAGTAGGATTGTGGCTTGGAATTTTCTCTTTCCTACATTCCATTCTTGCCAAAGACATCTGATCAGATTCTGTCAGTGACTTTGGGTTCCTCCTTGACTTATTTTCATACGTAGCCCGTTATAAAATAAACTTTTAGCTATAATTTAGCTGTAACATTTTAGCTGTCTGTAATTTTTTATTATTTTTTAAAAAGATCGTTTATTTATTTATTTGAGAGAGAGAGAGAAAGCATAAGTGGAGGATCAGGGTGAACAGGGACAGAGGGGGAGGGAGAAAAAGACTCCTTGCTCAGGGGGCCCCGATTCTGGTCACAGTCTCAGGAACCCAGGCCTCTGACCTGAGCTGAAGGCAGATGCTTAACAGGCTGAGCCACTCAGGCACCCTGTGTAACTGTAATTTTTTAAAGCAAATTGTATCTGTAATAAACATCAGACACATGGGCCTAGGCCGACTAAGGAGCTGTATACTAACTAGAAGTTGGAGCTGAAGGAGGAAAGGTACTGTCTGGACAGTGAAATGTAGGGATAAGAGTCCTTGCTGAGGAATCAAGACACTTGTATTTGGCAAAGAAGGCCAGCTCTCTGCTAAGGTCAAGTGTGGTTAAAATTGCCCTTCTTTTTTGCAGCTTTAGCTTTGGCAAAGACACTTACCTTGTCTGAGCTTCAGTCCTTCCATGTACGACATCTTCTGCAACGTAACTTCTGTCTTGTGAGGTAGCAAATGGACTCCACTACAACTAGAGTGTGTAGAGTAAGAGCTTTAAGTCTCCTAGATAGGGAGAAAAAAAACCCCAAACACAAAAAAGCCTCTATAAACCAATTTTAACCCACTTCAACTTGAAGCAATAGGGTCCTATAATTTAATTTTTCTCTTTCGGTAAAAACCCAGTTTATCTTGCATTATTCATAATCTTTCAGGATTCTGCTTCATTTTTGGGTTCCTTCCAAGTGATATGTTTCTGGGGAAAGGGGTTACTGGACCTTAGGACATGCAAAGAATTGAGGGAAACAGGATCTCCTCGGCTTCAGCTTGGTCCTTAGGAATGCACTGGCAGTTTATTTCATTTCTGGGCTGTACCCACTTTTGAAATTCAGTGCTGACAATTATGACAATGAGTTCATTCTCTCTTGGTCTTCAACTCAGTGAGGACCTGATGTTCTCTCTATATTGACTTGGTCTCAGCTTGACACTCCTTAGGGCTATCTAAACTTATAAACTCCAGTCAGAGTGCTATGTTCTTCAATCTCTAGCTTTGAGAACACTCATCCTTACACAGTAGCTGCTTTTGACAAGCTCCCAGCTAGAATTCAGAGTTGCCGCCAAGTTTACTTGGCATGGTATGTCTCTGGTTCTGAAAGGTGGGTCTCCTTTCAGAGTTCCAAAGAGAATTAACAGGACTCTTGCATTTGAAATTTACCCTAACTTGCCTTCTCTGGGAAGGAGATTAGAGAAGGTAGATCAGGAGCTACATGTTTTAGTTCCAAGACTTCCTTTCTCTCTCTTCTGTCTCAAAAACCACCCCCCACCACCATACCCAAGGGGAAGGGCTTTCCTTTTACTTCCTCTATATCATATTTTCCTTCTACAGTAGGACTGCAAGACATCCTAGTTATTATAAGTAGAAGAATATTTTTTTTTCTACTCTGTGGGAGAAATCCTATGATCTGGTCTATCAGATTGGATGGATTGGGTTATTAAATGTCCAAATAATATTTGTTAGATTACTATTTGTTATTTGCATTGTTTAGACCATTTAAATAAAAATGAGCTGAGCCAAAAGTGAAATATAAACACCTTATCTTTCCACAGAAATGTTCTTTATGTGCTATTATTTTGCTTTATTGTTTTTCTTAGAGTTCTAGGTACTTCTTTTTAATTCAACCATGTGTCCATCTGAGTTTCATCAGGAAAAGAAGAAATCATTTTCAGTATTCACAATAAAGGGAATTTTATGTATAGAATTGGAATGCAGGCAGAAGCTGAGAAGCTAAAAGAGTGTAGTGCAGTGGAGTAACTAAAAAAAATAGCAAAAAGTCACTGGCACCTCTAGGCTAAAGCGAAAAAAGAAAGTGGTATTGCTGTATACCAGGTTCTGAAGCCACGGCTTCCATGTCCAAATAGAGCTGAAACCAATAAAGAGACACTAATATTTGCTAATGAAGCTCCCCAAGATAGAGAAAGAAGAAAATAAACCACCTGATTTTTCTCCCTTTCCTCTCCTTTAAATGGTCACCAGTGGCTTCAGTCATAAGCTTATTGCAATGGTCTGAGTGTTTGTGTCCCTGTACTACCCTTATGTTAAAATCCTAGTGATCTCTGATAGCACGGGGGAGAGAGCAGCCTTTGGGAGGTGATTGAGTCATGGGGTGAAGCCCTCAAGAATGTAATTAATGCTCTTATAAAAGAAGTCTAAGAGAGTGCCCTTGTCCCTTCGACCATGTAAGGACAGAAAAAGAAATCTGTGACGGCAAAGAGGGCCCTCATGCAACTATGCTGATACTCTGGTCTTGAAGTTCTAGCCTTCAGAACTGTAAGAAATAAATATCTGGTCTTTATAAGCCACCCAGTCTGTTTTCTTGCTATAGCAGCCTGAATAGACAAAGGCACACAGTAACATAGAGGCCTCTAAGAGTCAGTCTTCAGGGGCCATCCCTCTTAAAATACAGAGTAGAGCCGGGGAATGGCAAAGAATGCATCCGATAGCAAGCAGGACCAGGAATGGCACAAACCACTTTTCTAAAATTCCTTTCAGCATTTTCTGATGCACTAGGGGCTGTAGTCATTTCATCTTTGGGAAGTAGTCTCTCCTGGGGGTTTCTGAAGTCTCTTACCAGCTCTAACTGGATTGGACATCTATGAGGCTTGGTTGGCAGTGGTCATCCTGGGATCACCCTGCACCTGAGGATTCCCTTTGTCTTTCTCCTGAGCTGGGTTTTCTATTTTCCTTAACCCCATCTTTGTCCTTCTAGGTTTATCTGTTCAGTTGTTCAAGTATATTTTCTAGTAGCTTTCTGAGAAGTGGTAACCAGAAAGCATGTTTTGAGGAGTTTTATGCTATAAAATATCTAAATATTTTTATTCTTTTCTCATTCTTGATTGATGGTTTGACTACATATAGAATTCTCGGTAATAATTCCATACATACCACAATATGTGCCAACTTTCCATGAGAATTTTGAATGTGTTATTCTGTTGCCTTTTATTTTCCACTGGCTATTGGAAAGGCATTCTTTTTTGGGGGGTGCATGTGATTTTGATTGCTGAAATGGGTAATACATGCATGGTCCAAAGTTCAGAGGCAACAAAACGCTAACTGAGAAAATGAAAGATGACATCAGCTGCCTCCATTTCGACCTTAGTCTGTACTTTCTAATTGATTAAATTCCTTCTTTCCAGCTTATCTTAAGTCAGACAAAAGACCCAGTAGGCAAAGCATCCCCTGATGCAACCAGACCTAGACTTTCAAGCAATGAGGACTTCCCCAAACTATCAAGACCCTGAAGGACTGGGATGACTGGGTGGCTCAGTTAAGTGTTTGCCTTCAGCTCAGGTCATGATCCCAGTGTCCTGGGATCTAGTCCTGTATGGGGCTCCTTGCTCAGTGGGGAGTCTGCTTCTCCCTCTGCCTGCCATTCCCTCTCCTTGTGTGCACATACTTGCTCTCTGACAAAGAAATAAATAGTGACCTTTAGCTTATATTTTCCTTTATAAATCTAAAAGTACTTCCAGCACTTTGGAGACAGTTTTTGAGACATTAGTCTACTATCTTCCTGATGTTGGCTTCACTGAAATAAATCCCTTTCTTGTTTCACTACCACTTGTCTCTCTGCCTTTGGATTTTGTCAGAGGCAAGTGGCTGAAACTTGCCTGTTTGGGAACCCCAGAGCCAGGTGTTTCTGCATTCCTGTGCCCCAATTTCAAAAAAGTAAGTCTTTCTCACATTCCTTTCCCCAAGTCAACTGGTTTCCTATCCTCAGAGTTTCAAGCTCTGTTACCAGCTTCTAATAATCTCCGACTACTGAAGGTATTCTATGTACATGTATATTTACATATCAGTTTATCAACACAAATCTTCTCATTTGTATGTGAGTATGTGTTTTAGGTATCGCACTCTGCAGGAATCAGACATCTTTTGCTAAGATACTGGTTAAAAGTGAGGTGCTTTAATATAATGATTCGTGTTAACCTAGGTCATTTATTCATTGACATATCATTCAGTCTCTGTCATAGATTGTAAGTATTTATAGATTTCTCAACAAAAACAATGGTTCCATTAATTTCAAAATGTTATCTGTTCACTCTGGAGAGAAGAGTTGATACATAGACCTTCATATATTCTTGGTTTCATTTTTTTGAATCTACTGAATGCCTTCTTTCTGGTACATCTTTACTCCCTTCAATATAACCTAGGAATTCTCTTCACTTTTCTTATTTGTTTTGTCCCATGTATTCTTACTGGTTTAACTTCTCTTATGATTTGAACTATATTTTTGATATTCTTCTGTTTCTAGCACAGAGCTTCTAAAACCCTAGGAATTTCCTGGATAGAAAGCCATCAAGGTGTCTTTTTTTATGTCAATGAGCTGACTTTTGGAAAGCTGCTGAGTATGGCCCTGGTTGCCAATGGAGTCAATCACGTGATTAGAGGGTTGGAACTTTCAGTGCCCCTCTCCCCACTAACCCTCCACAAGGGGAGAGGATCTGAAGGTTGAATCAATTATCAGTGTCCAATGATTTGCAGTCAAATGCTCTGCCCCTGAGCTATACTCCTGTGGCCAGTGGTTTGATCAATCATGCCTAGATAGTGAAGCCTCCATAAAGCCCGAAGGACAGAGTTCAGAGAGCTTCCAGGTTGGTGAAGACATGAAGACATGTAAATGCAAGGAGAGCGGCATGCCCAGAGAGATCATGGAAGATTTGCACCCTTTTCCCATACCTTGTACTATACATCTCTTCCATCTAGCTATTCCTGAATTATATTGTTTTTAGATAAAACTGGTAATCTAGTAAGAACAAATGTTTTTTTGAGTTCTCTGAACTGCTCTAGCAAATTAATCAAACCCAAGAAGGGGGTCTTTGGAACCTTCATTCTATAGCCCAGATCCTTGGTCAGAAGCACAGGAGATAACCAGGACTTGTGATTGACATCTGAAGTAGGGGTGGGTGTGCCTGAGGGAGGGTGAGGGCTGAGCCCTTAACTTGGATCTGATGTTATTTCCAAGCAGATAGTGTTAGAACTGAGTTGAACTGTAGAAACCCCTGCTGTTGTTAGAGAATCATTGGTGATCTGGGGGAAAAACCCACATGTTGGAATTGTGAAAACTTTTATTTGACCATTTTTCTAGTAACTTCCTGAAAGGGTGAGTGAGTTAAATTCTTTCTTGGCCATGTATAAAAGTTTATCTTCCTACTCAAATAAGTATAATATGAGAAAAGATTTTCCTTCAAAATTTAAAGACATTGCTCCATTCTTGATGTTTAGAAGTCTAAACCCATTCTTACTTTTTGTGCTTTGTATGTGAACATGTTTTATTTATTTATTTATTTTTAAGATTTTATTTATTTTTGTGACAGAGAGAGAGATCACAAGTAGGCAGAGAGGCAGTCAGAGGGGCAGGAGAAAGCAGGCTCTCTGCTAAGCAGAGAGCCTGATGCAGAGCTCCATCCCAGGACCCTGCGATCACAACCTGAGCCAATGGCAGAGGCTTAACTCACTGAGCCACCCAGGTGCCCCAGAACACGTTTTATTCTTAAGACGCTCTTAGGATCTTCTCTTTTTTTCCAGTGTTGGAAAGGGATGTACCTTGACGTAGTGCCTTCATTTATTTGCTTGGCCAGTGTATGAGCACTTTTAATCTAGAACTCTTCAGTTCTGGGGTTTTTTTCCCTTGAATTATTTAATTTTGATTTTTTTCCCCTTTCTGGTTCTTTTCGCACTTTTTCGAATTTCTTGTTTTCAAATATTGGATTCTCTGGATTAGACTTCTACTTTATTTTTTTAAATATTTCTTCATCAATTAATTTTTTGTTTTATCTTCTAAACATGGATTCAATTTTAATTTTAACCTGTACCCCTGGGGATAAAAATATATGTTTATAAAAAATAAAAAATTAATTAAAAAAACAAACAAACAAACAAAAAAACCACAAAAAACCAAAAAGCCAAAAAAAAAAATTAAAAAACAATATTTTTAAATTTACTGTCATATTTTTAATTCCCAGAGCTCTTTTTGCTGTCTGAATATTTGCCTATAATAGAATCCTGTTTTGTTTTGTATCTGCAATATTATCTCTTTTCTCTCAAATGAGATTTGTGCTAGTATCTGGGGGGATGAATTTTCTCCATTTGCTAAAACTAGTTTTTTGTTTGTTTGGCTTTTTTTTTTTTTGGTTTTTTGTTTTGTTTTGTTTTCTATTTGTTTTAGGTCTTTCCTATTAGGAAACTCCTATTAGAGGCCTTTCCCAAATCCTTGGTTGGGCAAATAAGTGTAGGGGATTAGAAAGCTGACTGGGAACTGGGCACATGGCTGGGCCTATGACCTCTATAAGTCTATAAATGTTGAGAGATTTGTTGTAGGGGTTAGACCTAAATAAGTGCGAGAGGAGCTATAGAAATAGCCTGTAAGGAGGTCCTGGAGGTGAAGGACTGGCTGATCAGTGAAGTCCCTAGCAAGTTCTTCTTCAGGCACTAAGAAACACAGACAAGTTGGAATTTGTAAGGGAACCTAGGAAACCAAGTATGTCCAGGCATCAGAATGGGACTACAAACAGGAGCTCAAGAAGAAGTCTGTGGGAAGCTATTATCTCTGGACTGTTTCTGTAGGTTTGTTGCCTGGTGTCTGGTAGTAAGCCTGGGAATGCTCTTTGTTACCAGGGCCTACAGTTGAGAGAAAGTGCTAGACATGAATTTAAGGAGAGGGGGAGACAAGCTGGAACCTGTAGGCTGCTTTGAGCAATGGAAACTTGAGCAGGGCAAAAGGGCCCCCAAGGATCACCAAGCTGAATGCAAAGAAGCTCACTAAGCAGCCCACTTGGAAATAGCCATAGGCCCCAACTGACCAATTACAACCAGGCACAGGTAATCTTGGGAACTACCAAAAAAAAGGAAATTCCGTATGTCCCCCATTCTCCTTCATTCTGTCTTATAACTGTGGCTCCTCACCACTGCTTCCTGGCAGAGTCTCCACTTTGCTGTCCTGTCTGCTGCTCCTTTGTGATAAATTCAGTAAACTTCAACCTCTTCTCTTCTGCTTTGGGTGAATTCTTTCACCATGCATGCTGCCAGCCCCCACCCAATTGGGATGTCCCACATTTGATGGCACCCCCATCTGGTCAGAGCATCCCACAGATCCTATTAGGAACTTTTCACTCCTGGCACGATATTTAGCTCTGATTATTTAGAGAGTAATGACTAGCTTAACTTTTGTCCTTAAATTTCATGCAAATTTTCTCCTGGCCAGTTCTAACTGAGAATCATACAGAGAAGGGGAAATATAACTCCCAGCTTAGACAAGCTGACAATAGAACAACATAGCATAAGGACTGTGAATTTAATTATAGGATCTGTCTGAAAAGTTTGATCTCTCTTTCGGGGTTGGTCCAGTTCCTAGAGAAGATTCTATTCATTTCTGGCAGAACGGGTGACTTCATAGGTGTCTGTGTCTGATTTCTAAGGGAGAAGGAAATGAAAGGAATGGCCTTATCCTTGAGTGTGCAAGTATTCATGTAACATCTCTGTTTTGAGTATGTTTTTCCTGCCACAACATTGGTTTCCAAGTCTAGAGTCCTCTGTTTGTTTCTTCAGAGAATATATCCCCAAGTCATAGCTGGGATCATCTCCATTTTTAGTGGCCTCTTGATTGCTAATTCATGAACTTTGGGGCAATTCTGTGACTTAAACCAGGTTCTCCTCTTGGCTCTTAGTTTCCTCTTCTGCTAGCTTAAGATTAATTTTTCTCAGGTCTGCTGAGTCATTTCCTGCTTAAATATTTGCCTTCTAACTTATAAAATTATATAGCTGTTAATTTTGCATCTATTCTCCCTTTTGTGAGTTTATACTCTTAAAAATTCTTTATTATCATTTTAGTATGATTTAAAAAAAGGAACAGAAATAGAATCACATGTTCAGTGTGTCATCTTTGACTAGGAGTACACACAAATTTATTTTATCTATTTGGAAGTAAAAGTGATCAGATTAAAAAATTCATGTGGCCCATGGTGGGAGTATTCAGATAGAAAGTGAAAGCTTCAGCACATATTCTGGATTTTTTTTTTCCCCCTCACAACTTACTCTACCTATGGAGTAATAAAATAACCAGATCTGTGAGTTGACCAAGTCAAGAAAATATATCTGAGGCCACTGTTTGTACCAGAATCTCATTTATTTATTCAACATGGATATTTTAAGCAAGTATAATATTTCAGACACTGTTTTGATGATGAAGATACAGCAATAACAATCAGGAAAAATCTTGCTCTTATATAGTTTATATTCTAGTAAACAGAGACAGATAATGTGAAAAATAAGGTGATTGCTACAAAGAAAAATAAAGCAGGTTAAGAGAACAAGGGAATGGGTTTTTGCTATTTTTACATAGAATGAATAGGGCCAACCCTTCTGGGAGGTCACCTTTGAGCAGAAAGCTGAAAAAAGTAGAAGCAGGGAAAGAGATTTCTAGGCCGATGGATCAGGGCTGTAGGACACAAGGATGTTAGATGGATCCAAAGAATTTTACATTGGTAAGGTTGGGACTGTTGGTAGGTTTGAGGGGCGAGGTTTCTTAATAGGATCACTTGTTTGTTCCTTCTTCAGTCACACCTATGCCCTCATATGTGCAGGAATGCCCAGAGCACGAGGATTTTGGAAAAAAATTCATTTTTCTTAGTGCCAGACAAAAGCTGAGTAAAGAAGCAATGGTAGAAGAGATGGCCCATATGTCTCTTCAAGGCTTAGTGTGAAATCCAGTATTTCAAGCAAATTTGTGAGTTCTCTTGAGGAAGGCTATGTTTCCAATGGCCTGTATATAGAAGGAAACAAGCTGAACCCAGCAATCCCAGAAACAAACCACTGAACTGATTAGTTCACTGTCTGTGTGGTAAAACATCTGTAAAAACTGACACTCAACAGAACTACATAGTCTCATATTATATTGGCAATATTTGTAAAAATTGATCATATACTTCATCGAAAAAGGAAACAATGTATTTTTAACAGAAATTTTTATAGACCACATTTTCTAATTATGATTGTAAAATGGTTAGCTATTTTTAAATCAATAAAAACTCTCCAAAACATCCATTTGATAAAAAGAAAAAGGAAATCTTATTGATTCTTTCAAGAAACCAGCTTCTAGTTCCATTGATACGTTCTACTGTATCTCTGGTTTCTACCTCATCGATCTCAGCTCTAATCTTGATTATTTCCCTTCTTATGTGTGGACTTGGTTTGATTTGTTGTTGATTCTCCAGTTCTTTAAGGTGTAGAGACAGCTGCTGTGTTCTGGATTTTTCAATTTTTTTGAGGGAGGCTTGGATGGCTATGTATTTCCCCCTTAGGACCGCCTTTGCTGTATCCCATAGGTTTTGGATCGAAGTGTCTTCATTGTCATTGGTTTCCATGAATTGTTTCAGTTCTTCCTTGATCTCCTGGTTGATCCAAGCATTCTTAAGCAAGGTGGTCTTTAGCTTCCAGGTGTTTGAGTTCCTTCGGAACTTTTCCTTGTGATTGAGCTCCAGTTTCAAAGCATTGTGATCTGGGAATGTGCAGGGAATAATCTCAGTCTTTTGGTATTGGTTGAGTCCTGATTTGTGACCCAGTATGTGGTCTATTCTGGAGAAAGTTCCATGTGCACTTGAGAAGAATGAGTATTCTGTTGTTTTAGGGTGGAATGTTCTGTATATATCTATGAGGTCCATCTGGTCCAATGTGTCATTCAATGCTCTTGTTCCTTTTTGATTTTCTGCTTCGATGATCTGTCTATTTCTGAGAGAGAGGTGTTAAGATCTCCAATGATTAGTATATTCATATCAATATGACCCTTTATCTTGATTAACAGTTTTCTTATGTAATTGGCTGCTCCCATATTGGGGGCATAGATATTTACAATTGTTAGATCATCTTGGTGGATAGTCCCTTTAAGAATTATGTAGTGTAGTCTATTCTTATTTAAAAAAAGAGCACTACTCTTTTTTTTTTTCTGCACTACTGGCTATATACCCCAAAGATACAGATATAGTAAAAAGAAGGGCCATCTGTACCCCAATGTTTATAGCAGCAATGGCCACGGTCAAAGACACTTCAGTTCAAAACCTATGGGATACAGAAAAAGCCATCCTAAGGGGGGAAATACATAGCCATCCAAGCCTCTCTCAAAAAAATTGAAAAATCCAGAACACAGCAGCTGTCTCTACACCTTGAAGAACTGGAGAATCAACAACAAATCAAACCAACACCACACATAAGAAGGGAAATAATCAAGATTAGAGCTGACATCAAACTGTGGAAAGAACCAAGATGCCCTTCAATGGACGAATGGATAAGGAAGATGTGGTCCATATACACTATGGAGTATTATGCCTCCATCAGAAAGGACAAATACCCAACTTTGGTAGCAACATGGACAGGACTGGAAGAGATTATGCTGAGTGAAATAAGTCAAGCAGAGAAAGTCAATTATCATATGGTTTCACTTATTTGTGGAGCATAACAAAAAGTATGGAGGACATGGGGAGTTAGAGAGAAGGGGGTTGGGGTAAATTGGAAGGGGAGGTGAACCATGAGAGACTATGGACTCTGAAAAGCAATCTAAGGGGTTTGAAGTGGCGGCGGGGTGGGAGGTCGGGGTACCAGGTGGTGGGTATTATAGAGGGCACGGATTGCATGGAGCACTGGGTGTGGTGAAAAAATAATGATATTGTTATGCTGAAAATAAATAAATTTAAAAAAATTATATAAAAAAATAAATAAAAATGCAAAAAAAGAGAAGATGACTGTGAGAATAGTGGCACAATTCTGTGAATATATTAAAAATAATTGATTTGTATACTTGATAATAAAAAGAAAAAGGAAATCACATTATCAATCACTGATTACATAGAAGTTATTGAAAGAGATTATACTGTGGGGATCAGCTAGAACTGCTTTCATGAGATGAAGTCATGAAATATTTCTATTCTTATTTAAAAAAAGAGAAAAGTGTCGTAATTTGTGTTCATCCAAAAGCAGAGCTTCAGGCAAGGTGTTGGGGGCAAAGAGTTTATTTGGCAGGAAGTAGGAGTGTGGTAGCGTGGAAAGCAAGAGGAGGAAAGAGGAATAGAAGATAGATATAAATAAGGTATGTGATTATAGTTGCTGCTGTCAGCAATGAGGCTCACCATGGCCTCCTGAAAGACATTTACCCTTCCCTCCCCTGCAGTTCTCAACATACGCAGTTTAATTTAAAAGTCAAGCAGTAGAATAAATAACGAGGAGCAAATAATAAAAATATGAAAAAGAACAATGATGGAGAAATTGCTCCACTAGATATTAAGTTTGGCTATAAAGCCACTGTAACCAAATCAGTAAGGTATTGGTATGAGAAGAAATAACTAGTAAGTGTAACAGAATAAAGCATTCAGAAATAGAGATAAGTATATACAGAAAATTAATATAATAATGATATATCAATTAATGAATAAAGGATTATTTAGTTAATAAGTGGTGTTAATGGGTTATCCACCTGAAAGCAAACAAACAACAGAATAAGACCTCTTTTTCATCCCACATGTAAAACTAAATCAAATATTGATTAAGGTCTAAATGTTAAAACAAAGATAAATGTTAGAAATATTAGATGAAATTACAGAAGAAAATTTATATATAAAGTTGCATTTATATATAAAGTTGCTCAGAGGCTCTAAGTAAGACACAAAGTAAAAGTGGACATGTTTGTCTACTCAAAATTAAAAACACATTTTATAGCAAATAGTACGCCAAGTAAGTTCCAAAAGATAAAATTAAGGAAAATATTAGTAGTAATAATTATAATAGCAACTAACATTTAATTAGCACTCTCCATGGACCAGGCACTGTTCTAATACTTTACATATATTAAATCATTTAATTCTCACAATTACTCTTTGCAATAGGCATGACATTTAATGCCATACTATATGATTTAGAGAAATTATCTTCTTAACACATAAAGATCTCTAAATCTGTTAAGAAAAAATAGACTATCCAATAAGAAAAAAAAATGGGCACCAATTTCGAATAGGAAAACAACCAAGAGGAAATCCAAATGATCAATATATACATGAAAGGATGCTGAATCTCACTATTAGTCAAGGAAATGGAAATTAAAGCAAGAAGGCCATAGCATTTTTCCATTTATCAAACTGGAAAACTCTAAAAGAGAGACATCTAGCTTGGTGAGGATATAAGGAAAGAGTTACTCTCCTACATGCAATCATTTAGTTATTGTCATACATTCAATCATTAGTAAGAATGCTAATTTCCTACTCTTTGGAAAGTAAACCTGGAAACTCTATTTAAATTAGAAACATCCATATACCACAGGGAAGCTACTATATAGAAATAAAGGCACGAGTATAGCAGGCTACCTGTAAGAGATACTTAGTATAGAGAGGGTAAAAACTGGAAAACAACCCAAGTAAGTTCCATAGAGTTTTGATTGAATAAACTCTATTGTTTTCATAATATGGAATTTTGTGACATTATAGGAAGAGCTGACACTGTATATTTATCTGGAAGGATGTTCGTGTGTAATGTGCAATGACGTGATAAATTAAAATTCTAGAGTGATATTGTAATATGATTTATTAAAAAATCCTAAATATGTGTATATATGTTTTTATAACATGAAGAATAGTAGGAAGAATACACACCTTACTGTTAGTAATAGTTACCTGTGGGACAGAGGAGCAGTGTGATAATTAATGCTATCTTTGTTTATGTCTTTATTTATTTATTTATCTTTAAAGATTTTATTTATTTGTTTATTTATTTGTCAGTGGGAGAGAGAGAGAGAGCGCGCGCGCACAAGCAGGCAGAGTGGCAGGCAGAGGCGGAGAGAGAAGCAGGCTCCTTTCCGAGCAAGAAGCCTGATGCAGGACTTGATCCCAGGACCCTGCGATCATGACCTGAGCCGAAGGCAGTGGCTTAACCAACTGAGCCACTCAGGCGTCCCTGTTTATGTCTTTATTAGTTTACCAATCACAACAGGCATGCAGTTCTTCTGTCATTAACTGTTCACATGTTATAATAAAAATTGTTCACAATTTTAAATTATTATTTTGGTAAAAACATTTAAAAATATGTTAAATCAGAGAAGGCTGCCAGTGCTTGCAAAATAAATTCAACTAGACACGCACAGTGAGATGTGTACTTTTTTCCTAACAAATTTCATTTTTCAAGGAGAGTTTAGATTTACGGAAAAATCCCAAAGTTAGTTTAGAGACTTACCATACTTTCATCCAGTTTCCCCTATTATCAACAACTTAAATTAGCATGCTACATTTATTACAATTAATAAACCAATATTGATGCATTACTATTAACCAAAATCTATACAAATATACAAAGTCTTCATTCAGATTTTCTTAGTTTTTACCAAACGTCCTTTAACAGTTGCAAGGTCTCATTCAGAATACCACATTTAGCTGTGACAGTTTTGAAGTGTATTGGTTAGGTATTTTGTAGGATGTCTCTCAGTTGTCGTTTTTCTGATATTTTTCTTACTATTTAAACTGGCATTATGGATTTTGAGAGGAAGACTACAGAGGTGAAGTGATGTTTTCATTGTTTCATATCAAGGGTACATACTGTCAACATGACTTAAACTATTGAGGTTAACCTTGATTGCCTGGCTGAGGTATTTTCGTCAGGTTTCTTAACTGTAAAGTTAGTTTTTTTCTTCTCTCTTTCCGTACTGTAATTTGTGAAAGGAAGTCACTATCTATGCACAGCCCACACTTAACGTAGTAGGCGTTAGACTCTGTCTCCTTGAAGGCAGAGTACAACATAAATTATTTGTAATTCCTTCATACAACAGATTGAGAGATTTGTGTCTTCTCTCCCATTTATTTACTCAATTATTAGTTTATATTAGTATGGATTCTTGGGCATTTATTTTATACTTGGTTTTAATCCAATGCTACTTTGTTTTTTTGTTTCAAATGTCCCAGTTTTGTTGATTGGGAGCTCTTTTGGCTCTTCCATGTCTTCTTGACATATCCCCATCACTGTGAGTTGTTTTATTTGGAGCACTTCCTTACTTTTTGACACTGCAAGATGATCCAGTTCATGTTTTGCCTGCACCAGTCCTAGAATCAGCTATTTATCCAAGGATCCTTTTGTTTTTAACTGGAGAATGACCTTAGAAACCAGATCTATGTGCTAGATATGCTCTTTGCTTTTTAAGTGTCATTGCTTCTTTCCTTGCAACTGATAGAACAAGGAAATATATATGTGTATAGTATATACATAGACTATATGTATATAGTTACAACCAGTGTATACACACATATCTATAAATATTTTTATATTTAGCCATCTATATCCATATTAGACCACATGTGAGTTCATACTGATTCTCCAACTTTAATCCTTGACCAAATGATCCTTCTAGCCTCCTCTACTTGTTTATTTGTAAACCACACTCCAAAAGTGAGACACTTGGCTCCCACTATCTTCTATGTTATTTTTCCAAGTCCGGCATATATGGAAAGCAGTATTAGAATTGTTAACTTACACTTCTGTGGAGAAAAAAAAATTATCAACTAGAGTATTGTGCTTATGTACAGTTTCTTTTGCCTTTAGTCCGATACACTCCAGATAGTTCTAGAGTTATTAGTTATTAGTTCTAGGTCAGCACCTCACCTCTACCTCTACACTTGTTTTTCAATTTGTTAACTTTTGTCTATTTGTTTGTTTATCATATTACTTTTGATCTACACTTGCATGGGGTCAACGTTTGGAGAATTTCAGCCACAATTCATTAGTTTCTGTACAGTTCTAGGACTTTTTAAAAATAGAGATAGTTTCCATTTGGGGGTTGGTCTGCTTATTGAAACTGTTATATCACAAAGAGAAAAATAATAGTAAGTCTTCAAAATACAGGCATCAGCCAAAAAGTCTCATTGTTCCTTTATTCTATCTCAAACATAGTGAAAGCAGTATTGAGATATGACCTGCCCTGTTCCTACCCTCTGCTGGAAGGTAGGATTATTTAATTTTCCATGGTTTGGAGTTCCAGAGAATGGGAGTGAATGACAAAAGGCTTACTGAATCCCTATCACAGAGTCTCTACCAGCAGGACTGGGTTAATGTCAGAAGGGATAAAGGTGTCCCACACTCTTTTACTGCCTCCCCCAGGGAGGAAGGCATAGGCCCATGGTGAGACCTACTCATAATCCTCATTTGGGACATTTAAAGCCAAGCTTCTCCTTATCCTTCAAGAAAAAGAAACAAAACAAAACAAAACTGGACTGACGCCTAAAGAAAGGTGCATTGAGCTGAGGACTTAAACATTGCAAGAAACTCTTCCCCAGCTGAGTTACTACCTTATTTTCTAGGAAGGAGCCGTGAATTTTGACAATTCTTTGAGTAAGAACAACAGATAAAAATCATAGTCCATTAATCTCACCTACTTCTCATATGGAGGGAAAAAAAGCATTACATGGTGGTGGCAGATATTTTGAGTTCCCCAAATTAGATTTTTCTGGTCTCCCATAATGCATTCAATGCTCCACACTAAAAAGACCATTCACTGAAAAATCCCACAAAATATTGTCAGAGCCATAAACAGCTTTGTGGATGAACTCATCCACATGTTGAAAAGCTCCTGGGTTTTAAATTCAACATTTAGGGAGTCCTGTGGAACTGCACAATAGGATGGTTCGGAAATCAGTCTAGCCTATGTAGGTGATTCTGGGAACACTCTCTTAGAAAGGTTACTAATGCTCTCATCAGTCCCAAAATAGTCCTATAAGTACCATACTTTGAAGTGACTTAGATTATTCCATGAGAAAGTCATTTTCTACGCAACTCCCTATGGAAGTGGTCATTTTATTTCAACACCCACAGAGATAATCCTGGTAAAGCCTCAGTGTAAGTCATCCATAGGAGAATTATCTCTTCGGATGATGAGGGAAAGATTTCTCCGTGTGTGGCCCATCAGGGTTGTTACCATGGTGATCATGGATATATTTGTCTACAGACTGACCCTATTAGTGACCTACTGGGACCATTTCTACATTTCCATGACATGCATTTCTCTTTAAGATGACCATGAATTTTAACTGATAATCTGTACTCTAGGGCTTACATCCTTCACCCTATTATGCCTCTAGAGCAACAATGAAGAAGTCTGAAATAACTTTCTCAGAAAGCAACCCAAATTACAGCAATAGGATTTGTATTTATCAGTTTTGTCAAATATATACACTATGTGTTAAAGAAATTACAATATATAATACATAATTTATCTACCATCTCTCTTTGCAGACAGATTTCATCCTTTTGTACTATACATGGGCAGACGCTAGGTTCTCCTAGAAGCTCTTAGCCAAATTTTCCCTTTATAAATCTGAAGCAACCTGACACACTATTTTTTTCCTTCACTTAAGAAAAATATGCAGAAAAAAGTGACTTGCTTTTTTTAATTCTTTAGTAAGTCACACCAAGATTCATGTGTGTATTAGCCAGTAGTGGAAACTGACAGCTCTAGCCAGAAAGCCAGATAAGTACATGGCTTAGGGTAGAACATGAGCAAAATACAGTACAAAACATATTGTTTTTATTATTGAGATTAAGATTGTTTTGAAATTCAGAGTGTGAAAATTGATTTCCGTATATATATTTGTTCTTAATTATCAAATGCTTTCTCATTCCATTTTTTTCCTATGTGGATGATTACCACATAGGTAATATGTTTTAAGGTTTATAGATTAAATATACAAACCTTGATTAAAGAGATAATATAATACAGAGGTTAAGAAGGCAGGTTCTGGAACCATACTGGTTTCGAATCCAGCCCTACTACCCACCAGCTCGTGTTGTGTGACTTTGAGCGTGTTATTTATCTTATTTCTGCTTCAGTTTCCTCTTTGGAAAAGTAGGGGGAAACCAAGTTCTATGTCATTGAATTGTATTATTAATTCATATATGTCAGCTGCTTAGCACAAAGCATGGCACAGAGGAAGCATTTAATAAATGTTAGTTATACATTATTGTGGATCTATCATGTCACAATTTGTTTTAACTTGTGTGGTTTTACACATTTACTTCTACAGTATTTGGTACTTGTAACCACATAGGAGCTACAGAATATATCTCAGCATCCTAATCATCTAGTTTAACGTGTTACAGCTCATAACAAAACTTGGGAGAAATTGAAAAATGACTAATTTTCTTTGAAATTACAGATTAACTATCCACCACTAGTGGAGCAATAATGCATAATCTATATCATAATTCATATAAAGTTGGACCTGATTGCTCTCACTCTGAAATTAACCTGAACATGGTATATAATTAGAAAACAAACACTGAGGGTATTATGCTAAGCAAAATATGACAATCAGAGAAAGACAATTATCATATGATCTCACTGATATGAGGAATTTGAGAAACAAGACAGAGGATCATAGGGGAAGGGAGGGAAAATGAAACACGATGAAACCAGAGAGGGAGACAAACTCTTAAGAGACTCTTAATCTTGGGAAACAAACTGAGGGTTGCTGGAGGGGACGGGGGTTGGAGGGATTGGGGGGTGGATGATGGATATTGGGGACAGTATGTGCTATGGTGAGAAAATAAATAATAATAATAAAAGAAAACACACAGACACAAAATAATGTAACATCCCTAAAAACTTGGAAAGCAATTTTTCTCCCCACAAAATACCAAGTTTCAGCAATAATAGACAACAGAATTTCTTTAAATCCTTTTCCCCACTTATCTTCTTAGAGTCCCGCATCACATGGTAGAGCAGATCACCCTAAACTGTGATCTTCAGAATTCCTCCAAATATCCCCTAAAGCCAGATGGATTGATTTTTAACTTTCTTGTCCTCCTTCTCTTTATTTTTTTATTCCTTGCTGTATTTTTCTTCTTTAAGCAACTCTGTCATTTCTAATTTAAAGCCAGCTAACTAGCTCAAACTCTGTTCAATTCTGGTACTCTGATCTATACTACAAAACCCAGGAATTTAAGAGGCAAAAAAGCATTATTCATAGTGGGCAAGGAAAGAAAGAGGATCTGAAAATATTTTAACCTTTTTTTCCTGCAACAAAAGGAGTTGTAAAAAAGGAAAATTATTAGAATATGTGATAATACAGCCATATGCTTACATAAATTTTTAGAATTTATTTTCCAACCTTTGCTTATGTTTAGTATCTACCTGGCAAAATAAGTATGAAAAAATCGCCGTAAGTACAAATCATGCTTCTTTAGACATATGGGAAGCTTTGTAAGACTTCGGTCTATTTCTAGAAAAAATGAAGATGAATTGATTTTAGTTAAAAAGTAATAATTCATTACACCTTAAAGTAGTTATATGTTAGTGGTGTTGTAATTAAGCATGTGCTTTGGATAGTGTCCTTTGTTTCCAAAGTTAACAAAATAATAATAAAATTCTGTTTCATCAGGATATTTAGTTGAGTTACCCTTTTTGAATCTTTGAATCACTTCTTGAATCTCTGATCATTTTTATATCTCACTTTTTTAAAACAAAAATAAGAGAATGAGGAACTTAAAATGCCTTATCAAATGGGTTTTTAAATTCAGTAAGGAAGAATTTCTGCTAATTCAAAACACGTTATTGGAACCTGGAAGAGAAAAGAGGGTCAGAATAGCAACACTGGATAGTGCTCAGTTTAGTAAATCTTATTTTCCAGTTTCTCTGATATAGCTTATTGCTGTTATGTCCTTTTATTATGACAAAGTAGAATCAGAAGTGGATAATTGGGCACAACATTAAGTTATTACCAAGTGATAAAATATTTTATTGCTTTATACTACTTACTGCCTAAATACACCCTTAAATCAGTTTTTATTTTCATTTTTTTTAATTTTTAAGATTCTATTTATTTATTTGAGAGGCAGAGAGAGCATAAGCAGGGGGAGGAGGAGGGAGAGGGACAAGCAGACTCCCTGCTGAGCAGGAAGCCTAATGTAGGGCTTGATCCCAGGACCCTGAGATCATAACCTGAACTGACGTCAGATGCCTAACTGACTGAGCCACCCAGGCACCCCCCACCCAAATCAGTTTTTAGATTAGGAATAATTTTTGAAATACTATGTTACAGATGGTGTAATCATTGAAAAATGCTTGAAGTTCAGGTGCCTGGGTGGCTCAGTGGGTTAAGCCTCTGCCTTCTGCTCAGGTCATGATCTCAGGGTTCTGGGATCAAGACCCTTATCAGGCCCTCTTCTCAGCAGGGAGCCTGCTTCCCCTCTCTCTCTGCCTGTGTCTCTGCCTACTTGTGATCTCTCTCTCTGTCAAATAAATAAATAAATAAAATCTTAAAAAAAAAAGAAAAATGCTTGAAGTTCAAATGAAGATAAATCAATAGTTGAAAAATGCTTCATGTAAAAAATCTAAAGATTTCATCCTAGGGATGAAACTGATGCTTCTTCGGTTCACATTTACAAAGAATTTATTAAAGAATTAAGTACAGGTCTCTCTGAGCATTCATTTGGATATTTAGAAGAAATTTATGAGCTGTGTTGTTATGTTCTACCACAGGGAGCCTTTTCCTAAATTACATTGATCTTCTGAAATAAAACAGTACACAATCACCAACAGACACATGAAAAGATGCTCATCATCACTGTGAGGGAAATGCAAATAAAAACTATGATGAGATATGACTTCACACCTGTCAGAATGGTTAAAATCAACAACACAAGAAACAACAGGGTTTGATGAGGATGTAGAGAAAGGGGAACCCTTTTTCCCTGTTGGTAGGAAAGCAAACTGTTGAAAAGAGTATGCAGGTTCCTCAAGAAGTTAAAAATAGAACTACCCTATGATCCAGCAATCATACTACTGGGCATCTACCCAAAGAATACAAGAGTACTAATTCAGAGGGATGCACACACTCCTATATTTAGCAGCATTATTTACAATAGCCAAGATATGGAAGCAGCCCAAGTATTCATCAATTGATGAATGGCTAAAGAAGATAGAAATGAATGGCTAAAGAGAATATATCTATACCTATATCTATCTATCTCTCTCACTCTATATATGGAATATTAGCCATTGAAAAGAATGAAATTTTGCCATTTGCAATTACATAGCCAGAGCTAGAGAGTATAATGCTAAGTGAAATAAGTCAGAAAAACACAAATACCATAAGATTTCACTCATACGTGGAATTTAAGAAACAAAACAAAGTGGAAAGAATTAATAGAGAAACTCTTAATTCTAGAGAATAAACTGATGGTTACCAGAGGGGAGGGGAGTGGGATGATAGGTTAAATAGATGATGGGGATTAAGGAGTGCACTTACGATGAGCACCAGGTGATGTACACTAGTGTTGCATCACCATCTTTACACCTGAAATTAACGCTGTATGTCCAACTGGAATTAAAGTAAAAACTTAAAAAAACAATAAGGCATTATACAATCAATAGCAAGAGCTTTTGAACCTGAGCCTCATATTTGACTTTTTGCTGCAGATTATCATACTTTATTCAGAGTGTGATTACACTTAACATTTAGGCATCAAAAAGAATTATAAGTCTACACTTTTATTTTTTAAGATTAATTTATTTAGGGGGCATGAGTGTGAGGGGCAGAGGAAGAGAGACTCTTAAGCAGAGTCCACGCTGAGGGTGTAACCGCATGGGGTCTCAATCTCAGGACCCTGAGGCCACAATCTGAGCTGAAACCAAGAGCCAGATGTTTAACTAGCTGCACCACCCAGGTGCCCTTTGTTCTGGCTTTTTGCTGTAGAAAACAGTTTAAAGTAGACAAAAGGATTAGACATTTGGGAATATAGTAATCATTTAATTATTCACTGCATAACTTACTGTTTCCATAAAAACTGCATATTAGCTTGGCTTTGTGTGTGTGTGTTTTCTGTTTGTTTTGTTTTTAGAGAGGAAGAGGGTGGGGAAGGGACAGAGGGAGAGGGAGAAAGAGAGAGAATCCTAAGCAGACTCCATGTCCAGTGCAGAGCTCAGTGTGGGGCTTGACCCCACAACCCGGAGAGCATGACCTGAGCTGGAATCAAGTGTCAGTCACTTAACTCACTGAGCCACCCAGCTGCCCCTATTAACAATTTTTCATAGTGACTATAAGTAGTGTTTTATGTTTAACTGTGAGGAGTTGGCCCAGAAAAAAAATTAATGTTGTTGAGCGAGAAGATAAGTTCTCATTTAAGCACTTTTAAAATCTAAGTGATTAAGAGAAAATTCTCTTACACTTAGTCTAGTTGTAAGTTAATATTAAGATGCATTCTGCAGGGCTATCCTTAATTCTTGTTAGTGACATTTAGCAACTTCTGAAGACATGCAGCATATAAATTGTTCCATATTATGGTCCTCACCACAAAAATATACGTAGGATACAAGTAAAAACTCTTCTCTTGGTTGTTTTTTTTGCAAAAATGTACGTAGGATACAAGTAAAAACTCTTCTCTTGGTTGTTTTTTGCAAAAATGTACGTAGGATACAAGTAAAAACTCTTCTCTTGGTTGTTTTTTGCAAAAATGTACGTAGGATACAAGTAAAAACTCTTCTCTTGGTTGTTCTTTGCACCCATGTGTATTTATGCTTCGGTAACATTTCAGGCAAAGGGAAATGAAGAGTTCAACATAACGTGGAAGGAAGCAAATTCTCCACTGCCGAGATTAATTATGTGTTTTGTTTCTGTAGAAAAGTAAAGAGCAAGATATGATGCAAGAGCCGGCAGGATCCTGGTTGCCATTTATTGTTTACCCACAACCCCCTGCAATTGTCTGCCCTGTTTTGAACTAGGTATATAGTGAAGTAGCTGATCTGCACACTCTCTTCTTCACTGAGATTCTAATCCTTCCTTTGGGTCTCTCTAATGTTGCTGAAGGAGAAATCACTAGCCTTAAAAAACTTACCCTGAATAAGTACTACCTTGATATCAAAGAAGGACTACAGTTTTGGTAGGCATAGACTAACAGAGGCTAAGCAACAGAAGAACATATAAAATGTGTTTGTTTCATTGGTTTGCTAACTTGGGAAGTGGAATATTTCTAGATGACTGGCTATTGGACAAGGTAGAGAATTTTAAAGGCTTTATCAAAGATATTATGAGTTACTATTATTATTCTTATTTTTGAGATTTTATTTATTCTCAGAAAGAGAGAGAGAGCACAAGCAGGGAGACCAGCAGGTAGAGGGAGAAGCAGGCTCCCCTGTGAGCAGGGAGCCAGATGTAGGACTCAATGCCAGGACCATTGGATCATGACCTGAGCTGAAGGCAGATACTTAACTGACTGAGCCATCCAGGCATCCTGAGGATATTATGAATTGTTAACATTCTTCCCCTACCTCTCTAGCTAAGAAAAACCAATGAAGAACAATAACATAATATTAGGTAGGAGAATTTGAGAGAACAAATTTTATTTTACTTTTTGTTCTTTTTTTTTTAAGCTATTTAAAACTAGTGAGCTCAGCTATTTTTTTTTTTTTAAAGTGCTTTTGTGGGGGTCTTGATTTTTCACTTAGTAAGTGGATAACATCTTGTTTCTTAAAAACCCTTTCTTTCTATTCACATGCCATGCCTTGTAGCTTTTTTTTTAATTCAGGCACTTACAATACCATGCTATCATTCTTTCTCTAGGTCCACTACAGTCAATCAAAGTTATGGTGAGAATCAATGAACATCACTGTTGTATTCTATGTCTTTTTTTGACATTTGAAGTCTAAACATGATTGTGAGAAAACTACATACGAAGCCTGTATGACATCCCTGACCTATTAAAGGTACTGAGATTTTGGATTCTATAAGTATCTTTGTGGTCTGTAAAATCTAAAAGTGCTAGGTTTATCATAATTTTCCTCAAAATACTTCCATGCTCTCCTGGTTGAGGAAAAAAATATGGTTGAGGAAAAAAGACTCAGTAACATTTCACATTTTACTGCTAATTAAAACATTCAGGGTTTATATAGTTTTCTTTGCACAAGTAAAAATATTACTGTAGGCTTTTTATTAAAGATATTTTGTTTGGATAAGCAAATCCATAAATATTATTGACTCGGAATGTTAGTTAAAGTTGGCTGACTGCCAAGAAACCTCATAAGACAGCACTACCTTAAACAATTTACTGCAGTCTGACTTCAGGGTCTGACACAGTGTTTCAGGCTTTTAAAATTTTTAATATTTTTGTCAATGTGCCACAGTTGAAAAACCAGAATTGACTCAATGTGGATCAGCCCTGCGGGTTATAGGGGAATCTCATGGAAAGAATTTTATGATGAGGAACCAAACCTCAAGAATGGAAAGTCAAGGAATTTTCTAGTTCTCTTTCTTTGTCCATACTTCCTATTGAGTATTTTGAAAAATTTTCCTCTTTGAAGACATAGTCTGTATATCTTCTCTCCTTTTGTTTATATTGTTGAAGTTAACTTATTAATTTACAAAGAGGAAAAATAAGTCCCAAAGTCCAGTGCTTTGGTTTCTCCAGTAGGCAAAATTCAGGTAAATCAAATTATTTAGTTTGGTAAGCATGGAATAAGATTGGGTGAATATGTATGTCCATATAACTTTCCAATAGCAGCCCCTTCTTTGAAATTTTATCCCTTTCAGAGCTCTTGTTGAGGTGATGGGCCTGGGTGGACATGTTTGTATCATGTGATACCATGAATGGGTAGACAGTCTATACATAGACGTAATCATTTAGTCTTAGTGTTTAAAGTTTGAACCAAGGGACACAGACACAAACACTGTTTTGGAAAATGTGCTCCTGGATTCTTGTGAAGTCAGTGCCAGAACTGGCTCCTGGAGAGCCTGAACAGCTAGCAAGCAGAAGTTGTAAGGGAAGAAGAGATGTTAAGATTAATCTGCAAGGAGAAAAATGAAGCAAATATATAAATCTATGTAGAGACTAGGATCTTTGTGGTCCTACAGAGAAAACGATTTACAGAGTGATGGCCAGACTTTGAAACCTGGTCTTGGATTCTAAATTTGTTTGCTTCAAATTTTCTTGTTGCCTCTGTGTAGTGTTTTCATTTGATCTACTTTGGGTGAATTTCTGTACTTGTAGTGAATATGGCACACACACACACACACACAGACACACACATCCACCCACACATACCCCTCAGTATTTTTTTATGTTTCAAAGTGAAACATGTACATAATTTAAAAGCCAAATAGTAATACAGGGCTTCTAATGAAAAGTAGCAAGTTGTCTGCAGCTTCATTTCCTCCTCCCTCCCAAATAACTTATCTCCTGAACAAATCATTTTCAGCTCTTAGTTTACTTTAGAATTTACTTCTATATTTCCAAAACTTTTGTTCAAATTTCTATTTCTCACTCTGTAAATTTTAGCATTATAAATTGATTTCCTATTATGAAAGCAGAGGATTTAACTGCCTTTTACCAATTGCCATCCATTTACCTAATATAACATCATCATAATTTTTGGTGAAATCAGCTTTTAATCTTTACATTATTATGACTATAGTCATGTGTTATTACTGTGTACATATTGCTCACTGCTGAGATATGAATTGTACAATAGTTACATTTCCTTTTAGAGTTAGTAACTACCTCGTTTTGGGGAGGTTTAGATTTTTATGTAACTATCATTAGTTTTTCCCCAAACTCTATAACAGAAATCCTAAAAAAACCCTAAAGTTTTGACATAGTTTAAAAATCAGGAAATCTGTCAGCTTCCTTTAGATCTTAGAAAAATTGCTCTAATTTTTTCCAACACCATTTTTGAAGAGACTATTTTTCCCATTGAGTATTCTTGACTCCACTGCCAAATATTAGTTGACTGTATTGTAAGGGCTTATTTACAGGTTCTTGATTCTGTTTCTTTGGTCTATGTTGTCTATTTTTATGCCAATACCATATTGTTTTGATTACTGTATCTTTGTAATATAATTTGAAATCAGGAAGTATTATGCCTTCAGCTTTGTTCTTCTTTTATGAATGCTTTGGCTATTCTTCTGATCCATGATCATAGAATAACTTTCCACTTGCTTGTGCCTTCTTCAGTTTTTTTCATCAAAGTCTAATAGTTTTCAGTGTACAAATCTTTTACCTCTTTGATAAAAATTTATCCCTATTTAATTGTTTTTGATGATATTATGAGTGGGATTTTTTTTTATTTCTTTTTCAGGTGTTTTATTTTAAGTATATGGAAACACAGCTGATTTCTACATAATGATTTTGTAGCTTGCAACTTCACTAAATTTCCTCATTAATTCTAACAGTTGTGTGTGTGAGTGTAGTCTTTAGTATTTTCTATATATAAAAGATCATATCATCAGCAAAAAAGATAATTTTTCTTCTTTCTTTCCAACCTGAATGCCTATTTTTTGGGTGGTATGGTTGCTTCAGCTAGAATTTCCAGTAGTATGTTGAACAGGAGTGGTGAGAATAGGCACTGAAGCACAGTGGTGCAGGCCAGTGACAGAAGACAGGGCCGGGCCGGATCAGGGCCCACAAGCACATGTGGGGACCCTGGCTGTTAGAGTGCTGTCCCATGTCCATACAATCTCCTCCAGGCATGTGCATTACAGTGTATGCTAATGACAGGTGTCAGGCTGGCGATGTGCAAGTGCATGGCTGGATGCGCTAGCCCCAAAAGTGCTCCCAAAAGTAGGAGTCAGCTGCAGGGGTGTAGGCTGTCATTTTGTAGCAGGGCAGCTGTTGAGGCCTGGGCTGGCTGTCGCTGTGGTTTCCAGGCTCTAGTAGGGGGGTGGCATCAGGGAATACAAATGCCTGGAGGACAAAAGCTAATGAAAACTGCAGAGGGTTCTCCATGGCAGCAGTGCTGGCTATTAGTTTCTTCAGTAGTAAAATCTGCTGTGTTAGTCTGCAGAACAGGTCACTATAAACCACGGTCTCTCCAACTGTCTGGCTGCTATTGGTAACCCCTGCTTTTCTTCCTTGTCCCTAGCTGTATCTGTAGTTTCTGTACGTCTTAGTTTTCTGGGTCTGGAAGAGGTGAAACCTAAACAGGACTTTGGTGCTCCCAGAGTCTGGGGAAGCTAGATGCTTACCCTGCTTCTCCTTTCCTGGTAAGGGGGAGCTCTTACTAGCTGGAAAATTGCCTCTTAGCACTGAGCAATACTAGCTTGGGGAATGAGATGGTGCTTGCAAAATGAGACTGTCTTATTTCTCTTTTAGTGCAGTTATTCTCATTTTTTTTTCATTCCTCTATGTTGCTAAAGTGGGTGTCAGAGCTCTCTCACAGCTGTTTTTGTTTGTGGATATCTAATTGGTAATCTCTTAAAGGATGGAGGCTGGGGTCTCAATCCAGTCTATCAATTCTGCCATTCTGATACGTCTCTTTCCCATTATCCATATTACTCCCTCACCTCTCTTATCTGTTCATTCATTCATTCATCCATTGAATAAATATCCTAGAAAGCTATGTGCCAGGCAGTATTAGGGATACGGTAGTTCTTTCGATGAAAAGGAGATAATGTCTCTGACGCTATAGAGCTAAAGTTCTAATGAAAGAATGTAACATAAAAAAATGTAGTAGGATATGAAACTGGAAATTGCTACTGAGACAACTATTTAAAATAGATAAGATATTCCAAAGTGAAGTAAAAAAAAATCATTATTAAAGTTTTTAGAGAGTTGAAAGTTTTTTTTTAAATTTAATTAATTTGTTTATTTGAAAGAGAGAATGCACAAGAGAGAGTAGGAGCAGGGGTGGGGGGAAGGGAAGAGGAAGAGGGAGAAGCAGGCTCCTGCCCGAGCAAGGAGTCCCACGTGGGACTCGATTTGATCCCACGACCCCGCCACCATGACCTGAGCCAAAGGCAGATGTTCAACCAACTGAACTATGCAGGCATTCCAAGGGTTGAAAGTTTTTGCATGATCCCTCACTGCTCAGGAAGTAATCAGACTTTGTAAAGACTGGAAAGAACTTTGCGAAAAATTATTATGAAATGATATTAAGTTTATTTTTTTTAAATATAAGGTAGTCAGTAAAAGATCTCTTTTTGTTTTCCTGATATTTGGGCAGAGAGCTGAAGTGAAAGAATCAGCTACAAGTCTATGTGCAAGCAAGACTATTCAAGCGGGAGGAGCCAAAGCACAAGGGCCTGAAGAGAAGAGAATGCTTACTGTGTTTTAAGAATAGCAAGGAAGACTGTAAGTATGGGAGTGACTAGGGGAGGGTGGAGGAAGACTAGATGGAGATGAAATTGGAGAGGGAATTGATGGTGTCCTGACCTGGAGTGGTGTCACTGGATGTGCTAAGAACTGGAGAAATTCTGGACATGACTGATAGTGGAGCACAGAATTTCCTGATAGCCTGAGTGTGCATTAAGAAAGGAATCAAAGATGATTTCAAAATTTTAGGCTAAGCAATTGGAAACGAGGGTGGGTCCTTTACTTAGATGGGAGAGAGAAGCAGAGTATTTTCAAAAAGTTGGCTTTGGGGGCCCCTGGGTGGCTCAGTGGGTTACGCCTCTGCCTTCGGCTCAGATCATGATCCCAGGGTCGGTCTTGAGATCAAGCCCCACATTGGGCTCTCTGCTCAGCAGGGACCCTGCTTCCACCTTTCGCTCTCTCTCTGCCTGCCTCTCTGACTACTTGTAATCTCTACCTGTCAAATATATAAATAAAATCTTAATAAAAAAGTTGGCTTTGAAAATACTTTAAGGTATTTTCAAAAGTTGCCTTTGGAAATGTTAAACTGTGAGAGTCTTATCATCTATATGAATGGAAATGTTCAACAGGCAGTTTTATATAAGAATCTGCGGTACAAGTGGTATGTTAGGGCTGGTGATAAAAGCTAGAGCGTCATCATAGTATACTTGGTATTTAAAATCATGAATCATTAAGTCTTTGTAGGGTGTAGCTGCTTGAGTTTGGTGAGCTCTATCTTCTGACTCATTTCACCTTCTAAAACAAATAGAGTTTCTCTGTCTCAAGTTAGCTTGCCCTTGACATTTCAGTAAACTCATGTCTATATTCCTTGCACACCAGACTTTCCCTCTGAATTTATCACCTTATGTCTGATGAGGACTGATTTCAGGATGAATCCCCACTTACATTCAGAGGACACAAAAACATTCTTCCTGTCTCTTGCTGCATAAGGAAGACTGACTTATCAAAAATCCATTATTAGTAAAAGTAAACTCACTCAGAACACAAATAAGGCCTCCACCCAACTCTTGTCCTCTTTTATATATAGCTTGACTTCTCGATAATTCTTATCCACATGAGTCATAGTATTCTTAATATATGCTTCCTTGCATAGGATAAGGTGAGATTTCAAGCCAAATCTGTACCCATGCTGGTAACGATTCTTCTCAGAATGGTAGGCTGTCAGAGTAGGTAAACCCTCTCTACAGTCTCCACATTTGAACAGAGCAAATTCTCTGTTATTTCTTCTCAACATTCTCTTTGTTATTGTGAATTTATGGCTCTTACGGCTCTTGTATTTCCTCATCATCATTTTAGTAGGATTTCTGGATAGAGTAGAAATAAATGCATGTGTTCAAGTTGCCATATTTAACAGGCCAAATAATTTTACATAATAAAAATTCATGGGGACACCTGGGTGGCTTCGTGGGTTAAGCCTCTGCCTTTGGCTCAGGTTGTGATCCCGGGGTCCTGGAGTCAAGTCCCGAATCAGCTCTCTGCTCAGCAGGGAGCCTGCTTCCTCTGCTCTCTCTCTGCCTGCCTCTCTGCCTATTTATGATCTCTGTCTTTTAAATAAATAAATAAAATCTTTAAAAAAATTCATAAAATTTTTTCCATAAAATGTTTCTGTATTATAGGATGTTTCTAGTACATGTACAAATGTACATCGTCCAGGTTACCTTGCTTAATAGCAAAATAAGTTTCTTGAAATGATGAAAAAAAAAGGCTTTAAAAATTACTTAGTGCTTAGTGTTGGTAGTCTAACAGCACCTTGGCATTTTACTATAGCTTTGTAATTCACTAGAATATAGTGAGTATTATTGGGTTATATTAACAAATGTTTATATCTATATTAGAAATAAGATTATTAAATTTTCAGAAAATCTCGAGTCATCAAATTCTGTTAAATCGATTACCTCTTGGGACACCTGGGTGGCTCAGTTGGTTAAGTGTCTGCCTTTAGATCAGGTCATGATCTGGGGTCCTGGAATCAAGCCCTGAGTCAGATTCTCCCTCACCCTCTGTCCCTCCACCCTGCTTGTGCTCTCTCTCAGGCTCTCTGTCTCTCTCTCTCAAGTAAATAAATAAAATCTTTAAAAAAATATAGATTATCTCTTTCAATTCAAATTTTATTTAGGATCTTGATATCTTTAAAACACATTTTTCTAATGCTTATATTCCATATCAACAGGAAAATACCTGGGAAATGAAAGAATCTGATCAATTTTATTGTTGAGAGACATATCAATAAATTTGAAAACTGCTACTAAAATATTAAATATTACCGAACACAGAGGCTATTGAAATCTATGTACAAAGAAACTGGCCTAGAAAACAGATTTCAAAAGTAATAAAGGGATTAAAAATAGTAATAAAGGGATAAATACAGGCATGTGAAGAATTTAGACTATTACAGTTTTACTTACATAATGCAAATATTATATGCCAAGATTAAAAGAACATCAACAAAACTGCTATCTTTCTGTGGATAAATAATTGAGGAACTGAAAGATATCCCCAAACACATATTTTTAAAAACTCTTATTTATTTATTTGAGAGAGAGAGAGAGAGAGTGAGAGAGTGAGACAGAGCAGGAGTGGGGTGAGGGGCAGAGGGAGAAGCAGACTCCTGCTGAGCAGGGAGCCTGATGTAGGGCTCCATCTCAGGATTTGATCCCAGAACTTGATCCTGGGACTCCAGGATCATGACCTGAGCCAAAGGCAGACACTTAACCAACTGAGCCACCCAGGCACCCCAAACACAGATTCTTAGAACTGTATGGAATCATTCAAGGTGGTATGTAGCATCTTGTCTAATTATTTGCATACATGTCTCCCTTACATGTTACATGTCTTTCTCACTGATTTTGAGCCGAATATAGTAGTCTTGTCTTACCAATTTTATTGTTTACTGGTCTTAGCATAGCATGTAGCAAAGTACCTCGCACATGGCAGATATATATATATGTTTGATTAGTAGATGGCTGGTGAGTAATTTTATGGAAATGATCAGTGACTCTGAAAGAAGAAACCAAGTGCATTTGCTCAACTACCTTCTTTTTGATTTTTAGTCTTAGCCTATGTGTGGGATGTATGCGCTTTTCTCTCTGGTTTCTTCTGTGGGTGTGGCCTGTTATCTTATAGCTATACAAGTGACTGGGCAGGTAAAGGCAAATTTATGATGTAATATTAGCAAGCCTGTTATGACATATATATGTTACATCTTCAGTTAACATTTTTTTTCCTTAAAGATTTTATTTTTAAGGACTCTTTACACCCAACATGGATTTGAACTCACAACCCAGAGATGCTCCACCAACTGAACTAGCCAGGCGCTCCTTTCAATTAACCTTCTAATGAAGTGGATGTTTATCCCTAGCTATCTGACTCCTATGTTTACCTCTCAGTTCTGATCTTGGGTGGGAAAGCGGGGAGCTATTTATTGGGCCCTGTGTACTATCAACATTTAAAAAGGCATCCTATTTATAAAATGAAACACTTAAGAAATGTTTCCTGGGGATCCCAGGTGGCTCAGCTGGTTAAGCATTTGACTCTTTTTGGCTCAGGTCATCATCTCAGGGTTGAGACTGAGCCCCACATTGGGTCCTGCACTGGGCATGGAGGCTGCTAAAGCTTCTCTCTTTCCCTCTCCTTCTGCCCCTTCTCCCCCACCTCTGCTCACTCTCAGGTGCTCTGTCTCTAAAAACAAATTGGAAAAATAAATAAATAAACTGAAAGTATATACATTAATAAAAATCAAATAGTATAGTACGGCTTATAACAAAAAGCAAGCCCTTCTGCCTCATTGCTGCCCCAACTCCATTGCACTTCAACTTCTTAGAGGCAACCATACTCAAATGTTTGCTTTTAATTATCTTGATAGCTTTCTCATTAGTTCAATATAATACCGCTATGTCATTTTTTTAGTAACTTATCAACTTTAGAAACAGTCCATTGGCTTCTTTCTTCTATGGTGCCTGAGGATTTAATATACTTATACTTCCTGTACTAAGATCTTGTTAGGTCTAGCATTATATATACTAATATCACAATTGTGGTAGAAGAAATTTTCACATGTAATTGTGAAATGTACATGTGTATGTATTGACAAGTACGTAATCATGCCTTTAAGATTATAGACAATAAATACTGAGTGAATATATACATTTTAGGTTAAAAATTTTCCACTTAAAATGTGAATATTTCTAAGTATTGAACACTCACAGGAAGCATTGTTTTTTATTTTTTAAAGATTTTATTTATTTATTTATTTATTTGAGAGAGAGCAGGGGGAGAAGAGAAGTGACAAGCAGACTCCACACTGAGTGTAGAACCTGACACAGGGCCCCACCCTCAACCTGATCCCATGATCTGATCCCACCACCCTGAGATCACCACATAAGCTGGAAACCAAGAGTTGGTTGCTCACCTGACTGAGCCATCCAGGTGCCCCACGAAACATTTTCAAAATGGTTGACATTAATAACATATGGCTGCATCATAATTTTTCCAATTTCTTAAAAATACAAATAACCTGTCTGTAAACATCCTTATAATAAATCCATTTTTGGAGTAGATTCCTAGAAATGGAGTTACTGAATCAAAAGTTCTTGATACATATTGCCAGTTTCCTTTCCAAGAGTTTGCCTATTTGTACAACTAATAACAGAGATTACTATAAAGGAATACTATAGAAGAGTATTCATTTTGTTGCATATTATTCAATGCTAAATATGTACATGCTCTAAAACTATGCTAATTTTATAAATTTAAAATGGTTACCTTGTTTTAGTTTGCATCTTTTTAAAAAAAATATTGCCATTGTGGCTGAAGATTACTTCTTGTGTCCTATTATTAATTATTACATAACATTTTCACTTCTTAATTTTAATATTTCACTAGATCACTAATTTGAATTTTCTAATATTCAGAGAAGTACTTTATAAATTACTTCCTGGTTTTAATATTATTGGCTATTCTTTACACTCTAAAAAATATCCCATGGGAAAGCAATGTTAAGTATTAACAATCTTATTAAAAGTTTACAGTGATATAACATTTAGCTGCATGGCTAGTTATATTTATTTTGCATTTCATTATATACAGTGGGTCATGGAATTTCAGTAAAACTTTTTGTTATTGAGATTTGTGTAATAGTCATTGCATATTACTGCCATCTTTAGGTAAGACGGTTTTTATACGTTAGAAAGCCACTGACAACGTTTATTATGCTTAATGTATTTGATGCTTTATGAGCATTGTTTTAATCTTGCTCTTTCCCATGGTTTTTCCATTTACTTTTTTTCATTTGAGTGGGATGGTGTGGTGTGTGATGTGTGTATTTTGTGTAATTTGAAAAGGAATCCCTGTAGTAAACTTAGGAGAGGTAAGCAGAGGAGACAGCAATCCTTTCCACTGTATTACCAACAAAATTCACATGGTAGCAACTGATAAACTCAGGCTGTGTCAATTGCCTATGTCTGTCTGGGGTTGAGAAAGGGAGCATCTTCCTTACGTGATTCAGAAATGAGAGACACATAAAACAAATAGAGTGTTATATGTCAATTATACATCAATTTTAAAAAGAGGAAAAAATTTTAAAAAATGAGAGGCTATTCCCCCCAAATTTGTGACAAGGTAGAGAGTCCTATAGTAAAGAAAAAAAATAGCAATTACCTTATTTTTTGTTAAAAAATTTTTAGTGGAAAAAAAAATTTTTAGTGGAGCCATTGTCTGCAGGATAAAGTTTTATTCTTGTGATATACTATATAATCTTGGTTTCTAATATTCTAAATGACTATATGTTTTTGAGAATTAACTACCCAAAGATTCTTCAAACTTGTTTCCCTACTGAGTTCTAGTATACTTGGGCTAATCAGTGCATGAGCCTTGAAATTAATTACTAGTTCAAGTCAATTAGTATTTTTTCCTGGTGGGTTGGAGGGAATCCTGGACAAATTAATATCACTTTATAGGCATTCTGATTTAGGTTTTCAGTACACTATATAAACACACCAATTAAACATTACTTGAATTATTCAGAATAGTGTTTGATAAAACAAAAAGCACCTTAGAAATATGTAATAGCTCATTGTTATTCATTATTTTATAACCATAAATAGTACTACGTAGTAATGTTACATTTCACTTGGTTTTGAATATCACTCTTTCTTTTAGGATTATGTATTTGTTTGCAAGAAATGTTTCTATTGACAGAATAGTATCAATCACCACTGGCTGACCTTATTTTCATTCCATTGGCTTAGTATTTCTTGGTTTTGAACATGTCTAGGAATATGAAATTATATGCTGAGCACTAAAGCCAATAAAGGCAAAGGAATGTTAAGAATAACCTATGAATGATATAATTCAATATTAGTTTAGCATACTCTAATTTTTAAAAATTCGTAGTTACATGTATGTCAGAAGATGAGAGATCATGTCAAAGGTGAAAGTTTACAACCAATTGGTGGAATTTGACTAGTTGAATAAGTAAAAAAATATTTAGTCAGTCAGTCATTTGTGGGAGTTTAAATTGTGTTCTTGTAGGGCAGTATTCATGGATGATCAATTTCTTTCCCAGAATATATGGTGCTGCTTGCCACAGTGGTGGGTTTTTGACTTGCTCATCTTCAAATCCACATTCCTACTATGCCTTTCTATTCTATAAAAGTTGTTATATTATCAATGATGTTTTTAGACTCCTTTGCAGCTTGTTCTTGTTGTGCATTAGTTTCTGTAAATTAAGTGCACTTGAATAATTTGGAAGGTAACCCAAATGTTTTATGTCTTTTCTTGGTTGTGTGTATGTTGGTAAACATGGTCATGGAAATGTAACTTTTTCTGTAGTAGCATTTCACAATCTTATCTCCAGTTTCCTATGGTGTTTGAAACAATTTCAGTGGAGATGGTGGCTGTATTTCAGTGCTCAGCAAATGGCTCTGTGGGATTTAATGGGCATTTGTGCTGATCATAATGGCTTCCAGACTTGGGTCTCCTATCCTTGAATTTGGCTGTTGCTCTGTGTTCACAAATGAATAGTTCCATGGTAGCTCAGAAGTAGTATTTTTACTGCAGGATCAGTTCTGTAGTGCTCTAAGAATAATTTCTGGAGTCTCAGTAATTACTGAGTAATAACTCAGTAATTAACTGTCTAATAACTCAGTAATTACTGCCTTCCTAGTAATTTTGTAAATTCCTAAATACCTGTACTTCTTAAAATACCTAGAGTTGTTTCCTGACCTGAATTGTGCCTGATTTAGCCCTTTACTAAAAATGTGTACAACTTGGGAAGTCAGGATAGTATTACCACAGGGATGTGTGGCAGATACTGCTAGCTATCCACCAATATCCATTCTTTCTTCTCTTAGTAATTGAAGCCCTTAGTTTTTCTTAGTGAGTCAAAGACTTCACTTCTTATCTCTGCTGCAGCCACCAGTGTTCATATAACTGCATCTTAGCTAATGAGATGTAAACAGAAGTGATATATGTCACTTTCTGGTGATGCTTTTGCCCATTTCTTTTCTCTATTGGCTGAGAAACAGAGGTAGTCATGGAAGGTGGAAAAGCCATCTTGGACCCAAAGATGAAAAATTCTTGATGATAACAAAGCTGCCCTACCAATCTGGGATTTACTACATTTGGATGGCAATATAAGAGATCAATAAGCTCCTTTCTTGCTTCAACAACTTTATTTTTGCTCCTCCCCCCTTTCTTTTACAGTGGCTTATATTGTAACCTAAACTAATATGGGATGGGGGCGCCTGGGTGGCTCAGTGGGTTAAGCCGCTGCCTTCGGCTCAGGTCATGATCTCAGGGTCCGGGGCTCGAGTCCCGCATCGGACTCTCTGCTCAGCAGGGAGCCTGCTTCCCTCTCTCTCTCTCTCTGCCTGCTTCTCCATCTACTTGTGATTTCTCTCTGTCAAATAAATAAATAAAATCTTTAAAAAAAATAAACTAATATGGGATGTATATGGACTCTGAAATCTGAAGTCAAGTCTGAAAATGACCATATGTTACTCTATTAACAGGTATTATTCCTATGAACATATGCCATTGATTTATAGGAATGACTTAGAGTAGCTCATCTATAATTCTTATGTAAGAAAACTTTGGCTGTGGGCTGGTAATATGCTTTCAAAACACAGAGTTGGGTAGAGTATTTAAAAACTGTGTTAAATCAAATCTTCAAAAGCAAATGTTCAGTTATACTTGAGAGTGAATGTATTATAACCCTGCCCTCAAAGAGAGCTTCTTGTCTTGCTCACATACTGTTAAAAGAATTGGTAGAATTGGACCAGAGCTCAGAGACAAAATCAGAATATTTTTTAGGCCAAATTAGGTCAGATCAGTACATGAACCCTGTATATAAGGAAAAATAGATAACCATACTAATTCAAATTATTTATCCAGATATTAGAGCATACCTTCAATGTTAAACACTTATATTTTGGGTAAATGGCCAAAGGCCACATGAGACTTCTGGAAGAATTTTTCATCAGGAAGACTTGGGTTTTCAAATCACATGACAATATCCCTCTGGGGAAAAAGCAAAGTTCACTTTGAAATGGGAAATCCCAGATATAAAGAAGGCTTTAATAGCAATGTTAGAGATTTATATCATTTCTTTCTGATTATTGTCTAGGAAAAAAGAGCCAATTTCAAAACTTTAAACATTTGAAATGATTTAGTCTTTTATTAGATTATGTAAGATGGACCTGACCAAGTTCTATGAAAACATCCAATTCAAAGCTGTAGAAATGGGCAACAATACTTTCCCCAAATTTAAGGCCTTTGTTAGACTTTTACATTTGTTATCTTATTGCAAGTCCATGAGTCCCAAGCACCTTTTACACTCACAGTATAGTTTTTGTTTTTAGTCAAAGCAAACGTAAAAACCACGTTTTAGGTAATTGACCTTGCTCCTGTGGCCATGCATGTTTGGAACAAAACTCAGTGCCTTGTCAAAAGTCCATGGACATAAGGAAGACCAGCAGTTTATGCCATCATCAGAAACTCATCCTATTAGGAACAGTATGCATTGGAGAATGGCATAGTATCTAATTGATCCAGTCAATTAGATTCTGTAGCTGATAGCATTCCTCTGGAAACAGACTCCAGGAATCTGACCTTTGCATGCAGATATATTAGTGTGTGTTCTTGGAGACAATATCTGGTAGAACTCTGAGAAGTAAAATTAGGAATAAGAAGTTCAACTGTCATGCCCTTGCAACAAAGGCTTCAGGAATCACATGAGGAGTTCTGAAACTGGTATGCTTCGGAGTTGTTCCAATTGAGGCAAAAAGGATGGCTGATTAGGTAACACATTGACCAGTCATCAGACACGAGCCTTCCTCAGGGAGGAAGCATGACTTTGAGTGTGACCGCTTCCTAATTCCGTGGCAATTCCTCAAGAGGGATTCAGTTGTAAAATATCTGCAGCCAACACTCGAGGGATATGCAAGAACAAGTGCTTTGTCCTGAAGGGATATGGCTGTGCATCCAGGCATCCTGTATAGTGTCTTAGGGAGTTATTTATTTATTTATTTATTTATTTTAAATTCAAGTTAGTTAACATACAGTGCATCACTGGTTTCAGGAGCAGAATCCAGTAATTCATCACCCACATATAATTCCCAGTGCTCATTCCAACAAGTGCCCTCCTTAATGACCATCACCCATTTAGTCCATTCCCCCCTCTACCTCCCCTCCTTCAACCCTCAGTTTGTTCTCTGTAATTAAGGGCCTTTTATGGCTTGTGTTAGGGAGTTTTAAATGAAGGTGGCATCCAGAAAAGATGACAAAGAAAGAGACAAATTGAATTATGAAAATGATAGGGTTATTATAATATGGACAACAAGGTAATTAGGTTGCTGTAATAGTTTTGGGCTATCTTGAGGGGTTTTTGTATCTTTAACAATGATAAATGATATTTCAGTTCTTCATAAACACTAACTTTGGTGAGGCATTTTTTTCTGTTTCTTATAATCTGAAAAAGCAAACCTAGAAAGTAGATCTTAGGTATTCAACTTTGAAGTGCATCTTACAGAGAGATTAAGAATTTTGCTTAAAGTTAAAAATTTTATCTTCCTGTTGAATTAAGTAGTATTCTAAAAATTATGAAGTGGCATGCTATGTCCCTAACATATTTTTTTCTTAAGTTTTACTTTTGTTGACACAAATACAACCTTAACAGCTTTCTTTTGGACAATATTCATCTGGTTTATCATCCGCCACCTTTTTGGTCCTAATTTATTTTGATAAATAGCATATAGCTGGTTATCTTATTTATTATTATCTTATTTATTATTTATTTGAGAGAGAGAAAGTGTAAGTGGAGGAAGGGGCAGAGGGAGAGAAACAAAAGCAGACTCCCCGCTGAGCAGGGAGCCTACTGTTCAATCCAACAACAAAGAGCTGGACACTTGACAGAGCCACCCAGGTTCCCCTATAGTTTGTTATTTTAATATCCAGTCTGACCATTCCTTTAAGAGAAGGGCTGAGTTTATTTAAATTTACCAGTATTTTGGATTTTTTCTATCAGGTATCTTTGTATATTTTAATATTTTCCCTTTTTTTATGCTTTTCTTTCTTAACTTTTTTTTCTTTTAGTTGATTGGGACTTTTTACTTTTCTTTCCTTATTTCATTTTTCCTTCCATTTTTTAAATTTAAATTCTTTATTTTTAATTTTGTAATGGTTACATTTTAAATAAAAGAATTACAGAATACTTCAACCTACCATGACTTCCTATTTTACATGATTGTTTATAGTATTTTAGTGCTATGTGTTTTACCTTCACAAATTAGAATATTATAGGTTATTATTATTTTATACAAACAATATTTGTTGAGATTTACTTAATGTATTACCACCTTCACTTGCTATTTGGCCACCTTCTTTTCTTGCATCGCAGGTATTCTATTAAGGTTGTTTTTCTTTTTCCTAAGTTTTATCCTTTAGAACGGTGGTTCTCAATCTCTGTTGTTCAAATCACCCCTGCTTCCCAAGAAGGCATTTTATAAATACATGGGGACATGTTTGTTATCACAATGATTAGATGGCAGTTACTGTCATTTGTAGTGTGAGCTAGAGATGTTGAACATCTTGAATTACACACAGGACAATCTCCCACAGAAAAGAATTGTTCTGCTTCCTATATGACCTTCAGTGATCCTGCAGGACATTCAAGTAAATGAAAAAGCTCTTAGAAAGTATTTGGGTATAGGCAGGAATTCAATTTTATATAAAAATATTCAGTAGGAGAGCCTGGGTGGCTCAGTTGGTTGGGCAGCTGCCTTCGGCTCAGGTCATGATCTCAGGGTCCTGGGGTTGAACCCTGCATCAGGCTCCGTGCTCAGCAGAGAGCCTGGGCTTCTCCCTCTCCCTCTGCCTGCTGCTCTGCCTACTCATGCTCTCTCTCTCTCTGTCAAATAATAAATAAAATCTTTAAAAAAATTTGGCAGTTTTAACATACTGAATTTTCCAGGAATGCAAAAGCTATGTGAATTAAGGAAGGAGTATTATTTTATTTTTTTCTGAATTTTAACAAATAGCTTACTGTTTCAGAAAAATCTCATCATCAACGGCTATGTTAATCTTGATGTTTGAGGTGCCAATACAACTCATCTGTATTAATCTCTCTATATAGCTGTCACATTGCTGGTGATTCGGTGCATGTGCACACACATGCATACACATATATTGGACTTTTTTTAGGTTCACCCACAAATAAGGTTACAAGTGTGCCTACTCTGGTAGTATTTTTTTTTTTTTTAATGTATTAGTGAGACAATCAAGATAAAGCATACTTTTTACCAAGAAACACGCTGCCACAGTTGGCAAGGACATATTATACTTTTACTCTTGGAAATAACAGCATGGACATCAAGGGAATCACTGATTTTGGCTATCATAGAACTGACTCAGATGTTATTGGACCAGAAGTGCAAAATTTAAGATGGGTAAGGGAGAATTCATTGACATTAAACCACTCATCAGTGACTTGGAACTAATCCATAGACACCAGTTAGGTTGGCTCCTTACTTGGATGTGACCATGGTCTGAGGATTTATCTAGACTGGAAACTAGATGATGGTCTATGATTATCCACTGCTGCTTCCTGCACAGGTTCCTCATATACAATATCTCATGGTGTCACCATGGAATCCAATTGCGTCCTGCTACTTTTAAGATTAATCTCTAACCCAGAAATGTGCCAAATATGACCCTTTCAGTTGTGGACTACTTGCTTCTCAGGCTCCTTACCTCCTCCTTCTAACCCTACTAACTCCAGTACTGAGGTATGTTACACCTCTCTTCGCTTCTTTCCTGACTCTTCTTCCGTGAGGTTCAAAGAGGATTCTGGATTTCCACAACACCTGCTTGGTGGACTTCTCTAACACCTAATTGCACTGCTGTGTAAACGCGGATTTCTTTTTGTGTCTGATTATGAGGGCCGTCTTCTTCACAGTTCCTTGCAAGGTGCTTGGTCAGGGGAAGCAATCAATAGATGCCCGCTGTTAAAGAGAAACAGCATTGTAACATTTCAATACCATTCACGTAATTGAAACGTTTCAATCTATTTTCAGTTTCACTTTTATTCAACTCTTTGTCTTCGTACTCCGTTCCCGCCCATCTGCAAGTCCAAGGCTAAGTAAGCACAGCGAGCACCCTGAACCTTCCTCTAGGAGCCCGGCGGGTCCCCAAGCGGCACTCTTTCTCACCTAGGAAGCCCCGTCAAACGTGCTGACGTCACGCGCATCGCTGACGTCCCGCCGTCAGGCCCACCCATCAAAACCTTCCGGGATCTCTCTCTTTTGCGGTTAGCGGGGACAGCCTGAACAGTATTCGCACAGAAGCCGGCAACGACTAGGACCAAAGGCGGGTCCTTGCGCACCCCCGCTTCCCCAAAGTAAGGTGACTGGTGTTCCGGAAAGACGCGCGGGCAGCGGAGGAGCCACGCCCAGGCGCTAGCCGTGGTCTCCCGGGGAACGGCGTAGTGCGCCGGCCTGGGCTGGGTGGGGGCGCGCGTGCGCAGTGCGCGGCGTTTGCGCCGGCCTGGAGTAATGGGCGTCGGCGTTTGATTCTTGCAGAGGATGGCCCATTTCTCAGGCGAGGACGAGGTGATGCTGCAGGCGATGCTGAGGCAGCTGTTCCAGAGCGTGAAGGAGAAGATCACGGGTGCCCCCTCTCTGGAGTGCGCCGAGGAAATCCTCTTACATCTGGAGGAAACTGATGAAAATTTCCACAAGTAAAATAGCTTTTGATGTCTTAAGCAAACAAGCCACCTTTTCCAGAAAAGGTCCAAGTGTGGCTAGAGAAAGAATGTTCGTTTGATTATTGTTAAAAGTAGCACCCAAGTTGGAGGTTCATTTCGTTGGGTTTATTTACACAAGTACCGAATTTTTGTATTATTTATTTTTTACTTTTAAAGCTTCTGCTTCCTCTGTGTTTCTCTTGCCACACCAACATATTCTAATTCTTCATTTTTTTTTTTCCCTTATGGGCAGCACAGTAACAATAATTGTAAGTTGTTCACGTTTTTCTTAGAGTGATTCTGTTCTATCAAGGGATTCCTGTCACAGTGCCTGAAAGCAGGGAGTTCCCAAGATTTCTGTTCCTTTGCTATGTGGTATTTCAGCGGCTGCACCAGTTGCTCATTCTGAGCACTGCAGAAATACTGACGTGAGATTATTAACGTCCTATGGAATAGCTTAAGTTCTTAGAAAAGGATAAGCCACATACTCCGATGCCCGTGATAGATGGCAGAATTTTAAGTGCTACAGAAAGGCTAGAGACTGTGGGCTTGGGAGCCGTAGACATAGTTTTTAACGAGAGAGGTACCATTTGAGACTATTCTGGAAGATTATGTTTCTTGGGGGATTTTTTTTTTTTCTTTGTTCTGGCTCATTTAATCCTCTCCATTGTAAAGGTGTCTTACAGGTATCTCATTTAATTATTATTGGGAGCAGTGTTTTAAATTCAGTGTGTGTATTTCATTTTGATCTCACAGAGATGGTACTGAAAATTTTATCTTCAGTTACCTTTAAACTGATTTGTGGGTGCCTGGAAGTTGTATTTACCATTTCTTAGATGGTCATAAAGGGATCCTTGAGCCCTTTAATGTAAAAGTTTGTTTTTACTTGCAGTTTTATAGGAGTAGTTACAGTTTTCACCAGATTCTCAAGGGAGTTTTCAAAAGTGTGGAATTCTTGTTCTTGTGGAACTCTTGTTAATATGGTTACTAATTTCGTTAATATATCTGGTTATACATATATTTATTTGTATTTCCATGATTTTCTTGTTTATTCATTAAATCCACTGCTAATAGCTGTATACTGTAGAATAATCGCAACTTTCTCAAATTAATATTTAATTAATAGTGTTTGTAAACTCATGTAATACAAATTTATCTCACACAGACACTCTTAAACATTAAGTTTGGGGTTTTATTTCACATGCAAGCGTTGTTTAAGTAATTTGTAAATTACTGTCAGTTTTTGCTAGGATCATATTCTGGGCATTTGTCCATTTCATCTAGATTTTCAAATTTATTGCTATATAGTTTTTCATTAATATACTGTTAACCTTTTTTTTTTCTCAAAGATTTTATTTATTTGACACATCACAAGTAGGCAGAGAAGCAGGCAGAGAGAGAGGAGGAGGCAGGCTCCCTCTGAGCAGAGAGCCTGATGCAGGGTTCTATCCTAGGACTCTGGGATCATGACCTGAGCCGAAGGCAGAGGCCCTAACACACTGAGCCACCCAGGCGACCCTCCTGTTAACTTTTTAATTATTTTTAATATCTGTAGTTATATGCCCCCCTTTTTATTTTTTTATTTTATTTTATTTTTGGGTGCCTTCCCTCTTCTGCTAGAAGCTTATTTTGTTAGTCTTTTAAAAGAATCCGCTATTGGGTTAGTTTTTCCTTTCTATACATGTATACTTTATGCTTTTTACATTCTGTTCCTTATGTTTTCTTTGGAAAATTTTTAAAACTTTTGTGATCAGTGGTTAGCTCATTAATTCTCAGCTTTTCTTCTTTTTAGTGTAAATGTTTAAGGCTACATATTTTCTTGTATTGTTTCAGCTGCTCCAATTTTAAAGTACTTTTCAAATTAAAGTTAGATCATTGTTGTTCTTCTCAGCAATTTAATGACTATTGTAATAAAGTAATTTACTCTTCAGCAGTGCATTGGATTAAATGCCTGCTGATTAACATTTATGGTTAATGTTCACTGTTGACTGAGGAGATTTACTTTTGGCCTACCTAAAAAAAATCCAGACACTCTAAAATTATAACTGATTTGTAGTTTTTAAGACTTATAATCCTGAAAGTATTTTGAGTAGTTTGTAGTCTTAAAAGCATAAATGGCAAAATTTATGTGTTGGTTCACTAACTGGAGATCTGAGTCTTAAGAGGAAGGAACTCTGTATGGGAAAGGAAAAGAGGAGGATATGCTTGTCTTTGGTGTTGCCATAGAATCTTACAGTTCAGAATTGAATGTGATATTAAAGATCAATTAGTCTGGTTGCTCATATTTTAATCTTTGTTTTCACTGACCTAACTCTTCTTGAACATTGTATGTTCTTTCTTTCTTTTTTATTTTTTAAAGATTTTTTTTTATTTACTTGACAGAGGGAGAGAGATCATAAGTAGGCAGAGCAGCAGGCAGAGAGAGGAGGGAAAGCAGTCTCCCCTCTGAGCAGAGAGCCCGATGCGGGGGATCGATCCGAGGACCCTGGGATCATGACCTGAGCTGAAAGCCGAGGCTTGACGCACTGAGCCACCTAGGGGCCCCGCATTCTATGTTATTGAGTCACTTAGATACATTTTGCTTCCCAAAATGTTTCCTACTTCAGAATTATCTATCTTCCCATGTCCACAATCAGAACATTGGTTTCTTAAATCCACCCAACGTTGTCCTAGTATTGGCCAGAACAATTTTATTTTTATTTTATTTATTTTACTTATTTATTTTTGAAGATTTTATTTATTTATTTGACAGAGAGAGAGAGAGAGAGATCACAAGTAGGCAGAGAAGCAGGCAGAGAGAGAGGGGGAAGCAGGCTCCCTGCCAAGCAGAGTGCCTGATGCGGGGCCGATCCCGATCCCAGGACCCTGAGATCATGACCTGAGCTGAAGGCAGAGGCTTAACCCACTGAGCCATCCAGGCGCCGCTACCAGAACAATTTTATTAAACAGACTTGCAGGGGAAACTGGTATCTTTAGACTATTTTTGTAGGAAGATGGTTAGGACAATGAGTCCATACATGATGGAATTTCAGATAGTATAATCAAGTAAAGTGGGGGAAAATACAGTCATTTGGGGAAGAAACCATAGTGTAGGCAGTAGAGCCCTTTCTGGGGTTTGCCCCAATGAGCAGTTTTCCTAAACTATCTCTGCTTTCCAGAACTTCTATTTTTCTGCCTTAAACTGTATATATTTTCTAAATGATCCAAGAGTCGCCTTTGTCTCTGAAAGCGGCAGCAAGGATTTGAGGCCTGTGGGAGGGGAGAAAGGAGGGATGAGGCCATTGCTTTCATTATGTGTTTGTGTTTGTGTAGGTTTTGACACTTAAACTGGCCCCCAGGAAACAGATTAGCCCTGGTTTTTAGTCTTGGCTACACCAGAATCAGTTGGGCCCCATGTCAAAAAAAAAAATATTGATGCTTGGGCCTCTTCATAAATGAATCAAAATTTTGGGATAGGGGGCTTGGCAGAGGTTTACTTTTTGTTTCACAGGAGAATCTACCAGTGAACTCTAGGGTGTTTAAGTGGTAACTTCAAGAAAGCCTCCATTGTGTAAAGTGATATCCATGTATAGTAAAATTACTAAGAATTATATGTGTGCTTTCATAATTAATGCATTTCTAGTAATTGTTTACTAAACATGACTCAGAAACGTATTCTTTGATCTAAAAGGTTGTAGGTGATGTAAAATACTCATTCTTTCTATTATATAACATTTTATATACTAATATTATATATAAAGTTAGGTGGGTCATATAATAAATCTTTTTATTCTGAAATAAGAATTCCAAATACCAGCATTATAATTCATAACTTATTCTAATAAAGTCTCTTTTTAAAGCATATCATTACTATAATTTTTTCTATATATGATTGAAAGTTTTTTGCTTATTTAAATAGCTAAGAGAATGCATTCTTGAAATAAACTTGTATCAGATTTTTTAATGTTTTTCTGTTGTATTAGTACTCTATGTATCAGTGCATACTTTGGTGTATTTTGAACACGTCAGAATTTCATCATGAAAAAATAATTGATTTTCTTGGAAAAATCGAGGTAATAAAACTGGAAAAATTGAAAACAATGACTGTTCTTTTAGCCAACTTTGTAAAGTTTTCCTGTGTAAATGTGAAAAATTTCATATTCATCAGTAGTAAAGCAAAATGATGAAGCATATTGCTGTGTATTTCAATTGAGCCGCTTTTGAAATGTGGTGAGGTGAACACATTTTTCCTTAGCAGCAAACAACTGTACTTTTAGGTTTTAATGTCCCTCTTTGAGGGATATTTGGGAAAAAATATTTTGTATTCATTTGGTAATAGTATCTTTGAAATCAGATTTTAATTTTTTCTCATTAAATTACTTTTAAGGTAACAAATGGTTAGTCAAATATACGTATAGTATATTTGGTTCAAAAAGTGTCAAAGTGTAGATATATGTAATAAATAACAGTTTTTGCATTAGAATTGCTATTACAGTTACATAGCAGGAACCTGAAATTTAGCAAGGTCAGGTGTTTTGTCTAAGGTTACAAGATTGAGCAGTATAAAATTTAGAACTTAAACCCAAAGCAAAGGGATTCATAGATTTCTAAAGGTATAATATTTATTCACTGTATAGATCATGTTCTTTAAAAAAAATAAGAAACTGTTATTAGAAAATTTTAAGATGAACAAGAAGGAAATATTAATAGACTTAAAAATAAATGGAAGTTGTATTTATTGTAGTCCATGGCAAAGCTGTATGATTCCTTATATTTCCAGTGCAATTAGGGTATGTTAATCTGAAAATGTTAACACAGAGGAGTCTGCTAAAAATAAATCTGAAAGGAAAGGACATAAATTGTAGCAGAATTGACTTAAATTAAGCTTCATAAGTATCATCTAAAATAAGTTATTAAAAATGTACATTTTTTTCAAGGAGATTTTACATTTCTTAAATAAAAATTTTAAACACAGAGGTGATTCACCAGTATCTTTAGTGGTAAGGGTTTTATAATTCTTGGAGTGAGTGGACGTTAATGGTCAAACTGAATTCTGAAGGCCATATTTGGTCTGTGGATGTATTTCTTTGGCTTTTTTTTTTTTTTTTAAAGGTTAACATTTAAAAATTGAGAGATGGCATATAAAATAGTTTTCTGGCTTTTCTTAAAACTTGGAAAAATCAACATTATGCTAATATTGCTAAATGGCAAAAAGTGGCTAAAGCCATGTAGAAGGTCTTCCTTTTAGCTGAGACATGTCCTTTTATTTCACCCCTGCCTCTTTTCTCTCTTACACATGGCTGACTTGACTTTACCTGTCTACCCCTGGTAAGATCTTAGTTTGCTATTCCTGGAATAAGTATGGGAACTTTTGAAAGTTTCTTTTGTGCATCCAAGCTTTGCTTTTTTACAAAATAAGAATATTGCTACACCTCCTCGATAACTTCTAAAAATGATGTAAATGGGTTGATTTAAAGAGCTTATCATCAATCTTTTGGATTAGTTGTAGACTTAAGAGCTGCTCAATGGCACCAATACAATGAGGATTACAATGAAGGCAACATAGTACTTAATTATATAGAAGTGTTTCTCCCAGCCCATAGTAACAATAACTTTCTATCATGGGCACCACTATAGAAAACAGCATTCCTTGTAGGATTTTATGGGATATTGCCATGAATTCATATGGTAAAAAAAAAAAAAAAAAACCAACACAAAATGAATTGTCAGAAGAGAATTTGAAGCCTTGGATTTTTTTTTTACCCAAAGAGGAGAAGGAAGGGTCCACTTGCAGAAATTACTGTTTACTAATGCGAATCTTCCAATGATCAGGGAGTCAGTAGAGTATCCAAAGGGCCATAGGCAGCCTGGTAGTCCTCACATGACAGAGGGCCTTATCCTACCTGGAGATCGTTTTTTCTTAAAAGAGCAGTAACCCATTAGGCAAGATTCAATTTTGGGGTTCTTGGGTTCATTTAATTTGGAAGATGAACCAAAACCTTGAAGTATTTTGAATGGTGTCTTCTGGGAACTAATACTACAGTCATAGATAAAAATGATATCATTGGGAAAAAGTATGTGGTTTGTCAGGTTCCCAAAGAGGAGGTTTTAACTTTTTCTCAGCATATTTGTTATTTGCTATTTATAGATGATGCTAAATAGTGGGGAGGTGTTTTTCTTTTTCTTCTTCCTTTTTTTTAATCTGTCTTTTATTTTAGAATGGTATTCTTTTAACTTTTTCTTTTAAAGATTTTTCTTTACTTATTAGAGGGAGAAAGCACAAACGGGGGTAAGGGCAGAGGCAGAGGGAGAAGCAGATTTCTTGCTAGCAGGTAGCCCAACTTGCAGCTCCATCCCAGGACCCTGAAATCATGACCTGAGCTGAGGGCAGTGCTTAACTGACTGAGCCACTCAGGTGCCTCTATTCTCAACTTTTTGAATACATTTTGTTAATGGACTTCTTTCATATGTCCTCACTGCCTTAGTTATAAAAAATATCATTTCTGTTGCTTATAGTTTGGGCTTTAAACAACATGAACACAGGAGTTCTGTTTCTCAGTTAAATATTCATTTCTCATAATTGCTCAAGATTTGTGGCACAGAAATGGGGCTGATCAAACTAAGGAATAATTTGCCTTTTCATAGTAGATGTTGATGATGAGATGTAGAATTAATCTTCAGAGTGGCCCTTCCTTTAGTTTCAGAGAACTAACTCAGGCTTTCCCATGTTTTGTTTTTCACTGAGTATTTCAGAGATGTGAAGGAAAACTGTCTTGTTTGACTAGCCTAGGGCAGGATTGTGAGGAGGATCAAGATTGTTTTTAGGGTCCTTTCATTTTTTTGTACTTCCTTCCAGTTACACTTTTCCTTTACCCAGTGGTGTCATACTGATTGGACTGAAATGATTATCTATTACTAGATCCTTTTTCATTTACAAGGACATTTTTAAAGAAACAATAATACATTTATGGTATTGGAATTTCAGATAATATGATTCTTTATAGGTTTTCTGGTTGTGGTGGGATGGATGTGGCAAACATATTTTTTGGGCTCTTCAGATCTCATCACACACATCTGCCAACTCTAATTTCAGAGCCACTTGTCCCTCTGTGGAGGCAAAACATAGGGTCTGTCAAATATGAAACAATTAGTGTCTTTAAAAGATTCTCTTGAAATCTTAATCTTTGAATTTTTCTTGCTTGTATAAGTTTTTGCCATTTTGTATAGAATATTCAAAGATTTGGTTTATAATTACAAATACACAAATAAAAAAATAAGTTAACATTTAAAATGGGTGGGAAGTTTTGCTTATATAAGGGAAGGTCTTCAAGTAATATAAGGCAATGATGAATCACCAGAAGAAGCAAAAACTACAGAACTGCTTAAATGATGATTAGAGACTGTTTTCTATAATACGTGATTCAGTAAGTTTTTCTTCTAGCATTTCTGAAAATTAGTGTTTGTCATTTTGATCTAATATTGTAGGTCATTAAGTTTACAAAATAATGTTTTCTTCTTCTGCCACTAATAGATCCCGATTTTCTTAAAGCTTAGAAATTACTACTTAAACATTGAATATAAATATTAAATATCTAAAAGTAAATTCAATGAATAACTTAAATTTTTAAGTAAATTACACTTTTAAATTTAATGTGAATTATAATTTTGAGAAAATGAAATATGATAAATTTCCCTCCCTAAAGGCAAGAAATTTAAATAATACAGTTGGTAAAAACATGAATGTTACATTTATTTCCATTTCCAATCTCCATTGATTACTACAGAACATCTTATTTCTTAATATTTTTGAAATTTTTCCATTTTTGAGTGAGTGTTGGATTGTGGGATTGACAAGAGTTTTGGATTAAGGTGGACTTGAATTAATAGCTTGTGAATTTTTTTTAAAGGTTTATTTATTTGAGAGAGAGAGAGTGCGCAGGAGCTGGGGGAGGGGCAGAGGGAGAGAGAAAATCCTTCAACAGATTCCAGCTGAGCATGGAGCCTGATACTTGGCTTCCTGCCAGGACCCAGAAATCATGACCTGAGCAGAAATTCAGAGTGGGCCGCTTAATCAGCTGAGCCACAGGCGCCCTGCAGCTTGTGAATCTGACAAGGCTTTTTAGCTTTTTGTTTGCATCCTCATCTATTTTACCTATTTCATGTGGTAAATAAGACAATATTGATAAAATACTTAGAGCAGTGTCTAATTCATGATAATCACTTAAAAGTCCCTCCTTGTTTATATGCAAATCAAAATCGTGGTTTCTGGAGAAAATTGACTGTGGCTTCATGTAAGTGGAGATACAGTAATTAAGGGGCTTGATTGATTAGGCATTTAAATGCCAAGCCAAGGAAGTTGTATTTGAAGGATAATAGACAGCGAATAATTAGTTTTAAATACAACAACTATTTATTCAGATGTTATGTATGTGATGGGGTATGAGGTATTGGTATGAATAAAGTGGCTCTAACTCAGAAATAATGAAGGCTGTGATTTTTGAGGACCAAGATAACTACAGTATTCAGGATAAGTATGAGAGGGAAGGGGGCAGTGGAAGAAGATGAGCAAGAAGGCCGCAGTAGTAATCTCTGTGTGAGGTGATGTGGTTTTGCACTGACCAACAGAAGTGGAAAAAAAGGAGAGGAGATGAACCCAAAGGTTGTGTAGGCAGTGTTATCAAGTGTTGATGACTGGGTGGACTGATGGAGTGAGTTGGCATGGAATATATGCAGAAATTGCCAATGTCCCAGAAAGAAAGCAATAAAATTCTAGTTAAGCTTGATGATTTGGGATGAAAAGTTTAAGCCTAGTTTAAAGGAAGAAATCTGAGGATTTTTAAAATATTTCTGTGCTAACATTTTTTCCTGGGTATGATTCCTAAGCGAGTTCATGATAGTTACTGCATTTATTTTTTAAATACTTGTTTTAGCTATGAATTTGTGAAATATCTTCGGCAGCATATATGTAACAGTTTGGGGTCTATGATTGAAGAAGAAATGGAAAAATGGACATCTGATCAGAATCAGGATGAGGAATCCGGCTATGACACAGTTGTACAGCATGTTACTAAAAGGATTCAGGAATCTAAAGAGTGAGTATGCCACAATGACATTTCCTTTCTTCCTTTCTTTCTAAGATTTTATTTATTTGTCAGAGAGAGAGAGTGGGAGCACTAAAGTGAGCGCACAAGCAGGGGGAAACGCAGGCGGAGAGAGAAGCAGATTACCCACTAACTGGGGAGCCTAATGTGGGACTCCATCCCAGGACTCTGGGATCATGACCTGAGCTGAGGGCAGATGCTTAATAGACTGAGCCACCCAGGCACCCCAAGATTTCTTATTTTTTGATTTGAAGAAAAATCACAAACTTGAGTCATGTTCATCTTTGGATAATATAATTTCCAGTAATGTATTTCTGGCAGTGCTATTAAATTTATTCTAAAAGGAGTATTAAAATATTTTATTAGTCAGAGAATAAAAGCATTTTCATACTAAGAGAGAGCAAAGTTTTATATGGGAATATTAGGAATTTTTAAAAATCTCTGAATAAGCCATTTAATTTTCTTGTGTTTTAGTTTATCCATGTATAAAATTAAAACAATTATAATTACCTCACAAAGATGTTCTGTGTCTTAATGAGTTTATGTCTTCTGCTTTGTCAGTTGTAGATGAAAGATTTTTAGTTGTGCAGAGTATTATTTTTTTCTTGATATGTGAGATTCAGAAATTATTTAGGATTAATGATGAGGCAGTGGTATCTCTATTAACAGCATTTTTACTGTAATAATTAGAAATTATTTTCTTAATTAAACATTTTGATATTTTTTGAATAGAAGTTTACAGATAGAAGAATTCATTTGTAGGGTCTATCATTTATTCCTCATATGTGTAAGTGCAACTATTCACCATGTAGATTTTCATTATTAACTGATGTGGATTTTATTCACTACCTGTTAGAACTTATTCTTATTTTGACTTTTTGGAGTATTGAATGAGTCTTAATGGTGTTTATAGTCCATACTATATTTGTTTTTCTTTGGCTTTTTCAAAACTGCAGTGGCTACTGTTGAAGACTAGTTCATTTGAGTCTTGATATTAAGAGTCTGGCCTCTAGCTTTTTTTTTTTTTAAACATTTAAAAAAATTTATTATTCTTGGGGTGTCTGGCTGACTAGTCAGAGGAGCATGCAACTCTCAATCTTGGGATTCTGAGTTCAAGTCTCTCATTGGATGGAGAGATTACTTAAAATCTTTAAAAAAGATAAAAATAAAAATTATTATTCTTATCTCTGTGGACAGCTTGCTGGTATTTCTTGCAGATGAATTCATGTTAGTGTTTTCAAAAAGGCCTGGAGGAAACATGTCTAAGATGAAACTTACAGATTTTCTGTGGATTTTAATGACCCTTAGTCCTACCTTACATACATCATTTAGATTCTTACCTTTATATTCATGTATTAAATTACTGTATTATAAATTATAAAGGGAAAAGGCTTTATGTTGTTTACATGGCTATGCCTAACTGCAAAGGAGTCTGGGACTGTAGTTTAGATCTGTGCCCAGCTATAATACAAATACTGTGGAGGGAGAGAGCAGCTTTTGATGGATTGCTCTTGATTGCTACCAAGGCATTGTTAGGCTTCCCTGTTTCTTGCTACTGAGCATGTGTAGAGGAAAGCTGGACCCTTTCATTTCAGTTATCCTAGAGATACTTTGCCAGTTAGTCTGATGAGTGTCCTAGGATTCCTTCTTGCTCTTTATATCCCCTTACCTTAAACTTGGATCTGGACTTTTCCTTACCTCTGTAACAGTTCTCTTCTGTATGTGTTTTCCTCCTGCATTGTTCCTATTCTCATCTTCTATTAATATTTCTGTGTTTTCTCGTAACTTCTGATGCTTTAAAAACACATACATGAATAAACTATGTATTAAATTTGATTCTAGTTATATATTATGTAAATTATCTATTGCTGAACCATAGTAAATATATGAGAATGTATTTTAAGTTATGTATAGAATTATATATAGTTACTAATATGTGATGTATATCATATAATTTAAAATGTATTTTAAAATTCCTTTAAGCTTTAAAATCTTAGCCTCCTATTTATATCAAAAACCCCAGCATGGTTTTATTATTTTTATGAGTAACTTAACCTATCCTTCTTCAGGTTTATGGAATTATAATAACCCATTTACCAGAAGTATAAAGAAAGAGGCATTTCTGTGCTTATTTTCCTAATGTATTTTTATTACAAAATTATAATAAATACACGTTGCATGCTTTATATTTACAAAGAACTTTCAGATACATACTATTATGTCTTGCTGCAGTTATGTGAAATAGGTCAGCTAGATTGTATTCTTTTCATTTCATTTTATCATTGAGGAAAATGAAACTGATTTATGATGACAAAACTGATAGGTAAAGTAGTCAGAATTATAATCCAGGGTTTCTAATTCCAAAATAGTACTTTATTCACTATTGTTTATTTAAATCTTTATGTTTTGTTTTAAGTGTAGCTTTTTCAGTGGTCCAGGTCACATATTCCTCATTTGTAAAATAAAAGGCTAGATAAAAGTTTTAAAAATAGTTTAATCTAGCTCTAAAATTTTATTTCTAGGCTTTTTGGGACCTCAGTCTTTTTTTTTTTTTTTTTTTTAAGATTTTTATTTATTTATGAGAGACAGAAGGAGAAGCAGGCTCCCTGTGGAGCTGGGAGCCCAATGCGGGAGTCTATTGCATGACTCTGGGATCTTGACCTGAGCTGAAGGCAGACATCTTAACTGACTGAGACACACAGGCGCCCTGGGATTTCTATCTAATATTAATATGGGTGCTTGAGAGTTGGCACATAGTAAGTGGAGAACTATATAAGTTCTTTTTGAGGCCTTTATTTATTTATTTATTTAGATTGTATTTATTTTAGAGAGAGAGAGAGAGCATGGGCATGAATTGGGAGGGGCTGAGGGAGAGGGAGAGAGAGAATCTTAAGCAGGTTTGTGGGGCTCGATCTCACGACTCTGAGATTATGACCTGAACTGAAATCAAGAGTTGGCTATAGAAACAACTGAGCTACCAGGCATCCCTCTTTCTAAGACTGGAGCTGAAAGGGATTTAGAAGCTGTCTGGTTCAAACTCTTACCAGTTTCAGGAATCCCTTTCTTAACGTCCCTGACAGTAGGTTCTTTAGCCTCTGTCCTTCAAAGGACCTACTGATAGCTTAGCTCTTATTTAGGTCTTAATGCTCACTATAAGTACCTATAAAGATAGGCAGGGAAGAAGGGAAGGAAAGAAAGTAGAGAAGGGAGGAGGATAGAGAAAGAGATAGAAATAAACAAGGAATAAAAGGAATATGTAAGATAGACTGTTCTGGTAGTATGGTATTAGCAGTTGACTATTGTGGAGTACTTGGTATCCATGCTATTGGAATATCTTGCCTTAGACTGTGTTAGTTTTACTACCTTGGTCTGTGTAATCAGATGAAGAAACTTGGGAAATAACATATGTTTTGGAATTCTTATTAATTTTTATACCTGTTGTGTGAATTCCATTGTGCCACTTGTTCTTTAAAAAAAGCTGACATATTTTTTTCCGTTTTAGAACTGTGCCCGTAGAGGGACTTTACAGAAAAAAATAAGATAGTTTAATTTAGCTGAGTGTTTTAATTTGTGCTAATAGTCTTTCTCTTACCAAGACTATTTTAAATTTAAAGATACAAAGAAATGATGCATTCCCTGAAGAATATCATGATGGTAGTGGTGGAATCTATGATTAACAAGTTTGAAGCAGATGAGATGCGAAGTCAAGAGAGGCAGAAAAAAATCCAGAAAGAGAAGAGCAACAGTTACTGCACAGATAATTGCTCTGATAGTGATTCATCATTCAATCAGGTTTGTTGTTTCCTTTTGCATTTATGTCTTGAAATGATATTTAATAATCAATAACTTCGGTACATTCTTTGTTAGCCAGATTTTTTTTCTGCTTTCCAGTTTTAAGATTCAGAAGAAAAATAATAAAATTACCTAATCTTAAAGATTGAGTACTTGAAATAACATCTTCTAGAATCATAAGTTCAGTGAATGATTGCATTATATCTGACATATCTTAATGAGATATGGAAATAAACTAATTGATTTTGGATTTAAAAAAAAATACCTGAAACAAATCTGCTTAAGCTTTAGTTAAACAAAAACATCTTATTCCTAATTGATTTTTATTAATCAAAGTTTAACTGCATTATAAATGAGATATGGAGATAAAACATTTCCCTTATCTTCTAAGATGAAGGTCACTGTGATTTGTTTTAAAACATGATGAACACTGGGTGTTATATGCAACTGATGAGTCATTGAACACTGCATCAGAAACTGATGATGTACTTGCTGCTTCCTGATGGCACACGGGAGAAGAATAAGGCACAAACAAGTCAGCTGCAAGAGAATGCGAGCAGGGGACAACAGTAGAAAAGTTGTTGCCCCGAACAACTACTCAGTGCTGTTTTTATTAGATATAGACAGTAATCAACAAAGGAGCTGAAGAAGACTACACATTAATCAGATGCCTTATAGATAAATAAGAAGGAAGGCAAAGTATATCTGGTCAAGCAGTATAAAGTTTATAGTTGAGCAAGCACATTCAAAAGGGATTACCTAATTAGCCACAGGAGCTCTCCGGGAAAGGGGAGATAATGGAAAAATGAAGCAGGCAGTGTTCTGCCCTGAGCGGGCTAGGAGTTCCCAGCTGCTTGGCTTCAAGGACGTATATATTGTCCTCTCCCCCAGAGGCCTGTTGCCAGTACGTGTTTTTCTTAAGGATATATCTGAACATGCTTGATGGCTAGTTCAATTCTTTTAAGTTGTATTTTAAGTAATACATTGTTCTGAGGGACAATTAAAGTACTGTATGCTGGCTAATTGAATTTAAATTAAAGGAACCCAAAAAACAAAACAAAAAACCAATAAAATCAGTAAGCCTCTTCTTTTTGACATCAAGAGATTTGAGGTTTTACATTGTCTCTTTCCACATTATTGGAATCTTTGTCATTTGGCTAGGGCAGAGCTAACAGAATGGCCACAGGTTAGGTTAGTTCTAATAGGAGACTAGTTAGACTAGAGCCTTATATATGCATGCACCATCAACTTCCCCACAGAAATTTCCAGGCCAGTTGGAGTCTGTCTGATCTTTGTGTGAATCCTACCTGTTATTTCTTTTCTTTTCTTTCTTTTTTTTAAAAAAGATTTTATTTATTTATTTGTCAGAGAGATAGAGAGAGTACAGGCAGGAAGAGTGGCAGGCAGAGGCAGAGGGAGAAGCAGGCTCCCTGTGGAGCAAGGAGCCCAATGTGGGACTCAATCCCAGGACCCTGGGATCATGACCTGAGCTGAAAGCAGCCGCTTAACTGACTGAGCCACCCAGGCATCCCCCTACCTGTTATTTTTAATGAAACATTTTCACCTATTTAGTGCTGATTTGGGGACATAAGCCATAACAGATCTTAACCATATACCAAAGAGGAATTTGGGGAATTTTGGTGAAATGTGAAAAAGTCACACATACTGGTCACAGTTGAGACTGCATTTATGAAGGAAAAATGTTTAGAAGTCATTAAAGCAGAACTTGAAAGTTGCTCTGCTCAGGAGAAATTGTGCTCAGGTTTATTTTCTGATGTGATGGAGGAAAGGGCAAAGACTGAATTTTCTTCAGCTTGTAGCCCTTAATATGTCTTTATTGATGGACTCTTTGGAAGGAGCTGGGCTATGGAGATTTTAGTTTAGTTTTATTCAGTAGGTTTATCAAACTGCTTCTTCAGATCAAGGAAGGCATAGAAAAACCCAACTTTAGGACTCTGGGTGCTCACAAGATTATACTTTGTTATTTGATGAGCCATCTGTTCACATTGAAATTGAACAATAAGAAGAAAAAAAAATGAAGCATTGTTATTTAAGAAGTCCAGGTATTCAGGCCACATAAGGTTGACCGAATAGCTAGCAGTGAAGAGGTGTTCATGTGAAATGCTAAAGTATTTCCAGTTTTAGAATAATAGGTTTTTTCAGAAATTCAAAGCATTTGTAGAAATGCGGTCATAGTTTCAGAAAATGGTCTTGGTTTTTAAAATTTTTATTATCATTATTATTATTTTATTTTGTTTTGGTTTTATTCTTGAGAAGGAATCAGACTTTAAATTTATATGACTTCTTTTGGGATGCCAAAAGGGTATATCTGCATTTTCAGGTATCTGTCCTATGGGTATGACTTTGTTTCAGAATGCTCTAATTGAGTTGCAAGTGAACTGTGTCCACCAACAAGGCATGGGATCCTTGGACTTTGGGAAAAAAGCATATGAATGCCAGAAGTACTCCCAAAACTCTTCGAGTGTGATCAAACTCCAGCAGATGTCTGGGTGCCTTTGCTTAGTGAAAAGGGACTCTTTTACATGACCAAAGAGCCTGAATTACTATGCTCAAAAGTTGAAAGGGTCTGTGAAGATATGTGTCATTCATTGCATTAAATACTGATGTTGTTGATAATGCTTGCAACATTGTTATTGGGCTTAGAAAAATCTGTCTGAATTGTTGTATGAATAACATTGAATTAACAGTTCTGATGCTGCTGTTTTGATATTGGTAGAAAGCTTGCATTTTGTGAATAAAATAGGCTTCATTTCATTGTTATTATTATTATTTTTTTAAGATTTTTATTTATCTATTTGACAGACAGAGATCACAAGTAGGCTGAGAGGCAGGCAGAGAGAGAGAGAGGAGGAAGCAGGCTCCCTGTTGAGCAGAGAGTCCGATGTGGGGCTCGATCCCAGTACCCTAGGATCATGACCTGAGCCGAAGGCAGAGGCTTTAACCCACTGAGCCACCCAGGCGCCCCCATTGTTATTATTTTAACAATTACAGCCTGATTATATATGGATTTCTGACCCATTATTGAAAAACTTTGCACATGGTTGGCCAATAGTCACTATTGGTGTATGTTTGAGGATATTAAAGAATAAAGAAGACAGATTGGTTTTTACTATAATTGTGAGGAGAGCACTGAAAGGATTTGGTATTGTGATTAAACCTTAAAAAAAAGCAAAATAATGCTGGAAAGGGTCACCTGTGTGGCTTGGTGGGTTAAGCTCTGCCTTTGGCTTAGGTCATGATCTCAGGATTCTGAGATTGTGCCCTGCATTGGGCTCTCTGCTCAGTAGGGAGCCTGCTTCCTCCTCTCTCTCTGCCTGCCTCCCTGCCTACTTGTGATCTCTCTCTCTAACAAATAAATAAATAAAATCTTTAAAAAAAATAATGCTGGAAAGATAGAAATAATAATATTAGCTGTCTGTAATTGAGATTTCTGCCGTATATTTATACTTACAGACTGTACTTGACTTTATATTCACTCTAGATGTTACTGGCCCACTTTACAGAAGAAAAGTGAGCCTTACAATAGTAGTTAAGTAATTTTCCCAAACTTGTATTGCTAATGAATTTAAGCCTGGTTTCTCTCCTTCCAAAGTTTTTGTTCCATACTACATTACCTGAGACTGCTTGGGTTCAGATCTCAGTTCTATCACTTACTAGCCATGTGACCCTGGACAGTGTCTTAACTTCCCTGTGCTGTGCTATTTCTCATTTGTAAAATGGGAATGAAACCATCACTTACCTCATAGAGTTTCTGAGAATATTAACTGGGTTAATGTATATCAAGTCTTTAGAACTGTTGCTGCTGCTTTATACGTGTTACCTTTCATCTCTTAAAGGACGTGCTGGAATGGGTGCCATTCCGGGACAGGCCAAAATAGGAAACTTCTCAGCTGTGGTCCTGTGTGGTTTTTAACTCAGCTTCTCCGGGTTGTTTTCTACAGCTGGGAAGTAAGAGGATTACCCTAATAGACTTCAAGCTTTAAAATTCATAAGCTTTCCTATTGCAGTTTTTCTGTCTTCCTCTTCCTTGACAGTATTTGGTACAGCACAAGCATTAGGCTGTTTTATAGTGTGCAAACTATTTCATTATGTTCCGAAGGAATGCCAAGGTGCACAGTTTATATGGAGGAGATGAGTTTAGGATAGCAGTAACCTGTTACTCTTGCATAATGTTAATTTATTTAAAGCATTTACTGTTTCTTTGCTTTCAAAACAGCCTCTCTTTGAAACCCATCTTTTGGTATCTATAGTCAGCAGAATAATGGACCCCTTGAAGATATCCATGTCTAAATCCTGAAAACCTGTGAACCTGTTAGCATACATGGTGCTAGTGTCTTTGATTTGGTGAGGAATTTTGCTTTTGAGGATATTACACTATAGCTGATAGGTTGTAAGACTCTCCTCTTTTTTAGCAATATCAGCCAGAGAATGGTAGGATAGCCACAGCCCCAACCCCACTTCAGAAGTTCTTCCATCTCTAGCTACCCTCAATTCATCAGATTTTGATTATTCATGTTTTATAGCAGAAAAAACTAGGAGCCTAAAGTCTTAAATGTAGTAATGAGAGGAGAAGGTAGCTGAGACTAGAGAAAATGAAGATCGTGTCATTAATAATTCAGCTTTCTTGTGTGCGACTGGAGGCAGGTGGATTGCTGGGGAGAGTTGGGTAGGTGCAGGTGTGAGCTTTTTTGCTTGCTTGCTTAATAGTTCTCTTTTGAGATAATTTAACACCAGAAAAACTAATTTCTTTGATTAACAGTGATAAATTTCTTCTTAATGAAACCTAAAGTTTCTTTATACTTTAAAATATTAATAGATTTTTGTTATTACCTCTCAATGGTAGCACTTTTAAAGTGAAAGCTGTTTTTGTTGAAACATAATTAAAACATAGGCAATTAAGAAACAATCCATCTTTTGAAAATGTTTTTAAAAGATTGTTTTTATTTTGGATTAGTAACTTTGTTCTATATTTAAGGCATTATGAAAGGCTGGTGCACAATTTAAAAGGTTGTAGATGCACTAAAATTTGAAAAAGCTACTCTATAGGAAGCTAATTCATTCTGAATCTTAGAAACAAACCAGTCTGAAATAAAGTCTGGTTCTGCCATTGATGAGTTGTGGACCTTGGATTTTTTCTCTCAATGCTTCAGTTTTCTTATCTGTTATAGTGGAGATAATAATAGAACCTACCTTAATAGGGTTGTTTTGTGGACTTAGTGACTTAATGTATTTAGAGCATTTTGAACACTACCTGGGACATAGTAAGCACTAAGTGTTTGTTTTTGTCCTGTTCCTCATCAGTGGGTGCTGTTTCTTTCCTCTCTCTCTCTTTTTTTAAGAATAGGAAAGAACTTATGCATTTAGACATTAAAGCCTGAAGTATCATTAGGTTCAATATTTATATATTTCTTATTTTCCATAGCTATGTTTTTTAAGCAACAATAATAGTTGTCTGTCTTTGGTTGTATTTGAATGGTTTATACAGTTTACAAACCAAACATTTGGAGATTTCTAGGGTAAATTAAATCTGAGGGTAGTTTGATTTTGTTTAAGTGTAGTCATTGAATAATGTAAATATTCTTTAGTATATGTTGTGATAAAGTAATTGAGTGTGATATCTGTTATCAAAAAACTACAGGATGTTTTGTTTGCAATCCTTAGTAAACTGCATTTGACAGAAATATATCCCAATCTTATTTTAGCATAAAAATGTCTTTAAATAGGATCTATATAATCCATAGAGGACCAGATACATTTTAGATTATCATTCAGTTCTTGTTCTTGCTCTTTCCTTAGAATGTGTTCAGAAATTATTTGCTTAGCATATGCTTTAACATATGTAAATATGTTTTAAAAAACTCCCTTTTGGAAGTATCTACCTATATTGATATCACCAACAGATCTGTCTTGCATTGCTTTACAAATCAGGTTGGCAGATACTACTTCCCTCAGGAATTTTCAGTTTAAGAAATACCTAAAACTGTTGAAAAATCTTAACAAATCTGTATTACATGGGACACACTGTCTACGTGCTGTAGTTAAAGAACTTATTAGTTGGTTGCTATGGGATTTTATGTCAGTCCACTAATACACTGTAACACACAGACCTTAAAAATAGGTAACCTTTAAGGCAGTCTAGGCACTTTAAGTGCACTTTAAGGCACTACACTGATGTCTTGTATAACAAAAATTTTCATTGATTAAATACCATTTTTAAAGAATAGAATATAGTATATTTAAGGAGATTAAAAGAATTAATAATTAAATGATAAATAATTAAAGGGAAGTAGATAAATTAATGAAGCTGCTCCAATCAGATAACTATTAGAGGCTATGCTTTTTTTTTTTAAGATTTATTTATTTTAGAAAGATTGTACGTACACAATCATGAGTGGGAGGGGCAGAGGAAGAGGGAGAGAGAATTTCAGGCAGACTCCATGCAGAACACAGAACCCAACGTGGGGCACCATCTCCTGACCCTAAAAGCATGACTTGAGCTGAAACCAAGATTTGGACATCCCCAGACTATGCTTTTCTAATATATATTTTAATCTGGGAGAAAAGGCAGATATGGTAGAATTGGAGGATTTGAACTCAATGGTTGTCTGTTCCCCAACATATACTATGTGCAGTATTTTGTGATAGGCACTGCCAAACTGAAAAGATGAATCAAGTATATGTTATTTCTTCAAGGAGCTTACCTGGGATTGTGAGGAGATTATTTACATAAATAACAGAGTCATAAAGTAGAAATAGTGCATCCTGGAAAATCTAAAGGGTCTTTGTAACTAAGACTATCAAAGAAGTATGGAGGAAAGTATTTCAAATAAGGGAATGGACAAAAGCTCTAAATCAACAAAGAATGTGGCCTATTGGGGACCATGAGTAGTTTGTTTATGTGAAGTGTTAGAACAAAGAGTTTGTGGGGAGTAAACTGGAAGGGTAGATGAGGGCCAAATTATGGAGCAGGGTTTAGATATTAATTATTTTTCTTGGCTATGGAATTCTAGTGCCTGATATGTTACGTAATTGGTGTCCGAAACATAGTAGATGTCTAATAAATATATGAGGAATAAATGAATGCATGCAAAAGCTAAATTGGATTATTTTGTACGTAAAGGAAAATCATTTTAGATTGCTGAACAGAAAAGTGTGTTGGTGAGATTTACCCGATAATTGTGTGCAGAAAAGCATGAGCAGGTGAGAAAGATGTAGGGAGAGAAGTTAGAAGGCTATCATGATAGTTGAAGTAAGAAGAAGGCCTGAACTGAGGAGGCTTTTTAGAAGTAAATAGGGACTGATGTGAGAATTATTACAGAGGCATGATCATTAAACTTGATTATTGCAGTGTTTTGGGGAGAGTAGTGCAGAATGGGAAGAGAGTCAAAGTCATTATTGAAGTGTTTGCGGGGGGACTAGTACAGAGTGGGGAAAAGAGTCAAAAGTCTAGTTGTGGTTTCAGGCTGAGGTGGTGAGAAGACCATGGTGTCATAAACCATGCCTGGGATTAGGGAGGAAGGTTACATGTGGAGAAGAATATAGTGATTCTTTTTTTTTTCCCCCGAAGATTCTAAATGTCAAATACCAGTAAGGTAGTCCAGTGGTATAGCAAGTGGTTGAAAATGCAGGATTCACTTTGTAGAAAGGTTGGGTCTACCTAACAGGTGAGACCTTAGGAAACACATTTTCAGAGGGCCAGGAGAGACTAAAGGATGGGTCAGAAAAGAAGGTACCAAACCACAGTTCACTGGGTAGGAACTTAAGGGGCAGTGAATTTCAAGGCGGAAGCCAGTTAATTTCAAGGTTAACTAGCTGTAATGAAGGCTAGAGAGAACATCAATGCTGAGTACTAAGAAAAGCTATATGAATCTCGTTAGGAGTTCACCACAGAATAATACTGGGGGGAAGAGGAGGTAAAGTTGAAGGATCATCATGTTGATTAGCCTTGATCATTTTTGTGAAATGAAAGGCAAAACCATTTTCGGAGAGTAAAGGTTGCTTGCCTAAAGTATTGCACATAAGATTAGAAAGCAAAGCTTTTGTCAAGGGGAACGTTTAAGGAAATGAATTTTGTTAAGATTTATGTATTACATTTTTTGACTGCTTCTTTGATATAATATTAGTTGCTTCACCAAGTATGAACTGGCTATAGTTGAGAATGTTCGAACAATGTCTGGCTCCCCATTTATCAGGGATGTTATAGAATATGCCTCTATATTGGGGGAGGGGCTGGATTAGAATGGGAATCTATGGAAATCAATGAATTATATCTTTAGATTGCTTGATCTTGAATAGGTAGATGGTAGGTAGAGTCAGTTATTTTATATTTTCTCATAGAGAATTTCCTGAGAAACAGGAAATTTACGTCAAAGTTGAAAATTTTATAACAATAAAGCAAAAAAACCTCACAGTTTTCCTAATGTGAAAACTGAGGATGGGGTTCGAGACTTCAGGGTCATGTAAGTAGCTGAAGATTGAGCCGGGTTTTGAAACTTCATCTATCCGATTAAAATTCATGTTCTTGACGTCATACTTATTTTTCAGTAAGTTGGATAGCAAGACATTTCAGACCTAGATAATGGTCTTGTAAAAGTCATGATGGAAGTGTAAGGATCAGAAGAAATCAAGTTTACAAGAGGGGCAAAGAGCCGGCTAACGGGGGAGAAGAAGTTGTCTAGCAATAGTACAGAATGACTAAGTATATAAATATATATTTTACGTGTATTTCGATACACATATGCATGTGTATATATACTTCAGTATGTAAATATATGCATTATGTCTGTATCACAAATCCACATAAGTACATATGCTTATATATACTATTTAAGATATTCTGTATTATGGTTTTTTTTCCCTTTGGCAAGACTGCTGCATTCATATTACTTATATTTATTATTATCATTCATAAATTTTTATATTTTAACTGTAATATAAAAATTCAAAATTAAAGGTCTATTTAATATATGGTACTTTAAATTATGAAAAGTAGCATGTACAGAGTCTTTAGCAGTTCAACTATATACTTTTAGAAAGGAATAAAACTCAATAAAACTTAAGGTTCTTTAAGAAATAGAATATCAGGCTGTTCTGGTTTCTTTATAGAGTGATTATATGTACCCTTTGTTGCTAGGGACAATGTAACATTGTGTAAAGACTCACTTTGTAATTATTTATGTATTAAAGTAATATATATTGAATGAGTACTCTGTATGAGGCACTAATTGAGGTTTTGGGATACTATAGTGAAAAAGACCAAATTCTAAGCGATAATAGGGCAGCTATGCAAAACTCTGGAGGAAGAGCATTGCCAGGCAGGAGGAATGGCAATTGCAAAGGTTCTTAGGTTAGTATGAGCATAGTGTCATCCAGGGATGGGGAAAAAAGTCCAGTGTGGTGGAAGTCTGGATGGCAGAGGCAAGAATTGTAGGAGAATGTGTTAGAAAAGCAAGCACCCAGATCATGTAAGTAAATCTAATTCTGAGTAATGTGGGAAGTCTCTTTCTGGGATTGAAGTAAGGCAGATGAAGAGATTGGATTTTTAAGTTTGAGAAGCTCCATCTGACTGTTGCTGGACAATAAATGGGGGGTAGGGGTGAGTAGGATAGGATTTAAGAGTAGAAGCAAGGAGACCAGTTAGTATGAATTGAAGGACTCTAGGCTAGAGTTGATGGTGCCTTGGTTTAAGCTTTTAGCAAGGAAGTATGGGGTAGTTGGAGTGAAGATGTGTGGAACTTGGAGATTGTCTTAATGGGACTTAATGATATTAGGTATAGAAATTAAGAGAAAGTGAAGAGCCAGAATTGGCACCTATTTTTAATCTCAGTAAAAAATCTGGATGGGTCGTAGTGTCATTTAGGAGGATGGAGAAGTTTGAGGGAGGAACAGGTTTGGAATAAAATCAAGTGTTCTGTCTTGGGCATGTTAAGTTTGAGATGCCTATTAGACATCCAAATGGAAATGTTGAAAGGATAATTATATATAGCTTTGGAAGTTTGAGTCATCACAATGCACCTAAAGAACTGGATGAGAACACCTGAGGGAAGAGTATAGATAGTAAAAATATGGGTGGGAATCTGAGTTATGATAGCTGGGTGACTTAGAGAAGTTATTTAACCTTAATTTTCATATTTCTCATATTTCAGTCATTGTGAATTGGGATCATATAGGGCTTGTTGCATAAAAGGTAATACATGACAACTATTATTTTAATGGCAGTTTAATTTTTAGATGGTTATTTTAGGTTTTAGTCATACTGAAACTGCCTTCAGCAAGAAAAAGACCCTTTCATTTTCCAAAATAACTTATGGTCTACTATTAAACTTTTCTCTAGATAGAAGCTTTTATATTGGGAATTTTTCACCAAAGAGGAGGCATGGAGGGCTAAGGAAAATATAGGAAAGATAAAGGGACAAAAATATTCAAGCAGCATCATAGTTGTGCCTAGGATACCATTAATGGCTTCTTGTTTTATCTTTCTGTTATATTCATCTCCTTTTTCTGTGTACAAAATATCTTGGCTTTGTATCTTTTGAATCTTGTAATGTACTACTTTTTGCAGTTGCTCAACAAAAATAATTTTCATGTACATGAGGTACACTGTTCTCCTGAGACTTGCAGTTCCCATTTAAATGCCTTGGAAAACAAATTCTAAGTTTTCTGCCAGATGAGAATAGATCACTATCTCTTCTTGTTCAGAATGCATTTTGTGCTTGGAGTTATATTAAAAATAATTTATAGCAGTATTTGTAAAAAGTCTACTAAATGAATGTTCTGTCAATTGTTACAGAGTTACAAATTTTGTCAAGGAAAATTGCAATTGATTTTAGACCAGTTGGATCCAGGGCAACCTAAAGAGGTAAGTTTAAAGGATAGCTGTCAAATTCAGTCAGATATATAATATATTTATAATATATTAGATTGTGATCAGTAAGCAGCTGAACTGTTTCTCTTGAAAATAGGCCTTTATTATCATGGTGCTCCTAGACTAATGTCCCTGCTAGACTTTCCAGTCTTGAAATGAAAGGTCACAGAGCAGGGGAGGCTGCCAGAGAATTGTCATGGTTTGTAGGAAGAAATTTTTATGTCTAGTTTCAGTTTTGAAGGGATAAAGTAATAAGCAGTTGTCTTCTAAACTGTTCTTTCATTGTTGCTTTGTATGTGATATTTTAGTGATTTCCTTAAAGAAAAATGATCTTCATTTAATGTTCTTTCTACATCTGGAAAATGTGAGCAACTTCGACACTTTCGTTAATAGAAAAAGGATTTTAAAGAAGCAGTTCTATTGAATTGTACCTGTTTATATTTTAAGGTTTCATAAATTACTGTTTATTAAGTCTTGTTTCATTAAGTCAGTCTGAAATAGAAAATAGTATTTGTATATCTTGCCAGTTGGTTTCAGTTTTTGAAACGTTTTTCAAGTTTTCATTTTATTTTTTAAAGATTTATTTATTTGAGATAGAGCGTGTGCAAGCACCAGCCGGTGGGAGGGGGGAGGGGTCAGAGGGAGAGGCAGAAGCAGGATCTCCACTGAGCAGGGAGCCCAACTTGGGGATCATGACTAGAGCCGAAGGCAGATGGTTAACTGTGCACCCAGGCAAGCCACAAATTTTCATATTAAACTAAATGAACAGTTATGATTTACTCCCACTGATTTTTTTTTTTAATCACAATAATTGTTAGCATTTCACATTCTGATTTATTTTCTAGGTTCTTTTTTTTTTTTAAGATTTTATTTATTTATTTGACAGAGATGACAAGTAGGCAGAGAGGCTGGGAGAGAGAGGAGGAAGCAGGCTCCCTGCTGAGCAGAGAGCCCGATTTGGGGCTCGATTCCAGGACCCTGAGATCATGACCTGAGCCAGAGGCAGAGGCTTTAATCCACTGAGCCACCCAGGCGCCCCTATTTTCTAGGTTCTTAGTAAATGTTTCAAAAGGTATTAGAAATGGAACTTGATTTTATATAATAACAATCTCTCTTTTTTTAAACATTTTATTTATTTATTTGAGAGAGAGGGTAAGCATGAAAAAGAGCATAAGACAGAGTGAAAACACAAGTTGCAGGGAGGGGTAGAGGGAGAAGTGGACTCCCTGCCAAGCAGGGAGCCTGATGTAGGACTCAATTCTAGAACCTTGGGATCATGAACTGAGCCTAAGGCAGATGCTGAACCCACTGAGCCATCTAGGCACCCTATATGATAAGAGTCTTATTGTCTTCCTTTTTAGTGGATTACTTGGAAATCTATACTTAGAAATCTATACTTATTCGGAAACTTTTATAGTACTTCTGCAAGTAGTAAGTTCTCAATGGGATTTTGTCCTAAAAATTAACTGAAAGGGAGAAAATACTTAATGTTTCTAAAATCCCTCCAAAGTCCCCAGTCCTATCACAAATACAGTTGTGTTTAGGAGTTTTTCTTTTATATGAATATATAGACACTTTTAAGTGCATGTGTATTTTTTTCACCTAAAACTTGATACCCCGATTTAGAGGGTTTGGTTTTATAAGGTCTTAGCTTCTCCTGCACCCCAGCTTCTTGCCCCTTTTAAACCACTGTGTTTCAGTTATTTTAGCTGGGGAAACAACCACATTTTGAGAAACAGGTTAGAATCAGTGTGTTATTACTCACTGGTTGGAGAGTGGTGGGGGAGAAGTCTTGCTCCATTCATGACTGGAGTAGAGCTATTTTTTACTGCTTTCCTTTGGGTCATACTGTTTTGGGTGAATTCTGATTTGATTTTGCAAAGAATGATTAAAAAGTAAGTTTTCCCTGAAAATGTAGACAATCAGTTTTATATCACACTGTTGACTTTTCCTACCTCAGTGTCTAGAATGTCAGAAAATATGGTATAGCATCGAAAACTAGTCCAAATTAATTATTTTGTGAAAATTGTTCCTATATTCTGGAATGGGGATGTTTCACCAGGGGCATATTATGCTAATGTTAAAATTAAGGCTCAAACTATAGGACCACCGAGGGGTGCCTACTTAAGTAGGAAAACCTTGCTCTGGTGATTCAGATTTGGCCACTGTCCTTCTTCCTCTTTCACTTAGATATATGACCTAGAATCTCCAAAAGTTAGTTTATAATTTTTGCTTTATGTAAAGTGACAACCTATTTTTTTTCTGTTTAACACTTAGTTTAAAAGAAATGAGTTATCAAAAATTGTTTTATAAAAAGACCTCTGATTTTCATCATTTGGCTCTTTAAAACAATCATCTAGACTGCTTTTCAGTGTTTAATATCTGAAGTATTGGTGGTATCCTAGAGGCTGGGTATTAATAAAAATCTTTTAAATTATAGGTGAGATATGAAGCCTTGCAAACGTTATGTTCAGCTCCACCATCTGATGTTTTGAACTGTGAAAATTGGACGACTCTTTGTGAAAAACTGACAGTGTGTCTTTCAGATCCTGATCCTGTGTTTAGTGTAAGGAGATGCTGATAGAAATATTTTTTTAAAAAATTTGTTTTCCCATCATTCTATAAGCAACTGGAATTATTTTCTTTAATAGTGGCTTTACTATTCATGGAATTTCAATTCCAGCTTTTGAGTTATAAAGACTTTCTTTAAAGACATTAACTTACTATTTCATGATTAGACTCCCAGTGTGATTAATATCACACTTCACTGCCAAATAATAGTAGACTGTAACCTTGCGCATTGTTTTATCTTGTAAAGGGATATCCAAATATTCGTGTTTTGTTTTGAATTAAGAAAAGTACTTAAAAGTCTACTTAAAGCATTTTTGAAAGAATTCATGACCTATGAAACTTTGAACTTAAAATGATTAGAATTTATTCTAACTGAATCATAAGCATTTTCCTTATGCATTTAAATGTTTTTTAGAGATTGCTTAATTGCTTAAAAAGAGGAAGAAAACTAAAGCTAAGTTTAGAAGATAATTGAGATGAATCATAAATATATAAAATTCTAAAAATTATGAAGTCAGTAGAGAAATTATTGAATATAAAAAATGATACTTTTATACCTTCTCAGGAATACTATCATGTGAGTAAAACTATATTAAAAAGTATAGTTGTTGTATTGGTTATATCAGTGATGTAAATTTAAAAAAAAATCCTACCATATCCCATATTCACATTTAAATGCAAATTTAGATTTAGTGGGTCTTTTTCTTAACTGATATGTCAGGAAAGAAAAAGTTGGCTTTAAAATTGTTTTGGTGCTTTCTACAGAATTTAAGATGTTAGCACAAGAGTTAAATTTTGTTAGCTCTTCAGCGAATATGTGTTGATTACCAAAAATGTGCAGCATTCTAGTTTAGATGCTGAAAACACACTGAGCAAGACAGAAGTCTTTGCCTTCATAGAACTTACATTCTAGTAGAGGAGTCAGACAGTAAGCAATTATTAAAGAAAAAAGAATCTCAATACATTTATCTGTTGAAAATCACATTCTTCCATCAATGAAGATAAAATTATACTGGTAAACTGAAGTGGTTTGGAAACAAGTGGTTTGCTGTTTTTATAAGGGGGGAAAATGTGTTCAATTACCTAATACCTGGACACAGTTCAACTTTACTGTCACCAGGTGATGATGCAGACTTCTGTAAAAACTCAGTGATCCAAGAACTTGAAAAAGGAAAAAGATATTTCAGGGTCACTTTTTACATTTCAAGGAAATACAGTTGTAAATTTCTCTGTATTTTTTTTTTAATTTTTTATTTTTTATAAACATATATTTTTATCCCCAGGGGTACTTTCTCCCTGTATTTTTTTTCTTAACAAAGAATAGTGGTCAGATAGTTTTCCTTTTATTATTTAAAAAATTATGTAACAACTTTATAAACAGTAAATATCCTAATGGGTCAATATAAGTGGCTTTGTTTAGCCATTATAGATTATTCAGCAAAAGTGTTATCAGTGTTTAATAAAATTGGAAAAAGTTGTTATGGAGGGGAAAGGTAACAGAACCCATCATATTGGAGTAGAAAAACAAGGCATGGCATTCTTTTGATTTTGAATTTATGCTTGATCCAGATTCTTGATTGATTCTGTTTTTTTCATTTCCTCTTTTAGAGGACTCTTGCTTGTAACTGAATGAAGCCTGTCATGTTTGAAGAATGTGGCAGATACTTATCAATTGCTGCAACTATAAAAATAAGCTTTCTAAAATATTTAATATCCTCTATTCAGTAGGAATTCCTTTGGGTTACTAGAAATTTTTGATCATTTGTGTAACCATTTTTTTTCTGATTTTGCTAACATTTGATATAGGCAAAGTTCCCCCCCCCCCATCCCCCATCCCAGAGTAGAGCACTTGAGGAGATCATATATATTTCCTTAATGGAATATTGAATTTCACAATTAGGGTTAATTTCATCATAATATTAAAGTTGGCAAAATTAAAATGGTAGCTATCATTTGTAAGTATGGACTAGTGCCAAGTACTTTTCTAGCTACATCTATGAACATTTAATTCATTTGTGTTGTGATAGTTTCTACTTTTAGATTTTTTTTTTTCTACTTTGGGTTTTAATAATATAAATTTGGAAAGTGTGTAAAATAATACTTTTCTTGGGAATAGGCAAAATATTAGAGTCTTAAGTGTCAATTTACTGAAACTACCCATGTAAACAATATAAAAAAACAACAAATGTTGAATTTGGAAAGGAGTGGAGTATTTTTTGTTTGTTTGCCTTTTTAACCAGTCAGTACACCTACTTTTCCCTTGATACCCTCTCATTATACCTTACTCTAGCTCTTAAACCTGACTCTCTCTCCCCCCATGTAGTTTTGGTCAATTTTACTTTTTACTGGCCAACATAATTGTGCTCTTGTTTATAAGTACATTTCTACTCAAGTTTCTGAATAGTTATTCTGTTTATTTTCTAAGTTTTTCACTATGTGAAAAATGGTTTTTTCATCTCTATTCTATTTGTGTAAGAATCTCTGATGCAAATCTTTTCACTTCCACAGGACCGGATTTTAAAATTCTATGCACAGACATTTACTCTTTCTCCATTACATATGACCAAGGAGATTTATACAAGCCTAGGTATGTTTATTAAAATTTTTTGTGCTTAAGAAAATGGATAGGAAACAATTTTTCAGATAACACTATAAATGAGTGATAATCATAGTTTTAAATTTTTCTTTTCAGCTAAGTATTTGAAGTTACACTTTCTTTCTAGAGAAAATCATATTCCTACTCTCTCAACTGGTATAGATACAAGTAATCCTAATGTGATCTGCTTACTTAAAAAGGTATTCACTTGCTATATGCTTTTTTAAAAATTTAAGCAGTTCTATATTTAAGATTTCTAATTTTTGAGAACTGTTATGCACTGCTTTTCAGGTTCGTCTTCTAAATGAGTATCAGAAAGAGGCTCCATCTTTCTGGATTCGTCACCCAGAAAAGTAAGTCCTCCAATTTATGCCAATATAAAATATAGGGGTGTTACTGTCCTGCGTACATTACAAGGAGAAAGAATAGAGACAGTCTTAATTGACTTACGTTTTTGGGAAGGGATTCATAAGTTTACTTAGCTTTTCATGTTTTGTGCTTTCCTACATGAATGGCTCTGTGCAGATATCATTTTATACCATTTATTTATCACAAGAAAGCAAAATGAGGTTGTTATAACCTCCAGTTCTTTTACTGTTGGTCTTTGCTACTTTGGACAAGTTCCTTAAGTGTTTTTTAAACTTTTTCCATTCAGTTCTAAAATTTTTTTATAAGGTTGTAAGAGCAACTGTATGTCTAAAGAGGAAAGTTATGTTTGGAGAGCCAATGTTGGAGTAGAAAGAACATATGTTTTATAAAAAGCAGGAGGAAATTGGGTGTGAATCCCACCTCTACCATTAGCTGAAACAAAAAAAAGTTGTTTATAAAAATTTTCACTTTGTTATTCCATAAATATAATATATATCACTGGTACTATGTGTATATGTGTTATAGCATTTGTTGTTTTCTAAAACTGTCTCATTCCCAAACTTCAAGGTATATGGAAGAAATTGTGGAAAATACTTTGTCCTTATTATCAGTTAAACATGATCAGAGCCATCTTGTAACACAAAAGATTTTGGATCCAGTTTACTTTTTTGCATTGGTTGATACCAAGGCTGTGTGGTTCAAAAAGTGGATGGTAAGAAAAAAATGGAATGTTTTTATACTTTTCAGTGCATTGCTGTATTGTTACAAAGAATAGCTAACATTCCAGTTTTTACAGTGTGCTGAGAGTTCTAATCACTTTTGCAAAGGTAACTCATTTAAATCTTACAAAAATCTATGAGATAAATGGTATTATTACCCCATTTTACTGATGTGGCAGCTGAGGCATGGAGAAGTAACTTACTCAAGATTGTTCACCTAGTAAGTGACAGAGCCACAATAGAATTTTAAATGATAATTTATTTGAGTCTAGTAAGCTGAATGATCTATCCAAAATCTAGTCTTTTTTAGTTTAAAAGCTTCAGATTTTTAAAGCGGATATGGTATAACATGAACTCAGTGTTCATTTTTCTCTGACTTAGGATGTATGTCTGAAAATACCCTTTCATTTGCTTCCTCCTGAGCATATAGTTTGGAAAATGTTTAATGTCCGAATGCCAGTGATTTCCAGGGGAGCTCATTACTGTTCTGGAACTCAAACTAATTTAAAAGTAAAAGAGATCCTTATGCTGTTACCTCCCTCATCTGCTGTGGAGTAAGAGTGGTCTGTGTCATAGTAGCTGCAGTGTTGGCTTATTATTCTCCTATGTTTGTCCCTCAAAAACTGGTCTGCTAGGCATTATCTATTTGTTGCTGTGGGGTGGAAAGGGGGGGCGTGACTTGCCATGCAGAGCGGCAACATGTTTATTTACTGCTTGGCACAGTTTGGTCATTACCTGGTTAATGGCTTATTTTTATTTTTATTTTGCCTTTTGTTATCTAAACTGTATAGTAATGCCTAATTAACCAAAACCTAGTTTTGTTCAGGGTTTAGCCCTTACCTGGGCTGTTTATGTTTATGGTTGGTAAGTGTTTGCTCAATTTAATTAACTTGAACCCTTCGTTACATCTGACATTTTGTTTTTAATTTTTAAGTATCAAATCATAATATTTGTAGAAAACATGTGAAATAAGTAAAAGTGCAAATTAAATTTCTACAACACAGATATAACTATTTTGGTTATGTAGTTATATTATATGCACTTACAAATTTACTGGTTTAGATCTTTAATAAATCCTATTAGGTTGGAACACGTGGGTGGCTTAGTTATTTAAGTGTCTGCCTTCAGCTCAGAGTTTTGGGATTGAGCCCCATTTTGGGCTCCTTGCTCAGTGGGGAGCCTACTTCTCCCTCTGCCTGCCACTCCCCCTGCTTGTGTGCTCTCTCTCTGACAAATAAATAAAGTCTTTAAAAGAAAAACAAATCCTATTCTGTTTATAATTTTTTTACTTAATCCTTTTTATTGTTAGTACGTGATTTTCAAGAGTATGCAACAGATCACGTAACCAACAGAAAATTCCTTAAAAAAAAGTTAGCTCCTTAGTGTATTCTAGTATTAATGAAAATTCCTCACATTATCCTATACTCATATAAGTGAGAGGCTGGCTGACTTTCTAAAGGGCCATACAGTAAATTTTTGGTTTTGTGGGCTCTACTGTCTCTGCACCCTCTCAATTCTGTTGTAAGCCCAAAGCATCCATAGATAATATATAAATGATTGGATATGACTGTTGGGTAAAATTTCACGTACCAAGTCAGTTGGCAGCTGAAGTTGGCTTGAGGGATATAGTATAGTGACTGGTCTAACAGTATGCCCTATGAGGATTTCCTTTCAGAACATGGTCAAAAGTTGGATTGTTGGTTAACATTTCTCTTTTAAAGCTGAAAAAAGGATTAATCATTTTTAAAAACATTTTAAGCCACTAGGGTTAAAACACACGGTTTCTGTTAAATCTCAATTAACCACTCCCCATTTAGTTAAACTCTATTTCCCAGAATTCTGATAGTTTTTGTCAACTATAATACTGTTTGATAGTTTTTACTAGGTAAAATGAAGAAGCTGCATTGAAAACACATGATATCTAATATATTCAGTAATATTTATGTATAGTCTCCCCTTTATGCAATGCATAAAAAGCAATTTTTAATTCTATTATGTTTAGCCTTAAGGAGAAAACTATTTTTCGGTACTTTGAATTACTTAAAAATATATGATTGTCAGAAAATGATTAAGATACTGTACTTCAGAGCATTTCATGCTTATATGTAGATATAGCATGAGTTCTACATATGTAGATAGTAGAGTATCCTTTTTATTTGGAGGGATGTGATCTTCCCCACCCCAGCTTTTCTATCTTTCCTTCAGATTTGGGTGTTGATAATGGTTTTAAAATAACTTAGCATAGAAACTGGTTGCAGTTGAGGGATAGAGTATTTTTTCTGCTGGTCTGTCAATAAATGATCCATAGTTTTTTCTTATCATTTGCATTCTTGTGATTACTCTGCTCATAATCTACTGTACATAGAAAAATCTGCTTTGTACTGATTACAGTAATTTAAAACTGTTGTTGGTAATTTATGTTACTAGAAATGATGCAGGAAAAATAGACTGGTATAACTTGAATATTAAATTTATCATTTTCTCCTAATTTTAGCATGCATCTTATAGCAGAACTACAGTACTGAGACTTCTTGAAAAGAAATATAAATCCCTGGTAAGTCTGTTTCTGTCCTCATGTTGAGAAATAATATCACACAAAGATATACGATGTAATAAGTTAAATGTGCAAAGTTGAGTGATAATTAATCTTGGTTGATGAGGCAATCCCCCTTTTATGTGGTTTTTTAAAACTAGCATTCTGTGAAACATAAAAGAATAAAAGTAGAGACTTAAATTATAGTCAGGATAACAATTAGGAAATCCATAGTTACATAGTAAATTGGATGTAATAAGCTAGTTTGAGATGAGCCTTATTTTTAAGTATAGTAACTTAATTCAGGTCAGTTATTTGTAGGGGAGTTAGTTCTATAAAATATACCCATGATTTTGACTGAAAGTTGTATGAAAAACTCAGAATGATAAGTGCTTTTGCATTTACAAAAATTAATTCAAGTTATATTAAATATAAACTAATAGAGTAAAATATATTAGCAAAATTTTCTATGTTTATTGCTATTTGTAGAATAGTGTGTAAAGGCATTGAAAGGAATCAAAAAGCAATCAAATATGATAATAATTGACAAATATAAAATGTGAAATTTATTAAAGTATTTTTCCAACCAATGTGACTTTGAAATAATAAGTATGATTTTTGCAGCTAGAATCTTCAGTTTATATCACTTCTGGGTGAGTGTAGCATATAATGAAAGAACAATTTTTTGTGTTTGTTTGAGAATCAAGAGCATTGAATTTCAGAAAGGAGAAGAGAGGAATGCTGAAGAATAGGGTGGGGATTTATAGCAGAAGTGGTACCTGTTTGGGGGCGCCTGGGTGGCTCAGTCAGTACAGCGAATGACTCTTGGGCTCAGGTCATGCTCTGTAACAGAGGGAAGCTCCAAACTCAGCAAGGAGTCTGTTGGAGATTCTTTCTCTCTCCCCCTCTCCCTTCCCCCTACCTATACAGATGCTCTTTTTCTGTCTCTCAGATAAATCCTAAAAAAGTAGTGTTTAAAAATGTTTAGTGAATTGAAATAAATTCCTTCTACATCCCATTTCCCCCTCCCATTCCTATTTTAAATGAAGATTTTTGCCATATGAATATAGACTGATCTTGTCAAAATAGAGGAAAGGAAGAGAAACATCAATGGTTCACCCTCTCCATGGTTTGTCCTACAACTATTTCACTGTTGCTATTGCAGGGGCCCAGGTGGAAGTATTGCAAAGGTTTCTGATAGATTATTTTTTAAAATAACAGATTTTTAAGAATTAATTATACAATAATCAATCTGAAAATAGTTATTTTATTATAAAGAACTTTATATCAAATATTTCCTGTACGTAATGGGTCAAACTTGCTTGAGATTTCAACTTAAACCTCATTTTCTCTTAAAAAGCTTTCCTAAACTTAAAAAATATGAGTAAGTTCATATCAATAGAGGAGGGATGGCAACTCAGGTACTCTTAATTGCTAACTCCTAAGATGGAGGGAGGGCAGAAGAGGGAAGTTAAAAAAAAAAAAAAAACGGGTATGTGCAAAACCAAGAGGAAAGTTAAATTCTAGTTGTCAGTATTTTTTTAAATGACTTTGAGAGGGCAAGAAAAAGGAAATACACTACATAAAGCCATTTCAGAAGCCATTCCCTTAAGGGTAGATAGGACAAAGAATGAAGTTGTTAGAATAATAATTTAAATATGCTGATAGACAAAATGCTTTTCAGCTACCTCATGACTTTACAATGCTATGAAAATAAAGCTCTCAGCTTTCGCAGCTCTTAAGTTGACCATGCAGGGGGCATGTGGGTGGCTCAGTCAGTTAAGCCTCTGCCTTCAACTCAGGTCATGATCTCAGGGTCCTGGGAATGGAGACCCACATTGGGCTACCTGCTCAGCAGGGAGTCTGCTTCTCCCTCTGCTCCTCCACTCTATGCTTGTGCACAGGCTCTCTCTCAAATACGTTAAGTAAGTAAGTGAGTAAATAAATAAATAAATAAATAAATAAAATCTTAAAAAAAATTGACAGCACATACATACATTGTTTCCCTAATGCTATCCTACTTGAAATTTTGTAAATGTATTATTACATAAACGTAATAGATTGCAGAGTAGCCACTAACCATGTATTAATTTTAAATGACAATGAAAGAAAGTTCAAAAATGCCCACTTCCCACAATTTCCCTAATTACAAGGTTTTAGTAGCCACATAGAGCTAGTAGTCATTCTACAGGACAGTGCAGACATTCAACAGTTGCAGAAAATGCTGAAGGTATGAGGGAGATGATAGAAGAAATGATTTAGCAGATCATTGTGCCAAATATACTGCTGTCATTAAAGTTCTTGTGAGGAACTCTTATAAAGCAAAAGACAGATGCTTGGAATGGTCATAAAATTTCCACTCTACATGCACAGAATCTGATCTTCACTTATGAAAAGTAGGGATAGAGTTTGTATTCATTTTTCCCAATGTTTCTTTTCAAAAGTTGGGCCATGTATACTTTAAAATTTATACACTCACACAGACACAAATCTTTTGATACTTGCCTCTACTGAATATATAAAGGAATGCTCCATAGGGAACAGAAGGCTTGATCTAGTTCATATTCTGTTGGCTAGATAGGAAGAAAAGACTCTAAGGCACGTGAACTGGGGATATTGGCAAGAGTTCCTAAAGTCATGGTCACAGAATTTTTTGCATCTTTCATTATAAAGTAGAAGTATGAATCCATCGACACTGACAATATAGCAATATTGTTGGTCCACATGTTTTTGTGGTGTTTCCCAGAATTATGCCATAATTAAAATATAACTGGGATCCTGAGCTTCAGTGGCCTGGAAAGGTATTATTTTAAATATTTTTGTTAAATATTTTTTCCAGCATATTTTTAGAACCTTAACTTTTTTTTTTTTTTAACTGCTTGACCTTGGGGGCTGTAAATTTCTAGAATTAATAAGTTATTATTTTATTAGATAACTACAGCAGTTCAGCAGTGTGTTCAGTACTTTGAGTTGTGTGAAGCCATGAAAGCTGGTGAGATTTTGGGTCAGTCAAAGCATTGTGGTAAGTATTGTTTTCTCCGTTACGTACTTTTAAAGATGATACCTTTGACTAATAGCTTAGTAACTCACTTTTTAATGTTCAGTAGCATGGTAATTTAGATCACTTCTGCTAATGTAAAATATTTTCACAAATTTTAAAAGACACAGCATGACTTTAATAACAGGTGTACATTTGAAATTAATGCATTAGCATATAGATTCTTACATATGCATCTCTTCAGTTTATACTAGAGTATCTGTCCTAGTCTGTTATATTGCAATACTAAGCTTCTTATTCTTTCCTCTGGTATATTAGTCATTTAATTGTCCTTTTTATGCATTTTAGGAGGAGGAACATTTCTGTAAAATATTGTTTTATTACTGGATACCCCACCCTGTGATTCCTGGCTGCCTGTCCTCTTTCTGAGCTAAAATACCCTAGATGTTTCATAATCTGGCCTTAATCACTTTATTAAATCCTAGGAATAATTAGAGTAGATCTTCTGTTGTAGTCAGATTCTGCTACATCCAAGTGTTTTATACACTTTTGTTAATCTTTTTGAATTCTCTTTTGTAAGTTCTCTGAGAATATGAAGGTCTTATTTTTTTTTATCCTTGGGTAAATTCTTTAACTCAGCAAGAAAAATGGTGAAAGACCAATAATAAGTGAGTTTCAAAAACGAGTGTTGTATAGTAAAGGGCGAAGTACAGAAGCCAGAATTTATTCAAGAGAAGGAGAAGGATAAGTTTACATAAACTATCTCCTTTATAAATTTATGGGTTTTTAAAATTTCTTGATATTAAAATGTTATATATAGTTCTTTTTTTTTTCTGACCACCATTCTACTAGGACATCATGGCTTTGCTCTCTTCCCTATCTAGTGAAGACGTGGCATGCTTCATGCTTTTTATTTATTTTTTCTTCCTTTTTGCTATTTCTTTCAGAATCCTTGCTCTTTCTCTTTCATTTCAGAATTTCCTGTCTGCAGTTTCTTGTCTTTAGATCAGTTCAGTCTTCCATTCTCCCTGGTCTTCAGGAAATTGAGCAGAGAGCATTTGTTATATACTTAATGGGGATATTTACTTTAAAAAAAAAAAGATTTTATTTATTTGAGGGAGAAAGCACAGAGGGAGAGCGAGAGGGAGAGGGAGAAGCAGACTCCCCACTGAGCAGGGAGCCTGAGGTGGGGCTCAGTCCCAGGACCCTGAGATCATGACCTGAGCGGAAGGCAGATGTTTAATCAACTGAGACACCCAGGCATCTAGTGGGCATACATAGTTTTCTAACTATAGCAACTGTGTCCTCTTAGATACTCTTTCTTAGATATTATTTTTTTTCTTTTTTTAAAAGATTTTATTTATTTATTTGACAGACAGAGATCACAGGTAGGCAGAGAGGCAAGCAGAGAGAAAGAGATGAGGAAGCAGGCTCCCTGCTGAGCAGAGAGCCTGACGCGGGGCTCGATCCCAGGATCCTGGGATCATGACCTGAGCCGAAGGCAGAGGTTTTAACCCACTGAGCCACCCAGGCGCCCCTCTTTCTTAGATATTCTTAGATATTCTTTCTTCAGTTTCCACAATAGCTATTAGAAGCTTTCACCAGTCTTATTAAGGGCTCTGCTTTGCCCTGGCCCATTTTTCTCTCAGCGGGAGACTTTGCATCCTACTGTACTAAAAAAAGGGGAACTTGGCAGATACGAATTCCCCCTGCTTCTGAGCATACAAGTGCATGTTTGTATGCCCTTACCAATGTCCCTTTTCTTTGGATTGCACTGAAGAGGTATTACTTTCTAGATTGATAATTTTGTTCTTGTTTCTGTTCCTATATGGCATTCTTTGGGTTTTGTTTCTGTTTTAGAACTAGGATACTGCTTCAGTTGTTACTGTGTCTCCCTTTCTGTTGGTACTTCCCTTGCATCATCTGACCCTCCTTATTATGTACCTTTTAAATAAAGACCTGAGCCAGTTCACATGTATTTTACCTTTTTGCTTCCCTGCAGTGAAAACTCTTCTAAGTATCCTAAATACACCCAGGCCCCATTCCTTAACTTGCTATTTACTTTTCAGCAGTGGAAATGAGGCAATTCCTAGTGCTCCATGAATTTCCTGTTATCAGTTTCCCTCTTTCTTGTCCTAATTTTACAGCCTTTGTCTCTGTTTACTCTTTCTCTCTTCTTCATGGTACCATTCTCTTTTGGATTTCCTCATTCTTGTGAGGAATCCTCATTACACTGGAAAGGCTCTTTTCTTTGTAGTATGTACTCAACAAGGGTTTTGCCCTTTTCTTCTCATCTTAGTCTATCTGTTCTCTCTTGTGGCCGCCCGTTTACTTTCATGGTTTCAAATACTGTCTGGTGACTCTGAAATATTTAAGTCTGCCACTTTAGTGAATTCCAGATCCATATACCCATATCATACTTACTGGGTGCTCCATGGTACTTTAATATTGAAATATCAAGGATTGAAATTACTTTATTCTATATCTAGACTGGTTTCTTCCTCCCTTCTCCTTTAAAATTACTTAAATAGAATAAACATTCACTATGTATCCAGATGCTGAGGTACGAACTTGAGAATTTTCTTATTTTCTCACAGTCCCCATGTAGTCCTGTCTAAGGCCTGTTGACTTAATTTTCTTAAATATTTATCTGTCTGCCCTTTTCTGTTCTTGTTGCTGATGCTTTCGCTCGTGATTTTTTTATTCTCATTTCAGACCTTTACCTTCTCCCATCTACTTTTTATGCTACTCGCAGGGTTTTTCACATGCATATTTGATTACTTTCATGCTTACAATCCTTTAATATCTTTTCAGTCGCCTCTATAATAAAATTCGTTTTCCTTCTGCAGCTTAGTCCTCTGTGATCTGCCCGTTACCCTCTAGCCTCTTGTCTCTTCCACTGGCCTCCTCAAGTTCTGGTCATACACGACTGCCATACTCTGAATTAGAAGCCCAATTTCATGCTGCTTCCTGGTTTTTGACACCAGCAAGTAGTTCAAGGTCTTTAATCAAATAGGTACTCAGTAGATCTTGAGTGTATGGATGAATGATATATATTAGGTGTATGTATTTTACATATTCTAATTTCATTTGCTAACATGGTTATAAATACAGTTTTTATAGCATAAACTTCTAATTGATAGAATTAAACAGTGATATTTTCTATTGACTTCCTCCCTTAACTTGAAGTTTCTCTTGTTAACATGATAATTCTGACAATCTTATGCCATTTTAGAATGAATACTGTATGCATCTTACACTTTATTGAGTCTAAATTTTGTGGTAAATGCTTTTCCCCAGAGATTTAGGTATTATAGGATCTTAAGGAAGCTAATTAACTTTTTTTTCTTTTTAACACCAGCAGAGTCTTCATTATAGACTTCAACCTTGTTTAATGTTCAGAAGGGAATGAAGATAGGTATTATCTAAAATATAATAGCATTAAAATAAATGTATTTGTTTACTTTTCTTTTAAGGGAATAAACAGAAAACCTTCTACTACTCAGGACAAGAATTACAATATATTTATTTCATTCACTCACTATGCCTTTTAGGAAGGTTATTGATCTATACACAAGGCAGACGGCTATTTCCCATAAAGCTGAAGAATAGAAAAGGTAAGTACAATTAGGAAAAACAAATATGTTTATCGTGGTAAGGTTTATGTGCTATGAATTACTAAATTTTGAAGATTTTGCCTGGTTCCTTTTAGGATACATAGTGACAAACCTATTAGTTTACTGATGGCTTATATGCCTTGAAGTATTACATTTGCTTTTATCAGTATGTGCTTTCCCCCCTATATTGCAGTTTTTTTTATTCATCCAGCCTTTAATGCTTTTCTTATTTCTCCCTGTTTTTCAAAATCCTGGACATACTGAATGACCCAGCTCTGGATTCAGAACTAGAAGACCTTGTTTAAATTCTAGTTCCCTTATAAACTGGCTGTGACTTTTGGGCAACTTACTTAACCATTGCTGGCTTTTTTTTTTTGTTGAAATCTACAAAAATAGAATAATATTGGTGATACTGAGATCTCACAGTTTTGTAATGATCAAAGATGAAGTTTCAGAATACTGTTATAAACTGCAAAGCCCTGTACCACTTAATATATTGCTATGTTACCCTAACTCTTATTTTTTTTTTTTAAGATTTTATTTATTTATTTGACACAGAGAGACACAGTGAGAGAGTGAACACAAGTAGGGGGAGTGGGGGAGGGAGAAGCAGGCTTCCTGCTGAGTAGGGAGCCCAATGCCGGCCTTGATCCCAGGACTCTGGAGTCATGCCCAAGAGCAGAAGGCAGAGGCTCAATGACTGAGCCACCCAGGTGCCCCTAACTCTTATTTTTAAAGTTTTCTCCATCCAACTTGAGCACACACTGTTACTTTTTTGCCTCCCTTAAAACTGTAAGGCTATACCAGGAATAGCTGGTCTAGCAGCCAGCAAACTTTTTCTTTAATGTGTCAATAGTATTTTTGGTTTTGTGGGCCACATACTGTCTCTGTTACGTATCCTGTGTTTTTGTGTATTCATGTGCTCATGTGTGTAAAAGAGTTACCACAGCAGGTCTGAGACTGCTATCCTTAGGAAGGCCTGCTTGCAAGGTTTCACTAGCTGGCATCTGGAAACTTGGGTTTCTCTCTCTTCCCAGAACTTATAAGAGTGATTCACTGTGTCTACCTAAATGTTTTATACACGTAGTGTAGTTTATACTGAATACTTGCTTTTCTCCTGGGAGTCTGGAATCCTGGTATGTGCTAGGCAGATGGTGCTTATGTCATCAGCCTCCAGTAAAAAGCTTGAGTACTGAGTCTCTAAGAAGCTTCTTGGTAACCAACATTTTAGATATGTTGGCACAGGTTGTTGCTGGAAGAATTAAGTGTATTTTGTATTTTGTGTGACTCCGCTGGGAGAGGACCCTTGGATGCTTGCAACTGGATCTTATCTCATATGCTTTTGCTTTGTATCTTTTGTTGTGATATATCATAGCTGTGAGTACAACTCTAGGTTGAATCCTCCTAGTGAATCACTGAATTTGGGTATGGTTTGGGGGACCCTTGACACATTTTACACACCTTTAAAAGTGTAAAACAAAACATTTTTAGCTTGTGAGCCTTAGGTAATTAGGCCATAATTGCTGTAGTTTGCCAATCCTGTTATGGAGTATCTTCATTTTGAACACTTTTGTACTGTGTTCTAGTTGTTTTACTTAAGGTTTTCTCCTCATTAATGCTGGTTGTGAGCTAAAAAAAAAAAAAAGAAAGAAAAAGAAAAAAAAAAAAGAACCTTTTTATGTACTTATATATCCTCTGGTGATGTAATTCTAGTCATAATGAGCACTTAGAGAATGGACTTTCCAGAAAAGAGCTTCCATTTTATAGATATTGTTGAACTTTTCAGAAATAGATTAATAAATACTTGTGATGTTATTGCAAGTATTGAACTGAAGTTTACATGTCTATCATCTGTATTTTAGCAGTTTATGTTGACTTTTAGTATCAACCTTTTGGCCTGACAAATGTTACAGATCATCTCAAAACTCTGTTTTGAGAGCTTTGTTCTACTGTATTAGCGGAAGTCAACATTTACCTCTAAGCTTCACCTGTATTTTCACTGGAATCGTAGTGAAAAGATTCTTCAGGAGGGATTGGTAAATTACAACCCAGGGGCAAAATCTGGTACTGTTTTTTATGGCTAGTGAGCTCATTATTGAAAAAAATTACAAGACTGTTTTGTCACATGTGGAATAAAATTAAAATTTGGTGTGTGTAAAGTCTTATTGGAAGACTGCGGTACTTGTTCATTTGCAAGTGAACTGTGGCTCCTTCAGAGCATTATAATTGAGTATTTGTAGCAGAAACAGTTTGGGTATTGAGCCTAAAATATTTCCTAGGGAAAGTTTGATTCCTGTTCTATAGTTCTATATAGATAAGCTGGCTGGAACAGCATATGAAGCTGAATTTTATCGTTTCTAAAAAACTCATGGTCCTGATGAGATTCCTAGATCTTCCTGTCATAGGTTTATATGAAGTGATGGGTCCACCATAGGTGGTGAAGCTGCACGTGTATGTAGCACCTACTGCATTATTGTTCCTGCCACCCTTGAACTCCCCATGTCTAATTTGTTTTCCTGGAGTCTTCTGTCTTGGGTTCCAGCTCCCTTCTCCCTAATTTTACCACAGTCTCCGAAAACTCAGGAGGATGGGAAGCTCAGTTCTAAGTTGTAAATATGTACTAGAAAATAATCTTTTTCTTTTTTCTTTTTCAAAGATTTAGTATCCCTTACAGATCTTCTGGTTCTGTTCACCCAACTTATCTATTACTCACCAAGTTGTCCAAAGATGACATCAGCTGCACATTTAGGTAATTCTGCTTCTATTTTATTTTTTATTTATTTTATTTATTTATTTGACAGACAGAAATCACAAGTAGGCAGAGAGGCAGATCGAGAGAGAGGGAAGCAGGCTCCCTACTGAGCAGAAAGCCTGATGCGTGCCTCGATCCCAGGACCCTGAGATCATGACCTGAGCCGAAGGCAGAGGCTTTAAACCACTGAGCCACCCAGGCGCCCTCTGCTTCTATTTTAAATAGTGTAATAGAAAACATCTAAAAATACTTAATAGTCCATTGTCTAGACATTTTGGGTGACTGACCTATTTGGGTAAAGAGGTTTCCTAAGATGCAGTACTACTCATAACAAATTACATTGGTCCTGGAAGTAATCCATGAAATTTAATTTTGTTCATTGATGTTTTAAGTTGTTCCTAATTTACTACCTTTTTATGTAGAATCAGTTTTGCTGAGAATTTTAATGTTGCTCTTAAGGTCAAGATGTTCTTAAGAAATGCTGTTAAGATAGGTTTGATTGATAGGTACTACTGTGTTCTTTCTTGTGTTTGCTTTATACTTGCCTGATGTTTTGATCAGTCTGCTTGTTTTAGCTCACATCTAAAACTTCAGATCTTCTCTTATTACAGAATAAAGCAAAAACAGAAACAAATCATAATCAGTGTAATAACTTTTAGTCTTTAACTGTTGACTGGATAAAGAGGTTTAAAATATTAACATTTAAAAGATAACTTATACTTTTTCCTTTGAGTATCAGTGAAAGTTTACAAAGTAAAACAATTTAATAACAAAATGCTCCCATAATCTATAAACTCATAGTGTTCTAAACCTGCGTGTTACCATAGGAAAGCTGGAAAAATTCTGAGAAGAATTCAAGTGAGTCAAAGAAAAAAATTAGTTTGGGCCATATATATTAATGCTATATGCATCTATCAACCGGTATGCTTTTTTATGCAGTTATAACAGCTTATTAATCTTAACAATGGCCCTCAAACTTCTTTCTGCCTTTACAGCATTTCCATGTATAAACCTGTAGCTTAGGTCCTCCTGAGATATGCTCCTATAACATACTGTGCTTCCTTTGTTAAAAATGTTCCTCTGTGTAATTATTTGTCAGTGGACTGTTTTTTAATTTTTTTGGTGTGTTAGTTAATTCTGTTTATAGTGCTTAGCACAGTGTCTGTCACATACTAGGCACTCAGTAGTAGATAAAAGAATGAATGAATGAACGAGTGAATGGCCATATGCTCAGCAGTAGTATCTCTCATTGTAAACAGGGTCTGGAACTGGTTGGAAAAACATCACTTAACATTTCTTCTCCATTTTCTTTTTGTCAAGTATTGACTTGAAGTATTAGTGTGCATGGACTATAGAATATTATAACCTAAATTATGAATTTTAATGTTACTTTTACTATTATAGCTTACAACCTTGAGCTGCTAACTTTTGGTTCCTTACTGACTTGTAAAGTACTATTTTGTGTGTAGATTGGGTTAAATAACCTGAAAATATATTGGTTTGTAAAACCAAAAATATTACTTATTTTAGTGACTATTCCCTGTGTTACATGTATTTGTATTTGTGTTTTCCTGTATATATCTTAAAAGAAAGTCTTTACAATGCTCATTCATTTCACCAGTTTTATGGTGATAACCAATAGTGGTGTATTAGAAAAGGAGGTTTCACCTCTTCTGCCTTTTTAGCCATCCTTTTGGTTTGCTTTGATTTTCTACTAGGCTGGACACTTGAATACATATATTTTTTTAAAGATTTATGTATTTATTTGAGAAAGAGTACATTTGTGGGGGAGGGCAGAAGGAGAGAGAGAAAATCTCAAGCAGACTCCCCACTGAGCATGGAGCCTGACACGAGGTCTGTCTCACAACCCTGAGATCATGACCTGAGCAGAAATCAAGAGTCAGATGCCTATTGACTAAGCCCCCTAGGTGCCCCAAATATTTATTCTAAGAAAAAGAAAAAGCAAATACAAGTAAGTGTTTGCTGGGAGTACAAAAGTTGTAAATTTGCTTCAAATCACATCTTCACTGTTAATCAGTGACTTAATGTGAAACAGTGAATGATCTGTTGTTTCTCAGCATTCAGATTTTGTCGTTTACTTTTTAAAAATTAACTTGAGGATATATTGAGCTTAATTGATCTTCCCTTAGGTTTCAAGTAATAATTTGACAATACCTCATCCTTTGGGCATTGAGTTGTGTGATTTTTTTTTTTTTTAAGCTATTTAACCTTGTTGCTCTTTTTATTTGTTTATTTATTTTTTGTTGTTGGATCTTTTTAGAACGGCAATGGCTACTCATAAATAAGATGTATTAAGTTCTTAATGTTTAAAATTTTTATTTCTAAAAATACTTGTTTATCAGATAATTACTCTCCTGCAAGTATGGTGACTGAAGTTCTTCGGATACTGTGTGATCAAAAAGAATGTGCAATCGAATGCTTATATAATAACACTGTGATTGAGGCACTTCTTCAGCCTATTCATAATTTAATGAAAGGAACTAAGGTTGGTATTTACGAAAGAGAGTCTCTTAATTGGGTATTAGGGAATATTCAAAGGGACTTTATTTCTGAATTCAATGTATTTGAAATATTTATTATAACATCTTTCCATGTATGAATGTATTTTATGCTGACATAGATTTTTATTTACTGTTAAATATTAGTTTATGTAGTTAGTTGATTTATTTGTTATTGGCAATGTGGGGGGAAATACATATACCATAATTTTTTTTTCTAGTCAGGCTTAGATATGATTATAAGGATTGGAGAAGTTATTAAGGTAGTTGTCTTGCAAATCTAATAAATCTTGTGAGTTTTATTCTTTGTTTAATAGCAATTTTATAGCCTTTACATTATTTTTCTGAATTCAGCTCTGTTTTATGTGAAGAACTAGTTTTTTAGAAAAAAGAATACATATGTTCAGAATAGGATTTTTTATTTTTTAATTTTTTTAAATTTTTTATTAACATATAATATATTATTAGCTCCAGGGGTACAGGTCTGTGAATTGCCAGGTTTACATACTTCACAGCACTCACCATAGCACATACCTTCCCCAAAGTCCATAACCCAACCACCCTCCCCCGACCCCAGCAACCCTCAGTTTGTTTTGTGAGATTAAGAGTCTTTTATGGTTTGTCTCCCTCCCGATCCCATCTTGTTTCATTTATTCCTTTCCTACCCCCTAAACCCCCCACCAGAATAGGATGTTTATGGTCTGCTCTTTTATCTGTCTATTTATTTATTTGATTTTTTAAAATTAATTTTTTACATTGGCCTGTTCCTTTAATTATATAATGTAATCCTTACAATTGATGCTGAAAGAAGTGGATTGATCAAGGTCAGATATTTAACAGGAGGCAGAGTTGATACCACTAGTAGCATGGCTATTTGTCCATTTCTATGACTTAAGCTTCAGGGGGAATGACTTAAGTCTTAATAGGCTAAAGATTTTGCCTTTCCATGTCTGTGTTTTGTAGTGTTTTTACTGTTTTCATCCCCTAGGCCTGCCCGTCTATGGGCTGGGCAACTGTTCACCCCATCATGTAGTCATTATTCTTTGTTCATTCAGAAAACATTAAGCATTTATGTGAATGTGCTACAAAGTGTGGAATTCTAGGAAATTAAGGGTCTGTAATTTTGATTTTATGGTTAGCCTTGGAAAGATAAGTAGCGAAGAACCAACAGAATTCCTAATACAGTTTAATATAATAGAATGCCATAATGTCAATAGTAACATGAAATATGAACCTTATGCCAGAGTTGAGAAATGTGCTCTTGGATTTTGTTTCCGTGCCATTGTTTGTCTTTGCTTGCATCTTTTATCTTCTTGTAGCTTCTTTCCTTTATCTGTAAATATGCCTGAATCTGTCTCATAGGATGAGAGAAGCTCTTGATCATCCGACGCACATCTCTGGCTACCACCTAATATCCGATCGTTTTAATGATAAGCTTTTAATAATGGAAGACTGCCGTTGTTGTCCTGGTTCCCTCTATTCTGTCATGTTTCAAAACACTGCATTTTGATATTACCTCCAGCACAGTATTTATGCTGCTTTGATTGCTGTTGCTTGTAACTTCCTACACCTATAACTAGTGACCACTTTTCAGACTATTATCTACCTGATTATTAACAAAATAGACAACTTCTAAAATTGTTTATATGGCTTTCCTAAATTCCTATGTATTTTTCACCCTCGTTTTCTAACCATTCTTTCTCTGTCACCTATGAGGGCTCCCTCTTCCAGGTCCATGCTGTCTTCAGTGAGTCACGACCTAGTTCACTCTTTTCTTTCAGAAGGGAGTTTTTCCTAGATGATTTCCTCCAGTTCCGAAGATTAGATGTATAGTTAACTTCTAAATTTAGATCTCTTCAGCTCCAGATTTGTTTTTAGATGCCTGCTAAACACTTTTTGAATTACTCCCTGAGAAAATCAAACTCAGTTTTCAAAACAATAGTTTTTGGTTTGTCAGGTTTTTCTTTTTCTTTTCATTTTCTTTCTTTTCTTTCCTTTTTTTTTTTCCCTCTTCTCCACTTCTTCAAGCTCTCAAATCTAGACTTCTTCCTCGTTTTCTTCATTCCATTTATAATTAAGCCCTGTAGACTTATTCTCCTATGTAGCTCTAAAATCCATGTATGTCTTTTAATCCCTACTGCTGCTTATTTTGTTTAAACTCTGATAATCCCTTGCTTTGAATATTGAAATTATTTTCTTATTTTTTCCAGTATTTTACCTCTCTGGCCTGTCCTCTGCATTGTCATTAAAGCCATCACAATGCTTTCTTGCTTGTTGCTTGCTAGATAAATGTATAGTTAAAAAGTCTGAAATTTATTAACTTTTATATTGTATCTTACCTATTTTTCACATGTATTTCAGTTATAACAGATCATTTGCATTTCTTGATAAGATTATAATATTTTCTTACTTTTACATACTTTGCCCTCACCCTGGGAAGTCTTGGTCTACGTGAAAAATTCAGAGTATAATTTTTTTTTTTCTCCAAAAATTTGTCCTGGTTCTTCCTTGGCAAGTTAGGCATTTATTTCTCTATATTCCCATGAAATAAAGAAGAGATTAAGACTTATACTTTTCTCTGAAAGAACCAATTCTAATAGGAAAGGCAGACTATTAAAATACTAGATGAGGAATAGAAAGGTTTTTAAAAAAGTGAATATATGAGAGAAGGAAAGTATTCCAGGCAAAAGGTTTTTTTTTTTTTTTTTTTTTTTTTAAGAAAGGTATTTAATGTGAAAATAATAGACTATATAATAATGCCTAATATAATAAGGAAATGTTCAGGTGAACAAGCCTGACTCATTAGTTATATTACCCACTGAATTGATTAGGCTGTATTGGTTGCAAAGTATAAGTACTCGGATTTCTTATAGAGAATATGTGTATTAATTGGCCCCAGAAAGAACAGGAACTTTTAGTTGACTTAGGCTTCTAGATGGGCTCCAGCCATCTGTGGATGACTCTAGTTTTTATTATTTGCCTTATACTAATTTGCTATATACTGGCAAAGATATTTTTATATTTTCACTTAAAATAAAGAAATATGATTGGTTTATCCCCCATTAGATGACATCATTGGTTATGGGCCAGCCCATGGAATTGGATGTCCTTCCTCAGACCTATAACTCGTAACCCAACCAATTGTATGAAGGAATGGTGTTCCCTAGAAATGATGACATTGTGTTAGAAACCATGTATAATAAAATTAAGGTAGATATTCAGGAGCCAGTGAGTGGGAAGTAAAGGGCAAAGTGGATTTAGAGGTGCTACTGCATTTGTCAAACAGAATTATATATAAAACTGTTATGAGAACAGCAGTTCTCTCAACTGTCTCAATAAATAATAACTGGTTTGGATAAAAAGTCTATATGTAGTTGTGTCATCAGCTGTCCTGGTAAGTGAATATGACACATTTAATCAGACATACTTCATAGCCAATCATTAATTTTCTTTTTGTTGTGGTAATGTAACTTCATTAGACTACACTACCACACTTAAATTTTAGTCTGTGGATTGTTAGCGCGCCATAACATTATATGATTTGTTATCTTTTTAATGTATAGGCTGCTCCAAATTGCTCTGAAACAGCTTTAATTCATATAGCTGATATTTTGGCAAGAATTGCATCTGTAGAAGAAGGACTTACCTTACTACTTTATGGAGAAAATATGAATTCCTCTGAAGAAAAAAGGTATATGTCTATGTTTTAAGTTTTTGGAATTTTTAGCATATTTTCTCGATCTGATTCAAAGTTTCCAAAATGTCATATAGTATGTTAATAATGAAAATCAGGATAACTATTCTAGATACTATCTAGGTTCCTGATCAGCCACTAACAGTGTATTATATGATCACAGATTGAAGTAGTAACCAGGATTATGGAATATGCAGGCAGAATAGGTCTTGATGTGAGCAACTTCAAAGTAAGAATAGGAGGGTTCACTCTAGATGGGAAGTTTTTGCTGCTTGAACTCTTTCAGACCTCTAAAGCCACCCATGACTGATTCAAGTCAAACCTCACAAAGGTACACAAAGGAAAGGCTAACTTCTCCATCTTCCTTCTCTACCCTCGCTTAGTTCTATCTCCTGGTTAGTCACCAATGGTAACATTTTGGTTATGGTTTTAGACTTTCTCTGAACTTACAATGATCTATCAAACATATATTCATAATCACAGAATTTTTGTTTCCTTTTCATAAAAATAACATCATATACAGTATTCAGTTTTCTTATGTGTAACCATAAGCATCTTCCCAGATGAGTAAAAAATGAAACACTGTTTTTATTAGTTCCATAGTACTTTGATATGGCCTTACCATAATATTTTCAAACTTTTACCTTATTAATATCAGATTATATCTAGGATTTTGCCTCCATAAATAATGCCACAAAAAGTGTTTTTTTTTAAGTCTTGATTGTGATGGATTATATTAATCTTTGAATAATGAACTCAGCATTGCATACCTAAAATAAATCCCATTTTGTTGTGGTATAAAATTCTCTTTATATATTGTTAGATTTGATTTGCTAATCTTTGTTGAGGATTTTTGTGTCTATGCTCATGAGAGATATCAAACTTTATTTTTTCTAATATTATTGTTTGTTCTTGATCTATTCTAATGCTACCCTCATAATGAGTCAGAAACAGAAAGAATGCTTTCTGTTTTCTGGAAGAGATTGTGGAGAATTGGTATAATTTATTCCTTAAATGTCTTATAGACTTCACTAGTGAACCTATTTGGGCCTGGTGTTTTCTGTTTTGAAAGATTATTAATTGATTCAATTTTTATGTTAGATATGTGCTTATTCAGATTGTTATTTCTTATGTGAGTTTTGGCAGATTGCATCTTTCAAAGAATTGATCCACTTTTCTTGTTCATTAAATTTGTGGATATAGATTTTTTATAATATTCCTTTATTACCCTTTTAATGTCCATGTGATCAATATTGGTGGCCCCTCTTTCTCTTCTGATATTAGTAATTTGTTTTATTTTTAACTTAGCCAGAGGCTTATCAATTTTATTGATATTTTAAAAAGACCAACTTTTTTTCATCTGTTGATTTTGGTTTTGTTTTGAACTTCATTGATTTCTGTCTTAATTTTTATTTTTTTCTTCCTTGGGTTTTAGTTCTTTTCCTAATTTCCTGTGGTGGAAGACTTGTTAGATCTATCTTAACATGTACAATTAGTGCTATAAATTTTCCTCTAAGCACTGCTTTTGCTTCATTTTACAGTTTTTGATAAGTTGTATTTTCATTTTCACTTCAAAATATTTTTAAAGTTCTCTAAAGACTTCTTTGAATTATATATTTATGAGTCTGAGAGAGCATTCTTTTTAATTTAAGGTGTCTTATGGCTCTGAATGTGGTCATTCTTGGTGAATGTTTTGTGTGAACTTGAGAAAAATGTATATTCTGCTGTTGTTGGATGAAGTATTCTATAGATGTCAGTCATATTTAGTTGGTTAGTGGTGTTCAGTTCAGCTTTCTCATGCTGAATCTGTCAATTAGTTACATTGTGTTGATCTTCAAATATATAAGTGGATTTATCTATTTCTCCTTGCAGTTCTCTCAGTTTTTGGTTTGTGTATTTTGATCCTGTTGGTTGGATTGTCTATTTGGAAAAATTATCCCTTTATTATATAAAGCCCTGCTCTGATAGTTTTCCATCCTGTGAAATGTGTGTGAAGTTAATATAGCTACTCCAGCTTTCTTTTGTCAGTGTGATGTATCTTTTTCCATTCATTTTAATCTTTGTTCTTATGTTTAAGGTAGGCTTCTGTAAGTAACATAATTAGGTCCTGTTTTTTAATCTACTCTGATAATCTTTTAATTGATGTAATTAGATTGTTGATAGTGATTATTGATAAGGTTGGATTAATATCTACTATGTGTGTGATTGCTTTTTATTTGTTGCCCTTGCTCTTTCCTTTCTTTATGCCACTCTTTATCTGCCTTTTGTCTCCTCCCCCAACCCCATCATATGTGTGTTTTAGTCTGTTTACATCTGGTACATTTTGTCTTAAAATAATCACACAGGACTAAAGTCTTTACATGGGTCACCATTTAATCCTCCCAGTAGCTACGGAGTGGGGGGGCGGGCTTTGTTTTAATTTTAATTTAGTATAATGGGAGTGATTGTTTATTGTATTTACTGTAGACTTAATTCACTTAAAAATTATCTTTCTGCCTGCAAAAGTAACATGTACTGGCAGTGAATTTGGGAAGGAAGAAGGCAGTAATAGTAATTAGGTTGAGAGAGAGCATGGAATGAGGGTTAGGCTCATGAGTCCTGGTTCTAAACCTCATGGGTTCACATCCCAGCTTTATTACTCAGTCACCACACTTCTCTGTGACTGAGGTTTTTTTCATCTGTGAATTAGAGAAAATCACCACCTGCCTCATAGGGATGTTGAAATTTTAAACAAATTACCATATGTGAGGCAATAAGGGTTAGCTTTTAGTGTGTACACATGAAGGGAGTTTGTGCTATGCATGTTTTCTTCAAATACCTGACAAGTATTATAGAAGGTAAGCTTTTTGAATTCCTACCTGTCTTAGATAGGAGAAATCTATTTTTCTACTTGGTTGGTAACTTGACTGGGTAGAGACTGCCTTTTTTGCCTCTAAAAGTTTCTAGAACCTGATGTTTCCTGAGAGTGTAATTTATTCTAGGAACTTTTACTTAGGAATTAGCTAGACAGTTTTTTTATTTTTAAATTTTTTATTTCTTTTCAGTGTAACAGTATTCATTGTTTATGAACCACAACCAGTGCTCCATGCAATCCATGCCCTCTCTAATACCCACCACCTGGTTCCCCCAACCTCCCACCCCCTGCCCCTTCAAAACCCTCAGGTTGTTTTTCAGAGTCCATAGTCTCTCATGGTTCATCTCCCCTTCCAATTTGTCGCAACTCCCTTCTTCTCTCCATCTCCCCTTGTCCTCCATACTATTTGTTATGCTCCACAAATAAGTGAAACCATATGATAATTGACTCTCTCTGCTTGACTGATTTCACTCAGCATAATCTCTTCCAGTGCCGTCCATGTTGCTACAAAAGTTGGGTATTCATCCTTTCTGATGGAGGCATAATACTCCATAGTGTATATGGACCACATCTTCCTTATCCATTCGCCTGTTGAAGGGCATCTTGGTTCTTTCCACAGTTTGGTGACTGTGGCCATTGCCGCTATAAACTTTGGGGTACAGATGGCCCTTCTTTTCACTACATCTGTATCTTTGGGGTAAATACCCAGTAGTGCAATTGCAGGGTCATAGGGAAGCTCTATTTTTAATTTCTTGAGGAATCTCCACACTGTTCTCCAAAGTGGCTGCACCAACTTGCATTCCCACCAAGAGTGTAGGAGGGTTCCCCTTTCTCCACATCCTCTCTAACACATGTTGTTTCCTGTCTTGCTAATTTTGGCCATTCTAACTGGTGTAAGGTGGTATATCAATCCATCAGAATCCTAGAGGAGAACATAGGCAGTAACCTCTTCGATATCAGCCACAACAACTTCTTTCAAGATATGTCTCCAAAGGCAAAGGAAACAAAAGCAAAAATGAACTTTTGGGATTTCATCAAGATCAAAAGCTTCTGCATAGCAAAGGAAACAGTCAACAAAACAAAGAGGCAACCCACAGAATGGGAGAAGATATTTCCAAATGACAGTACAGACAAAAGGTTGATATCCAGGATCTATAAAGAACTCTTCAAACTCAACACACACAAAACAGACAATCATATAAAAAAATGGGCAGAAGATATGAACAGACACTTCTCCAATGAAGACATACAAATGGCTATCAGACACATGAAAAAATGTTCATCATCACTAGCCATCAGGGAGATTCAAATTAAAACCACATTGAGATAGCTAGACAGTTTTATGCTGAAGACTTGCATCCTTTGGCACAGGGTTTTTTTTCTTCTGTTATGTGTTTGATCATTTTTCTGCTTCTGCTTTCTCTTTCTGGTGCATCTGTGAAGGGGATGTTGAATTTCCAAGAGTGACCATCCCTTAGCTTTTCCCGTTTAATCTTTGTTTTGTGCAAAGAAGCTGTTCTTGAATTTATCTTGACAACCACTTTTAATTTCTGAGGATTCTTGGCCTTGCTTTGGTACTTTCTTCCAAACTTGTCAAATGGACAGGGTTTTCCTGCCTAGGGAGTAAGGGCCTGATAGCTAGAGCCTATGGCCCAGTGAGGGAGGGGCCTTTCTGGTCCAGAGTGCTGACTTCAGCCCCTTTGACTACCTGTCTGGATGGATACCACATGGGTGTTCTTAGCCACATCTGACCTGACTCTAGTTGAGTTTGAGCATCTCATTTGTGTTATGGAGATATGGTTTTGGCTGCTTTCATTTTATGATAGCAAGGTTTCTTTCCATACCATTTCTCTGTTTGTTTTATTTTTTTCATTGACCTGAAGTGTTTTATGCACACAGTAAACATATAAGGCTTAGTATCAAAAACAGTAGTTCCCTCTTTGTTCTCCAATGCAACTACTTTTGGCTGCTTTAGATGATCATTAGATAATATCCTTCTAATACTTTTAATCTAATACTAGAAGTTCCTTCTAATACTTTTATCCCTTTTAATTTAAGGGATAATCCATTGTTTTCTTTCTCCCTATTCCTCCCAACCACCTACAGAAACACAGCTGGGTCCCTCCCCCCAACTCCTTGCTGCCCAACAGTAATGGAATACAGTTGAACAGTAACCTTCATTAGGGTCATACTGTATCTATCTGTAATCTTCACAGCCCAGCTGTGTGATTACTTCTTTTTTCCCACAACTTCTTATTTTCTCTGGAATTAATAATTTTCTTTAGCATATTTTTTAAAAATTTACTTCTATTTCTTTGTCAAATCATCTATATGGTCTTTCCTATTAAATCCTTTGTATATTCAAGTACTGGACAAATTCTATTAATTTTAATTTTATTAAAAAATGTTTTTAAAGCTTTCTGACTTTATTTAAGACTGGTGCTGGGAGTGCCTGGATGGCTCAGTCATTATGTGTCTGATTTTTAAAGCTTTCTGACTTTATTTAAGACTGGTGCTGGGAGTGCCTGGATGGCTCAGTCATTATGTGTCTGATTTTGGCTCAGGTCATGATCTCAGGATCCTGGGATCCAGCCCTGCATCAGGCTCAGTGCTCAGCAGGGAGTCTGCTTGTCCCTCTCCTTCTGTCCTGTGCCCTGCTTGTGTGTACTCTCTCTCTCTCTCAAATAAATAAAATCTTACCAAAAAACAAACAAACAAAAACTGGTGCTGTCTTGGTCTGATGAATAGCTTTTATCCTGGTAACAACCTTTATATATTGCTATGTGTTCTATGGAAATTATTTGTTTCCAAACTATTTGCTATTTGTTCTATGGAATCTATTTGTTCTGTGGAAAAATGCCACTGGAATTTTGATAGGAGTTGCCTTGACTCTTTACTGTATGTCATATTAACTTTTTAATAATTTTCCAGTTTATGAGCACAGAATATCTTGCCATTTATTTGTATCTTCAGTATGTTTTATCAGTTTTTGTAGTTTTCAGTATACATGTCTTTACTCTGGGGTTAAATTTATTTCTAGGGTTTTTTTTTTTTAATGTGACTTATTACCTTTTTGATTTTTCTTGTTCATTATTAGTGTTTAGAGGTACACAGTATTTTTGCATATTCTCTATTCTGTAGATTTAATGCATTTATTTATTCTAACAGTTTTTTGGTGGTCTTTAGAGTTTTTAGTATGTAGTGTCATGGTGCCTGTGGATAGTGATAGTTTTAATACTTTTATGATTTGGATATCTTTTATTTCTATTTCTTGTCTAATTGCTGTGGCTGAGACTTCCAATATTATGTTGAATATAAATGATGAGAGTGGACATCCTACTCAGCTTTCTCTGTTGAGTATGATATTTGCTGTGGGTTTGTCGTATATGGCCTTTATTATGTTGAGGTATGGTATCTTTCACCTGCTTAATTGATAGTTTTTATAACATGATGTTGAATTTTATCAGGTGCTTTTACTGCATCTATTGAGATAATCATATGATTCTTATCCTTGATTTTTTTAATATAGTATATCATGTTGATTTGTGGATGTTCAACCATCCTTGCATTCTTGGAATGAATCTCACTTGATCATGATGTATAATACTTGTATTGTTGAATTTGATTTGCTGATACTGAGAGTTTTTGCATCTATGTTCATTAGGGATATTGGCCTGTAATTAATTAATTTATTTTCTTTCTTCCTTCCTTCCTTCCTTCCTTCCTTCCTTCCTTCCTTTCTTTCTTTCTTCCTTTCTTTCTTTCTATCTTTTAAGGTTTTATTTATTTATTTGACAGAGAGAGAGATCACAAGTAGGCAGAGTGGCAGGCAGAGAGAGAGAGGGAAGCAGGCTCCCCACTGAGCAGACAGCCAATGCAGGGCTCGATCCCAGGACCCTGAGCTGAAGGCAGATGCTTTAACCCACTGAGCCACCCAGGCGCCCCTGGCCTGTAATTTTCTTTTTGTGGTGTCTTTGTCTGGTTTTGGTGTCAGGGTAGTGCTGGTTCGTAAAGTGAATTTGGAAGCTTTCCTTTCTCTGCATCTTTTTGGAGGACTTTAGAAAGAATATGTATTAAATCTTTGAATGTTTGGTAGAATTCACCACTGAAAAGCCTTCTGGTCTTGGAAGTTTGTTTGGGAGGTTTTTGATACTAGTTCAGTTTTAGCAATCAGTCTGTTCATTTTTTCTATTTCATGATTCAGACTTGGGAGATTGTTTCTAGGAGTTTTTCCATTTTTTTTTCCTACATTGTCCAATATGTTGGTTTATAATTGTTTGTAGTAGTCACTTATGATCCCATTGTATTACTTTATTTCTGACTATTTGAGCTCTCTTTCTCTTGTTGAGTTTATTTAATAGCTTTTCAATTTTATTTATCTTTTCAAAGAATCAACTCTTAACTTCGTTCATATTTTCTATCACTTTTTTAGTCTTGATTTATTTTTGATCTGATCTTTATTACTTTCTTCTAACTTAGGCCTTCCTTTTTTTCTCCCCTAGTTCCTTTAGGTATAAAGTGAAATTGTTTGGTAGTTCCTATTTCTTGAGAGAGTCGAGTATTGCTATGAATTTCTTCTTAGAACTACATTTATAGTATCCCAGATTTTGGTGTGTTATATTTCTGTTTTCATTTGTCTCTAGGTATTTTTCCACCTTTGATTTCTTCTGTGACATAGTAGTTTGGTGACATGCTAATCTCCACATAATTATAGTTTTTCCAATTCCCTTTTGTAATTGATTTCTAGTTTCATACCTTTAGGGTTGGAAAAGATGCTTGATATTATTTAACTCTTATTCATTGACACTTGCTTTGTGGCCTAACGTGTTATCTGTCTTGGAGGATGCTCCATGTACACTTGAGAAGAAGGTGTATTCTGAATTTTGGATAGAATGTTGTATGTGTGTGCACGTGTGTGTTTATATACATATATATGTATACATATACACATGTATAGAGCTGTTAAGCCCATCTGGTTAAATGTATTATTTAATCCAATTATTTCTTTACTGCTTTTCTGTCTAGATGATCTGTAATAACTGTGATGTTAAAATCCCCTACTATTGTATTACTATTAGTTTCTCTTCTTCGGTCTCTTAATATTTGCTTTATATGCTTTGGTGCTTTTATGTTGGGTTCATATATTTATGTTATATCTTTGTGCTAGACTGACCCCTTTATCATTATGTAGTACCCCCCTGTCATTTATTGCAGACTTTGTGGTTATTGTAAGGTTCACATGTATCATTCTATGTATATAGTTATCTATTTTAAATTGATAGAAACTTCAATTTGAACATATTCCAAAACTCTATATTTTTACTTCTCTACCATATTTTATGTTTTTGATGTCAACTTTTTTTTAAAGCACATATCCTTCTATTTTTCCTTTCTTTCTTTCTTTCTTTTCTTTTTTTTTTTTTTTTGAGTAGGTTCCACGTCCAGCATGGAGCCCAGTGTGGCACTTGAACTCACGACCCTGAGATCAAGACCTAAACTGAAATCAAGAGCCTTATGCTTAACTGAGCCACCCATGCACCCCTTGATTCAACTTTTTACAACTTGTTATTTTATGTATCCTGTAACTAATTATTGTAATTGTAATTAATTTCACTACTTTTGTGTTTTGCCTTTTTAGTAGCTTTAGAAGTAACAATTCTAACTTTATCTATACCTTTCCTAGTGAGATTTTTACTTTCATATATTTTGCAATTAGTGCCATTTTTTTCCCCCCAGCTTTAAAAAGTCCCTTTAAGGTTTCTTGCAAGGCTAGTTTAGTAGTGATGAGCTCCTTTAGTTTTGCCTGTTTGGAAATCCTTTATCTTCAATTCTGAATGATACCTTGCCCAGTAGAGTATTCTTGTTTGGAAGTTTTTTCCTTTCAGGAATTTGGGTATGCTATGTCACTTATAGCATGCCAAGTTTCTGTTGAGAAATCTACGATATCCTTATAGGGTTCCCCTTGTTCATTTATAAAACAAATAACAATTTGTTTTATTCTTGCTGCTTTTAAGATTCTCTCTTTAACTTTGAAACTTTTAACATTTTAATTATGTGTATTGGTCTATCTCTCTTTGGGTTCATCTTGTTTGGAACTCTGGGTTTCCTAGACCTTGATGCCTATTTTCTTTCCTAGGTTGGGGATGTTTTCAGTCATTATTTCTACCAATAAGTTTTCTGCACCTTTTTCTCTTTTCCTTCTAGGACCCTTATAATGTGAATTTGAATTTTATTCTATTTGATGTTGTCCCATGATTCTTTAGGTTATCTTTATTTAATTTTTTTTTCTTACTATATCCTGGTATATTTCATTGCTTTGTCTTTCAGCTTTCTGATCTATTTTCTGTTCTGTCCAGTGTTCTGTTCAACACCTCTAGTATATTTTTCAGTCCAGTTTTTGTGTTTTTTGGGTCTTTGACTTTTGCTTGGTACTTTGTTATGTGTTCTTTCTCTTTATTGAGGTTCTGTGTTTATCCATTCTTCTGATTTCAGTGATCATCTCTATGACCATTAATTTGAATTTTTTTAAATCAGGTACTTATCTCCATATCATTTTCTGAGGTTTTGGTTTTTTGTTTGTTTGTTTGTTTGTTTCTTCTGTTTCCTAATTTGGCTTGTCTCTGTTTTTTTCTATGTATTAGGTGAAGTGCAGGCACTTTTCTCAGTCTTCAAACAGTAGCCTTGAATAGGTGATGGATCACTTGTTCAACCTTGTCCTGGATCTTGGTTGTCTTTCAGACCTTTGTGATTATCTCAGTTGTCTGGTTTATTATAAATATGCCCCCTTTTTGAGGGCTTTCCAAGGCCTATCCATGATCGAAGGGGGTCATAGCACCCAGTTTCAGTCTGATTAAAAGCCAGACCCTCAGGCCAGCTTTGAAAGTGTGCAAATATATTTAGTCCTCTGAGGTCACATTTGTAATCATTGCTGGCCTCCAGGTCAGATATGGAGATTTTCCCTGAGTGTGAGTCACAAAAATCTGAGTTCCAGGTGAATGTATATGATCTTCTCTGGGAAGTCTTATTCAGCTGTAGTGAGGCCAAAGGGGTGTGTGAGGATGGTGTTTCCCTGCTTTTGTTCCCTTGGAGTGCCTCCGTAGCCTCTTGATTGTGGGAAACCTGAAGTCTGTTCCTGAGGCTAGAGCTATAGGCTGAGTAAATGGGCCTTTTTTACAGAAGACTGGGATTGTTTCAGTTTGCTGTTTGTGCAGGGCCCTGGGATTGATGGCCTGCCAAGAAAAGTCTTTCCAGTTGTTATAATCTGGTGGAGCTCTGGAGAGTCAGCCCTCAAGGAGTGTGGATTGTGTCCATCTGCTGGCTTGAGCAAGACAGTTAGAAGGTGTAGAGAACAGGGCACACTTAGCTGCTTTAGAAAGACAACAGGAAAATAGGAATGTATGTTTCCATGGGCTTCTGTAATGGAACAGGAGAGTGCCTTGTCTGTATTCTGGCTTTAGGATGGGAATAGGAGACTGGCCTGACAGTTCATGCTCATGTTCCAGCTGGGAAGTTGGGGAGTACTACAACTCTCCACCTGGACTCAGCAAGTACCACAAAAGCTTATGCCTGCTGTACCAACAAGGTGGTGGTAGCCCTGCTAGTAGGCCACGTGGAGAGTGCATCTGTGGCATCTACCATCCTCATTTGTCTCTGTCTCCTGCCCCTCTGGCCAGTGCCCCCACATTAGCAAATGAATCTCTTTTACATACAGTCTAGGGGCCTTTCCAGACTACTGTTTCTTTACTAGGTCTTGGAGGAGACCACAATCCCTCTAAGAGGGGAGTCTGTTTCTTTATAGCACTTGTAGACTCTCTGGTGTTAGTTTTTTTGTTTTTTTCAAGCCAGGTGTTCTGTGGGTTTATTTCTCTGGTGTACATCCTAAGAGTGGGGTCCCCAATGTGGGGGACCAACCTTTTTCTCCTCTGGGAGATGCATCTGTGTGGTGAGATCCCTTCTTGTTGTGTGTTGCCATGTCATGAATGGGTGTTTTTTGGGAGACTGTCTCTACTTCTCCTGTTTTGATATGATCCTTTTATCCTTTGTTGTGAGAATCAGTTCATTTAGTTTTTAGATCTCTCTGCACAGGTAAATGATCTTAGGTAGCTGTAGATTGGGTGTGTTGATGGGAGGAGGACTTTTCCTACTACTACCTTGGATCACCCCTCGGGAGCTTGCTTTTTAAGTTTCTTACCATCTAAGAAATTTCCTCAGCTTTATTTTCTAGCCCTTAGATTCAGATTGAGATTTGCATTTCTTAAGTTATATTTTTTCTATAAGAGAACATTCTTATTCTACTATCTTATTCTTTCTTGCTTCATGAGTTTAAATTCTTTTACAAGCATGAAGATACAAATTTCTCATTTTTCATTTTCTTTTTTCCTTGCACATTGATTTTTCTATTTGTTTTCTTAACTTCAGATTTTAGATGAGAGATTTCTTCAGATACTTAAAAGTTGGTAAATAGCTGTTTGAAAACTGTGTAGGAACCTCATTACTGTGGGAAAACTGGGGGACCTCATTACTTGTGGCCTTTGCGGTCAGGGAATTTTGTCATGGATTTGTTTGGGGAACCTCTCATATCAGCCTCTGTAGTCTTTGTTCTTGTCATATTCCATAGAGAAGGCTCCTATAGCTGGCTGTCTACAGAGAGTAAAAGCCTAACAGAAAAAGATGACTGAGTGGAGAAAATGGTTTTCAAGTTTTACTGTATAAGTTTTGATTTAACCCTGTGGTATTCTAAACTGTTCGTGATCTTTGCCTACTTTCCAAAAGATACAATGGGGTGGCTACATGGAATGTGGAAGGGAGGCTTGTCAGACTTCTTTTTAAGTTGACTTTTAGGTGTCAGCTCTTCTATTTTCAGTCCCACGTCTACCCCTAATTCCAGAGATAGTTGCTACCACCAATTGGACTTTTTTGAGAGGTTCTGTGAAATAAATTGTGTTGTGTTTTCTATATTGTGGCTGATCATTCAGTTTTTCCAGGTTCTGAGTTACTTCTTTCTTTCTACTTTCTAGATTCCAAAACATTGTTACTGTCACATCCTTTCTTTTTTCCTTGACAACTGTAAAAGCCTTCTAAAAATTCCCTTCACTTTTGCATTTTAGTATGTCAAGAGGGTGTAGATGTGAACATATGTCAATCTACCATATTCAAACTGAAAGTCTTTTTCTATATAGATAACAATTCTTTTGTAAATGAAGAAGACTAACTTTGTGTTTTGAGTTTTAAGGTTTCTTTTTATTGTTTATCACTTCCCTATTTCAGTGGGTTTTTTTTTTTTTTGCTATATAGATATGCAGTTATGAAGTGAATTTTTCCCCAATTATTAGTATTTCTGTTTTTAATTTTTAAAAATTTAAAAAATTTTTTTATTATGTTCAGTTAGCCAACTTATAGTACATTATTAGTTTTTGATGTGTTCAATGATTCATTAGTTTCCCTTACCTTGAGCAGATTGGACAGATTACATTAAACAGATAAGACATTAACTATCAGTTTTTTTGGAATCACCATTGTGCTATGGTTGTTTCTGATAAATTATTTATATTGGTAAAAGACAGGAATCATCAAAAATTTCCAATAATGAGAGGCTGATTGATTAAATTGTGTTTGCACAAAGGAGCACTTAGCAGCTGTGCAATGGGAACATGGAATTTTTATATGTATTGCTGCGGAGTTATCTTCAGGATATCCAAGTGAACAAATGAAACACTAAAGGATGTTTTAGAATGCTACCTTTTATATAATGGAAGGGAATATGAATAAATAAAATACTGATATTTTTCAAAAGGAGTGGTAAAGGGTAAACTGAAAAGGAAGTTTTAGAGGAAGAGAGAAGAACATGTGGATAGGGAAGTAGAGATGGAAGATATATGGGTTATACTTCCATCGTACCTAAATTTGACTTCAGAATCATGTAGCTGTTTTACATGCTAAATGTAATAGTTAAATAAAAAAGAAAAATTTGCATTTCAAAGGAATTCAGACAAATAGGAATAATTGAATTTAACCACCAAACAAGTTAGTGACCTACCCATGCAGTGGAAAGAATTACCTTAAGTGACCTGATTTGAACATTTCTAGTGGAATACATCATAAGGTTGAAAGAAAAAATTCTTAAAGTAATCTTAAACTGCTATCAGTATGTTTTGAAACTATTATGAACATACTCTAAAATAAAGCAAATAAATAATGAGCATCATAAGGAATTAGAATAGAGAATTAAAGAAGTTAAACTTGAATTTTAAATTCATAATGGAAATATAAGTATTAATTTATTTTTCTTATGCTTTTCTCAGAAGTACCAGTGAAGAGACCTACAAATAATGACAACCCCTTAGCAATGAGTTGGCACCGAGGTTGTGGTCTCTAAATATCTAAATTTTTGTTATTGTTGTTTTATCTTGCAAGAGGAGGAAGGGATCCTTGAAGATAGTTGTTTCTGGATTGGGCTGGGAAATATGCAAGGTGATCCCGAGATATCTTACCATTCTAGAAAGTAAGGAAATTATCTAAGACTAAAGACATATGGTCAAAAGTACCCCCAGGCTACCAGAAGGGGCCTCCTACTGGTTTAAGGTGGATAATTTGAGGATTAAAAAAGTGACTTTAGAGCGCCTGGGTGGCTCAGAGGGTTAAGCCTCTGCCTTTGGCTCAGGTCATGATCTCAGGGTCCTGGGATTGAGCCCCACATTGGGCTCTCTGCTCAGCAGGGAGCCTGCTTCCCTCTCTCTCTGCCTGCCTCTCTGCCTACTTGTGATCTCTGTCTGTCAAATAAATCAATAAAATCTTTAAAAATAAATGACTTTAGGGGCACCTGGGTGGCTCAGTCTTTGGCTCAGATCATGATTCCAGAGTCCTAAGATTGAGCCCTGCATCGTGCTCCCCGCTTGGCAGGAAGTCTGCTTCTTCCTCTTGCACTCCCGCTTCCTGTGTTCTCTCTTTTGCTGTGTCTCTCTGTCAAATAAATAAGTAAATCTTAAAGGAAAAAAAAAAAAAAGACTTTAATGTTGACATACATAAAGCATACAAAAATAATTTAAAAAATACACTAAAATTAAAAAAAAAAAACATTGTCAGTTATCCATTAAGGTTGTGAAGACACTGACTCATGATTTTCCAAATTGATTAGAAATGTTCAGATTCTTTTTTTCAATTTCCTGTCAAACTCTATTTTTTTTTTAAAGTTTTTTTGTTGATTACAGTGAGTGTGCAACATGAGTATGAGTGGGAGGAGCAAAGAGAGTGAGAGAGAATCTCAGGCTGAGTCTGTGCTGAGCTTGGAGCACAATGCAGGGCTCCATCTCCTGACCTGAGCTAAAACCAAGAGTTGGACACAACTGACTATGCCACGCAGGTGCCCCTGTACAAACTGTATTTAATATAACTCTTAAGTTACTGAGGATAAAGTTCTTTATAGAAAAAATTAAAAATCATCATTTGGTAACTCCTAATGAAATAGTTGATTTAGGAAGTTATCATGAATTGGTGCTAAAACCATTAGGTGAAAGGCTTGATGTGGGGAGAACTTCCCACTGGAGAGTTCAGGCTCATACCATCTGACTAGTTGATTTTTTAGTACTATTAAAAATGGGACAACCAAAAAAAAAAAAAATGGGACAACCAGATCTGTATCTAATGAAGTGATGCAGTAGGAGGTACACAGTAGCAACCAGTTATGAAGTTGTTCGGCCAAGAAAAAAGAAATTGAACTTTAAACCTCTAGATATAATTATCAATTATGGAAATATGGAAAAGTAGAGGAACACATTAAGTGACAGCATGGTGAAGCAATTATGCAAATAAAGAATGGATAGGAAAAATACGTCACTTCTCCAAATTAATGGCATGGTTATGAAAGAAAATAGGGGGCCTAAATGGTCACAGTAACTTAATGTACTCTGTGAAACTTGTTTGAATTTTGATTTATACAAATCTGTTATAAGGAGTACCTAATCAGGAGAATCTTGATATAGGTGAATTATTAGATAATATTAAAAATTATAGTTTTGTTAGTTGGGGTATTAGCGTATAACATAGAAACCTTAATCACTGTTTGACATTTAACCTATAATATTCCAGTAGAGGTGGGTAGAGGCAAAGGTCAGGGAATAGATAAAACAAGATTGGTAAAATGTAGGAACTATGGAAGATGGGTGGAGGTACATGGAGAGTCAGAATCCTGTCCTATCCGCAGCTGACTGTAACGTGTGCTGCTCTGGAGCTAGATACGCTGGGTTTGAGTCCAGGCTCCACTTCTTATTAGCTATATGATATTTTTAAAGTTATTGAACTCCTGTAAGCTTTAACTATATTACCTGTTTAAAAAATGAAGAATATATTTACTTCATAGGGTTAGTGTAAGCATTAAATGAGTTAATACATTTAAAATACTTAGAACAATGCCTGGAATATTAAGTATTTACTATGATTTTCTTATTATTACTGTTAAAGTGTCCCAGCCTCTGAAATAAAGGAGCTATGTCCTATTAATGACATGGGAGCTCAGAATTATGTTTTTACTACAATCAAGTGAAGTTACATATGGCCCTGGGCCCATGATGTCTGTAGCTTTTTAAGTGTATAATTTTGCTTTTTTCAATCTGTGTATTCCTTCCTCTTGTCTCCTGAAACGCTCTCCTTATTAGACAGTTATCTGTACATGTGTGGGAACGGTAATGTTGACATGTTAGAGAACAGCTAGAGAACTAAAGAGGAGCCAAGCAAATGCAAAGTTTGTGATATGGCTAGACTTTTTGGTAGCACTTTAAGAGGTTATGATTTATAACCTTGGAATCACTTTTAGTCTGTTGTGTTTTAGCCCTACAGGTGCTCATATAATTGCCCAATTTTCGAAAAAACTTCTTGATGAAGATATTTCTATTTTTTCTGGATCGGAAATGTTGCCTGTGGTTAAAGGAGCTTTTATTTCTGTGTGTCGTCAAATATATGGTACATGTGAAGGCTTACAGGTGTTAATTCCTTATTGTTTGCATGAGTCTATAGCAAAGGCATGGAAGAAGGTAAGAAATTTCAATCTTTTTGTCCTCTCTGCAAATCTTTATTTCAAATATAGTCACTATTGTAATGCAGTTTTAATCTTTTACTGGAGCAAATATAATTTTCTTAGCATCACAGTACTCTAGGGAACATAATGCTTTTTAATTTGGTACAGGATGACTTCTCCTCATTTCCTGTGAGGGCAAAGTTCTAGGACCAAACTGGGCACTTCAAAGTCTTTTCTCCTGGTAGGAGAAACGTTAGATAATTATCTTTGTATAAACTGACATTCTTTTTCGGAAGCTATTTCTGAGCGATTTTTATGTACAGCTGGGGCTTTGTTATGGACACTGGAGATTATAATGTAGCAAGAGTCAAATGTAGTATGTTTCAGTACTAAGTCTTTTTTCCCACATTTATATACTTCATTTAAAAATAATTTTAGATGATATATAATTAAAAACCAAATAACTTAAAATTTGAAGGTAATTTAATTTTAATTATATTAAGGATCAACTGTCCAGATGTATCATGAGATCATATGAATAATGCTGTCAATAAAAAATAATGTAATCTGTTGTATTTTAGACAAGTTTGCTATCAGAAAGAATTCCTACTCCAGTAAAGGGTTTGGATTCTGTTTCTTCGGTAAACCAGGAATCCCAAAACATGTAAGCACAATTGACTAAACTTACCTGTTTTTCTACATTTGCTGAAATAATTTAAATGAGAGTGTAATTAAATAGTGTAGCAAAAATGCACCTGAAACTAATATCACACTGTATGTTAATTAATTGGATTGAAATAAAAACTAAAAAAAAAAAATACAGGAAGGAAAATGTATATGTATAGGATTAAGGAAAATTACATGTGGGGAACTTTAAAGATCATGTCATACTTGTACCTTCCATCTAGCATTACTTAATACTTGCTTTAAGGGATATTCTTAAGAAAAATTAAAAAATAGCATTTCAGGTAGATATAGTTTAAAGAAGTCAAACAAAAAGTCTTTTTCATTTCCTTAACAGTATAATGGTTTAACAAATAGTTAATTCTTCTGTAAAAATCAGCTAAAATTTTACTGATAGTTGTCACAAAATTAAAACCATTGCCATTTCGTATGTGTGTGGGAGAGAGGAGAGGAGAACATTTCTGCAATTTTTGAGGTAATTGTTAGATGTTTTCTTTTCTTTTCTTTTTTTGAAAAGATTTTATTTATGTATTTAAGAGAGAGATAGAACAGAGGAATGGGGATGGGTGGTGGGAGTGGCAGAGGGAGAAGCAGACTCCCCACTAAGCAGGGAGCCTGACGTGGGCTCCGTGACAAGACCTGAAACCATGATCTGAGGCTAAGGCCCCTGCTTAACTGACTAAGCCACCTGGGCACCCCAGATCTGCTTTCTTTGAAATCTTCTGTGATTTGTCATTTTTCATTTCATTTATGCATTCATTTTCTAATTCATTCCACTATATATTGGACCAAGTGCTTTCATTTCTTGGGAATACCTGTATGCCTTAAGAGCTTACTGTGTCCTGTAGAATAAATAAATACAACATGGCAATATAGTATGCTAAATTTATATTGTGGGGCCATGTGGGATCCATTGGGAGGCACCTTGTGGGGGAATCTTTCCATAAGAAGTTGTGGGGAAATCTTTCCATAAGAACTCACTTTCCATAGAAGTTAAAGAGAATAGATGTTAATTGACTAAATACTGAACATTATTTCAGATGGAAGAAATAGTATGGTCAATAGACTAGAAGAGGGAACATGATTAATGTAGTTAATACATTTTACTCTCAGTGATATTTTTAGATTCTGAAGTTAAAATGTGAAGGAGCTAATAAATTATATGTCACTCCTTCCCTCCTAAGTTGTGCACTGAGTAATAATGATAAAGAAGTCAAACAAATCAAAACACTGAATAACAGAGGGTTCCTAAAATCTGAAGAATTAGATTACCCTTCTGTCACATTGGCCGTGGACAGCTGTAGGCTTCCCTCTAAAGCAGAGCTTACAAAGATCAAACTTAACTACATAGTAGAACAGAGCAGAATGTGTGTTTCCTCCAGGTAGCTGGATCACAAACAAGTAGACTGAGAGAGAGTCATTGCTTAGCTAGGCATTCTGATGTTATTCCACAAATCTCCTGAGTCCCTTCTAGAGGAGGAGTTAATGATTAGGAGGGTCAAGCAGTGTTAAACTGGGGAATGTGCTTCGTGTAGAAACTTGATTCTGGGGGAAAGGGAGGATCTCTCAAAATATGATATTAAAGTCTTAGAAATAAAAGATTTTATAGAGTTTTTGATACTATATAGAGTCAGAACTATTAATTTCATTTTCATCATCAGAGTTCAGTTAGCTCATAGAGTTGAATGTCTCCTGTTCTTTTGTGTTAATTGAGAAGTCAGTATGACATAGACATTATTTGTTCCTTCATAATTTGGTTAAACTTGAGTGTAAAACCATCTGTGTTAGTTAACTAGAGTATCCTAATGCCAGTACATAGCAGATTCCTAATATGTTTCTTTTCCTTTGAAAAAAAAAATTCCAGTTTAATTAACATATAGTGAGTGTTATATTAGCTTAAGGTATTCAGTATAGTGATTTACCAGTTCTATACATTACTCAGTACTCATCATGGTAAGTGTACTCTTAAATCCCTTCAGCTATTTCACCCATCACCCCACCCACCTCCCCTCTGGTAACCATCTGTTTGTTCTCTAGAGTTAAGAGTCTGCTTTTTGGTTTGTCCTTTTTCATTTGTTTTGTTTCTTAAATTCCACATATGAGCAAAATTACATGGTATTTGTCTTTTTCCAGCTGTCATATTTCACTTAGCATTGTACTTTGTAGCTCCATCCATGTTATTGAAAATAGCATGATTTCATTCTCTTTTATGGCTAAGTACTATTCCATTATGTGTGTGTGTGTGCACACATATATATATACACACACACCACACACATGCACACTTATATACAAACCATTCTTCTTTCGTCTAATGATAGACACTTTAACTGCTTCTGTGTTTAGCTATTGTAAATAATGCTGCTATAAACATAGGGTATATATCTTTTTAAATTAGTTTTTTTGTATTTTTTTGGGTAAATACCTAGTAGTGGAATTAAGAGAATCTTTTTTTGTTTGTTTCCTTCCCTACTTTTCTCCTCTTCCTTTACTGTTTCTCCCTACTTAAGTTTTTCTGTTCATTTCTTCCTGTCCAGTTTAATTTTTTTTTTCTTTTTATGGTCATATTTTAAATAAATATTGTGTTGGAATTTTGAGACTCCTGTCAGTGATGATGTAAATATCACAGATAGAACTAAAGAACTAAAAAATAAATTGATCATGTGTTCATTTCTAGAAATGAGGCTGTGTCTGTGACTTCCTTTTGCCCTAGGCTTATGGCTTGCCAAAGCCCCACTTTTAGAGCCTGTGTTATACATACAGAAGTATTTCATTATATGTAATACTATTTTATTTTATTTTAATTAACATATACTACTTGTTTCAAGGATATAGGTCTGTGATTCATCAATTTTACATAATTCACAGTGCTCACCATAGCACGTACCCTCCTCAGTGTCCATCACCATAGCACACACCCTCCCCAGTGTCCATCACCCGCCACCCCATCCCTCCTGCCCTCCTCCACTCCAGAAACCCTCAGTTTGTTTCTGGAGATTAAGGGTCTCTAATGGTTTGTCTCCCTCTCTGGTTTCATCTTGTTTCATTTTCCCCTCCCTTTCCCTGTGATCTTCTTTTTTCTCAAATTCCTCATATCAGTGAGATCATCTGATAACTGTCTTTCTCAGATTGACTTACTTCACTTAGCATAATACCCTCTTGTTCCATCCATATCGTCGCAAATGGCAAGATTTCAGTTTTTGATGGCTACATAATATTCCACTGTATGTATATGTGTGTGTGTGTGTGTATATATATATATATATATATATACACATATATATGTGATATATATATATCACATCTTCTTTATCCATTCATCTTTTGATGGACATCTAGGCTCTTTCCATAGATTGGCTATTGTAGACATTGCTGCTATAAACATTGGGGTGCATGTGCCACTTCATATCACTACCTTTGTATCTTTGGGGTAAATGCCCAATAGTGCAATTACTGGGTTATAGGGTAGTTCTATTTTCAACTTTTTGAGAAACCTCCATATTGTTTTCCAGAGTGGGCACACTAGCTTGCATTCCCACCAACAGTGTAGGAGGGTTCCCTTTCTCTTCCCCTTTCTCTGCATCCTTATCACACCTGTCGTTTCCTGACTTGTTAATTTTAGCCATTCTGACTGGTGGTATCTCATTGAGGTCTTGATTTGTATTTCCTTGATGCCAAGAGATGTTGAGCACTTTTTCATGTGTCATTTGGTCATTTGGATGTCTTCTTTGCAGAAATGTCTGTTCATGTCCTCTTCCCATTTCTTGATTGGATTATTTGTTCTTTGGCTGTTGAGTTTGATAAGTTCCTTATAGATTTGGATACTTTGGATACTATTCCATTATCTGATATGTCATTTGCTAATGTCTTCTCCCATTCTGTCAGTTGTCTTTTGGTTTTGTTGATTGTTTCCTTTTCTGTGCAAAAGCTTTTTATCTTGATGAAGTCCCAGTTGTTCATTTTTGCCCTTGCTTACCTTGTCTTTAGCAATGTGTCTAGGAAAAAGTTGTTGGAGCTGAGGTCAAAGAGGTTGTTGCCTGTGTTCTCCTCAAGGATTTTGATGAATCCCTGTCTCATGTTCAGGTCTTTCATTCACTTTGAGTCTGTTTTTTGTATGGTATAAGGAAGTGGTCCAGTTTCATTCTTCTGCGTGTGGCTGTCCCAATTTCTGCAACATCATTTGTTGAAGAGACTGTCTTTTTTCCATTGGACATTCTTTACTGCTTTGTTGAAGTTTGGTTTACCATAGATTTGACGGTCCATTTCTGGGCTCTCTAGTCTGTTCCATTGATCTGTGTGTCTGTTTTTGTGCCAGTACCATACTGTTTTGATGGTGACAGCTTTGTAATAGAACTTGAAGTCTAGAATTGTGATGCTGCCAGCTTTGGTTTTCTTTTTCAACATTCTTCTGGATATTTGGGGTCTTTTCTGGTTCTATTTAAATTTTAAGATTATTTGTTCCATTTCCTTGAAAAAAGTTGATGGTATTTTGGTAGGGATTGCATTAAACATGTAGATTGCTCTAGGTAGCATGGACATTGTCACAATATTTATTCTTCCAATCCATGAACATGGAACATTTTCCTGTTTCTTTGTGTCTTCCTCAATTATTCTATAGTTTTCTGACTACAGATTCTTTGCCTCTTTGGTTAGATTTATTCCTAGGTATATTACAGTTTTGGGTGCAGTTGTAAATGAAATCGACTTCTTAATTTCTCTTTTTTCTGTTTTGTTGTTGTATAGAAATACAACTGATTTCTTTGCATTGATTTTATATTTACATAATTTTATATAATACTTTACTGAATTCCTGAATTCCTGTATGAGTTCTAGTGTTTTGGAGTGGAGTCTTTTGGATTTTCCATGTAAAGTATCATATCATCTACAAAGAGTGAGAGTTTGACTTCTTCTTTGCTGATTTGGATGCCTTTTGTTTCTTTTTGCTGTGTGATTGCTGAGGCTAGGATTTCTAGTACTATGTTGAATAGCAGTGGTGAAAGTGGACATTCCCACCGTGTTCCTGACCTTAGGGGAAAATCTCTGTTTTTCCCCATTGAGAGTGATATTTGCTTAGGTTTTTCATAGATGACTTTTGTGATATTAAGGTACGTACCCACTATCCCTACACTCTTTCATCAAGAAAGAGTGCTATAATTCGTCAAATGTTTTCTCAGCATCTATTGAGGGTATCATGTGGTTCTTGTCCTTTCTTTTATTAGTATATTGTATAACATTGATTGATTTGTGGATGTTGAACCATCCTTGCAGCCCAGGAATAAATCCCATTTGGTTGTGGTGAGTAATCCTTTTAATGTACTGTTGGATCCTATTAGCTAGTATTTTGGTGAGAATTTTTGCATCTGTGTTCATCAGGGATATTGATCTGTAATTCTCCTTTTTGATGGGGTCTTTGTCTGGTTTTGGGATCAAAGTCATGTAGGCCTCATAAAATGAGTTTGGAAGTTTTCCTTACATTTCTGTTTTTTTTTTGGAACAGTTTCAAGATAAAATAGGTATTAATTCTTCTTTAAATGTTCGTTAGAATTTCCCTGGGAAGCCATCTGGCCCTGAGCTCTTGTTTCTTGGGAGATTTTTAAAGACTGCTTCGATTTCCTTACTGGTTTTGGGTTTGTTCAGGTTTTCTATTTCTTCCTGATTCAGTTTTGGTAGTTTGTATGTCTTTAGGAATGCATCCATTTCTTCCATATTGTCGAATACGCTGGCATATACTTGCTCATAATATGTTTTTATTATTGTTTGTATTTCTTTAGTGTTGGTTGTGATCTTTCCTCTTTCATTCATGATTTTGACAATTTGGGTCCTTTTCTTTTTGATAAGTCTGGCCATGGGTTTATCAGTCTTATTAATTCTCTCAAAGAACCAGTTCCTACTTTCGTTGATCTGTTCTACTGTTCTTTTGGTTTCCATTTCATTGGTATCTGCTGCAATCTTTATTACTTCTCTTGTCCTGCTGGGGTTAGGCTTTATTTGTTGTTCTTTCTCCAGCTTCTTTAGGTGCAGACTTAGGTTGTGTAATTGAGACCTTTCTTGTTTCTTGAGAAAGGCTTGTATTGCTGTATATTTTCCTCTTAGGATTGCCTTTGCTGCATCCCAAAGATTTTGGACAGTTGTGTTTGCATTTTCATTTGTTTCCGTGAATTTTTAAAAATTCTTCTTTAATTTCCTGGTTGACCCATTCATTCTTTAGTAGGATGCTCTTTGTCCTCCATTTATTTGAATTCTTTCCAATTTTCCTCTTGTGTTTATGTTCTAGTTTGAAAGCATTGTGGTCCAAAAATATTCAGGGAATGATCCCAATGTTTTGGTACCAGTTGAGACCTGATTTGTGACCTAGGATGTGATCTATTCTGGAGAATTTTCCATGTACACTAGTGAAGGATGTGTATTCTGTAGCTTTGAGATGGAATGTTCTGAATATATCTGTGACTTCCATTTGGTCCAATGTGTCATTTAAAGTCTTATTTCCTTGTTGATCTTTTGCTTAGATGATCTGTCTCTATTTCATTGAGGGGGTGTTAAATTCCCCTAGTATTATTTTATTATTGTTGATGTGTTTCTTTGATTGTGTTATTAACGGGCTTATTTAATTGGCTACTCCCATGTTAGGGGCATAGATATTTAAAATTGTAAGATCTTGTTGGATAGACTCCTTAAATATGATAATAGTGTTCTTCCTCATCTCTTACTATAGTTTTGGTTTAAAATCTAATGTGTCTGATATAAGGATTGCTACCCCATCTTTCTTTTGATGTCTATTAGTGTGGTAAATGGTTTATGACCCCCTCACTTTCAATCCTGAGGTGTCTTTGGATCTAAAATGAGTCTCTTGCAGATAGTGTATTGATGGGTCTTGTTTTTTAATCCAATCTGATACCCTGTGTCTTTTGATTGGGACATTTATCCCATTTACATTCAGGGTAACTATTGAAATATATGAATTTAGTGCTCTTGCATTCCCTGTAAGGTGACTGTTAGTGTTAGTGTATATTATCTCTGTTCCTTTATGATCTGTGTTACTTTTGGTCTCTCTCTTTGTTTAGAGGACCCCTTTCAGTATTTCCTATAGGGCTGTATAAGGCTGACTTGGTGTTCGCAAATCTTTTAGGTGGTTTTTTTTTTTTTTTTTTTTTTTGGTTTTGGAAGATTTTTTTCTCTCCCCATTTTTGTTCTCCTTTTCTCTCCCCATTTTTGTTCTCTTTTTTTCTCTCCATTTTTGTTCTCTTTTTTTCTCTCCTACTATAATCAGCCTAGCTGGATATAGTATTCTTGGATGCATATTTTTCTCATTTAGTGCCCTGAATATATCATGCCGGTTCATTCTGGCCTACCAGGTGTCTGTGGACTGCTGTGAATCTAATGTTTCTACCATTGTAGGTTGCAGACTTCTTGTCCTGAGGGGCTTTAGGATTTTCTCTTTGTCTCTGAGACTTTTAAGTTTTACTATTATATGACGGGGTGTTGATCTATTTTTATTGATTTTGAGAGGGGTTCTCTGTACCTTTTGGGTTTTGATGTCTGCTTCCTTCCCCAAATTAGGGAAGTTTTCCGCTATAATTTGCTCTAGTATTCCTTCTGCCCCCTCTCTCTTTTTCTTCTTCTTGGATCCCAAATATTCTAATACTGTTTTGTCTTATGGTGTCACTTATCTCTTGAATCTCCCCTCATGATCCACTTCTCTTTTATCTCAGCTTCTATTCTCCATCATTTGTTGTTCTGTATCCCTAATTCTCTCTTCTGCCTCATTTATCCTAGCAGTTAGTGCCTCCATTTTTTATTGCATGTTGTTAATAGCCTTTTTAATTTCAACTTGGTTAGATTTTAGTTCTTTTATATCTTCAGAAGGGGATTCTTTAGTATCTTTTATGCTTTTTTCAAGCCCAACTATTATCTTTATAATTGTCATTATGAACTCTAGTTCCTACATCTTATTAATATCCATATTGATCAGGTCCCTGCCAGTTGGTCCTGCCTCTTATTCTATTTTTTTTTGAGGTGAACTTTTTCATTTTGTCACTTTGTCCAAAGAAGAATAGATAAATGAGAGAATAAAATGCTAAAAGGGTAACAACAGCCCCATAAAAATACACACTAAACAAGAGACCCAAAATCGGGGCAAAAAGAAAGGAAAAGAAAAAAAAAAGAATATGATCATACTGGGGAATAGAATGGAGCCACATACTAGATTTTGGGCATATGTTACTCTGTTAGAAAAAAGTGCCTCCCAAAAGTTTAAAGAAAGAAAAACATCTATATATACAAAAAATAAGGGGAGATATGATGAAGGGATGGAGTATTGCTATAAAGATGGAAATTAAAAAAGATTTTAGAAAAGGAATTGATAAAATATGTTGGTTGAAAAAGGAACAAAAAAAATATAAAAATAATAGAGAATGTGATCAGCTGGGAAACTTGAACAAATCCATACACTAGATTTAAGGTATATTTTGGTCTGTTAGAGGAAACTGTATCCCAGATCCTTAAAGCAAGAAAAACTTATGTATATACAAAAAATAAGGTTAAATACAGTAAAGAAATAAAATATGACTGTAACAATGAAAAATTAAAAAGATTCAAAAAAAGGAATTGGTAAGATGTTGGTTGAAAAAGGAAAGAAGAAAAATGAAACCAAGAAAAAGATAAAATATGGACCCTCAACTCTATGGGCAAATAATCTTCGACAAAACAGGAAAAAAATACAGTGGAAAAAAGACAGTCTCTTCAATAAATGGTGCTGGGAAAACTGGGCAGCTATATGTAGAAGAATGAAACTCGACCATTCTCTTACACCATACACAAAGATAAACTCAAAATGGATAAAAGACCTCAATGTGAGACAGGACTCCATCAGAATCCTAGAGGAGAGCATAGGCAGTAATCTCTTCGATATCAGCCACAGCAATTTCTTTCAAGATATGTCTCCAAAGGTAAAGGAAACAAAGGCAGAGATGAACTTTTGGGACTTCATCAAAATCAAAAGCTTCTGCACAGCAAAGGAAACAGTCAACAAAACAAAGAGGCAACCCACGGAATGGGAGAAGATATTTGCAAATGACAGTACAGACAAAAGGTTGATATCCAGGCTCTATAAAGAACTCCTCAAACTCAACACACACAAAACAGACAATCATATCAAAAAATGGGCAGAAGATATGGACAGACACTTCTCCAATAAAGACATACAGATGGCTATCAGACACATGAAAACATGTTCATCATCACTAGCCCTGAAGGAGATTCAAATTAAAACTACATTGAGATATCACCTTACACCAGTTAGAATGGCCAAAATTAGCAAGACAGGAAACAACACGTGTTGGAGGGGATGTGGAGAAAGGGGAACCCTCTTACACTGTTGGTGGGAATGCAAGTTGGTGCAGCCTCTTTGGAGAACAGTGTGGAGATTCCTCAAGAAATTAAAAATAGAACTTCCCTATGACCCTGCAATTGCACTCCTGGGTATTTATCCCAAAGATACAGATGTAGTGAAAAGAAGGGTCATCTGTACCCCAATGTTTATAGCAGCAATGGCCACAGTCGCCAAACTGTGGAAAGAACCAAGATGCCCTTCAACGGATAAATGGATAAGGAAGATGTAGTCCATATACCCTATGGAGTATTATGCCTCCATCAGAAAGGACGAATACCCAACTTTTGTAGCAACATGGACGGGACTGGAAGAGATTATGCTGAGTGAAATCAGTCAAGCAGAGAGAGTCAATTATCATATGGTTTCATTTATTTGTGGAGCATAGCAAAAAGCATGGAGGACATAGGGAGTTAGAGGAAGGAGGTTGGGGTAAATTGGAAGTGGAGGTGAACCATGAGAGACTATGGACTCTGAAAAACAATCTGAGGGTTTTGAAGGGGCGGGGGGTGGGAGGTTGGGGTACCGGGTGGTGGGTATTATAGAGGGCACAGATTGCATGAAGCACTGGGTGTGGTGAAAAAAATAATGATACTGTTATGCTGAAAATAAATAAATGAAAAAAAAAATAAAAGTCTGCATTTTTTGCTTTAAAAAAAAATTTAAAAAATTAACTTCAAAAGACTAAAGGATCATAGGAAAAAAGCCATGAAATCTATATTCTGTATTCCCCTAGTGCTGAAGTTTTGCAGTTGTCATTGATGGGTAAACTTGGTCTTGGCTGCATTTTCTTGCTGATTTTCTGGGGAGGGGCCTGTTGCATTGATTCTAAATGTCTGCCCGAGGTGAAATTGCACTGCCCTTGGTTGGGGCCAGGTTGAGTAATCTGCTTGGGGTTGCTCTTGGTAGCTTCTGTTTCCAGGAAGCTTTCCGTATAGCTTTGGTGGATGAGAATGAAAATAGCGGCCTCCCTATCTCTGGCCCAGCTGTCAATCTAATGTTTTTACCATTTTAGGTTGCACACTTCTTGTCCTGAGGGGCTTTCAGGATTTTCACTTTGTCTCTGAGACTTGTAAGTTTTACTATTATCTCTGGCCCTGGAGGAGACAAGAACTTGGACCCCACTCCTTGCTGAACCCTTTGAGAGAAGCAGTCAGTCATTCCTGTCTCCTTGATCTCTTGCCTCACTGTGTGCTCACCTGGCCTGTGACCAAGCGTTTCTGTCTCTGGCACATGCCACAGTTTGGAGTTTCCAAATCAAGCAGATTCTGTAGTGTGCTCCTATGCTGATCCTCCCCAGGGAGGAAAGGGACTCTCCCCAGATCTGCTGCTTGTTGTGTCCCTGCTCGAATAGTAGTGGCCCAGCTGTTGTGCCGATCACAGTTTAAGGCATCCCCAAGCTGAGAGCCCATTACTTGGCTCTGTCTTTGCAGCCGGCTTCCCCACTCTGATACTTGAGAACTCTACCACACTTAGGCACCCATGGTCTTTCTGTGACCTTTAGGATCCTGAGACCACAGTGTCCCAGCAACGGTTCCACTCCCTGCTTAGCTCCTGCCTCCCCCTGTGGTCTGTCTTCCCATATATCACCTTGGATTTACTTCTCTGCAAGTCCTACCCTCCAGAAAGTGGTTACTTTTCTGTTCATGGAATTGCTGCTATTCTTTTCTTACGGTCTCCTGTTGAGTTTATAGGTGTTCAGAATGGTTTGATAACTATCTAGCTGAATTCCTGGGACCAGATGAAATTTAGGTCTCTTACTTCTCTGCCATCTTGCTCCTCCCTTCTTTCACATTTTCTCTGTATGTAGTATTTTTTAAGTATATAAATTTTATTTTAATACAGTTAAATATATATTATTTTTATTAGTCTTATCCAGTCTTAGGTCTTAAGCAGTGAGTCTAGCACTAGTCTTGTGTCTCAGAGGTAATTCCGTTAGTCCTTTATATCCTACTGGAACAATAAATTTGGTTTCTGTTGCCTGCATTTACCTTAAAAGTAGAGTTCTATTTCTTTGTATTTATGTTCTCTGTCCATGGTGGAATTTGTTATTTAAACATGGTTATATCTTTGGCCATTGCTTTGTGTTACTGGTATAGAGGGATAGATATCAAAACATGAACTAATCATTCAATTTTAAATTTCAAATTTCTTTACAATCCTTTTCAAAAAAGATTTCTGATACTTCCTTAGGGGAAAATGGCACTCATCTCCATACTCAAAATTTCACTATACATGTAGATATTGTTTTTTTGCCTATTTTTGTATGCAAAGTTTCTTTCCAGACGACTAGGACTATTGAGTAGGTAGTCCATTTTCTCCTTCCAAATGAAGTGCTCATATCCCCTCCTACATTTCCGTATTTCTTGCTCTGACTCTCCTATTAACTGTGTCTTCTGAATGTTTCAGAATTTTTCTCTGGACAATGTTACTGTCCTTCCTTTTAAAAGAGTTTGAGGAAAAAAAACATCATTCTCTAAAAGTAAAATTAAAAACCTATGAAAATAAAGGTACTGTTCCTGATATGCCTTATAAAGTTGAAAGACAGATACTCTGTAATGAAAAGAAAATATGGAAATAATGTAGAGTTGGGACTTGGGGATTCAGGCCCAGCAGAATTATGGTAGGAGAAGAGAATGAAATTAAAGTGAAGATGAGAGAAAGTAGATGTAATAAAAATGCTGACACCTGTAGTTAACATTTGATTAAAGTGGAAGAAAATTATTGGCATAGAAAATATAATAATAACTCACTCTCATGGAAACCATACTTTTTATTTATCTTACTTTTTAAACTGCATACTTAGCCATCAGTACGTACTCTGTAAGTTTATTAGCAGTATTAAACTGAAATTATTTTCTTTTCAGTTTTGAGTGTAATAATGAAATGCATACCTTTCTTTTACCTGTTTCAGTATGGCGTGGGAAGAGAATTTGTTAGATGATTTACTAAATTTTGCTGCCACTCCCAAAGGACTACTCTTTCTTCAAAGAACAGGTGCCATCAATGAATGTGTGACATTTATGTTCAACCGATATGCAAAAAAATTACAGGTATGAATTACCATCTGCCGCAGGCAAAAAGAATTTTTGTTGTTGTAAAAGCCATTAAGAACATCATTCTGTCTTCTCTGCAGAAGAGGTTATTAAACCCCAATTAAAAAGCCATATAGCATTGTAATTTTTAACTTGATATTTTTTCAGGAAAGCATTTGAGTTGATGTTGCTATCTATGGATGTGTTTACAGGATGGGAAGCAACCAGATGGAATTGAAAAATACATCTAACCATCCAGATGTGTTATAAATATAATAAATTTTGGTTACAGTAAAACTGGATGGACTTTCAAGAAGGGGATAAACCTCATTGGGCTTAAATGCACATGTTAATAAGAATTTAGTTCTCACATTAAAAAAAAATATTTGTAGAGGTATTTTACTGATACTGTTAAAATGTCGAGCATAATTTAGCCCTTTCTCAGAAGTTCATTGAGGTGTATTCAGCTTCTTGCTGTGATAGCATAAACATCCCTGAACTTGGCTTTTTGGATCATATGTATGCTTTTAAATTGTGTCTTGTTTCTGGCAGCTGTTGTATATTGATGTTACTAGGTTACCAGGTTGTAAATAGCATTTTATTTGTTCTTCAGTTCTAATTTCCTGCTTTTGCTTAAACTTATAAAAACACAAATAACTCAGAGTTTTTGCCTGGAAGAGTAGATGGTTTATGAGGGAGGGCCCTGAGCATCCCTTCACAAATAAAACATGAAAATTTGTTCATGGGTTTATGATATTAGGTTTGTATGTGCAGATGTGTTTTTATTTCTTATTTAGTTGGACCTCAAGTATAGAGAACTTAGTTATTTATATACCTCAGTTTATGGCATCTCTTCTCATCTGCGCATGTAAGGTATCTGTTTTGATTAATTTGATTCCTCTGTCATTTCTGAGTCACACTTCCATTTCACCTGGCATGTATTCCTTTATCCCTGGGTTCCATGCTAATGTGTTTAATATGTATAGTATCTTGGGGTGTGGATACTTCTTGTCAAATGTTGTCTTAGTCCATTTAGGCTGTTAAAATACCATTGATTGTGTGGTTTATAAACAGCACACATTTATTGCTTACAATTCTGGAGGCTGGAAGTCCACGATCAGGATGCCAGTGTGGTCAGGTGAGGGCCCTCTTCTGATCATAGATGTGTCATTGTATCCTCACATGGATAAGGGCTAGGGAGCTCTCCGGGATCTTTTTTGAAAGAGTACTAATCCTATTCTTGGGGACTCAACCACCTCATGATCTAATCAAGGTCCCATTCACTACATCACCTTTGGGGTTTAGGATTTCAACACATGAATTTTATAGGGACACAAATATTCAGACTATGGTAAATATTTAAGTTTCTTGGGAGTTTTAAGTTTACATAAATGAATTTGTCATTTTAATATGAATTTCTCTGCTGGTGAGTTTGAATCTCCTTGTGTACTTAGTTAACAATTTGGGTGGGTTTTTTTGTTTGTTTTTTTGTGTTTTGTGTGTGTGTGTGTGTGTGTGTGTTTTACATTTTTGAAAATACTAAAGCAATTCAAAGACATTTTTCTTTCTCAGATGCTTGAGACTATGCATACATAACTTTTGCTACTGTGATCATATATCTAAGACTAGATGTCATTGTTTTAACATTTATGAATATTAAAAGAATTTAACCTTCCTTTGTACCACACTGGTGGCTATAATAGAGGATACTGTTCCCTAAATCTCAGTAATGCACAACCTTATAATATGATTCAATATTTTAATGATGCTTTATGCTATTCAGGACGTTTTTTGAAAATTTAGAGTCTCTGGTATCTTGTACGAAAACTACTAGTTCATTTCCTTAATTTTGCTGAAGAGAAAGTAGAGACCCACATTTTGTAAAATGATCTGTGAATGCTCACACCTAGTTACTGAAGGCAGTAAGACTAGAACTTGTCTTTAACAGTGTTCCTGAAAGTTAAGTCATACTTTAGTCAAGCATGTCTAACTTTTCTGAAGTTTTGCTTTGCCTCTTCCTTTTCAGTACTTAATATGAATTTGGGAGGCTCCTGTGGCTATTAGTATCAAAATCAGCAGAGTCAGTGGGGATGACTGATGTGTAAGGTATTTTTTGAGTTATTATGGAGGAGGGCAAGCAGGAAAAAAAAATTCATATTTCTGTACCTCTGTGTTATCTAATTACAGAACTAATGTATGGTAAATTAAGGAAAGTGGAAAATATAAGTAATAAAATTAGAAAAGGAAAGCAAACTTATAAAACATGAATAGCAGAAAATTGAAGAAATCTAATTCTTTCCCATGATCTTTTAGTTCCTTCCTACTTTTCTTTTTGCCCTCAAATCTGAACGTACAGTTTATATTTTTAAAATTTGATTAAAACAGATCCTTTTAATGGAATGTTGAAAAAATAAAAATTATAAATGGTTAGTTAACTTTGTTTAGAATTCAGCCATTTTATTAGCCAGCCTGGTCATAACTAAGATCTGAGAAGGAATTTTTTTAATGTTTATTATTTTCATATTCTGTTTTTTGCCAAGCGTGATATTTTTGTGCTTTACTATGAATATATGTATAGTACTCTCTTTGGGACATAACAGATTATCCAAGGTTTTCCACAACACTGTTTAGAAACCTGTGTGTTACTGATGAGAATTCTTTGTGTGTTTGTGATATATATATATAAAACAAGGAGAAAAAAAATCAGATTTCCTCTAAAAATAATTACCATTAAGAAGATATTTTTTATTTTTTATTTTTTATTTTTTTTTTAATTTTTTTTTTTTAAAGATTTTATTTATTTATTTGAAAGGCAGAGATTACAAGTAGGCAGAGAGGCAGGCAGAGAGAGAAAGGAGGAAGCAGGCTCCCTGCTGAGCAGAGAGCCCGAGGCGGGGCTCGATCCCAGGACTCTGAGACCATGACCTGAGCCGAAGGCAGAGGCTTTAACCCACTGAGCCACCCAGGCGCCCCAAGAAGATATTTTTTAAAGTTTCTCGGTTATTTATAAGTATAGTTCAACTGATAATACAGATTTATTAATGAGGAAATTTATTATTGAAGAACTAAACTAAGGAATAAAATAATACAATTTGAAGTCAGAAGGCATGTTAATCTTCATCTGGTCAAAGTTGCGTATTTTATGTATGAAGAGACTGAGATCTAGAGAAGTGACTCATTCAAGGCAAAAATCTACTTAATTTGAAGGCTGGGGCTAGGACCTATATCTGAAATAGGATTGTGAAAAATATTAACTCATTGATAGGGTGTCTGATTTGTGTTTGCTGCTAATTATCTTTACCTGAAAGAATGTGTAGTACTGTAATAAGGAGAATCAGTTACTCTGCATATAACGTATGAATAAAGTATTAGCATTTTATGTTTTCCTGCTTTTCATTGTTCCTTACTTATGTTGTTAGATCAGCAGGCATAAAAAGTTTGGCTATGGAGTTTTGGTGACACAAGTGGCATCCACAGCAGCAGGTGCAATAGCACTACAAAGTTCGGGTAAGTTTTCCTTTTAATTAGAATTCTGATTATTTTAAATAAAATGAGCAGGCCGACGGAGAATTTAACTGGCATGATCAGCTCTCAGGATGTTTACTCTAAAGTTCTTTTCCCTGTTACTTTCTCATAGGTAAGGGAAAGTTACAGGGTGTCCTTTATTTTTTCACTTCCATGAAATTGCAATGGGATTTTTTTTTCTCTTGAAAGATATATGTACACACAGCCTTGTTCTCTTTTTTGAGAATTGGGAACATAATGAATTAAACTGAGAAGTACTTGATGCTTTAGAAAATTGTCTTTATGTTATAAATCAAAAGGATGTTGTCCTCTCAGTACAGCTGAATCTTACAGGATTTCTTTTTTTCTTTTTTCCTTTTTTGAATGTTATAGGATTTCTTAATGCTCAGTTTTAGTGGCCTGTATATGCTTCAGAATTTACAACCACAATAGTTAGCATACATACATACATCCCATTTCCTTATTTCCCTTCTTCCTCTTTTGCTTCTTGAAAGCTTTCCTCTTACCACTTAGTTTTCACCACTGTCTTTGCAGTCAGCATGTATTATCTACTATGGATTGGATTTTTAAGAAGTTTAAACATTGCTAACTTAAGATATCTAAGGTTATCTGAACCCTGAACCAGAGACAAGACATACCTCTAATAGAGATTCTATGGTTATATTTTTGAAAGCTTAGGGTTGATGAATTATAACATCACTGACCACAACTGATTCTCTCCTTAAATGAAAATATTTTACTATAATATATCTTAAAAGCTTTTTGACAAGCTAATTTGGAATATTATGAAACATGTTTCTTGGTAGAAGTTGTCATAAACTGAACAACTTATTTCTTCTTCTATTTGGTATATAATCTAATATATTTCCATAGTAGATAGAGGCACATTAATGGAAGCATTTGGAGACTAGATTTAACCTCAGATTTCCCTGTTGGCCAAGTCATTAAGCTTCTAAGCCTCATGATATCAGTTATTTTACAGGGCAATGGAGAGAAGACTAACACTGATTGATTTCCTATGATGTCTTAGGGTAGTATATTAGTAACTCTACATATATCATCCCATTTATACTTCATGTCAGCCCTCAAATATAGCACTATTTCAATTTTCAAAAGGGGGAACTGATGCTCTAAGAAGTCAAGGGATTTGTATAAGGACATACGACTATTAAGCTGGCAGGTTTATAATTTCAACCCTGATATTTTTTATTTCAGATTCCATATTTTTTCTTTTATATCACAGGAGCCTTTCTGCTCTGATGTTATTATGAACTTACTGATTTTATTAGATATTCTGTCTTACACTTTTTTATGTAATTTGATTCTTCAGAAAAATTTAATAATCAACCTTAATAATCACTTTCATTTAGTCATATAGTATCTTACTCATGAGAATTTAAACTCTGTTGAGCCAAAAGTTGTGTGAAATTCAATTGTTTCAAGCATAAGCATTTAAAAAAAAGTTACAGTAGTATATATATTGGGATAAGGAACACACACTGTTTGCCTACCCTGCCTCCTGATAGCTCCTACACACATGCACACACACACACACATACCACCTTTCATTGTTGGCCCATTTGCAGAGTAAAGTATAAATCTTATTTTTCAGGAAAACATGCTCAGATGTTATTGGCTAAGGGATAAATTGTAAGACTCAAAATTCAGTTCTCCAGGGAGATAGTGTCTCAGAATTTAGTCATTATGCAGTTTTATGACAATGAGGTATCATGAAGATATAGTGAACAGTAGGAGATACAATTTTTACCAAGGTTAGAAGTTATTTTTTACTCAAGATGTAAGTATGTGTCTGTTGTCACTGTGGACCAGTCTTGTCAGAGGGATAATTATGTATTTCTCTATAATCCCAAGAAATAGTAAAATAATGTAAAATAATTATTCTTAGGATTTATTAATGCACTTATAACTGAATTATGGGCCAATCTGGAATGTGGAAGAGATGATGTTAGAGTAACCCATCCCAGATCTACTCCAGTGGATCCTATTGACCGGAGCTGTCAAAAGGTAGGGAATGATCTGGGTATCTCTCTCAGAAATTACTTCATCCTGACTTTATATATATTCGGTTACAATCAGCAGCTTCTCCTAACTTTCTTTTATCTCCTTTGTTTCAGTTCTAATTTTTTTTTTGTTTTCAAAATAAGTGGTTAGAACTACTAGTGTTTAATGGGAATTGCATTTCGTAAGAATGTTTTCCTTTCACATTGTTTTTACTGTAATTTTTTTCTAATGAAGAGTAAGACACAGCAGACATTATGAAAAACAACCTCACTCACCCTACCAAAACCCTAAAACAAAAACCAATCAACCAAAGGAAAAAAAAAAAGAGGAAGCTTTTGCCCTTTGTTTAAATCTAATAGAAAATTGTCATTTAGAGTAATGTGCCAAAAAAAGAGAAATTCTAAAGTACCTATACAATGTTCTATTATAATTCAATGGCTTTTAGGTATTTGACATATTTCCCAAATTTCACCAAAGCTAAATGACTTGAGAATTCCTAACTTTGACTTTATGGCGGCCTGGGAAAGTTTAAAAGAAAATGTCATAAAATTATTTTAAAAAATGAAATTTTGTTTTCTGTAATGCTAGGCTACTTCCCTCCAGTAGTAAACACAAACTCTGGAAAAGTGACTTAAAAAAGCAACAGAATGGCTAAAAAGAGACTCCCCCCAACCCCCAAAAAAGGAGGGGAGTCAGTGTGCAGATGAATAGATTGGACTGCTTGAGATTCTGGATTTAACAGACTTTTGCCTGAGGGCAAGAATCCACAGAGATATCCATATTCTAACAAGTTTGAAAAATCAAAAGAGAAGAGTTTTAGGGCTACACAGCAGCTGGCACATGGAAGGAAGTCTCTGGGAAGGAGAGAAGTACGTAGGGGGCACTTAAATTTTGTTTGTATACCATCCAAATATAAGACTCTCCCCTGAACTTGGACTCAAGAGATATCAGATGTTCTTACCACAGAGGTCAGAGTTTAGAGCTTGAATTTGCCCTGTTACACTGTTAAGTTAAAATCAGCATTGTGGAATATATCTTTCATAATATATTGGATGTAGTCCATAATTACTAGACATATGGAGAATAAGAGAAATGTGATTCAAACCCAGAAAAAGACAAGTAATAGAGATTGAGTTGGAATTATCTGTAAGAATTTTGAAGTTGTTGTTATAAGTAGCATGCAAAGGAAAATATGCTTGTAATGAGTAAAGAAACTGGAAATTGTAGTAGAGAAATAGAAACCATTTAAAAGAACCAGATAGAAATTCTAGAACTAAACATCTTATCTGAAATAATTTTCTAGATGAGCTTAATAGAATATTTAAATATGACAGAAGAACTAGTCCATGAACTTGGGATAGATCAATAGAAATTATATAATCTGAAGAGCAGAGAGAAAAACTAAGGAATGCTTCTGTGATTTGTGAGACCTGTATCAAGAGGTTTAATACATTTGATTGGTATATTGAAGAGAAAGAGAATGGGACAGAAAGATATTAAACAAAAACTGAATTTCCAAATATCTTGAAAAATGTAAACTTACAGATCAAGAATCTTAGTGAATCCCAAGGAAGAGTATACAAAGAATGAAAATGCAAAGGAAACCACAATAAGGCTCATTATAGACATACAATCTGCTGAAAAGTAAAGATAAAAAGAAAATCTGGAAAGAAGCTATAGAAAATCGCATACACAGAGGAATAGCAGTAAAGTGTGCTGTTAGAAACTGCAGTATGTCTGATTAGAAACTGCAGAGTCCAGGAGATAATAGCATATCTTTAATGTACTGAAAGGGGGGAAGCCCAGTCCACCTAGAATTCTGTATCCAGCAAAAATACTCAAGGATAAAAATAAAATAAACTTCAAAGGCTAAGAAAAAACTTTCCAGCAAACCTGCATTTTATTTAACACTAAAAGAATTTCTTCAGGTTGAAGGACAATGATACCTGATGGATATTTGGATTTTCAGACTGAAAAGAAATTGCAGGTAGGTGAGTTGAATATAAAAAAGCCTATTGGGGCAGTTAGGCGGCTCAGTCCATTAAGCATTTGCCTTGGTTTTGGCTTAGGGGTGTGAAATCTGAGCCTTCTGTCAAGCCCCCCCTCAGTGTGGTGTCTGCTTGAAATTTTTCTCTTCCTTTCTTCCTCTCCCTTCCTCTCTCTTCTACTCCCTTTGCCTCTCCCTTTACCCCTTGCTCACCTGTGTTCGTGTGTGCACTCTTTCTCTCTCAAATAAATAAATAAAATCTTAAAAAATAAACAAACCTGTTTTTCTCTTAATTCATAAGACTGTTTTTAAGAAAACTATCACAATAATGGGATTTATTTTATACTTAGAGTTAATATATATGACAGGTCTACCACACAGGATAAGCAAGTGGTATTAATGGTATACAAATCTATGTGGTTTCACGATTCTTAAATTTTACATGAAGTGGAACAACATTAATTTTAATCCCTAAAAAATATATTTTTTCTCTTATAAGGTTGGGATTTTATTTAACTAATTTGACTTTGCATTAGAAATGTCAGTATAATCTAATGTTAATTTCTGTTAAAAAAAAAAATGCATGCTCCTCTAAGCTACTGACTGAATTATCTAGAAACAACTCATAGCAAACATTCTTAGTACCCAGCTTATAATTCTAAATATTATTCCCTAGAAAATTGGGGTTTAATTTTACTTTCTGGATTTAATTTTGCTATATTTTAAATTATAGAAAGTAATAATGTGGCCTCAGTATATGAGGTACACTAAATTTATTTCCAGTTCACCCTCCTCTTACTTCTCTGTTAGCTGTGCTTTAGAATATAATAGACAATAGTACCATATGGCTATATAAACCTACTTAAAATCGAAGTTAAAGATGCAGTCCCTCAAGTACATTTAATCATATCTTAAGTGTTCAGTAGCCACATGGAACTAGTGACTGTTGCATAGTTCAATTAATATAACATTTCCGACACCACAGAGAGGTCTGTTGGATAGCTGACCTGGAAAAACCACTAAGTAAATGCAAAAGATACAGCTAAAATAAAGTTCTAAAAATAATCCCAAAACTCAGAAAGGGGATGGGAAAAAAGAAAACAAATGGGAAATTGTAGCCCTAATCAATAATTGTATTACATGTCAGAGACTAAAGATTTTCTGAATAAGACCCAATAATACACTGTCTCTGAAGAAATTCACTTTAAAGAAAAAGACACTGGTAAGTTGAAAGTCAATGAATATAAAAAAGAAAGGAAAAGTATGCATTAGAAGACTTGCAGTAGCAGTATTTAATGTCAGAGACATAGAAAATGAAGTAATGTTGGATTAAGAAACATTTGAACATAATCTGGTCAATATATCAGGAAGATATAACAACCATAAGTTAGTTATGGTCCTAGAAATGAGATTCAAAATATATGAAGTATTAAAATAGCTTAAGGAAGAAATAGGCAACTGGATAGTAACAGTTGAAGATACTAACATTCCTCTTTTAGCAATTGATGTAACATCTTTCAGTCTGTTCTCAGGTACATGATATGAATATCACTAGTCATCATTTGATCTAATTGCTCTTTATAGGATACTATATTCAGTGACTGCAGAACACATATTCTTTTCAAGAGCACTCAGCATGCTTACCAAGAGACTTGCTGGGCTAGAGTGTTAAGTCTGCATAAATTTAAAATGATTGGAATAATACAAAGTGTGTTCTGAGACCACAGTGAATTTAAGTATCACAAGCTAGAAACTGCAAAATCTGAAATATTTGAAAATACACTTCTAAATTACACACAGCTCAAAGAAGTCATAAGGGAAACGAGGAAATATTTTAAAGCAGAAAATAAAAATAGAAAACTTGCAAATGTATCTGAAGGAGTTCTAAGAGGAATTTAATTGTAATATTTATATTAGAAATATCTAAAATTAAGAGTCAGGTTCTCACTCTAGAAGAAACTAGAAAAAGGACAGGTTATATCCAAAGAACATGGAGGAAGGGAAATAATAAAGCAGAAATCAGTGAAACAGAAAAAAGACAAACAAGAAAAATAACAAAACCAAAATTTGGTACTTACAAATGATTATTAAAAATAATAAACTCCTGGCTAGAGACATCAAGAAAATGAGGGACCCCAAATTAATCAAGAATGAAAGAAGAGTTTCACCGAAGATCCCATAGTTACTAGGGAATAATGAAGGAATATTACAATCAGCTTTATGCTATAAACAATTAAGATAAAAATGACAAACTTCTTAAATATGCTTACCAAACTGACCCAGTATAAAACAGAAATTCTTAGTGGCTATATTTCTGTTAAAGAAATCAAATTATTAAAAAACTTACCATAGAGAGCCACATGATTTCACTGGTGAATTCTATGAAACTGTTAAAGGAGAAAGAACACCAATCTCACAAAAAGTTTTTCACAAAACAGAGGTTGAAGAATCAATTTCTAACTTATGTGAGGAGGCCAGCAAAATATTGATGTGGATTAGAAAAAACTGTTACCAAAAAAAAAAAAAGACAAATAGGAGTGTAGACTTAAATATTACCAAAATATTATCAAATTGCTTATAGTAATATATAAAATGATATATTATTTTTTATGATCAAGTGGGGTTTATCCCAGGCAACAGAAAGTTGGTTTCTTATTCTAAAATGGGACAATAATTCACTATATTAATAGAATAAAGGAGACTCATATGATGATATCAGTAGACATGGACACATCATTTGACAAAGTTAAATGCCCATATTTGATAAAAACCCAGCAGATTTCTTTCAATCTGATACATACAATCTATCAAAAACGTGAATCTCGTATTTAATGGTGAAATATTGGACCTAAAATCTGCTTACTCTTACCAATTTAGCATTATATTAGATCTTAGTGTGATAAGACGGGGGAAAAAAAAAGGCATACAGACTAGAAAGGTGTAAAACTATTTTAAATGGTTTGATTCTCTTATCTCAAATTTGCCTTTTTAAATCACTTTCTGATTTCTGTATTAGACACTTGAAAATACAGTTTTGGTGTAATAAGTGTAGTTGATATCTCATTCTTAGAACTCTGAATCTTAATTTCTTTTTTCCCAGTATTGTCTACCCTCACAACTGTTTTCCTTCATAGCTTTCTATCTATAAGATAACGTGAAATTTTCATTACTTTTCTGGAAAACCTTTTTTTTTTTTTTCTAAAGGATAAAATTAGTGCTCGTTAACATAGTACATCTGCCTACCTGCCTGCTACTTTGCAGTCACAGTTCTTATCACCTCTTGCTTTGCTGTATAATGTGATCCTCCCAATGTCCTTCCATCCCTCTCCATAGTATGGTACTATCAGATAATTTAGAGAACCATTTTATTTATTTTTAATTTTAAAAGATTTTTATTTATTTATTTATTTGACAGAGCATAAGTAAGCAGAGTAGCAGGCAGAGGGAGAGGGAGAAGCAGGCTCCCTGCTCAGCAGGGAGCCTCATGTGGGGCTGGATCCCAGGACCCTGGGATCATGACCAGAGCCAAAGGCAGATGCTTAACCAACTGAGCCACCCAGGCACCCCTGGAGAACCATTTTAAATGCTCTAATAGTGTATTTGTCCTCTGTTACTGTGTGAGTCCTTGAGGGCAGGGACCATTCCTTTATTCATTCATATTTTTACTTTTATCATCTGGCATAATTGCCAATAAACAGCTGGTGTTAAAATATTTTGAATTAATAAGTGAATGGGTGATCATTTTCAACCTGAAGGAGTTTTATTTCATAAAAAAGTGTTTGATCTTGGGTAATTTTAAAATGGTTTAGTCTCAAAATATATCAAATATTTAACCTTTAATTAGTTTCCTTACTACTTACAAAGCCTTATTTTCTTCAAGACATGGAAGTAAAATGTTTTGTGCTAATATAAATTTTAGGATAATTAATGTTTGATATTAGCAACATCTTATGTTTTTATGGTAACTCATGATTATGTTATAAATATTTTCTTAAATTCTACAAGTGTTTATTAAGACATCAATTTTGCAGTATGCTAATGTTTTTAAAAAATGCTCATTGTATGAAAAATGCTTTTTTTCTTCTAGAAACAAGCTGCTGAAATTTTCCCATGTTTCTTTAAAATTGTTTAGTTTGTTCAAATATAAATACAAAATTATTTTTACCTTATGTTCTATATAATCAGTTTGGAGTACCATATCAGAAGTAATCATGATTCTATGTGGTCTGAATGGTTTTATTTCTTAGATGAAAGGAGGAAGTTTCATGTTCACCTATGGAATGCCTCATGTGCAAATAATACAAAAACTCTCAGTATAGTATTGATATGTGATTTGTAAAGACCATATACCTTTTTTTTTTTAAAGATTTTATTTATTTATTTGATAGACAAAGATCATAAGTAGGCAGAGAGGCAGGCAGAGAGGGAGGGGAAAGCAGGTTCCCTGCTGAGCAGAGAGCCTGATGTGAGCTGGATCCCAGGACCCTGGGGTCACAACCCAAGCCAAAGGCAGAGGCTTTAACCCTCTGAGCCACCCAGGCGCCGCTAAAGACCATATATCTTGATGGACAGTGTCAGATGTTAAGATGAACATTTATTAAGTTTCCTGTAATCCGTCATGGCTACAGTCAATGGGAAGGATATTTTAAATAAGACATTTATAACTCTAAATATTGGGCTAATATTAACATTTTAAAATATTTCCATGTTTAAAGTATTTTCTGTTTTTTTAACTTATTTTTTCATAAACTAGATGAATAATACAAATATGGAATCTATCTTAGTCATTTTTGTGGTAAACACCTTGATGATTAGTGAATTTTTCCTAGGTGGTTTTGTAGGTGGCCATGAACTTTGTAGTTTCCCTGCAGTTCATTTTATGTATAATTAATTGACACATTCCTTAAACATCCTTTTCTTGCTACCACTTTTTGTTTTTTCTCTATAGTGAACAGTTTTTGCATAGTGTTCTTTAGATAAGCATTCAGTAAGTGGTAACTAGGTTATTAAATTTAGTTATTCTACTTTATGATAACTTTATTGCTATGCAAATGATACTAGGTTTTAATCAGTAGTATATAGATTATTTCCTTAGAAATACTTTGAAATTCCATCTTCATTTTGTGGAATATTCATGGGAAGAAAAGGAAGCTTTTAAAGAGTTCATTTTTCTACAGCAATGTTTGTTAAGACCCACTGTGTTAAATATATTCACTATAACCACTGTTATTTGTTAAGGAATATTTCATTTGGCATAATAGGGGTGGAGGTGGGGGCAAGATGAACTGAATCTTCCAAGTCCTCAAACAAAGACTGTGTAGCATAGGTGCCTTGTTAAATAGCATTTGATTATGCTGGGATCTGGAATGAGTAACCTAGCCTGAAAGTAAGAAAATATTGATTAGTTCTGCTACCAGCTATCTGATTGCGTGTTTTTGGCCAAGTCGCTTAACTTCTCTGGTCCTTAAGTTTTTTCATCTATTATGTGAGAGATCGAATTAACTTCTTTTAAATTTTCTCATGTTCTGATTATAGTGAAAATTCTTAATTTGATTCTCAAATTTTCTGAATCCAGTGAAGAACTTTTAAAATGGCAGGCAGAAAACTTAATACTATAGTTACAAACAAATACAGTTAATACAATACAAATGAAACATACAAGTATTGGCAGGATACAGGGTTTCTAGAGGTGAATAGAGCTCATTAGAAAGCCTTCTAGAAAAAATGTGGCAAACTTATGAAGTGGGATAATGAGTAAGTGGGAGGGCTTGAGGAATATATTGTTAGGATAAAAAGGTTTGCATATGTGGAAGTCATTTATTTGAAGGAGACCGCAGGCATTCAATTGACTGAAGTAGTGACTTCCTGCTGAGGAATAATGGAAAATAAGGCTTTTGACACGGTGAAGCTGAGAAAGGTGTCAATTAGTAAAGTGCCTGAAAGTCATGCTAAGTTAAGCTTCTTGTGATGGGCAACCACTGCATGCTTTTGTGTAGGGGATCCAAAGAATGAACTGTGCCTGAGAAAAATATTCAGGTTGCTTTTAGTAAAGTGAAATGAGAGTAAGAGCTTAAAACTTCATGGAGAGATTAACTTGTTAAGATTACACCAGAAAATGAGCTGGTTTTGATAGGAAAAGCCAGGGCTTTTAAAAATTAACTATAGTTGGTTAAGAGGCTGCCTTTGGCATGGGTCATGGTCCCAAGGCCCTAGAATCGAGTCCATCATTCAGCTCCCTGTTCTGTGGAGAGCCTGCTTCTCCTCCCTCCCCCTTCTTCTGCCTGCTGTTCTGCCTACTTGTGTTCTCTCTCTGTCAAATAAATAAATAAAATCTTTATTTAAAAAAATGAACTATAGGGGTGCCTGAGTGGCTCATTCATTAAGCGGCTCCTAGAATCCTGCGATCCAACCCCAAGCCCCACATCGGGCTCCTTGCTCTATAGGAACCCTGGCTCTCCCTCTCCCACTCCTCCTGCTTGTGTTCCCTCTCTCGCTGTGTCTCTTTCTGTCAAATAAATAAAATCTTTAAAAAATTTAAATTAACTATAATGTTTAGGTTAGTTGGATTTCCAGTGAATGTAGTTAAAGGATAAAGAAAGCCTTGTGGCCTGAGTGTAAGAATATTTAGAATTTATTATCTTGCTCCAGAGCCCCACAGTGTTACTCTCTTGTATTTCTTATGCATCAGTTATAATAATGCAAACAATACAAGGATGGGCCATTTCATTTTTTCCCCCTCAAAACCAAACTTTTCAGGAGATACAAGATATTTTAAAACATTTTCCAACTCCTATATATTCTGCTACAATTGTTAATGCATTGTGAGCACATATTGCTGATGTTAGCTATTTGGTACTTAGCAGGTATATATTTCACATTTATGTGGATTAATTAGGCTTATTTAAAAAATTAGCCCTCATAGTCGTACTCCTATAAAACTATACTATGGATGTGGTTGAAAAAATGCACCATTTAAATGACAGTGTTTTCTTTCTTCCCTGCCTAGTCTTTTTTAGGATTGGTGAACTTATTACCTTATCCTGCTGTTTATGAGCTGGTAGGCAATCAGGATCTTCCTAATAAAGCAGAATATTCTCTTCGTGAAGTCCCAACATGTGTTATTGTAAGTCATTTTTTTAATATCTTTACCTTTTACTTTACTTTACCTTTACTTTACTTTACCTTTACTTGAGATTTATAGTACAGTGCAGTTTGACAGAAAAAAGGAACATTATTTAATGGTGTTTAAAAGCTGATTTGATTTATTTACCCATGGAATATCAGCTCCGAATTATCTGTGCATGGAATTTTTGATCTAGGTCACCTTAAAGTTACAACACCTCTTGGAATACTAAGTTAATGCTTCCCAATCAGGAAAGAAACCTGGCATAAGCAGAAATATGTACATGAATGATTTTTAGATGGTTTATGTTATTAGTCACACCAGTGTTGCTTCTTCATTGGCTAGGATAATTAGGATTAAACTATATCCAAGGAGTCCAATGTATTTTCTGCTTGTATTTTAATGAACTACATATTACTGCCCCATGAGGGCAGTATATACATATTTATTTGAGACTTTTTTCATATTCATACTCCTAAATGGGTAACTTGTTTTAATCATTTAGAGGTATTTAGTTCCTCATCTTTGGTAAGTTTATGAATTAAATACACAAAATAGGTGTTTATGCATTCATAAAGAATTATTTAATTCTGAATAAAACTCACAAGATAATGTATATTTATGCATTCATAAAGAATTATTTAATTAACACTGAAATTCTATTAACCATTCTTATTTTCTGGTCACTTTGTCTTGTATGTAATTGTTTTTTCTATAGTTTTGCTCATTTGAATACTTTTAATTCTTGTTAATCTTAAACATTTTAATTTTTTTTTAAACTTTTTCTACTTTGTAAATTTTTTGATAATTTTATGAATGAGATATAAAGATAGGTACTTCTAATGTTGAATTTTTAATTTATATTCTCTTTTCTTTGAAGTGTTTCAATTTTACCTTGTGCTTACTTGCATCTTGGCATTTGTGGACTTCTCTTCCTCTGCCACCTATCATCCAGATTGATCTCTTCCAATAGTGCAATTTTAGTTGTATACTGACAGTTCTGACCTATATTGCTCACCTGACTGTTGAATCTGTACTCAGATTTATACCAGATAATTGACATCTGGAATACTTATGAGCATCTCAGTCTTACCACTTCTACAACTGAATATAATTTTTTTTTCTACAGTTCCATCATCCACACAGTTGAGTGAGCTAGAAACCTGGAAGTCATTGTTGACTTCTCTTTCTATATATGCAATTAATCACCATGTATAGATTTTTGCCTCCCTAATAACCACATGTTGTTTACATTTTAAATTTCTATTAAAAACATCTTAGCTCGGACTGTCATTTGTTGTCCAGATTACATCAGTGAGATCCTAACTGCTTTTTTTCCCAGTTCAACCTATAATTTATCCTAATGATGATTAATTTTCAGAGTGGTCCTTTAGAAATGAAAACCAGATGCAGTAATTCTATTTAAAATATTTGCTGATCTCTCTTTGCCTCCACGCGTAGCCACGTTCCTTTGCATGAGGACAGACAGCTTCTCCTTGTTTCTCAAAGCCTTTTTTTTTTTTTTTTTGGTCTCTTTTTACCTTCTACTCTCTGACTTCCAGGGTAATCAGACAAGTTTCTTCCTTTCTCTGGTGTCTGGAAGCTATCTAACCTTGCCTTTTGGCTAGATAGTAGTATCTCCTCATTTTTCATGCTTTACTCTTTCTGTGAAGTCATCTCATAGGTCACATTATTGTATAATTACTTTTGCATTTCTCTCTCCTAATGAACTGTAAAATCCATGAGGAGAGGAACTATATTTTATCTTTGGCCAAAAATGTCTCACTAGTTGTTTTGTCTTTCTTTTGAGCTTGGTAGGTTCTCAGTAACTTCATTGTTTTATTAATCATTTGATAGGCCCTAAATGATTTTGGCCCTTCTTAGGCTTTATTCAAAAGAATATAAATTCAGTATCTTTCTGTTTTCTTTGGGAGTCCTGTGGCAGGAACCCTAGGAAGTTAAACTGAGGAACTGTGTGTGTGCATGTGCATGTGTTTGTACATGTATTTACACAAATTCATGGCTGGGCTTTCTTTTGTGGATACTTTCAAACTTTCATTTAAAATGGTCTAATGAACTCCCATATACCCAACACTAAACTTTAGCTTTTATCAAAATTCTGTCCATATTCTTCCCTCTATTCCACTCCTCTTATACAGTTTCCTCCCCTTTACTCCTGCATTTTTTTTTTTTCCTGGAGAATTATTAAAGCATATTTTAGGCATAATGTCAATTTATCTGAATAATTTAGTGTATAAATTTAGTATGCATCTCTAACTAATAAGGACTCCTGGGTCTTGTTTTTGCTTTTGTTTGAATTACCTCATTGTGAATATCTGTGGCTTTAATCCTTTCTGAAATATTAGCTATAATCCCTTAAAATTATCTAATATGTGGTCTATATAGAAGTTTCCTTTTTCTTAAGATGTCTTTTTTTTTTTTTAATAGTTGGTCGAGTCATGATCCAAAGAAGGTCCATATGTTTCATTCAGTCATTATGTCTTTTATGTCTTTTTTCTAAAACAGTTCTTTCTTTGTTTCCATGCCATTGATTTATTGGAAAAACTGGGTTATTTGTCCTGGGTTGCATTTATTCAGTGTTTCACTAGGAGATGCGAAATGGTGATTCTAGTTCTGGCATTCTTTTTGTCCTTGACTGGAATTACTTAATAATGGAAATCCTGAAAAACTTTTTTTCAGAAATGGCAGAATAAATACTTGACTATTTATAAATCCTCAGAGTAGTGAATTGGTCTAATAATCTCCAAAAGTGATGTTTTGTTATTATTATCATTATGAGCTTCTAATTTGTATATGTATATGTTTCAATCCAGTGTGATTAATCATTATTGCTTCTCATAATCAAGATATTCCTTGGCTATGGAGTCCTTTTCACATGTAATTATTTCTGTTTGATATATTTCTTTCTCATGTAAGGTGTTCCAGGCTCATTGTATACATTTTCTGGCTCGGTCTTGGAATCGGCCATCTTCAAAGAATTGTTTCTTTTACTAGGAATTGTTATTTAGAAATTATAACCGAGATGCTAGAAATGTTCCTTGTTTAGGGTTGTCATCATTTCTAGTCATTTCAGTAGACAGCTAAGGAGAGCATTTTTTTTTTAAGAGAAATTCATCATGAGCCTCTATTGTATTTTTTCTTGTATTTTTCTCTTTCACAGAAAAGCTTGGTTACTAATGACATGAACAAAGCTACTCACTTGCTTTTATTGTACAATGTACATATAATAGTTTCAGAATAAAATAAGATTAATGTGTGCATATTGATATTTCATTTCAGTTAGTTTTGTTCTTAGGATGTATGCCACTAGTGATTTACAGTCAAAATGCTGTGTTTTAAAAAGTTACTTGAAGTAAGTAAATCTCGTTCTGCCTGGTTATGCCACTAACTTGATAGATTTATTTTAGAATGTTCTAAATTGAGAGGTTGTTTTACCTTTTGTATTAATTTTGTCTTTTCAATTATTACATGATTAATGTTCTTTTAAAATGTGTGACTCCAGGGGTGCCTGGATGGCTCAGTGGGTTAAGCCTCTGCCTTCGGCTCAGGTCCTGATTTCAGAGTCCTGGAATTGAGCCCCGCATTGGGCTCTCTGCTCAGCAGGAAGCCTGCTTCCCCACTCTCTCTCTGCCTGCCTCTCTGTCTACTTGTGATCTCTCTCTGTCAGAGAAATAAATAAAAATCTTAAAAAAAAAAAAGTGACTCCAGTATGTCACAAAGTATATTCACAGAATGTGCTTGCATATTAATCTCCCTTTGTCCTTTCTCTGTGTATGTATGTTTTGATCTTCAATATAATATCTGCTAGCTCCATGTAGTTATTTAAATTTAAATCATTGACAACAAAATAAAATTCAAAATTTCTATCCTTTAAGTACTATCCACATTTCAAGTTTTCAAGTGCCCATTAACCATAGGTGGGCAATGGCTACTATGTTGAATAACACAGATGGATAGTATTTCCGTCATTGCAGAAAGTTCTTTTTTATAACATTCCCTTATAGCTAACACTTTTTGTTAGTTTTTGGTTTATCCTTCAAATATTACTTTACAACTTTCACTTTAAAAAAGTATATATATTTTTTCCCTCCAGACTTAAGCAAAAGATAGTATGCTTTAAACACTGTCCTGTCTCTGCATTTTCTCTTATTTTTAAAAAATATTTTATTTGTTTGAGAGAGAGAGAGGGCATGAGGTGGGCAGCATCTCAGGGCTCAGGGATCAGGACCTGAGCTGAAGGCATACTGACTGAGCCACCCAGGCACCCCTGCATTTTTCTTTTAATTCTGTGCCTTGAGATTACCGCACACCAGTATATAGAGCTCTGCCCTTAACTCTTTTTTACAAATGGATGGTATACTGTTGTGTGGATGTGTTGTGTTTTTATTCACCAATCTGTTGGTAGACACTGGATTCTTTAAGGTTTTTGGTATTATAAGTTATGCCAAATTAATAGTTTGGTTTATATTTATTGTACTTACCAGTTTGTCTATATATTTTTTCTACTGTTGTATAACAACTTGCTACAAATTTAGCAAATTAAAACCACCCATTTATGAGCTCACAGTTTTGTATGTCAGAAGTCTGGCACTGTGTACCTGGGTTTTCTGCTCAGAGTATTATAAGCCGAAATCAAGATGTTGGGTAGGCTAAGTTTATCAGGAGGCCCTGGGGAAAACTGCATTTCCAAATTAATTCTGGGCAGGATTCAGTTTCTTAGGTTGTAGGACTAAAGTGCCTGGCTTTTGGGGGGCTGTCAGCCAAGAGTTGCTCCTGGGGCTTTGTCCTATGGCCCCCTCCATTTCAACTGTGAACAACCTTTCTCCTATCAAATCCCTTTCATGCTTTGAATCTCCTCTTCTGTGAACAGCCCCCCAAAATTCTTTTCTTTTAAATGGCTCTTGCAGTGATATCAGAGCCACTCAGATAATCTCCTATTTTAAAATCAATTAAGGACTTTCCGCAAAAATCTCTTCATAGCAATACATACACTAGTGTTTAAGGCCTGAGAATCTTGAGGCCTCTTACATCCTGCCTACTATAGATAGTATATTTGAGCTAGATTTCTAGAAGTGGGATTGCTGGGTTGAAAGGTAAATTCATATGTAATTTTAGTATATATCGCTAGATTTTTATCCACAGGGAGTAATCGTTCTGCTTTCCCATCAATGAGGTATAATAGTTACTGTTTTCTAACAGTCTCATTAAGTTGTTTATGTGATCAGAGGTGTAGATATCTGACCCGAGGAAAGTGTTAATGTATGTTTTTCTTGTGAATAGCACATTTTTTTCTTATGCTTTAATGGCCATTGATGACTTCTCAATGGTGTTTCAATTTATTTTTAATAATTTTCTATTTGTTTTCTTTTTCTTAGTTTTGAGGAATTCTTTATATTTTAGGGATGTTAGACCTTAACTTCTCATGATTTCGTATCCGGTATCTACCAAAACTCTAGGTCCTGCAAACAACTCTCAAGTTGTACTTTAGTAAGTTAAAGGTCAATAAAAAAAATATTCTGTTTTCTAATATTTCTGATATGTCTTTTAAACATGCAATCTTTGATTGTTCTCCAGCCCCTTTCACTTAATTTGCAGCTATATAAGTGATGTATTAGGTAGGACCTCTTTAGTTATTGGAGAAACTCAGTTTGAATTAGTTTCAGCAGAAGAGGATATTTATTGACCTGCATAAGAAAATATATTGGCTCTAATAAACATCTGCAGCTTGTGTAGAGTCATGATGTGGGAGGTAACTGGGAAATTTGGATCCCAGTACTGGTGACAAGAGTATTCCATGTTCTTTGCATAACCAAGGAGTGTAAACAGTGAATTAACCTAAGGGAGAACTTGCTAATTGTCAGAGCTGACTAAAAGCGAGATAGGCTACCTTGGGATTCTGTGAGTTCCTTATCTTGGTTCTTCTTGGTGGAGATACTGCAGATCAGATCCAAAAACGTATTGGATGGTTGTAGCACATAATCTTTAAGCTCTTTTTCAACCCTGAGAATATGTTTGCAGTATTTAGCATAATGCCCGGCACACAGTAGGTGTGCAGTATATGCTAAATTAAATATTTGTGGACTTCATTGTGCCACAAGAGCAAAGAACAAAACAAAAAACGAGGACAAGTAGAAATAGAACTTCGAAGGTAGATTCACATTTGTCTGTCTGTCTGTGTCATCTTGTCCTGTTACTGCCTATCTTGGCTTTATTGAAAGCTATGTATAGTGTAGTGGTTAAGAGTTTGTATTCTGAAGCCAGACTGCCTGGATTAGATTCCCAGTTCTGCCTTTTAGAAACTGTGTGACTTCAGACAAGATGAACTTTAATTTTCTGTTAAAAGAGACCAGTGATGTTCCTTTCCCAGGGTTGTTGTAAGAATTAAATGAAATATAAAAGTTCAAGTCACTGCTTGGCAGATAATAAATGCTATAGAATTGCCTGGTATAATTATCATTAGTGTTTTCTTCTCCAGATGGTGTTCTCCATAGGAGAGTACACAGGACTACCTGTTACTTTATACTGACATCTTCACCATTTCCCCTTTGTTGTTGTTTTCTAGGGCTGTCATAACAAATGACCACAAACTGGGTAGATGACAACAACAGAAATTTATTCTCTTACAGTTCTGGAGGCCAGATGTCTAAAATCAAGGTTTTAATAGGGACACATTCCCTCTAAAGGCTCCAGGGGAGAATTCTTCAGCTTCTGGTTGTTCCAGGCATTTCATGTCTTTTTGCTAACATAACTCCAGTTTCTGCCCTCCATCTTCACAAGATTTTCTCCCTCATCTGTCTTAAATCTCCCTTTGTCTTTCCCTTCTAAGGATACCTGTCACAGTCTCAGCGCCCACTTGGGTTAATCCAGAATGATCTTATCTCAGAATTCTTAATTACCTAGTTCAAACACTCTTGCCAAATAGGGTAACAATCATAGGTTTCGGAGATTAGGATGTGGACATATCTTTTGTTGGGGTCACGGTGTAATTCACTAGGTTACCAAACAGGAGAGTGGCCTTTTCCTTTCCTTCCCTCCTATAGACTGAATGTGTACCCCCAGAATACATATGCTGAAACCTAATCCCCAATGTGATATTGGGGGTGGGCCTTCAGGAAGTGATTAGTACCTTTAAAACATTATAGACTCCAGTTTTCCACAGTGGCAATATCGTAGCCAATGAGGTTTATCCGAGGTGTGGTTATGGATAATTGAAAAAAAAAAATGGACTCTAGAGAAATCTCTTACCCCTTCTGCCATGTGAGGGCACAGTGAAAAGATGACTATCTAAAAACTAGACACAAAATCTGTTGCCAGACACAAAATCTGTTGCCTTGATTTTGGACCTCTCAGCATCCAGAACTGTAAGAAATAAAATTTCTGGGGCACCTGGGTGGCTCAGTGGATTCAGCCTTTGCCTTCAGCTTGGGTCATGATCTCAGGGTCCTGGGATCGAGTCCCGCATCGGGCTCTCTGCTCGGCAGGGAGCCTGCTTCCTCTGCTCTCTCTCTGCTTGCCTCTCTGCCTACTTGCGATCTCTCCCTGTCAAATAAATAAATAAAAATCTCTAAAGAAAAAATTAAAAAAAAAGAAAAATAAAATTTCTGTTGTTTATAAGCCACCCAGTCTATCATACTCTGTTACAGCAGCCAGAATAGATTAAGAGCCCTCTCACTTGAAAAATCTCAAGGAAGAACCTTAAAGGTTGAGTTTTGTTTGAGGATGTTTATGAGCTAACCAGTCACAAGCCACTCCTAGTGGTGCAGGTGAAGGAGTATTGGCATTATAACTGATCTGTCCCTTACCTTGCACTTATCCCTTTCTGAAGTGAAAAGAGGTAACACACACATGACCATTGGGACACTTGTAAACAGCAGGCACTCAGGCATGTATGTATTTGTGTGAATGGATATTCCTTTGTTTTCCTAGTTTTGGTTTCATTCTGGCCTACTAGATCGCAGTGTATTTTCTAGTTGGTCAGTATCGTTTAAAAAGAATTTCAGACTTGTTTTTGTTTTTTTGAGTCCCAGGCCTTACTGGCCACTTCTTCGTTGTTAGGAAGATGCTGCTTGATTTAAAAAACTGATTGCCTTATTGACACATGTTGCAGTGCTTAGAAACTGAAGTTCTCCATAAGGCAGGCTTCCCAGGAGTTTCATTTTCTTCCCTAAGTGGTGATCCATCAATGTAATCCTCTTTAAAGAACAAATTATTTACCGTAACATTTGTTCTCTGAAAATGCATTATCATTGATAGATCACTGCAATCTACTCTTCTATTAGCTTGCTGGTAATATATTTTCTACCTCTTTTATTTTTAAAATATCTAGTACTCAGCATTTGGAACTAGAACTTTATAGAGTTCCAAAGTGTCACTCTCTGTCGGAGTCTGAGCTTAGTATCCAGATTGTTGGACAAATTTCAGTCACCTATACTAGTAGTATCCTACTAATGAAGAGAAGCCCAGAGTAATCCAAAAGCTACGATCATAGAACTGATGGGCAGATTCTCTTCTCTCAGATAAGAGAAGGCCAGTGATACATAATTCTAGATTAATCTGTGAAGATGATGATAAAACAGTGATAATTTCTTAAATTATTTTTAGCAGTAAAAATATCTACCTGTTTGAAGAAACACCTGGCAAACAAGTTTCTCCATATATATGGGGATTACTTAATAGTAATCAGGTACCTAGACAAGTCAAGGAGAGCTCCATGGCTCTGTCACTGTGCCTAATCAGGACTGTCAAAGGAGAGATTAGGAGAAGGAAGAGAGTGGATATATTATTGAGAATCTGAATGTGAAGCTGAGAATCTGAATGTGAAGCTGGGAATATGAATGAATTACTTAGTTCATGTTCTGTCATAAAGTTTGAGAGAGGAGTGTCCAGCTAGAAGCAAACAAAATGACAGATTTTCAGATGGCAATCTTTTTATCCTTCATGTTAGGCAGTTTATATAATGTTTGCTGATTATAAACTTTTGTGCTAGTATTTACACCTTTTTACAGGCTATCCGTATAACAATAATAAATGCATGCATTTCTAAGTGTTAGGTATAAACTTTTATTATACAAGTTGGCACAAAATCTAGTTTTTACTGTTGGCACAAAATCTAGTTTTTACTGTGTTTTGATTTGTGTTTTTTGAAATCTTATTTCCTCAGCCTTGCAAAGTCATTTCCATGCTTCTTATTTATTTGATGATATGACATTTGTACTATCATCCATGTAGACCTCTGTAGATATTTACTCCCTGTCAAAACCTGCCTTTTTACCTATTGTTTACAGAAATGTCTTCATTAGAAGTCCTGGGGTGTAGCAAGTTTCTTGGTCAAGAAAATGAACAATGAGAGAGACAAGTATACATCTATGAATAAATTTCTTAGGCCTAAACCCAAAGATCTACACAAAATGGGGCATTCTAAAAAGAAAGACTTTTAGAGAGTGCTCAGAATTGCATAGTAGGGTTACATTATCAGGGTTTCGGATGGCTGGTGGCACCTGGGTCCTCAGGTTCTCCCTGCACTTGCATCGTGATTTTTAAGCCTGGCTACACATTGTAACAACTTGGGAATCTTTTAAAGGTTATTAATGTCAAAATCACACCCCCAAGGATATTGACTAAATTGGTCTGGGGTAGAGAGAGCTTGGGCATTAGTCATGTGTATATGTAAATATAATTTTCTTTTTGAAGTTCTCTAGGTGATTCCAGTGTTCAACCAGGGTTGGAAACCACTGATTTACATGAGCAGAGACTGTCAACAAAGTTTCAGCTACTAGATAAAACTATTCAAATCCACTGTTCATGCTTCACATTTGTAGATTTCATATTTGTTTTTCAAAGTAGTTTACATTTTTTTTTAACAGTTTGGTCAGTATTTAGCTGGTTGTATAAGTTGCTCACACAGTACCAGAATGAGGTAGAAATTAGTGATTCTCCACTTTGGCTAAACATGAGATGACTTGTTTCACAAACTTTAACAAATCTTGATGCTCAGACACACCAAGACCAATTAATTCAGAATCTCTAATGGTGAGACTTGGGCATTGGTAATTTTTTTTTTAACTTCTCCTTAAGTGATCAAATATGAAGCCAAGTTTGAGAACCATAGATCTTAATCTTTCTTGAGTTTTTTTTTTTTTTTTTTTTTTTTTAAATGGTTTCGGTCAACCACAGTCTCACTCTAAGTCTTTCCTTTTCAGGATATTATAGATAGACTTATAATTTTGAATTCAGAAGCTAAGATTCGTTCTTTATTCAACTATGAACAATCACACATCTTTGGTCTAAGGTAAGGCACTAAATTTTATTTGAGGTACATTTTCTATCTTGCAGAAACGGTTAAGCATATGTTCTATATACTTTCAAAAAGTATTTAAAATGAGCTAATTTTTAAAGCATGTTTAAAGGTAAATGATAACTTTATAGACAAAATAAATATAGGTATTAGGTTTTTATATAATCGCTTTGTCTACCTTTAGGTTCTATATTAGTACCATGTCTTCCACATTTGTTTGATTTATATTACAAATGCCTCTTTAAAAACAGGCATTTTTTTCAGACTCTTCAGTTTACTCAGGAGTCAACTGGGGCGTCCCTGTGTTGGTATTTGATGGGACTCCTTCTGTAATAGAGACTCGAGAGAGGCCTGAAAGTGCATGATCAGTCTGGAGGCTCAAATTATGCTCCTTGATGTTAACCATTACTCCTTAACCTCAGTTTTTCCAATCTTTAAAACTTTTTGGCCATATATAGACCTATAATTTGTTTTCCTACCTATAAATTACCACTTTTAAAACTAGCTGAATTAAAGCCATTTTCCATTTTCATAGGTTTGTGATTTTTTTTCTTTCCACTAGCAGAATAACCTTTTCAGCCAACGGGGGGGGGGGGGGGGGTGTCAGTGAGAATGCTCTACCTAAGAGATAAAGCAGTCACTTCTCTAAAATTAGAATCTCTGGTGATGGTAGTATATATTATAGATCTTAAACTTTAAAAAAAATTTTTTTTTTTACCATTAATAGCTGAGTTTCATTTTTGGACTTTTTTATTCAAAGAAGGTAGAAAAACTATAGCTTGTCCTCTATTTCAAATGTATTTTCACATTAAACTTTTCATATATAGCATCAGATACATCATATAGGAAGCAATGATGAAAAATACTAGGAAAAATCTACTCAGTAGAACTTCTGCATAGCAAGTATATTTCTGAGTTTTGTAGTTATAAAATATTGATTCTGGCTTCTTTTTAACTGATATAGTGAGTGATTTTTTTTTTTTTTTAATAAAGAGCAGTGTTTTTTCCCTAGTATTTTTGTTAAAAAAATAATCATGGGATTTTAAGTCATGTAAAAAGCCATCCAAGAAGTAAAATACCTCTGGGAATAAAATATATTAATTTACATAGCATGTGCTTTTTTCAAATGTAGTGCAGTATCCAAATGGAGTCATTCTGTTCTACAGGAGAAAATTTGCCATGGCATTGTCTGTATGTGTAATAGTGTTGTGTAGTATGGTGGTTAGATTAGCAACATGGATTCTAGAGTCAAGACTTGCTTGCTCTCTATTAGTTGTGTGAGTTGGGATCTCAGTTATCATCTGTAAAATGGAAGAAAATTGTATTATTTTCCTCATAGAACTATTATAAGAATTGTGTAAGAAAAACTAGAAGGACTTATTGACAGTGTCTGGCATGTAGCAAGCACTATAAAAATGCTCATAATAGATGTAGTAGCAGTATTACTTCACGTGTTTCTTTATATCTTCTTGCTTTTTATGATTTTTGTGTTTAACTAGGAAGTAAATTTTGTCTTCATTCTTTCAGTACCCCAGTAGTCTTCAGTATGCCACCAAGTAATTTGCTATGTTTACAGTATCAGCAATAAGAGAGAGAAAAAGGCCAAACTTTTCTGAAGAAAAGTTTGTATTTTATTTTTTGTGGGTTTTTAGCAAGTTTTTCTTTGATATATGTTTGTTTCATTGTATTTCAAAATTCATACTCATAATATTCAGTTATATTTTTAAATCATACTTTTGAGGTTAGATAATTTACTGTCTTCTACTAATTTTAGTCTAGTGTTGGTCATTGGGGCCCAATAGTGATAATTTATATCATGCCTTTGTATTCTATAAATCTTATGATTCTCTGTGTTTTGAATTCTTACCTGTATCATTTTCTTTAGTTTCTACAATGGTTTTGTTTCTAATTGTACCTTTATTATACTGTTCCCTTCAATAGTTCATCTCATGAATGTTTTTGCCTTGTATACTTATCACTGCTTGTTCCATTCACTTTTTTCCCCTCTGAATAACAGTAAGTTTAGTAGAGTTTCTGTAGGTTTGCCACAGCACTTAGATGAGGCTAATGCAGGGCTCAGTGAAATGTAGATTTTCACTTTTTAATAGTATCACATTCTCTGTAAATTTCAAATTTTTATTTGTTCAGATCCTAAAAATCTTGTATCATAAATGACTAATATATAAGAAGGTTGCTCCTCTGGTTAGCCCTCCTATCCTCTTTGTTTCTGCTTCTAGCCTGTCCTTTTCTAATTTTGGTATCTGGGTGCAGACGTGTCTTCACATGTTTCATCTTACAGTGAAGCACACTCAAAAAGAAATTTCTCTTGACCTCCCATCTCTGAAGTCACTGTCCTGTTTCTCGTCCTCTCACCATACCAAGGAATCTGTATAAACTGTCCCCACTTGCTCACATCTCTTTACTTCTCAATCCACTTAGATTTGACATAGACTTCATAACTTGGTCAGAATTATACATCCTACTCAAGTTGCCTGTAGCCTCTATCCTGATGAATGTAATAGATTCTTCTCTTTTTAATTCTCCTCTGACTGTAACTATCAGCATTTGACATAGTAGATCATTTCTTTCTGTGTTAAGAGTTCTCTTTGCTTCTATAGCTGCTATTTTTTCTCTTTTGCATTCTCTTAGCAATCTCTGCAATATGGAATAATTGGGACTTTGTCCAAGTTGCACTTTTTTTCTCTTTGTTCTGCTCCAAGTTCATCCACTTACATCTTTGCCTTTAAGTATCCTTTATGGCAGTAGGTGCCCCATAGTTTATATCCCTAACCTTAATCATTATTTGGAGCTGCCAGGTTCAGATATGCAACTCTCTCTTGATGTCTCAATTCATACATTTCTCAGACATCTTAACATGTCTAAAACTGAACTTTTGGGTCTCATCCCACAAAACAAACAAAACAAAATAAATCTGTTTCCATCTCATTAAGTGGCCCAACCAGTTATTCAGTAGCTCAGTCTTGAAAGTCATCTTAACTTTTTTGGTTTGCTTTTCAAGCAGTGATTTATCTTTATTATAAAGAAATTAACCAACACAGGAAACTAAATTATAACACATTAAGTGACATTCTTCCTAACTCTGAAAGTAACATTATTTTTAAAAGTTTTAATTCCAGTGTAGTTAACATACAGCATTATGTATTAGTTTCAGGTGTACGATACAGTGATTCAGCAGTTCTGTACTTAGTGATCATCAAGTAAGTGTATTCTTAATTCCCTGCACGTATCTGAAAGTAACGTTATTAACATTGAGGAAAAATATTCTGGACATCTTTCTGTGCATATACAGACAGAAGAATAGATATGTGGAGATTGTTTTATAAAAATGGAATCGTAATAGAGTTTCCATTTTAAATTCTAACTGGATTTTATAGGAAAGAAAAACTAGTGAGACCGAAGAAATTGCTGAATTTCAAGTAATTTTTTTTTTTTTTTCCCCACTCCAGGGGTAATTATTTCCCCAGAGACTCCTCTAGGTTTAAGAAAAAAAGATTATGTAAAACATTTCAAGTGGTTTGAACATTATATTTCACTTTTATACAGTATTGATTGACTCTCTTCTGTGAGAGATGAGGACATTAATGCTCTCATTGGCCTCCCATCTTCCCTGTGTCCACCTGTGTTGAAGGATGGTCTTCTATCGTTTCCTAACCTGCCTTCTTAAGTCCTCGATCTTTCTTACCTCTCTACCCATGAGGGAGATTAAACTAATGTAGGTTGCTTAGTGTAGTGACATAAGATACGTAGCACTTCTTTAATATGGCTGCAGATTAATATTTATAATTTGTTAGTTTACTCTTCTCTACTTCATTTACTCTGCCAATATTTATTGAACGCTTGTTATGCTCTGTGTTAGATGTAGGGGATGTAATGATGAGTAAATAAGTTGTGCTCATTCTCTTTAACCTTACTACCTAATGAGGAATCAGATGTTAAGGTAATAAAAAAGTGAGGTAATTAATGCAGAAAAGAAACACATCCTTATAAAACTCCCCACCTTCCCATTTTAAATAACTGGGAGTTCCATACTTCCTTTTGTGGCTTTTAGGGAGTTCCATAATATATCTACACCTTTCCTATGTTCATTATTTTCCACCTTTCCTCATCCTGAACTAATGCTTAATAGGTTAGACTTCTTATCTCCTCAATCACAGTGTTTATTATTGCCTATATACCTATATTTTTGTCTTAAATATTGCATTAACTTTTGTTATCTTATAAAAACTTGACTCATCCTTCAAGGCAAAGGTTGCTTTATGAATTACTTCCTCCATGACTTATGATAGCATACTTTTATCTTGTCTTTTTCCTCTGTGTCCTTTGCTTTTATAGTCATTTCCACAGATTTGGTATTTATTTCTCATCCTGATAAAACTTAAATTTACTAAGGGAATATCATTTTCTTTGACTTTCCTGACTACCACATTGCTAGGTACTTTCTGGTTATTTGGTTAACATTTATTTGCTAAATCTGTTGGTTTTTTAATTTGTTTAAGAAAGCTGTACATTTATTGAAAATTTTGGGTGCAAATTATTTTCTTGAACATTGTCTTTTACAGACAAAAATTAAGGCATCTTCAGGTTCTGATCCTCTATAATATCTTCTTTTCCAAAGTTGAAGCTTAATAGAGATATATAATTGATATATATCAGTTTCAGGTTACAGCATGATTCAGTTTTTGTGTATATATTGTGAAATGGTCACCACATAAGTCTAGTTAATATCTGTCACCATACATAGTTAAGAACTATTTTTCTTGTAATGAGAACTTTTAAGATATACTCTCTTAGCAACTTGCAAATATGCAATGCAGTATTAACTACAGTCATCATGCTATACATTACATCTCCATGACTGATTTATTTTTTAACTGGAAGTTTGTTTTTGACTCTCTTCACAGATTTCCCCCACCACCCACTCCCCTCTCTGGCAATTACCAGTATATTCTCTGTATTTATGAGTTTGGTTGTTTTGGAATTCCACATGTTAAATCATATAATACTTCTTTCTCTACCTTATTTCACTTAGTATAATGCCCTCAAGGTCTATCCATGTTGTTGCTAATGGCAAGACCTCAATTTCTAATGGCTAAATAGTATTCCATAATATATATACTACATTTTCTTTAGCCATTCATCCATTGGTGGACATTTAGGTTGTTTGCATATGTTAGCTATTGTACATAATGCTTTAGTGAACATGGATGCATAAATATTTTCCAAATTCATATTTTTGTTTTCAGATCAATACCCAGAAGTGAAGTTGCTGGATCATGTGGTAGTTCTATTTTAATTTTTTTGATGAACCACCATAGTGTTTTCCCCAGTGACTGCACCAGTTTACATTCCCACCAACAGTACTGCCATTCTGATAGGTGTGAGGTGATGCTATTGTGGTTTTGATTTGCATTTCCCTGATAGCATCTATTCATGTAGCTATTGGCCATCTATATGTCATCTTTGGAAAAATGTCTATTCATATCCTTTGCCCACTTTTTGAATTGGATTTTAAAAATTTTTTTTTGGTGTTATGTAAACTCTTTAAATATTTTGAATATTATAAACTCTTTATGAGATACGATTTGCAAATATTTTCTCTCATTTAGTAGGTGGATTTTTCATTTTGTTGATGATTTCTTTTGCTCTGCAAGTTTTTGAGTTTGATATACTTCCATCTGTTTATTTGCTTTTGTTGCCTTTGCTTTTAATGTCACATACCCTGGAAAATTTTGATCCTGCTCTCATGGCTTACTAACTTAAGCTCTTCTTCTTTTTTTTTTTTTACAGTCTTCCAAATGATTATTTTAATGGCAGTATGATACTTCATTATTTTATCAGCCCGCTTTCTTCTTTGACACATAGACTATTTTCAGTTTTTTCTTTGCTATTATAAATAATGCAGACATAAACATCCTCATGCATTTCCCTTTGTTTTGTTTTTATATTATTCTTTATGTTACAAATCTAGGAGTAGAATTTATGGGGTAGAGATATGGCCCTTTTTTGGGCTCCTTCTACGTGGTACCATATTGCATTCCCAAAAGGTTGCATCTATTTAAAATGCCACCTGAAATGAATGCATTGAACAGTCCCTTTCTTAAAAAAAAAAAAAAAAAATCAGAAGCATTAGGTAGTTTTCAACTTTCATGTTTTTTTTTTTAATTTTTTATTTTTTATAAACATATATTTTTATCCCCAGGGGTACAGGTCTGTGAATCACCAGGTTTACACACTTCACAGCACTCACCAAAGCACATACCCTCCCCAATGTCCATAATCCCACCCCCTTCTCCCAAACCCCCTCCCCCCAGCAACCCTCAGTTTGTTTTGTGAGATTAAGAGTCACTTATGGTTTGTCTCCCTCCCAATCCCATCTTGCTTCATTTATTCTTCCCTGATATGAGGAAGTGGTGATGCAACATGGGGGCTTAAGTGGGTAGGAGGAGAGCTTAAGCTCTTCTTAACCGTCTTTAGGTTAGAAGACTCATGCCTTCATTTTTGCAGTATAAAAACTGTATTTCATGGAGAAAGATTTATATCATTTAGTATTAATGTTTTATATGAAACTACAAATTAGGTTTTAATTAGAGACTCTAGAATTGCTCATTTCTAGCAACTTAAATCTTATGTAGTAATTCTTCATTAAATATACACATTAAAATTTAATATGGTTAAAGAAATGTTAATATAGTTCTCCTATAACTTATTCATTCTTTATTTGAAACTCTAATGTGGCATGTTGTTAGTTTTCTTAAAAAACAAAAAACAAAAAGCTCTGAAATCTTTATTTATAGAACACCTTTTAAAATGTATCACTTGCTATTTCAGTTATTTTATATTTACGCACGACAGTAAATTATATACACAATATAACAGGGTTTTTTGTTTGTTTTTGATTTTTAGATTATTTATTAATTTGAGAGAGAGAGAGAAAGCAGGGCAAGGGAGAACAGGAATCGGGAGTGAGGGGCAGAGAGAGAGGGAGAAGCAGGCTCCCTGCTGAGCAAGAAGCTCAATGTGGGACTTGATCCCAGGACCGTGGGATCATGACCTGAGCTGAAGGCAGACGCCTCACTAATTGAGTCACCAGGTGCCCCCCCACTATAACAGTTTTATGTACGATTACCTTCTTTGTAAAAAAATCTGACCTATAAGATGACTTTAAGATGAAAAGTAAAAAGTAATTTTCAGTTTAGAACCAGTGTGGTTATTTTAGCAAACATAGATACGTGTTAATATTCCGTCACAGCAAATCACAAAATTATTTATTCCCAGTGACCCTGATGCTAACTAGACTTAAATTTGATTAACATCGGTAATACACAGTTTTAAAATTATCTCTTGTAGTCTTTTATAGTATCAGAAATTAGATACAATCTGACTATAAAACCATGCACATTTTGGATTTTATATACACATGTATTTGTACACATAAATACATACATAATATTTAATTTAATTTGAAGAAAACAGATGATCTATTACTAATTAACATCAGTAATAGATTGAAAATTCTTATTTAATCAAAGAATTCCTATTTTTATAGAATAATTAGAAAATAATGGAAACAGAACAATAGTTGTTAGTCTTTTCCTTAGAAATAATTACCGTTATCCTCTTCATGCTAAAATTTTTAATTTTTTTTTTTGCTGGATGTATTTTTTTTAAGTAGGAGTTTTATTGTTTTAACACTCCTTTTTAATTTAATTTTAAATCATCCTGTCATACCTATAAATGTTCATGTATAGCATAATTTTAAAGGCTTGAATAATATTCTAGTATATGGATGCATCTTAATTTTCTGTGTTTAAACATGTAGGTTATTTTTAAAAATTATTGTACATTTTTTATAAATATAAAATATAAAAATTATTGTACATTTTTTATAAATATCTCCATGCCCATATTATCTTTACAGTAAATCTTTAGAATTGGACTTGCTATGTTAAAAACTTAGGCACATTTTCAAAACTCTTTTCATGACTCCTTTTACTTTACCTCTCTGTACCATTTTATATTCCACTCACTATTGACTCCTTTTCCTTTTATTAACTTGTTCATTCAAAAAATATTTATTGAGTTCCAGTTAAGTGCTGTAGTGCTGTCTGCTGTCTTTTTTTTTTCCCTTAAGGTTTTATTTATTTATTTTAGAGAGAGGGAACGTCCATGAACAGGGAGGATTGAGGGGGAGGGAGAGGGAGAGAGAGACAATCTCCAGCAAACTCCATGCTGAATGCAGAGCATGACAACAGGGCTTGATCCTAGCACCCTGACATCATGACACGAGCCAAAATTGAGTTGGATGCTTAATGGACTGAGCTACCCAGGAGCCCCTATCTACTGTTTTCTTGGGGATTCTGTGACTTTGTTCTCTTTTTATTTTTGGACTCTCTTTTCTCCTTTGTTTTTGCTGATTCTTTGTCCTCTTCCTCTATTTATCCTTTCAGTTAAATTCTCTTCTGGTATATGTCTTCAGTACATTGACCTTTTTCCCTCTGCAGTGGCTTCAGTTATCCCTTCTTTACTAACTAAAATCCTGTATCTATGTATCACTCCTTAAGCTTTCCCTTGATCATATGTCCAGATTTATTGAATGTTAGGTGTGCATAACATGCAAGGTCAGCCTATCCAAAAATTATATTCTATACTTGCAGAAGTCCAAACTAACTTCTAGTTTCAGGAGATCCCATAGCACTTTCTGAAATAGAGATGAATTTGGTACCTAGAGCAAGTGATTAGGCTCTTTACAGCCTCTGCCCATATAAGTTTATCGGCAAACTGATATTCCCCTTTATTCCTCTCCAGATATGGTTGTATATGCATCAGAAACTTTAATCTCCAGACTTGAAGGTATAGTTATTGTGTGTGTAATCCATGTCTTATTCCTGGTTTTGGTCAACAAGTAGGGAATTACGCATTGCATTTCTGCTAGCTAATTTGTATGTGGTGATCAGAAGCAAATATTTTGTGTTGGATTTTTTATTGTTTGTGTGTATCTTAGCCAATGCATTTCATTTCAGAGTTAATGAGTAACTTATGGAATTTATCATAATGCATACATTATGTTAGTAGAAATGAAATGTGTTGATTCCAAGGAAGAAATCCTAGGAAAAAGTGGTAGGATAGAGAGAAAGGGCTTGTGACTTCAGGCATGAGGTAAACAGAGTACATGGTTCAAATTTCTTCAAGTGAAGATGATAGCTAAGACTAAACTTCATAGAACCATTCTAGGTACCTTGGACAGTGCCCACTTGGTCATATTAATGATGTAATATTTGAAAGTGACATACTACAAAGTATGTATTAATTAAGAACACAGAATTATTCATGTGGTGAGACTTGGTTTGGATTATTAGCAAATTCTGGAGGAATCTGTCATGTTCAAGATACATTCGAAAACAAGCAAATGGATTAGTCTTACCACCATGAGATCATGACCTGAGATGAAATCAAGAGTCAGATGCTTAAGTGACTGAGCCACCCAGGGCCCCCACAGTACATTGCTATCTATTAAGAATGGTGACCAATTTGATTCTTAATGTTTAGCACAAAATCTTAGAAGTCTTAGAAGTCAGGTGACTTGATTAACAGTCTTTGCCTTGACGTTCTGAGTATACTTTGATTTTTTTCTCCCTCCCCAATAAGAATAGCTCCATTTTTGTAGGTAAGTAAATGTAGGTTTCCTGTTGTTAAGCCTAAATCCTTCGCCCAGGAGGAATTTTGTTTCAGGTTTCTTATATAAGCAAGATAAGATCATTTGGGATGCCAAATTGGCATTTAAATCTTTTTTTTTTTAACCCAAAACATTTTTCTGTATGACAAAAATCAAATCATACTGAATTTCATTACATTAGAGATAAAATTTAATAAGGTAAAAGAAGTTAAAAAAACAATTTAGAGCTTAGAAAACAAATATATTTGTTTTTGTTTTATCTGTTTGAGCAAAAGTGAAGGACTAAGGGTCCAGATTCTGTGTGACTTAAATTTACTTTGCACTTGCAGCACAGAATCTATATTTATCTTTCTTGGCAGAGCAGCTTGAAAAGATACTAGTTTATGGTCTCTGTCACATCTACCAAACACTATTTTTTATTTATTTTTATTACAGTAATAAAGGTATAGGGCGCCTGGTTGGCTCAGTCAGTTAAATTTCTGCCTTCAGCTCAGGTCATGATCTTTGGGTCCTGGGATTGAGTCTCCCATCAGGCTCTCTCTTCCTCCCCCTTGCTCGATCCCTCTCTCTAGTAGATGAATAGAATCTTTAAATAAAATGAAGTAGTAAAAGTATACAGTTTAAAAAGCCAAATAATATGGGGAAAGCATTTAAGAATGAAGAGTAATACTCTCCCCATCCATCTCTACTCCCAAGTCCAGTCCTCAGAGGTTGTCACTTTTGTCTCCTTGAATTGGTTTTTCCTGTCATTTATCTCCAGATTTTTGAGTCACATGTTTATACTGTGTTTTGACTTTTAAAGATTTTATTTATTTATTTGTCAGAGAGCACAAGCAGGCAGAGTGGCAGGCAGAGGCAGAGAGAGAAGCAGGCTTGCTGCTCAGCGAGGAGCCAGCTGTAGGACTCGATCCCAGGGTCCTGGGATCATGACCTGGGACAAAGTCAGCGGCTTAACCGACTGAACCATCAAGGCATCTCTTTGTTTTGATTTTTAAACTTTAGATTTTATTTTATCTTTAGAGATTTAGAAGCTTAGGATTTAGATGTCCTCTGCTCTCCCTCTCTCCCTGCTCTATAGTTTTATCACAAACCTGATTAAGTCACTATTAAAAGCTTACATTTTTATGTCGGTGTAAATATTATTTCTTTATAGGCCAAATAGTATACTATGACTATATTTCATTTTTACTAGTAGTTTATTTTTCCTGAAGTTAATAATTACATGATTTTACACTTGCTTCATTTTTTTATATATCTACTAATGTATGCCTAGACTATCATTAAAAAATATACTCCTGCCTCTATCATAACACAGCCTAGTACTTACGTAGTTCTCATTATGTCCTCGGTACTATACTGGTTTCACATTTAAACACTTAATTTCAGAACGGCCCTGTGAAATAGGTACTCTTATCTCCCATTTTTATAAATGACTCAACTGAGCTATAGAAAAGTTAAGCCATTTGCTTAAGGTGACACAGCAAGTAATTAGTGAAACTGGTATTGAACCCAGATAGTCTGGTTCCAGAGAATGTAATACCTGACCCATACATAGTAGTGCTTTATAATATAAATGTCAAGATGCCTTACAGTCATTATTTTCCAGTTATGCTTTTATAGTCCCAAAGTTTTCACATTCTTGAGGGCAGGGACCATGTCCTGTTCATGTTTGTGGAAACATATAATAAGCTAAAGGACATCAGGTAACAACATATCAGCTTTTTTCCTTGTATCACATCCCTTTGCTTCATTTTGTACCGGAGGATCTTTTAGCCCTATGTGTCAGCCCTCTGAAATTTCCCTTCATCATTCAAGGACCACTTTTAATTTCTCTTCTGAGCTGGATCCTCTTTTACATAGGATCCAATTTCCTGTTTCTTAGTTTACTCCTTGTTTTGATGGAGGCATTTTCTTAGTAAGAAAGGATGGTGTGGAAGTTTTTCAAGACTGGTAAGGGATGGAAACTTCCATAATATAACTGGAAGAGTTATAAAACAAATGGGGAGTTGTAAATGATTGAGTGAGCTGGAAAAACTAAAACCCAAGGTGACAAGGGGAGGCCCATAAGCAACTTTTTGTGTCACAACATTTTAGAAGTATTAGGAATCAGAGGAACCAAAGTCGATATAGATGGAAGTAGAGCAATAGGTGAAAGTCCAAGACTTTCAATAGTCGTATTGAAATTAAAAGATCCAGATATGCCCTCACATTCCTTCTGCTCCTACCCCATTCTTTCCTTCTTTTAGTGGAACACTGGAGGTTTACCTTCTGGAAATCATGAGTCAGAGGCAGTTAGTGTGGCTGAGAGAAAAGGGTATTGGCACTGAAAAGGGTTAACTGTTACTCTCTGCCAGTTCAAGAGCTATTATTCTACTATTCCTGTCTTATTCCAGTTATCTCTATTCTATTATTCCTCTGCTCCCCAAATTTGTTTCTTAACATTAATAAGACATCTTTCTTCCATTTTCCTACTTTTCCCTGTGTCTAGTAGTAATATATCTCAAGATGTTTCTGTAAAATATAACAATGTCAAGTATTTACAGCATTGCTTACTGTGTGTCAGGTATGATTCTAAGCACTTTAAATATTTCATCATTTAAACCTCAGAGCGTTAAAGCTCCAAACAATAGTGATAGCAGTAAATGCTCTTTACTTGTGCAAAATAATTTCCCTCCCACAAACAAAAATGCCCTCACCATCTTCCCTGACAGGGAGATCTAGAGTCTTTTTAATGTTAGCATAAATCTCTAGGTGATTTTCATTCTTTGTTAATTCAATTACAGTAACTTATTCATATCCTTTTGCCTGTAGACTAAATGACAAGTCAACATCCTTTGTAAAATAGGAGGTAAACAAAATCAAGAACAGGAAATTGGTTAATACCTAAGTGTTTGCTTAAACCAGAGCAAGGTTGAAAATATGGTTAGCTACTATAATCCTCATCTCTACAAGTGGATATAAGGCTCTGGTTGATATTTATAACTTCTTTACCCAATTACTTCATTCTGTTTCCCCTTGATACCCAACCGGCCCCAGCTGCTTAGGATTTTTAATATAGTAGGACATTCCAGAGCTTGCTTGTGGTTCTTGAACCCTTAATGGTATTATCTGTATGGAGCTGCATAGTCTAACTTAACTTTTATTACTAGGTATGGCGATTAGGTAGTACAGAGTATTCACTGGCCACTACACTTGACTTTCCTGTGTCTTTATTAGACAGTAGTGGGGTTTGTTTGTTTATTTTTATGATCATGGTCAATCCCTCTAGGCTACAAAGGTACTTTCTTTTGCTTATTGGCCCAGGGTTTTGAGGAGCCTCAGAAGGTTAGAGGAATGTTGTGGCAGAAGTATAGAAGTATTCTTTTTTGGAATAATATCTGAAAACTACAGTGCTCCACCCCCATGCTGCATCCTGCAGAATTGAGGGGTGAGAAAACCATAGAAAATGATCATTTCTATGTCTACCCCTTAGCTCCTAGACCCATATTATAGTTATGAGAGAAACAGCACCATATATTGGTTGGTAGTTCAGAGTATCTTGTAGGACAGCACTTCAGTATTATAGGGTATTATGTCCTAGTTGAGGCCATACTGAGTTTTCAGTGTGCCATTCCACCACTATCCAAGATGAGCTACTTCAGGGAGGGAAGGGTACATTATAAAACTAGAGAATATTGCGGATGTTTACTCAATGCTTCTTTTGTTGTTAAATTGGTTTCTTGGTCAGAAGTCATGTTTATGAATACCATGACTTTCAGTAAGGCATCAGTAAGTTGGTGAGATCATATTTGGTAGAGAACCATGGTAGTGATGGATGTCAAATTTCATATAAGGTGGAAGAAGACATTTAATGTATTTAACCTGCCACAAGGTAGCTGGTTGATCTCTCCAAATTGTGTGCTACATTTTGGGTCCAGTGTTGGTCTCTCTCTACTGCAATTTGGGCACTCAGTGAAACCTAGCTAGATCGTCTGTGATGAGACAATTCATGTCATTCAAATCATGGATGATTCCCTATGAAGGTTTAGCTGTTGTTCTAAATTAAGTCATGACATTTATAAAACAATACTTTTGACCAAGAAACAACAAAAGAAGCACTGAGCAAACATCCACAATATTCACTAGTTTTATAATGTACCCTTCCCTCCCTGAAGTAGCTAATCCTAAATAGTGGTGGAATGGCATGTTGAAAACTCAGTATGGCATCGTGTGGGAGGGACATGGTACCTTGCAATACTGAGGTGCTGTCTTACAGGGTACTCTGAACCAACAGCAAATATATGGTGTTTTTTTTAGGCATTGGGCATTATATTATTTTCTAAAACAATGTTTTATATGTGTATAACTCCTCCACCAAGTGCAAGTCATATTTATAAGAAGATTAAACTGGCCCTGAGAACATAAGTGTTGTATGAATATGTGGCGCACACATTCATGACACTACCTATGAGTCCTGGGAAGCTTTCTCTAACTAGATGACCAGGGAGGATGAAAGAACTAAATCAGTACTGCATATGTTACTACCTGCTAGAATTGGCCTACTATAGTTTAATAGCTTTTCAGAGGAGAAATTTTGAAGTAGCAGATCTGCTTATTTATTTTGTCTAGGAGATTTGACTTTAGATATTGATTTATAAACTTATGAAACATGCCTAATGGCTGTTCTGGATTGTCAGGGACTCAGGGTAAAAAAAAAAAAAAAGAAAAGAAAAGATTGGAAGATTCATTTAAGAAGACTGAAGTTGTAGAAATAGAAGTTGTATGTAGATGGTCTTCTGAGAATATATCCAGACTAAGGTATTTTTGACTCATGTCAATGCCCTTGAAGGGGATCTCTCCTATAAACGAGGTGAAATAATTCCTTTTGTTGATGGGTCAGCCTCTTATAACTACGCTAGTGCTTACTTAAATGGGTTATGAACCAAGTAGCCATGATGGATGAGGCTGGAGATTATCTTCATCAAACAAGAATATTTATTTAAAAAAGAGAACATAAATTTACTTTGAAATCATGGGAGACCTTGTGTAAATCTTGTATTGCCTGTTGCCAGAAGCTTTATGTAGTATCTTATCAACCATTGAGACTTTGACCAACACTGAATGCTAGATTAAATGCTCAAGTGATAGATTTTCCTGACTTGAAGGCTGCCTGAGTTTTAGATCTTAGTTTAGCCGTTGGGTCATGTAAAGTTTATAGGTAAGGGTTACTTGATAAGTAGTTCAGAACAGCACACTCAAATGTCGTAGATCTTGCTTCCAAAATTCAGAGGCTAAAATCATGCATTATGTTACTTTCTTAGTGGTAAATAATATAAAATATAATAATACACTATGCACATTGTGTGTGATCTAGGCCATTAGAACTCAAACTTCATGGAGTTGGCACACCTCTCAATGTGTTTTATATTTTTAATGGCTTTTTATTTTCCTAATGTTTTATTTAAATTACGTTTAGCTAACATACAGTACAATGCTGATTTCAGGAGTAGAATTCAGTGATTCATCTCTTACATACAATACCCAGTGCTCATGATATCAAGTGCCCTCTTTAACACCCATCACCCATCCAGCCCATCCCCCACCCAACTTTCTCTATCACCTCTTAGTTTGTTTTCCTTCTTTAAGAGTTTCTTATGCTTGGGGTGCCTGGGTAGTTCAGTGGTTAAGCATCTGACTCTTAGTTTCAGTTCAGGTCATGATTTCAGGGTGGTAGGGTTAGGCCCTGGTCGGGCCCTGGATGGTACCCTGGATGGAGTTCCAAGCCCACGTTCATCATGGAGTCTGCTCGAGATTCCCTTTTTCTCCCCCACTCCCTCTGCACCTTAATCCACTCATGCATGCTCCACCACCCCAAATAAATGAATGAATGAATGAATGAATGGATGATTGAATAAAATGAAATCTTAAAAAAAGAAAGAATCTCTTATAGTTTGTTTTCTCCCCTTTCTCTCTCTTTCCCTCTCTCTTTTTTATCCCCTCCCACATGTTCATCTGTTTTGCAAACCTCTCAATTTGTATGGATCTTTATTCTCTAGTGCACCGTTTGTTTTTTTTTTTAATTTCTTTTCAGAGTAACAGAATTCATTGTTTTTTGCACCACACCCAGTGCTCCATGCAATATGTGCCCTCCTTAATACCCACCACCTGGTTCCCCCAACCTCCCACCCCCCCACCCCTTCAAAACCCTCAGATTGTTTTTCAGAGTCCATAGTCTCTCATGGTTCACCTCCCCTTCCAATTTTCCTCAACTCCCTTCTCCTCTCCATCTCCCTATGTCCTCCTTGTTATTTATTATGCTCCACAAATAAGTGAAACCATATGATAATTGACGCTCTCTGCTTGACTCTTCTAGTCCTGTCCATGTTGCTACAAAAGTTGGGTATTCATCCTTTCTGATGGAGGCATAATACTCCATAGTGTATATGGACCACATCTTCCTTATCCATTCATCTGTTGAAGGGCATCTTGGTTCTTTCCACAGTTTGGCGAATGTGGCCATTGCTGCTATTGGGGTACAGATGGCCCTTCTTTTCACTACATCTGTATCTTTGGGGTAAATACCCAGTAGTGCAATTACAGGGTCATAGGGAAGCTCTATTTTTAATTTCTTGAGGAATCTCCACACTGTTCTCCAAAGTGGCTCCACCAACTTGCATTCCCACCAAGAGTGTAAGAGGGTTCCCCTTTCTCCACCTCCTCTCCAACACATGTTGTTCCTGTCTTGCTAATTTTGGCCATTCTAACTGGTGTAGGTGGTATCTCAATGTGGTTTTAATTTGAATCTCCATGATAGCTTGTCAGGATGAACATGTTTTCATGTGTTTGATAGCCATTTGCATGTCTTCATTGGAGAAGTGTCTGTTCATATCTTCTGCCCATTTTTTGATATGATTATCTGTTTTGTGTGTGTTGAGTTTGAGAAGTTCTTTATGGATCCTGGATATCAACCTTTTGTCTGTACCTTCATTTACAAATATTTTCTCCCATTCCGTGGGTTGCCTCTTTGTTTTGTTGACTGTTTCCTTTGCTGTGCAGAAACTGTTGATCTTGATGAAGTCCCAAAAGTCCATTTTCCCTTTTGTTTCCTTTGCCTTTGGAGACATATCTTGGAAGAAGTTGCTGTAGCTGATATCGAAGAGGTTACTGCCTATGTTCTCCTCTAGAATTCTCATGGATTCTTGTCTCACATTGAGGTCCTTTATCCATTTTGAGTTTATCTTTGTGTACGGTGTAAGAGAATGGTCGAGTTCCATTCTTCTACATATAGCTGTCCAATTTTCCCAGCACCATTTTTTGAAGAGACTGTCTTTTTTCCCACTGTATATTTTTTCCTGCTTTGTCAAAGATGATTTGAACTTAGAGTTGAGGGTCCATATTTGGTCTCTCTACTCTGTTCCACTGGTCTATGTGTCTGTTTTTATGCCAGTACCATGCTGTCTTGGTGATCACAGCTTTGAAGTAAAGCTTGAAATCAGGTTAACATGATGCTGCCAGTTTTATTTTTGGTTTTTCAACATGTCCTTAGCAATTTGAGGTCCCTTCTGATTCCAAACAAATTTTAGGATTATTTGCTCCAGCTCTTTGAAAAATACGAGTGGAGTTTTGATCGGAATGGCATCAAAAGTATAGATTGCTCTAGGCAGTATAGACATTTTAACAATGCTTATTCTTCTGATCCAAGAGCGTGGAATGGTCTTCCATCTTTTTGTGTCTTCTTCGGTTTCTTTCATGAGTGTTCTGTAGTTCCTCGAGTAGAGATCCTTTACCTCTTTGATTAGGTTTATTCCCAGGTATTTTATGGTTCTTGGTGCTACAGTAAATGGAATCAGTTCTCTAATTTCCCTTTCTGTATTTTTATTGTTAGTGTATAAGAAAGCCACTGACTTCTATACATTGACTTTGTATCCTGCCACATTACTGAATTGCTGTTTGAGTTCTGGTAGTTTAGGGGTGGAGTCTTTTGGGTTTTCCATATAAAGTATCATGTCATCTGTGAAGAGAGAGAGTTTGACTTCTTCATTGCCAATTAAATACCTTTTATTTCTCTTTGTTTTCTAATTGCTGTTGCTAGGACTTCTAATACTATGTTTAACAAGAGTGATGAGAGTGGGCATCCTTGTCGTGTTCTTGATCTCAATGGGAAGTCTGCAAGCTTTTCCCCATTGAGTATGATATTTGCTGTGGGTCTTTCACAGAAAGATTTTATGAATGTTTCCTCTATCCCTATACTTTGAAGCATTTTAATCAGGAACAGATGTTGGATTTTGTCAAATGCTTTTTCTGCATCAATTGAGAGTACCATGTGGTTCTTCTTTCTTCTCTTACTGATTTGTTCTATCACATTAATTGACTTGCGAATGTTGAACCATCCTTGTAACCCAGGGATGAATCCCACCTGGTCATGGTGGATAATCTTTTTAATGTGCTCTTGGAACCTGTTTGCTAGGATTTTGTTGAGAATCTTAGCATGCATATTCATCAGGGATATTGGTCTGAAATTCTCCTTTTTGGTGGGGTCTTTGCCTGGTTTGGGGATCAGGGTAATGCTGGCTTCATAGAAAGAGTCTGGAAGTTTTCCTTCTGCTTCAATTTTTTGAAACAGCTTCAGGAGAATAGGTGTTATTTCTTCTTTGAAAGTTTGGTAGAGTTCCCCAGGGAATCCGTCAGGTCCTGGGCTCTTGTTTTTTGGAAGGTTTTTGATCACTGCTTCAATCTCGTTACTAGATATTGGTCTATTCAGGTTGTCAATTTCTTCCTGGTTCAAGTTTGGGAGTTTATAGTTTTCCAGGAATGCATCCATTTCATCTGGGTTGCTTAACTTATTGGCATGTAATTATTGATAGTAACGTCTTATGATTGTTTATACTTCCTTGGTGTTAGTTGTGATCTCTCCCTTTTCATTCATAATTTTATGTATTTGAGCTTTCTCTCTTTTCTTTTGGATTAGTGTGGCCAATGGTTTATCGATCTTATTGATTCTTTCAAAAAAACCAGCTTCTCGTTTCATTGATACGTTCTACTGTATCTCTAATTTCTACCTCATTGATCTCTGCTCTAATCTTGATTATTTCCCTTCTTATGTGTGGAGTTGGTTTAATTTGTTGATGATTCTCCAGTTCTTTAAGGTGTAGAGACAGCTGGTGTATTCTGGATTTTTGAATTTTTTTGAGGGAGACTTGGATGGCTATGTATTTCCCCTTAAGACCCCCTTTGCTGTATCTCATAGGTTTTGGACGGAAGTGTTTTCATTCTCATTGGTTTCCATGAATTGTTTCAGTTCTTCTTTGATCTCCTGGGTGATCCAAGCATTCTTAAGCAAGGTGGTCTTTAGCTTCCAGGTGTTTGAGTTCCTTTGAAACTTTTCCTTGTGATTGAGCTCCAGTTTCAAAGCACTGTGATCTGAGAATATGCAGGGAATAATCTCAGTCTTTTGGTATCGGTTGAGTCCTGATTTGTGTGACCCAGTACGTGGTTTATTCTGGAGAAGGTTCCATGTGCACTTGAGAAGAATGAGTGTTCTGTTGTTTTATGGTGGAATGTTCTGTATTTGTCTATGAGGTCCATCTGGTCCAATGTGTCATTCAATGCTCTTATTTCTTTATTGATTTTCTGCTTGGATGATCTGTCTTTTACTGAGAGAGGTGTGTTAAGATTTCCTACTATTAATGTATTCATATCAATATGACTCTTTATCTTGATTAATAGTTTTCTTATGTAATTGGCTGCTCCCATACTGGGGGCATAGATATTTACAATTGTTAGATCATCTTGGTGGATAATCCCTTTAAGAATTATGTAATGTCCTTCTGTATCTCTGACTACAGTCTTTAGTTTAAAATCTAATTTATCTGATATGAGAATTGCTACCCCCGCCTTCTTTTGAGGCCCATTGGCATGAAAGATGCTTCTCCATCCCTTCACTTTCAGTCTGGGTGTATCCTTTGGTTTGAAATGGGTCTTTTGTAGACAACATATGGATGGGTCCTGTCATTTTATCCAATCTACAACCCTATGTCGTTTTATGGGCACATTTAGGCCATTTACATTGAGAGTGATTATTAATAGATACGTTTTTATTGACATCGTGTTACCTTTGAAGTCTTTCTTTCTGTAGATTGTCTCTATATTTCTGTTCAATGATATTCTTGGGATTTATCCTCTTTTATAGAACCTCCCTTAATATTTTCTGCAGTGTTGGCTTGGTGGTTGTGTACTCTTTTAAGCCTTGCTGGTCTTGGAAACTCTTTATCTCTCCATCCATTTTGAATGTCAGTCTTGTTGGATGAAATATTCTTGGCTGCATGTTCTTCTCATTTAGTGCTCTGAATATATCTTGCCAGCCCTTTCTGGCTTGCCAGGTTTCTGTAGACAGGTCTGACGTTATTCTGATGGGCTTTCCTCTGTACGTAAGAAGCTTCTTTGTCCTAGCTGACTTCAAGAGGGTCTGTCTACAATTATAATTCCTCATTCTTAGTATCAGGTGTCTCAAGGACTTTCGAGAATCTATAATCTTGGGGGGAAACTGTTCTGCCTCTAGTACATGAATGCTGGTTCCATTTGTGAGTTGGGAAAATTTTCATAGAAAACTTGTTCCACTATATCTTCTAGACTTCTTTCTTTCTCCTCTCTTTCAGGGATTCCAATAATTCTGACGTTGAGTTGTTTCATGGCATCATTTATATCCCTGATTCTGTTTTTGTGGTTTCTAAGCTGTTTGTTCCAGGCTTCCTCCTGATCCTTTCTCTCTATCTGTTTGTCCTCTAGATTACTAATTCTATCTTCTGTCTCTTTTAGAGAATTTAGATTATATTGGAACTCATTGAGAGCATTGTGAACATCATCCCTGGTGGCTTTCAGTTCTGCCCTAACATTTTGAACATCATCCCTGGTGGCTTTCAGTTCTGCCCTAATCAATTCCATTTGGTCATCCATGGCTTTCTCCAACCTAGCTATTGCCTTGATAATTGTTAGCCTGAATTCCCTTTCCGACATATTGTCTAGCCATTAGCTCTGTTGTAGAAGGCCCATCCTCTGATTTTTCTTCTGTTGGGCATTCCTCCGCCTCATCATTTTGGTGAAAGATGACTGAATGGATGTAGCTGGATGTATCGACCGTGGTGCAGTCAAGGTGTGCCCTGGAATGCTTCTGAGCAATTAGGAGTCCCCACCCAAACGAGAGAAAAAAGGAAAAAAAAATAGAGAGAGACAGGAAAAAAGGGAAGATAAAAGAGAAGGCTCAGCCCAAATGGGCCCCGAGGTAAGATTTATAAAGTATACAAACAAAAAAGACAAACAAAAAGACTGATAAAATATATAACAAGAGAATATATATATATATATATATATATAGAGAGAGAGAGAGAGAGAGAGTATATATATATATATATATAGAAGCAAAACAAAAATGAACCTCGTCAAAAAGACCCAAAGTATAAGATTTATATACTATCAGGACAAACACAAATACACAGAAACACTGGCAGAAGAAAAAGATGGGAGAGTGGTTATAAATTCTCAGTGTGGGCGAGGAAGGTTATTTTGATTCTTCCTGGATATATCTTGATATCTTTGTGAAAGGACTCAACTTACCTAAGATAAAGGGGGATTAAAAATTGGTTTACCTATAGGGGTAGCCTTGATTTGGGAAAGGGGATTACCTTGAAGTTTAACTCTATATGAATATTTAAAAATAAAAATTAAAAAGAAACTAAACTAAACTAAAATTTTAAAAAATTAAAAACTAGAAAAACAAAAGAAAAACACAGGTATATGTATCAAAAAGTTTAGGTTAAAAGGTTATTATCGAATTTGATGTACTGGACATCTCACTGCGATGGTAAATAGGTTAAAAAATTATCTATATAAAAAATTTTTAAAAATGAACCAGAATAGTGGGACCGAATTAAAAATAAAAGTTGTATCTATTAATTAGTGGTGGTGGTTCTCTTGTCCGCTCCCCCCACCCCCATAGGCTTTCTGGGGAAGGGGCCTACCAGGTGGGTTTTCAGGCAGTCTGCCCCCATCAAGGGGGTGGGCTCTGAGGAAACCGGTTTTTCAGGCTTTTGTTCTCTGCAGGTTTTTAATGTTTGTTCTTTTGTTTTCTCTCTCCTTGACAGCTTTTGATGGTTTGGGGAGGTTTAGAGGAAAGCAAACTGTACCCAGACCTGCCTCTCAGAGAGAAGCCTTAGTCTGTTCCCCTCTGGGTGCTCCAAAGCACATAAGTTCGCCCTTGGCCGCTGGCGGAGCATGTTTCGAGTTGTGGTCCCTGGGGACACAGGAACTCCTGCTTGTACCCAAAACCACGACAGCAGTGGCTGTCTGGGCAGCTCCTGACCGCCAGAGAGGTTCCAGGCAGTGATTGCACACTGAGATTTTCCTGCTGGCCTGGGCTGGGAGTGCATGGACTTTCCGGGTCTGAGAGTGCTGGGGTGGCACCTGCATGTGCCTCTCTCAGGGGGACGTGTTGGGTGCGACTCATGCTCTGTTAGCACGGCACAGTGCACACATGGGGAGTGCAAAAAGGCTGTGTTTCTGCCAGCTGGCGAGCCTCCCAGCCCCTCATGGGGGCTGCACCCCACATGCTCTCAGACGCGCTCGCAGCTCAGGGACCAAGACCTTTGCTGCACTCTCTTTGGCTCAGCGCCAGGGGTGGCTGTCCTGGGTCTGGGGACTTAAGCCCCTGTCCCTAACTGCCCCGATTTCCACAATCCCCCCCGCCCCCTCCGTGATCCTTTGCTCTTTTTGAGTGCTTTCAACCAGACTCCAAGTTAATGCTGGTCCCCAGTCACAGGGCATTCTCCTATTGGGGTATTTCTTTCCAATGGGTCGCCTCAGGTGGCTCCTTCCCCCTTTGGTTAATTTTTGGATATCAGTCCGACGTTCCCACTCCACTTTACCTGCCCACTGGCGTCTTCTGCCCCCGTAGAGATCCAGATGTGTATAATTCTGATCTCAGGCTGATTTCATGGGTGATCGGAGTTCTTTGGTAGGTAATCAGCTCACTTTAGGGTACAGGTTGAAACGGTGCCTCCTTCTACTTCCCCTCCATCTTGTCTCCCCTCTAGCACACCTATGTTTTAATAAAACGTCTAGAGTACCATCTACTTCCTTCCCACTGAGAGAGGTCCAGTTAACATTATATCAGTGGTTTTTCTGATGACCTGATGGATGGTAGGACAATCAAGGACATCTTGGACTAAATTTTTATAAAATGATACAGTTGTATTATTGCTGTCCTTGTCGGTGAAAGCAGATTGCTTCTGGTGTTCACATTGGACAAATCAGCATTGTCTTATCATTTGTAGAAGGTTTTTTAATTCATTCTTGTAAAGAAACTTTATCTTGGTGTCTTTTGTTACATATAATGAACACACACTAAGGGTTAGGGAAACACAAGAACATTGGGCAGATTGAACAATGCTTCCAATTTCTGATGTGTATGGAAAGTTTCACTTTCACTGAGGCTCATAGTCAATATTTAGTATTTCAGAGTATTTTGATCTCAGCAATAAAAACATGGTTGGCTTTCCATGGTTATGAGAAGATTGGGAAAATCCTGAGACTCTCTATCAATATTTTATATAGATTTTTTTTTTCCAAATGCAGTTTGTAAATTGTAGCCATTTTATTTGAGTAATGTATTTTAGTGATGTCTGTATTTCTTAACAGAAAATTTAATTCAGTTATTATATCTTCTCTTCCCTGTGGCAGTAAGATTTCAATGGATTATTTATCTAGAGATAATGCTTATGTGCAGCATTAAACGTCTAGTAGAGATAGGGATTTAGCCATCAGTGCCTGAGATGAGGTGAGGAAGCTGGATTATTGGATGTCAGGTTATTAGATGTCATCAATAAACTTGACTCAAATGAGGTAATAGAGTTGCCTAAATATTGCTACAGGTATCCAGATGCTTTCACAAGGTTACTAAAAGCGCCTGAAGCCCTTACCACCTTAGTCATTTGTCATGCCTCCAAAAGCTTGGCTATGGATGAATTCTTTTATATCTTCACCACCTTCAAACTGCAACCTCATAGCCCCTTCGGTGCTAGACTGTGTGGGCTCATGGGAGCCATAAGACTATAATAGCATGGGTAATATTGCTTAGTATTACATGAAATTGGGAATAAAGGAACATTTAAGGTCTTTGACTGTTGTCTTCTTTTGATGTACAGAAACTTATTTCAATAAAAGTAACCTAATGGTGCCTAACTTAAGGTTTGTGTCTGGGGTAGGAAAACTTGATCCACTTATAACTGTATCCTGCGAGAGACAGACATGTATATAAATATATATACTGTTCTGAAATTTGCCCATGGTACTTACTGTTTTTATATCAGTTATTTATTTTATTTTGTTTTATTTTATTTTTAAAGATTTTATTTATTTATTTGACAGACAGAGATCACAAGTAGGCAGAGAGGCAGACAGAGAGAGGAGGGGAAGCAGGCTCCCTGCTGAGCAGAGAGCCTGATGCGGGGCCCGATCCCAGGACCCTGGGATCATGACCTGAGACGAAGGCAGAGGCTTTAACCCACTGAGCCACCCAGGTGCCCCTTTATATAAGTTATTACTTTAAATTATTTTCAGTTCTTTTTCTCTGTTCATAAAAAAACTGGAAATATTCCACTAAAAATTTATCCAGTTTACCTATGAATTTGGATTTACCTTGACTAATTGCTGACTTTATTTGGAATGCTTCTGGATATAACCAGCTTGTTTTATATGTGAAATAAAGAGATTTTTTTCATAGCTTCTGGAAATTGGGATTGAGACCAACAAAAATTAAACTTGACAGTTTGTTTATACCTGTACATATTTACAGTTTGAGACATGTTTTCCTGATCATTCTTCTAGGTTAGTGGATGTAAAATAATCAATATACTATTCACTTTGTAAACTTAGCTTTAATATCATTAGGCTAAAAAAATTTGTTAAATTCATGTCTATACTTTTTTTTTTTTTTTTTTTTTAAGATTTCATTTATTTATTTGACAGATCACATGTAGGTAGAGAGGCAGGCAGAGAGAGGGGGGAAGCAGGCTCCCTGTTGAGCAGAGAGCCTGATGCAGGGCTCAATTCCAGGACCCTGAGATTATGACCTGAGCCGAAGGCAGAGGCTTAGCCCACTGAGCCACCCAGGTGTCCCCATGTTTATACTTCTTATGGTTCTAATGATTTACTTTTTCCATTACCCACCTAGAATAATATTTAAGATTTTTTCTGAAATATTAAAAATATAAATATCACATAAAATATAAACCTATAACTTAACAAATTGTTGTGAAATAAATGCCACATAATTCCCATTGAGTAAACATGTTCAAGAGAATTTATTAGCACTATGGATTTTGTTTGATCATAAGTCCCTTCATTCCCCCAACGGTACGCACTATTCTGACTTTCATGGCTAAATTTACTTCTTTGGTTTACTTTATATTTTTTCAGCATAGGCAAGTATTCCTAAACAATATATTTTAATTTTGCTGTGTTTGGAGCTTTGTATTAATGATAGTGTAGACTACATATTCTATCATGTCTGACCTTTTCTGTGTAGCATTTTTTTCTAAGATTAATGTTGCATTTATTTCAGTTAATTTATTTTCATTGCTGCATAATCCATTGTATGAATCTATTATGTTTTTTTAATATATCATCTTGTTGGTAGGTATTTGGGTTATTTTCAGCTTTCAACTTTGGGTTATTATAAGCAACTCTGTTACATTTGAAATGTCAGCTACATATTTATTTGTATACATACGTGCATAATTTTTCATTGTGTTATGAAACAGGTATCTGTTTCTGAATTTCCTATTGTCAATCGGATTGGTTTCATTCTTGTATAAATAGCACATTATTTTAATTAGTATAGCTTCATAATAAATTACAATAACAGAGGAATTCTTTCCACTTTATTCTTTTCAAAAAAGTCTTGGCTACTTTTCCTTTTTTTAAATTCCATATAATTTTTAAAAATGATTTTATTTATTAATTTTAGAGAGAGAGCACAAGAGCAAGCAGGGGGAGGGGTAGAAGGGGAGGGAAAGAATATCAAGCAGACTCTGTGCTGAGCTCAGAGCCCAGTAGTGCAGGGCTTGATCTTACAACACTGAGATCATGACCTGAGCCAAAATCAAGAGTTGGATGCTTAACTGACTGAGCTACCTAGGTGCCCCACCATATAAATTTTATAATCAGTCTGTCACACAAACCAGCCCACTGAGATTTTAATTATCATTGGAGTGAATTCTAGAGATCGGTAATGAGTTAATTGACATCTTTATAATACTGAGTTCTCTAATATGTAAACATGGTATATATCTATTTAGTTTAAGTGTTCTTTAGTTACTCTCATTAAAATGTTCTTTTTTTCCAAGAGGTTTTCTATTTCTTTTGTGAATTTAATATTTATAGCCTAATATTATATTCCTCAGTATGTACTACAGTTTGTGGCAGTTACTACAGTCTGTGGTTAAGAACGTGGACTCTGGAACCACATTACCAGATTAATCTTAGATAAAATTTGTAACCTTTCTATGATTTTATTTCATCATATGAAAATGGATAGGGTGACAAACTTCCCAACAGAGTTGTGAGACTAAATATGTCATGTCTCTCCTAAATGTAGAACATGGTAAACAACTGCTAAAGAGTCTGAGATTTAATGTATATACAAATCATTCATCATCCTCTTTTAAAAAATTTTCTTTTAGATTATTAGTGGAGGCATTTTATTTAGGCATAATATTTAATATTCTAATCCAGGTAGGTGCTATGTCTAGTGAAATTTTTTACATTATTTAGTGATAGATTTTAGCTCTCTACATACAGGACCTATGCATTTCTTATTGGTATCTTCTGTGTTATTATTTTTGCTATTATTAACACAGTTTATTTTTCCACAGTAATGTTTTAATTGGTTATTACTGGAGTGTTATATACAAATTATTTTTTGTATTTTATTACTGGTTACCCTCATAATTTTCATATTCATATATCTCATACACACACACACACACACACACACACACACACACACTTTTTTCCTCTTGTTTCTAATTATTTTCTCCATATCAATCAAATGGGACATCATACTTTTAGTTGCTTAGATATGAATCTTGGAGTTTTCTCCTATTTGTCTATAATGTTTTACCGGAAACTTTGTGGCTTGAAACAATACACATTTATTATCCCAGTTTCTGTTGAGGTACACCTTAGCTGGGTTCTCTACAGTTTCATAAAGCTACAATCAAGGTGTCAATGGGCTGTGGTCTCATGTGAAGCTCCATTAGGGAAGGTTCTGTTTTCAAACTGACACAGATTGTTGGTGGGATTTAGTTCCTCATGGTTTTAGGACTGAGAGTTTTGGTATTTTGCTGCCTAGATGCTAGAGGCCTCTGCAGGTTGTCTGTTGAAGGCTGCTCTCAATCCAAGAAACCAACAGCAGTTCCTTGCTATGTATTTTTCGCCAAAATGGCTGCTTGCTTCTTCAGAGCCATCAGAGGAGAGAGACTCCAGCAAGAAGGATGCAGACTCTTATGTAATATAATCATATAATCATATCTGTTCTCTCCCCTTTAACATTCTCTGATTAAAGGCAAGTCATAGGTCCTGCCTACAATCAAGGGAATCATGAGTACAGGAGGGTAGGGACAACCCCGAGTGGTCACCATAGAGCTATTATTCTGAATAATAGATTCTTTACTAACTAAACCCTATTTTAGGCCACTATATTATTGCTATAAGCTTATTGCTATAGCTTTTTAAAATTGCTGTAGCTCTTTTGGTCCCTGCCTGATTTCAGCCCATTTTGTATACAGCAGCCAGAGTGATCCCATTTAAAAGACAAATCAGATCATTTCAATTCTGTACTCACAAGGTTTCTCTTATCAGGATAAAACCATACTCCAGTGGTTTCTCATGTTGTCAAAGAAAAATATGGAGTTATTAGAGTGGCATTAGGGAGTCCCGTGTGATCTGGACCCCTAATATTATTTGACATCATCTCCTAATACTTATCCCTTGTTTATTCCTCTTCAGCTATACTGGGCACCTCACTTCTCAAACATGCCCAACTTGCTCTCACCTTAGGTCCTTTGTTCAGGCTGTTTGTTCTACCAACAGAACATTTCCCTCCTCTGGCAGCTCCATGACTTGCTTCCTCATTTCTTCCAGGTCTTTAAAGTGTGTCACCTTCTTGGCAAGGTCTTTTCTAACCACATTATTTAAAATTACAGTTACCCATCCCTATCACCCCCTTGTTAAAACTTTTTATTCACTTTCCTGCTGTAGTTGTAACCATGCTGTGTTTTGTTTAACCCTTTGTATTGTCTTCTCCTCCTCTGGTATTCTGCATTCTATAAGGACTGGGGTTTTGGACATTTATGTTCAATGATGTATCCTGGGTGCTTTCAGTAGTGGTTGGTATTTAGTAGGTATTTAACTAATATTTCTTAGAATGAAGTAAATTGAATTTTATGTCATGGAGGAGTGGTTTCCAAATAAACAGTTTTATTGTCTTCTAATAGTGAACATTATTGTCTCCTTCCAGATTATTTTTTTTTCCTTCTGTTGTTTTATTTGGCATAAACTTCTAGAAAATGTTAGTAATAGGCAATTTTGCCTTCCTCGTGACCTTAACGGGAATGCATTTCCTGTTTATGCTTTCAGCTGTTGCTCTGAGATAAATTTGTTTTTAAATCAAATTAAAGAAGTAACCTTTCTTAAATTTACTTAGAATTTCTTGGAGGGTAGGGAATAGAGAGTATATATTGAATCTTCAGTAGCTTTTAAGCATCTGGTCGGATGATTATATGGTTCTTTTCTATTACATATTGATGTTATGAATTACATCAAGATATGTTTTAATATTAAACTGTTCTTTTCTTCCTGGAATGAACTGTACATGGTCACAGTCTGCTATTCTTTTAATTCATTGCTGGACCAAATTGTTAAGCTTTACATGATTCCTGGTACTTGTAAGATCTTAAAAGTTCTGTATCATTTGTGAAGTTTTTATTTACTCATTCTCTAATGAGGAGAATTTGGTCTCATGTGTATTTGCTTTCAGAGTTGCTCCAGATCACCTTGGACCATCTGATGGTGCATCTAGATCTTATAGGCCCTTTCTTTGGGACATAAATCAGAGGACGTTGAGGGTCAGTTTCATTTCCTTTGACTGATTAGAGCCTAGAGAAAGCAGAAAGGCCACTAGGTCTCCCGATACCTTCATAACTTAAAGCCTTATTACTTAGTTGATCCTTCTATTTTTCTAACAAAATATCTATCCTCCTTTTTCTTGGAGCACCTTTGTATGTATCTCATGGTATTTATTTTTGGAGAGATGACAATTTTTTCATTATCAGCTGTTTGTAGAAGGGTCATGTTGAAGAAAAAACAGGGTCATATTTCCAGTTAGCTAGAATTTTTCTATAGGCCTAAGCTTTGGGTGTGTGTATGTGTCCCTTTTTTGTGCTGTCCCCACACATCTTACTATGGAGGTAGTCACTTTTGTTATTAATAATTATCTCTATAACCAATAGTTAATGATTGATTTTTATGACTCCTTCTTTCATCTTCCTCCTTCCACTAAGAAACATAGTAGGACCAGGGATACTCCTCCTGCCGTCTTATGTATTCCTTTTTCACTGTTAGAAGCAGAGGATAAGGTTTTCCATAAATGTTATAGGCCTTGATTTTGAGGAATTTGTTGTTTTTACCCAGGAATTTATTCTTGGCAGGGTGGCAGGGGTAGGGGAGTTATTTTGCTGTGTTTTTCCTGTCATGGGCAGCCGTGACTTTTTTTTTTCTTAATTTCTATCTCTTCCTTAGACGTAGTTCTATTCTTGCTGCACAACAGCCTTCAACTCATTTTGTGGTGAAAAATTTTTACATTTTGCTATTTTCTTCTCCTCTTAATCCTTGAAGTTATTTCTAGAATGACAAAGGGGAAATCCCAAATTAATTCTATAATGTTCAAAGTAGAACTCTGAGTCTTTTGGTTTCATTGCATTTTATCTAGCAAGAACTGTTTTTACTCTTATAAACTAAGTATGGACAGTTTCCCTAAATTGATGACAGATTTTCACTTAGTTTTGTATGCATTTGGTTATTTTGCCAGATTCCTGGGGAGTTACATTGAATTGCAATTTTTGACTCTTTTTTAAATCAAATTTTTATTTAAAATCTAGTTAGTTAACATATAGTGTAGTATTGGTTTTAGGAGTAGAATTTAGTGGTTCATCACTTACACATAATACTCAGTGCTCAACACCACCAGTGTGCTCCTTAATACCCATCACCCATTTGGCTCATCCCCTGCCCACCTCCCCTCCATCAACCCTGTTTGTTTTCTGTAGTTAAGAGTCTATGATTTGGTTCCTCTTTTTAACCCCTTACTCTATGTTCATCTATTTTATTTCTTAAATTATACATATGAGTGAGATCACATAGTGTTTGTCTTTCTCTGATGAATATATTTTGCTTAGCTCTATTTTACACTCTAGCTCCATCTACATTTCTGCAAATGGCAGGAAATCATTCTTTCTGAGGGCTGAGTAATATCCATTATGTATATATATCACATCTTCTTTATCTATTCATCAGCTGATGGACATTTGGGTTCTTTCCATAATTTAGCTATTATTGGTGATATTGCTATAAACATCAGGGTGCGTTTGCCCCTTCAAATCAGATTTTTGTATCCTTTGGGTAAATACCAAGTAGTGCCATTGCTGGGTTGTAGATTAGTTCTGTTTTTAACTTTTTGAGGAACCTCCATACTGTTTTCCAGAGTGGCGGCACCAGTTTGCATTCCCACCAACAATGTGAGAGGGTTCTCCTTTCTCCACATTTTCACCAACTGTTGTTTTCTGTGTTGCCAATTTTAGTCATTCTGACAGGTGTGAGTTGCTATCTCATGGTCGTTTTGATTTGTATTTCTCTGATGCTGAGTGGCATTGAGCATCTTTTTATGTTGGCATCTGTATGTCTTCTTTGGAAAAAATGTATGTTTATGTCTTCTGCTCATTTCTAAATTGGATTTTTTTGGGGGGGTGTTGAGTTTAATAAGTTCTTTATATATTTTGAATACTAACCCTTTATCAGATATGCCATTTACAAATATCTTGTCCCATTCTGTAGGTTGCTTTTTAGTTTTGCTGATTGATTCCTTTTCAGTGCAGAAGCTTTTTATCTTGATGAAGTCTGAATAGTTTTTTTTTGTGCTTTTGTTTCCCTTACCTCCAGAGACATGTCTAACAAGAAGTTGGTATGGCCGAGGCCAAAGGGATTGCTGCCTTTGTTTTCTAGGATTTTGATGGTTTCCTGTTTCACAGTTAGGTCTTCAATCCATTTTGAATTTATTTTTGTCCATGGTGCAAGAAAGTGGTTCAGTTTCATTCTTTTGGATGTGGCTATTCGATTTTCCCAACATCATTGTTGAAGACACTGTTTTCCATTAGACATTCTTTCCTGCTTTTTTAAAGATTAGTTGATTGTATACTTGTGGGTTCGTTTCTGGGTTCTGTATTCTGTTCCTTTGAACTTTATGTTTGATTTTGTGTCAGTAACATACTGTATTGATGATTACAGTTTTGTAATATATAGCTTGAAGTCTGGAATTGTGATACCTCTGCTTTGTTTTTCTTTTTCAGGATGACTTTGGCCATTTGGGATCTTGTAGTTCATATAAATTTTAGGGTTGTTTGTTCTAGCTCTGAAAAATGCTGTTTGTATTTTTTCAGGGATTACATTAAAGGTGTAGATTGCTAGTGGTAGTATAGACATTTTAACAATCTTTGTTCTTCCAATCCATGAGCATGGAATGCTTTTCCATTTTTTTGCGCCTTCTTCAATTTCTTTCATAAGTGTTCTATAGTTCTCAATGTATGGATCTTTTCTCTTTTTGGTTAGGTATATTCCTAGGTATCTTATGGTTTTTGGTGCAGTTGTAAATGGGATCAGTTCCTTGATTTCTCGTTCTGCTTCATTGGTGGTGGATAGAAATGCAATAGATTTCTGTGTGTTGATTTTTATATCCTACAACTTTGCTGAATTTGTGTATCTGTTTAGCAATTTTTTTGGTAGTCTTTTGGATTTTCTACGTAGAGTATCATGTTGTTTGTGAATAGTGAAAGTTTGACTTCTTCCTTGCTGCTCTGGATGCCTTTTATTTCTTTTTGTTGTCTTATTGCTGAGGCTAGGATTTCTGGTACTATGATAAATAACAATGGTAAAAGTGGACATCCCTGTCTTGTTCCTGACCATAGAAGAAAAGCTCTCCGTTTTTTTCCCATTGAGGATGATGTTAGCTGTGGGTCTTTTGTACATTGCCTTCATGATGTTGAGGTGTGTTCCCTCTAAAACTACTTTGTTGAGGGCTTTTATCAAGAATGGATTATATATTCTGTCAAATGCTTTTTCTGCCTCTATTGAGATGATCATATGGCTCTTTTATTAATGTGGTGTATCACGTTGATTGATTTGCAAATATTGAATCACCCCTGCAGCCCAGGAATAGATCCTACTTGATCGTGGTGAATAAACCTTTTATTGTACTGTTAGATTTGATTTGCTAGTATCTTTTTGAGAATTTTTACATCTGTGTTCATCAGGAATATTGGCCTACAATTCTTTTTAGTGGGGTTTTTGTCTGATTTTGGAATCAAGGTAATGTTCTCATTGAATGAGTTTGGAAGTTTTCCTTCCTTTCTACTTTCTGGAACAGTTTGAGAAGAATAGACATTAGCTCTTTTTTTTTTTTTTTTTTGGAGATTTATTTTATTTTATTTATTTTTTAAATTAAATTAAATTTAAATTAATTTTTTCAGTGTTCCAAGATTCATTGTTTATGCACCACACCCAATGCTCCATGCAATACGTGCCCTCCTTAATACCAGCCACCAGGCTCACCCAACCCCACACTGCCATCCCCTTCAAAACCCTCAGTTTGTTTCTCAAAGTCCACAATCTCTCATGATTCGTCTTCCCCTCTGATTTCCCTCAACTCACTTCTCCTCTCCAACTACCAGTGTCCTCCGTGTTATTTCTAATGTTCCACAAGTAAGTGAAATCATATAATAAATACTCTCTCTGCTTGACTTATTTCACTTAGCATAATCTCTTCTAGTCCCATCCATGTTGATACAAAAATTGAGTATTCATTTTTTCTGATGGAGGCATAATATTCCATTGTATATATGGACCATATCTTCTTTATCCGTTCGTCTTTTGAAGGGCATCTTGGCTCTTTCCACAGTTTGGTGACTGTGGTCATTACTGCTATGAACATTGGGGTACAGATGGCCCTTCTTCTCACCACATCTGTATCTTTGGGGTAAATACCAGTAGTGCAATTGCAGGGTAGCTTTTTTAAAAATTTCTTAAGGAATCTCTACACTGTTTTCCAAAGTGGCTGTACCAGCTTGCATTCCCACCAACAGTGTAGGAGGGTTCCCCTTTCTCCACATCCTCTCCAACACAGGTTGTTACTGTTTTGTTGATTTTGGCTGTTCTAACTGGTGTAAGGTGGTTTCTCCATGTGGTTTTCATTTAACTCTCCTTGATGGCTAATGATGATGAATATTTTTCATGTGCCTGTTAGCCATTTGTGTGTGTTCTTTGGAGACGTGTCTGTTCATGTCTTCTGCCCATATTTTGACATGATTATCTGATTTTTGGGTTTTGAGTTTGAGGAGTTCTTTATAGATCTTGGATATCAGCCCTTTGTCTGTAGTGTCACTTGCAAATATCTTCTCCCATTCCATGGGTTGCCTCTTTGTTTTGTTGACTGTTTCCTTTGCTGTGCAGAAGGTTTTGATCTTGATAAAGTCCCCAAAGTTCATTTTTGCTTGTTTCCTTTGCCTTTGGAGACATGTCTTGAAAGAAGTTGCTGTGTCCAGTGTTGAAGAGATTACTGCCTATGTTCTTCTCTAGGACTTTGAGAGATTCCTGTCTCACGTTGAAGTCTTTTATCCATTTTGAGTTTATCTTTATGTATGGTGTAAGAGAATGGCCAAGTTTCATTCTTCTATACATAGCTATCCAATTTTCCCAGCACCATTTATTGAAGAGACTTTTTTCCACTGTATATTTTTTCCCGTTTTGTCGAAGATTAGTTGACCATAGAGTTGCGGGTCCATACATTGATTCTGTACTCTGTTCCACTGGTCTATGTGTCTGTTTTTGTGCCAGTACCATGCTGTTTTGGTGAACACAGCTTTGTAGTAAAGCTTGAAATCAGGCAATGTGATGCCCCAGTTTTATTTTTGTTTTTCAACATTTCCTTAGCAATTCAGGTTTTCTTCCAGTTCCATACAAATTTTAGGATTGTTTTTCCAGATCTTTGAAAAATGCTGGTGGAATTTTGATCGGGATGCCATGGAAAGTATAGATTGCTCTAGGCAATATAGACATTTTAACAATGTTTATTCTTCCAATCCTTGAGCATGGAGTGCTTTTCCATCTTTTTGTGTCTTCTTCGATTTCTTTCATGAATGTTCTGTAGTTCCTCAAGTACAGATCTTTACCTCTTTGGTTATGTTTATTCCAAGGTATCTGATGGTTCTCGGTGCTATAGTAAATGGAATCGATTCTCTAATTTCCCTTTCTATATTTTCATTGTTAGTGTATAAGAAAGGAACTGATTTCTGTACATTGATTTTGTATCCTGCCACATTACTGAATTGCTATGAGTTCTAGTAGTTTGGGAGTGGAGTCTTTTGGGTCTTTCATATAAAGTATCATGTCATCTGTGAAGACAGAGAGTTTGACTTCTTCTTTGCCAATTTGAATATCTTCTATTTCTTTTTGTTGTCGGATTGCTGTTGCTAGGACTTCTAGCACTATGTTGGATAGTAGTGGCTAGAGCAGGCATCCCTGCAGTTTTCCTGATCTTAAGGGAAAGGCTGCCAGCTTTTACCCATTGGGAATGATATTCACTGAGGGTTTTTAATAGATTTTATGATGTTGGAATGTTTCCTCTATCCCTATACTTTGAAGCATTTTAATCAGGAACAGATGCTGTATCTTGTCAAATGCTTTTTCTGCATCAATTGAGAGGACCATGTGGTTCTTCTCTCTTCTTGTTGATTTTTTTCTATCACATTGATTGATTTGCAATGCTTTTTAAAAATTTTATTTATTTTTATTTATTTATTTGACAGAGATCACAAGTAGGCAGAGAGGCAGGGGGGGAGCAGGAAGCAGGCTCCCTGCTGAGCAGAGAGCCCTATGCGGGGCTTGATCCCAGAACCCTGGGATCATGACCTGAGCCAAAGGCAGAGGCTTTAACCCACTCAGCCACGCAGGCACCCCTGATTTGCAATGTTGAACCACCCTTGCATCCCAGGGATTAATCCCACCTGGTCATCATGGATAATATTTTTAATGTAGTGTTGGATCCTATTAGCTAGGATCTTGTTGAGAATCTTAGCATCCATATTCATCAGGGACATTGGTCTGAAATTCTCCTTTTGGGTGGGGTCTTTGCCTGGTTTGGGGATCAGGATAATGTTGATTTCATAGAAAGAGTCTGGAAGTTTTCCCTCTGTCTCTATTTTTTGAAACAGCTTCAGGAGAATAGGTATTATTTCTTCTTTGAATGTCTGGTAGAATTCTCCAGGGAATCTGTCATGTCCTGGGCTCTTGTTTTTTGGGAGGATTTTGATGACTGCTTCAATCTTGTTACTAGATATTGGTCAATTCAGGTTGTCAATTTCTTCCTGATTCAGTTTTAGAAGTTTATACGTTTCCAGGAATGCATCCATTTCATCTAGTTTGCTCAACTTGTTGGCATATAGCTGTTGATAATAATTTCTGATAATTCTTTCTATTTCCTTGGTGTTAGTCGTGATCTCTCCCCTTTCATTCATAATTTTATTAATTTGGGTCCTCTCTCTTTCTTTTGGATTAGTTTGGCCAGTGGTTTATAAATCTTACTGATTCTTTAAAAAAAAAAAACAGTTTCTAGTTTTGTTGATGTGTTCTACTATATCTTTAGTTTCTATCTCATTGATCTTTGCTCTAATCTTGACTTTTCCCTTCTTGTGCATGGGGTTGGCTTAATTTGTTGTTGATTTTCCAGTTCTTTAAAGTGTAAAGAGAGCTAGTATATTCTGAATTTTTAAAATTTTTTGAGTGAGGCTTGGATGACTATATATTTCCCCCTCAGGACAGCCTTTGCTGTATCCCATTGGTTTTGGACTGATGTGTCTTCATTCTCATTGATTTCCACAAATTGTTTATGTTCTTCTTTGATTTCCTGGTTGATCCAAACATTCTTAAGCAGGATGGTCTTTAGCTTCCAAGTGTTTGAATTCCTTCCAAACTTTTTGTTGTGGTTGAGTTCCAGTTTCAAAGCATTGTGGTCTGAGAATATGCAGGGAATAACCTCAGTCTTTTGGTATCATTTGGGCCCTGATTTTTGACCCAGTCTGTGGTGTGTTCTGGGAAAAGTTCCATGTGTGCTTGAGAAGAATGGATTATTCTATTGTTTTAGGGTGGAATATTCTTTATATATCTATGAGGTCCATCTGGTCCAGTGTGTAATTCAAAGCTCTTGTTTCTTTATTGATTTTCTGCTTGGATGATCTATTACTGAGAGTAGTGTGTTACGATCCCCTACTATTATTGTATTCATAGCAATATGACTCTTAATCTTGATTAACAGTTGTCTTATATAGTTGGCTGCTTCCATATTGGGGGAATAAATATTTACAGTTGTTAGATCTTCTTGGTGGATAGACATTTAATAATGATTTAGTGTCCTTCTTTATCTCTGACTACAGTCTTTAGTTTAAAATCTAATTTATTTGATAAGAGAATCACTACCCCAGCTTTCTTTTGAGGCTGTTGGCAGGAAAAAATGCTTCTCCATCCCTTCACTTCTAGTCTGGATGCATCAGTAGGTTCCAAATGGTCTCTTATAGACAGCATATGGACGAGTACTGTCGTTTTATCCATTATGCAACCCTGTGTCATTTTATGGGAGTGTTTAAGCTGTTCACGTTCAGAGTAATTATTGAAAGATATGTTTTTATTGACACATGTTGCCTGTGAAGTCCTTGTTTCTATCTGTCGTCTCCGTAAATTTCTGTTCTGTGTCGATCTTGGGTTCTTTCTTCTTTTATAGAATCCCCCTTAATATTTCTTATACTGCTGGCTTGGTGGTCACATACTCTTTTAAACCTGGTTGGTCTTGGAAGCTCTTTATCTGTCCATCCATTTTGAATGTCAACCTTGCTGAATAAAGTATTCTTGGCTGCATGTTCTTCTCATTTAGTTTCCTGAATATGTCTTGCCAACCCTTTCTGGCTTGCCAGGTTTCTGTGGACAGGTATGATGTTATTCTGATAGATTTTCCTCTGTATATACGGATTCTCTTCCCCCTAGCTTCCCTCAGAAGCTCTTGTCTAAAATTATGATTCGTCAGTTTCACAATTAAGTGTCTTGAGGTCTCTCTAGATTCATTGATCTTGGGGGCTGTTCTTTCTGCCTCTGGGACACAAACGCTTGTTCTAGTCCCCAGACTGGGAAAATTTTCATCCAGAATTTGTTCAACTATATCTTCTAGTCTTCTCTCTTTCTCCATCCCCTCAAGGTTCCCAATAATTCTGATGTTGAAACGTTTCATGGCGTCTTTTATTTCCCTAATTCTCTTTTTATTTGTCTAAGCTGTTTCTTCCATTCCTCTTCCTGATTTTTTTCTCTATCAGTTTGTCTTCTGGATCACTAATTGTATCTTCTGTCTTGGTTACCCTAGCTGTTAGAGTATTTAGATTAGATTGGATCTCATTGATAGCATTTTTAACTTTTGCCTGGGTGGCTTTAACTTCTGCCCTTAGAGACTCTATGTTGTCACTAATGGTTTTCTCCAACCTAGCCATTGCCTTGATAACTGTTACCCTGAATTCCCTTTCCAACATACTGTTGATGTCCGTATCCAATAGTTTTGTTGGAGAGGGCACAGTCTTTGAATTTTTCCTCTGTTGGGCGTTCCTCCTCCTGGTCATTTTGGTGAGAGGTCCTTGAGGGAATGTATAGCTGAATATATCAACCACAGTTCAGGCAAGGTGCAGGCTTTGGAGCAACTGGAAGTCACCATCAAAAAGAATGAAAAAAGAAAAAAAGAGAGATAAAGAGAGAAAATGAAAAAAGGAGAGAAGGGGGAAAAAAAAAAAGAAACAACCGAGAAAACCCAGCCAGAATTATCCCCAAAGGTAAGATTTAAAAGGTATATAAACAAAAATGGACAAACAAAAAGACTAACAAAAGTAAATGACAGGGAAAAAAAAAAAAAAACAGCCAAATGAACCCCAAGAACAAGATTTATGTAATAACAGGACAAAAACAAATACACAGAAACACTGACAGAAGAAAGATATGGGAGTGTGGTTATAAATTCTCAATGTCAGTTAGAAAGGTTATTTTGGTTCTTCCTGGGTGTATCTTGATATCTTTGTTAAACAACTTAACTTTCTAGAGATAAAGGGAGATTAAAACTGGTTTAGAGAGTTAGTATTGAATAGTGAAAAAGAATTACCTTGAAGCTTATATCTATATGTATTAAAAAAAAAAAGCAAAAAGAAAGAAGAAAAACACAGTTACATGTATGAAAAAAGTTCAAATTAAAAGGTTATTATGGAATATGTTGTATTAAACCTCTAGTTTTAATGGTAAGTAGGTTAAAGAAATTAAAAGAACAAGAACTTTACACCAGTTAGAATGGCCAAAATTAACAAGACAGGAAACAATATGTGTTGGAGGGGATGTGGAGAAAGGGGAACCCTCTTACACTGTTGGTGGGAATGCAAGTTGGTGCAGCCTCTTTGGAGAACAGTGTGGAGATTCCTCAAGAAATTAAAAATAGAACTTCCTATGACCCTGCAATTGCACTTCTGGGTATTTACGCCAAAGATACAGATGTAGTGAAAAGAAGGGCCATCTGTACCCCAGTGTTTATAGCAGGAATGGCCACGGTCGCCAAACTGTGGAAAGAACCAAGATGCCCTTCAACGAATGAATGGATAAGGAAAATGTGGTCCATATATACTATGGAGTATTATGCCTCCATCAGAAAGGATGAATACCCAATTTTTGTAGCAACATGGACGGCACTGGAAGAGATTATGCTGAGTGAAATCAGTCAAGCAGAGAGAGTCAATTATCATATGGTTTCACTTATTTGTGGAGCATAACAAATAACATGGAGGACATGGGGAGATGGAGAGGAGAAGGGAGTTGAGGGAAATTGGAAGTGGAGGTGAACCATGAGAGACTGTGGACTCTGAAAAACAATCTGAGGGGTTTGAAGTGGCGGGGGGGGGGTGGGTGGTTGGGGTACCAGGTGGTGGGTATTATAGAGGGCAGATTGCATGGAGCACTGGGTGTGGTGAAAAAATAATGAATACTGTTATGCTGAAAATAATTAATTAAAAAAAAAAGAATTGTGAGAATGAATTAAAAAAAACGTATTTATGAAATATACAGGTTTTAGTGCAATATCAGGAGCTTAATATATTGTTTTCCCCTGATGTTGTGGTTTTACAGTTTTATGGGAACCCTCTGGTGGTTGTCCTCTCATTCTTTTGGCTTGCCTTCTGGGGGAGGGGCCTGCCTCGTTGTTTTTCAGTCAGTCTTGTTTAGGTTGAGTAGTCCTGCCCCCTATCTAGGGTCTGGGTTCTGTGGAAACTGGTTTCTCAGGCTTTTGTTCTCTGGAGGCTTTTGTTTTTTTGGTGGCTTTTTGTGGCTTTTTGGAGGTTTAGTGGAAAGCAAACTGCACCCAGCCTCTGTCTCAGAGAAGCCTTAATCTGCTCCCCTCTGGGTGGTCCAGAACACACAGACTTCCCCTCTGCAAACTCCACTGAGCTGTGCAACCTCCCAGAGGTGGTGTGTGTCCACAGCCACTGTCTCAGGGGTCACCCTAAGTGCCCACTTGTCTCTGCACATTCATGCCGCTAAAACTGCAAGAGATAGTGGTCCACGGAGCTCGCTTCCAGTGGCTGCCTTTGCCAGGACTGCTGTCTGGGGACCAGGCCTATGCTGCTGGGTGTGCTCAGTCACCCAGGTAACAGAAGGCTGCCGTCCCTGAGGGATGCCGACTAGAGATTGTGCCAAGTTCCTTCAGGCAGAGACTGGGAGTGTCCAGACCCTCAGCCAGTCCTAGAGATCATCAGCTAGTGCCTGCACAGAGCTCTCTCAGGAACAGGCAGGGAGTGGGTCAGACCCGGGTTGCACAGAGCGTAAAAGAGTGTGGTTCTAGAGAGTGCCCACCAGACTGCCTTACACGTGGGAGCGAATGCACCCAGCCGAGCAGTGGTGCAAGCAGTTCACAGCCAGGGGCTTAGGGACCAGGATCTGGAGGCTCCGCTGCACTCTCTCTGGCATGGGTGGTAATGTGCAGTGGCCATCCTGGGTCTGTGGGCTTAGGCCTATGCCTGTGACCACCCGATTCCACCATTTTCTGCTTAAGATCTTTTATCTTTTTGAGTCTTTCAACCTTTCAGTCTTTTTAAGTCTTTCTGAGTGCTTTCAACCAAACTCCACGTTAATACTAGTCCCCAACCACATGGCACTTTCCTGTTTGGGTATTACTTTCCAATGGGTCACTTCTGGTGGCTCCCTCCCCCTTATTCTTATCCTCCAGTATCAGTCCAAGCATTCCCACTCTGCTTTACCTCTCCACTGGTTTTTTCTGCCCTGTAGAGATCCAGAAGTATATAATCCTACATCTCAGGCTGATTTCATGGGTGTTCAGAGTGTTCCGGTAGATATTTAGCTCACTGTAGGGGACTGGTTGAAACTGGGTCTCCTACTTCTCTGCCATCTTGCCCCTTCTCAAGATTTATTTATTTTAGAGAGAGTGTGCACATGTACTGGGGAGAGGCAATGGGAGAGGGAGAGAAAACCTCAAGCAGACTCCCTGCTGAGAGTGAAGCTCAGCATGGGGGTTGATCTCATGACTCCAAGATCATGATCTGAGCTGAAACCAAGATTCTGACATTCATCTGACTGAGCCACCCAGTCATTTCATTGTTAACTCTTATTTAAATGTCTGGAAAAATTTCCCTGGGGAGCTATCTGGTCATGGACTTTTTTTGTCGGCAGATTTTTTATTACTGACTCAGTTTCTTTGCTGGTTATGGGTCTGTTCAAATTTTCTATTTCTGTTTCAGTTTTGGTAATTTGTATGTTTCTAGGAATTTGTCCATTTCTTCCAGATTGCCCAATTTTCTAGGCATTTAATTTTTCATAATATTCTCTTTTAAAATTGTTATTATTTTTTATATTTTTAAAAATTTTAAAAGATTTTTATTTATTTATTTGACAGAGAGAGAGATCACAACTAGACAGAGCAGCAGGCAGAGAAAGGGGGAGTAGGCTCACTGCTGAACAGAGAGACCGATGCTGGGCTCTATCCCAGTACCCTGAGATCATGACCTGATCTGAAGGTGGAGGCTTAACCCACTGAGCCACCCAGGTGTCCCTATAATATTCTCTTAATAATTGTTTTCTGTGGTATTGGTTATGAGTTCTCCTTTGTGATTTTATTTATTTGGGTTTTTTTCTCTTTTCTTTTACATAAGTTCGCTCTGAAAAATGAGTTTTTTCATTCCATCATCAGAGGTTCATCAATTTTATTATTTCTTTTGAAGAACAACCTCTTAGTTTCATTGATCTTTTCTACTGTTTTTGTTTGTTTGTTTCTATTTTGTTTATTCCTGTTCTAATCATTATTTCCCTTCTTGTGCTGGCTTTAGGCTTTATTTGCTATTTCTTTTCTAGCTCCTTTAGGTACAATGTTAGGTTGTGTATTTGAGACTTTCCTTACTTTTTGAAGTAGACTTATATTGTTATATACTTCCCCGTTAGGTCTGTCTTTGCTGTATCCCAAGGTTCTGGATTGTCATGTTTTCATCTGTATTTTTTAATTTCTTTTATAATTTCCTGGTTAAAACATTCATTCTTTAATGGAATGTTCCTTAACCTCCATGTCTTTGTGGTTTTTCCAAATTTTTTCTTGTGGTCAACTTCATATTTTATAGCATTGTGGCTAGAAAGGATTCATATCAATCTTTTTTTTCTTGCTAAGGCCTGATTTGTGACTCTGTATGTGGTTTATTTTGGAGAATGTTCCATGTGTACTGGAAAAGAATGTATTCTGTTGCTTTAGATTGAAATGTTTTGAATATGTATGTTAAGTCCATCTGGTCCAGTGTGTCATTTGAAGCCATTATTTCCTTGTTGATTTTCTGCTTAGATGATCTATTCATTGCTGAAGTGGGGTATTAAAGTCTCCTACTATTACTGTTTCTTTATGTTTGTCATTAATTGATTTATATATTTGGGTACTCCCAGTTTGGGGACATAAATTTTTACGGTTATTAGATCTTTTGGCTTGATAGACCCCTTTATTATGATATAGTGCCCTTCTTCATCTGTTGTTACAGTCTTTGGTTTAAAAATCTAGTTTGTCTTATATAATTATAGCTACTCTGACTTTCTTTTGATGTCCATTAGTGTGATAGATATTTCTTCATCCCCTCACTTTCAGTCTAGAGGTATCTTTAGCTCTAAAATGAATGTCTTATTAGGCAACATGCAGATGGATCTTGTTTTGTTTTTGTTTGTTTGTTTGTTTGTTTTGTGTTTTTTTTTTATCCATTCTGATATGCTGTGTCTTCTGATGGGAGCCTTTGTTACATTTACATTGATTATTGATAGATATACATTTAGTGCCATTGTAATACTTATAAATTTGTTGTTTCTGTATATTTTCTTTTATTTCAGGCCTTTTTGCTTTTTGTTTTTCTTTCCCTCTCAAAGAATCCCCTTTAATATTTCTTGGGAGGCTGATTTAGTGTTCATGAGTTCTTTTAGTTTTTGTTTATCTGGGAAACTCTACCTCTCCTTTGATTCTGAGTGACAGCCTTGCTAGATAAAATATTCTTTGCTGCAGATTTTCCCCATTCAGCACACTGAATATATCATGCCACTTTCTTCTGACTTGTCAGATTTCTGTGGAGTGGTCCACTTGAACCTGATTTGTCTTTGTAGATTAGTGATTTCTATTCCTTTGCTGCCTTCAGGATTCTTACCTTATCTGTGTATGTTGCAAATTTTACTACATATATCTTGATGTTGGCAGGCTTTTGTTGATTCTGATTGGAGTTCTCTGTGCCTCCTTGATTTGGGTGTCTGTTTCTTTCCCCAGATTTAGGGTAGTTTTCAGCTATAATTTGCTCAAATAAACCTGCCTCCTTTTCCTTTTTTCCTCTCTTACTCTTCTGGGACTCCTATGATATGTTTGTTATTATGCTTTATGTAACCACTGAATTCCCTAAGGCTACATTTATGATCCAATATTATTCTTTACCACTTCTCTTCAGGTTCATTATTTTCCATAATCCTGTCTTCTATATCACTTAATCATTCTTCTGCTTCTTCCATAATTGTGTTCATTACATCCACTTTGTTTAATCTTGCTTATTGCACTTTTTATTTCAGCTTGACTCATTTTTAGGTCTTTTATATTTGTAGTAAGGGTCTCTCTTTTTTTTTTTTTTTTTTTTTCTGTGGGTTCCCCAAGCCCAGCTGGTATCCTTATGACTGTTGTTTTAAATTCTGGTTCAGGCATATTATTTATACCTATTTTGATTAGCTCCCTGCCCATGACCTCTTCTTTTTCTTTGTTTTGGGATGAATTCCTCCATCTTGGTATTTTGACCTCCATCTGTCATTTGCATGTTAGAAAAGCTGTGCCTGGTCTTATTTCCACTAGATCTAAAGGTTTGTTTCACTCTATTATTAGTGGACTTGGTACATGCAGGGGCCTGTTGTTGCTCTGGCTCTCAATTATACTTGCTCTATTGAAAAGGCACTTGCAGGGCCCAGCGGGCAGGGTGTGGTGTAAGCTGCTCAAACCTCAACTGTGTATACTGTGCCCCTTGCTGAAGTCCTTCTATACTGATGGGAGGGGTGAAAAATGGTATCAGCCTGCTCTTGTTTCTAGACGGGGGAGTTCATGCACCACTGTTCGGGAAGCCCTCACAGGAGAGCAGACAATCTCCTCTTTGTCTACCTGTATCCAAGCCAGCAGCGGCTCCTGTGTTTTATCTCAGGCTTGCAGCTGGGTTTTCAAAGCTCCAAATTTTAGGAACCTGGCACTGATCAACTGGGGAGAGGAGCTGTGGCTAGTACTGGTTTTTCCCAGAAAAGCAGTTGCACAACAGTGTAGGGGTTTGGAGGTTATGGTAAGGTGTAGCAAAAAGCCCACATCCAGATTAGCTGGGCTTTAGCGGCATCTCTGCTCATATGCTAATGAACAGGGCAGCTAAATGGCACTTAAGGCTGTGCTCTTTTGTCCCCTGAGATAGTGTCACCTCTCCCAAATGTATTTCAAGAAGGGGAACTCTCTCCCAACATGACTCAGGGGATCCTCAGAGCATGCCATCAACTCCAGGGCCTCTAACATGCTTCTCTACAGGAGCACTGCTGTGCCCTCCAGGTTTATCTTGGCAGTGGTATGGACTTCTAAAACTTCAGATTTTTGGCTTCACTGTTTATAAAAACTTGGGAGAATCAGCCCCTCTTAGTTTCCCACTCAGTATTTTTGGGAAGGTGTTTTTGTGCAGTCCCCTGTGTGCTGCTTTCTCTCTGTCTCGCTCTGTCCTCTCTTTCATCTCTCCATGATCACGGCTCTCTCCTCTCTGCAGCACCCACAATTATTTTCTTCCCCAAATCACATCACCACACCTCCTACCTTCCACAATGTGGCCTCTTTTCTCCCTCTAGTTGTGCAGTCTATTCTCTCAGTCCCCAGATTGATTTCCTTGGTGTTCGAATGACTTGATAATTATCTAGCTGTGTTTGAGGGATGAAGGAAGCCTAAGGTCTTCCTACTATTCCATGATTTTAACTCTTTTGCCATTGTTGACTCTTAAAGGCATCTACCAAACATTTTTTTTCCCCCTATGGATGCTATTGAATAGGTAAAACATGAAATTGTGTCAAAATTCAAAAACAGTAAAAGATATTTACTGAGAAATATGTACCTCTCCAGTTACTCAGATCTCCTTCCCTTCCTGAAAGCTAACAATTCTTTTTTTTTTTTTTTTAAACTAACAATTCTTAACAATTATTTTGTCCTTGGAGAGTCTATGTAAAAACATATATGTATTTAGGGACACCTGGGTGACTCAGTCAGTTAAGCATCTGACTCTTAATTTTGTCTCAGGTCATGATCTTAGAGTCATAGGATGCAGCCACACATTGGCTCAAAGCTTAATATTCTTTCTCCCTCTCCCTCTGCCCAAACACCTGCTATTGTACACATACTCTCTCTCTCTCTTAAAATAAATAAAATCTTAAAAAAAAAACCCTCCAAATACATATTTGTGTATATTCAGATGTGTATATTTCACTTTTGTTCAAATGCTACAGCTATATACAATGTTTTGTGCCTCTCTTCACTCAACATACTTTGAAGATAATTCTTTTTTTAAACATATATAGTTGCTTTGTTCTAATATCTGCATAGTATAACACTATAAAATCTACTCCAGACATTTGAACTTCGTGCTATGAATGGATGCTTAAAATTTTTTATTTGCTCTTATGACCACTCTTATAAGTATGACTTTATGCTCATGTTTGAATATAACTCTAAGATAAATAAGGAAATGCAAGATTACAAAGTTGGTTTCTTCTTGGACCTCCTGGCATTTCCTCAAATGCCACCTTCCAGAGAAATTTTCCCTAACCACTTAATCTATCATAACCACCTCGTGTTGCCTTCACATCATTTTTTTAATATACTTTTTTATCACAGAATTTTTAAATATATAAAAGGTAGAAAGAGCGATGATATAATGAAAGTTTTATGTATCTTACTTATTTTTATCAATTATCAGTATTTTCCAATCTTGTTTTATCTCTCTTCTGCTCCCATATACACATTTTTTTCATAAGTATTTTAAAGCAAATTCCAGATATGTCATTTTACCTGTGAAAATTCAGTATGGGGAAGAGAAAAGATGACAGAGGAATAGGTTACCTTATTTCAACCAGTCCCCTGAATTGAGCTGGATATATATCAGACCACCCACAAAATCTGCCTTACATGTAAGAAGATATATCAGGATCTCTACAAACAGAATATCTCCAGTGGTTGGTCTTGAGGTATGAAGCAGGGAACCGTGATTCTGTGGGCGGATATCAGAAGATAAATGGAAGGGGAAGGAAGCCTCCATGATCTTGCACCAGGAAGGCAAAAGCCTCTGACACTGTGGACCAGGCACAGACTGTCAGACTGGTAGTAGTGGGGAAAGGACTTTAGGGCACTCTCTAGACTGAAAACCTGGAGCACGCATGTAAACTGCAGGCAGCTTGTGATTTTAGAACCACAAAGAAAAGAGTGCCAGGCCCTGGGAGTGAGGGCTGGGAGTGCTGCTCCCAGGACACACAACCCAGGGTGCTGCAGTTTGTAGCAGCACAGACAGAAACAAAGGCAGTGTGGCCTTGAGGGCTCTCTGGAAAACAGAATGGGATCTCTCTGTTTTGAGACAGAAGTTTGGATATGGTCGCTTCTGCTCTGACTCTTGGAAGAGATGGGCAAAGCTGCCAGGGAAGGCCACCAGAGGGAAAGAGCCCCCCAAAACTGGTTTTCACTGAGCTCATCCCCCTTCACGGGGGAAGGGCAGCTAACACCCAAACAGGGTTGCCTGGGTAACAAGCATGACAGGCCCCTCCCACAGAAGACAGACTGGAAGAACAAGAGGCTGACAACCTTAAGGTCCCTATAAAACCGATGCTTCTTGATTGGGTTGTGGTCAGTAATTTGGACTCTGTACATTCCCTCAACCACCCCTCAACAGAATGACTAAGTGGAGGAATCCCCAACAGTGGAAAGATTCAGAGACTGTGGCTTCTGCCACAGACCTAATGGATACAGACATAACCAAGATGTCAGAAATAGACTTCAGACTAACAATTATCAACATGATATCTAGGCTTGAGAAAAATATTAATGACAATATAGGATCTCTAAGAGCAGAAATGAGATCTAATCAGGCTGAAGTTAAAAATGCTATGAATGAAATGCAGTCTAAACTGGATACTCTGACTGCCAGGGTAAGTGAGGCAGAAGAATGAATTAGTGAGCTAGAGGATAAGATGGTAGAAGAGAGGGAAACTGAAGCAGCATGGGAGAAACAAATTAAAACCCGAGAGGGATTAGTGACTCAATTAAATGTTCCAATATCAGAATTATTGGGACCCCTGAGGGGGTGGAGAGAGAGAAAGGTCTAGAAGACATATTTGAGCAAATCATAGCTGAGAACTTTTCTAATCTGGGGAAGGAAACAAGCATTTGTGTTCAAGAGGCAGGGAGGACCCTCCCAAGATCAATGAGATGAGACTGACGCCATGGCATATAATAGTACAGTGTGCAAATCTTAGATCCAAAGACACAATCTTGAAAGTGGGGAGAGGGAGGAGATTTCTCTTTTCTTTTCTTTACTTTTCTTTTCTTTCCTTTTCTTTTCTCTCTTTTCTTTTAAGTAATTTATTTGAGATAGAGCAAGAGTGAGAGAGAGAGAACACAAGAAGGGGGAGTAGCAGAGGGAGAGGGAGAAGCAAGCTCTCCACTGAGGAGGGAGACTGACATGGTGCTTGGTTCTAGGACTACAGGATCTTAACCTGAGCTGAAGGCAGATGCTTAACTGACTGAGCCACTTAGGCACCCCAGGAGATTTCTTATGCACAGAGGGAGGAGTATCAGAATAACATCAGACTTGTCCACAGAGACCTAGCAAGCCAGAAAAGGCTAGTAAGACATATTCAGGATACTAGGTGAGAAAAACATGCAGCTAACGATACTTTATCCAGCAAGGCTGTCATTCAGAATGGGTGGAGAGAAAAGGAGCTTCCAAGACCAGCAGAAACTTAAAGAATATGTGACCACCAAGCTGTCCCTGCAAGAAATGTTAAGGGGTGGGTTCTATAAAAGGAGAAAGATCCCAAGAGTGATATAGAATAGAAATTTACAGAGACAATCTGTAGAAACAAGAATTTCACAGGCAACAGGATGACAGTAAAATTGTATCTTTCAATAATCACTCTTAACATGAATGGCCTAAATGCTCCCATGAAACAGCACAGGGTTGCAGATTGGATAAAAAGATATGACCCATCTATATGCTGTCTATAAGAGATTCATTTTAAATTTAAAGATACGTCCTGACTGAAAGTGAAGGGATGAAGAACCATTTCTCATGCCAGTAGACCTCAAAAGAAAGCTGGGGTAGCAATTCTCATATCAGACAAATTAGATTTTAAGCTAAAGACTGTAGTTAGAGCCACAGAAGGATACTTTATCATTGTTAAAGGGTCTATCCAACAAGAGAATCTAACAATTGTAAGTATCTATGCCCCCAACATGGGAGCAGCCAACTACATAAACCAACTTTTATCCAAAATAAAGAGACCTATTGATAATAATACATTAATAGTAGGAAACCTCAAGACTCCACTCTCAACAACAGATAGATTATCTAAGCAGAAAATCAACAAAGAAACAAGAGCTTTGTTTGAATGACACATTGGACCAGATGGACCTCATAGACATATACAGAACATTCCACCCTAAAAAAACAGAATGGTCATTCTTCAGGAGTGCACATAAAACTTTCTCCAGAATAGACCACCTGCATGGTCACAAATCAGGTCTCAAACAATACCAAGAGATTGAGATTATTCCCTGCATATTCACAGACCACAATTCTTTGAAACTGAAACTCAATTACAAGAAAAAGTTTGGAGCGAATTCAAACACTTGGAAGCTAAAGACCATCCTGCTTAAGAATGTTGAAATCGGAGAACTTAAACAATTCATGGAAGCAATTCATGGAAACCAATGAAAATGAAACATTGGTCCAAAACCTGTGGGATACTGCAAAGGCAGTCCTTAAGGGGAAATACATAGTCATCCAAGCCTCACTTAAAAAAACAGAAAAATCCAGAATACACAAATTAACTTTACACTTTAAAGAACTAGAGTAATGGGATGCCTGGGTGGCTCAGCTGGTTAAGCTACTGCCTTCAGCTCAGGTCATGATCCCAGGGTCCTGGGATTGAGTCCCACATCGGGCTCCTTGCTCAGTGGGGGGCCTGCCTCTCTATTTGCCTCTGCCTGCTTGTGCGCATGCTTGCTTGCTCTCTCTCTCTTTCTCTCTCTGACAAATAAAATCTTCAACAAAAACAAACAAACAAACAAAAAAAACCCTAGAGTAAGAACAACAAATAAAGCCTAAGCCATGCAGGAGAAGGGAAATAAGATTAGAACAGGGATCATTGAATTAGAAACCAGAAATACAGTAGAACAAATGAAACTAGAAGCTAGTTCTTTGAAAGAATTAATAAGTCAATAAACCACTGATCAGACTTATCCAAAAGAAAAGAGAAGGACCCAAATTAATAGAATTATGAATGAAGGGGGAGAGATCACGACTAACACCAAGGAAATAAAAACAGTTATCGGAAATTATTTTCAACAGCTATATGCCAATAAGTTAAGCAAACAAAGAAATGGATATGTTCCTGGAAACCTATAAACTGCCAAGACTGAAACAGGAAGAAATTGACAACCTGAATAGACCAATAACCAGTAACAAGATTGAAAAACTTTCCAAAAAACAAAAGTCCAAGACCTGATGATTTCCCTGGGGAATTCTACCAAACATTCAAAGAGGAAGTAATACTTCTTCTCCTGAAGGTATTTCAAAAAATAGAAGGAAAACCTCCATACTCTTTCTATGAGGCCAGCATTACCTTGATCCCCAAACCAGGCAAAGACCCCATCAAAAAGGAGAATTTCAGATCAATATCCCTGATGAATATGGATGTCAAGATTCTCAACAAGATCCTAGCTAATATGGTCCAACAGTACATTAATAGGATTATCCACCATGACCAGGTGGAATTGAATCTTGGGATGCAAGGGTGGTTCAAAATTGCAAATCAATCAATGTGATAGGACAAATCAATAAGAGAAGAGAGAAGTACCACATGGTCCTCTCAATTGATGCAGAAAAAGCCTTTGATGAAATACAGCATCATTTCCTGATTAAAACTCTTCAGAGTATAGGGATAGAGGGAGCATTCTTCAATTTCATAAAATCCATCTATGAACAACCCTCAATGAATATCATTCTCAATGGGTAAAAGCTGACAGCCTTTTCCTCAAGATCAGGAACACAGCAAGAATGCCCACTCTAGCCATTACTGTTCAACATAATGCTAGAAGTCCTAGCAATAGCAATCAGACAACAATAAGAAATTAAAAGTATCAAATTGGCAAAGAAGAAATCAAACTCTCTCTCTTTGAAGATGACATGATTCCCTATGTGGAAAATCCAAAAGACTTAACCCCCAATTCACTAGAACTCCTACAACAATAATGTGGCAGGAAACAAAATCAATGCACAGAAGTCAGTTGCACAGAAATCAGTTGCACAAACCTTATGTAACTGTAGAAAGAGAAATTAAAGAATTGATTCCATTTACAGTAGCTCCAAAAACCATAAGATACCTGGGAATAAACCTATCCAAAGAGCTAATGGAGCTATACCTTAAGAACTACAGAACACTCCTGAAAGGAATCAAAGAAGACAAAAAAGATGGGAAAATGTTCAGTGTTCATGGATCAGAGGAATAAATATTGTTAAAATGTCTGTGCTGCCCAAAGCAGTTTATACTTTCAACACCATCCCCATCAAAATACCAAAGGCATTTTTCAAGGTGTAGGAACAAACAGTCCTAAAATTTGTATGGAACTAGAAAAGACCCTGAACTGCCAAGGAATATTGAAAAAGAAAAACAAAGCTGGGGGCATCCTGTTGCCTGATTTGAAGCTATATTACAAAGCTGTGATCACCAAGACAGCATGGTACTGACAGAAAAACAGACATGTGGACTAATGGAACAGAGAGACCAGATATGGACTCTCAACTCTTTGACAAAACAGGGGAAAATATCCAAGGAAAAAAGATAGTCTGTCCCATAAATGGTGGTGGGAACATTGGTCGGCTGTATACAGAAAAATGAAATGCAATCATTCTCTTAAACCATACACAAAGATAAAACTCAAAATGGATGAAAGACCTTGGTGTGAGACAGGCATCCATCAGAATCCTAGAGAAGAACATAGGCAATAAACTCTTCGACATTGGCCACAGCAACTTCTTTGAAGACACATCTCCAAAGACAAGTGAAACAAAAGTGGAAATGAACTTTTTGGGCTTCTTCAAGATAAAAAGCCTCTGCACAGCAAAGGAAACAGTCAACAAAACTAAAGAGGCAACCCATGGAATGGGAGAAGATATTTGCAAGTGACACTACAGAAGAGTGCTGGTATCCAATATCTATAAGGAACTTCTCAAATTGCACACCTAAGAAAACCCAAATAATCTGCTCAAAAAATGGACAGAAGACATGAACAGACGCTTCTCCAGAGAAGACTTGTAAATGGTTAACAGACACATGCAAAGATGTTCATCATCATTAGCCATCAGGGAAATGCAAATCAAAACCACATTGAGATACCACCTTGCACCAGTAAGAATGGCAAAAATTGACAAGGCAAGAAACAACAAATGTTGGAGAGGTTCTGGAGAAAGGGGAACCCTCTTACACTATAGGTTCAAATGCAAGTTGGTACAGCCCCTTTGGAAAACAGTGTGAAGTTTCCTCAAAAAATTAAAAATAGAGCTACCCTATGACCCAGCAATTGCACTACTGGGTATTTACCCCAAAGAATCAGACATAGTACAAAGAAAGGGCACATGCACCCCAATGTTCATAGCAGCGATGTCTGCAATAGCCAAACTGTGGAAGGAGCCAAGATACTTCAGTGGATGAATGGATAAAGAATATGTGATACATATATACAATGGAATATTACTCAGCCATCAGGAAGGATGGATACCCAACATTTGCATCAACATGGATGGAACTAGAGGAGATTATGCTGAGTGAAATAAGTCAAAGAGAGAAAGATAATTATTATATGGTAAGGAATAGCATGGAGGACATTAGGAGAAAGAAGGGAAAACTGAGGGGAGGGGGATCAGAGAGAAGACCCATGGAAGACTATGGACTTCATGAAACAAACTGAGGATTTTAGAGGGGAGGGTGGCGGCACGATAGGTTAGCCCATTGATGGATATTAAGGAGGGCCCATATTGCGTGGAGCACTGGGTGGTATATGCAAGCAATGAATCATGGAACACTACAGCAAAAACTAATGATGTACTGTATGGTGACTAACTTAATAATTTTAAAAAGAAAATTCAGTGTGTATCTCTAACATATAAGACATGTTTATAAAAAACAAAAAAAATTTACCATTTTGTCATTGTTATTGCTAACTTAACACCATATTCCTGATCTCCTCTAGTACCTATCCCATATTTTCCTGTGCGACTCAAAAATGCACTTTACAGTTTTTGCTTGAATCACAGTCAGAACCAAATCTTCACATTTGCTTAATATTTTGCTATTAGGGGTGCCTGGGTGGCTCAGTGGTTGAAGCCTCTGCCTTCGGCTCAGGTCGTGATCTCAGGGTCCTGGGATCAAGGCCTGCATTGCTCTGCTCAGCCCGGAGCCTGCTTCCCCCACTCTCTCTGCCTGGCTTCTTGTGGTCTCTCTCTCTCTCTCTCTCTCTCTTTCTCTGTCAAATAAATAAAATCTTTTAAAAATATATTTTGCTTTTAACTTATAAGTTACCTTACCTGTTTTTCACAATTTTTTCCCCTAAAGAAATGTTATATGAGATGTGATTTTTCAAATTCTGGATTTGGTTAACTGTTTCCTCCTTGAGATCATCTTTTAAAATATTTCTGTGATTTTTGTATTTCTTGTAAACTGATAGTGTAATGTGTAGTAATTGGTTAACTTCAGGTTCAGTTTTTTTGGCAAGAATATTTCACAGATTGTTCAGTATATGTCCTCTTTCATCACAATAGGAGCCACATGATTTCCACCTGTCTCTCTTACCACTGTTGAGAGACAGGTAGAAATCATGCATGTTTAGGGAGAGATCAGTGTGTTTTGGTGTTCTCAGCTTTATCGGACAATTATAAAGTTAGCCATTGATGTTTCACCTGGTGAACATTTCCTGGTTTGGTAGCAAATGCTTCTGTTATTTCTTATGTAATTAATTGCTGATAAAAAATGGTGACAATTTGCAGTTTTTATGGATTTGCTAATGTTCAATTTTCAAATTAGCTGTTGAGAATGTGCTATTCCTGGATTTAGATACTTTTTAAAGAAAAACCGGACTAGAAGTTACCCACAATCTTTAAATAATATTCCGATGAGAAAAACTTTTGAAGTATGTTAATAATCTAACTGATTACAAATCTATTTGAAGTAATTGTGATCTTTGTCATAAAGTTTGTGTTCTCATGTGTAGGTATTATTTTGAGACACCAAGAAAGCTTTTAGAATATATTTTATAAAATCTGTTTTTTATTGTTCTTTTTTATATAGGTTATTAAGTGTGGTATGCTGTGATCTAGACACTCTTCTTCTACTAGAGGCTCAGTATCAAGTATCTGAAGTGTTACTAAATGCTCAAGAAGAAAATATCTTAGAGACCTCTGAAAGTCACAGGTAAAAACAAAAAAGAAAACCAAAAAAACTGTTAAGACAATATTATTAACAATAGTTTTCTTTATAGATTCTCTGTTAAGGCAGTGATTTTGTATATGTAGTTTCATGTTTTTCCCCTATCTGAATTCAATAGATTTAAAAAACTGAGTAAAAAGCAATGAAAATACAAATGTCACCATTCGGAAGATTATGATAGGTGTTTGTTTGGAGGATTGAACAGTACTGCTTTCTGAGTTTTTGTTTCGTTTAGCATTTTTTTTAAAGACCTGATTTTATTGATGGTTCCATGAAGTTCTATCACCTTTAAATTAAGGCTGGAGTGTAAGTTGACTCACTAAACAAAATGTTTGATTTATTGTCCATTACAGAGTTACTCTTTACCCCATTCTCTTAATTATGTTAGTTCACATTCATAATTTCTGATTATTGCAAAATGAGGTTATGGTAATATCTTGATTTTTTTTTTCTATTTTACTTGTCATTACCTCAGTTTGGCTGACATTTATTGAATACACATTCAATATCTGGTACTGTTTTCATGTCTGTATTTAAAAAAAAAATGTTCTTCCATTATAGCTCAATTTTAGAAGAATATAGAAGCCCAGGAACATTACTGGATTCTCTAGATTTGATACAGAAGGGTGATATTAACAGCTGCAGGAAGTGTGGAATGTGCTCAAAAGCAACATTTAGATTTTGAATTTAAGGCACTGGGTCTAGAACCCAACGAAACCTTTCCTAAAAAAGTGAAAAAGTCATTGTGGAAATAATGTAGGTCTTAATTCCATTTCTTTAAATGCAGTAACATTTGACAAGAAAATATTATTTTATAGTATCATTTATCTCATTTTAGTAGTTATATCTCCATCAGTTTTTTGCTTTCTGACAAAGAAAGCTGTAAGATAAGGAGAATTTAGCCCTTTCTAAGTGTTACATTGTTAATCATTTTCTAAACTTTTCTATAGAAAATTTTATTTTTTCTTTACATTCCACTGATTTGATTTTGGAATTAAATCATATTCAATTAAGATAATAAAATTGATATGTTTATTTTTCAGGAATTTCATAATTGATGGCTTATCAGTAGAGAGAAATCATGTTCTTGTTAGAATAAATTTTATTGGTGGACCCATGGAACGAATTTTGCCTCCAAGGGTATTAGAGAAGGTGAGTAGGGTAAAGAGGAATCTTTGTTAGTAGAGAAGCTGTAGGATACAAGTAAACACTTTGAAATGAAGTAGTATTCTTTGTGATGCAGGATAGGCTATTATTTCATTAAAAAGTTGTCATTTTTCTGTGTGATGTTTACTTTTGATGTCTTTGTTATTCATGATACCTAATTTTTATTAGATGAATATATTTTTTGTATTTAATTAGCAATATTGAGTACTTCTCCTTCCATCAATATTCATAGACATTGGCTTTCTCTTGAAGGGGCTTTTTTTTTTTTTAAATTAAGTGCATTTTTGCTCTGTTAGCCTGGGAAATATGAGATAGAAATAATTGACAATATGAGATAAACAGTTTGGTTTTTTGAATTTGCTTCCTATTTCAATATAGGAAATACAGGTTTCTTTTGAAGACTTTAATTTCTCTTTCATGGAAAAAAAAATTAGGCTGTCATTATCAGTCCTAGTTGCTAAAACAAGTTACCATGTATTACATTTCATTTTAGTTATTATCCTTTGGAGAATTGAATTATAATTGTCACATAGCTTTTGGTTAGTTAGGCTACAATTCTCATGTCTATGAAACAATAACCACTTTAGTGTTTCGGAAAGCCTTAAAATTCAGTATTTAATAATATTTCCTGAAGTCATTTGTTTTCTTTTTTAGGGTGATGATCCATATCCTTGGCCCATGTTTTCTTCATATCCTTTACCAGACTGCTATCTCTCAGAAGTTACAAGAAATGCTGATCTAAAACAAGGTGAGATATTTACCATCAACTGCCATGTTATTTTAGTGCTTTTATGGTTATAATTTAAAAAAAGAAAAAGTATCGTTATGGGAGATTAATACTATTTCTCATACAGCTTGTGTATATGGATACATTTATACTTATTTCTATGTAAATTTCTTACTAAATTATTTGTATGCTACTGAATAATTCTTATCAGAACCTTTTTTGGTTTAAACAAAGGAATTATGATTATTGATGAGTTCTGGATACATAGGACTTTATTCAGCAGAGTAATATTTTTTGGTATCTGCGTGCCATACATTAGTTCTGTGTCCTCAAGACTGGTCTATTTATATAAATTATATAAATATAATAAAAGTTCAGGTGTCTGCCTTAGAGGAGTTCATGAACTTTTGGAGAATACATACAATAAATAATTGTATGATAGTGCAGTATGATAGAAACTAAATAGTTATATGTGTAGCCTGCTAGGACACCTTCCAAAGAAATCAGTGTTTAATGCAAGGCATGAAATATGTGTTTTTTGGGTAATATAAGAGCATTTTTGACTGAGAAAAACAGCAGAGAGGATTGAAAGGAGCAAATTATATTCAGAGAACTGTGAGTAGTTCAGGATGTTTGAGATTTGGTGTCAGGGCAAGAGAAACCAGAGGTAAGACAGCTGGTAATCCAAGTTCAACCGTAAGGCCAGCGTAGCTGAAGACTATTGTGAGAGCAATGAAAATTCCAGCCATTTTTAGATTAGAGAATTCCAAGATGAAATATGAAGATATATGATCAAACTACTCTTTAATTTGAGAAGTTTAATCTTATGTCAATGTGATCTTCAATATTCTTGAAGTTGTGCTAGAAAAAAAGATTCATTTAACATAGGTTGATATTTTATGGAGTGATTGTTGGAAAAAATGGTTTTCATGTGTCTTCCACTTTTCCCTAAATTTACTTGCTTTCAAATAATTAAGAGAAGCCATTCATTGATATGTATTGTTTTTATTTCTATCCAGTGTTCGAGATATATATTACCTTTTTCAAAGATGCATAGAAACAAAAATTGTGTTTTGTTGCTTTGTTTTTTCATTTCTGTCTACTTAGAGTTTAGGAAAAGAGAAAGAAAGAACATAAGGGAGCTTTTTGACTTTTTTTTTTTTTTAAGATTTTATTTATTTGAGAGAGAGAGCATGAGAACATGAGCAGGGGAAGAGGCAGAGGGAGAGAGAGAAGCAGACCCCTTGCTGAGCAGGGATTACCAACATCGTTCTCTCATCCCAGGACCCCAGGATCATGACCTAAGCTGAAGACAGACGTTTAACTGGCTGAGCCAGCCAGTTTTTAATATTTGTCTTTATAATGCACTAAACATTTTTTCTTTGTTTTCTTCTTGTGCAACCTAACCTATTGATTTCGGAGATGTGTGAGTGGTAGGAAGTATTTTTCAATAAGAAACTCTTGAGAGAATACCACTTTGAACACTTTTCCCCACTGACTCCCATCTTTCAGTGAACCCAAGCCTTTATCAGTCACTCCCATGCTTTCCTATCCTACTTTCAGTCTTCTTAATGCCTTAATATTTTGTTGTTGTTGCAAATTTCATCATTTATTTGCCCTTTCCTAATTGCCAGGTGCTTCACTAGGTATTGGAGATAAAATGTGCATTAAGACATGGCCCATTCTTGGTACCCCAGCTCTTTTCCTTATTTCAATGAAGCATTGTTATCTTTGCTAAATTTCACTTGGTAACAAATACTAATTTTTTGAACAAGTTCATTTTCAATTTCATTATGTGACTGTTGTATTTGATAATTTGGTTTTTCAGAATAGTTCAATTTAAAAAAATGTCCCTTATATTTTTAAACAGAACAAGGAAGACAAAGATAAGAAAAATAAGGTTAAATGGACACTTCCCTGAAAGAAGATGTATCATCAATTCCTAGGAAGTGGTGCTCTAAGGAATAAAATTTTACTCCTTGCTCTACTCTTGTGAGTGATTTAGAAAAGGGAGTAATGATAATATCTCTGACTAGCCCAAAAGATAACTGCAGAATGTTCATTAACTGCAAGCGGGCCCGTTGTACTGCCGGGCAGTCATACACAGTGTCCCTGGGTCCACATTCTCCCACTCTCCTAGGTGACCATTTTAAAATCTCATCAAACCTTCACTTTATCCCTGTCCATCCTATCCAATGATAATTTTGTTTTCTAGATTACGGAAGAAATAGCAAAGAAAAAATCTTCCATGTGCTCCTGATAAACACCAACTCAGCTGAATCTGTTGCAATTTGGGGTTTTCGTTACTATGAATAAACTGCCAATGTTAACTTACAAAGGCTAGCTTCTCCATCCATGTACTACATTCCATCTTCTCAAGGATACTGCTTCAAGCAGTTCTCCATTTTCCTTATTGATCTTTTTTTGTTGGGGGAGTGGTGGGGATGGGTCTCCATTGTGGCTCTTTGTGAACCACAAACCTGCTATTAATTCCTCCATATTTAAAATATCTTCTTTTGAATCTACTCTTAAATCTGTCATTTTTTTTTCTTTTATGCAAAATTCTTTGAAGGAATTTGTGTAATCTTGGTATTCCAGTAACTCCTTTTGCTCTCTTGAATCCACAGAGCTAACTAGGCTTTCACCCCTATCATCACACTGTGATTAAATGTACTGTATAGATCAGTCCTCATCCTGCTAGACTTAACATTATTATTCAACATCCCTCCCTTTCTTTTGTAACACTTTCTTCACTTGGGTTCTAGAAAATGCATGATGGGATTTTCCTCTGGTGTTTCTGGCAAATTCTTTTGTCTTCTTTGTTTGATTTCTTTTTCTTTTTTTTTTAATTTATTTTTTAATTTATTTTCAGCATAACAGTATTCATTATTTTTGTACCACACCCAGTGCTCCATGCAATCCTTGCCCTCTGTAATACCCACCACCTGGTACCCCAACCTCCCACCCTCCGCCCCTTCAAAACCTTCAGATTGTTTATCAGAGTCCATAGTCTCTCATGGTTCACCTCCCCATCCAATTTCCCCCAACTCCCTTCTCCTCTCTAACTCCCCTTGTCCTCCATGCTATTTGTTATGCTCCACAAATAAGTGAAACCATATGATAATTGACTCTCTCTGCTTGACTTACTTCACTCAGCATAATCTCTTCCAGTCCCATCCATGTTGCTACAAAAGTTGGGTATTCATCCTTTCTGATGGAGGCATAATACTCCATAGTGTATATGGACCACATCTTCCTTATCCATTCGTCCATTGAAGGGCATCTTGGTTTTTTCCACAGTTTGGCGACCATGGCCATTGCTGCTATAAACATTGGGGTACAGGTTGCACCAAGTTGCATTCCCACCAACAGTGTAAGAGGGTTCCCCTTTCTCCACATCCCCTCCAACACATGTTGTTTTCTGTCTTGCTAATTTTGGCCATTCTAACTGGTGTAAGTTGATATCTCAATGTAGTTTTAATTTGAATCTCCCTCAGGGCTAGTGATGATGAACATTTTTTCATGTGTCTGATAGCCATTTGTATGTCTTCATTGGAGAAGTGTCTTTTCATATCTTCTGCCCATTTTTTGATATGATTGTCTGTTTTGTGTGTGTTGAGTTTGAGGAGTTCTTTATAGATCCTGGATATCAACCTTTTGTCTGTACTGTCATTTGCAAATATCTTCTCCCATTCCGTGGGTTGCCTCTTTGTTTTGTTGACTGTTTCCTTTGCTGTGCAGAAGCTTTTGATTTTGATGAAGTCCCAAAAGTTTATTTTTGCTTTTGTTTCCTTTGCCTTTGGAGACATATCTTGAAAGAAGTTGCTGTGGCTGATATCGAAGAGATTACTGCCTATGTTCTCCTCTAGGATTCTGATGGATTCCTGTCTCACATTGAGGTCTTTTATCCATTTTGAGTTTATCTTTGTGTATGGTGTAAGAGAATGGTCGAGTTTCATTCTTCTACATATATAGCTGTCCAGTTTTCCCAGCACCATTTATTGAAGAGACTGTCTTTTTTCCACTGTATATTTTTTCCTGTTTTGTCAATAATCTTTGACAAAAGGTATATATTTGCCCATTGAGTTGAGGGTCCACATCTGGGCTTTCTACTCTGTTCCATTGGTCTATGTGTCTGTTTTTATGCCAGTGTAGTCTTGGTGATCACAGCTTTTTAGTAAAGCTTGAAATCAGAAGGAAAACTTCCAGACTCTTTCTATGAAGCCAGAATTACCCTGATCCCCAAACCAGGCAAAGACCTTACCAAAAAGGAGAATTTCAGACCAATATCACTGATGAATATGGATGCTAAGATTCTCAACAAGATCCTAGCAAACAGGATCCAACAGCACATTAAAAAGATTATCGACCATGACCAGGTGGGATTCATCCCTGGGCTACAAGGATGGTTCAACATTCGCAAATCAATATGATAGAACAAATTAATATGAGAAGAGAGAAGAACCACATGGTCCTCTCAATTGATGCAGAAAAAGCATTTGACAAAATCCAGCATCCGTTCCTGATTAAAACACTTCAGAGTATAGGGATAGAGGAAACATTCCTGAACTTCATCAAATCTATCTATGAAAAACCCACAGCAAATATCTCCTCAATGGGAAGAAGCTTACAGCCTTCCCGTTGAGATCAGGAACACGACAAGGATGCCCACTCTCACCACTCTTGTTCAACATAGTATTAGAAGTCCTAGCAACAGCAATCAGACAACAAAGAGAAATAAAAGGTATCCAAATTGACAATGAAGAAGTCAAACTCTCTCTCTTCGCAGATGACATGATTCTTTATATGGAAAACCCAAAAGGCTCCACCCCCAAACTACTAGAACTCATACAGCAATTCAGCAACATGGCAGGATACAAAGTCAATGTACAGAAATCAGTGGCTTTCTTATACACTAACAATGAAAATACAGAAAGGGAAATTAGAGAATCTTTGTTTGATCTTTAACTTCCCTCTAACCTCTAAACTTTGAAGTGCCCCAGGACTCAGTTCTTAGTTGCCTGTCTTTCTAGCACTACTTACTCTTGGAGAACATCTCATCTCATGATTAAAATACTGTCCAGTATGCTGAGGGCTGTCTGATTTATATATCTAACCCCTATTCCTCCCCTGAAGTCTGCATTCATATCTAACTGCGTACTTGACACCTCTGCTAGGAAGGTTAATAAGCACATCAAACCTAACACATCAGAGATAAACTTCTCATACTCCCTCAAAATCTGTTCTTTTGATTATTTTTACTCATTTCAGAAATGGCAACTTTTGCTTCCAGTTCTTTATGCAATAAACCTAAAGGCATTCTTTGACTTCTCTTTGTCTTCATACACACATCTAATCTGTCAGCAAATGCTCTTGACTCTGCCTATCTGAAATCACTTTCTCTCATGCAAAACCCTCATCTCTCACTTGTATTATTGCAGTAATCTGCCAAGTAATCAATGTGTTCTCAGTACAGCAACCAGAGTAATGCTGTTGAAATGTGGATTGCGTCACATTACTCCTTAATTGAAACCCTCCAATGGCTTCACAGTTAACAAGGCCCAGTATGTTTGTGGCTTCATTCCTGTCAAAGCTCTGTTTTACTTCAGTACCATTTCAGACCTCTTTAATGCCACATTTCCCTACCATATTGGACAAAACTTCTGTTCTTTCTGCTTATCCCTAAAATATAATTATCTGACTAAGACATTATTCTCAATTTAATAGTAGTACCTAATACTTCCTCCTAATAATAATGGTCCTGGTTTTTGTTGAGCAGGAGAGAATGATCTAGGCACCAGTGGCTAATCCAGGTTGTACATCACAGAGATATCTTGGTGAACTCAGTGAGAAAAATGGAGCCAAATGAATTTCTAACAGTTCTAAAGCTAAATTGAAAGTTTGTTTCTGATTAAACACAGCTCAATAAATTAAATATTATACAATTTTAATATGCTGTATTTAAGCTTATAACACTTTAAAACATAGCTGTTTGGAAGACAGGAGTTCTTATACTTTTCATTTTTTTTTTTTTTAAAATTTGAAACTAATGATTCATTGATTCTGATAGGTGTTATTTTAGTTGCCATTTGCACTGCAAACTTTTGGGATATCATTTCATTGTTATGGGGGAAAAAAATCAGCTTCGGTTGTATGCACGTGGTGACATCCTCTCATTTGTCTCCCAGCTTCTACATTTATCCTCCTTGCTACAGTTAGCATCTCCTCATCTGTTAAATTGCCTCTTGTTAGCTCATTGGCATTAGTGTTAGCTATTAGATAATTTATCTTCATCTGTAAATAAGAATCTCTAGACATCATCTGGTTCAGTTATTTTTCTTTGTGTACTATTTTAGGGTCACCATTCTAAAATGTAAAAGCCTTTTAAAAGCTAGTGATTAATATTATCTGTTTGTGTATGTATATATGAACATTATGGGTATACATATATAAGCCTGTACAGGTATATATGTACCCATGTGCACATGTGTATATATGTGTGATACATATGTGTGATATATAAATAATGTGTGTATGATATAAATAATCTTATACTCATGAAAATATTACCTTTCATGTGGTAGATATAACTTGGAATATTATATTTCTGTTACGCTAGAGTTTAGATAAATTGGAAGAATACAGTGAGTGCAGTAACTTACTATTACCTGTGCAGCAGATAAAAGGGAAAGGAGAGTGGGAGAAAGGAGAGTTGTAGTGTGGTGAAAAGCCGGTATAGGTTAGTGTGTTCAGGAGCTGTTAAAGTGTACTACTGGAAATTGACTCATAATGTCTTTTCTGTATGAAACAGAACATGAGATAAAATAAAACAGATTGCTTTGTTTCCCTAAGCTAAACTTAGATCTCCCAGGAGTTATTGTTATACCCCTAATTGGCTAGTCTGTTCAACTCCATTCCATTTTGATGTGTTCAGGATGGGACTTCTTTCTCTAAAGAGGAACAGAAATTTGGTACTTTCATACTGAGAAATAAAAATGACTTGAGGGATTAAATAGCGTGCTCTGGTTATTAAATAGCATGCCTTAGCGAGACAACCGCAAGTAAGAAATTTGCTTTTCCTTTCTAACATCCTATATTCATTTTGTTTTTTTTGTTTTTTTTTTCTTTTATAATGTTTATTCAGGCTGAATTATAAAATAATCAGCGATCTAGATTACATCTGTAATCTATACTCTAGATTATAGATCTGTACTCTATATACCTTACTATTGTGAAATGCCTGTCTCTATCAGGAAATCATTTGAATCTATATTCACTCAGCTGGGGCTGGTACCTTCAAAGTAGAGTGTGAGTTTTTGTGTCATGGGTTGTATCTAGTAGTCCTGACAGGGCCAACGGAGCAGTAGAAGCACAGCATTGACTCGCAGGGCCACTGGCATTGTTCTTTGATCTAGAAATTCAGATGGCTACTCATTGAAAGCCTCAAATACATTAGTTACTCGTAATGCAAGTAAGCTTCTGCATGTTCCTTGCAAGTTTTCCATAGTCACTCTTTACCCATATATCCTTCCAAAGGCTCTTCCTTAGAAAACAAACAAAACAAAACAAGAAAAACATTTACCTCCTTTGGGCTTTCTAAGAAGTAAACACTAACAGCTAATGTGAGCCAGCTGTGTAAATAAATGTGTCAGTTTCTCATTCTTTTCTCTCCCTTACCCTTGACTTCATCTCGTGGCTTTTGTCTCTATAATAATTGACCTATATATTCTATATAACTCTGTGGGTCTTGTTTTATTTTGTTAAAAACAGCTTTATTGAAAGGTAATTAACATACTATACAATTCACCCATTTAAAGCATGCAGTTCAGTGATTTTTTTAGTATATTAATAGCCATTACCACAAAAAACTTTAGAACATTTTCACCACCTCAAAAAGAAACCCAGTACTCCCTCTTTCTTTCTTTTTTTTTTTTTTAAATTAAAGATTTTATTTATTTATTTGACAGAGAGAGATCACAAGCAGGCAGAGAGGCAGGCAGAGAGAGAGGAGGAAGCAGGCTCCCTGCTGAGCAGAGAGCCCGATGCGGGACTCGATCCCAGGACCCTGAGATCATGACCTGAGCCGAAGGCAGCGGCTTAACCCACTGAGCCACCCAGGCGCCCCCACCTCTTTCTTTCACCCAGCCCGAAGCAACCACTGAAATCTGTTTATCTATAGAGATTTTTCTAGTTTGGACTTTTCATATGAATGAAATAGTGTAGTATGTGGTATTTCATGACTGACTTTTTTCTTAGCATAATGTTTTCAAGGTTCATCTCTAAGGTTCATTCATGTTGTAGTATGGATAAATACTTCATTCCTTTTATGATTAAATCATATTCCATTAATTAAAAAAAGAAAAAAATAATATTCCATTATGTGCATATACCATAATTTATTTGTTTATATATTTGTATCTGCTGATGGACACTTGGGTTGTTTCCACCTTTTGACTTTAAATAATGCTGCTATAAACATTTTTGTACAAATTTCTGCCTGAACATGTTTTTATTTCCTCTAGAATATATACCTAGAAGTAGAATTGCTGAGTTAAATGGTAATTCCCTGTTTAATAGTTTGAGGAACTGGCTCACTTTTCTAAAGCAGCTGTGCCATTTTACCTTTTCACCAACAGTTTTATGAGATTCTTATTTCTCCTCCTCCTCATCATCATTTGTTGTGATCTTGCCATCCTAGTAGGTATGAAGCACTATTTCTTTGTGGTTTTGATTTGCATTCCCCTGATGACTAATAATGTTGAGTATCTCTTCATGTTATATATGTTCCTTGGCAAAATACCTATTCATACCTTTGCCTATTTTTTAATGCTTTGTCTTTTTATTATTGAGTTGTAAGAGTTTTTTTTTTATATATTCTGAATATAAATTCCTTATGGGATATATGATTGGGGAACTTCTTTCATATCTCAGAATATATTAAGTTTATACTTCTGGGCCTTTGCTCTTAATGTTCTCTTTTCCTAGAGTACTACCTCTCCTCTTTACACAGGTAATTCCTTCTTAAGCTTTTATGCTGAGTCTGAATGTTACTTCTTCAGAGATGTGTTATCTCCACCTTATCTAAAATATACCTCTTCCCTTACTTCTATCTGTCTTGCTTCTTGTGGATTCCTCTAATAGCACTGTTCCTTACTATGAGTTTATGTTTTTGTTCACTCTCTGTTGCCCTGCAGTGTAACTTCCATTAGACAAAAATGCTGTCTGCTGTAGGTATTAGACAATAATAGATGTCTGTTGAATTTCTTCTCTATTTTTCCCATCATCAAACTCTATTTTCCAAATCTTTGTGAGTGGACGTTGGGAATTCCTTTCAGGCTACTATGTAAATTTAGAAGTTTTGACTCAAACCTAAAATAATCTCTGGTCTCACTCATTTTTCTAAAATATCAATAGCTTTGTAGTTATAAAGCCCCTTGAGCTAGACTTCTGTATATATCATTCATGAAGAAGACATCTTTTTATAGTTATTTTATCATTTACAAAGTGGTACTTTATGTTTTTATAGCACATGAAAGGTATACATTGTCAGCATTACATCTCATTTTTTTCCACAACTGAAAAAATAACCAAAAAATATATGGCCTTTATTCTGTAATTACTCCAAATTTAATCTTTTTAGTTTTACTGCTTCCTCTCTGCATTTTTACTTATCTGATAGGAAACTGAATTTCTGCCTGGCAAAACATTCTCTTTAAAATACTATATAAAGGAGTAAGTTCCATGGTGATAATCATTCCCTTTGATGGAGTGCACCACATAATGTTAAATCTTTATAGTCTGATTGTTCAGATATTTTTAGTTGGATATTTTTAGATGATATTATTCCTATAGGAGAAAACAGATCATTTTAAAGTTCATTATCTATGAGATATAACTATCTCACTATACTATCTTTCCCCTATAGCATGAAGTAGTTTTTCTTCCTTCAAATTAATAGGACAAGGAAGGAGGATATTATACAAAACTGAAGTGAATTCTAGTTAAAACTTAATTTTCAGTTTGTACATTTTCAGCTCTGGATGAATTTGGTATAAAATATATGTTGAATCATTAAGCTCCAGGTACTGATCAAATGTCCATGAGGACCATATTTTCTTCTCAGGTGAGAAACTTGAGTCTTAAGTTACTATTTTAAATCTATATTATTTGCATAGATTTGGTTCTTCATTAAGAAAAAAAAATGCAAACTATTGGCAATGTTTAATAATATGTTTGGGGCTAGAAAAGGCTTTCTGATAGGCATTATATATAAATTCACTTTGAACATTTTGTAGTTGCAGACTACTGTTTATAAGATAATCATTGCACTGTATTTTGTTCAGTAGAAAGAAACAAGTATTAATAGAGAAACTTTCTAAATTAGAGATGGAACTGAAGAACAAGAGTATCATGTTCTCTGTCTCTGGAGTTAGGCATCGTGCAGTGAATGAGCAGTTAAGTTTATGGGTTTTGTACTTACATTCTTACTGTACCAACATATTTTATCCTAGCTCTCAAAACTTGCTGGTATTTTAAATAATTTGCATGAAATGATATTGAAATTTAGCTTTTTCTACTACAAATTCTGTAATTTTGTCATGGGGACAATGTTCTTGTTTTAACAAGACATGTTCTCATGAATCTATATTGATTTTGTTTAATAAATGTTTGTGTCCTTACTGGGTTTAATCCTTTATTCAGTGATACTACTTCTTGCTGACACTTTGATAATTTCTGTCTTTTAAGAAATTAAGTCCATGCCCATGTCCTTGATGAATTATTTCCCTGTCTTTTTAAATTTACAAATGGGATAACAATCCATTATGTAATCCTAATAGTATAGATCAAATTGGAATCCTACCTACGTAGAAGTAAACTTTTTAAGAGGAAAAAAAGGAGAACAGATGAACCATAATAGCAACTACATTTTAATAAAAGAGTGAAAGGTATCCAGTTAACAAGTTGAGTGGATTATTTCATTGCTATTCTGATAAATTATGTAAGATTTAGGATTACCGTTTATTCTCCAGTCAACTGAGAACAGAATGCATAGGGAAAACTGTAAGAGTACTTTGAAAATAGTATGGCATTACATAAAATACAGTGTAACATAATGATGGATATCATGTGTTCTGATTTTAAAAAGCTTTTTGAATTGTGTCTTGCTCCTATAGTCAGTCTATAAATATTTTTTTAGTGATGAATTCTGTCTTTTATCAACTGCTTATTTAGGCCTTTATGTAAGTCAGACATCTTCTTAATCTTCTTTCTTATTGTTTCTATCCTTTTAATTGAGATTTATTTTCTGCAGATAAAGGTAAATGACTTTTATTGACATCATTCTGTTAACGGAGGGGACTAAGAGTATGAGATTATGGTTTCTTTTCAGTGTAGTAAATCTTGAGCTGCATCTGTTGAGATACTTAGCTTACAAATCAGAATAAGTATTTACTTTTGAATAATAAAACTTATTTTCATGTACGTATTACTTCATGTTTGCAACATATATATCTGTGGCAACCAGGGAAACAGATCACCTGCTAGTTTAAGTGCAGGTGATAGGGGAAAGTGAATGTTTTATAGTAAATCTTTTATAGTAAATGATTATTACATATTTTTAAAAAGAAAAAGTGATATAACTTTCAGTGAGGGATAACGTGTAAAATACAGATGCCATGTATTAAGAGCTCCTGTAGTTCAAATAAATTGAAAATGTGTAATGAATTTAGAAACTCCCAAATTTAGAGATGGACAGAGAACTAATATATAGAGAATTTGGGCATCTTTTTAGTTGCTTCTCAGAGACCACTCCAAAGTCTTCCCTTGTATATTATAATAAGAGTACACTGAAATGACTATGTTAAAGTACATGAAAGAAGGTAAGCAGAAATACAAATGGAAAGCAAATATTACACAAATAAGGTTCAGGATAAGACATAGGTGATTATCTGAATTAAACCTGGGGATCCATTTCTAGTTAATGAAATCTTCCATTTATTTTGTTTCTTTTGTAGAATTTGTTGTGATATTCTGTGTAAAGTAGGCATTCACAATTGCATTTAGCAAAGAAGTACTAAAAGTTTTTGGTGTAAATAGTTTTTCTCTGCATTTATATTGAGCTTATATTTTACTCCCTTTGAAATTGAGATTCCCTTTATATTGTTTATAATAATCTTATAATCAATATGACATTTCTTTGTAATGATCTTTTGAGAAAAAACTATACAGTATCCTCAAGTATGAAAACAGTATAGTGCTCACCAAAACAAAGAATTTGAGAGTTTAAATATGAAATATTGGGAGGCCTGGGTGGCTCAGTTGGTTGGACGACTGCCTTCGGCTCAGGTCATGAACCTGGAGTCCCGGGATCGAGTCCCGCATCGGGCTCCCAGCTCCTTGGGGAGTCTGCTTCTCTCTCTGACCTTCTCCTCATTCATGCTCTCTCTCACTGTCTCTCTCTCAAGTAAATAAATAAAATCTTTAATAAATAAATAAATAAATAAATAAACAAATAAATAAATATGAAATATTGTTAGCTGTGATTGGTGAACATGAAACTTGATGTTCTCTTCCCCCTTCTTTTCCCATTTTTCTTAATGGTTTTAAGGAATGAGTTTAAGATAGATTTTTTACTTTCTCTTCCAACTTTGCATTGTTTGTAAATCATAGTGGTCTGAAGGAGCAAAGAGAAGAAGTACATATACTCACTAGACACACCAAACCACTTTTGGGAAAACAAAACAGTACTTGACCATGGTAACTTCATAACTAGATGTATAATTAATACACTGAACCTAAATTATGATATGGTACTTTCTCTAAAAATGATATTGTAGGGTAGTAATTATATAAAAACAGCTGATATAAGAAATGTAAGTTAAAGAAATTGTGTTCAGTGTTTAGAATATAAAACTGGATTCTTCTTGGTGAAATAGATCAACTATTTTCTCATTTAACGCTAAGAAGTGAGTATTCATTTCATTACAGGAGACTGGATTGAACCCAGAAAGGAGCTAGAACCTCATAAGAAGATAAAACAATGAGGATTTTAAAAATTTATACTTTAAAACACTTTACTATTAAATTGTGACAAGTGTTCTTAAAATGAATCATTTTATACATGTCTATACTTTTAATTAAAGTTTATTGAGTTCTTATACAGACTTTATACCAAATTAGGAACTATAATTGTTCTTATTTTAGTGACAGTAATATGCTTAGAAGCTTTAATCACTGTCACTTTCAATTATACCCTACATTTACATACACATATGTATATATAATCAATTTTTATATCAACAGAATACATCTATTTTAAAAATAGTTTGAATGTTGACATGTCTGTGTACACATCAGCATCACCATAATCAAATATATAACACATTCATGATTCTACAAAACTTCTTTTTTTCCTTTGCAGTCATCTGTTCTCTATTCCCAGCCTCAGGTGATTACTGATTTTTTTTTCTCCACTGCTATAGATTAGGATTTCTCAACTTCAACACTATTAATATTTTGGGCTAGGTAATTGCTTGTTGCCAGAGGGTGTTGTTCTGTGCCTTGTAGGATTTTTAGTAGCATCCCTGGTCTCCACCCTCTAGATGCTAGTAGAATTCTCTCTGTACTCCCCACTCCTAGGTATGACAATCAGAAATGTCTGTAAAGACTGCCGAACTAACTCCTGGAGAGCAAAACATAGTCCCCTTGAGAACAGCTACCAAAGATTAGTTTTTCTTATACTTACAGTTCATACAAATAGAATCATATAGGAAACTTTGTGCCTGGTTTCTTTCAGGATAATGGTTTTGAGATGCATCCAAGTTGGCACATGTACCATTTGCTATCTCTTTTTACCAAATGTGGTTCCAGTATCAATAAAGTGCAATTTGGTTAAATTGTACCAAAACATTTGGTTCTGTTCATTTTTTTTTTTTTAATACTTAAAGACTTTAAAAAAGCTTCTTTAACATACTTGCTAATCATATCACTCTAGTCCTTTCCAGATCTATTAGCTGATTTATCTACTGGTTGTGAGCCATATTTTTCCCTTCTCATGTTAGTGATTTTTTTATTGAATATCAGATGTTATTCATTTTACATTGTTGAATGGGGGATTTTGTTTTTCTTTAGTAATGGACATGTTTTTGGAGTGCTGTCAAGTTATTCATGGCTCAGCTTGATCCTTCAGGGCTTTCATTTTTTGGTTATGGTGGTGTAGAGTTGCCTCTATTGTTAATTTAACTCTACTACTAAGGTGTTAGTTTTCTGGTACCTTTATGGACTACCTGGTAGTTAAAGGACTCTTCACTCTGGAACTTGGGCATCAGCTAGCACTAAGTGTATTCTGGGAATTGTTCATTTACAAGCTCCGAACTGTTTTTTGCCCAGCCTTGTGGATTTTCATTCTTTATTTGCTTAGCTGATTATTTTGCAATCAGCTTGACAAGGACCTACATAGATTTCTGTAGTTCTTTGCTCTGCTCTTCCTTTTCAGTATTATGATCCCCAAATTTTAGCCTCCTCCATCTCTGAAAATTGACTCTGTCTCTTCAACTCTGCAAGACCTCCATAGCATCATCCTCCTTCCTGCATAGTGATCTTGAAATTGCCTTCAAGAAAAAGGCCAGTTGTAAAGTTCACCACATTAGTTTTCCTTTTCTCAGGAAAAGTAGTCCTGTGTACTGCCTGATGCCTAATGTTTGGAAACAGTTGTTATATTTTACTCAGTTTTCAGGTTGTTTACAGCAGGACAGCAAGGCTTCCTAGTACCTGCATTGTAGTCAGAAGCAAAACTCTGGGTTTTAATTCTTTTGTGTTATTATAAACATAGAAATTTTGGGAAAACATCAGATTCATATTTGCTTTACTCACACAGTTACTGCTTTATTGTATTCCTATAGTACCATTCCTGTGATTCCATTTCCTCTTGCTTCATTCTCTTTGTCCAAGGACCTTTGCTGGTCCAGCACAATTGGCCTCTCTCTGAACTTGCCCACTTATTCTTCACAAAGGTAGGAAGAATGTTTGGTGAGGTAGCTTGGGAGAAGGTTGGAAAATCTTGGATTAACCTACTTGTGTAGGCTGTACTTTCACGTTAGCCTATCTTTAGGTTATATTGGTGCCTTTTATTTAGCAGAGACCTTTAGTTGTCTATCATTGTCTGTGATTAAATAGGTTAGTTCTGTTTAGGGGAGACATTTGGAAGTCAGTGTGGCAGTGGATCCAAGTAATGGTGTCTACTTTAGCTGTTTCAGTACTAACAATTCTTGGACTCCATTCATCTTCTCCTGTCTACTACTCGGTCCCAGATTTGGAGGGGGAGATAAAGGAATCATTGTTCCCCTCAAACCTAAATATCCCAGATATACATATTTTTAAATTAGTATTATATCAGATCACTAAATATTTTTAAGTGTGAGGAATGCAAATTGAAAAGCTCACACCCTCATTGACTGGGGAATGTAACCATATATATATATATATATATATATAAAGGCTACCAAATTGTCTCTAGGAGTCTTTGTAGTCACTCTGTCTCTGGCTCAGCCTAAATTCTAATTTTGAGGTGAATTGGACTCTTGAGCTCCTCCACCAGCTGGTAGATTCACATGCATATCACATCTGCTGCTTTAGTACTATTATTTACAATTGTGGAGCCTTGTGCTCTTTTTCTTAGGATGAGATGATGAAAAAGCAAAACAGAATAGCAAATGTGGAAGGAATAGGAGGGCAAGAGGAGGGGGTAGGGCAGGAGGGAATAGGGAATGGATAATACAGGATTTCTTCAATAGCAGGTAATTTACAAAAGAACTACATGGGCATCTTCTCCTTGAAGGAGGTAGTAGTAGTTATAAAAGGTTATACATGGATAGAAAAGATGATATAGAGGAGGAAGCAGATGAAAAATGCATTTGTCTTTGCAATCATATGCCACTAGTGATTCTTATTAAGCTGTAGGTAGTTTGTTCTTAGAAAATAAGTAATGTAGATATTCTAAATAGAAACTATAAAAAATTACTTTAATGCTGTTGAATTAAGTTTTTTACTTAATTCATATTAAGGTGCATTTAACATTATAACTTTGTTATTAATAACATAATTTTCAACAAAATTATCAGCTTTGGTATTTCTTGGGTTTAGGTTAAAAGTTTTGAGAGTTTTTATTAAAAAGAAGAATTTTCTCCTTTGACTTAATAACGTTAATTTTTCTCTAGTTATTGCTTCTGATTGAAGCTATTTATGAAATGTTACAGGATCACTTGATCTTAATATTCAAAGAGAATAGATTAGAACTGAATATCTGAATTACACATTCTTTCAATAACACAATTCGTTCTGGGTCATATGTATACTTGTGTGAGTATGCATATGTTTGAATATATTTATTTGTATACTTGTGTTTGTATAAAAGACTATGTAGCTTTCATGAGAGGTGGCTATTTTTCTTTCTGACCTACATGTCAAATAGGGACATATTTAAATAAATTATGATTTATATACTTAAACATATTATTTTAGATATCATAACCATGAGGACTGTGTGATTGAAACTCTCTCCTAATATTACATTGACCACTCTTATCTTCCTGGTAGGATTCATCAGCTGAAAGAGAGGTTTGGCAGATACATTCTGTAGTGTTAGTGTTCCCAGACATATCACTGGGCAGGGGCATAAGGACTTTGATTCTTTATTTTATTTTAATTAATTAATTTTTTTAAAAGATTATTTATTTATTTATTTATTTGTCAGAGAGAGTGAGTACAGGCAGACAGAGTGGCAGGCAGAGGCAGAGGGAGAAGCAGGCTTCCCACTGAGCAAGGAGCGCTATGTGGGACTCCATGCTAAGACGCTGGGATCATGACCTGAGCCAAAGGCAGCCGCTTAACCAACCAAACCACCCAGATGTCCCCGACCCTTTATTTTAAAAAGGCTCTTTTTCCTTTTTGATTCTAAAATCTCTTTCAAGGAAAGTGTTTAAAGGTATGAGTTTATGTGACTACCTATACCTGTATGCTTCTATATCCCTTTTTAAAGGACACCTGCATCCTTTTTAATATATTATTTATAGATATTTTCTAATATAAAATTTCATGGGAATGATATTAAAATGGAAGATGGAAAAATCTCATGGGAATAAAATTAAAGTTAAAGTGGAAAAATAAAATTAGATGGAAGTTGCTGTGTATTCTCTAAATTGCTTAGAAAGAAGTTATATTTTATTTTATTTTTTAATTATTTTTTTTAAGTTTTATTTATTTATTTGACAGACAGAGATGCCAAGTAGGCTGAGAGGCAGGCAGAGAGAGAGAGAGAGGAGGAAGCAGGCTCCCTGCTGAGCAGAGAACCCAATGTGGGGCTTGATCCCAGGACCCCGGGATCATGACCTGAGCCGAAGGCAGAGGCTTTAACCCACTGAGCCACCCAGGCGCCCCAAGAAGTTACATTTTAGCCATAGATACTCTTTCAGCACCACTCATTTTTGGTATAATTTTTGCAAGAAGTGGAATTAAATAATTGACTAGAAATTTTCTGTACTTATATTTTCTTTTTGGTTTAAAGAAGTGAATAAAATTGTGTCTGAATGTGCATGAGTATAATTCATGTCAGTCTATATAGTGAAATGTTACATTTATCACATCTGTTATTTGATGTCTGTTACTTCAGATATCAGTAATGAATCATGTTCATATGAGAAGAGCATTCAAGAATTATAGTTATAAGTCAATTCATTTTGTGAACTTTTAATGAATTCATTTTATAGGCTTTTTATAAGTATAATTGATGGCATAAGATGTAATTATAGAAAAATGTATTTTCTTTTGAAAGCCAAATACTATTTCTAGAATTTGTAATTGTTTACATATTTAACATTAATACTTATTTTTCAGTGTTTCTAGCATCTCATTATAATAATATAACATGCCATGTTTCTTATTAGACAATGATCTTGGCAAACTTCTGTTATGCTTCAAAATGTCTGATAAACAAACTGAGTGGATAGAAAACTGCCGAAGACAGTTTTGCAAAATGATGAAGGCCAAACCTGATATAGTCAGTGGAAGTAGTAAGTATGTTGTTTAATTTTGGGGGTATTTTTGTTATGAAAATTGTATTAATGAAAGCTGTATTTCCTAAAGATCAGTGTTGACATGTCTGGAGTACATAATACTGATCCCAGAAGTCCATTGACTTCTGAGAAACTTATGATCCTAGAAAACAAAAATTCCAATCTAAGATGCAGGGAAGCTGGGGGCCAGAGAGAAGGCAAAAAAGAGGCCCACTGACTTTCACCCCTTAATGACAATAAGATTTTAGGCAGCATAAAAACTGCCAAAAAAAAATACTGAAATCTGAGAAACTACTAACCTTTTTTTTTAAATCAGTTGGAAGACTGATCTGCCTTAACTAGGTATTTGCTCGGTTTCACCAGCTTTCACTTGAATATACCATACTGCTATATTTTTGGAAACTTTATAGACTTTTTAATTGACACATATTTTGAAACTCTGCCACATCTAGCCGAGTAAATTTAGTCACTCCTAAGGAAACTGAAATTTTATTTTGGGGGAATAGCTTTGTTTCCTAAACTAGCAAATAAATTATTTTATATTCAAGTATTTACATGTGCATTTGTTTTCTAAAAATTATCATTTACAAATTAGCATTATTTTGAATAAAGATCAAAGAAAAAGGTTCTAATGGAAATATAAGGTAGATTTTTTGGAAAACTAAAATTGTCAACTTCATTAGCCATGCTTTATAGTTTTCATATTTATATCATTTGTTATAAAATTAAAAGTCGGAAATAAAAATGTTTATATTTTGTTGTTGGAGAAATTCTATTTTCTGAGACTAGTGATATAATCTATGGGCAGCTCAGAGATGAATTCCCTAGATTTTCTTTTTGCCTCCTATATCCTAGAATGAGTGATTAAGAATGCCATTAGATGCAGGATAAAAAGGTGGGGGTCAATAAATGCCTACTCTCTCTAGCAAAAGGACCAGGAAAGGGGTAGCTATCAAGACACATTTTTGTAGGAAGTGACCACTTTAATCTAGCCAGACACCACAGAAAATCCTGCTAGCAAGACTTGGGCATAGCCTGGACTTCCCTCCTTACTTGTCAGTAATGGGACACCCTTGCTGCTCCTTGCTAGGATTATAGCAGAGGAGACTTAGAAAGTTACGGAGTTTCATTATCACTCAGTGTTAACAGGCCCAAACTTCTACCTTTCCCTCCACCCATGTATTAGTCTCACACCTGCAACAAATTTAAAATTAGAAAGTAATCAGCAAAGAAATAAAATCCAAAAGGAAATTTTAGAAGTGAAAATACTATCACCAAAATAAAAAGCTAAATGGATTGGTCCAACAATAAAATGGATAGAGGGAAGAATTGGTGACTTGAAGGTATCAGCAGAGAGGAAATAGACTGAAAAACAAAACAAAACAAAAAATTAATAGAGCTGCAGAGACCTGTGGAACCATAACAAAAGGTCTAACATTTGTGTCATTGGAGACCTGGAAAGAGGTTAGGACTATAAATGTCTTTGAAGAAACATAGCTTAAAATTTTCGAAATTTATCAAGAAACCTAAATCTAAATCTGTGGATTCAAGAACCACAAACAGGGTAAGCCCAAAGAAATCCACACCAAGATGAAATATAGTCAAACTTCTAAAAACTAAAGACAAAAAAATCTTGAAAGCAGAGGAGAAACAACATACCTACAGGGGAAAATCAGTATCATTGGCCATGGACTTCTCACCAGAAAAGACGGAGGACAGAGGAAGTGGCATGACATTCATACGCTGAAAGAAAGAACTGTTGTTAACTTGAATTCTCTATGCATTGAAGATAGTCTTCAGGAACAGAAAATCAAGATATTCTCAGATGAATAGTCAACTGCAGACCTATCCTAAATGAAGGGATACAGGAAGTTCTCTATCTCTGTACTATCCTCACAACTTCATGAGATTCTGTAATTATACAAAAGAAGTCTTCTTAAAAAATGTAGAGGAAAGTGAATGTAAACTACTTGAGATCATTGAGAAAAATAATCTGAATATGCTCATAATAATTTGTATAAAAAGTGGATATGGTTGGGTGCAGTAAAATTGTAAACTGCCTGAAACCTATGAGCATAGTGTTAACTTCATGGGGTAAGGAGATGACGGCCATGATTTACTTCTTGAATAAGCAAGTGTTCAAGGAACAACCTCTGGTGGTTACATGCAAGATGGATTGATTGGGAAAAAAATTGGGTCTCTAGTGTAATTATCTTATGATCTGATGATATGCTAAAATGATCAAAGATAAAGAATTAAGAAGGAATGAATCCAGGAGAAATTTTGCATGTTTACAAACACTGTGCTGTCTTAGTTTTGGAACCAGCTTTGTTGTGATAGCAGTGCCAAGGGAGAAAGCAGTTATACCCAAGTATCCCTGAATAATCTGTCCTCAGTTTTTCCTCATTAGATAAACCCATGCACCTTTGTAGTGAGTATGTGTGTACACACACACACACACACACACGTCTTACACATTTTGTTTTTATAGTCTGTGTTGTAGCCCCATGGAATAAGTATGTTTAAAAGAGGTGGCTTATAATCTAAAAGCCTTTCTAGAAATTCCAGGTCTATCATTTGAAATAAAAAGATCCACTGAAGATTTTAACAAAAAATATTAAGAAAAAAGTATTTTATAGTTTACTTTCTGGACAATAATATTAAAAAATAATTTGTGTTTAAAGTTAAATTTTTCATGATATGAACTAATTTCCTTGAATTATAGATGATGAAATTTTCAGTGAATTGACAAGTGGTTAGTCATACTGAGATAAATAGCCACTCCAGGAATTATGCAAGTTCGGCTACACTTATGTGTGATTAATTAGATGTGCCAATGAGATTTTAGCCACAGGTTCAACTACCATATATAGATCAGTTTTTGTTATTATTCTATAATTATAGCCTATCCCTCAAAATATTTGGAAGTTCATAGGGTTCTTGGGCAAAATGAATCTATTGGAATCAGTAGAAATCCAGGACCTTCTCCAGATAGTTTGGTGATATAATTTTTGCCTAGGACAGTGTGGAAGTAGTTTGTCCAAAAGCCTCCAGTGTATGTATCGAATAGCATAATTTGGCATTTCAAGGTCAGTACTTGCCAGAAAACAGTGTGCTTTGCAAAGTCTGTGATTAGTCTGTTAACTCTTAAGTTTCAAATCATATTGTGTTTAGGTCCACAGATGTGATAGTTTTCCAAATTCACTGAAGTATGTTTAGGTATCTGTCTGATGGCTAGACCTGATTCTGGGCATAGGATTCAAAGAATTGCTTAGCAGTATGCTGTGACCTTTCCCATTAACTTAGGTACTTTATTTCAGTGCATAGCATGTAGCAACCATATGGTTGTGCTAAAATGAGAATAATTATAATGTTAAATGGATATTTCCATTTAAAGTAAACTTTTTATATAACCTTTGTTACTAATGTTTATCTCACATTTTAGTCATATTTAATTCAGAATGATTTTCTAAAACTCATTGAGATGTTCTTAAATTGTGATCTCAAAAGACTATATATTTTTTATTTAAATTCACTTAATTAACATATACTGTATTATTTCAAGGGTACAGGTCTGTAATTCACGAGTCTTATATAATACCCAGTGCTCATCGTAACATATACCCTCCCCAGTGTCCATCATCCCGTTATTCTATCCCCTCATTCCTGCCCCCCTGCCAGCAACCCACAAGTTTGTTTCCTAAAATTAACTCTCTTATGTTCTGTCTCCCTCTCCGGTTTCATCTTGTTTCATTTCTTTCTCTTAAATGACTTATAAACAAACCCATGGAGGTTGAAAGCTCTCACCTAAGAGCTATTTATGTATAGATTTGTGGATTAAAAACTTTGAAAGATTTTTCTGTGAGTGAGAGAATTTACCCCTATGTATGTGAAGATAGAAGAGTTAAACAACTCTAAGTTTAAATAATTGACAATACTGGTGCCCTATCTGACCCTCAACTACTATATTCTTATTCCTTTTAATACTTATTTTAATTTGAAGTCAGAATATGAATAGAGTTCAGTAATTAATTAATTTTTTTTTTTTTTAGTCTTAAGCCATTAAAATACTGTGGTATGGGACACCTGGGTGGCTCAGTTGTTTAAGCGGATGCCTTCGGCTCGGATCGTGATCCCAGCATCTTGGGATCGAGTCCCACATCGGGCTCCTTGCTCGGCGGGGAGCCTGCTTCTCCCTCTGCCTCTGCTGCCACTCTGCCTGCCTGTGCTCGCTCTCTCTCTCTCTCTCTGGCGAATAAATAAAATCTTTGAAAAAAAAAATACTGTGGTATGTAGCTTGTCAGAGCTACAATTGTTGGAAAGCACATGTTATTCCTGTTTGATTTTACATTTTTTACATGTTCAACACTAATTTTCTTTATGACTTATGTGCTTAAAATGCACTTGGATATGAAAAAAGGGTCCATTTATTTAATATAGTTATTGTAGTTTATATTATATTATATATTATATATATTATATATATAATTTATGTATATTACATTATATAGATTATATGTATATTATATATAATACATGTTATGCATAACATGTATTATGCATAATATGTATTATATATTATATATAATATATAGTTAATATAGATCAGTCAATAAAATATATAAAATATATATATTCTGAATATGCATATCATTTACTTCATAGATACATTTCTTTACTGGATACTACATATATACTATATAATATAGTATATAGTACTATATACTATATTAAGTATAATTCAACTTATATACATTTTGAGAGTAATACAACTGATTATATACATTTTGAGAGTAATATATGCAAATATATTTATATATATTTGATATATATATATACACACACACACATTTGAGAGTAATATATGCAAATATATACAACTGATTATGTACATTTTGAGAGTAATATATGCAGTCATAGTGGCATCATCTGTATGGCATCAGTCCAGTCCAGGAAAGAATCATTTGTCCCTTCTAAACCAGATAGAGAAAATCTTACTTTTTTTTTTTTTTTTGACACAGTTCTTTATTGTTTCACTGATAGATAGGCATCTTTTCCAGCTTTTTTTTAAAGTGATGAACTCTATTTTTTAGAGCAATTTCAGATTTTGCATAGTTGAGCAGAAAGTACACAGAGTTCCCATATATGTTCTATGCCTTACACATGAACAACCTCCCCCACTATAAACATCTCACATTAGGTGATACACTTGTTACAATCAATAAACCTACATTGACACATCATTTTCATCCAAAGTCCATAGTTTACATTAGGGTTCACTCTTGGTGTTTGCACATTCTATCAGTTTTGACAAAATTATAATGGAGAAATTTATCCACCATTGTTGTGTCATAGAAAAGAGTGTCACTGCCCTAAAAATCCTGTGTTCTGCCTTTGCATCTTTCCCTCCACCCAACTACTGACAAGTTTACTTACAATCCAGTTGCCTCAAACAGATACAAAGTTGCAAAGTGTATAAAACCTATCATACTGCCCTGGTCTTGAAAGGGAAGGGAGTTGTTATGCCTTGATTGTGGTCTTGGAGTTAAGAAAAATTTTTTCTGTATGTGTGAATAATGATGATAAGATATTATAGCCTAATTAATGATGATTTTCTTTCTGTATCAAAATCATTTAGCAAATTCTGAAGTAATCCTTAGAGAATCTAAAGATAACAGATGATTCTTTTCCAGTTTTACATTGAATAGGTTCTCAGTGAAGCAATTAAAATTTAATTTACATGAGAAACATTGTTATGAATATTAAAGTGGTATGTGTTTTGAATTGGACCCCCTTAAGAGTGTAACTGTGAAGAAGTTCAGATGACTTTTACCTACTAGTCTGTGACTTTAGAGATACATTATCATGTATTATTCTTGACCTTTAATATCCTAATTTTTCTCTTGTTTACTACAGCTTTACTGGAATTGCTTGAAAAATTTGTGCTTCATCTCTCCGAAAACCTCTCTGAATGCTACTTCCCCTCAGTGGAATATACAGGTATGTTTTGAGCATCTTGAATTTTGAAAAACAATTATCTAAAAAATAATATTTCATAGAGCTGTCTAATTAGGTTAAAAATATCCACAAGGTTTCTCATCTTAAAAATTTCTCACTTTGTGCTTTGTACAGTGTGAATATCTTTCAATACCTTTTGTGCAAATAGTTGGGTTTTCTTGTAACCTGCTAACTCCTTTTGACCTCTTTTTTTCCTGTCTACCCATCAAAAGTTGTTTTTCATTAAGGCAGTGTCTTCCTCTCTTTTGATTCTATCCATTATCCTCTAGGATCTTGTTTGTTTGTACTATTTTACCTACATCATATATTGATAACTTCAAAATTCACATCTTCTATTCAGAGATCTACTATAAGCTTCACTGCTTAATAGGTAAACATCACCTGGATGTGCTACAGAAACCCTCAAACTGGAAATGTCCAGCAGGGCCCTCACCTCATCATACCTTATTAACATATAACCTTTTTCTACATTATCTGTTTTGGTGGGCAATACAGTCATCTACTGTCCATCTAAACTGGAAACTGAAAAATGATCTAAGTCCATATTTTCTTCTCAATTACCAAACTATGTTAATTCTGTGTTCTTAATAGATCTCAAATTTATCTACTTAATTGATCTCTTCTTTGTTCAGGCCACCATTCCTTCTTTTTTTTTAAAGATTTTATTTATTTATTTGGCAGAGAGAGATCACAACTAATCAGAGAGGCAGGCAGAGAGAGAGAGGGGGAAGCGGGATCCCTACTGAGCAGAGAGCCCAATGTGGGGCTCGATCCCAGGACCCTGGGATCATGACCTGAGCTGAAGGCAGAGGCTTTAACCCACTGAGCCACCCAGGCACCCCCCACCATTACTTCTTGCCTAGAGTATTACAACAGCCTCTTTTCCGGGTGTCGCTGATTAGAATCTGATTTCTTTTCAAAGGTATTCTTTATGCTGATCTCAAAGTGATCTTTGAAGTACAAGTGACCTACTCATTCCTCTACCCCTTGGAAGATCCACATGGACCACTGCATAAAATCTAAACTTCTTTCCATGATACCCAAAGCCTTATATTTTTTCCCCTTTTCTTTCTCTCTGGCATAGTGTCTTTCTCTCCATGCCTTCTGTTTATTTTTCGGGAACACTAAACTATTAGCAGGACTGCCAGCTTTTCCCTTCCCCCACCCAAAGACACATTCATTTATGAAATGCATATAGAATTTTTATAAGCATTTAGGCACAGCAATAAACAAAAGAGGGAAAAGATCTTGCCTTCTTGTGGGAAGACAATCTCTAGTAGATCAAACAGTATGGTGTCGAATGAGAAATGCCAAGCAGGAAAGAGGGCTAGGGAGTGCTAGCTTGGGATGGGGGTTACATTATTAAATCATGTTCAGACTAGCAGAGTTGGGAGAAAGATATGTAGATGTTTTCAGGAGAGGAAATTCCAGCTGTTGACCAGGAAAGAGACAAGTATGGCTGAACATGAGTATGCGAGAAGCATTGTCGGTATTGAAGTCAGAGAGGGAAGGATGATAGAGGGTTTTTGAAAGTCACTGCAGGGTCTTGAACATAGCCACACTGGCTCTGATTTGCATTTTTACAAGAAGATTGCTGTGGCAGCTATGTTGAGCAAAGATTGAAGGGAGGAAGAAGGCTAAGGCAGGGAGATGAAGTAGGAAGCTATTAAGATCCACATGAAAAGTGGTAATGGTTTGGATGTGGATGTCAGTGGGAGATAGTATTTGGATTCTGGGTATATTCTGATGATCGAGCCAACAGAATTGAGTGACAGATTGACAATGGCATGTGAGAAAAAGAGGGAATCAAAGAAGACTCCAAGTTATTGATCCAAGCCACTGGAAAGATTAAATTATCATACACTGAGATGAAGAAGAATGGGGGAAAAAATAAGTTGGAGAGAAGAAGTGAAGAGCTTGCTTTTATGTTATGTTTTAGATACTTGTTATATATTTAGGGGCACCTAGGTGGCTCAGTGGGTTGAGCCTCTGCCTTCGGCTCGGGTCGTGATCTCAGGGTCCTGGGATCGAGCCCCATATTGGGCTCTCTGCTCAGCGGGGAGCCTGCTTTCCTCGCTCTCTCTCTGCCTGCCTCTCTGCTTACTTGTGATCTCTGTCAAATAAATAAATAAAATCTTAAAAAAAAATTCATAGATACTTGTTATATATTTAAATAAATGTATTTTTTATACATTGGATATTTGAATCTGAAATTTAGGGGAAAGGTGTTGGCTGGAAATATACATTGCTAAATCATCAGCTTAGTATATAAAGCCAATATGCATCTCTGTCATGTCTTTCTCATGTTCTGACTTAATGTCTAATTCTTCATGTGACAGTAAACTCTTGTAGCATAGTTTTTATGTCTTATTTGTCACATCCTCTGCAACTAGAATGACAGTGTTAAGAAATATTTGACAAAAGAAAGAAGACCTAAAAGAATGAAGGAGGGAGGACTTTATAAACAGTGCCAATCAGTTTGTCTTAATTCTAACAGGCAATAGATTAAACCCTCTGAGATTTCTGAGCAGAAGCTTTACTTGACTCATCTGTACTTTAGGAAGATTATTTTAGTGACTGTGTAAAGGATGAACTAGAGTGCAGAACTGAAATCTGCCAGAGGTGAATCTCCAGGCATGAGGGTCAGTAAAGTAGAGAAGTAGCAGAGACTTATGAAAATAATCAAGGGATATTGTTCCTCTTATAAGGGTAATATGACTTCTCTGTTTGCTGAAGAAATCCTCATTTAAATACTTATTCAAGTTAGACACTCTACATCATATTTCCTTAAAAAGAAAATATATGCTTCCAGTCTGGCCCAGCCTATCCTTCTGGTCCTGTTACTCACCACTAATCAAAGGCCCCCTTTGCATTCATGCCACTGAAACTTTCTCCTCCTGTTCCTTGTAGATGAGCTTTTCTTCCCCCATATGATAATGTAAAGTTGCAGCTAAAATGATCACTTCCCTCTTACTCCGAAGTAGATGTTCCTCTTCTCTGCTCATTATATTCACTTTAAACTAGCATTTTGATATTTATTATATTGTATGTGGCTAGTTCAAATTATTCCATTATGTCTCAAACTCCTTTGTACCTTCAGTATAGTATTTGATATATCTTTATTGAATTAAATATATAAACTGTAACATCAGCATCTGTATTCACACCAATACATTTGTGTAATAATTCTAAATATATTGATATTTACAAATATACATATGAACATATACCTAATTATTTAACAGCCCCTTTAATGCAAATTTGGCAAAGGGATAAAAGAGAACTTAAGAAAATTAGAACAAAGAAATGAGAAGAAAATGTAAGGTAGCATTAAATAGGGATTAAGGTAGGTGAAGGCAATTGATACCTATTGAGTACCTCTTGTGAGTTAAATAGTGTGCCGAAGTACATAATGTGTATTATATTATTCAACCCTATAACTGCTCTTTGCAGTAGGCATAATCATCACTTTTAAAATCAAGAGACTGATGTGCAGAGGAAAGAAAACAGAGATTGTGAGGAGAGTTTTGAAGAAAAACATTTGTGAAGAAAATTATAACTTTATGAATAAACCTGAAAATGTATATGAAGAGATACAGGGATTAATGGTCAAGTCTATGAGTATGAAAGGAAATAAGAAATGATAATTACGGAGATTTGCATGGCCAGAGGGGTATCTCCCTAGTCTTCACTATTATTTCCAATTTCTATAGCTCCCCTTGGCACATTGTTATGTTGTATCATATTTTCTGTAGATAATCTGGAATTAACATTACGTAGTATACATAATCTAAATACTCAACAAGACTAATTGCTCAGTGTGTTTATATTCAGTGCCCTTTGTAGAATTTCTAAATTATGATGTGGGAGATCTCAGATGTTGGCTCTTTTGAATGTATTATCTAGGCAGATAAGCCCCAAATGTGAATTTAAATTCTTTAAAGTTTCTAACTGAATAGCTCTCCACTGGAATTTTAGAGTACAGCCAAAAATAAAGTCACTTCCTGTTTGATTGTATAATATATGTTATTATGATATGGTAAACTTGTTGTTAATATCATTTTCTTCCCATGGCTTTAGATATCCTCACCCTTCACCCCTTTTTGGGGGGGGGCTGGTGAAACAATGATTTCCTATTGTAAAATTTCCCTGTATTTACTTTAAATAAATAAAAATCATGTTTTGATATAAAAAAGAAAATGCTGGATGGATATATTCAATATTTTTTCATGTTTCTTGAAATGAGAAATTGATTGTCTTTTTAAAAGTGACAGCTTGCTTAAACCCTAAGGTAGCTGAAATTAGAATAACACAATCATCCATCTGTTGTTAGTTCCCTCAGGATTCCAATCTATTATAAAATTTGCAGATCTGGAAAAATCAAATTAGTTTAGCTGTTTATCCCCTTAAAGAAAGAGGAATGAACAAAGTTCTGCACATTTGCAGTTTGTAAATCTAAGTTTGTAAATCTATACAAGTATCTTTCCAAGTCTTAACCAATATTAATTTTTTGTTGGTTCACTTCCCTGGAATGAATTGGGGATTTTTTTATCCTAACGTAATTGCTTCTTTAAATGATAAACTAAGTACTCCTTTAAAGGTAGGAAATATTTTTAATGTTTTATCTTTATGTTGCTAATCAAGCAGTTGGAAAGAAATCAGAAAATTTTGTATTGTTTCACCTTTTGATTATTAAAATACTTTTCGAACTTAATATATAGTGTCAAAAATCTTTTATACTTTTTTTGGATATTCAGCAAATATGCTCTTTGCCACCTTACATTTACATACATGTTTGTGAATATGCTTAATAATAGCAAGGAAGTATATAATATGAATTAATTACGATATCCTCAAGTAGGGGAAATACTGCATCCACCTAAAATGATGAATTAAATAAATTGCAACAACTAGTAAAATAAAATAAAGAAAACTGACATTTTTCAGCTGGCTTTTTTATTTTCAGGCAGTGTGCCTTTAAGTATAGTATTTGTACTGGGTTGTTGTCAAATGAGGGGTTTTATTTCAAGTGTCATAGGTGTTTAGTGGAAAGAGCAACCAGTGTTGACTAGTACCATTGTGAAGGACAAGAGGAAGAAGCAATACTGGAGCAAGAGGAGTGGTGCTAGTATGGCTAAAACAAAAAGTAGGAGAGGAGGAGTCTTGCAGGAAAGGGTAATAACAAAGACATGGAAAGAAATCCTTTTTTCTAAATAACGCTGACTATACCAATTAGGGGCTGACACTCTTACAGTAACTTGGCCACAAGAAATTGAATTTTATGTCCATTTAAGTTCAATAAAATGGATAGCTATATCCCTGTGTTTAAAGAGAAGCAACAGAATCTGCCAACCAACTCTGGGAAAGGAAGGAGGTAGGAGAGAGTGTACTGACTGGTTGACTTCTTTGGGTGGTGAGAGTTCTTTGACTTTAGAACAGTTACAGCAGGACTTCAGAAGAATCAGTAAACAGCCAAGCAGTAACTGCTTTTCTAACCATGGAAATGTATTCCAGTGGGGAAATTCTTTGCTCTTCTGAAAATTAATTTTTTTCCACACCATTAGCCAAGTGCCAGGCAGAAGATATTTCATTTCTTCTACTGCTCTATGTGCTAGCTTTGTGAACCAAAAATAGAACAGAATGCATTACTAGAGTGAGCAATTTCAGTCAATATTAAGTCAATTTTTCCAACTCATTTTCTTCTGAGACCATTATATTTACAATTACATGGATTGGTTATTTCAAATAGTTAATGCTTTGATTAAATTAGACATTAAGTAGGGTAAGTATGATGGTACAGGCATCATTGTTTGTTTGACTTTTTATCAGCAACTTGTTATACTTTTCATAGGGACTCCAGGGAGTAGGAGTTGTATCGTCCATTTATTACTTAATTTGAATGTACAAAATATATTTTTAAGTCCCTATCTATTTCCATCTCCAACTTGCTCCATTTGATATGCAGTGCAACTTCTTGTTCATTCATTTGTGCATTTATGTATTCATTCATTCAGTGTTTGTTAAGCACCTATTATGTATCTTACACATAGATGTGCACATTTCAGTGGTTACCAGTGAAGACATCCATTTTTATCACTGTATTTTATTTATTTTATCCCATCAGTTTTGTTTCTGAAGATTTTAATTACTGCTTCACAAGTTGTATTTAGTCTAGATTGTATATAACAAAAGGTTATTTCACTGAACTTTTGTAGTCAAAGATCTGTTTCCGTTTGTCAAGTTGTCATGTATCAAACACAAATTTAAAATTGAAGTGTCTCTTTTAATAAAATATATAGTGAATAGAAAACTATTTTCTGATTTCTTCATTCCTGCTTGGAAAACTTTATTTTTTTCAAATGGGTTTTATTCATACTACTGTCCCTGTATCTATCTAATATTAGGGGTTTTTTGAGTGGGTATTTGATGTTTGTTCTGGTATGCTTAATACCCCCATATATTCTCACTAAAAAGTGATTTAACCACTTTTTGAAGATTTTTGAAGACTTAACCATTACATATTTTTTAAGATTTTATTTATTTATTTGACAGACAGAAATCACAAATAGGCAGAGAGGCAGGCAGAGAGAGAGGAGGAAGCAGGCTCCCTGCTGAACAGTGAGCCAGATGAGGGGCTCCATCCCAGGACCCTGAGATCATGACCCGAGCCGAAGGCAGAGGCTCAACCCACTGAGCCACCCAGGCGCCCTATAACCACTACATTCTTTAAAGTGAAATTTGTGAAATGGAATATTACTGTCTGATTTCAACTATTTCTAAACTTTTATTCCTTTAAATGTGGATCTCAAGTTCAGTGCAGAAGAAATAAGCTGTAGAGGTCTTTAAAAATACAAATGACTGGATATTCACACTCAGCAATCTCATCAGCGGTATGGAGTGAAGTGTGTTTGTCTTTACTTTTAAAAAAAAACTCAAGAGAATTTTAGAGTACAGCTGTAATTGGAAACATTATCTGTTGAAATGTGCAGATTTAAGTTTCTACTCTTAATATACAGAAACATAAGCTTTTAGAGAGAGAATAGATCTGGGAAATTATTTGTACAATCCTAGGAAAGTTCAAAGGGCTCCTCAGACGACAGCTAGACCACTCTGGAATGACTCTTTCCTTCCATAGGAAAGAAGTAAGAACCTGAATCATACAGCATTTGAGTGGCATAATCCTTTTGGGCAACTACTCTCACCTTGATCCTTAACTATTCCATTCTTCATTGATAGAGAGGTCCGTATCTTCTCCTAGAAGCCACCGTGATGTATGGGATACAATGGCATCAGGGACACTCATTATTAGCACCATTAACCGACTGCACATTCCTCCTACTGTAAAGATACTTAGCTGTGTCATACTTTGCAGAAGAGGAACATTAGTATTACAAGTGCCAGATCAATGTATTAATGAAGATAAATATTTCTCATGTTTAATAATCCAGTTTTATATGTACTAGAATTCAAAGTGTTATCATCTAATTGAAGTTAAAACTGTTCTGGTAATAGTTTATAAAAATCAATCTTTGATATAAGTACAGAGAAGTGGAATTCATGGATCAGAGAATAGAAGTATGTTTAATTTTACAGAAAATGCCAAACCATTTTCCAAAATAGTTGTCCATTTTACACTCTTTGCAGCATCATGTAACAGTTCCAGTTCCTCCTTATTCTTACTGACACTCAGTATTTTCCATCTTAAATTTTAGCCATTTCAGTGGGTGTGCAGTAGTATCTCCATGTTGTTTTAATTTTCATTTTCCTGATGATGAATGATGCTGAACACTTCTTTTGAGATGTCTGTGCAAGTATTTTGTTTCTCACTCACCCTCATCATTTCTATATGGGTTTCATGACTTTTTAATGTTTGAATTATGGGTAGTAGTTATATAATGATTATGGATTCAATCTCTTGTCCAATTTATACTGCATATATTTTCTTCCATTATGTGGCTTGTCTAGTTATTTTCTGAATGTCTCTTGATGAAATATTGATGAAATCCAGTTTGTCAACTTTTCTTTTTTTCTATGGTCTGTACTTTCAGGGTTTTATTCAGAAAAATCTTTACCTACATCAAGACCATAAAGATAGTTTTTTATACTTAATACTTCGCCTTTTACCTACAGGTCTATAATCGATTTTGAATATTTTTTTGTGTATGTGTGAGGTAAGGGTTTACATCTTTTCCCCCAGATATCTACTTGCTCCAGAACAATTGTTTGAAAAGCTTTCTTACCTCATTGAATTGCTTTTATATTTTGTCAAAACTTAATTGAGTATATAAGTAAGAATATGCAACTTGTTCTTATTCTTAGGAGAAAAGTTCTACATTGATTTTTGAATGTCAAATCAACTTTGCATTTCACAGATGAATTCCTCTTGATCATGATACTTCATCCTTTTAATATGTTACTGAATTTGAAAGGCTAATATTTAAAAAAAATTATTCTATTTATATTCATGTGCAATATTGGTCATTAGTTTTCTTTTAATGTCTTTGAATGTGTTGGGGAATCATGGTTATGTTGTGCTTATAAGTGTGCAAGATTGTTATTATTTTACTTATTTGATTGAATTCACTAGTGGACACCATTTGGATGTGAGTTTTCTTCATGGTCTGCTTTTTAAATATTAATTCAGTTTCATTAATAAATGTAAGACTTCAGATTTTCTATTTCTTCTTGGGTCTGTAGGATCTATGGTGATATTTTCTCTTTTATCTTGATACTGATAATTTGTGTTTTCTCTTTCTCCTTTTTCTTTATAGCCAGGTAGAGATTTGTCAATATTATTGATCTTTTCAAAGAAGCAGCATTTGGTTTTATTGATATCTTCTGTACTTATTTTTTCTATTTTATTGGTTTCTATTGTGTTTTATTTCATTTTTTTGCTGACTTCAGGTTTAATTTCCTCTTCTTTTTCTAGCCTCTGTGATGGAAGCTTAGATCATTGACTTTAAACCTTTATTTGCAATGCTTTAGTTGCCTCCCAACGCATGTTTAGAATTGTCTTAATTACCATTTCATTAAAAATATTTTCTAATTTAGCTTGTTAGCTTGCTTTGGCCTTGATTAATTTGCAGTGTGTTTCTTAAGTTTCAAGAATTTGGAGATTTTCCAGGTATCTTTTTGTTACCGATTTCTAATTTAATTCTATTTGTGTTTATAGATTATACTCTGCATAATTTAATTTCTTTCAAATTTTTTGAAACTTTTTATGGTGAGTCAATGTTCTGTCTCAGTAAATGTTCCATTGACAAGTGAAAGGATATTATTTTAGAGTTGATAGTTGTAATGTTCTGTAAATAACCAATAAGGGCAATTTAGTTGCTCATGCTATTCAGATTTTCTAAATAGTTTCTAAATTTTTGTCTGCTTTTGGTACAAACACAGATATAGTAGTGTTGAGCTTTCCCTTTATTGTTTTATGCTTACCTACTTGTCCCTTTAATTCTTTAGTTTTTGCTTCATGTGTTGTAAGGTTTTCCAATTTGATAAATATATATTTAGTATTGCTTTTTCTTCTTGATTAATTGACCATGCTGTTATTTTTAAAAAGTCTTTTTATCTCTAATACTCCTTCCCCTGGAGTGTATTTTGTCTGATAATAGTACATACAGATGCTCAGCTTTCTTATAACTGGTGTCAGTATAATATGTCTTCCTATCTTTAATATATCATGTCTTTTAGTTTAAAAGGCATCTAAAGATATATAGTGTGTGGTTGCATCTTGCTTCCTGCTTTTAATTCAGTCTCAGAATTTCTGCCATTTTTTTGGTGTTTTTAGCCCATTCACATGATTATTGATATTTTAAAATTTTATCTATGATTTTGATGTTTTTGTCTACTATGAATTAATACCATGTCTTTCACATAAGAACCTTACAAAAGTTTATTTCTATTTGTCCTTCCTGTATACTATTTTTTCTATGCATTTTACTTTAATATGTTATTATTCCTTGAATCAATTATTTTTAAGTAAATTAAGAAACAATAACGAAGTTATTTATATTTGCACATACATTTACAATTTCTTACACTCTTGTATGTGTGTTAATGTGTGTTGTATGTGTATGTATCCGTGTATTCATCTGGTACCATTTCTCTTCAGCGTGAAGAACTGTAGTGTTTTTTTGTTTTCGAGTATAGTTGACATGCATATAGTTACACTAATTTCAGGTATACAACATAGTGATTCATTAAATTTATACATTATTCTGTGTTCACTACAAGTGTAGCTGCCCTCTGTGCCCATACGTTGCTATTACAGTATCAAGTGACTGTATTCCTTTATACTGTGGCTTTTATCCCCATGATTTATGCATTCCATAACTGAAACCCCTTCACCCATTTTGCCTAATCTTCCACCCCACTCTCCTTTGGCAACCATTAGTTTGTTCTCTGTATTTGTAGGTCTGATTCTGCTCTTTATTCTTTTTTTCCCACATATGAGTGGAATGATATGGTATTTGTCTTTCTCAGTCTGACTTATGCTCTCTATGTCCATCCATGTTATTACAAATAGCATGAGCTTATCCTTTTTTGGCTGTGTAATACCTGTGTGTGTGTCTGTGTGTGTGCATGTATGTATGCACATACATGCATCTTCCACATCTTCCTTATCCATTCATCTATCGATGGGCACTTAGGTTGCTTCCATATGTTGGCTACTGTAAATGATGCTGCAGTAAACATAGGGGTGCATGTATCTTTTTGAATGTCTTCATTTTCTTTGAGTAATACCCAGTAGTGGGATTAGGGGATCATATGGTATTTCTATTTCTATTTTTTTTTTTTTTTTTAGGAACCTGCATACTGTTTTCCATAGTAGATGTACCAGTTTATATTCCCATCAATAGTTTACAAGGGTCCTGTTTCTCCATATTTTTGCTAACACTTGTTATCTCTTATCTTTTTTATTTTAGCCGTTCTGACAGGTGTAAGGTGATGGCTCACCTTTGATATTTGGCCAAGAATGTTCAGACTTCTTTATTCATGAATGTCAAAATCTGAGAAAAAAAACACAAATGTCACAAAAAAATAAACTTCAAGATATACATTGAATAAACAAAGTTCAACATATCTACATAATGGAATACTACTTGCAATAAAAAAAATACTATTGATACATGTTACAATATGGAATGCATCACAAAACATTGTGTTAAGAGAAATAAAAAACACAAAATAGTACATATTATGTGATTCCATTTATATGATGTTCTAGGTAAAGATAAGCCAACAGTGAAAGAGATCAGAACAGTGGCTAGTTTAGGGAAGAAGGATGTGCAAGAATTGGCTAGAAGAGAGCATGAGGGAACATCTACATGATGAAAATATTCCGTATCTTAGAAGCATGTGGGTTATACAACTTATATGCATTTGTCAAAATTAATAAAATCTTTATATTTCTTTGAACACAAGGTATACCTCAATAGAATATATCTTCCCAGTTAAAAAGCAATCTTATAATACCCTATTATGGTAGTTGATAGGAGGTAGGTCTATTTCACAGCTATAAAAATATATAAAGGCAACATATTTTATTGAAACTACTTAAATTTTGCAAAGCCAGCCAGTGTCACCAACACTGCAGCACCAAAGTCTTAACATTATTTAAACTTGGGAAACTAAAATACAATTAATAATAAAATATAGGATCACCAGGAGTGTATTCAGGTTCTGACATAGAAGGAACTTCCTGGTCACTACGCAAATGAATTTTATCTGATTGTGTTGTAATGGGCATTGGTACAGCTATTTAAATTATGGCTGACTTTTTAAAAATGCTCTTGAGAAGACTAAGAACTTGAAATTATAGGGAACATACGAATGATTAATAGTTTAAAGATTGGCCATTTTATGAGAGTGAGAATAATTTGTGACATGTATGTTTTTGGTATAAAGTAATAGAAACTCAAATTTTTTTTTTTTTTTGTATAGGAAAAAGATACTGGCTCTTATAAATGGGGCAAAACTGTCCTTAGCAATCTGTACATCTAAAATTTACATCTATTTAACTCTAGTTAGAGTTCTAAATAGGGAGGAATTCGAAGATATATAAAAAATAGCTTAACTACTCATTATAGGCCAATTGTGAAATACTATTAAGTTTGTGTTCTGAACCGAATAAGTAAAACTCAGATGTAGCTTGTCAGGAAATTAACTGAGCTCTTAAGTTTATTTTATTTTATTTATTTTATTTATTTAAAGATTTTATTTATTTATTTGACAGAGAGAGAGAGAGAGAGATATCACAAGTAGGCAGAGAGGCAGGCAGAGAGAGGGGGAAGCAAGCTCCCTGCTGAGCAAAGAGCCTGAGGCAGGGCTCAATCCGAGGACCCTGAGATCATGACCTGCGCTGAAGGCAGAGGCTTTAAACCCACTGAGCCACCTAGGTGCCCCAATTTTATTTTATTTTAATTAATTTATTTATTTTTAAAGAAAATGACCACTGTAGGTGGGTAAAAGACCAGCCTGGTTTGGCTGGGCTTATGAGGACTTCCTGGGGCATGAGACTTTCAGAGCTAAAACCATGGAGGGCCTAGGCAAACTAGGAGAAACAGGGTACCTTACCTCCAAGAGTGCTAAAAGATGAATTATTGCTGGTCCAATGAGTAGATGTTTGATAACAGTGATGTTTAATTTGTTGTTCTTCCTAATCTCTGTAGATCTCAAGTCTAGCCATATTTTACAGTTCAGTTTAAGTGCCACTTCTATGTAATCTCTCTCTCTTTCTGAATTTACTTAACACTCTATCTGTACCATTCTTGTTCCACTTAGTCCTTTAAAACATCTTTATCAGAGTTATCTATATACGAATTTTATCTCTGGCACTACATGGAAAGTTCTTTTAGGGCATGATGTATGATTTCTTTTTTTATCCCCTATAGCTTCTAGCATCATGCTTCACACTTTATCAGAAAGGGTGTATTAAAAGGAATGAATGAATCCACAAGTTAAGTAGATTATACTAATAGGATGAGATGCACTGGTGTGTAATAGGAGGGGAAAAAAAGGTGGCGGTTGGGGGGGACGCTTGGATGGCTCAGTGGGTTAAAACCTCTGCCTTCAGCTCAGGCCATGATCTCGGGGTCCTGGAATCAAGCCCTGCATTGGGCTCTCTGCTCAGTGTGGAGCCTACTTCCTCCTCTCTCTCTCTGCCTGCCTCTCCGACTACTTGTGATCTCTGTCTGTCAATTAAATAAAAATAAATAAATAAAAAATAAAAAAATCTTAAAAAAAATAAGCTGTAGTTTAATATTAGCTTTGTTAAAAAACAAAACAAAACAAAAAACAAAAACCCCACTGACATGAGTATGAGAAACCCAGCCTTTAGTCCTCTTTACCACTAAATAACAAGTTCCTTAGTATTTTACATGTGTATGTGTGTGTATGCACATGCACGCTACAGTTTCTTTAGCCAAAAATTGAAAGTTACAACTAGGACTCTCAGTGCTTCTAATGATGCTACTGAGCATTCACTGTTAGCTTCGTTATCCATGTTCTCCAGAACCAATCTAAATTTTCAACCTCTCCTATTGTCCCCTGTCCCATATAGCCCCTTCACATTTCATAGATCACAAACTCCTACTCCTCAAAGAAGATGCACCTGCTGGAAGAACTTTGTTCACCCCAACCTCATATATTGTTATACATTATAAGCAGTATACTGATTATTCCTTCTTGACACTCATGTTTAAATCTTTAAGAAGTGAACAGCCATACTTATACATATTTGTAAATCAAAATCTTATAAATGCATTGGTTGATGAACATACAATGTTCTACATCATTTTGGGGTTAAGAGCTTTTGTGTTCTGAGAGCTGAGTAAAAATAGGTTGCTTGAAAACTACAATTAGTCATTTTGTACTTAATATGCTTTTAAATGGCTTTTATAGGAGAAAAGTTATTTGTAAAAAGTTTCCTATTAATTCTTTGAAAATGTAACTGATAGCTCTTAAAAGAATGAATTCATCAATGTTTTCAAAATTCATATTAAAATATGTAAAAATATTACTTTAATCAATTTTCAATTAAAATGTGATTATTATGCAGACTTTTATACATTTTTATAACCCAGTTTGCTTTTGTTTTTAGCTACTGATGCAAATGTGAAGAACGAAAGTCTTTCATCTGTGCAGCAGCTTGGCATTAAAATGACTGTCAGGTATATTATAGGGAAATATCTCCCTTGCGCATTGCTAGAATTTGTTTTATCTACCTGATATGTGTTTAATAGTATTTAACAACCAACTATTTTGTGTACTTTAAATGCAGAGTTTATCATTCAGAAAATAATAACTTTGTTTTGGAGATATTGGCACATGATTAAATTACCTCTGCTGGTAAATCAGTTATGGTTCATTATCATTTCAGAGGCTAATTACAGTGTATTTAAGTCTCTATGACTACAGGTTTTTTAAAAAAATGAATTGTAAAAATCAGCACATTGGTAGCACAATCATGCCATTTTAAAAAATATGATAGATTTTAATTGTCAAGCTACGGTAATGAGTACAAAAGAACCTGGAGGATAGATGCCGAAGTTAAAAATGAATAAACTAATTATAGTAGTTTGAATTTTTAGTGCCCAAATCGTAATTTTCAAAAGAAACTTAACAGCAGACTGTGAATTAAGGAGTGAGTCTCCTCTCTTGCTTACTAACTGGGGATTTAACAGTTCTATCCTACTTCAGTGAGTAATCTTTACAATCTATGGACGCTTTTAAAATGACTATTTTTAATAAATTCATAGCATTATAATGAAAAGTGTGGTAGTAATTCTGGCTAATCCGTCTGTATCACATGAAGCATGTAACTCATTGTTTTGTGACCCTATATCTGCTTTTTATTTTGTAATGTCCAATTTCTATTCTGAGATGGAATCCATAGATAACATGAGCAGGCTAGTCACATATTTTTTAAATTCAGTATAATGTCTTATTGGTAAGATGTGAATGGAAGGTGATTTGTACCCAGCTACAGTATATGACAGAGTTGTCAACCATATAGAATCACTGTGACTTTGGCAGCTGCATATAGACCACTGATGTTTTGGTGCTTCAAATACTGCTCAAGTTTTGCCACTGGCAAAGTGACTTTCCAAAATGGAGAACAAGTCTTAGGCTTCAAACAACGAAAGTACTATATTTTCCTGATTTACACATTTAGTTGCATTCAATGTATAATAAAAAATATAGAAAAAATATTTTATGATCTTATATAAAGCAGAATTGGTTTCAGATAATTATAAATAGCTTCTTCATCCATGCAAATAATGGGCAGGCCATTTGTAAGTAGTTGTTTAGGACTGCCCCACATCTAACCTGCATTACGCACCAACTACTATTTGTGTCCCCAGTCACCGTGCAATCAAAAATGCCCCCATGAATTTCTCAGGTGGCCGCAAGAAGGGATGTACTCCCTCTTAGAACCTTTGGATTACATGGATTAGATGAAATCTAAAATTGCTTCTAGACTTAACATTTGGTCAGTCTCACCTGTCAGCATTACATGTTTTAGATTAAGTTCAGGAAAAAATGCTTGTATTCTTCTCATCTACAGTATCTGCATTTTGTTCTGTCATTATTGTTTTATTCTCCTTAAAAGTTATCAGTATTTACCAGATAATTACTGCTAATCCAAATATAATTATCAGGAACATGTACTTAGTGTAAAGCTCTCCCTACTAAGTGTTCTGTATAGCATAGTTATGGTGGAAGTAGAAGAAAACTTAAAACCTTGAGATCTCAAGAGGACTACACTTGATGGATTTTAAAAAGTGAATTTATAATGCAGGGACTGAAGTTTTTCATTTTGCATGTTTTGTGGGCTTTTAATATAGATATGGCAAGTTCCTCAACCTGTTAAAAGACAGCGCAGAAAATGATCTTACCTTGATTTTAAAGCACTGCGAGAGATTCCTAAAACAGCAGCAAGCGCCCGTAAAATCTTCTCTTCATATCCTTTTTGAGTGGATTCACAGCAGTTGAACATTATGTGTTTTTCATAGTTCTTTGATAGGGTACCTTAACACATTTATAGTAAAATACTTTTGTAGCAACATGGACGGGACTGGAAGAGAGTATGCTGAGTGAAATAAGTCAAGCAGAGAGAGTCAATTATCATATGGTTTCACTTATTTGTGGAGCATAACAAATAGCATGGAGGACAGGGGCTGTTAGGAGAAGGGAGTTGGGGTAAATTGGAAGGGGAGGTGAACCATGAGAGACTATGGACTCTGAAAAACAATCTGAGGGGTTTGAAGTGGTGGTGGGGGGGAGGAGGGAGGTCAGGATACCAGGTGGTGGGTATTATAGAGGGCAGGGATTGCATGGAGCACTGGGTGTGGTGCATAAATTATGAATACTGTTATGCTGAAAATAAATTAATTAATTAAAAAATAAAATAAAATAAGCAAAAAAAAAGAAAAAATAATAATACTTTAATCTATATTGCTGATTTGTTGATGTACCTTTATAGTATTCTATATTTTAAATATGAATTTTATTAAATTGGGTAGTAATTACTAAATTCAATCTTACTTATTTAATCTTAAACTGAGTAATTAAAGTTATTTGGCTGTATTTTCAGATACATAAAAGACATTTTTAAAAAATAGATTTAGTATATCTAGAATAAGAATATTCTAGAGTTAGTAAATTTAGAATAACAATAGAACATATATTTATTTTACTTGAATTGGTTATTTTTCAGAAATAGATTTGACTTGAAGAGAAAAAAGTATGCAAACCATTTGCCTTACTGAATTCTAAAAATATATGGATTTTAAAATATTTGATTATGTTAGTAATTTAGCAGATAACCTAAACCAGAGAAAGAGAAGGTACTATGATTTTAATGACTTGAATAAGTGTTGCCTCGAAACAGATATTTTTTTCTGCATTTGCTAGTGCCATTGCCCTCCTCTACTTATGTAAATAATCAACACATTGGCTTCTAAATTGATTGAAGGTAAAATGAGGACTGAAGTATCAGAATCTTTTTCCTGATAGGGATCCTGGAAATGAATATTAATAGAGTTCTTATATTTCATCTTGTAAGACAAAATATGCAAAAGTTCCTTAACTGTGCTTTTCAGTCTGCCTGCAGGGGACTTACGCTGGCCATGACTGGTTTGTATCCTCTTTGTTCATGATAATGCTGGGGGACAAAGAAAAAACACTAAGATTTCTTCAGCAGTTCTCCAGGCTTCTGACCTCTGCTTTCCTTTGGTTGCCAAGACTTCATATTTCTGTAAGACTTTTTAACTCTGTCTTTAAATGAGTGTGTTAAATTTTAAGGCAGATCCTATTTAAATTCATTGGGATCTTATTTGTAGAGAGTTCTGTAATAATTTATGTTCATTTTCTACCTGAATGCTTTTTGACTGATTCTCTTTGAAGATACAGATTTGACATTTTCCCAAATGCTTGGTGTCTTACTTAAAGGTAACTGAATGAAAGATTAGTGATAATAGATGGATTATTAAATTTTAAACATGTCATCTAGTAAATTATAAAAAAAAAATGTAAAAAGAGCTATTGAATGTTTTTTTAATTGTTGCTTTGTTAGAAAAAGTCAGTTAACTTACAACATAAGAAAATAAGTCAATATAAACGTATTCTATACAGAATATGGAAATCTATGATGAGTTTGGAAATCTATGATGATTTTTGATTATAGTGTTAAGGTGTATTTTAAAGGGTTTTACTAGCTTCATGAGATCTTAGAGTTTAGACGTAAGAGCATCCCTCAGTTTACTAACATTTCTGTATTTTGTTTTACTTACTGCCATTAAAATCTCCAACCTGGGGATACTGTCTACTATACCAGATAGGCTCATACTTCCCAAACCTCTCCTACGACATACTGCACATGGACAGTGCAATCACATCGCTCCCAAAGATAAATAAGTTAAGGGATTGAGAGAATATGTGGCTTTCAATGAAAGCATGTATTACATGTTTTCACAGTATATGTTTGTGATAAGGAATATAAAGCCAAAGAATCAAGGAGGAATATATTATAAATACTGAAATTTTATCATTTTTTGCTTAAAACAGCTGTACATAATTCCTGAATAAGAATTTCTAGCTCTTATACTTCAGCAAGTGTAAAATTTGTTCACAAGAAGAGGCAGAAGCAAATGGCAAAAGAACGTGTGCCAGTTTTTCTTTAATTAGTGGAACTATTTTCCTTCTGTTAACCAGAATTTGAATAATTCTTTAAATTGTACGTGAAGATTTTAAAAATTGTAGATATTCCCTTCTTCCATTTACAAATATAATGTTCAAAAATCTTTTGATAATGAATATAGATTTTGAATCCAATCATACATTTTCATGTCAAGTATTGTGAAAATGATACCTGCATTCCACTAGTCTTAACTCTTCTAGCTTAGTGTTCAGATTGTGACACTGTCAGATATCACCAGTCAACTTTTTTTTTTTTATTTTTAAGATTTCATTTATTTATCTGACAGACAGAGATCCCAAGTAGGCAGAGCGGCAGGCAGAGAGAGAGGCGGAAGCAGGCTCCCCACAGAGCAGAGAGCCCGATGCGGGACTCGATGCGGGGCTCTATCCGAGGACCCTGGGATCATGACCTGAGCTGAAGGCAGAGGCTTTAACCCACTGAGCCACTCAGGTGCCCACCAGTCAACTTTTTTTAACCATAATTTTGTAAGGTTGCATTTTTGCTTTGAATCTATAAACTTTTCATAAGACATCATTTTATTTTTTAACATAACAGTGACGTTGTGCTCTAATAGGGTTTCTTCCCATCAGGAAGGACTTTATCAGGCAGCTTGGATTTTTTTTAGATTTATTTTGATATCATCATTGAATATGGAATATAGACCTGTGCACGGAATGGAACGACATTTTACTCAGGTGTTTAGATGAACTCATGATGTAAAGCCTTGACACCTTTCTGTTGGTGCACCTGTACCATCAGTGAACACCTAGGCAGTGCCTTACATAGTATCATTTTTTCTTTTCAACTTTTCTTATACCAAGTTGAATTATTTCATTACCAGGAGTTTGTTTTAGTGCTTCTTTATAAAATAACATTCTGCTAATATTCCTCTTCAGGGATTTTATCTTAGAGCTGTTAGCTAAATGTAGTTATTAATGTTTCTGTAGTCACAACTCCATGATTTAAATGTTTTTGATTTAATCATTTTATGGATTAGTGGTTTTTCTATGCCACTTGTTAATACATTCAGTAATAATACATTATTTAAAAAGTAATCCCTTTTCTATTTTGTTTGTTCCATTGGTCTCAAACATTGCAGTGACACTAACTATGCAGGTTGATAAAATAAGTTAATCTGCAGTTGTGGTGAGACACTTTGACTTTAGTCTACCTTTCTTAGCTCAATCTCATTATTATAATCAACCTCAAAAAAGCTTCAGCCTGTGCCGCAGTTCCACATTCTTCAACCTGATTATCCTGTTTCTTTTACAATAGCCTATGTCAGTTCCTAATTTGCTGCTTAATTTCTGTGTTTACTTATTTAAACACTTAAATATAAAAGTTCTAGGAGGGCAGTGGTTTCTGTTTTGTTTACCAATATGTCCCAAACTAATTCCAGTAGTAATTAATTCAACAAATGGGTGTTGAGTGTATGAATTAATATTTAAATACAAATATGCAAAGGACAGCAAGCTTTTATTACTTTAAAAAATTTATTTATTTATTTTAAAAATGTATTTAAAAAATAGTTGATCCTTTGCATTCTTAAGAATGTTGTTAAGCAGATTGCATCAAAAGGTAGAAAAATTTGCCTTGGATGAGCAGTATAGGACATAATGAAATAATTACTTTGAAATTTTAAAAATTTTATAAACTATCTACTCATTTGAGATAAATAATTTGAAATTTTTTTTTGAAGCTGCTGAGATCATTCTGATCTCAGATCCTTTAATGTATTGACTGTATTGAATTATCTTTCATTATTATTTGTTCTTAAAAGAAAACAACAACTTCCTAAATGATAACGTACTAATTCTTTATGGAATTTTATCAAGATTCAGAGTTTGGCTTTTAATAAAATGCTTTTATTAAAAGCTTTTTATAAAATGACAGATTATGAAAGATGAAAAAATCAGTTATTTCCTTATAAGAATACCTAATCTCAAGTAATAATTATAATAAAAGTAACAACCACATATGTCTTCTGTTAGTAAAAACATACGCAAAAGGAGAACAAATTAAATTCAAATATGAACTATTTCACATTTACATACAGATAAAGCTCCATTGATTATAAATCAAGCTAGAGTAATAGTCAAATGAACTAGTGTAGTTCAAAAGGAAGAGCATCAGAGAGTTATGTATATTTTATATATATAAAAATGTGTGTGGATCTATACATTTATTCCTCTCTTACTCCTCATAAAATAAAAAACAGTTAACACAGGAAGTTTAGAGTTAACAATTCTAATACCATTCAAATGTACATTTAGATTTAAATTTTACAACCATCAGCATGTCCTGGCACACTTGTAACTATTTGCACAGGATTAGCAATAGCAAATCATGTGACCAGTCACTTGTAGGACAGAAACCTAGTGTCAGAACCCCATTATTTTATATATAACTTTAAATCTTAGAGCCGCATTTAAAGATTCCATTTTCCCATGTGCTTTCCCCGCACCACCCACCCCCCCGGCCCCCTGGAGAGGAGAAAGATTTGTTTTCTAGAATAATAGAATCAGAGTTAAGAAAAAATGTTTTCTATTCCCCTGTTGCATGACCCACGCGCTGCCCAGATTGACTGCAGCATTGCGCCGTAAGCATGGCCCACTCTCTGCACACCAGTCCCCAGACTGAAGGACGGGACTGGACCCCTTGGGGCCATTTAAACTGGTTTGGAGAGTTTGTCTTTCTCATAAGGTCTTTCTGTTTAATTCCCATAGCAACTTGGAACTAGATTTTTCTTAGTGTCAGGATTGGAGTGACTCATCAGAACTACCTAGAGTGGAAAGGAAAAACCAAAAGACTGCTTACACAGTCCGTTTTTGAAGGCACATATCTTTCATTTTTAATCACTAAAGTAAAATAGTCTAAAGAATGTTATTTTATAAAGTTCTAGCTTCATTTTATGATGCTTACTAGTATATCTCAACCCAAAAGTTTTACTGATACTCTTTTTCACAGTTTTAGCATAGTTTGTTTGTTATGTCACTTACATGATGTTTTAAATACTGTTTTCCTACATGTGTTGTGCTTAATCCTATATTCTGAATTTTATTAGAGTTACCTTTATTAAAAGTTGCCATCTTTTCAGAAAGTTGTGACTAAGCGAAATACATCAAAAAACTAAAAGTATAACAAACAGACTTTATAATTTGATGATTCAGAAGACTGTGTTGTATTTAGGTATTTAGAGTTATTATCGATCTGGTTTTCTGAACACAATTTACTATAAATTAGAGTTATGTAATGGCAATTAATAGACCAATTAATAAAACTTTTATTATAAGTGAGTGTACTATGATTACAATGTATAATCATTAACATCTTTTCTTGTAATTCAGTCAATAATTTGTTGCGTATCTACTCTATGCAAGGCTTGCTGCTGGGAGCTATGTTGGTTACAAAAAAGTATGGCATAATTTCTTCCAACAGAGGATAATCTACAAGAATAGAAGAACTCTTGCCTGAGCTTTGGGACTCCATTTCATAATAGCTTGTTTTTTCCCGAGAGTGTAATTAGTCTCATCTTCACTCTAAATATACCTACTCCAAATATATTGTTTTCAGTACAGCATAAAAAAGATACTGTACAAGAATTGTTTCTTGGAGTCAAAATGGCGGAGAAGTAGCAGGCTGAGACTACTTCAGTTAGCCAGAGATCAGCTAGATAGCTTATCTAAAGATTGCAAACACCTGAAAATCCATCGGCAGATCGAAGAGAAGAAGAACAGCAATTCTGGAAACAGAAAAACAACCACTTTCTGAAAGGTAGGACCGGCAGAGAAGTGAATCCAAAGCGACGGGAAGATAGACCCCGGGGGGAGGGGCCGGCTTCCAGCAAGCGGAGGAGCAACAGCGCACAAAATCAGGACTTTTAAAAGTCTGTTCCGCTGAGGGACATCACTCCAGAGGCTAAACCAGGGCGAAGCCCACGTGGGGTCAGCGTGGCCTCAGGTCCCGCAGGGTCACAGAAGGATCGGGGGTGTCTGAGTGTCGCAGAGCTTGTGGGTATTGGAACGGGAAAGCCGGCTACAGAGACAGAGCCGACAGTAAGCTCACAGCTTGATGTTACCTTGAACCGGTCGCAGGCTCGGTGAGCTCGGAGCGCGGCCGGAGGTCAGGCAGATGGGAGTAACTGGGCGCTGTTCTCTGAGGGCGCACTGAGGAATGGGGCCCTGGGCTCTCAGCTCCTCCGGGCTGGAGACCAGGAGGCCGCCATTTGTATTCCCGTCCTCCGGAGCTCTACGGAAAGCGCTCAGGGAACAAAAGCTCCTGAAAGCAAACCCGAGCGGATTACTCACCCCGGCCCCTGATAAGGGCGGTGCAATTCCACCTGGGGCAAAGACACTTGAGAATCACTACAACAGGCCCCTCCCCCAGAAGATCATCAAGAAATCCAGCTGAGACCAAGTTCACCTACCAAGGAGTGCGGTTTCAATACCAAGGAGAGCAGCAGAATTCCAGAGGAGGAGAAAGCAAAGCACGGAACTCATGGCTTTTTCCCTGTGATTTTTTTTTAGTCTTGCAGTTAATTTAATTTTTTTTCTTTTTCATTTTTTGTTTTTTTTCTCGCCTTCTGGTAAATTTTTTTTTTAACTTTTACCTTTTTCTTTTTTAACGTTTTTTAACCAGTTTATCTAATATATATATTTTTTCTTTTTTGTATTTTTCTTATTATTTTTTTTTAATTTTTTCCTTTTTTTTTTCTTTTTTCTTTTTTTTTTCTTTCTTCCTTTTTGAACCTCTTTTTATCCCCTTTCTCCCCCCTCACGATTTGGGATCTCTTCTAATTTGGTTAAAGCATATTTTTCTGGGGTTGTTGCCACCCTTTTAGTATTTTACTTGCTCCTTCATATATTCTTATCTAGACAAAATGACAAGAAGGAAAAATTCAACACAAAAAAAAGAACAAGAGGCAGTACCGAAGGCTAGGGACCTAATCAATACAAACATTGGTAATATGTCAGATCTAGAGTTCAGAATGACAATTCTCAAGGTTCTAGCCGGGCTCGAAAAAGGCATGGAAGATATTAGAGAAACCCTCTCGAGAGATATAAAAGCCCTTTCTGGAGAAATAAAAGAGCTAAAATCTAACCAAGTTGAAATCAAAAAAACTATTAATGAGGTGCAGTCAAAAATGGAGGCTCTCAATGCTAGGATAAATGAGGCAGAAGAAAGAATTAGTGATATAGAAGACCAAATGACAGAGAATAAAGAAGCTGAGCAAAAGAGGGACAAACAGCTACTGGACCACGAGGGGAGAATTTGAGAGATAAGTGACACCATAAGATGAAACAACATTAGAATAATTGGGATTCCAGAAGAAGAAGAAAGAGAGAGGGGAGCAGAAGGTATACTGGAGAGAATTATTGGGGAGAATTTCCCCAATATGGCAAAGGGAACGAGCATCAAAATTCAGGAGGTGCAGAGAACACCCCTCAAAATCAATAAGAATAGGCCCACACCCCGTCACCTAATAGTAAAATAGTAAAATTTACAAGTCTCAGTGACAAAGAGAAAATCCTGAAAGCAGCCCGGGAAAAGAAGTCTGTAACATACAATGGTAAAAATATTAGATTGGCAGCTGACTTATCCACAGAGACCTGGCAGGCCAGAAAGAGCTGGCATGATATTTTCAGAGCACTAACCGAGAAAAACATGTAGCCAAGAATACTATATCCAGCCAGGCTATCATTGAAAATAGAAGGAGAGATTAAAAGCTTCCAGGACAAACAAAAACTGAAAGAATTTGCAAACACCAAACCAGCTCTACAGGAAATAATTGAAAGGTGTCCTCTAAGCAAAGAGAGAGCCTACAAGGAACAGAGACCATATACAGTAGCAGTCACCTTACAGGCAATACAATGGCACTAAATTCATATCTCTCAATAGTTACCCTGAATGTGAATGGGCTAAATGCCCCTGTCAAAAGACACAGGGTATCAGAATGGATAAAAAAACAAAACCCATCTATATGTTGCCTCCAAGAAACTCATTTTAAGCCCGAAGACACCTCCAGATTTAAAGTGAGGGGGTGGAAAAGAATTTACCATGCTAATGGACATCAGAAGAAAGCAGGAGTGGCAATCCTTATATCAGATCAATTAGATTTTAAGCCAAAGACTATAATAAGAGATGAGGAAGGACACTATGTCATACTCAAAGGGTCTGTCCAACAAGAAGATCTAACAATTTTAAATATCTATGCCCCCAACGTGGGAGCAGCCAACTATATAAACCAATTAATAACAAAATCAAAGAAACACATAAACAATAATACAATAATAGTAGGGGACTTTAACACTCCCCTCACTGAAATGGACAGGTCATCCAAGCAAAAGATCAGCAAGGAAATAAAGGCCTTAAACAACACACTGGACCAGATGGACATCACAGATATATTCAGAACATTTCATCCCAAAGCAACAGAATACACATTCTTCTCTAGTGCACATGGAACATTCTCCAGAATAGATCACATCCTTGGTCCTAAATCAGGAATCAACCGGTATCAAAAGATTGGGATCATTCCCTGCATATTTTCAGACCACAATGCTCTAAAGCTAGAATTCAACCACAAAAGGAAGTTTGAAAAGAACCCAAATACCTGGAGACTAAACATCCTTCTAAAGAATGAATGGGTCAACCGGGAAATTAAAGAAGAATTGAAAAAAATCATGGAAACAAATGGTAATGAAAATACAACGGTTCAAAATCTGTGGGACACAACAAAGGCAGTCCTGAGAGGAAAATATATAGCGGTTCAAGCCTTTCTCAAAAAACAAGAAAGGTCTCAGGTACACAACCTAACCCTACACCTAAAGGAGCTGGAGAAAGAACAAGAAAGAAACCCTAAGCCCAGCAGGAGAAGAGAAATTATAAAGATCAGAGCAGAAATCAATGAAATAGAAACCAAAAAAACAATAGAACAAATCAACGAAACTAGGAGCTGGTTCTTTGAAAGAATTAATAAAATTGATAAACCCCTGGCCCGACTTATCAAAAAGAAAAGAGAAAGGACCCAAATAAATAAAATCATGAATGAAAGAGGAGAGATCACAACTAACACCAAAGAAATACAAACTATTATAAGAACATACTATGAGCAACTCTACTCCAGTAAATTTGACAATCTGGAAGAAATCGATGCATTCCTAGAAACATATAAACTACCACAACTGAACCAGGAAGAAATAGAAAGCCTGAACAGACCCATAACCGTAAGGAGATTGAAACAGTCATTAAAAATCTCCAAACAAACAAAAGCCCAGGGCCAGACGGCTTCCTGGGGGAATTCTACCAAACATTTAAAGAAGAACTAATTCCTATTCTCCTGAAACTGTTCCAAAAAATAGAAATGGAAGGAAAACTTCCAAACTCATTTTATGAGGCCAGCATCACCTTGATCCCAAAACCAGACAAGGATCCCATCAAAAAAGAGAGCTATAGACCAATATCCTTGATGAACACAGATGCGAAAATACTCAACAAAATCCTAGCCAATAGGATTCAACAGTACATTAAAAGGATTATTCACCACGACCAAGTGGGATTTATTCCAGGGCTGCAAGGTTGGTTCAACATTCGCAAATCAGTCAATGTGATACAACACATCAATAAAAGAAAGAACAAGAGCCATATGATACTCTCAATAGATGCTGAAAAAGCATTTGAGAAAGTACAGCATCCCTTCCTGATCAAAACTCTTCAAAGTGTAGGGATTAGAGGGCACATACCTCAATATCATCAAAGCCATCTATGAAAAACCCACTGCAAATATCATTCTCAATGGAGAAAAACTGAAAGCTTTTCCGCTAAGGTCAGGAACACGACAGGGATGTCCATTATCACCACTGCTATTCAACATAGTACTAGAGGTCCTAGCCTCAGCAATCAGACAACAAAAGGAAATTAAAGGCATCCAAATCGGCAAAGAAGTCAAATTATCACTCTTCGCAGATGATATGATACTATATGTGGAAAACCCAAAAGACTCCACTCCAAAACTGCTAGAACTTATACAGGAATTCAGTAAAGTGTCAGGATATAAAATCAATGCACAGAAATCAGTTGCATTTCTCTACACCAACAGCAAGACAGAAGAAAGAGAAATTAAGGAGTCAATCCCATTTACAATTGCACCCAATACCATAAGATACCTAGGAATAAACCTAACCAAAGAGGCACAGAATCTATACTCAGAAAACTATAAAGTACTCATGAAAGAAATTGAGGAAGACACAAAGAAATGGAAAAATGTTCGATGCTCCTGGATTTGAAGAATAAATATTGTGAAAATGTCTATGCTACCTAAAGCAATCTACACATTTAATGCAATTCCTATCAACGTACCATCCATCTTTTTCAAAGAAATGGAACAAATAATTCTAAAATTTATATGGAACCAGAAAAGACCTCGAATAGCCAAAGGGATATTGAAAAAGCAAGCCAACGTTGGTGGCATCACAATTCCGGACTTCAAGCTCTATTACAAAGCTGTCATCATCAAGACAGCATGGTACTGGCACAAAAACAGACACATAGATTAATGGAACAGAATAGAGAGCCCAGAAATAGACCCTCAACTCTACAGTCAACTAATCTTCGACAAAGCAGGAAAGAATGTCCAATGGAAAAAAGACAGCCTCTTCAATAAATGGTGCTGGGAAAATTGGACAGCCACATGCAGAAAAATGAAATTGGACCATTTCCTTACACCACACACAAAAATAGACTCAAAATGGATGAAGGACCTCAATGTGCGAAAGGAATCCATCAAAATCCTTGAGGATAACACAGGCAGCAACCTCTTCGACCTCAGCCGCAGCAACATCTTCCTAGGAACAATGCCAAAGGCAAGGGAAGCAAGGGCAAAAATGAACTATTGGGATTTCATCAAGATCAAAAGCTTTTGCACAGCAAAGGAAACAGTTAACAAAATCAAAAGACAACTGACAGAATGGGAGAAGATATTTGCAAACGACATATCAGATAAAGGACTAGTGTCCAGAATCTATAAAGAACTTAGCAAACTCAACACCCAAAGAACAAATAATCCAATCAAGAAATGGGCAGAGGACATGAACAGACATTTCTGCAAAGAAGACATCCAGATGGCCAACAGACACATGAAAAAGTGCTCCATATCACTCGGCATCAGGGAAATACAAATCAAAACCTCAATGAGATATCACCTCACACCAGTCAGAATGGCTAAAATCAACAAGTCAGGAAATGACAGATGCTGGCGAGGATGTGGAGAAAGGGGAACCCTCCTACACTGTTGGTGGGAATGCAAGCTGGTGCAACCACTCTGGAAAACAGCATGGAGGTTCCTCAAAATGTTGAAAATAGAACTGCCCTATGACCCAGCAATTGCACTATTGGGTATTTACCCTAAAGATACAAACGTAGTGATCCAAAGGGGCACATGCACCCGAATGTTTATAGCAGCAATGTCTACAATAGCCAAACTATGGAAAGAACCTAGATGTCCATTAACAGATGAATGGATCAAGAAGATGTGATATATATACACAATGGAATACTATGCAGCCATCAAAAGAAATGAAATCTTGCCATTTGCAACAACATGGATGGAACTAGAGCGTATCATGCTTAGCGAAATAAGTCAAGCAGAGAAAGACAACTATCATATGATCTCCCTGATATGAGGAAGTGGTGATGCAACATGGGGGCTTAAGTGGGTAGGAGAAGAATCAATGAAACAAGATGGGATTGGGAGGGAGACAAACCATAAGTGACTCTTAATCTCACAAAACAAACTGAGGGTTGCTGGGGGGAGGGGGTTTGGGAGAAGGGGGTGGGATTATGGACATTGGGGAGGGTATGTGCTTTGGTGAGTGCTGTGAAGTGTGTAAACCTGGTGATTCACAGACCTGTACCCCTGGGGATAAAAACAAATGTTTATAAAAAATAAAAAATTTAAAAAAAAAAGAATTGTTTCTTATACATACATTTTTTACATCACTAATATGCATATATTCAGAAAATTATTACCTAAGCTTGCATTGAAAATTAATATATAAGGTGATTTTTTGCATCTATTAAACTCATTAGTTCTATTGGACAAGTAGTCATTAGTGAAGTGTGTGTTTCATAAAAGAAGATAAACGATACAGATTCTCAGTTTATATGTATTCGTATACATTAATATATGCATATTAAAATATATGTGTATAAATACATACTTGTGTATATATATTTTTTAAAGATTTATTTACTTGAGAGAGAGAATGCATGTGTGCATGTGTGTGGGGATGGTGGGAGGGAGATGTTTATTTGGGCAGAGGGAGAAATAGAGGGAGGAAGAGAATCTCAAGCAAACTGCAGAGTGCTGAGCTTGATCCTAGGCTCAATCTCATGACCTCGAGATCATGACCTGAACTGAAATCGAGAGTTGGATAGTTAACTGACCAAGCCACCCCAGTGCCCCTTAGTTTATATTATTTTTAACTACTCAAAAGAAAGTTTATTTTTTGTCTTAGACATTCATCTGAGGTTGGCTGTAAGATGTCCACGTAATATGCTATAGTATGTCTCCAGTCATCAGTATATAAAATTATTTTGTGTGTGTGTTCTCCGAGGTATCTCTGAGAACCTGTCATAAAATATATACTTCTACATATATATTCCTATGATATATTCCTATGAAATGATAAATTGTCCTTTATGATGATGAATGATAAAAGAGTAAAACCACTGATAAATCATATCACTGGTTTCAGAAATTTTAGTATATAACTTAAACCTAAATCCTTAAAAGCACTTTAGCAATAAAGTTTGAAAGAAATCCTCATTTTAACTCATATGTAATTGTTATATATAAGTTTGATTTGTTTTACTTTAAAAGCATTAATTTTCTTTTATTACAGTTATCCAGTAAAGAACATAAATGCCTTTCTGAAAGTTTCTTAATTATGTATTGTTCAGAGCTAATTTGAATATAAATTTTAGTGTAAGTCTATTGGGTATAGTTGCTAGTCTGTCAGTTTTTCTTGACACAAAATGATACCTGCCAAGTTTATTATTTGTTTTAAAATATTGTGGTTAGATATTGTATTTATAGTAACATTCATTGAAGAATTATAAAGCAATCATGATGACATAAATTGTACCTAAGAGCCAAACTGAAAATATAACAAACTCTATGAAGAAGTTCCTGAAAAATGCAAGTTTATAAGATATGTGTATATATATCCACACATATATAAATGGACATATAAATAAATATAAAATATATAAATTATATAAGATTAATTTATAACTATTATAGAAATATATACAAAATAGCTGGTCTGAGAACTTTGTTGGGAATGCATTATGCATTTTTCCCAGTTTAAATTTTTTAGAGTTCCTAATTTGTTATTAGTAACTCAAGTTCAAGTTCAGATATAGGTTAATGATATCTTAGAGAAAGGGGACTATGCAAATATCCCAAAGATCTGACAAACTAAAACTTTTTAATGTGATAGAATCATTGGCCAAAGCCAAAGATAGCAAGCATACAGAAGTACACTCAAGTATTAACATGTACAGTTTTATGATTTGTGTACTTGTACATTTATTCTTCCATGCAACAGCCATCACCTTCATTCCACAGGCATTGAATTACAGTATTAAGTTTATTTCTTTGTTTTGGAAGGTATAAATATTGCCTTAATTAAGATTTATTTTTTCTCTGGTCTTTGTAACATTCTGACTTTTTAACTTACATAATTACAATGTTTGCAGTAACTTGTCAGGCCACCACATTAATTCTGAAGTAGCAATTCAAAGCAAAATATTTAGGTAAGTTGATTTGATTATTTTACATTAGTTGCATGTTCATTAATTCTCAATTTTTCCTTTTTATACAGAGGTATCTAGCTACTGACACTATAGAATCTGGCATCCATCCAGTATATTTTTGCAGCACTCACTACATTGAAATGCTCCTGAAGGTGGAGGTGCCACTTGTGTTTTCAGCTTTTCACATGTCTGGTTTCGCACCATCCCAGGTAATCCAGAAGATATAGCGTTTCTTCAACTCCCAGATCTCCATGTCTTCAAAGAAAATTAAATTCTTGGGGTGCCTGGGTGGCTCAGTGGGGTAAGCCTCTGCCTTTGGCTCAGGTCATGATCTCAGGGTCCTGGGATGGAGCCCTGCATCAGGCTCTCTGCTCAGCGGGGAGCCTGCTTCCCTCCACCCACCTCTCTGCCTGCCTCTCTGCCTACTTGTGATCTCTGTCAAATAAATAAATAAAATCTTAAAAAAAATTTTAATTCTCTTCAAATATAAGAAATATACTTAAATTAATAAGATCCTTTTTGTAAGTATTCATATTTTTCTATTTAAATTTCTAAATTGCATTTTTTCCTGTAGGTCTGTTACAATATACAGATTTCTTTAGAGTAGATCCTTAGCATTCACATTTCAAGTTCAACTTCAGCTGTTCAAGGACATAAACATTCTGGAAGTCTGTGACATGTAGGCTTTTTAATGGAGATAATATCTGCTTCATATGGCTAATGTAAGGATTAAGTGAGGTAACTGTGAGTAAGAGTTCTTAACACTGAACATCTGGTATTTGACATACTGCGTCTTAACCTAACAAAAAAAGCCCAGCTCTCTATTTCTGCTCTTGGGATCTGGAAAGGAGTAATGATTTTTCTAGGGCCTGGAGTTACGCTTGTCACATGCAGGAGTGCCTCCAGTACATAGGCAGTCCTTCATTGGTGGAGGGGTGAATTGTTTCCTACTGGTATAAACAGGCTACAACTTAAATTTTTAGAGCTTAAGCTTTTTTATAATTTAGAATTAAATCTTTTTTTTTTTTTTAAAGAACCTTTTTAAAAAATATTTCATTATTTATTTGGCAGAGAGAGAGACAGCGAGAGAGGAAACACAAGCAGGGGGAGTGTGAGAGGGAGCCTAGCAGATGGAGTGGGAGACAGGGAGAAGCAGGCTCCCCGCCCCATGCAGGGGCTGATGATGACCCAAGGCTGAAGGCAGACGCTTAACAACTGAGCCATCCAGATACCCCTAGAATTAAACCTTTAAGTCAGAGTTCCAGAAAGTAGATATACTTAACCAGAAGATATGAACACTTTTAAGACTCTTGACGCATGTCGTCAATTTGCTTTGATCTTACTCTTCTAACAGAAATGGAGAAAATATCTGTTCTTCAGGTCTGGGTATTAGGCTTTTTCAAAACTCATAGATAGATTAATAGGTAGCAATTTCTCTTCTAAAATTTTGTGAATTTTTAAACATTAGTAAGGTTGACTATAATTTCATAGCCTAGTTAATAGTTGAATCTTAATTGCCTGTCTTAGCGTATTTCTTACTGATTTGTATGTTCTTTAAAAGTAGCCCACTATCCAGATATCTTTAATTCCTGTTATATATTTTATTTACTACTGTAATTTATTATTTACTTATTTACTGTTAGTGTTTTTATGTATTTACTATTGTATTTATTACATTTTTCTTCTTACATTCTTATTTCTTAATGCTGATAAGAATCAATCTATCATACACTTCCCCCTGAAAAAGCTAATTTAGCTATTTCTATTGATTTCTTTATGTGCCCTCTAAAGTGATTTTTCCCGGTTTAAGTTGGGCATTTAGATTTGGATAAAATTTAAATTGCTGTTATATTCACTTTTCTCAAAGTAGTTTATAGTTTATGTCTTTACCATACTCAGCCTTCCTATCTAGAAATGTAGTAAGTTTTTCCATTTATTTTCTTTGTACTATATTTTACTGAAGTTGTATATTTTTTCCCATATAGGTGTAGTATCTTTCTTATTACAGATAGTTCTAATTAATGCAGCTTGAAATATTTTTTTCAATTATATTTCCTTTGTGGTTACTGTTGATAATTAGTAAATTATTATATAATCATTAGGTTGTACATTTTTTCTAGATTTGTGTTTTTACAAATTTGTAATATGTTTTCTCTTTCATTTTTAATTAAATTCTGTTATTTTTCTCAGAATAATTCTAAATAGTGGCTTGCTTATTTTAGACTTGAACAGTTATTAAGTAATCATCTAGTATTTCACCATTAAGAGACTTATTCCTTGTCATGGTATGGAAGAATCCTTCTACTTTATGTAAAAATTGAATTTTGTTTCTTTCTTTTAATCAAATAATAATGTTGAATTTTGACAAGTTCCTTTAGGGTTAAGATTATCTTAATCTTGGGGTTTGTTTGACCAGTTTAGGTGACCGTTGATAGATTTCTTAATAGTAAACAATGGTTGCATTTCTTTGGATTTGTCCTCCTGGAATCTTTTCCTCTTTACTACACAATATAGTTCTTGGTAATTTGCCTTTATACGTATTTTGAAGAACCCTTATGTCATGTAATTACATTTACTTGCATCTGATTACTGTGCTTGTTGAGTTTTAAACTTACTGAAATTAATAAGTCTAAATATAACAAGGAATTGTGTGTAATGAAAAAGAATATTATTTCTTGGCCATTTGTAGCTCTTACTTGGCATGTACCTAAAATACTTTGGGGAATTTTCAATCATAAAATGTTTAATTCTGGTTGGAAATAGATACTTAAATGTTTAAGCTCAACAATCTATTCTTTTTACTCTTCTAAAAATCCAATCTAGGTAATAAAATGTTCCTGAGAGCTCTTTTTGCCATTCTAGTCTTGAGTAATATAATGTATATTGTCTAACACCTACAGTCATTTATTAGTTTCTAACATATATCCTTTAACTTTAAAATGGACTACCACAAACTGTGGACAAAACTTGCAGTACCTCTGGCCTCACCATATCAATTTGATACCTTTTTATCATTTTGGCATTTATCAATTTGAAATTGCATATATGTAGCAGATTTATCTAATAAAACCCACTGCATTATTTCTAAGCAGTAATGTTGTTATGTTTCATAACTTAGCTAATGTAAAAATGCCTTTTTAATGGCTCCCGATGTGAGCTAATCATTTTGTGCCTTAAGTATATATCATTGCTTTGTTGATATTATATGCAATTTTACTGCTAATTATAAAATGAGAAACAAATTTTAAGTAACGAATAGGTATAGGTGCTTAAGTAATAATTTGGATACAGATTTTGTATTTCAAAGCTTATTCGTTTTGATCTAATTAGGAGCAGTGCTTTTTGAAGTTGTGAATTTATAGACACTAAGGGATTGGTTGATTAATGAAGGATTTGTGAGTAGGTTGCTAAATAAAAAACACATATCTCTAGAGTAAAAATATATGTTTAACTAGAATACAAAAAAATTAAAACAGAAATATGTGTTGATTAGAGTTTAAGAGTAACAGAGTAGAAAATAAAAATTCACATATATAGTCCTCCTTTTTAAATGAACAGAAAAATCACATGTTCTAATTAACATTTTGATGAATTTTATCCTTTGGTAAAACACTTCCCTTATTGTACTTTATTTAACTTTCCTAGCTTAAGAAGTACCACATATCTTTAATGATTTATAATTCCTTGGGGGTCATTAGTCTGCATATCATTATGGTACTATACTGTGTCAGCAAATGAGCTAACATGGATAATCCTCTGAATATACTTTTAGAAAAACCTCATCATTTTTTCTCATTTGCTGTTTTTTTCTCCTCCTATCATGAAGACTGGATTTAGAAAAAAAAAAACAACTATCCTTACATTTTGTATTTTGTGACATTGTATTTTTTGAAAATGCAGAATTATGTAAATGCAAAGCAGAATGTTTCTTGTTCATGCTCCTATTCATAAATGCATATATATATATCTATATGTATATATGTAAATGTAGATATATATCTATCTCCCTGGGCTTTCCTTCTCATGTTGCTGATGTTGCCATTTGAAATAGTACCTTCTTTCTCCCTTTGCCACATCTTTGTGTCAACTACTTACTCTTTATGTTTGTCCAAATGGAGATTTTTAAAATTTTCTTTAAAGTTTTATTTATTTATTTGACAGAGAGGCAGGGAGAGAGGGAAAACAAGCAGGGAGAGTGGGAGAGGGAGAAGCAGGCTTCCTGCTGAGCAGGGAGCCTGATGTGGAGCTTGATCCCAGGGGTTCTGGGATCATGAATTGAGCCGAGGGCAGCTGCTTAACGACTGAGCCATCCAGGCACCTGGGAGATTTTTTTTTTAAATGAACTACAAGTAGATTTGAATTTGTGTACTGTTTCTGTACTTCTGGTAGAAGTCTGTATCCTGCCCTGGGGAATAGTTATTTTGTCCTTTACCTCTTTAATAGTTGAAAGTTCCTTAAAGGTATGTGTGCTTGATTTATCTACAGGTTCTTTGGATGTGTGATACACAGTATCTTGCCTAGAAGTACAACAGAAATACTCTTATGTGTAACAACCCTGTGCAGTATAAAGATGTATTTCTAGAGCTTATCTCATTTTAAGTTCTGACTACGTCATGTGACAGAAGTAGAAATTCAGAATCCATGAAGTCAGTGAACTGACTTATTGACGTTACCTTGACAGCAAGGACTTCACTTGAAGCCACATCTTTTGATTTTGAAATCAGTTTTCTTTCTTTCTTTGCTAATATTCTTCATTTGGTGAGAGCAAATAAAATAAGGGCCAGAAGAGTTGTTAAAAACATTGTCTTTGAATCATAAAACTTGGTCATTTAGTTCATACTTATTCTGACTTAATCAAGTATCCATTAAAAAATTGTTTTAACCAGACTTTTTTTTACCTAATTCTTATGGCATTTTTTGGAGATTGTTTTTTAAATCTAGATACAAGTGAGAATAGTTTCCTCAGATAAAATAATTATTTTTATCTCAATGTTGCATCTTAATGTCCTTTAGAAGCTTAAGTATGATTGAAGAGCAAAATTGCCTAGGAAGGGTGTGGTACATTTTGATGTATATTATACAAAGATTTTCTTTCCTTGTAAGCCTAAAACACCATTTAAATGTTTTTAAAAGTAATTGGTTTAAGGAACATTGGTTTACTGTAAAAACAATTGTAATTAGTTTGTTTCATTTTCTTTGTAAACTGTTTCATAACTAATATATTTCCATGAATATAAGAACTCAACTTCTTATTTTTGAAAATGCAGTACATTTTTTGGACTTATAAGGGGGAATTTGGCAGTGTCTAGCAAAATCTTACATGCATTTATCCTTTAACCCAGCAGTCTCATTTATGGAAACCTATTGAATTGTCATATCAATTACCAAATTAATCATGTAATTATAAAATTAAATTTATTATTTTAATCTGTCAAATTATCTGACAAAAATTTGAAAATACATACAGTTGTTTGTTATAGCACTGGTTTTAGTATCACAAGACTAAAAACTGCAAATGTCTATCGATAGGGACCTGGTTGAAAAATTATGGTTTATCCTTGGTGGAATACCATGCAGTTGTAAAAATGAAAAATACCTCTGTATATTGTGTTGGAGTGATATGCAGGATCCTTTGTTAAGTGTTAAAAAGGTGAAGAAAAAAAGTGTTTAGTGTGTTACCATTTATATAAGAAAGAGTGAAGATAACAAATGCATGTACAAATGTGTTTTATTAAAAACATGAAAGAATATATCACATTTTTTTAAATGATTGCTTATAAGGATAAGGAAGGAATGAGCTGAAGAGTCAAGGAATATACCTTACTTTTGTATTTTTACTTTGGAATCATTTAAATATTTCATATGGTGATATAGATACATGTAACCAACAAAATAAACAAATTCTGTCCCTAAGAATATAAAATCAAACTGAAGCAAATGAACCCAACAGTACATATTTGATAATATAACCTATCACTTTAAATCACAGTAATTTGACTGTATGAGTCAAGTGATATGTTGCATAAAGACAAAGAACAGCAAAAATACTGTTTTAAGTAATTATATTGCTTGTGGTAGTGCTGATATTCTAAGATTATTTTTGTCTTGTGTGATAGATCAAAAGAAAAACTGATGCCACTGATAACGGATTTTCTGTATGTTTTAAAGCAAACGCATATAATTCATCACAACTTATGATCTATTTCTTTTAAAAAGTTTAATAAGTAAGGGGATCCTGTTGTGGGGGGGGGGGCGTAGATGTGCTGAAGAACCTTCCCAATCAAAATTTCAAATCTGTGATGGGCCTGGTTCATGAACTGCTTTTATATATATATATATATATGTATATATATATATACATATATATATATGAAAAATTCCATAATAAAAAAGTGTTTTATGAGTTTATCATTCTGCTTAGACACATGCTATTTCCTTTATACTTTTAGAATTCTAGATTGTTAGCTGATTTGCAAACCTTTGCATTCTATAGAGAAGTTATTTACTTAAGGATTAAATGCTGTGACTCATTGCTCACTCTTCTAGGGGAACACGATTTTAGAATTCTATTACGGTTTAATAATTCTGGACCATCTTGCACACAGAATATCTGATATAATTTCTGCCAAATGAAGAGGGACATATATTTAAAAAGTGCACATCTCCCCTTTGAGTGTCAACTCTATGAGAGCAAAGACTACATGTCTTTTGTTTACTTAAAAATTATAATGCTTGTTTGTATATTAGGTACTTGATAAATAGTAAATGAATAATAAACATCTGTATTTTCTTATAGAGTAATATTATACAGTGCTTTGTGTACTTTCAGAGTGTTTTCAGTTATAATCATTTTCCTTTCCTAAATTTCCCATACATAGAAAAAGGCATTATTTCTGTTTAATGGAAGAAAAATAGACAATGTAATAAAACAATGCTTGAATGTATGTAAACACCAGAAAACTGCATTAATAACTATGTATAAGAAAGAACTAATTGCAGATTATGGGGTGACTTTCTTTTAACCAAAAAAGGTAAGTATTTCCCTACATATGTTTTAAGTTCAGATATCTTTGTTTGAACCGTATAAAGTTGTGAGGCTTCAAGATCAAAATAGTTGCGGATCAGCAGTTTCACACCGTCCAACCTGTAGTGCAGTAAGGCTGCTAAAAAAGAAGACAGTCAAAAGCTGTGACCCTCTCATCGCTGTCTACATGTCACTCATCCCTACCTAAAACTGACAGCTGAATGGGAACTGCTTTTTCTGGCACTGGTTTTTCTGGTTGTGGGATCATTTGTACTAATTTCTACTCTTCTTTTGTTTCTCCTTAATTCATTCAGAGACTCATTTTTATTAACCTAGCATGGAATAAGTTGCTTGGCCTTACTAGCTATAGCAAAGAACAGAGACAGAACTCTGGCAGCAGTACATTAAGGGAATTAAAAGTATTACTTCTCAAAAAATGTCTGCTTCAACCTATCTAGCAAAGTAAGAATAGTGAAGATATTTTCTCCCCAGTGCAGTAGAGCCATATTATGTGGGCAATAGAAGATTGGTAATGAACTCTGCATGCCAAGCAGACCCTTGACCCTTCAGGTCAAGATCTGAGAGAAGAATCCTATTAGTGCTAAGACTAAAGTTGGGAGAAAAGGAAATTAAATACACTGTGCCTGTTGATAGCATTGGACATTCATAGATAAAATTTCAATACTGAGTTAACTTGTAGGCTCTATGACTAGATTTTGAGCATTATAGAATGGGGTCATAATATTTATAAAGCAAAAATTTTTCCCTAGGAATGGAATTACAGTAAAAAAATAAGAAAATATAAGTGATATGTAGTTGGCATTATCAATAATAGGAAATACAAGTGGAAAATGAGATGAAAAGATATGTCTCTAATAGCGGCAAATAATGTTACTGGTTGACATAAGTAATAACACATGGAAAAACAATTCATTAATACCATCTGGTAGGGGCTGAATTGTGTCACCCCACCCCCAAAATTCATATGTTGAAACCTTCATCACCACTACCCTGGAGAATGACTATATTTGAAGGGGTAATTAAGTTAAAGTGAGATTACATTAGGGTAGGCCCTAATCCAGTTTGTCTGCTGTCCTTAAAAGAAGAAATTTGGACACAGATATCTAGAGGAAGACCAGGCGAAAACATAGAAGACTGCCATCTACAAGCCAAGGAGAGGGAGGGGTCCAACCCTGCCAACCCTGTGTTCTGCAGAACTGTGAGAAGATAAATTTCTGTTTTTAAGTCACCCAGTCTGTGCTACAAACACCATGTTCAAGCTACTTAAAGGTAGAATCAATATTCCCCAAAATTGAATCAGATCTATACAAAATGAGTTTTAGAAAGTATTCCAGAACACCCAAAGAACAAATAATCCAATCAAGAAATGGGCAGAGGATATGAACAGTCATTTCTGCAAAGAAGACATCCAGATGACCAATAGACCCATGAAAAAGTGCTCCATAACACTCGGCATCAGGGAAATACAAATCAAAACCACAATGAGATATCACCTCACACCAGTCAGAATGGCTAAAATCAACAAGTCAGGAAATGACAGATGCTGGCGAGAATGTGGAGAAAGGGGAACCCTCCTACACTGTTGGTGGGAATGCAAGCTGGTGCAGCCACTCTGGAAAACAGCATGGAGGTTCCTCAAAATGTTGAAAATAGAACTGCCCTATGACCCAACAATTGCACTATTGGGTATTTACCCTAAAGATACAAACGTAGTGTTCCAAAGGGGCACATGCACCCAAATGTTTATAGCAGCAATGTCCACAATAACCAAACTATGGAAAGAACCTAGATGTCCATCAACAGATGAATGGATAAAGAAGTGGCATATATACACAATGGAATACTATGCAGCCATCAAAAGAAATGAAATCTTGCCATTTGCGACGATGTAGATGGAACTAGAGGGTATCATGCTTAGCGAAATAAGTCAAGTGGAGAAAGACAGCTATCATATGATCTCCCTGATATGATGAGGTGGTGTGCAACATGGGGGGTTAAGGGGGTAGGAGAAGAATAAATGAAACAAGATGTGATTGGGGGGGATACAAACCATAAGTGACTCTTAATCTCACAAAACAAACTGAGGGTTGCTAGGGGGAGGGGTGTTGGGAGAGGGGGGCGTGGTTATGAGTATTGGGGAGGGTATGTGCTATGGTGAGTGCTGTGAAGTGTGTAAACCTGGCGATTCACAGACCTGTACCCCTGGGGATAGAAATATATGTTTATAAAAAATTAAAAATTTAAAGAATAAATAAATAAATAAAGTATTCAAGAATATTTCTTTTAAAGGATAAATAATAGAACAAAAAAAGGAATATTTTCTGCATCTGTTTTTTTAGATCTGTGACAAATTGAGATAAGCCATTATATCGGTTCCTATTTTCTGCTCCCCACCCCAAAAACAGAAGTATAAGAGCGATTCAACAAAGGAATTATTTCTTCACCAGTAATTTGTAAATCATAAATGAAAGTTAGAATACTGGAAAGTAATTATCTTAGTCTCCTAGGACTACAGTATCAAAATAGTATGAAATGGGTAGCTTTAAACAACAGAAATTTATTGACTCCCAGTTTTGGAGTAGTCCAGAATGAAAGTTTTAACGACTGTGTTCCCTCTGAAGGTGCTAGGGAAAGAACTCTCTGATGCCTCTCTCCTAGGTTCTAATAGCCTTAGATGGTTTGGCTTGTAAATGCCATTTTCCAGTCCTCTGTCTTCACATGACATTCCCAATGTGTGCCTTTTCATCGTCTTTCTGTATGTATGTGTTTCTCTGTTCACATTTTCCCTATCTGATACCAGTCATATTAGGATAGGACTAACCTATCCTAAAGTGATCTCATCTTATCTTGATTACCTCTGTAAAAACCCTGTTTCCAAATATTGTTACAAGCACAAGTACTGTGGGTTGGTTAGAACTTGGACTACTTTTTGGGAGAGAGACACAATTCCACCCATAACATTAATGTACCCAAATGTTAGCAGTGTTAATCACTGTTGCCATTGTTACTATGTTTTTTTTTTAACCTTTTCTGTTTTTTTCCTTCAATAAGCATGTATTCCTTTTATAAGCTAAACAATCTGAATGTTACTCAAAAAGTAAGATAAATGATTTTTGTAAAAATCTCACTTTTAAATTGTTTTCTACATTAGCTCCCAGTTTTTATATTAAACAGTCCTGTTTGGTTTAAATTATTTTCTGATTCAGCAAGAGTCCATTTGCATTAATACAACATTTAGCAATCTGTCATCTGCATAATTATACTTCTGTGATTAAAGGTAGGGTAGAAAAAACTCCCATCTCTGAATTAAAATGGTCTGTTAGCATTTGTTATCTGTAGAGAGGAGACTGCTGTTGTGGGTAAGAGGAGGATTGTATGAATAAAGAAGGCATTAAGCAATAGGTAAATGAGCAGTGGGCACATCATCAGTTTACCTCTAAGTCTCGAGTCCCTGAGCCATGAAAGTTTTCTCATGCATCAGGCAAGTAGATGAAGCATCCTAGTATGTAGGTTGTCTTTCTATTTGGATCATATGTCAAACTCTTCATTGGTTTTGTGTGAATCACTGATTTTTAAAATATGGTTTTTAAAAATATGGTATTTTTATTTAAATTTTTTATTTAAATTTTTTATTTAAATATTTAAAAATACTGCTTTTTAAAAATATGGTTTTATAAGCTTTCTAATGAAGTGACTTCTTTTTTCCTAGATTTGCCTACAATGGATAACTCAGTGTTTCTGGAATTATTTGGATTGGATAGAAATCTGCCATTATATTGCTACTTGTGTTTTCCTTGGTCCTGATTATCAAGTGTATATCTGTATAGCTATATTCAAGCATCTGCAGCAAGACATTCTGCAGCACACTCAGACTCAAGATCTACAAGTTTTCCTGAAAGTAAGTAATTTTAGAGGGAAAATGGTGGTTAAGAGTTCATAGTTAATAAATAAATAAAATCTTAAAAAAATAAAAACGAGTTCATAGCTAACTTTGATGGGATGCGTATATGTCAGACACTTTTCTCGACAGTCATCTGAAAATAACCTTAAAAAGTAGGTACTAGGGGCACCTGGGTGGCTTAGTAGGTTAAAGCCTCTGCCTTCAGCTCGGGTCATGATCCCAGGGTCCTGGGATCGAGCCCTACGTTTGGCTCTCTGCTCAGCAGGGAGTCTGCCTCTCCCTCTGCTCCTCCCCCTGCTTGTGATCTCTCTCTCTTTCAAATAAATAAAATCTTTAAAAAAAAAAAAGTAGGTACTATTATTCTCATTTTAGAGATGAAGAAATGAGGCATCAACTCAAGTTGCTCAAGATGACACACTCGGGAGTGGTGGGACTGTAGTGTGAAGGAGCTAAGCTGTTAGCCAGTGTGCTGTCCCACAAGATGTATTTTATATCTATATCTATCTCCATATATTCCTTATATCTTATCTAGTTACTAAAAGTTCAAGCTACTATGTTAAGATAGAGGTTTGAAATATTTTAAAAACACTTAATGTAAATTCCTATGCCTTCATATTCTGCATTTTTTAAACTTTCACCTATGTTTATAAAACATTTCCATGAAAGATTATTCTATCATAACGTTTTTTTAAAAAGTCACTACATTATGTAAGTTCATATTTTAAAACAAGATATAACTTGTTTTCTATCTCACAGTAATATGAGTTTTGAAGCTCTGGACTTTAAGAAATATGGTTATATAAATACATCCCTGTGTGTAATTTCTGATGAAACCCCAACCCTAAGTTAAAATCTCTCCTTGAATCTGAGAGATTCTCTCAAATGTTTCCCTCCCCCTGCTCCCCTCACCATCCCACACATACACATACACATGCATACACCAAAGCCAGCATTTGTCCTTTGCTAGATTTTCTCTAGCTCAACAAGTAATTTCTGTTAATTAATTTTATCATTTTTTTGCTTTTTTTAAATGAACATATAATGTATTATTTACCCCAGCGGTATGGGTCTGTGTTCATCAGTCTTATATGATACATAGCACTCCCCATAGTACATCACCCAGCCACCTTATCCCTCCTGTTCCCCTCCACTCCAGCAACCCTCAGTTTGTTTCCTGAGATTAAGAGTCTCTTAGGGTTAGTCTCTCTCTCTGGTTTTGTCTTGTTTCATTTTTCCCTCCCTTCCCCTATGATCCTCTGCTTTGTTTCTCAAATTCCACATTTCAGTAAAATCATATGATAATTGCCTTTCTCTGATTGACTTATTTTGCTTAGCATAATACCCTCTAGTTCCATCCATGTTATTGCAAATGGCAAGATTTCACTTTCTGATGGCTGCATAATATTCCATTGTGTATCTATACCACATCTTTTTTATCCATTCATCTGTTGATGGACATCTGGGCTCTTTTCATAGTTTGGGTATTGTGGACATTGCTGCTGTAAACATTGGGGTGCAGGTGTCCCTTTGGATCACTACATTTGTATATTGAGGATAAATACCCAGTAGTGTGATTGCAGGGTCATGGGGTAGCTCTATTTTCAACTTTCTGGGGAACCTCCATGCTGTTTTCCAGATTGGCTGCACCAGCTTACATTCTCATCAACAGTGTAGGAAGGTTTTCCTCCGCATCCTCACCAACATCTGTTATTTCCTGACTTGTTAATTTTAACCATTCTGACTGGCGTGAGGTGGTGTCTCATTGTGGTTTTAATTTTATCATTATTCTTTACCACTTAGAGCTCTTTTCCCTTTAATCATGATTTTCTATAAATAAATGCCACTGATTATTCAAGATTGCCAAACTATCAAGAATTTTTTTTATTTTATAAATACTGAATTCAAAAGGTCTCAAACTTTTTTTTTTTAAGATTTTATTTATTTATTTGACAGAGAGAGATCACAAGTAGGCAGAGAGGCAGGCAGAGAGAGAGAGGAGGAAGCAGGCTCCGTGCTGAGCAGAGAGCCCGATGCAGGACTCGATCCCAGGACCCTGAGATCATGACCTGAGCCGAAGGCAGTGGCTTAACCCACTGAGCCACCCAGGTGCCCCAGGTCTCAAACTTTTTACATATATCCCTAGAATGTTAGCTCAGGAACTTTTTTTTTTTTTTTTTTTTTTAAGAGAGAGAGAGAGAGAGAGTGAGCATGAGCAAGGTAGGAGTGAAGGGCCAGGGGAGAGAGAGAAGAGAGAATCTTAAGCATGCTCCATGCCCAGCAGGTAGCCTGACATGGGTCTCCATCTCAAAAGATCATGACCTGCGCCAAAATCCAGAGTTGGATGCTCAACCGACTGAGTCATGCAGGCCTTCCTTAGGAACATTTTTAATGAAAATATATACCAAGACAATGATTGTCTGTGTAAAAGGAAAACTTATGTAGAAAAATAAAATAATTATCTGAAAGAGGTAATTTGGAGAACAGGGATGGTTAAACAAATGGGGATTATGTTGAGGACAAAATGTGGGTTCCTTTTTAGTAAGTGACACTTTCGTTACTACCGTGGTCAATTATAGGAATTTCAGAGTCTGAAATTTTCCCAAGCACTTATAATGTCCTTTAACCTGTAATTCTCTAACCTTTTATCCCACTTCAGTTTCTCTTACAGTGTTTGTCATAGCCAAAATTTTTTAATATATATTTTTGTTAGTCTTCCTCAGTATAATGTGTATGTTGCACTAGGACAGTGATTTTTGTCTATCTCATTTACTAATATGTTTTTAATGCCTTTAGCAGGACCTGGAATATAATAGGTGCCTAATAAATATTTGTTGATAGAATAAACAAATAACATACGAGAGAAAGATGAACTTATTTTTGTTCACATTTAAAAACAAACATTACTAAATTCTTCAAATCTAACTAATGTTGGTGTTATTGTAGTTTCTTCTCTTTGTTGACTACTTCTTGATAAATTCTAAAGATCTTTTAAATGAGGGGGAAAAGGTCATTATTCAAGTCCTATTTAAATTACTAAAATTTTAATTGAATTGGTTTAAATCCAAACTAAGAACATGTTGGCAAAGAACTAATTAATTTTAGTACTTATCCTGAAACTAACCTTCTTACTCCTTCTGTTTGTATTCATCTGAGGGATTAGGAAAAATATCTTTATGATATTGGACTTCATTTTATTTTTTGTTCTGTTTCCAACAGGTAGGCCTCAAGTTCACTGACCTCTTTTGGTGGGCAGTTATTTTTCTTGTGAGATAAATTCGAGTATGGTTTATTTAAGTATTATTACATGCACTTTTACTCTATTAAGCCCTGTTATGACCTGTTGTTTCCCATGTTTATAAACATATATACTCTTTCCCATTTACTCACATTTTAACCAATCATGAAACTTTGGTTAATAAAGTGATGTTCACTTTTCCTTCCCTTGAAGACAAGTCAGAAATAGTTATATAATTTAAAAATTTCTCCTTCAACTATAATTTAAGTATTAAACCTGGGGAATTATGTTTTATGCTTCTAATCCAGAAATCTCAGACTTGTACAAAGGGTGAAAAAAAAGTAGTAATTATCCATATAACTATAAACCACAGCCATAATACTATTCTTATATAGGTTACATGTTATCTCTTGACTGTACATATTTAAATATGATTGTTTCTGTAGAGGTGGAGTAGAATAGAGGACTTTTGCTTTTTAGCATATTTGTTGTTGTTGTTGTTTTTATTTATGAAGAATGGGTCCATACTTCTTTCATAATAAAACTTTTTAAAAGGGGGGTATTGAATCATTATATAAAAATAGATAAAACAAGCATCTAACTGTTATAAATATATTCAAATAATCAGGCCCAATTGAAAGTTTCCAGAACACTGAAAACCACAAGCATGTTTTCAACTATTATCAGTTATCCTGAGAAACTTCAGGTAATGGGATGGTTCCAGAAGATTGAAAATATGCAGTTAAAATTTTCTGGTTTAAGTTTCATTTATTGACCGAGAGTGACATGATAGAACCATTGCTTTAGGAATGATAATAATCTGTCTGAAGCATATAGTATAGAAACAATATTAACCCATTTGTATTCATTTGGGTTTAGGCTCAGGATTTTAAATTAGGCAATTAGGAGTCTAGATGCATTGCCTACGTTTCTGATAGCCCACTGAGTAATTCTTCATGATCAGTGTATTAAAAAGATGATTTGGAATTTCTTAGGCCAGGTGGTGAACATGAATAGTCAGGCCAAGTTTACTTGAACAACAAAATCCCGCCCCCAAAACCCCAAACACTTTATTTTTCCCCTTTTGACTAAATCACTAAATGATTACATGAACAGCGTGGGTGTAAGATGGTATCAGCAAGGTGTTTTCTGAGTTTTTCACATTTTCTTTGTAGACACAATAAATAAGTGGGTTTGATAATAGAGCAGCATTATATATTATGTACAATGAGTGTATTACTCCCACACGTGGTGATTGATAGATCAGTCCTGAGCTAAGACAACTTTTGAAGGTTTGTTGAAGGGCTTACTTAGTCCTTGGATTCAGGGTCCTGGATTTTTTTTTAATCAGTGATAGATGATGGTTCAGAAAATCTGTGAGCATTACACTTACCAGAAAGAAAAACATGCTCTAGAAAAATAAGCACAGTACTCTTAAATATACCAGTGAACTTAAAAGTCTAAAGTTTGTTGGTTTTCCTTTTTATTTTATTTTATTTTATTTTATTTTATTTATTTGACAGAGAGAGAGATCACAAGTAGGCAGAGAGGCAGGCAGAGGGATAGGGAGAAGCAGGCTCTCCACTGAGCAGGGAGCCCAATGTGGGGCTCGATCCCAGGACCCTGGGATCATGACCTGAGCTGAAGGCAGAGGCTAACCCACTGAGCCACCCAGATGCCCCCCCCCCTTTCTTAAGTGGAGTGTGTCTGTCACTTTCTCTCTCTTTCTCCCTCCCTCTCTCCCTCTCGCTCTCTCTTTCCCAGTCACTCACTCTTACTCACTCATGCAAGCAAGCCACTTTAGAAAGAGTGTAATAGTACTTTAGAAGACCCACTGTTTTAGCCAACTGGCTATATTGCATTTCTCTCTAGCATGATAACAGGTTGGCAGTGATCTTGGTTTTAGTTTGTGAATTCAATTGATTTCAACTTGGAAAAAACGTCACTGAAATGCCAGGCTAGGAAAAGATTGCCTTCCAGTGAAAATCAGGCTGTGAATGCTCAAGATACTTAATTAAAATGCTTCAACTAAATCCTGCATGTTATGGCAAAATCAATTTATAATTATGAAAAAATCAAATTAATTTCAATCCAATCAGTAAATTGTCAAGAGGAATTTTGTTGTTGTTGTTCCTGCAGCTGTTACCAGAACATGTTGACAGGGTAAGGAATGGAGATCAGTCTGAGAAACAGCACATGAATTGCTAAGCTTTTAAAAGACAAAAGTATACATGGTACAAAAAATAATTCATCATCTGAGGGAATAGATAAAACACATTTGGTTTTATGTTAACTGTAGTTTGCAAATAAGTGTTTTTCACTGTTCTTGTATCACTGGGTTTGCTTGCATTCAAATTTTGGCTCTGTCACTCTGTAAGCTTGGACACCTTGCTTAACCTCTCTGTGCCTCAGTTTTCTCATCTGTATAATTGGGTGTAAATAATACCTATTCCATGGAATTGTTGAGGAATTAAATGATACGTTTTCGTAAAATACTTCTAGAATACTGTCTGGCACATAGCAAGTGCATTAAAAAAAAAACAGCAGTTATTTGAATATCTACATCCCTGTCCCATCCTTCTTGTTATTAACTGAAGAAAAAGATTGTATACAAGCATAGCAAAGGATGTAGGCCTTTTTTCTGAGTCCATAACTAGACCATATACTTTGCTTCCATTTTTTTCTTCTCTAGCCCTGTAGATATTTTAGGAAATCATAGTAATACCTGACATACACTTCAGATCCAGGTCAGGATCGTTCTCTTACATTGTATCTGATAAAGGCCTGTTCCCTCATTTACCCCGCCAGGATTAGATCATCTCCCTAGTCATCACACAATGCCCACGTATCCCGTAGCTAAGTTAAAGTTAATTAATTATTTATTATTTTTAAATTTTGTATTTAAGTTAAGTTTAGTTAACATATACTGGATTATTACTTTCAGGGTTAAATTTAGTGATTCATCAGTTGCATATAACACTCGTACTCATTACGTCAAGTGCCCTCCTTATTAACCATCACCCAGTTACCCCATCTCTCTACCCCACCCCCTGCAGTTTTCAGTTTGTTTCCTATAGTTAAGAGTCTTATGGTTTGCCTCCCTCTCTGTTTTCATTTTATTTTTTCTTCCTTTCCCCTATATTCATCTCTTTTGTTTCTTAAATTCTACATATGAATGAAATCATACAGTATTTATCTTTCTCTGCCTGGCTTACTTCGATTGGCATAATACCGTCTAGTTCCATCCATGTCATTGGAAATGGCAAGATTTCATTTTTTTTTTTTGATGGCTGAGTAATACTACATTGTATATGTGTGTGTGTGTTACATCTTCTTTATCCGTTCATCTGTTGATGGCCCTCTAGTCTCTTTCCATATTTTGGCTGTTGTGGACATTGCTGTTATAAACATTGGAGTGCATGTACCCTTTCGAATCATTATGTTTGTGTTCTTTGTATAAATACCCAGTAATGTAATTGCTGGTTCATGGGATAGTTCTATTTTTACCTCTTTGAGGAAGCTCCATACAATTTTCCAGAGTAGCGGTGCGAGTTTGCATTCCTACCAATGGTGTGAGAAGGTTCCCTCTTTGCATCCTTGCCAACATCTCTTGTTTCCTGAGTTGTTAATTCTAGCCATTCTGATCAGTGTGAGGTTATATGAGTTAAAATCTTTTAAGAATCACATACTCTTTCCTAAATACTTACGAACCTCATACTCTGTCCAGAGCTACGCACACTCCATAAACTTCCCTAATCCTGAGGATCCTTAGTGTGCTTATTAAAACTGACATATCTGGGGTGCCTGGGTTGCTCAGTGGGTTAAGCCGCTGCCTTCGGCTCAGGTCATGATCTCAGGGTCCTGGGATCGAGTCCCGCATCGGGCTCTCTGCTCAGCAGGGAGCCTGCTTCCCTCTCTCTCTCTCTCTGCCTGCCTCTCCATCTACTTGTGATTTCTCTCTGTCAAATAAATAAATAAAATCTTTAAAAAAAAAAAAAAAACCTGACATATCTGGACTCCTCCCCAGATCTACCCAAACAATTTTTGTGACAGGCCTGAGTTGCCAGGTTTTAGTATAAAATCTCAAATCGCTTGAAACCTTTGACTATGTAAAAATGTTACTTTTGAAACTTGAATCCAGAATGCCAACACCAGGGATTTAATAGTTTTGGGGCTGTTGAGCTCTGGGATTTCTGATTATACCAAGCACCCCAGGAGAAACATACTAGAAAAAACATTACTTACAGTTTGGTTGTTTTTCTACCATTTTGACCAAGAAAGAAGGTCCTACACAAAAAATCAAAAAATCATCTCTAGCAAAGGTAAAGAGCAGAGCCAATTTCACAAAACTCCTTCTTTCATGTGACTCTTACTATATAATTTGATGCTTCTTATGTGAGATTTGATATCCATGTGAATCCTTTAAGTTACCTTGGTATATTAAGTTCTACACCTTTTGTCCTAAACTTTTATATATTTCCAGGTGATTATTAATAAGTGTCAACTCATTGTTCCCATTTAGCCCATTCAAAGTGACTTTTCTTGACACTTTATAAAGAACTATTATGTCTTTTTTTGAAATCATCTTTCAAATGCATTAATAATTAAATTTGGGAAATAATATAGCAAACATGCTTAAACTTGATCCTGAAGTCATAAAACTAAGGCATGTAATGTTAGCACACCCAGTCTTTTTGTACTTTCTATAATTTGCCACCCCAAAAGGCATTATCTTTGATTCATATTCCAGATTTACAAGACTTGCAGTAGCTCTAAAAAACTTTTTTTTTTTTTTTTTTTCTGTTTTAGAGGCTCAGTGGCTCTAACATGTTTGGCTCAGTGGGTTAAGCCTCTGCCTTTGGCTCAGGTCATGATCTCAGGGTCCTGGGATCGAGTCCCTCATTAAACTCTCTGCTCAGCAGGGAGCCTGCTTCCCTCTCTCTCTCTGTCTGCCTCTTCCTACTTGTGATCTCTCTTTCTCTCTGCCAAATAAATAAATAAAATATTTAGAAAAAAAATTAAAAACATTTTTGCTAGAAATTGTTTTTGGAAACTTTAGCTGATATAAGTAATGTTTGAAAGCATACGTATAGTTTGATTTCTGTAAGGGGCACGTTCCTGAGACATTGCAAGAAAAGACAGTAATATAATATTTTAAGTGAAATGTTCCCTTATGTTTTTGGCAAGGAGTTGAAAAACAGATGAGTCAGTAATCTTCGATGTTGAACATTATAGATTTGTAGCGTGATCAAGAAAATCTAACTTAGCCATTTTAGAGACCATCAATAAATGAAGATGTTCTTCCTATGAAACCATTAACATCTTGAGTGCTTATTGAATGCCAGGCACTGGACAAAGGGATTGATGGGTATTAATAATTCACTCATTGACTTAATCGACTATTGTACCACAGCTGTGTCCCAGGCACAGCTGTATTATAAGACAGGCCATGTCCCTACCCACACTGGCCTTCATTCTAGTGGTAGACAAGTATTTGAATAAATACATAATGCTTCAGGGGTGCCTGGGTGGCTCAGTGGGTTAAAGCCTCTGCCTTCCACTCAGGTCATGATCCCAGGGTCCTGGGATCGAGCCCTTCATTGGGCTCTCTGCCCAGTGGGAAGCCTGCTTCCTCCTCTCTCTCTCTCTCTCTCTCCCTCTCTCTGCCTGCCTCTTCACCTACTTGAGATCTTTGTCTTTCAAATAAATAAATAAAATCTTAAAAAAAAAACCGTAATGCTTCAGGTGTTGATAGATCTTATCATAAGGAAATCAGACATCTTAAGAGAGTCATACTAAGTCAGAGATGCTGTATAGAGTACAGCAAAGGCTACTCTGAGAGAGTAAGCAGAGATCTGAATGAAGCAAAGGAAAAAGCAAAGCAAGGACTTCTGGGCAAAATTCTTCTAAATAGAAAGAAAGGCAAATGCAGAATCTTAGAGGTAAGAATGAGGTTGACCCACTTAGAAAGTGTTGAGATGACCACTGTGGCAGAACAAGGTGAGATAGAACAGTAAGAGAGGAGTCAGGGCCAGATCATGTAAGGCTTTATAGTCCAGGAAAAGAAGTCTAGGCAGTACAACTTTATGCCATTATTGTCTGCATTTGCATAGGAGAAATTGAGACTTAGAGTGTCAGTAAACTTCCTCAGGCTCAGGTTCATACATCTAGTAACTAGTACAGGGGGGTTTGGACCCTTTTTGGTATGAATCCAAATCTTGTACTCCTTCTAGTATATCAGGTTGACTCTCACTAACTAGTCTGGTTACCTTTTTAAAAACCTTAAATTCAGTGGACCTTCTAGTTAAATGTTCTCAATAGTAAAAGAAAAATCAGTGGATACATATTTGAAACTGGGTTGTATATACAAAGGAGAGAGACAAGCTGTGTATATGCCACATCATGTAATATTGAATGCACATGAAATATTGTGGTTTAGAATAGTAATTTTTATTTTTTATTTTATTATTTTTTTTGAATTTTATTTTATTTTTTGCAGTGTTCCAAAATTCATTGTTTATGTACCACACCCAGTGCTCCATGTAATACATGCCCTCCATAATACCCACCAGGCTCACCATTTTTTAAAAGATTTTATTTATTTGAGAGAGCAAGCAAGTGAAAGAGAGCACAAGCAGAGGGAGGGGCAGAGGGAAAGGAAGAAGCAGACTCCCCACTGATCAGGGAGCCTGATACAGGACTCAAACCCAGGACCCTGGGATCATGATCTGAGCCAAAGGCATATGCTTAACCAACTGAGCCACACAGACACCCTAGAATAGTAATTTTTTAATGCTTTTTGATGATTCAACATTTGAAACCTAGCATTAATGAAGAGAGCCAATCACTGGTTGAAAAGCTATTGAGATACAAAAAAGAAAATGCAGTATGCTCAAAATGAACTTCTAACCAAGGTGTAAACCACTTCAGAAGTAACATATTAGAAAAAATAGTCCATTGTTTATATAAAAAGGGATAGTATTGCTTATATAATTACATATGTTTGCCTACTTAAAGAATAAGGGAATTCAGGTGTGCCTGGCTAGCTCAGGACAGCATGCAACTCTTAAGGTTGGGGTCATAAAATCAAGCCCCACATTAGGGGTAGAGATTACTGAAAAAAAAAAAAAACAACAAATTAATTCATATTTTTATACAGAGTCCAGTACACTGAGATCTATAACCAAATGATAAAGCAGTATTCTGAAGAAATTATCTGCTATAAATTGAATGATAAGCTGGCAGCCTAAATGGTTATAATTACAAAGTAAAGTTATCCACTAAAGACATTAAAGAATACTTAGGCTAAAATGAAGAATATACCACTCTGAAGATAAAAAGTAGAATTAGAGATTCTGAAGATTTTATTCAAAGTTATAAATTGTAAAATTTAAATAATGAGCTGCATCATTTAAAAACATTCTTTTAAAAATGAATATTTTTCTCTTATGAAATAATGATCTTTATAGACTTATGTGGCCATTTTTATTTGTTTGAAGTTTCTATTTAAATTCCAGTTAGATAACATATTGTATATTAGTTTCAGGAGTAGAATTCAGTGATTCATTACTAAGATACAATACCCAGTGCTTATCAAAAGGCCCTCCATAATCCCCATCACCCATTTAATCTATCCCCCATCCTCCTCCTCTCCAGCAACACTCAGTTTGTTCTCTATAATTAAGCATCTACTTTATGCTTTGCCTTCCTTTATTCCCCCTTTGTTCATCTGTTTTACTTCTTAAATTCCACATATGAATGAAATCATATGGTATCTATCTTTGACTTATTTTGCTTGACATAATACTCTCTAGCTCCACCCATATCATTGTAAATGGCAAGATTTTATTCTTTTTGATGGCTGAGTAATATTCCAGCATGTGTGTGTGTGTGTGTGTGTGTGTGTGTGTGTGTGTGTGTGTGCATGCATATACCATATCTTCTTTATCCATTTATCAGTTGATATACCTTTGGGCTTTTTCCATTATTTGGCTATTGTTGATAATGCTACTGTAAACATTGGGATTCATGTGTCCATTCAAATCAGTATTTTTGTGTCCTTTGGGGAATTACCTAGTAGTGCAGTTGCTGTATTGTAGGGTAGTTCTATTTCTACCTTTCTGAGGAAACTGCATACTGTTTCCAGAGTGGCTGCACCAGTTTGCATTATGGGTGTCTCTTCAGAATAGTTATCAGGGTATTTTCTCTTTATTTTGAAATTAATGTCCAAAAATTAAAGCCATAACTCAAAAAATATTTTAAGGAAAAAATATATGTAAAACAAGTGATAACAATGGTTCTCCATAAGTGGAACAGTAATTAAAAGATGTTCAATAGATTTTGCATATTTTTGCCAAGAAAATAATTATTAGAGCTATTATTCAAATGGTCTCATCTTCTATTGTGATTCAGTTAATGAACAATAAGTATTCTTTTAAAAATCATGTATATGCACTAAAGCAATTTTTCTGACATTGGGTTTTTATCTGGTTAGAATAACACATTACTATAATTTCTCTCCACAGACATACAAACTTCCTCATAAAAGTTTTAATGAGTTGATCAGTGCCAAATCACACATAATTTGAATGAAAAGAATGGTTAAATTCATAAATAGTTCCATGACCTACAACAGTAACTATTTAAAGTGAATTCTTGAACTGTAAGAATTGTCTTACTTCAATCCTGTTTTCCCCAAAAGCAAAGCGAACTATTTTTTGATAAGAGAGAAATTTACAAAGACCCAGTATTTCTGCTACTTATAGGATGAACATCTTCCCTTTGATTGAGTTGCTTATACATAAAACAGAGACACAATATGTGTCTCAGCTGTTAATGTTTTAGGACAGGGACCTACCAAATTAACCTTTGTGTCTTCAGTTTATAATCAAGAATGAATGAGTTAATGAAGAGATAAAAGAATAGATAACAATTATTTTTAAATTAAGGGTAAAGTCCAATTTTTTTTTTAAAGATTTTATTTATCTATTTGACAGAGAGAGATCCCAAGTAGGCAGAGAGGCAGGCAGAGAGAGTGGGAGGGAAGCAGGCTCCCTGCCGAGCAGAGAGTCTGAGTCGGGAATTGATCCCAGAACCCTGAGATCATGCCCGGAGCCGAAGGCAGCGGCTCAACCCACTGAGCCACCCAGGCGCCCAAAGTTCAAATTTTTATGTTGGGAGGAGTTAACTCTAGCCAGTGTTATAATGTTACACATACAACTTAACATCATTTAGTTTTTTCAGCTATAACATCAGACTTGTAGATCAGTAATAATTTTTTTTTGATGTACCAACTGTTCCTCCAGGTTATCCATATTTCAGGTGATACATGGCAAAATAAGTATAAATTCTTCCAAGTCATTTGCAAGCTGAGAACTATTACTTAAGTGAGCAGTAACATTTGAGGAAGGCTTTTACAAACATTCATCCTTACTGAGAATTGCGTGTAGTGTTTTCCTAGTCATTATACATTCATGTATCTCATCTATAAACTGATCACCTCAAACACAATATCTGGTAGGATACTATATTATCTTTTGTTCTTTTTGAATTGCTTTTGGGTTTTGTTAGTATTTTTATCTCTAAACTGTAATCTCTAGAAAGGTATGAATTGTCCAATTTTTAAAATAACCTCCAAAACTCTGACCATAATACTACATTGGATTAGATATGATTTTTCTATAGAATTTTTGGAGGGTAGGTACTTCATTGCTTGTATTTAGAAATTTTAAAAGAAGTAACTGTACAATTCCCGTAAAGTCTCCAAGATTTTAAGTGAATCTTCCTACTGTTTTAATTTATTTTTGAATGCCTCATTTGGGACATACCATTAAATTCAGAATTAGCATAGACATACACAGTACCAACATTATGAGTTATAGACTATTGAAGGTTTTATGAACCTTCAGAGCTGTAGAACAGATATTTCTTTTAACATTATAGTATCCTTTGATAAGCTTAAAGGTCTTTATTCATTAAAAATGTGAACAATCATTCTACAATTGAAACTTTATCCAAAATAGTAGGAAGATTTCATTAAGTAAGAATTTGTCTTATTTTTTGTTAGCTGTAAAATGTATTTAGTTTTACAAACAGACAAGCTTGTTTCATAGGTACATGATTTCTTGCTATTACATACATACATAGCCTACTACATAAAAAGCAATTACACATTTACTAGCAACATAAAGCCCCATCTATAGCTGAAAAAAGTCAACTATTTAAAATTTATCAACTTAGAATTGTGTTTCTTTACGCAAGCAAATTACTTTCTCTTTGTATTTTTTGACAGGAAGAAGCACTGCATGGTTTTCGAGTGAGTGATTACTTTGAATACATGGAGATTTTGGAACAAAACTACCGAACAGTAGTGCTGAGAGACATGCGGAACATTAGAGTGCAGAGCACATAGATGGTGGAGCGCGTGGTTTAATGTCGTGTTTTATTTATTTGTAAAGAAAACAGGGGGACTTGATTGTCTTCTGTGTTTAAAACAATATATGCTTTGTGAATACACATATTGTGAATCAATACTGGGACTCTTTCAATATAATAATATAAATTCGATTAGGAGTTAGCTCAATTTGTGACATGAAGTAAATTTATTTTTGTTAAGTTCATTGTTTTCTGAGGATGTTTTAGAATCAGATCTAATTTACTTATAGTTCTTTATGTTTAAGAGCTGGTCCCATCTGACATCTCTTTCTTTACCAGAAGATTAAAATATTTTTTTCTAAATGAGTTTTGAAAGAAGCATCAACATTATAAATAATTGTTTGACTAGCCAGAGAGAGAGTCCATATGAACAAGGAAGACATTTATTTTCTTCATGTTTTGTCTGCACCTATAAAGGAAAATAGACAAAGCCACAATTACTAATTTTACATGTGGTGGAAATAAATGATATTTATCATAGCAAATGCTAAGAAAACTATTGTTCTCAGACATAATTGTTTTTCTAGGAATTGTTTTTGATACCTATATCAACTTACAATTTTTCATGTTAAGTGTAGGCTCTACATGGTTCATTTAGAAGATAGATTAGTTATTTCATACTGATAAGCATTTGACTTTGCGTTTGTTATACATTATTCTTAGTGATAAATTTTATTTGTACTGAACTTAAAAACATTAAGGAGAATAACTTCTAAATTATTTTAAATGAGTAACACAATGTTTTATTTAAACAGAAGGCTTTGCTCCAGTGAGATTAATACAATTTGCTAAAGTCTGTTTTCTTATAACTGTCACATTTAATATGTGAAAAATAATACACAAAATATTTTTCAGTTAGCAATTTTAACAAATTTTTTTAACTTATGGGTGGTAGTCATTTTGTATGCATTACTTATATTTAAATATAAATCAACCAATAAAACCATTTTGAAGACTTTTTTTCTAAAACCAAAAATAGCTCATCCACAAACTCATTTTTCCTTTCAGTATCATGAAACAACTGGCACCATAGAGTTTTCAGCTGTGTGATATTTAGGCTATTGTAATATCAACCTTCCAAAATTGGGTTTTATGCTGTTAATGCTAACAGTAGCTGCTCAGTAATGGTGTTTGTAAAGGGCATTGAAACAGTTGAGAAAAGAAAATTGAGCAAGTTAATTTGACATATTGCTCCCTTTAGCTCTGGTTGATAGGAGTTAAGCAAGAGAGTCCTAGGTTACTCAAAATACCAAGCTTTTGTCTACTTTCAAACTTAATTTTGGAAAGCTGTAATACATGTTTATGGTTTCATTTCCTCCCATTCTGTTCCTGAGTTACTGTTATTGATACTAAGAAATTGCAGCTTTATTTCCTTTTTAAAAGCTCTTACATGGTAATTGGAAATATAGATGGAGAAGGAACTGTCTTAGTTTTATAATATTCATTGGTGATTTTGATTGGAAACTGAAGTAAGATCTTGATAATAACAGTTACATTTTGGAAAAGTGAATTCAGCTGAAGCCAGAAGGCATTTGTGTTCATTTGTTAAATAAATGTCTTATGAACAATGACCTAGCAATTTGGTGAAATAAAATGTAAAATATTGTTGTTTATGTAGCTAACATTGTAAATTATTTTTGTACCTATTATTCTAAGAATACTATTTAGAATAGAAATAAACACAACCCTGCCTTGACTTTCAGTTTTGTTTTTAATTATTTAAAGTATAAGTCCTTAGGACAGACTTTATTTCTGTTTTGTGAACGGATACCTCATACATTTTACAGGATTCATTATGAGAAACTATATTTTATGATAACAGTGCAAACAAATGTGAAAACAGTATAAACAAAAGGGAAAATGTAAGCATTCGTATATAAATCTTTGAATACCTGTTTTCAGAATTTCATCTCTGTAGTTTTGCCTCCTCAGAATTTCATCTCTGTAGTTATGCCTCCTCATAATGCATAGGCATCTAAGGATTCTGTGAAGGTAAAGTAAATCTCAGAATTAATCTAACTTCAATAGAATTCTAACTAAATCTATGATTATTAAATTATGGCATGTTCTAGTTTGATTTTCCAATTCAAGATGTTAAAGAAATTTCTTTGGTTGTTCATTAAACAGACATGTTTTGAGGGTTGCACATATAATATTTTTAATATCCAGGATAGGAAAAATAACAGCACTTAATAGCACTACTACTCACAGAGTCCACAGTCCTCATGGGGAGATGAATAATTTTAAACTGTGAAAACGTAGTCTTAAAGATGACAAGAATTTATCTCTGGATTTGGTGGCTTTGATGAGAACAGTTTTGATGGAGTAGTGAAGTTTGTTTGGAGCAGGGTTAATTGATGCTGAGAGGAAAGATTGGAGACCCATCCTTCTAGGAGCATTGCTGAACAGGGAAAGAGAATATGGGTGGTAACTAGAGGAGGCGTGGGGTCAAAAGATTTTTTAAGATGGAGAATGGAAACATGTTTGTATGTGAGTGGAAATGATGCAGTAAGGAAAGGAAAACCTGCTGAAGAGAAAAATGGTGGAGTGAATGTCATGAGACTCATCACCGTAGGAGTGAAAACTGCAACAGCCATTTTGGAAGTTTGGGTTTTGTTTTGTTTCTTCTTTTTCAAATTAAGTTAAACGCACACTTCACTGTGTGACTCAGCAATATTCTTTGTAAGCATTTCCCCTAAAGAAATGAAAGATATCTCCATACAGAGGCAGGCATGAATAATACAGCTTTATTCATCATAGTCCCAAAATGGAAACAACCCAACTGGTGAATAGATAAACAAATGTAGTTCATTCCATAAAATGGAATACATCTCAGCATTAAAAATTACCACCTACTGATGCACACAAAAGTGTACATAGGATTTCATTTACATGATGTTCTAAAAAAAGTTATATCTATGTGACAGAAGGTTACTGATTTCCAGGGCCTAGGCTAGGGTTGGGTGTGAAGAAAAGGGATTTACTACATAGAGGCAGAGGGGACATCTATGTCATAATTATAATTATGGCTACATGACTATATTTTTAAAAGTACTTTTAATTGTGTGCTTAAAATGAGTGTATTTTAAGTTTCACCTCAATAAAACTGATTATCAAAAGATAAATACTGCAAAGAAAAATTGATAAATCTGTTGTAATGGAAGTGTCTCAAAATCAGCAGTTATGTTAACTGTAGGTTACTTGTGGATGCCTTAAACAAGTTGAGGAAAATCCTTTCTATTTCTATTTTGGTGAGAGTTTCAGGAATAGAATTTGGAAATGATTTTATCGAATACTTTATGTGAAAGTAATCTTTGCATGAGTTTCATTTTTATTTGGTCTGTTGATATGGTAACTTCCCAAATATTCCTAATACCAAACAAATCATGCATTCCTAAGATTAATTCTAATTGGTCATTTTTACATATTGTCAGACTTGATTTGTTAAAATTTTATTAGGGATTTTTATGTTCATAAGGGATATTGGTCTGTATTCTTTTTCTGATTTTTGTATCATGATAATGCTGGCTTCATAAAATGAGAAGTGTTCATCTGTTTTCTAGAAGTTTATATGAAATGGTATTATAGTCTAGAAGTTTGTATATAAGGTATTATATATTTTCCTTCAATGTTTGATAGAATTTCCCAGTGAAGCCTGGAATTTTCTTTGTGATAAGATTAAAAAAATTTTTTTTAAATTTCTTTTCAGTGTTCCAGAATCAACTGTTAATGTACCACATCCAGTGTTCCATGCAGTATGTGCCCTCCATAATACCCACCACCAGGCTCACCCAACCCCCTACTACCCTCCCCTCCAAAACCCTCAGTTTGTTTCTCAGAGTCCACAGACTCTCGTGGTTTGTCTCCCCTTCCAATTTCCCCCAACTTACTTCTCCTCTCCATCTCCCCATGTCCTCCGTGTTATTCTTTATGCTCCACAGGTAAGTGAAACCATATAATAATTGACTCTCTCTGCTTGACTTATTTCACTCAGCATGATCTCTTCCAGTCCCATCCATGTTGATACAAAAGTTGGGTATTCATCCTTTCTGATGGAGGCATAATACTCCATAGTATATATGAACCATAGCTTCTTTATCCATTCGTCCATTGAAGGGCATCTTGGTTCTTTCCATCATTTGGTGACTGTGGCCATTGCTGCTATGAACAATGGGGTACAGATGGCCCTTCTTTTCACTACATCTGTATCTTTGGAATAAATACCCAGTAGTGCAATTGCAGGGTCATAGGGAAGCTCTATTTTTAATTTCTTAAGGAATCTTCACACTGTTTTCCAAAGTGGTTGCACCAACTTACATTTTGATAAGATTTTTTACAAAAGAAAATTAATTTCTCTCATAGATACATGGCTATTCAAAATATTTATACTTAAGTGAACTTTGGTAATTTATTTTAAGGAATTTCTCCATTTTATCAAACTGTCAAATTTATGGGCGCTGAGTTGTTCATAATATTTGTTACATTTTTAATATGTGTAGAATTTGTGATGATGTCACTGCTCTCAGTTTTGGTAATGTTCATTTGCATCTTACTTTTTTTCATGATCTTTCTGGCTAGAAGTTTATAAATGTTCTCAAAGAACTAGCTTTTACTTTCAACAATTTCTCTTTTTCTGTTTTCCGTTCCATTGATTTCCACTCAGAACTTTATTATCCTTCTATTTTCTTTCAGTTTCATTTGCTCATATTTATCTAGTTTCTTAAAGTCATTTATTTGAGATCCTTCTTTTCTAGTATGGCTGGTTAGTGCTTTGAAATTCCCAGTAAGTACTGCCTTAGTTGCATCCACAAATTTTGATTTGTTGCTTACACATTTTCTATAGTTGGAAATACTTTATATTTTACCTTTTTGTTTTGTTTGATACATGGGTTATTTAGAGACGTGTAATTTAGTTTCCATGTATTTTGGGATTTTTCCAGGTATACAGTTGAACAACACAGATTTAAACTGTGTAGGTTCATTTATAGTTTGGTTTTGTTTTTACAGTGCAGTCTTGTAGATGTATTTTCTCTTCCTTATGACTTAATATTTTTACATCTAGCTTAGTTTAAGAATATATAGTACATAAAATATACAAAATATATGTATTAATTGACTATTATCAGTAAGGTTTCCAGTAAACAGAAGGCTATTTGTAGTCACATTTTTGAGCAAATCAAAAGTTATATGTGAATCTTCCACTATGGGGAGTGGGAGTGTCCCTAAACACTCTTGTTCAACGGTCAACTCTATTTCTGCTACTGATTTCTAGTTTAATTTCATTGTGGCTAGAACATTCTTTATGTTAATCTTTTAAAATTTATTAAAATGTATTTTATGTTCCAGATTATCTGCCCATAAATGCTTTTCATGTAACTTAAAAGAAATGTATATTTTGCTGTTTTTGTGTGGAGTGGTCTGTGAATCTCAGATCAAATTATTTGGTATTGTTTGTCTTGTGTATCTTTACTGACCTTTCTGGCTACTTGTTTTAGCTATTGTGAGAATAATGTTGAAATTAACTATAATTGTGGATTTTCTGTTCCTCCTTTCAGTTCAGTTTTTTCCTTCATGTATTTTGAAGGTCCATTATTAGGTGTATAAATTTTTGACTGTTATATACTTTTGATGAATTAACTGTTTTATCCTTGTGAAATAACTGTGTTTATCCCAATAATACTTTTTTCCTCTGAAGCCTGAATTTAGTATCTAATATTTAATAGTCTTCTGAATTTAATATTCATATGCCTATTCCGAGGTTTTGTTTTGTTGTTTAGGATTTGGGTGATCTTTCTCCATTTTTTACTTTACCCTTATGTATTTTTATATTTAAAGTGATTTTATTGTAGGCAGCATAGTGGGTCTAACTCCCTTTCCCCAATCTTAGCAAATCATGCCTTCTTGTTTAGGCCATCGTTTACCTTGTAAACCTTGTACACCTTTACAGTGTAGCCCTTGTTTAGACCATTTACATTTCATGTAATTATTGATACGTTTGGGTTTACATTTTATATTTGCATTTATCATCTTGTTTGTTTTCTATTTGTTTCAACTGTTTTTATTCCCCCCTTTTTTTCCTGTCTTCTTTTGGATTAATTGATTGTTTTAGTTGATTTCCATATTATGCCCTTCACTGGTTTATTGGATGTATTTCTTTCTTTAAATTAGTGAATCTAAATTATTAAAAAAATAAAATAAAATAAATTAGTGAATCTTTCAGGTTTATGTTACACATCTTTAATTATACAAAGTCTGCCTTCAAATAGTATTTTTATTATTTAATAGTCTTCTTTTTTTTATTTATTTTTATTTCCAGCATAACAGTATTCATTATTTTTGCACCACACCCCGTGCTCCATGCAATCCGTGCCCTCTATAATACCCACCACCTGGTACCCCAACCTCCCACCCCCCGTCCCTTCAAAACCCTCAGATTGTTTTTCAGAGTCCATAGTCTCTCATGGTCTTCTGAATTTAATATTCATATGCCTATTCCAAGGCATTCTTTAGTATAAGAACCTTATAACCAATAAACTCCAAAACTTTACTGGGTCACTCTAATCCAAAGCATTCTCTCATTTCTCTTAAATTATAAAAGGTTCCTTAACTATCCTCTTGTAAATAATTATATAGCCTTACATGCTATTTCTTATATTATTATTTTGAATTTTTTTCACTCTCATTATTTAATGCCGGCATTATTATTCAACAAATGGATCAGTAGCAAATACTTTTCTTTTTTTTTTTTTTTTTTTTTTAAAGATTTTATTTATTTATTTGACAGACAGAGATCACGAGTAGGCAGAGAGGCAGGCAGAGAGAGAGAGAGGAGGAAGCAGGCTCCCTGCTGAGCAGAGAGCCCGATGCGGGACTCGATCCCAGGACCCTGAGATCATGACCTGAGCCGAAGGCAGCGGCTTAACCCACTGAGCCACCCAGGCGCCCAGTAGCAAATACTTTTCTTTGGGAATGTCATCTCCCCAAAATTAAGTATATATTTCAAAAGGACACAGGCAAAGGTTATTCTCATTTCCCAGAAATTCTAGCCCAGTGCCAGGCATAGAGCAGAATATCAGATTATTTGCTGAACAAAATATCAAAAGTTGTTTTGAATTATTACAATAATACGGAAGGAACACAGTTTGAAACCTTAGACCTCGTTTTCCTCTCCACTCCTTTAATAGGTAAATCAGGGAGGAAACAACTTGTGTTCTTGTTACAAGTAATGTTGTCTGCTTGTTGTTTATTGTGGAATGTATTTTTAATAAAAATAATAGTTTTTTAAATTCTCTTTAGCAACAATTATACCAAAAATATATGTGTGTTTTCCTTCTGTGTGTGTGTACGCATGTGTGAGTGGTTTATGGCGTATGGGTATTATTTTGGCTATAACACACATCTGATAGGCTTGTGTGACCTAACTCAGCAATCTAACATTTTTTGGAAATACATTTTTAAAATATACTATGTGTGCTTATCTCTTATTTAAAAAAAAAGACAGATACATTTGGTGTTTGAATCTGTATAACCAGGTAGAGAGTCAAGTATCCTAAATGATGTAGTGAAGGCAGAAGACTTGAACATCGCATGTGTCAAGATCTCTCTTAACACAATGATGCTAAATATTTCTAAATTTGTTCTTGCTAAACCTGTCCTTAACGATTCCTATTTTATATATGATGGTTTAGACATAGCCAACAAACTACGGCCTCTTTCTGTTTTACTGAACACTGTTTGTTTATGTATTATCTGTTGCTCTTTTATAATGGCAGCATTGAAGAGTTGTGACAGTATGTGTGGCCTGTAAAACTAAAATATTTACTATCTAGTCTTTTAGTTTTTTTCCAGCTCTGGTTTAGAGTACTGATTACATGTAAAAATCCAAATCCACTCTGGGATAAACTTTTTAGAAATACAGAAGATGCTAGAAGACATGTAATCCAAAAATCTTTATTTCACCAATGAAGCTATGACCCAGAAAGTAAAGAAGGGGATACCAAGATTATATAGAGGAGAAATATAATGCAGTAGATAAAATTGGGAGCTCAGGAGACAGACTGCCTGAATTTAGATCCTGGCTCTGTCATTAAGTTATTTAATTCCTCTGTACCTCAGTTTACTTGTTGGTAAAATGGGCATAATAGTAGTACTTACCTCATAGGATTATAATTGCAATGCATAAGTTTTTTTCAGAAAACTGTGGCTATTATTAGTATTTTTTGTCATAAGGCTAGTTGGTGATTGCATAGCCTGGAACCTAGTTCTTTTGACTTTAAGTTCAAACCTCTTTCAACTATATTATTTATTCATTTTTATTAAATTCCTACTGTGGGTCAGATGCTCTTAGGTATAATTATAATCTTTTCTGTCATTCAGCTTTTTCCAGGAGTAACATATTTTCCTATTTTATGTTTTTCTTACGTTATAAAATGACAGAAAAGTCCTACACAATCCAAGGTTAGACATATCTTTGTACTTTCCCCATGTTTCCTTCCTATTTTGAAAGGTTAATTTATTCATACCTTAGATTTTGTGATACAGATCAATGTATAATGGATTTGCAATGTATTTTTGAATTGTTTTATATTCTCCAGTAATAAATAAAATGTTTTATGTGACAACATTTACTAACATGTTCTCTGTAGCAAAATTGACCTACCTCCATTTTTTTCCCAGCAGAATATTAAGAATTATTACTTAAGTAAATACATTGGCACCTACTTATCTGATGAATTTAAACAGGGTCAGGGCAGTTAGCCTCACATAAAACCTGAATTTTCACCACTAGCAATATTTTAGTTTTTAAAATCAGTTAACTTCCTTGGCATGTTTCCCACTCCATATTCTACTGTTGGCAGTAGGCCACCATGAAATGCTAAGCACCATGGAAATAATTGGACTGTCATGTTTGCTAATAGAGTGCATTTGAGATACATTGGGGAAGACAGTTATTAAAATGTTGGCTGTTAAAATTTGATCATCTAATCCAGGATTTAGGCTTTGATCTGCTATCAGAATAAGTGTCAGTTCTTTATTGAATAACATGTTTATATTTATTCTTTAACTAAAATGCAAAATTTCATCTTTTTTAGAGCAGCTCTAAAATCCTTTCTGTTACATCAAATATAATTAACTACAGTTACATTGGAAATCATTAGATAATGGAAACCAAAATGCTTCTATTAGTCAAATGATCCCCATATTATATCAACATAACTGCCTCCATTTTAATTTTCCTTAGAGCAGATTTCTCACATTAGTATTTTTCTTACTATCATAAAATTATTTGGGCTTAAAAAAAGTATTTATTAGAATGGATGATAGGTACAGGAGAGACTGGATAATGTTCCACAGATTCTTCTTTCTGGACTAAGTATATTGCAGGGCATTTAATCAGCTTTACTGATGTTAAGTAAGCTAGCCAAGGCATAAAGAGCAGGTGTACCTTCTCTGCGTGCTTTCTCTTCTCTTTCCTGGTGCTTCTGGAGCCTGGATACTTGAATCTGTGGAAAACAAAACCTCCCTACCAACTCAGGTTGGACTGTGACCCGAGGAAGAAATCAATCTTGCATTAAATAATTATTAATTAAGAAAATTAAGATAATCTCCACCCTCAAGGAGTTTATGATTGAGAGTGATAAAACTTGTACAAGAAAAGATGAGAACACAAGAGCATATTTTGTAAGCTCTGAAGAGTATTGAGAGCAATTGTGATAGGGAGACTCAGAGGAAGCAAGTATTACTGAAGCAGGTATTACCTCAAGCTAAGTGACCATGGAGGTAGCAGGATTTTCATCCAGAACAACAGGAATAGAGCAAAACATTAGGAACAATACAGGGCATATTGAGAATAGCCTGAAAAGAGTGAGACAACAAGAAGCAATGAAAGAGTTTGTGTAAAACCCTCTAGCTAGTGTGGAGGTTTTGTTTAAGGGAAAATACTGGAAGATAAACTTGACTGGCCAAATAATTCAGACTTTTCTCCTGCAGGTTGTGAGTATTGCTGAAGATTTTTCAACAGAAGAGGAACAAGATGTAGTAATTAATCTTGAAACTTAAACATCTTTAAATATTCTGGTAACTACAAATCTAATTTGCTTTATTTCAAATTCTCTTTAAAGACCTCTCTGAAGAATTTCTAGCTTAGCAATCACTTTTTACTCAACAAATTTTATGAAATAAATATATTAATCTATTACAACTGAAATGCTATCTTGAAAACATTTAAAATCAAATTTTCTATTCTTTATTCTTTATCATATACCATATACCTCTTAGTTATTTCCCAGTAGTGCATATCTCTAGAACTTCTTAAGCTGTGATTTATGCTAATAAGGAGTATCCTTCAAATTGACTTAAAGGAGGATTTTAAAATTTCTCCTTAAACGGAATTTGAAATGCAATTCTATAAGACACATGAAGGTGAAGAGGTTTGCATTCAGAATAAAAGGACAAATAAAACCTTCAGCAATTCTAGAACAAGAATCTATTCAAATGAACACTGCTAAATTTTTCTAATAAAGTAATTATTTCAAGTTGTGTTTCTTAAGGAATATTAAGTAATTAATATTAAGTAATTAATATTAAGTAATTAAATGAGTCCTTAATGAGAATAAAGCTAAAACAAAGCACTGTATAGAATCCTCGTGACTGTTAAAACACAGCCGTAGAGAGCAGATGAAAGGATATTACCTTAAAAGGCCACCATTCCTACTGTGTTTTTTTGTTTTGTTTTTTTGTTTTTTTTTTTACTTTAAGTTTTTATTTCAATTGCACTGTTTTCACTTTGTGCGGGAATCTTGACAATAGGTTTAATGCTGTTTTTAAATGCTGTATGGACAAAGCTGTATGGACAAAGCCCTGGACAAATCTGTTGGTTAGGAAATGTACCTCTTCTTCATCATTTACCCACAGTTCCTTAGGGAATCAACTGCTTTGATCCTTTCTGATCTCCTTCCAAGGTACCCATGTTCTATATTCCAGTCTAGAGCTTTACCTAACTTTAATCTCCTTTCAAATTTAATCGTATTACATAGTGCAGTGAAGAACACTGGAACAGAATTGTTAATAGTGTGTATTTTAGTCTTGGTACCATGAACAATGAAACATGTCATCTTAGCACCTGAATGTTTATGGGCCTCATTTCTTCTAACATAAAATAAAGGTACTAAACAGTTTACTTCTTGGGATCATCCTAGTCTAACCTTTAGTTCTAATATTTTGTACCACATTACTGAAGCCTAATTCAGGTGAACTTGTACCCATATCCCACTGGCATTTTCAAAATAAACTTATTAAATGTGATTCTTAAACCAGTGGCCATATGAGGCATTACACTATGAACTGCTTTTGTGTTTCTCATTAAAAGGACTCTTTTTTTTTTTTTTTTAAAGATTTCATTCATTTATATAACAGAGAAAAATAGAGCACAAGCAGGGGGAGTGGCAGGCAGAGGGAGAGGGAGAAGCAGGCTCCTCACTGAGAAGGGATCCGACATGGGACTCAATCCCAGATGCTGGGGTCATGACCTGAGCTGAAGGCAGACACTTAACTGACTGAGCCACCCAGGCACCTCAGTTAAAAGGACTCCTGATGAGAATTATAAGTAATGTGGAATACTGAGGGAGATGATATACTTACTGTGTAGTCCATGGAAACAAATATTATATAAATACAATACTTTTCAGCTTAAATAAGAAAACACTATTTTAAGATAATTTGTGAGACTACAATAGTCTTGACCTACTTTTTCCCTACAGATATATCACTGAAAAAGTCTGAACTCTTTTTGAATCTGGTTTATAATCATAATGAGCCAGTATTTAATAGGTATTTGACACTTCAAAAATGATAACCAGGTATTGAGAAAGACGGTCTTAAAACAGTTTGCCTTTGAACATGATCAGTGAACGACTGCTGCCTATTGGAATTCCTTATATTGAGAATCCATTATGACGGATATGTTACTATGTAGTGTCATCTCACTTCCATTCTCTTTCAGTTTAAACAAAATCCCTAATCAACAGTAAAACTATTTTTAGCACAGAGAGGGAGGAGAGCTAATTCTTTACTTGAATGCTACAAGGGCAAAATTTGAAACAATTACAGTAACCTTGGCAGTAAACTGCATTCTAAGGATATTAAGTGCCTAGGAAAATAGTAAGAAAGGCCATCTGTTTAGGTTTCTTTGTTGTCATTTTTAATTTGATGGCAATATTGCTAGTGCAGATGAGGTTGGGAAATTAGGAGAAACTATAGTGCTTGGATTCATAAAATTTGTATTAAAAGTTTAATAAAAAGTACTAACTATAAGCAATAATTCATCCTTTTAAAGTATTCAATGTCTGAAATTTATTAGGATAGAAATTTAAAATTTTGTATTTTAATATATGTAAAACCTCTAAAGCAGTACTTTTATGTATACTTGGCAGAGAAACAAAGTGTTTGCAAGCAATCTGGCAAGATCTATTAAAATTAGAAGTCCATATATCTTTAGAACCAGTCATCCTTCTCCTTGGAGGTGATTCTCACAGAAATAAAGGCACCCATATAAAAGACACTGGTTTGAAGATATTTATGGTAGTGTTGTTTCTAATGATGAAAACCCAGAAACAATGTGAATGCTGCTTAATAAGAAAAGGGTGATCAAAGCTCGGTATGTCCTCACGCTGTGCCATTAAAGCGCATAATTTAGAGCTTTCTCAGCTAAACTGAAAGGTTTTCTTGAAGTATTTTTTTAATAATTTTTTTAAAAGATTTTATTTATTTATTTGACAGAGAGAGAGAGAGAGAGAGAACAAGCGAGCAAGCATAGGCAGAGGGGCAGGTAGAGGCAGAGGGAGAAGCAGGATTCCTGCCGAGCAAGGAACCCAATGTGGGACTTGATCCCAGGACACTGGGATGGTGACCTGAGCCGAAGGCAGCTGCTTAACCAACTGAGCTACCCCGGCGTCCCTGAAGTATTTTTGAATGTAAAAATCAAGATACACAAAAACATACGTCTGAGACTGTTTTTTGTGTTAAACAAAACGTGTGTGTATGTGTGTGTGTGTAAATTTTTACATGAGCCCCAAGAAAAATATAGTGAAATAGTAACTAGATTGTAAGTATGAATGTTGAGGGTGCAGGGATATTGATGTATGGAAAAGAAAAGATGTGGGGGAAGAAAAAAAAAAAACAAAACCAAGACTTTAGCAGTGGCACTAAAAAATGTCAAAAAACAAAATTCACAGCATCACCTCTAATTTGTGGTTCAAATTTATCACAGAAACTCTTGCAACTTTTTAAACCATAAAAATTCCTGTTTTGAGTGACCAATGTTAAACCACTGCGAACTATCAGGAGATCAATTTGGCTCAACAAATCTTAACCTCTGGAACATGATGAAAAAATTAAGATACATGAGGCAGAGCAGGGAAATGAGCGAATTGAAATCAGAATAATACGGTATGACTAAAAAGAAAGGGAATTGATCTCTTCATGTGACTAAGCCAGTCTAATAATACTATATTCATAATATTGTTCATGGTTGCTTTCCAAGGTTTAAAACAACAACAACAACTACTTGTGGTCCTAAAAAGTTCTAGGGACTAATAAATAGTGGAGTTGCCATGCTACTCAATTGGAAAAATTCTAAACACCCTGAGTAGACAATGGTAATGATGACTATTTAGCTTACTCTAGAGGACCATTCATTTCAGGAAATCTGGGTCATCTTAGCAGGCCAGTGAAGTATTTTGTGCAAAAGATTCCCTAAGCAGTTTGGAAAGACCAAAACTAGGATCATGTGTGCAAATACAGGTTTCCCTTGTTATCTATAAGTAGAGTGTTCCTATGAAAATGTTGAAAGCCCAAACGGTATAGATCAAAGAAGCAAGTACCATTAATTTACATGGAAAAATTTTTGAGCATTCCCAGACCCCAAAAATAACCTCTTGGGCTTTTCTAACACCTTAGGACACATCTTGTTAACAGATGGATGCACACACACAAAACAAACCCTGAGATAAGGCACAGATACTCACACAGTCAAAACTGGTGACTGGATGCTGAGATGCTGAGTGTAGGTCTTGGAGAAGGAGGTTGGAGGTTCCACTCTCACTCCTTGGGGTGCACTGTCTGTGTAACTGCTTGCTGCAAAACAAATGCTGAGTACTATTTTCACTCTTCACCTTTTTTGTATAAATAAAATCCTGTTCATATTTTCTTCTATTAATGAAAATAGGTACTAATGTAGGTCTTTGGTAAAAGAGTAGTGGCATAATGCAAACTTTTGAAAAGTAGGGGATACTAGTATCAGGATTAAGGGTCTTGAGTAATAGAATTTGGCCAAAAGCAGGGTAGCTCTGCATGGCTCAAGTTTCAGTAGACTCCCAAAGATCTGTGGCCTCTGAGGACACAAGGTAAATTTTTATTGAGTGAGTCTAAACATGGGAGGAAGGGGTATGTCACACAAATACCCCCTCAGCCTGATCCTTGAGGAATGTGACATAACTTACTAAAAGAATATAGCTGCTTTTGGTGGAACAAAATTTAATCACTGGGAAATCAGTTATCTAAGGTGACTGAAGTCAGTGTTAGCATAGGCAGAAATTTCTCTGTTGAGGTGGAAGAAGCTATGGCTCCCAGCAGATGAGCTAGAGGATGGTAACACCTAAAACACTGAACAACCAGGTGCAACTGGAGAGGAGTCACAAACTACAGTAATGGCTGAGGCTGCAAGTAGAAGGTCAGGAACACTAGTAACTTGGTTTTGAGGGTTGGGATAGTGTGAACACTTGAATAAGATTATGGTTTAGGATTTTCTCTGATCCAGTTTCATTTGAGGAGTGGGTGAAGTTGAAATTTCTGTAACTCTGGTTTGGAGTTAACTGCTTCCAGGATTACAATTCAGTCATGGCTGGTAAATAATAAGAGTAATCTTTCTGCATTCATTTATTAATTTGTTCAACAAACACGTTTTAAATTCACCCATTGGAAGATTCTACTTTGTGCATTTATGAACCAAACAGGCAGATTGACTATGCCTCTACCTCCCCATCCCCAATCCTGGAGTCCCACCCCTTCCTCCATATAATGTTCCGTGTTTTCAGAAAGTACTTAGCTTTGATTTCTGTCCCAATTCCTTCACCCTCCATAACTGAGGACTATCCTAGGAATAGCTTTTGCCTTGGATTCATTTCTCTTTGTGTCCTATTCAAGAATTGCCTCCAGGGGGGATTGGGTGGCTCAGTGGGTTAAAGCCTCTGCCTTCGGCTCAGGTCATGACCTGGTCCTGGGATTGAGCCTGCATCGGGCTCTCTGCTCAGCAAGTAGCCTGCCTCTCACTCTCTCTCTCTGCCTGCCTCTCTGCCTACTTTTGATCTCTGTCAAATAAGTAAATAAAATCTTAAAAAAAAAAAAAAAAGAATTGCCACCAACCCTGGCTTACCTTTCAATATAGTTCCTTCTTTCCATCTTGCAGAAATTACTTTTTTGATATTCTCTATTTCACTCCTCAAAGCTGATATGGATTAGATATCTCTTTACCCATTTTCTATTATTTTGATGGGATTTTGGAAGGCGGGATAATAATGTGGCAGGAAGATGTCTTATACAGAAAATAGACAAGTGGTAATCAAGTGAGTAGGGGCAGAATAAGTGTAGGTGAAATGAGATTAGGCTACTTTGATAGTCCAAGACAAAAGATTTTGCTTTTGTTTTTTTATTTTAAATAAGAAGTTTTCCTTTTAGTATCTCAAGGGAAAATTAGAATTGGAAGAAGTAAAACAGTTACAAAGAGTAATTTAACAGTTTACCAAAACCTTAACAGTGAGTCTTTTTTTCCAAATTTTTAGCAATGGATTTTTTTTTAATTTATTTTTTATTTTCAGCATGACAGTATTCATTACTTTTTGCACCATACCCAGTGCTCCATGCAATCCGTGCCCTCTATAATACCCACCACCTGGTACCCTGACCTTCCACCCCCACCCCTTCAAAACCCTCAAATTGTTTTTCAGAGTCCATAGTCTTTCATGGTTCACTTTCCCTTCCAATTTCCCCCAACTCCCTTCTCCTCTCTATCTCCCCATGTCCTCCATGCTATTTGTTATACTCCACAAACAAGTGAAACCATATGATAATTGACTCTCTCTGCTTGACTGATTTCACTCAGCATAATCTCTTCCAGTCCCATCCATGTTGCTACAAAAGTTGGGTATTCGTCCTTTCTGATGGAGGCATAATACTCCATAGTGTATATGGACCACATCTTCCTTATCCATTCATCCACTGAAGGACATCTAGGTTCTTTCCACAGTTTGGTGACCGTGGCCATTGCTGCTATAAACATTGGGGTACAGATGGCCCTTCTTTTCACTACATCTGTATCTTTGGGGTAAATACCCAGGAGTGCAATTGCAGGGTCATACAGAAGTTCTGTTTTTAATTTCTTGAGGAATTTCCACACTGTTCTCCAAAGAGGCTGCACCAACTTGCATTCCCACCAACAGTGTAAAAGGGTTCCCCATGGATTTAATTTTTTTTTTCATAGCATCACTGGTCCTCTTTAGTTGACATGTTACTGGTGGTGCTATACTTTCAATAGCATATTAAATATTTTGAAAATATTTTTAATACCTGAGTTTATATAATTATTTCAGACTTCTACTTTGACAGATTTTTTTTGGCAGTTGCACAAATGCCTGAAACCATACCAGATAGACTCATATTTATACAATTGACAGAAAGAAATAGCATTTTTTTAAAATAAAGATGCACCCACTAACAAAATCTTAAAGAAAAGCAAAATGTAAGCTGCAAATTTCAGAAGTTGGGCCTGAAAACATGGAAATTCAGTTAAAGCTCAGCTGGAAACACAGTCACCAGGCTTCATATTTGATCAGAACCTAAACCCTACCTCTACCTGCAAAAAATGTGTCCTTCTTTCTTTTGGGTATTTAGTTCAAATTTCATTATACTCACCACAGGTGTTTGAAGGAAGAATAGAAAAGCCCAAACTAATGAGTTTTTGTAGAGTCGTAAATCTGTACAATGGCCAAAAGCTATTGCTATGTTGTTTTCTGTAGTGGCATGGACCACTTTTCCTCTGGGCAATCACTGCTTGAAATAATTACTGACATTAATGATGCAAGATCCTGAATTTAATAGATCTAGGTTTATGTTGTCATCCATCACTGTGCAAACATCTTCTATCTTCTCTGCTATTACTAAAAGTTTCCTTAAATGCTTTAAGATACTTTAGTGACCTGGTGATGCATTTTAATTACAAGAAACCACCAGGCAAAAATTCCACCTCTCTGAGTTTTATGTACGTTATGGTAGTTATATTAGTACTTTTTTTTTTTTTTTTTGGCCAGAACTTGAACACAATTGATACATATGAGGTCCACTTGATACAAATGAGGTCCACACTACCCATCATCTGTCTCTCATATATGATCCCGTAACATAGTAAATTGTCACCACTTAATAAAGGTAATGATTTTTCTAGTCTTCATAAAAGGGAGAGTTTATATAACCTTATTACATAACTGTTGAGATTTGACTACTCTCTTTTCTGTTGCTGAAGCATATTTAAGATATAACGAAGATAGGTTTTCCTGAACTCTTACTAGGTGAGTGTGAGCCAGGAGATACTGCTAGCTTCAGCTCTAGGGCTCCCTTTTCTAAGGTTATTGTGTTGTGTACAAAAATATGACCTTTCTATGTCCCTTCTACTCTCCTTCCTCATTTTTATCCATACCATCTGTCTTGTTTCTTAGCCAGTGTGTTCCTGTCTGACTTAACTTGGATTCTCTGAGTAAATTCTCCCCTTTTAGGGCTTTATCTTAGAAGAGAGCTTGTGTTCAGCTGTTTCAAAAGTTCCTATGGCCTATGTCACACCAGCTTCACCTGAATTTTGTGTTTTCCCTCACTCTTACCTAGGAGTTCTGTCATAAATTTGCCTACTCTTCTGAGATTGGCCTACTGAGCTCTCTATGTTGAGGAGGGACTCTGTTTTAGAGGTGAATACCTGCTGACATTTCAGATTCTGGAATTCTTACAGGTCTTTTTGCTTTACCTTCACTTCTTGTTGGGCACTTACATACCACACATAGCCTATTGCTCTTGCTGTTTGTCCATTCTCAATTCTGGAGTCTGTGGAGACCACTTGTCTTTTAGTTTATTGAAGATTTTGTCTGTGGATTTTTTTCTTTGTTATCTTAATTATTTTCATTTTGTAGGGACTTGGGGAATTTACCCAAGTAGGCTGTCTACTGTAGCTGCAGTCTTCCTCCAATTTCCCTTTTTATTTCTTCTTGAATCTATTGTGCTAACTTATATTTTTCTAGTAAGTATTCCATTTCATTTTAAGTTTTATTTCATTGAAAAATATAACATATATACAGAAAGGTACACAAAATAAAATGTATAGCTTGTGAATTTTCAAAAAGTGAAACTCTGTGTAACCATTACTCAGCTCAAGAAATACAATTAGTATTTTCTAGTTTCCTTTTGACTTCCTCTTTGACCCTTGAGTTAATTAGAAGTATGTTATTTAATTTCCAGATATCTGGAGATTTTCTGAATATATTATGGTTATTAATTTCTAGTTTAAATCTATATGATCAGAGAATACCTTTTATATGATATTAATCATTTAAAATATGTTAAGCCCTAAAGGCCAAATATATGGACTATACTTCATTATTGTATACTTTATGACTGTATATTCTGATGTTGCTAGTATAGTATACTATAAAATTAATTAAGTTGGTTCATAGTCCTGTTTAGGTCAAACTAATTTTACTAATGTACTGATTTTCTGTCTGTCTACTTTTCCTATAAATTACTGAGATAGAGTGATAAAATCTACAACTATACTTGTAGATTGCTTACTTCTGCTTCTAATTCTATTAAGTTTTTCTTCATCCATCTTGAAGCTCTTTTGTTAGATGCATATATATTTAGGACTTATATGTCTCCTGGACAAATTAGCCCAATAATGTGTATGTAATATCCCAGCTTTATCCCTGGTAACATTCTTTGTTCTGAAATCTACCTTGCCTTTTATTAGTAGAGACATACCAGTTGATACCTGTTTGCATGGTATATCTTATTCTATCCTTTCAACCTATCTATGTCTTTGTATTTAAAGTGGGTTGCTTGTAGATAGCAGGTAGTCAAGTCTTGCTTTTTATTAAATCTTTCCTTCAGTTGGTGTTTAAATTTTTATGTTTAATGTAATTATTGGTATTATTAGATGGAAACCTATCATCTTTCTAATTTTTTCTATTTCTTACTTCTGTTGTTTAACTTACCTGTTTTTCTGCTTATTTTTGATTAACTGAGTATTTTCCAGGCTTCACTTTATCTCTACTATTGCAATATTATTATATCAATTTATCTGTATCTATATATATACATAGTTATATATGCACATGTGACTATGTAACAATAGTTACATGTAACTATATGTAACATGACAATAGTTCTATGTATATACAATATAATACCTTTTATCTTTAATCACAACCTACCTTCCAATTATATCACACTGGTTCAGATATGTATAAAAAGTTTACAGTGTAAGTTTACAACTGTTTATTTCCAATTCCTCCCATCCTCTTTGCAATATTGTCATACATTTTACTATACTGTTACTACTTTTGCTATAGGTGGTCAAATACTGGTTTGGGTCCTTTCACTAGGAGTCTGGGGTTTAATTACCCCTCTGCTGCATAATTTCACACTTGTGCTCATAAATAGGGCCAAATGACACAAAGAGAGAGAAAGCAATAAGGGTTGGCCTCACCTTCTTAAAACCCTAGCTTCACCAACTGGAAGAGAATTTTCCCAATATCAAAATTTGTTTCCTGCAGGTTCTCCTTACCAGTCATTGCCACCACCACTACTATCACCATGGAGGTGCTGAGGGGGCTAGGATAACAGACAATGGACAGATAAAGAGAAAAAAACAAAAACAAACAAACAACTCTGATACTAACAAAATCCTTGTCTCTCCGTGACCATTACAAGTTCCCTTTGCAGGGACACCTGGATGGTTCAGTCAGTTAAGTGTCTGCCTTCAGTTAAGTTCATGATACCATGGTCCTGGTATTGAGCCCTGCATCAGGCTCCCAGCTCAATGGGAGCCTGCTTCTCCCTCTCCTTCTCCCACTCCTCATTCTTGTGCTCTCTCTCTAAAAAATTAAAATCTTAAAAAAAAAAAGAAAAGTAGTTCCCTCTCCAGCTCCTAGAGCCAGAACTAGAGAGATTCTCTGACCTTGGGACATTTTTTGTGTCACTGGTGCTTTGAGTTCAAGTCAGGAAATACTGAAAGAACAAAATGTCCAACTCACTGACAAATCCATGGCACTTTTAATTTTGGTCTTCTGCAATCCTCCTCTGATATTTAATTGTCTGTCTTCTAATGGCTGTTGCATGCATTCTGATAAGGTTTTATAGCTGTATTCACTTAGGGAGATAGGGTGGAATGTGAGTATTTCATTTTATCCCCAAACTGGAATGGTATATTGTGGTTTTAGTTTGTATTTCTCTGATTACTATTAAGATGGGAAAAATTTTCATAGATTTACTGGCTGTTTGGATATTCTCCTTTGTAAGTCTCTTGTCCTTTTTGTTTACAGTTGGGTTGCTTATCTTATTATTGAAATATAGAAATTATTGTGCTCTAGTGTGACATTTTTGTCAATTATCAAGTGCTTTGTCTGTTTGAGTTCTGTTTCTGGGATCCCTATTTGATACATCTTATATATTTGTTCATTCTTATACCAATATCACATGGAGGTAATTATTACATTTTAATGAGCTTGATATATAGAAAATAATTTTAGCTCACTTTGTTCAAGATTTTCTGGACTATTTTTAGTTCTTTGCATTTAAGTACAAATTCTAGGATCAGTTTATTAATTCTTCTGCCAGGCCTAAAATGAAAATAGATAAAGCTCTGTTTGGGATGCATTGAATGGTTAGATTAATTTGGAAAGAATGGACATCTCATAATATTGACTCTTCCAATCAGTCCATTTCTTTAAGATTTATTTTTTAAGAAAGCCACTGATTTCTGTACATTGACTTTGTATCCTGCCATGTTGCTGAATTGTTGTATGAGTTCTAGTAGTTTTGGGGTGGAGTCTTTTGGGTTTTCCATATAAAGAATCATGTCATCTGCAAAAAGAGAGAGTTTGACTTCTTCATTACCAATTTGGATACCTTTTATTTCTCTTTGTTGTCTGATTGCTGTTGCTAGGACTTCTAATACTATGTTGAACAAGAGTGGTGAGAGTGGGCATCCTTGTCGTATTCCTGATCTCAACGGGAAGGATGCAAGCTTTTTCCCATTGAGGATGATATTTGCTGTGGGTCTTTCATAGATAGATTTTATGAAGTTCAGGAATGTTCCCTCTATCCCTATACTTTGAAGCGTTTTAATCAGGAACAGATGCTGGATTTTGTCAAATGCTTTTTCTGCATCAATTGAGAGGACCATGTGGTTCTTCTCTCTTCTCTTATTAATTTGTTCTATCACATTGATTGATTTGCGAATGTTGAACCATCCTTGTAGCCCAGAGATGAATCCCACCTGGTCATGGTGGATAATCTTTTTAATGTGCTATTGGATCCTGTTTGCTAGGATCTTGTTGAGAATCTTAGCATCCATATTCATCAGTGATATTGGTCTGAAATTCTCCTTTTTGGTAGGGTCTTTGCCTGGTTTGGGGGTCAGGATAATGCTGGCTTCATAGAAAGAGTCTGGAAGTTTTCCTTCTGCTACAATTTTTTGAAACAGCTTCAGGAGAATAGGTGTTATTTCTTCTTTGAAAGTTTGGTAGAATTCCCCAGGGAATCCATCAGGTCCTGGGCTCTTGTTTTTTGGGAGGTTTTTGATCACTGCTTCAATCTTGTAGTAATCAGTGGCTTTCTTTAACACTAATAATGAAAATACAGAAAGGGAAATTAGAGAATCGATTCCATTTACTATAGCACCAAGAACCATAAGATACCTGGGAATAAACCTAACCAAAGAGGTAAAGGATCTGTACTTGAGGAACTACAGAACACTCATGAAAGAAATTGAAGAAGACACAAAAAGATGGAAGACCATTCCATGCTCTTGGATCGGAAGAATAAACATTGTTAAAATGTCTATACTGCCTATTGCAATCTATACTTTTAATGCTATTCCAATAAAAATTCCACCGGTATTCTTCAAAGAGCTGGAGCAAATAATCCAAAAATTTGTTTGGAATCAGAAGAGACCCCAAATCGCTAAGGAAATGTTGAAAAACAAAAATAAAACAAGGGGCATCATGTTACCTGATTTTAAGCTTTACTACAAAGCTGTTATCACCAAGACTGCATGGTACTGGCATAAAAACAGACACATAGACCAGTGGAAAGAGTAGAGAGCCCAGATATGGACCCTCAACTCTATGGTCAAATAATCTTCGACAAAATAGGAAAAAATATACAGTGGAAAAAAGACAGTCTTTTCAATAAATGGTGCTGGGAAAATTGGGCAGCTATATATAGAAGAATGAAACTCGACCATTCTCTTACACCATACACAAAGATAAACTCAAAATGGATAAAAGACCTCAATGTGAGACAGGAATCCATCAGACTCCTGGGGGAGAACATAGGCAGTAATCTCTTCGATATCAGCCACAGCAACTGCTTTCAAGATATGTCTCCAAAGGCAAAGGAAACAAAAGCGAAAATAAACTTTTGGGACTTCATCAAAATCAAAAGCTTCTGCACAACAAAGGAAACAGTCAAGAAAACAAAGAGGCAACCCATGGTATGGGAGAAGATATTTGCAAATGACAGTACAGGCAAAAGGTTGATATCCAGTATCTATAATGAACTCCTCCAACTCAACACACACAAAACAGACAATCATATCAAAAAATGGGCAGAAGATATGGACAGACACTTCTCCAATGAAGACATACAAATGGCTATCAGATACATGAAAAAATGTTCATCATCACTAGCCCTCAGGGAGATTCAAATTAAAACTACATTGAGATATCATCTTACACCAGTTAGAATGGCCAAAATTAGCAAGACAGGTAACAACATGTGTTGGAGGGGATGTGGAGAAAGGGGAACCCTCTTACACTGTTGGTGGGAATGCAAGTTGGTGCAGCCTCTTTGGAGAACAGTGTGGAAATTCCTCAAGAAATTAAAAATAGAACTTCCCTATGACCCTGCCTTTGCACTACTCAGTATTTACCCCAAAGATACAGATGTCGTGAAAAGAAGGGCCATCTGTACCCCAATTTTTTTAGCAGCAATGGCCATGGTTGCCAAACTGTGGAAAGAACCTAGATGCCCTTCAATGGACGAATGGATAAGGAAGATGTGGTCCATATACACTATGGAGTATTATACCTCCATCAGAAAGGACGAATACCCAACTTTTGTAGCAACATGGATGGGACTGGAAGAGATTATGCTGAGAGAAATAAGTCAAGCGGAGTCAATTATCATATGGTTTCACTTATTTGTGGAGCATAACAAATAGCATGGAGGACATGGGGAGATAGAGAGGAGAAGGGAGTTGGGGGAAATTGGAAGGGGAGGTGAACCATGAAAGACTATGGACTCTGAAAAACAATCTGAGGGTTTTGAAGGGGTAGGGGTGGAAGGTCGGGGTACCAGGTGGTGGGTATTATAGAGAGCATGGATTGCATGGAGCACTGGGTGTGGTGCAAAAAGTAATGAATACTGTTATGCTGAAAATAGAAAAATATATTTAAAAAAATAAAAATAAAAAAAATAAAATGAAAAAAAAGTATTTTATTCTTAAAAATCTCTGTCCTTACAATTTTGAAAATGAAGTATTACTGTTATCCTATGAATGACTATTGTCATTCATCCCATGGCCAGGCCATGATCAACTTGGGAACAGACTTGTTTCTTCAATAAGCCTTCTAGAACTTAAGGTTCATGATATTTCCCCCTCTTTATTTACTTTATAACACAAGGCTATGGTTTACTTTTACACAAACAATATTAAATAAACTGAAACATATGAACTTTGTGTACAAGAAATAGCTTAATAGTGTGAGTTAAATTGAATTGCTTTTATTGAATAGAATGTTATATTATTGTTGAATTAAAAAGTGTTCTCATACCTTACTATCATACATATTCACAATGTGTGTTAAGTTGCTTAACATAATAAAATATGATTAAAATTTTTAAAAAAAGATTTATTTTTTAAAATAAATCTGTTTTTGTTTTCCGTATCTAGGTTTCACACAACTTTTAACATATTTGTAGGTATTTAGTATTTTAATGCTACCTGAAATTTTTTGGATTTAATGTTCTGTGTGTTGCTGATATGTAGAAATGCAAATTATTTGTACAAAGTGATCATCTATCCAGCAGTCTGTTCTAATAATTTATTTGTGTATTCTTTTGGATTTCCTTTATATACAATCAACTTTGATATGATTAGAACTGAAATTTTACTTTTAACCTTCCAATCTTCACACTTTTTATTTATTCTTACTGTCTAAGCCATTTAGGAAAATTTGGTAAAGCATCTAGTACAATGTTGAATAAAGCATACAACAGTGAAGGTCCTTGTCTTGTTTCAAATTGTAAAGGGAAATCTTTTAACCTCACACTATTTAGTAAAATATTTATAATGCTATGGAACCTGGACTGGATCCTGGCTGAAGAATCAAGTGACACTTGGGAACGTTGGAAGATTGGAGGTTTATGTAACACCTGCAGGCTCAGATGAGTTGGTTCTCCAAGGGTCTGAGCCCCAAGCACAAGCAGGGAGGGTAATTTATACCCTTCTACTTCCACATAGTTAGTACTTTTGGCTCGTGTGGGAAATGGGGTAAGGAAAGAAGAACCCGGAAGGGCTTTGAAACAGGTATTAGAATTCCCTTGAGAGGGGAGTCAAGATGGCGGAGAAGTAGCAGGCTGAGACTACTTCTGCTAGCAGGATATCAGCTAGATAGCTTATCTAAAGATTGCAAACACCTACAAATCCACTGGCAGATCGAAGAGAAGGAGAATAGCAATTCTACAAACAGAAAATCAACCACTTTCTGAAAAGTAGGACTGGCGGAGAAGTGAATCCAAAGCGACAGGAAGATAGACCGCGGGGGGAGGGGCCGGCTCCTGGCAAGCGGCAAAGCAATGGAGCACAAAATCAGGACTTTTAAAAGTCTGTTCTGCTGAGGGACATCGCTCCAGAGGCTATACCGGGGTGAAGCCCACGCGGGGTCAGCATGACCTCCGGTCCCGCAGGGTCACAGAAGGATTGGGGGTGTCTGAGTGTCACAGAGCTTACAGGTATTAGAATGGGGAAGCCGGCTACAGAGACAGAACCGACAGTGAGCTCACAGCTCGGGGTTACCTTGAACCGGTCGCAGGCTCGGTGAGCTCGGAGCGCGGCTGGAGGTCAGGCAGATGGGAGTTACTGGGCGCTGTTCTCTGAGGGCGCACTGAGGAGTGGGGCCCCGGGCTCTCGGCTCCTCCAGGCCGGAGACCAGGAGGCCGCCATTTGTATTCCCATCTTCCAGAACTCTACAGAAAGCGCTCAGGGAACAAAAGCTCCTGAAAGCAAACCCGAGCGGATTACTCAGCCAAGCCCCTGGTAAGGGCGGTGCAATTCTGACTGGGGCAAAGACACTTGAGAATCAATACAACAGGCCCCTCCCCCAGAAGATCAACAAGAAATCCAGCCAAGACCAAGTCCACCTACCAAGGAGTGCAGTTTCAATACCAAAGAGAGCAGCAGAATTCCAGAGGAGAAGAAAGCAAAGCCCGGAACTCATGGCATTCTCCCCATGATTCTTTAGTCTTGCAGTTAATTTAAATTTTTTTTTCTTCTTCAATTTTATTTTCTCCTGCAAAATTTTTTTGACTTTTACCCTTTTCATTTTTTAACATTTTTTAACTAGTTTATCTAATATATATATTTTTTCCTTTTTTATACTTTTTCTTTACTCGTTTTGTTTTTTTAAATTTCTGAACCTCTTTTTATCTTGTTTCTCCCCCCTCATGACTTGGGATCTCTTCTGATTTGGTTAAAGCATATATTCCTGGGGTTGTTGCCACCCTTTTAGTATTTTACTTGCTCCTTCATATATACTCTTATCTGGACAAAATGAAAAGGCGGAAAAATTCACCACGAAAAAAAGAACAAGAGGCAGTACCGAAGGCTAGGGACCTAATCAATACAGACATTGGTAATATGTCAGATCTAGAGTTCAGAATGACAATTCTCAAGGTTCTAGCCGGGCTCGAAAAAGGCATGGAAGATATTAGAGAAACGCCCTTGGGAGATATAAAAGCCCTTTCTGGAGAAATAAAAGAGCTAAAATCTAGCCAAGTTGAAACAAAAAAAGCTATTAATGAGGTGCAATAAAAATGGAGGCTCTCGCTGCTAGGATAAATGAGGCAGAAGAAAGAATTAGCGATATAGAAGAACAAATGACAGAGAATAAAGAAGCTGAGCAAAAGCGGGACAAACAGCTACTGGACCATGAGGGGAGAATTCAAGAAATAAGTGACATCATAAGACGAAACAACATTAGAATAATTTGGATTCCAGAAGAAGAAGAAAGAGAGAGGGGAGCAGAAGGAATATTGGAGAGAATTATTGGAGAGAATTTCCCCAATATGGCAAAGGGAACAAGCATCAAAATTCAGGAGGTGCAGAGAATGCCCCTCAAAATCAATAAGAATAGGTCCACACCCCATCACCTAATAGTAAAATTTAGAAGTTTTAGTGACAAAGAGAAAATCCTGAAAGAAGCCCAGGAAAAGAAGTCTGTAACAGACAATGGTAAAAATATTAGATTGGCAGCAGAATTATCCACAGAGACCTGGCAGGCCAGAAAGAGCTGGCATGATATTTTCAGAGCACTAAATGAGAAAAACATGCAGCCAAGAATACTATATCCAGCTAGGCTATCATTGAAAATAGAGGGAGATTAAAAGCTTCCAGGACAAACAAAAACTGAAAGAATTTACAAACACCAAACCAGCTCTACAGGAAATCTTGAAAGGGGTCCTCTAAGCAAAGAGAGAGCCTACAAGTGGTAGATTAGAAAGGAACAGAGACAATATAGAGTAACAGTCACCTTACAGGCAATACAATGGCACTAAATTCATATTTCTCAATAGTTACCCTGAATGTTAATGGGATAAATGTCCCAATCAAAAGACACAGGGTATCAGAATGGATAAAAAAACAAAACCCATCTATATGTTGCCTCCAAGAAACTCATTTTAAGCCCGAAGACACCTCCAGATTTAAAGTGAGGGGGTGGAAAAGAATTTACCATGCTAATGGACATCAGAAGAAAGCAGGAGTGGCAATCCTTATATCAGATCAGTTAGATTTCAAGCCAAAGACTCTAGTAAGAGATGAGGAAGGACACTATATCACACTCAAAGGGTCTGTCCAACAAGAAGATCTAACAATTTTAAATATCTATGCCCCCAACATGGGAGCAATCAACTATATAAACCAATTAATAACAAAATCAAAGAAACACATCAACAATAATACAACAATAGTAGGGGACTTTAACACTCCCCTCACTGAAATGGAAAGATCATCCAAGCAAAAGATAAACAAGGAAATTAAGGCCTTAAATGACACACTGGACCAGATGGACATCACAGATATATTCAGAACATTTCATCCCAAAGCAACAGAATACACATTCTTTTCTAGAGCACATGGAACATTCTCCAGAATAGATCACATCCTCGGTCCTAAATCAGGACTCAACAGGTATCAAAAGATTGGGATCATTCCCTGCATATTTTCAGACCACAATGCTCTGAAGCTAGAACTCAACCACAAGAGGAAGTTTCGAAAGAACCCAAATACATGGAGACTAAACAGCATCCTTCTAAAGAATGAATGGGTCAACCAGGAAATTAAAGAAGAATTGAAAAAAATCATGGAAACAAATGATAATGAAAACACAATGGTTCAAAATCTGTAGGACACAACAAAGGCAGTCCTGAGAGGAAAATATATAGCAGTACAAGACTTTCTCAAGAAACAAGATAGGTCTCAGGTATGCAACCTAACCCTACACCTAATGAAGCTGGAGAAAGAACAAGAAAGAAACCCTAAACCCAGCAGGAGAAGAGAAATCATAAAGATCAGTGCAGAAATCAATGAAATAGAAACCAAAAACACAATAGAACAAATCAACAAAACTAGGAGCTGGTTCTTTGAAAGAATTAATAAAATTGATAAACCCCTGGCCAGACTTATCAAAAAGAAAAGAGAAAGGACCCAAATAAATAAAATCATGAATGAAAGAGGAGAGATCACAACTAACACCAAAGAAATACAAACAATTATAAGAACATACTATGAGCAACTCTACACCAACAAATTTGACAATCTGGAAGAAATGGATGCATTCCTAGAAACATATAAACTACCACAACTGAACCAAGAAGAAATAGAAAGCCTGAACAGACCCATAACCAGTAAGGAGATTGAAATAGTCATCAAAAATCTCCAAACAAACAAAAGCCCAGGGCCAGAAAGCTTCCCAGGGGAATTCTACCAAACATTTAAAAAGAAGAACTAATTCCTATTCCCCTGAAACTGTTCCAAATAGTAGAATTGGAAGGAAAACTTCCAAATTCATTTTATGAGGCCAGCATCACCTTGATCCCAAAACCAGACAAGGATCCCATCATAAAAGAGAGCTATAGACCAATATCCTTGATGAACACAGATGCGAAAATTCTCACCAAAATACTAGCCAATACGATTCAAAAATACATTAAAAGGATTATTCACCACGACCAAGAAGGTTTTATTCCACGGATGCAAGGGTGGTTCAACATCCACAAATAAATCGATGTGATACAACACATCAATAAAAGAAAGAACAAGAACCATATGATACTTTCAATAGATGCTGAAAAAGCATTTGACAAAGTACAGCATCCCTTCCTAATTAAAACTCTTCAAAGTGTAGGGATTGAGTGCACATACCTCAATATTATCAAAGCCATCTATGAAAAACCCACCGCAAATATCGTTCTCAATGGAGAAAAACTGAAAGCTTTTCTGCTAAGATCAGGAACACAGCAGGGATGCCCATTATCACTACTGCTATTCAACATAGTACTAGAAGTCCTAGCCTCAGCAATCAGACAACAAAAGGAAATTAAAGGCATCCAAATTGGCAAAGAAGAAGTCAAGCTATCACTCTTTGCAGATGATATGATACTATATGTGGAAAATCCAAAAGACTCCACTCCAAAACTGCTAGAACTTGTACAGGAATTCAGTAAAGTGTCAGGATATAAAATCAATGCACAGAAATCAGTTGCATTTCTCTACAACAACAACAAGACAGAAGAAAGAGAAATTAAGGAGTCAATCCCATTTACAATTGCACCCAAAACCATAAGATACCTAGGAATAAACCTAACCAAAGAGGCACAGAATCTATACTCAGAAAACTATAAAGTACTCATGAAAGAAACTGAGGAAGACACAGAGAAATGGAAAAATGTTCCATGCTCCTGGATTGGAAGAATAAATATTGTGAAAATGTCTATGCTACCTAAAGCAATCTACACATTTAATGCAATTCCTATCACAGTACCATCCATCCTTTTCAAAGAAATGGAACAAATAATCCTGAAATTTATTTGGAACCAGTAAAGACCTCGAATAGCCAAAGGAATATTGAAAAAGAAAGCCAAAGTTGGTGGCATCACAATTCCGGACTTCAAGCTCTATTACAAAGCTGTCATCCTCAAGACAGCATGGTACTGGCACAAAAACAGACACATAGATCAATGGAACAGAATAGAAAGCCCAGAAATAGACCCTCAATTCTATGGTCAACTAATCTTCGACAAAGCAGGAAAGAATGTCCAATGGAAAAAAGACAGCCTCTTCAATAAATGGTGTTGGGAAAATTGGACAGACACATGCAGAAAAATGAAATTGGACCATTTCCTTACACCACACACGAAAATAGACTCAAAATGGATGAAGGACCTCAATGTGAGAAAGGAATCCATCAAAACCCTTGAGGAGAACACAGGCAGCAACCTCTTCGACCTCAGCCGCAGCAACATCTTCCTAAGAACAATGCCAAAGGCAAGGGAAGCAAGGGCAAAAATGAACTATTGGGATTTCATCAAGATCAAAAGCTTTTGCACAGCAAAGGAAACAGTTAACAAAACCAAAAGACAACTGACAGAATGAGAGAAGATATTTTCAAATGACATATCAGATAAAGGACTAGTGTCCAAAATCTATAAAGAACTTAGCAAACTCAACACCCAAAGAACAAATAATCCAATCAAGAAATGGGCAGAAGACATGAACAGAGATTTCTGCAAAGAAGACATCCAGATGGCCAACAGACACATGAAAAAGTGCTCCATATCACTCGGCATCAGGGAAATACAAATCAAAACCTCAATGAGATATCGCCTCACACCAGTCAGAATGGCTAAAATCAACAAGTCCGGAAATGACAGATGCTGGCGAGGATGCGGAGAAAAGGGGAAACCTCCTACACTGTTGGGAATGCAAGCTGGTGCAACCACTCTGGAAAACAGCATGGAGGTTCCTCAAAATGTTGAAAATAGAACATCCCTATCACCCAGCAATTGCACTACTGGGTATTTACCCTAAAGATAAAAACGTAGTGATCCAAAGAGGCACGTGCACCCAAATGTTTATAGTAGCAATGTCCACAATAGCCAAACTATGGAAAGAACCTAGATGTCCATCAACAGATGAATGGATAAAGAAGAAGTGGTATATATACACAATGGAATACTATGCAGCCATCAAAAGAAATGAAATCTTGCCATTTGTGACAACGTGGATGGAACTAGAGTGTATCATGCTTAGCGAAATATGTCAAGAGGAGAAAGACAACTATCATATGATCGCCCTGATATGAGGAAGTGGTGATGCAACTTGGGGGCTTAAGTGGGTAGGAGAAGAATAAATGAAACAAGATGGGATTGGGAGGGATACAAACCGTAAGTGACTCTTAATCTCACAAAACAAACTGAGGGTTGCTGGGGGGAGGAAGGATGGAAGAAGGGGGTTGGGGTTATGGACATGGGGGAGGGTATGTGCTATGGTGAGTGCTGTGAAGTGTGTAAACCTGGCGATTCACAGACCTGTACCCCAGGGGATAAAAATATATGTTTATAAAAAAATAAAAAATTAAAAAAAAAAGAAAAAAAGAATTTCCTTGATTTGGTCAACCATCTTAGAGCACAGTTTTTCCCCTATCAATAGAATTTTTTAGCTACATTTTTTTCATATTGAAGTCATTTTTCCCTTAGTTTGTAATTTTTTTTAAATCAAAAATGTATTTTTAATTTTATCATGTTCTTCACCGACTGATAAGATTCTGTAATTTTTTTTCCTCCCTAATTCTGTAAATTTAGTGAATTATATTTACTTTTGAATATTAAACCATTCCTGAATTCCTAGAATAAATTCTACTTGGACATACATATTACTCTTTCAATAAATATCTAAACTTGGTTCACCAATATATTATTTGTGATTTTGCATTATGCTTATGTGACAGATTGGCTGACATTTTTTCTTTCTTATAATGTGCTTTCTCAGTTTTGCATTGAGATTATTCTGGATTAGTTAAGTGAAACAGTGCCTCTCTCTCTCTCTCTCTCTCTCTCTATATATATATATATATATTTAAGTGTACAAAATTGAAATGGTTTTTCCCTGAAAAGTTGGTGGAATTTCCTCTAAAACTCAAGTATATTCTTTGTGGGAAAATTTTTAATGATTGCCTTTAACTAAAAAACCTGTTTATAGAACTACTGTTGGTTTCTATTATTTCTTTTTTAAGTTTGTAAGTAACATTTTAAAGAAATACATCCATTTAAAATTCTTTAACTGTATTATTTAACTGTTTCAGTTACTTTTGTCTTTAAAAAATCTATTTCTATAGCTGTGTCACATTTTACATTAAAATGCTATTCGACTCTGCCTTCTCTCTCTTCTGTTTCTTTTTATGATATTTTACTAGATGTTTGGCTAGTGCATTCCCCTTCTCAAAGAACCAACTTTTGATTTTGTGGATCATCCCTATTGTGTTTTTTATTGTTTTTTTAAAAATATGGTCTTAACTATATCCTTTCCTTCTGTTTTATTTGGATTTATTCTATCTTTATCTTATTAAATTCTAAGTGAGGGATTTTATTTATTAATTTTCAGAATTTCATATTTAAAATATACAGTTAGGGCTAAAAGTTTTCCTTGCAGGGCATCTGTCACTGTATCTTTAAAGATTTGGTATGTTAGTATTTCATTTACGTCTATGGATTTTAAAGTTTACATTATGATAGTCTGATTACTGAGTTCTTTGAAAGTTTTTATAATCTTTCAAATATATATATTTTTAAAAACTCATATTTTTGTTATTATCTTCTACTTCAATTTTCATTCAAGAGTGTGATCTGCACTTCTGTGTGTATAAAATTATACTTTCTAGTAGCTTACAAATGTATTTTTAATTTCCTTATGTGTCATTTTATATCATAGTGATTTAGAGCTTTGTTAAAATCACCTGCCATGATGGTGGATTTGTTAATTTTTTCCTACAATTCAATTTTTGCTTTATATATTTGGAGGGTATTTTATTTTATCCTGCATAAGTAGAACAGTTTTGTGGCTTCTTGGTGAATTAAATCTTCTAAAAAGTATTATTTAGAGACTTTTATAAAGTTTTAGCTTAAAGCTGTTTTGTGTAATGTCAGTAGAGCAACATAATTTGGTTCCTTTGTTCCAGATACTTTTTAATTCAACTTTCAACTTTTGTATCCTTTGTGGAGGGCATGTAGCCAGATTTTTAAAAATTCCAGACTGTCAGCCTGACCTTTTTAACTTTAAATCTAAACGTAAATTGGCAATGATTATATATTTGCATATTTTTAATATTTAAAAAATTCTTCCCATTCTTCCTATGTTCTTCTACTTTCTTGCCTATTAGGATGTCAATATTTATATTTCTTTTATATAAGAACTTTAACATTTTCTCAGTATGTCTATTTTTCCATATTCTCTCCTGAATGTTCATGACTATATTAAGTAGGTTTTTTTTGTTAGGGCTCTATTTCAGCCTTGGCATTTTTTGGCATTCCTGTTATTCAGAATGTTATTTATGTTATTTAGAATTCACTTTGCTTCCTATTAGGAATCCTTTGTTACCCTAATCCCCTATAATTAACAATTCTTTATTTTACCCTATTCAAATTACTATGTGGTTGAACTCTGAAAAATAATTTAATCCATAACAGGATGGAGTAAACTTAATGTGAGATGCAAATGAATCTGAAAGGTACAAGAGGTAGATTTAAGTTGCTGATATTAGTGCTCCACTCAGATCCCCTAGTATTTGGTGGGTTTTCTTTTCCAACAGCCAACACCAGCAGCTCTTTTATAGAGAATGGTTATTAAATACTGAAGCCCATGACCTATGGAGATCTGGGAAACTGGCAAATTGCCTCTTCCCTCTCTCTTAGTCCCCATAAACATGAGTATGTAATTCCTGCTACTCAGGCACTTAGGTGGTGCAATCAGTTAAGCATCAAACTCTTGGTTTTGGCTCAGGTTGCGATTTCAGGGTCCTGATCTTGAGGTATGGAGATGGAGCCCCACCTCAGGCTTAGTGTGGAGTCTGTTTGTGACTCACTTCCTCTCCTTCTGTCCCTCTGCCCACACACTCTCTCTAAAATAAGTAAGTCTTAGAGTCCCTGCTACTTTGGCTTGAGTCAGGAGAATGCCTAGTGTGGGAACTTTTAAAGGATCAGACTGAAGCTACAATACCAACTGTACTTTGCCCTTGTTACTGATACTATGCCCTTGTTACTTCCCCAGCTGTTCACAAGAACCTTCATCTCCGGTTCTCCATCTCAGGTTCTCCTTCTGAGGAAGTTGATTTAAGACACTTAGTCCATCTGTTCTACTAGTTAGTACAATTTTGGCCTGTGTACTTCTATCTACCTGGAGATACTGGCTTCTGAATATGATGAACTGTCTTGGGGAATTACAAGGGCCAGACTCTAGCGTGTCCCCCCCCACCCCCCCACCCCCCGGGTGAAATCAAGGACAAAAGAGGTTAGGAGCCTTAGGACAGAAGCACGTCTTTCTCCAAAGCAGTGGGTAATCTTTGCCATTTATCTTTCCATTAAGCATCTCATCAGGTGAGGGTTCTTTGGAATAAATCACATTTGGGGGAGGTTATCCTTCTAGTTTGTAATCTAAGAGCCCCAGGAGTTTACAGATGGAGGGGCAGAGGATTTAGTGCCCAGTCTGTCACTTCCAATCGTTATTACAGACAACATTTTAAGCAAGTAGAAATTTTGCATGGCCATCGTATTATTCTTACAGACAACTTCATTAATATATGATAATTTCCCCTGCTTTCTGTAGTGAGAATGTAGGCATGATTCCAAATTCATAGCAGGGAAAGACAAAACTAAAGTTTAAAAGAAGTTTCCTAATCTATTTTTTTTTCTTTTTGAGATTTCATTTATTTATTTGACAGACAGAGAGCACAAGTAGGGGAGCTGGAAGCAGGAGAAGCAGGCTCCTTGCTGCGCAAGGAGCCCTATGGGACTTGATCCTAGAATCCTCCGATCATGACCTGAGCCCAGTCCGGACACGTACGAGTCTCCCAGGCACCCCTCCAAACTATTTTCTTACCGCGCCACAAGCCAAACTACTTCGAGCTGCTCTGACATTTAGTATAGCCGAATTCGCTTTCTTTCTAAAGAAGTCTTCATGGATTCCACACTTCACTCCCCCTATTTCTAGATACCTTGTTTTCCTCTATGATTGATTTTTCTAAAGGATCGAGCATTCCGTGCTCATTTTTAAAATTCTGGCTGGTACCGAAAGCCTTGCTTTGGCACACATTTCATAATTTCACCAGAACATCCGTAAGTAAAAATACTGCCACTCTGGAGAAAGGAAAGATAAATCCTCTATATGCCTCAAACCTCCAGTTCAACTTGGAAGTTGAACCTTTTGGAAGAGTTTGCTTTTTCTCCCAACATACCTTACAGTTCTGGTTAAAGAGGGAGGGAAGAGAGAGGACGGCGCAGTGAGTCACAGAGCCAGGGAGGACGCAAGGGGATCTACCCGGGTGTTTGATGAGCGCTTTCTCTGCCTTGCTTGTTTGTGTTCCAGAAGAAATGAAAATGACAGCGACAAACCAAGACCAGGTGCTTCCTCTCCGGAACTGGTGAGCAGTTCTCGGAAAGTCGCATCGCGAGACGTGGAACCGTAGCGCGGCCAGCGTCTGACGTTGGGCGCAAAGGCTGCAGGGTACCACGCAGGCGTCCTGGAGTTCCTCACTGGCGCGACGGGGGCTTGAGGTAAAGGCGGTGGGAAAGCCCCGCGTGGGGGACTCCTCTTCCTCGCTTCCACTTTGTGGTTCCTGCGGAGCAAGAATGGGACTGTAATTTGGCCAACAGTTGTTGCTGCCGGTGAAATGCCACACACCCCTCAAAATAAGCAAAAGGACGAAGAGAAGACTGTCCGACGATGCCTGGATTCCTTGTTACCTCAAGATTCTATTCTAACAGCTGTCTGATGTTGATTACAGCGGATGCTTTTTTTTTTTTTTTTAAGATTTACTTATTTATTTGTCAGAGAGAGAGGGAGAGAGCGAGCACAGGCAGCCAGAGAGGCAGGCAGAGGCAGAGGGAGAAGCAGACTCCCTGCCGAGCAAGGAGCCCGATGTGGGACTCGATCCCAGGACCCTGAGATCATGACCTGAGCCGAAGGCAGCCGCTTAACCAACTGAGCCACCCAGACGCCCCCAGCCCATGTATTTTTTAATTGTTGAAATTCTCTTAGAGCAAGTTGAAAGTGTAATTCGCTTTCTAGCCAACCAGATTTATGCATCTGAGTCAAACATACTTAAAGTGTTACTGTGGCTTCAAAGAAGCTATTGATTTCTGAAGTGGTGTGTATTGAATGATTCTTGTGTATTTATTTTAACTGTTTGGATTTAAGTTACGCTGCAGAGGCCTTAGTAAGAAACATTTGATTTTGTACAGTCTTTATTTCCACTAAAGGCCGTATCCTGACAGCCTTCCCCCACCTCCAAAACTAAGAAAAAAAAAAAACACAAGATCTCACCAACATGTTGGACACCAGTGAAGACTCAGTGAATCTTATAAGCAAAACAATTGGTTTTTGGACTTGTCTTCAGCTCTTGGAGTAACTTCCAGCCTCCGTCTGACTGGCATTCCCTATATTCATATCGAATACTGAGCTAGCTGTGGGAAAGTCAGGGCCTGTTCTCCTCATGACCCTCATGACCCTCAGTGGAGCACTCACTTCCTCCTGTTGGCAGGTGGACCCTATACTGCTCCTGGTAGAGCCTCTAGAAAAGACCAAATGTCGAGGAAACTAAAATTGGCAATATTTTGCAGAGATAACTGGCAGACACATAGTTAAGAGAAAGTCAAGAGGGCCATGATCAATTCCCCAAGAAGAAATTTTTATTTTTCTCTTCTAAATACAGAAGGAACCTATCCAGCAGGTAGGAACACCTCCACCCCCCTCCCCCGCCCGCCGCTGATTTTTTTTTTTTCTTTTTAAGGTTAAGAGTTGTGCAAATATAAATAATCCAGAAGGAATTGAGCAGTAATACATGGTGGTCAATAGCTTTGAGACTAATGAGGGTAAGAAGTAGCAGCAATCTTAAATTAGCTGGTCAGCCCTATGCTATTTTATGAGTATGTAGTTCTTTCTGGTGTATTTAGTGGCCCACATTTTTATAGAAAACAGAAACCAAAAAATACAGTAAACTTTCATTGTATGTATTTGCTTTAGATATGCCATGAATATTTAAACAAACTCAAATTTTAATTGGAGCAGCAAGAAAAATCTGATACAGTTTTGCCCCGAGAACGATGTGTGTGCTTCATTTGATTTTCTATTCAGAATGAATACAGCCTCTTTTCATCTGGTATTCCACCCATTAGTAATAATAGTAGCAATAAAAGGTTAATCAATTCCTACTGAGAATGGCAATTATATGTGAGAAAAAAGCTGCATAGTTAATAGTAATCCTTTAAAGAACAAAGACCAAGATACCTTCTTTAATTTACTAATTCTTTTCTCCATATCTACTGCATTTTTCATATTCTTTTACTTGAGCACCGCTGGGGTATTTGTTTTTAAGAAACAGTATTTGATATCTTGGTGTAATATCCACTCTTTCACAGTGTACCCAGTGTCTGAACACATTGTACAGTTTTAATAAATATTAAATAAATATTTAAGAGAATGTTTAGCTTTCCATGTTCTATAATACTTAGACTTTAATATGAAGAGTAAAACCTTTATCTAGGCTTGATATTACACTTTGCCAAATAATAATAATAGTAAAATTGAAACTTGCACTTGAATTTTTTAAATATCACAGAATTATAGCAAGTGAATGTATGGTATTGATTGACTTTTATTTTGAACAAGACAGCCGTAAAACACTTTCTTATAATAGTTGGATAAATTTGAGGACTAGTTGCTAGATAATATCAGGGGCTTATGGTTAATGGAGTTGAGATAAAACTTATTTTACATAAGAAAATATCCTTATATTTTAGAAGTACATAATGAAATGTTTATGGGTAAAATGTCATGATGTATGTAATTTACTTCTAAGTTTTTAGCAAAAATACATGAACATAGCACAGTGTAAACAATTGTTAAATCTAAATTATATGTACCTCTCTGCTTTTCTCTATGTTTGGAATTTTTCATAGCAGAAATTACAAAGATAAGAAAAGACCAAAGAAAAAAGAGGAGGGAAGGAAGAACACTACCAGTGTGTAATAGAAAAAACAAAACAATGTATATAGAATCAGGACACCAATATTGCGATCATAGCTAACACGATATATGTAATTATAGATAAACCATGTAATTGCTCTGAATTTAGTTTTCTTATTTTTAAAATGAGGATAATCTGCAATGAAATACTACTACATATCCACCTGATGGTTAAAATTGAAAAGACTGATAGTATGAAGTGCTGGCAACATATGGAGCAAATGGAACATATGTTGCTGGTGGCAATATAAAGTTGTATAATTACTTTGGAAAATTGTTCAGCATCTTCTCCATATATATATATATATATATATATATATATATATATGTAACCTAAGTCCAAACAATTTCACTCCCAGTTACATACAAAGACAAATGAGTGCATGTTAATGAAAGTATTATGCAAAATGTTCACAGTTTTATTAATAATAGCAAAAATATCAGCAGGAGAATGGATAAATAAATATTGGTATATTTGTACAATGAAATGCTATGCAGCAATAAAAAATAATCAACTGTGATATATGATACAATATGGATGAAATGTATAGATATTATATTGACAGAAAGTAGTCGGGCACAAACACATTTATTCTGTGGTTCTATCTGTATGCAGTATGAGAAGAGACAAAACTAATCAGAGATAATAATAGTGGAAAATTATGGGATTCTGGAAATGTTTTATATCTTGAGTTGGGTGTGATTACTCAGGCCCAAGTATATGTAAAAAAATGTGCTATACACTCAGGGTGAGCGGTCTTTATATACTTTCCTATATCTTTACTATCCTCCAAATAAATAGAATAAATAAAATACAATATTAATATCCAAATCCCAGGAGGGAAGAGTAAATATGATAATGTATAATTGATTACTAAATTATAAAACACTAATTAAATTTTATATATTTTCATTTTCTAAGTTAAACTCTAAAATTTTTGCTAAAAGTAAGTTTAAGTTTTGACCATTATTATTTGTACTGTTTGCCCATAACTTTTCAAAATCCAATTCATTTTAGACTAGGGCTTGCCACAACCTTATTCTTTTTTTTTTTTTTTTTTAAAGATTTTATTTATTTACTTGAGAGAGAGACAGTGAGAGAGAGCATGAATGAGGAGAAGGTGAGAGAGAGAAGCAGACTCCCCATGGAGCTGGGAGCCCGATGCGGGACTCGATCCCGGGACTCCAGGATCATGACCTGAGCCGAAGGCAGTCGTCCAACCAACTGAGCCACCCAGGCGTCCCCACAACCTTATTCTTAAATGATCATTTTCACTGTTCCATTGTTAGTAGAAAAATTTATTTGAGAGAGAGAGCATGGGGGGGTGGGTGGAAGGAGAAGGAGAAGGAGACTCCCTACTGAGCAGGGAGCCTGATGGGAGGAGCTCAATTTGGGGGTCAATGTGGGGACTCAATGCAGGGGGTGGGGCTCTATCTTAGAGCCCTGGAATGATTACCTGAGTCAAAGGCAGTTGTTTTCCAGCTGAGCCACCTAGGCACCCCTGTGCCTTTAATATTATCAAAGAGACCTACTAGCTGCTTTGGTAAGGTTTAAAGCCGGCTTTTAAATAGGAGATTTTAGTGCTCAGACCTTTAGATTTTACTCATCAAGAACTAGAGGGTATTATGCTAAGCGAAATAAGTCAGTCATAGAAAGACAATTATCATATGATCTCTCTGATATGAGGAATTTGAGAAGCAGGGTGGGAGGGGAGTTCCTGGGGAGCTGGGAAGGGAAAAAAATGAAACAAGATGGGACCAGGAGGGAGACAAACCATAAGAGACTCTTAATCTCAGGGAACAAACTGAGGGTTGCTGGGAGTGATGTGGGGAGGGTTAGAGTGGCTGGGTTACAGGCATTGGGGAGGGTATGTGCTATGGTGAGTGCTGTGAATTGTTAAGACTGATGATTCACAGACCTGTACCCCTGAAGAAAATAATATGTTATATGTTAATTTAAAAAAAGTACATAAATAAAAGTACTCACCTCCCATGATTCCTGTCTTTGAAAACGTCAAGTACAATTTGGTCTTTAAGAAGTGTGCAAATGACACGTAATATGCTGAGCACCATGTGATCATTTGAACAGAAGATTTGAAAATAATTAAATCACTCTGAAACCTCTGGAGACCTTTTTATTTCTTTTTAATTAATTTATTTATTTTCAGCATAACAGTATTCATTATTTTTTCACCACACCCAGTGCTCCATGCAATCCGTGCCCTCTATAATACCCACCACCTGGTACCCCAACCTCCCACCCCCTGCCACTTTAAACCCCTCACATTGTTTTTCAGAGTCCATAGTCTCTCATAATTCACCTCCCCTTCTTATAATTCAGGCACAGAGAGCCCCCAATCTGAAAGGTAATATATCTTTTTTAAACACCCAGTTTCTGTTCTCATCTTCCAAGGTTTCATTTCATTAAAAAAAAAAAAAAAAGTTAGTTGACATTATAAACAGATGCTGGAAAGCACTCATCCAACTCATGAAAAATTCAGTGTAAGTTTTAAGCAAACATAGCAAAATCACTTATAAGGAAAAAATGCATAGTCTGATAGATGACCATGATTATCAGGTAAATTATTCATTTTTCTTCACAAAGCAATCACCCAGTGAAGACTCACTCATTATTCACAGGTTGTCAGGGAATACAGGGTGAGAAGTGAGGATGTAGTATGAGTTAGCTTGCCATGTAAGTTGCAGAGAAATGCTGGGATGCCTCAAAGCTGCCTGAGGACAGCAAGAAGTCCAAATGAAGCCAGGGTAAACATGAAGTCTTGGGATCACAAACTTACTAAGGATCCATTGTCAAATTAGCATGACAGTGCTACAGAGATCGACTAAACCCACACAGAGTCAACAGAGCCCAGAATTTTTTTTTTCTAGAAGCTAAAATCTAGCTACATTAGGAATGTAAACACAAATTCATGACAGTCCTATTTTCAAAATTCTTAAAAACGGTTCAAGAGAAATTATTTTCTTTGTGAGCGAGTTGCACAACCTTCCATTCAGACCAATCAGTTAAAATTTATGGCCTTTGTTGACAGTTGTATTTAAAGTTGGTTTTGAGGATAAGTTGTAGTCAGAGTAGTTCTGCTCTCCCAAGTCTGCAAATAGTCATGGAGGATATAAGATAGATGTCACCTATTTTAACCCAAAATTCAAGAGTTGCCTTCTAGCCGGAAAGCAATGTTTTCACAGCTCAGCATACATAATTCAATCCTGTTTTCTTTCAGTGTTTATCTGTATCACAGAGTTGTTATGTGGCTTATCCTTGGGACACTGAAAAAATTCTAGTATTTTTTTTTTTTTTTTTTTTTTTTTTGCAATATAGGGCTTAACTCCTACCACATATTTGGAACTGGGTCATATTCAGAAATAATTATATATCCTTTATACATAATCCATAATCCAATTGGTATTGGTACCACATAGATCCAAGAAGAGATCCAGTAGGAAATATGTACCTATATTATAACTAAATTTGGAAACTTCTTTTAGGGGAAACTGTAGAGTAATGAGAGATCAAGTTATACCTAAGATTAAATAGCAAGTCACTACAAAGTAATATTCAGTGTAAAGGAAGCTGAAATTTTAGTTCAATTTGTTCCCTCCAATGAAATCCTATAGGCCATCTGGCCCAGAGTTATGGAATCAAAGGAGCCGAAGGCAGGGGTATTAGGAGTTGGCCTGGTCTGTCTACCCACCTTGATATTTGATTACAGTAAAAAAGCCAGCTGAAAATTTGGTCTAGAGTAAGTTCACTAAAAAATCTACTTCTTATAAATGAGTGCTTATAATCACAAAGACAAAAATATTATGCTGAGAGATCGTGGACTGGAATTTCTCTTTCTACTTTTCTTTCATTTCCTGCTTTGCACTCACTTTTGAATTTTAAGTACATATAAATGTCCATTTTCTTCTTAATGATTATTTTGCACATAGGTGGCCTTTTAAAAGTTTTAGCCTCTTTTAAACTGATTTGTGTGAGGCACACATTTATTTGCACTCTTCGCATTTAAAAGCTTCCAAAACTAGATGTGTATTAACATTTAAGAATTGAACAATGAGTTCAGGGATGTCTATGGAGTAACACTGAAAATTCAGCAGAGGAAAGAGCTGCTGGAGGTTAGAAAGCGAGGTGGGGATTAGCAGGGGGCCATGCATTGCAGACTGATCATAACAGGTAATTCTACCAGCACTGAATAATTATTAGGGAATAATGAGTAGGAAGAAAATTTTGAGAATGAATGGGCTAGAGCACAGGCGAAAAACCAAACCAGCCTTTTGCGTACTGCTGACACTGTTTAGCCCAATGATTCATGGATGTTTTCTCCATTCCACTAATTGATAATGTTCCACTCATTCTTACTGGAAGGTTTCTTTGTCTGGGTTATTTTAGATATTCTACAGATGGTATTAGGTCCTGTATCACTGAAAGATTTTGGTTTCCTAACTCTTCTTTCCTCCCTTTCTCCATTCTTTCAGCAGTTACTATCGCTCAGATAGAGGAGCAATCTAGGTGCTGGGATATACCTAATAGAATAGAACTCCCGCCTTGCTTGTAGATTAATGTGTGGAGCAGACAAATGATATACATATTTTAATTTTTTTCCACATTTACTAAGGGTTTTATATTCTAACTGAGTCCTAAAAAAAAGTGTGAATTCACCTGTACTAGTAAGCTCAGTCTACCATAACAAAATGCTATAGACTGGGTGGCTTAGAACAAAAGAAATTTATTTTCTCACAGTTCTGGAAATAGGTTTATATCAGGGTGACAGGTTCCGTGAGGGCCCTTTTCCTGGCTTACAGATGATAGAACTATGGTGTTTCTTCCTCTTGTTATAAGGCCACCAGTTTTATTACATCAGGATTCCATTCTTAGGACCTCATTTAACCTAGTCACCTCCTTCATGGCCCCATCTCAAAGATAGCCACATGGTGGCTGGGGCTTCAACATATGAAATTTGGGGGATATAGTTAAATTCATAGTATACCACAGTAATAACCACTTCAGTGATACCTCCCTTCTCCCAGTTTGAATCCACCTAAGCTGTCTTCATCCTAGGTCTACCTCTGATTAATTATTTACTATTTAAAATTTTCTAATTCTAGGGACATCTGGGTGGTACAGTCAGTTGTGTTTCTGACTCTTGGTTTCGGCTCAGGTTGTGATCCTGTTGGATGAGATTGCCCCAGCTGGGATCCTTGCTCAGTGCATTCTGCTTAAGATTCCATCTTCTCCTTCCCACTGGCGCTCTTTCTCTCTCTCTCTCTCTCAAAATAAACAAATAAACAAACAAACAAAAATTTCCAGTTCAAAAAACTTTCTTCCCTCTTTACTTACTTTCTAGCTCAAATAATTTGATATATAACTAATACAGCATTTTGATATTTAATTATGTATTTTATCTTGCCTATAAGTGCCTCAAGGGCAGTGTCTCAATTACCTATTTCTATGTAACAAATCACACCAGAACTTAGTGACTTAAAATGAGGATCATCATTTTATGACCTTTCATGGTTTTCGTGGGTCAGGAATTTGGGGAGGGTTTGACTGTATGGCTCAGAGTCTTTATATTAGTATGCTTAGACTGCCATTACCAGAAGTTCAAGATCAAGGTGCCAGCAGAGTGGGTTTCTTATGAGGTCTCTCTTCCTGGCTTGCAGTCATTTGATTCTCACTATGTTCTCACATGCCCTTTCCTTTGTGCAGGTATGAAAAGAAAGATTTCTGGTATCTATGTATCGGTTCTGTTGGGCCAGTTCTATTATGACCTCATTTAACCTTACTTACTTTTTTTTTTTTAAAGAAGATTTTACTTATTTTTTTTATTTAGAGAGTGAGCTTGAGCATGAGCAGGGAGAAGGGCAGAGGAAGAGGAAGAGAGAGAATCTCAACCCGACTCCAAGCTGAGAGATTAATTTGTGGCAGGGCTTGATCCCATGACCCTCGATCATGACCTGATCCAAAATTGAGGGTTAGATAGATGCTCAGTGGACTGAGTTACCCAGGTGCCCCTAAACCGTAATTACTTTCTTAAGGACCCTATCTCCATACACAGTCACTCTGGGGGTTAGGGCTTCGACATGTGAATTTTGTGTGGGTTATGATTCAGTCCATAATAGTTGACTATTTCACATGGATGAAATTGAGACACATGGGACTGGAGGAGCTCAAGCTATTTGAGTCTCTTTTTCTTTCTTCACATATTCTTAGGATCTCTCTATGTGGTCTGTTCATAAGAATTAGTTTTTCTGTTTTGTTTTGCTTTTTATTTTAATTCCAGTTAAGCATACAATGTTGAATTATTTTCAGGTGTACAATATAGTGATTCAATTCCATACATCACCTGGCAGTCACCAGAGTAAATGTCCTTCTTAATCCCCATCACCTATTTCACTCACCCCCCCCCCCCCACTTCCTTCCTTCTGGTAACCATCACTTTGTTCTCTATGGTTAAGAGCCTGTTTCTTGACTGCCTCACTCTCTTTTTTCTTCCTTTTTGTTTGTTTTGTTCCTTAAATTTCACATATGCGTGAAATTGTATAGTATATTTGTCTTTGACCAACTTATACTCTCTGGCTCCATCCATGTTGCTGCAAATGGCAAGATTTCATTCTTTCTTATGATTGAATAATATTCCATTGTATATGTATATACCACCTCTTCTTTATTCATCAATTGATGAACACTTGGGCTGCTTCTGCATGTTGGTTCTTATAAATAATGCTGCTATAAACATCAGGGTGCATGTATCCCTTTTTTTTTTTTTTTTTTTTTAAAGATTTTATTTATTTATTTGACAGAGAGCACAAGTAGGCAGAGAGGCAGGCAGAGAGAGAGGAGGAAGCAGGCTCCCGGCTGAGCAGAGAGCCCGATGTGGGACTCGATCCCAGGACCCTGAGATCATGACCTGAGCCGAAGGCAGCGGCTTAACCCACTGAGCCACCCAGGCGCCCGCATGTATCCCTTTGAATTAATGTTTTTTGCTTTCTTTGCACAAATACCCAGGAATATGATTTTTGGATAGTAGGGTAGTTTTATTTTTAACTTTAGGAGGAACCTGCATACTGTTTTCCAGAGTGTCTGCACCAGTTTGCGTTTCCACCAGTAGTGGAAAAGGGTTGCCCTTTTTCCATGTCTTCTCCAACCCCTTTTGTTGATTTTAGCCATTCTGGCAGGTGTGAGGTAATAGCTCATTGTAGTTTTGATTTGTATTTCCCTGATGATGAGTGATTTTGAGCATCTTTTCATGTTTTTGTTGGCCATCTGGACGTCTTCTTTGAAAATATATCCATTCATGTCTTGTGCCCATTTTTTAATTGGATTATTCATTTTTTTGGTGCTGAATTGTGTAAGTTCTTTATATATTTTCAATACTAACCCTTTATTAAATATGTCATTTGCAAATATGTTCTCCCATTCTGTAGGATGTCTTTTAGTTTTGCTGATTATACCCTTTGCTGTGCAGAAGGCTTTTATTTTGATGTAATCCCAATTGTTCATTTTTTGTTTTGTTTCCCTTGCCTCAAGGAGCGTATCTAGAAAAAAATTTGTTATGACTGATGTCAGAGAAGTTTGTGCTCTCTTCTAGGATTTTTATGGTTTCAAGCCTCATTTAATTTAATATAATTAAATTATATTTAATATAATTGTATTTAATTAATTGTATTTAATATAATTTGAGTTTATTTTTGTGTAATAGTGTGAAAAGTGGACCAGTTTCATTCTTTTGCATGTTGCTGTCCAGGTTTTCCCATACCATTTGTTGAAGAGACTATCTTTTTTCTCATTGGATCATCTTTCCTGCTTTGTGGAAGATTAATTAACCATACAGTTGTGAGTTATTTCTGGACTTTCTATTCTGTTCTGTTGATCTGTGTGTCTATTTTTGTGCCAGTACCGTTCAATTTTTGTCACTATAGCTTTGTAATATAAGTTGAAGTCTGAAATTGTGATGCCTCCAGCTTTGCTTTTCTTTTTCAAGATTGTCTTGGCTATTTGGGGTCTTTTATGGTTCCATATAAATTTTAGGGTGTTTGTTCTAGCTCTGAGAAAAGCTGTTGGTATTTTGATAGGGCTTGTGTTAAATAGGTAAATTGCTCTGGGCAGGGTAGATATTTTAAGAATATTTGTCCTTTCAATCCATGAGCATGGAATATCCTTTCAATTTCTTTTTGTCATCTTCAGTTTCTTTCATCAGTGTTTTATAGTTTTCAAGTGTATAGGTCTTTCACTTCTTTGGTTAGGTTTATTCTTAGGTATCTTACAGTTTTTAGTGCAATTATAAATGGGATTATTTTCTAAACTTCCCTTTCTGCTTCTTCATTATTAGTGTACAGAAATGCAGCAGACTTCTGCTCGTTGATTTTGTATCCTGTGACTTTATTGAGTTCACTTATCAGTTCTGGCAGTTTTTTGGTGGGGTCTTTTGGGTTTTATGTACATAGTATCATGTCATGGGCAAATAATGAAAATTTTACTTCTTTACCAATTTGTATGCTTTTAATTTGGTTTTGCTGTCTGATTGCTGTAGCTAGGTCTTCCAATACTATGTTGACTAAAACTGGTGAGAACGGACATCATTTTTTTGTTCCTGACTTTAGTAGGAGAAAAACTCTCAGTTTTTCCCATTGAGGATGATGTTAGCTGTGGGTTTTTCATCTATGACCTTTATTATGTTGAGGTATTGTTCCTCTAAACCTACTTTGTTGAGGGATTTTGTTTTGTTATTGTTGTTGTTGAAGGTTTTTTTTTTTTTAATCATGAATGGATATTGTACTTTGTTATATGCTTTTTCTACATCTAGTGAAATGATCATATAATTCTTATCCTTTCTCTTATTGATGTAATGTATCATTTTGATTGATTTGTGAATATTGAACCCACCCTTTCAACCCAGAGGTATATCCCACTTTGATCATGATGAATTGTTTTTTAATGCATTGTTGGAATTGGTATGCTAGCATTTTGTTGAGGATTTTTGCATCTATATTCAATCAGAGATATTGGCCTGTAGTTCTCTTTCTTTGTGGTGTCTTTATCTGGTTTTGGTATTAGGGTAATGCTGGTCTCCAGAATGATTTGGAAGTTTTCCTTCTTCTATTTTTTGAAGTAGTTTGAACAAAATAAGTACTAATTCTTCTTTAAATGTTCGATAGAATTTGCCTGTGAAACCATCTGGTCCTGAACTTTCTTTGTTGGGAATTTTTTGATTACTGATTCAATTTCTTTGCTAATAATCATTCTGTTTAAATTTTCTATTTTATCCTGTTTCAGTTCTGGTAGATTATATGTTTTTAGAAATTTATCCATTTCTTCTAGATTTTCAAGTTGTTGGCATAGAGTTTTTCATAATCTTTTCTTATAATTGTTTGTATTTCTGTGGGCCTGTTATTGCTTCTTTCTTGTTTGTGATTTTGTTTATTTAGGTCACTTCTCTCTCTTTTTTTTTTCTTGATAAATCTAGCTAGAGATTTATCAATTTTATTGATTTTTTTTCAATTATCCAGCTTCTGGTTTCATTGGCCTGTTCTGTTATTGTTTTGTTGTTGTTGTTGTTGTTTGTTTGTTTTGTGTTTTAGTTCTGTATCATTTATTTCTGCTCTAATCTTATAATTTCCTTCCTTCTGCTGGTTTTAGACTTCATTTGTTGTTCTTTTTCTAACTCCTTTAGTTTTAAGGTTAGATTTTTTTTATTTGAGATTTTTCTTGCTTCCAGTGGTAGGCCTGTATCACTATAAACTTCCCTTTTAGAACTGCTTTTGCTATATCACAACAGTTTTGAAACTTTGTGTTTTCATTTTCATTTGTTTCCACATAATTTTTAAATTTCTTCTTTGATTTCCTGGATGACCCGTTCATTGATTATTAGTGTGTTATTTAACTTCCATGTATTGTGGTCTTCCCAGACTTTTTTCCTTGTGGCTGACTTTTAGTTTCATATCTTTATAGACAGAGAATATGCGTGGTCTGATTTTGATCTTTTTGAATATGCTGAAGTTTGTTTCGTGGCCCAATGTGATCTATTCTGAAAAATGTTCCATATACACTTGAAAAGAATGTGTATTCTGTTGTTTGGGGATGGAACATTCTGAATATATCTGTTAAGTCCATCTGGTTCAGTGTGTCATTCAAGCTATTGTTTCCTTGTTGATTTTTTTGTTTAGATGATCTGTCTATTGATGTATTTGGATTTAAAGTCCCCTACTATCATTGTATTATTATCAAGTAGTTTATATTTAAACTATATTTCAACTTATGTGTTCTGGTGCTCCTGTATTGCATAAATATTTGCAATTATGTCTTCTTGTTGGATTGTCCCTTTATTATTATATAATGTCCTTCTTTGTCTCTTGTTACAGTCTTTGTTCAAAGTCTAGTTTATCTGATATAAATATTGCCCCCTTTCTTTGACATCCATTTGCATGATAAATATTTTTTATTCCCTCACTTTCAATCTGCAGGTGTTTTTAGGTCTAAAATGAGTCTCTTGTAAGCAGCATACAAATGAGCCCTGGTGGTTTTTTGTTTTTGTTTTTGTTTTTGTTTTTTTGGCCCCATTTTCATCCTATGTCTTTTAATTGGAATATTTAGTCCATTTACATTCAAAGTAATTATTGATACATGTTTTTGCTATTTTATTACCTGTTTTGTGGTTCTTTCTGAAGATTTTGTCTGATCCTTTTTGTCTTTCTTTCATGGTTTGCTGGTTTTCTTTACTGATACATTTAGATTTCTTTCTTTTTATTCTTTGCACGTTTATTAAGGGATTTGACTTGTGGTTACCATTATGATTGTGTATAACATCTGATATAGCAGTCTATATTAAGTTGATAGTCATTTAATTTTGAACCCATTCTTGTCTACTTTTAGGTATATGCCATCTTTTACATACTTTTATTTTGTGATTTCCTTTACTGGTATTTAAAAAAAATCATTTTTTACTGCTTTTGTTTTTCTTGCCTTTATATTGTCACTTTTTATTTTTCCTTTCCATTTAAAGAGTCCCCTTTAGTTTTTCTTGCAGAACCATTTAGTGGTCTCATGACCTCTCCTTTAAATTTTGTTTGTCTGGGATTCTCCTTATCTCTCCTTCTGTTCTGAATAATAGCCCTGCTGGCTAGAGTTTTTTTGGCTACAGATTTTTTCTATTCAACACTTTCAGTATATCATGCTACTCTCTCTGGCTTGGAAAGTTTCTGCTGAAAATCCCTTGATGCCCTCACGGTATTCCCCTTGTATGTAACTGTCTCTTCCCTTCCTTCCTTCCTTTCTCTCTGTTTCTGCCTTGCCACTTTTAATATTTTTCTTTATTACTATTTTTTGCCATTTTAATTATCATATGTCTTGGTGTAGATCTGCTTTTGTTGATTTTTTTTGGAGGATGGGGTTCTTTGTGCCTTCCAGATGTGGATATCTGTTTCCTTTCCCAGAACAGGGAAGTTTTCAGCTCTTACATCGTCCAATAAATTTTCTGCCCCCCCCTTCATTCTCTTATTTTGGGACTTCTATAATGTGAATATTATTATGTTTGATGGAGTCACTGAGTTCCATAAGTCTATTATCATTTTACTTATATAACTCCCCCCCTTTTGTTCATTTTTTTAAAAAGATTTTATTTATTTATATGACAGACAGAGATCACAAGTAGGCAAAGAGGCAGGCAGAGAGAGAGGGGGAAGCAGGTTCCCTGCTGAGTAGAGAGCCGGATGCAGGGCTCGATCCCAGGACCTTGCGATCATGACCTGAGCTGAAGGCAGAATCTTTAACCCACTGAGCCACCCAGGTGCCCCATCTTTTGTTCGTCTTGATTACTTTCCATTACTATGTCTTCTAGGTCACCAGTTTGTTCCTCTGCTTCTTCCAGCCTACTGTTCATCCCATCAAGTGTGTTTCTCATTTCATTGATTGAGCCCTTTATCTCTAATATGGTATGCCTTATCTCTGTATTAATGGTCTCACTGATGTTTTACATTCTTTTCTCAAATCCAGTGAGTATCTTTATGATCATTACTTTGGGGTGCCTGGTGGCTCAGTTGGTGAGTGATTTTGGCTTAGGTCATGATCTTGGAGTCCTGGGATTGACCCCTGCAGTAGGCTCCACACTCATTGGGGAGTCTGCTTGAGAATTCTCTTCTTCTCCCTCTATCCTCCCTCCCACTCATGCTCTTCTTCTCTCTCTAAAATGAATAAATAAATCTTTAGAAAAAGTAAATTCTCTATCAGGTATGTTATATCTGTTATACTTAGATCTCTGTCTGTGGCCTTGTTCTGTTCTTTCATTTGGGACAAATTTCTTTGTCTTCTCATTTTGTCTTAAGTCTCTGTGCCAACTTCTGTGTTAGGATAGTCAGCTATATCTCCTTTTCTTGAGGGTAATGTCCTTATGGAGAAGAGGCCTTGTAGTTCCTTGCAATTCAGTGTCCCCTGCTTCCCAGGGCCTGGTGCTTTAGGTCTCCAGTTGTGCTGTGTATGCTCTGCTGTTTTGGTCTGGCTATTTTATCCTTCACACCAGTCATCTAGAGAGGTTTTCTGTCTGTTGTGGGTAGTGTTTGGTCCCTGGCCTAAATGTGGGGAGTTTTAACTAAATACGCTCTTGTGTGTTTGTGAAATAAGAACTGTTACCACTGCCACTGCAGCTGAGGCCCTGAATAACTCCTGGGTTGGGAGACACTTATGGGCAGTGGTTTAGACTGATCTTCTGGGAGAGGGGCCCACCACACTGAGACTGAGACAAGCATTGCTGGAAAGGGTGATTCCATTGGATCTCAGTGAAGGCAGGGCTTGTCTTAAGCAAGTGAATAGTGCTATCCTGGTTCCCGCATGTGGCCCTGTGCTTATGCTAAGGTAGGTAAATTGCACCTGCCAGTTCCTTTGTTCTTGGAGAAGTCTCTGTGAATGCTGCCTCCCTGGGACACACTCTGAGATGAGCAAATAACCTCTCCACCATGTACCCCAGATGTTCTTTACATCTTTACAGTTGTCACACTGTAGGTTTGCAGGCTGGTTGCCCTATCTTTTCTCCAAGAACAGCCCCCAAACCTCTGGGGCTTCCCTGAGCCAAGCCCACTGACCTTAGAACTCAAGGCTGTAAGCTCCACAGGTTGCAAGAATTCATGAAATTTGGCCACTGTCACTTTCTAAGTCACTTGCTCTGGGGATTCATTTTCCGTATATCCTTCTCTGCAGCTCTGGTCCCTCCCCACTGTGGTGACCATAATCCATTTCTCTCCCAAACCAGGTCTCCACATTCCCTCCCTTCCTCAGAATGACCTCTTTTCTATCTTTAGTTGTGAAATTTGTTGAGCCAGACTTAAGCTCAATTTCTGGGATTTTTAGGATGCTTTGATGATTATCTAGTTGTATTCATGGAACAAAATGAGTTTAGGGTCCTCCTACTCTGCTGCCATCTTCCTTTCCATATGAAGTAGTTTGGGCTCAGCATAGAAGTCTTAGGGTTGTTGGACTGCTTACATGGCATCTGGCTTCCCCCAAAGTAAGTGTCTCAAGAGAGTAAGGCAGAAGAACATAGCATTGTTATATTCTTTTGTTGAAAATCACATCATTATTACTTCTTACATACTATGTTTGTTGAGGTAAAAGGTCATTCAGATTCAAGAGAAGGAGACAGATTCTGCATCTCAATAGGAGGAATATAAAAATTATATAGTAAAAGAGCATGAGGGTTAAGATATATTGTTACTGCTATTTTTGGAAAATCTGACTTACCATAGATAGGAACTGTGCTTCTACAAGTTTTACGTTACTCATGCTTAACACAGTGCCCAATATAAGATGTCCAATAAGTAATTTTTATGTCATCCTTGTGCAGGGGCCATAGTATTCTTCTCTCTATTGTCCCAGTTTTGTGTATATGTGCTGCTGAGTGAGCACCCAGTAAGTAATTTTCAAAAAAAGGCTTATTGTTCTCAGTTCATGTGCATATGTTTTTCTGTTTGAGCTTTCTGGGGTCAGCCTTTTTAAAGTTTAACTCATTGTTTATAATTGTAATTGAAAAGATGAGATGAATTTAGATACAATGAACAGTAGCAGGACTCATAAAGAACATCTAAACATATTTCTATGACAAGTGTATTAATTCCAAAATGAACTTAGGATGCCATTTTACTTGACATTGACTAATTGGTAATCATGTGTTTCTTCACATTTGATCTTTATTAGGACTTATTTATTTAAAAATTCACACACGCACACATACATGCACACACAATTAGAGAAAGAGAGAGAGAGAGACATGATAAGGATTTGGTTCACATGATTATGGAGGCTGGCAAGTCCAAAATTCACAAGGTTGGATAGTAGGCTAGAGACTCACAGAAGCATTGATGCTGAAACTGAATCTAAAAACAGTTCAATGTTATAATTCTCTTTACTTCAGGGTAGGTCATTTCTTTTCTTAAAACATTCAGCTAATTGGATGGGACCCATCCACAATATGGAGGGTAATTTGCTTTACTCAAAGTTTACTGATTTAAATATTAATCTCATCTTAAAAATACCTACATAGCAACATCCAGATGTGTTTGACCAAATATCTTGGCTCTGTGGCCTAGCCACATAAAATTAACCATTATAGACACTAATGATAAGGTTGTACATTATTTTCACTAAGAACATTAAAAACCTTTAAACCCACATCAGACAGAGATTGTACTTGTGAAATTATCTAAATAGCTGAAGTCTGTTTTCCAAATTTTCTTTTCGTTGAATTCACTCTATATGTTTGTGTGGAATTCTGGAGGAGATACGGTGTGAAAAGTTTAGGCTAACTGCAATACTAAACAGACCCAACATTTTAGTTGCTTAACACAATGACAGTTTATTTTTTTTTAATTTTTATCTGTCTTATCTGAGAAATTATTACTGAGAAAAATCACTGTGTTAAAAAGGAGTAAAATTTAAACATTTACTGATACCTATTATATGTCATGTGCTGGTATGGTATTGAATTCTGTAATTGAGTATTATTTATCAAAAATTGCATATAGTAGAATGTTGTATGAAGCTGATTTTTTTGTATTTTAAAGTTTTAAAAATAACTTTATTGAAAAATAATTGATATTCCAAACCTTACATATTTTATTTGGCAACCTGTAAATATAGAGAACAAACCGATGGCTACTGAGCTTAACATCCATGAGGCATACTGAGCATCCAGACTGTTTATAGTTGTATCTCTGCCCTCCTTTACATTCTCAGCACAATCTCTACTCAGTTTGTAAATGGGAAAAGGAGAGTAAGAAGAAGCTCTCCCTAGGTGGAAGGGAGCTGAGAAATGCAGGCTGACAGTGTTTCAAGGAATCAGAGGAAGTCAGATCCTGTTGAGCAATCTAAGTCTCAATTATAGGCCATCATCTGGGGGCATGAGAACTTAGGAATAGCAACAGAACAGGAACCCTAACTAGAGATATCCACATTCTTTTTAGAGTATCGTGTTTCTTGATTGGGATGTGACATAAGGTTTTTTACTTTCCATTCTATGAATATACTTATAGTATCTCTATTTTAACTATGTATTTTAGTTTAAATCTTTAGGAAGAGAGAAGATTCTGTAAAATTTCTCTTTGCTGGAAAACAAGAGATTAAAAACAAGACTCAAGGCTTTAGATCAATCACTGTTTCCATCTGGTGAATGTTCTCTTTGATGGCCTCATTTAGAACTTCAAGAGGTTTTGCTCAAATTTAAAATTCTCATTACAGTCCCTGCCAAAGGATCTTAAATGCAAAGCAATGTTAATCTTAAAAAATTTAGAAGTTGCTAAAGGAGATGTACCATTTAGAGTCAGTAACTGAAAACAGTGAAATAAAATGGGTCAGAGAAAAAAATGCTAGCACATTCTATAAGACTGCTGTTCTCTGAAAATAAAAGTAAACAAGATCATCATTATGGTTTAAAGGTTCTTTTTTCATAGGGTGATATTCTTTTTTAATTTTTTAATTTTTTTGTAGCCTGTATGTTCCATCCCAATTTATAGGAAGATGTGAGTTATAGCTGATAGAGAGTTCTAACATTTGCCACTTTTCCCAAAACCTTTGGAATGAATCCCAAATGGACTTGGTTTTATGTTACATGTTTCTTCTGTTCTTCAGGTAATATTGATCCCCTTCAAATTCATTTCTTTTTCTTCTAGAAAAGAAGCCATTTTTAGTGGACCATGACCACCACCACCACCAACAAAAACAAAACCCTACATACATTCCCCCTCTTCCCACTAAAGCACAACATTTTATCATTTAATTAACCTTGGCCTTACCATAGAGCTCCTCAGTGGCTACCAATTTTAAGCTTTCTCCATTCCAACACCTCATTCTTACTGCATTTTAGAGATACCTTGGTAACTTAACTATTTTTTCGATGAAAGTCTTTTCCTCATTTTATATGGACACCCACAACACATGTATTTTCAAATTTTAGTGTCCACTAAATTCTCTGAGATTTCTCTGAGATTTAGAGAAATCTCTAGAGATTTCTCTAAATCTCTAAATTCTCATAATTTCCCTTGCACATTTTCCTACTTGGATTTTTAATATTATTACCTTCTCTATAGTAAAAAAAAAAAAAAAGTAAAATTTTTTTAAAATAAAATAGGAAAAAATAAGCAGCAAGTATGCAGAGCCATCATAATGATAGACTGGCAATTTCTTTATAGTTATTTTTATCATAACTCTTACACTGATAATACACAACGACTTCAATAAAAGATATTTGTATTTAAGTTTTCTTGGGAATATCAAACACAATATGCTGGAGGTGCAAGGGATATTACCACATATTCATATATTCAGATTGTAAACAACCTGATTTAAAGATTGTTTTTCAAAATTAATGCTTTTTGTGCTATATAAATGAAGGGTAAAATAGGCAAAGAGAAAATAATCCCAATTTGCCATGGAAATGGAAGAAAAGAAGAAGACCAATATTTAGTGAGTACCCTCTTTAGGTCAGGCTCTTTCATACAAATTATTTCATTGATTCTCACAATATCCTAATTGTATGTGTATGTAATTGTTGCTACCATATCTACGACAAAATGAAGATTTATTTTAAGAAATAAACAGAAGGTTACAACTGCTAATAAAAAAAACATGGGGTTTAAAAAAATTCTGTGGAGCACTAACTCTGGGTAGTTTTGGCACTATGACTGTGGGACCTGGAGAAGACAAAGAAATGTAGGAAATCCTTAGATTTGCTTTGAGAACATGAATAAATCATTTGTAAAAACAATATTCAGCCATCTTCAAATGTCCCTATTCCAGCATTTGATAAAATGTGAGAAATTTTTTTTAATTGATTATATGTGGATCATGTGCAAAGTGATGGTAAAGACTGTGAATTTGAACTTCACCAGACAATTTTTTTTAATGATTTCATGGATGACTAAATTAAAATAGTTGCAGGATCATTAAACACACAGGATTGATTACTAAAGCAGCTAGCTGAATTGTTTTCTTTGGCTGTCTTTGAGAATGAAGGAAAATGAATGATCATCTTTTCCAAGCTAAGTAGATGAGAGGGAGAATTCATTTTCCACAGGTGCTTCAACACAGGGCTCCTCTGAGAAATCTACCTTAATGAATTACCTTAACAACTGAATCTTCTATCTTGTGCTTCCTCAAACACTTAATGTACCATAATGCTTTGTATAGTCATTTATATCTGGTCACTGTAAGTTCGGTAAATGTGTTTAGCGTGTTGTGCATAGTATTGCTCAGTGAACTGATTAATAAACTTCAGGAGAGTCATCAACTCTTTAAAGTTTTTGTATTGAGGTGCATGCAAGGGAGGAATAATGAGAGATAAGGGCAAGGAAACCAAAGTTTTAGTTTAAAAAAATAGAACAGTAGATAAGACTGAGAAGTAGGAGACTTAAGAAATAAGAGGAAAGCCAATAAGAATAGTAACATGAGTTAGAGAAGTTGACTCTAGAATAAGAAAAGAATGAAAACCAAAGAGAGGTTGAGCATGATGGATTTGATAAGTGGCTGCTTGTTCTCAGGTAAGTGATTAATGGCAATTTTAATGATTATTGAGAGAACAAGGTAGATTGTAGAAGATTGATTAATGAATTGGAGATGAGAAAGTGGGGGCAGATAGGGCATGCATCTTATTTTTCTAAGGAGCATGGTCATAAAAGAATAGAAGAAACTAGAGTGGTTTGAAGAGAAATCAAGACTGAAGAAAGGAAGTTTTAAGATAGAAATACTTGAGCATGGGGACACCTGGGTGGCTCAGTTGGTTGCGTGTCTGCCTTCCGCTTGATTCATGATCCCGGAGTACTGGGATTGAGTGCCATGTTGGGCTCAGGGAGCCTGCTTGTCCCTCTCCTCCCTGCTAGTTCTCTCTTGCTATCTCTTTTGCTCTCTCTGTCTCTCTCTTTCTCAAATAAATAAATAAAGTCTAAAAAAAATAAATACTTGAGCATATTTAGAGATCAAGAGGAACATGATGGGAATAGATTGAGGTTTAACAAGAAAGAAGGAAGTATTGGTCAAGTCTAATCTTGGATGTCTGACACTAGACCACTAGGGTTTGTAAACTTGTATTTATCTTTTATTGGCTGTGTGAACTTGGGCAAACTTCAGTTTTGTCACTTATTAAATTGGAATAATTAAGCACTATGGTGAAGATTAAATGATGCAGTTGAGGGGCGCCTGGGTGGCTCAGTTGGTTGGGCGACTGCCTTCGGCTCAGGTCACGATCCTGGAGTTCAGGGATCGAGTCCCACATCAGGCTCCCAGCTCCATGGGGAGTCTGCTTCTCCCTCAGACCTCTTCCCCTCTCATGCTCCCTCTCACTCTCTCTCAAAATAAAAATAAATAAAATATTAAAAAAAATGTTTCAGTTGATTTAATGGGTGTATCCTAGTTACTGGTGCAGGTGACCGAACATTCAATATATGACAGCTGTTATTGTTGCTGTGAGAAAGTTCCTAAATATAAGTCATAGATGAAGATATTGGTGTGCAAAAGAACAGAAATACTGTTTTTTTTTTTCTCACTGAGGAAGATTAGGACTGATGATGTTATAGATTACATGTAGAGGTAAGCTGAAGCTGAAGGAGAAAATCTCCTTGGGCTTGTTTTGTTTTTGCTTTTGCTTTTTTACAAAGAAAAGAGTTTATTGAGAATGAAGGATTGATTATATTAGATTTGGTTTGAAATCTAATTTGGTTTGATCATATCATATTAGACTGGGTTAGAAACAACTTTATTCCATTGACAAATAGAACTATGAGAAATTGGTGAATACAGTGGTGAGTAGAAAACATTGAGTACATTTTGAAGATGAAATTCACAAATTTTATGATAGCTGATTTCTACTGTTACATGAATGTTCTGCAGCAATGTGCAATAATCCAAAGGAAAGAAATAAGAAAAATATTCTGTTTTTTTCAGGGCTGGTAAGAGAAGTTGTCATGGTAAAAGTTGGGAAGGCCATAGAATTTGTGAATACTTGTAAGAAAAGAGTTGAAATGGGTTTAGACTGAATAGAGAAGGGAATGAAACCAGAATAGAGAACAGAATCAACATTAAATGATGTTGAAGTTAGAGCAGGATCAGTAGATCAAGCTGTAGGATGAGAAAGTTGAATCTGAGAAGAGAATTTCAATAGTTTAAAATTTTAGGGGTGTAGATGTTAAAGGTAATGATGATTTACAGGTTTATTGCTCACACTTAGTAAAGGTAAATTGTATGCTCTATAGGAGTAGATGCATCTTCTGCAGATGAAGCACAGAACATGCTGAGAATCAGGCCTCAGACTTAGTTATAAAGAAGATAGAAAAAGTCTTGCAGGCAAGGCTCTGCAAGTCTCTATGTCAAGGTCAAGGCTCTAATTGGAAAGGCATGGAATCCTGAGATTTGGGATAGGGACATTTGTGTCAACACACTTGAAAAACTTGAAGCCTCACATTCCTTTAACTCTCTGAACCTACAAAAGTGGTCCTCTCTTCCTTTTTGAAGACAGGCACTATAATTCTTCTTGAAGATAACATAGACAACAAATGTTCTCCTCCATCTCTCTTTTTGTCAAGCAATAACATAACCCAACCAGGGAATGGTTGGCTCAGTATGTAAGAGAAGAGACCTAGCCAACATAAACCAGCAAGGGTCTAAAGAATATTTGTAGAACTGAATTCTAGGGATAACTGAATAAAGAGAGAATAGGTCATTAAGTTGGATAAAGGAATACTCTGCTGATATGGGAGTACTCTCTCTGATACAGAATTTAACTGTTAAAGGTACCAATAAATGGTACTAAAATGGAATTTAGTTGGCTCTTAGAAGCTTGGCCCATACTAAATGACGTAGAAACGACAGAGTTGTCATGACAAACAATAGAAGAAAAAATCAAAAGACACAGAGAAGTGAGCATGCTAGAGAGATGTACTTTGTGAATACACAGGACACCCCCATTTTCCAAAGTAATAATAAATGTTCTGATGAAAGGAACCAGCATTAATGAGTTTCTCAATGCTGGCTGGCCTCTGTAGATCACAAGTGATGAGAAGAGATGGTGATACAGAGTTGCGCTCCCTAATAACAATGGAAATGATAGGATTCTGAAGTAATAGAAACCAGGTAATAGCACTTAGCCATCTGAAACCATCTGAAGTAAGGTAATGAGTGGCAATATCAGAGGGGTGTGTGTGGTTGTGTGTGTGTGTGTGTGTGTGTGTGTGTGTGTATGTGTGTGCTGATTCACTGAGAATTGACTCAGAAATTTATGGAAATGGTTAAAGGATATGACATCTTTAGAGATGGAACTTAAATCCTACAAAAATTTATTGGTTCTTTATGTCAATGAAATTTTTATATAGACAGTAGTCTGGGGCCTGCTGGGCCATCCCCTCCAAAGTATAGGACAAATTATTTTATCTCATTATTCTTAAAACTTGGGCCTTGTTCTCTGACCCACACACAAGTGACTATAAGGTTTTAGTTTTTTTTTTTTAATTTTTTATTTTTTTTAAACATATATTTTTATCCCCAACAGATGAATGGATCAAGAAGTTTTTAGTTTTGAATGAGGCTCAGAGCAGGTCCAGGATGGAATGAACAACTATTCTGAGTATATATTTTCTTTTGCTACCACTGAGCCTCAGCCAACATCACTGTTCATGGGCTGATAGAATGTATGATCTACTGACACAATATTCCATATAACATCATATGGGACTAAGTGACTCACTTTACAACAAAGAAACTTCTATCTTAGAAGCCTGCTGGCACTATAGAACAATGGGATAGCATATTAAAGCTGCCACTGAGGCACCTGATGGACACTATGCACTCCAAAGCAACTGTCATTATAGGAATGTAGAATTCCAAGAACCAAGATGTGAAAATAGGCATGACCCAGTTTATCATTATTCCAAGTAACCCAGCTGGGGAATTTGTGCTTTTAACCCATATTTAGGGTTCTTAGAAACTAGAATTCTTGTGTCCCAGAAAGAAGATGCATCTACCAGAGACACAGCATGAATTCTATTCAATTTTAAGCTATAGATGTTCTCTGGTCACTTCAAGTACCTTGTGGCAAGAAAAGAGCAAGCAAAGAAAGCAGTTACTGTGTTGGCAGTATGAACTGATATATTTTAAGTGAACTTATATAATGCTTAAAATGTACTTTAAGAATGAAATAAGATTCACATAATATTGATAATTGTCAAAACTGGATAAGGGGTATTATGCTGCTTTCTGTACTTTGGTATATGTACGAAATTCCCAGTTCTGAAGTTTTGACAAATGTATATATTTATGTAACCACAACCATAATCAGCATACATAATGCATCTATTATCTCAAAAAGTTCACTCATGCCCCTTTGCAGTCAATACCTCTCTCTTCCCCAGTCCCAGGGAAACATAATAAATTTTCCAAATTTTGGTTTTGCTTTTTATTTTCTTTTCTTTTTGAGAATGTCATCTAGAGTGCCTGAGTGAGTCATCTGAGCATCCGACTCTTGATTTTGGCTCAGGTCATGATCAGGAGCCTGGGATCCAGCCCTGCACTGGGCTCTGTTCTCAGTGGGGAGTCTCTCTGCTTGAGGATTCTCTCTCTCCCTCTCCCCTTCCTCTACTTATGTTCTCTTTCTCTCTAAAATAAATAAAATCTTTAAGGAAAAGAATATGTCATCTAAAAGATATTGTACATCATGCAGTCTTTCAAGTCTGGCTTCTTTCACTTACCATAATGATTCTGATATTTATCCATGTTGTATGTATCTGTTGTTTAGACTTTATGTTGATGATGAGTATTCTGCTGTATTTATGTAACACAGTTTAAGCTTTTAGAAATTAATTAACATTTGATTATTTCCAGGATGGATATAATGAATAGATCTGTGAACACTTAGGCAGAGGTATTTGTGTGGATATATGTTTTATTTCTCTTAGGTAAGTAACAAGGAGGGGGATACTGGGTTAAGATAACTGTATGTTTAAATTTTTATGAAAACATTAAACTGTTTTTCAAAGTGGCTGTACCATTTTGGTTTATTATCAGTGATACCTAAGTTCCAGTCATTCTGCATTAGTGCCAGTGTTTAATAATTTAGCTCTTTTCAACTTTAGCATTTGTTATAGATGTGCAGTGAAATATTGTGATTTTTTTAAAGGATTTATTTGAGGGAGAGAGGGGGGGTGAGAGAGAGAGCGCACATGCATGAGTGGGAGGAGCAAATGGAGAGGGAGAGAGAGAATCTCAAGCAGGCTGCACATCCAATGTGGAGTCCAACACAGGCTCTATCTCATGACCCTGATATCATGTACTGAGCCAAAATCAAGAGTTGGACTCAATTGAATGAGCCACCCAGGTGCCCCCTCACACACACACTTTTTTTCTTAAAGTAGGCTCCATGCCCAGATGGAGCCCAATACCCGGCTTGAACTCACATCCCTGAGATGACAACGTGAGCTGAAACCAGAAGTCAGACACTTAACTGACTGAGCCATCCCAGTGCTCCAAAATATTATGGTTTTTATTTTCATTTTCCTGATGACTAGTGATATTATGAATTTTTCCATATGCTTATTTTCTTTCCTCTCATATATATTCTTTAGTGAAGTGTCTGCATAGATATTTCACACATTTTGTGTTAGGTTATTTTATTATTAAGTTGTAAGAATTTTTTTTTTTAAATTTTGGATACAAGTTCTTTATCACATGTGAGTTTTTTAAATACTTTCTCCATCTATGGCTTGTTTTTCCCTTTTTAATGGGCCTTCTGAAGAAGGAAAATTTGATGAAGTCAAGTTTCTCTTTTATGGTTTGTACTTTGGTGTCCTAAGAAATATTTAACTTTAAATCACAAAGGTTTTATATTATATTGTCTTCTAGAAGTTTTATAGTTAGAGCTATCACATATAGATCTGGTATCCATTTAGGGTTAATTTTTATATTGTTAAAAAGTGTGATTGAAGTTTATCTTTGCATATAGATGTCCAGTTGTTCCAGGACCATTTATTGCATTTATTGAAAAGACTATCCTTTTCCCATTGAATTATTTAGACAACTTTATTGGAAATCAACTGATCATGTACACGGGTTTGTTTATGAACTCTATCCTCCTTCACTGGTCTCTGTTAGTCTATCCTTACACCAAAACAACAACCTTAGTTACTGTAACTTTTTATGAATCTTGAGACAGGTAGTTCTAGGCCTCCAGTTTTGCTATTCTTCAAAATTGTTTTGGATATTTTACATAGATACTATGCATTTTGGTAAAACTTTTAGAATTAGTGGGTTAATTTATACAAAAGAGCTTCCTGGCATTTTGACTGGGATTATATTTAATTGATTGATTGATGTGTGGGGCGATGGGTACTTAACAAAGTGAATCTTCTAATGTGCAGGTGTATTTCTCCATTTATTCATGGCTTTAAAACCTCTCAGCAATGTTTTAGTTTCCAAAGTGTAGGCATTATACATGTGAGATATTATACATGTGAGATTTATCTCAATTTCTTGTTTTCTGATGCAAATGTAAATGATATTGTTTTTAAAATTACATTTTCCAATTGTTTGTTGTCAGTATATGAAAATGCAGTTTTTTTTCTTTATATTATTTACGTATTTGACAGACAAGAGATAACAAGTACGCAGAGAGGCAGGCAGAGAGAGAGGAAGGGAAGCAGGCTCCCTGCTGAGCAGAGAGCCAGATGGGGGCTCCATCCCAGGACTCTGGGATCATGACCTGAGCCTAAGTCAGAGGTTTTAACCCACTGAACGACCCAGGCCCCCCAAATGCAATTGTTTTTAAAATGCTTAATTTGCCTCTTATAGCCTTGCTTAAATTTTGTTAGTTCTAGTAGTTTTGTTATAGATTCCCTGGAATTTACTATGTAAATAATCATATTGTCTAGGAAGATAGTTTTATTTCTTCCTTTCTAATCTGTATGCTTTTTTTTTTTTTTTTTTTAACAAACTGAGGATTTTGAAGGGGACAGGGGTTGGAGGATGGGTTAACCTGGTGGTGAGTATTAAGGAGGGCACGTATTGCATGGAGCACTGGGTGTGGTGCATAAACAATCTTGGAACACTGAAAAAAATAAAATTAAATTAAAATAATTTCTTATTGCAATTCAGTTTTGACTAGAAGTGATAAAAACAGATAACATTGCCATGCTTCTCATCTTAGGGAAAAGAATTCTGTCTTTGACTATTGTACATATGTTTGTAGTTATTTTATAGATGCCATTTGTAAAGCTGAGGAAATTTGTTTCTGTTTCTATTTTGTTTAGGATTTAATTATGAATAGATGTTGGAGTTTGTTAAATATTTTTTCTGTACCTGTAGAGATGGTCATATATATTCTTAGTATGTTAATACGATAAATTATATTGATTGATTTTTTTCAATGTTAAATCAACTCTGCTTTCATAGGATAAACCTAAGTTCCTTATGACCTATTACTCTTTTTATGTTGTTGGATTTGATTGCTAATACTTTTAAAAGGTATTTTTGCATTTGTATTCATGAAATAAATTTGCTTGTAGTTTTTTCTTTTCTTATAGTGTCTTTTTCTGATTTTAGTAATAAGGTTACACTGACCTAATAAAATGAGTTGGCAGATATTCCACACTCACCTACTTTATGAAAGACTATTACTTTAAATTAGTATTAATTCTTTTATCCTGTTGAGCTATTTCAGCCTGGAATTTTCTTTGGGAGAAGTTTCAGTTTCTTTAATGGATAGAGGGTTTTTGGAATTATCTATTCCTTCTAAAAGTTTGTTCATTTCATCTATCCTTTAACTATTAATCATATTCATTTTAAAATCTCTGATGGTGCCAACATCTGGAGCATCTCTGGGTCTGTTTCTTTTTATTGCTTGATTTCCTGACAATAGATCTATTATTCTTGCTGATATTTCTGTCTCATAATTTTTTTTATTGCTGATATTATGTGTGGAAAATCAGTAAGAATTAAGGTAAATAGTGTTTATGCCTTGAAATGGTGAGACGTCTTTTCCTATCAGGCCATTAGTAGTATGGGAAATTGGACTAATTTCAGCAGTTTCACTGATTTTTGTTATTCACCACAGTCTTAAAGTGGAAAACTGCTGCCATTTTTTTCCTTAGAGCTGGTCTGGATTTTACATGGTGGACGTGGAAGTGTTGGTGGTTCTGAATGTTTCCCCTTTATTTCAGAACCATTTGTAGTTTTTTTAGGCCTTCCATGCCGGCATCACAGATAGGCTTCTTTCAGCTCTTACTTTCTCCAGTAGTAGAGTGCTATTGTTTCTCACTTGCTTCAAGACTACTAGTAGTGGCAGGGAAGGAGACCTCTGTTTTTCTTCTCCACTCATAGCTTTAGTAAGGTTTTGAGTTACTAGACTGAGGAGTGAGCTTTCTTAATATACCTCACCTTCCCCTCTATGCCAGCATGATGTTTTTGAGGGGTCTTGGGCACAACAAATTATTTGCTTTTCCCTTAGTACAGTAGACCTCTGCTTTAGTTCTTGAGTATGAGTGCATTTTCTATCCTTACCCCAATGACTGATGGTTTTATTAAGGTTCAATGCAGGGTGGGGAGTGTGGGTTTTCTACCTGTCCTCTAGCAACTGAAATCATTTTCATGGGATTTGCAGGTAGGAGTGCTTTCTGACCTTTTCCTAACGCCACATAGGATTTATCTCTTACACTTTCCCAGTACCCACCAACATTTTTCTGGGGTGGGGAAGGAGAAGACAGGGTGGAGATTTTACTTTGTATGATGAGAAAAGTCTAGAACTCTCCTAGGTTTCTGCTAGTTACCCATACTACAACAGATTGCATACCCTGTGCCTATCCCCAAGAAAGCAGTTCTCCCAGTTCTCCTGTACTACCCCCAATCTTTCTTGTGAGTAACTGGCAGGGAGTCTTAAATTGCTAGTAAGTGTTTATAGCCTCTTTTTTATGTCTTTGGCTTCTAGGGATTTTAAATTTTGATGGCAACCTATAGTAAGCCTTTAAAATTTGTTAAAATTTTATTTTCTTACTTTTGCAGTTGCCATTTCTTCCTCCCATGCTCTGCCAGGATCAAAATAATTTGTGATTCTCAGTTTTCCTTCGACGAGCCTGTCACACTTTGGAATTCTGAATTTTTGTTTAAAAACCTTGGTGCTCTGATAGGCTCAAATAAAGATAATATTATATAAATTGCCCAGCTTTTCTTCATAGTTAGGTTGGGAGTAATCTATTTATTTATATCCCAAGTGGAAGAACTGCTTTTTCTCTTTTGTATTCTGATTTAGGACTCTCATTATAGGGACCATCTACAAATATCAAAGGATCTTTAAAAAAGGTACTTCATCCGCAAGTGTTTCTAGAAACACCATGTAATTTTGGTCTTGGTGAGAATTCCATTTTAGAAATATTCATTTGGTTGGCGTGCCTGGATGGCCCAGTTGGGTAAGTGACGGACTCTTGATTTTAGCTCAGATCACAACCTCAGGGTTTGAGATTGAGCATTGAGTTGGCCTGTGCACTGGGAATGGAGCCTACTATGAGTCTCTTTCCCTCTGTTCCTCCCCTCCCTGCCCCCACTTGGGCATGCTCTGTCTCTAAATGTGTGTGTGTGTGTGTGTGTGTGTGTGTGTGTGTGTGTGTGTATTCATTCATTTGGTTCAAATTCCAGTTACCTCAATCAAGACCCCAGAACACAATATAAAATATTCCTGGTAGCCACCTGGAACTCTTGCAAGGCCTCAGGTTTGGATGCTATCAACTTCTTTTCCCTTTCAGCACTATCACATCCAGCTCCTCTGGCTTGATCTCTCCTTCCCACTTTTGCTTCTTGTTGTGCAAATTCTTATATCATCCTTAGCTCACAGTTTAAATTCCACTGTTTCAAAAATGCCTTCCCTAATTTCTAATCTAAGTGAGGCCCCCTCCTCTCCATTATAGTCTTACATAGTACCTTATAAATTTCCTTCTCAATATTTAACCACAGTTTTCAATTTATAGACACATTTAACTATTTACTTAATGAATTTATTCCTCAACATTAACTCCATTGGGTTAGAGACCCTGTCTGTATTTTTCACAGTTGTTCACTATGCTGTTGATACAGTTTAACTAGTACTTCACACTTTGCTGAATGTTAACAGCTGCTCAAAATTTGTTGAATGAATGAAATTCTTATGAGGTAGATAGTCAGAAGGGAGAGATGCAGTAACAGCTAGAGGGATAGAAATGCAGGACAGACTTCTAAGTAAATTTGGGCATAGAAAGCACTGAAGGCCACTGCTCAGAAATGGAATCAAAAGCCAAGGCCAAGTAGGTTCTATTTAAATCTGTCCTTTAAATAAACAGACCAATCTCTATGGGTGAGAAGGAAGGCGAGATGAATATTTGCTTTGAGTTTATTCTTCTATGTGAGCTTAACGAAATAAATGCCCACGTAAATTTCAGACGAGGTGATTAAACATGAAAGCTTTGGCTGCATACCTGACTCAAAGAGCTCTGTGATCTGCTTAGAGAGAAAATATACAGAATTGAACACTATAATAATCTTTATATAGCAGGCATTTAGGATTTGGCCATAGAAATTATCTCACCCCAGATTATTAAGAAAAGAACAGATTGCTTAGTAAATAATGTTTGAAGAATTTGTCTTGCTGTATGGAAAATTAAAATTTCTACTTAATACTACAAAGTTGAATTTCAGGCATATTAACCCTGCAAAATTGATAGATTCTAATATAGGAGACTATTTTTATCACATAAGTAGGGGAAAGACCTGAGAAAACCTTAGAAGCACAAATCATGAGGTTAAAAAATGGATTAATTTGATGATTTTGAAGATTTCTTTTTAATTATGGACATTATGAAAAAATCTATAGAGAAAAGAACAGGAAAGTTATTTGCAATATCTAAAACTGCCAAGACAAATATCTATAACACAAGGAACTTAACCATGATGAAATAGAGGCAAAAGTAAGGATAGAGTACTCACAAAAAAAGTACCACAAAAGTTATCAGGCATTTAAAGAGATGTTCAGTCTCATTGGTATTTGGAGAAATGCCTTGAAGCAGCAGTGAAGCATCACTTTATAAGCATCAGTTAGGTGGTGAATAATGCAAATTTAGGAAGGCAAGGGTGAATGAATCCTTCTGTATTACTAGTGGGACTGTAAAATCTGGGTCAGGCAGTATTCTGAGTCCCTCCTGAGAATATTTACTCAGACTAAATGCATATGTGACTATAATCTAGCTATCCTGCTCCTAGGTGTATACCACAGAAATATTTATTTTAAAGATTTTATTTATTTATTTGAGATGGAGAGCAAGAGAGAGCACAAGCATGAGTATGGAGGGGAGAAGAGGGGGAGGGAGATGCAGACTTTCCACTGGGGCAGGGAACCCAAGTCAGAGCTTGATCTTAGGACCGTGGGATCATGAAGGCAGACTCTTAACCAACTCAACCACCCAGGCACCCCCATCAGAAATATTTCTACAAAGGCCCTTGGGGGGGGTATATGAGGGACATGGTTTATGATGGTGGGGAGTTGGAAGCAGTTTAGCTGGAAGAATGGAGAAATGAATATGGTGGACACAAAGTATGAGCTGGGATACAGTAGCTAGAAGTAATAGCTCAGTTGTACATAGCAACAGATTTTATGAAACAATATCATATAAAATAGCAATCATCTTAATAATAATAGGTAGCACTTATGTAATATTTACAACCTGCCAATTATTATTCTGAGATCATAACAATCCTGTGATGTATCATTATCCACAATTTGAAGGTGAAATTAAAGTACATAATGTCACACAGTAACTGAATGTGCTGAGATTTGAACTTCAGCAATCTGGCTGCAGAATTCTTCCTTTCAAGCAGTCATTTTATGCCCAAGAATTACAATGAGAGCTATAGAACAATACTACTAATGGAGATAAAAAAAAATTCATACACACCCAACTACAATAATATTTTTATAGACTATATTAATACTAAAGCATTTCAAATCACATGAGAATGGAAATAAAATGAAATAATTAAATAAGTACATCAAGAGAGGTTTTTTTTTTTTTTTTTTTTCAGCTCAAAGGCCTCACGTTTATTACCAAACCAACCCACTGGTGCAGAGCTATAGTAAGAGAAAAATCTTTCGCTGATAAATGGTATCTATTGGCCAGGCAGAAAGGTGTTTACAGGGTGATGGAATAGAACACATAATCCTCAAGTAGCTTAATTAAATACGTGGTGCCAATTAGGTGTGTCATCGCGTGATGTGGAACGCCTTAGAGACCCAGCTTGGTTCTCCTCCAGTGCCTCCTCTTGGAGCTGTCTGATTTTATTACCAGTTTTCATTGGAATCCACTGGGGAATGGGACGATTCTGCTTTTGTTTCTTGGCCAGGAATCGCTTGATCCTGAAAGTCTTGTGAAAGGCATGGTCAATTAACACCGCGCAGGAACACAGCAGGATGGCGACGAAAAAGAGAAACCAAGAGAGGGTTCTTATCTTATACAATCTGGTTGTGAAACTGTGCTCTAGATGGAGGAGTAGGATTGTTTTAACCCTTTGGACAAGTTAAGTTTGTTAACTTGTAAAGATTTTTTAGATAAGCATGATTTTCCAAGCATTTATATAAAGAGAGACCAAGAAATAGCTGTAGCAAGAACCCTGAAAAGCAGCTATGATGGACAGATGCTAGTGAATAAGGACAACACAAGACTCAAAGAGAAAATCAGAAAGTAGAAGCAGCAATAAGATATTAACAAAAAATGTTTTCTTAGCTCCTTTGGTGAGAAGGAATAGGACTATTTATTGGTCTTGTCTTGTTTAATATACAATAACAAGAAACTCACAGTTGAGGATTTAAAAAATTTTATCTTAGTTAGAAGTCAGTCTTATAATTTGGTATTTAAGGAGCACCAAGAGAAAGATTTCTTATCTTTTCTGTACCTAATTTTAACCTTTTTACACAAGTCCTGTCCTCATTCAACAACCATAAATTTAATTCAAATAAAGAATTGTTCTGTGTCTAAATTCTTGTCATAAGTGCGATAAAAACATGGGTTTTGATATGAACAACAACAAAAACAACGACAAAAAATCACAATGACCAGATAACAAGAAACCTAAAACATGACTCACAGAAAAAACATGAAGTAAATTGTTAGGTAATTTCTCATTCCACATTTTTGTGTCACGAATGCACAGCTACTGGAGATTATGCAGTGGGAATGATCTGTGTCAGAATTGGAGCAGTAAAATGCAAAGGTGAATGGCAGTGCTGAAAAGAGATCTTGATCTGGTTCTTGCCTGAAGGCACAAGTGGTTGTTGTGACTCTTAGAAGCAGAGGTAGGTTATTAGACTGTACTCACAGAGCATCAAGAAACCAACTTATAAGGAAGACAAATGTCTCCAACTTTTTTCTTATTAGTCACTTTAATCACTATTTGCTTTTTTCAAGAAGAACGAAGGATCTCCCTCTTGGAAACTGCTTTGTTCCATTTTAAAAATTTTGGTTTGGTAAAATTAAAAAATTAAAAAAATTAAAAAAAAATCCTCACCCAACAGATAATATAAAAGAATAAAGGAACCCTAATTTCCCCCCTTTATAAAACTCTCTTATTATTTCAGTCTGGGTGCGGCATGGTAGATGGCCTAAGGAGGGTATGTGATCTACAGTGGAATGAATAATGAGATATATTGCCTCTCACACACTGTAGTTCTCAGTGTAATTGTTCAATTGTTGTTTGTAGAATACAATCAATATGCTTCTGCTCGAGAGCCTCTATCACAATTTCCTCCTCCTATAGCTCTTCCGATCTCTACCTTTCAACATTCATCCATTCCTTTGAAGCTGATTCCAGATCCCACCACCTCTATTAAACATTTCTAAATCACTCAGCCCGAATTAAGCCTTACTGTCTGTGTGAGTTTCCATAGTACTGTGTTTTAATTCTGCTCTGTCACCTATCTGTTCTACCTAGGACTCTACTGATTTGTGTGTATGTTTTTGCTTTCCTGTCTTGTTCACCTTTGCTTTTCTCATAGTGTATGTTTACATATTATATATTCTCAAGTAAATATTGAATTGAATTAGAGGTTTTGAAACTCAGTGAATACATTTTTTTTTAAAGATTTTATTTATTTATTTGAGAGAGAGACAGCGAGAGAGAGCATGAGCGAGGAGAAGGTCAGAGAGCGAAGCAGACTCCCCATGGAGCTGGGAGCCCGATGTGGGACTCGATCCCGGGACTCTAGGACCATGACCTGAGCCGAAGGCAGTCGTCCAACCAACTGAGCCACCCAGGCGTCCCAGGAATACATTTTTTTAGCAAGATAAATCTGGTAGTCCTACATAGGATGGATTGGGGACTAGGATATTAAGTAGTTAGGAAAAAATGTTCATAGTGAATTGTGATATTCAGTCATGGGACAATGACAGTCTAGAAATGCAGTAGCTGTGTATAGATCAGAAAGTAGTGATTTACATACAGATTCTGGAAAGAAAATAATAGATTGTTATGAATAATGATGATGATGATCATGATGATGATGATGATATTAGCAATGGGGATGATAGTTTGTTTATATTTGTATAGCAGTTTACAGTTTATGTAGATTATTCCAGAGTAATGTATGCAGATCTCATGAGAATCAAGTGAAGTGATGTGGTAAATAATCATGTGTTAAAGTGGTGAAATGCATGGAATTCTTGTGGGTTTTTTTTTTTTTTTTAAGGTGTTAGCTTCAAAGTTGGAAAAGCTATATAACACAAAACATGTTGGCAAATTACAAATCAGCTTGATCATGGCAATTTATAAATTACTGCATTTCTCCTGCTCATCAGAAGATTAATCCAAGAAATAGTCTGAGAAATCTGTTACAGCAAGTATCTAATAATGAATTCCAGTGTTATTTTTAGCAAACATTTATTTAATGCCTATGGATTTATTGGGGGCTGAATTATTCCTCCAAGGTGATGGAGACAGAACATTAAGTATACCTTCTGAGGGCAAAGACCACAGGAAATTTTTAAAAGTTGCCACTAGATCACTTGTATTTATACCGTACATAAATATATATACATACATTCCATATACCATAGGAACCCAAAACTATGAAAGAGCTGACTGCAAAAACCTCAGGGACCAGAGTACTTTCTTCATTTCTGTAAGGTTATGTATATCTTGGAGTGTGTTGATGAATGTCTTACCATCTTTTTAAGCAAATTGATTGGAATACAAAGTCCCATGTGCTTAACTGGTATCTACATAAGTATCTTCCATTATTAGCTAAAATAAAGAGATTTAATGTGTACACACATTGGACTGGACCAGTTCCACTTTTGTTTTTTGTTTCCCTCAATTTTTGCTTGTAGAAAGGGCTTGAACTTTGTCCTGTTATAGGATAGAGAAGAATTCTGTTATTTTGAGACATAAATTAGTTCTATCCCCACAATTCTACTTTCCTCTTGATGACCATCAGGGATAATGGAATAAAATAAATGGTTATAAAATCAAGTCTTGAGTTGGTTCCTGATAAAGTTTCCACATCCTGTTTCACATTGGAATGGAAGATGACCATTTGGTCTAGGCAGGAAAGAGGACCATAAGGTTCCAGACCAGTTTGAGGAGAGTGGCAGAGGGGCAGAACTCTATATGTAGTGATGATTCTTTTAGAAGTCCTGGGCTACTACCTTGGTTCTAGTGAGGTTGACTGGGTAGAAGCAGGATCACAAGTGTAAACTTGATGTGAATAAGCTGAGGTAGTTTCATTGATCAAGTCAAATCAGGAGGGGAAAGAAACAAAGATTCTATTTATGCAGATTTCTATCACATGGTGTGAATGATCCTACTGATACGTATAGATGGGATTGGCTTTGGATAGACAGTATATTCAATGGCAAAAAATGGGAAAGAATTAATTTAACAATAAGATAAATAAATTGTAGCTAGTTAAAAAGGAAGAAAAGATTTTTGTTCAGGTTAGTTCATACTGCAGTTGATAGGAGGATGATAATCTGATTGGAAGTGTGCTATCCTTTGAGGTAATATTTCAGAATGTCTGTGAGAGGAGCAGCCTCCTTTATGTTATAATGGATGTCATAGAAAGGGACCTGTTGAAATAGTCACTCAGATATGAAATATTTCTTCTATTTTTAGAAAGTTTAGCTTCTTTTTCTAATGGTTAAGATAGTAAATTTTACTTAATTATTTATTCCCAGCTTTATTAGCTTCTTATTGATATATAACATGTATAAGTTTAAGCTGTACAACTTGATGATTTAATACAAGTATAGTTGCAAAATGATTACCACAATAAGGTTAATTAACACTGCCATTTTCTCATTTAGATAACATTTGTGTGTGTGTTTGTGTGTGTGTGTGTGTGTGTGTGTTTGTAGTTACAACATTTAAGATCTACTTTCTTGGGGCACCTGGTTGATTACCCAATTCTTGATTTCAGTGTTGTGAGATCAACTGGAGTATGGAGTATGCTGCTCCATACTCAGCAGGGAGTCTGCTTGGGATTCCCTCTCTCCCTCTTTCTCTGCCCTCCACTCCACACTTTCTCTCTCTTCAAAATAAACAAACAAACAAACAAATAAATAAATCTATCTTTTAATAAAGGTATCTATTTTCTTAACAGCTTTCAAATACGTAATCTAAAACTCTTAATTATAGTCACGATGCTGTTTATTAGAGTCCCAGAACTTATTCATCTTATAGATGGAAGTTTGTACCCTTTAACCAACATGCCCCCATTTCCCTCATGCCTTAACCTATGGTAACCACCACTTTTCTGTTTCTATGAATTTGGCTTTTTAAAGATTATACATAAAAGTAATATCATATACTGCTTGTCTTTCTGTACCTGACTTATTTTGCTTAGCATAATGCCTTGAAGGTCTATCCATGTTGTTGCAAATGGTAGAATTTCCTTTTTTTTAATGGTTGAGTAATATTTCAGTGTTTATGTATAGTTCATTCTTTAATCCATTTTTTATTGATGGATCCTCGAGTAGTTTCCATGTCTTGGCTGTTGTGAATGGGGTGTGTACACCTTTTCGAGATGGTGATTTCATTTCCTTTGGATATATATCGAAAAGTAAGATTTCTGGATTATCATAGTTCTATTTTTAATTTTTGGAGGAACCTCCATACTGGCTTCCGTAGTGGTTATACCAATTTACATCCACCTTCAGTGCATAAGTGTTCCTTTTTCTTCATAACCTGGTCAACACTTGTTAGTTCTTATCTTTTTGATAGTAATCATTCTAACCTGTATGAGGTAAAATCTCATTATGGTTTTGATATGCATTTTCTGATGATTAGTGATGTAGGGCATTTTTTTCATGTACATATTGGCCATTTGTATATCTTCTTTGGAAAAATGTCTGCTCAAGCCTTTTGCCCATTTTAATCAGATTATTTTTGCTGTCAAGTTTCTTGGATATTTTAGGTAAATGATTTTCAAGTATTTTTTTCCCGTTCCATAGGTTGCTTTTTCATTTTGTTGCTTATTTCTTTTGCTATGTAGAAACATCTTAGTTTGATATAGTTCTACCTACTCTCATGGTACAAAACATAAAAGGCAAATTCTTTAAAATACTAGAATTTTGTGGATCTGGATTAGTTCTATGTACTGTTCTTGCAAGTTTTCTGTGCCTAGAAAGAGTTCTAAAAAACCATAAAGGGGTGGTCCAAGATGATGACATATGAAGATCCTGAACTCACCTTCTACAGCAGATACAACAGATCTACAACTACACATGGAACAGATTGGAAAAGACCTGAAAACTAACTGGAAGCTTCTCCACAAGAAAGAATAAAAGGGCTACACTGAGATGGGTAGGAGAAGCAGAGCCACAGTTTTAGTGAAACCCTACTCCCAGCATAGGATGTCACAAATATGGAGTTTCTCCCTGAGAAGTGATGAGTTCATTTAATATCCATCTTCCTCAAACTCTTCCAAAAAATTGAAAAGGAGGAAACACTTATAAACTCATTTCCCGAGGCCAGCATTGCCTTTATACCAAAACCAGAAAAAGATACCACAGAGAGAACTACCCCCCCAACATTCCAAATTAACATAGATGTAAAAGTCCTCAACAAAATATTAGCAAATGAACTCAATATTATATTAAAAGAACTTTACACCATGATCAGGTGGGATTTATTCCAGAGACGCAAGGATAGTTCAATATCCACAAATCAAACAATGCAATACACCACTTTAACACAGTGAAGAATAAAGTCATATGATCATTTCAATAGGATGCAGAAAAAGATTTTGACAAAATTCAACAACCTTTTATGTTAAAAACTCAATAAAGTGAGTATAAAGGAAATGTACTTCAACGTAGTAAAGGGCATATATGATAAGTCCACAGCTAACACTATATTCAGTAGTGAAAAACTAAAAAAGTTTTTCTGTAACAATAGGAATAAGACAGGTATGCCCACTCTTGCCACTCTAATTCAACATACTATTGGTAATACTAGCCAGAACAATTAGGCAAGAAGAAGAAATAAAAGGCATTCAAATTGGAAAGGAAGATGTAAAACCATCACTATTTGTGGATATGAGCATATATATACAAAAGCCCAAGGACTCCATCAAAAAACTGTTAGAACTAATAAGCAAAATTTGTAAAGTTGCAGGGTATAAAATCAGTATACAAAAATCGGTTGTTTCTATGTACTAACCATGAACTATTAGAGAAACTAAGAAAACAATCCCATTTACAATTTCATCAGAAAGAATAAAATGCCTAGGAATAAATTTAACCAAGGAAGTGAAGGGTTTGCACACTGAAAATTATAAGACATTGATGACAGAAATTGAGGTAGACACAAATAAATGGAAAGATATTCTGTGTTCTTATATTAGAAAAATTAATGTTGTTTAAATATCTATATTCCCCAAAGCAATCAACAGATTCAGTGCTATCCTCAATAAAATTCCAGTGACATTTTTCATAGATAGAATAAAGAATCCTAAAATTTGTATGTAAGTGCAAAAGACCCTCACTAGCCAAGCAGTCTTAAAAAAGAACAAAGCTGGAGGCATCATACTCCCTGATTCCAAACTCCATTACTTAGTAATCAGAACACTTCGGTATTGGCATAAAAACAGACACATGGGAACTGAATACAGAACCCAGAATTAAAACAATATGTCTGTGGTCAATTATTTTACAACATAGGAGGCAAAAATATGCAATGGGAAAGGGCAATCTCTTCAATAAATGGTACTGGAAAAACTGGACACTATACGCAAAAGAAAAGAGCTTTCAGAGGAACAATAGTAAGTTTCTTGGCATCAGTCTTGGCAGTGGTTTTTGGATCTGATTCCAAAAACAAAGGTAATAAAAGCAAAAATTAACAAGTGGTACTATGTCAAACTCAAAATCTCCTGCACAGTGAAGGAAATCATCAATAAAATGAAAAGGCAACCTGTGGAATGGGGGAAAATATTTGCAAATAATAATAATAAATAAGGGTTTAATATCTAAAGTGCATAAAGAATTCCTACAACTCAATAGTGAAGAACTAAACCATCTATTAAAAAGGACTTGAATATATATGTTTATAAAAAATAAAAAATTAATTAAAAAAAAAAGGACTTGAATAGACATTTTTCTGAAGAAGACATATAACTTGCTTATAGGCACATGAAAAGATGCCCAACATCACTAATCATCAGGGAAATGCAAATCAAAACCACAATGAGGTATTACTTCACACTGGTTAGATTAGTTAATATCAAAAAGATAAGAAGTAACAAGGATGATAAAAATGGGATGAAAAGGGATACCTTATATACTGTTGGTGGGAATATATTTTGGTGTAGTCAATATGCTAAACAACATGAAGGTTCCTCAGAAAAACTACTAGATCTACCATATGATCCAGCAATTCCATTTCTGGGAGGGTGTTGAATATAGCTTTGCATTCTCCTTGGAAAAGCCTATCCAGGACTATGCCACCCAGCAGATTTATATGAAGAAGCCACAGAAGCTACTTGTTTGAAACCTAAACCTGAGAAAACACAAAAAGTAAATTAGACCAATTTCTCTCATGATTATAGATGTAAAGATACTAATAAAATAATGCAGTTGAAAAGGTGATGCATATTAAATGTCTATCAGGCTATGACCAAGATTTTATGTGAGGGTTAAGCAGATGGTCAGTATTAGAAACACATAACTTACTTTATCAATAAATCAAAGAAAGATTAAATGTAATTATCTTAATATAGTACCAAGTATATTTGATAAAATTTAATATTAAATCCTGATGTAAACATCTTTGTCTAAAGATATATTTCCTTAACATGAAAAAGCCCATACTCAAAAATTAAAAGCCCAAGGCATTTCCATCAGAATCAGAATTCTTCCATTCAATAGTGGATAAAATAATGTTACATTTCAGAGTTGCTGTGAGAAAAAAGAAATACTGAAAATAACTAATAAGTATAAATGAAATAAGATGGAAGTAATGGAATCAAATATATGTCATTACACTAAATGTGATTGTAGGGATTTTTCCCATTACACACACACACACACACACACACACACACAAATACTCACACTTGAATTATTGGCAATTTGCTTGTATGAAACACGGGATCTTTAACCTTGAGTATCAAACACTACTTGATCCAGTGGTACTCAATGAACATCATAAAGACTCCATAAATGTTATATCATGCATGCTTCTTTCATTAAAGGCATATAATCATAAGAGCTTTAAAATATGTATGAATTTATTGACTACTTTATCATTGATTATTATTAAGATTATTAGTTACTTAAATAGAGACATAAGCTTAGTACATTCCAAGAAAATATTGACATGTTTCATGTAGATGAGTTATGAATGATGTAGCATGTAATGACCAGGTAGAGACTAATTTTTACTGATCAGAAAATAATTCCTGAAACACATATTCTTGTTTGTAGTGAAAAAATTCCTTAGAAAGTTATTTACAAAGTTAATAATTTATATCATGTTCCTGCTTGATAAAATGCTTGGGAAGTCTTGGGTCAAGATGTTAAGATTTTGAGAAAAAATTTTAAAACGATAAAAATGAAACTCTGACATAATAAAAGACCAATAAGAGATAAAAGAACTGCTAAACTGAGTGAGTTTCTCCAACAAAATATTTACAAAGCAGAGTATATGCTTATGAAATACAAAATTCAGATATTCTTTAAAAATATTCAATAACATAAAATTATTTATATGGCTGATTAGTTCATTTCTGATGCAGGCTATGTCTACTCACATTCTCTTAACTATTCCCTTTCATAGGTGTTTCCTTTCCTTTTTAACACTTCCCACAATTGTAGATTAAGTTTTTATGAGGTTTTTTCAATGTGTTCTTCTTTTACTAGAGTCTGAACTTAAAAAGAACATGTTGGTTTGTGCATAATTGTTATCTAGAAGTTAACAGAGGGCTTGGCATAGAGTAGTATTCTATCCACATTTACTGATGGATGAACCAATAAATGTACAAACTGGTCAAGTCAGTAAATTGAATTGTTAATATATTTAAATAATTAGATTGCTCCCCAGATAGCTTTCACCCTACCCTTCTTCTTTGGTGGTAGGACTGATTAAACTAAAGAGATTGTTTTTATGATTCATTAGGAACACACAAAATTTCTGGACCAAGAAAGAATAATTTTTTATTAAGGCAGCGTGGATGAAAGAAGTGACTACTTGGTGTGTTTAGGCTGGGCAGTAGTATGACGACCATAAATATGAGTTGGGTCTGACAGTTGGCTTAAGTGTCTATTTTTGAAAAGATCATGAAAAATTCATTATAACTACAGAATACAGAATACAGTGGCTATATCCATTCTGTGGAAGAACTATGTAGAATAGCTATAATTCATATTTAATGTGGTTCTGATATTTTTTTCCAAACCTTCTCCATTAGAATAATGGACCTGTGGTATAAGCAAGCATTTCTTCAAATCTTAGGAGGGAAACTTCCCCCTTCTATCATAATTTTACTTTGATATTCTCCAGTGTTCTACTTTTGAGTTCTGCATTATCTATTGTCTAACTGCAGCAGAGTTTTTGTACAAACTATAGGCAATTTTCTGTCTACTTTTGTAAATGCTCAAATTTATCCACATTTAGTTCTAGGTACATAGTTTTTATTAACTATATTTCTGTAACTCTAGATTTCACCAATCTCAACTAATATATATATCCCCAATGCTCTTTCAAAGATCCTTGCAACTGGCAGGCTGGTTACCTAGGAATGAATGGTTCTTGTAAATTTTGCTGTGATTTCTTGGCCTGTCTTCATCTGTTCCTTGTTGCAAAGAGCTGTAGTGGTAGAATGAAAAAGGGTTTATTTTTTCCCCATTCCTTGGCATTTTGGTGAGAAAGAAGAAAGCATCTTTAGGACTGACTATAATCTGAATATTACTTTGATTTAAAATGTGCCTGGAATTTTGTTTTTAATTCAGGTCTGGAAAGGCCAACAGATCAGGAGATGATGGCTTATTACTGAGAATTACCAAGAGGAGGGAGAATGTCATGCAGAGCTGATGAAGAAGCAACAATGTTGATCAGGACGCAGAAGGAATGATGGGAGATCATTGGTCAGAATCTTTTTTGTGGTTTCCATGGGCAGGAATATGTGAGGCAGGGTAAGCTGTTTAGCAGGCTTGAAAAGGACTGGATAGTTTGAATAATTTTGGCAGTCTTTGGGCTGTCCGAGTATTACCTAATTTTTCCATTTCTGGCTTTGAGGTAATTTAGGGCAGGGGTAATATTGGCTTGGTATATGGGAGTTAAATAAAGAAGGTGATCAGAGGTAAGGGCCCTGGATGGGTTGTTTTGAAAAATCAAAGATGTAGCCTTGTTAAGTTGTTTGCTGTCTCTAAGAATTGGAGTCTTGTGAGGGTTAGTCTCTCCCCAGTCAGCAAGACCCCAGATGCCAGAAAATATAGAAAATAAGAAAATATAGTAATTATATGCTCCTTCACTACATACAGTAATTGCAAGGTATTCCTGAATCACCAATCTCATCCCTGTCACACATATCACTACCCACTGTAGCAGATTTATTATCTCTTAACTCTTTCATGTCTGTTATTCATTTGTTTCATGCCCATGATTCAGATTTAAGAAATAAAATATTATAATGCAATCAACCTTGCTATATACTTTATATATATTGATAAAAAGTTATTTTAAAAAATTGAATCTTGGGCGCCTGGGTGGCTCAGTGGGTTAAAGCCTCTGCCTTCGGCTCAGGTCAGGATCCCAGGGTTCTGGGATCGAGCCCCGCATTGGGCTCTCTGCTCGGTAGACAGCCTGCTTCCTCCACTCTCTCTCTCTCTGCCTGCTTCTCTGCTTGCTTGTGATCTCTGTCTTTCAAATAAATAAATAAATAAATAAATAAATAAATAAATAAATAAAATAAAAATTGAATCTTAAAAAGAAACAAAAAGCATTTAAATTATTGCTTCTGTCAGTATGTAAAATCATCAGTCATTTTAGTTCTTCGTGCTGTAAGAGCTCTGACCTATGGATCTAAAGAACAAATTCTTCCTTACTGCCCTATGATGAACTCAAATTGGGATGAATTTAGACCACTTAGCATAGAGCCAGGCTCACATTAGATGCTCAGTAAATGTTAGTTCCTTTCCCTCTTTCAGCCCAACTTTTTAACATCAACAACCCAAACAACATAAGTATCTGGCATCCACTTGACAGTTAGTACTCTTTAAAAGATCAGATATTCTGAAAAACATTAACAACAAAAGGTACAGTTTCCTTGAATCTTTTTTCCTTGATTATTTTATATATTAGCCATTGTAAGCTTTTTAAGAAGATAAAAGTTTCTGCTACTCCAATAATAGAGAAATTAAACATTTATATAGTTAAGTTATTTAATACTCTTCAATTTAGATTTGTCTATGTGTTTATTTACTTACATATAAACAACTCTTAATTTCCTTTCATATCAATGACTGACTTAATGAATAGATTATTTATTATCTCCCATGATGCAGCCTCTCAATGTTTTCTTATAAATCACTGAATATTCTAACACTGCATGACTGGGTCTCTTTAGTATCTTAATGTATCTGGAAGTCTGGGAAAAGAAAAAGATATTAAACAATGCCCTCCATTCCTTTTAATAGCATGGCCACAAATTCTCATTTTGCTGTAACGTCAAAATGATGAATAACTGTTGTACTTAGTCATATATTTGCAGTGGCAAATTAGGAGTCTTTGGATGTGATAAACCACATTAAACTTCCTTCAAACAAGCTTCCTTAGTCTTTAATTCTAATTGTAATGGAACAACTAATGTTAGCAATAGGAAGTCACTCAAAATGATGGTATAAGAACGCTACTCTTTTGTTTATGATGGGACCTAAGATTAATGGAGTTCTTTAAATTCCCAAACCTCATAACCAAATACTATTCAAAAGCCAGTTCTCTAAAAGGAATACATAACAAGGAACACATTCTACCTAATACAGGAAGTTATGATTGTCTATATTTTAGTTTAATATTTTAGGAAAATTAGGATAAAATACTAAAATGCTTCATATTTGATATATCATCTGTAATAAATATTCAATTACAAATGAATAGTCTATACCCAATAATTTTTATAAATTATTTTATATGTAGTAATCCAATTACAAAAATCTTTTTACATATTGGTTTTTTGTTTGGTGTCCTTATAGGCTAGACTTTGAAGATATTTAATTTCTAAAAATTGTGAGATGACATATAAAAAAAGTGCTGCCTCTCTTTCCTCTGTCTCTGTCACTCTGTTTCTCTCCTTCTCTGCCTTGACTATACAGTAAGTTAAACTAGAAACTCTAGTTTGATTTTTCCAATGAAAATCAAGTTTGTTTCATTCTTATTTTCATTCCTAATGTTGCTTGGCCAGTGATCTTTCAAATGACAGAAGATGGACTGGCTAAATGAGTTTGGTTGGGAAAATCTACAGGAATTTGAGCTGCAGGAATCTTTATAATCATTTTGTCTAAGCTCTAATTTTAGAGTTGTGAGAGAAAGTGAAATCAAGAGATGTCATTTATTTAAGAGTGTTGAGCTATTTAATGGTGAAACAGTCCTCATGATTTCAAGTCCGGTACTCTATCTGCTAAACCCATCTGTTGATATCATCACTGCTTATTCTAAGTGCTGAAGAAAGAATGTTGCTCTGTGGCAGTGAGTATAACTGCAAGGGTAGGCAAATGAGGAATTAACATTTCCACATCAGACCCCTATTAAAAAAAAAAAAATCTGTGGTTCTATTAGCCTGTAGCTGCTTCAAACTCTATGTTGTTCACTATCTGAAACAAATAAGTTCAATTATTTGATCAACATGGCTAGCCAAATCAGTCCAAAAACATTAAAGTAGAACAAATCCTTAATTTGACTTATTTTAAAACTTAACTGTCTTTGGATTTATTTGAATTCATAAAAAATAGCATAAACTTAGAGATAGTTGGTAGAATCTATGAAATTATTTCTGTAGTTTCCTAAATAAATATTTTATTTTAATTTTAACTTATGAAATTGAAGAGTGACCAGTTGAGATTACTATGTTAATAATTAGAACATTAGAAAAGGACATTTTTGTTTCTGCTAGAGAAAAAAATTCCACACTTTTCCTGTCTCCAAAATTCTAAAAAGATCCTAATTTTTTAATGACAAGGTTAAATTAAAGCAAAACAAAACACTGGAATTCCAAAAAGAGAGATGCTGCTACACTTTTTTAGTATTAGATACAAAAATAGAAAATTTTCAACCATTTAGGTAAAGATCAGTTAGCACCAATGGAATCCTGATCTAGAAACCACATTTTCATTTAATTTCATTGTGGAGAATGCTATATAATTGTTAGCATATGTTACCTTCATACTGTCAATAAATTATGATATCATTTGGCCATCCCTAAAGATTAACTCAATTATTTTCAATGTGATTTGTATCACAAATGTAGTACTCTTGGTCTCAACTCCCAAAGAATCAATAAAAGGAAAAAAATAGTTTCCTCTTTTCAAAACATCTAGTGCTGTTACCATTCAGAAACACATTGTTTTTCTGAATGGTAATAGCACTACTGCCTTGTATTTCTTCCTGCTGTACAATGGAAAAGAGAGACATTTATGATAAACGCAATCAAATGATTTATTCATTGAATTACTCCCCGTCTGTTTATGCTTGCACTTTTTGGAAATGAATAGAATAATTATTCTTTAGGGAATCCTAATTTATTTTCAAAATTTAAAAAATGTATTTTAGAAAATAATTATAACTATCACTTGGGCATATACAAAGTTCAGCCACAGAGAGAATCCTGAAAGCAATCAGCTTTTATTTATAAATGTTAAGGTAAATTTTTATTTACAATACATATTTTATTCTGTAAGCATAAATTAATAAAACAAATAATCCACTTTCCTAAAAAAGAAAAAAAAATCTGAATATATGTTGTGCTTTTTTAAGCCTTTAATATTTACTTATTTCTAGCTATTATTGTGCCAAAAAGAACAACTCTTTCATTATAAATGTTAAATATTAAGGTGTCCTTGAAAGAGTTTAAATCTTCAGGAAATTATTTCTTAAGTGAGCTCTTTCCATGTTAGTAATGTTGGACATGGGGAAAAGAGCAGAAAAGCGATTAGGATTTAGATAAAATTTTTATTATGAACAAAAATCCAAGTATCTCTTGATAGCAAACTTTGTAGTTGCTATGCAGTCAGGCCAAGAAATTCAATATAAAACTTCAGACTCAATAATCCTCGCACAGTTCATGCTAAATTCCCCTAATTGCCAATGAACAGTACACTCCCGCAAAGAAAACCAGAAAGGTCATGCTAAATTACACAGGCTCATGCTGTTCTGCAAATCCATTGTACCTTGCATCTCTGTCTTGTTGTGTCTGCCGTGCAATTTTCTGAACTTTACTCAACTTTACCACCTACTGGTTATTCAATTCTAATCAATAGAAGCAAATATTCACATAGCCTGACCTTCAGTAAACGGTAAGAAGGCTGGAAGGGCAAGAGAATTCAGAGAGGATATAAAATAGTGACCATGTCTTAATAAGTCACAGGAATAATTTAATTTTTTGTCTTGTTTTAACTGGGATGGGGAGTAAGAATGATAAAAAGAAATTGGCTTTTACGTTTGAGTAGTTTATAGTAGAGCCCTGGAAAATGTCCATTAATTCAGTTTTTTTAATTAATTTATTTATTTTCAGAAAAACAGTATTCATTCTTTTTTCACCACACCCAGTGCTCCATGCAATCTGTGCTCTCTATAATACCCACCACCTGGTACCCCAACCTCCCACCCCCCCGCCACTTCAAACCCTGCAGATTGTTTTTCAGAGTCCATAGTCTCTCATGATTCACCTCCCCTTCCAATTTACCCCAACTCTCTTCTCCTCTCTTACACCCCTTGTCCTCCATGCTATTTGTTATGCTCCACAAATAAGTGAAACCATATGATAATTGACTCTCTCTGCTTGACTTATTTCACTCAGCATGATCTCTTCCAGTCCCGTCCATGTTGCTACAAAAGTTGGGTATTCATCCTTTCTGATGGAGGCATAATACTCCATAGTGTATATGGACCACATCTTCCTTATCCATTCGTCCGTTGAAGGGCATCTTGGTTCTTTCCATAGTTTGGCGACCATGGCCATTGCTGCTATAAACATTGGGGTACAGATGGCCCTTCTTTTCATTACATCTGTATCTTTGGGGTAAATACCCAGGAGTGCAATGGCAGGGTCATAGGGAAGTTCTATTTTTAATTTCTTGAGGAATTTCCACACTGTTCTCCAAAGAGGCTGCACCAACTTGCATTCCTACCAACAGTGGAAGAGGGTTCCCCTTTCTCCACATCCTCTCCAACACATGTTGTTTCCTGTTTTGTTAATTTTGGCCATTCTAACTGGTGTAAGGTGATATCTCAATGTGGATTTAATTTGAATCTCCCTGAGGGCTAGTGATGATGAACATTTTTTCATGTGTCTGATAGCCATTTGTATGTCTTCATTGGAGAAGTCTCTGTTCATATCTTCTTCCCATTTTTTGATATGTTTGCCTGTTTCGTGTGTGTTGAGTTGGAGGAGTTCATTATAGATCCTGGATATCAACCTTTTGTCTGTACTGTCATTTGCAAATATCTTCTTCCATTCCGTGGGTTGCCTCTTTGTTTTTTTGACTGTTTCCTTTGCTGTGCAGAAGTTTTTGATTTTGATGAAGTCCCAAAAGTTTATTTTCGCTTTTGTTTCCTTTGCCTTTGGAGACATATCTTGAAAGAAGTTGCTGTGGCTTATATCGAAGAGATTACTGCCTATGTTCTCCCCCAGGAGTCTGATGGATTCCTGTCTCACATTGAGATCTTTGATCCATTTTGAGTTGATCTTTGTGTATGGTGTAAGAGAATGGTCGAGTTTCATTCTTCTACATATAGCTGTCCAGTTTTCCCAGCACCATTTATTGAAGGGACTGTCTTTTTTCCACTGCATATTTTTTCCTGTTTTGTTGAAGATTAATTGACCATAGAGTTGAGGGTCCATATCTGGGCTCTCTACTCTGTTCCACTGGTCTATGTGTCTGTTTTTATGCCAGTACCATGCTGTCTTGGTGATCACAGCTTTGTAATAAAGCTTGAAATCAGGTAACATGATGCCCCCAGCTTTATTTTTGTTTTTCAACATTTCCTTAGCGATTTGGGGTCTCTTCTGATTCCATACAAAATAACTTCTATGCAGTTAGAAGATGTAAACATTTTACAATAGTAACAAGGCTTCTTTACAAAGAAAAAAAGCAGGCAAGGATCACTTTCTGTAATTTGAGGGCTAAGAGAAAACCATAAAGAAAATTGCAGTGGTTCTTCTTTCAATCTTTTAAATCCTTCCCCAGACCAACTCTTTTATCTAGAACACCTAAAAAGAGTGCATTGAGAAGTGTCTAGGTTGGTGTCTCTTGACCTTCACAGTCCTGAAAATGTGCACACAGCTGTCACCCTCACACGAAATGAAGTGTTTGAGAAATAAGACAGAGGGAAAGATAGGAGAATGGAAAGGCAAAAAATGAAGTTTTGTTGGTAAAAGACAAAGTTTGCTCTTCGTTAATTCATTTTTCTTCAGCTCCTCATCTTGTTTCCTTTCTTACACCATAGCACTCTTTAATCTCTCCTCCTCCTATCTCTGTCAAAACTGGTTACCACAGAAGCTTTGGAGTCAGCCTTTTCAACTTTATGAGAAATTGAAGTTAGATTGCTGAGATTTGTTTTGTTAAAGGATTTTTTTTAGGCACCAATAGTCAAGTAGAAGAAGGTTTAGTATTTGGAATTTGTGCAGGAGCATAAAATTATATACTTCAGAAATAAAACTTACTGAACTCTACGTTGATTTACCTTAAACTTTCCTGAAAGCATATAAAAGTAATGTTGTGACCTGTAATATCAATTAAGGATTTTAAAGATTAGTAATAAGTTAAAACAAAATAAAATGAAATAAAATTCCAGGGTGTAAAAACTGCTGTTTGAATATGGTATTTTAGCATCTCTGAAGTCTTATGCTTGTGTATTGAAAAATATTGTTCACATTCTTTTGGTAAGAGAGAGATAAGGAATGAGAATATTGATTTTCCTGATTTTTCTGCACAGTGCCACTGACCCAGAGACTTTCATGTACAATTTTTTTTTTACTCTAATAATTACTTCTTTAAGAAAATATCACAATTATTTTTAAGGATTTTGGAAATTAAAGTTTTAAAAATATTCTTTTTGGTTATCTGAAATTTTAAAGTGAAAGTTTTAAAGACTGTATAAAGTTAGTAGGCTTTTAAAGGCATTGCATTTTTGCCCCTACATCATTGGATCTTCCAGTAGAGAAAAGTATGTATTATGGATTGTTTTTTAAGAACCTATGTGTTATTTGCAAACTTTTCTTATTATTTTATTATTTTTAATTTGTAAAAGAGTAGATTTTTTAAACGTGTAATATGTTGGGAGGAAAACTGTATTCTTTTTTCCCCAAATATTTGTGATTTCATTAGTACTATAGATGTGTGGGTCCTGGAATAGTATTCCACTTGCCCCGCTTATGGAATTTGGTGTTGATTTAAGTAACCCCAGAGAGTGAATTTATACAAAAGAACAAAGGTTCTTTTTTTTTTTTTATTTCCAGTATAACAGTATTCATTATTTTTGCACCACACCCCGTGCTCCATGCAATCCGTGCCCTTTATAATACCCACCATCTGGTACCCCAACCTCCCACCCCCTGTCCCTTCAAAACCCTCAGATTGTTTTTCAGAGTCCATAGTCTAGCAACATGGACGGAACTGGAAGAACAAAGGTTCTTAACCATAGACTAAAAGCAGGCAATGGGTCCTAAAAACTCCAGGTAAACACCAATTTGTTTACAATTACACTCAGCAATTGTAGGGGGAGATGCATGATGTCAGGTGGTTGTCATACCCTGGGAAAGTAAACCACTATCTTGTTTTACATTATGTTTTGCAGTGGGTGATAAAAAGAATTAGTAGTGCTAATTTAACAAGATGTTTTGACTCCATGGTCTCACAGTGAAGTGGTTGATAACCTACTTGTAACTGGCAAGAATATGCAACTGGCTTAAATATGTTTATTATAAAGTGATAGGCACTTCAAATTCTCATAAGCTTTCACCCTTTTCCCATAGAATGGATTTGTCATATTTATTCTCATTGACTGTGAAGTCTGATTAACATCCAGACTTTTTCAAAACTTTGGCAAGATAGTCTCTTGAAAATAAATCCTTCATTAACTTTAAGGATGACAGCTGTGTTCATAATTCTTTAAGCATATCAGAAATGTTTTTGCAAAGCAATAAAAGGTCAAAGACCGAAAACTCACTTTTAATAGACCATTTCTTTAACCACGACCGTTTCTTTAACCATGTTTTTCTCAAAAGTTTATATTAAAATGCAGTTTACCTATTCCTTCTACTTCAGGTATTAATTATTTTGACAAGCAATGGGGAAGTCTCAGGAATATGTGAACTGATGAAAACAAAAGCAATGATGTTTCCAAGGATGCACCTGACAGCTCTTAGGGGATCTAGAGAAATGAGAGCAAAATTACAATGATTTCAAGTGTTTTAGTTATACACTAAGGCAATTTAAAATTGTAAAAATTCATCAGATTTATACTGAACTTAGATCTTTTATGAATGCATAGTAACTTTCTTTTGTAATTTTAATGCTATAAATTTCTATTATAGTGATTTGACTTTCTATTATGAAAAAGTGTACTTAGTATGGATTTATACATTGAAATGTAGTTTTATATGTAGTAATAACTGTCTTGATCTATAATATACTTGTCTCGATTACTAAATCTTAAATTTGTAGAGTTCTGTTAACAGTTTTCTTTGTAACTAGGTTACATTTTATAATAGATCTTTATTATTTGGTATATTTTTCTATCTTGGATTTTTGTACTTTCTTTTTTTTTTAAATTTAGTATTATTTTTTTAGTATTCCAAGATTCACTGTTTACACACCATACCCAATGTTCCATGCAATACGTGCCCTCCTTAATACCCACCACCACGCCCTCCCAACCCCCCACTCCCCTACCCCCCTCTTCTCCAAAACCATGTTTGTTTCTGAGAGTCCACAGTCTCTCATGGTTCATCTCCCCTTCCAATTTCCCTTAACTCCTCCTCTCTGACTCCCAATGTCCTCCGTGTTATTTCTTATGCTCCACAAGTAAGTGAAACCATATGATAATTGACCCTCTCTGCTTGACTTATTTCACTCAGCCTAATTTCCTCCAGTCCTGTCCATGTTGATACAAAAGTGTGGTATTCATCCTTTCTGATAGAGGCATAATACTCCATTGTATATATGGACCATATCTTTTTTATCCTTTCATCTGTTGAAGGGCATCTTGGCTCTTTCCACAGTTTGGGGACTGTGACCATTGCTGCTATGAACATTGGGCTACATATGGTTCTTCTGTTCACTACATCTGTATTTTGGGGGTAAATACCCAGTAGTGCAATTGCAGGGTCGTAGGGTAGCTCTATTTTTAATTTCTTAAGGAATCTCATCTTCACACTGTTTCCCGAAGTGGCTGCACTAACTTGCATTCCCACCAAGAGTGGAAGAGTCCCCCTTTCCCCATATCCTCTCCAACACTTGTTGTTTACTGTCTTGTTAATTTTGGCCATTCTAACTGGTTTAAGGTGGTATCTCAATGTGGTTTTCATTTGACTCTCCCTGATGGCTAATGATGATGAGCGTTTTTTCATGTGTCTGTTAGCCATTTGTATGTCTTCTTTGAAGAAGTGTCTGTTCATGTCTTCTGCATTTTTTGACATGATTATCTGTGCTTCAAAGGCAAAGGAAACAAAAGAGAAAATGAACTTTTGGGACTTCATCAAGATCAAAAGCTTCTGCCCAGCAAAGGACACAGTCAACAAAACAAAGAGGCAACCCATGGAATGGGAGAAGATACTCACAAATGACACTACAGACTAAGGGCTGATATCCAAGATCTATAAAGAACTCTTCAAACTCAACACACACAAATTAGATAATTACCTCAAAAAATGAGCAGAAGACATGTACTTTCTTTTAATACCAAAGTACATGTATAGGGGAAACTATAGTTTCCCTATAGAAAGCTAGAAAGGTAGATGCACAAAGCTAAATTATTTGATTAATCAAAATAAATAATCAAAATAATAAAAGCTAAATATTTTGATTACTCAAAATAAATAAATTATTTAATTAATCAAAATAAATAAATCGACAATATTAAGAAGCTTGAAAAGGTCATGGGCATTTCTGTGATCCTTTCATTTTCAAATTAGAGTGGGATTTTTCCATTATCCCGAGATTGAAGCAGTTTTATAAATTTCACTATTATTATCATTATTATGGTTGTTGTGACTTCTGACTTGAGATATTAAAAACATTCTGTTTTAATGCTACCAAACCATCTATATATTCTAGATGGATAGAGCACATTCTATACTGAGGCTTTAGAAAAGGAAAAAAAAAGGCAAATTTATTAGCATACCAGACAAACAGTGAAGTGTCATTAACAATCTGCACATCCTGTTTTCCATGGCAGGGATTCTCAGATAACAGGAACTCTTGCCCTAGAGATGAACTGCAAAAGAGATTGGCTCTAGAGGAAAAGGTTTGAGCCTACAGAGATACCCACAGAAGACAGGTGGTATTAACCAGTAGCAACAATTCTGCTTCTTATCAGAATCCCTCTATAGTATTCTTTCATTCCTGTCAGGGCAAGATCAGCTTCCCACTGCTCCATCTCCCCAAGTGTGCTATATCAAAAGCTAAGGCTTACTTCTCATTTTCTCTGAAGATCTTTTAAAGAAGTGTGGGTCTATTTATGAATCAAATCACTTTATTACTTAGGGATACAAAATTAATTAGCTAATCAGTTAATTAATTAATTAAAAATTTAAATTCCAGTGTAGTTAACATACAGTGTTATATTAGTTTTAGGCATACAAGATAGTGATTCAACAATTCAGTACATCACCCAGTGCTCATCTAAAATGCCCTCCTTTTTTTTTTAAATTTATTTTTTATTTTCAGCATAACAGTATTCATTATTTTTGCACTACACCCAGTGCTCCATGCAATCTGTGCCCTCTATAATACCCACCACCTGGTATCCCAACCTCCCACCCCCCACCCCTTCAAAACCCTCAGATTGTTTTTCAGAGTTCATAGTCTCTCATGGTTCACCTCCCCTTCCAATTTCCCCCAACTCCCTTCTCTCTAACTCCCCATGTCCTCCATGCTATTTGTTATGCTCCACAAATAAGTGAAACCATATGATAATTGACTCTCTCTGCTTGACTTATTTCACTCAGCATAATCCCCAGCACCTATTTAACCTATTCCCCCACTACCCTCACCTCTGGTAACTATCACTTTGTTCTCTGTAGTTAAGGGTCTGTTTCTTGGTTTATCTCTCTCTCTCTCTCTCTTTTTTTCCTTTGCTTATTTTGTTTCTTAAATTTCACATGTGAGTGAAATCATATGGTATTTGTCTTTTTCTGGCTGACTTATTTCATTTACCATTATACTCTGTAGCTCTATCCATGTTGTTGAAAATTTCATCCTTTATTATGGCTGAATAATATTACACTCTAAATATATGCCACCTCTTCTTTATCCATTTTTCTGTTGATGGTATTTAAACTGCTTCCATAACTTGGCTACTGTAGATAATGGTATACATGCATCCCTTTGAATTACATAGGGGTGCATGTATCTCTTTGAATTGTTTTTGTATTTTTGTGTAAATACCTGGTAGTGTGATTACTGGATCATAGTGTAATTCTATTTTTAACTTTGTGAAAAACATCTATACTATTTTCTGCAGTGGCTGCACAAATTTGCATCCCCACCAGCAGTGCATGAGGGTTTTTTTTCCTCCATATCCTCTCCAGCTCTTCTTCCTTGTGTTGTTGATTTTAGCCATTCTGACAGGTAGTGAGGTGACATCTCACTGTAGTTTTGATTTGCATTTCTCTGGTAAGAGATGTTGAGCATCTTTTCATGTGTCTGTTGGCCATATGTGTATTTTCTTTGTAGAAATGTCTGTTCATATCTTCTGTCCATTTTCAGATTGGATTATTTGCTTTGGGGTGTTGAGTTGTATAAGATGGTACTAACCCTTTATCAGATAAGTCATTTGCAAATATCTTCTCCCATTCTGTAGTTTGCCTTTTAGTTTTATTGATGTTAAGGATATTACTATCTGTACTCTTTTCTTGGATTTTTAGATTTCAGGTCTTTAATACATGTTGAATTTATTTTTGTACATAGTCTAAGAAAGTGATCCAGTTTCATTCTTTTGTATGTTGCTGACCAGAGTTTCCAACGTTTGTTAAAGAGAACATCTTCTTTCCATTCCATCTTCCTGCTTTGTTGAAGATTAATTGGCCACATAATTGTGGGTTTATTTCTGGGTTTTCTATGTTGTTCTATTAAGCTGTGTGTCTATTAGGGATATAAAATTTAGGGGCACTTGGGTGGCTCAGTTGTTAAACGGCTGCTTTTGGCTCAGGTCATGATCCCAGGGTCCTGGGATTGAGCCCCCCACCCTCAAGTCTTGTTCCTTGCTCAGCGGGAAGCCTGCTTCTCCCTCTTGAACTCCCCCATGCTTGTGTTCCCTCTCTTGCTATCTCTCTCTCTGTCAAGTAAATAAATAAAATACTTTAAAAAACAGATACAAAATTTAAATAATATTGGGAACCTTAGCATTTTAAAATTCCTATCACATGTGCCAGAAAAAGATTATCTTTAATTTTCCAAGAGAAGTAAATTTCAAATCAAAATCTATTCAGCGTGACTTTCAGTTTTCCTTTTCTCAAAATGAGATAAAATTCCTTTTTAATCATTAAGCACTTACTAGATATGACTTTTTCTCTGTGCAAATAACCCCAACTGGAAAAACAAAAACACTCCATTTGTAACTTTTAGACAAGAAAACTAATACACAATTCATTTATAGATAGGAGTTAAAGATTCTTCAAACTTGCTGTCATCATCTTTATTAGAAAGAATGAAATGTGATTAACAATAACAGAAAATCATTCATGTCTTCCAGAAAATTGATCATGAAAAATTTGTTCATATACAGACAATTATCTTCTACATAAAAATATTCATATATATCTCCACTGGAAGAAGGAAGAACAAATCTTCCTGGATATCTTGTTTACCAGTGAGAAAACTCCAATAGCTCTCCTATGCTTTCTTTTAAAGAAAGAGAAGAGAGAGGGTAAATTTGGGGTAGCCAAACAATGATATCTTCTGTTATATGTAAGGTCAAGTGAAGCAATAATCAAGAATCAGACTCAAATTATGTGTTGGGGTTAAGGAATTTATAGATGAACAATGAGGAAGTGTAGTCAAGAAGACAGTAGGTGTTCATAAAACGGCTAAGCTAAGATTGTCCAGGGAAAATAAAGATAATCATTCAGAGGCTAGGAAAAGAAGTAGTGGTGTTTTCAGAAACAGAACACCAAAATTTAGTATCTACCAATGCCCAAGGATGAGTTCTACCCATCCACCGACCCAGCCCTGACAAAAAGTGAAAACTTTTTTTTTGAAAACCTTTGTCTTCTTTTCCGGTTCATAATAGTTCATAAAATAATAGTTTGAATTATCACAAATATGGTTTAGTTTTACCCATTTTGCTTTCCTAGTTGACCTTTCATTCTTTCATTGTAGGGACTCTTTGTCAGAGGAGAACTCTAATCTGTATTATTTTACTTATGGTCATTAATTTACGCATTCCACAAACGTTTATTAAGGGTACATTTTGTGCCATGGTTCATGGTGCTAGGTCCTGAGATTCCAAAGGTGTTTGGTGTTAGAAGAGGCAAATAAGGGTGCCTGGGTGGCTCAGTGGGTTGGGCCTCTGCCTTTGGTTTGGGTCATGATCTCTGGGTCCTGGGATTGTGCCCCATGTTGGGCTCATGCTCAGTAAGGGATGTGCTTCCCCCTCTCTCTCTGCCTGCCTCTCTGCCACTTGTGATCTCTCTCTCTCTGTTAGATAAATAGATAAAATCTTAAAAAAAAAAGAAGAGGCAAATAAGTAAATTTATAATTGTGGTAGAAAATAATATGTTTTATATTTGTAGAACTTCATGGTGTCAGAGCATTTTCTGGAGAGGTCAAGAGTGGCTTCATAGAAAAGGTGTCTAATTTGAATTCTGGTAATTAAGTTTGACTGGTGGAGAAGTTGGGTAGGCTATTTCTGGCAGAGGGAAAGACTTATAAATATATAGAAATCTAAAGTAACATGTCTTATTCAGAGAACTTTATGATGTGATGGCATCATAGGTATAAGATAAATAGATATCTGGAGAGGCAAATTTTGATCAAAACAGGACACATATGATGCTACAAAGTGTAGCAAATGAAAAGCCATCTTTAGGTTTCACATATGGGTTGTATTGAAATTGTGGAAAAATCACTTTAGTGGCAGTATGAAAAGTGATAAAAAAGAGATAAAAAGAAATGAAAGAGAGAAGACCAGTTAGGAGGCAAATACTGTAATACCAAAGAAAGATGAAGAGAGTTTAAATTTGAAGTAGCAATAAGACAGGATAAGGGAAAATGTTAGCTAGATAAGACTTGCGGACTAATTGTATTTGGAGAATAAAGGAAAGAGAAAGTCAGAATGAGTTCCATGTGCCTTCTTTGGGAAATTGTGAGGTAGGTGCCATTATCCAGCTAGAACAGAGTGTGGATACATTTTAGAAGGAGAGTGGCGAGTTCAATTTGCACATACTGAGTCTGAGATACCTGTGAAACATCTAGGTGGTTATACCCATTACACAGGTGGTTATGTGAACCTTGTGCTTTGGAGAACAGTAAAGGCTAGTTACAGATTTCATAGTTATCAACATAGAGAAGTTAGCAAATACTTGCATTTATACCCTTCAAGGGGATATAGTGAGGTGAAAACAAGAATAAGATTTGTGAGGATAAGGATTATATTTGCCTTCCTCATTGTTGTATTTGTAGCTCAGCACCAGATACATGGTAACCTTTCAGTATATGCTTGTTTAAGGAACAAATAGTGAAGAGAATCCAGAAAAGGAAGTAATGGGGAAGATTAAGAGACAACGAAGGTTAATTAGGAGGAAAAGCTTGGTGTCATGTACACTCAAGAAGGAGATTCAATAAAGGATTTGTCAACAGTGTTTAATTCTGCAAAGAGGTTACACAAAATAGAAATTGTAAAATTAGAATGTGTGCTTCTTTCCTTTTATACAGAAACCCAAATACACGTATTTTATTTTTATTTACATTCAATAAAATCTTAGTAGTGGAATGTATGTCAGACCAGGTTTTTGGTAGATGAATTTCTTTTTATTCAACTTCAGATTTCCTTTATAATTGTCTGAAGTACATTTTTATCAGAACCAACAAATGTGTATTAAATGAGACTGTCAGGAAGCAAAATGATGTTTTGTCAAATGTAGGTTAAATTATATAATCAATGATATATAGACACAAATATTTGGAGGCCTTAAGAGTGAAAACAAGTATTTTATTTTATTTTTTTAGCATGTTATATTCTTGTGAATTCTCATATTAACACAGAAAAGCAGCTAAGTACTCCTAAGGTATAGAAGAAAACTGAAAAAAAAAAAAAAAAAAAAGCTTTGTAAATGTTAACTCAGTGTAAACTCACCTAAGGTGTTTTAAAGTTAAATAAGGAAATTAATTCTGCAGAATAGGTTTCATTCAAGGCACCTGGGTGACTGAGTTGGTTAGGTGTCTGACTCTTGATCTCAGCTCAGTCTTGATCTTAAGGTCAAGTCCCACATTGGGCTCCACAGGGTACAGCCTACTTAAAAAAAAAAAAATAGTTGTTCATTCATTCATTCAACAAATATTGACTGAGTACCTACTATGTGCCAAACACTGTTCTGGGTCATAGGGCTATAGAAGTGAATGAAGCAAACCTAATTCATATCCTCTAAGACCACACAGTTATAGGTGATATGAAAAGTATATGATTAAGAAAAGTTAGGTAGTATAGAGTATATAACAAGATTTAGTATGTGCCTTTATAGTATCAAAATATAGTATCAAAAGTCTTACAGGAATGTTATTTTTTAACTACCTTGAGGAAGTGCAGTTTATTTTGAGAATTCAAAAGTGAGTAGTTAGTTTGACATATTGAGAGTGGAGAGGTTTGAAGAGATCATCCTGAATGGAAAGGATAGCATATGCTCCCTTGGGTAGAAAGAAGCCAGCATATTGGGAGAACTGGAAGCAGAAGGCTTTATCTGGAGCACCAGAAGAGGAAAGAAGTGTGCCCCTTGGAGAGACTGGAGAGAAGGGACATAGAGCCTCAGAACTATGTTAAGAGCATGATTTTCATCCTTACATGAAAACTGGTAAATGATTGTAAATGAGTGACATGAACAGATGGGAATTCTTTGAAAACTCTTTGTTCAGAGTATTAGAAAAACACTAGGAAATGAAACAATATGCAAAGAAAGCAACTATCATTTTTAGGGTATTATCTTCTATGACTAGGAATTTATTCATATAAAAATTAGAAATGAGGACACCAGGTGGCTCAGTTGGTTAAGCCTCTAACTCCTGGTTTTGGCTTAGGTCATGATCTTAGGATTCCGGAATCAAGCCTGGCATAGGTGTAGGGTTCCTCACTCAGCAGAGAGTCTGCTTCTATGCCTCACTCTCCCTCTGCACCCCTGCCACTCTCTCTAAAAATAAATAAATATTCCTTTTTTTTTAAAGAAAAAATTAGAAATGATAACATTCTTTTAGGATTCTTGGGAGGATTAAATATGTGAAGTGCTTCACATGGTTTCCAATACATTATAGGAAATGTTATTTTCCTTCTTAGTCTCTAGATAAAGTAAAATCAAGTTAAATTGACTGTTTACCACTTTGTTTAAAAGTAATTTAATGCTAAGTGACTGACATTGTTAGGGGAAAAAGTAGAAGGTTTTCAAGAATATGACTTTCCATTCCGGGAATATCCTTCATCTATGTATTAAGGAAGGAAGCCTGATATTGTCAGAATGACATCCTTGATGGGCATTGGCCTTTAGAGGTACCAAGATCAGAAAGGCCTAAATAAAAAAAAAAAAAAAAAAAAAAACCACCACCACCACCAACAAAAAAAACCAAAAAACCCCAAAGGCCTACACCTGGGAGACCACCATAATACAGGATTGCCTTGGGATATTTGCATTCAGTTTGAGGTTAATTATAATTACCTCTAAGTCCCTCAGGAAGTCACATCATATTAAAATCTTCTAAGCACCCTGAATATCCTGCTTCACTAGGGAAAACAACTTGAAGCCACACCAGGCCTCATAATGGAAATTTTCATCATATTTATGTCCTGAAAGCCTTGGTTTCCTAAAAATGGTGTTGATAAAGCAGTTTGTAGCAATTTATAGATTTGAAATTTTGAGTGAATTTTAAAAGAAAATTCTCCAGTACAGGTGCACAACACATCTTGAATTTTAGGGTTTCTCTTTCAGATTGAAAATGTACTTAAAAGGGGAATATTATTTAATATACTTGGCAGTAATAGTGCTTGGGAGTGACTGAGAGCCTTCTAAGACTCTCTTAGCTTTCAAATGAGTGTGGGAGCTATGGCACACAGTATCCACTGGCTTCTGAGGAAGTCTTTTGGCAGAATGTCTAAATACCAAACTCCAATAGATGTGCTTTTCTAGAAAAATAAAATAACAAGAAGCAGAGGCCATGACTGTTAATTATTACATTATTTCAAAGCACAGAATTGTTTTTTAAGCAGGCAGTGGTAGGAAAATATTCCAGCCTGGATCACCATTTATTTTGAAAATTAATCAAAACATGATCATTAGAGCTCATATGTAGATGGTAAGCATTTCGGGAAAAGTGCCCTTTCCATAATTCTTCAGGCTTGTGATGATGTGAGCTGTTGATATTTTTGTTTCACTTATTAAATTGTTCTAATATAGACAAATAATGCAGCCCTTAGTACTGACCTCAAAATTTGAGTTAGTTGAAATTGAACTGAGTGGAAATTGCAAAGTTTTCACATACTATGAGGTTTTATACTTCACTCAAAATCTTGAAATTGGTTAAAAGAAACAGAGACTAGTAAAGAAAAAGTACCATGTTCCTTAGAAAGATAACTAAGAAAGGTAATCAACTAAAGGGACATATATTTTTTGAGCATGATAAATAGAACTGTTTAGATCAAGAAGATTTGTAGTTTAGCTCTTGAAACTAGGGTCCATTAAAAAGAGAAGACAGAGTTTATTTTATAGATACTACCTGTCAATTGCATTAACACTTTACATTGTTGGAATAATGGAGCACACAAGCAACCATGCTAGAAGATAGAAAGTGAAAATACATTGATTCCTGATTCATTGGCTGCCTAGAATCATAAAAATTCAGACATCATTTGACAACAACAACTAGTCTTTTCAAATGTTTTGGAGACTTAGAGAAATATCAAAGGAATTATCATTAGTAGTAGTAGTGGTATCATTTTTCATCCTGGCTGCTCAATATGCATATATGTATAGCAACGGAATGCTTACACTGGCACAAGAAAACATACGGCAGTATTTACAGGCAAGATGAATAACCAAGCCTATATCTGATTCTTAAGATGTATTCAGGTTTTTCTACTGACAAAAAATATAATTTGAAGTTAATCAATTTTGGTACTGTTGACATTAATTTAGAAAAGGTATAACAAATAATAAAAACACAAAATAGTAGTGGTTATGTGGGGTTTTTTTTTTTTTTTGTGTGTGTGTGTGTGTGTGTGTGTGTGTGTGTGATATATGCTGAGTTTAAAGAAATGAGTATGACTTCTGCCCTGGAGGACCTTACAGTTTAAGTGGAGGAGGAAGAAAAGAAGTAATGACAATGGCATATGAGGAAGGTATATAAACAGTAAAGTGTTTATTCCTTGTGAAATATTTGGAAAGTAATATTTAGTCTGTATCTAAAAGCCCTGTGAAAGTTACTTGAGAAGAGTAAAAGGTGGTAGTGCATCCCAGACAGAGGGAATGGCATGGTCAAGGACTCAGAGGCATACAATTGAATGGGCCTATGCCTACCTCTCAACTACATGCTTTTCTTCCTATCATCCTTATGTAAACTAGTCTTATCACCCAAGTTTTTTAAACCTAGAGACCTAGGTTTAAAAAACCTAGAGGGCTGCTACTCCTACAAATCCTTCTTTACTCCTTTATTTTTTACTCACATATGTACCTCTGAATCTTTCCTAGTTTTTCTCCTGCTTTTCCAAAAAGAATTTTCTGCCCCATCTTAATTGGTATCATTAAAATAAAATTTGATTCCAGAGCTATTAGAATAGCTTCTAAAAGGGTATTTTACTAGAAACTAGTTTTACTCTAGTACATCCTTTGCCTTCCAGTCACTCCATACACTCTCTTATCTGGTTCTGAACAATTGCCATCTTTCATGCTTTGCTTGCACGCCTGCTCTTTCTTTTCACTGAAATGCCCTTTCCATCCTCCTGCACATGACCTGACTCAGTTTTCAAGGCTTAAACGAACAGTCACCTATTGAGAGGAATCTTACCCACTCTTCCTTCCAGCTTATCAGTTCTTTCTCTGTGTTCCCATATGGCTCAGCACTTAAACTAATTTAGTCACATCTTACTTTAATTACTTGGTTACCTGATTTATTCCCTTTACATATTAAACACTCTTCTGAAAAAGAATCATGATTGTATTTTACATTTACTATAGATTTTAGCATAATACCACATCTGCCACATGTAAGAATAAAACAAGTGCTTTATGAGTAATTGAGTATCTAAATGCTCATGAATCAATATACTGTTAACATTCAAAATGATTAATAGTGATTCATTAAGTTTACAATCTGATATAAAATATCAATAAAATGTTACTGATTATATATAAATCTGATGTTAAAATAAAATTATAAATAATAGGGGCAAAAATTTTTTTTTTATTGGAAGGTGCTATCAAAGGCAGAAAGGTTTTGAATGGACATTACCTGCTTTGTTCTAAATGAACTAAAATATCTGTAAGACAATCATAATTGAAGACCTTGTCTTAACCAGAATACTCAACAAATACAGGCATAAAATATGGCATAAAATAGGCAACAAATATGGTATAAAATGCAAGGATATATGTTTTCCAGGCTCTAGTATGTAATCCAGAAACTGAGAATATTGACTGTTGAGATAAGGTGTCAAAATGTCTATTAAAGTGGTGAATTCTCAGGGTTTGCAGTTGAATGTTGAGGATCATAAAATCAACAACTCACATGGACCGTATAGGATCTGAGACCTCCCATGACAAAACGGCACATCCATGCATTGTTTCTTTTGCTGACCTTAGCGGAAAAGCTTTCAGTTTTTCTCCATTGAGAATGATATTTGTGGTGGGTTTCTCATAGATGGCTTTGATAATATTGAGGCATGTGCCCTCTATCCCTACATTTTGAAGAGTTTTGATCAGGAAGGGATGCTGTACTTTGTCAAATGCTTTTTCAGCATCTATTGAGAGTATCATATGGTTCTTGTTCTTTCTTTTATTGATGTGTTGTATCACATTGACTGATTTGTGGATGTTGAACCAACCTTGCAGCCCTGGAATAAATCCCACTTGGTCGTGGTGAATAATCCTTTTAATGTACTGTTGAATCCTATTGGCTAGTATTTTGTTGAGTATTTTCGCATCTGTGTTCATCAAGGATATTGGTCTGTAGTTCTCTTTTTTGATGGGATCCTTGTCTGGCTTTGGGATCAAGGTGATGCTGGCCTCATAAAATGAGTTTGGAAGTTTTCCTTCCATTTCTATTTTTTGGAGCAGTTTCAGGAGAATAGGAATTAGTTCTTTTTTAAACGTTTGGTAGAATTCCCCTGGGAAGCCGTCTGGCCCTGGGCTTTTGTTTGTTTGGAGATTTTTGATGACTGTTTCAATCTCCTTACTGGTTATGGGTCTGTTCAGGTTTTCTATTTCTTCCTGGTTCAGTTTTGGTAGTTTATATGTTTCTAGGAATGCATCCATTTCTTCCAGATTGTCAAATTTGCTGAGACCACACAACAGAGCTGATTTTATATCAGACTCATGAGAGTCAGAGATTTTACCTTGTATCAGCTTTACTAACAACTGCAAGGATATAAGTAATCTCAATGAACAGTGAAGTATGGAGAAGTAGGTGATTTGCTGTATCTTTCACTTTTTAGCTATGACACAGCAAATGTCATTCCCTAGGTCCTTTTTTGTTACATGCTCTGACCAAGATTTAATATGTGACCTCCCAGAGTAATGTATGTGGCAAAATCACATACACAAAAGGGACTGTTTCGGTCATGAATACATCTCCATTTTATAAATAATTATAATTACATAGCTTACATGTTATTTCTCTTGATTCACAGATTCCAGGGTTTTGTTGTTGTTATTTGTTTATTTGTATTTTTCCATAGCCAATCCTAGAATGAGCAGATACATTTTTCTAGAATCATTCTATCCTTTGTCTTTCTGGGAAATACAACTGTGCCTGAAAGCTTCTCATTAGCATGCTTAGAAAGGAATCTGACAAGATTACCTCCCTTCTTTTCTGGTCATGCTTCCTTACTCCCATGGAAGGAAAGAATGGAGTGCAAGCTGATGAATCCTTTCATTCCCACCTGATGTTGTGTGCTTTGCTTTTCTTCTGCTTGTCAGTGGATATGTGTATTTATGGAGCAATGCTGAGACTGGGGGAAGATGTAGCTGGTTCAAGAAAACTTGGTTCCTTATTGTAATTTGGAAATACATAAAATCTTTTAGAAGCTTCTCACTTTTGGGGTCAGATTTGACAATACAAACTCTGAAATCTCTTACATTTATGCTGGCCAATTGTTTTGGTCTTAATTTATTTTATCCAGAAAATAATATCAGTGAAATGGGGGAAGCATACATAATAGAAACCACCTGCTTTTTAACATTAATTTGATCTTGGGGAAAAGAAAGTAAAGTTCGACACCATATAGATCCATACACTGTTTACATGAAACCTGAACAAACTAGAGGGAAACTGTGAGGGTTTAAAGAATTAAAAGTAATCGTTGGTTATCACAAGAAACATGTGAGTAGGTGATTTGCTGTATCTTTCACTTTTTAGCTATGTTGAATTGGGTAATTTAAAGTGGGAAAGTTTTATGTAACAAAAGGGAAAATAATATAAAAGTTCTTCCTATATCTCCTTCAAAAAGGAAAATGGAAAAGGAAAAGGAACAACAAATATCACACTTGTCAGTTGTTCCTGAGTAGAAATACCATCTGTTGGTCTTCATTTACGAATAGTGATAATACAGAATCTACATTTAAAATAAGAGACTCTTTCAAAGTCCAACATGAGTATTTTAGTTTCTGATTTACATAGGTTATTTTTCATTTTAAGTATTTTCAATGTTAAAATCATATCAAGAATTTTTTTTAAGAGGGGCCCATGGGTGGCTCAGTCTGTTAAGTGTCTGCCTTCGGCTCCGGTCATGATCCTGGGATCCTGGGATCAAGTCCTGCACTGGTCTCCTTGCTCAGCGGAGAGCCTGCTTCTCCCTCTGCCTGCTGCTCCTCCGGCTTGTGCTCTCTCTTTCTCTCTGACAAATAAATAAACAAATAATATTTTTTTAAAAAAGAATATTTTTAAACATAAAAATTTATCTGTGTAGAAACTATATTATAAAATGGAAATGGATACAGTTTTATTTCTGAAAGTTGGTGAATAGTTCTAGTTATCAGTGAAAATAAGTATGATGCTTAATGTTTCCTGAGATAAGTTAATGGACAAAGACACAAGAATAAAGCATAATAAGAAAATACTCTGTCTCCTCTTCACTTTCTTAAATCCACTTGCAAATCCATCATTCAACTTTGAAAGGCAATAATGCAATGTAAAACCAGTGGATCAACTTTGCCCAAAGGACCTTAAGCAGCTCTCAGCTTCCCTGGACCAGCCTTCTCAATAAAGCAGAGCAGCTGCATGACATAGCCCCAGCTAACCTCACAATCTTTCTACATCTGAGAAGACTAAGACAAATCAGATGAGAAATTGAGATGCTGACCCCAAACTCCGGATGACAATGCCTGCTTTCAAATTCACAGTCTTTCTTTAATACAATTCACCCTTGCTCTCCTAATTTTAATGAAATCTTGAAAGAAATATATATTCTCCCTGAAAATAAGATTTCTGGTTACATCTGACATTTTATACCATCAAGGTTTCTGAAAATTACTAAATATATTACTCATCATTTGCTTTATGATCTTTTAGGAGAGATGAGACAAATCTTAAGGCAGTCCTATAGGATTTCTTTTAAACCATAACCAATCATAGATTTTTCTTTTTCTTCTTTTAAATAAAACTGTAGTAGCCTCTCTTGAATTGAACACCTAATTTAACGTGGATTCACTAGATAACAATGACTTTTTAACAAGGCATGGTATCCTGAAATTTTACTGACATTCAATTTTCAACGAGCTTCTTTGATTTGTACAGAGGCTTTTAAGGAACTTGTATTACTAGGCTATCATATGACTCACCTTTTATTTTTAATATATCGTTATTTTTTAACCAAATAATAAGCAAATAGATGGAACAAAAGTAGTTCACTGGTTTGAGAAACAACCTAGCGTGTGATACTATATTATGTTTCATGACTCTGTAATTGGCTTACACTGTGATGCTTCTAAGAAGAAGGACTCACACCTATTTCCTTTGAAAGAAAATTAAAAAGCTGGAGGAACAAACGGAAAAACAGGCTTGTGTGAGATTTCATTATCTCCTAGTTCTGTGAAGAAAAAAAAAAGCCATATTGTGTTAAGGGACAATTTCTAGGTGGGGGACATCAAATCTCACAGAAGATGAATCTTCCAAAGAAAGGTGGGTTCATGTCTATAGAGAGATACTCCTTTTTCTTGGGAAAAGAAATTTTCCTCGGGAAAATCATTTCCAAAAAAAAAAAAAACCAGGGAGATACAACAAAAATTAATTCTCCCTTGGGGAGGAATGTGATAGTGACAAGTAGAGTCTAAGCACTTAGAAACATGGAGAAAGTTATAGAGAAGTCTTCAGACAGTTCTGAATTTAGAGCATGAGAGTTAACTAAGGTCAGGGGAACATATTGTCAACAAAATTGCAACTGAAGTGGGAGGACATCCTGGACACTAGCGATTGCCAAAGAACCATCCAGGAAATTTATAGGAGGAGAAACACAAGGGTGCATTAAGAGCCAGCTTTTAGTGTCAGTGTTTCACTTTAATGTTTTGAACAATGTGGAATACATACTAACCATTTTTTCAAGAGCCTGGTATTATTTTAAAAGTTTAGTTAAAAAAATATATAAGCATTTAGAAAATGCAGAATCAGGGGGCACCTGGGTGGCTCAGTGGGTTAAACCTCTGCCTTCGGCTCAGGTCATGATGTCAGTGTCCTGGAATCGAGCCCCTCATTGGGATCTCTGCTCAGTGTGGAGACTGCTTTCCCCTCTCTCTCTGCCTGCCTCTTTGCCTACTTGTAATCTCTCTCTCTGTCAAATAAATAATTAAAGTCTTTAAAAAAAAAAAAGAAAATGCAGAATTGATAAGTTAAGAATCTATACTCCCAGAAACAATGACTGTTACTATTTTGTTTTATTTCCTTTCATCTTTTTCTATATTTTTTATCTTAAAGAGTTGTGATTATATATATCCATATATGTGCACAGATATACATATATGTGTGATTTTCTACTTGCCTTTCTCACTTAATAATTATACACAAACTTATCTTCATGTTAATATAATAAAAGAGCCTTAATTCTTTTCCAGTTAGGAGAAAACAATCTGACAAGAATCTTATCCTGGGACTATAAATACATTTTAAAGAAAAACCCCACAAATTTATGAAGTTCTAATGGCGTAGAATTGGTTTTGAGTTATGGGGTTTTCTTGGTATTCCTCCATGCATTCAGTTTAGAAAATTTCTTCATCCACTTGCATTCACATTCCACAACACACTGTAGGTATTATTAATGCATCATAGTAATGACAGAAAATTTTTACTTGACTGGAAATTGAGCACTGAGTTGACTTTCATCCTATTCCTAGTAATTCTTGAATCCAAGGATCTGGTGCTCCTTAAATGCAAGCTATATACATTTAGGGAGGTTTAACTATATGATAAAATAAGTGATAGATTCTTTTTTTCCTAGTTTTGGTGTTCTGATTTCCACATAAAGATTAACATAGTTTTCTACTTCTGTCATCTGGTAACCCTCCAACTATAGTTGTGAAGAAGAAATCTTAATTTGACTGCTGATAGAGCACTATGTTGCAAAGAGGTTTCTAATCCAGACTACTGCCTACACTGCTGAGCTAGAGATTTATGAGCAAGGTCAGGCTTGGTAGTCCAAGTATGCCAGTGTAATTAAAAGGCCACTGGATTTGTCATCTAAGTGTAAAATACCCTTTGGCACAGAGTGAAGCCCTCATTTTCTAAGTAAATTAACTGTAATAACTATCAAACTACAGCTGGTAAGCAAGCCAGCCATCTGTGAAAAGGAAATCCATTGAGAACAAAAGCCTTGTTAGACAGTTCTTCAAGATATGGAAAATTTGAACAAACTGAGCTGTTTTTGAGCCCACGAAAGGCAAAAGACAACGTAAAGTATCACCTTATTACTTCGTCTTTGCAAAGAAAAACAGATGGGAGATGAAAGGACAAGTTGGATTGTTAAGATGTTCATCCTGAAATTGGCACAAGCAGATGAAACAAGCATAGTGAGATCACTGCATTTATAAGCTAGTAATGATTATGTGACAGATACCTTCTGTAACTCTCTGCTATCCCAGTGTGTCTGGATTCTGCAAAGTTTTCTGGGGTCCCTTAATTATTTGTAAACTCTTATTAGTGGGCCATGGAACTGAATTTGTGAATTTTGTTCAACTTTACTTTGGGCAAGGAAACACAATGGAATAATCATTCTGTTTCTTCACCTGGAACCTCCATAAAACAGCACCCGTATTTAAAGCTTTTCAGTCCTATGGCTAATGGAAACTGGAGTTCTAATAATATCTCTTCAGAGTCTCTTTATTATAGGAGATCCAAAGAAGGTATGTCATACTTTTTTTTAATGCTTAAAGGAATTCCTAATTCCTCTACTGAACTAATGAATCTCACCCAAAACCCTTTTGAGGAAAGAGAATGGATACAGAATCAGAAAAATCTGTGATTGAATCTCAGCTGAATCACATTCTGACACTGGGCCAAACACTTTAACCTCTTTGATTCTTATTTCTGCCAATTTTTAATTTCTAAAACAAAAACAGTATGTCATTTACAACATCTTTTAAGCCGGAAATGATATCATATTTCTGGAATACCTCTGCTTAGTGACTGTACCATAGAGGATGCTATGTCTATGTTCATGTCTACTTTTGAAGCTAAGTCAAAGAAACACAGTATTTTTCATTTTTCCCTATACTCACGGGCATTCTCTTAATTGCCTTATTTATTTCCTTAAAGGAAATCGTGACAGTGTGGGGTGAAATTACAACCAGTCACAAAAAGATACTGACAGGAAGATAGTTTTTGATAGGGCAGCTAGAATGAAGAGACAAAAATAGAACATATATAAAACTCAGACTGGAAAGCTACTATCAAAGCTAAGCTATCTGTACATACTACCAAGTGGGGAGCTGCCAGTCCTGGAAGAATTTATAAGATTCTGTATTAAGGTACAACTAATATATTTTCACATGTGGTAAGTCAGTCCTATCATAACAACCCTCCTTTTTTTTTTTTTTTGCCTCTGCTACATGATGTACTATAGATCAATTACTGAAAAATGCCTTGAGGAGTAATAATACTAAATACATAATTATTATTTATGGCTATTTATTTCACTTGAGTAAAAACTTGTTGACAGCCTCATTATGTCAAGCCTATAGCAAGCTGATAACTTATTCTGTGGTCTTTGAAATTATTTGTTGGATTGTGCTGTGTATGAGCAAATGAGTGATGACTGAAAACTGTTAAATGGAACAAGCAGGGGGTTGGCAGGCATAAGGAGAAGCAGGCTTCCTGCTGAAGAAGGAGCCCGATGCACGACTCGATCTCAGGACCCTGGGATCATGAACCTAGTCAAAGGCAGATGCCCAACTGACTGAGGCACACACATGCCCCAAAATAAATTAAATATTCAAAAAATATACCTAGCAAAGTTTCTCCATTGTGTAGGAGGATTAAATAGATAACATTTTTATTTCTGACCCTAAAATTCGTTTTTCAGATTTTCAAATATTCTGATAATAAATTTCAGTAGTTGAAGTCAGTTGAGTTTGTAATTTTTAAAATCTAAATCATAGTTTAGATGAGATCTTAACTTTCATATATTGCAACCAAATTTAACTTTTCTTAAGTTTTTCTTAGGAGGAACATAAGTACTTTGAAAAATGATCAGCCATTTATAATTAAAAGCACATAGATACTTAGGCAAATAAAATGAGTAACTGTATGGTTTGATTTGTGTTTTCCCTTGATAACTTAAAAAGAAGACACAAATATAAGCCATTTCTACTCTCCACTCTCTGTCTCTAAGTTCACATGTTCAGTTACATATCAGAGAAACAGAATCCCAAGCATGACCAAGTGAATGGATAGCGCGCACACACACACACACACACACACACACACACACACACACACACACACACCCCTAACACAGGAATTCTGTTTTAGAAGAAACAAAGTTTGGTGTTTTTAGAATAATGTAATGCCATGGCAGTTCTATTTTATATATATTTTTGGAGATTTCCACTTGCAGAATATAAATGATAATGTTTCCTTCTGTACCAGTGGGGATTGTTTTAGGAGTTTTCTTCTTTTATTTTCCTTTCTTCCTTTCCTTCTCTTCTCTTCTCTTCCCTTCTCCTTTCTTTCTTTCTTTCTTTCTCTTTCTTTCTTTCAATTAACTCTTTCTTCAGAAGAACTAAAAATATAGAAATAGAGATGTTTGTTTCTGTGGAACAGGACTATTGCTGGGGAGATCTGAAGGAAGAAACTGCTGTTATTATATGCTTTGCTGTTTCAGTTTTTACCATATGTAAGCCTAACTTGAATATGAACATTTAAAAGGTACATAAGGTAAATCAAGTGCTATCAGGTCGGCCTGGGAGACCCACAAGATGTCCGGGTATCAAGGGGATAAAGAAACACTGAATGAAGGCTTGGGAAGGGCTGATGGGAAGTAGTGACATCTATTAACACCCAAATGTGGATTCTGTCTATTTCCTGTTAATATGATAACCACTACTAAATGGTGTGTAACTATTGGCAAGCTCAAATCAATGCTATGCAGTTACCTGGAAAGCATGGAATCATATCATATATTGAATTATCCTATACTGAACTGTTAAATTCTCTTGTAATCTCTCTCTCACTTTTTTGTTCTCATTAATCTATTATTTATTCTCATCAAGTTCTCAAGTCCCTATTGACCTTTTATTACTTTGTAAAATTAATTCTTCACTCTTTTCATTTGCTTTTTACCCAGCCAGTATATCATGGTCAGACATTGCAAATATTCTCAAGCCAGAGGCCTGAAATTCCTGGTTACTTTGATTTTTTATAATACTTGTGTGTCAATAGTATTCTTAGATATAAAAAACAGAAATCAATTCAAGATGACTTACACTATTGAGTCATGCATTTATAGCATATTAAGTAGCTCTTCAAACTAGAAGGCTAGCAAACCAGACTCAAAAAATGGAAAAGAACCAAGATAGGGAGCATAACCAAGACTACATCCAAAGTCATATTTCAGAAATGGCTTAAGAAATGACATTACCACTACTTCTATACACTTGCTATTGGGGCACGTGGTTCTGCAGTATTTAGAAATAGAGCGTTGCTGGTGCTACACCTGAAAGAAATTGTCCATTCTCTACTTGTCTTGTTGGGTCCGTTATCAAAGGAATGAGACTGAGACAAAGTTACGCAAAGCCTTATTCTATGCCAAGCATTAGAAGTTAAGCTGACCGGCCAGGGAAATGAGGCTGAGACAAAGTGAAAGTTATGTAAAGCTTTATTCTATGCTAAGCATTAGAAGTCAGACTGACCGGCCAGGGCCGCCTCCGAAGAGAGTGACGACCCTTGGTCTTATAGGCTAGTTTTTATAGGGCACAATCGCAGACATCTGCATATGTGGCTTTGGCTGATTGGATGTCTCCTACCTGTGTGTTTTAGTAACGGTTACCAATGGCCTTGTTTTAGATATGTGTTTTAGTAATAGTTACCTGGAACTGGCCTTGTTTTAGGTGTGTGTTTTAGTAACAGTTACCTGGAACCGAGAGCAGTAACTTTTCTAGACAACAAAATGTCTACCTAGGCAACATGGAGTCACTATGGCTAAGTAGGCCCAGGCAGGCCCTAGGGGGTTAACATGTTTTAACGTGGAATCGACCCCAACAGTCTGTGTGGCTTACTTCAGAATCAAACTTGTAGGCAGAAGCATGTGCATGAACAAGCCCCACTCCTGTGTTCTTGTCCTAGCTGTTAGGAGTAGGCTTAAGGAGGGATTTTATAGCTTTTAATGTTACCTACCAAAATTTATAGGGTGACATCCCATAAACGTAAGATAAGGTTTACATGCTAGGCTGCCAAAAGTGGTTAACATAAAATAAAATAAATAACAATATAACAAATATTTATAACAGTATAATTTACCATTTAATAACTCTTGGTAAACCTACTTTTCACTTTTCCATAAATATATACTCTATATCTACAGTTTTTCATTGATGCCTACTTGTGATCTCTGTCAAATAAATAGATAAAAATCTTAAAAAAAAAAAAAAAGAAAGTCTAACGAATTACCAAGAAAAGTCAGTTCTACCTCTGAAGTTCCCCATCTCCTCCTTTCTGTTAATGTTGTCACTGACTGGACCTATTCCTTCATTTCCTATATTCTGTAAAACTGTAATAGCTTTTTTTTTTTTTTTAAAGATTTTAGTTATTTATTTGACAGACAGAGATCATAAGTAGGCAGAGAGGCAGGCAGAGAGAGAGGAAGGGAAGCAGGCTTCCCGCTGAGCAGAGAGCCCCATGCGGGGTTTAATCCCAGGACCCTGGGATCATGACCTGAGCTGAAGGCAGAGGCCTTAACCCACTGAGCCACCCAGGCTCCCCCAGGTGCCACCTGTAATAGCTTCTTAATTTTTTTCCCCCGCCTCTGGCATTCAGCCCCTCCAAATCAACTTTGGTTACTGCCATGAGAGAAAGGTTCTCAAATCACATATCATCGTAACACTCTTTGATTCCATAACCTTCTATGACTTTTACTTGTGTTCCTTCTTGGATTTTAGGTTCCCCATCATCTGATCCTAAGTGGTCATTTTACTCCTATTACTCCTTCCACCGCACCCGATGCCATATGTAGCATCTGCCTTTCTCAGAGCCTATATTAATCTTCCCTGACACTTTGTCCTTGTTCTTGATGCCCCTTCCATTAATAGTGTCTGTCCTCCCATTTCTGCCTACAAATATCTATTTATTTATTATTTATAAATATCTATTTATTAGCATAATGTCTACCTTCAATTTTTCCCTTGTGTGAATTTTAATAGCATTTCATTTTCTTTTATGTTCATACCAGTTTGCATTGTATTTGTAGTTATTCTGTACATATTTGATTCTTTTTAGTAGATCTTAAATTTTATGAGAACAAGTAGCTTCTCTTCTTTCCAGTACCTAGTTCAGAGTTTTAAAGATCATAGGCACTCAGAAAAGGCTTATGGTATTGGATTGAACCCAGAAATGCAATTAAAAATCCTCAACCTATTCAGAGGCAAAATAAAGAAAACAGAAATGACAGATACAGTTCTTTGCACTATTACAATTTGAAAGGTTTGTTATGCAAACTCCCCATCATTTGAGTCATAATCATAGAACTAATTAACAGTAGATAGTATTTTCATTAAGCACACTAAAATTTGTGTTTGACATTTAGATATATTAGAATATTTAGCCAATATTTAATTTGACCTTAAGGTGAATTCAACATTTTGAATTTCAAAATGTCTACAATTTTCATATAGTTGCTACGTTTTGGGAGCCTAGAAAAATTACACAAACAGGTGATCAGCAAATTAGCTTGAGAATGTAAAGATATATCTATTTGAGGACTAACCATTTGTGTTAACTCACACTCAATACCTCATCTACTATTTTTCTCTTTTGGCTTTTTTTTTTTACACACATGAAAAATAGAAATACATTATGTTTTAAATATCATTCTACATATTGGTCCAATGAATTAATCTAGATTATGCTCTATTTGCTAATGTTAAATTACTAGGAAAGGGTGTGACCAGCTGGATATGGGATAACAATCATATAATTTATAACCGTATAATATAAGAAGCTGCATAAGGAACAAGGAAGTCTGTCTTTGAACAGTTGCACCTTAAGAGATGCAGTTTAGAGGTTTGAGCATGGATTTTGGAGCACACTGCTCATGTTATAATTGCAGCTCTAACCCTCCGTAGCTCTGTGACTTTGGGCTTAATCTGCCTCACTTCAGTTCCCTTATCTGTAAAATGGGAATAGAAGTATCTGCAATGTAGGGGTATATAAGAATTAACTGAGCATTTAGGGTTATGAAGTGTTTGCATGTATGTTTTTTACTGCAAATATCTATTGTTATCTTAAATATTAAATGCATTTATTATTTTTATTAGCTCTGTGGCATTTATTTCTCTTTTTGATCTGAGTTTGTTTTCTTGCTCTCAAGCTTTGTAAGAAACACAGGAATCAATAGGGATTATTTCAACTGAATTTAGAGCTTATCTAAGAGAACTTCAAGGGTTAGGAGACCAAAGGAAACAAGAAAAGAGGATTTAAAAGAAGAAATTAGATTAAAAGTTTAAGAGATTAAATGGGTGGATAAAGAAACCCAGCATGTATTTTAGATAAAAGCTGAAAAAGCAGTAGTGCTGCTCTGCTTAGTCAATGGCTCCTGACCCCATTAGCAATAAATGCTTAATCTTGCTCTTATTGTTCTTATTAGTAATGAAAAATGGCCAGTTTTTTTTTTCTTTCCTATGAAGAAATGTATTAAGCATGATCTGTGATTTCCTCTCAGGAGTATTAATAACTAGAAAAGTAAAGGAATGATGATAATATGAGAAAAACAGAAAACAATTTGTTGAAGTCCTACTAGATGTCAAATGTAAGTAATATTTGCCATGGAAATCAATGTTGGTATCAGATAAGAGGAATTAAATTTCAACTCTTATCTTTCAGTTGTACCATATAAAATCTAGGAACTTTTTTTTTTTAAGATTTTATTTATTTATTTGACAAAAAGAGATCACAAGTAGGCAGAGAAGGCAGGCAGAGAGTGAGGAGGAAGCAGGCCCCCCAGCGAGCAGAGAGCCAGATTTGGGGCTCGATATCAGGACTCTGGGATCATGACCTGAGCCAGAGGCAGAGGCTTTAACCCACTGAGCCACCCAGGCGCCCCAAAATCTAGGAACTTTTAAGAGAGAACTATAGAGAAACCTGAAGTATATCAAATGAGAGATTATGGTTCAAATATGTTCATTTACTCTTTATAAAATTATAGTTGACATACAATATTATATTAGTTTCAGGTGTACAATATAGTGACTCAACATTTATATACTTTACAAAACGACCACCAAAATAAGTCTAGATACCTTTGTTCATTCCCTTTTGATCATTATTGATTTTCTAAGATTAAAGATTTTAAAAATCTGATTTTCTATAGTTAAATAGTTTAAGCCTAGAGGCACAATTATAATCCACTTATAGTAACTGTAAGAGTTTATTATATCTACAATCTATGTCTATATCTATATTCATATATCTACCATTATCTATATCACCTATGTCTATATATTTCATCCTATTTCATGTTATTTTCCAATCTTTATTTTTCCTTGCCTTTATTTTCTCATCCACTTTTTTATCTTGTTACACTATAATTGTGAAAGCATCCTCAATCATTTAAAAAATTACGTAGAATATCAAAAAGACACATAAACACAAAGAGGTAAATAAGGCCTCAGTAATCATTTGTCTTACTGCTTTTTACTGCTTTGGACATGAGCAACCAGGTTGGGTCTAATAATTACAATTGGATTTATGGCAGAGCTTTTAGTTTCTAGTATTAATGGGAAATCATTGGAAAGTAAACTAATATTTCCTTTTTTACTTGTTTTTCCCTGACAAGGGGGTTTTCATTTTCTGGAATTCTATTTCATTCCTTCTTAAGACCTATAAGACCTTACTCACCAATAGTGATTAAAATTCTAGTCTACTTTTGTTTATTTTAAACCACCTGATATTTTATTGTTGGTATTTATCACATGGTTCCTTAATTTATTTTTTACTTAATCCTGAGGGATGGAGAAGCCCATTAGGTAGTAACTAATGATCAAGGACTTTTTCCTTTTCATGTAAATCAAAGTAAATTTTATTCTTGATTTCAGTATCTTGAGTTTTCATTAACTTCCACACATTAACATACTCCAGTTAGGTTCTCAGATTTTATTTTTAATGTCATGCCATAAAGAGAGATGAAATATGCCAAACTCTTGATTATCTTGGCAGGTTTGCTAAATCAATACTTTTAATTTTTTCCTGTAGGATATACGTTCTTTTGTTACTAAAAGTCATGGTAGCTTTTTAGTTTTTTGAACATAGATATTCTTCTAGCACCTGCAGAGTAATTCTGTGTGGTCAGAATAACCTATAGACCATATTCAGTCCTTTATTTCTATATAAATTCTTGATTTGAGCTTTTTTTCCCTAATTCTATTAGAATACTCTAAGATGTTAATTAAAAAAATAGATTCAGAATTATATTCAGAAATTAAACCACTACAGACTATAGGTATCTATCAAGATTTTGTGAGCTCAAATGAACTCTTTCATCTTTTAGACTGCCACTATATCTCTGAGGACTGAGTAGCAGTCATTTTAACATACTTATTGTATGTCAACATTTCAAAAAAAAAGTACTGCATATTTTTGAAAAATCTTAGTATTTATGTGTTCATGAAAGGTACATTAATGTGTAAAATTTATAGATGAAAATGATGTCAGCATTCTGAATAAAAATGCTTTAGAGTTCATTTTGTCTAAAATTTAAATGTACAATGAAATGGTGTTTCTAATAGATTGCAAGAATGGGAGCACTGGGAAGGAAGTGGCTTAAGCTAGGATTTTTTTAAAGCAATAATGGAAATAAATGTTATCTTTTGAGTAGGTTTAGTTATAGATTGCTATCTCTGGTGTACTATGCTCATTTTAGGAGTAGTCTTCTCAGTTGTCTGCTTATTAAGAACTGTAGATAAAGGGAAAAGATAAACCTTGTATGTACCTGTGTTTCATTTTCTCAATAAAGCTATACTTTACAGGAATCAGAAACACTAACTACTTTCCAGTCAGCAGTATACACTGTAGTCTTATTTTTCTGTCCATAGTCCCTTTAATCTTTTAAAAAAATTTTCTCAAAATATTTTCACATTCATTCTTTTGTTTATTTTTCACCAAAGGCTGTAAGATAGGTAAGGTGGTATTATTACCCCCATTTTACAGATAACCAAACAACAACAACAACAACAATAACAAATAAAATAAAACAAAACAAAACCACACACAAAAATCCCAAAATCTGAGATGTTGAAATATGTCTAAGTCTCACTGGAAGTCCACAAATTAACTTCTAGCAGAGAACCTGGGTGTCCTGAATCATGACCTAATTTCATTTCAGAAAACATGAAAGTTCTTGATCTTGGAAAGGAGTTTTCCTCCATTGGCTTTCCCATTTACTTTATTTTAATAGGGTCTCCCTTGCCTTTAAATTGTCCTCCTTTGCCTCAGACCCCTGGTAAACACACATTGCTCTAAATCCCTTCTCTTCTAGGAAGCACTGTGAATCGGCTAGGAATTGCCTTCTGCTAGCAATAGAGCACTGACTAACAGCTTAAACTGCTGAGATTTCTTACCATGAATTCTGCCCATAGGAGTCAGAGCAGCTTCCCAGAAAGTTATGTTTAAGTTAGGACTAGATTGATAACAAAGAAATTTTTCTTGCTGACAAAGGGATCAGAGGAAGTCATCCCCATGTGTTCTGAATTGTGATGGAATCATATTAAGGAAAAAAAAAAAAAACCAAAACCCAAATTGGAAATGGTTCAGACACGTAGAGAGGCTCTGTAAAGGCAATGGAGATCCAGGTGCCTTCCATCTTTCTGACTCAGAGTTGTTAGTACATAACTTCTGCTACGGTCTGAATTTTGTCCCCTCAAATCAATATGTTGAAGCCTTAACTCATAGTCCTTCAGCATATGACTGTATTTGGAGATAGGCACTTTAAAGAGGTTATTTTAATTAAAATGAGCCCATTAAGGTGGACCTTAATACAATCTGGTGTATTTATAATTTTATAATAAGAGGAAATTTGCACACAAAAAGGGACACCAGGGATGTGTTTGCACAGAGGAAAGGCCATATGAGGTCACAGCAAGAAGGCAGTCATTTTCAAGACAAGAGAGAGGCCCCAGAATAAACCAATTTGCCAACACCTTGATCTTGGACTTTTAGCCTACAGAACTGTAAAAAATTGACTTCTGTTGTTTAAGTTAGTAAGTTGTTTAAGTTAGTAAGTCTGTAGTATTTTGTCATGGCAATCCAAGCAGACTAATACAACTTCTATAATTAAGGCTGCCTCTTAGTCCAATATGACTGCTGAAACTCTAGCCATCAGTTTATTGTTTGTCAAAGAAGGTTGGAGGAATGGGGAAAATTGCCAGCTATCTAACCCCTTCAGGAAGGTTTTCCAATAACATAAAATTGCCAGCTATCTAACCCCTTTAGGAACGGTTTCCAATAACAGGAATGGGGAAAATTGCCAGCTATCTAACCCCTTTAGGAACGTTTTCCAGTAACAGTCATTGCCATTTGCCTCTCATTGGCCAGAACTTAGTCACATGGAAGTCATATGTCTGCAAGGAAGGTTGGAAAATATGGTTATTAGTTAGGTGCATTGCCACCTTGACTATCTTGGGATTCTGTTTATTATTATTTTTTAATTGAGGTAAAATTGGTATATAACATTATATAAGCTTCAGATGTACAACATTATAATTCACCACAAAGTGATCATTAAACTGGCATCCTCTGGGTCAGTTCAGATGAAAAATGAACACTAGAGGTTAAATCACTCCCAGGCACAGCTGGACTGGCTAAGGAACATGTAGTCATAGGCTCAAGAGATAGACATTTTTGCTTATCATTCAAAGGAACTTGTAGGAATGCAACCCTACTAGTTTACAAGTAGTTAATCAGCACTACCCTAAAGATATAATTACTAGATGTAGCTAATGTAATCTGCAACAAGCAGAATAAAGATATTTTTCAGATTTTAAGTGTCTTGAGATGGAACAGACTTCTGTGGCACCAGACCAAGGGGCATCGAAATTTATTAAGTAACATTTTCTAACATGACCTCATGGGCCTCTAGTCAGCAGGTTCCACTTTCTCAGGAAACTCCTGTCCCGCATTTTGCTTTTAAAAATCCTCACTTGTAAGCCACTGGGGAGTTGAGCTCCCTGTAATGCTGGGTGGCACTACACCAATGAATAGCCCATCTTTCTTCTCTGAATAAGCTCTGTGTCAGTTTTTATCAACTTACTGCACATTGGGCAGAAAAACTTTAGTTTGGTTACAATCACCTGTAAAATTTGAGTTGTCATTTATCACTATACAATTGACCCCTTTACCCATTTGCCTACCACTTTACTCCCTTTTTCTCTGATAATGACCAATTTGTCTCTGTATCTGTGCTTTTTTTCTTTTTTTTTTTTTTAAGATTCCACATATGAGTAAAATCCTACAGTATTTATCTGTCTGACTTATTTTTATTTAGCATAATACCACCAAGTTCCATCTGTGTTGCAGCAAATGGCAAAATTTCATTCTTCTTTATGGCTGAATAATATTCATATATATATATACACACACACATATATATATATATATATCACATTCTCTTTATCCATTCATCCATCAATGGACAGTTGTTTTCATGTTTTGGCTATTATACTTAATGTTGCAATGAATATAGGATTGCATATATTTTCTTTATTTTAAACATCTTTATTGAGATATAATTCACCTACATACTATTCATCCTTTTAAATTACTGTTCAGTGACTGTTAGAATATTCACAGATATGTGCGACCAGCATCATAATCAATTTTAGAACATTTTTGTCATCCCCAAAAAAACCCCATAGACATTAGCAGTCACTCCACATTTCTCCCCAAATCCCTTCGCTACGGCTCTATGGGTGTGTATCTTCCCAAATCAGCATTTTTGTGTTCTTTGATGAATAACCAGACATGGAATAACTGTATTATTTGGTAGTTTATTTTTAATTTTTTTGAGGAACCTTCATACTGTTTTCCATAGTAGACACATCAACTTACCTTCCCACTAGCAGTGCACAAGAGTTCCCTTTTCACCACATCCTCAACACCACTTGTTATTTCTTGTCTTTTCTATGGTGGACCATGGTGGTTTTGATTTGTATTTCCCTGATGATAAATGATGTTGAGCATCTTTTCATGTGCCTGTTGGTCATCTTCACTGGAGAAAATCTTCACTGAAGAAAAGTCTATTCAGATCCTCCACACATTTTTAAATCAGGGTTTTTCTTCTGTTGACTTGTATGAGTTATTTATATATTTTGGATACTAATCTCTTGTTAGATGTGTGATTTGCAAAATATTCTCCTATTTAAGTAGGTTGCCTTTTCTTTTTCATGGTGATTTCTTTCACTGTACAGAAGCTTTTTAGTTTGATGTATTCCTGTTTGGTTATTTTTGCCTTTGTTTCCCTTCCCTTTGGAGTCAGATCCACAAAAATATCAGTAAGATTGATGTTGCAGAGCTTAATAAACTGTTTTCTTCTAGAAATTACCTGGTTCAGATTTTAGGCTTGAATCCATTTTAGTGGATTTTTGGTGGTCTAGTTTCATTGTTTTGCATGTGGCTATCTTGTTTATCCAACACATTAATTGAAAAGGTTGTCTTTACTTCATTGTATATACTTGGTTTCTTTGCCATAAATTAATTGTCCATTTATATGTTGGTTTAATTCTGAGCTCTCAGTTCTGTTACACTGATCTTTGTGCTTATTTTTTAGACGAGTACCATATTCTTGATTGCTATAGTTTTTTTTTTGTGTAGTTTGAAATCAGGGAGTGTGACACTTCACTTTGTTCTTTTTTCTCAAGATCCCTTTTTCTATTCAGGACCTTTTGTGGTTCTATACAAATTTTAGAATTCTTCTAGTTTTGTAAAAAATGCCATTGGAATTTTATTAGAGATTGCATTGAATCTGTACATTGCTTTGCATAACATGGACATTTTAACAATATTCTTATTTTAACAAAATTCTTATAATCCAAGATATTTGAATATCTTTTCATTTATTTGACCATCTTCAATTTCTTTCATAAATGTCTTATAGTTTTCAATCTAAAGGACTTTAACTTTCTTGGTTAAATATATTTCTAGGTATTAAATTCTTTTTGATGAAATGGTAAATAAGATTGTTTTTTGGATTTATTTTTCTGGATAGTTTATTATTGTATAGAAATGCCACAGATCTCTACATTGATTTTGTATCTCATTACTTTACCAAATTCATTTATTAGCTCTAAACATTTTTTTGAGACATCTTGAAGGTTTTCTCCATGGGAAATCAAGTCATCTGCAAATACAGCTTCACTTCTTCCTTTCCAATCTGGAAATTTTTTATTTTTTTAATTTATTTTTATTTTTTCTTGCCTAATTGTTGTGGCTAGGGCTTCTAATATAATGTTGAATAAAAGTGAGACTGGGGCTTCTTGTCTTGTTCCTGATCTTAGAGGAAAAGTTTTCAGCTTTACAAGATTGAGTATGATGTTAGCTCTGAGTTTGTCATATACGGCCTTTACTGGTTCAGCTACACTCTCTCCGTATCCACACTGGTGAGTTTTTATAATAAATGGATGTTGAATTTTGCTTTTTCTGCATTTTTTTAAAGTAGGCTCCATGCCCTATGTAGAGCCCAACACATGGGCTTGAACTCACAACCCTGAGAGCAAGATCTGAGCTGAGACCGAGTCAGATGCTTAACCAACTGAGCCACTCAGGTACCCATTTTTCTTCATCCTTTGAGATGATCATATGATTTTACCCTTCATTTTGTTATTTTTATGTATCATGTTGCTTGATTTGTGGATGTTGAACCATCCTTGCATCCCTGCAATAAATTCTACTTGATCATGGTGTATGATCTTTTTAATGTATTCTTGAATTTGTTTTGCTAATATTTCATTGAGGTTTTTTAGTATCAGTGTTCATCAATGATGCTGCCTATAATTATTATCTTCTTTTTTAAAAAGATTTTATTTATTTATTTATTTGAGAGAAAGAAAGAGTTTGAGAGGGAGATCATAAGCAGAGAGGGGGACAGAGGAAGAGGCAGACTACCCACTGAGTAGGGAACCTGAAGTAGTACTTGATCCCAGGACCCTGGGATCATGGCCTGAGCCAAAAGCAGAAGCTTAACCAACTGATCCACCCAGATGCCCTTTAATTATCTTTTTCTGTGTAATCTTTCTCTGGTTTTGGTATCAGGTTCATACTGGACCATAAAATGAGTTTGAAAGTATTCCCTCCTCTCCAATTTTTTGTAAGATCTTGAGAAGAATATATATTAAATCTTCTTTGAATGTTTGGTAGAATTCACCAGTGAAGCCATCTGGTTCTGGACTTTTATTTGATGAGTAGGGAGCCCAACATGGGGCTTGATCTCATGACCCTGAGATCATGACCTGAGCTGAAATCAAGAGTCAGATGCTTAACTGACTGAACCACCTAGGTGTTCCTCTTGGGAGGTTTTTGAGTAGTGACTCAATCACCTTACTAATAATTGCTCTATTCAGGTTTCCTTTTTCTTCTTGATTCGGTCTCAGAAGATTATACATTTCTAGGAATTTATCCATTTCTCCTAGGTTTTCCATTTTGTTGATTTATAATTGTTCATAGTAGTCACTATCCTTTTTATTTCTGTGGCATCAGTTGTAAGTTCTCTTTCATATATGATTTTATTTATTAGAGCCCTCTTTTTTTCTTGATTACATTAAAGTTTATCAATTTTGCTTATCCTCTCAAAGAACCAGTTCTTAGTTTCAATGACCTTTCCAGTTTTTTTAAAGTATCTATTTTATTTGTTTCTGTCCTGATTTTTATTATTCATTCTTTCTATGGACTTTCAGTTTTATTCTTCATTTTGCAGATCCTTTAGGTTTAAGGTTAGATTTTTTTTATTTGAGGATTTTCTTATTTCTTGAGGCAGACCTGTATTGCTATGATTTTTCCCTCTTAGAACCACTTTTGCAGCATCCCAAAGATTTTGGTATGCCACATTTCTGTTTTCACTTTTCTCTAGGTATTTTTAAAATTTCTTATTTGATGACTTATTGGTTGTTCAGTAGCATTTTATTTAGTCTTCATATTTTTGTAGTTTTTTTCTTCTAATTAATTTCTAGTTTTATATCACTGTGGTCAGAGAAAATATAGTATGATCTCAATCTTTTTTTTAAGTTTATTGAGACTCTTTTGTGGCCTAGTGTGATCTATACTGTAAAATATTCCATGTACACTTAAGAAGAATGTGTGTTCTCGTATTTATTGTTGAAATGTTCTGTGATCTATTAGGTCTGTCTAGTCTAATGTGTCACTTAAGATCAAGTTTTCCTTATTAATTTTATGTTTTGATGATCTAGTCATTGATGTAAATGGGTGTTAAAATCCCCCACTATCATTGTATTGCTGTTAATTTCTCCCTTTAGTTCCATTAATATTTGCTTTATATACCTTGGTACTCCTATGTTGGGTGTACCCATATTTATAAATGTTATATCTTCTTGTTAGATTTACCCTTTTGCCGTTATGTAATGCCCTTTTTTGCCTGTTATTACAACCTTAGTTTCAATTTGAACACTATAAGTATAGCTACACCAGCTTTCTCTTTATTTCCATTTACATGGAGTATCTTTCTCTATCCCTTTACTTTCAGTCTGTATGTGTGCTTACTTCTGAAGTGAGTCTCTTGTAGGCAGCAAATAGATGGGTCCTTTTTTTTTTTTTAATCCATTCGGCTACTTTGTCTTTTGACTAGATATTTTAGTCCATGTGCATTTAAATTAATTATTGATAGATATATACTTTTCGCCATTTGTTAACTGTTTTGTGAATGTTTTCATGGTTCCTCTTGTTCCATAGTTTTTCTCTTTCTCTGTTCTTAGTGGCTTGATGGCTTACTTAAGAATTGTATTTAAGTTCCTTTCTCATTTTCTGTGTGTGTGTGTGAGTGTGTGTGTGTGTGTGTGTGTGTGTGTGTGTATTTGCCGTAAGTCTTTGCTCTGTTACCTATGAGGCTCACATATAGCTTTCTATGTATATAATGCCTGTTCTGAGAACATAAATTTGAGCAAATTCCAAAGTTTTACATTCCTCTTGACATTCTATATTTTTGATGTCACATTTTATGACTTTTTATTTTATATTTTCCTTAACCAATTAGAGTAGTTTTAGTTAATTTTACTATTCTTGTTTTTTAAACATCATACTTTATAACAGATCGATTTTCTACTTTTACTACATATTTATGTTTTTGGGTTTTTTGGTTTTTGTTTTTGTTTTAGAGAAAGAAAAGGAGAGAGAGCAAGTGAGCACAGGTTGTGGGAAGGCGGGAAGCAGAGGGAGAGGGAGAGAGAGAATATTAAGCAGCCTCTAAAACCAGCAGATGCAGGGCTTGATCTCATGACCTGAGAACTTGACCTGAATTAAAATCAAGAGTTGGATGCTTAACCAACTGAAACACCCAGGCACCCCTATATTTATATTTCATATGTTTATATGCTTTCTTGTTACTAGTGTCATTTCTTTTCTATTTAGAGAAGGCCCTTTAACACTTTTTGTAAGGCTGGCTGGTTTAGTGATGAACTCCTTTAGCTTTTTCTTATCTGGAAAACTCTTAATTTCTCCTTTAATTCTGAGTTACCAGGTGGGTAATTCTTGATTGGATTTTTTTTTTTCGTTTCAATACATTGAGTATATTGTGCCACTTTCTTCTGGTTCCCAAAGTTTCTGCTGAAAATATACTGATAGCCTTATGAGGTTTCCATTGAGTTGTTTTTCTTTTGCTGCTTTTAAGATCTATCTTTAACTTTTACCATTTTCCTTATAATCTGTATAAGTGTGGATTTCTTTGGGTTCATCTTTTTTTGGAATTATGGAGTTCCTGGACCTATATGTCTGTTTCCTTTCCCAGGTTAGTGAGGTTTTCAGTCATTATTTCTTCGAATAAATTTTCTTGTCCTCTCTGTCTCTTCTCCAGCTGGGATTCCTATAATGTGAATGTTTTCATTTGATGTTATCCCAAATGTCTCTTAAGTTATCTTCATTATTATTATTATTTTCTTTTTTCTCTGCTTGGTTGAATTCCATTGCTTTCTCTTTTAACTTGATTCAGTGTGGAGGGTGGAGGGCTGGTACATGGCCCAGCTGTGACACATCACTGCACTAAGGCATGGGGTTGGGCACATAACTCCATTAATCTTGAAGAGTGTGAAGAGAAAATATGGTAGTTAAAAATTATTAGGTTTAATTCAGAGGACATATTTTATAGCAAAATGTCAGTATAAAGTACAGGCTATGAAGAGAAGCTAAGGATTTTTCTCTTTATGTTGGCGATTAGATTTTAAGAGATTCAGCTACATATTTGGTAAATCAAAAATAACACCACTGAATTAGGTTCTCTGAAATACTGTTGCTTTGATTTTGATATACTTCTCTGACACTCTAAAACTTTTGTTCATTTTATCCTGGATTTCCCTTTATAGAAGTAACAGAATAGGGAGTCATATGCATAAGTCTACGGATTTTAGCTGCTGACACATAATCTAAGATATTATAATATTATTAGATACAAGTTTTATAGCCATATTGTTCTGAAACTGTTTTGTTTTGGTGATGTTGGTTGAAAGGTGGTATGAATTCCACACTCAGCAAAAAAAAATTCTAACATTAACCAGTCAAAAAAAATGAATACTGTCTCCTTTCTCTAAGCATGGGGGAAAGAGTGGGAGTTTTTTTGTTTTGTTTGTTTTTTAGTTTCTTTCTGGAGTTTATCTTTCAGTAAATATACATGATATTTTAAACCAGTGGTTTTCAAAGCGTGGTTTCTGTATTAACCTCACCTGGTGAATTGATAAGAATGCAAATGACCAAGCCTCACCCCAGATTCAAAAACTGGGAATAGGAAGTTCAGTCATCTACATTTTATCCAGCCATTCAGGTGTTTTTTTAATGAATGATAAAATTTGAAAGCACCAGTTTAGACTACAGATTTGGCTAGCAAATGTGGCCTTAAAGGCTTTAATCAAGTCTAACTTTGCATTTTTTCTTGCACTTAATAATTTTATTTGCTTTTATAAATCAGCAGTAACAATTTGAAAAGTAGTGTTTTTAGAACTGAAGCTTTTGATTTGGTACAAATTTGATTTTAATTTGCTCAAAATAATGCACTAACATACAACTCTAGAAGAAAATCATATTTGTTTTCCTATTAAAGCTTATATTCATTTTAAGATGAGTGATGTGAATTAAACTCTGATTAAAACCTTAGGGAAATGAATAGAATTTAGATGTTATAATCATATCAGGCCTATTATGTTTTTCTTCTAAACTTAATGCAATATCTTTATTAAGCATATTTTAATATCTCATTTAATTATTATTTACAGAGTAGAAAGTTTTGTCTGTGTGGCTGTCAGGTCAACAAGAAAAATTAAAGGATGCCAAAGGAATGGAATTGACCATATGGATGATTGATGCTTTGAGAAATTAATGTATCCTGTTTTGAAAAATACTTGCCTCTGACATACCACATAGGATAGTCTTTCATATATCAAATCTATTTCATATATATATATATGTATATATAATATCTACTAAAGATATGTGATGGAATGGGATATAATATTTAATGTGGAAGGACTTACCAAGAAAGGATTTTTGAATAAATATCTGAAGGAGTTGATAGAAATGAGACCTGTGAATATCTGGGAGAGGAATAATCTGGACAGAGAGAACAGCAAAGAGTAAGGTCACTGAGTAGGAGTATACTTCTCCATTTCTAAGTCATCAAGGAAGCTAATGTGGCTAGAGCAAAGTGAGCAAGGGATATAGTAGCAGAAAACAAAGAAACCATATTGATTACTTTTACACAGGTTTAGGCCAGAGATAATTATACCTTCATGGCAGAAGTGAAGATCATGAGAAATATACAGATTAAGGGTATATTTTAAAGGTAGATGTAGTAGCATTAGCTAATAGGTTGACTTAGGCTGTGAAAGAAAAATAAATAAATAAATGAGTCTGGGTTTCTGTCCTGATCAACTGGATGATTGGAGTTGCTACCACTGGGAGGTAGAAGATTGTTAGGAGATGCAGATTTTTGGGAGAACACTGGGAGTTTGATTTTGGACACAAAGCATTTGAAATGCATAGTAGATATGCAAGTGGATATGTCAAGTAGATATTTGGAGCTACAGGTCTAAGGTGCAAGATATCAGATGGGACTATAATTTCGGAAATAACTTATTGGTGGAATTTTAAAATACAATGCTACCTAAGATCACATAGGGACTGAGTATAGACACTTGAATTCCTATGTCATCCCTTTTGTCTCACTCCAGCACACACTAGAGAGATTGGCTGTAGATAGGACAAATGGTTCATCTAATAAGATAGAGGTGAGTGTAAACAGAGAGATACAGCTCTTGGATTGACATGAAGTGGTTAATAGTTAGAAGGAATTTTCTTGTTGCTTGTGTGTTTCAGTAAAATTGGAAGCAGGCCATTGGGATGAGAATGAAGAAAAGCATGTGGGAAGTTTGAGAAGAGAAGCTATGAAATACTGGTAGATTCATTACTGCAGTTGGGGCCACCTAAAGTTTATGTTCATAAATTTAAGGGTGACCTAGCTGTATGGTACAAGCATGGATGGAGTAGACAATCAGCTGGATTTAACCAGAATTGAGGTTTTGTTTGGCACAGTAAAACCTTTTGAAGTATGTGCATGGGATTTTAATAAAGAAATGTGGAAACTTATCTGGATAATGAGTGAAATAGGGAAATAAGAACGATAGAAGCTTGTATAATCAATTTATTGTAGGCCACAGAGGGGATTTAAAAAAAGTGACTAGAATTATAATACTAAAGGGACCTGGAAACAGACAGAAAGTGGGGTACTTGAACCCAAGATTAAGGAAGAGGTACAGATATTATTAATGGCAATGTGTAGACTCTAACTTGGAAGTAGAACAGACTGTGGTATTTATATTTGCTTACTTTCTTGATGTTATTTATTTATATCACAAATCATAATTTTGTACTCCAGATTTTACCTTAAAAGTTATTATTATTTTTTATCAAGAAGAAAAATACTAATTTTGAGTAACACAACAGACTGAAACATTTGCTTTTGTCCTAGAGCCATTTTGAGAATCAGTCCAATAACTCATTTTCAAATAATCTTGTACTTCTATTGTTTCACCAGCTGTTTGTACTCAGAAAGTAAATGAAATGCCAAAGATGTTTACATAATGAAACCTGAATTACTGAGTTCTACTTCCCAAGAGTTAAGTGGTGTTAATTCTAAATGAGACGAATTTTTTTCTGGAATCATATCCAAGGCTGGGCCCTTTCTTTACTAATATGCATTATCCTTTCAAGTTGAAGTAGTTATTTATTTCTAGAAATTATACCTAAATTATTGTCTTTTGATGTTTTGCTACTCAACATTCTATCACACTAAGATTAAAGCCAATATTAAAAAGTATTTGTTTTGGGGCACTTGGGTGACTTAGTTTGTTAAACCTTGTACTCTTGATTTCAGCTCAGGTCATGATCTCAGGGTCGTGAGGTTGAGTTCCAAGTTGGGTTCCATGCTCAGTACAGAGGCTACCTCTCTCTCTATTCCTCTCCCTTATCACCTCACCCTGCTTGCACTCTCTCTCTCTCACTCTCTAAAATAAATAAATAAATCTAAAAAATTGTTTTTACAAAAATGTAATTAAGTACAACTGGAAATATTGCAAAGTTTCATTTAATAGTTACTCATATAATCTTGTATAATCCTTGTTTTCTAGATGACAAATTAAATTAGTTAAAATACTTAGAAGCCAGAGTTCAGAGGACATTAAGTTCTCCTGAGTCTTGATTTAGTGATATGATATTAAACATAGCGTCTGCCCACTGATTTCCTCAAATGTCAAAGAGACATTTTGAATGGATTTAGGCTACAAAAGCATTTGGACTAACCTGTAAATTAGATTTCATGCTTGTATTTCTTTCAAACCGGTAAAATAAGATGATCTTAGAAATTAATCTCAATAATAATTCACCAATAAGACAATTACTCAACTAAGTATATAATTAGTATCCTGGGTGATTTAATTTTACTAGGCCAAGAATGTCAAACCTGAAAATAAAGAACTATATTCTGCCAATTCCTTCTCTGTCCCTAGCAGAGAGAATTTATCTGTCTCATTACTCTTTGGTGAATCTAACCTTGGCATTAGAGTCAGTCTCAGGACAGCATTATAGACAGCCAATACCAGTAGATAAACATTGACATACTAGAAGAACATTATTTAATGTTCAGGCTCTAAATTGAACATTTGAAAGAATTAATACTTCCAAATATTTCTTTTATAACCAGAGAATAGTGTGAGTACTAAAAAATTCTTGGCTGAATAAACATAAATCTATGTTTAAATTAGATATGAAGTATTGCCAGGTATTAGGCATGAACTGTAAGAAAAGTTTAGGATATACAGTGTTAAATAAATATAGTTCACCATCAAAAATGTGAATTTGAACTGTGTAGTTCTACTTATACATGGATTTTTTTTATAAATACAGTGTAGTACTATAAATGTATTTTCTCTTATGATATTCTTGATGACATTTTCTTTTCTATTGTTTGATCTTTTTAAAGATTTTATTTATTTGAGAGAGTGAGTGAGAGAGAGCACATAAGTGACGGGGAGGGGCAGAGGGAGTACAAAAAGAGAACTCCATGATGAGCAGGAAGCTTGACATAGGGCTCTATCCCAGGACCCTGGAATCATGATCTGAGCCAAAGGCACTTAACCAACTGAGCTACCCAGGCACCCCTCTCTTGCTTGATTTATTATAAGAATATACTGTACACTACATATAACATACAAAACGTGTATTAGTTGACTATGTGATTGGTAAGGCTTCTGGTCAACACTAGGCTATTCGTGGTTAAAGTTTTGGGGGTCAAAGTTATGTGTGGATTTTTGACTGCATGAGGTGGTCAGTGCTCCTAACTCCTGCATTGTTCAAAATTCAACTCTATGGCATCTTTTCTCAGGTGACCCACAGTTTTTAGAGCATGGTTAGGGTTTTGGACAGACGTGAAATATGATATCATGATTACAACTTCTGGTCATTTCTATGAAGAAGTGTCGCATGACATGAGGGCAAAACAGAGAAACTCAATTTATGTGGGTAAAGTACAAGGTCTCAATGTAGAAATGACATTAAAACAAAACTTTAGGGACACCTGAGTGGCTCGGTTGGTTAAGCATCCTCCTTTGGCTCAGTTCATGATCCCAGGATCCTGGGATTGAGTCCCACACTAGGCTCCTTACTCAGTGGGGGGCCTTCTTCCCCCTCTGCCTGTTGCTTTGAATGGTATGAGGTGAGCAAGTCAAGGTGGCATACAGAAACAGCGAATGCTTCTGAAAATCTTTTCTTTGCAGGCGACTACCTAGATATCCTCATGATGAGGACAAGAAACACTTTAATTTTAATTTTCTTAAAGTTTTTAACTAAATTCCAGTCAGTTAAAGTGTAATATTGGTTTCAGGTGTACAAAATAGGGATTCCATAATTCCAAACAATACTTGGTACTCATCATAACACATGCACTCCTTAATTCCCATCACCTATTTCACCCATCTCCTCACCTATATCCTCTCTGATAGCCATCAATTTATTCTCTAGTTCAGAGTCTCTTTCTTGATTTTTCACTTTTCTTTCATTTTTCCTCTTTTGTTCACTTGTTTTATTTCTTAAATTTCACATAAGAGTGAAATCATATGGCATTTGTCTTTCTCTGACTGACTTATTTTGCTTAGTATTATCCTCTCCAACTCCATCTGTGTCATTGCAAATGGCAAGATTTTATTCGTTTTTATGGCTAAATTATATTCCATTGCATATACATAGAAAAACTTCATTTTTGTGTGTGAGTACTTTAGTCATTTATTTTTTTAAGTTTTATTTATTTTTTTAAAAGATTATTTATTTATTTATTTGACTGAGAGTGAGATCATAAGTAGGCAGAGAGGCAGGCAGAGAGAGAGAGGAGGAAGCAGGCTCCCTGCCAAGCAGAGAGCTCGATGCAGGGCTCAATCCCAGGACCCTGAGATCATGACCTGAGCCAAAGGCAGAGGCTTAACCCACTGAGCCACCCAGGCACCCCTTTAAGTTTTATTTTACTTTTTCAGTGTTCCAAGATTCATTGCTTATACACCACTCCCTGTGCTCCATGCAATATGTGCCCTCCCTAATACCCACCACCAGGCTTACCCATCCCCCAAACCCCCTCCCTTCCAAAACCCTCAGATTGTTTCTCAGAGTCCACAGTCTCTCATGGTTCATCTCCCCCTCTGATTTACCTCAATTCAGTTTTCCTTTCCTTCTCCTAATGTCCTCCATGTTATTCCTTATGCTCCACTAGTAAGTAAAACCATATGATAACTTTCTCTGCTTGACCTATTTCACTCAGCAAAATCTCCTTCAGTCCCATTCATGTTGTCACAAAAGTTGGGTATTCATCCTTTCTTATGGAGGCATAATACTCCATTGTATATATGTACCATATATTCTCTATCCATTCATCTGTTGAAGGGCACCTTGGCTCTTTCCACAGTTTGGCAATTGTGGCCATTGCTGCTATGAACATTGGGGTACACATGGTCCTTTTTTTCATTACATCTGTATCTTTGGAGTAAATACCCAATAGTGCAATTGCAGAGTCATAGGGTAGCTCTATTTTTAATTTTTTGAAGAATCTCCACACTGTTTTCCAAAGTGGGTGCACCAGCTTGCATTCCTACCAACAGTGTAAGAGAGTTCCCCTTTCTCCACATCCTTTCCAACACTTGTTGTTTACTGTCTTGTTAATTTTGGCCATTCTAATTGGTATAAGGTGGTATCTCAATGTAGTTTTAATTTGAATTTCCCTGATGGCTAATGATGACAATTTTTCATGTGTATGATAGCCATTTGTATGTCTTCTTTGGAGAAGAGTCTGTTCATGTCTTCTGCCCATTTTTTGACATGATTATCTGATTTTGGGGTGTTGAGTTTGAGTTCTTTATAGATCTTGAATATCAGCCCTTTGTCTGTAGTGTCATTTGTGAATATCTTCTTCCATTCTGTGGCTTGCCTCTTTATTTTGTTACTGATTTCTTTGCTGTGCAGAGGTTTTTATCTTGATGAAGTCCTGAAAGTTCATTTTTGCTTGTTTCCTTTGCCTTTGGAGACATGTCTTGAAAGAAGTGACTGATGTCAAAGAGGTTACTGTCTATGTTCTCCTCTAGAATTTTGATAGTTTTCTGCCTCATGTCGAGGTCTTTTATCCATTTTGAGTTTATCTTTGTGTATGGTGTAAGAGAATGGTTGTTTCATTATTTTTTACATAACTGTCCTATTTTTCCCAGTGCCATTTATTAAAGAGACTGTCTTTTTTCCACTGTATATTTTTTCCTGCTTTGTCAAAGATTTTTTGACCATAGAGTTGAGGGTCCATATCTGGACTCTCTATCTACTGTGTTCCATTAGTTTACATGTCTGTTTTTGTGCCAATACCATGTGGTCTTGGTGATCACAGCTTTGTAGTAAAGCTTGAAATCAGTCAACGTGATACCCCAATTTTTTCTTTTTCAACATTTCTTTAGCAATTTGGGGTCTTTTCTGGTTCTATACAAATTTTAGGATTGCTTGTTCCAGCACTTTGAAAAATGCCAGTGGGATTTTGAACAGGATGGCATTCAAAGTATAGATTTCTCTGGGCAGTATAGATATTTTAACAATGTTTATTCTTTCTATCCATGAGCATGTAATGCTTTTCCATCTTTTTGTGTCTTCTTTGATTTCTTTCATGAGAATTCTGTAGTTCCTCGAGTACAGATCCTTTACCTCTTTGGTTAGGTTTCTTCCCAGCTATCTTATGGTTCTTGGTGCTATAGTAAATGGAATCAATTCTTTAATTTCCCTATTTTTTCATTACTATTGTACAAGAAACCAACTGATTTCTGTGCATTGATTTTGTATCCTGCCACATTTCTGAATTGCTGTATGAGTTCTAGTAGTTTGGGGGTGGAGTCTTTTGGATTTTCCATATAAAGTATCATGTCATCTGTGAAGAAAGAGAGTTTGACCTCTTCTTTGTCAATCTGAATACCTTTTATTTCTCTTTCTTGTCTGATTGCTGTTGCTAGGACTTCTAGTACTATGTTGAACAACAATGGCAAGCATGGGCATTCTTGTCTTGCTTCTGATCTGAATGGGAAAGCTGTCAGTTTTTCCCCATTGAGAATGATATTTGCTGTGGGTTTTTCATAGATAGATTTTATGAAGTTCAGGAATGTTCCCTCTATCCCTATACTTTGAAGAGTTTTAATCAGGAACAGATGCTGTATCTTGTCAATTTTTTTTCCTGCATTAATTTAGAGGACCATGTTGTGTTTCTCTCCTCTTATTGATTTGTTCTATCCCATTGGTTGATTTGAAATGTTGAACCACCCTTGCATCTCAGGAAAAAAATTCCACCTGGTCATGGTGGATAATTTTTTTAATGTAGTGTGGGATCCTATTAGCTAGGATCTTGTTGAGAATCTTGGCATCCATATTCATCAGGGATATTGGTCTGAAATTCTCCTTTTTAATTTGGTCCTTGCCTGGTTGAGGATCAGGGTAATGTTGACTTCATAGAAAGAGTCTGGAAGTTTTTCCTTTGTTTCTATTTTTATTTTTTTATTTTTTTAAATAGCTTCAGGAGAATAGGTATTATTTCTTCTTTGAATGTTTGGTAGAATTCCCCAGGGAATCTGTCAGGTCCTGGAATCTTGGTTTTGGGAGGTTTTTGATCACTGCTTCAATCTCATTACTCGATATTGATCTATTCAAGTTGTCAATTTCTTCCTGTTTCAGTCTTGGAAGTTTATAGGCTTCCAGAAATGCATCCATTTCTTTTGGTTGCTTAACATATTGGCATATAACTGTTGATAATAATTTCTGATAATTGTTTCTATTTTCTTGGTGTTAGTTGTGATCTCTCCCTTTTCATTAATAATTTTATTAATTTGGGTTCTCTCTCTTTTCTTTTGGATTAGTTTGGCCAGTGGTTTATCAATCTTATTGATTCTTTAAAAACAGTTTCTAGGGGCACGTGGGTGGCTCAGTGGATTAAGCCACTGCCTTCAGCTCAGGTCATGATCCCAGGGTCCTGGGATCAAGTCCCGCATCAGGCTCTCTGCTCAGTGGGGAGCCTTCTTCCTCCTCTCTCTCTCTGCCTGCTTCTCTGCCTACTTGTGATCGCTCTCTGTCAAATAAATAAATAAATTCTTTAAAAAAAAGTTTCTAGTTTTGTTGATGTGTTCTACTATATCTCTAGTTTCTATCTCATTGATCTTTGCTCTAATCTTGATTTTTCCTTTCTGTGCATGGGGTTGGCTTAATTTTTTGTTGATTTTTCCATTTCTTTAAGGTGTAAAGAGAACTGGTGTATTCTGGATTTTTCAATTTTTTTGAGTGAGGCTTGGATGGCTATGTATTTTCCCCTCAGGACCACCTTTGCCATATTCCATAGGTCTTAGACTGAGGTGTCTTCATTCTCATTAATTTCCATGAATTGTTTAAGTTCTTCTTTGATTTCCTGGTTTATCCAAACATTCTTGAGCAGGATTGTCTTTAGCTTCCAAGTGTTTGAATTCCTTCCAAACTTTTTATTGTGGTTGGGTTCCAGTTTCAAAGCATTGTGGTCTGAGAATATGCAGGAAATAATCTCAGTCTTTTGGTATTGGTTGAACCCTGATTTGTGACACAGTATGTGATCTATTCTGGAGAAAATTCCATGTGTGCCTGAGAAGAATGAATATTCTGTTGTTTTAGGGTGGAATGTTCTATATATGTCTATGAGGTCCATCTGGTCCAATGTGTCATTCAAAGCTCTTTTTTCTTTTTTTATTTTCTGCTTGGATGATCTATCTGTTACTGAGAGTGGCATATTAAGATCCCCTACAATTAATGTATTCATACCAATAGGACTATTTTTGATTAACAGTTAGCTTATGTAGTTGTCTGCTCCCATATTGGGCATATAAATATTTACAATTGTTAGATCTTCTTGGTGGATAGACACTTTAAGAATGATGTAGTGTCCTTCTGTATCCCTGACCATAGTCTTTAGCTTAAAATCTAATCTATCTGATATGAGAATCACTACCCCAGCTTTCCCTTGAGGCCCATTGGCACGAAAGATGGTTCTCCATCCCTTCACTTTCAGTCTGGTTGTATCTTTAGGTTCTAAATCTCTCTCTTGTAGACAGCATATGGATGGCTCCTGTCATTTTATCCAGTCTGCAACCCTGTGCTCTTTTATGGGAGCATTTTTGCCTTTCACATTGAGAGTGATTATTGAAAGATAAATTTTTATTAATATCATGTTGCCTGTGAAGCCCTTATTTCTATAGAGTGTCTCTGTAAATTTCTGTTCTATGTCACTCTTGGGTTCATTCTTCTTTTATAGAACCCCTCTTAATATTTCTTGTAGTTCTGGCTTGGTGGTCACATAATCTTTTAAATTTTGTCAGTCTTGGAAAATCTTTATCTCTCCATCCATTTTGAATGTCAGCCTTGCTGGATAAAGTATTCTTGGCTACATGTTCTTCTCATTTAGTTCCCTGAATATGTCTTGCCAATCCATTATGGCTTGCCAGTTTTCTGTGGATAGGTCTGTCATTATTCTGATTGTCCTTCCTCTGTACATAAGGGATCTTTTCCCCCTAGCTTCCCTTAAGACCTCCTGTCTGAAATTATGATTTGTGAATTTCACAAATGTGTCTGGAGGTCTTTCTAGGCTCATTGATCTTGAGGGAGGGGATGTTCTTTCTGCCTATTGGACAAAAACAATTGTTACATTCCCTAAATTAGGGAAATTTTCATCCAGGATTTGTTCAACTATATCTTCTAATCTTCTTTCCTCCGGGATCCCAATAATTCTGACATTGGAACATTTCATGGCATCCTTTATTTCCCTAATTCTGTTTTCATGGCTTCGAAGTGGTTTGTTCCAGGCATCCTCCTGATCCTTCTTTTCTATAAGTTTGTCTTCTAGATCACTTATTCAATCTTCTGCCTTGGTTACCCTAGCTGTTAGAGTAGTTGGGTTAGATTGAATCTCATTGATAGCATTTTTAGTACTTCCAGATCAGCCCTCACTTCCACCCATGGAGATTCTATGTTGCTACTAATGGTCTTCTCCAACCTAGCCATTGCCTGGATAATTGTTGCCCTGAATTACCTTTCTGACATATGTCCATATCCAATAGTTCTATGACAGAGATCACAGTCTCTGAATTTTTCCTCTGTTGGGTGTTACTCCTCCTAGTCATTTTGGTGAGAGGTGGTTGAAGGGATGTAGAGCTGAATATATTAATCACAATTCAGGTAAGATGCTCCCTCTCCACTGATGATCTCCTATCCCCATAGAGATCCAGAAGTGTATAATCTTACATCTCAGGCTGATTTCATGGGTGTTCAGAGTGTTCTGGTAGATATTTAGCCCACTTCAGGGGACTGGTTGAAACAAGGTCTCCTACTTCTTTGCCATCTTGCTCCTCCATATCACAACATAACTCTATTCATTTATCACTCTATGGAACTTGGGCTGTATCTAAAATTTGACTATTGTAGAGAATGTTACTATAAACATCAAAGTACCTATATCCCTTTGAATTAGTATTTTTGTGTTCTTTCAATACACATATCCCTTTGAGTACATATATCCCTTTGAATTAGTATTTTTGTGTTCTTACAATTACAAGGATATTGATGGATTACAGGGTAGTTCTATTTTTAACTTTTTGAAGAGACTCCATAGTATTTTTCAGAGTGGCTGTACCAGTTTGCATTCCCACCAATAGTGTGAGAAGGTTCCCCCGTCTCCACATCTTTTCCAGCACCTGTTGCTTCTTGTGTTGTTGATTTTAGTCATTCTGACAGTTGTGAGAGCCCTCTCATTATTATTTTGATTTGCATTTTCTTGATGATGAGTGATGTTGAGCATCTTTTCATATGTCTGTTGGATAACTATATGTCTTCTTTGGAGAAAATAATTGTTTGTGTCTTCTGCCTATTTTAAAGTTGGATTATTTACAATTTGTGTGTTGGGTTTTATCAGTTCTCAATATATTTTCTATACTAACCCTTTATCAGATATGTCATTTGCAAATATAGTCTCCCATTCTATAGGTTGCATTATTGTTTTGTTGATTGTTTCCTTTGCTGTTCAGAAGCTTTTTATTTCAATGAAATCCCAGCAATTTATTTTTGCTCTTGTTTTTGTTGCCTCAGGAGAAATATCTAGAAAGAAGTTGTACAGCTGATGTCAAAGAGGTTACTGCCTGAATTCTAGAATTTTGATGGTTTCAGGTCTCTCATTTAGGCCTTTCATCCACTTTGAATTTATTTGTGAGTACAGTCTAAGAAAATGGTTCAGTTTCATTCTTTGCATGCTGCTGTCCAGTTTTCCCAACACCATTTGTTGAAGAGACTGTCGTTTTCCCACTGGGTATTCTTTTCTGCTTTGTCGAAGATTAATTGATCATATAGATGTGGGGTCTTTGCTTTGCTTGTTTTTGTTTTGTTTTGTTTTGTTTTGTTTCTGTTTTTAAATAGGCTTCACACCAAGCCTACAGTGCAATGCAGGGCTTGAATTCATGACCCTGAGATCAAGACCTGAGCTGAAATAAAAAAGTTGAATGCTTAACCAACTGAGACACTAAGGCACCCCTGAGTGCTTTCTTTGTTTCATTCCTCTATGTGTTGATTTTTGTGCCAGTACCATACTATTTTGATCACTGCAAATTTGTAATATAACCAGAAGCCTGGAATTGTGATGCCTCCAGCTTTGCTTTTCTTTTTCAAGGTTTCTTTGGCTATTCAGGGTCTTTTGTGCTTCCATACAAATTTTAGGATTCTTTGTCCTTGTTCTGTGAAAAATGCTGGTGGTAATCTGATAGGGACTGCATTAAATGTGTAGATTGCTTTGGGCAATGTAGACATTTTAAGAATATTTTTCTTTCAATCCATGAGCATGGAATGTCTTTTCATTTATTTGTATCACCTTCAATTTCTTTCATTAGTGTTTTATAGTTTTCAGGGTATGGGTCTTTCAACTCCTTAGTTAAGTTTATTCCTAGGTATCTTGTGGTTTTTGGTGCAATTGTATATGGAACTGATTCCTTCATTTCTCTTTCTGCTGCTTCATTATTGATGTATAGATATACAATAGATTTGTGTTCATTGATTTTGTATCCTGTGACTTTATTGAATTCAGGTATCAGTTTTAGTGTTTTTTTTTTTTTTTTCAGCAGGTTGTCTATATAAAGTATCATGTCATCTGAAATGAGTGAACGTTTTACTTTCTTACTGGTGTCTTTACCTGGTTTAGGTATCAGGAAAAAACCTGTCACATAGAATGGATTTGGAAATTTTCCTTTTTTTTCCCATTTTTTTAAATAGTTTGAGAAGAATAGGTATTAAGTATTCTTTAAATGTTTGATAGAATTCTCTTGTGAAGCTATCTGACCCTGAACTTTTGTTTGTGGGGAGTTTTTTAAATTATTGATTCAATCTTTTCTGGTTATCATTCTGTTCAAATTGTCCATTTCTGCCTGTTTCAGTTTTGGTAGATTATATGTTTGTAGGAATATATCCATTTTTTTCAGGTTGTCTAACTTGTTAGCATATAGTTTTTCACAATATTCTCTTATAATTGTTTGCATATCTGTGGAGTTGGTTGTTACTTTTCCTTTATCATTTGCAATTTTATTTATTTGGGTCCTTTTTCTTTTCTTTCTGATACATCTGACTAGACATTTATCAATTTTATTAGTTTTTTCAAAGAATCAGCTCCTATTTTCCTTTATCTATTCTATTCTATTTTACTTTATTATTATTATTGTTTTTTTGTTTCTATATCCCTTATTTCTGTTCTAATCTTTATTATTTCCTTCCTCCTGCTGGCCTTAGTCTTCATTTGTTGTTTTTTTCTAGCTCCTTTCTGTACAAAGTTAGGTTATTTATTTGATATTTTTCTTGTTTCTTGAGTGAAGTAGACCTCAATTGCTACACACTTTCCTCTTGGGATCAATCTTGCTGCATCTCAAAGATTTTGGATCATTGTGTTTTCATTTTCATATACCTTTTTTTTTTTTTAATTCATCTTTAATTTCCTGGTTGGCCCATTCATTGTTTAATAGCATGTTGTTTAACCTCTTTGTATTTGTCTTTCCAAATTTTATATTATGATAAACTTCTAATTTTATAGCATGTGGTCAACAACAGTGCATGGTATGATTTCAATCTTTTTGTATTTGCTGAGTTCTGAATTTTGACCTAATTTGTGATCTTTCTGGAGAATGTCCCATGTACACTTGAAAAGAATGTGCATTCTGAGCACCATTTATTGAAGAGGCTGTCTTTTTTCCATTGGACATTCTTTCCTGCTTTGTCGAAGATTAGTTGACCATAGAGTTGAGGGTCTATTTCTGGGCTCTCTATTCTGTTCCATTGATCTATGTGTCTGTTTTTGTGCCAGTACCATGCTGTCTTGATGACGACAGCTTTGTAATAGAGCTTGAAGTCCGGAATTGTGATGCCACCAACGTTGGTCTTGTTAGGGTTGAATATTCTGAATGTATCTGTTAAGTCCATCTGTTCTAGTATGTCATTCAAAGTCACTATTTTCTTGTTTATTTTCTGTTTAGATCATCTGTTCATTGCTATAAGTGGAGTGTTAAAGTCCCTACTGTTTTGCACTATTATTAGTTCCTTTATCGTTGTTATCAATTTTTTCATATATCTGGGTGCTCCCATGTTAGGTGTATAAATATTTGCAATTACATCTTCTTGTTGGAGTGTCCCTTTATTGTGATATAGCGCCCTTCTTTGTCTCTCTTTTTTTCTTTTTTTAAAAATTCATTTATTTATTTTTTATTTTCAGCATAACAGTATTCATTTTTTTTGCACCACACCCAGTGCTCCATGCAATTCGTGCCCTCTATAATACCCACCACCTGGTACCCCGACCTCCCACCCCCCGCCCCTTCAAAACCCTCAGATTGTTTTTCAGAGTCCATAGTTTCTCATGGTTCACCTTCCCTTCCGATTTCCCCCAACTCCCTTCTCCTCTTTTTCTCTCCTTCTTTGTCTCTTGTTATAGTTTTTATTTAAAAGACTATGTAGTTTGTATGTAGTTTGTCTAAGTATTGCTTCTCTGGCTTTTTTTTTAATTGACAGCCATTTGCATGATAAATGTTTCTTTCTCTCCTCACTTCCAATCTGCAGGTGTCTTTAAGTCTAAAATGAATCTCTTGTAGGGAGCATATAGACGGGTCTTATTTATTAATCCATTGTGACACCCTGTGTTTTTTGACCTGAGCATTTAGTCCATTTACGATCAAAGTAATTATTGATAGATACGTATTTGGTCATTTTGTTACTTGTTTTGTCATTGTTTGTGGAGATTTCTCTGATCCTTTCTTGTCTTTGTCACTTTTGGTCTCTCTTTTGCACTCAAAGAGTTCCCTTTAATATTACTTGCAAGTCTAGTTTACTGGTCACAAGCTCCTTTAGTTTTTGTTTTTCTGGGAAATTCTTTATCTCTCCTTCTATTCTGAATGATAATCTTGCTGAATAGAGTATTACTGGCTGCAGATTTTTCCCATTCAGCACTTTGAATATTTCACTCTCTTCTGGCTTGCCAAATTTCTGTTGAAAAATCTCCAGCTAGTTTTATGGATTTTCCTTTGTAAGTTAAGGACTTATTTTTTGTTGCTTTTAAAACTTTTTCTTTCTCACTGTGTTTTGCAAATTTAATTGCAATATATCTTGGTGTTGGCCTGCTCTTGTTGATTTTGTTGGGAGTTCTATGTTCTGCCTGGATCTGGATGTCTGTTTCCTTCCCCAAATAATGGAAGTTTTCAGCTATTATTTCTTCAAATAAATTGTCTGTCCCCTTTTTCTTTTCCTTCTTCTGGGACTCCTATATTAATGTTATTACATCTGATGGAGTCACTGAATTCCTTGTCTATTTTCGTGTTGCACAATTCTTCTTTGTCTCTTTTGTTCAGCTTCATTATTTTCCATTATTTTGTCTTCTAAGTCACTAATTCATTCCTCTGCTTCTTCCAGCCTGCTGTTCATTGCCTCAAGACTGTTTCCAATCTTGCTTATTGTATCATTCATCTCTGATTCTTTTTTTAACTTTTTAGCTCTGTGGTAAGGGTTTCACTGGTGTCTTATGTTCTTTTCTCAAGCTCAGCAAGTATCCTTATGATTCTTGCTTTAAATTCTCCATCAGGCATATTTCTTATATCTGTTTAGCTTAGATCTCTGGCTGTGGTCTTATCTTGTTCTTTCATTTGGGATAAATTCCTGTCTTCACATTTTGTCTAAGTCTTTGCCTTCTCTGTAGAAAAGCTGGTTATGTCTCCTATTCCTGAAAGTAGTGACCTTGTTAAGAAGAGGTCATCAAATGCCCAAGGCCTGGCACTTCTGGGAATGTCTCTGGTGTGTGCCACATGCATTCTCCTGTTGTGTATTGGCTACTCTATCCTTCAGGCCAGTCATCTTCAGAGCCTGTCCTTGTCAGCTGTGGGCAGTGTTTTGTCCCTGGTCTGAATTTTGAGAGTTGTAACTAGGTATGCTCTGGTCTGCTTGTGAAATGAGACCTGACACCACTTCTACCAAAATGGAGGCCCTACAGAAGACCAAAATGGAGGCCCTCATCTCTGGTTGAGAGATGTGGTGTGAGCAGGGCTTTGTGCTGGTGTTTTGGGGGAGGGTCCTACCACTCTTGGACTGAGGCAAGATTGACTAAGAAGGGCAGTTTTGCCAGATCTCAGTGGGGTGGGGCTTGGTGTAAGCAAGTTAGGCAGCCAGTGTCAGCACTGTATTATTTCCCACAAGTGTCTGCTCTATGTTTATTCTGAGGTACAGAGGTTGAAAATGGCACTGGCCAGTTCCTTTGTTTCCAGAGAATTGTGTTTGAATACTGCCTCTCAGGGATGCACTCTGAGAAAAGTGAATAATCTCCCCTCTGTGTGCCTTAGCTATTCCTCAGATTGCTGCCTCTGGGTTGTTTGCCTGCCTTCTTCCCAGTGCAGTGCAGTGCCCTTGGGGCTCTATCTTAGCCAAGCCTGCTGACCTCTAAAACTCCAGTCTTTAAGCCATGCTGGTTACAAGAACTCATGAAATTCAACACCTCTTATTTCCTAAACTAATGCTCCTAGTGTTAACCATGTGTTCCTTTCCCTCTTACCCTCTTCCCTTTGAAGCACCCCTGATCTATTTCTCTCCAAAACAAATCTCTGCAATTTCTATCTTCTTCGATGTAAGCTAGCTTCTTCTCTCCCTTTAGTTGTGGGGTCTTCAGATCAATTTCTGGGGTATTTAGGATTATTTGAAAGTTATCTAGTTGTGCTTGTGGGATGAAATGAGCCTATGATTCTCCTACTTTGCTACCATCTTCCAAACTCCCAAGAAACATTTTTACAGTTTTTAAATTTAAATTCAATTAATTAACATATAGTGTATTATTATTGTCAGAGGTAGAGTTTAGTGATTTATCAGTTGCACATAATACCCAGTGCTCATTATATAAGTGCCTTTCTTAATGCCCCTCACCTACTTACTACATCTCCCTACCTCCACCCCTCCTGCAACCCTCAGTTTGTTTCCTATTGTTGAGTCTCTTATGGTTTGTCTCTCTCTCTCTCTGATTTTAATTTTATTTTCCCTCCATTTCCCCACGATCCTCTGTTTTCCAAGAAACATTTTTTTTAAAGGAGGATTTATAGGGGAATTTTATGATCTCCAAAGGCTGGGGTTCATAGCAGGAATAGACTGGAATCAAGGATTGAATTTCTGTGTATATTCCACAGATCACTCTGTATCTTTCTTATGCCTCTATCTTAAGTCTTCAAGCTATCCCTGCTGTGTTTTCTTTTTCCTAATGAAGAGACCTCATCTCAACCCAGAAAATATATTTTGCATTTTGTATGTAAAGTCACACATTTTTAAATGACATAATTATGTAAGAGTAAAATTTACATTAAAATGTTCATAAGGAACTAAAATAGTGAAAGTATATTTATTCAAAGCAGCAACTTAAAATTCAGAAATTCAAAAGCTTATCAGTAATAACCATTTGGTTGATATTTAAATATGTTCAAATGTGGAAGCACAAGTTAAAATACTTGTTGAAATCACAAACTTAAGAGTTTTCATTGTCAAAATGATAATTTTATTAAGTTGAATGTTTTGCATATCTCTTTCTTTATGAAAGACATCTAGTTCTCAACATATATAATAATTAGAATGAGAAGGTTAATATTAGCTATGACCAGTCTAATCTCTCAACATCCTCAGTATGTATCTGCACTTGATCTTAGCCAAAAGGCCAAGAAGTGATCTCAGTATGTATCTGTAGTAAGCTAATTTGATCTTCATCATGATTGTTCCAAATTTATCAACTGTTTTCTAGATTCTTACCAAGTATTTCCTGAACTTATAAGTAAAATGAGAAGTCTTTAGATGGATATGCATCTTATTTTCCCAACCAAACTCAAACCTGCCTACAAGAAGAAAACAGTGAGAGGAATCTGTATTTGAAGGGCAAATAGAACATGGGGGGAAAAAAAAAACATGGAGAAACTAGAACATGTTTAATATTCTAGTTCAGAACCAGTAGAACTAGTAAAAAATGAAAGAGAGGATAATTCAGAAGAGAAAGGAATAATTGATAAGAGTGTAGTCCTGGAGAAGGTAGGAGAGAATGATATCTATTGGCATATGTGAGATTGGTCTGCAGGGGAATGGACGTTATCTCCTTTGTATCAGGGGAAGAAAGGTAATGAGGATCAAGATGTTACATAACCAATATTTTTGTTTCTCAGAAGTAGAGATGATGTTTGTTAGCTTTTTTAAATTAAAAATTATCATTCAATTTATCTTATTCATATTAACAGCATAGAACATTGATATTTTAACTGGCAGCATTAACAAATCTAATTAAATTGCAGGGAAAAAATAGAAGTTCTGTCAAAAGCAGTTCCTATAGTTATCTCTGTGTTGCCCTCTATACCTAGAAAAGGATTCAAATGGACAAAACTTTATACAATGAAAATTTACCTTTTATAATAGAACTTTACTAGAGGTGTTCATATGCTTGTTATCTGACACATTTTCTTTCAAACAATACATAGAATACTTGTACCTTGTGTTCTTGGTAGATTCCCATTGAGGATATTTTTACCATTTACTTTTTAAAGCTTATTTTATTAAACTTTGTACTAAATGAGGTATTAACTTAATCTTGAATTAAAGCAGGATTTGAGATTGCTCATATCTAAACCTCTCTACTTACTTTGTGCTACTTATTTCTCTACTTATTTCAGCCCTACTCCATGGAATTGCCTTATTAGAATTTTCTAATATGTTTAGTGAAACTGATATACAACATAATACTTCTCTTTTCCTTTTCACCTTTGTAAATTCAGTGAACCTATGCAAACTATTTTTTTACTTTTATAATAAGAATTAGGACTCTTCTCCCCTCACTGTTACTGATGTCACTTAGTGGTTGATTTTTTCATTTTTCCTAGTACGAGTTTCAGAATTTAGTTTTGAACATAATTCTTAAAGATTTTCTAAAAGTCACTCCTTCAAGTTTTAATTTTTTAGTTTTCTATTGCCTTGTGTTGTTTCCAGTTTTATTTTACCTAGGCCATCACAGATGCTTTTAGGAAGGGGATAGGTTATCAATAAACTAATTAATTTAAACAATAGCTTATGATTAGCTTATAGTTCTATTTTATTAAACTGATGTCTTATTATTACTGATATTAGATTCAAATTAAACATTATCAATAATATGTTGAATAGTAATACCATTTTAGCAAATTGTGATTGTGAGTTTCTTTAAAATATTACTTCAAAGTCTAAGGTGTGTTTTGAAAAACTAATGAATTGCTATAATAGTTTCAAAATATTCTCCTGTAGTAATGTGATCAAAGAAGCTTTTGTACTTGTGCAATAATTTATGTCACCTTTTATCATCTGGAGAGAGAACACTGAAACCTTGTTCATTTTAGTAAATTGTTTTTCAACCTGACAAGCAGAGGTGTGTTTAATATTTTGTTATAATACAAACAGGATAAGCTTACTTAGTTGGTATATTTTCAGTTTAGAACCTCCTTTTGATTCAGTACTAAGGGATTATTCTGAATATGGATTAGACTGTAGGAAACTTCGTTTTAGTTTATCTCTTGTCTTATGTCTAATGGCTACTCATTCTAATACTTAGCAAAGTGCCAGAATCTCACTAATTCTCTACCATCTATTGATCCCTCATTGACTCATGTTGATGGAAGTGTATCATGAAGAGTTCATACAAAAGTGGCTATAGTTGTGTGTAACTGTCATGACTTTAGTTTCCAACAGAGTGTACTAAAAAGTGTAGCAAAGACTTTATTTAACAAAATAAAACCTTATACCACATTCACTGCTTTGATTTATTGTCATTATTTTTGACTTGGAATATCCCTCCCTTGACATGCTATTTTATGCCTTGTGATTCAGAGTGCCCTTTTATAGCATGTTGCAGTACTTCAGAAAAGAGACAGCCTCAATTCGTAACATTGCTGTAAATCAGGGAGACTGTAGCTGTGGCAATACTTGCAAGGTTACCCAATCCTAGAAGTCTCAGATTTCTTTTGCTGTTATCACTGAAGATGGATGCTGTTACATTTCTGTTCTTGAGGGATTGGTATAACAGTGGCTTGTAAGTCATTTTCTTAAGTGAAGGAGAAATTTTGCCTGTTTGGACTATTTGCACTTTACTCTTAGATATAATCAGTTCCCTCATCTATTGTTTCAGATCTACTCTCCCTCCCCCACACACATAACTTCCCACACCAAAAATTCTCCCTCCTCTTCTGAGACACCTATTCTGTTTCCTTTACATTGTCTTCCCCTAAACTAGCACTGATTATGTTTTCTTACATGTAGGCTAATAATAACTTATGATGTGTTTACTTCCATGGCCTTTTAATAAAGAACATAAATACAAAAATTCTAATGGTGACATTTCAGCATCCTGGCAGAAAACAAGTAGTAGTTTTGTAGTTTTTGTAGTTTTGCCATGAGCTTCTCATTGCCCTCATACCACACGAGATCAAAGATTGTGTAAATCTTTGTCTGTCTTTCTATGGTCTATCTCAAGAGAAGGCTATTGTAGTGTTTCAGGTATTCTTGTTAATTTTCTCATTCTTCAATATTACGTGCATTTTTGTTGTCTACATTTCTTTTTTTAAATACTTGTATTGAACATGCTTTGTTAACATTTACCTCTATTCATTCTTTTTTTTTAGTAATTAGACTTTTTCATTGCTGTATGTAATTTCTCCATTGTTTCTCCTATGAGAAGAGTGTGAGTGATACACTACACTGATGCTTGAATACTATAGCAGAGTGATCCTCACTTTGTATACAGGAAAGTAGAGCTTGTGTCAAGAAAAACATAAATATAAAGAAGTATCACAAAATTCTGATGCTGGTAATAATTGAAGAAAAAAATATTCTTATTAAATAACAGATACTGTCCAGAATATCAGTAAGCAGTAAAATTTAAAAAATAGTGAAACTATTCTATATGAAACTATAATGGTGGATACATACCATTATAAAATGTACAATACCAAGAGTGAACCCTAATATAAACTGTGGTCTTTGGGTGATGACTATGTATTAGTATAGGTTGATCAGTTAGGAAAAAATGTACATTCAGGTAGAGGATGTTGATAATGGGGGTGGGGGGGACTGTGCATGTATAGGCATCCAAGTATATGGGAAACCTCTGTACCTTCTTCTCAATTTTGCTTATGACTTGAAAAGTGCTCTAAAATTTAGTCTACTAAAAAATAAAATAACTACAAATTTAAAAAGCATGTACTGATGAATTGCATTAGCCCATTTTAAGAACAAAGAAAATTAAAAGAAAAAAAAGAATATATGAAGAAAATGTAAAGAACTGTAACTCTATTTTTTTTATAATTTTTTATTTTTTATAAACATATATTTTTATCCCCGGGGGTACGAACTGTAACTCTATTTATTGCATGTTCATTTTATTGTAGATATTATGCTAAGGAGCTTGAATGGATTGTCTACTTAAAAACTCTCAATAACTTTGTAAGAAGTTATCATTATGATTCTGTCTCACAGAAGAAGAAACCAAGGTTAGGGATGTTTAACAATGCACACACCCAAGGAAGAAGGCCCAGGATTTAGATCCAAGACTGCTTGACTGCAGTATCTAATCATTTACACATTGAGCCATGTATTCATGCTGTATATAGTTTATTTTTATATTGGATCTTGGGGAAATGCCTGTTTACAGTAGTAAAGAATTGGAAGTAGATGGAGGTAGGAGAATAGCTTCACATTTTGGTATAACTTGAATATAACTTGAATATTTTATAAATAGGATGGATCATATATTTGTTTTTGTTGTTGAGTAGGGGGTTGAACTACTTTTATATTATTTTTAAATTATTTTTTAAAATAATTTTTTTATTTTTTTTATAAACATACAATATATTTTTATCCCCAGGGATACAGGTTTGTGAATCTCCAGGTTTACACGCTTCACAGCACTCACCATAGCACATACCCTCCCCAGTGTCCATAACCCCACCCCCCTTCTCCCAACCCTCCTCCCCACAGCAACCCTCAGTCTGTTTTGTGAGATTAAGAATCACTTATGGTTTGTCTCCCTCCCAATCCCATCTTGTTTCATTTATTCTTCTCCTACCCCCTTAACCCCACAGGGTCATATATTTTTAATATAATTTAAGAAAGCAAGCAACAGTGAATACATAGAAAAAATATATTTCAAGGATAAGAAGTTTTCCCCTAATTTTATTAAGTCATAGTCCATTAATTATTTATTTATGATCAAGACAAAAACAGAACTAATTTATCAAGGAGGGTTATGATGCAGTTTTCTCTTAAATTGAGGTTAAACTAAATCCTAGAGTTTTTGTTTCTTTCCTCTCCTCCCCTCCCCTCTGCTCCCCTCCTGTTCCTTTTTCTTTCTGTTCCCCTTCCTTCCTTCCCTCCTTCCTTTCTTTCTTTCTTTTCCAATCCTTCAGAAGTCTGTGTCTTCAGTAAATGACCAGGAAAAGAAAAAAAAGGCTGAAGGAAAATAATAAGGTATGGACAACTTGAACACCAGCTTTAGAAAGGATGATTCATTATGTACCTATAATCTCATTAACAAAAGGATCAAGATAACTTATAAATGTATTGGTCCTATTATTCATTCCAGATTTTGATAGAGACTAGACAAAATGCTAGATGCATAACTAAAATATATTTTTTGCTAGGTTTTACAAACCTCCAAATCGTTTTGTAGTACTTCATATTGTTATATTTAGGTGGCTTTTATAATATGTGCATTGATTAAAGGACAGATATGTTTTTTCATGCAAATATCCATTCATTTAGTAGACATATTCATAGTTATTTTGAAGACTACTTTAGGATTTATGATATATCATCACTTAGCATTTCAAAACCCCTGAATAATTGGTGTTAAAATCTTATTTTATGGTTAAGGATGAGACAAATAGCTAGTTAAGGTAACCTAAGTCTACAGAGCCAGGATTCAGATCTAAATTGGTGTCTCCACAGCCCATTTCTTCCCACTATAATATCCTGCTTCCTGATGTTCAGAAATATCCAGCTTTTTTATCATTTTTTGACCCACTAAATGTCTTTTAAAATCTCAGACTTTCCCTTGGGTGGGGAAGGAGATTGTAGTTCTGGTGTATATTGTGCTATGCCATGTTGCATTCTGTTGACCTATAAATAAGTTAATAAATCTGGTGGTGATTAAATACAACCCAGAGAACAATAGAAACAATCTAGGACCTATAGTTAGTTTCATTTCATTCTTCTATGGGGAGAAGAACTCAGATCAAGTGTGATGTAGTTTCTGTCAGAATGAAAATAACCTGAGCATTCTGGAGTGCTGGTAATAGAAGGGAACGTTGAATGACCTGTCAGCTTCTTTTAGTGAAACAGTAGCAATAACGAAGCAGTGCATAGAGGCTTTACACTTTTCAGCAAAGATAAACAGATCCATACACTGTTCTTGAAAATGTGAATGGAAAGACCAATATAGTACAGGCTCTACATCTCTTTCCTACTTAAAGACAGTAAAACTTTTTTCAGTAAAACTATTCAAGACTAATGTCACCCACTATTACAGTTATTCAAGTTGATTTGACATACAATAGTTACAACTCTCTGGTTGAACATGCTCTTCTTACATTAAGAGTGATTTAGGAAAAACGGGATCATACCATAAACAATTAAGGATACTTTAAAGCATTACAGTTCTTTAAATGAAGTCTATATTATAAATGAGCATAAATTAAACAGATCCTGAGCATTATATAATTCAGTCATATAAGCTACAGATTTTTTTTTTATCCATAGGTGGGATGGGATGGTGGAAGAGAAGCCTTTGCCAGTTAGTTTTATTTTTTAACCTAATTCTCTTTTTGGTACAATGGTTTAGAATCCAATATACCTATCAAATTTGAATTGCTTTCCAAATTTTATTTCTTCAGATCTACTGAATTAGAATATATATGGGTGTTTTGAGAAAGCTCTTAGTTGATATTCATTTGTGATTTGATCTAAAAAGGAAAATTATTAATTTCCTTACACATAGTATGAATATACACACATACAGTGTATCTATATATATTACTGTGCATCTATATCATCTGTCTGTATGCTCTCTAGAATATAAATATTGTAAAGGAGAACAATTCTATGCCTAGAACCCTGTGCCTAGTTCCTAATGATCCGTTCAGAACACATTTGTCAGATGACTAATAATTCTCAAAGAGGATTGGGAGGGGTAATGGTAATTCAGCAATAAGACTGTCCATAGGTAAGGAAACAGGTCCTAAGCACAACCTTTTTTTTTTTTTTAAGTTTTTATTTATTTATTTGACGGAAAGATAGAGTGAGAGAGCACGAGTGGAGTAAATGGCAGAGGGTGAGGGTTAGGGTTAGGGTTAGGGTTGTTGATGAGATGGTGGTGGAAGCAGGTGACAGAATTAGTAAGAGGTTGAGGTTTAATAGTCTATCAGTGGTTCTTTTTTTTCTAAAGCTAGTTTTATCCATCCTTCCTTGTAGGTCCTGCTAATTCACCTGATCAGCTTTTTTTTTTCCCTCCTTAATTTTGCAAAACAATTGAGTCCTGAACTCGTGCTGCAAACTTAGTATATTTAAGATTCTCCAGAATATAAAGAATTGTTTTGGTCATATATGACATTATATATGAAAATAAATTGTTACTATCTATTATGTTTATTAATGTATTTATATATTTTTTATTTTTCTTTTTTACTAATGTATATTTTAAGCATTTAAAGGAGTGCCTGATTAAAAAATAGAGACTCAATAAATATTTCTTTTAAGGATTAAAAGTATACATCACATATATTTATGGAGATTTTAATCAGAGGTTGATTCTTCAATTTATGTTTTATAGACTATTTTGTAGTCTTCTAAGGTCTCATTGGGCTCTACTAACAATTGCAGGTAGATAATGCAATTACTATCCTATTTTACAGAAGAGGAAACCAAGGCCTAGAAAGATCAAATTTCTCTGTTTTATTTCACAAATTTATATAAGTTTTGGATTGTGAAGACTTTAAATATCAGCTGGTTTCAATTTTCTGTATTCCAAACAAACCGCTTATAGTTAGTTCTTTCAGTCATGAAGAACCTCCTTCCCCTTAGAGCACTTCCATCCATCCTCTTATAACTCTTCTCAGCTTCCTGCTTTACTGTCTTTTGAGTCATCTTCTACATGATCGGATTTCAGCATTTGGAAAAAATTGCAGTAGGTTTTCTGAGGATACTCTTGTCCTATGTAAATGTTCTGGTTCCTTTAGCCATTCCTCATGAGACATGGTTTTGAGACAGTCTAACCACCTATTCACTTGTTTCCACATATGCTTCAGTTAATTTAGCCCCTTCAATAATTGTACTCATCATGGCTTAGCACAGTTTCTATTTATGAATCCCAATTAAGTTCCACACAATTTGTCTATACTATTTCATTTAATTTTTGCAATAATTCAGTTAAATTGTTTTAGTGAACACTTGGTTGTAGGAATAAAAATCCATCTAAATTAGCTTAAGGAAATTAAAAGGAAAAAATGGTTTTTCATGGCATAGATTTTCTGAAATTCCACAGGAACTTCTGAAAAGTGCTAAATTCTCTGGGTGTAGCATTGCATGATGATTTCTGACAAGGGGAAAGGAGCAAAAGTAACCTAAGCAGGAAATGTTGATAAAAGGGACTGGTAGAATTTATACACAAATAGCTGTTACATTTGTCTCATAAACTCTCAAGGTTTTCTGGAGAATTGGAATTGTTTAATTTGGTGGTATAACTAGGTGACCTACTCACTGATATAATGCTCTAACTGACCTTTTTACTAACTGGCTGCTAACTGGTTTATCCTGAAAATACACAAATGAGATTTAGTGTTCCCTTATTGCCTGCCTTCTTTTTCACTCCTTCTTTACTCTTTCAACATGCCCCATATCACTAGATTCTGAACAACTTCACTGAAGTAGAAGGTCCCTGAAATTTAGTTGGATTTATTTCCTATCCTCTGACATCCAGATGTCTTACCAATAAGTGTAGAGTAGTTACTATTTCTTGCTCACTAGGGCTAAACAACTTAATTGCAGTGATGGATCCTGAAGCAGAGCAATCACCCCTGGATTCCAGACCTATGAAAATTATGAAATAATATGTGTTTTAAGCCACTAAGTTTTGGGGTAATTTCCTATGAAGCACAGATAATTTATACAATTTATATACTCTTTTTTTCTTTTTGTTTTTATTTTACAGTTAGTTAATATATAGTGTTATACTAGTTTCAGGTGTACAGTATAGTAATTCAACTGTTCCATACACCACTCCGTGCTCATCATGTTAAATGCACTCCTTAATCCTCCTCATCTATTTAGCTAATTCCCCTACCCCTTTCCCCTCTTCTACCATTAGATTATTCTCTATAATGAATCTGTTGCTTGCTGTCTCTCTCTCTCATTTTTCCCCTTTGCTTGGTTTTTTTTTTTTCATTTCTCAAATTTCACATGAGTGAAATCATATGATGTTTGTCTTTCTCTGACTGACTGACTTTGCTTAGCATTATACTGTCTGGCTCCATCCATGTTGCTACAAATGACAAGATTTCATTCTTTTTTATGACTGAATAATATTCCATCCCTCATCTTCTTTATCCATTCATCAATTGGTGGACACTTTGGCTGCTTCCATATCTTAGCTATTATAATTAGTGCTGCCATAAACATAGGGGTGCATGTATCCCTTTGAATTGGTGATCTTGTATTCTTTAGGTAAATACCTGGTAGTGTGATTGCTGGATGGTAAAGTAGTTCTGTTTTTAACTTTTTGAGAAAACTCTATACTGTTTTGCATAGTGGCTACACCAGTTTGCATTCCCACCAACAATACATGAGTGTTCTTTTTTTCCTACATCCTTGACAACACCTTTTGTTTCCTGTGATGTTAATATTAACCATTCTGACAAGTGGTTAATATCATTGTAGTTTTGATTTGTATTTACCTGATGGTAAGTGACGATGAGCATCTTTTCATATGTCTATTGGCCATCTATACTGTTATTTATTTATTTGTGTATTTACTTATTTGTGTATTTATTTATTTATAAGTGGGCTTGGAGCCCAACAGAGGGCTTGAACTCATTACCCGGAGATCAAGGCCTGAGCTGAGATCAAGAGTGGGTAGCTCAGTCACTGAGCTCAGTCACTGAGCTACCCTGAGCCACCTAGGTGCCCCTCTATCTCTTAGATAAAATTATATAAGGAATCTGATTGTCCCAATTCATGCTATGGACCACATTATTACCTCAGAACAATAAGTTGTAAATGGTGAGTGTAAATGGTATGTGGGAAAGATGACTGCTTAGTTAATATTCCAAACTGGGGCACTTAAAAGCTAGCATGCTTACTAATTAAGCATAAACAGAACTCTTCTTGAGCAGATGGAGAGGACCACCCTATTTATAGCACAACCACTCTCTGTGCCTATAGAAAGGGCTGGCTAAGCCAGATGAGAAAGTGAACATGGCAGGTAAATTGGTTTACCTGTTTGATTAATAGGCACAATTTTCCCTGTTATATAACTGGAAAACCGAGGCTCACTCAAGTTGTCTTCTAAGTGGCAATCAATCATGTTAAAAATGGTGAATCTGGAATTTGAATCCAGATCTCTCATTCTAAAGTTTGTGTGAACTTTTCACTTTGCTGTTTCATCTCTGTAGTACCCGGTGTATTACAGTAATGTGGTCAGGAAGTCAGGGTTTAATTTCATTACTTTTTTTCTAGATTATTCTAGAACCATTGTTATTCAGTAGTTGTCAACTTTGGGTACACATTAGAATCAGCTGTGGAACTTTGAAAATATCAATGTCTACTCCTCAAAGCCATCAAATCAGAATCTTTTGTGGTTGGGTTAGTCATCAGTATTTTTAATTCTTATCATTCCACTGTGTGGCCGGTCTTGAGATGAGAGAGCCTTATATGGGCTGGCAGATGGGGAACTGACATGAAGATTTGGGACTGGGAAGGATGATAGAGGGTTTGTAAAGTCAGATTTTTTAATACAACAACTTCTCTGATTGCCAAAAGAGGGGTCTGGAAATCTGTATTTTAAGCAAGGGCCTCAGTTTATTCTTACCAGGCAAGTTTTGTATCTGCTAACCTAATTCATCATCGAAAAAGGCCTTTCATATGTAGTTTTAATAATAATGCCTCATTCCTTTATTAAAATGCCTATTATCACTTAAGTCTGACATAAACATTTCTGATGTCCAGGATGAAAAAAAGAGGCTTTCTGAAAAATCATTTATGAAACTATAAACAAATGTAGCTGACCAGTGATTTTACTAGTGTGGAGAAATGTTTGAAATTGGGAATAAAACAAGGAAATCTAATGTTTTCTCAGATGTTGCAACAATATCAGATGTTAATAAGTTTACTGCCTTGCTGATTTTTTGTGTGTGCTAGAAGACTCAGGCATAGTCCTGTTTTATCATCTATCTTTTCACTGAATAGGGTAGAAGGAACTCATTTTAATCTTACTCAGCTCTTTTTTATCCAGCAAGAAAATAAAACACTTTTTAAAAAAGTATACTGCTTTTTCTATGAAAATAGCTATATCCACGGTCTCTTGAATTTTAGCTCAGAGTAGATATATTTCTGAAGCAGTTGAAAATAGGCATAGGCATCTGATTTAAGATAGGAAGTAAAAAATAAATTGTTCAATTAAAACTACAGTAGGAATTTTTTGGAGAAAGTAATTACCTGAGCTGGAACTTAGCCAGGACAACAATTAATTCTCCTACCCATATAAAGAAGGAAAATAGGAAATAAGTACTTCTCCACTTTATCCCCACCCCCACCTCTTGTGTCAGAATGTATTACATTTATGTTCTTATTGCTGTATGCAACTCAGATGAGAGAGAAATTTATTACCAGATTTATAGAAAAAGACATGTGGGTAGTTTGTACCTCATAATTCAAAAGGCATAGAAGCTGACAGAAATCCCCAAACAGAAATTTCTCCCCTATTCCACAGTGTTTAAATGGTGTACAATATGTGAACCAATAGTCATCAGTCAGGCATCATGTGTTGGGACATCGGCATGCACAAAAGATTTTGTATACAGGATTCATAGGAAACAGAATATGTGGTCTTATTTCACTATCAAAGAAGTACATATGAGAAATATAAAATCATTATAGTAAACATAATCATTATGTGATCACCAAAGTATTTTTCTCTTTTTCTTCTTCCTTCCTAGCAATTTCTGTCACTTGTCTTACAAGTATTTATTTTAATTTTTAAGTTATTATACAGTAAAATGGATGTTATTTTTTGGTTCTATGAATTTTAACACATGTATAGAACTGTGTAATCACCACCACTGCTATCACAGTATGGAATAGTATTACTACCCCAAAACACCTCCCTTGTTTATCTTTTTGTGACATGTGCTTCCACCACCTCAGAACCCTAACAACCACTAATCTGTTTTCCATCATTACAGTCTTTTTTTTTTCAAGAGTGTAATATAAATGGAATTTTAAGATAAATAACCCACTTTGAGACTGGGTTATTTCAAGGTTTTGGAAATTATGACTATAGTGCTATAAACATTATGTACCCAGGATGGCATTACTGGGTCATCTGGTTAAGTATATGTTTACTTTTATAAGAAACTGTGAAACATTTTCAGTGGTTGTACAACTTTGCATTCCCATGAGCAAGGTAAGAGAACTCCAATTTCTCTACATCTTTGCTGGAGGTTGGAATTACTAGTGTTTTTTTAAATTTTTTTTTATTTTTATTTTAGCTATTCTAATAGCATGTGGTGTTATCTCATCATGGCTTTAATATTCATTCCCTAATAGCTACTGATATTGACATCTTTTTCATGTATTTGTATAATATCCTTGTATTCTTTCTGGTGAAGGGTCTGTTCAAATTTTTAACCATTTTTTAAAATCGGTTTTCTTTTGAGTTTGAGAATTCTATTTAAATATATAATTCTTTGTTCATTTTGTGATTTACAAGTATTTTCCCCACTCTATAACTTGTCTTTTAATTTTCTTAATAATTCCCACCAATTTCCATACAGTCTGATTCATCTTTTTATGCAGTATGTCTAAAAACTCATTGCCCAATCTTAGGTCATGAAGGTTTTCTCCCATGTTTTCCTTTAAAAGTTTTTCCTTTTATATTTAGAACTATAAGGTTTTTTTTTTCTTTTTTCCTGAAGATTTATTTATTTATTAGAGAGAGAGAAAGTGAGCAGGAGGAGGTATAGAGGGAGAGAGGAGAGGGAGAGAGAGAATCTCAAGCATACTCCCCACAGAGTGCAGAATCCAACATGGGGCTTGATCTCATGACCCAGAAATCATGACCTGAGTGAAATCAAGAGTCAGACATTAATCAACTGAGTAACCCAGGCACCTCTAGTTATGAATTGTTTTGTGTTAATTTTTGTGTGATAATTTTTGTGAATTTTAAGTCAGTGCTTAGTCTTTTTTGTTTGTTTGTTTGATTTTTGCATATGGTTATCCAGTTGTTCCCTCATCATTTGTTGAAAAATCTATCCTTTATACATATAGTTACTTTTTCATATTTGTGAAAATTTATTTGCCATATTTGTGTGAAATATCTGGTGGGCTGTGTTTATATCCTTTTGCCAGCACCAGTATCCTGATTATTGTAACCTAATAGTAAGTCTTAAAAGTGAGTTGTATGATTTCTCCAACTTTAATTTTCTTTTGAAAAATTGTTTTAGTTATTCTATTTCCTTATATTTTCCAAATTTAAAATCAGATTGTCCATCTCTACCAATGAATTCTATGAGATTTTGTTTGAAACTGCATTAAATCAGTTAGATTCATTTGAGATTTAATATCTTTACTATGAATTTTCCAATTCATAAAAAATTTTATGTATCTTCACTTATTTATATCTCTTTTAATGTCTTTCTTTAGCATTTTGTATTTTTTATTACAGGGATCTTGTGCATAGTTTGACTTATACATAAGCACTTCATTTTTTGAGCTATTGTAAATATAACCTTTTTCAAAATTTTGGTCTCCAATTGTATATTGAAAAAATTGACTTTATGTTTGTTGGCCTATATCCTGCAAAATTGCTTAACTCACTTATTATTCTAGTAGTTTTTTGTAGATTATTTTGTATATTATGTAGATAGATAATCATGTCATAAATAAATAGGTAAATAAATAGGTTCATTTCTTCATTTCTTATCTATATGTCATTTTAATTTATTTTTCTTGATTTATTGTATGACCAGAACTTCCTATACCATGCTGGACAACAGTGGGAAAAATGGACATTCTTGTCCTATACAAATCATGGAAAAACATGCAGTCTTTCACCATTAAGTACGACATTTATTATAGTTTTTTGTAGGTACTTTAAAAAAAAAAGGTTTTATTTATTTATTTGACAGACAGAGATCACAAGTAGGCAGAGAGGCAGGCAGAAAGAGAGAGGGGAGAAGCAGGCTCCCTGCTGAGCAGAGAGCCCGATTTGGGGCTCGATGTGGGGCTTGATCCCAGGACTCTGGGATCATGACCTGAGTGGAAGGCAGAGGCTTTAACCCACTGAGCCACCCAGGTGCCTTTGTAGGTGCTTTTTATAAGGTTGAAGAAGTTCCTTCTATTCCTAGTTTGCTCAGAGGTATTCTTTTAAGTCATAAATGAATATTAAATTTTTCAGGTAATCCTACTCCATAAATAGATATGACCATGTAGTTTTTCATCCTGCATTACCAGGAAAAGACATACTGGGTCATAGTTTCATATATATACACATATACACATACATACACTTTTTAAAATATATAAATATTTGCAAGTTGAATAAAAACATATACATTTGGACAATAGCTATCCTTTAGTTGGTGTCTTTAGACATTTTCATTTAATGTAATTTAATGTAATTTTGATGTTTTGCTTTAGGTCCATCATTTTCTTTTATTTATTTATTTATTTTTTTATTTTATATTTTTCCAGTGTTCCAAAATTCATTGTTTATGCACCACACCCAGTGCTCCATGCAATAGGTGCGCTCCTTAATACCCACTACCAGGCTTCACCATTTTGCCCCTGTTTTTTGTTGCTGTTTGTTTGTTTTGGTTTTGGTGGCACTGTTTGTTTCTTTGGTTCTCCTCCCTGTTTTCTGTGGATTGTTTTAGCATTTTTTAGTTCTCCAGTGTATTTTTGTCTAGATAACCATGTATTTTTTTAATGGCTGATATAGGAATTATAGCACACATATTAGCATTTAAGAAGTCTACTAAAAATCAATTATTTACCACTGAAAGTCAAATGTAGATTTTACTACTGTGTAGGTCTCTTTAACTACCTCCCTCTCTCTTTATGTATTAGTTGTTTCATAAATTATAATACATAAATTGAAATCTCCTCAGAATCATTCTCCTCCTCCTCATAATTTTTACTTTGAAGTGTCAAATGTACTTTAAAGAGCTTACTAGGAGAATAATCTATTATATTTACTTAGATATTTACTATTTCTGTTGCTTATCTTTATTCCTGATATTTCAAGTTTACTTCTGGTAATATTTCTCTCTGACTGAAAAACTTTATTTAGCAATTCTTCTAGAATAGGTATGTTGGTTATAAATTCTCCTAGCTTAACTTTATCTGAGAATGACTTTCTTTCAGCTTCATTCCCCAAAGATATTTTCACTGGCTATAGAATAATAGGTTGACAATTCTTTTTTCTTTTTTTTTAGATATTTTATTTATTTATTTATTTGACAGACAGAGATCACAAGTTGGCAGAGAGGCAGGCAGAGAAAGAGGAGGAAGCAGGCTCCCTGCCGTGCAGAGAGCCCGATGTGGGGCTTGATCCCAGGACCCTGGGATCATGACCTGAGCTGAAGGCAGAGGCTTTAACCCACTGAGCCACCCAGGCGCCCAGCAATTCTTTTTTCTAAGCACATTAAAAGCCTTCTTCTTTCTGGTTTTTATGTTTTCTGGTGAGAAATCTGAAGTTATTTGAATTGTTCTTACCCAGATAGGTGGTGCATCGTTTTCTTTGGCTGCTACAAATATTTTTCTTTCTGTTTTTAATTTTCAGATATTTAGCTATCATATTATTGTGAATGAATTTCTTTGAGTAAATACTATTTCAGTTTTGATTAGATTCTTAAATCTCTGTGCTAATGTCTTTCACCTAACTTGAGACATTTTCAATCATTATTTCTTCAAATATCTTGGCACTATCGCATTTTTCCTCCTCTTCTAGGACTTGGAAGACATGCATTATTAGACCTTTTGTTATTTTCCCACAGGTCCTTAAGGCTGAATTTATTTACTTTTAATCTATTTTCTTGTTTGTGTTCAGATTGACACTTGTATGGATTTTTCTTCAAGGTCATTGGACTCTTTTTTCTGTAGTCTCCATTTTAATTTTAAGCCTATCCAGTGAGGTTTTCTTTTTTTTTTTTTCCCAATTCTGTTATGTATATTCATTTATAAAATTTCTATTTGTTCTTCTTAACTATTTCTTTAGTGTTTCTTTATATTTTCTATTCCCTTCAAGAATGTTTACATTTGTGTGTTGAAGTCTTTTTATAATAGTTACGTCAGAATCTTTGTTACATAAATACAATGTTTTTTCATCTCTGCCTTGGTATAAGTTAATTGTATTTTTCTATATGAGTTGAGATTTTGGATTACTATTTGGACATTTTAAATATTATGTTATAAAATTCTAAATCTTGTAAATTCTATAAGGCATGTTGAAAATTTTGTTTTAGCAGACAATTAACCTAATTAGATTCAGAGCACAAGTTCCAGCATACCTTTAGTGTGCTGTGGTTCTAATGTCAGTTTAATTTTCAAAGCCTGTTCAATGCTAATCAAAATATGCCAGGTGTGCATTACTCAGTGTTCAGGGACCAGGGTGGCAGTCTCTAAGTTAATTCATTCACATTCTTTGAAAGGGTGATCAAATCTATAGTTGTGCAGCTTGAGGGTGAGCCCATGGAATTCACAAACAAATTTAAGGTCTTATTTTCCTGAGCTTCTCTCTTTCTTTGCAGTCTCTCCAGTACATATCACTTTTCTAGGGTTCTTTTCTTCAGTCATCTAGCTATAGTAGTGTGGTACTTTCCTACCGTGCTTTGTCAAATGCTTCCAGGCCTGCACCCACATCTGTAGAACAGAGAAACACAATGGATAATGTGACCTATCTCATGGGATTAAAGCTCCCCCAATCAGAAAGAAAGTTTCTTAGAAGTTTGGTTCCTATAGGGGTCCCTTTCCCACTATCTCACCATAGGATCGTTTGTTGCCTAAGATTGGAGACACTAGAGAAAAAAGACAAAAAGCCATTTCTACACTCTGTTCTTTAGGTACGTTAGGAGTTCCCTTCTCCACTTCCTGAATTAGAAGTAGATAGTTTCTTCTTGAGGCCTCTCTCCCTGCACCCCAGTGCTTAGATGTTTTGGACTGCATTGAGATGAGATTGGAGATTACTGTAGGGGAAAAGTCACTTATTTGGTGATGCTTCAAATTATGGTATTCTTTTCTTATTTATATGCTACTGTTTGTTTTTCAGAGACATCTCCATACATTCTGTCCAGGATTTATAGTTGCATTTATAGAATGTACTTATTTTGCACTAGAACTTCGTTCCTCAAATCTAATTTTATTTTAAAATTCTTTGTCAAAAGTAAATTACTGCCTTAATTCTTGCCTTATAATTGTATGGAAATTTCTCAACCTAGCTCTAGATCTTTTTATATATACATACATACAATAAAAAATATAAAGAGTCTGTTCCTACTTACTTGTTTAAAAAAAGCATTAAAAACGGTTTTGAAGTAGATTAACCCATCAATGGATAGTTCGTTCACATGTAGTTCAGTCTTACTTTTTAGTAATTTATTATTATGCAGTGAAGAGAATAGAAATGATTATCAACTCATTTCAACAAAACATTTATGGAGAATTTTGTGCTCAGAAATGTGCACAATGATATCAAGGAAAAAAAGACATATTTATAATATATTTTATACTTAAGAACTATGCCCATTGTGCTTGAAATGCTTAAAATATGTTGACAAAAATGTATAAATACATAAAATAGTTCTGCAATACTCTTTATATTACAGTTGACTTCTGCTTTCACATGTTTATGAAATGGGTGGTACAAACATATACACTGTGAATTTTGAAGTAATAGAGCCTTCTAAAACTGGTAGGAGATGGACATTTCCTGAGAAATGACAATATGAGCCTCTGGGATAGAAGAATGTGGGTAAGAGAAAAAGAACTCATTCTTTACTACCACAGACAAGTGAAGACCCAGGAAACATTCCATACATGCTTCGATTACCAAAGTCCAGCCTCTGTCTTGGACTCCTCTGTCAGTGTATGTTCCAGAACCAATGTGTTAAGAACATTCATTTTATTATCAAACATATCTAAAATATATATTTTTATCTCATACATATGATATATATCATATATAATATATAATTTTTATCATTATATATTTTAGAAATCATATATCTAAAATATATAGTTTTTATGATCTGTGTTTATCCCAATATGAGGGAAAAGTCAATAAATCCAAACATTTGTACCTCAGTAACAACTGTTTTGTTATAATTCTAGGCTCAGTGAATTTCATTAAAGTACCAGTGAATTTTGAAACCTCTACTGAAAAGTAGTTTTCATGGGTAATTAGTGACTTTAATACCATATTTGTAGGAGAGAGCATTATTATGCTAATTAGATGGAAGAAAGTTACTAATAGTAATCAAATTTGCTTATGCACCACATAAAGTTTCAATATTCATTGAAGATAGTAACAATAATAACACTGTATTCAGAGTATTCTGTCAAAATCAACCACATGTCTTGTTTACTTAAATATGTAATATTGGCGCACCTGGGCAGTTCAGTTGTTGTCAGACTTGATCTTAGCTCAGGTCTTGATCTCATGATTGTAACTTCTAGCCCTGCACTGGGCTCCATGCTAGACATGGAGCCTACTTAAAATAAATAAGAATGCCTGGATGGCTCACTCAGTTAAGCATCTGGCTCTTGATTTCAGCTTGGGTCTTGATCTCAGGGTAGTGAGATACAGCCCTGTTTCAGGTATGGAGGCTGCTCGAGATTCTCCTTCTCCCTCTCCCTCTGCTCCTCACCCTGCTATCTCTCTGTCTAAATAAATAAATAAAATATTTAAAAATAAATAAATAAATAGATAAATAAATAAATAAGCAATACTAAGTGATTTCATAATTGTTAAAAAAATATGTGACACTCTCAAGTTATAATCTTTCTTCTCTCACTAGATTTCTTAAAGTCAAAGGTCCACTGCTGAAATCAAAGAATAGGTGCCATTTCAATGTTAAGCATATTTTAAATGCTTATCTAATTTTTATATTTTAAATATTTATTAGCCTGGGCATAGTTTTGGTTGCATAGCTAAATATGAGTGTCTTGGACAATGTAAGAACTTTTTTTTTCTTTCCTACAAAATTACCTGGGCTAGTGTGGTACACTGCTTCATGAAGACACTGAAGGAGTAGGTTTTTTTTTTTTCATGCTGCTCCCCTAAATGATGTTAACAAGACATGTTTTTCAGCTGTTCTTTGCGTAGTGCTTATCCTGTCCTCACGGTAAGGATGACTATAGTAGAATCTCTGACCTTCATACTTCACAACAAAAATCCAGTAGAAAAAGAAAACTGCTCTCTCATGAGAGCCCCAGAAAATTTTTTTACTTACTTTGTTTATGTCTATTCCTGATATACTGATTTTATTCAGAGGATGAGATGAATTGACCTACTTATACCAACTGACCCCCAAGGGTATGGTCAACTCTGGTTAAACCACATTGACTGAGAGCTGGAGATGAGTAATTCTTTAATAGAAAATCACAGCATTTTTGCTGGAAGGAAGGAGAAATTGGTACTGGAGAGATAGAAAACAATCCCATTAAAAATTATTATTGTGAAGGATATCTATGCCAAAACTGCAATAGATAACATTTTTGTAATATCTCAACCTCTATCAGAGGTTAACTGAGTATTTGCCCCCTCTTAGTAAAAGAAATGTCAGCTACTTCATCACGAAGTCCAAGATGGAAACATCACCTTGAAATTACTAGCATAGTCTTTTAAAGAGTGAAGAATAGAGTCTAAAAAAGTAGAGATTACATCTTGGAATCATTTGGGGGAAATCACAGGGCTGACTACAAGCTGATTAGCCCTAATTATCTAGAGTTAGGGGAGCTTTAAGAAAACTTCTGTATTTCAAAGATTTAAAAGAAAAAAATTATTCCAGGAGATAAAGAGGAAATCAATATGATTTTTCTGGGACCATATGTAGACAGATACTATAACCATTCTTGATTCAATTTTCCTAGGAAGTCTCTGAAAAGGAGCTGGGAACTGAAAGAGCTGATTACAAAGAGCTGGACTTTGGGATCCCAACTGTGTAACAGTTTCAGGTGATCTTGGTGGCAAAGGAGTAGGTTTAATCATTTCCCCAAGAATTCCTAAATCTCGAGCCATTGATAATAAGGTTTATTCTACAAAAACATAATTGTCTATCTGCTTATATAGGATCAGACTTGAAAAGTAATACTCTGTTTTATTTAACAATAAAATTCACTGGATTCTGTTCTCTCTGCTTGTTGTAAAGGAACTATACCAGCTTTTCAAAAGGTACCAGTTAGGGGCAATAGAGCAGACATCTTTGGTTGTTCCCTTACTCAGGAGATACTTCAGCAGCAATAAACTTCTGTAGCTGCTTAGCAAAGAAGAGGATGAAATGAAACATGCCAGAATTGTGATTGTAAGAAAAGGAACATACTTACCTTTGTTTAAATTTACCTGGTACAATCTTAGAACACCTTTCCAATACATTTAATTTATCAACAGTAAGAGCCAGAACTAAGTATGCCCACTATTAGCAGGTAAGACTCCCTGTTCACCTTTGATAAATTCACTGTTCTGGGTGCTAACAGATCCAGTTGTATATCTTGCATTCTCTCACTCACTCAGTAGACTGTGAAAATCTACTTTATTTCTTCTCCCTTCTCTTCAATTTGTTCTTTTTTATAAAAACAAAGCAAAGCTAAGCCAAACACAAAACTCTAAAATACTTATTATGTGTTCATCTCTCAATTGCTGGGGATTGACCAGTGGTAAGGTATAAAGACACCTGAGAAAATAACAGTGCCAGTGAACTTCTCTAGGTTTCATTTCTGTTTGAATACAAAATCTGGAAGGGAAAGTTCCTCAGTGATTATTAAGGGCAGGGGAAGGGAACATGGAAATTGCACATGTGCTCTTAGGGTTCTACACAATTATGTCACACATTACTGCTGCTTATATGTTATTAGCTAAAGAAACTCACATGGTGCAGTGCAAGAGTAGGGAGGTGTAACTCTACCATGGTCTTAGAAGAAGAACCATACTGTAATATCTATGAAGAGTCCTGATTCCTTCCATAGAAACTAAAAGAACTTATGAACTAAGTAGTGTGATTTTTTGAATTTAAAAATTAAAAACGGGCACCTGGGTGACTCAGTCAGTTAAATGTCTGCCTTCAGCTCAGATCATTATCCCAGGGTTCTAGGGTCGAGCCTCCCACCCTGGGCTCCCTGCTTAGCAGGGAGCCTGCTTCTCCCTCTCCCTGTGGCTGTTCTTCTGACTACTTGTGCTCTCTCTATCAAATAAATAAATAAATAAAATCTTTTTTAAAAAGTCCACAATTTTTTTCTGAAACATAATGTATTCACTGGTGAACCGATTTGTTGTTAGGAAAACCCAGTAGAAGTATCAGTAGAAGTATCTCACCATGTATAGTTGAAAATGATTAATGAAAATATGAGACAACTGGAAGACAGATTTAGGATAATAATTTGGAAACAAGAGTTTCTTAAGTAGAAACAGATATAGAACTTATAATCACACAAGTAATGGAGCTAGCTTCTTTTTTTTTTTTCTTTAATTTACATTTTGTTAGCATACAGGGCAATATTGGTTTCTGGAGTAGAATTCAGTGACTCATCACTTGCATACAACACCCAGTGCTCATCACAAGTGATGAGTGATCTTTAATACCCATCCTCCATCTAGCCCATCCCCCACCCATCTCCCTCCATCAACCTTCAGTTTGTTTTCTATTGTTAAGAGTCTCTTATGGGGGCGCCTGGGTGGCTCAGTGGGTTAAGCCGCTGCCTTCCGCTCAGGTCATGATCTCGGGGTCCTGGGATCAAGTCCCACATTGGGCTCTCTGCTCAGCAGGGAGCCTGCTTCCCTCTCTCTCTCTTTCTGCCTGCCTCTCTGCCTGCTTGTGATCTCTCTCTGTCAAATAAATAAATAAAATCTTAAAAAAAAAAAAGAAGAGTCTCTTATGGTTTGTTATCCTCTCTCCTCCACCCTTTCCTATTTGCTCATCTGTTTTCTTCCTTAAATTCCACAGAGGAGTGAATCATATGGTATTTGTCTTTCTCTGATTGACTTCTTTCACTGAGCATAGTATACTCTAGCTCCATCCACTCATTGCAAATGGCAAGATTATATTGTTTTTAATGGCTGAGTAATATTCCATGTATATATACATATATATAAATAAAGAAGATATATATATATATATCATATATATGAGATATATATCATTTATCAGTTGGTGGAAATTTGAGTTATTTCCATAATTTGGCTAGAGTTGATAATGTTGCTTTAATATTGGGGTACATATACCCTTCAAATCTGTATTTTTGTAACATTTAGGTAAATACCTAGTAGTGCAATTGTTGCATCATAGGTTAGTTCTATTTTTAACTTTTTGAGGAATCTCCATACTGTTTTCCAGACTGGCTGCTTCAGTTTGCATTCCCACCAACAGTGTGAGAGGGCTCCCATTTCTTCACATCCTTGCTGACATCTGTTTCCTGTATTATTAATTTTAGCCATTCTGACAGGTATAAGGTGATATCTCGTTGTGGTTTTGATTTGTATTTCCCAGATGAGGAGTGATGTTGAGCATCTTTTCATATGTCTGTTAGCCATCTGGATGTCTTCTTTGGAAAAAATCTATTCATGTCTTCTGCCCATTTCTTAATCGGATTGTTTGTTTTGGGGGTGTCGAGTTTGATAAGTTCTTTATAGATTCTGGATACAATATCTTTATCAAATATGTCATTTGCAGATATCTTCTACCATTCCATAGGCTGCTTTTTAGTTTTGTACAGAAGCTTTTTATTTTGATGAAGTGCCAATAGTTCATTTTTGCTTTTATCTCAGGTGACATGTCTAGTAAGAAGTTGCTACAGCAGATGTCAAAAGAGATTACTGCCTTTGTTCTCCTCTAGAATTTTGATGGTTTCTTGTTTCACATTTAGGTACTTCATCCATTTTGGATTTATTTTTGGTTGTGGTAAAAGAAAGTGGTCCAGTTTCATTCTTCTGCATGTTGCTTTCCAGGTTTCCCAACATCATTTGTGGAAGGGACTGTTTTTTTCCACTGGATATTCTTTCTTGCTTTATTGATGATTAGTTGACCATATAGTTGTGGGTCTATTTATGGATTCTCTATTCTGTTCCATTGATCAATATGTCCATTTTTGTGACAGTACCACACTGTCTTGATGACTACAGCTTTGTAGTGTAGCTTAAAATCCAGAATTTTGATGCCTCCTGCTTTTTTTCTTTTTCAGGATTTCTTTGGCTATTCAGGGTCTTTTGTGCTTCCATACAAATTTTAGGATTGTTTTTTCTGACTCTGTGGAAAATGCTGGTGGCATTTTGATAAGGATTGCATTAAATGTGTACATTGTTTTAAGTAGTACAGTTTACTATAGTATATTTTAACAATGCTTGTTCTCTTCCATGATCATAGAATGTTTTTCCATTTCTTTGCATCATCTTCAATTTCTTTCATTAGTGTTCTATAGGTTTCAGAGTACAGATCCTTTACTTCTTTGGTTAGGTGTATTCCTCGGTATCTTGTGTTTTTTTGGTGCAGTTGTAAATAGAATCAATTCCTTGATTTCTCTTTCTGCTTCTTCATTATTGGTGGATAGAAATGCAACAGATTTCTGCACATTGATTTTATATCCTGTGACTTCACTGAACTTGTGTATTAGTTATAGCTATTTTTTGGTATCATGTTGTCTGTGAATAGTGAGAGTTTAAAATTGGTATGAAGAGTTAAGAAAAGTTAAAGCAAGAGGCAGAGAAAACTCATTAAAGGTTAACACTTAATATAAAACCGTTGTAAGGAGAGAGAATTGTGTTGGCATAGCAACAGAACAAAGATCAGGGGAATAGAATAAAGTCCAAGGGAAAAAACCTAGCATATATAAGGTCTTAAATTGACATTTTAATTTATAAGGAAAAGAAAAATTGTGATAGATGGCTAATAGTGCCCTAATATTTTTTTTTCCCATTTCATATTAATAGAGTTTTATCTGGGCGGGTATATGACCCACTAGCTAAAGATTACATTTTTCGGACTCCTTCGTGTCTAGGCATGATTATGTGACTAAGTACTGGTGAAAGAGATAAAAAAAAAATGGTGGTGAGGTGCTTGTATGTGCCATTTTTGGATCTTGTCCTTTTAATGACTGTGTGTATGTGCTTATGTTGCCTTTCCCTTCCTGGTATCTGGAGACCACTGACTAAGACATGGATGCTATTTGAAGAGGGTGGTAGACCTGCTCCCTCATATCTAAATTAAATTGAATCTTAGCCTGTCCTTAAACTAGTACAATATTAGCTTGTCCTTGAGTTAGTTACCTACAACTAGTACAATGATGTGAGTGTTTTTTATCTGGAGGATAATTGAGATACATACTTCATAATATGTTAGATTAATTTTGGTTATATTTAAAATGCAATGTTTAATTAAGTATCTGTGTACTATGGCTTAGCCAACTTGACACTTGACCTAGGATTAACCATCACAATGACCTAGGATTTAATACTCTCTAATTTACTTTCTAAATATTTTACTGTTTTCAAAATAAATATGATAATGGTTATTTCCCTTTGTGATAAAAAAAAATCATGTAAACATCTTTCAAAATTCAGGACTTTGGGTGCTGGGCACTTTTCCCAAGCTCCAAATGCCCTGTTAACAATTTCTATAGCTCTTCTCACCTCCTGCTTTCTGTCCTTGTTGTCTTTGTCCAACATGTGTCTTCCTCTGCTCATTGTTAAACTCTTGGAGGTCAGCAACCAAGTTTTACTAACTTTTGGACTTTCCTTCAATCATAGGAAACTCTTTCTCAACAAGTAACTCTTTTCATATTAAATTAAATTAAGAACTTTGCTTATTACCTCTTGTAGGTGATAGTATTCAAAGGAGTTTTAGGTACTGGGATTTTAGTTAATGACAGAAGGATGATATGGAGGCAGTAAGAACCTGCATTCATTTTAGCCCCAGGAAATATGCTGATTCCTAAGGAGTACCCTGCAGAGAGGCTTCATTGTGGGTGAGTGCAGGTAGCTAGTATTCCAGTTTTTTTGCAAAATCAACTTAAGATTTTCTCACTTCTGTTGAAATTGTTTAATAATTATATCAGCACTTTGACTTTCTCTAATGCTTTCTGCAATTCCCTTGAGTTTAAATTTATTGTTCATGCTTTAATTTCTCTTTTACTTCTTGCTAACTGTAATGTTGGTATGTCAATTTAGTTTATTTCTGATACGTTATCATAAATGAATGGAATTTCTATAAAATAAATCCATCTTGCTTTCATTTTCAATACAAGTTTGGAAATAATTTTCCAAAGGTGAAAAATACTGCTCTCAAGACACAATTAAAATTTTACTTTAAAATGATGTCAACTCCATGATAAGTAAATAAAGGAAAGTATGTGATGGCAGTGACTGTAATACTATGTTGTGATAAGGAACTTAAGCTCTACCAAATGTAAAAGAAACTGATTTTTGGAATACCTAAAAAACAAAGATGGCCCAAGTGTTAATCTGGCCCCTGAAATTTGGTTGGTGTTTCTGTGCCGAAGAGGTTCTCTCCTGGGGTATCTTAGATACTTGAAATTCCAAGGAACTGTATGTATGTATGTATGTATTTATTTATTTATTTATGTTTTGGATGGACTTTTTACTTTGAAGTAATTTTAGCTTTACAGAGAAGTTGCAGAGATGGTGCAGAGGGCTCTGGAATTCCTCACTCAGTTTCTCCTGATGCTAGTCTCTCAGGTTTCTATGGTGCTTTTTTCCAAACCATGGAAGCAGCATTTATCCTTTGATGCAAGGCTCTTTCCACCAGACCTGGCCCAGCCATCCCCCACTTCCACTCAGTAGTTCTTTTGAGCCTACTCTTGGCTGTGAAACTTTCTCAATGGGCCTCATTCAGGGCATGTCTAATATAATGCAAGGTTCTGGGCTTTCAGGCAGAAGACCACAGAGATGACTGCACTCTGGTCACATCATAGCAGGAGCATGCAACCTTCTTTCACTGGGATGCTGGCCCATGGCTCCTGCAGCCACAGTGGCATTCATTTGTTCTCCAAAAAGGTGTGGGAGATTCTAAGGAACTTTAGAAGTTACTCCAAACTCCCACTGAAAGCAAGAATTTTTCCATTATGTTCTATGTAGTGGTTTTTTAGTCTTTGACCAAACACCACTGGTGACAGAAGGTGAGATTAGTAAACAAAACTCCCCTCACTCCCTATGTCCCAGGTATTTTTCAAACTGTTGCTTCTGTATTGTATCTCAGTGGGGCTGAATTTCTGATTAGACTAATGCAAATATGGCCTATAGTGGTACTGATATAAGGTTACTAGCAGGTATTATAGGCAGACAAACTTCAGAAATCTTCCACAGCTGAACTCTTAAGGTTTCTGGAAGAATCTATGAATAACTGAAATGGTTTTTCCAGATGACTCAGTGAGCTCACACAATTAGCTGATCTCAGTTTATCTAAAGAAAAGAAAAACTAAACTCACTGTTTCCCAACTGTCTATTTTCTCTCTCTCCCCTCTCCTTTCCCTCTTTTAAATCCTATTTTAATCTTTTTATGTTAGCCATAAGAGTGACCTGGGTATTTACTACATGCACTACTTTTTCTTCTGTTGCTATGCAATTTTTCCTTTATTTCCTAACTTAAATTTTTTTTTTTAATTTGACAGAGAGAGAGATAGATCACAAGTAGGCTGAGAGGCAGGCAGATAGGGTGAAGCAGGCTCCCTGCTGTGCAGAGAGCCTGATGCGGGGCTCGATCCCAGGACCCTGAGATCATGACCTGAGATGAAGGCAGAGGCTTAACCCACTGAGCCACCCAGGCGCCCCTCCTTTATTTCCTAACTTTTAAACTTTGCTTCTTCATCTTCCTCATTCCAAAACAGGGCCCTTCCAGCCTCTTGCTTAATCATCATCAATCATTATCATCATTACATATTGATTACCACCACGAGCAGCAACAGCACCACCATCATTACGATCATCATCACTACCATTTAGTGCTAATGAGAGCAAAAAATACATCTATTTCTTATATATCATCAAGAAAGTATTGTGATTCCCCTTTGAGGAAATGAGGTCAAATAACTTGTTCAGAGTTACACATTTAGTAACTTAAAAAAACAAAAACAAAAACAAAACAAAAAAACCCACAAGATTTAAACCTGGGCTTGATTGATTCCAAAGCCCAAACTGTTAGCTACTGTGCCATATTGTTTTCAAGATTCTTTTTTAACAATCAATAAAACTAAAAGCCAAACTATGGAATGGGAAGGAATATTTGCAAAAGAATATCTGATGAAGTGTTAGTATCCAAAATATAAAGAGAACTTACACAACTTAACACCCAAAAAACAAATAATTCAATTAAAAAATGGACAGAAGACATGTAATTATTTCTCTAAAGAAGACATACAGATGGCCAACAAACACATGAAATGATATTCATAATCACTTACCATTAGGGAGGTAAAAATCAAAACAATGAGATATCACCTAATATATGTCAGAATGTCTAAAACCAAAACACAAGAAAAACGGGTATTGGTGAGAATGTGGAGAAAAAGGAACACTTGCGCACTCTTGGTGGAATGCGAAATTCTTTTATTTATTTATTTATTTATTTATTTTTTATAAACATGCACTATATTTTTATCCCCAGGGGTACAGGTCTATGAATCGCCAGGTTTACACACTTCACAGTACTCACCAAAGCACATACCCTCCCCAATGTCCATAACCCCACCCCCTTCTCCCATCCACCCTCCCCCCAGCAACCCTCAGTTTGTGTTGTGAGATTAAGAGTCACTTATGGTTTGTCTCCCTCCCAATCCCATCTTGTTTCATTCATTCTTCTCCTACCCCCTTAAGCCCCCATGTTGCATCACCACTTCCTCATATCAGGGAGATCATATGATAATTGTCTTTCTCCGCTTGACTTATTTCACTAAGCATGGTACGCTATAGTTCCATCCACGTTGTCGCAAATAGCAAGATTTGATTTCTTTTGATGGCTGCATTGTATTCCATTGTGTATATATACCACATCTTCTTGATCCATTCATCTGTTGATGGACATCTAGGTTCTTTCCATACTTTGGCTATTGTGGACATTGCTGCTATAAACATTCGGGTGCACGTGCCCCTTCGAATCACTATGTTTGTATCTTTAGGGTAAATACCCAGTAGTGCAATTACTGGGTCATAGGGCAGTTCTATTTTCAACATTTTGAGGAACCTCATGCTGTTTTCCAGAGTCGTTGCACCGGCTTACATTCCGACCAACAGTGTAGGAGGGTTCCCCTTTCTCCACATCCTTGCCAGCATCTGTCCTTTCCTGACTTGTTAATTTTAGCCATTCTGACTGGTGTGAGGTGATATCTCATTGTGGTTTTGATTTGTATTTCCCTGATGCCGAGTGATATGGAGCACTTTTTCATGTGTCTGTTGGTCATCTGGATGTCTTCTTTGCAGAAATGTAGGTTCATGTCCTCTGCCCATTTCTTGATTGGATTATTTGCTCTTTGGGTGTTGAGTTTGCTAAGTTCTTTATAGATTTTGGACACTAGTCCTTTATCTGATATGTCATTTGCAAATATCTTCTCCCATTCTGTCAGTTGTCTTTTGGTTTTGTTAACTGTTTCCTTTGCTGTGCAAAAGCTTTTGATCTTGATAAAATCCAAATAGTTCATTTTTCCCCTTGCTTCCCTTGCCTTTGGCGATGTTCCTAGGAAGATGTTGCTGTGGCTGAGGTCGAAGAGGTTGCTGCCTGTGTTCTCCTCAAGGATTTTGATGGATTCCTTTCTCACATTGAGGAACTTCATCCATTTTGAGTCTATTTTCGTGTGTGGTGTAAGGAAATGGTCCAATTTCATTTTCTGCATGTGACTGTCCAATTTTCCCAATACCATTTATTGAAGAGGCTGTCTTTTTTCCATTGGACATTCTTTCCTGCTTTGTCAAAGATTAAGTTGACCATAGAGTAGAGGGTCTATTTCTGGGCTTTCTATTCTGTTCCATTGATCTATGTGTCTGTTTTTGTACCAGTATACAATGCTGTCTTGATGATGACAGCTTTGTAATAGAGCCTGAAGTCCGGATTGTGATGCCACCAACTTTGGTTTTCTTTTTCAATATTCCTTTGGCTATTCGAGGTCTTTTATGGTTCCGTATAAATTTTAGGATTATTTGTTCCATTTCTTTGAAAAAGATGGATGGTACTTTGATAAGAATTGCATTAAATGTGTAGATTGCTTTAGGTAGCATAGACATTTTCACAATATTTATTCTTCCAATCCAGGAGCATGGAACATTTTCCATTTCTTCGTGTCTTCCTCAATTTCTTTCATGAGTACTTTATAGTTTTCTGAGTATAGATTCTGTGCCTCTTTGGTTAGGTTTATTCCTAGATATCTTATGGTTTTGGGTGCAGTTGTAAATGGGATTGACTCCTTAATTTCTCTTTCTTCTTTCTTGTTGTTGTTGTAGAGAAATGCAACTGATATCTGTGCATTGATTTTATATCCTGACGCTTTACTGAATTCCTGTATAAGTTCTAGCAGTTTTGGAGTGGAGTCTTTTGGGTTTTCCACTTATAGTATCATATCATCTGCGAAGAGTGATAGTTTGACTTCTTCTTTGCCGATTTGGATGTCTTTAATTTCCTTTTGTTGTCTGATTGCTGAGGCTAGGACTTCTAGTATTATGTTGAAGAGCAGTGGTGATAATGGACATCCCTGCTGTGTTCCTGACTTTAGCGGAAAAGCTTTCAGTTTTTCTCCATTGAGAATGATATTTGCAGTGGGTTTTGCATAGATGGCTTTGATAATATTGAGGTATGTGCCCTCTGTCCCTACACTTCTTGAGTTTTGATTAGGAAGGGATGCTGTACTTTGTCAAATGCTTTTTGAGCATCTATTGAGAGTATCATATGGTTCTTGTTCTTTCTTTTATTGATGTGTTGTATCACATTGATTGATTTGCAGATGTTGAACCAACCTTGCAGCCCTCCTGGTCATGGTGAATAATCCTTTTAATGTACTGTTGAGTCCTATTGTCTAGTATTTTGGTGAGAATTTTCGCATCTGTGTTCATCAAGGATATTGGTCTGTAGTTCTCTTTTTTGATGGGATCCTTGTCTGGTTTTGGGATCAAGGTGATGCTGGTCTCATAAAATGAGTTTGGAAGTTTTCCTTCCATTTCTACTTTCTGGAACAGTTTCAGGAGAATAGGAATTAGATCTTCTTTAAATGTTTGGTAGAATTCCCCCGGGAAGCCATCTGACCCTGGGCTTTTGTTTGTTTGGAGATTTTTAATGACTGTTTCAATCTCCTTACTGGTTATGGGTCTGTTCAGGCTTTCTATTTCTTTCTGGTTCAGTTGTGGTAGTTTATATATTTCTAGGAATGCATCCATTTCTTCCAGATTGTCAAATTTGTTGGTGTAGAGTTGCTCATAGTATGTTCTTATAATTGTTTGTATTTCTTTGGTGTTAGTTGTGATCTCTCCTCTTTCATTCATGATTTTATTTATTTGGGTCCTTTCTCTTTTCTTTTTGATAAGTCTGGCCAGGGGATTATCAATTTTATTAATTCTTTCAAAGAACCATATCCTAGTTTCGTTGATTTGTTCTATTGTTTTTTTGGTTTCTATTTCATTGATTTCTGCTCTGATCTTTATGATTTCTCTTCTCCTGCTGGGCTTAGGGTTTCTTTCTTGTTCTTTCTCCAGCTCCTTTAGGAGTAGGGTTAGGTTGTGTACCTGAGACCTTTCTTGTTTCTTGCGAAAGCCTTGCACAGCTATATATTTTCCTCTTAGGACTGCCTTTGTTGTGTCCCACACATTTTGAACCATTGTGTTTTCATTATCATTTGTTTCCATGGTTTTTTTCAATTCTTCTTTAATTTCCTGGTTGACCCATTCATTCTTTAGAAGGATGCTGTTTAGTCTCCATGTATTTGGGTTCTTTCCAAACTTCCTCTTGTGGTTGAGTTCTAGCTTCAGAGCATTGTGGTCTGAAAATAGGCAGGGAATGATCCCAATCTTTTGATACTGGTTGAGTACTGATAGGACCGAGGATGTGATCTATTCTGGAGAATGTTCCATGTGCACTAGAGAAGATTGTGTATTCTGTTGCTTTGGGATGAAATGTTCTGAATATATCTGTGATGCTCATCTGGTCCAGTGTGTCATTTAAGGCCTTTATTTCCTTGTTGATCTTTTGCTTGGATGATCTGTCCATTTCAGTGAGGGAAGTGTTAAAGTCCCCTACTATTATTGTATTATTGTTGATGTGTTTCTTTGATTTTTTTATTAATTGGTTTATATAGTTGACTGCTCCCATGTTGGGGGCATAGATATTTAAAATTGTTAGATCTTCTTGTTGGACAGACCCTTTGAGTATGATATAGTGTCCTTCCTCATCTCTTATTAGAGTCTTTGGCTTAAAATCTAACTGATTTGATATAAGGATTGCCACTCCTGCTTTCTTCTGATGTCCATTAGCATGGTAAATTCTTTTCCACCCCCTCACTTTGAATCTGGAGGTGTCTTCGGGCTTAAAATGAGTGTCTTGTAGGCAACATATAGATGGCTTTTGTTTTTTTACCCATTCTGATACCCTGTGTCTTTGGAGCATTTAGTCCATTAACATTCAGGGTAACTATTGAGAGATATGAATTTAGTGCCATTGTATTGCCTGTAAGGTGACTGTTACTGTATATGGTCTCTGTTCCTTTCTGATCTACCACTTGTAGGCTCTGTCTTTGCTTAGAGGACCCCTTTCAATATTTCCTGTAAAGCTGGTTTGGTGTTTGCAAATTCTTTCAGTTTTTATTTATCCTGGAAGCTTTTAATCTCTCCCTCTATTTTCAATGATAGCCTAGCTGGATATAGTATTCTTGGCTGCATGTTTTTCTCGTTTAGTGCTCTGAAAATATCATGCCAGCTCTTTCTGGCCTGCCAGGTCTCTGTGGATAAGTCAGCTGCCAATCTAATATTTTTACCATTGTATGTTACAGACTTCTTTTCCCGGGCTGCTTTCAGGATTTTCTCTTTTTCACTAAAACTTCTAAATTTTACTATTAGGTGACGGGGTGTGGGCCTATTCTTATTGATTTTGAGGGGTGTTCTCTGCACCTCCTGAATTTTGATGCTTGTTCCCTTTGTCATATTGGGGAAATTCTCCCCAATAATTCTCTCCAGTACACCTTCAGCTCCCCTCACTCTTTGTTCTTCTTCTGGAATCCCAATTATTCTAATGTTGTTTCGTCTTATGGTGTCACTTATCTCTCGAATTCTCCCCTCATGGTCCAGTAGCTGTTTGTCCCTCTTTTGCTCAGCTTCTTTATTCTCTGTCATTTGGTCTTCTATATCACTAATTCTTTCTTCTGCCTCATTTATCCTAGCAGTGAGAGCCTCCATTTTTGATTGCACCTCATTAATAGCTTTTTTGATTTCAACTTGGTTAGATTTTAGTTCTTTTATTTCTCCAGAAAGGGCTTTTATATTTCCCAAGAGTGTTTCTCTAGTATATTCCATGCCTTTTTCAAGCCCAGCTAGAACCTTGAGAATTGTCATTCTGAACTCTAGATCTGACATATTACCCATGTCTGTATTGATTAGGTCCCTAGCCTTTGGTACTGCCTCTTGTTCTTTTTTTTTGTGGTGAATTTTTCTGCCTTGTAATTTTTCCCAGATAAGAGTATATGAAGGAGCAAGTAAAATACTAAAAGGGTGGCAAAAACCCCAGGAAAATATGCTTTAACCAAATCAGAAGAGATATTTCCCCAATAGATACCCTGCTCAGGTATCTAGACAGAAGTCTTGACTGCAAGCTTAGTTATATGGTTTCCTCTAGAATTTTTCATTTTCCTGCATTAGTGCAGTAATCAGGGTAGTAGCAAGGAGTTGGGATTTCTGTAATGGCAGCTAACGACAAGGGAGAAGACAGGAAACATCACCTGGGAAAGTGCCACACTGGGAGGTCATTTGGCGAAGGGACAGGCTCAGTCCTACAGGCCTTAAAGCATCACTGAACTGCAGCCTACTCCAGCAATAGAAGTCCATCCAAGTTCCTTTATGTCACTAAGAATGGTGTAATGAGGCTCCATGTACTTTGTTTATTATGACAAGGTGGTGTGTAAAGTTTTAGAAGTACTCCTATTCAAGATATTTTAAAGCCAATCGTGAGGGGGGAGAAAGGGGATAAAAAGAGGTTCAGAAAGAAAGAAAGAAAAAAGAAAGAAAGAAAGAGAGAAAAGATTTCAAAAAAGAAAATGAATAAAGAAATTATAAAAAAGAAATAAATATATATAGTAGATAAACTAGTTTAAAAATGTTAAAAAAGAAAAGGGTAAAATTAAAAAAAAATATTAGCCAAAGAAGAGAAAAAAAATGAAAAAGAAAAAAAATTAAATTAACTGCAAGACTAAAGAATCATAAGGAGAAAGCCATGAGTTCCGTGCTTTGAGTTCTCCTCCTCTGGAATTCTGCTGCTCTCCTTGGTATTGAAACTGCACTCCTTGGGAGGTGAACTTTGTCCTGTTTGGATTTCTTGTTTATCTGGTTGAGGGGCCTGTTGTAGTGATTCTCACGTGTCTTTGCCCCAGGCGGAATTGCACCGCCCTTACCAGGGGCTGGGCTGAGTAATCCGCTTGGGTTTGCTTTCAGGAGCTTTTGATCCCTGAGCGCTTTCTGTAGAGTTCCAGAGGATGGGAATACAAATGGCGGCCTCCTGGTCTCCAGCCCGGAGGAGCTGAGTGCCCAGGGCCCAATCCTCAGTGCGCCCTCAGAGAACAGCGCCCAGTAATTCCCATCTGCCTGACCTCCGGCCGCGCTCCGAGCTCACCGAGCCTGCGACTGGTTCAAGGTAACCCCAAGGTGTGAGCTCACTGTCAGCTCTGTCTCTATAGCCGGCTTTCCTGTTCTAATACCTGTAAGCTCTGCAACACGTAGACACCCCCAATCCTTCTGTGACCCTGTGGGACCTGAGGCCACGCTGACCCTGTGTGGTCTTCACCCCATTTTAGCCTCTGGAGCGATGTCCCTCAGTGGAACAGACTTTTAAAAGTCCTGATTTTGTGCTCCATTGTTACGCTGCTTGCCGGAAGCCGGCCCCTCCCCCCAGGGTCTATCTTCCTGTCACTTTGGATTCACTTCTCCGCCAGTCCTACCTTTCAGAAAGTGGTTGTTTTTCTGTTTCTAGAATTGCTGTTTTTCTTCTCTTCAATCTGCCGATGGATTTGTAGGTGTTTGCAATCCTTAGATAAGCTATCTAGCTGATCTCGTTCTAGCTGAAGTAGTCTCAGCCTGCTACTTTTCTGCCATCTTGACTCCTCCGGAATGTGAAATTCTTGATTCACATTTTCTATTCCTTGAGTATCTTAAATATGTTGATTCATCTTTCTGTTGTATAGTTTTGTTTTCAAAATCTGGTGTCCTTTGATTGTCTTTCCCATATATATGGGCCTTATTGTCTGGAAACTTATAGTACTTTTTCTATTTACCTTTAAATTACCTTTAAAGTTCAGTAATTTTACTAGACTATGTCCTGATAATGACCATTCTATGTAAATTTTTCCAGGTAAACAGTGTATGTTTTAGGTATTTAGTTCCAAATATTTTATTTCAGAAGTCATGCCAACAAACTGGACAACCTAGAAAAAATGGATACAGTCCTAGAAACATATAACCCCTAAAAACTGAAAGAAGAAGAAATATAAAATTTGAACAGATTACCAGTGATGAAATTGAATCAGTAATTAAAAAAAAAAATTCCAACAAACAAAAGTCCAGGACCAGACAGCTTTGTGGTTGAATTCTACCAAACACTTAAAGAGTTAAAATCCATTCTTCTCAAACTATTCCAAAAATAGAAGAGGAAGGAAAGTTTCCAGATTCATTCAATGCATTACCCTGATAATGATAATGATAATCAGATAATCACACATACACACACACACACACACAAAAACAAAACAAAACAAAACAAAACAAAACAAAACCCACTATAAGCCAGTATCTATCTCTAATTAACATGGATACAAAAATCTTCAACAAAATATTAGCAAACCAAATCCAACAATATATTAAACAAAATCATTCAGCACTATCAAGTGAGATTTGTTCTTAGGACACAAAGATGGCTCAATAGTCCAAATCAACCTTGTGATACATCATATCAGTATCAATTATATCAATAAGAAAAATGATAAAACTATATGATTATTTCAAAGCTGAGTGAAATAAGTCAAGCAGAGAGAGTCAATTATCATACAGCATGCATTCTTGACAAAAACCTTCAATAAAGTAGGTTTAGAGGAAACATACCTCAACATAATGGAGGCCATATGCCAAAAACTGACAACTAACATCATGCTAAGTAGTGAATAACTGAGAGCTTTCCCCCTATTCTCAGGAAGAAGACAACAATGTCCATTCTCACCACTGTTATTTAACTTAATACTGGAAGTCCTAGACACAGCAATCAGACAGGAAAGTGTTAAGATGCCTATACTACCCAAAACAATCTATACATTTAATGCAATCTATATCAAAATACTTTTGGCATTTTTCATAGAATTTGCAGCCAATCCTAAAATTTGCATGGAACCACAGAAGACCCAGATTTCCAAAGTAATCTTTGTAAGCAGGAACAGAACTAGAGATTATCACAACAATCCAAGATATCAAGATTGTACCCCCAAGCTGTAGTAACCAAAAAAGCATCATACTGGCACTATAGACACATAGATCAATGGAACCAGATAGAGAGCTCAAAAATAAACCCACAACTATATGGTCAATGACTCTTCAGCAAAGGATATGCAATGGGAAAAAGGCAGTCTCTTCAATAAATGGTGTTCAGAAAAGTGGACAGCAACATGCAAAAGAATGAAACTGGAAGACAACCTACTGAATGGGAGAATATTTTTGCCAATAACATAAATGATTATAAAGGATACTAATCCTTTGTATTAGTATCCAAAATATGTAAAGAACTTAAACAACTCAACACCAAAGCAAATAATCCAATTTAAAATGGACAGAAGACTTGAACAGACATTTCTCCAAAGAAGACATACAGATGACCGAAAAACACATAAAAGTAGCTCAGCAACACTCATCATCAGGAAAATGCTGATCAAAATTACAATGAGATAATACCTTATACCTGTCAGAATGGCTAAAATAAAAAACACAAGAAAAGCAACTGTTGGCCAGGATATGGAGAAAGAGGAAAACTCTTTTGCTGTTGATGGGAATGCAAACTGGTGCAGGCACTTTGGAAAACAGTATGGATGTTCTTTAAAACATTAAAAATAGAATTACCATATGATCCAGAAATTCCACTACTGAGTCTTTACCCAAATAATACAATAATACTAATGCAAAAAGATATGCACCCCTATGTTTATTGCAGCATTATTTATAATAACCAAGATATGGAAGCAGCCCAAGTGTCTATCAATAGATGAATGGATAAAGAAGAGGATCTATCGACCGATCTATCTATCTATCTATCTATCATCTATCATCCATCTCTCTACCTATCTATCAGCTATAATGGAGTATTACTCAGCCATAAAAAAAGAACGAAATCCTGCCATTTGCAACAACAAGGATGGATATAGTCAGTATAATCCTAGGTGAAGTAAGTTAGTCAAAGACAAATATCATATAATTCCGTTAATATGTGAAATTTAAGAAATAAAACAAATGAACAAAGAGAAAAAGAGACAAACCAAAAAACTGACTGTTAGAGAACCAATTGATAGTTACAATGGTTACCAGAAGGGAGGTGGGTGGGGGAATAGGTGAAAGGGATGAAAGGGATTAAGAGCACAATTATCCTGATGAGCACTAATAATGCATAGAATTGTGGAATCACTGAAACTAATTTTTATACCTGAAACTAATATAACACTCTATGCTAACTATATTGGAATTAAAAAAAAACTATTAAGTAAATATGGGTGTTAAATAAAAGACATTTTAAACATTAAAATTATCAAAAAACTTATTACATTTAACAAAAGAGATTTCACAGGGTTCAAGAAGAAACAACTCTATTCCTTCTTCAGTGTCTTTGTAACTCTGCCTTGTGGCTTAGTTGTTTTTTTTAAATCACAGATAAAATCTCTGGTAGTCTCCTAAAATTTTCAACTTACTCTCATTTAAAAGTTTTATGATGACTGTCAGTTGCAAGAGTGGTTGATTTTTAGTAATTAATATGATCTGTTTAATATAATACTAAAAATTATGAACTTAAAGTTTTTCCCTTCCAACAATTTTGTACTGCTTGAGGCTGGAAGGGAGTGTATTTGTTTGACATATGATCAGATTCTCTATAGTATAATCTTTTGAGTCCTTTCTTTCTTTTCTCTCGGTTTACTAGTCATGGATTCTGACTTCTATAGTTGAAAAGTGGTGGCTGAGGGAGAAAAACAAAGAGATGAAAAGTCTTGTTTTTTGTTGTAGGTCCAGATGGCTTTTTCTGATGTGTCATCTTGGTTAGGCTGCAGTCCTGTTATTCAAGTGAACACTAACCAAGGTGTCTTATTGTGATGGGGTTTTGCAGATATAAGTCAAGTCCCAAATCAGTTGACTTTAAGTGATATTGACTTGAAGTAAGGGAGGTGATAGTTTGGAAGACCTAGACTTAATCAACTAGAAAGCATTAAATCAAGGCTAGAGCAACAGAGACAGAGAAAGAGAGAGATAGGGAGGAATAGGGTAGAAGGAAGAGGAGAGGAGAAGGAGGAGGAAGGAGGAGGAGGGGGGGGAAGGAAGGTGAGAAGGAGGTAAATTCTGTTTGTAGTTTGCTTCTTTTTGAGTCTACTTTATGATTTGTATCCTTTCTCCCCCAAATTATCAATTTCACTTAGATTTTTAAAATTTGATAATGTTTCTAGAATACGTGTATGTTTTTCTCTCTTTCTACATTTTTTTCCTGGTATTAAGTGACTTTTCAGAACTTTCTTTAGCTTGGAAATCTTTTTTTTTTCTTTTTACATCTTTAATGGTTGCTTCTTCTTAATCTAATCAGACTATCTTAGTGCTGTCAATAGCTAATCCATCTAGTTTATCATATGCTTTTTTATAAACATTTTGAAAACATTCAAATTTACCAGTTGTGTTAATGCTTTACAGAGTCTATCTTCTTAACCTCAGTTTCCATGGTTATCTTTTAGTCATTGCCTACTTAGATCTTGATCTGGTTCTTCTCTGGTGCTTGATCAGTTGTCTTAAAAAGTCTGAATCCTTCCCTACCTGTTGTTACCATCTTAATATAAGATGCAGGTTTCACTTAAATGGTCCTCTTATGAAATGAGTCTCAGGATCTGCCATGCCTGTTTTCCCCACAGTTCTCATTTCTGGTACCTCCTCATGTATTGAACATCTTGGCTCATTGACTTTCAATCAACTACTTTCTCTTTTTGTGTTTTCTATTATAAGTAGAATGGGTCTACTCTCCATTTTTTAATTCCTTATTATTTTAATTTCTTTATAATTTTCTTTTGAATTTTGAGAATGTATTTGTGCTTTCCTGGACCAATTTTATTCTCCCGAGTCTCCAATATTCTTCTTATTGTCTCTGAGATAATTTTAAATTTAGCTGTCAGTTTTTTCATCTTCATACTATCTTTACTAATTTCAATTTATTCTCTCTTCATAACTGCTGGTCTAATTTTCCAGATTTAATACTATCTCAAATCTTGCTAAAAACACTAAATAAAAGAATAAATGAAACAAGATGGGATTGGGAGGGAGACAAACCATAAGTGACTCTTAATCTCACAAAACAAACCGAGGGTTGCTGGGGGAGGGAGGGTTGGGAGAAGGGGGGTGGGGTTATGGACATTGGGGAGGGTATGTGCTTTGGTGAGTGCTGTGAAGTGTGTAAACCTGGAGATTCACAGACCTGTACCCCTGGGAATAAAAATATATTATATGTTTATAAAAAATTTAAAAAAATAAAAAGGAAAAAAAAATTTAAAAAACCACTAAATAGAAAATTTCCAAATTTATCTCCCCTTCTCATTTTTTTCACCATTTGTCTATTTTGGAGGGGCAGACCTCTCACAATATGGGCTCTTGGAGCCATATTTTCTGGGTATGGAGACCTGTTTCCATTTCCATGTCATTAAAGAGAAAGATCTGAAGATTTATATATTCTCAGATTTGGCTGAAAGGAAAGTTTGAATTAAAAGCTTTCTCTCAGATTAATGTGGATCTCAGTCTTAATCTAACAGACCCAGAGGCAGAGTGGAAAATTTAGAGTTATGTTACTTGTATTATAAAACTTTAGAAACTGAGCTACTTGGGGAAACAGAGGTTATGTGGTCCAGAATTTAAGTTGGTGGCAGTTGACAGAGAGAGCCAACATACTTCTTGTTGATGTGAATTGTTTGCCAGGGTTTGAAATGATGGTGCCTTTATTGCTAATGACCAAAGTGTCTATGTCATATATAAGCAAGAAAGAAATGCTGCCATAATATATATTTTTAAATTTAATTTTATAGCTTTTGCTTTATTTTGAATTTAATTTTTCTGATATAATTCTTAATTAGAAATGGAGAATCCTATAGCAGTAAAATATCACCTATGTGAATTAACATCACAGATGTGGGAGGGACAGTTTGAGAGAAACTCTGAGTCAATTTGAATTAATGAAAAGCATAGAAATTTTTTAAAACAAAGAAATACATGTTTTCAAGTATATTAGCAATTAACTACTAATAGAGTGTTTTTTCAAGTAGAGGCCTCAGTGTCAATTTTTAATTAAAATCTTACATTTGTGTGAGAATAATTTAATTTAAGAATTGTGGCAATTTAAGTTAGTCCTAGTAACAAAGGTAAATTTGCCATATATATGATTTATCTTTGATATTTAAAGTTAATATACTTCACAGTAAATTATTATAGATTTTGAGATTATAGTTGGTTCACTAAAGTATATTCTATATTTGACATATATTTATTCTCTATATATATAATGTATTCTGTGTAGTCTATATCAAATGACTTTTATCAGTTTAATGAAGTCACATCTTTTGATCTAATTAACTTGCATTATGATTTTAGAAACTTAATCTCTAAACAGAATTTGATAACTCTTGTAGGCCAGCAGAGAACTGTCTTCTCTCCATTTATCCTAGGCATTTTATTTTATTTTTTTAGCCACTTTATTCAAGTATGCCTGACATACAAAAAACTGTACATATTTGATATATACAACTTGATGAGTTTGGAGCTAAGTAAACTTTCATGAAACCATCACCACAATCTATGCCATAAACTTATTTGTCACTTCTAAAAGTTTCCTCCTACTCCCTTTATTCATGATATCTCGATTCAAGAATATTTTATACAGTGGTCATGGGATTAATAGGTTCCCCCAAGAAGCTCACTGTCTTCTTAAGTTTCACATGCCAAATTGACAGTGTGTTCCACATATTTCTAGAAAGATATTCTTTTACAACGTGGGAGTTTTAAATCAATCCTTTCTTCAATGTGGTCTCCCGTATCCTATATCTCATCGGTATTTCTTGATATTTTTGAGGATGGAATACATTTTTTTCTAGTTTTGCTTGCTGCTATAGCTTTCTTCCCATTTCTGGGAAGGGAAAATTAGAATATCTTTTTCAAATTAATGTTCTAACCCATGCATTTCAAAATTGAATTTGAAGTTAGTTACTGAAGTTATGTGAGGTAAGACATATCTAAATAGAAATATATTTATTCTTTACTTTTCAAAGTTCAAAATTAAGCTAAGTCAACCAAAAACTGTCAGGTTATTGGTATACATATTTTTCCTTTGTCCCTGTGTAATCCAGGTCAGTACAATGATCAGTTCCTTAGAAACATTCAGGCACTTATTGCAAATGATAGTATCATTAATAAAACTGAATTTATTGTCTAAATGTTTAATGCCATTGTATACTTCTACTCAATTAATTTAGTATTTAGTATCATTAAACTACCCCTGAAAAAAAGAAAATACAAAAGCACATATCATATCATATGTAAGTATGACTCTTTTAAATTGATTCACTTTTCCCCCATATCTGAGACTGGTAAAAGCTATAAACTCATGTATATTAACAAGATTCAGATGGCATGTGCATTTCCTATTTAAGTTTCTTCATGTCGATAGGCTATAGAAAAATAAACAAAAAATGTTCTTCCTCTTCTGTAACTGATTTTCTTTTTATAATTCTTAAGTACAGTTTTCTTTCTCTTAAAGGAACTTATTCTTTGCCTAGACCCAGAGAATTTTATATCAGAAAAGACACTAGATGTCATTTTTAAAAACTATAAATGATGATACTAAGGTGATTTGAGGAGTGGAAACCATGTTTTTTTATTCATTCTTCAGAATTCTCTAAAGCATGAACATCATGCACTTCAGGTTAAAATAACTTTTGATCAAGATTTCTTCAGTGGTCCTATTAGGTCTGCAGATGGGCTTCAGGATATGAATGAACTCCTTGATATCATGGGAAAGTGTGTATGTATCTATATGTATCTATGTGTGTATTTGAGTGTATGCATTTTTCTGGAAATGGCTTTCATTAGTGTCTTAAAAGTGGTCTGTGAATCTCCCAAAGGTTAATAAATACAGATATATATTAATGAAATATCCCATTATAGATAGTACAAGTTATAACAAATTTATTACAATATGGAGAGAGAAGATTTAAATAAACAAAAAGTAAGTTCAGAAGGCTCAGTATTCTGAAGTCACATATCTTAATATGAGAAAATAAACATCATATGTACATTAAATACTGCACAGGAATTAATAAGTTTCCCTAGCAGATATTTCTAATGATTAACTTAGAATTCAATTATATACCTGAAAAATCTCCTCTTAATAAATAGGAAGTGAAGGATGCCTGGGTGGCTCTGTGGGTTAAGTGTCTGTCTTCTGCTCAGATCATGATCCCAGCTTTCTGGGATCTAGCCCCCATGTCTGGTTGCCTACTCAGTGGGGAGTCTGCTTCTCCCTTCTCCTGCTCTTGTGCTCTCTCTCTCTCCCTCTCAAATAAATAAATAAAATCTAAAAAAATATGAAGTGAACAAAATGTATTTTATTTCCCCTTTTATTTTATAAATTCTATCATCTGATTTTAATTTAATTATCTACAGTAGGGGATGGTGCTTCTTTAATCTTTTAGAAGGAGAGGGAGAAAAAGAGAGTTGGAGGAAGAGAGAAGGAGAGAGAGATTTCTTATTTCTTCATCTCATTTAAATTTTGTCCTCATGAAAACCTCATGGCTTAAAAGAAAACAGCAAACAAATGATAAAAAACAGTGTATATTAATCTTTCTGAGATAAAGTTTCATAACATATTTATTACTCATGGTACATCACACACCAACAAAAATTAAATCCTCAGTCCCAAGTAGTAAACAAGAATTTCTTACAGTCTCTTGAGTAATCTTATTCCATAAACTCATATTGTGGTACTCTATTAAAAATAATGTAAGCTAATGCACAAGCATTGGTCAGTATACACCGTCCACTGAAAATCACTTCCTATTAATATTCCTGCCAGTCAACTTGTATTCAGTCAATCCAACTGTTTTTAATACCGGTGTCCTTGTGTATATTCACTCAAAACTCCACTCTCCTACAGATCATATGTGTATATATAGTAAAAATGATCAAAGATGGCTTTGTCATTCTTCTCTGGGTGAATAGTATATTATAATTTTCTTACAAAATACTTCTTAAAAACATACTTTAATCTGTATGCTCCAGTTAAAAGACAACAACAGCTATCTGAAATATAAATACATTTCATAATAAAGAGAAGCATAAATACAGAAATTATTCAAAATGATAACATTGTCTTCTAGGCAACATGGGAAGTAATTATCCAATTGACATTTATAATGCCTTATTTCCTATTCCTCTCTTCATAGTTTACATAACTTTCTAAAGTTTCACTTTAAATTTTAGATAAATAGAAACGTTGAAAATGAATTAAAATCTTATTGTGTTTTATATGTTTAACATGCCAGTAAGAACTAATACTTCTTAAAGGATTACATTATGATTAGTGGTTTATATAAATTGTTTTCTTTGAGGTAAGTATCATTATTTGTATTTCACTTATTATTTTTAGCAGGTTGGGAAACGTGTTCAGAGGGATGGATGAAACTCTTTCCCAGCATCCCTCATTAGTAATAGGAGAGGCAGGATGCACTCTCACAGTAGAAAAAAGGTAACCTTCATGAGAAATACAAAATTGGTTCTTAGCCACATTAACATGAAGGACAGAATTGCTTATCTGTGATTAATTCATTAAATTCATTTTGTTGGTGAAATTGGTGAATAGCAATATGTCAAAAATTCCAGTAATGGGGAATTTATTTTACCTAATGCTTAATTTTTCACTTCTGTTTATCTTCTATTCCAGCAAAGATCATCAAGTGGTAAATAGGTCAAAAACATCTTTATTTGCAAAAGTCCAGAAAGCATGTTTCAGCAAATTTCACATTACTGAAATTAACAATGAATCAAAATAAGTCTTCAGCATTGATTTAATTTATTCTTAATTTTGCTTGATGTTGGTCACTATATTGACAAATGTTAGTGTCTAGTAATGTTTTGTAGAAATATGGATATCACACACTATAATCATTATTTTATGAAATAATTTTACTTTTTGATTAGTGAAATCAGCTGAACCAAGGACTATATAATATGTATGGTGCTAGTCTATGGGAAGAAGGTTTTAATCTTTAGAACTTTTTAGTTATCTCTCAAATGTAGCTTATAGGAGGCAGTCAGAAGGGTGAATGAAAAAATTTGAATTCATTACCATATTTGTGAGAAACACAGAATTCTAATTTTATAGTATATGGTTTTTATTGTGGTTTTTAGTAATGTATGGGAATTTACTATTTTTTGTTTATGGAGTTTAAAGGTAAGAACCTTTTTAAATTATTGTACATAATATGAGTTCATAAATATTATGACCATTAAGTGTTGTTATAACTAGTTTGAGCCAATGGCTAGAGTTTCAAATAAACACTAACTTGTCTCAAAGATCTTTGAATGTTCTTCTATGTCCCCTTTTCTATTTGCCTTCTGAACAAGGAACACAAAATTTAATTGATGTATTTTTATATGTGTGACTAATTAGTATGTGGCTGAAGAACAGCATTGTGCTGCTTGTAGTATATATTAGTGCCTCTCCCACTTTTCCAAACATTAATAAACATTTTAATATTTCATAAAACTGGCTCTACATTATGAAAAATAAATCTGAACACTGTTAATACCCAATGGGATACATTAAAAACAGGGGACAATATGAACTACTGTGTAGCAGAGTACTTAACTCAAAAAATCATAATTTTTTACTGATGTTGGTGACCTCAATGAAGCTTAAGAGAGGGCTTGGACTTTCTAGAGAAGAACTGGTAGGTCATGAATGAGAGCAATATTGAGAAGGATGAAAATTTATCCTCAATTCAGCTCACTAGTGTATCAAAAAGAAGCAGTTGCAGAAGCCATCTGAAAATCATAAGGTCTGACTAATTCTATGCTTTAATCCATCATATGTCAGGATTTTCTCTAAGTCTTATTACTGTATCACTCTTTCCAATCATACCTTGACAAGTAGCAGGAAGAAGGGCAACACGTGAACAGGATAACACGTCAATGTACATTTTTTTTGTAAATTACACACAAAGATCTGAATATAATGATGGTGCTTCACTCATCTTTCTGCTCCCCTTTATGTAGGAATGTTTATGCAAGGGTATGCTCAGAGCATTGTGAATATAATTCATAATCAGTGGGCTGGAACAGAATATTTAAGTGTGTACATGGGTATCCGAGTGTTAGAACTCATAAGATTGAACTCAATACAAGCATTTCACAGAAATGGATGAGAAGACTTCATTTTATCTTTTTTTAATCCAAAATGAGAATAAGAAAAAATTGATTGATCTCATACAGTTTTGCTGGATCTTAAAAAAAAAACAACTTTCGTTTTTTTTTTTTTTAATTAATTATTTTATTTTTTTTATAAACATATATTTTTATCCCCAGGGGTACAGGTCTGTGAATCACGAGGTTTACACACTTCACAGCACTCACCAAAGCACATACCCTCCCCAATGTCCATAATCCCACCCCCTTCTCCCAAACCCCCTCCCCCCAGCAACCCTCAGTTTGTTTTCTGAGATTAAGAGTCACTTATGGTTTGTCTCCCTCCCAATCCCATCTTGTTTCATTGATTCTTCTCCTACCCACTTAAGCCCCCATGTTGCATCACCACTTCCTCATATCAGGGAGATCATATGATAGTTGTCTTTCGTTGTTTAAAAAAAGCATAATATTCCCATGAATATGGTTATATATACAAATTATAGAGTGGATTTTTAAAATTTCTTTTACCTATGTCTCTCATTAGTCACATTTTTTTTTTTACCATATACTAGTTTTTCTTTTAGTGCCGTTATGTGTCCTGTTAACATTGATGTTTTATACAAAATATATTTGATTTTCTATTGTTTTTAACTCAATACATTTTTAAGTAATATTCATCAGATTTGCACATACTCCTGTCAATTGTCTGATAACTGTGATTTGTAGATAGATCATAACTGTAAGTAAACTTTCTATCAGAGGCCTTTGCACATTTTCATAAAACCTACTCGTTTTTCAGAACTAAGCTTTCTGAGAGGGTCTCTCTGACCCCACTACACTGGGAAAAGAGGAGACTGTGTGATTTACTCTGGTAGATTGCCCATGCACATGTATGACAATTGACAGCTTGCTGGAGTTCAGCCAAAGCAATGGCCCAGGGACATTGGCTTTTCTTTCCCCAGGCTGATTGAATTTCCTTATTACATCATGATAGCTGGATTCCAAGAGTGAGGGTCCAGTAGACAGGAGATGGAAGCTCATACTTTCTAAAAGCTAGGCATAGGGTCATTTCTGCCAAGTTCTCCTGAAAGATGTCTTGTGGCACTATGAATCTTTTCTTCTTAGCTCCTTTTATGATGTTATTATATAGATATTTGAGTGATTTTTAAAATCTTCTGTCTCCCCATTATATTATAAGTGGTATGAATACTATGTCTCCAGCATTTAAACCAATGGCTAGCATATAAAGATGATCAATAGTATTTTTTATGAATAAATTAAATAAATTCAATATTTTGCTCATTTACTTGGGTGAAAAGCCATGCTTGTGTAGTGTTAAACTGATATCAGAGTCTGACTTTTGATTGAAGTAATTCACTGTATGGATTAGAAGAACATAGTTTTTCCAAGTTGAACAGACCATTCATTTAAAATTTTCTATCCATCACTGAATTTCTCTTTTTAGGAGGATCTATTTTCCTTAGTCACAAAAAATGTATTTAAAAAAGTTTGTAGTCAAATTTTATATTAACTTAGGTAGAATTAATAATGGGAATGAAAATATATATTATTTTTAGTTTTTAAAACTATTTTCCTCATATTATTATAGTATATATAACCATTAAGTATTAGACTAGTGGTTCTCAACTTGCCTGCATAATGGAAAAGAATAACAACTTTAAAATGTACTAATGCATGGATATTACCCCCAGAAATTCTGATTATCTCATCTGAAATACATTCTGAAAATTTATATTTTAAAAGATTAATAAATGATTATAATGTTAAACCAAGGTTGAGAATCACTGCTTTCCCCAGTTCTTCTCAACCCTGCCTCCTTGGTATGCCTCCTTGATATTAATGGGGTTTAGTTATTTATTTTTTTAAAACCCTATGTGATTCTACTTTGGAGTCACAGCTGATTATCACAGTGTCAGACACGATTGTTTGCCTTTTATACTTATTTCACACCAATTTATATCTTTTGGATTATGTTTTTTCCCAAATAATATATGTGTGCTTTAAAAAAAATCTCTTACCTATTTCTTATTTTGTGTTGTCAAAGTTATTGATAGTTAATACTTAATATATGCTTAACATCATTGCTTATATAAAATACTAGTGAACTTATTAATTACACCCTTTAAAAAATATTTATTTATTTGACAGAGAGAGAGACAGTGAGAGAGGGAACACAAGCAGGGAAGTGAAAGAGGGAGAAGCAGGCTTCCGGCTGAGCGGAGGGCCCGATGCTGGGCTTGATCCCAGGACTCTGGGATCATGACCTGAGCTGAAGGCAGATGCTTAACAACTGAGCCATAAAGCTGCCCATAATTACACTCTTAATATAATTTATTTCTTCTCTTTAAAAATGTTACACTTTGCTATGTGCTTATTATACTAATGGGTTACACCAAACATGCAGAATAGTTGTTTAGACTGCAACTTTGATTTGCCTAGCTCAGAGACTGAGATAATTGTGCACTGGGTCAACTAGTAGGAATAATAACACAAAGTAAATAGTTGCATACCTGATATAATTTGAAAAAACATATTTCCCAAGAGATAAGAAGTACATGCTGCTGTTTTCTTAAGGCCTGAGCCTGAAACACAAGGTCACTTCCGGTGTATCCCACTGTTCAAACAGTTGCAGGGCTCAGATTCAAAGAGAGGGGATGTAGACTGTACTTCTCAATAGGAGGACTATGAAAGAATTCAACCATTTTCAAAATTGTTAAATGAGCACACTAAAAAAGTGCAAGTAGTTATTTTCTTTTCTTGTATTATGGTGAACTATGTGCCAAAGTTGAGCCTCTTACTAAAAGCAACTGCAACTTTGGATATTATAAAAATAACATCTTAAATTCATCACATTGTTGATAAGAAATAAAGGAATAGTCAGGCCTAAGACTAAATGAAGATACATACTAAAAGAAATATGTGAAACACTGAAGCTGCTTTTGTTTTGAAGGCAGTTACAAAACTGAGTAAATTATGTTTCATAAATCTAATGGAACAGAACATAAAAATACAAGGTAGGAAATCCAATAGGAGACACTCTAAAAAGCTACAAGCTCAAAAGAACACTCTGGTATAAAAGCAAACTAGAAATAGCAAACTACCCCACCCCCCCCCAAAAAAAAAAAAAAAAAAAACAAAGAAAATTGCTCTATTCTGAACATTGGTGCTGATTGGAGGTGTAAAAAATGAATATTGAGAATAAGCAAAAATAAGCTGGTTTTTAACCCATAGTTGGAGTCTGAAGTCCTAGTATTGTGGTAACCAGAAAATATCCTTAATAGTCACTTTAATGACTATTGAAAGTCATACAACAAAGTAGCATACAGCAATTAAAAAAGAAAAGTAAGTAATACAAAAAGGTAAATTGAGAAAAAGAAGAAGCCAGACATAACATTTATAGTCTGTAATAGGATTATATGAGTTTCAACAATGGGCAAACTCAAGCTATATTGTTTAGGGATGCAAAATTAGATGGGAAAACTAGAAATAAAGCAGTAGATGAATTCTACATAAATGAGAATAGTCTGTATTTCTAATCAAATGAGAAAAGGTTTTAATCAGTTAAGACATTAAAAAATTACAACATTGTTAGGAGATTTTAACTCATGCTTCTTAGTAATTGATAAAAGAGATAAATAAAGGTAACTAATTAAGTCAGAGAAGTTAGAAAGCTTTTTGAATAATGAAATTCATTTTCTATAAATCAATCACATTTCTGTACTTGACAAAGCAAGTAATTATGATACAAAAATACAAAGAATCTAGGAATGATTTAAGAGAATTTATGCATGTCCTTTATGTTAAGAACATTTTGAAGACACTGAAAGAGTACCAAATAATGGATATATTAATCATGTTATTGATTAGAAGTCACAGTGTTATATTAGTAGATTTAAGAAATTCTATTTTTTTCAAGAAATTCTAAAAAAATATTAACAGGCTTCTATATAAGTATGTATAGTTGTGTAAATGTAATTTGATAAACTTGTTGAAAATATATGTGGATGAGCAAAGGGCAAAGAATAACCAATTAATCAGGAAGTAGAACAAAGCAGGGAGACTTGCTTTTTGGTATAAGCAGTAATTATATTATTACTACAGTAACTAATTCAGAGGTTTAATGGTGAGGGGATAAGCAAATTAGTGAAATGATGTGGAAATACATCTATGGAAATAGTAATCTGACTTATGCAAACTAGTAGGAAAAAAAATAAATGATGTTAGGATATATAATTATGTATATGGAATGAAAATGAAGTTGGAATCCTACCTCTTTTCATGCATAAAAATAAATTACAGTTGTCTTAAGAAACCAGATGTAGAAGGAAAACTACAAACTTTTGTAAAAACCATATGGGAGAATTTTTTTAAGCTATTGAGTTAAAGAAAGTTTTCTTTTTTTCCTCCAAATTCTTATTTAAATTCCAGTTAGTTAACATACAGTTAGTTTTAAGTATAGAATTTAGTGATTCCTCACTTACATGCAATACCTAGTACTCATCACAACTAGTGCCCTCCTTATTACTAATCAACTATTTACCCCATTCCTGCCCACCTACCCTTCAGTAACCATCAGTTTATTCTCTATAAAGAAGAGTCTGTTAAGAGTCTGTTTATTGGTTTGCCTGATTTTTTTCCCCCATGTTCATTAGTTTTGTTCCTTAAATTCCACAGATGAATGAAATCATATGGTATTTGTCTTTCTTTGACTAACTTATTTTGTTTAGCATAATACTCTCTAGATCCATCCATGTCACTGCAAACAGCAATTTCATTCTTTTTTATGCCCAACTAATATTCCTGTGTGTGCACGCATGTGTGTGTGTGTGTGTGTGTGTGTGTGTGTGTGTGTGTGTACACCACCTCTTCTTTATCCATTCATCACTTAATGGACATTTGGGCCCTTTCCATAATTTGGCTGTTGTTGGTAATGCTGCTATAAACATAGGGGTGCATATATCCCTTTGAATCAGTATTTTTGTACCTTTTGTGTAAATATCTAGTAGTGCAATTGCTGGATTGTAGGGTAATTCTATTTTTAACTTTTTGAGGAAACTCCATATTGTTTTCCAGAGTGGCTGCACCAGTTTGCATTTGCACCAACAGTGTAAGAGAGTTCCCCTTTCTCCACATCCTCGCCAACACCTTTTGTTTCCTGTGTAGTCATTCTGACTGGTATGAGGTGGTATCTCACTATAGTTTTGATTTGTATTTCCCTGATGATGAACGATGTTGAGCATCCTTTTATGTGTCTCTTAGCCATATGTATGTCTTAAGGTAAAGAAAATTTTCTTAAATACACACAATAGAAATCATGTAATGAAAAGGTTGATAAATTTAGTGACATTAAAGATAAGAACTTGTGTTAAGAGGCATCATAAATACAATGAAAAGACAATCTACATATTAGAAGAAAATAAATATATCTGACAAAGAATGGGTATTAAAAACTTACAAATGAATCATGAAATCAATAAGATAAAGGTAAACAATATATGATAAAATGGTCAGAAGACTTGAGCACGCACTTTACAAAGAGAAAGTCAAAGTTGCCAATGAACACAAAAGAAGACTACAATGCAATAGCACTTAACGCTCAACAGAGGGACAAATATTAAAAGCCTAGAAAATACCAAATGATGGTAATGATGTAGAACAACCAAAATCATTATACCTTAGTACAACTACTTTAGAATCTCATAAAATTATACAGAATCATTCTTATGACATAAGTTCAATTCCTATACCTGCAGTAAGAGATATGTACAAAATGTTTAAAGCAGTAATGTTTTAAAAAGGAAAAATGTTTTTGGAAATCAACCCATCAATCTTTCAATAGTCAAATGAATAAATGGGTTTTGTTGTATTCACATAGTGGGATACATAGTAAAAAAAAAAAAAAAAAAAAAAAAGAACCAGAACTATATCCCTCAGTATGGCGGAATTTGCAAAAAATGTTAGTCTTAAGCAAGAGAAACAAGGAGAATACATACCACACAACTGAAGTGATGCAGACTTCAAAAAACATGCAAAAGTAAATAATGATGTTATGAAAAGCACAAATTTAGTATAGTTATTTAATTTAAGAAGATAAGACAGTAATTGGCTTTAGGAAGGGAAAAATAAAAAATTTCAAAGTAGTAATTTTTTATTTCTTAAACTGTTGGTATATACATGGGTGTGATATTCTTTTTTTTAAACATATTATTTATTCATTTGACAGACATAGATCACAAGTAGGCAGAGAGAGAGAGAGGAGGAAGCAGGCTCCCTGCTGAGCAGAGAGCCCAGTGTGGGGCTCGATCTCAGGACCCTGGGATCATGACCTGAGCTGAAAGTAGAGGCTTTAACCCACTGAGCCACCCAGGCACCCCTGGGTGTGATATTCTTTATCCCTTATAGGTACAAGCTTCATTTTAGATCTTGTCAACATTTAATAAATACCTCTTGAAAGGGAGTGCTAGGTCTGGGTGTTATATGTAAGTTGTAAATCACTAAATTTTATACTTGAAACCAATTTTACCATATGTTTTAACTAACTGGAATTTAAATAAAAAGTCGAAATTTAAAAAAAACGATGCAACTTAAAAACAAACAAACAAAAATAAAGGAGTGCTAGATGAGCCATAAATATGTCTCAGGGTTAGAAGATTTTATATATGACAGTGTTCTGCCAATAGGAGAATTGCTCAAATACTAGAGGAGTCATTATATTACTAGTATTTTGAGGTCTAGCTATTATAGCTGGAATTGTGTTACCCCTCCAAATATATTGAAGCCCTAATCCTCAGTACTTCAGGATATAGGATCATTGCAGATGTAATTAGTTAACACAAGGTCATACTTGAGTAGGTTGGGCTACTGTTCCAATATAACTAGTATCCTTACAAAAAGATGCCATATGAAGACACTACATACAAGGAGTTGTCTTATCATGTGTCTTATAAGACAGAGTTGGAGTTGTGCATCTCCAAGCCAAAGAATGCTAAATATTGCCAGCAAAACACTGGAAACTAAGAAAAGGCAAGGAAAGATCCCTATACAGTTTTCAAAGAGAACATGGTTCTTTTGCCAATAGCTTGATTTTGAACTTTCAGTTCCCAGAACTTTGACACAGAAATTTCTCTTGTTTAAAGCCATCCAGTTTATGGTACTTTGTTATGGAAACCCTAGACAACTAATACATGAACAAATTACTCATTGAATCTTTGCAGGAAGCATTGATGGCCTCTCCAGAAAATAAGGATAGGCTGTAACTTATGTTCATTTTGCCTGGAGTTGAAGAAGAAGAAAGATAATTATAGTTTTGACAGCCTCTTGAATATATATGTTTAAAAATTCAAAAGACAGAATATAGTAGTACAGTCTAAAGTCTCTTATCCCTATCAATTACTTATGTTTCTTTCCAGAGATAGTTAGGCACATGTGAGCACATCAGTATCCACACCATTATTATTACCACTCCTTTTTTCATTTTATGCTACTGTATACTCTATTCTTTTATTCTTTCTCTTCCGTCTAATTTTGTTTCCTAGAGATCTTTTCAAGGAAAAAAGTGCTACCTTTTTCTCATACTTATGGCTACCTGGGCATCCAACAATTTTTTAAAAAATTTCTTTATTTGACAGAGAGAGAGAGAGAGATCACAAATAGGCAGAGAGGCAGGCAGAGAGAGAGGAGGAAGCAGGCTCCCTGCTGAGCAGAGAGCCTGATGCAGGGCTCGATCCCAGGACCCTGGGATCATGACCCGAGCCGAAAGCAGAGGCTTAACCCACTGAGCCACCCAGGCACCCCTCCAAAAATTTTTAAACCAGTGATATATTTAGATCATCAATTTTTTTCAAATATTTTAATTCTGTTGTTAAAAAGAGAAGCAGAGTAATGGAAACTTTTAGGTAAAGATGATTGAATGGAGTTTCATCACAGATTTTTGCTTCTCTAATATATAATAAATAAGTATAAAATCTTATGCCCAAAGCTTTGAAAAATGATGACCAAAGAAAGAAACAGAAATTTTTGTATCAAAATATGTTCTGATACTGTTGACATCCTCATCTCCATGGCAGAAGGTAAATGAAAATAGAAGGGGAACTGACAAAATCCTGGGGTTTCTCACTGAGAGCCCTGTTTTGAGGAGATACAGATTGGAAATCTGAATAGGAGGTATGGGATAAAGTCAAAATTAAACCTTTGAGAGTAGGATCTCAGCAGCACTGAAAATAGTTTCTAGGAAATTACCTTTTACCAATGAGTCAAAGTCTTTTATAGCAGGAAATACCCCTTGTTGTATGGATTGTGCTCTTTACAGGACATTAAAAGAATTTCAAAGATAAAATAGAAAACAGTTTCCTTGGAGGAAGTGCAGTTATTTTCAACACTTCCTTTTTCAACACTACAAACTCAAACTGCAAATACATGGATAGAAATCCAGATCTTGTCCTCAAACTGTAGTTTGGGTAAAATGTGAGAGTGTCAAAGTGAATTAACCCTCACTGTGTCAGAGAAAATAAATGTTAAGATTCGAGGTACATACATTACCAATGGCAAAGTTTTAAAAAATGTCCAGGAACTAAACAAACATAACAAAATATTGGGTAAACAGAATATAGCAATTCACAACAAATGAAATACCCAGTCAAGAAAATCTATTGTTCAAGGAAGGGAAGGAAACTTTCCTAGTATGTTTTGAGCTATACAGAACTTAATAAAATACAAAATCAATAAAACAACAGGTTCAAAAACAAGACACTAAACAGGAGAGTAAAATGAAAAGAGAAATTTCAAGGCTAGTAAAAATAATCAAGCTCAAAACATCAACATTTACAGGCGTGTCTGGGTGGCTCAGTTGGTTAAGGGTCCAAGTCTTGATTTCAGCTCAGATCATGAACGCAGTGTCCTGAGACCGAGTTCTGCATGGGGCTCTGTGCTCAGGAGGGGGTCTGCTTCTCTTTCCTCACTCTCTACCTTTCCCTCTGCCTCTTCCCCTGCTTGCACATGCACATGAGTTCTCTCCAAAATAAGTAAATCTTCTAAAAAACACACACCAACATTTAGAGCTCTAATAAATAAGTTAGAAACAACAAGAGATAGGAAAAAGGGTAAAATGTTGAATGTCTGTCTGGGTGAAATACTTAAAATAATAAATTCAATGAAAATAAATTTTTCAAAGTTAAAAAGGACGAGAGCTTGGGAAGCCAAAATGGTCTCATACAAAGACAATTGCTGACTCTGAAGTAGAGAATCTAGTTAATGGACAATAAAACTATTAAGAGATAAAAAAGGGAAAAAATTTTCCCAAATTAAGACCAATATTAGAATAATCCTAGATAAATTATAGCATTCAGAGAAGGACTTTTTTAGACATCTAGGAAGGAAGAATATTCCTGTCTCCTGCAATGGCTGGAAAGCAGGAAATCATAAGTATCACAAATTTCTCCACAACTACTTTCAGTATCATCTAGAAAGCCTATAAAATTCTGAGAGAAAACAAAAATGATCTAAAAATATTTATGTAGCAAGATTATCAGTTATAGTAAAAGCAACATTTGGCTAACATTCTCAAATAAGACAGAGCCCAGGGATCATAGTTCTATGATCTTTTCTCAAAGTAAATACACACTGATGAACTCTAAGTAATCAAAAATGAATAAAATAGGAATTCAGGAAAATAAACAGATTTGTAATTTGTGATATTAGACAGAATTCTAACATGTCCCACCAAGATACTTATCCCTTACTTTATATGCTTTATATAATCATCCTGCTTGAATATGGATGGATCAAATAAATATGCTCAGGTATTACTTTTTTGATTGGGTCATTAATTAATTGACTGAGTTAATCAAAAGGGAGATTATCCCATGTTGGCCTGATTTGATCAGAGGAATCCTTTAAAGATGTGAAGCTTCAGAGAACTGTTCTTCTGTTAGCCTGAAAGAAAGCAGACATATTGTGGTCTGCCTATGGAGGGGAATGGTTGATAGCCAATAGCCAACAAGAAAATGGGTATCCTGGTTCTATAATCATAAGTAACTTGAATTCTGCCAATAATTATGTAAACCTTGAAAGAGGACTACAAGCTCCAGAAGGAGCTCAGTCAGCCGGTGCTGGATTTGTTATATGACACTCTGAGCTTAAGAGCCAGCTAAACCACACCTGGACTCTTGACCAATGGAAAATATGAGATAATAAATATGTGTTGTTTCTAGCTATTAACTTTGTGCTAATTTGCTTTTAAGCAATGAGAAACTAATACAGTGAGCTTTTAAGTATAGAGTGAAGACAAAACAACTGAGGAATTTTGACTTAAAAATACAAACTCAGTATTATTAAATTTAAGGAAACAAAATTATATGACAAACGAATTGGGAAGTAGTTGGAGGAAAGGAAGAAAGAGGAGTAAAGAAGAATAAATCATATCTTTAAGGTAAAGGGTCATTCAAAACTACAGTAAAAAATGTAGTTAAAGCATAATAACTTCAAATTCTTAATGTCTACATAAGATTATCCTTAGTATAAGTAGGATTTTTGGGAATTGGTACACTTATACTTCCTGAAGATTAATGGATACTGTCTATTGATTTTTTCTAATTATACTTATACATTATATATGAAGAGAATGAAGAGAATGGAAAATAAATAACATTGGGAACATTATTAGTAACCCCACTTCATAGATATGAAAACTAAGAATCAGTAGGATTAATTAATATGCCTTAAATCACACAGCTAGTAAATAGCCCAAGATCTGACACCAGAACTCATGAGAAGTTCTCTCTAATAATATGCTCTATTAAATATAAAATATGCTCTTTTGGGGCACCTGGGTAGCTCAGTGGGTTAAAGCCTCTGCCTTCGGCTCAGGTCATGATCCCAGAGTCCTGGAATGGGGCCCCACATTGGGCTCTCCACTCAGCAGGGAGCCTGCTTCCTCCTTTCTCTCTGCCTACCTGTGATCTCTGTCTGTCAAATAAACAAATAAAATCTTTTAAAAAAATGCTCTATTATAATGTGTTAATGCAGAGTACGAAATGAGTTAAGAGGGATAAACATGCTCCTCACACTAAAGGAAGTTCCAAACAGATGCCAACTGCTGATCTTTCTCTAAAGTTGCTTTATGAACATTAATTCTGTTTTACCGTATGGTCTTTCTTGTCTAACGCAATAATTCTTTTAAGGACAGTAGTAATTTCTGGCTAACTTACTGGCCAAATTTAAATATAAGCTCTTTTCCTACCTTTTTGATAACTATTGCATTGATTTCTTTTTCCAAGCACTTGATTCAAAATACTATACCAAACAGATATTTGAAGAATTTGGGAATTTTGAATTGGACAGATTTTTGTTGTTGTTGTTTCTCTTTGGCACTATAATATCAAATCTGGTTGATATTGATTGGTCACATTAATTGATCCAACAAATACATATTCAAAATGTTGTCCCATTTACTCTGCTAGAGACTGGGAGTATAATGGTGGGTGAAAGAATTCAATATTGTTCTTCCTCTGGGAGTTTAAATTCTGAGGGAAACACACCATGAGGAAACAAACAAAGTAAATGTGGTTTGTGATCCATTTCCATGACTGCAAGCTTAAGTTGCTGAGAGAAAGAATTATTGCCAAGAATATCATTAAAAATGGTGGTCAGAGAAGACTTCTATTGGGAAGTTGCACTAAAGCTAAAATCTGAAGATAAGGAGAGTTTAGTTATATGAAGAAGAGTGAGTCAAGTTTGGGTGCAAAGAATCTCAAATGTGTAAACATCTTGAGGTCTTCAGGATCTGAGAAAGGACTAATACAGCTGGAGTCTAGTAAAACATAGGCAACAGAACTAAAAGCTAAATTATTCAGTACTTTAAAGGTGCCAGTAAGATATTGAATTTTGATATAAGTTTAATGAGAAGAATTACTGAATCATTATAAGATGGGAAATGGCAAGATCTGATTTATATTTAAAAGTAAGTACTCTTATTGCAGCATAGAGAATATATTGTTATAGAAACAAGAGAGGAAGGAGACACCAATTAGTATACTGATGAGTAGGCCAAAGAGAGTAAGGATGGGAGTCCCAGCTAGACAGACAGAGATGTAAGAATACATGGATTTAAGATATCTAATTAAGATAAAATTCACAGAATTTACCTTCAGATTTGATGTAGAGATTATTTACATGGAGGATCAATTATGATTCCTAGTTTTCTAGAATTGACATTACATATTTGGACAGACTCAGCAGAGGGCAAGAAAGTGGCTTAGAGGGACAGAATATTTTTTGAAAAGTGTGTTTTGGACATTAAGTTTGAGATATGTATGAGACATAAAAGAAGATATATAAATGAGCCAATTGGAAATATATATATAGATATAGATATCTATATCTATCTATCTATCTATCTATCATCTATCTATCTATATAATAGGAAGTTCAGAGGAAATGTCTTGGTTATAGGTATAAATTTGAGATTCACAGTTAACACTGAACTGTGGGTTTTCCTTGTGTTGGGGAAAAATTGTAAAGTTTCGTACCATTAGGTCCTAAAATGTTTGTTAGTATTCACCACTAAAACCATCTAGACCTGTTGCTGGATTAATAACTACGTTTGTAACTGCTTTTCTAGTCATTCCATTTTTTTCTATATTTATATCCTTATTTTTCTGTCTTCTGGTTTCAATTGAGCATTTTATATGATTATATTTTTGCTTCTCTCTTTACCTAGTAATCATATTCTTTAATTTTTAGAAGTTGCTCTATAATATGTAGTATATATATATATATATATATATATATATATTAAGATTTTATTTATTTATTTGACAGAGAACACAAGTAGGCAGAGAGGCAGGCAGAGAGAGAGAGAGAGAGAGAGAGAAGCAGGCTCTGCACTGAGCAGAGAGCCCGATGCAGGGCTTGATCCCAGAACCCTGGGATCATGACCTGGGCCAAAGGCAGAGGCTTTAACCCGCTGAGCCACCCAGGCACCCCTGTAGTATATATTTTTAACAAGGCCATTTTCAAATAATATACTACTTCATATGTGCTGAAAGCATTTTATAGTATTATTCCAATCTTTCCTTCTTATCTTTAATGATACTGTTGTCATTCATTTCACTTAACTATGTGGTATATTCACCAATGCATTCTTATTACTATTGCTTAAAATATATTTTAGATCAATTAAGAATAAAAAATTATTATCCTTTATTTATTCCTATTAGGCTTTTGTTTTCTTTATGTAGATTCAGTTTTCTGACCTATATCATGTTATTCTCCCTGAAAACCTTTTCTAAACCATGTCCTGAAAAGAAGAGCTACCGGTGATGAATTCCTACAGTTTTTATTGGAGAAAACCTTTACTTTTTATTCACTTTAGAAGGATATTTTTGCTGGATACCTAATTCTAGATTGTTGGGGTTTTGTATTTTAACACTAAAAGATTTATTCCATTTTCCTGCTGGAATGGTTTCTGGCAATAATCTGCTGTCATTTTCCCTCATTACTGTATAGGTAAGGCACCCTACAATATCCTTGTTCCTACCCCCAGAACATTTCTAGATTCTCTATTTGCTCTTAGTTTTCTACAGTTTGAGTCTTTAATGCCTAGGTGTATTACATATTTGGTATTTATCCTGTTTGGTGTTCTCTGAAGTTCCTAGATCTGTGGTTTTGTGTCTATCATTAATTCTGGAAAATTCTTGACTATTGTATCTTCAAATATTTCTTCTCTATTCTCTCTTCTCCTTCTAGTAATCCAGTTACACAATTGTTATACCTTTGGTAGTTGTTTTACAGCTCCTGGATGTTCTAATTTTTGTTTATTTGTTTCATTCTTTCTTAAATATTTGCTTTTCAGTTTGGGAGGTTTTTATTGATATATCTCCAAGTGACTTAATTCTCTCCTCAGCTGTATCCAGTCTACTGGTGAGCCCATCAAAGGTATTCTTCATTTATGCCACAGTGTTTTTAACTTTTGTTATTTATTTTTTATTTTATTTAGGGTTTCAATTTCTCTGCTTATATTACCCATATGTTCTTAAATGTTTTCTCCTTTTTCAATTATAGCTTCTAATGTATTAGCTATTTTAAAATCCTGTCTGATAACTCCAACACTGGTATGATTTATAGTCTGTTGCTCATGTTATCACTTCAGATTGTCATTTTTTTTATTGCCTTTTACCATACCTTGTGATTTTGTTGTTGTTGTTGAGAGTGGGATGTGATGTATTGAGTAATAAGAACTAAGGTAAGGGGTGCCTGGGGTTAGTGGGTTAAAGCCTCTGCCTTCGGTTAAGGTCATGACCCCAGGGTCTTGGGATCCAGCCCCATATTGGGCTCTATGCTTAGCAGGGAGCCTGCTTCCTTCTGTCTCTGCCTGCCTCTCTGCCTATTTGTGATCTCTGTCTGTCAAATAAATAAATAAATAAATAAATAAATAAATAAATAAATATCTTTAAAAAAAAGACATATTCAACATTACATCATACTTTAAAAAAAAAAGAACTAAAGTAAATAGGTCTTCATGAGTTTTATGTTAATTTCGTTGGGACTTTGGCTGTTTTAGTGTTTATGGTAGCTGTAGGGATTTCAGATTCCTCTAGGCTTTGTGTTTGTGCCTTCTTTTTTGAGATTTGGTTTTCCCTGAATACTTCTCCTTACAGAGTATCTATGTTTTATTTATTTATTTATTTATTTATTTTATTTTTTATAAACATATATTTTTATCCCCAGGGGTACAGGTCTGTGAATCACCAGGTTTACACACTTCACAGCACTCACCAAAGCACATACCCTCCCCAATTTGCATCTGTAATCTACTATTGTTTTACTGGAGCCCTGTTCATGTGGTGGTAAGGTGTTAGTGAGGGCAAGTGTCTATAATTTTATGAATAAATCTTAGTCTTTTAGTGGGTCTGTCTCCCTGGATTGTACATGTACAAGCATTTCTTGCTACCCACATTCCTCCCTTTAGTGAGACAGGAAGGCAAGAGGGGACTGGGGATAGATAAATGCCCTTTCTCCAACTGAGATAAGACTCTGATAAAGTCTTTCTCTTACAGACTAGACCTTTGTTATACAGAACACTTTCCACCTATTTCACAATGGTTATTCTTTTCAACATTATACTAAAGGCAAAAAGTTCAGGGGCGCAGCAGAGGGAGAGAATCTCAAGCAGACTCTGTACTGAGTGTGTAGCCTGATGCAGGGCTTGATCCCACAACCTTGAGATCACAACCTGATCTGAAATTTAGTCAGACACTTAATCAACAACCACCAGGTTCTCCTCTCTTTCTTATTTAAAAATCATGGGTTTACATGAAACCAAAGTCCAGTCTATAGAGAAATAAATCATGGGATTTATTAAATTTAAATATTTAGTTATTAGAAACAGTAGAATCGTCTGTTGGTGGATACTGAGGAGCTCATGGGAGATGTAATAAATGCTGGGAGACTGTGAAGTCATTAAAAGCAAGAAAAGAGAATGTTTCAAGAGAAGGGAGTTGAATGTTTCTAGGAGGCCATCAAAGTCTAAAAGAGAGTTGTGTATATTTGCTTTGGAAAAATCGTAGTTGATTTAGATAAGAACAGTCTCAGTAGAAAGAGATGGAAGGAGTGTAATGTGGTGTGTGTGTGTGTGTGTGTGTATATTGAAGAGGAAACCAGAAACCATACTACAACAAGTGAAAGAATTTATTAGAATAGATGTAAAGACATCATGATATAATCTTATTTTTATCAGGAGAACATCTACCTTTAGCTCTGAATTATTTTTAAAAACTCTGGAAGTTCTGCTGAAAGTTTATTCCTAGACTGTAAATCTGATTTGAAAAACAGACTAGTAAACCAGATAAACTACACTATTAATGTGGCAGTAATGTGATGTTAAAAAGAAAAAAAAAATCCCTGGAAGCTTGAAGAGCAGAACATTACTTCTATAAGGAAAATTTTAGGGTCTAAATTTAGGGAGTCTAATGTTGCTAGTTAAGCATTTTAGAAAATAAAATTGGCAAAAGAGAGCTGTAATGATTCTTATGTGTATATAGTATTATTCAAAGGGTTAATAAGCAGTACTGATGTAGGAAAACACATTAGGGTTTGAAGTCAATGGCCAAGAAAGAATTCTTGAGACTTCTTTGGTGCAAAAAGGTGGTTTCATTAAAGCACAGAGACAGGACCCATGGGCAGAAAGCCGCACTGGGGTCATGAGTAGTGGCCCATTATACATTTGCAATTTGGGAAGGGGTTAGGGATTAAGTGTAAGAAATTTTGAGAACAAGGTTTGCAGGACTGTGAGGGGACTAGCTATTGTTGGGAAAGTGTCATTTATTACTCTCTAATAAAACCTGAGTCATGAGATGCATATCAGTGGGTCCTATGCTTGAGAGATGATTGCCAACATCTATCTTGGGGGGTAGAAATAAAGGAAGTTTCCAAAAGAATTTTTGTATGTTACAGTAGACTCACAGGATCTGGGGGTTGGGCTAAGATTGCCTTTTGTCCTTAGCAAAAGCAGTTGCCCTTACACATTTCATCACTAAAATTTAAAAATATGAGAGACCAAAAAGGTAAAATTCATAAACAGGATTCACCTTGAGAAAAAACAAAAACAAAAACTTAAGGAAGTGCAAACAATAGCATCCTGGTTTTTGCTTTTTGTTTGGCTAGCATACATCTCTCATTTATAGAAAAGGGAAAATCAATATTTCATCAATACATTTTGTAAAGATAAATTTTGAAAGGATATTAAATCTAGTGATGATTTCTAAATCTATCTATAAGGAGACTTATCAAAAGATAGATATTTAATTTAGCAAGTGAATTTATAGAAAGAAATGAAAAGTGCCAAAAATTTATCAAATAGTTCTAATTTTATAAGACAGAGAAGTGATATGAAAAACAAAAATAAAATTAGATTTTTTAATATAGAGAGAGGTAAGCTATTTTTTCTTCAGAATGTCTTTAGCCCAAATGCCCTTTGATATTTAACAACATGACCTCAATATCACAGCTTCTAGAAAAACATTCATGTGCTACATTTGTGAGGCCATCAACATTTACCTTTACATTTCCAGGAGTTTGTTGTTGTTGTTGGACCAACCAGGATAACTAAGAGATATGAAAATAATCCATCTGTCCAACCTATTTATTTATTTATTTATTTGTTCATTTTTCTATACCATGACTGCAGTGTTGGAGTAGAGTTTAAAAAGGTTCTTATTGCACAAGATTGAGATCTGAAGAGGTTAATTGTCCTTTCAACTCATGGTATCAGAGTTAGGATTATGACTCAGTGAACCTGGCTCCCAGGTCAGAGTGCTTTTCCATGTATAGAACAGTTTGATTCCTTATAAAGCACAAGTAAAACAAACAAACAAACAAACAAGCTATTTACTAATAGAATATGATAAGAAAATAATAAAATTATATGCCTTTCAAAATAATAACTATTTTGTGATGTTTCTCTTGACATCTGTAGACAAGGTAAACACTTCTTTAAATTCCCAGGGCTTGTGTTATGTTGTAACATATTTTCTTATCTTTATATGATTCACTAACCTGTGAGTTATTTGAAATAAAAAAAAAATACATTTTATGACCCCAGAGACAAGCATTGTTGAATGAGTTCATAAGTGTACAAGTATGCAAATTAACACATTCTGTAGCAGAGTTCCCTCTACATGCAAGCTCTTATATCAAGGGCATAGATGTTTATTTTTCAGACACCAGAAAGACCAATCCACAGGGGAGGTGTAATCTGCTATATGCAGGGATTTAACCCCCTCAGGAACAAACCTTAACCAGTGGGACTCAGAAGTGAATGGATAATAGTTGGATCCCATGGTAGGGCTCTGGAGCTCAATCTTCATGGTTCCTTATAGAGTTCCAGGTGGGGTTGAGCCCTGTATCCAGAATGATTATTAGCTAATTAAAATAACTCTTGATTCTTTTCTCTCTTTATTATCTCAATTCCTTGACTCCCTGCTTTATGCTTCCTTAATTAACTGTCAAATAAGTTACCTGCTTTCAAGTCCCCATCTCATCATTTGTTTTAGGGAAAACATAAACCAAAGCAACAAATTTAAAGGAGAGCAAAAATAATTCTGCATTTAATAAAATATTTTATGTAGTTTATTTAGGTTTAGAAATATGGTGGGCACTACAAACTACTAAAAACTGAGTGTATGTGTCCATATTGTTAGATACAGATATAAATGACATAGATATAAATTGTATTACCTCTTTTCTTGCACCTATAAATTCCTGAATGATCTAGTTTTTTGTTTGTTTGTTTTACAGTTCTTCCTTTTTGTAAAGGAATTTGTAAAGGAATCAATAATGATATTAGAAGTCTTTATTCCTTTACCAAACACCACATAGATGAAATTGACTATATAAGATGTATAAAGCAGGGGCGCCTGGGTGGCTCAGTGGGTTAAGCCGCTGCCTTCGGCTCAGGTCATGATCTCAGGGTCCTGGGATCGAGTCCCACATCGGGCTCTCTGCTCAGCAGGGAGACTGCTTCCCTCTCTCTCTCTCTGCCTGCCTCTCTGTCTACTTGTGATCTCTCTCTGTCAAATAAATAAATAAAATCTTTAAAAAAAATTTTAAAAAAAGATGTATAAAGCAAAAACAAAACAAGATGTAAGAAAAATATAATCTCTGCTTTTGAGCAGATTAAGACACTGCTCAACTACCTAGATGGAAGAAGGTCTGAATGAATACTAGTAGTCTCAATACCATTTTTTTTAAGATTTTATTTATTTATTTGACACAAAGAGAGAGAGAGAGAGAGAGAGAGAGAGAGATCACAAGTAGGCAGAAAGGCAGGCAAAGAGAGAGGGGGAAGCAGGCTCCCCACTGAGCAGAGGGCCTGATGCGGGGCTCAATCCCAGGACCCTAAGACATGACCTGAGCCAAAGGCAGAGGCTTAATCCACTGAGGTGCCCACCCACACACCCCTCAGTACTAGTTTTATAACCAAAATTATAAAACAAAACCCATTAAAAGAAGAAATGGACTATTACTACATTTTCCCTACTTACTTACTGAAACAAAAGCTTACTGACAAACGTCCTACCTTCTCTTAACCACTGCAGTTTTCTTTCTTCTAACTGTTCCCTGACTGCCTCCAAATACACAAACATACAGGCTCATTTTTTTTTTTTCAGTTATAAAGAATCCATACATATCTCTACTATGAATAATACCTATTGTATACTTAAAAAATATCTAATGTTTGTAAATTCACAAATGCTAAAAACATCAACATTTTTTAGTTTTATAGTCTTCAGATCCATAAGGAATTTAGTCTACTAATTTAAAAAATAGATTCAAATCTTCAAATTTTCTGAAGAAAAATTCTTTTTTTTTTTTTTTAAAGATTTTATTTATTTATTTGACAGAGAGAGATCACAGTAAGAAAGAGGAAGGGAAGAGATCACAGAGAGAGGAAGGGAAGCAGGCCCCCCGCTGAGCAGAGAGCCCGATGCGGGACTCGATCCCAGGACCCCAAGATCATGACCCGAGCGGAAGGCAGCGGCTTAACCCACTGAGCCACCCAGGCGCCCCCTGAAGAAAAATTCTTATAGGAATGAGTCTTCTACACTATACTAAATGTGTGGGAGTTGGAACTTCTTGAACTATTTTTTTAAGTGGAAATATTTTAACATTTGGGTTTTAAACTTTGTAATCATTTCACCAGGGTAACAGAAGATCAAGTAAACTTGCTAAACAGTTTAAGTGACTAAAAGATGGTACTCTAAAATATTCATGGCTCCAGTACTATTTTGTCTCATCACCCTCCAAGGCATTTTCACAACTTGATTGGGAAAAGTGTCCTTGAATTATCTGTATGAATTTATTAGCCACCCAAATTTTATTCTATTTTAGCGATAAAGTTTTTGTTTTGTTCATTTAAACAATGCTTAATGGCCATTTCAGAGTAAAGGGAATTATGGCTAAATTGTTGCCTTAATACAGTTTTTTAATGGTTATTTTTTGGGTGATTTCAAATTCAATGTCACATTAAAATACATTCAATTTCATATATGTAAAAAATGATGAAACTTACTAAACAATTGTGTCAGGTAATTTGAATTTCAATGATGTTTCCTAACAATTTGGATACATTAGATAAGAAATGCAGTGGTGTTTTAGGAAGGATCATGCTATCAATGAAATGGTAAGGAAATAATTTTTAATGTTGAAAGAATGAAGGAGTGATGGAAAATGCTGTCTAGTGATAAAAGAAGAAGCAATAGAGGAAGAGGTAGCATGTATAGCATGTCCTAGACATGGGACACCTTTTTTTCTTCTTCCTTGCTTTTGGCCATGCTTTTGACCCTCCTTAGCAAACACTACTTCTCTTCTATATACGTACTTACTACTGTCAGGGACATTCTTTGCAAAATCTTCTGTGAACTCTTCCTTTCTTGTGTTTTATCCTGTAGTAATCTTGGCTGTGAATGGAAAAATAAATATTATTTTATAAATGGAAATATGTAGTTTATGTAATTTAGTTCTTTCCTTAGAGTAAATATTAGCATGGTGCTATGGAAAGAATGTTTGTTATGCAGTTCTATTTTCAGGATATGTACTCTCTAATTTCTAATGTACATGCATATAAAAGAAAGATAAGCATACCTAATATGGCTCAGGGTATATTTATAGAAATCCTTGAACTATAAAAAAAATAGAAGGCATTTATATCACTGTAATATATATTTTAAATATTTTGTATATGTACATTTCATCCTAAACTCTAGGAGAATAGATATGTCCCTATATATATTTGTTGAAAATTTGTGCAGAATGTTGGAGGAAACATATGATGATAATAGTAATAATAATGAAGTAATAGGTAACACTGTGTTAAGTGCTTGGTACACACCATCTCATTTAATTTCTCCTTTATTTTGCTAGTGAGGAAGCAGAAATTTTCAGAGTAAGTAGCTTGTCCAAGTTTATACATATAGTTAGCAGATGGGGAGGTGGGGTTGTAGCCCATGTTTTTTTGTTTTGTTTTGTTTTTACTTCAAAAGCTATTGTTGCATATTGAAAGATGGAGAGGAAGTTTTCAAGAAACACATGAATGGTTTTGTAGATGAAACTTTATATGCACTGAAAATAATATAGGTGTGTTACTCTTGAGCTCAAGCAAGTTGCTCAAACTGGAAAAATGACACAATTGCTAATGGATAGGTATGTGAACCTAGTAGTAAGCCAGACCCTGGGCCTGGGTTTCTATAAGCATTATGTTTTCTTTTTTTCCTAGTTTTATTGAGAAATAATTGACATACTTCACTATATAAGCTTAAGGCATATAGCATGATAGTTTGATTTACATATATTTTAAAATGATTACCAACATTATTTTTTTTTTTACTTATAAAAAGCTGCCCACTAGAGCAATTTGCTTTCCATACGCATGGCCACAACTCTTCAGTTAACCCCTGACTGGGCAGCAAATTTCAATGGTGGGGCAACTAGAAGATAGTATATAATCAATTAGAATATCACAACTACCGGCTAAAAATGAACTAACAATGAGAACTATGAATCTAGATTCATCCAAGGATGAAATTGGACATGCTGAACACTGAATAAAATCACTAATTTTAGAGTTGATATAATTCTGTTTCTATAGTTCTGTTTAGACCTAATTTTTCAATTAAATAATAAAACATTTACATTAGAATTTTAGAATTTCAGGGGTGACTGGGTGGCTCAGTGGATTAAGCCTCTGCCTTTGGTTCAGGTCATGATATCAGGGTCCTGGGATGGAGCTCGCATCGCATCGGGCTCTCTGCTCAGCAGGGAGCCCGCTTCCCCCCCCCCCCCGCCTGCCTCTCTGCCTACTTGTGATCTCTGTCCAATAAATAAATAAAACATTTGAAAAAAATTTAGAATTTCAAAGTAGTTTTGAAACTAAAGGATTTTTAAAATCCTCTTATTAGAATTTATAAGAAGACTTTTATATATATATATATATATATGTATATTTTCTGAAATATAAGGATGATCAAATTCGATGATCAGTGAGAATGATCACTTGATGGCTATATGGATGAAATAGGAATTGGAGTTTATGGAATGGCAAACAAGAGACAGTGTCTTGATCAGCCAAGTTAATTATCTTCTATCTCTGAGTGAAAGTATAGGTAAAAATCTGGGCAAGACTTGTTTGGTTTTAGCAGATCAATGAGAGATTAAAAACCATAATGAAATACTGGCCTAAATTTTCTAAATACTTATATGAAAAATATAACTTAATATGAATTTAAAAGAATATATGTAATAGTAAAGTAACATCTTTTAAATATGTTATGGTGAATTATTTATTTGATAGGAAGAGATGTCTTTGTGAACTAAATATATTTAAAATAATATTTTAAATAGAAAGAACAATTTTCATACTTGCAGAACTTATTTTCTATAGAGAGCTTAGATGAGTTTTTCTCTTAAATTGATTTCTTGAAAATATGTATTTTATATGTATATGATATATGCATATATAAAATTTTATAACAAATATTTTTGTAATGAATTCATATTTCTGCAATAACCTAAATATTTATAGGCATGCTACATACATTTAAAAAGTAATAATAAATTTAATAATTAAATTTGTAAGCTAAATATTTTACTTTTTTTATTAATGAGTTAAAAAAGTAAGGCGTTTTCCTGATAAGAATCAGAGCAGTGATTTAAAAAACTCCAAATGCATGCTTTTTCATAACAGTTTATTATCTTTCAATGACCTTATATTTGTCTTACTTAGGCTTCCTTTCTTAAAAAAAAGAAAATTACCTATGAATATTTCTAAGTGTAGAGTTGAAAGGGACCATGGGGATTACCTAAGGTTCCCCATTTTTTATTCCATTATTCGCCCTTCTATGTCATGCTTTTTGAGATTACATATATGGAAATGACATAACCAGAGTTGATATTCTTCTCAGTGAATGCCTCAATATTAATTCATCATCATATTTCAGGACCACTGATCCCCACCAAATGCCACATCCTTTTGCCAGTTGTTTATATGCCTTTTATGAAGAAAAACCTTCTACTTGTCATATGTAAAGCCAGTTATTTTTACTATCTCTTTTATTTTCCTTTATTCCAAGGTAAGTAAATATGTATGAGTTTGTCATCTATTATAAATGGATTCCAAATCCTCACCTTTTCAATTTTCCAGCTCTAGATACTTTTATTGTTAATAGTCATTTTAAGATTAGGTACTTGGAACAAATGCAGTAGTACACTTGATGTTTCATCCTTTTCCATGATGATGACACCGTATTTCAAATATTTGAAATTCTTTCCTATTAGTGATACTATGTTAGGAACCATATCACAAACTCATGTTGAATTTCAAAAAACCACTAGACTCTTTTACTCTAACTACAAATACTCAGTTCTTATCTAATCCATATTAATCCCTCAGATATTTTTATATAAAAATAGGATTTCACATTTATTTCCATTTATTTTTAACATGGAACTTTTATCAGGATTTTTATCATAGCAGGGATTTGATAGCAAAAAAAAAATTCTACTCTGAAAACTGTTCTTTTGTTGTTTGTTTGTTTGTTTTTATTAAAACTATGGTTTAGAACACAAGTTTAAGACTTTTTTCTCCAGGTTTATTGAGGTGTATGTGACAAATAAAAAAATATGTATGTTTAAGGTATATAATGTGATGTTTTGGTATATGTATATAATGTGAAAAGATTACCACAATCAAGCTAATTAACATATCTATCACCTCCTGCAGTTGCCATTTTTCTTTTGAATGAGAGCATATTTTACTCTTTTAGCAAATTTCAATTATATAATACAGTATTTTATTAACTATATTCACCATACTGCATATATATACTGCATAATCAGAATTCATTCACCCTACATAACTGTATCTTTGTATATGTTGACATCTCTTCATTTCCCCCATTTCCACCCCTAGCAACCACCACTCTACTTTCTGCTTCCATGAGTTGCAGTTTTATAGATTTTTTGTGTAAATAAGATCAGGCAGTACTTGTCTTTTTGTACCTGGCTTCTTGCTATTAGTTATATGTCCTCCAGGTTTATCCATATTTGTCACAAATGACAAGACTTCCTTTTTTTAAAAGTCTTTATAATATTCCTGTGTGTGTGTGTGTGTGTGTGTGTGTGTGTGTGTGTGTCTTCTTCAGCCCTAGAATTTCTGTTTGATTCTTTTTAATGATTCCCCTGATGAACTTCTCATTTTGTTGATGTACTATTTTTTCATAGGGGCAGGCCTGGTGCCTGAATCCACTCTGGTGGGCTTGGCTCTTCAGTCTATGGGGGTGTGGGCCTGGAACCTGAGTCTCTTGGGGCTGGAGTGGCATTGGAGTCTACTAGGGCAGGTCTGCTACCTGGTCCACAGAGATGGACCTGGTTCTAGGGACTAAGAAGGCAGGTACAGTGTCAGGGTCTATTGATGTGGGCCTGATGCTGGGTGGGGTCTTGAGCCTGGGTTCATGGGAGCTGGCCTGGTGTCTGGATCTTTGGGATTGAGTCTGGTTCTGACTTCCTGAGAACTGGCCTGGCACTGGACTCTACTAGGGCAGATGTGGCACTTTGGAGCACAAAGAGGGTCTAGTTTCTGGGGCCTGGAGTATGGGGCCATGGACTGGCATCATGCTAGAGTGGACTTGGAGCCTGAGTCCTTGGGATGAAATTCACCCTGATTTTGCAGTAGTTTCCTGGTGCTGGAGTCTAATAGGATGGACCTGCTGTTAAGGACCATAGAGGCAGGCCTAGAGCTTGGGACCATGGGGGCTGGTTTGGCACTGGGGCAGGCCTGGGGCCTTAGGCAAAAGGAATGGGCCTTGAGTCTGGGCATGCAAGGCTTCTTTAGCTCTGGGGTGGAACTGGAGCCTGGAGCCCTGGATTCATCCTGGTGTTGTGGTATATCTGGAAGCTGGGTCTGTGGGGGCTGATTTTGTCCTGGAGCAGGCTAAGATTTTTCTTACATATTACACATAATAACAGTAATAGCTACTATTTTTTTAGGTAGCAGATGGTCTGCCCAGTGTTTTATACTCATTATGTTATCACTAATTTTTAAAATCAAATGTTATTATCTGTTTTATACATGAAAACTGAAACTCAGAATTTAAGTGACTGCTCCAAGCTTCATTTGGCTACATGGAAGAGTTCTGGCTTCAGTCTGGGATTATTTTCCTCTAAAGCTCATGCAGACTCCACTTCAAAAAAAGACAAAAGTATCTTAGTGTACCAGCTATGTCAGTAATCAAGTATTTTCAGACAATAGTTAAATTATCCAATAACCAATGTTATATAAGCTTTAGGAAGAATATTATTTTTGTTTTCGAGGATGTCTTTAGTAATGGAAGAAACTCTGATGTTGCCTGACTGAATTTCTAAATTATCTCAATGCCTATTTCCTTTGAATTTTAATTCATTTTTAAAATTAATTTAATTTTTGAAAAATTTTTTATTTTTTTATTTGAGAGAGAGAGCATGAGCAGAGGTTAGAGGGGAGAGGGAGAAGTAGGCTCCCCACTGAGCAGGGGGCCTGATGTGGGGCTTGATCCCAGGATCCCAGGATCATGATCTGAGCCAAAGACAGACACTTAACCACCCAGGTGCCCCTAAATTAATTTTAATTTTTATTCTTTTTTTTTTTTTTTCAGGCATACACTGAGCCCACTTAAAGTGCAGAGATTGTTGGTTCGGAGATTACACTGGTTAAAAAGTCCTTTCATCTGTTGTAATCTGTACTTCAGCCACTGGCTTGAAAATAATTCAAAAGAGCTTTAAATCAAGTGATCCTTGTCAGGTCTTCTGAAGGTCTGGTCAATAGCAGAGTTAATTTCAGATGGCTAAGATTATAACCCAGATCACATGGTAGCTGCTGTGCCCTCCAACTGGGATGGGTAAGTTGCACACTTTCCAGGAGACACATATCAAATGTTCTTGCTCAGCAAGAAATGAAGTAATTTCCCTATACAACTTGAAACACGGTCCCCAAAAGAATAAGCCAAATATCCCATATTCACTGAAAAATGGTAAACATATTAACATTTTATAGAATAATCTTTGGTTGAATAATGTACTTACAACTTCAAAGTATATTCTCTACCTGAAACTTAATTGTAAAAATTAATAGATTGAAAAGCAAATGGGTTGCTCTCCAACTAGATTTTGAGGATATATAGTAACTTCTAACTTTTTTTTTTTAAGATTTTATTTATTTATTTGACAGAGAGAGAGAGTGATCACAAGTAGGCAGAGAGGAAGGCAGAGAGAGAGGGGGAAGCAGGCTCCCCGCTGAGCAGAGAGCCCGATGTGGGGCTTGATCCCAGGACCCTGAGATCATGACCTGAGCGGAAGGCAGAGGCTTAACCCACTGAGCCACCCAGGCGCCCCAACTTCTAACTTTTTTGATGAATTATAAAAGAAGGAAGAAATGAAGCAGAGGAAACACTAGAAAGGTGACATTGTTTTGTTATCATTTTACAAGGACGAAAAATTGTCTTTTATTTTTATGGACTATTTTAAAACAATGTTGTAAAAAAAATAAGAGTTGTACTTTTCTGTGGTTTCCTGATTGCCATGGAAACTGGTTGATATTTGGCTTGAATGTCACCAGTACAAATCCAGTTTGTTTCCAATACTAGTTATTCTATAAAAACTAGTTATTCTATAAAAAACTAGTTATTCTATAAAAACTTGAATCAGACTCAGTCCTTTTAAACAACAAGGATATAGGAACTAGTATTTATTTAAAGATTTTATTTATTTATTTGACAGAGAGATCACAAATAGACAGAGAGGCAGGCAGAGAGAGAGGGAGAAGCAGGCTCCTTGCTAAGCAGAAAGCCTGATGCAGGGCTCCATCCCAGGACCCGGAGATCATGACCTAAGCCGAAGGCAGAGGCTTAACCCACTGAGCCACCCAGGCACTCCTAATATTTTTTCTTTTTTATCATTATTTTGATGATTCACTTTGAACTTTGAATTAATTAAAAAAAAGTTTAGTGTTCTTTCATTTGAAAGAAAAAGAGGCAGTTTCCAGAGATTCTTTATTTTATTAGAGACCTGGCCTGGATTGTGTGAACTTCTAGACAGAGAGATTACTTGCTGGGTATGTGCTTTGGTGAGTGCTGTGAAGTGTGTAAACCTGGTGATTCACAGACCTGTACCCCTGGGGATAGAGTATTATGCCTCCATCAGAAAGGATGAATACCCAACTTTTGTAGCAACATGGACGGGACTGGAAGAGATTATGCTGAGTGAAATAAGTCAAGCAGAGAGAGTCAACTATCATATGGTTTCACTTATTTGTGGAGCACAACAAATAGCATGGAGGACATGGGGACTTAGAGTGGAGAAGGGAGTTGGGGGAAATTGGAAGGGGAGGTGAACCATGAGAGACTATGGACTCTGAAAAACAATCTGAGGGTTTTGAAGGGACGGGGGCTGGGAGGTTGGGGTACCAGGTGGTGGGTATTATAGAGGGCACGGATTGCATGGAGCACGGGGTGTGGTGCAAAAATAATGAATACTGTTATGCTGGAAATAAAAAAAAAAAAAAAAAAAAAGAAAGGAAGAACCTTTAATACATATCAAATCTTATTAGATACATGAGAATAAATTATATTTGTTAATAAAAATGTTTATTTAATTTTATTATAAAAAAAATAAAAAAATAAAAAAACAACTTTTTCCTTTGTAGCGCTCATAATTTTATTAGTGAAACATCTTCATATACTCAGAATTATTTGTTTGGTAATAGTTACTATCCTGGTTGTCACTACATAAATAAATCACAGTTATTGCAATATGGGCAGGTTCTGAAGAGAAAGCTCACTTCTTTTCTAAATGATGTTACCTGGGACCATTCAACGGGGTACTGGAGCTTTCAATTCTAAGCTGATTTACTTACATACGTTGCAGATTGGTACTGGTTGACGATCATGAGCCCAGCTCAGACTGAGAGTTAGGAGCCTTGGTACTGTCCACATCACTCACTGTGTGGGCCCCTCCATAGGCTGCATCCTCACAGACCGGTAACTAGGTTTTAAGAGCAAGTATCTCAAACAACAAAATATGGTAGGTGCCAGTTTTTTAAGGCCTAGAAACTAGCATAGCATCAATTCCACATTATTCTATTGCTTAGTCATAGAGGTTGGATTTATTGTGATGGGATATGATCCCAAATCTTGATAGGAAGAGTGTCAAAGGATTTCTAGGCTATGTTTTAAAATGATCATAATTATTTGCATATTTCTCATGTTTATAATGCATTCACTTTCCCCCGGACTTCCCCAAGGTCCCATATTTTTAAACAGGTTAAGGCTTCAGATATAAAATCTCATCATCTCAAATCTGTATACAAATAAGAATCTTTGAATTCATTTATTTGGGTATATAGATTATCAAGGTTTCTTTCCTTATCTCAAGTCTGTGAACTAAAGAGACAAATGATCTGTGCCCCCCACATACATACTCAACATATGTGGAAATCCTAACCCCCAATGTAATGGTCTTAAATGGTGGGGACCTGGGGAGGTGATTAGGTCATGAAGTTGGAGCCCTCATGAATGGGAATAGTGCTGTTATAAAAGAAACCTCAGAGAACTCTTTAGCACTCCTTATGCCATGTGAGGATACATGAGAATTAGAAATCTTTAATCCAGAAGAGGGTTTTTATCAGAGCCCAGTTATGCTGACACCTTAGTCTTGGATTTCCAGTAAAATAAATTCCTGCTGGGTTTAAGTAATCCAGTCTATGGTACTTTGTTATGACAGCCGAAAGTGGCTATGACAAGAGCCCTGGATCATTTGTATTTAGCAAGTGATTCTTCAGTTTCTTTCTCTCCTCACACATTTTATCATAGGCAGCAAGAAGAATCAATCCAGGAAGTAATTACAATATTCTGTCTGGAGATCTTCTTATAACTAGGTATATTTTCTATATTGCACATTACTGCAGATGACGGTTTTGCTAAAATTTCTGCCACTAAAAGGATCTGTTTTCTAATTTTCAATAATGTGTCCTGACTTTTCTTTACGCCCTCATTGTATCCAATAAATGTATTTTTGATTGGCTCAAAGGATCAAAAATTATCACTTTCCTCATTTACTTACCCCTTCAACATAGTGAGCTGAAATTCTATTTTCCTGACTTCATTTTCTTAAAAGATTATTAGTTACATTTCTTGATTATAATCATAAACACATGTTCTTTTTGGATTTGACCTGAACTTAAGCTTTGTTTCTTTCTTTAACCCAGTGTTTTATCTGAAAGAAATCACCATAACACCTTGTGTCTTCAGTTACAGTTAAAAAGAATATTACATGCCTGTTAAAATATGCCAGTAGACCTATCATATATTCAAGGATACCAAGAGCAATTTGACACAATGGCTAAAAATCACTGTTCTTGAAAATACCTTAACAATGCAAAAATATCATGAAAAATTTCTTTTATTCCACTAGACCAAATATTTTTCAAGTACAAAAAGAGTGGAATTATTTCCCCAAAGGTAGAGGCCCTTCTTTATTCTTTTTCAAGTCTGTTGTCCATGACTTTAGATACTCTTGCCAATATCCAAAGTTTCATTGTTTTTATAAGCCTATCAAAATATCAGTTCCTGCAGGGATCCACATACAGACTATCCATGCCTGCAGCCATACTGGATGAACTAATTTTTCTTAAATGGTCATCCAGTTGTTTTCAAATTGCAAGTCAAAGACCCCTCCCATCATTGTTCTATAGACATTGCTGTTTGAACTGACTTTTGCAATCAAAATTCTGGTGCTCATAAATTAAGTAAATGTATCACTTAAGGGATTGACTTTTAATGAGGTATATTTCTTTGTATATTTTAATGAGGTGTATTTTAATGAGGTATATTTCTTTGTGTATTCATTATATTTCTTACAATATGTTATAGTGATAATTTAAATATTGTTTGATGGAAAACCCCATTTAGATTCTCCCTCACTCCATGACCCAGCAAACCACACAACAATAATTCTAGATATCCTAGTAATTCTGATAACTAGTTGCTAGTTTAGATTAATGTGAAATGGAGAAATATGTAAACATTTCAGTTTTTCAGTTTGGGGTCATCTTCATACATGAGTTCTTACATCATTTATTTATCTACTTACTTAATGTTTTGCCCTTTGAGAGTTAGCATTATGTCCTATGCCCATACTTTGGGCACTTGCATTTGTTTCATTGTTTACTCTGCTATATGTCATGTAAATGTCATTACTTTGAATACAATTTTCATCTTGAAGAATCCTTTATTATAGGTAATGCAAAAGTCATCTTGAAAAATACATAAGATTTTCTTCTTTTGCTTTTAAACTCTCATGTTTTTAACTTCACAAGGTTATCAGTTAGGTGCAAATTATTATTAATATTAAACTCATTCTTATTGAATGCACTAATTTTCTAAAGTTTTTCTAAAAAGCTTTTTAAACTTTTTTTATTAATTTATTTTTTTATATATCTTTTCAGCATAACAGTATTCATTGTTTTTGCACCACACCCAGTGCTCCATGCAATACGTGCCTCCTTAATACCCACCACCTGACTTCCCCAACCTCCCACCATCTGCCCCTTCAAAACCCTCAGGTTGTTTTTCAGAGTCCATAGTCTCTCATGGTTCACCTCCCCTTCCAATTTCCCTCAACCCCCTTCTCCCCTCCATCTCCCCATGTCCTCCATGTTATTTGTTATGCTCCACAAATAAGTGAAACCATATGATAATTGACTCTCTCTGCTTGACTAATTTCACTCAGCATAATCTCTTCCAGTCCCATCCATGTTGCTACAAAAGTTGGGTATTCATCCTTTCTGATGGAGGCATAATACTCCATAGTGTATATGGACCACATCTTCCTTATCCATTCGTCCATTGAAGGGCATCTTGGTTCTTTCCACAGTTTGGCGAACGTGGCCATTGCTGCTATAATCATTGGGGTACAGATGGCCCTTCTTTTCACTACATCTGTATCTTTGGGGTAAATACCCAGTAGTGCAATTGCAGGGTCATAGGGAAGCTCTATTTTTAATTTCTTGAGGAATCTCCACACTGTTCTCCAAAGTGGCTGCACCAACTTGCATTCCCACCAAGAGTGTAAGAGGGTTCCGCTTTCTCTACATCCTCTCCAACACACGTTGTTTCCTGTCTTGCTAATTTTGGCCATTCTAACTGGTGTAAGGTGGTATCTCAATGTGGTTTTAATTTGAATCTCCATGATGGCTTGTGATGATGAACATGTTTTCATGTATCTGATAGCCATTTGTATGTCTTCATTGGAGAAGTGTTTGTTCCTATCTTCTGCCCATTTTTTGATATGATTATCTGTTTTGTGTGTGTTGAGTTTAAGAAGTTCTTTATGGATCCCAGATATCAACCTTTTGTCTGTACTGTCATTTGCAAATATCTTCTCCCATTCCATGGGTTGCCTCTTTGTTTTGTTGACTGTTTCCTTTGCTGTGCAGAAGCTGTTGATCTTGATGAAGTCCTGAAAGTTCATTTTCACTTTTGTTTCCTTTGCCTTTGGAGACATATCTTGAAAGAAGTTACTGTGGCTGATATCAAAGGGATTATTGCCTATGTTCTCCTCTAGGATTCTGATGGATTCCTGTCTCATGTTGAGGTCTTTTTTCTATTTTGAGTTTATCTTTATGTACGGTGTAAGAGAATGGTTGAGTTTCATTCTTCTACATATAGCTGTCCAATTTTCCCATACCATTTATTGAAGAGAATATCCTTTTTCCACAGTATATTTTTTTCCTTGTTTTGTTGAAGATGATTTGACCTTAGAGTTGAGGGTCCATATCTGGGCTCGCTACTCTGTTCCACTGGTCTATGTGTCTGTTTTTATGCCAGTACCATGCTGTCTTAGTGATCACAGCTTTGAAGTAACTCTTGAAATCAGGTAACATGATGCCACCAGTTTTATTTTAGTTTTTCAACATTTCCTTAGCAATTTGGGGTCTCTTCTGATTCCATACAAATTTTTGGATTATTTGCTTCAGCTCTTTGAAAAATACTGGTGGAATTTTTATCAGAATGGCATTAAAAGTATAGATTGCTCTAGGCAGTATAGACATTTTAACAATGTTTATTCTTCTGATCCAAGAGCATGGAATGGTCTTCCATCTTTTTGTGTCTTCTTCAATTTCTTTTATGAGTGTTCTGTAGTTCCTCAAGTACAGATCCTTTACCTCTTTGGTTAGGTTTATTCTCAGGTATCTTATGGTTCTTGGTGCTATAGTAAATGGAATTGATTCTCTAATTTCCCTTTCTGTATTTTCATCGTTAGTGTATAAGAAAGCCACTGATTTCTGTACATTGACTTTGTATCTTGCCACATTACTGAATTACTATATGAGTTCTAGTAGTTTGGGGGTGGAATCTTTTGGATTTTCCATATAAAGTATGTCATCTGCAAAGAGAGAGAGTTTGACTTCTTCATTGCCAATTTGGATACATTCTATTTCTCTTCATTGTCTAATTGCTGTTGCTAGGACTTCTTATACTATGTTGAACAAGAGTGATGAGAATGGGTATGGTATCCTTGTCGTGTTCCTGATCTCAACGGGAAGGCTGCGAGCTTTTTCCCATTGAGTATGATATTTGCTGTGGGTCTTTCCCAGAAAGATTTTATGAAATTCAGGAATGTTTCCTCTATCCCTATACTTTGAAGCATTTTAATCAGGAATAGATGCTGTATTTTGTCAAATGCTACTTCTGCATCAATTGAGAGGACCATGTGGTTCTTCTCTCTTCTCTTATTAATTTGTTCTATCACATTGATTGATTTGTGAATGTTAAACCATCCTTGTAGCCCAGGGATAAATCCCACCTGATTATGGTGGATAATCTTTTTAATGTGCTGTTGGATCCTGTTTGCTAGGATCTTGTTGAGAATCTTAGCATCCATATTCATAAGTGGTATTTGTCTGATATTCTCCTTTTTGGTGTGGTCTTTGCCTGGTTTGAGGATCAGGGTAATGCTGGCTTCATAAAAAGAGTCTGGAAGTTTTCCTTCTGCTTCAATTTTTTTGAAACAGCTTCAGGAGAATAGGTGTTATTTCTTCTTTGAAAATTTGGTAGAATTCCCCAGGGAATCTGTCAGATCCTGGGCTCTTGTGTTTTGGGAGATTTTTGATCACTGCTTCAATCTCGTTATTAGATATCGGTCTATTCAGGTTGTCGATTTCTTCCTGGTTCAATTTTGGGAGTTTATAGTTTTTCAGGAATGCATCCATTTCATCTAGGTTGCTTAACTTATTGATGTATAACTGTTGATAATAACTTCTGATGATTGTTTCTACTTCCTTGGTGTTAGTCGTAATCTCTCCCCTTTCATTCATAATTTTATTAATTTGAGCTTTCTCTCTTTTCTTTTGGATTAGTGTGGCCAATGGTTTACCATTCTTATTGATTCTTTCAAAAAACCAGCTTCTAGTTTTATTGATACTTTCTACTATTTCTCTAGTTTCTACCTCATTGATCTCTGCTCTAATCTTGATTATTTCCCTTCTTATGTGTGGAGTTGGTTTGATTTGTTGTTGATTCTCCAGTTCTTTAAAGTGTAGAGACAGCTGATGTATTCTGGATTTTTCTATTTTTTTCAGGGAGACTTGGATGGCTATGTATTTCCCCCTTAGGACTGCCTTTGCTATATCCCATAGGTTTTGGACTGAAGTGTCATCATTCTTATTGGTTTCCACGAATTGTTTAAGTTCTTCTTTGATCTCCTGATTGATCCAAGCATTCTTAAGCAAGGTGGTCTTTAGCTTCCAGGTGTTTGAGTTCCTTCGAAACTTTTTCTTGTGATTGAGCTCCAGTTTCAAAGCATTGTGATCTGAGAATATGCAGGGAATAATCTAAGTCTTTTGGTATTGGTTGAGTCCTGATTTGTCACCCAGTATGTGGTCTATTCTGGAGAAGGTTCCATGTGAACTTGAGAAGAATGAGTGTTCTGTTGTTTTATGGTGGAATGTTCTGTATTTGTCTATGAGGTCCATCTGGTCCAATGTGTCATTCAATGCTCTTGTTTCTTTATTGATTTTCTGCTTGGATGATCTGTCTATTACTGAGAGAGGTGTGTTAAGATTTCCTACTATTAATGTATTCATATCAATATGACTCTTTGTCTTGATTAATAGTTTTCTTATTTCTTTCCCATATTGGGGGCATAGATATTTACAATTGTTAGATCATCTTGGTGGATGATCCCTTCAAGAATTATGTAGTATCCTTCTGTATCTCTGACTACAGTCTTTAGTTTAAAATCTAATTTATCTGATATGAGAATCACTACCGCAGCCTTCTTTTGAGGCCCATTGGCATGAAAGATGCTTCTCCATCCCTTCACTTTCAGTCTGGGTGTATCCTTAGGTTCAAAATAGGTCTCTTGTAGACAACATATGGATGGGTCCTATCGTTTTATCCAATCTGCAACCCTGTGTCATTTTATGGGCACATTTAGGCCATTCACATTAAGAGTAATTATTGATAGATATGTTTTTATTGACATTGTGTTATCTTTGAAGTCTTTCTTTCTGTACATTGTGTTCAATGATTTTCTTAGGATTTTTCCTTTTTTATAGAACTCCCCTTAATAGTTCCTGCAGTGTTGGCTTGGTGGTCACATACTCTTTTAAGCCTTGCCAGTCTTGGAAAGTCTTTATCTCTCCATCCATTTTGAATGTCAGTCTTGCTGGATAAAATATTCTTGGCTGCATGTTCTTCTCATTTATTGCCCTGAATATATCTTGCCAGCCCTTTCTGGCTTACCAGTTTTCTGTGGACAGGTCCGACATTATTCTGATGGGCTTTCCTCTGTATGTAAGGAACTTCTTTGTCCTAGCTGTCTTCAAGAGGGCCTGCCTACAATTATAATTCTTCATTCTTACTATCAGGTGTCTGGAGGACTTTCGAGAATCTATGTTCTGGGGGAAAACAGTTCTACCTCTAGTACATGAGCACTGGTTCCATTTGTGAGATTGGGAAAATTTTCATGAACAACTTGTTCCACTATATCTTCTAGACTTCTTTCTTTCTCCTCCCTTTCAGGGATTCCAATAATTCTGATGTTGGAACATTTCATGGCATCATTTATTTCCCTGATTCTGTTTTTGTGGCTTCTAAGCTATTTGTCCCAGGCTTCCTCCTGATCCTTTCTCTTTATCTGTTTGTCCTCCAGATCACTAATTCTATCTTCTGTCTCAGTTACCCTAGCTTTTAGAGAATTTAGATTAGATTGGAACTCATTGAGAGCATTGTGAACATCATCCCTGGTGGCTTTCAGTTCTGCCCTAATCAGTTCCATTTTGTCATCCATGGCTTTCTCCAACCTAGCTATTGCCTGGATAATTGTTAGCCTGAATTCCCTTTCCGACATATTGTCTATGTTGATAGCCATTAGCTCTGTGGCAGAAAGCCCATCCTCTGAATTTTTCTTCTGTTGGGCATTCCTCCTCCCAGTCATTTTGGTGAGAGATGGCTGAAAGGATGTAGCTGGATGTACCGACCATGGCGCAGTCAAGGTGCACCCTGGAACACTTCTGAGCAATCAGGAGTCCCAAATGAGAGAAAAAAGAAAAGAAAGAGAAAAAAAAGAGAGAGAGCAAGAGAGAGAGACAGGAAAAAAAGGGAAGATAAAAGAGAAGGCTCAGCCCAAATGGGTCCCAAGGTAAGATTTATGAAGTATACAAACAAAAACAGACAAACAAAAAGACTGATAAAATTATATGACAAGAGAAAAAAAAAATATATATATATAAAGAACCTCATCAAAAAGAACCCCAAGTATAAGATTTATATACTATCAGGACAAACACAAATACACAGAAACGCTGGCAGAAGAAAAAAGATGGGAGAGTGGTTATAAATTCTCAGTGTGGGTGAGGAAGTTTATTTTGATTCTTCCTGGATGTATCTTGATATCTTTGTTAAAGGACTCAACTTTCCTAAGATAAAGGGGGATTAAAAATTGGTTTACCTATAGGGGTAGCTTGAGTGGGGAAAGGGGATCACCTTGAAGTTTAACTCTATAAAAATATTAAAAAATAAAAATAAAAAAGCATAATCTAAACTAAACTTAAATTTAAAAATATAAAAAATAGAAAAGCAAAAGTAAAACACAGGTATATGTACCAAAAAGTTCAGGTTAAAAAGTTACTATGGAATTTGATGTACTGGACATCTCACTGTGATGGTAAATAGGTTAAAAAATTATCTATCTATATATCTATCTATATAAAATGAACGAGAATAGTGAGAACGAATTAAAAATAAAAGTTGTATTTATGTAGTTGTGGTTGTTCTCTTGTCATCTTTTTTTTTTCTTTTTTTTTCTTGCTTGGTTTACTGGGGGAGGGGCCTGCCACGTGGGTTTTCAGGCAATGTTCCCTGAGTTAAGTCCTCCCACCCTCCTCAAGGGGGTGGGCTCTGAGGAAACCGGTTTTTCAGGCTTTTGTTCTCTGGAGGTTTTTATGTTTGTTTGTTCATATATATATATATATATATATATATATATTTTTTTTTTTTTTTTTTTTTTCCTCTCGCCTTGTCAGCTTTTGATGGTTTTTGGAGGTTTAGAGGAAAACAAACTGTGCCCAGACCTCCCTTTCAGAGAGAAGTCTTAGTCTGTTCCCCTCTGGGTGTTGCAGAGCAAATAACTTTCCCCTCGGCCGCTGGCAGAGCAGGTTCTGAGTCATGGTCCCTGGGGACACAGTAACTCCTGCTTGTACCCAAAACAATGACAGCAGCGGCTGTCTGGGTAGCTCCAGACCGCCAGAGAGGTTCCAAGCTGCGATAGCACACTGAGATTTTCCTGCTGGCCCGGGTTGGGAGTGCCTGGTCTTTCCGGTTCCCAGAGCGCTGGGCTGGTGCCTTCGCACACCACTCTCAGAGGAGGGTGTCGGGAGCACACGTCTCAGGCTCTGATAGCGCTGCGCAGCACGAGCATGGGACTGCAAAATGGCTATGTTTCTGCTGGCTGGCAATACTCCCAGCCCCTTTCAGGAGCTGGACTCCACGAGTTCTCAAGCGCGCTGGTGGCTCAGGGACCAAGACCTGGTTTCTCCGCTGCACTCTCTCTGGCTCAGCACCAGGGGTGGCTGTTCTGGGTCCGGAGACTTAAGCCCCTGTCCCTAACTGCCCTGATTCCCACAATTTCCCCCCATGATCCTTTGCTCTTTTGAGTGCTTTCAACCAGACTCCAAGTTAATGCTGGTCCCCAGACGCAGGGCACTCTCACTCGTATTGGGGGTATTACTTTCCAATCGGTCGCCTCTGGTGGCTCCCTCCCCCTTTTGCTTATCTTCTGATATCAGTTCAATGTTCCACTCTGCTTTACTTGCCCACTGGCATCTTCTGCCCTTGTAGAGATCCAGACATGTATAATTCTGATCTCAGGCTGATTTCATGGGTGATCGGAGTTCTTTGGTAGGTAATCAGCTCACTTTAGGGTACAGGTTGAAACAGTGCCTCCTCCTACTTCCCCGCCATCTTGTCTCACCCAAGAATGACATTTTTACTCTTGGATAACAGTGCTTAATTATTAGAGACACCATTACAAATATCTTGAAATAAGAAATGGCAGTTGTCCCCAACTTGTCTTGTCCCATTTATTTATTTATTTCATTTAATAAATATTTATCAGGAATTTATTATATGCTAGATCTCATCTCAGTACTTTATAAATTTTAACTTATTAATCTTTGTAGCAACCCTATGAAGTAGGTACTTCTATTATACCCATTTTATAGAAGAAGACACTAAGAGGGTTTAAATAACTCACCTAAGATTCACACAATGAATAAGTGTGGAAATTAATTTTGTATGCTTTTATACTGTGCTAACAGTATTCTTTTCCTTTCACCCTATAAATAATTTTTATGACCAATAATCCTAATTGATTCTGTCACATACCTATAAAATATGGTCCTGATATAAATTATAAATATGAAATATGACTGCAAACTCAATATTGAGCATACCGTATGCTATTCTTTGAATTTTATCTAATAAAAGGCAGCATTTTTACGATCATGTTTGTTTGAAAAAAATTTAGAATTATTAAAACCAAAACTATTTTTAACAAAATGGAATCTTTTGTATATTTCCAATTTATATGAAGATGGGGTGGCTAGAGATTTACTTTTCTTGACCATTTTAGTTTTTTTGAAAAATTCCTTTGGAGGAAATTGAAATTTCATTTTGGTAGATGGTCTTTGTTTTCATGAAAATTTTGTGACTCACCAAAATTCTTTTTTTTAAAAAAGATTTTGTTTATTTATTTGACAGACAGAGATCACAAATAGGCAGAGAGGGTTGGGGGAAGTAGGCTCCCTGCCAAGCAGAGAGACTGCCAAGCAGACAGCCTGTTGTGGGGCTCAATCCCAGAACCATGAGATCATGACCTGAGCCGATGGCAGAGGCTTTAACCCCCTGAGCCACCCAGGCACCCCCAAAATGCATTCTTTTAGCTGATATTATACTGAAAAAATGTTGTGGCTTTAAAGTTTGTCTCTTTATATGTTTTTAAAAGTATTTATTTTGGAAAAGTATTTTTGAAGAGTTTCAAGTTTGTGTTTGATTAATATGACAACAAAAACTCAACCCAACTGGATAGGAAGTTATGCTGCAAATAAACTTTGGCCACATTATCATTTTCATTATAAGTTTGATGAAATATTATCTTAAGGAGAGATACACTACTGACAGCAATGAAAAACAAGACACCAAAAATTCCATTTAAGTGCAGGTGACAATATTATTTATTGCCATTCACTCATGTTACTGCCAGGCTTCTTAAATTTATTCAGAGGAAATATATCCTCTCAGCTTGTGACAGCAGAGGGGAAATCACACTAGCAGAACTACATTCTCATAAATGGCTAAAGAAGTCTTGCCTTTATTCTGTTCAACTTACATATAATTGGAAAGGCAGAACACCAATGATTATAAGAAATACAAATTTTAAAATTCCAAGGTGCCTGGTGTGGCTCAGTTAGTTAAGAAAATGACTCTTTTTTTTTTTTTTTAAAGATTTTATTTATTTATTTGACAGAGAGAAATTACAAGTACACTGAGAGGCAGGCAGAGAGAGAGAGAGAGAAGGAAGCAGGCTCCCTGCTGAGCAGAGAGCCTGATGCGGGACTCGATCCCAGGACCCTGAGATCATGACCTGAGCCGAAGGCAGCAGCTTAACCCACTGAGCCACCCAGGCGCCCCAAGAAAATGACTCTTAATTTCAGCTCAGGTCCTGATTTAAGGGTTGTGAGATCAAGTCCCATGTTGGACTCCATGCCGAGTGTGGAGACAGCTTAAGATTCCCTCTTCCTCTGACCCTTCCCTGCTCACTCTGTCTCACTCTCTCTTTCTCTAGAAATAAATTTTTAAAAACTTAAAAAAAGTTAAAAATTCCAAAAAAAGCTTTATTTTCAATATTTTGTTTCCAACAGATTCTGCTTACCTTGTTATCTTTTCTTTCTTAAGGTTCAAAACGACCACCATCATGACCATCATCACAAAATTCACCCAAATAAAATTTTTTTTTATCATCTTTCTTCCTTATATATTTTAAAAATCTTTGCCAGTTACAATTCTTTTTTCTTTAAAGGTTTTATTTATTTATTGGAGAGAGACAGTGATAGCATGAGCAAGGAGAAGGTCAGAGGGAGAAGCAGACTCCCCATGGAGCTGGGAGCCCGATGCAGGACTTGATCCTGGGACTCCGAGATCATGACCTGAGCTGAAGGCAGTCATCCAACCAACTGAGTCACCCAGGCATCCCATGCCAGTGATAATTCTTAACTCAAATTTAAATTTACATTCTTTCCTTTTTTATAAAATTTGTTTTCCTTATCCTTCTTGCTTGATTAATTAACTTTTTCCCTCTAATTGTATGTTAGTAATGTTTTAGGATCCTAGATTATTTCCTGAGCAGGCTTTTTTTTTTTTTTTTTCCCTTAACAACTTCAACTTTTAGTAATGGGAACAATTTGCCATTCCAGAAACAATTTTAGGGAAGAAAAGTCTTCCTTATAAAAATAAACTTCAACTCAATCAAAATTATAAATATTCTAACTTTTTACTTCTGTGATTTGAACTTCTCCCCTGCAATACTACCTACTTCATTTAACATTGTTCTTGTACCATCATATTGAAGAGAAAACAGTATGACAGCAAAGTGTAGGTAATTTAACAAAGGAATTTGTACAATGATTTTAAAAAGATTTTGGTTTTAGTGGCTTTTTTTTTGTTGTTGTTGTTCACAAAGGTAAGGAAGTTACAGAGAAGAACCATGGGGTTTTTCCAAACCATTTCTTAGATAAAAGATGTGAAAAGACTTCTTGTACATAAGAAAACAATAGTTTGATCTAACATTTGTCTTAGAGTAGGGACAGGAGCAGTATTAAGATGAACTATGTCTATTCAAGCTGTAAATGCTACCTAGAGATACAGAATCAAAGCATGAGCATAAGAGAATAAATCCTCTACAGGATGAACAACTACACAGCCTGTTGCTATGAGCCCAGTGTTGGAAATGGGTGTCACTGTGGAACATCTGGAAAAGTTGATAATCAAATGGCAGAATAATTTGAGATTTGGTATGCCTAAGGTATGACATTACCCAAAGTAAAGCTTTGACCTACAGAAGCAGAGGGAGCACGTAAACTCTGGAACTGAGCATGCTCAGCTGTGCAAACAGATTGGATTCTAACAAGGTCTTTGTTGGTGCTGATGTTGCTGGCCCAGAAATAACAGTTGAGAAGCACTGGATTAGTCATTTTCCCATAGTGATGTCCAATGGACTTACTTTCACTGATTCTGGAAAAAAGAACCCAAAAGGAAAAAATAAATTTTGTGTAGTTATAAAATCTATGAACTTCTAAAAAATAGATTTATTTTTTCAAAATTTATCAGGTTAATTAACATGATAATATAATCATATTAATTTTTAATCTCAAAATAGGGTATATAATATACAGTGGTTTACACATATTTTTGACCATGAAATCTCTTTCTGAGAGCCATATATTTATATCTCTCAGATCTAGCATTTTATGTAACACACTAGAGGGTATTCTTGAAAAGATGGTTTTAAGGTCACTTTCAGTTTTTATGTTCTAATGAGATTCAGAATTTCTTTCTAGTCTTAGATGATGCCAATAAAGGACATTATGAGGTTAAGTAAGGAATTATGAACTTTCTCAAGGGAGCAATAGATTCTGTTACATCAATGAGTACTCATTAATTGCTAATTGATGTACATGTACAGTCTGACCATCTTATTAGATATTATAGTGAAACTGAAGACAAAATTCACACAATAGTAACAGAATAAATGACAGATGAAGTTTTTGAAACAGAAAATTTGCAAGTCTATTCAAATTTCCCTGAATTTATTTACTAGTTGAAGTAGGCGGAATAATGGCTCCATAAAGATGCTAATATCCAAATCCAAAGGACCTGTGAATGTTACTTTAAAAAGGACTTTGAAGCTGTGACTAAATTAAGGATCTTGAGATGAGGAAATTATTTTGGATTATCTAGGCAGGCCTAATGTAATCACAAGGACACTTATTAGAGGATGGAAGAGGGAGATTTGACTATAGTAGTGGTGTGTTAAAGTAGGGTAATATGGGAAAGACTTGCCCAGCTATTGCTGGCTTTGAAGATGGAGAAAGAGGCCAAGAGCCAAGGAATGTAGGTGCTCTTTATAAGCTGAGAAAGGCCAAGAAATGAATTCTCTCCTATGGCCTGCAAAAGGGATGCAGACCTGCAGACCATTTTAGACTTCTAAACTTAAGAACGAAAAGGTAATATATTTATGTTACTTTAAGCCACTAACTTCATGGCAATTTGCTACAACAGCAATAGGAAACTAGTAAACTAGTGGGAAAATATTATAAAACATATGAATAGATGCTCTTAAGAATTTGTAATCCCCAAAGAATCATACCTTCTAAATTCTGTCATCAAAAATATCATAAATAATAGTACCAGGAGATATTTATTTATTGCTTATTGTGTATCAGGTGCTATACTGAGTGTTTTACATACATTACCTTTATTTATTATGCATTCACTTATGGAGTTGTTACACAACCATAAGTAACTTATATTTAGTATCTCTATTTACTGATGGAAAAAATGAAGCAGTGATTTTAAGTATTCTGTACCTATAACATTTTACTAAGTGGGAGGGAAAGGCTGTGAATCATGTCTGTCTGTTCCAAACTGTTACACTATTATCACTGTAATATATAACTTTAATCCAAAATTAACAGCAAGATAATATCTAAAGTCATGTCCAGTTGGAGGCACCATGGTCTATGTAATGCTCAGCAGAAACTCGAGACAATTTTTAAGGCAATTAGTTACTTTTTACCATGGTCTAGCTAGAAAGGCAGCATTCTTTCAGTAACTCCTATAAAAACTTGATATGCATCCATATGTAAGATTTCTATCATGCACCTTGATATAGGAATTTGTTTCAAGGATTTCACATAGTCTTGTCTTGATAAGCTTAATGGATTCTATCATGCCTGCAGCTCTGACTTGTTTAAAATATAATCTTGCCATTTTCCTTGAGTGGCCTATATAAACAAATTTCAGTACTCTTAAAGGCATAGTTATCTGATGAACCATGATAATATTTTTGGTTAGAGACCATATTTAAAAAACAAATAATTTCAAATGAGTAAAAAGTGTAGTTGCTAAAAACATTCCAGTGAAATCACAACCTAGCACATTGTTTGGAATATAACAGGCATTCAAATACATTAATAAATAAAACCATCCAAAATGTTAGTCAAAATGAAAATGATTTCTCTTTCCTTCCCTATTTGATATGCATGCCTACAGCTTCCCCAAATACATGTGGTATGTTTGTGCTACTAGAATGATTATACTATACATTGTTCTGCAATTTTTGGGTATATTTTTTGTTTGTTGTTTATTCATTTGTGTTTTAGGTTGTCTTTTCCTTAACAGTACACTACAATTTTTTTTTCTTAGTACATCTAGGTATACTTTATTTTTTAAAGTATTGCTTCAAAGTCTGTGGTATGAATATACCATTATCTAACCAGTCTCATGCTGATGTATGTTCAGAGCGACTTCATTTCTATTGTTAATAAAAGTGATTCTGTTACAGAATGCTGTAATGTATCTTAATTTGCTTGATTTATAATACTCAGAGACTAGATTCTTTAAAGTGAAATTCCTGATTCAAATACATCATACCCCAAAATTTTGACAGATAATAACAAAATGCTTCTATGAAAGGTTGCAACAACTTATAGTTATGCCAAATTTATGAGAGTTTCTTTTCCTCTGGACTTTCACTGATTCTGAGTGCTTGTGAAAAAAAATCTTTAAAGTTTTCCAATGAGATAAATTTTATGTACACTAGTAGGTGTTTTCTATATTTTTAGACTCATGCCAAGTAGTATAAAGAATACTGAAGAAGTAAACAATATAGTATTTACCTTCACACTCCTATTCATATTAGGGAAAGGATCCCTAGTAGGATTTCCTAGTTACTTATATGTAACCCTGTATAAGTGTACAAAATATTGAATGTGTAACATACAGCATAAAGTGGTAGGATTCAAATATTGAGCACTTTCAGAATCCAGTAAGCAAAGCAATCAATATTGTTGAATTTGTTTGGCAAGAGGTCCTACTCATCATAAAAGTAAACTGGGTCTAGGGTAGGTAAGGAAGAGAACATTAAAATTTAAGAAGCATCTCTGATGGTAGAAATGAGTGAGCTAGTCTGGCTAACATACAGTTTATAAACAGGATTTTACTTCTGTTGCCACAGAAATGCTGTCATTTGTTAATGAATTGTGATGATGATTAAGAAATAGCCTTTCTGGTATCCTAAATATGGGTTTTAGAACTTAGTATTCATATTTTGGGGGCTGATGTTTCATTAATTTATGTGATGCAGGAGGAATGTTAGGGGCATTTGGGGCTGCCACTAGCTGTAGATGAGAGCTTGGGTGACAGGCAACCAGGACGCATCTGTCATGTTGTAGCCTCAAGACGCAGCCATTTCAGCTTCTAAGAAGCATCTGTAACACTTCTGTTCTGATAAATGCCTAAAAGCAAACAGCAACAAAAAAAATCCAAGAACAGTCAACTTGTGGAGAAACATAACCACAGGCAGCTCCTGAATGCAAATAGCACATTTGGAAATTATACCTGGAAGTCACTAGTTCTGAGGGAAGCCTCAAAACAAAGTGCTTCAAAACTCTGAGGTAAAGCTTGATAGGAAATGCCCAGAGAGAAGAGCATAAAGGTGTCCTTCTCCTTAGGCACCAAAACAAATTAGCACAAGAAATATCCTTTACTATAAAGAAGATATATGCCCTGAACTCCAAGGAAAAAAAAAAAAAGAACAAAACATGGATGAGAATTATAGCCTCCATAACCAAATTTTGTATCTTACAAACACCTGTGCCAATTGACAAAAGGGAGGCATGCAATATGATGGTTGCATAGAACATTTAAAATTGAATCACTATAAGCAGTCTGTGTGTTCAGCGTGTTGTATTCTTCTTGTATTGTATTCTTTCTAGTAAAATATTAATTAATGAGATGCTCAAAGCCAGTGTACGAGTTCTTCATGTTTCCTTTGAGGAATATATAACTACTTCCCTTCAAGAGTCCTCCAACATTTCCTTATTCTTGTTGCATTTACACTCCAAACATAAGAATAGCCTTAGAATATTCTTCACACCCCTTAGAAATCCTTGGTTGAATAATGTTGCTTGTCTTTTAGAATTCTACTAAAGTTGTCAAAGAGTAACATAATCCCATTATGTTTTTATTAAGGATCTAGTGTTTTGAGGATGCATCTTACTTCAGAAGACACTAAGTTATGGTATTTGTCCTGAAATTAAATAAACTCACATCGAAAAAAAAAAAAAAAAACAAACAGATGCAGTTGCAAAGATGTAAACATTTAATACAGGCTGAAAATCAGTGCTAAAATCATGTAGTACTCTGTGATTACTTATGGTATGTCAGAAAGGGGTAAAAAAAACCATGAAAGGTAGACACTTGATTTTGAAAGACACTCGATTTTGATAGATACCTGATTTTGAACTCTGATTTTGATTAAGAACCTTGTGAGTAGGCAGCTATGGCTTGCATAGTTTTAGAATCCTAGACCATTTAAAAATATTTCACCTCTTTTTTAGTGCAGGTAAGAAAACTGATAACAGAAGGGTGTGAAGAATCTGTCTAAAGAGAACATGGCAGGGGCACCTGGGTGGCTCAGAGGGTTAAGCCGCTGCCTTCGGCTCTGTCCGTGATCTCAGGGTCCTGGGATTGAGTCCTGCATGAGGCTCTATGCTCAGCAGGAAGCCTGCTTCCTCCTCTCTCTGCCTGCCTCTCTGCCTACTTGTGATATCTCTGTCAAATAAATAAATAAAATCTCAAAAAAAAAAAAAAAAGAGAACATGGCAGTGACAGAAAGACATCATATACTCAAGTTTCTTGATTCCTAGTTTTACACAAATATATTGCTTTATATGCCCTAAACACAACTACATTTATTGTTTTCCCTGCAGTATCAAAATGTAGCAGATTAAAGGAAGAGGATAGGTTGGGTCTGCCTTCTTGGTTCTTGTTCAGTTCTGACACTTATTGTGTGTCATTGGGCAAGAGGAAACCTGCCCAGGGCATCTCATTCTATAAATTTGGGATAATGATAATCTTGTTCATAATCTTGTTGGGAGGGTAAAATGAAAAATTATAAGTAAATAATTTAGAATAAGCCCTGACATGGAGTAATTGTTCAATGAACTATTATTATTATTACAGTATAATCTTCTAGCCAGTAAGCTTTCACCAACTGTTGGTCTGTGAATATAAATAGGAAGCCTTAATCTCAAACAGTGATTTTCTTCCAAAATCTATGGCAAAGTTTACTTCTTATTTACAGTATAAAATAGAAGTCTGCAGTTTTAGAATTGCAGATAAGTTTTCTGACTGTAAATCATCCTAGAATACGATGTCTTGGCCAACCCCCAATCTTAACAAGCCTTTTTCAGTTAAAGACTTATTTTTTCATTTGTGATTTTGCTGGGTCAGCTGTATCATTTACTCCCTCCCCATATCAAAATATAGGAGTCTATTTAATTTTGTGCTATGAAACAAGAAATGTTATGAAAAAAATTAAATGTAGCTGCTTTTAGCATTCTCTTATCCTTGATCTTTTCCTAAAAAAAGTGTTGTCTGTTGCAAAAGGGATTTTTTTCTATGCATTATTCACTAAAATGTGTCTGCCCTTAGAGTTTTCCACATTAAACTGTGTGAACCAACCACTTTCCATTTATTTATTTCCATGATTACTTCCTAGGAATAAAGTCTATTAAATGACTTGGATTGCCTTTGTTCTCATTTTTTTCCCTTTTGGTGCTCCATCCCCCAGGACTTCACCATTTGTCCACTTGCTTTTTGCATGGGTTCTCTGGGAATCTACCTTTTTCAACATAGGCCATATCTTCTTTTTCTTCAGGCTCTGAGAGTCTCTTCTTCCTGGTGCTCTTAAAAGTCATCATACTTCATTGGTAAGAATTTTTATCAAATTTTATCAAAACTGCCAGGATTTTGTTTTGAAGATGCATCCAGAAGCACTGTGGGAAGTCAGTGAAATAGATAGTATTTGGTAAGTGAGTCTTTAAGTTTCCTTCAGGTCACATTGTGGTCCCATATACTCCATTCTATTCTAGTATCATCTCTGGTCTCCCACAGGACTATAAAACTATCAGTAATGTGTTATATATTTTTACCTTTGATATCCTTTTAGAGAATGTATAATGTGTCCATTTGATCTTAGTTATTTAGTAAGTGATCATAGGTTTTATTTCTCTCTGCTATCTCCCTTTCTTTATAAAGTAAGTACAGTTTCATAATTGTGCTAAGCTTCATGCCTAGTGTGTCTTTCCCAACCCTCTAAATAAAGCCCTCTCTATCATTCCAAGCTACAGCTTAAATGGTATATCTGGTGTGAACCTTTCCCAATTTGTGTAGTCTAGCCTATAGACCTCCACAGCATTTTTTGGTTTTCTCTCTTATAAGACCTAACATGCCTACCATAACTATATATTCATTTACTTGCTTCAATAATTATACTGTGATGGTATTTTGTACCCATCCCTTGAATAGAACCTGGTTTAGATTAAATACTTAACCGATGTTTTATAATAGAGTAATAACTTCAAGAGAAATATCCAGAACTTCATTTTTATGTAGATGGTTATTTTAGTTGTTTTTTTTTTCCTCCAAGAAACGACAAGAACACAGGGAGATGGGATATCATACCCAAGTTTGAAAGAGAACTACAATTATAATTAGAGATGAAAATAATAATTTTAGACTAATGAGGAAAGTTGGAAAGTCTATACATATGGCAATTCAAATACCTGGATTTCAGTCTCTGTTTTGCCTTCAAGTTGTTAGGCGAATTCTTTGGAAACAGAGGTATACAATGGAATATTACTTAACCATCAAAAGGAGTGAAATCTTGCCATTTACGATGACATGGATGGAAGTAAAGGGTATTATGTTAAGCAAAATAAATCAGTCAGAGAAAGACAAATACCATATAATTTCACTTATTTGTGTAACTTAAGAAACAAAACAGATGAACAAAGGTGAAGTGAAGGAAAAATAAAATAAGATGGAAATTGAGAGAGACGCAAAAATAAGAGACACTGAACTCCAGGAAACAAACCAAGGGTTGCTGGAGGGGCAGTGGGTGGGAAGAAGGAATAATTGGGTGATGGGCATTAAGGAGAGCACTTGATGTAATAAGCACTGGGTATTATATGCAAATGATGAATCACTGAATTCTACCTCTGAAATCAGTAAAATAAAAATAGATGATGTGTATTAAAATACTTAATAAATTAGATATTTTCAATGGCAAATAACAGAAAACTAAAGCTCACTTAAATCATAAAGCGAAATTTTCTACACATAGGTAAATAAGAGCTGAGATGAGGAGCTATTCAGAGAATTAAAATGTCAATAAGCACTAGTCTGTTCAGATATTATAGCTCTAACTTTCAGAATGGTAGTTCTTATCAGGTTTAAGATGGCTCCCAGCAGCAATCTAGGCTACCTGCTTCCCTACTCACACTCCATCCCCTAATTATCAACAAATTCTTATGCCTCACTCTGATTAATCCAACTTGAATCATATGTTAACTGAAATAATTGTGGACAGAGATAGGCTAATAATTTTTATACTATATATAGTCATTGCTTGGCTGGTACAATTAAGGCCCTCATATGGAGCTGTGTAGGTATGTCAATTCTACTCAGATTCCATGGTCCATGGAATTTGTACATATTGATACAATATTCCTATACAACTTTAAAAAAATACTATAACTTATAAAATGTAACAAAATAGAAGGCATTATATATTCTGTGTTGGGGCACATAGTCTAGGAAATTGATGCTATTTCTCTCATATTAGATATAGAGCAGCTGAAATCATTAAGATCTCCAAAATTAAAATGCCCATATCTTCAAGAGGACATACTGTCTCTACTTGAAGACATTATACCTTTTCTCTAGATAGATTTAAATGCTTTATAAGTATCTAAAACCACAGAACCTAGAGATATTACAGCTCAAGTTAAAGAATTATTTTAAAGATTTATTTACTTTAGAGAGGAAAAGCACACATGGTGGGGAGGGGCAGAGGGAAAGGGAGAGAGAGAATATTGAGGAGACTCCCTGCTGAGCACGGAGCATGACTGGGACTCAATTTCATGACCCTGAGATCATGACACCAACAAAAATCAAGAGTTACGGATACCTAACACACTGAGCCACCCAGGCATTCCTAAAGAATTTTTTAAAAGAGATTGTTAAGAAGGATTGGAGATACACTTTAAATGTTTTCAACTGGACATTTTTAGGTGACCCAGGCTGAAGGAGTTTCGGAAAGACTTGGATTTATGAGTTTGTTACATATAGTATATATATAGTTCTGGGACTAGCAAATTCCATTACAGAAGCCAGTATTATAATTTATATAATATTGTGCTCAAGGAATCAAAGGGGCAATGACTATTTGCTAGGCTAAGACAAAACCTTCATTTAGTCAATATGTAGATAAAAGTGTGTTGAGAAAAGAAGAGATATTGTCTCCAAAATTATTGCCGTATTATTAATAAATGTATTTTTCTCTAGTGTACCTATTAAGTATGGATCATTCAGAAAGCACCATATATTCAGAAAGAATGTATTACTCTATTCTCCCTGAGTCTCCCTATGAACTCTGCTTATATTGATGTTCTGAGTATAGAGTCAGTTACAGACCACAGAATTTCAAATCAGAAGATTTGAATTTGACTCCGTTTTGCTTATAATGATTTTGTCATAATTGTGTCAATGAGATCAACTGGGGGAACATGTAGATAATGAATATAAGACTGAGATATGTGGATTTCTTGAAACTTTGAATCCTACAGTAAGATATAACTTTATATTAACAGTAAATTTGGAGTGAAAGCTCGGGTTAGAGTGCACAAGGGAAAATCATGTCCTTCCTGGTTATAGTACAGACTAAAAGCCCTAGCCCTTGTAGAAGAAGTCTTACCACTTCTAAGATCCAAAGTTCTGAAAGGTAATTTGGTGAATATTTCCAATGCTTATATTCAGGCCAGATACTCAGAGAGTTTGAAATCTCCTTCATCTTTGGAGTTGGGCTACAGATAGACATGGTAATATATCATGTCATGATTTATAGTCAATGATTTGTTTCCAAGGACTTGTTTTTACTGCTTTAGTAAGGCTTCTTGGTCAAGAACCTTCAACTGCCAGCCCCTTTAGGGATTACCGTAGTTTCAAAAAGTCTTTCAATCAATATTATGTCCTTCCAGGCATGGTCCCCATTCAATGACTGAACGAGGTGGTGTAACAAGGCTGGATATTTTGACTCATTATAAGTCTAATGCACCACTTTAGCTCTGGAGCTTACCTTGGGGTTGACTGATGCCACAGAGCCTTCATTTCTGTTTAACTTCTTCCTGCATCATTCTCCTTCCATCACCTTCTTTTCACAGGTGCTCACCCTTCGGGGTTATTACTTAATAGCATTCTAACATTAATCTGAATCTCTAGTTAGGTTTTGAAGAATATGGGAAAAATAATAAAGTGGGGTTGGGTGACTATTACTGAGCTTGATAGGAGCCCTAAAACAATACAATAAAAAGCCGAGAGCAATTAAATGGTAATTACAAGTCAAGTTGAAAGTAGAGGGCCTCCTTGACAGCTTAGGTAGAGACTTTCATCTCCTATATCTAGAAAGCAAAGAAAACTGGAGATCAGGACCAGGACTAAGAGTAGGGAGGGGACTTCCAGAATGGTGGAGTGAGGTGCTTCATGGATCATCTTCCCAGTGAAGCAATCATACCTGGTGAAAATTATAAATTAACAACTAGTAAGATTTCTAGAAATTGTCCTAAGAACATACAGCAGTTGAAGGAATGCCTTTTCAATAAGTCTACTAAATCTTGTTAAGAAAAGTGGCATGTAAGCCACAATGAATGTCCCTCTCTCCGCATGACAATAAGCTCTACTGCATGTAGATGCAGATGAGAACCCCCTCAGAGTTGTGTTTAGTGATTTAATACCTATTAGAGAGGTTCAAGCTTTCAGCATTTCTTAGGTCCCCATTAATTGTATTCAACCGATAATAAAGTTGGTATATAACCTGTGTTCATTATTTGAAACTCAGATCCATTTCTTTGTAGCAAATGCAGTTAGTGGTAGATAAAACACAAGACAATTCTATAAAAACTTATTTATGAGTACTACAATATAGGTAGCATTTAACTGTGATTTAATATAATGTTTCTATTATAAAATATGTTCTGAGTTTGGATTCCATAAACATTTTTATCTTCTTTCTCAGTGCTGGAATGGGAACATAACATTTTCTTAACTTTCATTTATTTGTAAATTTGCCCATTTACTGATTAGCTTTTGAGCATGTATACTATGAAGATCTCTGTTCTGTGGCTGTCTCATTTCTGCCTGGATCATCTTTTACTTCTCTTATTGTTTTTGTTTTTTTTTTTGTTTTGTTTTGTTTTTTTTTTTTTGGTTATTTATACATCAACTACTTTATTAAATTTTTTTTTAATTAATTTTTTATTTTTTATAAACATATATTTTTATCCCCAGGGGTAGAGGTCTGTGAATCACCAGGTTTACACACTTCACAGCACTCACCAAAGCACATACCCTCCCCAATGTCCATAATCCCATCCCCTTCTCCCAAACCCCCTCCCCCCAGCAACCCTCAGTTTGTTTTGTGAGATTAAGAGTCAAGATGGGAGACAAACCATAAGTGTCTCTTATTGTTTTTTTAGTAAATCCTTGCTCATAGTTAACAGAGGTAGTGCTGAGGTAAGGGTATTTTCATTTTATAGAGTGGGGCAGAGCTCTGGTATTCCTAGTAAATGCATCTGACACTGCAGTGATTGATAAGCACTGATGAGTATAGGAGGGAGAGAAAAATGTATTCTACTTTGGAGAATCAAAGTGTATTGTTATAGCAAAAAGGGAGAAGAGCCCCATAAAACCCAGCTGAGATTTATTGGGTTCATGAGAGAATTACATAAATAATTAGAAACTTCCTTTTAAGTAAATTGTCATATGAGATATTTACATTAAGAAAGACATTTTAGAATAATGTAGGAAAACTCTGACTTTGCTTTAGTGATAGTTAAATATGGACCAAACTTAGAAATGGGACAGCAAATTCAGGTTAATGACAAAATACTGAAGAGGTTAATTTTTCAGAAATACAAATTACTGCATTATCCTATTTCTAGTAGTTTTTAAAAAAGTTTCAAGAAAAAAAAAGCAATGCTTTTTTTCTAGATGAATTAAGTATTTCTTCTATGATATTATTTCTCTTCTGCAAAGGTAACCTCAAGTATTAGAAGTTGTGCAATTCTTAGATTATTGTTTTAAAAGTATTTCCCTTTTAAAAGGTTCTCCTTAACTTAGAAAATCCATTATAAAGTTTTTTCATATTTTAAAATTCCCTTCCTAACTATATTCCTTTGCTTTTATTATGGAGTGAAGAAGTATGATAAGAGAAGGAATTAGTGATATGGTTCTCATTCTCATGAATAATCAATAACAGCAATAGAAAATGTTCCTAATTTATACAGATTTTTAGAAGTACATGCAAAGTAGATAGCAGCAGACCCAACGATTTACTTTTATCTCTTAGTTAAAATATGGATTTCAAAAGTTTTTAGATTAATCCTTTAAGCAATAATCCTTTATTAATGAATGTGATTAAAGCAGTATTATTTCTATGCTTTTTAGTAGTCCTCATGCTTATTACTTTTGAATGTAAGCTGTAATAACTAATCAAATGTAATTTGTCGTTGATATAGCTACATTTTTATTTTAAGAAATATTTAGAAAAAAGATGAAATTTATTTTCTTTTCTAACCCCCAAGGAAAAATATATCTTATCTTTTAGCAATCTTTCCAATGATCTAATATTCTTTGGAGATTTAAGACTGTCTACTTGACCACATACTGAGAGGCTGGGTCATGCTATTTTTTTGAAATTCTTACATTTCTGACCATTAAAGGAAAAAGAATATTTTAACCTGTGTCCTTGGGTCTCTCATATACAATACATAAAATGATAGATGATACTTATCATATCAATTCATTTGAGCCCCTAAAAATGCTTTAATTGTTCAGCTTAACAGCTAATATAAGGGACTTTCAGAAGGTGTTAAATAATATCCTTTCAGTCACAGAGTTGTCCTGAGTTGGAAATATTCAGTTTACACCCTTTTCTACTTAAAGTAACTATGAAGAATTTCATCTAAACTCTTTCTGGGACAGTTAATACTTTTTTTTTTTTTCAAATCTAGTACTCTGTGAAATAACAGCTACAATATATCTGTTTTAGTTTCTCCACACACACACACACAAAATACACATACATGCATTTTAAACACCTATATTTTGTAAATTATAAGGGGAAATAAACCAGTTGTTCCTTTGCTGTTTCTAGTATGTATGTGGCCAAGGCCAAGAGGACTCTTCGGTGCATTATTACTTAATTAAGGTCACTTGAGTTTTACCCATGGTTAATGGAGTCTAAATTATTGCAATCTTGAATTCCCAAGGGGCTTATATTCTCTCTGATATGTATGACATTGACTTAACCCTGAAATTTACTTGTTTTCTTTACTTCTGCAAAATATCTGCTCACATAAAGCTCTTTTGTCTATAACAGAATTATTGAAAATACAGAGATGATAGAGGAGGGTCACTTTGTGTGTTGCTCAAACAATGACTAAAATGTTCCTTTGGTTGACCCAGCTAGCTCCCAGCTATTGTTGGTTCATCTCATATGTTTGCGTTGTTCGTTCTTTCTTTCTTTCTTTCTTTCTTTCTTTCTTTCTTTCTTTCTTTCTTTCTTTTTCTTTCTTTCTTTCTTCCTATCTTCTCCACTTCCCTTCCCCCTGCAAGAATTTTTGAACCATATGAAATGGAGAGTTCATTTACCAAGATATTTCAGAAGAGATTCTAAAGAGTCAAGAACAGCAATATTTAAACTTGATGGGAATAAAGATGAGGGAATTGAATGTAGACACTCTCATGCTGTAAAAGTTTGTGTAATGAACTTATGTTAGGTAATTAGAGGGAATATTTGCCCATATAATAACCTTAGAATGGTAGAGTAAATTGTACCTAGAGTCAGGAAATCTAATATTTTGTTATTTGGGGGGAAAGTTTTGAGTCTGAGCTTCTCTAACACTCTAAATAGATATTACCTCTTCTTTTTTCTAGACTTCACATTTCTACAAGTAGAAACTGGGAAATTAAAATTGGGTGAGAAATTTCAGTGGTAATTGCATTATTGGAGAAGATCAAGATCTTCTCAGTCTTTTGGTTCTTCTTGGACTGTTCATGGTGCCTATTATTGACAGCAATAGTTATTCTTTCTTTAAGCTTTTCTTGCCAGAGACATTTTTGAAGAACAATATTCATAAAGGCACTTGTTAGAGGGACTCAGAGTTCAGAATAGAGGCAGAGTCACAGGGCAACATAGTTTATTTCCAGGCTAGATTGCAGACAATTTTGTGTTTCTCCATGCTGATGGTCAACTCTATCTATTTCTGAGAGGGTCACTGTAGAATATTCAACTCAACTTGGCTTAGGATCAGATACTGCCTAGACTGTATTAGTCTTTCCTCAATTTCAGTCAAGTCCTCCAGATAATGTCTTAGGAGATTGTATGAAAAATAAGTCTGTTAAACCTATTTGACTATATTACTGGGGATAAAAGTATCCAGTTTGAGAAAAAGAAGGTGAAGTCAGTTATTTCAAGCAAGAAAAAAGTGTGTGTTAATTAAGCTTGAGTTTCACATCAAAACGCCAACCTTCAAACTTAGTTTTGATAACAAATACTATTGAAAATATAGGCCAAATCAGTACAGAGGGGTCTGTATCAGTTAGGGATTCATTAAGCTGCTTCTCACCAAAATGAGATTTCTTTGATGTGTCCATAGCGAACTTTATTTATATTGTGGATCTAGAAGTGTAGGGTAGCCATCCACAGATGGCATAGTTCACCAGTGTCATTCATGTCATTCAGGGCCTGGGCCCCTTCTAACTTCCAGAGCTACACCTGGGTAGTGACGGCTGGAACCCCAGTATCACTGTTCCATGCAAGAAGGAAAAAGAAGCAGAAAATGCAGAATCCTCACAGTTGTGATTTTTTCATTGACAAAAACTGAGTCACATGACGACTCCTACTAATTGGCACTACAAAGTTGAGTATTTTAATTTTTTAGACTGTATTATAGAAGCACACAAGGAAAAGGAGTTGATGTTAAGTGATGTAGCTTGTGACATCTGTCACAAATTTGTATGAAGTGATGTAGCTTATGGCATCTGTTACAAATTTGTATGTGACATTTTGGTAAACCATATATATATATATAAAATATATTCTTTATAAACATATTTTAAAATAAGATTATATGGTGACAATATTAAAATATTTATATTACTTAAATAATAATTTTAACATATTTTGTTTGAATACATATACCTAAGTGGTTCCTGAATGTAGCACTAAGTAAAATTTGGAAATTTGAACAATGTGATACAGTAGAAGCACACAAATTGTAATTCAAGTTATGGAAGCCTCATTTCCTAGCTGTGTAATTTGAAGCATTTTTAAAAACTATTTATTTATTTGCCAGAGAGAAAAAGAGAGAGAGCATAAGTAGGGGAAGTGGCAGGCAAAGGGAGAAGCAGGCTCCCTGCTATAAGGAGTCCAATGTAGGACTTGATCACAAGATCCTGGGATCGTGATCTGAGCCCAAGGCAGACACTCAACCAACTGAGCCATCCATGCACCCCTGAGGCATATTTTTTAAACCTTTTTGTGCATCAGTTTCCTCTGAAATAGGAATAATGACACCAATACGATAAAGTTGTAGTACAAAGAAAATAAGAGAATATATGGAAGCCTCTGAAATAAAGTCTGGCAAAAAGTTGGAGGTTACTTATCCACTTACTCACTTACCTTTTAAGATAATGTTTACTTAAATGTCATTGTGTTATTTTAAATGTATTTAATACCTAAATTATTGGAAATACTAAATACTAAATACCAATACTAAATTGGAAGATACTAAAACTAAGTTTACAAAAATGACAGTGATGATATTCACAAATCTGTCACTTTTTTAAAAAGCTACAGAAACAGCAAATATATGAGGATTTTTAATTATGGGTTTTCTTCTCTATCTCTTTCAATGTAAATTCAATTCTTATTGTTTTGCCTTGTAGTTCAAAGTGTAGGGGTAGCTGAATTTTGTACGTATTACTTAGTCTTTATCTAATTAAATAAAAGATATAATCTGAAAATTTGTCAGAGAAACAGAGAAATTTTGTCAGGTCATTTACACAAATAATTTATTTTTACAAGATATGAAATGCCTAAAGAAAAACCCAGCGGTGACACACAGGGTTTAAATTTTTTTTTTCTTTTTCTCAGAAGTTGTGATTCACTAGCTCTGGCTATTTATGGAACACCAAATATGTGTTCTTTGACCTCTGCATAATTTATTTAAACTCAAGCTCAATAACTTTAAATGCAGTTATCATCACGCTTCAAACAATGGTCAGCGATCTGTGAAGATGGACTGCATTGTCTCATTAAACCAAAAAATCTCAACAGTCTGAAATAAGCACAGTCTAACTGCCTAACAATTAGATATGGTTTCTTACAAAAATATATGCAGCACAACTCTGACCTTTGTGCTAATTAATCCTCTCTGGCAGCCGACTCTTCTTCCACACACACCTCCTTAGTCTTGAATGTCAAATAACTTATTATATACAAAGGCAGCACTGTCAAATACCCACTAGTATGCTGTTTTCTTCCGAGAAGACCTGGCTGTCTTCCATAGCAAGCTTTGTGTTCTCACAACTTTGAATCTGTAAGGAAGATATTGAAGTCAGGTAGAAGACAAGATATGGGAATCCCAGAGGAGTCACTGAGTCAGAGAATGGAAAAGAGGGAGCATGTGAGGGAGAGGTGTTCTAGGTATGGCCACACAGGTGTGTGTACCAAAATGGAGATATGTGAAATGGGAGCATGGAGGTGTGGGGTGGGAAAGAGACAGGATTTGAATTCTTAGCTAGCAATGAGTGTTCATAACAGTTTTAATATTCTTTCTTTCTTTCTTTCTTTTTTATTTTTTTAAGATTTTATTTATTTATTTGACAGAGATTACAAGTAGGCAGAAAGGCAGGCAGAGAGAGAGAGAGGGGGAAGCAGGCTCCCTGCTGAGCAGAGAGCCCGATGTGGGGCTCGATCCCAGGACCCTGGGATCATGACCTGAGCTGAAGGCAGAGGCTTTAACCCACTAAGCCACCCAGGCGCCCCTCTTTCTTTATTTTTAAAGATTTTATTTATTTATTAGAGAGCATGCACGAGAGAGCAAATGCACACAAGCAGGAGTAGGGGCAGAGGGAGAGGAGGAAGAAGACTCCCCGCTGAGAAAGGAGCCTAATATGTGGACTCCAGGATCATGACCTGAATATGAAGATAGACATTTAACCAACTGAGCTACCCAGGTGCCCCAGATTCTTCTTTGATGTATATAGTTGGTAAGTATTTATTGAACATGCGACTGTATACCAGGCACTCTGCTAGTTGCTAAGAACTCTGCATGAGGCAAGACCGACATGGTTGCTTTTCACACAAGAGATGACTGCTAAAACATCTGAGAGTAGGAGTGAAGAATACCAGTTCAAGTCCAGCAAGGTAAATAGGGACATCTGATAAAGGGTAGTAACTTCCTAGAGTGGGGAAAGATGAACAATGAATAATACTCAGGGAACTTAGTAAACAGTGTGCTTAGCCCATGGAAGGTGCTCAGTGAATAAATCTATTGAATAAGTAAATGAGTTAAGGTCCAAGAAGATTAAGGTTAGGTTAAGGTTAAGGTTAAGTTAAGGTCCAAGAAGGAGCCTAATGAGATGACTTGAGTGATCAAGAGAAACTCCTGTAACCTCTTTGCAGGATAGAAGGGTTCCTAAGTTCTCGGGGACAATTGGCCTGTACTGAGAGCTTGTCTTCTCTGGGAAGTTAACAGCAGCTGTACCATTAATAAGTAAATGTGATGGCTGTTTTCCAGAAAAAAGCAAGAACGTTAATTCTCGTGTGCAATACAGATTTCTTTTTCCTTTCCTTTTTTGAGCCATTGGCCCAATCAAAATCAGTCTTGAGAGGATATAAACAATCAGATACAGGTAAATAAATATCAGTTTTATTGAAAAGGCTTTGTGCAGTGTTATTCTTCATGATTGCTGAAAAGAGTCAATCTAGGAGACTTGGGAGTCTTGCAATTACAAATTAGTCTAATCTAAGCATAGACTTAAAAAAAAAGAAAGGAAGGAAAAAGAAAAGAGTCCTCCTAATTCCCTGGTCTCTGGCCTTTTGAGTAGCATTCTGAGAAATAGCATTTGAGGCTCTGATATCTAACCAGTAGTTTCATAAATGGCTGAGATTGTAGGTTAAATAAAGGAGTTGAATTTCTGATGAGTTTCACACCAGGGAAATATCCCTATCACTCTTAGCAGTTTCAAAAATAGCAACACACATATGTTCTTTCTATCTGAGAGGTGCCAAAGTGCAGACAGGCTGACCCAAATTGCTCACCAACAACAGCTGGAAATGGAAAAATCATGTGCACATCTAACCTATATTTAAAACCATTAATTTTTCTTTCGGTTTCAAAGTTGTTCTTCTCTCATAACACACCGTTTATCTGATACAAGAAAGAAAATACCTTGAAATGATTCCCTTGGTTTTCTGCTTATTATTTACTATATATTAGAACATCTACCATATACTAATGCCATGAGTGATTGAAGGAGGTGCTAGAGTTTAATGGAAATAAGCAGGTTAATACAAAGTCTTAGTACTTTGCCTAAACTGGGCATTAAATCAATATCTGTGGTTATCATTAAAGACAACAGAGAGTTTTACATTAGGTGACCTGGTTTTGAGTTTTATGTTTCTTACTATTTGGGTAACCTTAAATACATAGGTATATCCTTTGCATACTTGCCTTGTTTTCCTCATGTAAAACACAAAACAACAACAAAAAACTTAAAGTAGAAAAACATAAATCAAGAAAATGCAAATCAAAATAAAGCTGTGTGGCTATTTTATTATTACTATTATTATTACTATTATTATTATTATTATTATTTAGCTAAAATAGCTAATAAAGACAAAAAAGAATTAGAAAATTTAATGGAAAAAAATTCACTCAAGCTGTGACTATTGTAAATATATATGTATCTAATAAAATACTCTTAGCATAAATGATAGAACTGTAGGAAGAAATTGATAAATGCACCCACCATAGTTGGAGGTTTCAACAGAACTCTCTCATTTAACAGGAGTTCAGATGGCCCACAAATTAGTTAAGAATCTGAAGACTCAAATTTCATAACTGACCAGCTGAAATTAATATTTGATTTGATAAATAATATAATGCTTACAACAGAAAAGCTTATGGTATATTTTATGAGTGAGAGGGGAGCTCTAAATGATTACATTGGGACAATAAGCATAAACTGAGATTCACCTAGGCCAACTAGTCATATGGAAACTCTACTTATATAAAAGCTACAGACCAACAATTATAGAACAAACAGTTTTATCAAGCTCACACAGGGATTATTGACAAAACTGACAATTTTCTTGGCTACGAATTAAGTATCAAAATATTTCTGGTAAAGTACTGTAACACTAGACCTTTTTCTGAACATAGTGCAATTGGATTAGAAATCAATTAACAGTACAAATTTGTTCTTTCCCCCTTGTTTGGGCATTAGAATGCACACTCATCTCTAAACTACTTATGGGTAAAAAAAGAAATTATAATGAAATTTAAAAATAATTATAACTATAAATAATAAGATATAGAACATATCAAAATATGTGGACAGAGCAATATTGATATTTTAAAAAAATATAAATTTAAGTAACAAAATTGAAATGAAAGGGCTAAGCATCTAAGTGAGAAACTAATGAGCTAAATATCTAAATGAGAAACTAAAAATAAAACAGCCAAATAAAACCAGAGTAAGTAGAAGAAAGGAGACAATAGGGAATAAGAAGTGAAACTGATGAAAACAGAGGCAGAAATACAGAAATAGAAGAGATTAGAACATAATAAAGAAATACTATGATCAACTTTATGACAAAAAGTTTGAAACCTTAATGAAAATTATATATATACATATATATGGGGAGGAGTCAAGATGGCGGAGAAGTAGCAGGCTGAGACTACTTCAGCTAGCCCGAGATCAGCTAGATAGCTTATCTAAAGATTGCAAACACCTGAAAATCCATCGGCAGATCGAAGAGAAGAAGAACAGCAATTCTGGAAACAGAAAAACAACCACGTTCTGAAAGGTAGGACTGGCGGAGAAGTGAATCCAAAGCGTCGGGAAGATAGACCCCGGGGGGAGGGGCCAGCTCCCGGCAAGCGGCGGAGCAACGGCGCACAAAATCAGGACTTTTAAAAGTCTGTTCCGCTGAGGGACATCGCTCTAGAGGCTAAACCGGGGCGAACCCCACGCGGGGTCAGTGTGGCCTCAGGTCCCGCAGGGTCACAGAAGGATCGGGGGTGTCTGAGTGTCGCAGAGCTTGCGGATATTGGAACGGGAAAGCCGGCTACAGAGACAGAGCCGACAGTAAGCTCACAGCTCGGTGTTACCTTGAACCGGTCACAGGCTCAGTGAGCTCGGAGCGCGGCCGGAGGTCAGGCAGACGGGAGTAACTGGTGCTGTTCTCTGAGGGCGCACTGAGGAGTGGGGCCCTGGGCTCTCGGCTCCTCCAGGCCGGAGACCAGGAGGCCGCCATTTGTATTCCCGTCCTCCAGAACTCTACAGAAAGCGCTCAGGGAACAAAAGCTCCTGAAAGCAAACCCGAGCGGATTACTCACCCCGGCCCCTGATAAGGGGGGTGCAATTCTGCCTGGGGCAAAGACACTTGAGAATCACTACAACAGCCCCCCCCCAGAAGATCAACAAGAAATCCAGCCGAGACCAAGTTCACCTACCAAGGAGTGCGGTTTCAATACCAAGGAGACAGCAGAATTCCAGAGGAGGAGAAAGCAAAGCACAGAACTCATGGCTTTTTCCCTGTGATTTTTTTTAGTCTTGCAGTTAATTTAATTTTTTTCTTTTTCATTTTTTGTTTTTTTTTCTCGCCTTCTGGTTAAATTTTTTTTTAACTTTTAGCTTTTTCTTTTTTAACGTTTTTTAACTAGTTTATCTAATATATATATTTTTTCTTTTTTATATTTATCTTATTTGTTTTCTTTTTTTAAATTCTTTTCTTTCCTTTTTTTTTTCTTTCTTCCTTTTTGAACCTCTTTTTATCCTCTTTCTCCCCCCTCACGATTTGGGATCTCTTCTAATTTGGTTAAAGCATATTTTCCTGGGGTTGTTGCCACCCTTTTAGTATTTTACTTGCTCCTTCATATACTCTTATCTGGACAAAATGACAAGACGGAAAAATTCAACACAAAAAAAAGAACAAGAGGCAGTACCGAAGGCTAGGGACCTAATCAATACAGACATTGGTACTATGTCAGATCTAGAGTTCAGAATGACAATTCTAAAGGTTCTAGCCGGGCTCGAAAAAGGCATGGAAGATATTAGAGAAACCCTCTCGAGAGATATAAAAGCCCTTTCTGGAGAAATAAAAGAACTAAAATCTAGCCAAGTTGAAATCAAAAAAGCTATTAATGAGGTGCAATCAAAAATGGAGGCTCTCACTGCTAGGATAAATGAGGCAGAAGAAAGAATTAGTGATATAGAAGACCAAATGACAGAGAATAAAGAAGCTGAGCAAAAGAGGGACAAACGGCTACTGGACCACGAGGGGAGAATTCGAGAGTTAAGTGACACCATAAGACGAAACAACATTAGAATAATTTGGATTCCAGAAGAAGAAGAAAGAGAGAGGGGAGCAGAAGGTATACTGGAGAGAATTATTGGGGAGAATTTCCCCAATATGGCAAAGGGAACGAGCATCAAAATTCAGGAGGTTCAGAGAACGCCCCTCAAAATCAATAAGAATAGGCCCACACCCCGTCACCTAATAGTAAAATTTACAAGTCTCAGTGACAAAGAGAAAATCCTGAAAGCAGCCCGGGAAAAGAAGTCTGTAACATACAATGGTAAAAATATTAGATTGGCAGCTGACTTATCCACAGAGACCTGGCAGGCCAGAAAGAGCTGGCATGATATTTTCAGAGCACTAAATGAGAAAAACATGCAGCCAAGAATACTATATCCAGCTAGGCTATCATTGAAAATAGAAGGAGAGATTAAAAGCTTCCAGGACAAACAAAAACTGAAAGAATTTGCAAACACCAAACCAGCTCTACAGGAAATATTGAAAGGGGTCCTCTAAGCAAAGAGAGAGCCTACAAGTGGTAGATCAGAAAGGAACAGAGACGATATACAGTAACAGTCAACTTACAGGCAATACAATGGCACTAAATTGATACCTCTCAATAGTTACCCTGAATGTTAATGGGCTAAATGCCCCTGTCAAAAGACACAGGGTATCAGAATGGATAAAAAAACAAAACCCATCTATATGTTGCCTCCAAGAAACTCATTTTAAGCCCGAAGACACCTCCAGATTTAAAGTGAGGGGGTGGAAAAGAATTTACCATGCTAATGGACATCAGAAGAGAGCAGGAGTGGCAATCCTTATATCAGATCAATTAGATTTTAAGCCAAAGACTATAATAAGAGATGAGGAAGGACACTATATCATACTCAAAAGGTCTGTCCAACAAGAAGATTTAACAATTTTAAATATCTATGCCCCCAACGTGGGAGCAGCCAACTATATAAACCAATTAATAACAAAATCAAAGAAACACATCAACAATAATACAATAATAGTAGGGGACTTTAACACTCCCCTCACTGAAATGGACAGATCATCCAAGCAAAAGATCAGCAAGGAAGTAAAGGCCTTAAACGACACATTGGGCCAGATGGACATCACAGATATATTCAGAACATTTCATCCCAAAGCAACAGAATACACATTCTTCTCTAGTGCACATGGAACTTTCTCCAGAATAGATCACATCCTCGGTCCTAAAACAGGACTCAACTGGTATCAAAAGATTCGGATCATTCCCTGCATATTTTCAGACCACAATGCTCTAAAGCTAGAACTCAACCACAAAAGGAAGTTTGAAAAGAACCCAAATACCTGGAGACTAAACAGCATCCTTCTAAAGAATGAATGGGTCAACCGGGAAATTAAAGAAGAATTGAAAAATATCATGGAAACAAATGATAATGAAAATACAACGGTTCAAAATCTGTGGGACACAACAAAGGCAGTCCTGAGAGGAAAATATATAGCGGTACAAGCCTTTCTCAAGAAACAAGAAAGGTCTCAGGTACACAACCTAACCCTACACCTAAAGGAGCTGGAGAAAGAACAAGAAAGAAACCCTAAGCCCAGCAGGAGAAGAGAAATCATAAAGATCAGAGCAGAAATCAATGAAATAGAAAACAAAAAAACAATAGAACAAATCAACGAAACTAGGAGCTGGTTCTTTGAAAGAATTAATAAAATTGATAAACCCCTGGCCCGACTTATCAAAAAGAAAAGAGAAAGGATCCAAATAAATAAAATCATGAACGAAAGAGGAGAGATCACAACTAACACCAAAGAAATACAAACTATTATAAGAACATACTATGAGCAACTCTATGCCAATAAATTTGACAATCTGGAAGAAATGGATGCATTCCTAGAAACATATAAACTACCACAACTGAACCAGGAAGAAATGGAAAGCCTGAACAGTCCCATAACCAGTAAGGAGATTGAAACAGTCATTAAAAATCTCCAAACAAACAAAAGCCCAGGGCCAGACGGCTTCCCGGGGGAATTCTACCAAACATTTAAAGAAGAACTAATTCCTATTCTCCTGAAACTGTTCCAAAAAATAGAAATGGAAGGAAAACTTCCAAACTCATTTTATGAGGCCAGCATCGCCTTTATCCCAAAACCAGACAAGGATCCCATCAAAAAAGAGAGCTATAGACCAATATCCTTGATGAACACAGATTCGAAAATACTCAACAAAATACTAGCCAAAAGGATTCAACAGTACATTAAAAGGATTATTCACCACGACCAAGTGGGATTTATTCCAGGGCTGCAAGGTTGGTTCAACATCCGCAAATCAGTCAATGTGATACAACATATCAATAAAAGAAAGAACAAGAACCATATGATACTCTCAATAGATGTTGAAAAAGCATTTGACAAAGTACAGCATCCCTTCCTGATCAAAACTCTTCAAAGTGTAGGGATAGAGAGCACATACCTCAATATCATCAAAGCCATCTATGAAAAACCCACCGCAAATATCGTTCTCAATGGAGAAAAACTGAAAGCTTTTCCGCTAAGGTCAGGAACACGGCAGGGATGTCCATTATCACCACTGCTATTCAACATAGTACTAGAGGTCCTAGCCTCAGCAATCAGACAACAAAAGGAAATTAAAGGCATCCAAATCGCCAAGAAGAAGTCAAATTATCACTCTTCACAGATGATATGATACTATATGTGGAAAACCCAAAACACTCCACTCCAAAACTGCTAAAACTTGTACAGGAATTCAGTAAAGTGTCAGGATATAAAATCAATGCACAGAAATCAGTTGCATTTCCCTACACCAACAGCAAGACAGAAGAAAGAGAAATTAAGGAGTCAATCCCATTTACAATTCACCCAAGACCATAAGATACCTAGGAATAAACCTAACCAAAGAGGCACAGAATCTATACTCAGAAAACTATAAAGTACTCATGAAAGAAATGGAGGAAGACACAAAGAAATGGAAAAATGTTCCATGCTCCTGGATTGGAAGAATAAATATTGTGAAAATGTCTATGCTACCTAAAGCAATCTACACATTTAATGCAATTCCTATCAAAGTACCATCCATCTTTTTCAAAGAAATGGAACAAATAATTCTAAAATTTATATGGAAACAGAAAAGACCTCGAATAGCCAAACGGATATTGAAAAAGAAAGCCAACCTTGGTGGCATCACAATTCCGGACTTCAAGCTCTATTACAAAGCTGTCATCATCAAGACAGCATGGTACTGGCACAAAAACAGACACATAGATCAATGGAACAGAATAGAGAACCCAGAAATAGACCCTCAACTCTATGGTCAACTAATCTTCGACAAAGCAGGAAAGAATGTCCAATGGAAAAAAGACAGCCTCTTCAGTAAATGGTGCTGGGAAAACTGGACAGCCACATGCAGAAAAATGAAATTGGACCATTTCCTTACACCACACACAAAAATAGACTCAAAATGGATGAAGTTCCTCAATGTGTGAAAGGAATCCATCAAAATCCTTGAGGAGAACACAGGCAGCAACCTCTTCGACCTCAGCCGCAGCAACATCTTCCTAGGAACAACGCCAAAGGCAAGGGAAGCAAGGGCAAAAATGAACTATTGGGATTTCATCAAGATCAAAAGCTTTTGCACAGCAAAGGTAGCAGTTAACAAAATCAAAAGACAACTGACAGAATGGGAGAAGATATTTGCAAACGACATATCAGATAAAGGACTAGTGTCCAGAATCTATAAAGAACTTAGCAAACTCAACACCCAAAGAACAAATAATCCAATCAAGAAATAGGCAGAGGACATGAACAGACATTTCTGCAAAGAAGACATCCAGATGGCCAACAGACACATGAAAAAGTGCTCCATATCACTCGGCATCAGGGAAATACAAATCAAAACCACAATGAGATATCACCTCACACCAGTCAGAATGGCTAAAATCAGTAAGTCAGGAAATGACAGATGCTGGCGAGGATGCGGAGAAAGGGGAACCCTCCTACACTGTTGGTGGGAATGCAAGCTGGTGCAGCCACTCTGGAAAACAGCATGGAGGTTCCTCAAAATGTTGAAAATAGAACTGCCCTATGACCCAGCAATTGCACTAATGGGTATTTACCCTAAAGATACAAACGTAGTGATCCAAAGGGGAACGTGCACCCGAATGTTTATAGCAGCAATGTCCACAATAGCCAAAGTATGGAAAGAACCTAGATGTCCATGAACAGATGAATGGATCAAGAAGATGTGGTATATATACACAATGGAATACTATGCAGCCATCAAAAGAAATGAAATCTTGCCATTTGCGACAACATGGATGGAACTAGAGCGTATCATGCTTAGCGAAATAAGTCAAGCAGAGAAAGACAACTATCATATGATCTCCCTGATAAGAGGAAGTGGTGATGCAACATGGGGGCTTAAGTGGGTAGGAGAAGAATAAACGAAACAAGATGGGATTGGGAGGGAGACAAACCATAAGTGACTCTTGATCTCACAAAACAAACTGAGGGTTGCTGGGGGGAGGGGGTTTGGGAGAAGGGGGTGGGATTATGGACATTGGGGAGGGTATGTGCTTTGGTGAGTGCTGTGAAGTGTGTAAACCTGGTGATTCACAGACCTGTACCCCTGGGGATAGAAATATATGTTTATAAAAAATAAAAAATTATAAAGAACTAAAAAATAAATAAAGAAAGAAAGAAAGAAAGAAAGAAAGAAAGAAAGAAAATTATATATATACATATATATAATTTTCAGTCTTATATATCTATATATGATAATACTTTTTAAGTAACAAGTCTCCACACAAATTTTAGCTTAAAAAATAAACACTAGATGATAATGGAAATACAAATTTGGATCACAGAATCCCCTCTATCTAATATGTGCTTGACATGATGACAGAATTTGGTAAAATTAGCATGCTTTTGGGATTATGTTTAATTTCATGTGATAAGAAACCCCAAATGGAAGTAGGATTAACAATGTACTATTTATTTTTCCTCACATAATATAATTTTGTGAGGAAAGAGAATTTTGATGCGTTCAGATAACTGACAGGGATCGAGGGTTATTCCCACTTTTGACTCCTAGGCTCTACATTGATAGCTGGAGTTTCATCCATTACCTCCTGGTATTAATTCAACAATGGGATGAAAAGGAGAGAAAATAGCAAAGGGAGAATGCCTGCTGTCTTTTAGGGAAGTTTACTGTTATGTTTCCCAAAATTATTTTGCTCCCATTTTATTGACCCAAACTACACTTATACATAGCAGATGCCGGGAACTGTGAATTCTATCCTGAGCAGCTATATACACAATAATAGAATGAATGTCCTACTACTACGGAAGAAAGGAAGAAGATATAGTGAGGATGGACAACCACCATACTCGGACACAACCAACAATGAATTCATTAGCAGCATCCATATATGCAAAGTGAAAAATAACTTTTTGAAGTTATTTGAAAAATAACTAATTCTGGTATGCAGTTTAATCCTCATTTCTCTATTCATCTGTCAAATACTTTAAGCAGGAAAGAGGGTGAATTGAAAACATTCCAAAATTTCTTAGGATAGCAGATTGAGAGGGTAATTAGGCAGCCTAGGAAAAATCTGAAAAAAGTTTCTTAAGAACAGAATTCTATGTGACGGGCTGAATCTCAGGCCCTCAGCAGAAGCAGGAAACACCACCAGGGGTCGTCACTGTGTTCCAGGAAAATGCTCAAAAATTCAAGTGGACTCTTCTTCAAGAATAATATGCACCTGAACTCAGTGGAGTAAATTCTACTATAGACATTTAATAAAAAACAAAAGAAAGAACAGAGACCTGCCTGTTCAAAAATGACTATGCTCAAACTCTAAACCGCCCACGTCTTCAAAATACCAAAAGTACATGTAATAGCAAAACTTCAGTTCTCAAACTGTAGCTCAAGAGAGGGTGTCAACAGGTTATGAGCAGTGTCAAGGTAAATTTATCCCATTATGTAAAAGAAAATAGAAATTCTGGACAAAGCTGCCTATATTAAGCATGAGGAAGAAAATATGTAGCATAGTAACTAAACAAACTTTCTAGAGAAAAATTAAGGGAAAAGACAACAGAGATTCTAGGGGGTAAACAAAAATTACACAAGTAAAGGAATATTTTAAAAAAATTGCTGTAGAAACTATAAAATTTATTTGGATATGATAATCACACATTGATATAATAATATTATATCAGAATGCCCCAATTATAGAACTAACATATGGATTTATATGTCTATATATACCATATATATATATATATCTCATATACTACATGTTGCTCAAAATTGAATTCTTAATTCAGATGAAAGTATGGTATAATGAGAGCAAATTAAGAGGAAAGAAGTGAAGAGATTAAAGCAGTTAAAGATAAAACAAAGGAACCAAATATTTGTTATCAGAGTCTCTGCTGTAGAGGACCCAAAAATTATGAACAAAAATATAATTTAATAATTTCTTTGAAATAAAGGGAAAAGTAAGTTTGGAAATCAAAGGAAATTGTGTTATTTAAAGAAATCTTGGTATAGAATAATGAATATTAAGCTATATCCTTCTTAAGTTATTTAACCACATTGGTAAGGAGTTCTTTAGTTATTTGGGTAGAGTAAAGCAAGTTACTTAATAATGAGGTGAATGAGAAACATCTTAGTCAATGTTAGAAGATAACTGAGCAATTTTTATATTGAGGAAAACAGACTTAATTTCTTGTTCTGTTATAACGATACCAGAATGTCCAAAATATGAAAGAATGAGAGAGTAGAACATCCATGATCTCTTTTTGATAAAATAACTGTTAGTGATTGAAGTAATTCCGGTTAAGAGATGATGGTGTGTTGGACCAAGGTGGTAACAGTCAATATGGAAGAAAGTGGAAGAAGTAAAATTCTGGATATCTTATGAAAATGGAACTAGTGGGACTTTTCTGATGGATTTTGACTATGAGAAAGAAAAGTTAAGGGGTGCCTGGGTGGCTCAGTCATTAAGAGTCTACCTTCAGTTCAGGTCACAATCCCAGGGTCCTGGAATCCAGCCTTGTAAGGGACTCTCTGCTAAGCAGGAAGCCTGTTTCTCCCTCTCCCACTCCCCCTGCTTTTGTGTTCCCTCTCTCGCTGTCTCTCTCTGTGTCAAATTAATAAAATCTTAAAAAAGTAATAAAAGGAAAGAAAAAAAAGGTTATAAGATCTTAGGACTCTTATTTTTTTTTTCTTTTTTGCCTAAGTAACTGAAAGGATGATGTTTGGAGTTTAAGAAAGACCACAGGATATGAGTTATTAGAGATCCAAAATACACTTGGTTTTAAAGCTATGGATATGAGTGTAAATAGAGAAGAGATCCAAAAACTTGTATCTTGGAGCTCTACAAAATTACAAGGCCAAAGTAAAGATAGAAGCATAGGAGACAGATTTGTGAAGAAGCCTGGTGTCCTTAAAGACTAGTGATGAAATCATTTCCAGGAAAGAATGATCAATTATGTTAAAGTATACTGATGGTTCATGTAAAGTAAAGACAATTTACAACGGGATTTAGCAATGGGGAGATATTAACAAAATGATTTAAGTCAGGTGGTTGAAGTGAAAGTGTGATTGGAATAGGTTTAAGAAAAAATGTGGGAAGAACATTTAGAGACTAAATACAGTAAAAATAATAACATATTTGGGTGATAGATGGATTCTTCATTTTTTTTCTTTTTTTTTAATGAAGAACTTTATTGAAATACAATATATAGCCTTAAGTTTTAAGCCTTTAAGTTACAGTATATAATCTTGTTTTCAGATTTTTTAAATTAACATATAAGGCATTATTTATTTCAGGGATACAGGTCTGTGATTCATCAGTCTTACACAATTCACAGTGTTCACCATAGCACATACCCTCCTCAATGTCCATCACCCAGCCACCCCATCCCTCCCACCCCTCCTCCACAACAGCAACTCTGTTTGTTTCCTGATATTAAGAGTCTCTTATGGTTTATCTCCCTCTCTGGTTTTGTCTTGTTTCATTTTTACCTCCCTTCCCCTGTGATCCTCTGATTTATTTCTCAAATTCCTCATATCAGTAAGATCATATGATATTTGTTTTTCTCTGATTGATTTATTTCGCTTAGCATAATACCCTCTAGTGCTAGCCACGTCATGGAAAATGGCAAGATTTCATTTTTTTGATGACTGCATAATATTCCATTATAAATATACCACTTCTTTTTTATCCATTCATCTATTGATGGATATCTAGGCTCTTTCCATAGTTTGGCTATTGTGGAAATTGCTGCTATAAACATTGGGGTGCATGTGCCCCTTCAAATTACTTCCTTTGTATCTTTGGGCTAAATACCCAATAGTGCAATTACTGGGTCATGGGGTAGCTCTATTTTCAATTTTTTGAGGAACCTCCATGCTGTTTTCCAGAGTGGCTGCACCAGCTTGCATTCCCACCAACAGTGTAGGAGGGTTCCCCTTTCTCTGCATCCTCACCAACATTTGCCATTCCCTGACTTGTTAATTTTAGCCATTCTGACTGGTGTGAGGTGGTATCTCGTTGTGGTTTTGATTTCTATTTCCCAGATGCCAAGTGATGTGTCTGTTGTGTTTCATGTGTCTGTTGGCCATTTGGATGTCTTCTTTGCAGAAATGTCTCTTCATATCTTCTGCCCATTTCTTGATTGGATTATTTGTTCTTTCTCATTGAGTTTGATATGTCCTTTATAGACTTTATATGATATGTCATTTGCAAATATCTTCCCCCCTTCTGTTGATTGTATTTTGTTTTTGTTGGCTATTTCCTTTATCTTAATTGGGTCCCAAGAGTTCATTTTTGCCCTTGCTTCCCTTACGATGTTTCTAGAAAAAAGCTGCTGCGGCTGAGGTTGAAAATGTTGCTGCCTGTGTTCTCTTCAAGGATTTTGGCAGATTCCTGTCTCACATTGTGGTCTTTAATCCATTTTGAGTCCATTTTTGTGTGTAGTGTAAGGACATGGTCCAGTTTCATTCTTCTGCATGTGGCTGTCCAATTTTCCCAAAACCATTTGTTGAAGAGCCTATCTCTTTTCCATTGGACAGTCTTTCTTGCTTTGTCAAAGATTAGCTGACCATAGAGTTGAGGGTTCACTTCTGGGCTCTCTGTTTTGTTCCACTGATCTGTGTGTCTGTTTTTATGCCAGTACTATACTGTCCTAATGATTACAGCTTTGTAATAGAGCCACCAGCTTTGGTTTTCTTGTTCAGCATTCCTCTGGCTATTTAGAGTCTTTTCTGATTCCATACAAGTTTTAGGATTTATTTGTTCCATTTCTTTGAAAAAAGTTGGTGGTATTTTAATAAGGATTGCATTAAATGTGTAGATTTCCCTAGGTAGCATAGATATTTTCACAATATTTGTTCTTCCAATCCATGACCATGGAATGTTTTTCCAGTTCTTTGTGTATCCCTCAATTTCTCTCATGAGTATTCTATGCTTTTCTGCACACAGATTCTTTTCCTCTTTGGTAAGATTTATTCCTAGGTATCTTATGGTTTCAGGTGAAATTGGAAATGGGACCAACTCCTTACTTTCTCTTTCTTCTGTCTTGTTGTTGTATAGAAATGCAACTGATTTCTGTACATTGATTTTGTATCCTGACACTTTACTGAATTCCTATATGAGTTCTAATAGTTTTGTGGGGGAGTGTTTTGGGTTTTCCATGTAAAGTATCACATCATTTACAAAGAGTGAGAGTTTGACTTCTTTGCTGATTTGCTGATTTGGAGGCTTTGTTTTTTTTTTTTTTTTTTTTTTTTTTTTCTGATTGCTGAGGCTAGGAATTCTAGTACTATATTGAATAACAGTGGTGATAGTGGACATCGCTGCCATGTTCCTGACCTTAGGGGAAATCTCTCATTTTCTCCTCATTGAGAATGAGATTCTCTCAGGGTTTTTCATGGATAGCTTTTATGATATTGAGGTATGTACTCTCTATCTCCACACTGTAAGAGTTTTCATCAAGAAAGTATGCTATACTTTGTCAAATGCTTTTTTGGCATCTATTGAGAATATCATATGGTTTTTGTCCTTCCTTTTATTAATATAGTGTATCACAATGATTGATTTGCAGATGTTGAACCAACCTTGCAACCCAGGAATAAATCCCACTCGGTCACGGTGAATAATCCTTTTAACGTACTGTTGGATCCTATTGGCTAGTATTTTGGTGAGAATTTTTGCATCTATGTTCATCAAGGATATTTGTCTGTAATTTTCCTTTTTGATGGGGTCTTTATCTGGCTTTAGTATCAAGGTGATGCTGGCATCATAAAATGAGTTTGGAAGTTTTCCTTCCATTTCTGTTTTTTTGGAACAGTTTCAGGAAAATAGGTATTAATTCTTCTTTAAATGTTTGATAGAATTCCCCTGGGAAGCCCTCTGTCTCTGGGCTCTTGTTTGTTGGAAGATTTTTTGTTATTGCTTCAATTTCTTTACTGGTTATGGGTCTATTCAGGTTTTCTATTTCTTCCTGGTTCAGTTGGTTTGTTTATACATCTCTAGAAATGCATTCATTTCTTCCAGATTATCTAATTTCCTGGCATATAATTAGTCATAATATGTTCTTATAATTGTTTGAATTTCTTTGGTGTTGGTTGTGATCTCTCCTCTTTCATTCATGATTTTATTAATTTGGGTCCTTTCTCTTTTATTTTTGATAAGTTTGACCAGGAGTTTATTAAACTTAACTAATTCTTTCAAAGAACCAGTCCTAGTTTCATTGTTCTGTTTTACTGTTCTTTTGGTTTCTATTTCATTGATTTCTGCTCTGATCTTTATTATTTCTGTTCTCCTGCTGGGTTTAGGCTTTCTTTGCTGTTCTTTCTCCAGCTTCTTTAGGCATAGGGTTAGGTTGTGTACTTGAGACCTTTCTTGTTTCTTGAGAAAGGCTCATATTGCTATATGCTTTCCTCTCAGGACCACTTTTGCTGCATCCCAAAGATTTGGGGCAGTTGTGTTTTCATTTTCATTTGTTTCTATGAATTTTAAAATTCTTCTTTAGTTTCTTGGTTGACTCATTCATTCTTTAGTAGGATGCTCTTTGTCCTCCATGTATTTGAGTTCTTTCCAACTTTCCTCTTGTGACTGAGTTTTAGTTTCAAAGCATTGTGGTGCAAAAATATTCAGGGAATGATCCCAGTCTTTTGGTACTGGTTGAGACCTGATTCAGGACCCAGGATGTGATCTATTCTGGAGAATGTTCTATGTGTGCTAGAGAAGAATGTGTATTCTATTGCTTTAGGATGGAATGTTCTAAATATATCTGTAATGTCCATCTGGTCCAGTGTGTCATTTAAAGCCTTTCTTTCCCTGTTGATCTTTTGCTTAAATGATCTGTCCATTTCAGTGAGGGGGATTTTAAAGTCCCCTACTATTATTGTATTATTGTTGATGTGTTTCCTTGATTTTGTTATTAATTGGCTTACATAATTGACTGCTCCCATGTTAGGGGCATAGATATTTAAAATTGTTAGATCTTCTTGTTGGATAGACCCTTTATGTAGGATATAGTGTTTTTCCTAATCTCTTATTACAGCCTTTGGTTTAAAATCCAATTTTTCTGATATAAGGATTGTCATCCCAACCTTTTTTTTTTTTTTAAATGTCCATTAGCATAGTAAATGGTTTTCCAGCCTCTCACTTTGAATCTGAAAGCATTTTTCGGTCTAAAATGAGTCTCTTGCAGACAGCATATCAGTGGGTCTTGTTTTTTATCCAATCTGATACCCTCTGTCTTTTGATTGGGGTATTTATCCCATTTACATTCAGGGTAACTATTGAAATATATGAATTTAGTGCAATTGTGTTGCCTATAAGGTGACTGTTACTGTATATTATCTCTGTTCCTTTCTGGTCTATGTTACTTTTAGCTCACTCTTTGCATACAGGGCCCTTCTCAATATTTCCTGTAGGTCTAGTTTGGTGTTTGCAAATTCTTTTAGTTTTCATCTATTTATTTTTTTGTTCTGGAAGCTTTTTTTTTTCTTCTCCTTCTATTTTCAGTGACAGCCTAGCTGGATATAGTATTCTTGGCTGCATATTTTTCTCATTTAGTACTCTGAATATATCATGCCAGTCCTTTCTAGCCTGCCAGGTCTTGGTGGATAGATCTGCTGCCAATCTAATGTTTCTATCATTATAGGTTACAGACCTCTTGTCCCTAGCTGCTTTCAGGATTTCCTCTTTGTCTCTGAGACATGTAAGTTTTACTGTCAGAATACAGGGTGTTGACCTATTTTCATTGATTTTTGAGAGGGGTTCTCTCTCTCATCTTATCTCTCATCAAAATCCCTCCTGGATTTTGATGCTTATTTATTTCCCCAAATTAGGGAAGTTCTCTGCTATAATTTGCTCCAAAATACCTTCTACTCTTCTCTCTTTTTCTTGTTCTTCTGGGATCCAAGTTATTCTAATATTGTTTCATCTTATGGTATCACTTGTCTCTCAAATTCTCCCCTCATGATCCAGTAGTTGTTTATCTCTCTTCTTCTCAGCTTCTTTATTCTCTATTATTTGTTCTTCTATATCACTAATTCTCTCTTCTGGTTGATTTGTCGTAAAAGTTAGAGCCTCCATTTTTCATTGCATATCATTAATAGCCTTTTTTATTTTGACTTGATTAGATTTTAGTTCCTTTATTTCTCCAGAAAGGGACTCTCTAGATTCGTCTATACTTTTTTCAAGGTCAGGTAGTATCTTTCTAATCATTCTGAACCTTAGTTCCTACAACTTAATGTCCATATTGATTAAGTCCCTGCCAGTTGGCACTGCCTCTTTTTCTCTTTTTTGAGGTGAGGTTTTCCATTATGTCATTCTGCTAGAGAAGAATAGATTAATGAGAGAACAAAATTCTAAAAGGGTAACAATAAGCCCAGAAAAATAGACACGAAACAAATTAGAAGAGACCCAAAACCAGGGGGGAAAGAGAGAGAATAAGAAATGATCAGGCTGGTGAATAGATCAGAGCCATACACTTGATTTTGGGTGTATTTAAGTTTGTTAGAAGAAACTGCCTCCCAAAATATATATAAGAAAAAATATATATATATATATTTCTTTCTTTAAAATTGGAGAAATGGACTATTACTATAAAGATGAAAATTTAAAAATATTTTAAAAAAGAAATTCATAAGAAGTTGGTTGAAAAAAGAAGAAAAAATATAAGAGAGAGAGAGAGAGAAAGAGAGAATGTGATCAGGCGAGAGACTAGAGCAAAGCCATACACTAAATTTAGGGTATGTTTTGGTCTGTTAGAAGAAACTGTATCCCAAAACTTTAAAGAAAAAAAAATACATATATACAAAAAATAGAGTTAAATACAATGAAGGGATAGAATATGACTATAAAAGTGAAAATTTTAAAAAAAATTAAAAAAATAATTGATAAGATGTTGGTCAAAAAAGGAAATAAGAAAAAAAAAAGAAGCAGAAAATTTAAAAAGTTAACTTCAAGACTAAAGAATCACGGAAAAAAAAAAAAAGCCATGAATTCTATGTGCTGTATTCCCCTAGCACTGGGGTTTTGCAGTCCTCATTAATCAGTAAACTTGGTATTAGCTGGATGTTCTTATTAATGTTCTGGGGGAGGGTCTTGTTGCAATGATTCTTAAATGTCTTTGCCTGAGGCAGAATTTCACTGCCCTTGCCAGTGGGCAGACTAAGTAATCTGCTCAGGTTTTCTCTCTCAGTAGCTTTTGTTCCCTGAAGTCTTTCTGTATAGCTTTGGAGGATGAGAAGGAAAATGGTGGCCTCCCAATCTCTGGCCCAGAGCCAAGAACTTGAGACTGCACTCCTTAGTGCACCCTCAGAGAAAAGCAGTCAATCACTTCTGTATCTCTGGTCTCTGGCTGCCCTCCATGCTCACCTGGCCTGTTACTGAGCATTTCTATCTCTGGCACATGGCACCATTTGGAGTCTTGAAACCCAGCAGATTCCTGCAGCGCTCTCCCACACCGCTTCTTCCAGTGGAGGAAGGGAGGATGTCTCCCCACTTGTCGGGTCTCTGCTTGAAGAGTCATGGTCCAACTGTGCCTCAGATCATGATTTATGACAACCCTGAGCTGAGAGCCCACTCCTTGGCTCCATCTTTGCAGCCACCTTCCCCATTCTGATAGTTGGGTGCTCTGCCACACGCAGGCATCCTTGGTGTTTCATCCCTGGGGTCCTGAGATCACACTGTCCCAGAGAGGATTTCACCCTGTGCTTAGCCACTGGAGTGATGTCCCTCAGCAGAGGAGATTTTTAAAAGTTCTGGTTTTGTGCTCTGCTGTTCTGTCACTTGCTGGTATTTTCCTGACAGAGTCTCCTTCATCTCTGCAGTCTATTGTCTCAGATTCAACTCTTTTCATGTCCTACCTGCCAGAAAGTGGTTGTTTTTCTGTTCCTAGAATTGCTGCTCTTCTTTTCTCCCAACTCCTGTTGAGTTCGTAGGTATTCAGAATGGTTTGATAACGATCTAGTTGAATTCCTGGGACCAGATGAAATTTAGGTTTCCTTCTCTTCTGCCATCTTGCTCCTCCCTTCATCTTGTTTCCTAAGTAAAGGGTCAATAAATAGAGTGTAAAATTGAAAAATAGTGTTAAAACAAGAAGGCTCCATTTATTAATGTTTTTACTGAACTTTTTGAACTTGTGGGAAAAACTATAAAGAAATAATTATTATTCAACCTATTTTGACCATTATCTGAAGTTTAGCAATTTTCTTTGGTTAATATTTCTCTTCTATGAAACTCGAGTAAAATTAATAGCATATGTAACATGATTCTACTGGTAAATTTTTATAGTTTTTACAGTTTTTCTATTGGACTTCTTCATTTTTTTAAAAAGATTTTTTATTTATTTATTTGACAGACGGAGATCACAAGTAGGCAGAGAAGCAGGCAGAGAGAGGAGGAAGCAGGCTCCCAGCTGAGTGGAGAGCCCAATGCGAGCCTTGATCCCAGGACCCTGGCATCATGACCCAAGCCAAAGGCAGAGGCTTTAACCCACTGAGCCACCCAGGTGCCTCTTGACTTCTTCATTTTTTATATTTATGTTTGATTTCTTTATATTTTTACAGTTTTTATTGTTTATTTGATTTCTTTATATACAGAAAAAGATAAACGGAATGATATTCCCTTAATGTTCACTTTTCTTTGTGAGTTACTCTGCTGCTCCAAATTTAATAAAGAATATATTACTTTTGTAAGTATAATAGATTATTCTTTAGCAAAATTCTTGAAAAAAAGGCAACATGGAAAATATTATACCATGAAGGCAAATATGTGTGTGTGTGTGTGTGTGTGTGTGTGTGTGTGTATGATTAAATCCTACTATAAGGAACTTTAGGCAAAGTTCAATTTACTGTCCTTCCAATTCCTCTTCTACATCCTTTTCTGTTTGTTAATCACCTGTGCCAAATACAGAACACAGACAAGGCTATACTCCATTCAGCTCTAGTACTTTTTAACTTTTTATCTAATACTTTCTGGCCAGTAGTAGATGATGACTAGCCTCTGAAATTGCCAGAAAAGTTCCCTGAAAAGCGAACTGATTTAAATAAGTCACATTGTTTTGCATCCTTTATATATTTATTGGCAACTAATTCTTCCAGGTACATTAACAGTTTATAAAAAAGTCTGTTAATATTAAATAAATATGTGAAAGTGAAATTTCAGTAGAGATACTTTGAAACAGGATACCCTGGGCAGGGTCAGAGGACATCATTTGAATTATATTATTGTTGTATAAAATTGGCCTAGTTTAGTCTGTCCCTTAATTTTTTATGTCTGCAAAGGTTTTACTAAACACCCTCATCACATTTTCAGGTTGAATAACCTGGATATCTAGGATGAATATAAATGTTACCATATTTTTAATTTTCTATACTGAATGTGAAAATATATTCAATTGTAGGAATCATTAAGTATATAAATAATTCAATAGTATTATTTTGATATGAAAGAACTGCTTCAAGCTGAATATAATGAAGAAGTATGCTCCAACCTTTGAAAGTTCAAACCAGTGAATTTTCAAGGAAGAAGAGAATTACATCCAAAATTTATTTTTTAAGTTTCTCAAAGAATGACTAACTCAAAATTTATCTAATATTACTTATATTTTACAAATGGAACTAAATGTTCACTGAAATTTTACTTGAAATTTCTACTGAATATTTTAAGAGGAGAAAGATGTGTAGTGTGCCATTGTACAGGTAGGTTTTTCTTGGGTTAAAGAAAACAATTCATAAAACAAAACAAAACAAAAACCCCAGAATTTCTGGAAAATGTGTTTTTAGTAAGGACATGTCATCTTTTTATCCTGTTCTTTGAATTTATCCATTATCATATGCCATTTCAATACTTTAGTAATTCAAAAGGTAACACTTTGAGTTGGAACTCTTTGATAAATGATTATGAGGACTGAGATGTTCTGCGATATGACAGAAATGGACTATAGATGAGCAGAACTCTAAATTGCAGAAAAGATGCTAGAAGGTTTAATGAAATACAACATTTTATAACAATTTTGAAATATCTCATACATTATTCTAAGTTCTTGCTAAATCTGTTTTCTGCATTCTCTTCTATTATTAATTCAAAATTGAAATGTTAATTTCAAACAATATTATAAATCCCATTTATTAAAATTTAAAATATTTATCTATGCTTCTGTTTATATGAACTAAGAAAATATTATCTGGATTAAGAACGTTCTTAATTGGCTTAAATAAATAATCAGAAAGAAATCACTTGACTGATATAACATTTAAAATCAGGATCGAGCACAATATAGATTGAGATGAGATCATTTGCCATTGGAGACCCAAAAGTCACCTTTTGAGATGAAGAAATAAGTTCAAGAAATACAAATGAATGTGTTGGTGGCATTTAAAACACTAGAAACTGATGAAAATTTTTTTTCAATCTACTATGGAAAATACATTTTTTACCCACAATGTCATTGTGGGGTGCTGGAACTGAATTATAACTCTAAGCTCCATTCATGCTGAACGTTTGTGTATTCTTTGTCTGCTCAGTATGGCCATTAAACCCCTTTCCCAACAGGTTAGGCAGGCTATAAACAACAGAATTAAGATACTGACAAGCTTCAATAAATTTTCAAATGAAGAGCACATTTCCATATGCCATATATCATCAAATAAATATGCTTTCCTTCTTATCCCCAAACCAATGTGTCACATATTTCATGTACTTTGGGTTAAAAACAACCCAAATCCCCCAAAATAGCAATGAAACGACTCTCAAAGAGTTACTTTTTTTTTTTTTAATGTTAGAACTGTAGAAACTGGATATATAGTTTTAAAATAACAAAGTATCAGTGAATCTCAGATATATATGCAAAATACTCAAAGTACTGGCAGACTATAATTATATTAAATGGGTTATAGCTTGCCTATCTACTTTGTTCTGGCATTATTCTCAGGTTAAAATTTTAAGAATTTTAGTACTTATTAAAATTATAATTATTGTTCATTTATAATATAATTTGTTCACCAGGTAGTACCTCATAACTAAAACTTGGATAGTCATATCCCAAATATATACATTCCAGTAAATAATTAAAACCTGTTTACAGTTTTAAAAATTCAATGGTCACATTAATGCAGCACAAATTTTTACCATTATAAGGAAAGAAAGTCTTGCTTTAAAAGGTTAATTGGTTTTATAATATTATTTAGAGTATTGAAAATATGGTTTTTCTGACTTATTTTTTATAAAGTTATTTATTTGCTTCTTTGTTTTTTAGTCAAAATCATAAATGTAAATTTATAATAGATTACAATGCAATTTTTCTTTCTGATTGAATTTTCAAAGGGGTTTTAGTTTTACAGAACAGGATTTTTCTAATCTATTCATCCTAGAACCTTTTTGTTTCTCATGATAATAGATATAATTTTCTTGATTTTAAAATTAAGAAAAATGAAAGATGTTCTTATTATGTTCTTATCATCTATTATAAGACCATTGTGGTTTGACATCACTTGGTTACATACAATTTGATAGTTTCAATGATATATCTTTTAATCCATTAAATCCTGATAATATTATTTGCTTTTTTCTCAGATAATGAAAATTACTGAGGTGATTTAGAAGAACTACTTTTTTCTCCAAAAAATGACTAACAAAGGGCACATGAAGGAAATTTTTTGTTCACTAAAAATTCTTATCTTTATATAATGATTACAGGAACATGCATATTTATCAGGCTGTATTTATTAAAAGCGTAAGCACTAACTGACAACTCAAAAAATAGTCTAAATATTGCGAAGAAAAAGTAAAACTCATCAGAAAATCTATGAAATCTCTATAGGGCAAAATAAAAATAGATGGAAAAAATTATCTAAATTGACAACCCATTTCCACTAAAACTTTTACTCTGTGAAAAAAACCCTATTTACTGGGACGCCTGGGTGGCTCAGTTGGTTGAGCAGCTGCCTTCGGCTCAGGTCATGATCCCAGCATCCTGGGATCGAGTCCCACATCGGGCTCCTTGCTCCGCAGGGAGCCTGCTTCTCCCTCTGACTCTGCCTTCCACTCTGTCTGCCTGTGCTCGCTCTCGCTCTCTCTCTGACAAATAAATAAATAAAATTAAAAAAAAAAACCCTATTTACTTTTTCTCTTATAAGAGATTTATGAATTAATTACATCTATTTACCATTTGTTCTGGTGTGAATGTTTCAATTACATTCCCAATGTACATTGTGATTATAGGAGAATAAAAATTCTGTACCATTCTGTATATCTGGTTATTATAAACATGACATTTATAAGACATTATGAAAAGCTATATGGATAAAATTATAGGAATAAAAGTTACATGGATAAAAATTATAGGAATAAAAGTTATATGGATAAAAGTTTATACATGATTCCTGTATTAAGGAGACTTAAACTTGAGTTTCAGAAGCATGACATAAACAAAACAAAGTAACAACAAGGGTCATGGCAAAAGATAACATGGTAAATGATAAATAAATATTGAAAGAGTTTTAATATGTCATTAACCTTTTGGCTATGGGAAAATTGGAGAATGGGTCATGAGAAAGAAGAAATTAGCAAATAACCCTTGAAAGACACCTGGGTCTGAAATATCCTATCATTGGGGAATATTCTATCCCAGAAACCTAAAAACACATACAAAATTTTTTAGATAGATTCAGAATCATTTTGGCTGCTATAAAAGGCTCCTCTGAATCTGTTTCCTTGTTACAAAATAGAGTTTAAGTGTTAAATTGGAAATGTATGTGAAATGCTTAAGGGTGCGGAATCCAGAATAAATGTTCAATACATAGATTGTTGTCTATATTGTGAAATAAAATTGTAGAGGTAGTTTTGGATTTCACTAGAGAGGGCATTCAGTGACAAGTTCTACAGTTTTAATTTTATTATTTAGGAAATAGAAAATCATAACTTTTTGGTCAAAGAGTGAATATGTAAACAAACAAACAAACAAAAACAACACACAAACAAAATAGGTTACCAGGAAGATTAAGTCATGCTACTTTGCTATTGCCAATACTCTGTCGAAGTGAAAACATGAAAAAAAGACTGTTCAGGGACAGTTAGTGGGTAATTGGACAAAAGACAGGATTGGTGGACAGGGACAAGTAAGGATAGCCAATTTAATAAATATTTATGGATTGTCCCCAGGGGCTATGTACTTTGTATATCCTGGAGATAAAATGAATAAAAAGATAGTTTGCTTCTCAAAATGTCCATGGAATTATAATTATGTATATCTTAGGACAAATTACTTTTCTGTACCTTGGTTTCTCCATCAGAAAAACGAAGATGGGGCACCTGGGTGGCCTAGTGGGTTAAAACCTCTGCCTTTGGCTCAGGTCATGATCCGAAGGTCCTGGGATCAAGCCCTGCATCAGGCTCTTTGCTCAGGAGGGAGCCTGCTGTCTTCTCTCTCTCTGCCTGCCTCTCTGCCTACTTGTGATCTCTGTCTGTCAAACAAATAAATAAAATCTTAAAAAAAAAAAAAAAAGAAAAACAGAGATAATGAGATTTTTTCTTATGGCGGTACTGTGATAATTATAGAAAATATTACACTATTAAAGCCTTTTGGACATTGCCACATGTATATGAATGTTCATAGCTATTATATTATTACTATTATTATTCAGAAGATGAGAATACAAACAAAGTATATAAACCCCAGAAGAGGAAATTATGAATGGTTAGGACTGGAGCATAACAGATGAGAGGAAAATGAAGGGCTTCTCCAAAGAGGTGATAACCACTGTGGGATCAGCCTAGTTCAGTATAATTTTGGGATCAAGCCAAAATGAAATCTGAATCTTAAATGTACCAATATTTAGTGAATTACATAGTCTCTCTGCCAGTTTCCATATTTATAAGATGGGAATAATGACAGTGCCTATTTTAACAGATTGTTGTAAGAATCTAACACAGTTCCATCCCCAGGGAATATTTCAGAACAAGGAAGCCATTATTACTAATATCATGATTTTGTAGGATTACTAGACTTTTTCTATGCATACCAGTAGGAAAAAACATTATGAGCAGATGAACAGCCTATAGAAAAGCAAAGAGTTATGACAGGTATGAAGGTTATGTATGACATTGCTTACAGGCTGAAAGGCAGGAGGCTATTGGTAGGGGAATCCAGTTACATGAAGTTCACTTTGGAGAAAGGGTGTTCTTAAGGACATGCTCAATGTCTTGCTCCAACCATGAGACAATAGAGAGGTAATCATGGGGTGTTTGATAGACCGTGACGTGAAATGTGTAAACATCAATTTGCTCGCACAGAGTGAGTGCATTGCAAATGGTGAGGGTAGGTAGCAGGTGAAAAAAGTTTCAAGGTTAGAATAAGTGTCAGATAAGGTGATTTTTAGTGAATTTTTTGGTTTTTGTTTACTTACTATTTCAGGTATAAGACGATGAAAGCACTTGAATTAGATTGGAGATGGATGAGATTAATATTAAGGAGGTAACATAGATGAGTAGAAGAGAAGCAGAAACAAGCAGTAGATAACGAAAACATTTATGGCTTTAGAGGTCAGGTAGATGGTGACTTCATCAGTGAATTAGGAAATATGAAAATATTTGCAAACTTATGGGAAGGCAGGATGACAGTCATATTTATAAGGTTGAATTTGAAATTCCTTTAAGGTGTCAGGCCTAGTAACAATATAAAATAGGGACACTTTAAAAATAAATCTGGTTAGACTTATAAATTATTGGTTCATTTGAGACATTGAATATATACTAAATATTTACACCAAGAAATGGGTGATATAAAATTTAAGTTTAGGAGAACATACAAAGGTGTAGTTACATACAAATAAAAAAGAGAAATTACATCTCTATAAGAGACATTGCACAGAGAATGACAAAGATTTAAGGGCTGACTCCAGGCTATGGCCTAACACAAAAAGAAAGAAGTGGACTCACCAAGAAAAGCAGAAATGGAATGGAGTAAGCGAACAATAGGAGAAAACATGGACAGTGCAGCATCACAAAAGTGAAAAGTGATGAGTAGTCAAGGCACAAATTCTTACAAGCACCATTTCTATAAATAGAAATTTAGTCTCTGTTTTATCTGTAAGGACTACGACACTCAGTTACTATTTGCTAAGTTATTGAGTATGCAGATAATGTTTTGGAGATGGAAATAACCATGACTACTCTGTGCCAGGAGTACAGAGTTTAGTTAACAGCTTTACTTATGTTACACTGTCATCCCAACCATAATCTTATGATGTGGGCACATCTATTCCCATTTCACACATTAGGAAAATGTAATGTTGAGAATTTAAGGTAAAATGGGTAGTAGAATGAGAAATTGGTTCTAACTGTAAAGCTCAGGTCCTATCCACTGAATTGTGCTATTTCAATAGCATGTCATAATGACAGTAGCACTGGACCAATGACAACAGACATAGGCAATCATTAGTCTTGTAATTTTACAATCATTTAAAAAAATAATATGAATACTGCAAGTGGCAGTACTTCAAATAAGGAAAAGTTTTGTTCTAATAGAAGTTATTATAAGAAAGTGATGGCTGATTACTTATGTCAAATGCTATAGAAGGCTCAAAGAGTTAAGGTTAAGAAAATGTCATTGCATTTGAAGACCAGGAAATCACTGGTGATTTCTACAAAGGGAGTTTCATAAAACAGTGGGAACAAACTTTTTGAAGTAGTGGATTAAAGAGTGTGCAGAGATGGGATAGGGTGGTAGGGAAGGTGAATATAGTGTGTATTTTAAGAATTTTAGTTGTAAAAACAAGAAGATAAACAAGATAGCAGTTTGTGAGTACGTAACTCACTTAAGCTAAAGTTTTAAGGATAGAGGAATTCTGAGCACATTTGGTGATAAAGGAGGGGACTAAGGAGTAAAAATGAGAGCAGTGTGACAGAAAATATTTTGGCATTTACCTCAAATATGTGGAATGATACTGTGGTTTTTGACACTAGATGACAAAGGTAAAATGAAAATAGGGAGACTTTTCACAACGATGAAAAACAATAATGTTTGCTATCTTCTGTTACTTAACTAAAACAAAACTATTTCAGATTGAAAATGTACTGATCTCTTATTCTCTTATTGTTATTCCAATTATGTTAGCACTCCCGGAGTTATCCATGGATTTTGAGGATCAACTATTATATTAATGCATTGCTGAATACTTTTATTTTTTTCCTCAAGTTGTATTAATGCTATCAATTCTAAAACAATGTTTTAACTTCTGGAACAAATAGACATAATCATTCAAATATAAACATAATACATTTGCCAGGTGTCAACTGAAATTTCTTTTAATTCTTGCTAGCTTATCCTTTGTTCACTAACTTTACTTGTCCATCAACCCACAAAACAAATTTCTGATTTCGTAAATCCATAGAGACTTTTTGCATTGATTGTAACCTTGGTATAATGACCAAACCTTGGAATCAGTTCACAAAGTCATATGGCTTATTGTATGGGAGGGAAAAGAGAAGGAATATTGGAAGTTTTCTGTGATTTGTTCTGTTTGCAGGTATAAGGATTCAAATGCAAAAATGCAAATGCCAAAACTAGAGTAGTAGTACTTGGGGACAGGGAATAGAAAATAAGGCTAAAGGTAGAATTGAAACACACATAATGCCATTGATAAGTGAATTTTCAGGATGTTGGCTCAACCCAAATTTCAAAATATACTCAAGAAACTGTAAGTTGTAATTGCCTACAATGTATTATATTCCTTCCTAGAAGCTCTAGAACCTATTTTTGGAAAACTTTTGGGTTTGGTAAGATGTATCTCTGGTCAGAGACCAATAATTTTAACTTCTCTCCTAGGTCCTTATATTTTAGGCTAACGTCTTTAGCTCTAGGATTTACCAAGACAGTCTGTTTCCCTCAGCCTAACTAAACGTTAAACAGATTTCTTCCTCACAGGCTTTACCTCTCTTCTTATAAGACCCTTTACCTTAGAAAGCTTGAAATTGCAAATTCTTTCTCTGCCTCTGTGAGATCTACACAAGTCTCCTGTAATGGACTTAAGCTTCTTGTCAGTTTTATTTATCTTCCAGTTTCTGGAGGATAAGGTAAGAACATAACTTTTGTGGATGCCTTGTTCCAAGTTGTATAACTACCTCCTGTCATGAAGATACAAAAAAGTTTATTTTTCTTTTGGACAAAACAATTGGCAAACACACACAACCTATGATCTCCTTCTGAACTGGTACTTAAAAATTTTGCTGTTTGTTTCAGCAGAGTTAAGTTCACACTTTAGTTCTGGTCTCTCTCGCCTATTGTAATAGCCTTAAATAAAGTCTTCCTTATCTGTATAACTATTTAGTGCAGTTTTTCCTGTGACAGACCTTATCTAATATCTAGTATCTGATATCCTTGTGTTTACTCAAGCCCATTTGAGGTTAAACACTGTAGATAATTTTTATTCAAAACCATTGGATTAGTAACTCTTTGTAGAGGCAAAAGTCCTAAATCACTGAGACTTTGGGAAGATAACTGAAATTTAAAAACAAAATTATTTCCCAAGTCCCAGTATCCTCAAATTTATTATAATCATACTGTTTTCAAATCTTTTTGTTGTCCAATTGCTTATAGCCTGGCTTTATACAAGTGCACTCACAGAGAAAACCTACTTTCCCCCTCTTTTTCTTTTATCTTGTCTTTATTTTTAACTGATCTATCAACTATTAAGCCTAATGAAGCCTAATATTGGCATCATGTAGACTGAAAATTTGGTTAACTGATTTCTTTTTTTACTTTTCATCCAGATGTTTGAAGTAACAGTTTTATTTCTGCTAGTCTATCAGAAAGTCAATGATTATTAACTTTAGATTGTCTTAAAACTATTCTTTGCTTACAGTTTGCTCATTTCCTTTGATATCATAGTGGTATAAGAATTTAAAACACAAGTCTGTCACTAGCATACTAGATCTAGAATGCTCACTATAGATAAATATTTTTCATGCTTATACAGCCTTGTTAGCAAAGTTTTTAGAGGTTATCTTTTCCTTTTAGTTTTATAATGTAATGTTTTCTGCTCTTAAGTTTGTGCTGTTTGCACATTTCTTTTTTTTTTTTTACTGTAACTTTTCCATTTTTAAGAGATGCATCTTACTCTCTAAATTCGTGTGCTTTCCACTTGCTCATTTTTGTAGGTAACAAAGATTAGGCTCTATTGAACTTGCGTAAAGAAAAGACTTAGAATAAACATTTCTACACAGACTCACTGACATATTTTTTTTTTCCAAATGTGTGTTTTTCTTTTAGAGTCTTTGCTTTTTGCCTCTTTCATGAAGATGTTCTTTTCCATGTTGTTTAAGGGCAATAGATGGTATTGAAAACTTTCAAGATGAAATAGCCCTGGATTTAATTTCTGGACTCCACTATCTATTAGTTGCATGATCTTGGGTAATGTTAAACTTCTCGAGTGTGTTTCTATATATGTAAAGGGACAGTTTGATGAGTTGATTTATGTTAAACACTTAGCAATGGGGATAGGCTCTTAAAAAGTGTTAATTTCTTCTCTTTTTGGGAAAAAAAAAGAGCTAGAACCTCTAAGAAAATTAACTAATTTTGAACTTCAAATTGCCAATCCATCTTTTCCCTGATGTAAATAATAAACGGAATGAAGAGCTGTTCACCTAAGTTTAAGATTGTGATGAATGGCAGAGGTGTGTTTGCTTTACCTCTACCCAGCAAGTATAGGACTTGTAACACAGCTCTAAATTGATTATTATGTGACGGTTAAATATCAGTTGTCACAGTGAGTTCATTAGACAATACCCGAGGGAGTGCCTAAAGCTGCCAAACCTCTGGCAGGTCAGAAGTAGTTCCCTCCTGAGGAGGCTTTTGGCTGAGGGAGAGAGGAAACATTGTCACTCCTCTGAATGAAAATGACACACATTGAATTACTTAAATGGAGATTGCCAGGCCAGCATAATCCAGTGCAGCAAAGTGTCATCATCACTCCTAGAAAATTATCCACAGCTCCAAGAGCTGTGACCAAGAGCAGAATACTCACTCTCCAGAGAATATTTTGGAAAACATAATTGTCTCTCCAACTATTATGACCACTTCTTTTTCCAGAAGGAAAAATAGAATAAAATCTTTGCAAGTTTGTGGCAGAGACAATGGACATTTAAAATAGAGTATAATTGGGGCACCTGGTTGGCTCAGTCATTAAGCATCAGGGTCCTGGGATTAAGCCCTGCATCAGGCTCTCTGCTCAGTGGGAAGCCTGCCTCTCTTTCTCCCACTCCCCCTGCTTGTTCCCTCTCTCACTGTGTCTCTTTCTGTCAAATAAATAAATAAAGTCTTAAAAAATAAATACATAAAACAGAGTATTAACCATTTCTCCTTTCATTTTTATTATTTTTTTATGCCTTTGTTTTCAAAAGAGTATGTTTTCTTTTTACATTTTGGATAATGAAATAAATTCAGAAAATTAGAATTAACACATATAGACCAAACTAAAAGGGATTTATAATTAGGAATTTAGAAAGATCTTTGTAATATAAACCTTTAAATTGAGATTAGAGCCCAGACTACCTTCAGAACTGTTATGTCTAGGTCAAGGTAGGAACTTTTCTGCAACAGCTGGTTTTTAATAGATAAGGATTTACTGTTGAATGAAGGATTAAGTGTTCTGGCCCACCTCATTTTTTCCAAATAATTAAATCAGTGCTTTGAAAATTCAGGATTATTGTCATGATAAAATAGTTCTTATATAAATATATTTTTGTAGACATGTTTTCACTTGTCTTCAACAAATGTCTAGGGATGGAATTTCTGGGTCTTATTGTAGATGTATGCTTAAATTTTCAGAAGTTGCAAAACCTTTTTCCAAAATGATTGTGCTGTTTTGTATTCCCACTAAAAACATGATATCTTCAGTTGCTCTGTATTCCTCCAACATTTGGAGGGATCAGTCTCTTTCATTTTAGCAATCCTAGTGTTTGTGTAATGGTATTTCACTCTGGTTTTAATATGCATTTTGTATATTAACTTTGTAACCTGTGACATTGCAAAATTCACTTATTTTCTAGTAGTTGCTTTATAAGTAGTTTGATAATTTTACATAGATATGATTTGTTTTCTCTGAATGGCTTTATTTTTTAAATCTTTGTGGTCTTATTACTTTTCTTGTCTTATTGTATTGTCTAGAACCTCCTGTAAAATGTTGCAATTAATTGGTGAAAAGTTACATCCTTGTCTTGTTCTAGATATTACAATGCAAGTATGTAAAATGTCTTTTGCTTAGATGTTAATTAAGATCTTTGATTGGGAGGGAGACAAACCATAAGTGACTCTTAATCTCACAAAACAAACTGAGGGTTGCTGGGGGGAGGGGGGTTGGGAGAAGGGGGTGGGATTATAGACACTGGGGAGTGTATGTGCTTTGGTGAGTGCTGTGAAGTGTGTAAACCTGGTGATTCACAGACCTGTACCCCTGGGGATAAAAACATATGTTTATAAAAAATAAAAAATTAAAAAAAAAAATCCAAAAAAAAAAAAAAAAGATCTTTCCATTACTTTTTATCATATTGAGGAAGTTTACTTCAATTCCTGCTTTGCAAAGTTTTGTTAAAATGCTTTCTCTGAGGGGTGCCTGGGTGGTGCATTCAGTTGAGTGTCCAACTCTTGGTTTTTCTCACATTGTTATCTCAGAGTCATAAGATCAAGCCCTGTGTCAGGCTCCATGAAAGTGTGGAGTCTGCTTGAGATTCTCTCTCCCTCTTCTTCTGCCCCTCCCATTTGTGCTCTCACTTTCACTCTCTTTCAAATAAATAAATAAATAAATCTATCTTAAGAAAAAATGTTTTCTCTGTATAGATAAAATATTTTTTTCTTTTTTAGTTATTAATATAGTGAATTACATTTATTGCATTTGTGATATTAAATTGACCTTTCATTCCTGATGCAGTCTCTGTTTGGTTATGTATTATCTTTTTTTTGTTTTGCTAATAAGATTTTGTAAAACAATTTTAAACATATAAAGTAATATTTGTCTATAATTTTATTTTCTTTTAGTGACAAAGATTTTGGTATTTGGGTTATACTGGTCTCTGTTTTCTGAAAAGTTTGTTTAATTAATATTTGTATTATCCTTTCTTCAATTTCAGTAAGATTCACTCATTAATCCATCTTGGCTTAGAATTTTCTTTATGAGACGATTTCTTCTTATAATAAATTTAAATTTTAAAATAGAGAAAAATTCTTGGCTTTCTATTTTCTTGTATGTGCGTTTTGGAGAGGTGTGATTTTTTAAAAATTTGTCCATTTCATATTAAGTTGCCAAACATTTTGGCAAAAAGTTTTTGTAATTCCTTTGTCGTCTTTTAATGTCTACAGAATCCTTAGTTTAGTCTCCTTATTCCTTATATTGTTAATTTGCTTTTTCTCTCATTCTTTGAGTAGTTTTGCCAAGTGTTTACAAATTTACAAAGAACCAACTTTAGGCTTCGTTATTTTCTCTAATGTCCTATATTTTACTTCATTGATTTCATTCCTTCTATGCTCTCTATTTCAATTTCTTTCTTTCTACTCACTTTGTAGTTAAGTTACTCACCTTTTTTTCTAATTATAAGATGACAACTTAGATCATTAACTTTAAACTTTTTTTTTCTTTTGTAATACAAGCATTTGAAGCTATCAATTTCACCCTGAGCACTGCTTTAGCTGTAGCTCACAGGTTTTATTATGGAGTCTTTTCATTATTATTCAATTAGATTTATTTTCTAAGTTCACTGGTGATGGCATATTTTGCCCATAGGTTATTTAGGAGTTGTTTAATATCTAAATATTTGGAGGTGTAGGCAAAATATAATTTTAAAAAGGCATCTCCTTACAATCCATAAAACTGCTTGACAAAGGTTGAAGAGAGAGAACAGTCTTATTATTATATAAGAATTGAACCAGGGGAGCCTGCGTGGCTCAGTGGGTTAAAGCCTCTGCCTTTGGTTCAGGTCATGATCCCAGGGTCCTGGGATCTAGCCCCACATTGGGCTCTTTGCTCGGCGGGGAGCCTGCTTCCTCCTCTCTGCCTGCCTCTCTGCCTACTTGTGATCTCTGTCTGGCAAATAAAATAAATAAAAATTTAAAAAAAAATAATTGAACCAGAAGGTTATGCACATCTAAGACAATCTGCTAAGAAATTGCAAATATAGACAGAAAGAAATGTCACTTTTTATATAGCTAAGCAGATACAATCTATTATATAGAAACTCTCAAGATAAACAATAACTAGTCCTCAGATAAGAGAACTCAATAGCACTGATTATCAAATACAGTTTACCCTCAATTTACTTGTCAGTTGGAGTGACCACTTGTGCTAGCTAATTAGTTTATCCAAAGAAAAAATAAACTTCTCATATCTTTATGACAAGAGGTAATTTTCAAACTTGGAGCTAAGCTTCTTTGGAAATTAGGCTCCTATCTGCCCACAGAAACTGGGAATAGGGATGCTATCTTTCTTGATGATTACATTTCAAGGAGATCATTACTAAGTCTTTAGGAATGTTGCAGCCATCTAAATATCCAGTAAGTCCATAGCAAAGCATAGTAATGATCAGAAGTATTGTAAAATAACAGAATTACTGAATTTTTTTTAAAGTATGTTATTTGCCTTGGAGGAATAATCTTTGAATATATCATACCAATGTTGTGTGTTTAAGTCAAATTATTTTTTAAATTGAATTGTAATTGACATACCATAATCTATTAGTTTAAGATGTACATGATAGTGATCTGACATATTTTATATATTGCTAAATGATATCTATAACAAGGCTAGCTACCATCTGTCACCTTACATCGTTACAATATTACTGATTATATTCTCTAGGCTGTACTTTACATCCCCTGACTTAATCATTTTATAACTTGAAGTTTGTATCCTTTAATCCCCTTCACTTATTTAGCCCACACTGAACCCTACCCCACAGTTTGTTTCCTGTGTCTTCAGGTCTGTTTATGTTCTGTTTGCCTTCTTTTTTAGATTGCACATATAAGGGAATCATATGGTATTTCTCTTTGTCTGTGATATTTCATTAGCATAATACCCTCTAGGTCCATCAATATTTTATTCTTTTTTGTGGATGGTTAATACACATCACACACACACACACACACACACACACACACACACACACGCACATACACACACCCCTCACATCTTTATCCATTCATTTATGGATGGACACCTAGGTTACCTCCATATTTTGGCCATTGTAACTAATGCTACAATGAACAAGGGATGCGCATGTCTCTTGTTTCCTTTAGATAAACACCCACAGCTGGAATAGCTGGATTATATAGGAGTTCTATTTAAAATGTTTTGAAGAAACTTCGTATTGTTTCCCACAGTGGCTGTGCCAATTTATTTCTCACTAAGCACACAAAAGTTCCCTTTTCTCCACATTATTGTCAACACTCATTATTTTTTGTCTTTTTGATAATACCCTATCTGATAGGTATGATGTAATACTTCATTGTGGTTTTGATTTGCATTTCCCTGATGATTAGTGACATTGAGAACATTTCATATGCCTGTTGATCATTGGTATGTCTTTCTGGAAAAAATTTTTCAAGCTTATTGTTCATTTTGTTGTTTGTTAATATGGTATTAATTCTGTAAGTTACATATTTAGATATTTTAGATATCTGAAATATATAAATTTCAGATATTAACTCCTTTCTGGATGTATGATTTCCAAATATTTTCTCCCATTCAGTAGGGTGCATCTTTGTGTTGTTGATTTTTTTTTTCACTGTGCAAAATTATTTTAGTTTGATGTAATCTCATTTGTTTATTTTTGTTTTTGTTGCCTTTGCCTGAGGTGACTGGTACAAAAGAAATATTGCTAAGACTGTTGTCGAAGACCTTACAGCCCATGTTCTCTGCTGGGAGTTTGTTTTATGGTTTCAGGTCTAATATTTAAGTCTTTCCATTTTGAATTTATTTTGTATATGGTATAAAATAGGGGTCTGGTTTCATTCCTTTATGTGTAACTCCACATTTATTGAGGAGACTGTTTTTCCCCATTGTATATTCTTACCTCCTTTGTAATAGGTTAATTGGCCAGGTATGCATGAGCTTATTTGTGGGCTCTCTCCTGTTTTTTTTGTTTTTGTTCCCTTAATCTAAATGTCTGTACAAAGTAATTATTTTGATTATGTTGGCTTTTTTTGAAATCAGGGAGTAAGTTACCTCCAGCTTTGTTCTTCTATCACAAGATTACTTTGCCTATTCAGGGTCTTTTGTGGTTTTATGCAAATATTATGTTTACTTGTTCTGTCTGTGTAAAAAAGGCCATTGGTATTTTCCTGGGGATTTCATTAAATCTGCAGATTGCTGTGGAGTATGGATTGTTTAACAATAGTAATTCCTCTAATCCATGAACACAGAAAATCTTTTCATTTATTTATGTCATCTTCAGTTTCTTTTATCAATGTCTCATAGTTTTCAGAGTACAGGTCTTTCACCTTCTTTGTTAAATTTATTTTTAGTTATTTTGTTCTTTTTGATGCACTTGTTGTAAGTGAGATTGTTTTATTAATTTCTTTTTCTGATAGCTCATTATTAGTGTATAGAAATGCAATCAATCCCTGTACGTTAATTTTATATCCTTTGACTTTACTGAATTCATTTATTAATTCTATATATGTATATTATATGTTATTTGGTGGAGTTTTTAGGGTTTTCTGTATATAGTAGATAGTATCATGTCTTATGCAGACAGTGACAGTTTTATGTCTTCCTTTCCAATTCAGATGCCTTTTATATCTTTTTCTTATCTAATTGATGTTAGTTATGAATTTGTCATATATGATCTTTATTATGTTGAAGTGTAGTCTTTTTTTTTTTTTTGAGAGAGAGATTGGAAGAGTGTACACGGTAAGGAAAGGCAGAGAGAGAGAGAGAGAAAACACCAAGCAGGATCTACACACAATGTGGTGCCCAATGCAGGGCTGATCTCACAACGCTGAGATCATGACCTGACCTGAAATCAAGAGTTGGATGCTCAACTGACTGAAAGATCAGGTGCCCCAGTACATTCTTTCTATACCCACTTAATTGAGAGTTTTTATTGTAAGTGGATGTTGAATTTTGTCAAATCCTTCTGCATATACAGATGATCTTATGATTTTTAACTTTTTTTAAACTTTCATTTTGTTAATGTGCACACATTACATCACATTGATTGATTTGAAGATTTTGAGCCATCCTTTCTTACTTTAAATAAATTCCATTTGATTGTGATGTATAATCCTTTTAACACATTGTTGAATTCAGTTTGCTAATATTTTGTTGAAGATTTAAATCACATTGTTGGTCAACAATACACAAATATTTTCTTAGTCATAGATTAATTTTACAAATTGTTGTGTCATTATTGCTAACATTTTCAAATGATTAGTGATCTAAATATTATTTGGTGGTTTCCTTATGAAGTCTCATCTAATCTAATTTTAAAGACTAGTTTAATTTTAGAGACCGGTAATCAAAATTTTTAATTAAGAGAGTTCCTTGCAAGGTCTAATAAATTTCTGCTAAGTTTCAGTCAATCACATAAGTAGTATCATATTTATATGACAATTTTGATGCTTTGGTAATTATTTTGTCTTCTACAACAATTTTTCCCAAATGCAAAACACAAAAACATCTACTGCCATCATCTAGTGTCAAAGTCATATTACAAAACATCCATTGAAAGGTATAAATTTAGCTTCCACTGTTTAATTTATATATCTCTAATTATTTTAGGTATTGAAGACTAACCTCTGCAAAGAACATTTTTTTTCATATAATAGAAATCAGTATTCATACTATTTATTTACACTATTATAATAGTCTACCAAATCTCCATGAATGATACTTTTTTCATTTTGTTGATCTATACTGGGCCTGCAGAAAACTTACATCTCAAAGTAATCAAGTGATGTTAATTTTTTTTTTACAGTTTCTGTTTATAAATGCCAGATTTCTGTTTGTCTGCTAATTAGAATTTTTCTTTTCTACACTATCTTTCCAACCAAACCAGTTTGCAAAATTATTCTGTCTGATTTACTTCTTAGATGCTTATTAATTACATTTACTTGACTACTTAGATGCGTATTAGCTTTACTCTGTTATTATAAAAAATTAATGGAGATAGGTTTTTCTATAGTCATGGAGGATAATGGATAATCAGTTTCCCTTGGCCACTGTCTGTATTTTTTGATATGGTAATCTGGACCCTGACATACTTACTCCATCAAAGGATAAAACTTTACTGTTATCAGAACTCCACAAATGAGCTATTGCGCATCTCCATGCTTGGTGTTGCAAATTGGAAACATGCTTGGCAGTACTTAAGCAAAGTTCTGGGGCACTGGGAAAAGAAGTCCTTAAATGAGTAATATCAGCTGGCAAGGAAGGTATGTAGATGACTGGGAATCCTGGGTAACTTTTTAAAGGTAATACAAATTGGAACACTGGTTTTCCTCACATTGAGATATGATTAATTATGTGACACTTTGGTTTCCCTTTGTTCAATAGCTTAACATCAGTTTGTCTCTTTTTCCAAGTGATTAGTGCAACTATTCTCTCTATCCTATTGTCTTTACACAAGGATGTAATATTTTCTGTAATTCTCAATTTTTCTCTAATTGGGGTTCCCTTTATCATGTTTGCTTTACTATCTTCATGATGTGTGCATCATAAGGGCCTCTTGAAGGTAGAATTGGGCTAAGACCTGAAGTGGACTTGGACTGGGCCACAAGGCACATACTGCCTTAAACAGAATAGGTAAAGAAGCCATCTTTACCTACACTTCATCTAGTGCCAAAGTCATATCAAGAGTTGGATGCTCAACTGACTGAAAGATCAGCCAAAGAAGTAGCACCCTCATTCTTCTTTACAGAGAAATCCACTAATGGAGTAAACCATCTGCTTAAAGATCATCATCTCACTGATCAGCAAAGTCCATCTGAGGCAAGGAGGGATAAAGAGATACAGGTGAAGAGAAGGAACAGGGGCAGTCGGGAAAGAAGGCAGAGGGTTCTAAGAAAGACACAGAGTTTTTAATGATCACATTTTTCTTTCATTTTCCTTACTGTTTTTTCTTCTGGCAGTCCAAATTATTTTTAAATTATTTTTTTTTCAGAACTATATTTATCCCACAAATACCAGTAATTTACTTGCTTCAAAAGAAGTCTAAGAGCCCCAGCAAACACACTTATTTATCCAAAGAGAACCATCCTCATGCCACTACAAGACTAGATTGCTATTTATACATCCCAAATATGACAGAGACGTAATACTCTTCTAAGTAAAGAATCTGCAGGAAACATTCCTGGCTTCCCATATTTTCTAATCATATGGTGATCCTGACTGGATTTTAGAGCTGATATTATCCATATTATACAATCATAATAGGGGATTTGGAGAGGGTAGTTCATCTGATTGATATTTAAAATAGCAGAAAGCTAGAATTTTTATAAATTTTTCTTTCTTTCTTTTTTAAATATTTAATTATTTGAGAGAGAGAGCACACAAAGGGAGGGACAGAGGGAGAGGGAGAGAGTCTTAAGCAGATGTGGAGCCCAGTTGGGGGTGGGGGCTCAATCTCACAACCTGAGATCATGACCTGAGCCAAAATCAAGTCTGACACTTAACCCACTGTGCCACCCAGGTGCCCACTTTTCTGGATTTCTGTTATTTGGAATACAATTATGACCATTGTGTGATCACAGATTTTCAGATATTCCACTAACTCCAGGAACCACCAAACATCTAAGAGGCTTGTACTGACAACATTTCTGTTGTTTCAGTGGGCATACTCCATTTCAGATCAAGAGATGAGATGACATAGTCCCCATTTTTATTATAAATATGGTATTTTCTTCCTTTAACTCAATTCCATAGGTTGAATGTTTATTCCTCCTGTGATGTTCTCAGTTGAATTAGAGTAAGTACTCATTGTCAGTCTTATGTTAATCCAAGTTCAAGTATTCAGCACCCAGAGGCCAGCAAACTGCTCTTTGATCATTAATTCTAACAACCATTTTAATAAAAGTCCCTAAGAGAGCTCATTTATATAGAGCAACAAACTAGCTTAATTCTGAACTGAGTATTCTTTAGTTTTTGCTTTTTAAATTTAGCTAAACCATTAGGCTCTGTTGCATTTCACTCAGCCTGACATTCAGCCATTGACAATCAGCCAATGAAGACATTGCCTTCATTACCAGGCAATAAGCTGCTGTGATTTTTGTGGCTCATCTTGTTTGCTATCCTTTTCTCAAGAATCAGTGCTGTGCTATCTGAAAACCATTGTTTTATACATATTGTTATATATACATTGTTATATGCATACATTTTGAGGTTTTCTTGTTTCTTTTTTAAAGTTTTTTTTTTTAAGTAATCTCTACACTGAATGTGGGCCTTGAACTCACAAACCTGAGATTAAGACTCACATGTTCTACCAACTGAGGCAGCCAGGTGCCCCCATATATATTGTTTTTAAAGTTGTTTAGGATGGAAGGAAAACTTTAGTACTTGTTACTCTATCTTGGTTGATGACTACAGATTTTGTATTAATAGATATTATAATCCTAGTAAGATAGAAATTTCTTACAAAATAAAAAGGAATCAAAATTAATTAATTAATTATTTAGGAATCCTATTCTCTTAGTGAATAAGTTTCCTGAAATTAAGATAGTGAACTTCACGAAGTTTTTTTTTCACAAGATTTGGGTTGTACTGCATAGCTATTACTTGGATTAAAAGTTAATCTTATATTTTTCTGTTTCTATATTATAAAATCTAACTTAAAAGCATTTGCATATAATTTTATTTAGATGTCTAGGAGCTGATTGAGTAAAAAAAATTCAAATTTTAATTATCCTTTCAATTTTACTCAGATTCATTCCTCCAAACTGTAAATGCATTATTCTACTGTCAATGGCCAAATGTCTTTCAAAACTAATGTAAATTAGGTTAAAGCATTATTAATTTTTACAAGGAAAAACCTTAATAGAAAGTGCCTGAAAATGGGCATAAGTAACATCCATGCCTAAATGAGTCATGGAACTCTGTGACTCTTATACCATATTTTTGGTTAATAAGAAAAACAGCCATGGAAAAAAATGATACTGAAGAATAAACTAGAAGTCAGTTCAAAAGGAAGACAAATTTCTCCTGCTGTTATAGAAGTACTTCTTAATATAATTTTGTTTAATTCTGACTCTTAAGCTTAAGCAGAAATTCCAGTGAAAGTAAGTGATTACATTTTAATTATGACCTACTTTCAAACAGAGTAGACTGGCAGAATTCTGTGCACTTAATAAGTAGCTGTATCTCTTGAAATACATTAGGGCTAGCCATGGTTATTGCACACATATTCTATGAATATTTCAAATTAAAGAAGCTGGTTCTATGGATAGGTTAAGTGAAGATCAATTAATATTCTTTCACTACTCTTCTCCTGCAGTTCTCAAGTGTGAAAGCAAAATGGTATAATTTCTCACTATAAATAGAGCAATATTGGATATTTAGAACCCAACCATTTCAGAGGTATTGTCTGTTTGTTTCTAGCCTTGGACTGATCATCAGAAATGTGGCTTGCAAAGGCATCTTACATTTTAGGTTGCTTGTTTTTATTAAATTGAAGGGAAAACTTAATACATGTTTACTTGTTAGTAGTTCTGCCAAGAAACAATTCACAGTGGAGGAAATATATACAAAATAGTATGGTTATTTTTGTTATTTTAGAGCCAAAGGTCCATGTTATTTCCTTTTTCATGGTGGATAATTAAGATCTGATTTTCTTATAATCAAGGTAGCTGATCACTTTGTACACAGATAAACCAAGATAGAGAAATAAGATAAAGTGTTGAATACCAGTGAAGTTTTAAGATTTACTGATCTATTTTGGACATTGAGAGAGTTAGAGATAGAAGGAACACACACACTGAGGAGAGGGGCAGAGAGGGAGAGAGAGAAACTTAAGCAGACTCTGTGCGAAGCACAGAGCCCACTGCAGGGGTCAAACTCATGACCTTGTGATCAGGACCCTGAGATCACAACTCAAGCTGAAACCAAGAGTCAAGACACTTTAATTATGCCATCCAGACACCCTGAGTCAAGTGAACTTTTAAACTTGAGAATATAGCTAATCAGTAAGTATACAAAGATGCTTAATACAATAATGAGATGAAAATATTTGGTATGAAAAAATTAAAAACTTGTCAGAAAAAAAGTAACTTGATCTCATGATAAGTGTATCTGATAATTATCTAAGCAGATTTATCTTTTAACCAGAAATTAACACCTAAGTAAGAACTACTTTTTAATTTTTAAATCAATTTTTAAACTAGTAGGTAAAATTTTAAAATAACATATACAGGTAACCTCTTGAAAGACCCATCACTAGCTGTGATTCTACCCCGACTGTCTTCACAGTCCAGATAACCTTGACTACTGCTTTACTGAGAAGTGGACATGAGGTTCAGCAATATTTTTCTTTTAACTTCTTTGAATATCTTTCAATTTCTCTATTTCTATTCTCAAAATTAGTAACTGAGCTTAGTTTCTATAAGGATAATAGCCTCCAAACTACTGTCTCTACCTCCAGTATCATCTTCTGATCTATATTACATGTTGTTGGGACAGTTGTCTAACATACAGATAGAGCATGAAAATAAGTGGCAGCTCCTTTTCTAGCTCTTAACTATTTACAGGATGAATCAGTTGTCATGAATGTGATATATAAGGTCACTCAGTGAAAGAACCTCATCTCTAACAGCTTTTTCATTTGTGACAATTTTCCATACACACACACACACACACACACACACACACACACACAAGCACTACTTTTCTGCTCAAGCCGCATTGAATTGATTGCTGTTTACTGAATCACAGTGACATTATCATACCTCTTTGTAGGACAGTTCCTTCTGAAATGCTACCCTTGATATTCTTTACCCTTCAAGACTGTTAAGACTCAATTACCATTTCCCCTATAATCTTGCCTTTTGCAAGGGAGAAAGAGCTTATTTTAAAGAGACTTGGAAAATTCTAAATTAAATTCATTTACTTACAATAGAAACTTAAGTATGCTTCTGGTGATAGCAAATATCCAAATGGGGGGAATCTAGTGTGCATTTTCCCCAAAGTGATTTTGCCACAGAATACATTTTTAGGCAGAATATCTTGTGGATCAGATTCCATGGAATAATAGTTTGAAAAAAGTTTTTCAAAATCTTTTGAAAAAAAAAAGTTTTTTTCCAGCTTGATATAAAAAAATGCTTATCTGGAAATGAGATGCTTGAGCAACTCAGATGGTTAAGCGTCTGACTCTTGATTTTTGCTCAGATCATGATCTCAATTTCCTGAGATGGAGCCCCCACATGGGCATGGAGACTGCTTGAGTGTCTCTCTCTCTCTGCGCTGCTCCTTGCATTCTCGTTTGCTCTCTCTCTCTCTCTCAAAAACAAACAAACAAACAAATAAATAAATAAAAATAAAGCTTATTTGGAAAGACAAATTGAAGTGATTTATACATAGTACCTCGTAACCATCTTGCTGATTCAAGAAGCCCCAGATAAAATTTTTATGAATATCTTAATTTCTTCAGTGTATTTTATATTCAGGAAAACTTTTTTACCCTAAACAAGTTAGTGTCTTTAAAAAAGAATTTTGTGTGTGTGTGTGTGAACTTTACTGGCAAAGTATTAAATTAGCATATTTGATTTAAAAATAGTGTTTAACACTAACACAGTTGCTGATACAAAGCTGATGGTCTTCTTTTTCTTCTTTCTACTAAGTGCCACCATATTGTTAGTCCTATGAGTCATTTCTTTTCTAAGACTGGCTGAGAAGGGAAGCAGAAGGTGAGGGGCTTCTAATTCTTGACACAGCGAGAGATTGCTTTTTCTAATGCTTTTGATGAATTCTAATCCCTTTTCTGTTTTGCAGAAATCTGGAAGTTCTTTTGAATTCTAGTCAGAGCTCAATGGAGTTATCCTCCTTAAAAAAAAAAAAAAAATCAGGGATTAAATTAAAAATCCTTTCACTTTGAGGATAGAAAAATTTATTTTCTTTCTTTTTATATTGTCAGCTTTAAATTTTTCTCCTCTTTGGGCCACACAGATGGCTTAATCAGTTAATCATCTGCCTTCAGCTCATGTCGTGATCCCAGGGTCCTAGGATGAGTCAGTCCCACATGGGGCTCCTTGCTCATCTGGGAGCCAGTTTCTCCCTTGGCCTGCCACTCCCCCTGCTGGTTTGCTCCCTCTTTCTCTTTCTCTCTCTGTGTCAAACAAACAAACAAACAAACAAAATCTAAAAAAAAAAAATTTTTTTTAATAAAATTTTCTCCTATTTGCAGTTTTTTCTTTATTGATCTGAGGTCACTTTTTTCTTTTCTTTCCTTTTCTTTTCTTTTTTTTTCTATTCTTTTCTTTTGTTTTCTCTTCTTCATTCTTTTTTTTTTTTTCCTCTTCTAGATTGAGAGGGGCAGAGGGAGAGGGAGAAAGAGAATCTTAGGCAGGCTCCATGCCCAGCATGAAGCCTGATGTAGGACTTGATCCCAAAACACTGACATGACTTGAATCAAAATCAAGAGTCAAATGCTTAACCAGCTGAGCCACCAAGGCACCTTGAATTCACTTATGACTCCCACATCTTATCTCCCAGTCTAACCTTTAATGCTTATAGCTTATGGTTTTTACCCTTCTTTATGAAAATTTCTCTAATAGGTAGAATGTATACTCATATAAGAGGATACCGGGTAACGTGGAAGCTATAATCTCTTGTGTAGACCCAGTGAATAAAGCCAGTGGTCAACTATCTACCATGTTTCAACAGTAAGACTCAGCCAGATGCCTAGACACAGCCAACCATGGGTGTCCAGATGTTTCTCCCCAAATACCATTATTCCCACAGTCTATAGCTGTTTTATACATTTTTTGATTCTTTTCATTTACTCTCCTTTTACATGCCAATATTCACTTTTACAAACTATATTAAAATTTATAATAAAGATACTATTTGCATAGAATGTTGGCTAAAATACCTTCCTTATCAATGTACTTCTTTAGAATCTTTCTGTTGCTTTCAAGGAAAAAAAAAAAAGATCTCTTCAAAACAAAATTTGTCAGTTTTTTAAGTCAGATAATTATGAGAATACCAAACTGTCTTCGTATTTCAACCCAAATTAAATTGAATTCAGGATGATAATAATTTTAAACATAGAAGGTTGTCTTTTAGAAATAAAAATCTTTCTGAAGCATCTGCTTCAGAATGTCTTTTGAGAAAGCCCTTTTACATTGCCTCTAGTCTTTGCATGTAAATTTATTCTCAGGGTATTACCACAATTTTGTATGCACAGTCATATTTTAGCTACAGATCCAAGAAACTAAAATAATAGTAATAATAATAATAGTAAAGTACTGAAGAGCTAATTTAATTCAATTAATTCTATATGAATCTTTAGAATATTGAAGCATGGGGGAAGTAAAAGACAAGAAATGAGTCTGGTAAAGTATATGCTCTTTGATTTCTTGTCTTGATTTGTAAGTTAATATTTTGACAATAGGTTATTGATAAATAAAAGGACAGAAACAGATGTGGACTAGCATATTTATTATTATTGATAATTATTATAACATTACTAATATTTATGTAATCAAAATCATGTAAATATACTAGTAAACTTACTGGTATTTTATTACCAATAGCTACTGATATTTTTTATTATAATTGATGACATAACAATAATCAAAAAAAATGATAATGAAAACCTGTAAGTGAGTATCTATAGTACAGCAAGCCACCATACTGGTATATTTGGTGTTTAACCCTCAAAATGACCTTTATGAAATAAATAGTAATTCTCTTTTCTGGATCTAGAAACTAATAATTGGAATGGTTAATTAACCTACCAAAAATCACCTAGTTTGTTTCTATGTAGGATTTAAATTTAGTTTTGCTCAATTCTTAACACTGTGCTATGGTGTTTTGTTTTCCTTTCCCTCTTAATTTTTGTTAACATTTATTATTTGTCCTTTATTGATCTTTTATAACCTATGAGGGTTGGATATATTGGATCACTTCCAATAAATTTTGTTAATAGTAAAAATAGACTGAATCTGAGTTTAATACAAAATTGAAGTAGGGAATAGAGATTCTGTTAAAAGTAGAAATCACACAGAAAGATTAAATTTTATAGAAAAGGCTAGTTAGAAATGTGTCAGAAAGGCTTAGAATGTTTTCAAAAGCACAATTTTATAAAGTAGTATTAAAGCAATTTTTCATACTGACTTTATTCACTTATTTTGTGCTTGTATTACACCAAACATTCTGATGGACATTTAAAGTGGAAAAAATGCACAAGATATAATTCTTGTCCTCAAGAAACAAACATTTTTGTGGGAGGGATGAGATAAGAACAAGACAAAAGTGACAATGCAATTAGTTCTCTTGTACAATTGTGTCTTATCAGATCAGAAACAGAAGGGTTAGGTCATTATAAAAATATCAGGTTACTACATTTATTCATATATTTCACTTTTCCCACCAAAATGTGGATTAAAGAAATAATTTACAGGGTTAAAATATTTTCAGTGAGTACTTGGAGACAGTGTACAATGTAGTGATGATGTGAGTAATATAGCATAAATAAACCTACAAATAGAAAGTAGTAAATGAAATAAAACATTTATACAATGTTAAATATAATTAACTTAAAATATCCTATCCTTTATATTTTGGTAACATATTTATGGAAAACATATATTCCCATTAAAAAGACAGAATAAAACATTTTCCTTTATCCATCAATGTTGTGACTGAATGTACCATTACTAAGATGTAAACAGTGCTATTATTGAGAGAAAAGATATTAACTGGTGCGGGCAAATACAACTCAAAGATAAAGTACAGCGAATCCAAAGGAAATTACCATTTGTCTATTTCTCACCCATAGGATGGCTGCTCAACCCCATCACACTCTTTATAACTTTTTTTTCTTTTTACCATAATGGAATCTGTCTCCTTATAGTATATTTGTTTTAGCTATTTGATTCTTTTACCTCTTACTTAAAAATTACCACCATCATCCTCAAGTCCAAGGCCAGAGATCATAATGAGCTGAAATGAAAACAAAACAAAAACAAAGCTACAAATAGCCTAGTGGTTGTATGCATGGACTCTGGATATTAAACACTTAGTATTGAATCCCAACCCTATGAGCTTTGTGACCAGGACAAACTATTCAGCTTGTCTGTACTCTAATATCCTCCTTTGTAAAATGGGGAAAGCAATAGTACCTACCCATAGTTTGTTAAGCTTTAGTTTCACATGTAAATCTAGTGCTTATCTCATAGCAGTTATTATATAAATTTATGTTATTAATATTCATATATCCAGGAATATAGTTAAGTGATCATTTAGAAAAACTAGACATTTAAATCTTAACTTTTTCATAGGTTCCAGTCTTAAAGAGAGTGACAGTTTTTTAATTTTGCTGTTTTGTTTGTTACATATATAATATATAGAAGGGATATTTTACTGGTGTAAGAGTACTTAAACTATATCCTGGTAAGCCATATAAATACTTTGACAAACCATACTGCAATGTAGTAATATATGATATATGTGGTATTTTTGCAGAGGGAAAAATCTTACTCCAAACTTGGTAAGATGAAACATTTTGAAAATTATAATGTACATATAATGTACAAACATAGTACACTAGTATGTTTTATTGGATTAACTACAGGTAGATATTCATTTTTTAAGTATATAAAGCAAAACAGAATATGTTCAAAAATCTAGTTAATTAAAACGAACTTGAAAGTATGGAACAAATAGAAATAACCTTGTTTTTATGACCCAATAACAAGTTAGAACTTTGTTAAAGTAGAATAGGGAAATGAATTAAGTGAGTAATGGATCACTGCTTTTGTTCACTAGATTAACTCCTTCCCCATTCCCAATAAATATTTATTCCACCTGCAAGAATAGAAATGATACTTGGTTTTGAGACTTGCCACATTATACTATACTAAGATTGTGTCCGTTGTCAAGATTAGAGGGATGCCAGGGGATATTGACAGCTTAAGAGAATTTCATTTACCTAAAGGGCTATTGTGAATCCCAGAAGATAATTTTTCCTAAAGTCAGAAAGAAAGGTGATGTTAGAGAAATATATATTTTGGTTACTCAATTCTAAATGTGCTGATTGTCAGACTTCCATTTTTAGTATTATAAAATATGTCATTATTATGAAGTTTTATATATACATTTAATGTATATGAAATACATTTTTCTCCGATGTTTTCTGTTGCAAATATTACTTCTGTGAACATTCTTGTGAATGTCACTTAGTGAACTTTTGCAAGGAGTGAGATCACAGAATATACCCAGGAGTGGAATTGCTGGATCGCAAACAATCAACTCTTCTTGATCATGCTTAATTGCATTTAATTGGAAGTAAGGATTGTAGATACAGGTTATTTCCAAAATCTTTCAAACCACCCTGCACAGAAGACTGTGTACAATAAGATTGGGGTAACTTGGGGCTGCCTTCTCAGTAGTCATCATCTCTCGCTCTGTACCTGTAGAAAGTCTTTGATATCTGTGCAGAGAATCTTGTCTCCAGTTGCTGGCAAAACTTTTGAAAATAACCTTCTGATGTATTCTAAATGTCTACTGCACTTGAATTTTTAATTTTTCTATTTTAATTCCTTTACCCTACTGTAACTTCATAAGTGCTGTGACAGATTGTTAAGATAAGCTCAGAATGACCCTCTCTCACTCACAGTATATTATTCTTGAACTGAATGTATTTGCCTAAGCCCTCTTACTTTAGAGTGTTTTTTTTTCCCTTATGAACATTTCTTATCCTAAAAAATAAGTTTTTCTCAGACCCCTTTCTCCACTCTTTCAGTCTGGTTTCTCTATTATAGATTAAACTTAAGCTAACTTTTATGCTACATTATCATGAAGTCTGCAATTCAACTGAGAGGGTACTGAGAAATGTTTCATTTCAATGGAAATATTCAGTAGAATAACAAGGAGTTGTGACATATAACTTCGCTTGGTGGTTTTTAATTTATATGTATTAAGTTACTCCTGGGCGTTCCTTCTTTTCAAAGCTGTTATTGCTGCCCAATAAGAATCAAATGAGAAGTGAACTGTCTGTACAAGAGTCAATTTCTTGTTTTACACACACACACAGAAAGTCAATCAGCTTCATGATATTGACTAAAGTTGGACTTTAAGGGGGTTCCATCAAAAAATATCTTTGCAACTTCCCTCCATTCTACTGAAATATATTCCATTTCATATATTGAAATTTATCTTACACAAGTTAGGCTTGTTTTCTGTGGTTTTTTTTTTTTTTAAGATTAAACACCAACTGGCTTATCATGAATCAGACTCAGATTTAGTGTTCAGACCACCATAATACATGATCCTCAGTAATCTAAGCTGTTGTGCATTAGGATGAGAGGCAAAAAATACTGTGTTTTAGAAAAGTGTTGTGCAACTCCTAGTTCATGCCAAAGCATAGAAAAGAGAAGAAAGGATTATGTCAATATATATTAAATGTGCTCTAAGTCAAGCTACAATATATAAAATTAAGAATCATTTATCCCCATCCTCATCCTGAATCAAAACAGAAACATTTTCATATGAAGATGTTAAATTAAAAAAAAAAAGAAGAAAGAAAGCAGAAGTCTCAACATTGTTTGTATCATCAAGGTCTCAAAGATCATGGTTTCTTAGATAAAATGCATAGATACAAAACCCTGATATTTTTAGTAGTAGTCAGAGAATATTTATAAAATAATACAGAAAAAACTTTTTTACCTTTAGGTAATAACATGTATGAATGTTATTGAATCCAGGCAGTCATACCATTAGCAAGAGAGTCTTCCCTTGGAATAGATTAAGATACGCAAGTGAAAAATAGATATTTAAAAAATATTTTAGCAGAGCAAATTTTGAATTTCATGTATCATTTTGGGGATTTAAAAATATAATAATGTAAGGAAGTGATATCCAGATTATCTAAGCCTTGCTACCCTAGCAAGTTCCTCTAGAAATTCTTTTTTTTATTTAATTGAGAAAACCTTGTACTTCACTAAGTTTCTGCAACTCTTTTCAGGTTTTCTTGTAATAGAGGACTTTTAGACCAAGAAAATTCCCTGCTTCTTTTATTCTTTTCTGTATTTATTTATGTCTGATTTTCTTAATTATTTAAAATTAAAATATGCTGATTATAACAAGAAAATACAATCTAAAGATAAACCAAGAAGCAGTTTATCTTCCTGATTGCTCTTTATACTCCCTTGGTATGTACCCCCCATACCACCGTCTGTACTCAAGTGTATGGTGTTCTATATTTGAAAGGAAACATTTGTCATTTCATCATGATATTCTTCATTGTAGATAGTCATTGTTTTCTTTTTTTTTAAGATTTTATTTATTTATTTGGCAGACAGAAATGAGAAGTAGGCAGAGAGGCAGGCAGAGAGAGAGGGGGAAGCAGGCTCCCTGCTGAGCAGGGAACCCGATGCGGGACTCGATCCTAGGACCCTGGGATCATGACCTGAGCCGAAGGCATAGGCTTTAACCCACTGAGCCACTCAGGCACCCCGATAGTCATTGTTTTCTAATAAAATAGTTTAAAGCTAATGAAAAGAGCTTTCTTGATGTTTCTTTGGGAACATGGTGCAATTCAGCATTGTGAGATCATAAACCATGCAGTAGACTTAGCGGTTTTCAAGTCCTTTGTGAAAAGAGAGTCATCAGATTGACAGAAGGGGCCCAGTGACTAGCTTGTGGACATGAGCCTGAGTATGACTCAGGAGTGACATAGGCTTGACTATCATTAGCTCATTAGCCAAGAATTTTTTTTTAACCCGGTATCAGCTGTGTATAGTTAATTCCAAGATAATGCTATCCTAGAAATAAAATATACTAAGCTATTATTTGTCATGGATCAGTATACTAAAAATACATTTATTTTTATCTTCATATGAAAAAATTAAAAAGACAGTGCTCTTGGATGATATCCTAAAAATACAGTTATGTAACACTGATTTTTCAGAACCTTTTAAGTATCAATAATGGTTATTCCTGGTTTAACACATATTGTAAATATGTCTGTGTGTGGATTTATGAAAGACATGACATGCATGTTTCTATACTACATATATAATAAAAATCTCCACCCAGTCTATCAGTGTGGAACACAAACTTTTCTTGGACCACTGATATTTTTAAGATTCTTAAGCTATTTACTAAAAATCTGCTGCTCACTTCCTGCCCTATATATAGTGAGTGACAGATTTCTAACTGGTATTAGAAGTGTTTACTACTTCAATCTACATATTTACAAATACAGTTTGGTTTATACATATTCAGTTGTTCTTACACTTGGATAGCTATCTCCATAATGTTGATTTACAGGTGCACTGATAAAGAAATATGTGCTTGAATATAAATCAAAGTAACATGATTTAAATATTAAATTTCAATTTTGATTGCAGGTTTGTTTTCTGGTAGCTTTACTTATTTAATAGAAACATAATTTACAAAATGGCAGTGTGCCTGTTGATTTTATAAAGTTCATAAGGATAAGTTAAGAGTGCACATGGGAACAAAAATTTAACTGAAAGAAATTTAACTAAAGAAATCTTGGGAGAATGGATACCTGTATAACTCTACAAAAAACCATAAAATAGCAGTTACAGAGAATCACAAGCTAAACTTTAGTTGCATAAAATTCACAGTTCAAAAAGCAAGGAAGAGTAAGCATGACATTGAAAGACAGTGAAAAACAGAATACTGACAGGGGTCATCTATCAAAGGTCTAGGTAAACATTTGTTTCTATGATTTCTGTAGGCAGAGTGATTTTTTTTTAGAAAATGTAGGACAACATTGTCTTATCATCCCCAGGACTTCACTATCATTGACTGCTCTTTATTCTAAAAAAACCTGTTCAGTTTTAAATAATGCTGTATTTACCTTCTACATTTTGGGAATGTGCTATCTGTTTTAACCATTTTTCACAATTCTCTCCTTTCCACTTTAATTTTACTTTCAGATCTCTGCTCTCTTCCTGAACACCTCCTGATCACTCATAGCCTTCCATGACAGCAGACCTTCAGAAGTCTGTTTCTTGCCTTTCTCCAGTCCTGAAACAGGCCTGTTAAGGTTGTCAGATAAAGATACAAAATACTAGTTAAATCTGAGTTTTAAACATGAATTTTTGTTTCATATAAGTATGTTGCATGCCATATCTGAGAAACACTAATACTGAAAGTAAGTATTCCTTACTTTTCTGAAGTTCAAGTTGAAGCTTGAACCCTACTACTGGGCCATTGTCACAGTGCAGTGTGGAAGTGCCACTCATAGCAGACTCCAAATATGACACATTTTTATGAATGACTTTGCCCCAGGGGAAGAAGTTTCAGATGATGATCTGCACTGCTCTTCAAGAGGCAGGAGTGGTGGCAGTAATCAGAAAGCACCATAATTTGGTTCCCATTTGGGGGTTTAAACTCATCTTGAAGGAGTTGGTTAATTTTTCAGCAACTTAGATGATACTTAGGGTAAGTCTCATGATATTTCTGTTTATTTGGATTTTTTAAAAAATATTTTACCTATTTATTTATTTGGGGGGGGGGAGGGAGCCTAAAGAGGGAGAGTGAAAGGGAGAAGCAGATTCCCCACTGAGGAAAGAACCTGATGTGGGACTCCATCCCAGAATGCTGAGATCATGACCTGACCCTAAGGGAGATTCTTAACCAACTGAGCTACCAGGTGCCCCATTTCTGGTTATTTTTAAGTAATCAAAAACATTTGGTGATTTTTATTCACAGTTTTAGTTCAATAGTTACTGTGTCCAGTCTAGGATAATGATCAAATACCTGTAGCTTTTTAATTTATGGCTTCAATCCTTCTGTAACACAGACCTTCTAAAGACCACTCTCCTAAGATGGAGAGCTTCTCCTCTATTTGCCATTCAAAAGCCTGCCTCTGGTTTATTTGGTTTGAACGCAAGTGGGGAAGGAGCAATGGAGGAGAAGAAGTGGAAATAAGGGGTGAAACATTTATGAATTTTCCAGGACTAAATTGTCTGGTGTTGGCTCCTCTGGGCTTGACATATATTCTAAAAAGGCACTTTAAAGGACACATTGAGACTTATCAATTGATATGAATTTTTAATTTTAAACTCAGTGTGGTCTCCATCTGCCTAGTTTTGTTTGTTTGTTTGTTTGTTTTTGTTTTTAATCTCTTTTTTAGCACTACACAAACCACAGTCCCCTCCTGAGTTACTTTCTGCTGATTTCTTTCTACCCTTCTCGGTGCTCTTTTTGGAGAGCAATGGAATAGCTACAGTGAATATCTTTTAGATTCTCATTTCCTAGTCATTATCAGTCAACTCTGACCTACTCTAAGGATCACAATATAGGCTTTTTCCATGAGCTTATTGAGCCCCATTCACTTGGCCTGAGATGAAGAAAAGTCATTCCCCTGCTCTTTGCCCATGGTGGAACTCAAAATGCATCTCTATTTTCTTACCCCAAATCTTTAGACCCTTAATGTGGATAAGGGAAAGTAACTGTAAAAATACTTTTTGGCACTGTCTTTTGTAAATATTGAATTAATACCCTGCATTGGATGTGAAAAGATTGCTTTCTATTTCCTAGGTACCTTGAGTGAAACAAAGCCAAAGACTTAAATGGCTTAATTTAATGTACTATTATGAGTTTAATAATGGTTTAATTTAAATATACTATTAAATGTAGTTCACTGGGAGGCACCTGGGTGGCTCAATGGGTTAAAACCTCTGCCTTTGGTTCAGGTCACTGTCCAAGAGTCCTGGTATTGAGCCCCAAATAAGGCTCTCTGCTCAGCAGAGGGCCTGCTTTCTCCTCCTCCAATCTCTCTCTCTCTGCCTGTGTCTTTGTCTACTTGTGATCTCTGTCTATCAAATAAATAAATAAAATCTTTTTAAAAAATGTAGTTCCCTGGATTCTTTGCTATTCTTAGAATCATTAGCAAAAGTTCTGGATTTAGGTTAAAATTACCAACTAAAACAATGTCTTTGGATAGAAACTATCAACTGAAATGATGTCATTGGGTGCAAAGCAGATTGCCACTGATCCATGATGTAGTCAAATTAAAATGTATATGGATGTCCTCAACTAATTTCTGAACTAGTGGCTTTGTTAAAATAGTGAGGACAGAAATATTTTATGGATTAAAGCTTCTAAAGAAAGGATACTTAGATGGGGATAATAATGTGTAGGTCAAGGCTTGATGCATTTGCACTTTGTTCTAGGAAAGGGAAAAATTCAGAGTGTAAAAATATCAGATAGTGCATTGGCATTCATGGAAGGATACTGGCATTAATAAAATTTACAATGTTTTTGAAGAGAAGTAATGAGAACTTCTCTGCAGCTTTAGTAGCAATGTATAACAGCACAATGAAAAATGGTATTTTAATTTTCATGCATGACCTCCACTAGAGGTATTAATCCTGTGCTAGACCCTATAATTCTTCCAACTGTTTAAGGTGAAAGAAAAATGATATCCCATGTCTTTCATAGATAGACCATATATTTTGCAGAGTCTAGAGGCTGGGAGAATCTATTCATGTATTAAAGACCAAGGACCATGGGGCAAAATCCAGCTGTTTTTCCATTGAACAGGATATTAAACAATGGATTATTCTGTCAAGTTATAAATAAGAGCATATTCTGCATTTAAAATAGATTAGAATGTAAATTTTTAAAAATTTGATCATGTTTACCAACATTCAGTGATTAAATTTTTCAAAGCATTTGCCAGTAGTCAAAAATTTTTACACAATGTGAATTTAGAGGATGGAAAGTATCTCTGAGTGGAAAAGAAAGTTGGATTTTTAAATAAGAGATGTTAGTGCAAAGAAACCTAATGGAAGCTGAATGTGCTTTGTATCATTATTATGCTGAGAACAATGAAAGGTCATTTTTGGAACTAGGGCAGGAAGTCAAAGCATCAATAAGACTATCTAGAATTACCCACCATATTAAGAAGTTGAATGAGATATAGAGGTCATGAAGAGTTTGCAATCTGAATGGCAGATGTGTAGGATGACCTGAGGAAAAGGAAAAGAAATAGGACAGATATTGAGATTATTGTGGAGAAAAAAATAAGAATAATGGACAAGATGTGAGATGTCAAAGGGTGTATGTAGCTATAATGACTTCTTGAATTCTCCCTCAGGCCCACAGATGAGAAGACTGCCTTGTTTGGACCTGTGGTAGATCTGGGTAGCAGCAAATTTTCTAAAAGATTATCTCCAATTATAGAGGGAATATAAATTAGTGAAAATCAACACTGGGTGCAGGTTCGATCAAACTGGGATCTTTTTTTTTTTTTTTTTTTTTTAAAGATTCTATTTATTTATTTGACAGACAAGTAGGCAGAGAGAGAGAGAGAGAGGAGGAGGCAGGCTCCCCACTGAGCAGAGAGCCCAATGCGGGACTTGATCCCAGGACTCTGGGATCATGACCTGAGCCAAAGGCAGAGGCTTTAACTCTCTGAGCCACCCAGGCGCCGCCAAACTGGGAACTTTTTAGGAAACTTTGGTACATGGGTCTTACCCCCAAATATTTTGATTTAATTAATTAAATATTAATCTAATTAATTTTGATTTAATTTAATTCATGTTAATGAACCCAGACATCAATATTTTTATGTAAAAACTTCAAGTAGATTTAGGGTTGATAACCACTGGTCTAGATGAGAATAAAAGTGGATGTGAAAAATATCTTTCAGTGGACAGATAAAACATAACTTAAACTGTTGGCTACCAAGTCTCTCATAAAGTATCTTTTTTCCTCAGGATTAGTATTAACATAAAGTCCACGTGAGAGAGACTTACCACAAAGTCACCTCATGCTTTATTATCTTAAATACATTCATTTATGAACGCCAGATAAAGATCAGAGCTCAAAATCCCACAAGAAGCCATTTGGGAAATTAAAAAAGCAAGCAGTCTATGGTGGAGTGGCATTAACCCTGAACTTCAGTGTAAAGAAGGTCTATAATGGTGCATTCTGGAAACCACGAAAGGGGGCATGAACTACCGAGGTCCCGCTGACTGTAGCCATCAAAGTAGACTGGCAACCTTATATCACTACACTTTTTTATTTAAAAAAAAAAGGTCTTGAATTTTTATGTGAAAATTTTCAGTGGTTGAATATTAGGAAGAAATTCAATGTTTTCTGAGTACCAGTGGCCAAACAATACATCTACAGGCTTGGCGTGACCTGGGAAATACAAGTTTGCGACCACTGCTCTACATTTATCTGCCTGTCTCAAAGAGGGGCCCTTGTCCAAAATGCCTCAGAATTACCCTGGACTCCTGAATCTGCTGAGGTGCTCCCAGCCTGCTTCCATGAGCATCCTTTATTGCTCTTTATATTTACAACCCTTGTTTATGTGACTTTATAGCAACCTTTTAAAAATCTGCTATTCAGTCAATTATGTAGCTGTTCTTTTTGTAAGGAAATGACATGTTATAACTTATACCTCTTATTTATTTATTCATTCATTCATTCATTCATTTATTTATTTGACAGACAGAGATCTGCCTATTTGATAAGCAGAGAGGCAGGCAGAGAGAGAGAGAGGGAAGCAGGCTGCCCATTGAACAGAGAGCCCGAGGCCGGGCTCCATCCCAGGACCCTGAGATCATGACCTGAGCCAAAGGCAGAGGCTTAACCTACTGAACCACCCAGGCGCCCCACAACTTACACCTCTTCTTTTAAAATGATTTCTAAATAGTGTACCCATTCCCTCTCAAAAAAGAAAGTTGAGATGGTAAATTATATAGTTATTCACTTATATATGGTAAGTAAAATAATAACAACAAGAAAAAACCAATTGTGGGTTTTGGTGTTTTGTGTTTTTTCTACTTACTTGATTCATTGAGCTAGATATTGTGACTCTGAATATGATAGTAAGCAAAAGCCAACCGATTTTTCTTTCATATCATATGGAAATACATAATTAGAAAATTTTTAAAAAGTAGTCCCTTCAGGAGCTGGATCTTAATTCAACTCTCTTTGAACATAAGCTGGACTTAGTGACTCATTTACATCAAATAGAGTATGGAAAGTTAAAGCTTATTGGATACCCCCTTAACCTAGTGATCAAGGGTAAGATTACCAGTATAAGTAATTTTGATATCATCTATTCTCTGAAAAAATGGGATGAAGAGGGCACCTCACCTCTATAGCATGTAATCATAAGAAACATCACATAAAGCCAAGTTGATGTACATTCTACAAAATACCTAACAGTAATATTCAAAATGGGAAGGTCTTGTAAAAGAAAGAAAGATAAAAGAACTGTCACAAACTAGAGGTGACTAAGAGGACATGATGACTAAATGACATGCAGTATCCTGGATTAAATCCTGGAAGAGAAAAGATAGAAAAATGGGTGAAAAATTGATAAAATCTGTCATTTAGTTATTAATATTCTACTAAAATTAATTCCCTAGTTTTGACAAATAACCTGTGGTTGTTTATGTAATAGGTTAGCATCAGGGAAATCTGGATGAAAAGGATAAGGAAACTCTGTACTATCTTTGTAGCTTTTCTATTACACAGAACTTATTCCAAAATGAAAAGTTTATTCCTAAAAGATAATACTCTAACAGTTTTAAACATAGGAATATGCTTAAAATGATTAAGCTGCAGACATATAGTTGAATTTTATATTATCTATAACTTAACCTTCTGAACAGACAGTAATGATAATGATGTTCACTGAAAGAAAGCATGTTTTGAACTGTTAATGCTCAGCACTGTGTTGTTCAGAATAGTTGCTAAACAAACACTTGTTACATAAATAAATGGATAATGTTTGGTTTCTGTTTTAAGTTGTAAATTCAACACTTTGCCCTTTACCTGTCATTTGTTTGTATAACCTGGATTGCTAGGCTTCATTCAAAAGGTGTGGTTAACTACCAGAAACAAATAGCACTCTTTTATATGAATTACTTAAGCCTTTATGAAAATAAGCTAATAAGCAAAATAATAATAAGGAACATAGCATTTAGAGGTGAATATAAAATCCCAGAATAAGATTTAAACAAATGAACAAAGTATATGGACACATTTCTCCATAATCTAGGCTAATACAGATTTATTTCCAGGGATGAAGGTGGTGATTATCTTAAATAATTTATCATTCTTATTTTGGAATGAATCCCATAGAAAAATAACTCTGCCTTGGCCCTACTTGATATTAAAATCCTTCCCTGTGGTTTGGCCTATATATAACAACAGCTGTCTGTTTCAACTGTCAAAGGATTTTAATAAGTAAATAAAATACTTTAATAAAAGTAAAGCTTTGAATCACAATTTTCCTCTGGACTTGCTCTCTTTTGAATGACAGAAATAGGGAATTTACAAACATGTAATGCATCAGCAGCTGGACCTTCCTCCCTCCTATCATTGTTTTGTTCTTGTTCTTGTTGAAATAAATACGAGCTTTACTTTTTGGAATGGGAATTGATAGGCCCTCTTCCAATTCTCCTTTAATTTTTTATCTCAGGTTTACATTTTTGCTTGTTCTTTGTGAAATGAAATTACCATTGGATTTTTCAACTCTCCTTAGACACTATTTGCAACTTGCCTCTAACATAATTTGAAATTATGAAGAAAAGTTTTCCCAGAGTGATTTGTATTTTTCATGTACAAACCATTTTTAAGCAGTTATGAAGAAGTCATTGCTTTGTATGCTTTTCTAAATTTGCTGTGTTTTATCATATCCAAGATACAACTTTAAGTCATGAAAAGAAAATGGCTGGTTTCTTTTAAAGCCAGAGTGTTGGGAAAAATAGTCGAATCACAAAAAAGTTAAAATTGTTGGGCTAACAGCAGAAAGAAGCTTATGCAATGCTATTAAAGCTTTTAGGGTAAGGAACTCTGTAGTTTGGACATTCTAAAGGGAACTATTGTGTTACAAACATGCAGGGTCATTTTAACTGAAAACTGAGACTTCCAAGTAACTTGTTCATAGCTGTAAGTTAAGATTCTTGAGATGGGAATTGAGAAAGTAGATACTAAGAAGGTATGTAGTGCCAAGAATTCTTTGCTTATGGATATGTAATGGGTTTTAAGTCCAAAAAGAGTACTGCTTTTTGTCTTATTATTTAAAGCTAAACCTCAGTACAAACAAAAAACAAAGAAAAGAAAAAAAAATAATTTGAGCATAATCTGAACATCTAAAGATCAGTTTTGAGGATGCTTTAAAAGAAAAGACAAAATTAAATCCCAAGAACAGTTTGGCTCAGAGAGATCTATGGACTTCTCACTGAGAAAAGTTGCCATCAACCCACACTTCCCCATGATGGTGCCTTGTCTCTTTGGTTCCCAAGAGACCAAGAAGAACATGGGTGGCTAGATGTCCTCATTGCCTAAATGCTAAGAGAACAAAGAAACAAGGAAACAGTGGGAATTGTTGCATGTACCTAAGCAAGGTGATCTATTGCATCTATACTACAATCCCTAGAGATAGGTATCATTCCACCTTCCAAACCTAGCCACCATTTAAGGGGAGCAACAAGATCTGTGAATTTACAGAGAAAAAAGACAACACATTTACGTTTCTTCTGTTAGAGTGAGGAAATTTAGGTAGGAAAAACTATATATATCCAGTGAAATAAGATTGAGGAAGATACATGAAAGGCTGAAAAAAAATTTTAGAATTATTTCAGTGAATCAGATTAAATTATACAGTTAAAAAAGGAAATTTTTGGTATCTGAAATACAGTTCCCTAATAAACAATGAAATAATTAATGTAAAAGAGAATTAAATTTTGAGTTCTAAGTGGTCTAAAATATCAAGTGCACAACATATCTTGGAGTGTTAAGGTAACAACATAGTGGGAAAGATAAGAAATATGGATAGGATTTGGATCAAGGAGACCATAGTTCTGGAAAGTAAAACAAAAAACAAAAACTTTTGGTGATATTAAAGTCCAGAAACTGCTAAAAAATTTCAATAAAATTGTAGTTAATAATATTATTGTGTATAGAACAATTTATGAGCTGGGAGTCTTCAAAGCAGCAGTGAAATGAAGCTCAGAGGCATGTTGTTAAAGAACAGCTTATATGTATATTGGAAAGTATGAATCTTTATAATGATTAGTTATTAGACTGGGGTTTCTCCAGTGACAGGGGATTGGTCAAAGTGATTATCTTCTGCCATTTTTGAAAAGCAACTTAGGTTTTGTTTATCATTTTCAGAGGCGTTTACAATAAACAACCCAAGGTAAGTTTTCTTATGTTATAGGATATGCTAAATTAGGTTTTGCTTAACTAGTTTTGTCTGCTTAGGGAATTTTCAAGTCTGGTTTCCATTTTGTATTTTATTTTAACAGAGATGATAATTAACACAAAATGAAGGTAATTTTCTCTGAGCCAAATAAGGTTCTAAGCCTGTGGCTTGAATGCACCTGAGCATAGATTGTGATATTCATAAAATGCAGTCATCTTCTTCTCCCCTTCCCCCACCCCCTCCTCTTCCTCCTTCTCCTTCTTCTTCATCGTCATCATCATGCTGCAGGCCCTAGAAAATTTAAAACATTCCTGCAATATCTTTGGCATTTCTCTATTTAAGGGTAACTCTAATTCCCCTCCTTGAGTGTGTAGGAATGTAGGCCAACCTTAGGAATTTGCTTCTAATTATTATATTAGGTTAAGACTGGCATTATGTGGTTTTTCATGCTAGATCATAAAAGGCCACATACTTTATGCTTGGCCTCTCTTTTTTCTATCTCTTTGTTTTTTTTTTTTGAACATGTGCCTTTGAAATTAAGAAGTCCAGCTACCCCGAAGCAGCCATTCTAAAGAGACCACATGGGGAGTGTACATTGGGATAGAAAAAGATGCATAAGGAGGGACTCTTCTAGACTCTTGCTTGAGTTTTCATATTGTCAGCATCCAAGAATCAATAGGTAGTTGAATAAGCCTTCCATTACTGTATCCCTCAGCTTTTCATAAGCTCCAGGCAATACCAAGCAGAGCAGAGATGGGCTGTCCCTATCGAACATAGCCCAAAATGCAGATTCAATAGAATAATAAGTACTGTTGCTTTAGTTTTGGAGTGCTTTATTTTGCAGCCATAGTGAGTAGAACATGAATTTCTAAGGATTATTTAATTAACAGTGTTTAAGAAAATAAATCAGTGATGCTACCCATATGACAAATGAATCAGAATGAGACTTTGACATGTGGAAAGATGAAAAGGAAAGGAAAAGGTTGTAAGTGGTGAAATATATATTCTGTAAATATACAGTGAGGTATACTTAAAGGTACCTTTTCTAAAAATGTGCTAAATAGGACTTTAGAAACAGAAAAATGACACTGTGAGTGACACATCTGGATAACTAAGATTTGGAGGGGGTAGGAAAATACAGAGAGAGAAGGCCTTCTAAATGTTTCAGAGAATGAGAAGAAAAGAGAAAAGAGGAATATAGAGAGAGGGGTCAATGAAAATATTCCAGACACCTAAGCTTATTTATTTGGGAGAAATATAAAGTATTTTGTTTTAAGTTATAATAGAGAAATGTGTGTGATTTTTGAGAGCAGATAAAGGGAAGGTGACCAGTAAAGAAATAAAAGAGTAAAGTCGAACTTTCAAAATAACAATGGGAAAAAGAACAAATCAGTGAAAATAAGGTGAAGAAAAATAAAATAGTCAATGAAAGATAAGGCCAGTTCTCTAAACTTGAGCCATCTAAATCTTAAATAATTAGATAGATAGCTTACTAATTAAAACTCTCTTAAATACTGTTTATAAAAACCACATATAAGGGGGAGAAGTCAAGACGGCGGAGAAGTAGCAGGCTGAGACTACTTCAGGTAGCAGGAGATCAGCTAGATAGCTTATCTAAAGATTGCAAACACCTACAAATCCAATGGCAGATTGAAGAGAAGAAGAACAGCAATTCTAGAAACAGAAACTCAACCATTTTCTGAAAGGTAGGACTGGCGGAAAAGTGAATCCAAAGTGACAGGAAGATAAACCTTGGGGTAAGGTGCCGGCTCCCGGCAAGTGACGGAGCAACAGAGCACAAAATCAGGACTTTTAAAAGTCTGTTCCATTGAGGGACATCGCTCCAGAGGCTAACCCGGGGTGAAACCCACGCGGGGTCAGCAGGGCCTCAGGTTCCCCAGGGTCACAGAAGGAACGGGGGTGTCTGAGTGTCGCAGAGCTTACAGGTATTAGAACGGGGAAGCCGGCTATAGAGACAGGGCCGAGAAGTGAGCTCCCAGCTCGGAGTTACCTTAAACCGGTCACAGGATTGGTGAGCTCCGAGCGCGGCCGAAGGCCACAGAGTCAGGAGTAATTGGGTGCTATTCTCTGAGGACACACTGAGGAGTGGGGCCCAGGCTCTCAGCTCCTCCGGGCCGGAGACTGGGAGGCCGCCATTTTCATTAGCATCCTTTGGAACTCTACAGAAAGCACTCAGGGAACAAAAGCTCTCGAAAACAAACCCAAGTGGCTTACTCAGCCAGGCACCTGGTAAGGGCGGTGCAATTCCGCCTGGGGCAAAGACACTTGAGAATCACTACAACAGGACCCCTCCACCCAGAATATCAACAAGAAATCCAGCCAGGACCAAGTTACCTACCAAAGAGTGCAGTTTCAATACCAAGGAGAGCAGCGGAATTCCAGAGGAGGAGAAAACAAAGCATGGAACTTATGGCTTTCTCCCCATGATTCTTTAGTCTTGTAGTTCATTTTTTTTTTCTTTTTCAATTTTTTTCTCTTCTTCTGCTAATTTTTTAAACTTTTACCCTTTTCTTTTTAAATGTTTTTTAACTAGTTTATTTAATATATATATATTTTTTTTCTTTTTTATACTTTTTCTTTATTCATTTTTCTTTTTATAATTGTTTCTTTTCTTTCTTTCTTTCTTTTTTCTTTTTGAACCTCTTTTTACCCCCTTTCTCCACCCTCACGATTTAGAATCTCTTCTGATTTGGTTAAAGCATATTTTCCTGGGGTTGTTGCCACCCTTTTAGTATTTTCCTTGCCCCTTCATATACTCTTATCTGGACAAAATGACAAGGCAGAAGAATTTACCACAAAGAATAGAACAAGAGGCAGTACCTAAGGCTAGGGAACTAATCAATACAGACATTGGTAATATGTCAGATCAAGAGTTCAGAATAACGATTGTCAAGGTTCTAGCCAGGCTCAAAAAAGGCATGGAAGATATTAGAAAAACCCTCTCGGGAGATATCAAAGCCCTTTCTGCAGAAGTAAAAGAACTAAAATCTAACCAATTTGAAATAAAAAAAGCTATTAATGAGGTGCAATAAAAAATGGAGGCTCTCACTACTAGGATAAATGAGGCAGAAGAAAGAATTAGTGATATAAAAGACCAAATGACGGAGAATGAAGAAGCTGAGCAAAGGAAGGACAAACAGCTACTGGACCATGAGGAGAGAAGTCGAGAGATAAGTGACACCATAAGATGAAACAACATTTGAATAATTGGGATTCCAGAAGAAGAAAAAAGAGAGAAGAGAGCAGAAGGTATACTGGAGAGAATTATTGGGGAGAATTTCCCCAATATGGCAAAGGGAACGAGCATCAAAATCCAGGAGGTGAAGAGTATGCCCCTCAAAATCAATAAGAATAGGTCCACGCCCCATCACCTAATAGTAAAATTTACAAGTCTTAGTGACAAAGAGAAAATCCTGAAAGCAGTCCGGGAAAAGAAGTCTGTAACATACAATGGTAAAAATATTAGATTGGCAGCAGACTTATCCACAGAGACCTGGCAGGCCAGAAAGAGCTGGCATGATATATTCAGAGCACTAAATGAGAAAAACATGCAGCCTAGAATACTATATACAGCTAGGCTATCATTGAAAATAGAAGGAGAGATTAAAAGCTTCCAGGACAAACAAAAACTGAAAGAATTTGCAAACACCAAACCAGCTCTACAGGAAATATTGAAAGGGGTCTTCTAAGCAAAGAGAGAGCCTACAAGTGGTAGACCAGAAAGGAACAGAGACCATATACAGTAACAGTCACCTTACAGGCAATACAATAGCACTAAATTCATATCTCTCAATAGTTACCCTGAATGTTAATGGGCTAAATGCCCCTGTCAAAAGACACAGGGTATCAGAATGGATAAAAAAACAAAACCCATCTATATGTTGCCTCCAAGAAACTCATTTTAAGCCCGAAGACACCTCCAGATTTAAAGTGAGGGGGTGGAAAAGAATTTACCATGCTAATGGATATCAAAAGAAAGCAGGAATGGCAATCCTTAGATCAATTAGATTTTAAGCCAAAGACTCTAATAAGAGATGATGAAGGACACTATATCATACACAAAGGATCTGTCCAACAAGAGATCTAACAATTTTAAATATCTATGCCCCCAACATGGGAGCAACCAACTATATAAACCAATTAATAACAAAATCAAAGAAACACATCAACAATAATACAATAATAGTAGGAGACTTTAACACTCCCCTCACTGAAATGGAAGAACATCCAAGCAGAAGATCAACAAGGAGATAAAGGCCTTAAATGACACACTGGACCAGATGGACATCACAGATATATTCAGAACATTTCATCCCAAGCAATAGAATACACATTCTTCTCTAGTGCACATGGAACATTCTCCAGAATAGATCACATCCTGGGTCCTGAATCAGGTCTCAACCAGTATCAAAAGATTGGGATCATTCCCTGTATATTTTTAGACCACAATTCTCTAAGCTAGAACCCAATCACAAGAGGAAATTTGGAAAGAACCCAAATACATGGATACTAAACAGCATCCTTCTAAAGAATGAATGGGTCAACCAGGAAATTAAAGAAGAATTGAAAAAAATCATGGAAACAAATGATCATGAAAACACAACGGTTCAAAATCTGTGGGACACAACAAAGGCAGTCCTGAGAGGAAAATATATAGCGGTACAAGCCTTTCTCAAGAAACAAGAAAGGTCTCAGATACACAACCTAACCCTACACCTAAAGGAGCTGGAGAAAGAACAAGAAAAAAACCCTAAACCCAGCAGGAGAAGAGAAGTCATAAAGATCAGAGCAGAAATCAATGAAATAGAAAACAAACAAACAAACAAAAGAACAAATTAACGAAACTAGGAGCTGGTTCTTTGAAAGAATTAATAAGATTGATAACCCCCTGGCCAGACTTATCAAAAAGAAAAGAGAAAGGACCCAAATAAATAAAATCCTGAATGAAAGAGGAGAGATCACAACTAACACCAAAGAAATACAATTATAAGAACATACTATGAGCAACTCTATGCCAACAAATTTGACAGTCTGGAAGAAATAGATGCATTCCTAGAGACATATAAACTATACAACTGAACCAGGAAGAAATAGAAAGCCTGAACAGACCCATAACCAGTAAGGAGATTGAAACAGTCATCAAAAATCTCCAAACAAACAAAAGCCCAGGGTCAGACGGCTTCCCAGGGCAATTCTATCAAACATTTAAGGAAGATCTTATTCCTATTCTCCTGAAACTGTTCCAAATAGTAGAAATGGAAGGAAAACTTCCAAACTCATTTTATGAGGCCAACATTACCTTGATGCCAAAACCAGACAAGGATCCCATCAAAAAAGATAACTACATACAAATCAAAACCACAATGATATATCACCTCACACCAGTCAGAATGGCTAAAATCAACAAGTCAGGAAATGGCAGATGCTGGCGAGGATGCGGAGAAAGGGGAACCCTCCTACACTGTTGGTGGGAATGCAAGCTGGTGCAACCACTCTGGAAAACAGCATGGAGGTTCCTCAAAATGTTGAAAATAGAACTGCCCTATGACCCAGCAATTGCACTACTGGGTATTTACCCTAAAGATACAAACATAGTGATCCAAAGGGGCACGTGCACCCGAATGTTTATAGCAACTATGTCCACATTAGCCAAACTATGGAAAGAGCCTAGATGTCCATCAACAGATGAATGGATCAAGAAGATGTGGTATATATACACAATGGAATACTACGCAGCCATCAAAAGAAATGAATCTTGCCATTTGTGACAACGTGGATGGAACTAGAGCGTATCATGATTAGCGAAATAAGTCAAGCAGAGAAAGACAACTATCATATGATCTCCCTGATATGAGGAAGTGGTGATGCAACATGGGGGGTTAAGGAGGTAGGAGAAGAATAAATGAAACAAGATGGCATTGGGAGGGAGACAAACCATAAGTGAATCTTAACCTCACAAAACAAACTGAGGGTTTCTGGGAGGAGGGGGGTTGGGAGAAGGGTGATGGGGTTATGGACATTGGGGAGGGTATGTGCTTTGGTGAGTGCAGTGAAGTGTGTAAATCTGGCGATTCACAGACCTGTACCCCTGGGGATAAAAATATGTTTATAAAAAATAAAAAATTAAAAAAAAAAAAGAGAGAACTACAGACCAATATCCTTGATGTACACAGATGCGAAAATTCTCACCAAAGTACTAGCCAATAGGATTCAACAGTACATTAAAAGGATCATTCACCACGACCAAGTGGGATTTATCTCAGGGCTGCAAGGTTTGGTCAACATCTGCAAATCAATCAATGTGATAAAACACATTAATAAAAGAAAGAACAAGAACCATATGATACTCTCAATAGATGCTGAAAAAGCATTTGACAAAGTACAGCATCCCTTCCTGATCAAAACTCTTCAAAGTGTAGGGAGAGAGGGCACATACCTCAATATCATCAAAGCCATCTATGAAAAACCTACCGCAAATATCATTCTCAATGGAGAAAAACTGAAAGCTTTTCCGCTGAGGTCAGGAACATAGCAGCAATGCCTTTATCATCACTGCTATTCAACAAAGTACTAGAAGTCCTAGTCTCAGCAATAAAACAACAAAAGGAAATTAAGGGCATCCAAATCAGCAAAGAAGTGGTCAAACTATCACTCTTCGCAGATGATATGATACTATATGTGGAAAACCCAAAAGACTCCACTCCAAAACTGCTAGAACTTGTACAGGAATTCAGTAAAGTGTCAGGATATAAAATCAATGCACAGAAATCAGTTGCATTTCTCTACACCAACAAGACAGAAGAAAGAGAAATTAAGGAGTCAATCCCCCATGTACAATTGCACCCCAAACCATAAGATACCTAGGAATGAACCTAGCCAAAAGGCAAAGAATCTATACTCAGAAAACAATAAAGTATTCATGAAAGAAATTGAGGAAGACACAAAGAAATGGAAAAAAATTCCATGCTCCTGGATTAGAAGAATAAATATTGTGAAAATGTCTATGTTACTTAAAGCAATCTACACATTTAATGCAATTCCTATCAAAGTACCATCCATCTTTTTCAAAGAAATGTAACAAATAATCCTAAAATTTATATGGAACCAGAAAAGACCTCGAATAGCCAAAGGAATATTGAAAAAGAAAGCCAAAGTTGGTGGCATCACAATTCCGGACTTCAAGCTCTGTTACAAAGCTGTCATCATCAAGACAGCATGGTACTGGCACAAAAACAGACACATAGATCAATGGAACGGAATAGAGAGCCCAGAAATAAACCCTCAACTCTATGTTAAACCAATCTTTGACAAAGCAGGAAAGAATGTCCAATGGAAAAAAGACAGCCTCTTCTATAAATGGTGTTGGGAAAAGTGGACAGCCACATGCAGAAAAACGAAATTGGACCATTTCCTTATGCCACACACAAAAATAGACTCAAAATGGATGAAGGATCTCAATGTAAGAAAGGAATCCATCATCCAAAATCCGTGAGGAGAACACAGGCAGCAACCTCTTCGACCTCAGCCACCGCAACATCTTCCTAGGAACATCGCCAAAGGCAAGGGAAGCAAGAGCAAAAATGAACTATTGGGATTTTATCAAGATCAAAAGCTTTTGCACAGCAAAGGAAACAGTTAACAAAACCAAAAAACAACTGACAGTATGGGAGAAGATATTTGCAAACGACATATCAGATAAAGGGCTAGTGTCCAAAATCTATAAAGAACTTAGCAAACTCAGCACCCAAAGAACAAATAATCCAATCAAGAAATGGGCATAAGACATGAACAGACATTTCTGCAAAGAAAACATCCAGATGGCCAACAGACACATGAAAAAGTGCTCCACATCAATCAGCATCAGGGAAATAGAAATCAAAACCACAATGAGATATCACCTCACACCAGTCAGAATGGCTAAAATCAACAAGTCAGGAAATGGCAGATGCTGGCAAGGATGCAGAGAAAGGGGAACCCTCCTACACTGTTGGTGGGAATGCAAGCTGGTGCAACCACTCTGGAAAAAACACGGAGGTTTTTCAAAATGTTGAAAGTAGAACTACCCTATGACCCAGCAATTGCACTACTGGGTATTTACCCTAAAGATACAAACGTAGTGATCTGAAGGGACACGTGCTCCTGAAATTTTGTCTACAAATTTTTTTTTTTTGACATTTGTACAAGATTTATTTTCATTAACCACAATGTTTTCGAGTGATGGTATACACCCTAATACAGAAGGAGTGAATCCAAATCCATCAAGAGTTAAAGGTCAGAGCCAAAGTCAGTGGCTTTAATCCCCCATCAAGAAGAATTTTGTCCACCATTTTTTCTTGGATTGGGAAGAGCTGGTGTACAGAACACCCTGTTCTAAGTTCCACCATGCTTTCCAACAAATAAGCACCACCAGGGACTAGACTTCATTGCTTCATCCTTCCTCTGGCTATGCTGGTGGGTGGCAAGAGCCTCTTGTTTGCATTCAACCTCCCATTTACATGTCTACAATGTCTACATTAGCCAAAGTATGGAAAGAACCTAGATGTCCATCAACAGATGAATGGATAAAGAAGATGTGGTATATAGACACAATGGGATACTATGCAGCCATCAAAAGAAATGAAATCTTGCCATTTGTAATGACTTGGGTGGAACTAGAGGGTATCATACTTAGTGAAATATGTCAAGTGGAGAAAGACAACTATCATATGATCTCCCTGATATGAGGAAGTGGAGATGCAACTTGGGGGGTTAAGGGGGTAGGAGAAGAATGAATGAAACAAGATGGGATTGGGAGGGAGACAAACCATAATTGACTCTTAATCTCACAAAACAAACTGAGGGTTGCTGGGGGGAGGGGGTTGGGAGAAGGGGGTTGGGGTTATGGACATTGGGGAGGATATGTGCTATGGTGAGTGCTGTGAAGTGTGTAAACCTGGCAATTCACAGACCTGTACCGCTGGGGATAAAAATATATTATATGTTTATAAAAAATTAAAAATTAAAAAAACCCCACATATAAAACAAAGTTATAATGAAATAATTTATTTTATTTATATATTAATTTATTTAACCCTGAGATCATAACCTGAGTCAAAGTCAAGAGCCTGATGCTTAACTGAGTGAGCCACTCAGGTGCCCCATCATTAAAGATCTTAAAACAAAGTGATAAGCAAAGAGAGACTAGACAGAGAGAGAGAGAGAATGGTGGGTAGGGGAAATAAGAGTGAGTAAGAATGGTAGTATAAGTATTAGTTTGGTGGTATTTAAAATAAATTCCAAAAGGGAGAGTAGGACTTTTTAAAAAAGAAGTATATTTTTGTAGCTCCCACTGTTGTAAACCTATATATATATAGATAACAAGGCACTTAACCCTACAAGGCAAAGATTATTAGTAATTCAAGAAAAAGCTGCTTAAAATATAAATAAATAATTTTTATTTCCTCCTCAACTTTTGCAAAAGCTAAACATTTTAGTGCTTCCCAGCTTAATTTTCTTCTACTCAGAGCATCAACCTCTACCCTCAGTGCTTCCTGATAGTCCTGGAACATAGAAGCTCTCTTCCCCTCTATCTCTCCCATCGTATCCCTAGTCAGTGTAAACCAGGTCGGATTCTTAAGATGTACAAAGCTAGTTATAATTAGGGCAGGGAGCTAGAGAAAGGGACTGCTAACATTAGTTTACTTCTTTCTTAATAACATCCCTTGGTGTATATGAGTAGAATCGGTGAATCTAATTCATTCAGAAGGATGCTTTGGGGATTGTTATTGCATTACATTGGGAACTTTGGCATTTTAGGATGATGCTTTAATGGTTTTTAATTCCCTACAGGATATAAAAGAGCAAAGCTTCAAATAATTGAAATATAGAGAACATGGTAATTAACAAGACATAATTTTGATTATAATGTTTAATAGATATTTTAATCTTAATACACTTTAGAAAAAATATATTTGTTTAATCTCTCCTAAATAATTGGGGATACTATATATATCCTCAGACTTACTACTCTTCATATTAGAATTGAATGTATATTGTTTCCAAAAATGCCAAAAAGTTACCTATAATACATTATCATTGAGTTATGAAATATTTCCTGCAGAAATTGCAGAGAAGACATTATATGGTTGTGAAAAAATACTGACTTCTCCAATAAAAATTAGTAGGCTTTATTCTTGGTTTATAACTCCTGGGATATCTTAGAACCAGAAACCCACCTGATTGGTGGCCTTATTTTTTTGTTTTTGTTTTTTAAGAACAATGTGCAAGGGTGCCTGGGTGACTGAGTGGGTTAAGCCTCTGCCTTTGGCTCAGGTCATGATCTCAAGGTCCTGGGATTGAGCCCCACATGGGCTTTCTGCTCAGGAGGGAGCCTACTTCCCCCTGTCTCTCTGCCGCTGCTCTGCCTGCTTGTGATCTCTCCATCAAATAAGTAAATAAAATCTTTAAAAAAAAGAAAAAGAAAAAGAAAAAAGTACAATATGCAACTTTTCTTCCTGCTCTCACCTTTTTTCCCTAAGGAACAACCATATTGTTTTCCAATAGCTGTTACATTTTTTTTAATTGAATAAATTTGACATGTAACAGTAGGTAAATTTAAGGTATATGGCATGTTACACTTTGATACATTTATCCATTGTAATATGATTGCCAATGTAGCATTATTTTGTCGCTCTCGACCCGCAAGAACGACCCGTAGGCGAGGTGAGTGGCAAACTTCTTTATTCACAATCTTCAGCCGGGGACCCCCACCCAGTCTAAGACCCCCAAGTATATATCCACCAAGTGCGAACTATATCCAATCAGAGTATACCACGACTAACAAAACTACCAATCAGAAGGACTATCTATGTGCATGCATCGTGCTCGTGAGCACGTACGTGACTCCATAGGTTTTCTTTGTTCTACAGATCATGCGCCTTTTCCTTGACTCCTGGTATCTATCAAACGTCACCCGCGAATGCACTCACAGTCCTTGGGTTAATCTCTCACTCCTCCCACTCCTCAGGCCTCGCTTAGTACGTGACTCCCTGCATCTGCTCGCATTCCTTAGGCAAACTATCTACAGCCCTGGCCCCTCATGCCTAGCTTAGTACGTGACTCCTTGCTCCTGCTGCATGGCTCTCCACAGCTCCCCCTTTTTGTATTTTTATATGGCAGGGATCGTGCCTGTCTTAGGTCGCCAATCCTCTGCACACATGCTTACCCATCATCGGGTACTCCCCCTAGCCGAGGAGCCCCTGTCTTAGGTTGCTATGGTGAGGGATCAGTCTTACCCGTCTTTGGCTACCGATCCAGCATTGCCAGCTATAATTTTGAGGGGGAATGGCTAGTCTCTGGAGCCACCATGGCCATGTCTGCCATGTGTTTTAGCAGCAACAGCTTTAAGAACATCAGAGTCACTCTCATTAGGCTTGTTTGTTTTTCCAGCCTGAGGAGGAATAATATCAAACACTTTCTTATAATACCAGGGTCAGAGGGCACCTATGTGGCGATTAAGGTCGCTCTTTGAGCTTCCCACGATGGACCTGCTGTTGTTTACGCACGATGGCTCTCAACTTGTAAACTTCTACAAGTATAATTTTAGCCGCACACGGTAAAAGGCACATAAAAATAACAACCACTACTAGCACACCTATAATAGATCCTATAACATACCATGCATGCGTCAGAGAGGGGAAATGAGACAGGAAGAGGGCTCATAAAGCTTTTAGCAAGCTTGCATTAAAATAAGCGTTAGTAACAAACATGAGTTAGGGTGAGAAGATTGCACTCTATGCTGAGCCATTTGAAGAAGGGCTTGAAGCTGGGCAGTCTCTTGTCTCGACCACAGTTGAACTGGCTCCGCCTTCATGGGAACAGGCTGCAGGACAGTCATCGTCGCTATCATCACCATCACCAGCACCCTCCACAGGTTCCACGGCCACCAGCCTGGTGAGGCGTTCCGGCACCCAGAGTGGAGCAGGCGCATCCTGTGGGAAAACACAAAGGGAACCTCGGTGCCACCCAAGCACCGGGTTGGGTTTGGATAATTGGCCTTGCAAGTCTCCTGCCCCTCTCAGAGTCTTTTAAGCCCTGAGGGCCGCCGTGGCTATCTGTTAATACACCGCAGGGGGGTATGTACTCTGCACTTGGGCCCCGAGATATGGCCCCGTGCCTGTCAGCATTTCCAAATTCCATTGCGGGTTACCCGCGGCTGCATTTCTCCGTGCTGTGTCCAGACAATTGTCCTGATTTTGGATTTTCCATTCTAGATATTGTCCTCCACTTAATATCGCCCTGGTCAAGTTGGCCCAATCCTCGGGAGCGAGGTAGAGTGCTCCCAGCGACTCCACAAGGGAGACCGTAAAGGCTGCCTGGGGCCCATAGCCGGTAACTGCCTCCTTCAGCTGCTTTACCAACTTAAAATCTAGTGGCTGGTGGTACCTCTGATGATTCTGATCTTCTAACACTGGAAAAAAACCTTTTCCCGGGCCAAGGACGTCTCTCCAATTCTCCGTGGCGCAGCCCGAACAATAGCACGTCTTGGTGCAGCTGGGCTTATAAGGCGGGGGCCACTCATGGGGTGGCGCTGTGGAGCTAGAATGCGGAAGCGGCGTAACTTTTGTTTTTAATTTCGATTGCGCCACAACTGCGGCTTCCGTCCCTGCTCTCAGCTGCGCCATTACTTCTCCCTGCACCCTTAACTCTCCTAATACCTTTTGCAATTCCGCCTCTTTATCCTCAAATCGTTGCCTCATGGCTTCCAAGTCTGTCTGGAGACCGGGAGATTCCTCCTTCTTGTTGTTTGCCTCTATCTTTCCTAGCTCCTGCAACTCGCTTTCTGACATCCCTTCTGAGCTTTCGCTTTCGGAGTCAGAGTCTCGGGAGGAGCCCTTACGGGATTCTTCTTTCACTTGCAAAAAAACTTCCCCTCCCTGTAGTACTGCTCGCTGCAGGGGCTCTCAGGGGGATTGCAAACATACTTTCACCAGGGACCACACGGCGAGAGTCCCCGGGGATGTAGAGGGACAGAGTTTTAAGTCCTCGCCCAGGTGTTCCCATTGTGGCACATTTAGGAGCCCTTCTTCTATAAACCAGGGGGCAATCTCTGCTACTTCTTTTAAAAAGGCATGAGCCGTCTTAGATTTTAAAGGAGTGCCATTTGCTTTGAGAATGTCCTTTAGAGGACCTTCCATCCTATATCTAGCAAGTTCGTTTCCCATCCTGGAAATCTTTTGTTACTATAGTCCCTGAGGAGCCTAAATAGCTTTGTCTATGATCGTCCCCAGAGAACCTTCCCTGTCCAAAGACAGAAATGGGTGCACACTTTCCTTATCGTTGCTCTTACCCCAATCCTCGCTCCACGTCCGGCGTCTCGGTCCCCGGGTTTCGGCACCAGTTGTCGCTCTCGACCCGCAAGAACGACCCGTAGGCGAGGTGAGTGGCAAACTTCTTTATTCACAATCTTCAGCCGGGGACCCCCACCCAGTCTAAGACCCCCAAGTATATATCCACCAAGTGCGAACTATATCCAATCAGAGTATACCACGACTAACAAAACTACCAATCAGAAGGACTATCTATGTGCACGCATCGTGCTCGTGAGCACGTACGTGACTCCATAGGTTTTCTTTGTTCTACAGATCATGTGCCTTTCCCTTGACTCCTGGTATCTATCAAACGTCACCCGCGAATGCACTCACAGTCCTTGGGTTAATCTCTCACTCCTCCCACTCCTCAGGCCTCGCTTAGTACGTGACTCCCTGCATCTGCTCGCATTCCTTAGGCAAACTATCTACAGCCCTGGCCCCTCATGCCTAGCTTAGTACGTGACTCCTTGCTCCTGCTGCATGGCTCTCCACATTATTTATCACATTATGTAATAATAATGTTGCCTATATTCATTATACTGTGCATAGGAGCTCTATGGCTTATTTACTACATGTTACAATCTTGTACCCTTAAACATCACCACTTCTCTCCCTTACTTCATCCCCTGGTAACCACCATTTTATTCTCTATTTTTTTTTTATAGATTTAACTTTTTTTATTCCACATATAAGTATTATAATTCAGGACTTGTATTTTTTTGTCTGGCTTCCCTTGCTTAGCATAATGTGTTCAAGGTCTATCCCTGTTGTCACAAATGGAAGGATAACCTCCTTTTTCATGGCTGAGTTACATTCTATTGCATATATGTCCCATATCTTATTTTATACATTCATTCATTGATGGGCATTTAGATTATTTCTATATCTTAGCTATTGTGAATAATACTACAATAAGCATGGGAGTGCATACACATTCTCAAAATCCTGTTTTCTTTTCCTTTGTGTATATACCTTGAAGTGGAATTACTGCACAGGATAGTAGATCTATTTTTAATTTTTTGAGGAACCTCCATATTGTTGTTTTACATAGTGGTTGAACCAATGCACATTCCAATGTACAATGTATAAGGTTCCCTTTCTCATCATATCCTCATCAGCACTGTTGTTTCTTTTCTTCTTGATGGTAGCCATTCTAACAGGTGTAAAGTGATATCTCACTGTGGATTTGATTTGCATTTTTCTGATGAGTAATAATGAGCATTTTTTGTGTGTCTGTTGGCCATCTGTGTCTTCTCTGGAAAACTTCTATTTAGGTGGGGAGTTTTTTTGCCCCTTTTTTATCTTAGATTGTTTAATTTTTGTTGTTATTAAGATGACAGAGTTCTTTATATATTTTGGATATTAACCCCTTATTTAATATATGGTTTGCAAAAATTTTCTCCCATTCTGTAGGTTGTCTTTGTATTTGTCAATTTTTATTTTATTTAATTTATTTTATACATATATATACATATGTGTGTATTTGCTATGCAGAAGCTTTTGAGTTTGAGTTTGATGTAGTCCTACTTATTTGATTTTTGCCTTTATTGTTTATACTTTTTATACCATGTTCAAAAAAATCATTGCTAAAACCAGTATCCATGAACTTCTTTTCTGTTTTCTTCTCAAGTTTTATGATATCAGACTTATGTTTAAGTCATCAATCTATTTTGAGTTAATCTTTGTGAGTGGTGTGAAATAGGGGTCCAGTTGCATTGTTCTGCATGTGTTTCTCCAGTTTTCCCAGCAACATTGTTGACGAGACTACCTTTTTCTTCATTGGGTGTCTTTGGTTCCTTTGTCAAGTATTAGTTGACCATATATGCTGGGATTTAATTCTGGGTTTTCTGTTTTGTTACACTGATCAATATGTTTATGTTTTGTTAGTACCTTTCTATTTTTATTGCTTTGACTTTTTAGTAGTTTGAAATTTGGAAGTATGATACCTCCAGCTTTGTTGTTTTTACTCAGAATTGCTTTGGCTATTTGGGGTCTGTTGGGGTTCCACACAAATTTTTAAGATTATTTCTTTTATTTCTATTAAAAATGTCTTTGGTATTTTGGTGAAGATGGTATTGAATCTATAGATGGCTTTGGGTAATATGGCCAATTTTAACAATTTTAATTTTTCCAATCCACAAACATGGGATGTCTTTCCATTTATTTTTTTCTTCTTCAATTTCTTTCAGCAAAGTGTTGTGCTTTCATTGCATAGATCTTTCACTTTCTTGGTTAAATTTATTCCTAAGTATTTCATTGTTTTTGATGCTATTATGAATGGGATAGTTTTCTTTATTTCTTTAGGAAAGCTTCATTATTACTGTGGAGAAATGCAATTGACTTCTATTTACTGACTTTTTATCCTACCATGTTACTGAAATCATTAATTAATTCCAATAGTTTTTTTGAGTGACTCTTTAGGAGTTTTTTTAAAAGACTTATTTATTTATTTTAGAGAAAGTGAGAGTATGCACCACAAGTTGGGAGAAGGGCAGAGAATCCTCAAGCAGACTCCCTGCCAAGTGTGGAGCCTGGTGGGGCTCCATCCCAGAACCCAGTGATCACGGCATGAGCCAAACCAAGAGTCAGAGCCTCAACTGACTGAGCCACACAGGCTCCCCTCTTTTGGATTTTTCCTTATGTGTAAAAAGATCACATCATCAGCAAAAAGTGACAGTTTTGCTTCTTCCTTTCTAATTTAAATTACTTTAAATTCTTTGTTTTGCCTCTTTGCTCTAGTAAGCATTTCCAGTACTATACTGAATAGGAACAGTGAGAGTGGGCATCCTTGTCTTGTTCCTGATTACAGAGGAAATACTTTCAGTTTTCCTCCATTGATTGTAATGTTAGCTGTAGGTTTGTCATATATAGCCTTTATTACGTTGAGGTGTTTCTTCTATATCCAATCTGCTAAGGGTTTTTATCATGAAAGAATATTATATTTTGTCAAATGCTATTTTTATGTCTATTGAGATGATCATGTGATTTTTCTTTTCCATTTTATTGATGTGATGTACTACATTGTTGATATGCATATGTTGAACATTCTTCTTGCATCCTATGGGTAAATCTCACTTGGTCATGGTTTATAATCTTTTAAGTGTACTCTTGAATTTGGTTTGCTAATATCTTGAGAATGTTTGCATCTATATTCATATAGGTCTATAATTTTCTTGTGGAATCTTTATCTGGTTTTGATATCAAGATAATGTTGGCTTTGTACAGTAAGTTTGGAAGTGTTTCCTCCTCATTGATATTTTAGAAGAGTTTAAGGAGCATTGGCACTAATTCTTCTTTAAATGTTTGGTAGAACTCCAGTGAAGGCATCTGGTCTCAGAGTTTTCTTTGTTGATAATATTTTAATTACTAATTGAATCTCTTTTCTTGTTACCAATCTGTTCAGATTTTTTATTTCTTCCTGATTTAGTCTTGGTAGGGTTTGTTCATTTTGCTTTACAAATGTATCACTTTCTTCTAGGTTATATAATTTGTTGGCATATAATTTTTCTAGTAATCTCCTGTTATTTTATGCATTTCTGTAGTATCTATTGTAATGTCTTTTGTTTCATTTCTAATTTTATTTGAGTCTTCTCTATTTTTTTCTTAGTCTGTCTAAAAGTTTATCAGTTTTGCTTAACTTTAAAAAAAAACAGCTCTTAGTTTTGTTGACCCTTTATATTTTTGTTTTGTTTGTTTTGTTTTCTATTGCATTTATTTTCACTCTGATCTTTATTATTTTCTTCTTTTTGCTAACTTTGGGATGAATTTGGTCTTCTTTTTCTAGTTCCTTGAGTATAAAGTTAGGTTATTTGAAATCTTCCAGATTTCTTATAATATGTGTTTATTGCTATAAACTTTCCTCTTAGAACTGCTTTAGCTATGTCTCACAATATTTACATTATGTTTCCACTTTTATTTGTTGTAAGATAATTTTTTAAAATTTCCCTTTTAATTCCTTCTTTGACTCAAATGTTGTATGGAAGTATGTTGTTTAGTTTCCATATATTTGTAGATTTCTCACTTTCCTTTTGTTTCTGATTTCTAGTGTCAAGACCTTGTAGTCAGAGAACACAGATGGTACGATTTCAGTCTTCTTAAATTAGCTAAGATCTGCTTTGTGGTCTATCATTTGATTTATACTGGAGAATGTTCCATGTGCACTTGAGAAACTTGTGTGTTCTTTTGCTGTTGGATGGAATGTACTTTATACATCTACTAAATCCATTTATTCTAAAGTGTGGCTCAATTCCAACATTTACTTTTTGATTTTTTGTCCAGATGTTCTAGTCACTGTCTATAATTACTGTATTGTCTATCTCTCCCTTAAGACATGTTATTGTTTACTCTACATATTTTGATGCTTAGGTATTGGAAGCATATACATTTACAATTGTTATATCTTCTTGATGTACTGACACTATCATCCTGTAATGACTTTATCTTTTTTTACTCTTGTTGTCTTGAAGTCAGTTTTGTCTGATACAAGATAGCTAGTGCTGCCTTCTTTTGGCATTTATTTTCTTGGAATATTATCATCAATCCTTTTGCTTTAAGAACTCCATGTGCCTTTAGAGCTGTGTCTCTTGCAGGCAACATATTGTTGGGTCTTTTTTAAAATCTTTTCAGCCACTCTTTGCCTTTTGAGTGGCAAATTTCTTCCATTGACATTGAGGATGATTAGTGACATGTAAGGATTACTACTGTCATTTTATCTTCTGCCTTCTAATTTGTTTGTTTGTTTTATTTTTGCTTGTGTCTCTCTATTGTTTCTTTTTCCTTTTGTTTCTGTCTACCTTTGTAAGTTAGTGGCTTTCCATGCTGATTTGTTCCTTTATTATGTTTCATGTCTCTCCTCGGAATTTTTACTTTGCAGCTGCAATGAGATTTATAAAATATTTCATAGCTTTTTTTCTGCTAACAGCAGCTTATCTTTATTTACTTATAAAAATCTCCATTATTCTGTGTCTTCAGCTTGAAGATCTCCTTTCAACATGTTTTGTGAGGCAGGTCTCATAGTCGTGACTTCTGTCAGCTTTTGTTTGTCTGGGAAAGCCTTTATTTCTCCTTCATATCTAAAGGATAACTTTGCCAATAGAGTATTCAAGGCTGACAGTTTTTAATCTTTCAGTATTTCCCTTATGTCACTCTACTCTCTCTTGGTGTGAGAGTTTCTGTTGCAAAATCTGCTGATAACTTACTGGGGGTTCCTTTGTAGGTTATTGTCTTTTTCGCCCCATGACTGCCTTTAAAATTCTTTCCTTATCATTGACTTTTGACAATTTTAATATAATGTATCTTGAAGACAGTCTTTTTACATTGAGATGATAAGGACCCTATTAGGGATGCCTAGGTGACTCTGTTGGTTAAACATATGCTGTTGGCTCAGGTCATGATCCAGGGGTCCTGGGATGGAGCCCTGCATCTGTCTTCCTGCTCAGTGGAGAGTCTGCTTCTCCCTCTCCCTCTTCCTGCTACTACCCCTGCTTGTGCGCTCTCTCTCATTAAATAAATAAATAAATAATAAATAATAAAATAAAAAAAAATAAGGTGTCTATTAGCTTTGTGGACTTGTATGTTCAGTTCCTTTTCTAGGTTCAGGAAGTTCTCACTATTTTTCTTTAAATAAACTTTGACTCATTCTCCCTCTTTTCACTTTCTGGAATACCTACTATTCTTATATTGGCTTTTCTAATGGAGTCTGATAGCTGTTGTACTGTTTCTTCATTTTTTAGGAATCTGAGTCCTGTCCCAGTTTCCCCAAAATTATTTCTACATTCTTTTTTTTCTTCTATGTACTGTACATATTTCTAGATTCTTATCTTCCAGCTTGCTATTTTTTCCTTCCATCTAATATGCTCTATTTCTAAGGCATTTTAGTGCATATTTCATCTTATTTCTTTAGTTCTTCAGCTCCAGAATTTCTTTTTTTTTAAATTTTAATTTCTTTAGTAAAATATCCTTCTTTTTGTTAATTTTGTTCTTGATATCATTGTATTATCTTTATGAACTTTCTTATATCTTGTTGAATTTCTTTATAATAGCTATTTTGAAATCCTTATCAATTAGGTAGCAATATTCAGTGTCTTTTGGTTTGGTTGCTGAAAAACTATCATTTTCTTGTGATTCTGTGTTACCATGATTTCTCATGATGTTTGATGAAAGATGCCTCTGTCACTGTATTTGACTATTCCTTTCAGTTAGGCAAAGTTTTGTTTATTTTGATTCTAACAGTTCAACAGTTTGGTAATTTGGAGCCTTCCTTTTATTTTCCAGAAGGTAGTACTAGCATATGCTTTTGGTTTCTCTTACCAAAGCTGATTCTTGCTAAGGTTGAGGAGCATATGCATAAAAAAAAAAAAGCTTCTGGGGAGTAAACAGTGACAGCAGAGTGGGAAAGAGTATGTATTAAGCACTTGGAACTTTGGGTGTGTCCATACCTTATGAGCAGACCCTTTAGGCGGGGATCATAGAGGTCTGTGGCTGATTCTCTTGCTAGAATTCCTGGACAGACAGGAGACACTTTTTTCAGTTCTCTTTTTCAGTTCTCTTTCCTTTTTTTGCCTCATACAGTCACTGCTGTATGTTCTTCCAGCTGTAGAATATGGGCCAGGCAAACCTCCATGCATTGCCTTTGCCCTCTACCTACTCTGCCAGAAAGTTTGTGATATTTAACTGCTGAGTCTTCTGCTGTCTTCTCTGCTACCACTACCTCTGCTGCTCTGCTGCTACCAACTCTATTTCCACTCCCCTTGCTCTGCAGCCTCCTCCATAGTCCAAACAACTCAATTTTGGGTGCACAGATGGATGGATATCTTGAGTGTCTTACAAGCTGTGGAGAGATGCTTTATTCCAGTTATGGATGTCTATAGAGTCATAAATCTAAGGGGAAAGAATAAAGGAAGGGTCATGTGGTCGTGATGCTGACATCACTCCCCTTTTCTTGTTTTTGGAAAAGAAAGACTATTCTTACAAAATTGGGAGTGGTCAATTATCCTCATTTCTGTTTTAACTCAAGGACCAATGGGTAACTATCTCCTATATGAGAGTCACTGAGCTAATGTGCTGGACTCTGCCAGGACATAGAGAAAAGAATTGGGAACATATAACAAAAGTGAGAAAAAGAGTGCAGAAGAAATATGGCAAAGCAATATGAATTTTTTATGTTTCTGGGAAATAATGCAATATGTTGGTTGGGGTTAAACAATCAAGGTGATAACTTAGTTTCAAAATGAGGAAGACTGATTCTTAAAAACTGGGATGGCTCTTTAAATAACTGAAGGTGACAGGAAAAAAAAAATGTATGGACTCAAATTGAACTGCCACTAAAGATAACTGCCAATCAGCAGAAAATCATGAGGGATGAATAACAGATCAGAGTTAGAAGTTATTGGAAAAACAAAATTTCTCTATGTTTATACCCCTATGAGTCAAGTCTAAACTGACTATACTTATTTGCGCTATCTCTTGTGATTTGTATCTTTGTCCTAAAAATAAGTGTCAAAACAACTCTAATTAATTGCAGTCTGGTTGGGTTCTCCTTCTGAGAGGCATTATTGGTCATTGATGAGTGGAAATGATATCTCCAATATATAGACTAATTGTTCCCATCACTTGTGGAATAAACTAACACCTAGGGAGGGACAACATGTCACTCTTTGGATTACAATGCTGGCAAACAAATATTAAAATTACTATAGTGGGAAAAAATTGAATTTGTAAACATAAAGAAGCATTAGGTAAACCTTACAGTTCTGCATTTGTGAGTGTTTGTGTGTGTTTGTGTACCTAATGATTTTTTTAAGCTATCTTCAAGGTACATGAGCTAAGTAAGGAACATATTTTTAAGATGTGTTTATCAACTAATATAGCAACAAATCACTCATTTAAAATCTAAGGTGAAAGATATGTGTCTAAACTGATAATACAGCACACATATATTATGGGTTATAACTTTAGTATTTTGGTATTTTTTATTTGAATTCAATAATTTCTAACACCATGATAAATTTTTTTCATACTATTGCAATTCCCTGATGATTCAGGATACCTCATTCCAAACTTACTTGGTGTCCCCATGAATTTATTCATTCTTCTTGTCACAAATATCCTAGTTTTTAGGTAAAACTGCTTTCTAGAAAGATTTTTGGCCAGATGGTTTGGCATACATATCATTTTAATATGAGCTGTTCTCTATCAAAATCCCACTTTAAAGCTAGTTTCACAAATCCTACTCTAGAAGTCATTATTCATATAAGGTAATAGTCTTAAAAAAGAGTAATTGAAACTATTTTCTTTCTATTTCTGTATTTCATTTCATCTGTTGGTGTGCACGAATTTCCAAATTACAAATTTTTCTGTAAGAATACTTTTATATAAAAATGATTTTTAAAGTAAAAGACATAGATATGCCATTATGATTTGGTGAAGGGTAGTGACTTTTACCTCATTCTTGGTAGTAAGGATCTGTACCTTAGGAATTTATTTTTAAGTACATAATAGTAATACTGATTATTTTTTAGGATGAATTTCTATGGATAAAACACTTTGCAGTGTATATAACCAGTATTATCTGCAATGAAAAGACATTTTCAAAAATGTCTCAAAATAATTCATTGTTAAATTTTTTCTGATGATTTAAGTTCAATAAAGTTAATGAGGAAAATGAAATAATTATCATAAATAATTAGAAATAGTTTCCCCAAGTTCACTGGAATAAAACTATGTGACTTTGGGAAACCACAAGAAAATGAGGTATCTTATGAATATTGTTTAGTTAGAAATTTGTAAAGCACCAGGACTTTCTAAAAAATAATTTAAAAAACAGACCAGTCAATTTGTTAGTTTTTTTTTTTTTACATAATCATAATTAGAGTTGGAGATGAAAATGATCAGAATCAATATAATAATAATTAATATAATTGAGCTCTCAATATGTACCAGGCAGTGCAGTAGAAGTATGTGCTTTGCATGTATTTACATGTTTAATACTAGTAATAGTATTCTAAGGTAAATAAATGGATGTGTAAGAGCAGTGTTGTACTGGCTTAGGAGAGCCTGTAGTTTATTTTTTTAGGAATTTTGTAAGTTGGTTGACATCAACTTGAAGTAGTTTGAAAGTGGCCTTGGTGGAATAATTTATACCATGGGAATCAATAAATACAACAAAGTATGAATTTCCTCTCCACCTCAGGGAACCAGTTGATAAACATTTACCAGATATCCCTTCCCTGTAGAGCCAGTTGTTAAAATATTTATTAGCACATCACTGGATAGATACTGTTGTGTCCCTATTTTACAAATAAGGATATTGAGTCATGGGTTAAGTAAGTTTCCAAAGACTGAAGACTAAAACAACATGGTAGATGTGGGATCAATCAATCTGATCTGCTATCTTGGTTAAGAAATTCCAAAAAAAGATCCAGTCAATTTAGGCTATAGTAGACTCCTTCCAGAGGAGATCTTTCCATTCCCTATGGATAACCATTGTTTCCAAAGCATGATGAAAGCCTTTTCACCATTTAGATTAAGATTCCACTGGAAAGCTAATTAGTTCATTCCATGGGTGAGCTGTTCCACACAGAACTTCACTTCATTCTCACTGTCACAGTTCAGGGCATCATCTGCTCTCTGCTGAATGATGGTAACACCTATATTATCTGTTCCTCAAATCCATTCTTTTTCCTGACCATTAAAAACAAAAATCTGGTCATGTCATGATGTTTAAATACTTTCAAAGATTTTTCCATTGTTTTCTGGATCAAGTTCAAATTTTCTGATCGTCTTACTGTCTCTCATGTTTCAGTGTCCTGGCACCTTTTATTGAGTTCTAGCAGTTTTGAGCATTCCTAGTTTATTAGGGAGCACAGGAATTAGAATCATAGGAATATTTCCTGCATATTAAAAATATACCTTGACAGGTATTACATATTTTGCATATATATCATATAGTCATATACATATAAAGTCCTTTTCTTTTATTGTATAATAATGTGATTATTTAATAAATAATAGCTAGCACTTTTTTAAATTCATAAGTGTTGATTCCTGTTTAGTTAATTCGCATTTCTATATACATGGTTCTTTTTCTTTCTTTCTATCAACCTTCTAACCCCATAAATTAAATTTCAGACAAATGTAGAAACATGAAATACTAGGAGAAAATTATTTCCTACCTCTATTTCCTGTGACTGCATTTCATTTTTAATACTGCAGCTACAAAAAATGGAGCTTTGAGACTGAGGTCTATTTTAGCATTCCAGTGTGACTGATGCTATTGTTCAGCAAATATCTATGGAATCAAATAAGAGACTGAAATTCCCATTTAATCAGCCGGAAAACTGTGTTGGCTTCTTCAATGTTTTTAGTTTTTTAGACTGTTGTCTAAAATGTCAGCGATCTAAATGTTCATATCTTAAATTGATGAAAGATTAGAAACAGTTAACAAAAAACTTGCATATGAGGTATCTTCATGGCTGAAAAACATCTATTCAAAGTAAAAACAACATATCCATAGTCACTCCAATTTGGTCACATTTGCCAGTGAGAGAGGGAATGTTTTGAGAAAAGGACTTGAAAGAATGGACATGCACATATGAGTCCTCATTATACCTGGGTCATGGGAGTATCAGGGATTGTAATTTTCTTGGTGCTTGATAAGAGCAGATGTATTTACCTGTTGTCATCTGTGAATAACCAAAATACAGTACAAATTTTATTTATACCAAACAATATTTGTAATTAAAGGAAGGGAAGACAACATGAAAGAATGGGAAGACTAATTACTCACATTAGTACCCAGTGCAATTTATATTAAATCAAAATTAACAATAACAAGCCTTTAACTCCAATTCAAAGAACTTCTCCTACCTTTAGAACTGGAGTATTAAGATGTTAAAGGATCTTTAAAGCATTTATTACTTCTTCATGACAGCAAATATAAGTTTTACGGACAGGGAACTGGCATGTGGAGCTTAATGGTAAGAAAGAAAAAAATGCAAAGAAAAATATCTCTTAAGAATGGTGACAAGATTTTTCTAGGCAATACTCAGCCTGAGGACAGTTTCTCCCCCTAAATTCAAAAAGGTCTTTAATATTCCTTCCATTTAACCTGCAGAATAAAAGATATTTGAAAAAGTTATTCAAAGACTGAAAGGATTTTACAGAACACATTGACTGTAAAGTGGATTTTTTGTATCTTGAGATTTTAACTTGCCACTAGTGAAATAGGAAAATAGGAAAAGAATAGCTAAAACCATAAAGTACAGTTGATCAAAAACTGTACTCAAGGTATAAACTCTTTGTATTATAAGGAATAGATATGAAGCAGTTTCAAAGAATCTTTATCATTATCATATCATTTCTTATATTACCATAGAGCAGTGTGGTTCAACATAGAAAGGAGAAATAGTCAAGAAGAATTAGAAAGAATTAGTCAAGAAGCAGAACAAGTACAAATAATGCAAAGGATCTTGCTTATCCCTAAACCTTCACCATTACTGAAATTACTAAACTGCTAAATTCCATTACTAAAAATTCATGCACATGTTTGGATTTTTATATATGTTCACTCACACCTGAGCATGTACATACGTGTGTGAATGTGTGTATGTGGATATAGACAATCCTACGTCTATATCTAGAGGCCTGTTCAGGCATCTATTATCTTCGTTGCCAGAATAGCATTAAAGCATACTAATTTTAGGACAAATTGCTATATAATCTGTGAAAAACGATGTCTATAGTCAGTGAAAAAGCATGTTTTAAGGTTGAACCAAAATCATAATGGGAGGATAACTTCAAAGAGAATACATTTGAGGTACTTAAGATTTGTAATCAGTAGAAGGAAGGGGTGCTTGGGTGGCTCAGTTGGTTAAGCATCTGACTTCAGCTCAGATCATGATCCCAGGGTCCTTGGATTGAACCCCATGTCAGGCTCTCTGCAAGCAGAGAGCCTGCTTCTCCCTCTCCTCTCTCATGATCTCTCTTGCTAGCTCTGTCTCTCTCAAATAAATAAATAAATAAATAAACAAACAAATAAATAGATGTATGATCAGTAGAATTGAGAGACTGATCCAGTGTGCATGCTTATGAAGGCTTCATGACTTCCATTTTCCATGTTTTAGAAGCATATGGCTCAGTAGATATTTGTCCCACATATTTACAATGTGCCATTTTGAAATCACAGTGGAATAGATCCCAGTGAATAGGCAATGAGCATATCGTTCTGCATAGGATGGGTGGATGTCTGTCTTAAATTATAGCTTTGAGTTCTGGAATTGCTCTAAAATGACACCTTTATTAAAAAAAAATCACTTGAGAATGTGTAACAGAAATGACTCTCTCTATTCCTTAATTTTCTTCTGTAACTTCTGAGTCTTAAATTTACTTCTTAAAATTCTGAGTACCAGAAATCATAGGATTTACATGAAACATTGAAATATAGGAGTACTTCATATTTTTCTTCGGAGGCCTAACAATTAGTACCAATCATTTTTGGTAGACCAAAGGAAATTTTTTTATTTTTCAATGTACTTTAAAACAGAATCTTTAAATGAATGAGAGTATCATTAGCTTCTTAAAATTAATTCCACTTTTATGTTAAGGCAATTATATCTTCTACTTAAATATGGACTGTGATTTATATAGCATAAAGTATTGGCTGGGTGAAGAAATTACCATAGAAAATTACCTTATTATAAGTAATTACCTTACTTAAACAAATACTTGACTATTTAACTATATTTATAGCACTACTTATATGAAACAAGAAGGACAAATTGATCTATCAATATAAAAACAAGTTTGAATCTTCTATTTGTGAGATTCATCTATTTATTTTCCTTACGGGAAAAGTACTAAATGAAATGGGAAATTGTTATTTTGTATTAAAATGGTGAACATTTAATGGGCTAAATTTTATTAGAAGGGTGAAAGAAAAAAATCTGTGGCTTAGATTTAGTTCAGCAAATATTTCCTTCCTAATTGTCTCAAATAAATCCAATAAAATAAAGGTAGTAAAAAGGTTATGAGACATTTTTTAGCAGCAGAAAATTTCAGACAACCCCAACTTTGATCTAGGAAACATATATGAAATAGCACCTCCCACTCTTAAGACATCAAGTCCTTATTAATAAACTGGAACATCAAAAATATATTGTCTATAATTTAACTAAAAGAATTTGATAAAGATTAGATTAATAAAGTTGCCAAGAACGACTTGGGATTTTTTTTTTTCACCATTATCAGCAAATTTAATGATATGATAATCTTACCAAAATTTACAAATGTACTAGAATTACCTTCAGATAGCTTCAGTGCAAAGATATACATATAGTACACTGTGATAATTATTTGTAAAAATGGGAGACGACATAAGTAAAAAAATTTTAAAAAAGACTCACAAGGCAGAGTTTCCATGGACACTTCCAACTACAGGTGAACTGGGAAAATATATATTTTTTTTACTAAAGTACTGAATGTTAATTTTTCTTCATGTTTGTAAAAAAATACATGTGCAAATTCTAATTATTCCCTACAGAGCTGGCATAGCTATACCTCAGAGTCTTCTCTAACAAGGTTTGCAGTGTCTGTAAAACTGTCTTTCATTGGCATTGGGTCTCGGAGAACTTTTAGCGGGGAGAGAAGGCCTTGGAGGTAAAGCCACAGCCTCACTGTCCTCCTGTTTATTCTCCATCTCTGCGTAGATTGGATTTTCAAAGTTGATGGTTGGTTTGAGTTTTTGTAAAAATATATTCCATTTTGTTGCCTGAGTTCCATCAACACTGGGGGAAGTTGGCTTTGTGTCTGGAGCTAATTCAGAAGGGTTTATGGGACTACCATAATTCTGGTTATCTACATTTCCAGATACAATCACCTGAGTTCGCTGAACCACTTTGATATCACTGTCCCTGGATGAATACATCAGTTTTTTCAAATATTATGGACTGCTTCCCCATCTCCATGGCAAAGTTTTCACTCATCACCATTGAGGGGTCAATAGCAGACTTTTTTTTAATGTTCATGGTTTTTATTTTATTTTTCAATTTTTATTTTTGTTTTCATGCAAATATTGACATTTTCCACAATAGATATGAGCGTTGAAAAAAATAATTCCAAATCTTTTTTTTTTTTTTTCTTTTTTTTTTTTTAGAGTGGGAGGGAGGGAATGAATGAAATTGAATTGCACTATGCTCTGGGCAATCCTTCTCCTTCTCTTTTGCCCATGATTTAATCAAGTAGATATGCAGAGGAAATGGAAGGACTCAGTTTTCAGTTAAAAAAAAAAAAAGAAAAGGAAATGGCAAAGAGAAAATTTTTTTCAGATTTATTTTATTTTATTTTATTTTATTAATTTAGATTGAGTTCATTTATTTGAAACAGACTGGGCCAATGTCCACCCTGAATTCTTGGTCAGCACCACTGATGTCCAAAAGTGCAATATCAAGGATAGGAAGAAGGGATGACTTATTTGTTTTGTATTCAATAATTGTCTTTCTGTATTCACTTGTCTTTTTAGAGCAGTGGCCTACAAGAACAGTGTAGGTGAACTTGCTGTTGCCCTCAGCAACCACGTCAACATTATTGGAGCCTTACAGAATGACAGCCTTTTTCAGATTGCCAGTCTCCTCATCCCTGTAGACAATGCTGTTCTTGCAGTGGCAGGTGAGGTTTTGAGACAGTTGGCCAGCAGATGCATGAAGGCGAGCTGAGTGGCCATTTCCTTGGTGGTTACTCCTTCGACATTATATTCAAACTGGGTACCACCACTGATAGTTGCTCCTAACCAGTTCTGCTTCTTTACCTTGAAATTTCTGTACCAGTTTTGGGCTGGGATGTTTTCAGGTTGAGCATGGATGCAGGTTTTGCCAGTAGAGAAATCACAGTATAGTTTGATAGCATCCATAGTGCATCTTTGGTTAGGGTCGGTCCAATAGTAACCACTACTCTACTCTGGGTGGCTGAGTCTCAAGTGCAAGCTGGGTTCTTCCTAGAATCTTCAGGAGTCAGAGGGGTCTTGATCTGGGTCATTGAGGAATTTTGGAGTAGTATCAACTTCATAATCCTTGGGTCTAAGAGAAAGTGGTGAGTGAGGCTGGTCAGCCCTGTGGAAGTCCTCTTAATAAACAAAGTCATAGCTGCCACCACTTGGACCTGGAGGACCACTAGGACCGGGGAGACCAGGAGGGCCAGCAGGACCTTGGCTACCCTGAGAGTCACAGAGGCCAGCAGGTCCAACTGTACCAGGATATCCAATGGGAACATCTTTGCCAGCAGGGCTAAAAGGATCCAGTGCCCCTAGGATGGGCAGGACCCATAGAACCAGGTGTACCTCGATTGCCATGTTGACCAGCAAGACTAGGAAGAATCTTGCAGTCCATTGGGTCTCTTTAAGCTGGGAAGACCTCTGGGCTTCTTGTCAACAGAGTCTGCCTTATCACCTCAAATACCTTGTAGGCCACTAGGACCTCTTGGACCAGCAGCACCCATGGGTCCCACACCACCAGTAGGACCAAGTTCATCATGGTTTCCAAGTTTGCCAGTGGGATCCACAGAGCCATGAAGACCAGGTGCACCCTCAGTGCCAACAGGACCAATGTTGCCAGGGTAACCATGTTCTCCCTTATGTCCAGGTTGACCATCCTGGCCTGGGGGACTGTCCACAGCAGAAAATTTCAGACAACCCCAACCTTGATCTAGGAAACATATATGTAAAATAGCACCTCCTACTCTTAAGAAATCAAGTCCTTATTAATAAACTGGAAGATCCCAAATATTTTGTCTGTAATTTAGCTAACGTAATTGATAACAATTAGATTAATATAGAAATAAGCCAAGAATGACTTGGGATTAAATTTGAATGATAAAAATAAGTAATACTCTCCCCAAATAACCTACTGTGTACTTCCCTTAGTTATAAAGATGTGTAATTTAGCTTCTAACTTCCCAAAGCCTATTGTTTGTTCTCTTCTGTCTCTTCTCTGACACCTTTTCTCTATTTTTCAGCCTTTATCTGTTTCTTTCTGTAAAACCATACAAAAAATTTTAATGGCTACCTTGTATTTGTCACTCTTGTTTCAGCCTTTTTTGTTTTTGTTTTTGTTTTTTGTTTATTTTTTCCCCAGCCAGGTATAAACTCTTCTTTTTTTTAAATTTTTTATTTTTTATAAACATATATCTTTATCCCCAGGGGTACAGGTCTGGGAATCACCAGGTTTACACACTTCACAGCACTCACCAAAGCACATACCCTCCCCAATGTCCATAACGCCACCCCCCTTCCCCAAACCCCCTCCCCCCAGCAACCCTCAGTTTGTTTTGTGAGATTAAGAGTCACTTATGGTTTGTCTCCCTCCCAATCCCATCTTGTTTCATTTATTCTTCTCCTACCCCTTTAAGCCCCCATGTTGCATCACCACTTCCTCATATCAGGGAGATCATATGATAGTTGTCTTTCTCTGCTTGATTTATTTCACTAAGCATGATACGCTCTAGTTCCATCCACGTTGTCACAAATGGCAAGATTTCATTTCTTTTGATGGCTGCATAGTATTCCATTGTGTTTATATACCACTTCTTCTTTATCCATTCATCTGTTGATGGACATCTAGGTTATTTCCATAGTTTGGCTATGGTGGACATTGCTGCTATAAACATTCGGGTTCACGTACCCCTCCGGATCACTACGTTTGTATCTGCTGGCGAGGATGCGGAGAACGGGGAACCCTCCTACACTGTTGGTGAGAATGCAAGCTGGTGCAACCACTCTGGAAAACAGCATGGAGTTTCCTCAAAATGTTGAAAATAGAACTGCCCTATGACCCAGCAATTGCACTACTGGGTATTTACCCTAAAGGTATAAACTTCTTTAAAACAAGGATGAAATCATATATCTTCCTCCTCCTCAGAGGCTCCTCAGAGTATTGAACAAAAAATAGGTACCCAATAAATTTTGTTGATTATCATTCAAATATTAAAGATTCATCAGAACTAATTGTTTTCTGATGCTAATATATCACTGTCTCAATGTCTGATAACACAGGAGAATAATGTAAAGTATGAAAGTAAATTATTAGAAACAGATGAACCCTGACTAAAGGATTTTTAAAGTAAATATTTACCATATATTCATGTATTAAAAAAAGAAATGCTAAACATGAAAATAACTTTCAAAGAGCACAACAGGTTTTAGATAAACCCAGAGTGTTGACAACAACAATTTAAAAAAAAAAAAAAAAGGAAGCATAACTAATAAGAAAAGCAAAAGATGTCTCTATAGCGTATGCCGATTTTCAGATTAACAGATTAAATTCCTCAAAATAGCACTCTCAATAATCATTTTCTGTGGAAAATAAGCAGGTGTGAACTTAATCACATTTGCATGCTCATGTGATTTTTTACATCTGTCTACATAGACTGGGTAATTTATTTAATCAGCTTAAAATTTAAGATTTTATTGTAACCTCTCTAGACATTCTTAAATAGTTATTATATTTAATTGAATAAGACTATTTACCATCATTCATACATTTTTCCTATCAGTCACTAAATACCTTGGTTATTCTTTCCTTTGAGCAATCTTTGTTACTATGCATTTCTCTCTTCCCACACCCTTAAACATCGCTAAGATTTCTTTTCTATTATCTTGAACAAGTGCCATTTCCTTTCAGCCTCTGTTACATAATTTCTGCTAGCTGAAGTATTGCCCAATTGATCTGCTTAAAATAACTTTCATCCTGTTAGCAACACTCCCAAATCCCCTCATACATACACACATAGGCCTTATGTTGATTCTTTCTCACCTATTGCAGTGCATTTTTATACTTTGGCTTGACTTGCAAAGCTCTTGATAACATAATACTTCATAATTGTCCTAACTTTATTTTTTACTGTCCCAATGTAATACACTATGAACATGTCATGATTCTCTCCACTTCTGTGAATTTATTCAAATACTTTCTTTTTTTATATATAGATTGTTCTTTAGGGTCCATTTCAATTTTGTGATGCTGGTTATGCCTACATTGGCTTTCAGTGATCTTTAACTACTGTGAATAATGACCATACTTACATCTAACAGACACAATTTTATATTTATTTGTTGACTTGTGGTTTTGTACATTTTTCTGCTGTTTAATCATATTATCTATTTTTGTTTAGATTATATATTTTTCAAAGATAAGTATATTTTCTTATTCTTATTAAAATAGTGTTGGTCACATATTATATGTTTAATATATGTGATCTAAATTATATCCATCTTCATATTGTTCAACAATAAAGCATTTGATTATGCCTCTTGTGTATACTACTGAGGCAGGCATTATACAGTAATTTATCTTCCCAAACTCTTTACTTCTATAGTTAGCAGAAATCTTTTGCCCCTACTGGCAGATAAGACAACTATAAAGTTTCTTCTCTAATATCATGTAATATAAAAAATGAAATATCCCAATAAAATTTCCTACTATAAAAGTGCTAAAACTCCATATTTAAAGCCAGTTAAATATATAACTAAGTATCAAAAGGATAGGATTCATAAGGATATATCTGAGAAAGGACTGTTGTCTAGGATGTTATATGAACTCCTAGAACTCAACAATAAAAAGACAAACAATCTAATAAAAATAAATGAGCGGGGCACCTGGGTGGCTCAGTGGGTTAAAGCCTCTGCCTTAGGCTCAGATCATGAGCCCATGGTCCTGGGATTGAGCCTCGCATCGGGCTGTCTGCTCAGCAGGGAGCCTGCTTCCTCCTCTCTCTCTCTGCCTGCCTCTCTGCCTACTTGTAATCTCTGTCTGTCAAATAAAAAAATAAAATCTTTAAAAAATAATAAATATAAATGAGCAATAGAAATGAACAGATACTTGGCATGCAAATGGCCAAAAAGCACATGAAAAACTGATAAGTATTATCAGTCATCAGAAAAGTGAAAATTATAACCTAAGTGAGATATCCCTATATATTATCACAATGATTGAAAATGAAAATATAAATGTTGGTGAAAATATGAAATATATTTTTATGGTGGGAATACAATGTGTGTAAGATGTGAAAGATCTTGCAGCCTTTTAAAAACTGAATGCCTATTATCTAGCTATGCCAACATCAGCTTACCTAAAAATTGAAAATATTTCATTCAAAAGATATGTATGTATATATATATATATATTTATATTAGTTTAATCATAATATCCAAAAGCTATTTTTTATTAAAAAGGCCTGGTGTACCTCAACATGAGAGTGGATAAACAAATAGTATAGATTCATACAACAGAAAACTATTCAGCAATAAAATAAAACAAATCCCCAAAACATGAAACACCACAAATGAATCTCAGAAACATGCTGAATGAAAGAAACCTTATACAAAAGACCAAATATTATTAAAAAAATCCATTTTGTGGCATTTCAGAACAAATATAATCTATTTTGAAAGAAAAAGGGATAAAAAGTGATTGTCTCTGGAAGTGGAAATGGAGGCAAATACTGATTGCAAAGAGGAATGAGAAAACTTTCTGTGCAGATATTTATATTTGTTATCTTAGTAACAGGATGCATTACATAGATACATGCATTTATTACAACTCACTTAAAATTTGTGCAAGTTGCCGTATGTAAAATTTACAATTAAAATACAACTATAAGCAAATATTGAACTTTATTTAATGGTATGCACGCTGATGTATTTAAAGCAGAAGTATAGAAATGTCAACAATTTAGTTTTAAATTAAAAATAAGAGCTTTTATGGATGGTGAAATGATTAGATACATGACAAAACAAGCCTACTAAGCTGTTAATAGTAGGATGTAGATGGTGGGTACATTAATATTAACTGTAAATTTCTTTTAAATTTGGCCTATGTTTATATGTTAATATACCATAGAGACTAAACATGAATCTAAAGCATCAGCTTGGAGAAGTAAGAATGTACATTTAAGTCTGGTGTCTGTCCTAAGAGGACCTTCTAAACCTGGGAACCTGAGGCTTTCATTGTACAAATGAGAAGGATTGACAGCAGAAAAACCCCTTAGCATATACAAAATATGGGTGGTGAAGAGGAACATGTGCTACAGTGTCAGTGATAATATGAATTAGAATAAAAAGAAAAATGTAAGGTTGCACAAAGGGACTGGTGAGAAAAATTAATGCTTTGACATTAATTTATGTGAAGGAAGAAGAATTTCTGAAAATTCAAAATAACAAACTGACTCTATAATAGGATGAGGCACAAATTTATACTACCTACATCATCTGAAACCCATACAGATATTAATGAAAGACCAATGAAGTTAGAGCAAGACTTTGTTTATGGACATCCAGCATGAATTTTTTTTAAAAAGTTTCAGGCATTGAGGTTGATGAACAATAATATTCTGAAAACTACCAGGTCAAGACACAGGAAATGGTAGAACTCAGAGATCTAAAAAAGTGAGCCTAGCATTTGTGACTATTTTACTGTGAATTAGGAGGATAAATTTGAATTTTATGGTTTGGCAATGGTAACCCTTCTCCAAAATATCTTGTGCCTTAGGTTTCATCCCTGTGGACTGCACAAGTAAATAATGTCTTGTATAAAATGCAGCTTATCTTCATGTCATCTGAATAAGCCAGAAGGTCTCAATTCCAGAAATAATATTGAGGTAATATGAAAAAGTAGTGTTTCCAGTGACCTGGAAAATCAAATGAAAATGTCTGAATAGAAATAACATCATTTTAAGACTCAGATTATTTTTTTTAATTAAAGAAATACAAAATTGATAAAAAATAACCAGGTACACAAGGCTTTTTGTTTGTTTTTAAATTACTGATTTCAGGTTTTCAACTAGGATTTATAAAACTAAAAAAGCATTACTTTCACCCTAACTACAAGAAATGCTTGAAATCTACAAGTTCACAATTTTTCTTGAATCCATCAGACAACATAGTTTTCTAGGCAAACACCTGGACTGAAATATAAGAAAAGATAGAAAATGAGCATTGGCTCACTTGTGACAGAGTTTGAAAGAAAGAGACACTAATCATGACATAGATGGATAATAAACATAAGTGGATAGCTAAACTTTTCAGTGAATTACTGAAGGCCAAATGTGGGATAACATGAGAGTAGAATTCCTTGGAGTCGAAGACACAAAGTAATTAATAGTTATTTATGGCTTTTCCCTATGGCTCACCACCAGGTGCTCACAAGGGAGGGACTGGAGAAAGGTTCTTTTCGTGACCTGACCTGGAGAAAGGAATCAGCTCCTGCTGTGGGAGAAGCATGAAGTAGTCAGTGTTGACACCCTTTACCCAAGAATAAAGCCTTTGGTCACTAAGGAGGAATAGCTGACCCTGTTGCCCCAGAGCACCAATAAAGACTCACTGCAGGTCAAAGGAAGGAATAGAAAAATGTTTTTATCCCCAAGAAAGGGAAAAATAATCTTGGTCTCAGACAATTAGAAAATTTTTAATGTAATTTCATTTTATTTTATTTTTTTATTTTATTTGAATTCAATTAATTAACATATAGTGTATTATTAGTTCAGAGGCAGAGTTCAGGGATTCATCAGTTTCATATAACACCCAGTGCTTATTACATCACATGTTAAAGCTAAAATTAACAAGACAGGAAACAACAAATGTTAGCAAGGTTACAGAGAAAGGGGAACCCAATTAGGAATCTTTTAATCCTAGGGGCAATTCAGGTACATTAAAAACCCCCACAACTGAGACCCAGGAATATAGGACTTGCATAAGTCTAAAGCTATACCAAGAGCATGAAGGAATCATTCTGCACGTCACCATCAGACTACCAATCACCAACTAACAAACAACAGTAGTCTATCTCTAGGAGAGGTAGAACATGGAGAGAGACCCTCTCTGAGGATCAACAAACCACAGAGGACTAAAGTTGAAAGTGGAGAAGGATATATTTTGCTGCTTAAATTTAATTCTTTAGAAAAATAAATAGTATTTATCTCAGTTTCTATTGTTTTACACTTGATTTCAGTGTTCAATAAGACAGTTATGAAACATACACAAAAAAGGTAAAAATATCCCACTGCCCAGAGAAAGAGAGTAAAACAATCACACACACACACACACACACACACACACACTCACACACACACACAAGCCATGTGTTGGGACTTTCAGTCAGGGATTTTAAATTGACTATGATTGATATGTTGAAGTTTCTAGTGGAAAAGGTGAATAACTTGCATGCAGAGATGTGAAATTTCAACAGTGATAGGTAGCATAAGATAGGGTCAAATAGATATCCTAGAATTGCAATAATATAGTAACAGAGGCATAGAAAGCCTTTGATGGTTTGTTAAATAAACTTCATATACCCAGAGAAAAATCAGTTGACTTAAAGATAAGGCAATATAATTTGCAAAATGAAACAGAGTGAGAGGAAATAATGAAAAAAAATAATAAAGCACTAAAACCTGTGGGACATTCTCAAATGTTCTAATAGATGGTTAATAGGAATTCAAGATGGAGAAAAGAATGTGAATAAAACAAAAATTAAAAATTAATATCTGACTACAGATCCAAATATGTCAAAGAATCTTTTGCAAGATAATTTCATAGAATGCCTCACCCTAAGACAAGGTAAAGAAAAGAAATACACACACAGACACACATACCCAACTCCTATAAATATATTTACATAACTTAAAACCACCTTAAAGAAAAAAATAATGAAGAAAGGCAAAGAATAAAAAGATACATTACATATGAAATTTTAAAAAAAAGAATCACAACAGGTGTCTCACCTGAAGTCAAGGGAGTAACTTTGTTCAAGTGCTAAATAAAAAAGACAAGGAAAGGAAAGGAAAGGAAAAGAAAGGAAAGAAAATCTTGTTAATTCAGAACTCTATACCCAGAGAAAATATGAGAAAGACATTTTAAGACCAATAAATACCTACAGAAAATAACTACTAATCTGTACTAAAAGAAATATTAAAGAAAGTTCTTTAGGCAGATGGAATATGATACCAGAAAAAAAAAGATAAACACAAAGAAAAAAAAGCCCAGAAATGGTGAAAATAAGGTAAAATAATAAGTCTTTCTTTTTAACTTTAATTTTGATCAGTCTAAAAGAAAATTGTCTAAGTCAGTGAATATCACTAGATATTTTATGGAGATGCAAAGTAAAGTAAATATTTACTATGAAAAACTTTATGGCCACAAATTCAATAATTTGGATGAAATGCTCAAATTCCTTGAAAGATACCAAAGACACCAGATATTATTCAAGGCAGAGTAGCTAACCTGTATAGTTCTACAATTAGAACTAATTTGAATTCAAAGTAAAATCAGTAAATACACACAGACACACACAGACACATTTTTAAGCAAAACATTCCAGTCAGATAGCTTCACAGGTAAGTTCTACCAAATATTTAAGGAGAAAAAAATTACTGATTCTATACAAATCCTTCTAGAAAGTAGAAGAAGAGAGAGCACTTTAGTGATCTAGAAGACAAACTGATAGAAAGGAAGGAACAGGAGGGGGTGTAGAACAAACAGCTTAAAATCCACGAACACAGAATTAGAGAAATAAATGATGCCATGAAATATTCCAATGTCAAAATTATTGGGATCCCTGAGGTGGGTGGAGAGAGAGAGAGTACTAGAAAATATATTTAAGCAAATTGTAACTGAAAACTTCCCTAATCTGGGGAACAAAACAAGCATTTTTGTTTTAGATGCAGAGAGGACCTCTTCCAAGATTAAGGGAACAGACCAATGTCCCCGCATGTAATAGTAAAACTTGTAAATCTTAAAACCAAGGAAAACATCTTAAGGGCAGTTAAGGGGAAGAGATTCCTTAAGTACAGAAGGAAGAACATCAGAATAATGTTAGACCTGTCCACAGAGACCCGACAAGCCAGAAAGTGCTGGCAAGACATATTCAGGATACTAAATGAGAAAAACATCTAGTCAAGAATACTTTATCTGGAAAGGCTCTTATTTAGAATAGATAGAGAGATAAAGAGCTTCCAAGACCATCAAGAACTAAAAGAATAAATGACCACTAAGTCAGCTCTGCAAGAAACATTAAGGGGGGGTTTTATAAAAGCAGAAAGACCTCAAGAGTGATATAGAACAGAAATTTACAGAGACAATCTATAGAAATAAAGACTTCATAGGCAACATGATGACAATAAAATCACAACTTTCAATAATCACTCTCAATGTGAACAGCCTAAATGCTCCCATAAAATGGCACAGTTTGCAGATTGGATAAAAAGACAGGACCCAGTCATATGCTGTCTACATGAGATTCATTTTGAACCTAAAGATACATCCAAACTGAAAGTGAAGGGATGGAAAGCCAATTTTTCATGCTAATGGATCTCAGAAGAAAGCTGGGGTAGAAAGTTAGATTTTAAGGTAAAGAATGAAGTTAAAGATTCAGAAGGAATCTTCTTAAAGGGTCTTTCATAATCCAACTCTTAACCAAAATAAAGAGACCTATTGATAATAATACATCAATAGTAGGAGACCTCAGTGTTCCACTCTCAGCAATAGATCGTCTAAGCAGAAAAATCAACAAAGAAATAAGATCTTTGAATGACACACTAAACAGATGGACCTCATAGATACATACAGATCATGCCACCCTAAAACAACAGAATACTCATTCTTCTCATGTGCATATGGAACTTTCTCCAGAATAGACCACACACTGGGTCACACACTGGCCTCAACCAATACCAAAGGACTGAGATTATTCCCTGCATATTCTCAGGCCACAGTGCTTTGAAACTGGAACTCAATCACAAGAAAAAGTTTGGAAGAAAGTCAAACACTTGGAAGCTGGAGACCATCCTGCTCAAGAATGTTTGGGTCAACCAGGAAATCAAATAATAACTTAAACAATTCAGGTAAACCAATGAGAATGATAACACATTGGTCCAAAACCAATAGGATATGGCAAGGCAGTCCTAAGGGGAAAATACATAGCCATCCAAGCCTCATTCAAAAAAAAAAGAAAGAAAGAAAAAGAAAAAAAGAAAAATCCCAAATACACAAACCATCTTTACACCTTAAAGAACTGGAGAATCAACAACAAATGAAGCCTAGCCCATGCATGAGAAGGGAAATAATTAAGATTAGAGCAGAGATTAATGAATTAGAAACCAAATACAGTAAGGCAGATCAAGGAAACTAGAAGCTGGTTCTTTGAAGAATTAATAAGATTGATAAGCCACTGACCAGACTTATCTGAAGGAAAGGAGAAAGGAACCAAATTAATAGAATTATGAATGAAAGGGGAGAGATCACGACTAACACCAAGGAAATAGAAATAACTATCAGAAATTATTATCAACAACTATATGCCAATAAGTTGAGCAAACTAAAAGAAATAGATGCATTCCTGGAAACCTATAAACTACCAAGACTGAAGTTGGAAGAAATTGACAACCTGAATAGACCAATAACCAGTAACAAGATTGAAGCAGGGATCAAAAACCTCCCAAAAAACAAGAGTCCAGGACCTGATGGATTTCCTGGGGAATGCTAACAAATATTCAAAGAAGAAATAATACCTATTCTCCTGAGTTATTAAAAAAAAAGAAAAGAAACAGAAGAAAATCTTCCAGACTCTTTCTATGAGGTCAGCATTACCTTGATCCCCAAACCAGGAAAAGACCCCATCAAAAAGGAGGATTTCAGACCAATATCCCTGATGAAATGGATGCCAAATTCTAAACCTAATCCTAGCTAATAGGATCCAACAGTACATTAAAAGTATTATCCTCCACAACTAGTTGGGATTTATCCCTGGGAAACAAGGGTGGTTCAACATTAGCAGATCAATCAACATGATAGAACACATTAAGAGAAGAGAGAGAAGAACCACATGTTCCTCTCAACTGATGCAGAAAAAAGCATTTGACAAGATACAGCATCTGTTCCTGATTAAAACTCTTTAAATATAGGGATAGAGGGAATATTACTCAATTTCATAAAATACATTTATTAAAAACCCACAACAAGTATCATTCTCAATGGGCAAAAGCTGAGAACCTTTCCCTTAAGATCCTTAAGATCAGGAACATGACAAGGATGCCCACTCTTGCCACTACTGTTCAACATAGTGTTAGAAGTCCTAGCAAAAGCAATCAGACAACAAAAAGAAATGTATTCAAATTGACAAAGAAGAAATCAAACTGTCTCTCTTCACAAATGACCTCATACTTTATGTGGAAAACCCAAAAGACTCCACCCCAAATTACTAGAACTTCCACAGCAATTCAGTAATGTGACAGGATATAAAATCAATGCACAGAAATCAGTTGCTTTCTTTTACATAACAATGTAACTGTAGAAAGAGAAATTAGAGAATCAGTTCCATTTACAATAGCACCAAAAACCGTAAGATAACTTGAAATAAACCTAATCAAATAGGTAAAAATTCTATACTCTAGAAATACAGGAACCCTGTATACTATGCCCTAGGACTACAGGACGCTCCTGAAAAAAACAAAGAAGACACAAAAAAATTGAAAAACATTCCATGTTCATGGATCAGAAGAATAAACATTATTAAAATGTCTATGCTGCCTAGAGCAATCTATACTTTGAATGCCCTCCTGATCAAAATACCAACAGCAGTTTTCAAGGTCCTGGTACAAACAATCCTAAAATTTGTATGGAATGAGAAAATCACCAAGGAATGTTGAAAAAGAAAAACAAAGCTGGGGATATCATGTTGCCTGATTTCAAGCTTTACTACAAAGCTGTGATCACCAAGACAGTACAGTACTGGCACATAAACAGACACAGAGATCAGTGGAACAGAATAGAGAGCCCGATATGGACTCTCAACTCTATGTTCAGCTAATCTTCAACAAAGCAGGAAAAAATATCCAGTGTTAAGGAGACAGTCTCTTCAATAAATCATGCTGGGAAAATTAGACAGCTATTTACAGAAGAATGAAACTCGACCATTCTTTTAAATGATACCCAAAGATAAACTAAAAATGGATGAAAGACATCAATGTGAGATAGGAATCCATCAAAATCCTAGAGGATAACATAGGCAATAACATCTTCAACATGGGCTACAGCAGCTGCTTTCAAGACACATCTCCAAAGACAAGGGGAAAAAAAGGCGAAAATGAACTTTTGGGATTTCCTCAAGATAAAAAGTTTCTGCACAGCATAGGAAACAGTCTACAAAACAAAGAAGCAATCCACAGAATGGGAGAAGATATTCACAAATGACACTACAGACAAAAGGCTGATATCCAAGATCTATAAAGAACTTCTCAAACTCAACCCCCAAAAAACAAGTAATCAAGTCAAAAAATGGACAGAAGACATGAACAGACACTTCTCCAAAGAAGACATGCAAATGGCTAATACGTACATGAAAATGTTCATCGTCATTAGCTATCAGGGAATTCGATCAAAATCACATTGAGATACCACCTTATACCAGTTAGAATGGCAAAAATTGACAAGGCAAAAAACAACAAATGTTGGAGAGGCTGTGGAGAAAGGGAAATCCTCTTACACTGTTGGTGGGAATGCAAGTTGGTGCAACCACTTTGGAAAACAGTATGGAGGTTCCTCAAAAAATTAAAAACAGAGCTACCCTATGACCCAGCAATTGCACTACTGGGTATTTACTCCAAAGATACAAATATAGTGAAAAGAAGGGCTATGTGAACCCCAATGTTCATAGTAGCAATGTCCACAATAGCCAAATTTTAAAGAGCCAAGATGCCCTTCAACAGACGAATGGATAAAGAAGATGTGGTCTATATACACAATGGAATATTATTCAGCCATCAGGATGAATACCCACCTCTTGCATCAGCATGGATGGGACTGGAGGAGATGATGCTAAGTGAAATAGGTCAGAGAAGGTCAATTATCGTAGTGTTTCACATATTTGTGGAACCTAAGGAATATCATGGAGGATATTAGGAGAAGGAAGGGAAAAATGAAGGGTGGGAAATCAGAGGGGGAGATAAGCCATGAGAGACTATGGACTCCGAGAAACAAATTGAGGATTTTAGAGGGGAGGAGGGTGGGGATGGGTTAGCTCAGTGATGGGTTTTAAGGAGGGTATGTATTGCATGGAGCACTGGGTGTTACATGCAAACAATGAATCATGGAACACTACATTAAAAACTAATGATGTACTATATAGTGACTAACAATAATAATAATAATAATAAAGAATGAAAGAAGTCCCAAGAATCTACAAAAAAGCTGCTAAAACTAATAATGGAATTTAAAGCTACTAAAACTAATAATGAAATTTAACAAGGTCACAAGATTCAAGGAAAATACACAAAATCAGTTTTATTTCTCTCTATATTAGTAATGAATAATAAAAATTGAAATGTAAAAATAAATCTTTTACAGTAGCATAATGAATCATAAAATACTTAAGTAGTACTTCAGCAAAATGTGTGCAAGATCTTTATGCTAAAACTATAAAACATTAATGAAGAAAATAAAACTCAATTGAGAAATATACTGTGTTCAGAGATTAGAAGGTACAATATTGCTAATATTGTCAGTTCAACCTTCATTAATCTATAGAGTCAATGTTGCCTCCATCAAAGTAACAGTTGGGCTTTGGTAGGAATTTCCAAGAACAAATTGGGGGGACTCACATTTGATTTTATAATTTACTCTAATGGTATAATATTTAAGAGAGTGTGCTGTTAATGAAAGTTAGAAAAGTATATCAATGAAACAGAACAGAGTACTAGAAATGCACTCATATGCTAATGTGGTCAATTTATTTTGGGCAAGTGCAAAAACAAGTCAATGCAGAAAGTACAGTTTTTTTTTTTTTTAACAAAAGTTGCTATACCAATTGCACAACAATATGCACCAAAAAAGGACTTCAATCAAGACTTTTCTCCACTTACAAAAATAACCACCAAATCCATCATAGATTTTCAATATAAAACTTAAAACTATTAAATTTCTGGAAAATAACACAGGAGAAAACATTTGTGATTGCCTTAGTCAAAAGTTTTTTCATTATATCACATAATAAATCATCTGCAAAAAAAATATATATTGTAGTTTATCATAATTAATGAACTTATACTGTTTGAAAAGCAATTTTATAAGATTGAAAAGACAAATTCATGAACTGAGAAAAATATGTGTATATCCCCTAAAGTGCTTGTACCCAGAATACATAAAAAAGTGGATCTCAAATATGTAAAGAACTCTCACAATCCAATAATAAGAGGCAATAAACAATTTAAAAATGAGCAAAGGATTTAAATAGATACTTTACTAAAGAAGTCATGTAGATTAGAAACAAACATATAGTTAAAAAAAAAAAAAAGCTCAACATCTCAGTAATTTAGGGAAATGCAAATTAAACCACCATGAGATAATGCTATACCTATAATAGTATGGCTGAAAATCAATGGCTATACAAACTATCTTTAAGGATGGAGAACAGCTCAAATAGTGAAAGTCTGTTGTTGAGAATACAAAAATGGCACAGCTTATTTGGCAAACATTTTGATAGGTTTTATTTAAAGTTAAAAATACCATTATGTCCAGCAATCCCATTCTTAGATATTTACCAAATAAAAATGAAAATTTTTAAATACACACAAAATGTATGCAGATATTTTTAGAAATTTTGTTCACAATTGTTAAAAATTAGAAACAATCCTAGTCTCATAACTAGAGATATAAAAGAATTAGAGCTTTAAAAAAAAATTGTGTGGAATAATTCTAAGACTTAACCTACATCAGAGCAATTAAACAGATTACCAAAAATCTCAAAGAATGTTTATCATGAAGCCTAAACTACAACATTATAAATATAAGATTGAAATTACTAAAAGCATAATGATATCAGTAACTATGAATTTAGATATTAAAAGCATCCTTATAAAGAGCTGAGGAAGATACAATAACAGAAACTAAGAGTATTAATGAAAAAAATGGGACTATTTTTCTTTTCATCCAAGAGGCATTCCTGAAATATATTATGCTATCTTTTACACATTCTTCAAGAAATAGTTCTCTGCTTCAAAAAAGTAGAGAATTGGGAAAATTGAATTAAGAAAAATGATCATTGGTATAACCTCTAACTCAGTTGATATTTGCATAAGCTCTTATGTTCATTTTCTATATTCATTATAGTAGAGATGACGGTCTCTAGATTATTGTAATAAATAAGATTTTGAAAAAGATGGGACCATATATATATATATATATATATATATATATATATACACACATACACGCTGTGTGTGTATGTGTGTGTGTGTGTGTGTGTGTGTGTGTGTGTATGCAAGCATGCAAGTGGTGGGAGGGGCAGAAGGAGGTGGAAAGAATCTCAAGCAGCTGAGTGCAGAGCCCTATTATGGGGCTTCTCTCACAACCCTGAGATCATGACCTGAGCCAAAATCAAAAGTTGGAAGCTCGGGGTGCCTGGGTGGCTCAGTGGGTTAAGCCTCTGCCTTCGGCTCAGGTCATGATCTCAGGGTCCTGGGATCGAGTCCCGCGTCGGGCTCTCTGCTCAGCAGGGAGCCTGCTTCCCTCTCTCTCTCTCTGCCTGCCTCTCTGCCTGCCTCTCTGTCTACTGTGATCTCTCTCTGTCAAATGAACAAATAAAATTAAAAAAAAAAAAAGTTGGAAGCTCAACCAACTCAGCCACCCAGGTACCCAAATTATGATCCATATTGAAAAACATTTTAGTTATTCCAGATACTTCAAACCATTTGCAGTCAACACTTATTCCCACTCTCAGGCAATCACTGATTTATTTTCTGTCTGAATGGATTTGTCCTTTCTGAACCTTTCATCCACATGGAATCATGCAATATGTGGTATTTTACACCTGGCTTCATTTGTACAGAATGTTGTTTTTGAGATTCATTCATGCTGCAACATGTAATAACAAGTGTTGGCAAGTATATGGAGAAACAGGTACTTTCATACATTCCCAGTGAAAATGTGAACTGGCAAAGCCACTTTGCAAAAACACATTTTAACAGTTTCTTAAAACCTTAAAAACATGAAGTTACCATGTAAACCAACAATTCCATTTCTATGCTGTTAGCCTAGAGAAATGTAAACACATGTCCCCACAAAGACTTGGATATTGTACTTGAATAGACATAGCAGCAGCATTCATAACCAAAATTTGGAAACAATCCAAATGCTTCTCACTGGCAGTGGAAAAGCAAAACATCGTATATTTATAAAATGAAATGCTACTCAACAAGATGAGTAAACATTTTCAAAACTGTTGCCATGATTCAGATCTTAATAATAAATAGACTCATGCATTATTTTTTTATTTCATTGATACTTATTCTATAACAAGCTTTTATTTGTATAAATTATATATTTTTAAAATTTTATATCTACACCTGAATATTTAAAAGTCTTTATCATTTAAGAAATGGGAAATTATATGTTTAAATTTATTATTAATTTTACAGTGAGAAACAATGTACTAGAGAGTCAGACTTCTCTGTGGAAGTCCAAAGCTTGAAATTCCTCTCATTTCAGAAGATATAATAGAAACAATAGTAATTATAAAATTCTACTGCCCTTTATTTTGTACCTGGTGATTCCATTAAGCTGCTTTTCTAGAAGAGAGTTTCTTACTCATTACTACAAATCAGAATCTCTTAGGGTGTTTATATAAAGTATAATTTCCAGGGCCTTACCCCCAGAGATTCTGATGAGTGAGTCATATATGGAGGCCAGCAAGCTGTGATGCCAATAATCAACACAGGTAATTCTAACTTACCCAGTATGTGTCATGTGGAAGTCCCTGTTCTAAAAGTAAACAAAAACAAAAACAAAACAACAACAACCAACACAGCAGATACCTGCTTATAGTGAGGATTAACAGAATTCCAAGTACAGGACTCTGTTAAATGCAATTTAATACATTTTAATAGAGTATGATGGAAAGCTGATTACCTCCAAAGAGTTTCTAATTATTTTTAAGCATTAAATACATCATATTCTGGCAAGAGAAAAAGTACTGCATTGCAATTCAGATTTATGAATTTTCTTCACAATAAGAGCTAATTACAGATTTCCTGCTTCTGAGAGAAACACACAGATAAAGCTTCATTTTTAAAAAGTGTCCTTTAATCAATGCAATCAGTCAACAAATATTAATTGAATACCTTCTTTACATAAGAGATTGTGGAACATGATCAGAATAACATTTTCATAGATTTTAGGAAGTTTATGGTCAGTCTCTTTGTTGTTCATAGGCATATAACCAAATAAATGTAATGCTAACTAAATGTAAGTTCTCCTATATCTTAGAATAATGGATATTTATTGAGTATTCAGTATATGACAGTGATCACTGTATTTGGGAATAACATGCATTATAAGTTTAATTTTCAAAAAGTGATGACATAGGCATAACTGTATTATAATATAATAGATGAAGAAATAAATATCTCCAGATACTAAATGGTGGAGGAAGATGGGCAACTAGCTTTCTCTAGCTTCAATGCTTGAATGCATTCCTCTATATAAATAGATATATCAGCATCCAAAAGAAATTTAAATTATAGTCAATTAATTTTCATTGAAAGGGGACAAGATATAATGGAAAAAGAAGAAAAGTTTCCTAAAGCTAGAGTGTATGTACAGATGGTCATTGAGTTATGATTGTTCAGTTTATGATTTTATGACTTTATGATGATGTGAAAATAATATGCATTTAGTAGAAAAATACCTTTGAATTGTGAATTTTGATCTTTCCTCTGTCTAACAACATGTAGTACAATACTGTTATATGGGACAGTGTCCAAGAGCCACACTTCATAGTCACTCATGTGATCATGAGGAGAAATAATTGATAAGCTTACAACTATTCTGTACACATGCAACCATTCTATTTCCCATTCTCAGTACAGTATTTATTAAATTATATGAGATATTTAACACTTCATTATAAAATGGGCTTTGTGTTGGATGACTATGCCCAACTGTAGGCTAATGTAAGTGTTCTGAACACCTTTATGGTAGGCCAGGCTAAGCTATAATGTAAGTTAGCAGTATTAAATGCATTTTTAACATGGTATTTTCAACTTGTGATTGATTTATCAGGATATAACCTCAACATAAGTCAAGGAAGATTTGTACTTGAAATCTGCACAATTTGGAAAAGTAGAGGTCATTCAAGCAAAAGAAAATGATGTGAGTAAAGATGTCCAGGAACATGTTGGAGGTATTTGGTGTGTCAGTTTATAAAATGTTTTGAATAGGTTTAGAAGAAAAGGGAATCAAGTAAAGTATTGATTGAACCTTGAATGTTGGGCTAAGAAATCTGAAATACATCTTATCTCAAATTGGAAGCCATTTTTATTTTATCTTGGGGGATAAAAATAATATACTTAACAAATAATTACTAGCTGATCCTCTGTTCTAAGCTCTATGGTAGTTATTGGAAGCACAATGAAGAAAAGATAGACATAATCACTAGTCTCGTGAAGTTGGCATTATAGTGAGTTTAAGAAGTAAATAAGCAAGATGATTATGAATTATAATAATTATCCTAAAGGAAACGAGATTTTAAAATAGAAAAAAACTTAGAGCAGAAGGGGAACAACATATGTGTTTTAGGTAGAGAGGAGAGGAGGTGACATATAATCTAGTGGATAAGAATAAATTTGCCACGCAGTGTGAGGAGATGTAGCACATTGGGAGATGGAAGGTTTTGTAAAGACTGAGGAAGAGAAGTCATTTGGAAGTTGAAGAAAGATAAAAACAATACCATGTTACTGGAGCTTAACAAAAGAGATTAAGAGTGGCTCAAAATAAATGTATTAGAAACAAGGGCCAAATCAGGCCAGGTTTATTGTCATAGTAGAATTCCAAATGTGTTTGGATGCATCAACTAGTTTTAAGTAAGAGAAAAACATGGTTCTTTTCTCTTGTTTGTAAGATCTCTTTGCTTCTCTGTATGGAATGGTTCCAGATATAGAATGATAATGGCCTACTTTAGTTTGATGGTGCCTTGAAGCACATGCAGCACATGTTCCAAAACAAGTATACCTATCAGAAACAGGAGAAATACTTTTTACCAGTCAACTAAAGCTTGCACTTAAATGTCTGATCTTATGTATATGTGACCAAACATTTAATATAGGCAACTAGAATGTCATTTAGTTATGTAATACCATATACCAGCCCCAGCGATTATATTAGGGCATTCTGTAGTTTAGACATTTGGGTATAAGTCCTGCTTCTCCACTTAGCTGTGTAATCTTGGAAAATTTATCTGAACTATTTTGGCTTTGATATCCTCCAAAAAGAGTAATGTATGATATATATGACAGATCTATGAGAATTAAGTGGAATAATACCTATTTCACAAAGTACATGTCATTGAGTAAGAGATTGGGAAATGTTAGTTAAGGCTCAACACTGTATATTGATAATAAGAAGAAAAATAAAACTTTGTTTTTCTTTTATAAACAAAATAATTATATATGTTTTCCTTCTGAGGTTAGTAGGGTAGTTTAAAAAAATTAACGAAGTATGTGTCATGAGGCATGGCCCCAAATGACTGTGTAATCTCATTCTGGGTCACTCCAGACTGATTGTCTGTGTCTCATATAAAAAAGGACAAGGCAACATGGACGGGACTGGAAGAGATTATGCTGAGTGAAATAAGTCAAGCAGAGAGAGTCAACTATCATATGGTTTCACTTATTTGTGGAGCATAACAAATAGCATGGAGGACATGGGGACTTAGAGTGGAGAAGGGAGTTGGGGGAAATTGGAAGGGGAAGTGAACCATGAGAGACTATGGACTCTGAAAAACAATCTGAGGGTTTTGAAGGGACGGAGGGTGGGAGGTTGGGGTACCAGGTGGTGGGTATTATAGAGGGCACGGATTGCATGGAGCACGGGGTGTGGTGCAAAAATAATGAATACTGTTATGCTGGAAATAAAAAAAAAAAAATCTAATAAAAAAAAAAAAAAAGGACAAGGCAACTATCTTCAAACCCAAATTTCAAATTTCTCTGAAATGACTTCTCTGGTGTTGAGGTATGAGAGTTCATTTAATCATATTTTTCATGTTCTAATAAAGTGTTAGCTTTATTTCTGAAAAAGCTGGAAAAGAAAGTTCATTCTTATAAGCAATGCAGTGGTATAGACATAGAAGGGTCTTTGTCCTAGATTTGCAGTTACTACTTCCTAATCTCTTCATAAATTTGTCTTTCCTCCCATAACACAGGACCATCAGAGCTGGAGAGAAGCCCCAGAATCTTCACCACTAAATAGTAAGAGTAGAATTTCCATTTTATTAGTTGGCTTTCCAGCATATAATCACAGTGGGATAGACTGAATAGGAATCTTGTCACATGGTGCTGGCTCCAGAGAGGGAATAGGAACAGTGCTGTATCAGATATGATTATTATTAAGATCAACTGGAAGCAACAAGTTTGAGAACTTGGTATTAGAAGAATAGTAACTGATGTGCACAGATGATGTAATAAAAAAAAAAAAAAGGCCAGGTTTGGAGACATTGCCTGGGGTCATGAATAATAATTTGATTGAGGTAAGGTTGAAGGCTTAGCCCTCATGGAGAGCTTAAGAGGAATTGGGGAATTGAACTTCCTTTTCCTGATGCTTATTGAAAGTCTTAGGGGCATGTTAACTGGTTGAAAAATAGAGAGTTCAGCCTCACATTGCTTCCTTTTTCCCCCCTTTTTAAATACTGCTATACCCTCTTTTTTCTTGGAGTAGGTCCTCCTTGTTTCTAGTTAGAGTTGGCCATATTCCCCCTAACTCTGACTTTCCCACCCAAATTCTAAAGTTTTCATTCATTTATTTATTCACAAATATTTATTGAGTGCCTGCTATATAATTACCTACAGTTCTAGATTCTAGTGATATAACAATGAACAATAAACAAAAATCCATACTGTAATCAAAATTACATTTGAGAAAGGAAGAGAATAGAGAATTAACAAGATTAATATTTCAAATATATGATATGATAGGGATTAAGGAGGGCACTTGTGAGAGCACTCTGTGTTGTATATAAGTGATAAATCACTAAATTTTCCTTCTGAAACTAATATCATACTACATGTCATCTAACTACAATTTATTTATTTTTTTTTTTTAAAGATTTTATTTATTTATTTATTTGACAGGCGGAGATCACAAGTAGGCAGAGCAGCTGGCAGAGAGAGGAGGAAGCAGGCTCCCCTCTGAGCAGAGAGCCCAATGCAGGGTTCGATCCCAGGACCCTGGGATCATGATCTGAGCTGAAGGCAGAGGCTTTAACCCACTGAACCACCCAGGCATCCCATCTAACTATAATTTAAATAAAAACTTGAAACATAACAAAATAAAATAAGGTTAAACAATTAAAATCCGGTATTAAATTTTTGTAACATAATAGAACATGGATATACACTTTTTCTTTTGACTTTTTTAGCTTTGGACTTAGAGTTTTCCATTTTATTTAATGTGAAAAATGGACTGAATGATAAACTGAGGGCTGAATAAAAATTATTTTAAAAATATATGTTGTGATAGGTAGGTGCTAAAAAATTAGAGGGTGGAGTATATGAAGTTAGTATGTAGTTAGCTGTGGTTTATGGTTTAGATAGGGGAACCTGGAACAACTTCACTGAGAAGAAAACTTTTGTGTCAAAAGTTGAAAGAGGGCAGGGTCAAATACAATACAGTGAAACAGTGGGTGCAAAGATCCTGCAGAGGGAATGTATCTGGTATAATCAGCTGGTGTGTTTGGGGCAGAGTGAGGGGAGACATATTATGAGAAAGGTTAGAGTGGTAAATGCAGGAAGGAGCACACATTTTATAAAGCTTTGTAGGTTGCCTGTCTTAGTCTCCTCAGTCTGTTATAACAAAATGCCATTGATTGGATAGCTTAGGAACAACAGAAATTTATTTCTCACAGTTCTGATGGCTGAATGTCTGATATCAACAGCTGGATTCTTGTGAAGGCCCTCTTGAGGTTGCAGACTACTGACTATTTGCTATATCCCTCACACAGTGGGAGGGCAAATTAACTCTCTGGAGTCTCTATTATTAAACACTAATCCCATTCTCAGAGGATTTACCTTCATGGTCTAAGTGCTTCTCTAAGGCCCCAACTCCTAAAATCATCACCTTGGAGGTTAGGTTTTTTGTTGTTTTTTTTTTTCAAGAGTTTATTTATTTATTTAACAGACAGAGATCACAAGCAGGCTAGAGGCAGGCAGAGAGAGAGAGGGAAGCAGGCCCCCTGACGAACAGAGAGCCCGATGTGGGGCTCAATCCCAGGACCCCAGGAATATGACCCCAGCCAAAGGCAGAGGCCCCAACCCACTGAGGCACCCAGGCACTCCTGGAGTTAGGATTTATATATAGGAGTTTTGAAGGGACATACATGTTCAGACCATAGTAGTGCCATAAGAATTTTGGCTTTTATTTAGAAGTCATTTTGAAAGTATTATTTCTGATTCCCATAGAGAGAAACAAAACAGTAAACAAAACAAAAAATAAATAGCTAATAAAAATAGCAAAATTTTCAAAATCATCCACAAATGATTATTGTCATTGTCTATCTTTTAATTCCTAAAAGATCTCATCTTGTCTTCCTATTTCTTGCTGAAGTTTATATGAAATTGAAACAATAATAAAAGTGAGTTACTACTCATTTAGGTACTTATGGCTCAAATGTGAAATTTACATTACTAAAACTTCTTGGATTAAGTGATTTTAATGCTGTCATGAGTGTCTTATGACAAAACTTTTCCTTATATTGAATATTTAATTTGTGGGATGGAAGCTTAAGTTTGAATTTTTCCATCGATCCAATCCAGTTTGTAGCCTCCCTCTACCTCCAGCCCTCTAGCTGTGTGTCATAGTCAATAGATGCAGTTGATTTTTTTTAAGATAGTGTATTTTGATATGGTATATTTGATTATATATTTCAATGGTCATTACATATTGATCTTCTGTCTAGAAACTTTTAATTGGCATAAGCTCTTTGTCAAGGCATAATCTTTTCACCACACCTTCATGCTAATCAAGGGCAGTCCAGGTTTAAATACCATATCTCCCTTAACTTTACCTTAGTGTGGGGATCAAATGCAACAAAACAGCGGCTCAAAACAGCATTTCCAAAGGTTTATGATAGCCTTAATTTATAGAATTTTACTTTAAAAATTGCATTGTGTATGGAGACTGTAAAGTCTGTTTCCAATATCCCTGTGGAAACATATAGTCACTGAGGTTTGAAATATCTTAATCTCAAAGAGTCATAAAATGCCCATAGCATAGAGACTGCATGAAACAACACAATGGAGAGAATTTCTGATATAGTGAAAGTTATAATATTGACTTCAATAGAAAGTTTGAAAAAGAATATAGTAATTTTATGTGCTGGTTCCAAGAACACCAAACTCAACTGGAAATATAAGGTTGTGCAGCTACAATTAAAATACAGATAATATTTTCTAGAAGAAAATATATTTTCTAGAAGAAAATATACTTTCAAGTTTAATTTGGGGATATGGATTGTATGGGAAAAATAACCATCCTTTATGTTCAATTCACTTAGTAGATATTTTATATTAATGTAATGCTTTTCGGAGAAGATAAGATATAGTAAAAGAACAGATATTCTTTCATTCCTTTATTTTTAATCATAACTTCATCAGGATGTTATTGGACTAGAGGCAAATGAAATTCTATCGCTGAAGGTAAAATCCAATAGGTCTACCATAGTGTGGGTACAGTAATGTAGTCATGACACATAGAAGTATCTAGTAAATATATTAGAGTGTAAGTAGATACTATTTTTGTGGTTTAGTTTTCATTTTGTAGTTAATGATTTTCCATTATTTTTTAAAAGATTTTATTTATTTATTTGACAGAGATCACAAGTAGGCAGAGAGGCAGGCAGAGAGAGAGAGAGAGAGGAGGAAACAGGCTCCCTGCTAAGCAGAGAGCCTGATGTGGGGCTCGATCCCAGGACCCTGGAATCATGATCGGAGCTGAAGGCAGAGGCTTTAACCCACTGAGCCACTCAGGCACCCCTGGTTTTCTATTATTTATAGATTCCCGGGAAAGAGATTATCTGTAAGCTTAAATTCACAGGTAGAATTTTATTACATCCAATCCAGAAGTTTTCATACCTGGATGAAAATGAGAGACATTTAGGGGGACTGCTAAGTCATATGGATGCCTGGACATGCCCCAGACCATTTGAAATGAAATCCTGGGGCAAAGACTGGTGTCTGTATTTTATAAGGAGATTCCCAGTGAGAATTAGGAATCATTGACCTAACATACATTGTTCTTACATCTAATTAAACCCATTTCCGCCAGTTGTCCCCATGAGGGGAGTATTTTATCAACTTTTATAGAATACCTCTACACATATTTAAAGCCAACTATATCAGTAGTCTCTCCATTGCTCATGTATTCATAATTCATATTAAAGGAAGATATGAGACCTGAGTAGAGTTATGATATGATTTTGTAAATGTTTTTATTTGACAAATGAGAACAGTGAGGCTGAGAGACATGAGATGACTTGACTATGGCCTCTGGTGAATGGGTGGCATTATTGCCATAACCTCAAGAACACACACTTCTGCCTTCATTGTCCACTGTTCTTTTTCATTGCATTATATCACTTGAATTAGTTTATGATTTCCTAAATGTTCTACTTTTTAATCTTTTTAGAAATTCAGCATCTGTCCTAAGTTTTTTTAGGTGAATAGTATAGGGAATTAATATGCAATTTCTCTAATCCATACAGTATATTTACTTTCTTATTAATCCTGCTGATTCAAACTATAATCTGGACTGATCATTACATCTTTTTCTACTAGGTTAACACTTTTCTGTATAGTCCTCATTTGTTGTATAATTTCTACTTCTTTCAACTTTAAATTATGCTATATTTATATTTTACTTTGTATTTTTCTATATATTTCTTTATACTTGTGATCTTAAACTAAATCAAATTTTATATCATAATCAATGATTTTTATATTTTTTATGCTAAGCAATAAAAGTCAATATTTTTCTGATGTTCAATTTTATAAATTCAAGTTATCTGAAATATGCAAGGTTTTCACTTATATAAATCAACGGTGTCTCTATAAACCATGCATGATTTTAATAAAAGTCTATTCCTCATGGACTCTGACATATGTAAGATTTAGCTTTTACAATTTAAATGCCCCCACAATTTCTTTATCCAATATTAATTATATTTTTTTCTCTGAATTTCTGTAATTTCAGTACTACTATAAATGCACCTCTGGTTTACAAAACAGTATGTAAAAATTCTGTTTATTAAATCAAAGATACCAAAAGCTACCTTATCCTAGTAGACCTAATTCTACATCTATTTCAGTGAAATTCAATACTTATGACATATGGGCAAAACTTATATTTTAGTTAAAAGAACATAGCATATTAACATGATAAAACTGATTTTACTATTTCTGTGATTTAGAAGATACATTGTTTCCTTTTATTCAGAAAAAAGGAATGTCAGACTGAGGACAAAACAACAGCAAATATACGGTTTAGGCTATAGTTTAGTGTCACATCTCTTCAATATATATTTAAAATAGAATGTATCAATCTAGAGAGAAAATAAGCTTTTCTAATTAGAGGATCAGAGAAGTTATACATCAAGGACAGTTTCCTCTGAGATCCTCAAAGTTGGAAAATTAGAGAAAAGAGAACTTCTAGGGAAATTAAGAAGGAGAAGAGCCAAAAGAAAGTGGTAGTTGCCATCAGAAACACAAGAGTATAAATTACAGGAGTAAAGTGAGAAGTATAGTGCCTGTCACAATAAAGAAAGCAGGGAAAAAAGATCTCTTGAGAAATCAAGAGATGAAGGGAAAAAAGAACTTTGAAGAAATCCCAGAGAATCTAGCTAAACTCAAACAAAGAACAATAACTATATGAATGTGTAAAAACAGTAACACCAGCATAAGAGGCATTTTGACTCTGAAAGAGGAAAAATTAAATGTATTTTATTACTTATATATATTTTTTGAAGTATAGGATGTACTCAGAAAAGTGCACAAATCATAAGTTAATTCTTGATGGATTTTCACAAAGCGAACACCTGTGTAACAAGTACTCAGTTCAAGAAATGAAATTCTATCTATATTCCATAAGGTCCCTTTTTGCTCCCTTCTAATCGCTTCCCACCCATAGACCAGCTACTTTTCAATCTCTCACATCACGACATAGTTCTGTGTTTGAACTTTATGTAAATGGAATAATAAAATGTATTGTTAGTGTATTTCTTCTGTCTCTCAATATTATGTTTACAAGATTTGTCCTTACTGTTTCTAATTGTAATGTGATTGTTCATATTGATATACAACATCCTATTGTGCAAATATACTTCAGTATAATTACCCAGTTTTTTTATCCATTTATCCAGTACACATGAAGATAGTTAGCAGGATGAGGACATTATGCACAGTGCTACTCTGAACATTCTAGAGATTTTGTCTTGGTAAACATATGTTTATTTTTTGAGTATACATTTAGGAGAAAATTGCAAGTTTATAGCGATGGACATATTTAGATTAAATTGAGTTCTAGTATACCATTATGGAATTAATTTGCTTTTTCCTAATGAAGTTGAGTTTTGTTTTGTTTTTGGTATATTTATTAATCATTGCCTATTCAATTCATAGTTTTAGATTGTGTTTTCAAATTTTATTCATTAAGAGTTCTTTGTATATTCTAGAAACAACTTATTTTTATGATATTTGTATGGTAAATATTTATTTCATTCTGTTGATTGACTTTCTTCCCTCTCAGTGATACATTTTGATGAGCAGAAGTTGTTATTCTTAACATAGTCAAATATATCCATAGTAGTACTTTTTGTGCCCAGTCATAGAAATCTTTGCCTTATATGCTCCTGTGATATCCTCTCATGTTTTCTTCTAAAATTTTTATTGTTTTGCCTTTCATATTTACCCATCTTATCAATATGGACTTGATTTCTGTGGTATGAGGTAGGAATTTCAGAATTCAATTTATCTACCTGTAGAGCTAATTGACCCCAAAAATGTTTTTTGAAGAAATTATCCATTCTCCCCTGCACTGCAGTGCAATCTTTGCCATAAATGCAGAAAACGTATATGAATCAATTGTTTCTGAACTTACTTTTCTATTTGTAGACCTGTTTGTCTGTCTTTGTACTGATTTCACACTGACTTAATTACTATGGTCTTACTAATGAATCTTGATATTTGATGGTGTAAGTCCTCAAACTTATTTTCTGTCCCTTAAGGTTACCTTGTCTATTCTTTCTTTCTTTCTTTCTTTCTTTCTTTCTTTCTTTCTTTCTTTCTTTCTTTCTTTCTTTCTTTTGAAGGAGAAAGTTCATGTGCATGCACAAGTGAAGGGGGTGGATTGGGACAGTCAGAGGATGAGGGAGAGAGAGCATCTTAAGTAGATTCCACGCTCATCATGGAGCCCAACCTGGTGTTTGCTTTCAAAACCTAGAGATCATGACCTGAACTGAAATCAAGAATCAGATGCTTAACTGATTGAGGCACCCAGCTGCCCCTACTTATTCTTAAACCTTTGCATTTTCATATAAATCATAGTAGAAGTTCACCAACATTCATAGCAAAATACCTGCTCGAATTTTTAAGTGTAATTGTGTTAATTAAGACATTGATTTGGGCATAATTAATGTACTTAATGTTGAATCTTCTAATCCACAAACATGACATATCTCTCCACTTACATATTTATTTTTTAAAATTTTTTAAAAATATTTTTATTTATTTATTTGTCAGAGGTGAGAGAGAGAGAGAGAGAGAGAAAGAGAGGAGGGAGGGCACAAGCTGAGGGAGTGGCAGGCAGAGCAGGGAGCCTGATGTGGGACTCGATCCTAGGGTCTGGGATAATGACCTGAGCTGAAGGCAGATGCTTAGCCAACTGAGCCATCCAGGTGTCCTTCTCTCCATTTATCTTTTAGTTGTTAGCCCCATCAGGTAGAAGAATTACCCCTTCTGAAGAGGGCTGCTTTGCCCTCTGTGATTTCCTTCAAAGAGGAGGTACATATCTAATAAGTGATCAGTGTGGGAGGATAAAATGCTGTCCATATCAGACAACTCTGGAGTCATATCAAGTTCCCATGGGGTCAGCTGAGGCTGTCACTATACTTATATTATAGCTTGACTTCTTCCTCTGCCTAAATCCTGCTTCCCTTCCTCTCCTTATTAGACATTGTTGCAGGACTTCATGTTTCTGTGACTGTAAAGAAGATAGAGAGAGAGGGAGGAAGAGAGAAATGGGGCGGGGAGAGAGAGAGAAAGAATAAGAACCACAGAGAAGCCAACATAGAGTCCTAACACACTGAGTCACCAAATTAACCAATGTTGGGGCTATTTATCTCCAGAAACACTGGTAGGTAAGATCCACTAATAAACCCCCAGGGTTTAAGCCACTTTATTTATTCTATTCCTTGCAGCAGAAAAGTGTCTAAAAATTAACTTCTCTATCAGATTGTTTCTCCATTTTCTACATTTGGGTGGTAAGAGAGAAACTTTGAAAAGTCTTACTGAAATCCAGACTCATGCTATTATATTTCCTACACTTCCAGTTGAGTTTGCCTTTAAGTAAGATTGTAATAATATGGCTTTTTAATTGAATTAATGATTCATATATTATTATATAGTTCTTATTTCTGTGTAATTCTAAGTAATAAATTTAACAGGTTTTAGAAACAAATGTTAATATAATACTTATTTTCAGTAAGACAAAATTGCTTAGGATCAAAATTCAGATCTGAAATGTTTTGAGTATACAGTCCTCTGTTTTTAACTAGGCCAGCCATTGAAACATCTACCCAGGCTTAAGGAACAGTTAGATAGAATAACAGCTTAATCTTTACTTTTATTACTCATAAGTCAATGTAAAGAATATACATGAAATCAAGATTTCAATAAAGCAGAGGCTCTCTACTGCTTCCTTGACGCCTCATGGAAGCAAGCTCCAAAACAGTTTGAGATTACAACACTTGGGCTTCATAAATTTTTACAAACTTTAATTTGTTCATAGGGAAGGAATGAGGGAAAACATCAGTATATAGGGGTCTGCTGTTTTACTGTATCAATTTTTTTTTCAGCATCTTGGAGACACAGTTCTGCATTTTGTTTCTTATCGTATCATCACTTGGCCACTCAAGTTTTAAGGCCATTAATGTTTTAGAATGTGGCCAACATGATTAGTATTTCTCTTAGGGATAAAGCAATTGAGGAAGATAAAAAGTTACTTTGTTTCCTGAATTTGAATTGGTCTTAAATGTAGATAATTTTGTAAATGTTAGCTCCTTCTGATCTTTCCTTTTTTGTCCTTTGCATGTGAACAATTCTTTGAAATTTCTTTGAATTTTAATGGACATTAAATGGGCAGGCTGAGTTAGTATTCTGATTTTTCTTGTTTGTTTTTTTAGCATGCTTAGTTTTTCTACCAAGAATTTTAAATGATATGCTCTCTCTCTCTCTCTCTTTTTTCCTACCTTACTTTTTTTTCCTGTAATATTCTTTTTAGTCTGAGTGTCTCAGGGTAATGAAATTATAAGCAATTCAAAAATGTACTATATTCACTTTTTTTAACTGGTCTTCTAGGAGATTTATAGCTACCTAGACATTGCTAAGCACTGTTCAAGTTCCAATAATTAAAATACTAATATTAAAGTTAAAAAAATTGAATATATAAAGACTTCTTTATATATTTTAGAGGAGAGAGAGAAACAGAGTGAGTGAGCATACAACTGAGCAGGGGGGAGGGGGAGAAAGAGAGGGAGAGTAAAACCCAAGTTGATTCTGCACTGATCATGGAACCCAATGCAGGATTCAATCTCACTACACTGAGACCATGACCTGAGTGGACACCAAAAATTGGTGCTCAACCAACTTCTCCACCCATGTTCCCCTCAAATAGCTACTTTTCATAATGCTAATAAAGCATAACACTTTGTAATACACTGTGGATACAATATAACAAGGAGAGAGACTTTACAGGAATGTACTCCCAGAGAAAAGAAACAACCAAAAATTGAAAATTTAAAACAAAATGGGGAGAGTAGATGACAGAATATCTCTACCATTCTAAACTCACCTCATCCCACTGACATACCTAGATAACAGTCACATCAGTGCAATTAACTCAGAAAATGACTTGAAGACTGGTTGAACAGTCTTTCTATAGGTTTCAGTGGTAGAGAGGAGGCCACATAGAAAAGGGTAAGAGGGGTGGGGTCATGGCAACAAAACAAACTCTAGGTGAGATTAACTAATGGGAAGAGAAGCACAGAGAAGGGAGAGGAGTGGACCATATACCAGACACTTCAGGCACAGAGGGATCTGCACTGGGAAGACAAATTTCCATATCATTTGGCTTTGAGAACCAGTGGGGCTTCACTTTGGAAGTTTTTATAATCAGAAGGGCTTAACTTGAGGCACTTTAAAAATCACTAGGTTTAGCTCTGGGAGAGCTAGAGGGTAATACCTGCATAACAAATAACCCCACAGTGATACAGCATTGAGTAGCAGTTTGAAAATTACCTCAGGTATTATTTACTAATTTCAGAATGTGTGCTGGAGGGGCAGGGATCTTTAGGAAATTTCTCAAAGAACAAAAGTGCTTGAGGGTGACATTTCTGTCTGTGGCCCCAACCTCTTCCCCAAGCCTAGATAGCTGGACATTTGTGAGAACCACTCTCCACCTATCTTCCTAATATTGTGAACACTGTCCCTCATTCTCTAGTGAATCTTCCTCATCTAACCTACCTTGCTTGGTGGGCATCCCTCCAAAGTGGGTCCTGCCACATCACAACCTGCAAGCAGACCCTGCTGGTACTGGCACTACCCCAAAGTGAGTCCTGCCCTGAGGAGAAGACATACAGATAGGCAACAAACACATGAAAAAATGCCCAATGTCCCTGATTATCAGGGAAATGAAAGTCAAAACCACAATGAGATACCACTTTACATCTTTCAGAATGCTAAAATTAAAGACAGGAAATGACACATGTTGGTGAAAATACAAAGAAAAAGGAACCCTCGTGCATTGTTGGTGACAATATATATTGATACAGCTACTGTGGAAAAGAGTCTGGATGTTGCCTCAAAAATTTAAAAATAGAATTACTATATGATCTAGTAATTCCACAACTATGTATTTACCCAAAGAAAACAAAACAAACAAAAAACTAATTTAAAAAGATATATGCACCCCTATGTTTATTGCAACGTTATTTGCAATAGTCAAGATATGAAAGCAATCCAAATATCCACTGATAGATGAGTGGATAAAGAATATATGAAATATAGAGAGATAGATAAATAGATAAAGATGTGTAATGGTGTATTATTTGGCCATAAAATAGAATGAACTCTTGCCATTTGAAACAACATGAATGGGCCTAGAGGGTATTAGGCTAAGTAAAATAAGTCAGTCTGGAAACGATAAATATCATACGATTTCATTCACATGTGGAATTTAAGAAACTAAACAAATGAACAAACAAACAGAAAAATACATAAAACCCCCATTCTCTTAAACAGAACAAATTGGTGGTTGCCAGAGAGGAGAAGGGTGGGAGAATGGGTGGCGTACCTAAAGAGTATTAAGAGTACGTTTCTCTTGATGAGCACCAGAAAACACACACACACACACACACACAAAATAAATGAATGGGAAAAAGTCAACAAGTATCACTGAAGTATAGAATTCATCTATGGTTTTATATAAGCAGGAGTATATGAATAAGTTTATTATGTAAGTAATACTTATATATAAACACACACATGAATATTAGTACTGTGATCATTAAAATAGTCTTTTTTGAGAGGATCCAAAATATCACAATGTCACTTTTGACCTATTCACTGAAGTTCTTTGAAATCTTAATATTCTCAATAGTGTCAAATTTACTTAAAAGACAAACCATAATTTTTTTAACAAACGGTAAGTGCAATCTAGTGAATAACTAGTCAAATGTAGTTGAATAGTGCTACATTTATTTGACATCAAGGTGTGACGGTATGGTGGCAGTTTACACACAAGCTTGTGGATGTACCTGGAATGTCCATGGATGCAACTGGGAGACCTGTGTGAGCATTAAGAATTGAGAAGGATTGGAGGCAGGATAGTTCAACAAAATAATTCCCTATGATAAGTCCCTTTGAAAGGGAAAGTTGAAGTGAGGCAGTCTTATAAGGTAGAATGCTAAAGTTATGAATATGACTTCCTAAAGAAATTTGAGTAAGACTTCGTTTTTTGTAGGAGAAAGTGCACTGCATATGCTTTCTAGGAGTTGAGAGATACACTGATTAATGCATGTTTTGGTTTTCAGAGTTTATAGGACCCTTCCTAAAGTCTAAGTCTATAAAATCATTGATTTCTTCATGGATTGGAAATCTAGCACTGAAGACAAAAAAAAAACAAAAAACAAAACAAAAAAAACAAAAAACCACACACCAAAAAACCAACAAACAATATATTTCTGTACTTTTGCATGCAGTAGAAATATCTTGATGTCAGTATTTATTACTCCTCTGGATTTTGAGGGGGAACACTTATTTTAATGCACAATTTTAAATAGCTTACTTACAATGTGAAAATCCATACCTCTACTCTTCCTAACCATTTTGATTGTCATCTGCTCCATGATCTTTAAGTAAGACCAGTTACAAAGCAAAACCTGGCAAATAATACCAAGAGAGGGTTTAATTTCCCTTTGAGATTTATTTCAATAACAAGTTCTAAATTATAATTATAATTGCTACTATTATTTTAGAAATTCAAGTTAGTTAAGTCATAGTGTAGTTTTGGTTTCAGGAATAAAATTTAGTAATTCATCACTTGCATATAATACTCAATGCTCATCCCAACAAGTGCACTCTTTAATACCCATCACCCAATTAGCCTACCCCCCCATACAACCCCTCCAGCAACCCTCAGTTTGTTCTACTAACTATAGAGTCTTTAATGGTTTGCCTCTCTGTTTTTCTTATTTTATTTTTCTTTCTCTTATATTCGTCTGATTTATTTCTTAAATTCAGCATGTGACTGAAATCATATATTTGTCTTTCAATGACTGATTTATTTTATGTAGCATAATACACTAGTTCCAACCATGTTCTTGCAAATGACAAAATTTCATTCTTTTTAATGACTAATATTCCTGTGTGTGTGTGTGTGTGTGTGTGTGTGTGTGTGTGTGTACCATTTCTTCCTTATCCATTCATTAGTCGATGGACATTTGGGTTCTTTCCACAATTTGGCTATTTTTGGTAGTGCCATTATAAACAACATGGTGCATGTATCCCTTCTAATCAGCACTTTTTATCCTTTGGATAAATAGCTAGTTGTGCAATTGCTGTGTGGCAGGGTAGTTTTATTTTTGACTTTTTGAGGAACCTCAGTACTGTTTTCCAGAGTGGCTATACCAGTTTGCATTGCCACCAACAGTGCAGAAAGTTACCTTTTCTCTACGTCTTCCCCAACATCTACTGTTTTCTGATTTTTAAATTTTAGCCATTCTGACAAGTATGAGGTCATATCTTATAGTTTTTATTTGTATTTCCCTGATGATGAGTGATGTTGAGCATCTTTTTATGTTTATGTTGGCCATTTGTATGTCTTCTTTGGAAAAATGTCTGTTCATGTCCTTTGACCATTTCTTAACTGGATTATTTATTTTTTGGGTATTGATTTTGATGAGTTATTTACAGATTCTGGATACTAGCCCTTTATCTGATATGTCATTTGCAAATATCTTCTCCCATTCCATCAGTTACTTTTAGTTTTGCTGATTGTTTCCTTTGCTATGAAGAACATTTTATCTTATAAATTTTGCTTTTGTTCCCCTTGCTTCCAGAGATGTCCCTAGTAAAAAGTTGCAGCAACCAAGGTATAAAAGGAAGCTGTCTATTGCCTACAATAGGATTTTGATGGTTTCCTGTCTTACATTTAGGTCTTGCATCCATTTTGAATTTATTTTTGTGTATGGTGTAAGAAAGTAGTCCAATTTCATTCTTCTGCATATTGCTATCCAGGTTTCCCAATGCCATTTGTTGAAGAGCCATCTTTTTTTTCCCATTGGATATTCTTTCCTGCTTTGTTGAAGATTAATTGACCATATGGTTGTAAGCCCATTTCTGGGTTTTCTATTCTGTTCTGTTGATCTATGTGTCTGTTTTTGTGCCAGTAATAAACCATCTTAATTATTACATCTTTGTAATACAGCTTTAAGTATGGGATTGTGAAGTCTCTTACTTTTCTTCGCTTTTTCAACATTACTTTGGCTATTTGGAGTCTTTGTGCTTCCATACGAGTTTTAGGATTGTTTGTTCTAGCTCTGTGAAAAATGCTGTTATTTATTTACTTATTTTTTAATCAGGATTACATTGACTGTATATATTGTTTTGAGTACTATAGACATTTTAATACTATTTGTTTTTCCAATCCATGTGTGGAATGTTTTTCCATTTCTTTGTGTCTTCCTCCATTTCTTTCATAAGTGTTCTATAGTTTTCAGTGTACAGATCCTTTACCTCTTTGGTTAGGTTTATTCCTAGGTACCTTATGGTTTTAAGTAAATGGGATTGATTCCTTGATTTCTCTTTCTGTTGTTTTATTATTGGTATATAGAAATGCAACACATTTCTGTACCTTGATTTTATATCCTTTGACTTTGTTCAATTCATGAATCAGTTCTAGCAATTTTTTTTGTGGAGTCTTTTGGATTTTCTACATAGAGTATCATGTTGTCTGTGAAGAGTGAAAATTTGACTTCTTCCTTTCTGATTTGGATGTCTTTTATTTTTGTTGTTATTGTTGTTTTTGTATGACTGATGAGGCTAAGACTTCTTGTACTATGTTGAACAACAGTGGTGAAAGGGGACATCCTTGTTGTGTTCCTGACCAAGGGGAAAAGCTTTCAGTTTTTCCCCATTGAGGATATTAACTATGGGGCTTTCACATATGGCCTTTATGATGTTGAGGTGTGTTCCTTCTAGCTCTACTTTCTTGAGGGTTTTTATAACAAAAATGATGTTGTATTTTGTCAAATACTTTTTCTACGTCTATTGACAGGATCATATGGTTCTTATCCTTTCTTTTATTAATGTGATTTATCACATTGATTGTTTTGCAGATATTGAACCACTACTGAAGTCCAGGAATAAATTCCACTTTGTCATGGTGAATAATCCTTTAAATATACTGTTGGATTTGATTAACTAGTACCTTGTTGAGAATTTTCACATCCATGTTCATCAGGGATATTGGTCTGTTATTCTCCTTTTGAGTGGAGTCTTTGACTAGTTTTGGAATCAAGGTAATGCTGGCCTCAGAGAATGAGTTTAGGAGTCCTTCTACTTCTGTTTTTTGGAACAGCTTCATAAGAATATGTATTAATTCTTCTTTTAATGTTTGGTCAAATTCTCTTGGAAGTCCATCTGGCTCTGGACTCTGGTTTGTTGGGTTTTTGATTACTGATTCAATTTGTTTGCTGGTCATGGGTCTGTTCAAATTTTCTATTTCTTCCTGTTTCAGTTTTGCTGGTTTATATGTTTCTAGGACTTCATCTATTTCTTCCAGATTGCCTTTGTTGGCATATAATTGCTCATAATAGTCTCTTATGATTGTATTTCTGTGATATTGATTGTGAACTCTCCTTTTTAATTGTGATTTTATTTATTTGGGTCCTTTCTCTTTTGTTTTTGATAAATCTGGCTAGGGGCTTATCAAATTTTGTTAATTTTTTCAAAGAACCAGCTCCTAGAGTCACTGATCTGTTTCTTTGATTTCTATATCATTTATTTCTGCTCTGAGATTATTTCCATTCTTCTGCTAGTTTTAGCTTTATTTGCTATTCTTTTTGCCAGCTTCTTTAGGTGATTTTCTTGCTTTTTGAGAAAGGCCTATATTGCTGTATACTTCATTCTTATGACCACTTTTCTTGTGTCCTGAAGGTTTTGGACTGGACCGTCATGTTTTCATTTTCATTTGCTTCCATGTTTTGTTTTGTTTTTTAAATTTCTTCTTTAATTTCCTGGTTAACACATTCATTCTTTTAGTAGGATGTATTTTAACCTCCATGCATCAATGTATTTTCAGTCTTTCATTCTTTAGTAGGATATTATTTAACATCTATGTATTTTTGGTCTTTCCAAAAATGTTTCTTGTGGTCGACTTCAAGTTTCATAATGTTGTGATCTGAAAATATGCACAGTATGATCTCATTCTTTTCATACTGCTTGAGAGTTGATTTGTGACCCAGTATGTGATATTCTGGAGAATGTTCTGTGTACATTTGTATGTATATTCTGCTGTTTTAGAATGAAATGCTCTAAATATATGTTAAATCCATCTGATCCAGTGTATCATTCAAAGCCATTGTTACTTTGTTGATCTTGTGTTCTTGTGTTGATCTTGTGATCATTGCTGTGAGTGAGGTGTTAAAGTCCCCTATTATTATTGTATTATTGTCAATGAGTTTCTTCAATGATCCTAAATTGATTGATTTATATATTTGCCTGCTCCCAAGTTAGGAGCATAAATATTTATGATTGTTAGATTTTTCTGTTGGATAGACCCCTTTATTATATTATAGTGCCCTTTTTCATCTCTTATTACAGTCCTTGGTTTAAAATGTAGTTTTTCTGATATAAACATGGCTTCTCCAGTTTTCTTTGGATGTCCATTAGCAAAATAAATTGTTCTCCACCCCCTCACTTTCAATCTGGAGGTGCTTTGGGTCTAAAATGAGTCTCTTGTAAGCAACATATCAATGGGTCTTTTTTTTTTTAATCTATACCTTATGTATAGATTATATATATAGCTTATTTAATATTTACCTTGTATTTTCTGATCAGAACATTTAGTCCATTTACATCCAGAGTAATTATTGATACATATGCATTTAGTTCCATTTTATTACCTGTAAATCACTGTTCCTATAGATTGTCTCTGTTCCTTTCTAAACTTTATTGCTTTTAGTTTCTCTTTCCCACCCAAAGTGTCCCCTTTAATATTTCTTCCAAGACTGATTTAGTGTTCACAAACTCTTTTAGATTTTGCTTGTCTTGGAAAATCTTTATCTCTTCTTCTGTTCTGAATGACAGCTTTCTTGGATTTGGTATTCTTAGCTGCATATTTTTCCTATTCATATGTTGAATATATCATGTCACTTCTTTCAACCTACCATATTTCTGTGGACAGGTCTGCTGCTAACCTTATGTGACTATTCTTGCAGGTTAAAGACCTTTTGTCTCTAGTTTTTTCAGAATTTTCTCTTTATCTTTGTATTTTGCAACTTTCACTATGATGTGTCTTCATCTTGACCTGCTATTGTTGATTTTGAGGGGAGTTTCCTGTACCTGTTGGACTTGAATGCCTGTTTCCTTCCCCATATTAGGGAGGTTCTCAGCTATAATTTGCTCAAATAGACCTTCTGCCCCTGTTTCCTGCTCTTCTTTTGGGACTCCTGTGATATGGGTTATTATTGTGCTTTGTGGAGTCAGAAAAGAAAACTATAAATATTCCCACTGTCAAAATTTCTTTAGAACCTACATCTGTATTTATCTATATAACTGCACTTAAAGTTAGAGTGTGCCTTGTAAGTCTTAATGATTTGTGTCAAGGGCTTCAGGCAGCAGGGAATTGCAAATATTTTGTTAGTCTTGGTTGCATTTTTGGTTGATTCTCTCTGATTGCAGTTTCCAAGAACTGTCAATTAATATGACAAATTTTCTGGCCACAGATACATAGGGTACATAAGTTAGAAGTTTCTCCTTCTATTTTTGGCTATTTCATGAATGTTTTATTCCTTCTTAACTCACATTATACATCTGCCTCACCCCTAGGTGAATATCTTGAACTTTCTTACCTTTCTGCCACCAAACTACTCAACCCAGAAATATCTGTGTATTTGGCCTTTGATTTTCACTTTATAAGTGGGTTTTCCTGTCCCTTATAGAAACCATCCTATGTACTTGTGTTCTGAGTCCCATTCTCTTCCATCTTTTGGAAAATGTTGTTTCTGCATAATCCCCTTCTCTTTGTTCTCTCATGAAATTTTCTTTGCTTATTAAATCATCCCATAAGCATGATAGCACATTATTCTCCCATTTGGAATAAGAAAGAATCTCCTATATGCCTTCTGCCTCCCTTACTCCATTGTGTAGTTGTGTTTGTAACCTTACAAATTAGAATATTAACATTATCCCTGTAATTACCAGTGTACTCTTTCACTAATCCACTACTTGGTCTTCCTACCACCAGACCAACAGGGAGAGAAAATATCAGAAAATCATCTGAAAACCATCATCCTGAATTTTAGTATTATTTTTCCCTCCATTAAAAACATGGTTTGATCATATATATATACTCACATATATGCATGCACACACATAAATATATACAGTCTCTACATTTAGATTACATGTATTTTGTACTGTGAGTACTTCTTTCCGTCTACATAATTTTTGTAAGATTCATCTATATTGTTGCTTAAACTTGCGGTTCATTTATTTTCCTACTGCATATCATTCCATTACTTGAATATTCTTTTATTTCCTTATCTGTTCTCCTCTATTTGCAGCTACTTTTATGTTTTTGCTCTCCTAAGCAATGCTGTTTTTTAATAGCATTATACATCTCACAGTATGCATAGACCATGTATGACACCTTGAGACAAAGGGACAAGGCTGTTCATAGCTTGAGCTGACCAGACTGGGTTATAAGAATATCCTGAATGCAAAGTGGATCAATTTCTTAGTACATATTTAACCTGGTCTCTGCACAGGTATATGATTGTTTAGGATAAATGGAATTCTCTGTGAAGATACGTAAATGAGTATAGAACTGTTGGTTTATAGCCAAAAAAGAGCATATTTTATATTATAAAGCTGAATTGTTTACCAAAGTAGTACTGCCAGAGTAATATCCTACCATAGGCTTCATTATACATCCTCATCCACATTTGATATTCTTAAAATTATTTATTTTGACAGTTTAATATTTATAAGTAACTTTACTTTTTATAATTTATATTTCTTTGAGTATTCAAGGTTATATATCTTTCCATTATTTAAAAGCTATTCATATTTGATTGTCTGTGGAAATGCCAGTACAACTCTTTCACTCATGTTTTTGTGTTGATTTTTTTTTTTTATTTGTAAAGGCTCTTCTATTTTTCATGTATTAGTACTGTGTGATGTTGTTATGTGTTGCAAGTACCTCTTGCCAGTCCATCACTTATCTCTTCTTATCTATTGATGAATAGAAATTCTTCATTTTAACATAATCAAAATTATGTATATTTTAAAATATGATTAAAATCTTTGTGTTTTGCTTAAGGATCTCCTCACTACGCAGGACTCCTATGGATGTATTTCCATAAGATTTAAATATAACTTTCAGCTTTATATCCATTTGTAATTGATCTTTGGTTGCATGTGAAGTAATTACCATTATTTTGTATTTGTGGGTAAATAATTGCATTAGCACTAATTAATAAGTAGTTTCTCCTTCCTCCAGGGATGAAAAACCTGACACAGATAACGTTTCAGATGAACATGGCTATATCTGTGGTTTCTATCCTATTCCATTCCATTGATCTTTCTCTCTTCTACCACACTTTCTGAATGATTATATCTCAATGTACATGGCATTGAAATAGAGTATGAAGCATTCATCAATTTTCTTTGCCCTCTCTAATGATTATTCATTGTTATTTGGATTTCATCTTGTATTTGAATTTTGGAATCAACTTATTAATGCTATGAAAAATACTTTTGGGGATATTGATTAAAATTGCATTCATCTACAGAGCAATTTGTAAATAAATAAGTTTCTATGATATGTAATCTGCTTGTCTATGAATATGGTGTAACATTCTATTTAGGTTGATTTTAATAAAAATGATAACTCCTATGAATTATATTTACTTTTAAAAATGTATTCATAGCCAATGTGTATTATTACTAAAAATGGAATACCATTTATAATTATGATTTCTGTTTATTGCTGGCATATATAATTACAGTCAGTTTTTACTTCATAAATTTATGTCCAGCTACATTGCTAAACTCTAATTAATTAAAACAATTTTGATTTGTTTGTTTTTTTCTCTGTCTTTTTATTGTATTATCTACTAGAAATTAACTTTTTTTCTTTAAAATTTTTATCTTTTTCTGATTTCAGTTGATAAAGATTAATTCATAAAAGGTTATAATTTGCATATAATGTTTTGTTAAGTATTAACAAATGCAGGCATATTTTTCATATACACAAATTTCAGTTACTATAATTTAGCTTAATAATACTAATCCCTTGGGGTACCTGGGTGGCTCAGTTAAGCATCTGTCTTCAGCACAGGCCATGTAGGCTCCTTGCTCAGGTTTATTCTTTCAAATAAATAAATAAAATCTTTTTAAAAATTAATGCCAGTTCCTCAATGACATGGTTCAAATTTCAGTGACTGTGCTGTACTATCTGTGAGAAACTGCATAATGTACAAACATGACTACTATGTCTTTAATCCACAAATCACTATTTATTTATTCCTTTGTATTTATTTCTTTAATTAAAAATTTGAGTATAGTTGACATACAAAAATTTGTGTATAGTTGATATACAATATAGTTACATTAGTTTCAGGTATACAACATAGTAATTCAATATCTCTATATATTATGTTGTGCTCACCACAGGTATAGCTACTATGTGTCACTATACAGTGCTATTACAACATCATCGACTATATACCCTGTGTTATGTGCTTTATTCTTGTCACCTATTAATTCCATAACTGGAAATTTATATCTGCAACTCATTTTTACTCACTTTGCCAATCCCTCCCATCCCCTCAACCCTACCAGCAACCATCAGTTTGTTCCCTGTATTATAGGTCAGAGTCTGGTTTTTGTTTGTTTATTCATTTGTTTTGCTCTTTAGATTCCAAATATAAGTGAAATCAGATACTGTTTGTCCTTTTCAGTCTTACTTATTTCACTGGGCATAATATCCTCTAGGTCTATCCACATTGTTGTAAATGGGAAGATCTTATCCTTTTATATGACTGTGTCATATTTTTGGGTATGTATATGTGTGTGTACCATATTTTCTTAATCTGTTCATTTATCAATGGATGTTTAGGTTGTTTCCATATCTTGGATATTCAAAATAATGCTGCAATAAACATGAGGCTGCATGTATTTTTTTGAATTAGTGTTTTTATTTTCTTTGGGTAAATACCCAGAAGTGAAATTATTAGATCATATGATATTTTTATTTTTTTAATTTTTGAGGAAACTCCATACTGTATTCCATAGTGGCTGTCCCAATTTACATTTCCATAAGCAGTACATAAGTGTTCCCTCTTCTACCCTCACTAGCACTTATTTCCTGCCTTTTTGATTTTAGCAATTCTGATAGATGTAAGGTATTATCCCATTGTGGTTTTGATTCACATTTTCCTGATGATTAGTGATGTTGATCATCTTTTAATGTGTCTGTTGTCCATCTGTATGTCTTCTTTGGAAAAGTATCTATTCCAGTCCTTTAACCTTTATTTAATTTAATTGGTTTGCCTGCCTTTTCGGTGTTTATTTGTATATGTTCTTTATATGTTGTGGATATTAATCCTTTATTGGACATATCACTTGAAACTATCTTCCCCCATTCAGTAGATTGCCTTTTTGTTTTTTGATTTTTTTTAAATGTGCAAAGCTGTTTTTGATGTCCCAATAGTTTTTTGCTTTTGTTCCCCATGATTTAGCATATCTAGAAAAATTTTGATACTTACAATGACAAAGAAATTACTACAGATGTTTTCTTCTAGAAGATTTACAATTTCAGGTCCACAGTTAGGTCTTCAATCCATTTTTTGTTTGTTTTTGTGTTTGGTGTAAGAGAGTGGTCCAGTTTCATTCTTTGCATGTAACTGTCCAGTTTGTATATGGCAAGAATATCCCATTATTTTCGGCCATTGTGTATTCTTGCCTCCTTTGTCATTGGTTAATTGAACATATCAACATGGATTCATTTCTGAGCTTTCTGTTCCATTGACCTATGGGTCTGTTTTTGTGCCAGTCCCATACTGTTTTGATTACTACAGCATTGTAGTATATCTTGAAATCTGGAATTGTGATACCTCCAGCTTTGTTCTTCTTTTTCAAGATTGCTTTGACTATTTGAGCTCCTCTGGGGTTCCAGGCAAATTTTATTATTATTTGTTCAAATTCTGTGATTAGTGTTGATATTTCGACAGGGTACAAATCACTATTTAAGTAACTGATAAGCATAATGATCACTGATGTTTCATATCACTTCTTTCACAGCCTGTCAGTGATTAGTTTTTGCAGTTTATTTTCCAACTTATAAACAGACAGCAAAGCGTGTAGTTGTATTGAATCCTTTTCTCCCAGTGTAACCCATGTGGGTTTTTAGCATATCTAGAAAAATTTTATACAAATAGGGATCAAAAGAGGAAATGAGCCAACCAAGACAGAAGTGATGCAAAAAATTAGTACTGATGATGCTGAAAGTAAAATTTGAATAGAAGGTAGATAGAGTTATGCAAGAAATAGCTGATTGTGGGAATGTCAGCACTGTTTCTATTCAACAGACTCTAGAGATGAAATCATATCTTAATGGAAGCAAACTTATTGACATAAATAAAGTGTTTGTGATGAAAAGGATGAAGCTGTCCCAGAAGAAGTGATGTTGGCAAAACTTCTTATTAAAAAAAAAATCTCTCAGAGATATTTTATGATATTGAAATCACAAGGGATAAGAAGTTAGATGCTGTTTCAAACTTAGAAAGGGGTATAATTCTCACTGAGGCAGGAAAAAAGATGATCACTCTATAAGTTATATGAACAGAAGAGGAAGGCAAGCACTGTTCAAATTACTCAATTTTTTATAAAGAAAAAACACTTTAATTCTCAGTGTTTCTAATGTTTTAAATTACAGAATGTTAAATAGATATTAGTGTTATTTCCGTTGTTCTAGGTATTTATAATTGACAATAAAAGAATTTCTAATGTTTTGACAAAAAAAATTTAAAGTTACATAACAATATACTTTTCCCATTGATTATTAGTATTGCTTTGCTTGGTTTCAGCTTGAATGTTTTTACATTACCATACTAAGTAAGGACTGCCTATTCACATCTCTGTAACTGTCATCCCATTCAAAAATTTTCCTTTCTTCAGAAAGGTCTGTGTTTTATCCCATCTAACCTTTCATATGTACTAGGTTTCCCTCACTATTCTCATATATCATATAAATAGGATCATGCAACATACACACTTCTGTATCTGGATTATTTTCCTCAACACAATGTTTTGAGATTCACTTATGTTTTATAGTGTATCATATGGTTGTTCCTTTTCAGTATTTATATATTTTATGCATATATCACAATTTATTTATATAGTCACTTCATGATGAGTATTTTCCTCAGTTTGTGATGAACATAAATAAAGCTGCTAAGAAAATTTCATACAAGTATTTATCTGGACATATGTTTCATTTATCTTGGGTAAATATGTAGGAATAGAATTAGTAGGTATTAGAGTAAGTTAAGTTTAACATTATAAAAAACTGCTGAAGTGTTTGGAAAAGTGATAGTATATTTCAAACAGCTACCCATCCCTTTATTAAAAAATCTTTGCCAGTGTTTGCTATTTTCAGGTTTTTTTTTAATTAGTAATCCTAAAGGGTAATATTGATATATATTTCCTTTTCTCTGAAGAATAAATAGTTGAACATATTTGTGAGTGCTTATTTGATATTTATATTTAACTTCTTTTATGAGCAACAAATCCAAATTTTGTCCTTTGAAAAAATTAATAAAATAAACTAGTGCTTCTCAAATGCTTTTGCTTCTTGACACATTGAAAAAATATGTAATTATACAAAATTCAGTGGTTAACTAAAAAGTCTGCTCAAAGCCCAAAGACAAATGTTTCTTGCCTCTGATTCTGCCAGTATTCAAGGTATGAAGGGAGCATATCTTATCACACATATTCCCAACCCCTTCATTGCACACTACTCTTCTCCAGCATTTACATGGAATGTACTTAAAATTTAAATTTCTACAGTGAAATGATGAAGAATAAAAGAGAATATATAAATAAACAATATTAAGAATGAGGTGAAACTACATATAAAAAGGTAATGTCTACATATAAAGCAGAGATTAAAAAGAAGAGCAAAATTCTATAAGATAATGGAAAAGTTAAAGGAAATTGCCATAATAAAGATATGTAATTAAATAAAACTTAGAATGTCCCCCTAATAATTCCAGAAATGGAATCAGGAAAGAAATATCATTTCATAAGAAATCACAAGGCCCAAACGGGATTATGGTCATTTCTGTCAAATTTTCAAGGTAAGATGATTCTAGTCTTTTATATACATTTCAGGAAAGAGCAGAGAAAATACTCTTCATTTTCTAAGGCCAACATAACATTGATATAATTCCAAACTTGGATTTAAACAAAAGGAAAGGTCAATCCCAGCACTTACTAATGAAGCCTCATACCAAGCTTCTAGAAGTGCAAAAAGATCTGCCAATAAACAACTAGTTGCTAAAAATAAAACAAAACAAAATAAAATAAAATAAATAAAATAAAAACAAAATAAAAAACCAACAACCAAAAAAAAAAAAAAAAAAAACCCAACCAAACAAGCAAACAAACAAAAAAACTGAACGCTCTCTAAAGGAATATAACAAAATCCAGAGTTTCCAAAACAGATTCTCTATAATGTTTGGTGTACAATCAAAACTTTTGATATAAATGAATAAAAAGGAAATTGTGTCTCAGAGTCAAAAGAAAAATGCTCATAACAGCTATTCTAAACCATACATGAAAATTGGATTCCCAATTGAAACTCTTAAGAATTTCTAAGGATTTATCTACACCACTAGTTAATTTTTTCTGGTTTATTATTATTACCAAATTAGATTCAGAGTATGGATTCTAATTTTTATTAAATATGAAGGATCCACTTTAGATTTAACTAGTCAGAAGATAGAGCAAAAGCATGTAAATCTCATTTTTTTTCCAGATCTCCAACAGAAATCTGAAAATAATCTGCATTTCCACAATTATTTCAGGAAATTACTTGACCTACTGAATTATAATTAATGTGTCATTTTCTTTGGTACATTTTATATGCATATTTGAATGACTGATTTTTTATTAAATGTAGACCTTGTGGACAAATAAGAGGCTACAGGCAAAGTCCCATAAATTTATTCAAGCTAAAATGATTAAAGAACTAAGATTAAAAATGCTTACTTCATTGCTTTGTAGTTTTTGGATTTATTACTATTCTTTTTTTTTTAAATTTTATTTCTTTATTTGACAGAGAGAGATCACAAGTAGGCAGAGAGGCAGGCAGAGAGAGAGGGGGAAGCAGGCTCTGGCTGAGCAGAGAGCCCGATGTGGGGCTCAATCCCAGGACCCTGGGATCATGACCTGAGCTGAAGGCAGAGGCTTAACCCACTTAGCCACCCAGGTGCCCCTTTATTACTATTCTTAATGTGATTTTTTAAGTTATAAAGAATTAGTGTATAGATTCTAGACTAATGCAATTTTTTTCCCTGATACTCTTATTTATGCAAATGGCATACTACCTTGAATATAAAGCACTATTGAAATTAAGTTAAATTGTATTACTCTTCATAACCTGTAATAATGGTATAGGTGAATAATAGTTATTATCTGTAGTGAATTTTCCATGCCTTAAAAAAAGATTTGATACCTACTGATAATCATGTTACATTTAGTACATCTTATTCTGAAATTTGAGGAAAAATTTTTAACCCATTTTTCTCAAAATAAAAACTATCATTCATATTTGGTTGTTTTACATAATATCCCAAAACATCACAAAAAAATGATTAAATAGGAAAAAAAAATCGTGATTTCTATTTTACTAATAGAAGCCACTACTTTTAGCTTCATTAAGCCTCCCTTCATTAATAGGCAATTGGAGGAGAATCTATGTTACTTTGGAAAGGGTCATAAATATAAGTAAAGTTTGTGATGATAACTTGAGGACTCTCAATAAATATTAATTTTAGCAACATAGAAATTCAGAATGTAAATTTCCACTTGAAAATATTTTAAGTTGGTAGCACCCGTTATCTATAATCTGCTACACAAAGTACTATAATACAAAAATAAAGTACTATAATACAAAAAAATGCATCTCTTGTATATAAATTTAAGGGTTACAAAACTTCCTAAATGTATCTCAGTACATCATCTCATATAAAACTTTCATAAATATTTAGTTTCAAGTTAAAAAAAATAAAAACCCCTCTATCTCTCTCTCTCTCTCCCTATTTTTTTCCCCTACAGTCATCTGATATACAATTCACTGCATTAGCTAACATACCACACATGTTTCTATGAAGAGAGTATGATGGCTCAAAAAATGTGTTTTTTGGTTTTGTTTATATGTTTGTTTTTTTGTTTGTTTTGGCTTTTGATAAAAAATGTTATTAAAGCACAACTGTTATTAGTATCTTTTGAAGGTTTAATTCAGATCTGGTAATTTGACACCTTATAAACAGCTTATTTTCCTGTTACTAAGCCACCATATTTAGCAAAACAAGGAATTTGCCCAGAATTATAAATCAACACTATAAAATATTTATACTTTTATCTCTTTTCATAATAGATATAGGAGCTTAAGGAATCATTCACTACTTCAGCAAAAGTTTCCAAATCAAGTCAATATAATATATTCTACTTTATTTTATTTTATATTTTTAATCAAATGTGATAAAGATTATATTTAGCTATAAGAAAAGATTCTTTTGGGGCACATGGGTGGCTCAGGGGGTTAAAGCCTCTTCCTTTAGCTCAGGTCATGATCCCAGGGTCCTGGAATTGAGCCCTGCATCGAGCTCTCTGCTCAGCAGGGAGCCTGCTTCTTTCCCTCCCCTTTCTCTGCCTGCCTCTCTGCCTAATTGTGACCTCCATCTGTCAAATAAATAAATGAATAAAATCTTAAAAAAAAGATTTTTTTTTAAATTGTAGAGTGATTAAATTACTAGTGCTACTAACAGTACTACTCAATAGTCCTACTTATAAATGAGTGTGTTTTTTTCTGGACTAGAGAAATATAATGATTCTGAACTCTATGCTGGGTTTGTTTTAATTTTTAAAAATTGTATAAGATTAGTTCAGCCTTTTAAGGCTATCACTTAATGATTTCCATATTCAAAGATTATCTTAAGGGTTGTAAACAATATAAAAATAGTATCTGAATAATAATTACATTTTAGAAAGTAAAATAAATAAATAAAATAATAATAATTTTCTGCTTTACTGACAAGAATCATTTCCACTTATTTAGCACTGGCACACAATATGAACATAAAAGATATATGTGAGATAAGAATATTATACCATTGTTGAATATTGTTATTGAATCAGAGTAGTGAAAAAGAAAATAAGAAGAGACTAATTTGTATAAATATAAACAAATAAGCCTGGAAATCTATATGATATTTCTAGGTTCCTTTTTTTCAGATGAGATTTCTGACAAAAAAAAAAAATTGATCTAAATTGAGCTAGTGGCTTAAAAGACCATTTCCTATAAGAGTAACAAAAAGTTCTTAAAGGACCATGATCAAAAGCAAAGGCCATCTTGATGATGACAGCTTTGTAATAGAGCTTGAAGTCCGGAATTGTGATGCCACCAACGTTGGCTTTCTTTTTCAATATCCCTTTGGCTATTCGAGGTCTTTTCTGGTTCCATATAAATTTTAGAATTATTTGTTCCATTTCTTTGAAAAAGATGGATGGTACTTTGATAGGAATTGCATTAAATGTGTAGATTGCTTTAGGTAGCATAGACATTTTCACAATATTTATTCTACCAATCCAGGAGCATGGAACATTTTTCTTTCTTTGTGTCTTCCTCAATTTCTTTCATGAGTACTTTATAGTTTTCTGAGTATAGATTCTGTGCCTCTTTGGTTAGGTTTATTCCTAGGTATCTTATGGTTTTGGGTGCAATTGTAAATGGGACTGACTCCTTAATTTCTCTTTCTTCTGTCTTGCTGTTGGTGTAGAGAAATGCAACTGATTTCTGTGCATTGATTTTATATCCTGACACTTTACTGAATTCCTGTATAAGTTCTAGCAGTTTTGGAGTGGAGTCTTTTGGGTTTTCCACATATAGTATCATATCATCTGCGAAGAGTGATAAGTTGACTTCTCCTTTGCCGATTTGGATGCCTTTAATTTCCTTTTGTTGTCTGATTGCTGAGGCTAGGACCTCTAGTACTATGTTGAATAGCAGTGGTGATAATGGACATCCCTGCCGTGTTCCTGACCTTAGCGGAAAAGCTTTCAGTTTTTCTCCATTGAGAATGATATTTGCGGTGGGATTTTCATAGATGGCTTTGATGATATTGAGGTATGTGCCCTCTATCCCTACACTTTGAAGAGTTTTGATCAGGAAGGGATGCTGTACTTTGTCAAATGCTTTTTCAGCATCTATTGAGAGTATCATATGGTTCTTGTTCTTTCTTTTATTGATGTGTTGTATCACATTGACTGATTTGCGGATGTTGAACCAACCTTGCAGCCCTGGAATAAATCCCACTTGGTCGTGGTGAATAATCCTTTTAATGTACTGTTGAATCCTATTGGCTAGTATTTTGTTGAGTATTTTCGCATCTGTGTTCATCAAGGATATTGGTCTATAGCTCTCTTTTTTTTTGAAAGGAATCCATCAAAATCCTTGAGGAGAACACAGGCAGCAACCTCTTCGACTTCAGCCGCAGCAACATCTTCCTAGGAACAATGCCAAAGGCAAGGGAAGCAAGGGCAAAAATGAACTATTGGGATTTCATCAAGATCAAAAGCTTTTGCACAGCAAAGGAAACAGTTAAAAAAATCAAAAGACAACTGACAGAATGGGAGAAGATATTTGCAAATGACATATCAGATAAAGGACTAGTGTCCAGAATCTATAAAGAACTTAGCAAACTCAACACCCAAAGAACAAATAATCCAATCAAGAAATGGGCAGAGGACATGAACAGACATTTCTGCAAAGAAGACATCCAGATGGCCAACAGACACATGAAAAAATGCTCCATATCACTCGGCATCAGGGAAATACAAATCAAAACCATAATGAGATATCACCTCACACCAGTCAGAATGGCTAAAATCAACAAGTCAGGAAATGACAGATGCTGGCGAGGATGCGGAGAAAGGGGAACCCTCCTACACTGTTGGTGGGAATGCAAGCTGGTGCAACCACTCTGGAAAACAGCATGGAGGTTCCTCAAAATGTTGAAAATAGAACTGCCCTATGACCCAGCAATTGCACTATTGGGTATTTACCCTAAAGATACAAACGTAGTGATCCAAAGGGGCACCCGAATGTTTATAGCAGCAATGTCCACAATAGCCAAACTATGGAAAGAACCTAGATGTCCATCAACAGATGAATGGATCAAGAAGATGTGGTATATATACACAATGGAATACTATGCAGCCATCAAAAGAAATGAAATCTTGCCATTTGCGACAACATGGATGGAACTAGAGCGTATCATGCTTAGCGAAATAAGTCAAGCAGAGAAAGACAACTATCATATGATCTCCCTGATATGAGGAAGTGGTGATGCAACATGGGGGCTTAAGTGGGTAGGAGAAGAATAAATGAAACAAGATGGTATTGGGAGGGAGACAAACCATAAGTGACTCAATCTCACAAAACAAACTGAGGGTTGCTGGGGGGAGGGGGTTTGGGAGAAGGGGGTGGGATTATGGACATTGGGGAGGGTATGTGCTTTGGTGAGTGCTGTGAAGTGTGTAAACCTGGTGATTCACAGACCTGTACCCCTGGGGATAGAGTATTATGCCTCCATCAGAAAGGATGAATACCCAACTTTTGTAGCAACATCGACGGGACTGGAAGAGATTATGCTGAGTGAAATAAGTCCAGCAGAGAGAGTCAATTATCATATGGTGACATGGGGACTTAGAGTGGAGAAGGGAGTTGGGGGAAATTGGAAGGGGAGGTGAACCATGAGAGACTATGGACTCTGGAAAACAATCTGAGGGTTTTGAAGGGACGGGGGGTGGGAGGTTGGGGTACCAGGTGGTGGGTATTATAGAGGGCACGGATTGCATGGAGCACGGGGTGTGGTGCAAAAATAATGAATACTGTTATGCTGGAAATTAAAAAAAAAAAAAAAAAAAAAAGAAAACATTTTATCAGGCAAAAATAAAGTAAAAATTCAAGCAAAAAAAAATAACGTAATATGAGTAAACAAAACTTATTACAATAATTTAAGAATGGCATAATATTAAAAAATTCATTAATGTAACTAACCATATAAATAGAAATAAAGAAAAAGATAAACATAACATTATCAATATGGATCCTGAAAGGATATATGAGAAAATTTAATACTGCTCATTTCTGTTAAAACACTGAAAGAAATTTTTAAAAAAGATATAATGGCTACTTTTAAATTATATTTATTATATATTATTTTAATATGTATATTTATATATTTTACACATTACATATTATATGCTATATACTATGTATAACAGCTACTACAGCCAACATTATGATTAATGGGCAAATAAAAGAGCCCTTTCGGCAATTTTTTTTTTAACTAAGGATTGGAAGTCAGGCAAAATGCATTGTATTTGAACACAGTAGATAATGCATGAAAACAAATGGTAGTAAAAGAATTGGAAACAAAGAGGTAAAATTATTTCCATTTGTAAACGTCATGATAATAGAGCTTGAAAAGCAGTAAGACTTTTAAAGAAAACAAATATGCAACAAAAATTTTTGTAAGCTAGCAGAAAATAACATTAATATTTAAACATCTCAAACAATCACCAGTTAAATATAACAAAAAATCTATTTAGAAATCAATAATATTAAGAATTAATTTAACAAAAATATTTAATACATGTATTATGAAAATAAATAATTGTAAAATAAATGGAAAGAAATCACTAGTTCTTAAGAGCATCATAAATATGCAAATTATATGAGATTAAATATATAAACTTCATACAATCCCAATAAAGTACTACACACATTTTTCTTGAGTTAGAAAAATGCATTTTAGAGTGTATAAAATTAAACATGCAAGAAAAAAGAATAATGAATGGGGCCTTCCTTTTATAGATGTTAAAACACGGTATAAAAATTCCATACTTAAAACTACCTAGAGGAGAATAGAAAGTCTAGAAATAAATACAAATATGTATAACAATAAAGTCTGTAAGACAAATTTCAGGTAGCTCAAATCACTTAGGAAATAAATGATGAAATGTTTATTAAATAGTGTTTGTATAATTGGATGATGGTTAGGAAAATAACTAAAATTGGACTCGTGCTTTCCATTATATACCAGGATAAATTCAAAATGGATTAGAGTTGTAAAAAGTAAGCTCACACAGTATTAGAAGTAAATATGAAAAAAAAAGAAATAAAAGAAGTAAATATGGGTGAATTTATTTATAACCTGCACATGGACAAAATCTTTCACAGTATAATTCAAAATCTGAAAGCAAGAAAAGATTGGTCCCATTATACATTAAAATCTCAATCTCTCTTTCCCTCTTTCTCTCCTTTTTCCACTAATGGATATATAAATCTATCCAAAGTAAATGAAAGAGATAGGGTGACAGAAAACATACAACAAAATAATGGCTGGACTCTTTCCAAAATAGATGAAAACTACAAATCTATAGATTTAACAATTCCCAAAGCCAAAAATATGAAGAAAATTCCACCAAAGCACATCATAATCAAATTGCTTACACCTAGAGAAAAAGAATCTTTTTTTTTTTAAGACTTATTTATTTCTTTGCGGGGGGGTGGGCAGAGACAGAAGCAGAGGGACAGTAGCAGACTCCCCACTGAGCGGTAAGCACAACACAGGGCTGCATCCCATGACCCTGAGATCACAACCTGAGCCAAGAATCTGAGAACTTAACTGACTGAGCCATTCAGGCTCCCTGAGAAAGTCTTAAAAGTAGTAAAAATTAATGACACATTACACACAGAGGAATAAAATTAAGGATTATAGTAGATTTCTCATTAGAAATAATGCAAACCAGAAGACTGCTTTCAAATTATTGTAAGAAAAGATGAATCAACCTATGATTCTAAGTATCTTATGAAAATGAAGACTTAAATAAAACTTATTCAGACATAGAGAAGTTGAAAGAATTCATCATTAGCAGACCTGCACTATAAGAAATATTAAAAGAAGCTCAGGCAGAGGGAAAATTAGATTTGGAGAGCATAGAAAAAGATAATTATACAAGTAAATATAAAGACTTATTTATCTTATTTAAATAACTTTAAAAGATAATCAACTACCTAAAGTAAACTTAATAACAATGTATTTTGTGATTTATAACTTACATGACAGCAAAATAAAATGCATAGTAATAATGACACGAAATCCAGGAGGGTAGAAATGGAGCATACTATTTTAAATTTCTTATACTATAATTGAAATGGTATCATATGATTTGAAGAAAGATAAGAATAAGTTTAAGAAATATATCATGTGCTTTAAAAACCTACTAAAAGAGTTATTTCTAAGTCAATAAAGAAGATAAAAAAAAATCATAGGGACAAAAGGAACCATAGAAATACTTAATTGATCCAAAATAAGTTTTTTTTTTTAAGATTTTATTTATTTATTTGACAGAGAAAGAGATCACAAGTAGGCAGAGAGGTTGGCAGAGAGAGACGGGGAAACAGGCTCCCTGCTGAGCAGAAAGCCTGATGCCAGGCTCAATGCCAGGACCCTGATAGGCTAGTGTGCCAAATATATCGAATTTGTGCTATGTCAAACCTACTAAATTTAACAATGCTATTTATTGTATATTAGTTATACTCAGTTAAACTGTTCACAAATAATTATATGCATTTCTTGTTTTTACAAAAGATAATAAAAGATAAGCCAGAAACTAATAAAAAAGACTTTATAGGATACAGGATGCATAGGAATGGGGTAGAGGGCATTGAGACTGACAGCAAGACTTCTTTTGGTATAATTTCCCCTATGTATTTTTCCTTTCATACTAAATATTTTAGAATAGATAAAATTATTTGCAAACAAATGAATATGAATGACTTCAAATATCTTTTCAACACTGTAATTTGCCTGCATTTAGTTTTATATTCTAAGAGTGAAAAACTGCAAAAAATTTTTGAACTTAGCTTAATAGGTTACTTTTTTTTTTAAATTTTTATTTATTTATTTGATAGGGAAAGATCACAAGTAGACAGAGAGGCAGGCAGAGAGAGAGGAAGGGAAGCAGGCTCCTTGCTGAGCAGAGAGCCCGATACGGGACTCGATCCCAGGACCCTGAGATCATGACCTGAGCCGAAGGCAGCGGCTTAACGCACTGAGCCACCCAGGCGCACAATAGGTTACTTTTTATTCATTTTAAAGATGCAGTTCAAAACAACAGTGCATAGTAGGATGATCACTAAGTTCTACTCCTGAAACTAATATTATACTATATGTTAACTAATTTGAATTTAAATAAAAACTTGAAACAAACAAACAAAAAAATGTGAAGAAGCAAAAACAAAACAAAACAAACAAAACACCATACTGATATTTAACCATTTTAAAGTATACAGTTTAATGGTATTAAGTACATTCACATTGTTGGGCAACCATCACCACCATCTAGCTCCTTTTCCTCTTCTTCTAAAACTGAAATTCCATACTCATTAAATAATATAATCTCCGTTCTTCCGTTTCCCCAGCACTTGGCTGGGGATTCCATCACCATTATACTTTCTATCTCTGGTATCAGATAACTCTAGGTACCTCATGTAAATGGTATTACACAGTACCTGTCATTTTGTGACAAGCTTATTTTATTTGGCACACTGACTTCAAGATTCATCCTCATGTCATACATAACATGTGTCATAAATTCCTTGTTAAGCCTGAATAATAAGGCTGAGTAGTGTTTGTGTGTGTGTGTGTGTGTGTGTGTATCACCTACTGTTTATCCATTCACTGATGGACACTTGGAATGCTTCCACTTTTTGGCTATTGTGAATAATGTTACTGTGAATGTGGGTGTATATCTGTTTAAGTCTTGGCTCTCAGTTCTTTTGGGTGTTTCCCAGAAGTGGAATTTCTGTATCACACAGTAATTCTCTTTTTAATTCTTTGAGTATCTATCATACTGTTTTCCATAGTGGCTGCACTATTTTACATGTCTACCAACAGTCCACAAGAGTTACAGTTTCTTTATATCCTCATCAGCACTTGTTATTTTTAATTTTTTGGTAATAGCCACCCTAATGGGTGTGAGGTGGTATCTAATTATGGTTTTTATTCTCATTTCTGTAATGATTAGTGGCATTTAGCATTGTTTCATGTGTTTATTGGCCATTCGTATATCTTCTTTGAAGAAATCTTTTTACAAAAAAGAAAGGACTAAATCTTTGCCCATTTTTTTTTTTTAAATAGGGTTCTTTGGTTTTGGCTGTTAATTTCTTTATATGTTACATATATATGGGTACGTGTAATATATAAAGCTGTGTAAAATACAAAAGTTCTTCATATATTACATATATGCAGTGTGTGTATATATATATATATATATATATATATGACATATGTATGTAAACTTGAATCAACAGCCAAAAACACACAGACCAATTAAAAATAATTGCAAAGTACTCTGAATAAGCCTTTCTCAAAGAAGATATATATATATATATATATCTTATATAATATATAAGTGTGTATTTATATTATTTATATTGCATATATTATATATTGCATATATATGCACTTGTATATTGCATATATATCTTCTATATATATTCATAGTTCTTCATATATTCTGAATATTAATGTCTTTTGAGATATATCATTTAGAAATATTTTCTCCCATGAATTATATTTTCTTTGTGTTGATAGTGTTCTTTAATATACAAAGTTTTAAATTTTTTTTTAAAGATTTATTTATTTGACAGACAGAGATCACAAGTAGGCAGAGAGGCAGACAGAGAAGAGAGGAGGAAGCAGGCTCCCCGCTGAGCAGAGAGCCCGATGTGGGGCTCAATCCCAGGACCCTGGGATCATGACCTGAGCCAAAAGCAGAGGCTTTAACCCACTGAGCCACCCAGGCACCCACAAAATTTTAAATTTTGATGTTGTCCAATTTATCTACCTTTTCTTTTGTTGCTTTTGATGTCATAATCAAGATATCATTGCCAAATCCAATGTCATGAAGCTTTTCCTATATGTTTTCTTCTAAGTATTTTATTGTGGCATTGGATTTTTATTGTCTGTATCATTATAAACTTGGAATGTGTGTGTGTGTGTGTTTCTTTCCACTGACTAAATAAAAAGAAATGATGATTTGGAGCAGTGTGTAGACTTAGTACTAGAATTTATTTTCCAAATAACATTCTCTATTGAAAGGATACTGAAACTTAGCTAAGTGGTTAGTCATAGGCTTGGGGAAGGAAAATAAATGGTGAACCATGGTCATCTTATTCCAGAAACAAGGAATTTCTAAGACTGGTGGTTCTATAACAGAGGGACGAAGAATTCAGTTTAGAAAGGCTGCCACTGACCCAATTTGTGAAGTTTGAACATGAAAATATGTTAGTGATTATGTTCTATAAATATTAAATAAAATATGTATGAGTGTATAAAAATTGAGGGAATGCAAAAAAATAAAGTAAGGAAGTATCCTATCTATAGAAAAAATACTAATTAATATATGTAGAACAAAATTCATTTTTTTGCAACCCCTCAGTGCAATAACTGCTTCATGAAATGTTTATCAATATTTACTAAACATCTTTGTGTGGGGAACAAAATAGTAACAGAATATATCAACCCTGAATTACAAAAGAAAAGTTAACTTTGCAGTGGAGATAGGCCATTGTCACTCCCTTAGCAAATTGATCAAATTTAACATCACCAATAGTGGTACAACCAGTATTTCAATCATACAAACAATGATACTCACCTTCTGATATATATTGCATCACTTGAATTGCATACTCTTTGCTAAAGTTGAAATGATGAAAAAAATAAACAATGTCAAATAGAAGGTATTCTAAAGACAATTTTTCTCAAATTCAGTAGCATGTGAAAAAAAAACAAGGTCATTCAAAATTAAGAGAAATTAAATGTTCATATCAACTAAATGCAATGAGTGAAATTTCATAGATCCTAGACCTAAGACCTATAAAAGATATTTTTGGGGAGAAATAACTGGGGAAATTTAAATACAGTAGGTGATATTATTGAATGAATATTACATTTCTTGGGTGTTTGAATGACAATATGTTAGGAACAGAATGCCTTAAATGTTATTTTTATAAATTGCACAATGAAGAGAATGCTATAATTTATGCAACTTTTAGAAGGTTTAGTAAAAAAAAAAAAGTTTAGATGCACAGATTAGGCAAAATGTGATAAGTAAATACATGTTAATTGTACTATTCTTCCAATATCTGATGTTTTCAAATTAATCCAATGTTTCATGAAAACAGAGAGTAGAGATTAATGCTAGTTAGCCAGACCTGTTTCTCCCATGGTGTGAGATTTGGGAAAGTTACCGAACCTTTTTGGGTTGCTGGGCATCTCTAAAATAAGGATGATAATTAAACTTACCAAAGGGATTTTGGCAGAGGTATAAATGACAATATATAAAAACACATGGAACACTGCCTGTCACATAATAAGTCCTCAATAAATGTCTATTTATATTATTAGAATTACTAGTAATATTATTGCTAGATTAGGGTTTTATTGGCTGAAGATATATGGGTATTAAAGCTTGAAAGTTAGTGTTCTGAAATCAACCTTTAACGCTATAAATACAGGATGACTACCAGTATTATAGCTACAGAAGAAAATATAACAGCACAGAATTGATTTTACATATAAGTCTATAAATGGGTTGTCTCATAAAAGATTACCAATGAAAGATTAAATCATTTCCAACTAGCTAGCTAAATACTCCTCATAACCTTAAGATGAAATTTAATCATACAAGTGTTGAAGCCATTGCTATTGCCTTATTGAACTCTGTCAAGTATAGAAGGCACTGTCAGCAACCCAAGAAACTACTTGCAGAAATGACCCCAGTAGAGACCTTGGAGCCAAAGGGTAATTAAAGTTGAGCTCTGAGCCACATGTAAGAAGTCTGTTTTATCCTTTTAATTAATGACTGCATTACTGCCTCATCCTGCTGTGGCATGGGACCCCATCAGAATTATCATCACTATAAACCACATTAAGACAAGTTTCCATCAGCAGCACAGCTAACACACAGTTAGTTTAACTTTACGAGGCAATAAATACAAACTATAATATTTGTTGAGCATCAACATCGACATTTTCACTATATAGCAAGAAAGCAGTTCTCACACACAAAAAATATTTATAGCATGCTTGGAGGAGCCTCAGTTCCAAAGATGTTGATAACTGAGGAAGCTTCATGCTGTACACTACCCATTCTCTGTTGCAGATTCCAGGCAATTTAAATTTATGTTGCATAAAATTTGTCTATGCAAAATAAGCTTTTTTGTTATTGAAGGGTACAACAGGGAATTCTCTAAACATTCATTTTACTGGTTCCATTTGATTCAAAACCATTCACTTTAGCACAGAGAACAGCTTTCACATTATCTATGTATATAATTGAGGATTCTATTTATCAGAAGACTTTTTTGATGTTGTTTATTGTTTGTTATTTGGTTGGTGAATTTTTGCTCCTTTTAAGCATATTCTACCTAACCAATTTTTGAAAATCTCTTTATCAATCTGATTTGCTTAAACTCTTATTATTATTTGTGAATCTCAAGCTTAAATGACATTAAAGAACTTGATGATTAATTTGAAACAAAGACTTATAATGTTATTCCACAAAAGAAAAATTAAAATACAGTAAGTTCTGTATAGCCAATTCATGTTCATTTAAAAAAATGTGCATTTGTTTCAATGGGATTGATATATTAGGAAACAGTTTGAGCATTACTGAATTTTCACTTGTTTATGTGCCATTTTATCTAGAAGAAATACTGGAAGAATGCAGAAACCTTAACCCAGATGAACGAAACTGCATAGGCATGCACAAAATGCACACAAATACACCTCAAACATCTACTGGATGCCTCAGTTTACACCAGAAAAGTATATGTGTTTTGCTTAAGGTGGAAAAGAATTGAGCATGTATAAATGTTTATTCTAAGGACTCAGTAAAAATTAAAAAGAAGCTGGAGAAAAAGAAGAAATATCAAATAGGAAAGGAGAAGAAATTCAGAAAGATGACGGTATGAATTCAGATCACACAGGAGGAATTAACCTTTCATTGAAGAAGGGCATTCTGTTCATTGTAATAGGAAGGTGGATGTGTAAGATTTAAGAAGACTTGTCATCTTGGTGGGAAATGTGGTGATGTAGCTTGTTTTACATCTTTGTCTCAGTGGAATGGAAGTCAAATTTGTCTGTAGAGAATCAGTGACAAAGGGAAGAGTCAGAAGTTTGAAGAGAGTGGAACAGTCTGAAATATTAAAAGAGATTAGGGGTACTTGGGTGGCTCAGTCCATTAAGCATCTTCCTTCAGCTCAGATCATGATACCAGGATCCTGGGATCGAGCCCTGCATTGGGTTCCCTACACAGCAAGGAGTCTGCTTCTCTCTCTCCCTCTGCCCCACCCATCCCCCTGTGCTCTCTCTCTCAAATAGATAAAAATCTTAAAAAAAAATGATGAATAACAGGAGTACATATATATACACTTAACTATATTTATTAAATATATAATATAGTTATTATAATATGTAATAATAGACATAATTATATGTTTATAAAATATATTATTAAAATGATACATAGATACATATATAATTTAAAATTATGGTGATAATATATTTATAAAGAATTTACCATGTCACTAAATTATCTTCTAACATTATATTAACATTATATTTAACATTAAATGCATAAGATGTATTTAACTGAAACTTTATTAGTGATCTGCCTCTGGAAGATAGGCAGCCATGAGGGCTGGGAGTAGCTGACACCGTCAGAGATCACCCTGGAGGAACCGGGCATTATGGATGGCCAGCACTTGCTCCTGGAGAAGATGGACAAAATGGCAAACTGATTTCCAGAGAGAAGCTGGTGCTGGCCCCAAGTCTGCCCTGCTCCCAGATCCCTTCATCCCAAAAGGGATTTAGCCTCTCTCTCATGAGGGCATATCCAAGGCCACTTTGGGGCCAAGGGATCTTGTGATTAATGGTATCCATGTGTCTGCCATGGGTAGACTGCCTCAAGTGGGCCTGCCCAGCAGAATGTCCCCATCCATCAGACTCAGGCTTAGGCTATTATTAATAAAACCCACTTTGACTTTGGATGAATGAAGGCATGAATGAAACACAGAGTGCCTACAGAGACCAGGGAGACGAAAGTGATTGACTGCATTTCTCTGAAGGTTCACTGGAATTTCCCTGTTATAGTTAAATAAATATCTTTGTATACTTACCGTTGCACTAATTTACCTTCTTAGAACAAATTCCTAGAAGTGGAATTGCTGAATCAAATAGAATGTTAAAATTGATATTTCTAACAGAGAACTATATATGCATATTTTAAAAAGTATTCTAAAAATATTTTAAGGTAGCATTTTAGTGTTTATATTGAAAAAAAGTAATTCATTGCCCTTTATCTTCTCTATCTGAATTCACACTTCTTTTTTTTATTTTTATTTTAATTTTTTTTAAAGATTTTATTTATTTATTTGACAGAGAGATATCACAAGCAGATGGAGAGGCAGGCAGAGAGAGAGAGAGAGAGAGAGAGGGAAGCAGGCTCCCTGCTGAGCAGAGAGCCCAATACGGGACTCGATCCCAGGACCCTGAGATCATGACCTGAGCCAAAGGCAGCGGCTTAACCCACTGAGCCACCCAGGCGCCCCTGAATTTACACTTCTTAAACAGAAGTGCTTTCATTCTTTTATTTTCTTACTATTTTCTTCCCCATTTCTACATTATTTTATTGATCATAATGATATTTCAACTTGGGCATTACTTGTCACTTCTTAAAATGCAAGAAAAGGGGGTGCCTGCACTGCTCAGTAATTAAGTGTCTGCCTTTGGCTTAGGTCATGATCCCCGAGGTCCTGAGATCAAGACCCATATCAGGCTCTCTGCTCAGCAGGAAGGCTCTTCTCCCTCCCCCACTCCCCCTGCTTGTGATTCCACTCTCACTGTGCCTCTCTAAGTAAGAAATAAATAAATAAATAAATAAATAAATAAATAAATAAATAAATAAATAAAAATCTTTAAAAATAAAAAAGAAGAGAGAAAAGTACCTGGCTTTCTTTACTACCAGTGCATACACATCCTCTACTATATACATAAACTTTTAAATCAATATTCAGTGTTTGTTATTAATATTGCTTTTAGTAATACATACCATGTATTATGATTACATTTTTTAAAATTTTCAGATTTTTTTTCTTGGACTTAATTTAATGATTTCAGTGCCAATTTTCTCATAGAACCTTAAAGTTTTTTAGTACGTTCAAATATGTCAAGTCATTTCAGTCTGTTCACCTCTTCCTTTTTCTTCCTTTTCTTTCTTCCTTGGTGTTGTCCTTTGGCACCTTCTAACTTTGTTTTGGTTCTGCAATGATTGAATTCTTCACCTTCTTCATGACTGAAGACATGGGACTTCAGCATTCAGTAGATTTTCTCTATCTTTTTCTTCAGTTTGGAAAAAAAGCTTCTCTCGCTGGTTCCAGAGAAAGGTGGTATGAGAAGAAAATATTCTGAGATCTTGAATATATGAAAATTCTACCCATAGACTTGATTGACTATTTATCTGGGTAATCTTCTTTATAATTGTTAAAGTTTGCCTAATTAAAAAAAATAGATTTTGTGGTGGTGTGGTGAAATTAGATGTCATTGTGATAACTAATACTTGACAGGCAAACTTTCTCACCTCTTTTTTTTTTTTTTCCCACTCCAGACTTTTTTCTTTGAAATTTCATTTTCTTATCCTGAATTGTGATTCTTTTCACCTTTACTGGTCTAAGCAGTAATATTTTTCATAATGTAGACACTTGTTTTATTAATTCATAAGGGTTTTTTTTTTGGCATTGCATTACTTTTAAACAGTTTCTTCCCTCAATTTCTTATGTCTCCTCAGTGCAGAATTCATACACACACACGTATACACACACACACATACATATACATATATATTATATATATATATACACAATCAACTATATCTGTCCTATATATACATACATCTATATCTGTATCTATATATACATCTTCTATCTCTATAGTTTTTGCTTTCTGTGAGACTTTTCAACTTCATCTTTCAAATCTTTGAGTACAATTTTTATTTTATCTTGAATTTTCCTTTTTCTATTCTGAATGCATTTTCTCTTGTCATTTATTTTCTTTCCTACATTCTTTCAATTTCCTCCAAATTTCTTATATTCTTTGATGGTGTTGTTTTGCTTGTTTTTGGTTATTACTTTTAAAATTATGCTGAGTAAAATCCACTAACAACTTGCCTGGGTTTTGTTGACTGAAAATATCTTGACATGAAGAGTCTTTTGTTCAATTGTTGCAAATTTAGGAGGCAGAGTCTGATTCCTAATATTCAGTTATTGAATAGATTCTACTTAATTGTGTAATTTTGCTTTGTATTTTTGTTGTTTCAAATATTTTCTCTGCTTATATTTTATATTTTATTTTTGACTAATTGGTAATTTTTAGCATTTAATCCATCTCTCAGCTTTTTAACCAATACCTATTTGCATTTACCAGCTGCTCTAGGGATTAAAATAAGCTTTTTAACTTTTCATAGTTCTAATTTAGACTTAATTTGTACCACCCCACTTAAAATTTAAGAGTACTGTAACTAGTTTTATATAGCTGTTAAACATCTTTTAGTCTTACTTATTACAATAATAAGCTATACATTTTTCATAAATTCATAGTTTTTTGAAAGAAATTAAACAATTGCTTTTTTATAACTTCATCATACTTTTGCTCTTTCTGGTGGTATCCATTCCTTCCTAAGAATCTGAGTTTTCATGTGTTCCTATTTCTTTTCAACTTGAATGAATTTCTGTTAATGTTTCTTATGATATAGCTCTGCTGACAACCTATTCTATTAGACTTTATTTATCTATTTTTTATATATTTTATATATTTGTTTCATTTTTGAAAAACATCTTCATGGAATATATAGTTAGTACTGACAGTGGTTTTTGTTTGTTTGTTTATTTCTTTGTTAATTATTTTATTTGTTTATTTATTTATTTTAAATTTATCACTTTCAAGTCATTGTTCCACAGTAGTCTGAAGTTCTTCACATAATTTTTTTCACTTGATGTAGCATCACTTTTCTCTGGATGCTTTTAAGCTTTTCACTTTATATTTGATTTTTAGGTGTTTTACTATGATGTGCCTGAGTATGGCTTTCTTTCTACTTATGCCTCTTTTGTTTCATAAGTCAGTCAAACATTTGATACTTTCCCACAAGCTATGAAGTCTCTCTTCTCATCTATTCTGTATATTTGTTTTTTTCATATTTTAAAATTTCTATTAATTTCTTATCACTAAACCTATCTTTTCCTTGTATCATTTTTAATGTTTTATTAAGCCCATCCAGTATTTTTTATATATTATATACATGTTTATTCATCCTAGAATTCCAATTTGGTCTTTTTTTTTCTTTGTAGTTTTGACTTCTCTTCTGAAATTACCTGTCTGTTCATTAGTTATGAGCATGTTTCCCTTTGTTTCCTGTGCATGCATTGAAACTTCTAACAATTTAAACATCTCATCTCAATCATTTCTGAGTAAAGTCACTGTAAATTGCTATTTTTTTCTAGATTCAGGTCACATTTTCTCTTTTCTTTAATTGTATATTTTGTTTTAGATTGTATCTTAGATATTGTGAGTTATACATATAGAAATTTTCTATTTTCTTATGTTACTACAAATGTTGTGATTTGAAGATTTTATTTGGTTGGCAGTTAAGTTAAACTTAAACTCCAAACTCTATCTCCTCTTTGGTGGGCACCAGTTGAAACTTCTCATAGCTCTTGGATGCTCTGAGTTCATTCCATTAATATATAATTCAGGGATTTGTTATATATTTATTTAGAATTTATAAGTAATATATATGAAGTTCTTTCTTGGTGGCTTTCCCTTTTGTGGATGTGCCAATTCCCAGCTTCTCTGTTGTTCTGAAACTATGTCTTCTGATTCCTCAACCAGTAAGTTGACAGTGTTCTCCTTGAGTTTTGGCTGTCACCTATACTGATTGGGAAGTATCCCCTTCCACAAAACTCATGTTCTGGTACTTTCGCAGATTTGATTTTTCTGAACTTTTTCCAGAGTTGTAATTATTAGCTATCAGATGGTAGATGTGATATAAACTGCTTCATTATTATCAAGAGTAAACCTTTCCCATTTCTGTGTATGATGCCTTATCTATCCAGTAGTTGTATTTCCAAACCTAAGAATTGTGTTTTAATTCTTTCTTTTGGTCATGAACACCATCTCATATAATCTGTTAGAAAGTTATGTCATCCCTGTCTCCAAATATGTGTCAAATTTGATTACATCATTTTCCTATTATCTCCCTAGTTCAAACTACCATTATTTCTTGTTCTGACTAAAACAATATCTTCTTAATTGGTCTCATTGTTTCCATTATTTCTGTACTACAGGAGAGAAAGACAGAAAGATTTTTTTAAAAGATTTTATTTATTTATTTGACAGACAGAGATCACAAGTAGTCAGAGAGGCAGAGAGAGAGAGAGGAAAGGAAGCAAGCTCCCTGCTGAGTAGAGAGCCTGATGCAGAGCTAGATCCCAGGACCCGGGGATCATGACCGGAGCTGAAGGCAGAGGCTTCAACCCACTGAACCACCCAGGTGCCCCAGAAAGATCTTTTAAAATCAGAAATCATATTATATCTTTCTGCTTAAACCCTACACTAGTTTTCTGTCATACAAATAAATGCAATCTCCATCATAACTTTCAAGTCTATAGAATCAGAACTTACCCATGTCCTTGATTTAATCTAACTCTCTCCCTATCTTTTATTATACTCTATTGGCATGTTTCTCTTCCTCACATAAAGTCAACTTATACCTTCCCAGAACCTTTTTCATTTTCTCTACTCTGCCTCAAACATTCTTCTACCAGATATTTATCTAACTCTTTCTCATTATTCACATATTTTATCTTAAAGAAGACCTGGCACCATACTGAAAGCAGTTATCATAAACCAGTATTTCCTATCTCATTTCCCTGTTTTATTTCCTTCAAGGCAAGAATAATTTCCTGGCTTTATTTATTTACTTGCTTGTTTTTGTATATATGTTTATATTTACATGCTAACATATTTATTATCTTTTTCATAACTGTATCACTAGCACATAGAATATTGCTTTGACACACAGCAGGTGCTTAATAGAGATCTGTTTAGTTAATTAATGACTGGCAAATGGGTATTATAATAATTCACAATTCTTATCATTTTGGTTAAAATTATTCATTTTTGATATTTTAAATTGTTAAAAATTATACATTGGTCTAGAGATATAAAAATAAATAAGGCATTATTTCTTTTATCATTTATTGTGTTATATCTTCATGAGGAAGAGTGTTGATACAAATTCTACTAGATTGATAAAAGAGTTCCACAGTAAATTGGTCAAATCTAGACTTCCACTCATGTATCTGATAGTTTTCCTTCATTTATTTTACCTTTTTTTTTTTTTACAAATGAACACAATTTAAGATTCTAAATATTCACTTATTAATTAGAATGACAATAGTCTATTAACATCTTCATTTGGTAATTTGAGATGTCTCTAGAAGTTGATGTGTCAAGTTCTACTTGTTTGAAGTCAACTTGGTTGTTGACTCCAAGTTTACTTTGTTGAAGTCCACTGCCAAATCAACAAAAAGCAGAAAAATAATAACATAGCAATAAAGTTCTTCAACAATTAACTCAAGGTATAAATACTTTTTCACAATGAAGCAAAAATATTTTATATAAGTTGCAATTATCTTGACATTTTTCTTTGTGAAAATCATGAGGAATAAACTCTATAAGATAGATAAATTAAGAAAAAATTCAAAGACACTTCAATTCTTTTTCTAAGTAGAAAGAAATACACATAATATAATTGACTCACTTAGATTCTAGTCTTCTAAAGCAACCTATCTATGTTTAATAAATTGATTATATATTTGTTCGTGATAGAAGTTAGTGTATTCCCAAGGTTGGTCTGATGATACATTAAAATCCACTGCAAACACTTAATAATGTTGTATTCTCTGAAAAATTTCCTATTTTTTTAATGTACTTTGATGAGTTGATAGTAATATATGTGAATACACACATGAGCACACACATATATTTTTACAAGACAAAAAAATCAGTTACATTTGTTTTGTTGCCTCATTGGCATTACCACTTCTTGGGAATATTTCTTTCACACAATTTTTATGTTATGAGTGATAAAGAAACTTCCTTTGTCCAGTTTTTAAAATTTTCAAGTGTTGGTTTTATACTTTAGAGTAGAGAGAAACTCTTAAATGCCAGTGTGACAGCTTTTCTCCTGGTGATAAAATAAAATTGATCAAATGTACATTAGAACTTTTAGACTCTGAAGCATTCAGGAGCCACCAGAGAATTCTGCTTGAATAGTATATGATTTATCAAAACTACTGCATGTACAATCATATTGTTCATACTAAAACTCTAATCTATCTAGATCACGTGCTTTTTCTTTTTTCTTTTTGTTTTTCTAAAATGGCCTACAACACCTCTGAAGTGAGGTTCTTGTCTCACAAGAATTTGATGTTTGCACTCTGCAATATGCAGATGCCAAAAGGACTGAAGGCAGGATCTTCAAACTCAGAAATCAGGTGGTTCAGTTCCTCATAATAGTAGTACAGCTCTCTAAGAATTTCTCTTAGACTTTGCTAGACATATACAGTCATTAACCAGAGAGATAGAAGTAAAGAAAAACTGCCCAAATTTTTTCTGGTGATTTGCATTTGGCATTATTGCTAGAGGATTATGTAAACTTATTTTATAATTTACAAATAACCCACTTCATTCATCTAAACCCTGTACTTTTAACATAATTATGCCATACACATTTTAATAATAAAAAGAGAAAGAGAGAACTGGATTAGACAGGAGCAACATTTTTGTCATTAGATACTCTTAAAATCTCTTTATAATACTATAATTTCTGTAAATATTTTGTGAATAAAGTATTGATATAAAATGATAACAGTGTGTGGAGTTTTACAGGACATGTTTATAACTTACATTTTTAGTAAACACAGTCTTTCAAAGAGGGATGGAAGGTCTATTACTTGTGAAAATTTCTTCCGTTTATACTGTCGTCTTAGTATTTTCCCTTCCCATTATACTGACAGAATCACCACATTAACACAGTAGCCTGCATTATGATGACAAAATTATGGCATTATATCAGTAGACCATAAAGAAAAGGTTCTATTAATAAAAATATTTCTTTACAAATTGGATTTTTTTATTACTTTCTTTGGAAAGGATCTATTATATGAAAATATAACAAAGTACTTCTAAATCTAATGATGTTCTTTACTGGTGTTTAACTGAGTGATTAATTCTGTCACGAGAGTGATGATGATGTCCCTTCATTATTTATAACCTTATAGTGTCACATGTTTGTACACAGCTTTGAAGATGATATATCAGTTGTCATACCATCCAAAAGACACATGTTGTTCTGTTTTTGACTCATCACTATCTCTCTCACTTCCCTCAAAAGAGAAATATTTAGGAACACCAGAATACAGCAATCTCACATCCTATTGCATTGTGGTCCTCGGAAAACATATTGAAAGCATTTGATTTTATCTTTTTTTTTTTTAAGATTTTATTTATTTACTTGACACAGAGAGAGAGATCACAAGTAGGCAGAGAGACAGGCAGAGAGAGAGAGGGGAAAGGAAGCCCCCTCTAAGCAGAGAGCCCAATGTGGGGCTCGTTCCCAGGAACCTGAGATCATGACCTGAGCCAAAGACAGAGGTTTAACCACTGAGCCACCCAGGTGCCCTGAAAGCATCTAATTTTAAAAATTGATCCAGTGGGAGACAGTTTGACCATTTCAGTTTGCAAGTAAATAAAACAATGCCTCTTCTTTTTAAAAATATTGTCCACATACATGCAAACTGTGGGCAGTACCAGTAGGTCACAGCAATGTTTAAGATCTGGATATACCAGACTAAAGTGAAAATAGGTTAAGGGACAATCTTCTATCTTGAGTTAATGGCAACTCACCTCATTCAGTTATCTATACCTACAATTGCACTGAAAATCCTATGTGCAGATGTTTTGGGTTGACAGTGTTGGAGAAAAATAAATTTAAAAACATCTTGCAATTCCATTAGGTATTTAGAGCTGGAAATTTTACTCTTGCTTCTGCTCAGCTAGCATGTTGCCCATGTGCTGGTAGGTCAGTCAAACTGTGATCTGGAGAAAGGCTAAACCACAATAAGCTAATTTGATTTGTTTTCCCCTCAAATTGCTAGTAAGTTGATTTTCAATTAATAATGAAATATATCATTTAAAATTTTGGATTTTCAAGTAAAAATCCTGAGAAAATTATTACTTAAAAATAAGTATGCTTTGGGAAAACAAGCTTTTATTATAATGTAGTGTTCTTATAGTCAAGGCTGAGTAATAAAATAATTTTTAAAGGATTTTACTAATTTATGTATTTGTGAGAGAGAGTACACACACAGGTGGAGGGAAGATCTGAGGGGGAGGGAAGAGGTGGAGGAAAGAATCTCAAGCAGACTCCACACTGAGCGCAGAGCTGATAGGAGACTACATTTTACAACACTGAGATCATGACCTGAGCCAAAACCAAAAGTCAGACATTTAACTAACTGAGCCATCCAGGTGCACCTAAAATAATTTTTATTAAAATATTTCCTTCACTTTTCTAAAAAGATAATGAAAATACTACCAAAGTACTACACATGTTATAAATACCTTTACTAATAATGACATTTGTATGCTTTAGAAGTTTTGAAACTGAATGCATTAGATGTGGTCTCAATTGTTCTTAAGTTATTCTATACATTCCTGGGCCCTCTTCTTAGAGGACTTACCTTACTCAGATAACAACCGATGAACAGAAATAGGATACTACTGATTTCAGGTTAGTTTCCTTTATTATTGCATTTATCATACATTATATATTGTGCCTAATATTTACTAAGTAAAATATTAGGAATGTGGGTATTTGGAGAATGTGTAGACAAGATTTCTGAACTCAGAAGTCACAATTTAGTAGGAGAGATACACATTTTTTTAAAAGCTTAAAATAAACATTATAATAATGGCTATTACATCATGTATTATAAGTGAAGGAAAGATTTATTGCAATAGAGGAAATGTGTAAAGGTTTTTTTGAGAATAAGAGATAAATCCTGAGCTGGAATTTTAGGGAATAATAGTTTGGAGGTATGGCTATTTCAGTTGGAAAAAAACAGTTTGGGTGGAAAATCGATGCAAAAGAGTGAGAGCTATTCAGGGAATTAAGGAAATTGATGTGGCTAAGGCATACATCCCATAAGTGAGCTGAATAGAAAACAAATTTAGAGGATAAATATAAATTTTTTTAAGGCTTTAAATGTCTTATATTGACAAAATCCTAAAATTTCAGAATCAGGGATGAATTATATGATCACCTATCTATATTAAAATACTAGTACTGGTGCCATTGGTCAAAGGATTATTAGTAGGTAGAATCCATAGGTAAGGAGATGAAGCTATTGATTTAGGAGACTTATTCTAAAATTGTGCAAGAGTAGTGGAAATATGGGGCAGTGTATAAATATGAAAGACAGCTCGGTGATATAAGTAGCAGAATTTGGTGACTAAGAGAATCTCGCAGTAAAGAAAGAGGGAAGCAAACAAAATAAGGTTTCTTTTTGGAAAGAAGGACACGTTTACTGAAGTAGGAATCCAAGTTGGTTGTTGTTACTGACAAAAGAGCAGGGAAAAAATAATACATTCTTTCCCTGAATCATCTTTTTAAAATAAAGTGACCTTTGGGGGGAAAGTACACATACACACAGATAAATCCAAATATAAGTTATTTCAATCCTCATCTGAGGATCACATTATGAATCTTGCTCATATTTAATTGAATTCTTATTGAGCTTTAGGAGTTCCTTATATATTCTAGATACAAATTCTATAACATATGATTTAAAATATGTTTTCTCAGTTTGCTTTTTTAAGATTTTATTAATAATGTCTTTTGAAGCACATACATTTTTAATTTTGAGAAAGTCCAATTTTATCTTTTTTAACCTCTATGAATTGTACTTTTGGTGTTGTCTCTATGAACTCTTTCCCTAATCTAAATTTATAATCATTTTTTTATTATATTTCCTTCCACTTGTCTCATAGCTTCAGATTTTACATTTATAACCATGATCCATTTACAGTTAAGTTCTTTAAAATGGTGTGAGGTATGCATCTAGTTATTATTACATTTTATGTATGGATATCCAGTAATTCCATTGCATTTATTAAAAAGACTGTTCTTTCTCATGTGAATTACTTCTGCATCTTTTTAGGAATTCAGTTGTCCATATATGCAGGTCTTGAAGTCAGCCAATGTGAATCCCCCAATTTTATTCTTTGTTTTCAAGATTATTTTGGCTATTTTGGTTGAATAGCCTTTGAATATCCAGATGGATTTTCGAATCAGCTTAGCATTTTTCTACAAAAAACTTGCTGAGATTTTTTTGGGAGGAGAAGGTTCTTCTGGGTTGCCACCACAAATTAAACATTTTTAGCTATTTTGTATGTGGCACTGTGATCAGGAGGAGCCACGTCAAGTTGGATCGTCTGATGCCTACTGATTAAGAGTGTTCTCACAGTTCAGCTGTTATCTTCCTGGTTTCTCCAATGTAAAGTTATATTTTCCTCTTTTAAATATTAAGTGATATGTGAGATAAGACCTTAGCGCTATGGGAAAATATAGTTTCTCATCAATATAGCTATGTTTATTGGTTTAACCTTTGACTATTGTTTTTAAATGAAGAAAGAGGGATAAAATTAACAGGCAAATCTCCTTTTGCTTTTTGTTTATTCTCAGACTTCACATTTCCTTGCTTGGGACTGGAATTCCTATATTAAAACTTAAAAAAAAATATTTGAAGTCATATAAATTCAGGTTGTACCCTGACTCCATCACTGACCAAGAGTGTTATGTTGAGCAAATTACTTAGTTTTTCTAAGCTTCAGTGTATTTATCAATACAATTAGGACAATATCACTTCTTTTGTTGTTCAGAGGACTAATTATCATTTGAAATTAACAAAAATATCAGTCACTAAAAATCAAAATAAAATTTTTTTTTTCTTTAGTCCTCACAAAAATCCTGTGAAAGCAGGATTTATTACGTCTGTTTTGCAAAATGGAGGCTCAGAGATTAAATAGCTTGCTAAAGATGACACAGGTGCTAAGGGGCAGTGTTGGAGTTTAAATCCAGGTCCACTTGATAACACAGGGAGTGTTATTTCCACTTTTTTATACTGTTTATAATGACCAGTTTTGAGGGTCAGCTTCCTTCACAGGGTGTTGAGTTGGGACCTAAAAAAATGATCATACAATGTTTTGCCTTAATTATTTATGAAGCAGTAAGAACATGGGAAGGGAAAGTCATTGTACCTGTATATGGGAACTCTGGTTCTTTGTCATTGATTAACATTTTATTTATTATCAAATCACTTGAGCTCTGCATATATCTTTTTATCAAAACAGGAGTAACATTATTTTACCCCTTTTACCTCACGGGCCTGTGAGTGCTACGTTGGTAATATACTCTATTGAGCTTTGTATTCTGCAAGTTTATGAAGCCTATGAGCATATCATTTTAATTCATGTACCTATTTTAAAAGAGAACAAAAACAAATGATACCTGTAGTAATGGGGGACTGCGGCCAGAGTTGAGTGTTATGTTCCTTATGGCAGTAATAGCTTCATCAAATATCACACAACACGCAACCTTGGAATCATGATTTATCAGTTAATAGGAAATTGAAATTAATGTTATTTCTTCAATATGAATCATCCTAACTCCTTTATATTTCCATGTGGCTTCAAAATATATTAGAAATATTTGTTGACTTGGCCATCTTTGTTTTGAATGTTTTCTTTAGGTACTTTTTCTTGAAGAGATACCTTTATTTGTAATTCTCAAGTGTTCTTTGTGAAGTTCTTACTCACAAGTACTAGACGCACAAAGTAGAAAATGACTAGACATCTAAAGTATATATATAAATAACCATAATAATTTAGCTTATTGAGTAAAGAGCCACATTCTCTTGACACATAAATGCTGCCTGTCTGACTCTTCTTCCTGAGTACTGAAGAGAGGAAAGAAGAAGAAGAGACTGCTGGTGTGCCTAAGTTATTCAATTTATGCCTCATAAGAGAGTTCATGTTATTTTAGAATGCACTTAATGTTTTACAATATTTAATAATAAAATGTTACCATAAATCATATTACCTACCCAAATCTCCTTTAAAAAATAATTTCAGTCTGTTTTCTCCATTTGTAATTTACCTGGTAAGTTTTCTAAAAGAATTTCTTTGTCATTCAGTCTTTTCCTACTTACAATACAGAATAAATGCCAGTCAACCTAACCATAAGCACAAAATAGTTTTAATTTGGTGTTAATTGGTAATTCAAAGATGGAGCTCTTTAGATCTGAAGATGAGGTGCCTTGTGAGTAGATCAACCATAAGGCAGAATGAAAATTTGAGAGCAAAATAATATAAAAATTTAGTAAGGCACAGATAATAAAAAAGACAAAAATAAATAAATAAATAAATAAATAAATAAATAAATAAAAGTAAAATTTAATCTCCTAATTCAAAATATTTGAGAAAATCACTATGAAAGTGAAAGGTAGCTTTAGGAGGGAAAAGGAAACATTTTGTAAATGATAATGTGTTCATCTCTGAGCAGATATTTGAACTTGTTTCATTTTTTAAAAAAATCCATCTGTCTATTACAATATCTTTATTTCTTCCCTTGCACTTGTTTTTCTGAAATGGCAGGTGTAAAAGTGGGGCTTATTTTTTTATTTTTTATAAACATATAATGTATTTTTATCCCCAGGGGTACAGGTCTGTAAATTGCAGGTTTACACACTACATAGCACTCACCATAGCACATACCCTCCCCAATGTCCATAGCCCCACCCCGCTCTCCCAAACACCCTCCCCCCAACAACCCTCAGTTTGTTTTGTGAGATTAAGAGTCACTTATGGTTTGTCTCCCTCCCAATCCCATCTTGTTTCATTCATTCTTCTCCTACCCCCTTAACCCCCCATGTTGCATCTCCACTTCCTCATATCAGGGAAATCATATGATAGTTGTCTTTCTCCACTTGACTTATTTCACTAAGCATGATACCCTCTAGTTCCATCCACGCTGTTGCAAATGGCAAGATTTCATTTCTTTTGATGGCTACATAGTATTCCATTGTGTATACATACCACATCTTCTTTATCCATTCATCTGTTGATGGACATCTAGGTTCTTTCCATAGTTTGGCTATTATGGACATTGCTGCTATAAACATTTGGGTGCACGTGCCCCTTCGGATCACTATGCTTGTCTCTTGAGGGTAAATACCTAGTAGTGCAATTGCTGGGTCATATGGTAGTTCTATTTTCAACATTTTGAGGAATCTCCAAGCTGTTTCCAGAGTGGATGCACCAGCTTGCATTCCCACCAATAGTGTAGGAGGGTTCCCCTTTCTCTGCATCCTCGCCAGCATCTGTCATTTCCTGACTTGTTAATTTTAGCCATTCTGACTGGTGTGAGGTGATATCTCATTGTGGTTTTGATTTTTATTTCCCTGATGCCGAGTGGTATGGAGCACTTTTTCATGTGTCTGTTGGCCATCTGGATGTCTTCTTTGCAGAAATGTCTGTTCATGTCCTCTACCCATTTCTTGATTGGATTATTTGTTCTTTGGGTGTTGAGTTTGCTAAGTTCTTTATAGATTTTGGACACTAGCCCTTTATCTGATATGTCATTTGCAAATATCTTCTCCCATTCTTTCAGTTGTCTTTTGGTTTTGTTAACTGTTTCCTTTGCTGTGAAAAAGCTTTGATCCTGATAAAATCCCAATAGTTCATTTTTGCCCTTGCTTCCCTTGCCTTTGGTGATGTTCCTAGGAAGATGTTGCTGCGGCTGAGGTCGAAGAGGTTGCTGCCTGTGTTCTCCTCAAGGATTTTGATGGATTCCTTTCTCACATTGAGGTCTTTCATCTATTTTTGTGTGTGGTGTAAGGAAATGGTCCAATTTCATTTTTCTGCATGTGGCTGTCCAATTTTCCCAACACCATTTATTGAAGAGGCTGTCTTTTTTCCATTGGACATTCTTTCCTGCTTTGTTGAAGATTGGTTGACCATAGAGTAGAGGGTCTATTTCTGGGCTTTCTATTCTGTTCCATTGATCTATGCGTCTGTTTTTGTGCCAGTACCATGCTGTCTTGATGATGACAGCTTTGTAATAGAGCTTGAAGTCCGAATTGTGATGTTCCAACTTTGGCTTTCTTTTTCAATATTCCTTTGGCTATTTGAGGTCTTTTCTGGTTCAATATAAATCTTAGGATTGTTTGTTCCATTTCTTTGAAAAAGATGGATGGTACTTTGATAGGAATTGCATTAAATGTGTAGATTGCTTTAGGTAGCATAGACATTTTCACAATATTTATTCTTCCAATCCAGGAGCATGGAACATTTTTCAATTTCTTTGTGTCTTCCTCAATTTCTTTCATAAGTACTTCATAGTTATCTGAGTATGGATTCTTTGCCTCTTTGGTTAGGTTTATTCCTAGGTATGTTATGGTTTTGGGTGCAATTGTACATGGGATTGACTCCTTAATTTCTCTTTTTTCTGTCTTGTTGTTGGTGTAGAAAAATGCAACTGATATTTCTGTACGTTGATTTTATATCCTGACACTTTACTGAATTCCTGTACAAGTTCTAGCAGTTTTGGAGTAGAGTCTTTTGGGTTTTCCACATATAGTATCATATCATCTGTGAAGAGTGATAGTTTGACTTCTTCTTCGCCAATTTGGATGCCTTTAATTTCCTTTTGTTGTCTGATTGCTGAGGCTAGGACTTCTAGTACTATTTTGAACAGCAGTGGTGATAATGGACATCCCTGCCGTGTTCCTATATTTAGCAGAAAAGCTTTCGGTTTTTCTCCATTGAGAATGATATTTGTGGTGGGTTTTTCATAGATGGCTTTGATGATTTTGAGGTATGTGCCCTCTATCCCTACATTTTGAAGAGTTTTGAGCAGGAAGGGATGCTGTACTTTGTCAAATGCTTTTTCAGCATCTATTGAGAGTACCATATGGTTCTTGTTCTTTCTTTTATTGATGTGTTGTATCACATTGATTGATTTGAGGATATTGAACCAACCTTGTAGCCCTGGGATAAATCCCACTTGGTCATGGTGAATGATCCTTTTAATGTACTTTTGAATCCTATTGCCTAGTACTTTGGTGAGAATTTTTGCATCTGTGTACATCAAGGATATTGGTCTGTAGTTCTCTTTTTTGATGGGATCCTTGTCTGGTTTTGGGATCAAAGTGATGCTGGCCTCATAAAATGAGTTTGGAAGTTTTCCTTCCATTTCTATTTTTTGGAACAGTTTCAGGAGAATAGGAATTAGTTCTTCTTTAAATGTTTGGTAGAATTCCCCCGGGAAGCCATCTGACCCTGGGCTTTTGTTTGTTTGGAGATTTCTGATGACTGTTTCAATCTCCTTATTGGTTATGGGTCTGTTCAGGTTTTCTATTTCTTCCTGGTTCAATTTTGGTAGTTTATATGTCTCTAGGAATGCATCCATTTCTTCCAGATTGTCAAATTTGTTGGTGTAGAGTTGCTCATAGTATGTTCTCATAATTTTTGTATTTCTTTGGTGTTAGTTGTGATCTCTCCTCTTTCATTCATGATTTTATTTATTTGGGTCCTTTCTCTTTTCTTTTTGATAAGTCTGGCCAGTGGTTTATCAATCTTATTAATTCTTTCAAAGAACCAGCTCCTAGTTTCATTGATTTGTTCTATTGTTTTTTTTTATTTTTTATTTCATTGATTTCTGCTCTGATCTTTATTATTTCTCTTCTCCTTCTGGGTTTAGGGTTTCTTTCTTGTTCTTTCTCCAGCTCCTTTAGATGTAGGGTTAGGTTGTGTACCTGAGACCTTTCTTGTTTCTTGAGAAAGGCTTGTACTGCTATATATGCAGGGAATGATCCCAATCTTTTGATACTGATTGAGACCTGATTTGGGACCCAGGATATGGTCTATTCTGGAGAATGTTCCATGTGCACTAGAGAAGAATGTGTATTCTCTTGCTTTGGGATGAAATGTTCTGAATATATCTGTGATGTCCATCTGGTCTAGTGTGTCATTTAAGGAGTTTATTTCCTTGTTGATCTTCTGCTTGGATGATCTATCCATTTCAGTGAGGGGGAGTGTTAAAGTCCCCTACTATTATTGTATTATTGTTGATGTGTTTCTTTGATTTTGTTATTAATTGGTTTATATAGTTGGCTGCTCCCACGTTAGGGGCATAGATATTTAAAATTGTTAGATCTTCTTGCTGGACAGACCCTTTGAGTATGATATAGTGTCCTTCCTCATCTCTTATTATAGTCTTTGGCTTAAAATCTAATTGATCTGATGTAAGGAGTGCCACCCCTGCTTTCTTCTGATGTCCATTAGCATGGTACATTGTTTTCCACCCCCTCACTTTAAATCTGGAGGTGTCTTAGGGTCTGAAATGAGTTTCTTGTAGGCAACATATTGATGGGTTTTGTATTTTTACCCATTCTGATACCCTGTGTCTTTTGATTGGTGCATTTAGCCCATTAACATTCAGGGTAACTATTGAGAGATATGAATTTAGTGTCATTGTATTTCCTGTAAGGTGACTGTTATTGTATATCGTCTCTATTCCTTTCTGATCTACTACTTTTAGGCTCTCTCTTTGCTTATAGGACCCCTTTCAATATTTCCTGTAGAGCTGGTTTGCTGTTTGCAAATTATTTCAGTTTTTGTTTGTCCTGGAAGCTTTTTATCTCTTTTTCTATTTTCAATGATAGCCTAGCTGGATATAGTATTCTTGGCTGCATGTTTTTTTGTTTAGTGCTCTGAATATATCATGCCAGTTCTTTCTGGCCTGCCAGGTCTCTGTGGATAAGTCTGCTGCCAATCTAATATTTTTACCATTGTATGTTACAGACTTCTTTTCCCGGGCTGCTTTCAGGATTTTCTCTTTGTCACTAAGACTTGTAAATTTTACTATTAGGTGACGGGCTGTAGACCTATTGTTGTTGATTTTGAGGGGGGTTCTCTGCACGTCCTGGATTTTGATGCTTGTTCTACTTACCATATTAGGGAAATTCTCCAATAATTCTCCCCAATATTCCTTCTGTTCCCCTCTCTCTTCTTCTTCTGGAATTCCAATTATTCTAATGTTGTTTCATCTTATGGTGTCACTTTTATCTCAAATTCTCCCCTCCTGGTCCAGCAGCTGTTTATCCCTCTTTTGCTCAGCTTCTTTATTCTCTGTCATTTGGTCTTCTATATCGCTAATTCTTTATTCTGCCTCATTTATCCTAGCAGTGAGAGCCTCCATTTTTGATTGCACCTCATTAATAGCTTTTTTGATTTCAACTTGGTTAGATTTTAGTTCTTTTATTTCTCCAGAAAGGGCTTTTATATCTCCCAAAAGGGTTTCTCTAATATCTTCCATGACATTTTTGAGCCCAGGTAGAACCCTGAGAATCGTCATTCTGAACTCTATATCTGACACATTACCAATGTCTGTATTGATTAGGTCCCTAGCCTTCAGTACTGCCTCTTGTTCTTTTTTTTTTTTTTTTTTTTTGGGGTTAATTTTTCCTCCTTGTCATTTTGTTTAGATAAGAGTATATGGAAGGAGCAAGTAAAATACTAAAAGGAAATATGCTGTAACCAAATCAGAAGGGATCCCAATTGTGTGGGGGGAGAGGATGAAAGGAGTTTCAGAAAAAAAAAAAGAAACAATTAAAGAAAACGAATAAAGAAAAAATATAAAAAAGAAAAATATATATATTAGATAAACTAGTTAAAAACCGTTAAAAAGAAAAGGGTAAAAGTTAAAAAAAAATTAGCAGCAGAAGAAAAAGAATTGAAGAGAAAAATTAAATTAACTGCAAGACTAATGAATCATGGGGAGAAAGCCATGAGTTTCGTGCTTTGCTTTCTCCTCCTCTGGAATTCCGCTGCTCTCCTCGGTATTGAACCTGCGCTCCTTGGTAGGTGTACTTGGTCCTGGCTGGATTTCTTGTTGATCTTCTGGGGGAGGGGCTGTTGTAGTGATTCTCAAGTGTCTTTCCCCAGGCGTAATTTCACTGCCTTACCAGGGGCCCGGCTGAGTAATCCGCTCAGGTTTGCTTTTGTTTCCTGAATGCCTTCCGTAGAGTTCCAGAGGATGGGTATGAAAATGGAGGCCTCCCTGTCTCCCACCCAGAGGAGCCAAGAGCTCGGGGCCCCACTCCTCAGTGCACCCTCAGAGAATAGCGCCCAAGTATTCCCATTGCCCTGGCCTCCAGCCGTGCTCCGAGCTCACAGAGCCTGCGACCGGTTCAAGGTAAGTCTGAGCTGAGAGCTCACTCCTCGGCTCTTTCTCTGTAGACAGCTTCCCTATTCAAATACCTGCCAGCTCTGCAACACTCAGACACCCCCGATCCTTCTGTGACCCTGCAGGACCTGAGGCCACGCTGACCCCACATGGGCTTCACCCCAGTTTAGCCTCTGGAGCGATGTCCCTCAGTGGAACAGATTTTTAAAAGTCCTGATTTTGTGCTCTGTTGCTCCGCCACTTGCCGGGAGCCTGCACCTTGCCCCGCGGTCTATCTTCCCGTCACTTTGGATTCACTTTTCAGCCAGTCCTATCTTTCAGAAAGTGGTTGATTTTCTCTATCTTGAATTGCTGTTCTTCTTCTCTTTGATCTCCTGTTGGATTTGTAGGTGTTTGCAATCTTTAGATAAGCTATCTAGCTGATCTCCTGCTACCTGATGTAGACTCAGCCTGCTACTTCTCCGCCATCTTGACTCCTCCCCCTGAACTTGTTTCATTTTAAAGGTACCCATCACCTATGTATATTGAAAGTGGTCATTTTTTATTATCGGGATTCTCCTCAATACTAATGTTACTGGGGAAAAATAGATGAAAAATAGAGGACAGGAAAGAGATTTTTTTTTTGGAAATACAGATCATTCTAGAGGTAGAGGTCAAGCCTATGAAAGAAAATCAGTTGGGACTTCGAATGAGCACCATATATTTGTTTCAAACACTCCTTTTATGTGTATAAGGTTCATCTTCTTAATATTTATAGTCCATAAAAATAGCAAATGATCTCCTTTTCTCCAGAAGTTCTACAGTGAGTCTGTCCACAGCAATGAATCATCAACCAATGAAAGTTCTGGACACCAAGCTTCCTGAGTTGTTAATAAATCCATACATATTATTACACATTGATGTGAGTGGGTAATGTGTTAAAGATTACAGAAACTTGGTATTTGGAATGCTCCTGGACTCTGGTCTAAGCATTTTTTCCTTTGGCTTATTCTAATTTGTATCTTTTCCCTGTAATAAACATGGTATAATACATGAATATAATAGGTTACATTGAGTTCTGTGTGTCTTTTAGAAAATTATCAAAACTAAAGGTAATTTTGAGAAACCACTGAACTTAGGTTAGGTGTCAGAAATGAGAACAGAAGTAAGATAAATATACAGGATCTCTGAATTATATAGATAAAAATTTTATCTTTTGTTGTGCCTATTATTCTCATAACCTTTATTTATCACTTATGACCTTGTTCTATAATTTATCTGTTGGTTATCTGTCCATCTCACTAAACTGTGAATGCTTTAAAGCAAAAGATGTTTTCATACTTATTTCCATATTGAGTGCCTAAGTCAAAGTAAGTGGTCAATAAGTGTTTACTGAATGATTGAATTACTGAATATCTGAAATTATACAATTTTAATGTAATTTACTCAAGATTGCTACACTTAGGCTCTATCTTTAGCCCAGGATGTTGAGATCTTGTTGAGATTCACTCCCAACATGGCCTCTCTTCAATAGATAAAACTATATCACATGATAATTTTAGTTCATTTACAATAGAGCTCAGTATCCTCTTTTAATTAAAGGCACTGACTTGGGAGTCAGAAAAATAGGGAATATATTGAGCTCTGTTATTTAACTGTATAGCCTTAAGGAAATCACTTCAACCATTTAAATTTATTTCCTTCTCTGTAAAAAGAGAGGAGTTAGGCTTTAGTTTCCTATTGTTATAATATGTAGTTTTTTAAATGTCTGATGGACAGTAAATATCTGAGGGAATTAATAGTCCATTTTATATTTTCTTAATTACTAAAATTACAGTTTAATTAGAATATATATACATTATTGCACACACATTTTAAAAGTATAAATATAAGTATAAATATTTAATACATATACATTTATATACAAATCATTTATTTTTTGCAAATCATTTATTTTTCAGTCTTATAAACACTGTAGTGAAGGTAGAGAATTGGCAAAATATTTGTTAGATCTGATCAAGGATGACTGAACATATCAGCATTCCTGATGCTCTCTTCAAAGGGGTATGAAATTTGAGGGACCACTTTCTCATCCAAAAAAAAAGTATGACGGAGGCCTTTTATTGAGAAAAAATTTAAAGTCATTTCCAGGGTAGGTAAATCATAATCCCATATTAGGGAGCACAGAGATGCTTTCTAGTCCCATACACCTTCGGTGTTATCCTAGGTTGTGAGATCACAGAGATAAATAAGATGGTCTTTAGCATCAGGAAATAATCATTGCAGCTCATTTTGTTGGCTTTTGTTACATACTGTGGAGGCATAAACAATAGCTTGTACATGTGCAAATAAACCTGCTTTAGCATTTGCAGCCTTTTGTGAACAGTTTCTGGGAAGAAAGACTGAGAGAAAATATACTGAATAGGAAAGTTGAGCTCCCACTGCAAAATCCAGAGTTAAACTTTAAGACTGCTGAAATCTTGAGTTGTCAATAAATATTATGTGGATAGTATCTCTATGAAATTAAATTAAAATGAAATTGTATTGCTTATATACATATAATTCATAATAGTAGTTCTCTAAATGAACTTTAATAAAATCTAATGAATTAAGCTAATTACTAGTTGACTTTGTAACCCCTGAATGTGTGCTATAGGTCACCTAAATTCTCAACATGTGAGCAAGTACTAGTACAGACAAGCCCAACTGAAGTATATTTGAAATAACGGAGCAGCCTGAGATAGCACATGGAAGGGTAACTGATAAGAAAAACAACCATTGCTCTCTTTGCCCAAGGCCTTCCCTTGCAAACAACACCAATCTGTACAGGTAGAAAAGTGAATGACACATAGCAGAAACTATTGGATTTTAAAAGTATTAGACTTTTCCAATCTCTATCTTAAAAATTGTTATTTTTTTCTTCCCAATTTTTATTTAAATTCTAGTTATGCCTTAAATATCCTTAAATTCCAATTTCTAAACCAAATAAAATAATCTGATATGTTTACCTCAATGTGAACGTGTTTAAGTTAAAAGATTTTTTGAAATATGGTCAGTAGTGATGCTCACGTTATGACAGTGAAAAAATATATTATTTCACAAGTCAAAATTCTTTATATAATTAAATGAGATTTCTGAGAATTCTACATTTATTATAGCACTCAAGCCAAAATACACATACCTAAAGAGTTTGAAAAATTTTGTAAGGTATATGGAAAGATTTAACGAAGTGGTATTTAAATGGCCATGAAGTCAAATATTAACAAGTTAAAAACTCATTGGATTTTTTTTTCTCATTGGATATTTTTAAAGCAAAATGTAAAGGTTAACGATGTATCAGACTTTTTAAAAGCTTTATGAAGTTTTAAAATTGTTATCAATACTTCCACAAACATAAATAAGTTAATGAGAATTACTAAATTATAAATATGTTTTCATAAAAAGGTGACAAAAAAGATAACTCTTCTTTTATTTAATATATAGTATATGAGTGTAAATAACATGAAATGCTTTGAATTATAAAGTGCTGAAGGGAAAGTTTTGTTTTATTTTGTTTTGTTTTTCCCCTAGGGAAGAAAGGATCTTTACTTGACTCATCAAGAACCAGCAATCTATAACTCATTAGGAGTTGAAGATATGTTCATCTAAAACCAGAAATACTTAGTACTTGATAATATCATGATGTGGGAAACAAAGGTAGAAGAAAAGTTATTAAATTTCCTTACTACCTAGAGCCACTCACAAGTCCTTGAAAGAGACAGAGTGACATTCCTCTAGGGACTCAACTGCCTCCACCTTAATACTTTGCTAAGGGCAAAAGGCAATCCTAGCCTGACCTCCAACTCCCACTGCCCCTCACATCCACCCCCAACCAGGATTCTATAATTCTATTGTATTTTTATGTATTTATTTATTTATTTTAAAGAATTTATTTATTTATTTGACAGAGAGAGAGTGATCATAAGTAGGCAGAGAGAGGGGGAAGCAGGCTCCCCACCAAGCAAATTTCCAGACATAGATCTCAATCCCAGGACCCTGGGATCATGACCTGAGCCAAAGGCAGACTTTAACACACAAAAATTCCTTTGGAAACTTTATCTCTAAACCCTCCAAGATACGGGATGGCAATCATCCCCAAGCATATGGTCCCCTGATATGGTCCACATCTGAAGCGTCTCATGACTAAGGTTTTATTAGACATTGATAAATGACCTTTCCCCAACAACAGCTAGCCCCTCAAGGTTCTGGAAGCCTTGCTTCCAAAATTCCTTAGAGACTTACCATATCCCTGACCCCTTCCAACCTACAAGTATATAATGGGCCACTCCTCACAACCCCAGTGCTGCAGCTGCTCTTTCTTCCTATTGGTCCTGTCCCCATGCTTTAATAAACCAACATTTTACACCAAAGACATCTCAAGAATCTTTCTTGGTCATTGGCTCTGGACTCCACCCCACTGAATCTCACTTATATTCTAAAATTTCATCCATCATATCTTGGTTGCCTTTACTAAGCCAAATATTTAGAAGCAGCTCTGTTATCACATAGCATAATTCCTTTATTTACAACACAGAGATATGTATGATGTAGAAGGTAATCTGAAAGTCATTAGTTCTTTTTCTGTATAACAGTAAAATCTGAAGTCTGTCACTTTCTAAATGGAAAGTATCATGATAATATTTTCATCATCTAGTTACCAAGATACACATAATGTATTTTGTTAATTCTCTTTCTTCAGTTGGGATAACTAAATAGAAAACAAACAGTTTATACAGTTATTGAATTGGATTCTATTAGACTATAAAATAAAAGCTTGTAAAAAACTGAGAGAACTTGACCTCTCAGGTATTTTTATTGCCACATAATAGATTTCATTCTAAAAACATGTCTTCTGTGTTTTTTTTTAAAGATTTAATTTATTTATTCGATAGACAGAGATCACAAGTAGGCAGAGAGGCAGGCAGAGAGAGAGAGGGAGTGAAGCAGGGTCCCCACTGAGCAGAGAGCCTGAGCTGGGGCTCGATATGGAGGACCAGGATCCCCAGGACCCTGAGATCATGACCTGAGCTGAAGGCAGAGGCTTAACCCACTGAGCCATCCAGGCACTCCATGTCTTCTGTGTTTTAATGCTGATTTCATTATTGTTATTGTTATTTGAAATCTAAATTCCAACTAGATGTTGGAATTTTCATTATATGCTATTGCTGAGTAATCTAGGGCAAGTTATTTAAATGCTCTGAACCTGACTTTCTTTACCTATAAAAATATCTATGATAGGTTTAAGTACCACAATAAATAAATTAATAGACTATAAACATGAAGTTTATAGTCTTAACAAAAATTAGTGTTCAAAATAATTTAAATACTTAAACTTATAATAAGCTTATATGCATGTATGTTTTCAATATGATTTGATAATTTCATCAGTAAAGCCACATAGACACATAACATAATTGAAAATTTATAAATATGCCAAATATGTAGAGGGAAAAGTAAATGCACTCATCATCTAGGCTCATATAATTTTAAATATTTAAATTTAAATAATTTTTCTATTTTTCCTGGAAGTTAAAACAAAAGAAAATGGAAATTTTCATTCTATTTTTTTCATGAGAGATGGTGTTTTTTGATATTTAAGCATATTTTTGCAGAAAACACAGACTTTTTTTAAAGCCTATCTGACTACTTTCTATTTGGGGCATAGCATTAAAAATATTACCCAATGAAGAGTTTAGGGATTAGGCTGATAAAGTCCAGCAGGCTGTGTTCTCATTTTAATTTGATGGAAAAAATGTGATAAATATACTTGTCTACCCTCACTGAACAAACTTTAACCATTTCTTCCATCATCCAGGACTTTGACAAGAACTCTTTCTTAGATAATTCAAGTTTAATTTCTCTGCTGAGCTCACTGGTATATCTCCATAATTTACAGTGATTTTAATATGTGGTTTCCTGACTATCATTTTTGTATTAAAGATGAAGTAAATAGTAATATAATAAATATGTATAAGGACAAGATTAGGAAAAAAAGATAAAATGATAACATACTATTAGCCAAAGTACAAGTCTGAGTCAACAGGGTCTTCTAAATCAAGGTAAGTGGCTGAAATGTCCTCCAAAATAGGTGGGGAGACTGGTCAAAGTGCCTTGTCAGAGACCCCAGGGCACTGAGGCTTCCAGCTCTTACCCTTCTGCTCACAAAGAATCTTTGCCTGAGACTTTTGTGTATGTGTTTAATACTCACAGAAGAGTAGATTCTAAGCAGCTTAGGCATATCCTGCTGAAACTTTCTTAGTGGCTTCAATAATCCAAAGGTACTTTCAGAAAGCTAGTGCCTTTCACTTGTAACAAGACACTGTCAACAACATAGTAGAAAGCTTTTTATTTTTATTTATTTATTTATTTATTTATTGTAGACAATTTTAAGGTAGGCTGGGATGACGAGTTATTGGAATAAAAAATGGAAGACTATTCATTAATTTGGTGGAAAAGAGACTATGGGAAATCAAAGTATAAGTACAACAATTAGAAAAAGACAAACTGCAGAATATTCCTGAATCTGCCTTCAGAATACAGAATGTGCTCATCTATGTGCAGGGCAAAAGCACAGAGGAGACTGCAACTACTGTATCAGATATCTAGATATATGAACGTTATACATTAGCTCACATTCATGTACATGTCTATATTCCCATCCTGGGCTCAAAGTCTAACCCCTGGTGATGATCTTTGCCAACAAGAGCCAAAAAATGCCTTGCTGTCTGTGAGTCTGAGTGAATTGAATATGCTGGGACAGGACAGGTCTAAAGCTGCACTGAGACCCATGTCTTTTGGACAGTGACTGAATCCACCTAAGTTTGGATTGGGTTAGAGAGCACACAAACAGTCTGTCTATGATCCACTCACTTCTGTTCCCTAGTTTAGGATTTCCAGGTTGTCCTTAACGCCTCCCAAAACTAGACCATCGAGGCAAGAGAGAGAGGAACCACAATTGTCTAGTTATTGTCAAAACTCAGTTTAATAGGAAACCCAATATAGGACAATTGTAAGGACCAACTTTATATAAATTCTCCAGCTTTCTGAGACAGAAATTGTGATTTTCTCCCCCTACCATCCCACCCTCATATTCAGGCACCAAGCTTCAGGTTTTTTGTTTGTTTTCAGGTTCTTTGTTTATTTAGTTCAGTAAATTAGTTCGTAGATTGAAAGGATTACTAGAGCTGAATTGCCTGGGGTCTCAATTCAGCTCTAGTAACCCTTTCAATCTATGAATTAATTTACTGAACTAAATAAACAAACAAACAACCTAAAACAACAACAACAACAACCCTATAGAACCACTTATGAGAAGATAAAAATGTCTTCAGGTATTGTGTCTTTGTGATATAGGAGTACTCTGAAGTACAAGGTACAGGAGGACCCCTTCCTGTCTCAATCTAAGGTGGACACTGTTGCAGCAAAACATTTATCTTCAGTTTTATTTTTCTTTTTTGCCTTGTCTTAAAATGCTGATTTATTTCCTATAAACCTTGTCACGAAAATAAAGAATGTATTTTGTCCCTTGAAAAAAGTGGCTTTATTCCACACATTCTCTTACAGGGCAAGCCTACAGATTTAATGACCTTGTTTTTTGTTATTTGAGGTCAACAAGAAATAACTATAAGAAAGTGGACCTAAGCAAAGTCAGGCTATTATTAAATAATAATCCCATGTTCAAGTTTGGAAATCTCAGACAGCTAATTGTAATAGAAAGGAAACTATCCATTTCATTTACAAGAGTGAGTTTTTAAGTATAGAATCTTAATATCTTGCTTGCTTTTTTCCCTTTGTATCTAATAGTACTGAAGAAAAACTTATAAGGAAGGAAATATTGGCGGAAAACTACTTTAATTTCAGTAATAACTTACAATTACAGCTTTTACCATTAATTATTTTATCACTGAATTTCTTTCCATAAAATTATGACCTTTACTATAAATATAAGAGGACAAGTGAATAGAATATTCTTTCTTGAGCTTCTTGTTCCTAAACTCCCATTGCTTCATGGTGAACTTTATCTTATTTATTTATATATTTATTATTTTTTGTGAACTTTATTTTAATCTTTACAATTTAATCTTTTTTGTGTGCACGGTAAAAACATTTAACATGAGATCTACCTTCTTAGCAAATTTTAAATGCACAATACAGTATTGGTAACTATAGGTACAATGTGGTACAGCAAATCTTTAGAATTTATTCATATTATTAACTGCAACTTTATATCTAAAACACTTGCTAATTCTTTTCCCTTCAGCCCTGGAAATCACCATTCTACTCTCTGTTTCTATGAACTTGACTATTTTACACACCTCATATCAGTGGAATCATGATGTATATTTGTCTTTCTGTGACTGGCTTATTTCATTTAGCATAATGTCTTCCAGGTTCATTAGTGTTCTCACAATGGTAGGGTTTCCCACTTTTTTAAGGCTGTGTAATATTCCATTGTATGTATATATAATATTTTCTTTATCCATTCATTCATCCAAGAACACTTAAGTCACTTCCATTTCTGAGCTATTGTGAATAAATGCTATAATAAATATCAGAATCTTTGAGATCCTGATTTTGATTCTTTTGCATATATATACCTAGAAATGGGATTACAGGTTCATATGGTAATTCTATTTTTAATTTTTCAGAAATCTCCATACTGCTTTTCTTAGAAGCTTTCCCATTTTATATTTCAATGTATCAGGGTTCTCTTCTCTCCACATTTTTGTTATCTTTAGTTATTTTGATAAGAGCCATCCTGACAGGAATAAAGTGGTTTTGATTTGCATTTCATTGATGATTAGTGATGTTCAGTGTATTTTCATATAGTTTTTGGCTATTTGAATGTCTTCTTTGGAGAAATGTCTCTTCAGTCCTTTTCCCATGTTTTTAAAAGCTTTTATTTATTAATTTGAGAGAGAATGACAGCACATGAGAGAGAGTACAGGCAGAAGGAGTGGCATAGGGAGAAGCAGACTCCCCACTAAGCAGGGAGCCAGAAGTGGGGGCTCAATCCGAGGATCCTGGAATCATGTCCTGAGCTGAAGACAGATGCTTAACTGACTGAGCCACTCAGGGTCCCCCTCATTTTTTCAATCAGATTATTTGGAATTTTGCTATTGTTTTAGAAGTTCCCTATATATTTGTAAGCTAACCCCTTATCAAACATATGGTTTATAAATATTTTCTTCCATTCTATAGGTTCCCATTTTCACTGTTGATTATTTCCTTTGCTATGCAGAAACTCTTATTTTGATGAAGTCCCACTTGTCTATTTTTGCTCTTGTCGCTTATGTTTTTGGTGTCATGTTCAAAATCATTGTCAAGATCACTGTTGTGAAGTTTTTCTCCCAATTTTTTTTCTAGAAGTTCTATAGTTTCAGGTCTTATGTTTAAGTCTTTATGTTTAAGTCTTTAATCCATTCTGAGTTTTTTTTTTTTTTAAGATTTTGTTTATTTGACAGAGATTACAAGAAGGCAGAGAGGCAGGCGGGGCAGGGTGGGGGAAGAAGCAGGCTCCCCAATGAGGGGCTCGAGCCCAGGACCCTGGGATCATGACCTGAGCCGAAGGCAGAGGGTTTAACCCACTGAGCCACCCAGGTGCCCCTTGAGTTGGTTTTGTGTATAGTTATGACAAGTGTCCAATTTCATTCTTTTTCATGTTGATGTCCAATTTTCTCAGCACCACTTTTTGAAGAGATTATTCTGTCTTCATTGTGTACTCTGGACTCCCTCATGGAAGATTAGTTGATCACTTATGTATGGGTTTAGTTCTCTATTCTGTTGACTTGGTCAATATGTCTATTTTTATGCAAATGCACTGTTTAAATTGCATAGCTTTCACAGTATATTTTGAAATTAGAAAGAACAAAGCTGGAGACATCATGCTTCCTAATTTCGTAATAATCTTTACAATTATAAACAGGCAAACATCCCAACTCTCTGGAATTTTCCAACACTGAGAAGGTGCTTGAAATAAATATTGGACTAAGAATAAGTAGAATGGCATTATTTTAAAAGAATTTATTGCAAGGTCAATGTATTATGTTTTTAATACCAGTTTCTCAAGATCTTTAAGTTGTGATAAAGCAAAATGTTGGAACTTCTAAATGCATAGTTTTTAAAATGTATAATTTTTTCATAGGAAACTGTGTTCATTTTAAGAATGAGGTATTCCCTGGAGGCCATGCATAAATAAGGAGGTGCTATCCATGTACTGGGTTATCTTAATGGTTTATAGTCACATTAATCTTTAAATTGAGCTCTGAATTTAGTCATTTGTAAATAAATGCTCTCCAGAGAGATCATCATCAAGAAGTAACTAAGCTATTGTTTAAAACTAAAGCCTATTTTCTGAATTAGTGAAGCAACTTTCATTATGGACAATCTAAAAATTGCAGGCTATTTCCTATTTACCTATTGATGCATTTTAATGAGTGTGCAATAACCTAAGAAATGAGAGGTTTTCAACTTTGAAGTTTACCTGAAATCATGATCACAGTATGCAATGTCAAAATGAGTTGAGTTAGTAAATCTTTCCACAAATTAAACCTGTCATTTTTCTCATGTTTATATTTTATGTTATGTAAATTTTATCTATCACAGTAAAATGAATCAATGCCTTCTATATGTTAATTGCTATTATTAGAACTTTATCATTTGTCATTTCTCTTTTAAGGCACTAGTTTACATGATTCTAAAACTAAGTGTACATGTAAACTTTAGTAATGGGTATTGGTTTTTCTAAATATGTGTCATAACTAGGAGATCCTTCTGTTGACCCCAAAATACTTGCCTGCATTGAATATCTTTCTTCCTTTATAGACTAAAGCCTTTTACTTTAAAAAAAAATTATTTATTCATTTAGGACATAAAGAGACAGAGAGAGAAAGACAGCATGAATAGGGTTGGGGAGAGACAGAGGGAGAGGAAGAAGCAGAGTCTCACTAATCCAGAAGCCCGATGTGGGGCTCCATCTCAGGACGAGGAGATTATGACCTGAGCCAAAGGCAGATGCTTAACCATCTGAGACATCCAGTCACCCCACCTTTTACTTTTCAAATTCAAATTATATCAATTTTATTTTTAATAATTGAGAACATAAAAGTTTTAGTTTTCTTTTACAGTTCCACCTTATTATTTTACTTTTTTGAAATGACTAATTCTTTCTTTTATATGTTCATCTATAGTTCTTTTATTTTATATTGAGAAAAAGATACACATCTTAAAACCCAATTAGAGGAAAACACAAACTCTCCTCAAAATTTGAAATTTAATTATAAAATAGCTTATAACTTATTAGTATATTAAAATTAAATTTTTGAAATGTATTTAGTCATAATGATATAAAGACTTCATTTTAAATGTTAACTGACTCTCTCTTCCTCTTTTCATCACATTATTCTATTTAAATTATATCCATATATGTCTCCTTGTGTCTAAATTTGGCACAAGGTTTTCACTGAGATCCTCATATTTTTTCACTGAAACCACCTGTTAACACACTGTATGTTTGTTATAATTTCCCTGACAAATTCCCAGAGAATAAAAATGGCCAGTGACCATCATATGCCTATGTGGCTCTTTATTTGAGCCACAACTTTGTGTCATGAAGACACATAGATTCCAAAACAACAAATAAATAAAAAGTACATTGGTCAGGCAGAAAGGCTAAAATTCACAAGACAGGAAGCAACAAGTGTTGGCGAAGATATGGAGATAGGGGAACCCTCTTACACTGTTGATGGGAATGTAAGCTGATACAGCCACTCTGGAAAATGGTATGGAGGTTTATTAAGAAGTTAAAAATGGAGCTACCCTACAACCCAGCAATTACAATAGATATTTACCCCAAAGGTACAAATGTAGTTATCTGAAGGGGCACCTGCACCCCAATGTTCATAGCAGCAATGTCCACAATAGCCAAACTGTGGAGAGAGCCAAGATGTCCATCAACAGACGAACAGATGAAGAAGATGTGGTATATGTATATACAATGATATTACTCAGCAATCAGAAAGGATGAATACTTGCCATTTACATCAATGTGGATGCAAAATAAATCAAACAAAGACAATTATTATATGATTTCACTCATATGTGGAATATAAGAAACTGTGCAGAGGCTCATATGGTAAAGGGGGGAAAACTGAATGAGAAGTCATCACAGAGGGAGGAAAAAACCATGAGAGATTCTTAACTATAAGGAAACAAACTGAGGGTTTCTGGAGGGGAGGTATGTAAGGGGATGGGGTAACTGGGTGATAGGCATCAAGTAGGCCACATGATGTGAATGAGTACTGGGTGTTATATGCAACTTATAAATTATTGAACACTACACTTGAAACTAATGATATACTATATATTGACTAACTGAATTTAAATTTAAAAAATTTTAAAAGTACACTAGTCATGGCTAATTCCTTATTTTTTCCTCATCTCCTTTCCACTGAGACTAGAATCATCTGTGCAGAACCACCCATGGCTTTTTTAGTTTCTTCCTACATGTGATGTGTGGAATTTGTCACCATCATTTTACAGAAGTCTATTTTAATTACATTTTATTGTTGCAAACTGACCAGCGATGCATACTTCAGAGTTTCCTGTTGGTTTTGATTAAACAGATAAACACATCTAGTGTAACATAAATTAATTTGCAAGAAACTTGAGTTTTTCTCTTTTTCACTTTCATTATAGGAAATGTAGTAGTCTATAAAGTAGAGAAAGCAAGAAAAAGTTCAGAGCTTTGGGCTTAACATAGTGATTGAAATGGAAAGTCATGTAAAATCTCCAAGGATATGTTCTTCCAAGAAAGGCAAAGAATTGTGGAAACACTTTACATGATGGGATATATAAGTAGGGCCCTGGAGGTCCAGCTGTGAAAGCAGACTACTGGAGTTAAGCACTTAGCTGAAAATTGCTTTCTATCATCTGAGCTAGAAGTAATCAGAAGCCAGGCATGAAGGATTAAAGAAAAATACTTTGGGTATATACTTGGCTTCTAAAAGTTGGAATTCTATTTTTCTTCTTTTATGCCCAGGCTAAAATCTGATTCTCTTCATAATTTTCAGAATTAAAGGGTTTTCATGATCATTTATTTTTTAAAGTTAGAAAAACATATATATTTACAGTAAAATCAACACTTTAGAGCTTGTTGGGTAGTTATAAAATATAGTGTAATACTGAAGAATCATAACTCCCAAAAGAGACTTTGAGGAATATTTGGTGAAAACTATTTTATGATTGATAAGAAAAATGAGACCTGGAAAGGAAATTAAAATTCTTGCTATCAAAACCTCTTTGTCTTTAATCCTGTGTCCATAACTATTCAGATAATGTTACTTGGGGGCAAAACCCCACTAAACACTAGATCAGATGTTTCCTAATGGAATGCAAGCAGGTACTCTGATAAAAGGCCAAAGCTATGGAATCAAGTTGTTTTCTAGTCAATTCTGATGTCAAGTATTGTCCTTGTTTTCATTGTAGTTGTGACTTACGGTTTAAAAACAAGCCAGTGTACACTTGAATAACTAGATGATATCGATTTAAATCATAGGGTCATATCTAATGTAGCTTTCAATTTTTAAGATCTGTTTTCACTTGGAAAAATCATTTCTCCAAAATTTCTCCAATGATTCTCTAATGTATTTTAGACTTTCCAAAAACATCTATTATTATCTTATACTAATAATGGGTATCACTTATTGGCCATTTAGGAAAAACACTTTGTCAACATTTTCCAAGTTGTTATTCACATAATCTTATGAGTTAGGTATTATTTTTCCCAATTGACTGAGGAGAGGACCGAGGCTTAGAGAGATGATGTAACTTTTCCATGGTCCCACAGTATTGGTAGTCTTCTCTAAATTTTGGAAAGCTCTGTATTCCTTTCTTTTAGGAACTCTTTTCTCCTGTTCCATACAATTTCAATGGTACTATCACTGAAGCAGTACAGTTTTCTTATTATGGAGCTAGACACACAACCCCACCTAAACGATTAGAGCCTTTGGGAGAGAACTGATGTGTACTAGGAGGGGAAGGAATTTCTGGACCCTTCTGAAATTGTTATCTGTAGGAATTGTGTAAGCCATAGGACTTGCTGGGGTCCACCTTTCCTATATATGACTTGAGGAGAGAAATAGCCAAGTGAGAAGAAGCAGAGCCAAAAAAAGGAGAAAAAATAAAATCCTGATAACAGCATTTTCATCCTTGGCATGAAACCCATTCTAGTCCTGGACCATCACAGTCATATGCAAACAAAAGCCAAAGTTCTAATAATTTCTTATTATATGTCGCTCCAAGTATCATTTTATAGTCATATAAAATGGTTTGCAGTCACCCCATACAATGTACACTTTTCTTTCTGTTTTCTCAACATACCAGCTTTCTCTTCTGTTTTTCCATCTTCACAGTAGAATATATCTGCTCTACAGCTTCCCAAACTACATATTAAAATTCTGGCCACATGCATAGTCTAATCATCTGTTTTGAATTCTTGTTCCAAATTTAATGGACTTTATGTAATCACCTGTAGCTTGGAAAGTGGCACTGCAAGGTGCACAAGTAGCTGTCAATAACCCAACTCCGAGGGGGTGGGAAATTCAGAGTGAAGAAGGCCTGGGTGGACTTCCTGTAAGGCATCAAGCCAAAAGTTTTCAGTTCTTTTTCAACAGGCTTTTCGGCCATCTAATCCTTCTTAATTGGTGGGGTGTACAGTGTTCTTTTACCTTATTATTTATTTCTTAAGCTGTTACTTTATTTAGAAAACTAGTTTTGAAGTGGAAGAGATTTATTTTTGAAAACTACCTCAATTCAAGTAATGAAGAAACTCAAATCAGAGGTGCCTGGCTAACTGTCGGTGAAGCATTTGCCTTCATCTTAGGTCATGATCCTGGGGTCCTGGTATGGACAGTCTGCTTCTCCCTCTTCCTCTGCCCTCCCTGTACTCATGCCCTGTCTCTCAAGTAAATAAATATTTAAAAAAAACAACAACCTTCAAATCATATAGTGAGTTCAGAAAAAGAATGATCAAAGTTAAAATTATTTTTAAGCAATCTCTCTTGAACTCATCACATGCTATACTGACTGAGCTAGTCAGGCACCTCAAGAAAAAGATTTTTTTTTTTAAACAATGGCACATGTATTAAATGTAAATAAATTATTTTTACTTGATGTGTAACTTACATGTAACTTACGAGGCACTCAAAGTCTGTTAAACAAATAAATCATAGATGTATATGTGTTTTAATTTAATGTTTTGTAAGAACTTATTAGTAATATTGATTATTTATGTCTAGTTTGTGGAATTGAAAACGAGTATAAATGCTCAACTGGTATTTCAAAATGTGAATTTTGAAAACTGTCTGTTGCTATAGGATAAAAAGACTTACTAGAAGCAATTCCACTAATGTAAATTACCCATATATGTCATGGATTGAGATACAATTACCTTACCCAAATACTGGTTCTGACTTTGCATTACCAGAGCAGAGCTTAGTGGTCAGTTCCATTCAGGTTTTGAATAGCTAAAGGCCTATGGTTCTTCTTGAATTGTTTTAAGATTAATTTGTTTTGTTAAGATATCTTAACTTGAGAACTATTACATAATTAATGAAAATATATATGTGAGAGGCGCCCTGTTTTCTAAAGGAAAATTATGATTCAATTAAATATTGCATATGCTTCATTAGATCTTGAAATGATCTTATTTAAATATTGAACATCTTTTAAGAATATTGAGATGACAATTTCCCTATGATTAAAAATGCTATCTCCATTCTTAAAAATTTAATTTCAATCATCTCTCTTCAGGGAACAGCACAAGTTTATGAACAGCTTCACAGATAAGGCTCAGAATACATCAGGTCATTATGTGGAACAGTCCTGCTTTAGTGAGTGTTCATAATTTTCAGTATTTTCCTGCAGGAGAAAATGTTCTGTGAGCAGTAGCATGCTATACCATTAATTCTATCATAGGCAATGAGTAGAAAGAGGGAACACATCATAGATATATGAGTTTATTTGTAAATCAAATGAATAATTTCATTCTGACCCCAGGGACACTACTTGATAATACTGATGATGACCCAAGTATTCCCAGCCTAAGGATTCTTTTTGAGATAGGCATGAGGTACAAATAAATATGTATTTCTCACTCTTGTATCTCTTTTTCTTAATCTATTTAGAGGAGGCAAGACTGTCTTATTTTTATTTCCTATTTTTTTAAAATGACAATTTTCTTCCCTCAATTTTCTTTTCAAGTACACTCTTTCCTGAGGGCTCTCACATTGACAAACTTTGTGTCCTTATTTATGCACATGGGCAGGGTCAGGAGGGATGAAATCCCTTTTCAGAGCAGACTCTAAGGGCCCTTGAATACCAGGGCCAAAGAGCTCCATTCCAACCTTCTTGACCACTTCTTTCTAACCCTTGAAAATCCCTTAACAAGTGAAGCAGTCTTTTCTTACACAATTAGATACACAATTTTAATACAGATGTCTTAAAAGAACCAATTTTTGACCTTAAATTCATGCCAGGGCATGCATAACTGATAACCCTCCTTTGAAATGAAACATTATTTTGATTGATCAAGGTATCTTGGACCTGTTATAAGGATAATGCTCCCACATTATTTGAAGCTATAATTTTATTCTTTCTATGCAAACCCATTAATGGTTTGTTTGTTTTCATCATTTGAGTCTGGAAAATTTGGAATCTTTTCTAAATTTTAAATTCTAAATTCGGGAAATTTAGAATCTTTTCTTGTCTGTTAGACTCCCTTTAGACTACTGAAACAGCCAAACATAGACTGCAAAGAATTGAGCAGAGGCCATGGGCCACCAACTGAACCACCAAGCAATGCTATTGTTTTATTTTTGACTGGGAGATTAGGCTCTAAACTGAGAGTCCAAGGACTGTTAGTTCTGGCAGTTAGGTATCTTAGACTCCAATCTCTTTGTACCTCAGTTTATTTATTTTAAAACATCAAACATTCACTCTTACTTTATAAATCTGATTGCAGTCATTCCATAACACCAGGGAGAAAAGGCAATCTGAAAATATGATTTAAGGAAGGAAATAGTTAAAGCAGTTGGATAGAAATTAATTCACTTAATTTACTTTAGGGATACACCAAAAGAGAAGAAAAGAAGGCAGGTAACCTGGTCTAATTTTCTTGTCTACAGGACCTCTGGGTAAATAAACTAATGATATTTGCTAGAAGGAAGAGGCTTTGTCTACAAAATGCCCAGAGCAAAAGTCCCTGGATAAGTTTATTAATAGTAAATAGAACACAAAATCTGCAAGACATGACTCCCTGGAGAAGGCCATGCAGACAATACAATTCTCTAGGGGTATAAAACAGAGATGTGACTAAATTAAACTCTCTATACTGTGTGAGGAACCCTGAAAACCTCACTGAAAGACTTCATCTATATTGGGATAGAGGTATATGACCATGCAGGAAGGAAAGACCTAGGAGGGATTCTCAGTGTTCCTTACCCTTCTCTGCTTCTTCTGAGTTATTTGACTACTAGTATCTTTAAATTTATTTAGTAAAGCTTGATGGATAAGATTCTGATTTACATGAATTTGATTGGATGACACTATCCTTAGAGTTAGCTTAATACCTAACATGGCTGTGGTGGAAATATATATAAGATTTTGTTCTTATATGATTGTAAGAATTTAAAATTTTATATGGGTAACATTTAAAATAAGTAGAATTTTGACCTAGAACTTCAAACTTAGGGCTATTAGTGGGTTTATTTTGAGAGAAGTGTTTCTACTATCTTCAAACTGTCTTATTTCTAATATACCTTGCAGAAATTAATTTAAATTCCTGTACATAATAGTTGTCTTCTCTGATTTTCTGTGATGAATGAGATTTTTTCCTACTTTTTTAATATATTGTCATTTTAGTGGATGTTGTGGTGGGGGGAGAATCTGTAAAGGTAACGTGTATAGTTAAACATATAATCTTTGTTCACTATTTTTAATATTCACTTTTTAAAAGTCTATGGAATAGATTGTTTTTATAAAATAATAAGAGTGTGATAAGTTGAAAAGGAAAAGACCATTTTAGAATACTTTAGAATAATAAAAATAAAATAATAATTATAATTATTTTATATTTTCAGAGAAAAGTCTAAGATAGTAATAACCATATCTAGCCTCTACATAGTGCTTACTGTGTGCTAAGAAGATCTATTCTCAGGGCTTTACATGTATTACTTCTTTATTCCTCACAGATGTCTTATGACATAGTGTTACTATTATTGCCATTTTATAGATGAGAATTGAGGCACTGAGAAGTGCCTCATTGTTCACACAGCTAGTAAAATAACAGAGAAGGGTTTAAAATCCAGGAAGTCTGGTTCCAGAATTGATGTTCCTTAACCAATCTGATAAATTGACCATTTATTACAAGATTGAAATAAAATATTTTAATGAAATATCAGTTGAAATAAAATATTTATAAGAAATACAGTTTAAAAAAAAAACCCTGGACTTCTTTAGTGTTTTGGTATTCTTATATTATTTGTAAATAAGATAGTTCTTGTAGAGTGCTGACTGAATTATTAGCTAGGGATTCTCTAGAAACCAGAGTTTCAAAGTATTAACTTCTGAAGTTAGTCATGCACCCAATTCCTCCTTATGCAACAGTCTATCCATTTGTCTAGGTAAGCACACAAGGAATAGACAGTCTTGTGGTGAATACAAGATAACGAGATCTTTACAGTGGCAGAGCATAGAAGACTACATGGAGCTCTGAAAGGCTAAGGCTGCTCATGGCACTGCTCCTATGTTGGATCTGTGGACCATGACAGAGACTGTGGGAGATGGTTAGAGATGGCACAGATGTTGGAAATAAAAGATCTATTACTATATCTGTCTATATATCTATCCCCCCCGCCTCTCTCTCTCTTTTATCTCCTCTTCTTGCCCAGTTCACTACAACTCAGTTAATTAACTGCAACTGTGTGAAAATGACCAGTACAGTTTTTGGCATAATAACTATCATAGAGTCTACTCTTGTCTTTTTGATATTTCTTCCTATCTTCCATGTCTCTGGTCAAAAGCTGATAATGGGGAAAAAGAAAATAGGAGAGCCTCTTCAGGGTTATAGGATAAGGAGTCCTTTTCCAAGTAGCAAAGTATCAAATATTAGATTGTCTTATCACCACCCTATATGGTGCTTTAACCTGATACTGATCATAATGTCACTGTGTAATGCCAATCAATATTTGATCACCTCACCTCCCTGACTGAACACTCACCAGCATGCAAATTCTGAAGAAGAGAGAGCCTCTGAGAAATGAAAATCCATAGAGATCATGCGTAAGAGAAAGTCTTATTTGGTTTAGGTAAAGAGAAGACATAGATGAAGAACTATAGATAAGTTGTTTATCTCTGATTCAATCTTTTAGGGACCCTGGGTGGCTCAGTCATTAAGCATCTGCCTTCAGCTCAGGTCATGATCCCAGGGTCCTGGGATTGAGCCCCGCATCCAACTCTTTGCCCATTGGGAAGCTTTCATCTCCCTCTTCCACTCCTTCTTGCATTCCCTCTTTTGCTGTGTCTCTCTCTGTCAAATAAATAAATAAAATCTTAAAAAGAAAAGATTTAAATCTTTTAAAAGACTCACTAGAAACAGAAAGGGAGGCACAAGGATATCAGAGATTTGAATTGTGACTGAAATAAGTGATTTTTGACTTTGAATTTTCAATAACATAACACTTACTACCTTGGCATTAGAGAATCTGATGTCACAAAAAGCAAGTGAATCACTCATGAAATTTAATTTATGTTTCAAAATCTGTATTTAAGACCTTACTGTTATAGAACTGTGGGTGATATGTTCAATAAATCAATAAACTGAATAATTAATAAATTCCTATATTCAGAAGAGTTATTTGACTTTTCATCAATCACTTAGAGCATTTTTAACATGTGAGGGAGCATTTTATCAGGAGAAATATAGCAGAATGCTCAGATTTAGCAGTATTTGGAGCACTATTCTTTGGATACTATCCTTAGGCAAGTATCAATTACTCTTGGTCTATCTTGGATGACCTGAGGGGACTATAACCTCCTCAGGTAATATGTTCTCAGCTGAATTTCTAGGAGAACAGAATGTAGCTCAATATTTCAGTTTGTGGCTTGATTAAAGATATTGCTGGAAAGTTCCATATAAAACATCTGTTCCATTTATTTCTTTCCTTCTCCTTTGTCTTTCTCTTTTCCTCTTCTTTTTCTTCACCCTCCCTTTCTTTTATCCTCCTTCTGTTATAGATTGATCTATCAGAATCTTATAGACTGAACTATATCATCCTTTTCTTACAGAGTGATCACTAATTATCTGTTAACAAGAACTTTCCCTCATCCCAAAGTTGTTTCCTCTGGGTCCTTTCAAATATTGACATAAATAATCTATATTCAAAGACTGAATTGTTCTGTCTTGTAAGCCAGACTGTATCTCCAATTTCTCCTTACTTTTATTTTTTAATATTTTTAAAGATTTTATTTATTTATTTGACAGAGAGACAGAGAGCATAAGTAAGCAGAGCAGCAGGCAGAGGGAGAGAGAGAAGCAGGCTCTCTGCTGAACAGGAAACCTGATGTGGGGCTCAATCCCAGGACCCTGGAATCAGGACCAGAGCCAAAGAGCCGCCCAACCAACTGAGCCGCACAGGCACCCCTATTTCTCCTTACGTTTTAGCACAATGACTTACATGTAGAAAGCACAAAATAATTTTCATATATAATTTTGATTGGCTCTACTATGGTTTTTATGAATCAATCCACCACTTTCTATATATTCAACACTATTCCTATCATAAAAGAAATATCTGAATTTTGTATAAAACACATATGCATTAAAATTCAATTTTGTCTTGGTCTTTAAAGATTAATAACTTAAAAACAAAACAAAACAAAAAATCACCGACAGCCTGGAACAGTTTCCTTTCTAATTCAGCCAGCAGTGGGAAAATCACAAATGATACAAAAGGGGAAAAGATAGTTCTTTATTTATTTCTATCCTGGAGTATCTTTGGTTTTTACATTCATCAGCTGTTGAAAATTTGGGCTGTTTCTATTTTTTAGCCATTATGGATAGTACTGCTATAAACATTCATGTGCAAATTTTTGTGTGGACATATGTTTTTAATTCTCTTAAAATAAATGCATGGAGTTTTCACCCTCAGAATAAAGAGTGATAAAATAATACTGATATTTCTTTGTACAAGTTTATAAAAATACATATTCTTAGTAAAATATAATTCTCTGTACTGAAAAAAAGCTAAAAACACAAGGAAATTTTAATTAAACTATACTCATATTGAAGTTATAAAACAGAATTTTTACATACTAAGCAGATCAATGAAAATATACCTTCCTTAGTTTTATGTTAAAAAAAGATGAAAACCCCTCAAAGACAAAAAGAGAAAAAAAGTGTAACTGATTTTTCAACAAAATATAGTTCTATGTTGGAATAAAGTAAGCATATATTCATTCAAGCCTTTATTGATATCATATTATATAAGACGTAATAGGTGGAAGGTAAAGATTAACAAGACATAGTCCTTGTTCTCATAAGTTTTAAATCTAGGTGGTGATAAATTATTAATACAAGCAATACTGGTACAAGTATAAAGTTAGAGAAATTCAGAGGAGGGAGATAATACTTCACTTGCAGCGACTGAAGACAGAATAAGACTTTAATTTCATAGTCAGTGGGAAGTACCAATTGCAAGGTGTTGGGAATGCCCCATAGATATTCAGGATAGAGGTCAGAGTGAGACTATCATATAACAGTCATTTTGCGTAAAATAAATGAGAGGCATATTGAATACAATCTTCAAGGAACAGAGTACAGAAGCAAAAGCCTTTAAGACCAAAAATGAAGCTTTTTTTGCACTCCTATGGGTAGGCCATGGAAACAGAAGGAGAAGGAAAGAAAACAAAGGAATAACAGAACATGGCAAAGAGCTATGTTTCAGAGAATTCATGATAGAATTTTGAGTGTTAAGACAAGAAAAACATTACACACACACACACACACACACACACACACACACTTCCTTTTTAAAATATATTGAGCTTCTCAGTTGGTTAATCCTCTGCCTTTGTCTCAGGTCATGATCTCAGTGTCCTGGGATCCAGTCCTACATCAGCACCTTGATTAGTGGGTTATCTGCTGTCCCTCCCTCTGCTCCCACGCTCTCGCAAATAAATACAATCTTTAAATATATATATATATAGAGAGAGACTTATATGAGCCAACATTGTGCAAAGATTGGCTTGAAGTACAGGAAGTTTAGAATAGGTCTTCCACAATCAAGGGTTTACAGTTTAGTCTGGGAGACATATAAAAACAAATGCCAAACAATAAAATAACTATATAATTTAAAACTAAATTATATGTAGTGACTATAAGTGCTATAGAAGTATGGAGAAAATTAATGAGGATTGGTATACTCAAGTACACTATATTAGCTGAGATTGTTTCCTTCAGTATCTAGCAGAAAATTGACAAAATGAAGAGCTTACATGATAAAAATATTTATCATAAGAAAACATCTATTTACATGAACAAGGGCTTGTTAAACAGTAGGTTTTTGTTAAATAAAAATTAAAAATTCTCTTCCTTCTCTTCTGGCAAGAAGATGGCTAAGAAAATGCATTCATAAAGTCTTGTACTGTCCTTTCATTAAGAAAGGAAAGATATGGCTATATCTTGTTTAAAAGAGAGAGGAATCTTCCCAGAAGATTATCAGAGTACTTTTACCTCATTGGCTATGCACATGACAACTATAGGATCAAGGGAACCCGTGACAGTGAGTATCTGGCAAAGAGGTCATGTTTCGCTTTCACGGGTCTTAATCATCCTCTGAGGATGCAGGGCCCTATTTTCCCAGAAATTAGGGAGTATCTGCAGAATTACCTAAACATAAATTGAAGAGTTTGTTCTTAGGAAGAAAAGGTAGTCTTTGTGAAAGATGTACATGGTGTGCCTCCATTTTTCCTATCATGTTTTATAAAAAAGTTAACTTTTTAAAAATATTTTCTACAAGAATATTTCTAATAAAAGAGCATACAATTTGTATTCAATATTTATAAAGCATAATTTAAAAGGAATATGAACCATTTGAAGAGAAGGTAAACATTTTAGAAATGTAAACTCAAAGGATTTTAGTGCCACAATATATAAAACAATCATTTCAAATTTGATTTTTGTATATTGAACAAAGCTGAATTAAGCAGACACGTTGCCAGTCTAAAATGACATTATCTCAGTGGAATTAAATGCTGCATGCAAAAAAAAAAATGCTGCATGCAATGGAAATCCTTGGTAATTCATAGTAAAGGAGAATTGGTCAATATGATTAAAATTGTGAGATTTCCAATAATTTTTTTTTTTAACTTTTAACTCTTGTGACTCTTATAACAGAAGAGTAAAACATTTCTTTAACTGTTTCCTATTGAACCATTACAGTATTTGCTGAAGGACTAGCACTGCATTTATTATTAATTTGTCTCCAAGGCTCAAGGGGTAAGACTGAAGAGACTGGAACTAAGTCTAGATAGAAAACAATAAATAATAAATAACAACAATAATAATTTGCATTTTCCCACATCCTCCAGCTGTGGAAGTCAAAGTGGTTCACAAACATTAATTAAGCTTCACAAGATTCCAGCAAGGGAGGCAAATAATGTTGTCCAGATGGGAAAAATAAAGAACTGAAAAGCTAGTGAAGGTCACACATAAGTTAATAACAGACTCGGGAACATTCCCCACTGTCTCTCTTATCCAAAATTCTCTTCCCAACTTTACTAACTTTTGATTGTATCCTTTTATTTTTTTCAAATATAGAGAGAGTCACTTTGAAGGAAAAAAAAACATCTCTAAACCTGTTGGACTCAAAATCACTGAGTTGCAAAGTTTGAAACTTATTCTTAAAATATCATTTTGTTTATAATGTTATATGTACCAGTTTTCATTGCTACTGAAATGTATAATACTATTATGTCCCACTTTGTGGGTGGTTAACTCTGAACTCAAAAGAAAACCAACTCTAGGAAAAGATAGATAACACTTGCTATATTATTATTGACAATGAATTCAGCAGTTGTAAATGTGCTGAAGATGACAAGAACACAATTAAGTTAACCTTTAAAAATTCAAGGAGATATGGAATAAGCTAAATTTTTATTTATCTGAGGACTCTGTCCCTGTGTCGACTGACATTTATTTCATGTTTCATATATTTCATATTCAGGTACTAATATTCTGAATTGGTCACATTTAAATGAAATACTTTAAGTGGTAACTTCATTAATACATTTTGGAATGCCACTTATTTAGAGTGATGGGAGTTCCTAGTTTGGTTTACAAGATTAAAAAACAATCTTTTCTCTTGGATGTTAGGAATTAAACAGGAAATTAGTGTGCTTAAGTGTAAGGAACTATTGTTTGGGAAGTAATAAATGTGAATATCTTTTATTATGCAACTTGAAGTTATATTCAATATTAAATACAGATACATTCTCTATCTGTATCTGCAGATACATTCAATATTAAATAACAACACAGATATAACAAGAAACTCTAAAAATTTCAAAATAGGTAGATGGTGTCCTTTATCTGTTTTATAGATAGTTTACCTACTCAGCTAACTTAACTACAACATGATTGCTATATGGCCAATTCATTTATGACAATAAAAGATTCTATTCTATAATGATCACATAAACCCAGCCACTCATATGAGACATTTGGTGCTGTGAGTCTAAGTGCACGAAGGACTTTCATCAGACATTTTCCATAGCTGTGAAAACAATTTGAGTCAGCCTTACCATCTTCCTCTATCTGCAGTGTCTTTATTTTCTTCAAGGTAGAAAGTTATGATCACAGATAGACTTATTTTACTTAGCATAAGTAAAATACCATCCAGTTGCATCCATGTCTATATAAATGGTAAGTATTAATCCTTTCTGATTGCTGAGTAATATTCCATTGTATATATGAGTCACTTCTTTATCCATTTATCTGTTGAAGGACATCTTGGCTCCTTCCCCAATTTGGGTATTGTGGAAATTGTTGCTGTGAAGATTGAGGTGCATGTGCCACTTATTTTCACTTCATCTGTATTTTGGGGTAAAAAAAGAAAGTTATGATCACAGATAAAGAAAATGTACACTTTTTGAAGGTGTTCTCCCCCACCCCCCCAGGACAAATAATGTGGAATTAAGTGAGGTTGGGGAAAAGATAATGTTTTTTTATCAGGGACAGAGAGGTAAGAAGATGTGAAGCAAGGGCATTGGATGGGTGAGAGAACTACAGATAGTTTAAATAAACAAAAGTAAAGGAAGACAGCAAAAAGTTGGAAGTCAGAGTCCCTCTCAGCTCCCACATGTCCATTCTATTCAGTCTTCAACTCTTGCTAATGATGGAGGCTTAAAAAAAAAAAAAAAGATTTATTTATTTTAGAGACAGAGAGAGCAGGTGGAGGGGCAGCAAAAGATGGAAAGAGAATCTCTTTAAAAAAAAAAAATTTTTAAAGACATTATTTAATTGTGTGAGAGAGAGCACACAAGCAGGGGGAGCAGCAGGCAGAGGGAGAAGCAGGCTCCCTGCTGAGCAAGGAGCCCGAAGTGGGACCTGATCCCAGGACCCTGGGATAATGACCTGAGCCAAAGGCAGATGCCTAACTAACTGAGCCCCCCAGGTACTCCAGAGAGGGAATCTTTAAGCAGACTCCCCACTGAGTGCAGAACCTGAGATCATGACCAGAGCCGAAGTCAAGAGTTGGACACCTAAGTGACTGAGCCATCCAGGTGCCCTGCTGATGATGAAGTCTTAAAGAAAATTTTGGAGAAAAATGAGCATCTGAGATTGAATCACTTTTTTCTCCTTCTAATATATAGTAATATATATATATATATATATATTTAAATTTATGTATATATCTATAGGTAGGTAGATAGCAAATATCTTTAGTTTCTTAAAGATTTTGATTTGGAGACACATGGATGGTTCAGTGTGTTAAAGCCTCTGCCTTAAGCTCAGGTCATGATCCCAGGGTCTTGGGATCGAGCCCCACGTCAGGCTCTCTGCTCAGCAGGGAGCCTGCTTCCCTTCCTCTCTCTACCTGCCTCTCTGCCTACTTGTGATCTCTGTCAAATAAATAAATAAAATCTTTAAAAAAAAAAGATTTTGATTTGGGATAAGAAACATGAATTTTACTCTTTCTTGCCTATGGTAGCAAATACATGACAGGATTTTCTAAATAATTCCATGATACTAAACAAGGAACTAGAACAATCTTCTTATAATGCCCGCGCACACACACACACACACACACACACACACACACACACACAGATATCCTCATAGATTTAGCAATTAATGCATATCTAATTAAGAAGAATTAAAATAAGCATCTGTCAAATGAGATTGTGTGATATTTATAATTGCATTTCACAGTAAGATGTCATAATATTTTCTAAATGGGTTTTAGCACTAACATTTCTAGTAATCCCTAAAAATAAACCTCTAATTTCTTTTTTTAAATTTTATTTTTTCAGTGTTCCAAAATTCATTGCTTATGCACCATACCCAGTGCTCCATGCAGTATGTGCCCTCCTTAATACTGATCACCAGGCTCACCCCACCCCCCATCCCTTTCCAAAACCCTCAGTTTGTTTCTCAGATTCCACAGTCTCTCATGCTTCATCTCCCCTTTTGATTTGCCCCAATTCACTTTTCCTTTCCTTCTTCTAAATGTCCTCCATGTTCTTCCTTATGCTCCACAAGTAAGTGAAGCCATATGATAACTGACTTTCTCTGCTTGACTTATTTCATTTAGCATAATCTCCTCCAGTCCCATCCATGTTGATAGAAAACTTGGGTATTCATCTTTTCTGATGGCTGCATAATATTCCATGGGTATATATGGGCCATATCTTCTTTATCCATTTGTCTGTTGAAGGGCATCTTGGCTCTTTCCACAGTTTGGTGATTGTGGCCATTGCTGCTATGAACACTGGAGTACAGATGGCCCTTCTTTTCACTACATCTGTATCTTTGGGGTGAATACCCAGTAGTGCAATTGTAGGGTCATAGGGTATCTCTATTTTTAATTTCTTAAGGAATGTCCACATTGTTTTCCAGTGGAAAAGTGGCTGCACCAACTTGGAAAAGTAGCTGCACCAACTTGCATCCCCACCAACACTTGTTGTTTCCTGTCCTGTTAGTTTTGGCCATTCTAACTAGTGTAAGGTGGTATCTCAATGTGATTTTGATTTGAATTCCCCTGATTTCTAATGATGATAAAATTTTTTTCATGTGTCTGATAGCCATTTGTGTATTTTCTTTGGAGAAGTGTCTGTTCATTTCTTCTGCCTATTTTTTCACGTGATTTTCTGTTTTGTGTGTGTTGAGTTTGAAGAGTTTCCTTTGCAGAAGCTTTTGATCTTGATGAAGTCCCAAAAGTTCATTTTTTGCTTTTGTTTCCTTTGCCTTTGGAGACATGTCTTGAAAGAAATTGCTGTGGCCAGTGTTGAAGAGGTTACTCCCTATGTTCTCCTCTAGGATTTTGATAGATTCCTACCTCACATTGAGGTCTTTTATCCATTTCGAGTTTATCTTTGTGTATGGTATAAGAGAATGGTCAAGTTTCATTCTTCCATATATAGCTATCCACTTTTCCCAGCACCATTTATTGAAGAGACTGTCTTTTTCCCACTGGATATTTTATCCTGCTTTATTTGGCCATAGAGTCAAGCATCCATATCTAAACTTTCTACTCTGTTCTACTGGTCTATGTGTCTGTTTTTATGGCAGTACCATGCTTTAGTAGTGATCACAGCTTTGTAGTAAAGCTTGAAATCAGGCAACATGATGCCCCTAGCTTTGTTTTTCTTTGTCAACATTTCCTTAGCTATTCAAGGAATTTTCTGGTTCCATACAAATTTTAGGATTGTTTGTTCCAGCACTTTGAAAAATGCTGGTGGAATTTTGATTTAGATGGTATTGAAAGTATAGGTTGCTTCGGGAAGTATAGACATTTTAATAATGTTTATTCTTCTGATCCATGAGCATGGAACGCTTTTCCATCTTTTTGTGTCTTCAATATCTTTCATGAGTGTTCTGTAGTTCCTTGAGTACAAATCCTTTACCTCTTTGGTTAGGTTTATTCCAAAGTATCTTATGGTTCTTGGTGCTATAGTAAATAGAATCAATTTTCTAATTTCCCTTTCTATATTTTCATGTTAATGTATAAGTAAACAACTGATTTCTGCATATTGACTTTGTATCCTGCCACATTACTGAATTACTGTAAGAGTTCTAGTAGTTTGGGGGTAGAAGTTTCTCCAGAATAGACCACATACTGGGTCACAAATCAGGGCCCAATTGATACCAAAAGATAAGATTATTCCCTGCAAATGTCTAATTTATTTTGACATTATTGAACATAAATTATCAAGGAATACTCAATTTAAGTGGGATATTTTCCCACTTAGTGTGAAATGCAAAAATAGTGTGTGAAATGTCATTGATTTATCTAACTTAGGCTTCAGTTGAAAGTTACACCATTTTCAGTTCAGTGGGAATTTTGCAATGAAAATTTCAGCAGTGAAAACCTTTGACTAAAAATATATTTAGCCATGTGTTGTCACACATGTAGCTTAATTTGGTAAAGTTATCAGATATTGTTGAAAGTCAAGAAATTCTGCACAATGAAGCACAATATTTTTAATGTATTTACAACATGAAGATAGGTAATATATAGACTGGAAGATAGATAAAAATATACATGCACTAAAGAACACAAATACTCATATTATAAATATGCATATTTCTGAAAAACTGAAAGGGAGATGTAACCTGAAGAGGTCAGCAGCTCTAGAATTCAGTTTTTTCAAGGTGTTTCTCTAATCTCTAATGTTGAGTGAGCCTAACAGTATCGTATCTGAAATTTTCATGGTGCTCATCAGAAATCTTTTTTTTTTTTTTAAAGATTTTATTTATTTATTTGACAGACAGAGATCACAAGTAGGCAGAGAAGCAGGCAGAGAGAGAGGAGGAAGCTCCCCGCTGAGCAGAGAGCCCATTGCGGGGCTTGATCCCAGGACCCAGGACCCAGGGATCATGACCTGAGCTGAAGGCAGAGGCTTTAACCCACTGAGCCACCCAAGCACCCTGTTCATCAGAAATCTAATCGCATCCCTATTAATTGAGCCCCTTGGTGGAATTCACTTCGTGTGTGTGTGTGTGTGTGTGTGTGTGTTTATGTCTCAAACTCTGAACATTCCTGTCCCTCTAAAAGCATGTCTTTCCCCCTGGACATAGTTATCTCATATTGATGACCACAACAGCTTCCCACTGTAATGATCACCAGTAAGCTATTTTCTCTAGTTTACTGTGTCCAATTAACAGCACAGCAAGCAAGTCAGTTTTTGTACAGGGGTAATCCTCTCAAAAAACATTACTTTTAAAATTATATAAAATTTAGGATCTGGTTGCCTGAAGTGTTTTTGCATTATCTTTGACAAAATCGTTAAGTGCTTTCCTGGTTTATGTAAATAGACATGTTAAGTTGTTTAAAAAAAAAAATAGAGAATCTATATCCAGGAAATATTAATTGACTTCTGTAGGGTAATTTGAAAAGCAATTGAATTATCATCAAAACCACAAAAATCTGTAAATGTTTAGGTTTTGCTGATTCCTTAAGAATATTTTATTATATTGTCTTAAAACACATATTTCTGAACTGTTTTTTGACACATGTTTTTAATTCATTGTATAGTTGCTTTTTCTGTTGCAAGATATAGATAAGTTAAAAGAAAGTTTTTGCTGTTTGTAATGCCATTTTATTGAGTAATTCAATAGAGATGTTTTGATTTGTGTATATTCCCCCAAAAAGACTGCTTTAGTTTCTATGCCAGGCCTTATTTTGCTTATCACCAGGCTGATGGATCTGCCTAAGGAAGGGTGATGCTCATTTGCCAGTCTGTGCCTTGACCTCAGAATTATAATGGTACCTTGAGGAAAGACATGAATCCTCAGACTTAGGAAAACATTTTCTTGCAGGTAAATTAAAAATAAATAATAGATTCATTTCTATTATAGTATGTGGTCCTCAGTAGTTCCAAACAATGTTAATATCTTATGATCAAGTATGAAGGAAATAAAAGTTTCTAACCAATAGAAAACAATTAGACTGACAGCTAACTTCACAATAACAACATAATAGTAATTGTAGTAATATAATTACTACAACAACAATAATTACTAACAGCAAGAATAGTATAGTCCATACGATACTGGACTAAAAGGACTGTAGAAAAATATTTAGTAGTCTAGAATTACAAATGCCACTAAATTATTATTCAAAAATCGGGATGAAATTAAAGTATTTAAGCAAGTAAAAGAGCAGACAAATTAACAATCAGAACCCATTAATGAAAGAACTAATAGAAAATGTGTTTTTTAAAAAAAAGAACTCAGGAAGAAAAATAGAATGTTAAAGGGACTATTGAACAAGGATAATGATAAACATGTCAGTAAATCTAAATAAGGATGTTCTGAAGAATATAATCATAATAATTACAATGACTTTTGGGAATACAGCAGCAAAGTGAAATGAAAAATATTGATAGCATATATATATACTAAAGATTTGAATTAAAACATTCTAAGACTTTTTTGTTACTCTAGAAGAGAGTGGATTTCCAAGTTCCTATTTCTTTTAGTAAAGTATACAATCAAAAAAAGTAAAAATGTGACCATAACCACTAAATATCCTCAGGTAGAATTTTTAACTTTTAAACCATAAACAGGTCAAAAAGGAAAGGAAAATGGAGATAAAGAAGATGACTTGTGGGCGTCTGGGTGGCTCACTGGGTTAAACCTCTGCCTTCGGCTCAGGTCATGATCTCAGGGTCCTGAGATTGAGGCCCACATCAGGCTTTCTGCTCAGTAGGGAGCCTGCTTTTCCCACTCTCTGCCTGCCTCTCTGCCTACATGTGATCTCTCTCTCTGTCAAATAAATAAATAAAATCTTAAAAAAAAAAAAAAGAAGAAGACTTGTAAGGGTAAAACACAGCATAAAATGGTGATACAGAAAAATTTAGCAGTTTTTATAGCAACTCACAGATCATTCATCATTTAAAAATTAGATTGAGAGAAAATAATCCTATTGTATGCAATTTAAAAATAGATATGCCTAAAGCCCAAAAGATCCAAAAGATCGATAAACAGAATAAAATCTTAGCCTTGATTCATTTCTCTTGACCTCACTTCTTATGCTTCTTCTTCCACCCTCAGCTTTAGCCACATGGAGTTCCTTTCTTTTCTTCAAAGATAGCTGATATGTTAAAGCCTCTAGGTCTTTCATTTGCTGCCTTCTCTGCCTAAAAAGTTATATCTCCAGAATCTTCTTCACATTAGGTATCAACTAGATATCATTTCAGAGAGGCCTTCCCTAATGCATCCTATCTAGACTATATTCCCTTGCATTAATTGTCTTTATTTTCTTTATGAAACTTATTACAATCTGTAATTACATTTAAGTGGGTAGGAGAAGAATAAATGTAATTATACTACTTTTAAGTAAAGTTATAGTCCATAAGCAGACAAAAAGGAAATTGAGTCATTTGTTTTTTAAGAGGTTTCCTCTGAAAGTGGCGTATCACTTCTATTCATATTTGTTTGGCTGATACATACTTAATTGATGGGTCACAACTAATAGCAAGAAGGCTAGAAAATGGAGATAATAGCTGAGAATTTTCTCTAATAACTCTAAGGTATTTAATAAAACTAAATAGGTAATAATAATAGGGGTCAATTATAAGAATCTCTGCTGCAAAATAAAAATAAAAATATATTTCTCTTTTCTTATACTTATGCCAAATAAACCAAGAAACATGTTCAAGACATTTTACACATTCTTCTTCATCATGCCTTCCCACTTAAGCCTTAAAACTTGGTATCTTAATTTCCTTTTTCTGCCCCAATCCTCAACTCTGCACCTAACTTCTAAGTTTCACCAAGGGTTTAATGCTTATAGTTTTGGTAAATAAAACATTTTTTTAAAAGATTTTATTTATTTATTTATTTGATAGGCATAGATTACAAGTAGAGAGGCAGGCAGATAGAGAGGAGGAAGCAGGTTCCCCTCTGAGCAGAGAGCCCGATACAGGGCTTGATCCCAGAACCCTGAGACCATGACCTGAGCCGAATGCGCCCCGTAAGTAAAACATTTTTACTGGTCCTGTGTCTAGTACCAGGACTTTATTTTTATGTGTGTTTGTCTTCCAAGTCCATCAGTATATCCATTTGCATTTTGGATATAGAAGTTTGTAGGTGGACTTAGGCTATTTCTTCATATTCTATATATCTATATCTTCACTTTTTTCTTGAACAGTTTAACCAATTGTCAATTCCAAAGAAACATCGCTAGTGTTATTTTGATAACTTTCTCCATTGTGTGACTGTTTCTATTTCATTTGTTCCTGCAAATCATTTCCTCCTTCCTACATTTTTTTACTCCCAGCTTTTTAATGTAAAGTTTTAGAACATTGGTTTTATGTTTTTTTCCTTATGTATTACGTATTTGCACTATACATTTACCTCTACTCACTTCTTTAGCTGCATTCCATACATATTGATCTGCTGTATTTTCTTTACCATTTAGTTCAAAATAATTTCTATTGCCTTTTCCTTTTACCCATGTGTATTATCAAGTTTGCATATTCTTTGGAATTTTCCTAGATACCTGATATTTATGTATTTCAAATTTAATTGTATTGTGTTCTGATTTTACCTTTTAAATTTATTAAGACCTGTATTATTTTTCAGCTTATGGTCTATCTTGGGAAACAAACTGTGCAATTGTTTTTTTGTTTGTTTGTTCACTTTAAAGATTTTATTTCTTTACTTGAGAGAAAGAGAGCACAAGAAAAGGGATGGGCAGAGGGAAAAGGAGAAGCAGACTCCTCACTGAGCAGGGAGCCTGATGCCAAGCTCAATCCCAGGACCCTATGATCATGACCTGAGCTGAAAGCAGATGCTTAACTGCCTGAGCCACCCAAGCGCTCCACAGTTATATTTTTAAGAAAAAAAGCTTCACTCTGCAGTTTGTAAAGTTTTGCAAATATCAATTATTGCATTGAAATAGTTGAAATGGTTGAAAATTATTTAAATTCTATAATTCTTTATTGGCTTGTGTGTGTGTGTGTGTGTGTGTGTGTTTCCTAACAGTTATTTAGATGGATATAAAATTTCTAAAATAATTGGAGAATTGATGATGTATCCTTTAAATTTTGTAATAAGTTTTATTTCTTAGAAAAATTTTAAATTTACAGAAAACTTGTGAAGATACTAGTTTCCATAGACATTATATCCAAATTATCTGATTTTTGTTTTAACATGATATATTCTTGAAATATCTTGACACATTATTATTAACTGAATAAAGTCAGACTTTATCCAGTTTTTTTGGGTTTTACCTATTTAATGCTCTTTTTGTGTCCAAGGATCCCATGCAAGATATCACATTGCATTAGTCATCATGGGCTCCTCTTGCCTATGACATATTCTCAGACTTCCCTTGTTTTTAATGACATTGAGAATTTTGAAGAGTACTGGTCAGGAATTTTGTAAAATGGTCATTAGTTTGGATTTGTTTTAGATATTTTTATATTTTATTATTTTATGCATAATATATTTATAAGACACATGTTTATGACACACATATATGTATATATATAAATATGTACACATATGCATACACCCATACACTCCTAAGTTTAAAATCTAAAAGTATAAATTTCTTAGGGGGAAAAAAAAAAACCAGAAGAAAAAAAGTCTTTGTGAAATTGGATAAGCAATGGTCTCTTCCATAGAAGACAAAACCATGAACCATAAAATGCCCTGGGAACTGAAGTAAGCCCAGACTCCTCTGTGTGGGCTTTTTGGCCTGAAAGTCAGCATGTTTTTATACTAGAATTTAAGCATCTGGTGCCTCCTCTCTTCTGCGACTGCAGCTCCCCTCTGAGTGAAGCTGCACAGCACTAGAGGAGGGCCTCACCCTGTGCCTATTGATTGCTTCAGACTTTATCTCATCCAAATCCATCCGGCTTTGGTTTAGTCACTGGAGTTCTCTTGTGGTTGTTGTTTAGATGATTTTTTCCAGAATTTATAGTTACTTTTAGAATAATGTTTAGGGGACACCCGCTCTTGGATGAGATCCAGTGCTGAGCTATGTCTCCTAGCCTGTCCCAGAGAATAAATCAATTTGGCATTTTGTAATGTTTAGGAAATTTGCTTACATTTAGGTATTGTCACAGGGCAGAAATTACATCATTGATACTTGGCTTTCTCCTACCTTGCCAGCAGTCTTACTGTCTTCCAAATGACTTAATCTTATTCCACACACATCATGGAAGTATACTCTCTGGAGCTCTCAGGACTCTTTTCAAGGAGAGAAGCTCCCAGAGCCCAATTTTTCTTGAAGTTTCAGCTCTCACTGGCCACTGTATTTTCTCCATTAGAAATGAGAAAACAAAATAAAACCCATCTGGTTACAGATGATTCTCCAGGAATTGAAGATGTGTAACTTAATTAAGCAATGTCTTTCCTAGATTAAGTTTGGAAAAACTATTAATCTCATATAGGTATAACAAATTTTGCCCTCCTGCTTTACTCAATGACTCCAACAGTTCAGCAGGCATGTCTTAGGCGTATTTCCCCTACCTTCCCCTCTTTATATTATCCTCTTATCCAGAGGAGCATAGCTTGCTTCTGAGGTATAATCTCATTTCTTATATTAATCAGTTCATTGATATCTATAGTTGGCTTAAATGTCCCATTCTTCTCAGGGAAAATAATACTGTATTGAACACATTTCTTCCTTTTAGGATATACAACACACCCAGGCTTATTTCCCTGACAATGATTAATAAAAACGTTGTTTTTTTGTTTTGTTTTGTTTTTTTATATTATTTATTTATTTGACAGACAGAGATTACAAGTAGGCAGAGAGGCAGGCAGAGAGAGAGGAAGGGAAGCAGGCTCCATGCTGAGTAGAGAACCCAATGCGGGGCTTGATCCTAGCACCCTGGGATCATGACCTGAGCTGAAAGCAGCGACTTTAACCCACTCAGCCACCCAGGCACCCCTAATAACAACTTTGTAACACTTAGTTTAGAATATCCAGACTGGTGAAAATTATTTTGAAATATTTAACTCTTCAGCACATAATTTTCTTTTCCAGTTCCTGTTCATAAAGTTTCAGTTTCAAAATTTTTCTATAAATCACAACTCACAACTCCTCAGCTTATCTGCACTCTTCTCTTATATATCTTTTGCTTTTATTATAGATCAGCACAATCTTTTTTCTCAGTTTCTAGCAAATCAAAATTTTTTTTACCTAGTGTATCTTTATTTGTAATTAACATACTAAAGATAGGTCCTACTTAGAAACATAAAATTTATAACAATTCTGAATTTTTTTTTTCATAGAGAAAACAATGAAAGGACCCTGTGTCCACTTAGTATGATTGTTGGTTTTATTTAGTCAGAAGCAGTTCAGGACATTTAACATATTATGCTCATGTCTGTAACTCTGATGTCAAAATAAATGCTAGGTCAGTAATAGAGGCCTTTGCATGATGATATTGAAATTTGCTTTCACTGATACCTGGACTTTTCCAACCATGCTTTTGTAAAATCATGTTTAGAGAGATCTGGATCACATTATGATAATCATGCCAGCATTGTACTTTTCATTTGAATATGGAATGCCTGCTTGTATTCTGATAGTTGCTACTCTTTACAGCAAAACAATACAGTATAATGAACTTCAGTCCCAATTCACTGAAACACCAAATTATAATCAACTAAAATAATATAGAAAAATATAACATTCTGAAAAAAAGAAAGGTTTTTAAACCACTGAGGAAATGTTCAGACAAAATTACTCAATGAATGCTGTTACAGGAAAGTTGTCATTTATCTGTTTGGCTACAGATCTCCCAACTATCTTTAAAAAAAATGTTAGTAGCTACCTTCTCTGGATTAGTATCAAAGAGTATATCCAAGCATAATGCAAAAGCAATAATAATAAAAAACAACTTTAAATGATCTCTAACTGAATAAAGATTGAAAATGAGTAGATGATATAAATGATATCTACCAGGAAAACTTTCCAACAATGATAATCACTTATCTGAATTGTCTGTTCATTACATACTGAATAATATTAAGTTGAATGCCCAATAAGAAAATGAGAAATAATGATCTCATAATGTTTAAATCATATAAAACAAACAGAACTTTGTCTTCTGAATTGTGAATCTTACTATCTTTGATCATTTCTCACACACCATTATGAGCTCTTAGAGTTTGTGCAATTAAGGTGATCTAAGTTAGGGAGTCCTTCAGTGAGAGACTATTTAAGCTATATCAAACTATGTTTTGTACTGTTTTTATACAAATACAAAGAAAAGTAAGTTATGAGATGATACCAGTTTCTCATGGCTCTCTTAACTTCTCTGTGATGTCATGAGATTCAAGTGATCTTCCTTTTTATGTGTGCACCTTAAATTATAATGTTGTCTGGAATATATAATTACATTTCTTTTCCCTCTTCTGTAATAATATCATTACCAAATTTCATTCACAAAAAAAGGCTTCATTTACTGCCAGTGTATCTATCTTGCTTGAACCTTCTTTTGCAAACCAGACTTTATTTTTGATCACCTCTAAGCTTTTTCACCTGCATCGTCTGTAGATAATCTCAAAATTATGAAGTCAGCTTGACCTCATTTTTTTTTCTCTTATACAACTTAAACCACTTCCTTTTGCTCCCAGTTATCCCATTTCAGTAGAAGGGACTACCCTTTATCCAGTCACTCAGTTTTCAACCTGATTCTTTCTAACCCATATCTAATTAGTAACCAATTCTCTCACTTTTATCTCTTAAACATCTCTAAATTGTCTTTTTCCTATGTCCACCACCATTGTCTTCGTCCAGTTCTTTATCTTCTGTTACCTGCACTATTTCAGTCGAAAGGAAACTCTAACTATGCCAGTTCATTCAGTTGTATACCGAATATTCATGAGTACCCATGCTGTTTCACATTCTGAACAATGTCTGAGAATAAAATAAGGAAATGAAACCTGTGCCTATTGTCAATATTAGAGTTTTCTATATGAAAATAATAACTAGGATTTACTGCCACATAATATATGCCAGACATACCACATTTAGGATCACTAATCACAATGATTTGACAAGATAGGTGTGATTATTAATCCCCATTTGCAGGGGAAATTAAGGAGTGTTCTGTGTTTCAAAGACAATATTCAGACACTGTCTATCTCGAGTGCTTTTTTGCTTTTCCATTACATCACTCAAGGGCAAACTGCAGTGATTTCCTATGACTTTGTACATTTAAACAAACCACTGAGGCAGCTTGGAATACTTTCATTAAACTGGTCACCTGACAAGTTCTGCTCTGTTCTTCAAAGTTCAGCCTATGTATGATATGCTGTAATTAGCCTCCCATGACTGCAGCAGGAAAATTTATACACATTCTTTTAAGTCTGCCCTAGCAACTTGGGTTTATACCTAGAGAAAAAAACAAAAACAGAAAACACACACACACACACACACACACAAAAAAAAAAAAAAAAAAAACAGTGAATCACAATGTATTGCAATTATGTTCTTATTTTCTCACTTTCAATACTGTGAACTCCAGGAAGGCAGAGGCATATACTCATTAATCTGCTAGTGTGGAGTAGATATGTAATAAATTATTTCAACAGAACCTGAGCCCAAAAAAGCTATTCTAAAATGTACATTATCTGCTTTTGGCCATTCCACTGGGTTTTTCTTATCTCATTTCCTACCTATCTTTCCTCAGCTCACTCAACCCAGTTACCTTGGTCTTGTTTTTCAAGTAAATTCACTCCTTCTTCACTTATGACTTCACTTATGACTTCATTTATTGTCTTTTTTTTTTTTTACTGCCTAGAATATCCTTTTCCCATATGTTTACATGTATCTTTTTATCACTCATTCAGATATGTTCACATGTCTCTTTGTCAGAAAAACTTATCTGAAGACCTCATATACTAGATCACACTCATACTTGTCTCTTTCACCCTTATTTTGCTATAATTACATTCCTGGAACTTTTTATCATCTGCTATGGAGCCTGTTTATTTATTTTACATTTTAAATTATTCTTTGACTTTTCAAACTGAATGTAAGCCCTGTGAGGCAAGGACATTGCCTCCTTGGTGCACTGCTTATCTCCAAAGTCTAGAATAGACTCCGGCACAAAGCAGACCCTCAGTAATATTTGTTCAAAGAATGTTGAATAAATATGCATGAGAGCCAGTGAAAACACATTATACCATATGCAGTTTATATGGAGGGTTCCACTGCCTTCATCTGATGGCATTATAGTGCTCCCTTATGTTTATCTAGCTTTTGCAGATATTCCAGTATTTGCTCTCCCTCATTCTTCTACCTGTATGTGGCCATTCCCCTCTGACAGGTACATATATATTCAGCTATGAAGTCAAGGAAACTTTCATACAACACCAAACATGTTCATCTTATTATGAGCTATGAGAACCCAAATTTACTCAAAAGACTGACTCAGTGGGAATTTCAGAGGATGTGCAACATTAATAAAGGCCACTGACAGATCTAAAAGAGGGTAAGTCACACCTCTCCCTTATATTAACCAGATATCACACCAGAAGTAGCACTAAATTCAGAGAAAGGGGACAAGAAGAGAGATTGCTAGGCTGTGCATTACCCTTTGGTCCTTGCTGATCTTCCTACAGAATATCCCTTCCTCAAAAATATTTATGATCCCAAAGCCCTTTAAAGTACAAACATTCTAGGACCCCATGCAGTGGTTTTTAAATCTATATGTATGAATGGAGCTTTGATAGACTTTAATTAAAAACAAAATGAAATAAAAATCTTTACAACTCTAAATGCCTTGTGCATCTCCTCCCAGGTGGTTCCTATTTCTACTTCTGGCATAAAGGAGTTGTCAGAAGAGTTTATGAATACAGCCTTGGGTTTACAATATTTTTTTCGTTCATGAAAAGGCCACACATCACTGCTTTTAAGGCAAATATTTATAGCAAAATATTTGTTAGCTAATCCAGTTGCCATTCTTGACAATTACATATAATTATCACTTAACCCTATATCCTTTTCTCAATTGTTTGTAAACAGGTTTTGGTGATCCATTATTTGTTTAAAACTATTTTTTGAATTATTTAATTATTCAGAGTGAACATAACTGCAAGTCACTTGGTCAGTTTCACAGATAGTGATCCTCAACAGTGTCTCATATTGGATGATTCTTCATGAGCAGATCTGTAATAATTATAAGGAATGACCATCAACATATTTGTCCACATTTTAGACAATATTCTCTATGGATTACTACAACACAATTATTCATTAATAATGGTCATAATGTTCTTTTAATTGGCTTTGCGGGAACAAGTAAGCAGAGGTCACCACTTGGCAATACCATTTCATTCACCCTCCGATTGTGAGATACACACACACACACACACACACACACAGACATATATTCTAAAATGCTGGGTGAGATAAAATGAGGTTGACAGAGCCTTTTTGTGATAAAACAAATGCAACATACATCCTTTATAGTAGATACAATGCTGAAAGGATAGATGAATAGCCCACATATATAACTTTATCTCAAATGTATATCATGGCACAATCAGTACCATGATGGAAAGACTTCACAGTAGAGAGAAATGGCAGAAGAGGCAGTGAAAGTACGTGTCCATCATTCGTGATAACTTCCCCTAGAGTAAGTAGAACTCATGAGGGGACTTTCTTTCTAAAATACAACACCTTCTCTTTGTAGCCAAAGCTGGAGAGCATTGACCATGCCTGGTTAAAAAGCATTCACACCGACTGCTTTCTTTATTTTCCTGAAAGTGCTATGTGTTTTGCTCCACAAGCAATGAATTCCCTCAATTTCATTTACAAGGAAAATATAAATGCCTGAAGTTGTATAAGTATTGAAAAATAAAAATAAAAATAAAGGAGTAAAACTAACTCTTCTTTTCTTATTTCAAAAGGTCTTTTCATTTGGCATAAAAAAGATGCCTCAGAAATCTATGTTGTTTGTCAAGGGTGGATACAGTTTTTAAATGTTTTGAAACAGCTATTTTCATTTTTGTTTAAAAAAAAAAAAAGCAAAAAGCTTAATCAGAGAGACCTAATGCAACAGAATCACTCTTTGCATTCTCCATGTTCACATGCACACTTGGGTGCACTGGAAAAACTGTTAAAGACTAGAAATAAAGGTCTAGGTTGAAAATAAAATGCGAACAGACCATTCTAATTTCCTCTTCAGACCATTCTAATTTCCTCTTCACCACTACTTGGTTCCCTATGATGGATCTAGAAATTGCCATTTTATGGAACCAATTTTATGGGCATTCAGGTAAAAGTCAAGGCATGTAGAAATATTCCCTGCATTTTCCAGGCTTGCTGACCATTCCTTGTATGATATTGGAACATTCTTAGAAGATCTCTGCTACCATAATGGTTATTTTCTATCCACAATGAGTATCATTTTTTAAATATAGTGAAAATAGTACCACAAAAGAAATGTCATTTGCAAATATCTTCTCCCATTATATAGGTTACCTTTTTGTTTTATTAATTGTTTCCTTCACTGTACAGAAGCATTTTATGAAGTCCCAATAGTTTATTTTTGCTTTTGTTTTCCTTCCCTCAGGAGACATATCTAAAAAGTAGTCGTTACAGCTAATATCATAGAGGTTACTGTCTGTTTTCTTTTCTGGGATTTTGATGGTTTCCTGTCTCATATTTAGGTCTTTCATCCATTTTGAGCTTATTTTTGTGTATAGTGTAAGAACGTGGTCCAGTTTCATTCTTTTGCATGTTGCTATCCAGATTTCCCAACACCATTTTTAAAAGAGACTTTTTCCTTTAGATATTCTTTCCTGCTTTGTCAAAGATTAGTTGACCATACAGTTGTAGGTTTATTTCTGGGTTTTCTATTCTGTTCTGTTGATCTATGCATCAGTTTTTGTGCCAGCACCATCCTGTCTTGATCACTATAGCTTTATAATATAATTTGAAGTCCAGAATTGTAATGCCTCCAGCTTTTCTTTTCTTTTTCAAGATTGCTTTAACTATTTGGGGTCTTTTGTAGTATCCAAAATATATTAAGAACCTGTAAATCTCAACACCCAAAAAACAAATAATCCAGTTAAAAATGGGCAGAAGATATGAATAGGCATTTTTCCAAAGAATACATACAGATGGCTAACTGACACATGAGAAGATGCTCAATATCACTCATCATCAGGGAAATATAATCAAAACTATAATGAGATATCACCTCACACCAATCAGAATGGCTAAAACTAATAACACAGAAGCAAGAGGTGTTGGCAAAGATGTGGAGAAAGGGGAACTCTCTTACACTGTTGGGAATGGAAACTAGTGCAGTCAGTTTGGAAAACAGTATGGCAGTTCTTCGAAAAGTTAAAAATAGAACTACCCTAGGATCCAACAATTCCATTCCTAGGTATTTACCCAAATGATACACAAAGACTAGTTTAAAGAGATATATGCGCCTTGATGTTTATAGCAACATTGTCAACAATATTATTACTATTAACGATATTATTATCAACAATAGCCAAATTATGAAAAAAGCTCAAATGTTTATCAACTGATGAATGGATAAAGTACAGATATCATATATATATGTGTGTGTGTGTGTGTGTGTGTGTATGCACGTGTGTACACACATTATATGTGTGTGTATACATACATACACACAATGGAGTATTATTCAGCAATAAAAAAGAATGAAATCTTGCTATTTGCAATGACATGGAGGGTGCTAGAGAGTATTATACTAAGCAAAATAAGTCATTCAGAGAAAGACAAATACCATATGATTTCACTCATATGTGGAATTTAAGATACAAAACAAACAAATATAGAGGGGGGAAAAGAGAGGGCAAATCAAGAAACAAACTTTTACCTATATAGAACAAACTGATGGTTACTGGAGGGAAGGTGAGCAGCGGGATGGGTTAAATAGGTGAAGGGTAGTAAGAAGGGTACTTGTGATGAGCACTGGATGTTTTATGTAACTGATGAGTCACTAAATTCTATACCTGAAACTAATATTACAGTGTATGTTAACTAACTGGAATTTAAATAAAAATTTAAGGAAAAAAAAATGGTATCACAAAAGAAAAACACAATAACAACAAAAAAAGTTCTGTAAACAATGTAAAGAGTGAGGTCATGAGGTTAGTCCACCACAGGTGCAAGCAATAAGGGAATGGGTTGAATGTAGAAAATATAAAAACCATAATAAACTGACTAAAATCAGTATTTTTTAATTATTAACATTCACCAACAGTTCTAAACAATATCAGTGATAAAATTCTCATTCTTCTGAAGTTTTATTATTTTTGATGATTGTCTAAGTTCTAAAAAATTGCCCACATCCAGAATGAACTGCTCAAATTGCCCCACTACCCCACTCCTGAGAGAACCCTAATAACTTCTAAATAAAGGACTGAGTTACTAAAGTCACCCATACATTTTTTTTTTCACTCTTGCTTTTTAACTCTCAAACTTCGAGTTATCAAGGTCAGTGTTTCTCACACTTCAATGTACATACAGATCATCTGTTGTTAATACATAGTTTCTGATTTAGCTGGACTGAGGTGGGAATGGTTCTGCATTTCTAACAAGCTTCCAGATGATGTCACTGCTGCTAGTCAATGGACCACAGTTCCAGCAGTCAGTGTCTGGAGAACATTCACTAGGACCATTGTGGAAGAACCATTTAAAATTTCAAAAAAACAATGGAAGAAACCATAGGTATTAATATCCTCACAGTTCCTTAACTTTTTAAGTGAAAATGTATGTTATTACTAGTTTTTTTTTAGACCGTGTTAATCTAATATTTTGCATTAGATTGTACTATTATATAAGGCTTTTCCCCAGATTTATTGAGATATACTTGACAAATCACATCATTTTGTAAATTTAAGGTGTACAACATGATTCGGGGGTACCTGGGTGGCTCACTCAGTTAAATGTCTGCCTTTGGCTTAGGTCATGATCCCAGGGTCCTAGGACCCTACAGTGGGCTCCCTGCTCAGAGGACAGCCTGCTTCTCCTTCTCCCTCTGTTGCTCCCTGTTTGTGTGCTCTCTCTCTCTAGAAAATAAATAAATAAAATCTTAAAAAAAAAACCATGAAGGACCTCAATGTGCGAAAGGAATCCATCAAAATCCTTGAAGAGAACACAGGCAGCAACCTCTTCGACCTCAGCCACAGCAACATCTTCATAGGAACAACGCCAAAGGCAAGGGAAGCAAGGGCAAAAATGAACTATTGGGATTTCATCAAGATCAAAAGCTTTTGCACAGCAAAGGAAACAGTTAACAAAATCAAAAGACAACTGACAGAATGGGAGAAGATATTTGCAAACGACATATCAGATAAAGGACTAGTGTCCAGAATCTATAAAGAACTTAACAAACTCAACACCCAAAGAACAAATAATCCAATCAAGAAATGGGCAGAGGACATGAACAGACATTTCTGCAAAGAAGACATCCAGATGGCCAACAGACACATGAAAAAGTGCTCCATATCACTCGGCATCAGGGAAATACAAATCAAAACCACAATGAGATATCACATCACACCAGTCAGAATGGCTAAAATCAACAAGTCAGGAAATGACAGATGCTGGCAAGGATGCGGAGAAAGGGGAACCCTCCTACACTGTTGGTGGGAATGCAAGCTGGTGCAGCCACTCTGGAAAACAGCATGGAGGTTCCTCAAAATGTTGAAAATAGAACTGCCCTATGACCCAGCAATTGCACTACTGGGTATTTACCCTAAAGATACAAACGTAGTGATCCAAAGGGGTACGTGCACCCGAATGTTTATAGCAGCAATGTCCACAATAGCCAAACTATGGAAAGAACCTAGATGTCTATCAACAGATGAATGGATCAAGAAGATGTGGTATATATACACAATGGAATACTATGCAGCCATCAAAAGAAATGAAATCTTGCCATTTGCGACAACATGGATGGAACTAGAGCGTATCATGCTTAGCGAAATAAGTCAAGCAGAGAAAGACAACTATCATATGATCTCCCTGATATGAAGAAGTGGTGATGCAACATGGGGGCTTAAGTGGGTAGGAGAAGAATAAATGAAACAAGATGGGATTGGGAGGGAGACAAACCATAAGTGACTCTTAACCTCACAAAACAAACTGAGGGTTGCTGGGGGGAGGGGGTTTGGGAGAAGGGGGTGGGATTATGGACATTGGGGAGGGTATGTGCTTTGGTGAGTGTTGTGAAGTGTGTAAACCTGGTGATTCACAGACCTGTACCCCTGGGGATAAAAATATATGTTTATAAAAAATAAAAAATTTAAAAAAAAACATGATTAAGGTACATTAATATTATCAAATGATCATCATGATAAGGCCAGTTAATATGTAACCTAACTTCTTTTTTTTTTCTTTTTAGTGAGAACATTTAAGGTCTACTCTCTTAGCCAATTCTAAAGTATACAATACAGTATTGATAACCATAGTGAACTATAGTTGCCATGCTAAGCATTAGATTCCCAGAACTTATTCATTTTATTACTAAGAGTATGTACCCTTTGACCAACATCTCTTCATTTTCCCCATCCAAACCTTCTTTAACCACCAACCTACTCTCAGTTTCCTTGAGTTCGACTTTTTTAGATTCCACGCTTACGTTTTTGGATTGTTTCCATATCTTGGCTATTTTGAATAATACTGCAGTGATTATGGGAGTGCAGATACCCTCAAGGTCCTATTTCATTTTCTTCAGAGATATAGCCAGAAGTGGGATTGCTGGATCACATGGTAGTTCTCATTCTAGTTTTTAAAGGCATTTCTATATTACTTTTCTTATGTGGATCTACCAATTTGATTTTCTATTGCAGTGCACAATGTTTTCCTTTTCTCCACATGTTCTCTTTCATTTCTTTGTAATAGACACTCTAAGAGGTGTGAAGTGATACTTCACTCTGGTTCTTGTTGGCATTTCTCTGATGATTAAAGATGTTCAGCACTTTTTCAGGCCTATTGTCTGTCTTTTTTGAAAAAAAAAAATGTGTACTTGGCTCCTCTATTTTTTTTAAAGAGTTTTATTTATTTATTTTACAGACAGAGATCACAAGTAGGTAGAGTGGCAGGCAGAGAGTGAGTGGGAAGCAGGCTCCCCACTGAGCAGAGATCCCAAAGTGGAGCTAGATCCCAGGATCCTGAGATCATGACCTGAGCCAAAGGCAGAGGCTTTGATTCTTCTCCTACCCACTTAAGCCCCCATGTTGCATCACCACTTCCTCATATCAGGGAGATCATATGATAGTTGTCTTTCTCTGCTTGACTTATTTCGCTAAGCATGATACGCTCTAGTTCCATCCATGTTGTCGCAAATGGCAAGATTTCATTTCTTTTGATGGCTGCATAGTATTCCATTGTGTATATATACCACAAGATGGGATTGGGAGGGAAACAAACCATAAGTGACTTTTAATCTCACAAAACAAACTGAGGGTTGCTGGGGGGAGGGGGTTTGGGAGAAGGGGGTGGGATTATGGACATTGGGGAGGGTATGTGCTTTGGTGAGTGCTGTGAAGTGTGTAAACCTGGTGATTCACGGACCTGTACCCCTGGGGATAGAGTATTATGCCTCCATCAGAAAGGATGAATACCCAACTTTTGTAGCAACATGGATGGGACTGGAAGAGATTATGCTGAGTGAAATAAGTCAAGCAGAGAGAGTCAACTATCATATGGTTTCACTTATTTGTGGAGCATAACAAATAGCATGGAGGACATGGGGACTTAGAGTGGAGAAGGGAGTTGGGGGAAATTGGAAGGGGAAGTGAACCATGAGAGACTATGGACTCTGAAAAACAATCTGAGGGTTTTGAAGGGACGGAGGGTGGGAGGTTGGTGTACCAGGTGGTGGGTATTATAGAGGGCACGGATTGCATGGAGCACGGGGTGTGGTGCAAAAATAATGAATACTGTTATGCTGGAAATAAAAATAAATAAATAAATAAATAAATAAATAAATAAATAAAAAGGAGAGAGAGAGACAAACCAAGAAACAGAATCTTAACTATAGAGAACAAACTGATGGTTACCAGCTAGGAGGATGAGGGAGCTGGGGGATAGGGATTAAAGAGTATACTTACCATTATTTTTAAAAAATAGATTTAAAAAAATAAATAAAAATTTCTTTTATTCCTGTAAAAAAAAAAAAAAAAAAAAGGCAGAGGCTTTAACCCACTGAGCCACCCAGACGCCCTTTGGCTCCTCTATTTTTAAAGCTTGTTCATTTGCGGGCGGGGGGGGGTTCGCCCTTGAATTTTGGTTATTAACCCCATATAAGATGTGCAAATATTTTCTCCCGTTCAGTGATTGCATTTTCATTGTATTGATTATTTTGGTGTTATTGTTGCTTTCTGTGCAGAAATATTTCAAATTTTACATTTAAGCCTTTAATCCATTTTGAACTACTTTTTTTTAGTAGTGTAAGATAAGGGACCAGTTTTGTTCTTTTAAATGTAAATAAGCAGTTTTTCTAGCAAAATTTATTAAAGACACTGTTCTTTTTCCCATTGAGTAATTTTTTTTTTTTTTTTTTAAGAAGGGTAACTCATGGAGTGCCTGGGTGGCTCAGTGTTAGTTTAAAGCCTCTGCCTTCAGCTCAGGTCATGATCCCGGGGTCCTGGGATCAAGCCCCACATCTGGCTCTCTGCTCAGAGGGGAGGCTGCTTCCCCCCTCTCTCTGCCTGCCTCTCTGCCTGCTTGTAATCTCTCTCTCTCTGTGTCAGATAAATAAATAAAATCTTTAAAAAAAAAAAAAGAAGGGTAACTCATTGTTTTATTTGGATTATTATACATTATGTTTTATTAGTAATATTTAGAAGAATGATAGGCATGTACTTAGAATTCAAATAGAAAATACTGGGAGGGGAACCATTTGCAAGTGCCAACTCCCTGCCATTAGGCTCCCCAGAGGTCCCAGGCTTTCACTTCACCTGGTGCGGCAGCATTCTGGTCAGAATAGTGCTCATCTCGTGCTATTCCCTGCTTACTCTTTCACTTGCTGAATTTCTTGCCTCTGTGTCAACTATGACCTGAAAATTAAACACCTGTGGGACACTAGGGAATAGCATGAGATGAACACTACTATTATTACCCATTGAATAGTCTTAGCTACCTTGTCAAATATTAGTTGACTAGATATGGATGGATTTTCTTCTATGTTCTTGGAATTTTTTATAGGAAATGAATTAAATATTTAGGTTGCTTTGGGTAAAATGGAAATTTGAACAATATTAGTTCTGCTGCTCCATGAGTTCAGGTTATCTTGCTATTTAATGGTGTCTTCTTCAGTTTTTTTCATGAATATCTTATTGTTTTTAGTGTACAAATCTTTTACCTCTTTAGGTAAATGCATTCCTAACTATTTTATTGTTTTTGATACTATTGTAAATGGTATGTTTCTTTATTTTCAGATAGTTTGCTGTTAGCATATAGAAACACAACTGACTTATTAATGTTAATTTTATATCTTGCCACTTCACTGAATTTATTAGTTTTCAAGGTTTTGTTTGTTTGTTTGCTTTTGGTGGAATCTTTAGAGTACTATATGAGATTATGTCATGTACAACAGAGATAATTTTACTTTTTTTTTTCCAATTTATAAGAACTTTATTTATTTTTCCTGTCTAGTTGTTCTGGGCTAGGACTTTCAATGATTAGCAGTGATGAGAGTGAGCACCTTGTCTTTTTCTTGATGTTTGAGGAAAAGCTTTTAGTTTTCATCATTAAGTTTGATACCTGTGTGTTTGTCAAATATGGCATTTATTATGTTGAGGTATGTTTCTGCTGCATCCAATTTGTGGTGAGGTTTCATCATGAAAGGATGTTTAATTTTGTTAAATACTTTTTCTACATCTATTAAGATTTTTATCCTTCATTCTTGTAATGTGATATATATGCATAGATTTGTGTATATTGAACCACCCTTTAGTCACAGAGATAAACCATACTTCTGCAGGGCTCTGATCCTTTTAACTGAATTCAGGTGAATTTAGTTGAATTCAGTTTGCTAGTATTATTAGTTCAGAATTTTTACATCTACATTCATCAGAGATATTGGCCTCTAATTTTATTTTTTTAATAGTGTTCTGATTTGGCCATAGTATTAGTGTAATGTTGACCTCAAAAATGAGATTTGAGTCTTTCCTGTTCTTTAATATTTTGGAAGATATTGAAAAAGATTGGCATTAGTTCTTCTTTAAAATATTTCGTGGAATTCGCCAGTGAAGCTGTCTGATTCTGACTTTTATTTGTTAGAAGATATTTGATTATTGATTCCATCCCCTTACTAGTAATTAGTCTGTTCAGATTTTCTATTTCTTCATGGTTTAGTCTCAGTAGATTGTATGTTTCTAGAAATTTATCCATCTCTCCTAGGCTATCTAACTTGTTGGTGCATAATTGTTCACAGTAATTGTTTTTGATCCTTTGCATTTTTGCAATATTATTTATAATGTCTCATCTTTTATTTCTAATTTTATTTATTTGAGTCCTTTCCTTATGTCTTAGTAAGTCTAGCTAAAACTTCGCCAATGAGAAGAAAAGCAAACTTAAGGACATTGCCAAAATAAAAGAAACTGTATATTGGTGCTATTAAAAGAACAGCACTGTATTAAACATGCAACTCTTAACAAGTAATATTTGCAACAAATAAATATTTTTATGACACATTAATTAAGAATGTATTTTGAGTATTTAGTATTTAAAAAGCTATTTATATAACAGAATATATGCAAAAGTAAAATTTGAAGCATTTATAATCTTTTAATCTATCAGAATATGTAAGCCATTTCTTTGGTTTTTTTTGCACCTTAGTTGCTTCTCCGCCATATGAGACAAAGTGACACTTAAGCTCTACATTTTTACAAAAATATATTACTAGAAAAATAAAACATGCAAATTACTTCAGGAGGTTAATAAGAAGAACATAAGTGTAGATTATTGATATAGTTAATTGGTAATTTTATATATTTTCAATCAATTTAAGTTACCATTTATTCTTCAATCAATTTTCCAACAGTTATTGAGGACATGCTTTATACTAGCCATTGCATTGTATATATGGGAATAAATATAAGTTAATAATTTATCCAAAGAACTAGCTGATAAAATATAAACAACAAATGTGTTGGTAGAACATGTAGTAATAGTACCTTTCAAAGTACAACATCAAGGAAGACTTACCTGATTCGAAAATTATAGAATTTAATTCAAACAGTAAATAAGGATGAGGTACAGGAGAATGATAACCAGGGACTTTCATGCCGAGCAAGTAGCATGTATAAAGGCAGTAAAGTATGTGAGGTTGGGGTAGTGCACTAAAGTGTATGGTACAGGAACATGTTGATGATATGAAGCTGGCGACAGACAGGGGCAATTTTAATGGTCTTAAATGTCATCATAGGAGACCTGGGCTTTCTACTGAAAATAATCAAGAACTTCAGTGATGCAAGTATGGATTGGGTGGTGTATGAGATTACCTATGGGGACACCAGGAAGCTGTGTAATAAATTAAACAGATGATAATTATAGACTGAACTAAAGCCATGAAGATTACCGTGCCGATTGCCATGAAAATTAAGAAGAATACTGTCCTTGAAAGTCAGTGAAATTGACAGGATTTGAGGATGGGATGTGGAAAGTAAGGGAGAGGAAGTTCATAGGACTATTTCTGTCTGCAAATAACAAAGAAACACAACTAACAATTTCCAAAAGAAGTAAAAATTTCTTTTCCTCATACAATGTGTCCAGGGGTAAGGATTAGAGAAGCTCAGCCATGTCACTGTGGTTCCATTTTTCTCTACCCTTCTGATTCACAAGCCTTGATGTGTTTCCTTTTGCACTTGCATGTGGCCTCATACTCATTTGCACCTTATATTCTAGGTGGCATATCCACCTTCCAGACGGGAAAAACAGAGAAGAAGAAATTCTTTTATATCTTATTGGTCAGGACTATGTCACAAAATAAGCCAATATTAAAAAGGAAGTCTGGGAAATCAAGCATTTTTAAAACTTACATAACATTTAGAGGAGAGACAGGCAAGAGAGAAGAGAACTAGATAAGTGAGGGGACTTGCCAACCTATAGTATCTGTCTCAGAGACATACAGAAAAGTGGATAATCATTGAATTGGAATCCTTGAATAGGTGGGAAGGGACATGTGAAAGACAGGAAGAATAATTAGTCTTAATGTAATGTGGAACATGCTTTCCATTGACATAGAAGATGATAGATTATGTGTGTAGAAGATGGTAGATATGTGTGCAGCCTAAACACACTTAACCCAAAAACACACTACAATATTTAACTACATTGGTTATCTACAGCATGTTATTAACTATTAGTACTATCAATGACTAAAAAAAAAAAAAAAGGAATTAGTTGCAATAATTATTCCTAGTTCCATTTTTGTCTTTATCTCTTTCACTATATACACAGTAAAAGTGCTACTCTTAGCATAGTACACTAATGTAATACAATTTTTCTTCACCTCATTACACATGTATAGATAATTCTTCAAATATATAGCATTCAATTTACATAAAATCACTTGCATGCAAATTGTTGCATAAAGCACATAAAATGGATTCAGAGATGTGGGGAATTTTTGCATAATGTAAAGAAAACAAAGTAACAAAAGAGTACAAACTGAATGCAATGTGAATCATGTCCCCCTTGTGATGTGTAGCATGGAGGCTCTGAGCATAATACAGTGGGTCCTCACAGGAATAAGATCCTTGCTTTTAATTTCAAGAATTTCTGTGTCCTTTGTTTAGGTCAAGCAATTTGGAATTATTTTTGTTATTCTCTTTTTTATTTTATGATAATTGGAACTGGAAAGGAAAGGTTAGTAATCTGTTTAAACACATAAAAGAAAGCATAGCAATGCCAACATGTTTGTGGCTGGCCGTGGGTTACTCTAAAGATTTAGAACTCATGTCAGCTTTTGTAATATAAAACTGTGTAGTAATATTGCTAGTGCAAATAGATTTAGAGAAGGCAAATTTCTGAAGTGTGCATCTGAAAATGTCTTTCAACCATTTTCATATATAGAAATTGTTGTTTCTTTTTCAGTATCAAGAAATATTTAGGAGATTCTATTTGGCTGGACAAAGAAACTTTGAAAATTTCAAAAATCTGAAATTGCACAAGACATAGTCTCTCTGCACAATGGATTTTAAAAATGCATATAAAAACTATCCTCACATAGATAGACATCTTCAAAAAGAAATAAAAAATATACAATTAGGAGCTGAAAGCATAATAAGGGGCAATAAATTGAAAAAAAAAAGTATGAAGAAATCAGTCAATAGAATTATTATTATTCCATTTGTATTTTATATTATTGTTTTTAATTTTCATAGTCTGCCATATACTATTAGGAGTGAATATCACCCAATCTTCTTATAAATATTATATTTATCTTCATTAATCATAAGTTTTGTTTATAATTTTGAAGCTTTACAAAGCTTATGAGCAATTCCCATTATTTTATATCATTTATTCATTTGACAAAAGAGTTTTAGATCTGTTTTGGATTGGGATTCCTGGAAAACAGACTCTGAGATGGAGATTTTAGTGCAGAAAGTTTCTGAAGAGTTATCTCAGGTTCAGTACCTGTTGAAGAATGAAATAAGTGGTATTGCAAATTAAGTCTGGCTGGAAGGCAGTTACAACAGGGTTGGCTGATCTTGTGTAGGGCTCTGGATTGTGATAGCCTTTTAGTGTTGTTCTGAGTTGAGGTGAAAGAGTAGGATAGTTATATCCTCACTTCAACTGGTCATTAGTCTGGATGCACCAGGGAAGATGCATGACCTTAGGCAAAGTGGATCTTTTCAGTTGAGAACTAGTTGTGTTGAGGAAATCAGCTATGCTGTTAACACTTCCAGAATCTGGAGGAATGAGGACCTAGTCTGGAATGCAGTTCTGTGATCTGGGGCATACACAACAATGTTTCTTTATTTATTTTTATTTTATTTTTTAAGATTTTATTTATTTGACACAGAGAGAGAGGGCTAGCACAAGCAGAAGGAATGGCAAGGGAAGAGAGAAACAGGTTTCCCTTTGGCAGGGAGCCTGATGTAGGGCTTGATCCCAGGACCCTAGGATCATGACCTGAGCCGAAGGCAGACACTTAACTGACTGAGCCACTCAGGCACCCCCACCCCAACATTTATTACAAGAACCATGTCTGTGACAGAAACACTTTTAAGTACTTAGTAGTAGTATAAGCATAATAAGAGACAATAATTTGGGGGAAAAAAGTATAAGAAAAGGGACATAGATTTCTGAACTTTGGAGATTGTACTTTTACACACGTTGCACATTCCTTAATATAAATTTACCCTAACTTGGTGCAATTTGTCTTTGATATTGTTATGTATATTAATAATACAGCTGGCTTGATCAATTAATTTATTGTATTTGTATGATATATCCCTTTTGTTCTTCCACTTTTATGTTCTGTATTATTTTACCTGAGACCAGTTTTTAGGGAAACACCATGATAAGATTTAATTTCAAAGTAAGAATATTCTGTACAGAGTTACTTCATATTTTAATTCATATTTTTTGTTACATGGGATCTTATTAAACTTTCTTTTCTGCTTTTTTTTTTCTTTTGAGAGTTCTTTTTTGCTTATATATTTTTTTGTGTGTTTATCATCTATAGGAGATAGAGTTTCTGTAATCCTAAAGGAATAGTCCTAATTCTATTTCTGACTTCATTGAGTTTATAAAATCCTTTTTAAACTTATATTTCTTTTATTATTAGAGACAGATAAAGTCTGTTAAGTGATTTATGATAATCCCATGCCTCTATCTTTTCCCTCCATCTTCTAGTGTTTGATACATCAGTATCTGTTAGATAAATAGATTATTTTTGCACATTAAGAACAGACAACTGATTTTAAATAATTTGTCTGAATTCCATTTTATAGCCATATTTACAATTATTAAAATAGTTTAACATATTTTTCACTTCTTTGAATACCTCCTATGTGCCAGGCATTATGTTCATACTGAGGGAAAACCACTCAGCAAAAAGAACACAATGCTTACTATCATGTAATTTGCAGTCTAATTGATTTTATTCCTCACTCCTGATCTTGTTATGTGTTTAGTTTTGGCTTTCTTAATTTATAATTTCAACTTACTCCTGGAACAGATGACTATTGCTCTATTTTTCTTAATACTTTAAATTTTAGGAATTCTTATACTTCTGGGAATCTTCTCTTGCTTTATATGTCAGTGACAAACCAGTATATCATAAAACTCTTGATTACCATGTTTTTGTCATAGTGCTCTGTAGACTTACTTTTAATGTTTAGAGTTGCAGAAAAAAAATATCTCAGATTAGCTTGAATTTTGACTCTTGGTTCTTGTTTCTGGGACACTTGCAAGAAGTTATTTTATATTTGAAATGAACCTTAAACATACTGTAGCAAAATCTTTGATCTTGAAGAAATAAAGGAATATTTATAGCCCAAGTTTATCCTTCAATTTGAGACAGTTTCTTTAAATATCTTTTATTTTTATTTTGTTCCTATTACCCTATGGTTTCTTTCCTCCAGGTTTTATGATAGTCATCTCTACTTATTGTTTTCTTTTTTCTTTATTTTTTTTTATTTTGGTGTTGTTGTGGCTTTTTTTTTTTTTTTTCTTTTGACATTTGGAATAGTTTCTCCCAACATTTTGTGTTTAATTGTATACAAAGGTGAGTCTGACTCCTTGTAATCTGGAATACAGTTTTTTGTTTTTTTTTTTTAATGTTCGGTTAACCACTGGAGAGTAGATGATTAGTCTTTGATGTAATGTTCAACGATTCATTAGTGAAGTATAACACCCAGTGCTTATCACAGCAGGCACAGAATCACAGATCAATATCCATCACCCTGTTTACCAATTTTTTATTTTCCTTTTCCCTTTTGGGCTTTCTTACATTTTTTTTATTTATTTGTTTTACATTTTTGTACTTCAGCCTGTTTACTTAATATAACTCTTTGGTCCCGTTTTAGATAATTTTATCTAAGCTTTTGGTGGACTCAGATAAGTGTTTGCTGAAATTTTCATCTGTTCCTTACAGAAAAGTAAGTTACATAACTATGTTCTTTTTTTTTTTTTTTGTTAATGTATCAGTATGTGGTTTTATTTTCCTTATGTGTCACACTTTTTTTGTGAGGCTTATGATTTTTGTTCGTTTGTTGAGTAAAGAGATCTACTAATATTTGATGGTTTTCAATTTCCCGTGCCCAACAGCTATTCATGTACTGTGGCCAATTATTTTCTGGCTAAACTATAGCATTGCTAGCAATATAGTTTGGCATTCTCTATGAAGACAAATGGGAATGCTTTCTCTGTACCTTTTCAGGTTTCAATACATTTCCATACATTTCCTTAAGCAAGTTGGCGTCCCAAGATACAATGTTTGGGGTTGTCATGAATTGAATGAATGGATGTTTAGGGAGAGGAATGACTGAACAGAGCTCTCATCCTAGCTTATTGAAATATACAGAAAGAGGAAAATATACCTGTATTTTTGACTTGGATCAAGACACTGAGCAAGTTAAAGTCATCCCTTTCCTTTTCTAATATTACTTATGTTGTGAAAGTCTGTGAAATTCTACACAGACCTTTTTGCCATGGGGTTTTTAATCTTTATCTTTTTTTTAATTCCCTTAGATTTGGGGAGAAAAACACAGAGTTGGCTAAAAAAGTGATGCAAATGAAGCAACATTTCTTAAGGCCCCCTTACTGTTAACCATAGACATATTTTCTGTCCTCTTCCCTTAATTTAATTTAATTTAATTTTTTAAGATTTATTTATTTATTTTTCAGAGACAGAGTGTAGGGAAAGGGGGAGAGAAACCCAAGCAGACTCCCCACTGAATGTGGAGTCCCATGCACGGCTCCATCTCACAACCCTAGATCACCACCAGAGCCAAAAATGAGAGTCAGAATCTTAACCAGCTGTGTCCTTCAGGAACCGCATAGCTTCTTCCCTTAATTGTAATGATATATAACAGTCTTAGATCTTTTTCCCTCTAAAATATTAAGGGAGAGGGCTAGAATGATTATCTGTGGTTAACATTAAGGGGACCAACCATAAGAAATGTTGTTCCTTCCCGTAACTTAGCCAACAATGTGTTTCTCTCATTAGACAGATATTTGTATCAAAATTAGAAAATCTGTCCACACAGAATTTAAACCAAGCATTGAATGCTTTTTTGACCACGTCTGATGCAGTTTAAATTCACTTATCATATACTGTATTAAATTATAATTAATTTATAGCTTTATTTTATCCTCAAGCACAGTAAACTGCTAGCAGACGGGGAAGTATAGGTAATATTATTTATGTACTTGTGTTGAACATTGAACCATATATATCTTATATATATACTACATGAAATCATACATTAATGTTTCTCAATTATATTTTATAAATAATTATTAGAAAACATAGTAAATGCTTGAAGAAAAAAGAGCTTTAATAAATCGCACATTAAAGAATAATGTCTTTTTGAGCACTTTTCCAATTGTTGCTTCTGGATTTGTTAGTGTAATGTTAACTACTAAAACAGACTCCTAGTACAGTTCTGTTTCTTGAGTCTATTACATTCCAATGCAGTACTGGGGGCAGAGCTGGAATGAGAAAGGGCTTTGCTCCATACAGTTTTTCAGTATCCCAGAGTAATGGGTAGTGCCATTTTCAACACAATGTTTCTAATGTTCCTTGGGAACTGACCCATGGCTAGTGGAAAAGGAAAGAGAATGGAAGTACATAATTTGGAGGAAGTTTTTATGGGTCAGATCTACAAGTGGTGTGCACAAATGCTGCTTACATTCCATTGCCCTAGGCTCAATCACATGTCTACACCTAACTGCAATGAGGTATGGGAGATGTAGTCTCTTTCTGGGAAATTACCTACAGAAAAAGGTCTATACGCAAGTAAAAAGGAACTTGGATTTTTTTTAAATTTTATTTATTTATTTGACAGACAGAGATCACACGTAGGCAGAGAAGCAGGCAGAGAGAGGGGGGAAGCAAGCATCCTGCTGAGCAGAGAGCCCGATGCGGGCCTCGATCCCAGGACCCTGAGATCATGACCTGAGCCAAAGGCAGAGACTTTAACCCACTCAGCCACCCAGGCGCCCCGGAACTTGGATTTTTGACAGATGACTCTTTTCTCTGCTATAACACCCAACCAAAATTTACATTAAAATAATACATGTTTACATAAAAAGGAATAATTATTCCAAGATTAGGATTTTTTTTTAATAATGCCAAAGATGCAAACACATTAACCTTGTATTAAGACAGAGCATTCTGTTCTTGTTTGTGCAAAAAATAAAAGCAAACAAATGAAAAACCCTGAGAGCACTGTTTCCACACACCCCCAGAAGTTTTTCAAGTTACTATTTTATATGAATCTTTAAATTATGAGAAATATTTTAAATATTTAATATGCCAGGTATGCAACTAATAGTATCTTTATCCTATTTCACAAATTTAAAATGGGATGGGACAGATCTGTGAACTTTGCTAAAATAGGTTTATTTTCAAGTGTATTTGTTTATTAAAGGATATAAAATGCATAACCCCTACATGGGATTAGCCCAGCTCCCTAGAAATCAGACCAAATGTTCTGTAAACAGCTAACTTCTTTCTGTACTCAATGCGGTGTCATTTTTTTAGCTTCTCAGGGAATTACCTTTTTGTTTTACCCTGGCTTCTTAAGCTCTGCTAAACTTAAAATAGTACTGAGTTTCTTTAGAAAAGGAAGGTGAAAGTACAAATGGAACTAACACCTAAGATATACTTAATTAGCTTTTATAAAGACAATTTGATATACTTGGCAAGTAAAATGAGATAAATTATTTATGCTTGTGAATAATCAAAGCCCACCAAGTGACAGCATCATTCAACAATAAAGGAAGCCTTATCTTTAATAGGTAACTCTGTCCTCAACATACAGGTAAAGATACCTGATGAGCTATAAATTTAGTCTTGCTATTCACACTTAACAATGAATATAAACATATCTTTTTTGAATCCTCCAAATAACTGGGATACTCAAATGTTAGGTTGAAACTTTTTGAGAAAAAACTAAGTCAAACTGAAGACAATCAGGTGAGAAAGATTTGACTACATGTTGTCTATAGTCAGAAAAAAGAAAAACAACACTTATCCTTTGAGATACTCTTATATATGAATTATTTGTATAAAAATAAATGCTGGCCATAACATGATAAAAATTTTAATAGATTTATTATTAAGTTCAAAACTGAATAATGCAATTTTACTTTTTTTTTTTTTACTTCACACCTTTAATATAAAAACAGAAAAATCTGTTTATATTCATAAAGCCATAGTGTCAGATGTGTTAGTTCAATTCTGGCTCTATAAATTATAGGTTGAGTGTTGTTAGGTGGTTTACTTATACTTTCTGTGCCTCAGTTTCCTAATTTGGAAAATAGGAATAACATTTATATTACCTTGTAGATTTAGATACATAGAGTATTTAGACCTATTTCATAAACATTCTCTGTTAATGTTAACTGACTCTGGTTCCATGGTAAGTTTTCTATAATGTAGAATACACTTTATCCCAATTTCCTGGACAGAGAACTAATAGTCCTCCTTTTTGGCTGAGATTTAGATCCCCTTCTTTCTTTCTTTCTTTTTTTTCTTTTTAAAGATTTATTTATTTATTTGAGAGTGAGAGAGAGCACAAACAGGGGTAGGGGCATTGGAGAGAGAAAGAGAAAATTCAACCAGACTCCCCACTGAGCACAGAGCCTGACATGGGGCTTGATCCCATGACCTTGAGATGATGACCTAAGCAGAAAGCAAGAGTTGGACAAACAACCAAGTGAGCAATTAGTAGATAGAGCCACCCAGGTGTCCCCTTCTTTCATTTGATCCCCAACAATGATATGAATAATTTGACACATACCCAGTTACATACCTGCCTCCATCACTGTTCCCCAAATGCCTTTCCTCAAAATATTTAATCAGAAATTAAAACAAACAAACAAACAAACAAACTGTAGTTTAGATATGTAATGGTATTTGAAAGGGGAATTTTTAAGAAAGAGTAACCTTTTGCCATATATACTAATTGAGGACAGAGTCAAGCTTATTGAGAGAGGAGACTGAAGTCACTTCAGTGAAAAGAGATAGAACAACAACAAAAATTTCCTGAAGAAGTTTTAATATTCTGGTTCCTAGTTTATCTGAAGTTGGGTTTCATTAGTTTCTTCATTTCTTCCTTACATAATATGACTTGAAGCATTGGTTACCTTATTTGCAAAATAAGAACTCTGTACTATATCATTCAACAAAGATGGGAAATGGGTTAAATAAAAGTACAAATGTCCTTTAAGCACTTAATAATCTAACATATTTTATAAATCCCCAAAAAGAGGATTAACCTTGCTGTTTACTCCAAACATAATTGTCCATGGAATTTTATTTTCTCCTTCAAAGAACGTCTCCAAAGGAACAATGGTCCTTGGCATGAACATGGTTAACATCACTATATAAAAGAATGTATTTATGACATTTCTTTTTGACATAACTCAGACAGCTCTGTTATGGTACTGGATATGCCAAGTCTTAGAATGTCCACCATGCCTGCTGGGGAAATCTGCCTCTAATTCAACCGCTGATTCCTGAGCAATAATGTGCTGTGCCTCAAGACTTTGGCACAAGGGCTGTCAAATCATAGACAGGTTAGAGATGCACTGCCTAGCAGACTATAAGAAATGAATGTTTTGAAATGGCATTCACTCTCTCTGGAATTTGAACTACAAAGTATCAATTAATTGTGTAGACTAAGAGATTCAAAGCTGAAGATGCAAGAAAGACTTGCAGCCATAAGAGTCATTCTCTGTTGATATCGGCAACTCCTGGCATTTCTGCTCAATTCTGCCCTAAAATTTCCTACTCTTCCTCACACAAGAGTTTTTAGCAGCCTTGCTTCACTGCGAAGCTCTGATCTGTGACCATATTTACAACTGGATATTTTTCTGAGATGGAATTAGGACAAAGAGAGAGGCAGGTTCTGTATATTACTGGATTCTGAAGAAGAGTGAAGAAAACATGCCATAAGAACAGATGAATGTTCAAGGAAAATTATTCCTGGTTCCTTTCTTTCTTTCTTTTCTTTTCTTTCTTTCTTTTTTTTTTTTTAATGATTTTATTTATTTACTTGACAGAGAGACAAGAGAGGGAACACAAGCAGGGGGAGTGGTAGAGAGAGAAGCAGGGTTCCTGTGGGCCTGATTCCCAGGCCCTGGAATCCTGACCTGAGCCGAAGGCAGATTCTTAATGACTGAGCCACCCCAGTGCCCCACTCCTGGTTCCTTTCTTGAAAACCACTTGTATGTCTGTCCTTGGACTCTTACCTGTGCATATCTTTAATATCCCTCTCCCTCTTCAAATTAAGCTGCTTTTAGTTGGCTCTTATTATATGCGATCAAGAACCCTAATATAAGGAAATTATACTTTTGTAGGGAACAGAGACTTTAAGAAGAAAAAAAAAGTAAGAGACGTAGACAGTGGGAGGGGGGCTATAAGTATTCAGAAAAGAATGCAGACTTTGTGCCCAGAAGCAGGATTACTATGAGACACCTTACAGAGCCAAAGAGAAAAAGAATAACTGGTCCCAAGAGCTGTCTCATTCTGTCAGAATTTCTGATCACAATTCCAGTCCAGAGGTTTTCTTAAACTGCTTGTCAGCCTCTTCTTGAGGTAATTTTAGGAACTATTTAGAGGGAGCTATTTTCCTCAGTGCAATGAGATTAAGAAGTTATTGACCACAAGATGTTTAAAGAGGGAGAAATCTTGCTCAAGTGCATTGATGCCTTTACATTTGCCTGAGTGGGTAAATCAAATTGAATATATAAACTACAACAGCATGCATGCCTGATTAGCAATCTCAAAATAAATACTGTGCTCCAACATTCTGTGGGCAAAGTATGTCACAAAATGTGGAGACATACTTATAAGAAGAAATATTTTCAGCTTAAGATAAAAGGAACATATAAAATGTGTATTTCAAATCTTATTCCCTAGGGATTTATTTTATGTATTTACTTCCCAGCTCCTGTCTAATAAGTGTGTGACTAATACTGTCAACTCCCTTCTGATGTTAGAAAAGACTACAGGATAGAATATTTCAGAGGAATCTGAATTCATTTACAAAGAGTCTATATTTGTAGATAAGTAAAAAATAAGAATTTCGAATGAGATATATCTTTTCTGCCCATATAAGTTTAACATTTTAAAATGTCAGTTATCTGACAAAAGGATAATATTTTGTATCTGAGGACACAGGTAATTGCATCCAATTGTATTAAAACGCAGAGCTAATTTAATTTCTAATTGTTGTGGTATCTATTTTTCTCCCTCTAGGTCTGTTTTTTTCTCCTCCATTATCAGCTTAAATCTTGCCAAAGAGGAAGCCATTTATTGGTAAATCTTCTTGAAGGGAGAGATACACATTTAAGCTGGACTAGACTTGTGTGGGTTCAAGATTTTATACAAAAATTTTAACTTATTTTATTGATGTGTAAGACACACACACAAACACAGTCGTCAGTGTACAACTCAATGGATTTTAGAAATTGAGCATTTATGTAACTACAACCTAGATAAAAGACAGAATATTATGCCCCAAACCCTCCTAAAGTTTATCCATCCCCAAGGTTAAGAGCTATCCTGACTAAACACTATATGTTAGTTCTGTCTGGTTTGTTGTTACATAAATTCAGTCATAGAATACGAACTTTTTTGTTTGGCTACTTTCTTTTAATATTATGTTTGTTAGATTCACCCATGTTCTGTATGTAGCTGTAGCTTGTTCATTCTCATTGCAACTACTCATGATGTATACTGTTCATCATGTGAATGCTACAGTGTATCAATCTACTGATGATGGCTATCTCTTCTATTCCAGTTTTAAATCTATGTGGCTGTGCCTGAATTTTTATTTTAACACATATGCCAGAATCTCCTTTTCATCTCTAGTTAAAACTTTTAAAGTTTTCTGAGTAGATAAACAATTGAGTACCATTTTGTAGCATTTTTTTAAGATTATTTATTTATTTATTTGACAGAGAGAGAGAGAGATCACAAGTAGGCAGAAGGCAGGCAGAGAAAGGGGAGGAAGCAGGCTTCCTGCCAAGCAAAGAGGCTGATACGGGACTCGATCCCAGGACCCTGAGATTGAGCCGCAGGAAAAGGCTTAACCCACTGAGCCACCCAGATACCCCCCACTTTGTAACATTTTGATCAGATCTGGTACAGATAGATATATCAATGCACATTGTTGAGGACCAACTCACAAACCACCTCTCTAAAGCTGCCTTTCAAACTATTATTACTTTCTTAAAAACAAACAAACAAAATTCTCTTCTGGAATTAAATATTTGATCTGAAAACTATTGATTTTATACTTGAAAATTTCTGGTGTTCAGGCAGACGGGAGTAACTGGGCGCTGTTCATTTTTTTTTTAAATCTTGAGTTGGGTTTCTTCCTTTTTCAAAGAAGACTTTCCTCTTGCTTTCTGGGGTTAAATATTTGATCCATCTCGAGCCTGTGTACCTGAGAGTATTTCCTTAGCAATGAGGTGATCTCTTTACTAATCCCTGTATCTACATATGCTACTCTCCTACTCCAGTGCTCACTACTGGCAGCTGACTACTGGGCTCTAAGCTTTTGCCACATTGCACTGGAGCTTGTAAGAAGAAAGTGTTGTTAAAATCCCCTTTCCCTATTGCATTTTTTCTTTAGGCCTTACCACCAACAAAGGAAGTTTTCCTAAAGGCAACAGGTAGGTCTATTTTAGAGAGAAATTACAAAGTATAATTTATAATTTGAAGAGAAAAAGTTGTGTTAGAGAAGTAAATTCTAAATTCAGACTACTTGGATTTGAAACCACACTCAACACTGCATGAGGAATTTTACCTCCTGTGGTTCAGATTCATTCAGACTGCAATTCCAGTTTACAGGAAAAGGCGGCCAAAGGTTAATCCATCAAGAAAGGTTTTTCTCCCAGGTGTCCCTAGTCTTTATGAGGCATGCCGGCCCTCAGCTTCCTATCGTCTTCCTTGTGGGAACATTTCTTCACCAGTTATTTTGCTAAAAATATTTACCCTTTCTACCCCATAGGAAAATGACACTGTTATCAACTAAAAACAACCTTCCCCAGAAGAAGGGGGGCTCACTGGCTAGAGATCTATTTGTGCCCTCTGATATGTTGTGATTCATTCAGTCTGAAAGAGTTAATCTCAGACATCACCTGGAGGGGCACCAGGGTGGCTCTGTTGGTTAAGCATCTGCCTTCAGTTCAGGTCATGATCTCAGGGATGAGGGAATCCAGCCTTAGCAGGGAGTCTGCTTCTCTCTCTCTCTTCCTCTGCCCCTCCACCCTACTTTTCTCTTTGTTCTTTCTCTCTTTTGCTATTTCTATCCAATAAATAAATAACATCTAAAAAATTTTTAAAAAGGAAAGAAATCTCCTGGAGGACCAGTGATGTGCAGTACCAGGGAGGAGGGTATGGTATCCAGGTTCACGTGACTGGTTCTTGGGTCAAGGGCAGATGTGACATCTTGTTGGATTTCATTATCGGTACTACCATCACTATATACTTTAGGCAAATTGATTCTTTAGCTGGTTGGTGTTCTGTTAAATTAAGCATGTGCAGTCTCCAAAGAAATATTACTTTTGGCATAGTTGTATAATTTAAATCCATTTGGAAAAGGGAAAATTTCCTCTTTTAATAGGCGATCCATACTTCCCATTGAGTTAATTAATCCTCATACACTGCAAAAAAATAGTATATTTTCTGCTTTGCTTAAGGGATAGGTGTCTATCAGAATAAAAATGCATCAAATTAAACTTTCATTTCTTTCTCCAAGAAGAGCATTAGACTCTTATGTTTAAAGTTCTTCAGCCTTCTTTGGTTACCAATTTTTCTGATTGCATCCTATACCATGTTATTATTAATCTCTTGTGTCATATGGTATTTCAAATATTGATGACTTAAATATCCATAAAATTTTTATGTTGTGACTCATAGGTAATTCTCTCTTTACTAATGCCATATACAATGTAAGTACTCGATACCTATTGACTAGTTGACCTATTCAATTTCCTTTTCTTACTAATTCAGTGAAAACTGCATCAAAATGCACAAAGCAGGTGCCTGGGTGACTCCACTGGTTAAGTGTCAGCCTTAGGCTCAGCTCATGATCCTGGGGTCCTAGGATCCAGTCCGGAGCTGGGCTCCCTGTTCGGCGGGGAGTTTGCTTCTCCCTCCCCTTCTGCCCCTCCCTCTGCTCATGCTGTAGCTCTCATGTGCTCTCGCTCTCAAATAAATAAGTAAGTAAATAAATAAATAAATAAAATATATTTTTAAAAAATGCACAAAGTTCTTATTTGCATGACTTTAAATTTTTTTAAACTTATTTATTTATGAGAGAGAGAGAGAACACACAAGCAAGGGGAGCTAGCTACAGAGGAAGATGGAGAAGCAGACTCCCCTTTGAGCGGGGAGCCTGATGTGAGGCTTCTACATAGGATGGACTTGAGCCTAAGGCAGCCGCTTAACCATCTGAGCCACCCAGGTGCCCCTTTATGGGCTTTAAAAATATTAGAGGACCAATAATCAAAATACTTTTTAAGTCCTATAAAATTATAAATATGCAAAAACTTAAATAATAAACAAATTAAAAATGTAAATAAATGTTTTTGTCTAATATTAATCTCACTTATTGGCATTAGATTGTACCACATACATGTGGATGATTTCCTTTCCTGCATGCAGTTGGTCTCCCCTTTGGATCAGAAAATAGAGATATTCCACAGAACATCCTAAGCAACAAACACTTCTTTCTTAGACCTCTACTCTGGACTATCCATTGTGGTGGTTGCAGAGCTATAAAAAGATTGAAAGTCTAGATTCCTGACATCAACGATATGGGAGAGAGGACAAGTAATCAGTTTAATTAATTAGGTGAATGTATATGATGTCACCCTGGTCAGTAAACACCTATATTTATTGGAAGAATAGAGAAATCTCACAACATATTGAGGGATGAAGAAAGATTTGACAGGTGAACTGGGGGGAGGAAGAATATAGGAATGAGTATGGGTAAGAGAGAACATGGTATCCTCAAAGGACCACATGAATTTCATTAGCACTAGTTACTAATATCCAAGATGTGGTCCCATGATGATTGCTATGCAGCTTTTAGGGTTTATAAGCTCAGAGTAGATTCTGGCTGTGAGTGTGAAGTTTTAATTTAGCCTCAGTCTACATTATCCAATGTGATATTTGGAAAGTATACTCTTTAGGGTTTTACCTATGTTGTTTGAATAATTGATTTAAAAATACTAGAATCCCATTTGACTATAAACTTTGCACTTATTCTTCATCTAGAACCGTGGTGGGGAAAGATATTACTGGTTGTAATATCTTTGTGCAGACACTCTCGTCCTGGAGAAAAACAAAACAAAACAAAACAAAACTGAGTTTGGTTCCAGACCTGAGAGAGGAAGAGTTTGTAAAGGTAATTGTCAAGGCCCAATTCAATCTGCTGGTAATAACCAAATGGCTCTACCCCCAGGAGAACTTCTTCATGGCAGAGATTGGCAGTGAGACCACAATATAAAGGTATGAGTACTTAATGCACTTACCCAATATGGTGAGCTCTATTTTGTGCAACCAATCTAAAAGTCCCATCAGCTTACCATGATAGAGCCTTAGTATTGCTGATAGATACATTCTGAGTAAACTGTACTACATATCTGCTAGCTTCCAAACTATGTCCATATTTGGATATCTATCAGATAGTCTTTTTCTTATGCATCCTTTAAAAACCTGCACTATCTGTGGTTGTCTGTGTGAGATTTGCTCACTTGCATCTCAAAGTATCCAACATAATAGATATAGTAAATTTTCACTGATGAAGAGAGGCTCTCTGTTTCTACAGCTAGGGTTTTTTTCAGTGTAGAGAAGCAGAATAGGGCAAGAATAGCTACTAAACTATGCTCATTTAAAAAATGCAGGTCTAAGGTATGTTGGAGCTAAGTGAATTATCCACTGGAATATGTAATATAGAGCAGGAGCATAAATCCATTTCCTAGGTTCCTTGATCATTATATCATATTGATTGTCATTTTCCAAGTTTCTGGTACTATTATTAATGTTGTTGTCACTCTTGTTTGTTTTGTTGTTGTGGTCATTGTTACATTTATAAGGTACTTTTCATATTCCAAGATCAGTGTTTTACTGCTTTGCATACTTTATTTCAAGTGGTAACCACAAAACCTTGAAGAAAGATGATTATTGGATTTTTACTATTTTAGATTTTATACCAAATGCTTGTTGAAATTAAATTAAGATATTTATAATTTTTAGCTTTCTGTTCAGAAACTTCTTTCTCTATACCACATCCCTCCTCACTTAATAGTTAAGCAGCATGATGTTTTAGGAAAGTGCCTCAGGTATTGTGATAGTTTGTTCATAAATGATGTAGAATACTTTGGTAAACATACTTCTACCTCATTAGACATTATTTCAACTCCTCTTATGCACCACAAATACAAAACTGCATCAATGATATGACTTTAATATCCTTTTCTCCAAAGGTAATGCAAGTAGTAATCCATGACCTAACCCCATTTGCTACCCTCAGTAACTTAATTTTCCACTCCAACTTAAAATAATTTCATTTCTTTCTTCATTGATCCCTTATTTTTATTTTTTTTAGATTTTACTTATTTATTTAATAGACAGAGATTACAAGTAGTCAGAGAGACAGGCAGACAGAGGAGGAAGCTGGTTCTCCACTGAACAGAGAGCCTGAGGCGGGGTTTGATCCCAGGACCCTGAGACCATGAGGTCATGGTCTCATGGTGCTCCAATCCCTTATTCTTAAAGAAAATGAATTTAACTTCACTAGGAGGTGCCTTAATATTTCAATTGTTGTTTATTAACTATTTACAATTTTAACTTTTTTTTTTTATTATTCTGACATCAAAACAAGCTCTTATTCTTTTATGGTCTTTTGTTTTTGTTGCTGCTATTGCTATTGTTGTTTTCATTTCCTAGAACTCATTATTCTATTTCATTTTTCTTTACCAGTTTCCCAGCTGACTCAAGATCTACAGGAAATACACACAAGCACAATAACACGCATATGGGTTATGCTATAGTTTTGTTCAGCATCTTAACTTTTACTGAAAGAAACCACTTTTTTCCTTTTAAGTTGAAGCACCTTTAATTCTTTCCAGTGTATATGTTCAATTTATCAACACTTGACTTTACTTGTCTTCAAGGTTGATCTTTCTAAAGTTATAAGATTTGTTTTGGTGCTAACTAGTTTGCAGTTTTGATTTCTAGATTACTGTATGTCAAATTTAATCATAACACTGTCAGCTGGTCGAATGGCTCAACTCCATTTTTCTACTTCACTGATTTTTCCTTCATTCTGGCTTAAGTCATCATTCCCTGTAGGGGATTTGACAGACTAATTCTAGAAGTAAGCATTTGCCCAAGCTATTATTTCTGTGTCTGTTTCATGATGTATCTCAAATGGTTTTAAATTAACATTTAGATGATTTTTACTACTCATAATGTTATCTTTATATTGTTGTGTGCTCTAACATATAAAATTATTTGGAAAAAAATTGTTTTGGTCAATTTTTAAATAAATTTTAAATCTTATCTGACATATTCTGAGATAAGTAATTTAGGGTTTTATTGAGGAAAAATTTGTAGATTTTCCTGTTAAATTGCTTTTGCAAAAAAATTGCATTTGCTTTTATATAAGGAATACTAATGGAAATGTAAATCATGCATTTATTGCAATTTTGTGTATATCTTAAATAGTACATTCAATGATATTTACTATTGAATTGTGAAAAAATTTTTTCCATTAAAAAAGCAGCAGGTATAATAATTCCTCTCTCGTAAAATGATCACTAAAGTTTTGAACTGATAGAAGGAAAATTCTGATTTACTGGCTCTTCAGAATATGTGCATGTTGTGTGTGTGTGGTATATGTGATGAAGTGGGTATTCAGTAAAGCTTTGGTGGCTTTGCTTCTTCTGTGTTACCTTGTCTTAAACAAGTAGACTACTGTAACTTGCTCAGAGGAGATCTAGCTTTTTTTCCTTTTTTAAAGATTTTATTTATTTATTTGGCAAGCAGAGATCACAAGTAGGCAGAGAGGCAGGCAGAGAAAGAGAGGGGGAAGCAGGCTCCCTGCTGAGCAGAGAGCCCAATGTGGGGCTTGATTCCAGGACCCTGAGATCATGACCTGAGCCAAAGGCAGAGGCTTAACCCACTGAGCCACCCAGGTGCCCAGAGGAGTTCTATTAAAAATATATATATATATTAGGAGTCCTTGTTCATAACCTGAGCCTTTGAACTTAAGGACAGTTGGGACTGACCTCTAACATCTGTATGAAGATGTACAAGTATGACTCTGGTCTGTTGGCAGACACTGGAAATTCCCAGAGAGAAGGAAGGATGGAACTAAATTCTACTTGCTGTGGCCATCGATTCAAACAAGGAATAAATTCCCAATTTCATATGCTTTCCACAGGCAACATAATAAGAATTGGTAGGTGGGAGGTCCCTGAATTGGATCAGGTCAACTCAGCATTGCACTAGGAAAATAAAATATTACACAGACTAGCATTCTCAATAGAAAAAAAAAATACATGAATGTGTTTCTATGTGCAGTACATGTGATGAATTACACTCAAACACATTGAAGATGCTGAAAGGAGGCTGAAGATTCTCAGTGCCCTGGCAGGTAAAGCAGGATCAGGCGCACAGTGTATTCAGATGTTCAGTCAACTGTACACTGAGGAATATAGAGAGATATCAAGGCAAATGTAGAGAAAACTAGAGGAATATAGAGAAATACAGATGGCAGAAGGTTTTTGACATAGCAGTGACAGGAAAGGTGAGAATCCAGCAGCCTAGCAGCCTGTGTCTGGCACAGACACAGGTGCGGGCGGTATCACTACACTAGTCCTGGATGTACTCTTTGTTGTATAGGAAGCTGCCCAGCCTCTCTGGACACCCACCATTTTTCTCTAGCCTTTTTGTGGTTCTGTGAACTACCCAATACTTTATAATAAATCCCTTTCCACTTGGATTATCAGAGTTTATTTTGGCTGTTTTCTAATGAAAACAACAGACTGGTCATCCCATTACCCTACTCTCTATGTGTGTAAATAACCTTCTGAATTTTCTTCTTATTTCCTCTCATGAGCTGGCCTGGCCTTCTTATTTCTTTTTTTTTTTAATTTTTTATTTTTTATAAACATATATTTTTATCCCCAGGGGTACAGGTCTGTGAATCTGGCCTTCTTATTTCTATCCCTGGCCTTCTGTTTTAAATGCTTATGCCAGATGCTCTAATTATACAGCATACATGTTTTGTTTTGTGCTTTTTTTGTTTGTTTCTAATTCTCTCTCTTAGTTTCAGGAGCATAATGTTTCAGCCAGGTTCATGGATATCCACAATAAAGACCAGATTTCTCAGATTCCATATACAACTAAGTATGTCTAATGTGTAGCCATGAAGATGTAGTGGAAGTGATATGTGCAACTTCTGGTTCCTTCCTGTAAGGAGTGCCCTTCACTTCACCTTGTTCCTTTTTCCCATTTGCTAAAATTCGTGTATGGTAGTGAGTCATCTTGGAAATGTTTGAACCCAACATACTAAGAATAGTGAAGCAACAATTTCAACATGCCTGGGCCTTATGGGCTTAGTAGAACAGAGTTCCCATTCCTACTTAATTTTTGAGGGAATAGAATATCTCTTTCTCTTTCAGTCAAAAGGACACAAATTAAGGGATACACAACCTTATCAAAATTTATTTCACTACCACTTACCTGTGATGAAGACTTTTAGCCCTCCTTTACTGGTAAATTCCATCTTCTTGGAAGTAAAATATACTTTATTATGTGTTTTTGTTTGTGGTACCTTTGAACAATAATACTCTAAATGGAAGCTGTCAGCAATTTTTAAGTTGTCAAGAATGGTGCAAGAGCTTAAAGAGTTATGACAAACATACATGTGTGTCTGGTATTATTTACTCCCACTCATACCAACTACATATTCTGCCATATCTCAAGTGTTTCATTTCCTGGGATGAGCAGCAAGGTAACTACAGCAAGAAAAATCTAAATCTCTCTTTGCAGAGAGGGTGTGGAATCATTGATTCTAATGGGCTTCTTAATGGCTCAGAATCTCTGAGATAGTCTTCTTAGGACCTTGAGAAGGTACTTCCCCCAGATGAAATGTATTCTGTCCAAAGATTTTGGCCAGATTATTGATGAGAACCATCCCCAGACTGAAGAGGTATTAATGCTTAAGGCCCAGTCATTATTACAGTAATCTGGTTCTGGTGATTAGTTGATATTATGTACATAAATGTAAGTGATTCTGGTTACGTGCATGTAGATGGAGGAGACGGCATATGCAAACACTTGTTTTCTACTGGAAGTGAGAAGTCACTTTTTAACAAGAGGCAATCTTATTCAATTCAGGTAAGATTTCCTGAATATTTAAGGATCATTATGTAATGAACAGTTAAAAATGAAAAGCTCTGACAGATTAAAAAAAAAAAAACCCATAGTTATTTTGGTGACAGTCTCTGATGAAGTTTGAATGTGGCAGAGAGGTTTAATTTTTCAAGATAATGGTTAGCATGGATAATTCATAATAAGTCTAACAATTCAGGGCTCAAAGCTGTTAAATAATTGCAGCTGGATTGCCAATTGGCTTTACTCACATCTAAAAGGGACCTTTAATGTACTTAATATTTTGCTGAAACATAATTCAGTCTCAATGACTTTGAAAGGGACATTAATAGTTTTCTGAAAATATAACCTTGAAAATTAAATCCATTATATATTTCCAAGATTATGGATGAAACTACTCTGTCAAATAAGTCATTAAATTAGCATAATGAGGTATGAGGGGAGATATAAGTGAGAAACAGCAAGTAAAAGGTACTTTGTACCACAATTTGCTTACATTTAACCAAAATGACCTTTAAAAGCAGGGCTGAAGGGTCAGGTTTATCATCACTTTTCCAGCCTTCAAGTAATATATTTCTATTTAGCAGAACAATTTGCTGAAAATTGCTGTCGTAAGAATTATGCTTGGTCCAGCTCCCTACCTGCAATACAGAGGATTTGAGTGGAAGCCACCTCTGAGAACAGCAGTTAGCCAACCATCACTTCCCTGAAGCAAAACACCTGGTATACATAGCTGCTGCTTCCCTCCGTAAAGCAAGCAAATCCAAAAGCAGATGAATCATTAAAAACATATTCTGAACATATATATGCCAAAAAAGAAAATAAAAAAATCTTAAAATGCTGCAAAGTAGCATGGCAGGGATATGTCTGTCATACTGAGGCTGGCAAATGTCAACATGGCAGATTATCCAGCAGCATCTGTGATTTTTAAATGTTTGCCCAAAGGAGAGCATGTATACAAAATCACATTAAAAATTCTGATTGAGGTAATAGATTAAAGTTTTCAGGTGCATTTCTTCATTTTTTGTATTCAAATGGGGATTTTTTTCCCCCCTAACTGTCTGGATATCCTCTGACCTGAGAAATTCTTTCCAACTCAAAGACAGCAGAGGGATATAATATCCAGCAAAGTATCTGACCCACAGCAGGCATACGTAAATATTTATTGAATGAAAATTGAATGTACGAATACTGATTAACTTAAAAAGCAAGGTTTTATGTCCACATATGACATGGGTTAAACAAATGATTGACAGAATTCTCTTGGGCAATGATTTAAAATTTTTCTAAGATTTTCTTATTCTCTGAAAGCCATATTAGGAAAGTCTTTTTCTCTGTTTGGTAGCTCTAATGTGCTTGGTAGCTCTAATGTGCTATGTTTGTGAAAACATCAGTTTCTTTGCTGTGTCAGTGACTTTTAAAAGAGGACAAAATTGAAACTGATTCAGTACACCATAGTGGTGTTGATGATAGGGACAAAAGAGATCCAGGAAAGCTGTTCTCCTTGACCTTTTTTGGCAGGCTTTTCAATTAAGAGGTAGTCACTATGGGAACCAATGTTATCTAAGAGATCATATAGTCAGGGGCAGCAGAACCTACACTGCTCATAGATACATTATACTGACATGGGGTGGGGGCTTCAAATTCTAATTTAATTTGTCCTGGAATTCAACATTAGTCCTGAAGAGTTAGATTAAAAAGCTAAGTGAAAATTTTAAAAATATAACACAAACTGGGTGATGATACAAGTACTTCAAGATCTAATTGAATATATAATTCAAAAGAGTTATTACTAGATGCCATTCTTTTCAATAGGTAGTATAGGTCAGCAGTTATGGCTTTAGGTAAATGAGATGTAATAAAATCAGAGTGATAATTCTGTAAGTTATAAATATGCTGCTATTTACACACTGTAATAATAATGATAAAATGAAATAATGCAAAAAATAGGATTTTAAATTTATATGACACTGTGTATGCTTCTGTCTTTTAAAAAGTAGCACTTAGCCATGTTATCACACTCCATTGTGGATATGATAATATTGTAATAATTACAGTTAAATTCTTGAACTGTGTAAATATTTTAATTTGTTTTTACTAGAGTACTTCTAAAGCGTTCCATATAATAACTCCACTTGCTGTCATGTGTGAAATTTCTATGAAACTCCTCTGATGGGAGAGAAAAAAAGAGAGAGAACAGGAGATTGACATAACCTGTGGTCGTTTTTACCTCTTTGACATTTTGTAATCTGGTCAATTCATAGGACTATTTCATTCATGGATGTAAATATTTGTTATGTGTATTGTAATGGAAAAAAGTTTTAAGGCTTTCTGATGCTTTACGTACTCATTATCTCTATACTATTATACTCAGCCAAAAAGTGGATAGTGCCAAGTTCAATTTGGACTCACCGGCAAGTCAGTTCTAGGTTTACCAACTTCTTTTCTTTTTTTTAAAGATTTTATTTATTTGTTTGTTGGACAGAGAGACAGTGAGAGAGGGAACTCAAGCAGAGGAAGCAGGAAAGGGAGAAGCAGGTTTCCCACTAAACAGGAGCCCACTGTGGGGCTTGATGTGGGGCTGGATCCCAGGACTCTGGGATCATGACCTGAGCCAAAGGCAGACGCTCAACAATTGAGCTACCCAGGTGCCCCAGTTTATCAGCTTCTTTATGTCGGTGCTACGTTCCTCCTGAAAGCACTTCCTTTCCTCTTGAACATTGCCAACTTCTCCTAGGGTGAGCCGGTTGTGAACCTGAATCCAAATTATTATAGCACTCATTGTACTTTAATGACTATTTTGGTTACTATTAAAACACAAATGTAATGAATAAACCTGAGACTTAAAAAAAAAAATTATTTGCTCCATTCTAAATTCTTCCAGTGCTGTCAAGTGGTGTCAAGTGTGGTGAGCATTTGAGGTAAACATTATGATACTTAGTTTTAGTTGAAAAAACTAAAATTTAGATTTATCCAAGGTCACAAACAACTAACAAACTTGGTATTGAAATACATTTCTAGGTGGATTATAAAGGCCAAGCTCTTTTCAAAAAACACAGTATCAGGAATAAAATGTCCTATGAATTTTTCTTTCAGATTACTTCTTTAGAGAGCTTTTCCCCTATGGTCAGAAATAAGACAAGGCTGTCCACTCTCACCTCCTTTATTCAATGTAGTACTGGCAATCCTAGCCACAGCAACCAGAAAACAAAGAGGAATAAAAGGAATCCAAATTGGTAACGAAGTGGTAAAACTTTCATAATTTGCAGATGACATGATACTATATATAAGAAAACCTAAAGAATCTGCCAAGCAACTACTGGGAATGATAAATGAATTTGATAAGATTGCAGATACAAAATCAGTATACAAAAATCCATTGCATTTCTCCAAACTGAAAAAGAAACAACAGAAAGAGAAAGTAAGAAAACTATCTCACTTATAGTTGTACCAAAAATAATAAATTAACTAAGAATAAACTTAACCCAGGAGGTGAAAAGTCTCTACTCTGAAAACGAAAATACACTGATGAAATAAATTGAAGATAACGCAAACAAATGGAAAGACATGTCCATGCTCATGGATTGGAATAAAAAATATTATTAAGACATCTATACTACCCAAAGCAATCTATAGGTTTAATGCAATCCCCATCAAAATACCAACAGCATTGGGGCACCTGAGTAGCCCATTTGGTTAGGCATCCTATTCTTGATCTCAGCTCAGGTCTTTTTCTCAGGGTTATCAAGTCAAACCCTGTTTTGAGCTCCATGCCCAGTGTGGAGCCTACTTAAGACAACAAAACAACATTTTTCAGAGAACTAGAACAAACAGAAAAAAAATCCTAAAATTTCTTTGGAGCCAAAGAAGACCCTGAATAACCAAAGCAATCTTGAAAATCAAAAATAGGAGGCACCGGATGGCTCAGTGGGTTAAGCCTCTGCCTTTAGCTGAGGTCATGATCTCAGGGTTTTGGGATCAAGTCCCACATCAGGCTCTCTGCTCAGCAGGGAGCCTGCTTCCTCCTCTCTCTCTCTCTGCTTGTCTCTCTGCCTACTTGCAATTTCTCTCTGTCAAATAAATAAATAAAATCTTAAAAAAAAAGAAAATGAAAAATAAAGCTAGAGGTATCACATTTCCAGAATTTATATTATATTACAAAGCTATGGTAATCAAAACAGTATGGTATGTGCACAAAGATAGACATACAGATCAATGGAACAGAATAGAAAGCCCAGAAATAAACCCACAACTATATGGTCAATTAATCTTCAACAAAGGAGGCAAGAATATGCAACGTTAAAAAGATAGTCACTTCAACAAATGGTGTTGGGAAAACTGGAAGCAACACGCAAAGCAATGAAACTAGACCACATTCTTACAACATACCCCAAAATAAACTCAAAATGAGTTAAAAATCTAAATATGAAACCTGAAACCAGAAAAATCCTAAAAGAGAGCACAGGCAGTGGCTTCTCTGATATTGGTTGTGGCAACCTTCTTCTAGATACATCTCCTGAAGCAAGGGAAATAAAAGCTAAAATAAACTATTGAGACTGCATCAAAATAAAAAAAAAAATTCTGCTTAACAAAGGAAACAGTCAACAAAACTAAAAGACAACCAATAAAATGGGAGAACATACTTACAAATGACATATCTAATCAAGGGTTAATATCCAAAATATATAAAGAACTTATAAAACCCAAGACCAAAAAAACCCACAAATAATCCAATTAAAAAATGAGTAGGAAACATGAACAGACATTTCTCCAAAGAAGACATACAGTTGGCCAACAGATACATGAAAAGATGTTCAACATCACTTATTATCAGGAAAATTCAAATCAAAACAACAATGAGATATCACCTCACATCTGTCAAAATGGCTAAAATAAAAAATATATAATAAAGAACAATGATTGGTGGAGTTGGAAAGAAGAACTATGGAGAAAAAAGAACTATAGTGCCCTGTTGGTGATAATACATACTGTGTCATGACTGTGGAAGACAGTATGGAGGTTTCTCAAAAAATTAAAAATAGAATTATCATATCATCCAGTGATCACACTATTGAATATTTACCCAAAGAATACAGAAACACTGATTTGAAAAGATATATGCACCCCTATGTTTATTGAAGCACTAGTTACAATAGTCTAATTATGGATACAGCCCAAGTGTCTATTGATACATGAATGGATAAAGAAGGGTTGGCTTATGTATATATAATGGGATACTATTCAGCCATAAAGAAATTAAATCTTGTCATTTGCAATATGGATGGATCTAGAAAGTATAATGCTAAGTGAAATAAGTCAGAGAAAGATAAATACCATATGATTTCACTCACATTTGAAATTTGAGAAACAAAACAAATAAAAGGGAAAAAAGATAAACCAAAGAAGAGACTTTAACTGTAGAGAACAAACAGAGGATTACCAGAGGGTATGTCGGTTAGGACAGTGGGTAAAATAGGTGAAAGGGATTAGGAGTACACTTATCTTGATGAGCACTAGGTAGTTTATGGAATTTTGAATCACTAATTGTATACCTGGAACTAATATAACACTGTATATTAATTACACTGGATTAAAAATAAAATTAAAAAATAAAAACTATAAAAATGGAACTATGAATCTTGAGAATTTTCTGTTCATTAAGAGTGAATAAAAACAGCCAGAAAGTTCTGGATTACTCATGGTATCCTTGTGTTTCTTCTTTTCTCACATACCTGTGAGATCTATAACTACCTGCTTTATCTGTGAGACCCAAAACATATTATTCATAATGGAGACTCTTTTTTTTTAATCTAGTAGCATGTGACAGCTTTTAGACTGGTTGTAACTGACAAATATTAACAACTTAAAAATGTTTAATTATTTTTTCTTCTCCCTCTCTATATTGTACTAAACATTATTCAATCTTGTATTATGAAGCAGTTCAAAATGAAAAACTGCTAACTTATTTATTTTCACCTGCAGTCAGTTATTTTACTTCACAATCTAGAATGTGCTAAGAAATAAAGTAGGTTCACACTCTTCAAAAGATCTATAAACAGAACTACATTATATATCTGTTAACTCCTTCACAGATATTAAACTGATCCAACATTATACCTGCAGTGGTTGTAAGAAGATATTACTTGTTAGAAATCTAGAAAAAAGTCACAAAGAGATCAATAGAAACTCTTTAAAGAATTGTGTGGGTATTTTATTTTTATTACCTAAAGGTACAGATTTAGTAAGGGCTTACTTATTTTTGGCAAAAAAAAAAAAAAGGGAGTGGTTAAAAAAAAGACAATTTATAAAGTCCTCAAAACAAGTCTGAGCAAATCCTGAACAAACCATAGCTACTCTACTTAAAATCATCTTATGTTTAGGGGCACCTGGGTGACTCAGTGGGTTGAGGCCTCTGCCTTCAGCTCAGGTCATGATCCCAGGGTTTTGTGATCCAGCCCCGCATCCCATTGGGCTCTCTGCTCAGCAGGGAGCTTGCTTCCCTTCCTCTCTCTCTGCCTGCCTGTCTGCCTACCTGTGATCTCTGTCTGTCAAATAAATAAATAAAATCTTAAAAAAAAATCTTATGTTTAGAAATCAGGAGACCATTCAAATAAAATGTAAAAAGTTAAAAATTTGGTTCCATTTTAAGAGATTTTGACTTTATTTCCATAATTTGTCAAATTAATTCAACAAATTTTAAATTTCTTTGTGTGTGGATATGCCCAATGTCAATTATCTGATTTTTATTTTAATGATAGGCAGTGAATCTAATCACCTAAATCTCTTGAGGTTAAAGTCATTAATACAACTTCTCTTATGAAAGAAACATTTTTCTTTAGTTTTAATTTATAATTTCAATTTAATTTATGATGTTTTTATTGTAAATAGAAAAAAAATCCAAAACAAATATATTCAGAAAAAAAATCACAACATTTAGACTTATTGCCTTAAAGTTCTTCTGCTTTCAGTCTTGTTCAACTTTAAGACAAAACCAACCCTCATAAAAAAGTTTAATCTCTTGTTCTTTATATGTAGATCTTCACTAACTTAGAATGTAGGAATTATATTAGAAATCATCCAATATTTCCCTTGTCTTTGTACATAGAAATTCATATTTTAACAAACACCATGTATACTTAAAACTTTAAAAAATAACTTGAGCTTGAAATTTTTAAATTAAAAATTTATTATGTCATTAGATAAATTATCCATTTATTTGTTTAAAAGAATACTGCCTGCCAAAAAAGTGGGGGGAAAACTAGCACACATCACTGTTACACATCACTAGACTGACTACAGTTCTAGTGGACTGATTATAATACAATGAACAACAGTCACATTTCTATTATATGCAGCAAAAAAATTGGTTAACTAAAATATACTTATGGAATAATATTTTCATCTATGAAGACAAGGGAGAAAAGAAATAATTGTTCATTCAAACATAATTTTGAATTTATTTTCATTATATGACCCTTGCAGAAAATGTGTTACAGGATATCACAAAGTCCCAGCAAGCCATTTCAAATGATTTAGTGTTTTTATTGAGTAGTGTTAAGGTAGGAAAGAATTATAAGACATTGTAAACTGGGGCACATGGGTGGCTCAGTCAATTAAGTGTCTGTTCCACTCAGGTCTTCATCCCAGGGTTCTGGGATCAGGCTGCAGTGTGGGGAGTCTGCTTCTTCCTCTCCCTCAGACCCTCCCCTCTGCTTATCCTCTTGCTCTCTCTACCTCAAATAAATAAATTTAAAAAAATTCACAACACTTTAAACTAAAAGGTAATATACAAATAATACAAATAGAAGTAATTATCAGTAGAATATAACTGAATATGATAAAACCCTCCAAAATAATATTCCCTTGGTTTTCATTATATTCTCTAATTTCATTAGCAAATAAGTTTTATTCTGTAAAAACTTAATCATGTTCAGTTCTCAGTGTGTGGAGTAAGGGTGTGTGATAAAATGATTAAGTGCATTCTATCCTTTCTCACTGAATGCAATTATAAACCCTGGATAGGACGTATATAGTAGATCTGGGGGACTCCAAAAAACAAAAAAGTAATACGCACATTGGAGAAGAAGGTCAGAATTTGAAGTAACACCAGATCAACAGCAAATTCATCACTTCTTTCATTTAATATTCTCCAGCTTGAACACACTGCAGTAAGAAGCCAGAAGTGGCTCTTGGTGCAAAGACATCTCTAGAAATGCCCTCTAGTTTTGGCTCAGGATGTGGTAAGAGGATTTCTTAACACTTAGGAAGAGTGCAGAATTCACCCTCCTCCCCCGTTAATTTAATTATTTTCTTCATTTTTCTCATGCCTCAGCTTCCAATTGCAAAACATGGCTCCAAATATGACAGTGGAGTCATAGGAACAAAAACTCTGAGGGAGCTGAAACTTCCTCTTTGACTGGTGGAATTGTTGTCCAAAAAGTGTGGCTACAAACCCATTTGGCATTTTTTCTTTCTGTCTTCCAATGGTGGCTGGCTTCAGGTATGGTGAATTCATAGAACTATGTGACAGAGCTGGGTAAATAAAATTCCAGCTCTTCTCTCTGAGGAAAGTGAAGGGGATTCCCAAGGAACCTAAAATACCAAGGAAAGTACTAATGAAGGTAGAGGTCAGGCAATAAACTCCATAAAGTTGTCTATAAATTCCTCGGTGGAGTTCCAGCATACACATTCATGGATCTGATTCTAATCAGAAACCTTAGATATAAGAATCCTAAATATGAATGCATATATTTTCTTCAAAATATTTAAGACAAAAAAACCTTCCAAAACTGAGGGAAATATATAGATGGAAAAATCTTTAATTATAGATGGAGAAATCAATGCTCCTCTCTCCGTTATCTATAAAACTAGAGGACAGGAAATCAAGGAGAATATAGAAGAATTGAGCAATATTACCAACCACCTGAAATGAATTAATATTTAAAGAAAGATAATGACCAAAACCAGAGAATGTGCATTCTTTTCAACATATAAGACATTCATCAATCTACACATTTAATGCAATTCCTATCAAGGTACCATCCATCTTTTTCAAAGAAATGGAACAAATAATCCTAAAATTTATATGGAACCAGAAAAGACCTCGAATAGCCAAAGGAATATTGAAAAAGAAAGCCAAAGTTGGTGGCATCACAATTCCGGACTTCAAGCTCTATTACAAAGCTGTCATCATCAAGACAGCATGGTACTGGCACAAAAACAGACACATAGATCAATGGAACAGAATAGAAAGCGCAGAAATAGACCCTCAACTCTATGGTCAACTAATCTTCGACAAAACAAGAAAGAATGTCCAATGGAAAAAAGACAGCCTCTTCAATAAATGGTGTTGGGAAAATTGGACAGCCACATGCAGAAAAATGAAATTGGACCATTTCCTTACACCACACACGAAAATAGACTCAAAATGGATGAAGGACCTCAATGTGAGAAAGGAATCCATCAAAATCCTTGAGGAGAACACAGGCAGCAACCTCTTCGACCTCAGCCGCAGCAACATCTTACTAGGAACATCACCAAAGGCAAGGGAAGCAAGGGCAAAAATGAACTATTGGGATTTTATCAAGATCAAAAGCTTTTGCACAGCAAAGTAATTTGCACAGCAAAGTAATTAATGGACTATGACTTTAATAAAATTAGGTGAAAAATTCTTATCCTTGAAATATATTTTTTCTATGTATTCACTGTTGCTTGCTTTCTTAAATTATATTAAAAATATATGATCCTGGGGGGTTAAGAGGGTAGGAGAAGAATAAATGAAACAAGATGGGATTGGGAGGGAGACAAACCATAAGTAACTCTTAATCTCACAAAACAAACTGAGTGTTGCTGGGGGGAGGGGAATTGGGAGAAGGGAGGTGGGGTTATGGACACTGGGGAGGGTATGTGCTATGGTGAGTGCTGTGAAATGTGTAAACCTGGCGATTCACATACCTGTACCCCTGGGGATAAAAATATATTATATGTTTATAAAAAAAAATTAAAAAAAAGACATTCATCAAGATAGACCATATCCAGCATCATAAAAAAATAACAATTTTAAAAGTATAGAGTCAATATGTATTTCCCTGACCATAATAGAATTAAATTAGAAAAGAATAACAAGAAAGTAGTCAATAATTTGGAAATTAATCAACACACGTCTACATAATTTACACAGTTAAAGAGAAACATCTCAAGGGAAATAAAGTATTTTAAACTAAATAAAAATGCAATATATCAGAATTTGTGGGGTGCAATTAAAGCAGTGCATAGAGAGATATTTGTAATACTAAATGTTTAAATTAGAATAGATTTCAAATTAATAATCTAAGTGTCTACTTGAAATAAAGGAGAAAAAGAATAAAATAAATCCAGATTATCAGAAGAGAGGAAATAATAAAGAGATCAATGAAATTTAAAACACTTACATTAACGAAAAAACAGTGAAACCAAAAGCTGCTTCTTTCAAAAGATCAATATAATTGATATGCTTTTAGCAAGATTAAGAAAGAAAAAAAAGACACAAAACACCAATACCAGCAATGCAAGGAGTGTCACAATAGATTGAAAAGATATTTAAAGGATAACAAGGGATATGTAAACTCTAAGCATGTGCATTTGGCAACTCAGATGAAATGAACCCATGCGTTATCAAGCACAGTTGAATAAAATGCACTCGGAATAAAAGAGAAGTTCTATAGCTATTATAGAAATTTAATTCATAAAATTCTTCCCTAAAAAGAAATCACCAGTTCTTATTTCACTGGTAATATCAACTACCTGCTTCCAGAAGACATCATTTCCATGCAACATCATTATTCATTAGGGAGAATGCAAATTAAGATCATGATAAGACAAATTACATATCTGTTAAATTAAATAAAATAAAAAATACTAAACATACCAAATACTGGAGAGAACGCTGAACAAACAAATTTATTGTCCATTACTGAAGCAAATGCAAAATGTACAGCCACTCTAGAACACAGTTTGGCAGTTGCTTAAATATACGTTTACTATGTGACTCGGCCACATTACCACTACTTAATCTAAAGGAATAAAAGCTTATGATCCCTAAAAAACTGTACATTAATGTCTACAGTAGCCCTGTTTGTAAGTGCACCAAACTAAGCAATTAAAAACAACAACAAAAATTCAACATATATTGATACATACAACAATTTAAGTGGGTCTAAAAAGCATTATGCCTGATGGGAGAAGTCTGTCTCAAATGCTTGCATGATATATGAATATGATTTCATTTGATTTGATTATATGACACTAATGAATAAAACTATAGTGATGGAGAATATATCATTGGGTTACGTGTGACCACAAATGGATACTACAAGGGTAGTTTGAGCAGTTATGAAGTCATTTGATGTCCTGATTTTGGAGGTATAGCTAAAGAGAGTGAATTTAACTGTAGAAAAACTAAAAATATAAAATTAAAAGAAAACCATTACCTACAAGTTACCACCTACTGGAAACATATTTTTTGAAAAATACAAAACAAAACAAAACACCTATTATTTTAGAGCTGCTTTAGATTAATCAGGACTTAAGGCACAAATCAAAGTGGCTAATTTTCTATTATTTTTCATAAGCTGATACATATGGGATCACTATAGAAATTATTGCAGATAAATCTCAAATTGATATTTGAGAAGTAATACCAATATTTAGTCCATACTAAAGAAGGAGGAGTCTGGATTGCTGTTTTTCTCAGCGTCTTTCTTCCCCATATCCTGACTTATTAGCCCCGAGTCAATATTTAGATGTTTTATCAGTAGGTCTTATAGTTTGATTCTCTCTTTCTTGATCTGAGACTGCTTCTTATCAAGAGCATGGAGTTTATTCATATGATCTTTTTTAAAAGGGACGCATGCTAAATAAGCATTGTTTAAAAAGCTGGTTGGGATATGTATGAACTGCAATATGGGAGCTTCATTCCTGTGATAGGGTTAATTTTATTTTGTGTTATATTGCTGACCCAATTGTATTCATGTGAAACTTTTGCCTAAGTCTTCTCATCTTAATTTTAATTAATTTGAGAACAAAAATTATATTTAACATTTCTACTTCCAACAGAACATTATATGCCCTTCAGGCAGTAATAAACTTATTGAAAGTAAGTAAAGGTGAGATCCCCGTTCTGAAATATTGGGGAAATTTAGTGTGTTAATATTGAGATCTCTATAATGCGGGTATTTCTAATATAGATATCTGTGCATTTGTTTCCTATTTTCATTGTTGTAACACTTAAGGATGAAAGACAAAGAAAATATCAGTTGAATGGCTCATTTTTATCTGTATCATAGCAAGGAATAATTGAATGAATAGAAGTTCCACTCTGGTTCTGATGTGGGTCCAACTAATATTATTCCAATATCTCTTAGTAAGAATATATAAATAACATGCCAAGGGACTACAATCAAAATGGCTATCTCTGTTTATAATTATTAGAGGACATCTTTGTATCAATAATATGTAGAAAAATAATGTAATTATTAACATAATGATTTCATTTAAATAGAGAGAACCTCTTAGTTTGTCTTTTTCCATAAAACTATTTTTTTTTCTTTAAACAATTCTTATCTTTTCAGACCTTTGTTTCTTGACTTCTATTCAAAAAGTGTCAAGCATGCTGAAAAACAAAAAGTATGGGTGTTTAATTCTGAAGAAGGTAAATATATGGGTACTGGTTTTTCTCGATTTCCCCATGGATCAATTTTCTCACTTTGGAGGTCAAAAATTCTAATCTTCAGTGCTGTCTTTCACTCTTGGTTCCCATTTACTCTACTCAATAGAAGGTACTGTTAGGACATCACCAGGAGAAAAGAAAGAACATTTAGTTTTTATCCCCCTCCCACTTGTTCACTGCCCATGGTTTGATGGTGGTAGTGTCCCTTTACTTATAGTCAGAGCTCCTAAGATTATGCCTTTGCCCAGTTCTAGTTCTATTAGTCCATCTTCTTACCCCTATAAACCTAGAGATGTTGATGGTTTCCCACTGTTCTTAGTCCCTGTGTACTTTGCAATATCCTATTTATTCTCTTATTCTTGGCTGCACTGTAGACATGTTTGTTTGGTTGGTTTATATTCAATTTAATTAACACTTCTAGTGTGCTGTTTCCTCTCTGAATATAGACTGATGCAGACCATCATCTATACTGTTTAATGATTTCTTCCTTCATACTTCAAAACTACATTATTTTAAGGAAACTATTTAAATTTTTTAAATGAAACATTTAATATAAGAATATGTGTCATTTACTTGTGAATATACCTCTATATTATTATTTGGTATCCCAAATCTACTTCATGGGAAAATTATTGCAACAAATCTTGAAATAAAGATACTTCTAAGCAGCAAGAAGTGACTTTACATGAATTGCCAACATTTTCTTTTGCACTGGGGTAAAACTGACCTTTTCTCAAACCTTTCTCTAATGGATGACATTATGAAGAAAGGCATCTTCAGCCTCAAAGGGCACTGTTTGGTCTGGGCTTTATTCAAAGAGTATAGAATCCAAGATGAAAGTAAACCTGGCACTTTTACCTGAGTCAACTGGGGGAAGTTGTCATTTAATCTCATGGATAATAATGGGAAGAAGTCCCACAGTCATTTCCTAGAATTAACGAGAAAATAGCATGAGGCATAAGTTCCTCCCTTTTTTTATATTGCTTAATTGGCTTATACATTTGCTCAGGGGACTTAAAAAAAGAAACTTGGCAATAGATACATGACCACATCAAAAAGTTGGAGTTAGCACTGTGTATTCTTCTGGAGAGCTACAGCTGGCAAAAGTACTGGGTTTATTTTAATGCAATTAGTTGGAGCCCAACAACAAAATAAAAAAATAAATAAACTTCCTTTATATCTTTCCAGTTTTCTGTGTTCTCTTGCTAATGAACCTCAAAGACTACCGCTACCCTCAGGGTAATAACATAAATGTTTAATTTATGTTATTAATTAAACAGCTTAATTTAAATAACATTTAAATTCTGCATGAGGCCTATAATAATATTTCTAGGAGTGTGACCTTAATGTGATTTTTCAATGTGTTTTCTTGTTTAAGTGGCACCATTTACTAAGGAAAATATATAATATGGCATTCATGCTCAGGTCTTCAGTAGAAAATCAGATACAAAGTTGCAGAGAAAGCAATATAATATAATATATAATATAGAAAATATGTAAATTTATATTCTTAGTATATATGTTCAAACTTTTTTTTTTAGCTATTCTGTTAGCATTATATTTATTTCATTATGAGTATATTCAGGTATATTAGTAAAAAATAGGCAAAAATTTTAAAAATTATCAACAAATTCTCTTTAATGGCTAAAGTTTCCCTGCTGTATATCTAACCAAGCTAATTAAACTCATTATTATGAGACTGGAATAGTAATATTACTGGTTGAGTTCTCTGCTGATGTGATGAAAAGGTTCTATGAGAGACTAACCTTCCGATATCAAGCTGGGGGACAGCCTTTCAAAGAAATGATAACGATAGGCTTTGAGAGAGAGAGACAACACTAGAATGAAAGTTCAACATGCCCCAAAGGATTTTGCAGTGCATGATGACTGGAGGCCTAAAAGCTAATAAAAGATAAACTTTCCACAAAAGTGCTGTCAAAAAGAAAAAAAAGAAAAAAGAAAAAAAAAGGTGACTCAGAAATAGCCCCAAGAAAGAAAACTTGGGCAAGCTCTTTTTTTATATCAATACAGAGGAAAGATTAGAATGAAGATACATTCAGCTATCATACAATTTTCTGCCTTTTAAAATGCATTTCCTAGAACTGACCTTTACGAAGTTTATTTCTAGTTTCTGGCAAAGTAGAAGAATGAGAGGTCACTGATAGAGCTATCTTAATCCTTTAGTCTTTTGTAAAGGACAGAATAATGGAAAAGGTTTTTCTCTACCATATTTGGAAAAGAAGCTTTTTATGAAACTATAGAGAATAAGAGAGTGGGTCAGTTGAGGATTGGATTATTATTTCAGTACCTTCAGGACAAGCTAAGCCTAAGAAGGAACAGGCTGCTGGCCTGTCTCACCCATATACATAATAGGAACAATTAACATCCAGCTCAGTGGGCAGGAGGCATAGATCAGATGGAGAACATTTCCCTGATTGCAAACCGGGGAAGAGAAGGATTGTGCTGTAAGAATGCAGAAACAGACAGGACTTTAGGAAAAGCTGCATTAGAATTGAGCGAGTGAGGCCAGTGTGGCACTTTCAGATTTCAGTAGAAAATCAATATTAAGGAATGGTGGGGAGCCAGGCCTGCTTCATAAGGTTATGTGACCTGTACAGTCACACAAGGCCCCATGCTGAGAAGGGCCCCCGTGCTTGCTCTACTGGTCTGCTCTCACTGTCTTGCAGTTCTTAATATTCTTTGAACAAGAGGTCTTACATTTTTTATTTTGCACACGGCTCTACAAATAATGAGGTTCTGTGAGGGAGGAGTTGAAAGCTTTCATCAGTTTCTCATATGCTAAGCATCTCCAACAGTTTTAAGAGGTTATTCCTTCTCTTCTCAAATGCAGGCTGCCCTGAACCCCAGAAAATTGGGAGAATGTGCCCCCAAACATCTACTCACATCTCTTTCCTCTATACTTCACTCAGAGCTCAAACATCTACTTAATGCCCCACTGCCCAGAGATACACTGCAAGATATGCTCTCTAAACACAACTAAACCCTAAGACCTAAGTTATTTGCCTTTTCTTTATCACATTCCAGTGCGTATGTGATGAGAATCGGATAAGTCACAACATCTTCAGTGGAAAGTTCCATTCCTTTTAAAGCTAAATGAGAGAAGGCAGCCAATAAGAAATTATCGATCCCTATGAGCTGTTCAATAGTTTAGTAAGTGCTATCTCTACCTGTTTATTCTCTTTTTACTGTGGCTTTTTTCACCATGAATTTTTAATGGATCCATAAAGATCCCAATTGCAAGGAGACAGTTAGCACACTGGTTAGGAGATGAACGCTAAGCTAGATGATTTAAGTACAATTCTTTGAGTTAGCACTTCCTAACTCTGTAACTTTGAGGAAATAATCTCTTTGTGCCTCAGTTTCCACCAGGATCAGAGTAAATATTAGTACCTATTTTGCAAGTTTATTATGAGAACTGAATGCCTTAATAAAGTAACTGTATTAAGAAAATGTAAGTTTTATCTGCTTTTATTATTCTGTTACAGAAATTTCAAATAGAAGCTTTGTGTGTTCTCAATGTGCAAGAACATGTGAAAATATGCCCACCCATAGAAAAACCAACTTCCAATGATGAAAATTAGAGTTGGGAAACATGACAATTCTTAGCAGCTTATTACAATACTAAAGACAACCATATATCTTGAACTTATTAGTAGCTTCAGGCCCAGAAATTGGAGTTATAGTTTGACTATAAAGTTGATTCATAGGCCTCTGTAAGAGAAAAAAAAAAATTGTCTTTTTCACTCTGTGGCCTATAATTGATTATAATTACCAGTTTGCACAGGACTCTATTGGTAGGAGGGTCAAAGATTACAAAGAACTTTCCCATTGCTCAGTAGCTAATGGGACACAGCTGCAACGGAAATAACAGTATAATTAAACTCTAGTCTCCTTTGTTCCTTTCTTTAAGCAACATAGTTACAATTTTCATGTCACCAAAGAACTAAAGAAGAAATCTTCATATACTAGAGGGGGAAAAGTTCTTTTGTATGATAAAATCTTACTGATCTTGGACTTTCTGAGTAGTTTCTACCATCCTCTTATTAATTAAAATCTGACCCTACCTAACTGTTACTTGATTGGGACATGTTCCCTAAGTACCTTAATATTTAAAGAGACTGTGAAAAAGATAAAGATGGAAAGGAAAATCTTAATATTACCACAGATATTCTCTTCCTCATTATTTATCATGCAAATTGTATCTAGTTTCCATTTTTTTTTATGATTTATAGAATGAAGGACAAAAGCCTATATATGTGCTAGTTTTTAAGTGTTGTCCTATTCTTATTCTTCCTAACTTTTATAGCTCTTCTCACATCAGGAAAATGTTTTTTCAAAAAATAATATAAAATTACCTCACATATTTTATTAATGAAAACACTTAAACACAAGCAAATTATTCAATGCCCTAGTAACCTTTCCAGGTATAACTTATCTTCTTAATCAAACATGAGATTAAAGAAAAATAAAATCAGTTAACATCTAAAGTGTTATTTCCCACAGAGTTGGCTAGTTGAGAACAAATATTTTCTTTAATAAATTACAGTTGTTATTGAACGTTCACTTTATAACTTTTTCCTAATTTTAGTAGTAAAATATATCCATTGTACTAAATTTAAAAATTCTCCACCTCAAAAAAGAAAAGAATAAGAAAAATCTTTGACAATTCACCCACCTGAAAACCACTTCTACTGTTGAATGTATTTCCTTACATACACACTTTCACACAAATATACACCTACAAAAGCATACTCACACACAGGATTTATAATGGATGTATCATTCATCTTGAATGGGCCATGAATACCACTTAGCATTAGACTGTATTTTCCTAGTTTGTTCACTTTCCCTCTCCTCTTACTGCATATAAAAAACCTGCTCTTCAAATCTCAAATTCTGCTCCTTTATATAAATATGACTGCCTCTAAGTTGAGAAAATATAGAAGAGAGTTTCCATAGGCTATAAGAACTACTACAACTACCTCTATAACTAATCTTATATTATAAAATATGCTTTCTCTTATTAATATGAATTAAATAAATTAATTCATTGATTTGAATTAAATGTTTATGGTCCTAGCCCTGACCCAAAACTTCACTTATTTTTAAAATCTCATTTCAGGGCTCCTGGGTGGCTGAGAGTCTGACTCTTGGTTTTAGCTCAGGTCATGATCTCATGGGTTGTGGGATCAAGCCCTACCTGGGGCCACCCCGCTCAGCATGGCGTCTGCTTGAGGATTCTCTCTCTTCCTCTCCCTTACCCCACTTTCTCTCTCTCTCTCTCAAATAAAAATAAATCTTAGAAAAATAAAATCCCATTTCCTCTCTCCTCTTGAAGATATTGGTCTTGCAATTCTTTCCTCTCTCCCCTGCATTATCAACATTTACTTCTGTGATGAACTACCCCAATTTAGTATGCAAACATATTATTTTTTTTCCATCTTTAAAACAAACTAACTGAAACAAAGCATTTCTCTTCATCCCAAATCACCTCATATTTACTTCTTTCTTTTATAGCAAAACTCCCCAAAATTTGCCTGGACTTGCTTTATTTAGATTCATTCTTGAAATTGTGTTTTCCACTCACGAAAGTGAGGCTTACTCCACCAAAACTGTTTAAAAACTGATGATCTCCATGTTGCTAAATCCTGCAGTTGCTAATTGTTTCTCATCTTCTCGATCTTTTAGTAGCTTTTACCTTAGATATTTTCTTTTTTCTTCTTCACCTGCCCACTCATTCTCTTGGTGATCTCATCTAGCCTAAGGTTTTGAATATCATTTATGTAGTCACATGTCCCAAGCTTATATCGCTAGCCTGCATTTGTCCCTGAATTACAGATACGCATATTAACTTCTTTTTCTACTAGTCTCATCTGGAGACCTTTTAGGTTCTACAAATGTAACATATTCAAAACTGAGTTCCATATATCTCCCATCATGCTTGATTATATTCACTACCTTCTCACCTTAGTTACTGGAAACTCTATCATTCTGTTTGTAAGGCCCAAGTCCTTCTCTTTTATACTTCTCTTTATTCACAAGTCTGAAGCTCATTGGTTTTAGCTTCAACATCTATGCAGAATCTGATCAGCTCTCTCTCCCTGGATCACTGCAAAAAACTCCTAACTTTCTTGCCATCTGCCTTTGCCTTTGCAGATCAATGACTGTGTCAGTGGCCAAAATGGCCTTAAATCAGATTATGTCATTCATCTGTTCAAAACCTTCCAAGGTTTTCTATCTCATTTAGAGTGAAAGAAAACTCTTTACAATGTCCTTCGAGGTCCTGCATTATCTGTTCATCTTCTTCCTGGCCTCATCTCTTAACAATCTCTAATGCTTATTCCATTTCAAACCATAAACACAGAAGGCTGGTGTTTGCCTCAGAGCCTTTCCAATTTACACTAATTCTTCCTGGCACATTCTTCTCCTAAATAAACATATGGTCCACATTCTCACAATCTCAAGTTTTTACTCAAATGCTATTTACTCCAAGACGTTTCCCTTATCTCTATAATAAAAATTGTAACATCTTATTTTCTTTCCCTGTCTCAGCATTATTTTCCTTGATAGTAAAGAACATCATCTAACATGCTATAGTGAATGGAGATTATCTGAGCAAGCTTTTGTATATAAAAGAAGAAAATGTGTATTATAAATATAAATTTAATCTCAGAACTCTGACTTGAATCTAGTATTAAAAACATAGGGGAATTGTTGAACATGGAAGGTAGTTGAATATTAACTGGAAAAGAGGAGTTAATCTTGGATTAAAGGAATCTATAAGAATGTTATTTCATTTAGTAGTCACTAAGGCACAATTGTATTTTGGAGAACAGAGATAAAGGATACCTTCACTAATATGCTACTATAGGAATATGAGCAGTTATTTCCACTAGTGTCTCAATAGTTACAAAATGACATAATATATTATTCTTTCAGAAGTGATTTAAGGAAAATATTAGAAATGGACTAGGGGCAATATTTGAGCTCTTTTTATGAGCCAAGGTGAGAAAGTTTGCAAAAGAGGCTTTCTGACATTCTTCAAGTCATATCTCACTTGAAAAAAAATGACAGAATAATTTAATTCTGATAGTGACAGAGATAGGGAGCAGGGTTTTCACCTCTGAGTATAGAATAGAGTACCAAATCACTTACAGTTCATCTTTGCATTTATGCCCTTATATGTGAATTACTCTAAATGTGGTGAGTTGATCAAGCACTAATTCCAGAGGTATGGAAAGCACATTACAAATTCTGTAAGCACCACGCCATGTTTAGCACCACTCACCCTTGATATGATTTGCTTTATAGATGTCAGCAGAACCAATTTTCATAATCTGTATATTTCTTCTTGTTTATACAGATTGACAACTTGCTTATCCCTACCAGCTTGTCTGAGTTATTCTTCTCATTTGTAGCCATGACTTCTGCAAAGGGTAAATCACCTCTGAATAGCTGATATAAATAATCTATTTCATTAAAGTGAAACTGAGGAAATGAGGTAGGTAGTGAAGGGATTGGGGCAGCAAATCTTAACAAAGGCCATAGGGCAAATAATCATAGAATATTCAATTTGAAGGGGTATTAGAGATCGCCTACTCCAGCATTTCATTTGAGACCCAGGGATGTAGAATGTTACTCAAGGTAAGTGATGACTTGGATTCTTAAAAGGTGGAACTGAAAAACAATGGTTTATTTCTATTCAGATCCTATTTTTTTTTTTTTGACCCAACCAGATCTATCTTTGAGATCTGTAAAGCTTTTCTGGAAAGGCTTGATATATTTTTTGTAGTATCAGAATAAAGAGTGGGTATAAATTAAGTTAAAAATTCGGATTTTAGGGACTGTTTTATTACATTAGTCTTCTATTGGAATAACAAACCATTCCATTCTGGCTCGCCAGAATAACAATTTATTTTTATTATATGTGCATCTGTGGTAACTGGGGCAAATCTGCTTCAGCATGGGGTCCAGGTGGGCTTTTGGGGAAATATATTGGTCTTTCCCATGTATCTCTTCATCCTTTTGGACCAGAAAATATGAAGTACATATACTTCCCATGGCAGTACTCCTTACTGCACTTGTATTGTATCTTCCTTTCCCCTATTCTGCAGTTTAAGTTCATTTTAGAACTAAAATAAATAGATTTATAATATAACTTTAGAAAATGCACGTATAACATCTTGTTTACTGAAAGACTAGTGACTGGGCATAATTTTTTAGAAATCTACACAAATTTTCATAGCATGTTGAGAGAATATTTTAATTTTCTACTAAATATTTCTTTTATTCAGTATTTAAAAAGGAGGAGTGCCTACTTTCTAGGCCCTCATTTTTCTCCAATTTCATTTTTTACCTTTTTAAAATTTTCTCCTGAAGAAACTTAACCCTGTCTGTGCTTACCTTCATCCTTCATCTAATTTTCCCAGAAAGTTATTTACTAAATGGCTTAGTGCATAGAATTAATGAGTACAGAATTGTATTAAGCCTTCACATTAAAGGACAAAAACAATCTATTCTACAGCTGCAGTTTGCATACCAAAACCCAGCTGTTTGCTCTGATCACCCACACTTCTGCTTGTAAGTCATGAATGGCTTATTTTAACACAAACCCATCAAAACAACTGGAAAAAGTATATATTCAATTGAAAATAGATTAAAACTACCACCTATGAAACCAGTTGACAGTGTATTTATAATTCCTGTGATCATCCCTTGCAACTTGTAATGGAAATTTACTTCACTCTGAATGCAGGAGTAGTTTTCTATATGAACCATGGAGCGTAATAAAAAGGGTTTGTGGCTGATACTGTAATGCTCTGCACATATACCCTTGAATCTCTAGAACACTTTTATGCACAATGAATACTGGGGCTTTTACTTCAGAAGCCAACATCAGTGTGTGTGCGCATGTGCGCGCAAACACACACACACGCACACACATATTTGGTCAAGCCGCAAGAAAGTAATTTACCTTTACCCACAGAGACTTAGATTTGCCTGGAATTTACAGATTCTCTTTGATTAAAAGGGGCAGCTTTTAATCAATACCTGAGGAGCACAAGAGTATAAATAATCCATAGTTCTTACTCTGTGCACACTATTTGGAGGTGATATCTACAGTGTTTCCACAGGTCTTCTCTCAAACTGAGCCAGTGTTAATTCTAGCAGGACTGTGTGTGATAATACAGGCTTACTTGCCCCTCTCTTTTCCTGGTCCTACTTCCTTGTTCCTCAGTAAGAAAGACACCCTCCAGATACCTTCTCAGGCTGACTTTCTAATTCTTTCTATCACATATGTGTCGACCCTGTAGCCCTTTCAGTTAATAATTCTTTTATTCATTTAATAAAACCTATCTTTCTTAACTAGTTTTACTGTAACTTGACCTAATTATTAGTTTAATAACCAGGAAAAGTGGATGCCAGATTTTGAGGAAGAAAATTACCAGTTTACAAGGCAAGTAGCACCACTGAATCTTTCATATGGTTCTCAGTCTACCCTATCCTTGCTGTCCCATAGCAGTTCATTCTAAAAGACCAAGAGTGCTCTGGGATTCAATGTTCTTTACGGAATCTACTCAGATACCCCTATCCCAAATCTCAGAGTCTTACTTCTTCTTTATCTGGCCTGCAACTTGAGCACTAGAGATTTGCCAGGGTTCTCAAATATGTCTTTTTTGGAGTTTTGTAACTATAACCATTAAACCTATGCCTGAGATTATTGATCTGGTTATAATAATTGACTGTAATTAGGATGAATGTTCTAAAATTTGAAAACATAATGGTTCATATTGAATTGAAGTGAAGTAAAGCAATACTGCTAGAAATGCCCTAACAGTGTTATGGAATGGATATAAAGGTGGCCTAAGAGAAATAGTTATTTTCAATGGATCAATTATGAAAGTCCCAGTAACTCCAATGTCCTCCTCCAGTTGTCTTTTTTCTCTAATAGGGCTCAGAAGACCCTATCTTCTGTTATGAGAAGTTATGAGAATTACTCTGATGGTTGGGGCAGTGGCATTGTGAAGGAGCTCAGTGTGAGCTGTCCTCCACAGATTAGAGTTAATAATAGAGGTTGCATTTATGAAACTGGGATCTCTAGAGATAATAATGAGATTCCAGAACAGCACAGACTTAGTGGCAATATTAAACTTTTAGAGAAAAAGAATACTGAATTACTATGACACATAAGACATTAACCCCTAGGTAGTTTCAAGAAACAGAACCCATAGATTAAAAGGAAATATAAATGTGTTTCAGAAAGGACCCTGTAACACCATGGTGGGTATACATGGTAGTAATTCCTCTGATCTTTCCACAAAGGATTCTACAGCCATTTGTTGACACTGTTACCTTACATGCGGTATCTTTACTAAAATAGATCAAGGAGACTTTTGGCATTTTGTATGCATATTGATCAAAAAACTTGTGTTCTCTTTAATACTCATTAGGAAAGAGAATCAGAAGAAGTTTGAATTCATGTGGAATGGACACCATTCATATTTAAAACTTTGCTTGTTCTTTATCTAGTCCCAATTCTCCTCTTTCCTACTATCTTATTTTTTTTCCCCTTGAGAACACTTTCTAATATTTCACCTTTATATGAATATTCATCTCAGAATCTGTTTCTGAGGAACCCAACTTAAGGCATGTCTCACTGCATTTAGGTATTTTTGTAAATTGACCTAAATCAATTTTGAAAATGTTGAGCAATTATGAATAAGTGAAAAATGAAAGCGATCAAACATTTTCCCATATATCATGGGATATTCTGCTCCCACAAAATGTATTCATTGTGGCTTTTTAATGGAAACTTTATGTTTTGCTTCTTCTTTTACCATATAAAATATCTTTAAATACAGTCCTTGGGAACCAAGGAAATATCTCCCAATGTACCATACCTTGAAGTTGATGGAGGTTTCCTTTTCCCCTATGTATGCAAACATACAAACAAAAATTTAAATTATTTGTGAGCTCTTTTAGGAAGAAAAAAAATTCCCTAATTTAAGAGAGGCCATCTTTGCTTCATGCATGAACTGGTAGTACATCCCTAGAGAACTTCAGAGCTCATCAAGCTTCATTTGTCAGTCCAGATATTAGCTTTCTGAGGATTGTTAATTCTAAGGCAAAAGCAAGAAACAATACAGAGGGGGAAATGAATGGCAATGGCATCCTTCTGGTCTACAACCATTATTCCTGTATTTGAGTAGGACTTCAAAAGTTCATTGAAAGTTAACTGACAAGGCCTAAAACATCTTGAATGGGAGGGAGACAAACCATAAGTGCCTCCAACAGAGTCTTGAGCAAAGGCTACTGGCCAGCAAGGGTCAAAAGCTCAGTAAATAAAACCACCTTTCCTTCCTCATCCCTCCTCATCATTTTCTTCTGTATTGTCTTCATATACCCCCCAAAATACCCTATTTCTGTTCATTTGACCTAGCAAAAAATATTACAAAGGAAGATAAAGCATTATGTAAATAGCCTTGCATTTAGAGTACATTATGAAGAGATAATTAAACCACGTTTTTATGTAAAGTTATCATTTAGTTCAGAGTTTTCTCTCTCTTTCCTTGAAAATACTAATACTTTGTTTATTATAACTGGGATTAACTGACATCATTCAACTGGGTGATTGATGGGCATTAAAATAAGGTAGAAGTTATACTGCTTTCCAGAAGTGTCAGGAAAAGAATGAAATTACAATAATTTTTGAAAAATAAAACAAGTTGTAAAAATTAGGCATTACCACATGGTGCCTGAAGGTACTCTTGGTAATGTGTAATGACTTTGCTAGAATCCAAAGAATGCTTTTTCAAAAGAAGAGGCATGCTTTTTTTCATTCTTTCCCTTTTGTTTTATTAAGTTCTTATGAATCTCCAGATCCAGTACACAGATTTTGATATCCTTGTTCATGGAATGTGTGGATACATTTCTATCGAATCAGACCTCAAGCTTGCATAAAAGGGCTCACTCATTCCTTCTGTGACTTGATGGTTTCTTTTTTGGTTCAAAAGTAAAATGTGAAGATTTACCAGGACAGCAATGGGAGTACTAAATCTGCATTAAAGCTGTTTCATCCTTTTTCCCCTAAAGAATTATTTTCTCAAAGAAAAGAAAATCCCAGTGTCTTTCCAACTTTGATGCATTTGGATCACCCTTCATATTTTTTTGTGTTCAAAATACTGGTAAATGGGCATGTGGCTTTCTCTCTCTTTCTTTCTTTCTTTCTTTCTTTCTTTCTTTCTTTCTTTCTTTCTTTCTTTCATTCTTTCAAGATTTTATTTATTTATTTGACAGAGATCATGAGTAGGCAGAGATGCAAGCAGAGAGAGAGGGGGAAGCAGACTCCCTGCTGAGCAGAAAGCCCCACGCGGGACTCGATCCCGGGACCCTAGGATCACGACCTGAGCCGAAGGCAGAGGCTTAAGCCACTAAGCCACCCAGGCACCCCCACAAGTGGCTTTCTTGATAGTAGTAATGCTAGCTTTTTAGAACTATTTGTTGTTATGTCATTCCACTGTAGAACCTAGAAAGGAGAGGTTTCACGTTTTTTTTTTTTTTTCCTTTAGTTTTGTGGGTAATAGCAGAGAGAAAATAAAAAACAATCAAAAATTATTTTAGCATAATCTCTTCCAGCTAAAATAATTTTTGATTGTTTTTTATTTTCTCTCTGCTATTACCCACAAAACTAAAGGAAAAAAAAAAAAAAACGTGAAACCTCTCCTTTCTAGGTTCTACAGTGGAATGACATAACAACAAATAGTTCTAAAAAGCTAGCATTACTACTATCAAGAAAGCCACTTGTGGGGGTGCCTGGGTGGCTTAGTGGCTTAAGCCTCTGCCTTCGGCTCAGGTCGTGATCCTAGGGTCCCGGGATCGAGATTATGCTGAGTGAAATAAGTCAAGCAGAGAGAGTCAATTATCATATGGTTTCACTTATTTGTGGAGCATAACAAATAGCATGGAGGACATGGGGACTTAGAGTGGAGAAGGGAGTTGGGGGAAATTGGAAGGGGAGGTGAACCATGAGAGACTATGGACTCTGAAAAACAATCTGAGGGTTTTGAAGGGACGGGGCATGGGAGGTTGGGGTACCAGGTGGTGGGTATTATAGAGGGCACGGATTGCATGGAGCACGGGGTGTGGTGCAAAAATAATGAATACTGTTATGCTGGAAATAAATTAAAAAAAAATTATTTTATTGGTTTCTGATACAACTTCAGCTATTGCCTTTATTTGATTATGTGTTTATTTTGTCAGAACACAAAAAAGAAAGAAACTTCTAATATTTAATTGAATTAGATTAGATTTTGTATCATACAATATTTACATTCAGACTTAGTTTAGTTTTTGCTTATGGTAAGGAATACTCCTTTGCATTCATTACCTTATTGTTATCACTTTGTGTAGAAGGTAGATACATCCATACATCAGAAGTGTTTGTGGAAAGCATGCTAAGCAGTCATGAAGCATGAATAAGAAAGCAGCAGAGCATGTGATGCACTCAGCATCCCTCTCCCCAAAGCAATGCCCTGCTTCACTATGGAGTAGAGCCTCTGCTTCTACCACAAAATGAGTAAAAATATCCAAGCAAAAACTCATCTTTGTTTTCCTGGCAGATTGCACAATTTATCTCCAATAACACACACTGTCATCGTCACCAAAGCTCAGTGGAATAATTATGAGTATTTACTGAATAGACCATGCAAAGCCATATGCTGTTGGTGGAAAGAATGTGGAAGAGAAACTGAAAACTGGCACAAATAATAAAACTGAAAAGTCAGCCACTTACAGTTGAGTGGCACTAGAAAATCATATATGCAATGAGAGTGGCTTATAGAGTCCGGATTTCCATGAGGCAGAAGTAGTTTGATAGTAGAGGATAGTAACTCCGGAATTTCTGTTACAAATCGCAGGATTTTTAAAAAGAAGTTATTAAAGGGAAATGTTAGCATAAGTAAGGCACTTTTAATATTTGTCATTATAACTCATTTAATACGCAGTCTCAGAAATTCAAAAGAAAATAGGAGTTTGGGGAGAAAAACTAAATGAATCTTACTCAATCTCATTAGCGCAAAGAAGCCCTGGCGAGCCCACTACAAGGTAACATAGTAAAATAATACCCTACTTTATTTGTAGTGAATTTTGCAGTTTATAAGGTACTTTTCTATGTAACTTTTCATTTGATTCCTTCAATGGTTCTTATTAGGTACTATTATCCCCATTTTACATAAGACAAAATAAATTCACAGTGTTTGCACGATTTGTCTAAACTTATAAATAAGTAAGTGGCAAAAAAAAAAAAGGACAGGAGTCGTATCTCCTGACTTTTGCCCAGATTTGGCAAATGCACAGTAGCTGAGGTACAAAAAGAAAGCAAGACTGTCACAGACCTGTGCTTAATGCAGATCAGACTCTTTGAGGAACCAAGCTAAAAGGAAATGATTGAGGACACTATATAACATGCTAGAGAGAAGACACAAATTTCCAAGACCTAATGTTGGGATTGGTAGCCCAGAGAACCAGATATCATGGAGGAGAACAACCATAGCCTGAAGTAATACCATTGTTAGGAGACTAATTTTGCGTGTTCATTCATTAAAACATTACAACTTTTTCTTTCTTTTCTTTTCTTTTTTTTTAATTTATTTGACAGACAGAGATCACAAGTAGGCAGAGAAGCAGGCAGAGAGAGAGGAGGAAGCAGGCTCCCTGCTGAGCAGATAGCCTGACGCGGGGCTTGATCCCAGGACCCTGAGATCAAGACCTGAGCCAAAGGCAGAGGCTTTAACTCACTGAGCCACCCAGGTGCCCCAAAACATTACAACTTTTAATTACCTTTGATCTTTTTTTTTTTTTTTAATTTTTTTTTTTTATTTCCAGCATAACAGTATTCATTATTTTTGCACCACACCCCGTGCTCCATGCAATCCGTGCCCTCTATAATACCCACCACCTGGTACCCCAACCTCCCACCCCCCGTCCCTTCAAAACCCTCAGATTGTTTTTCAGAGTCCATAGTCTCTCATAGTTCATCTTTGTTAATTTTAAACCAATTCCTATTTCTTTCAGAGTTTTAGATCAAATTATTTTAGAGTAAATTACAGGATTCAAGAAACTCTCTTAGTGTCTGAGACACTTATGCTACTTTTTAAATCATGATCCTACCAAATTCTTTGCACTTTTCACCATGTAACTTATTTATGATTAGTTGTCTATTATCTCTTCCTTCAACCATGATATAAACTCTATAAAGGTAAGGAATTTGTCCTTTTATTTTACTAGTTTATTTATTTTTTCAGAGAGAGCAAAAATGAGAGCCCAAGTGGAGGGAGGGGCAGAGGGAGAGGGACAGACAGAATCTTAAACAAGCTCCCCACTGAATGGCAAACTGCATGTGGGACTTGATCTCACCACTCAGGTCATGACCTTAGCTGAAATCAAGAATCCGACACTTAACTGACTGCGCTTCTGTCATTTTGATTTTTAATCATTGCTAGAGCTTCAGCGCCTAGAGGTGTGCCTGTATAATTACAGTTGGCCCTAGAACAACATGGATTTGAACTGAGCGGGTCCGCTTGCACATGATTTCTTTCAATAAATACAGTACAATACTATAAATGTATTTTCTCTTCTTTATGATTTTCTGAATAACTTTTTCTTTTCTCTAGCTTACTTTATTACAAGAATATAGGACATAATACATATAACATGCAAAATATGTGTTAATAGACTTTGTTATTAGCAAGGTTTCTGGCTATGAGTTAAGTTTTGAAGAGTCAAAAGGTACACATGGACTTTCGACCTCACTGGGGTCAGGGCCTCTAAGCACCCTCTTTCCTCCACATTATCCAGGGGTCAAGTATACTTGAATTGTAATTTCTTTCTTTCTTTCTTTCTTTCTTTTTTTAAACTAGTCTTTTTTTTTTTTCTTCCTTCACCTCCTTTTCTGTGGAATACTTAATAGTTTGGACTTTATACTCAGGACTTTCTTTCTTATTTTTCATTGCCTCAGTGTTAATTCATGATTAATTCTATTGCATAATATTTGAAGTATCTTTTCCATTCCCACTGCCTACTCTTAGTCAAAATACATACCCCGTTATAGCAGATTTCTTATTTCTTTCCCAACATAACATTAATTTCTCTGATTATGCAAAGCAGCCTGCAATTTATTTCCATATCACTATTTCTAGGGTGCCATTTTAATCAGCCCACTCCATTTTTCAGGAATGACTATTTGTTTCTTATTTTTATCAGATAGATTATAACTGGGGAAAGAGAACATGCCATGCCTTATTACCTGCCAATGCACAACCTTTAAAACATTAGTTTACTTTCTTGATTTATCAACATATCAGTTTATCAGAATCAGAAGTACCACTAGCCAGGGCAGAGTCAGCATAAATATATCCTATTCTCCTCTAACCTCAAGACTCAAACAGAAACATATACAGCTTTTGATGACATTATTCACCCAATATAGAGTCTCATCAGACCTGAAGATTTCAGTTATTCTGTGACAACATGAAGCTTATATCATCTAAAGGCTCGTCTAGTTCTTGAATGAAAGTTAAGTGCCAGCAAGGTCGAATACATAGGATTCTCCTAGATTTGCTAAATAATATATCTGTTTTCAGCTTTTCTGCTCATGAAAAATATATTTTCCTGCAATTTTATCCTCAATTCTGCTATAACACCCTTGAATTGTAATGGTTTTCATACTGAGTTTTATCCCAATAAATCTATTTCCACAACATCTATTCCCTTGAAACTTGGTAGGTCATATATCTAGGTATCATTGATCCTGGGGTAAATGAGGCAATATGGTCTATTAGTTAAGTACCCAGACTCTCAAGTGAGGCTGGTTACTAGTTAATAGCTGTATGACTTCAAGCATACCTCACCACTTTCAAATCCAAGTTCTCTATCCATAAAACGGTAATGATAATGACTCCATATTATAATACAGTTGTATTCTTTTCAATTCATATTTACTCATTGAGGTCAGTAGAACAACTTCCCTAACACCTTTTGTATTATGTATCCCTTTCCATCATTATATGACTGCTTTCTTATCAATCGTCAACAGTTTCAAAATGTACCATCATCAAAAATCACTTTCTGACCATTATGAGACAATTAAAAAGTAAAAGCATTCCATAAACATGTTTGAGAAGAGACAAAAACAAGATGTTTGAAACAACAATCATGTTTTTCTCCTGGCTCACATAAAAGACATCTCTAAGATTTTTTTTTCTTTTTTTTTTCTTTTTTACTTCACTCTGTGTCTTCCATCTCTGAGATTTAAAATAAGAATTCACACACACACACACACACACACACACGAGCCCAATTAGATTTTCTCTCTTCCTAACTACCCAAATCACAGAAAGTCACATTTCACTGAACTCTCTCCCAAAACACCTAACACAAACCTAAGCCCTATATCAAGCCCCTGTAAAGAACAAACAAAAACCCCTCTTGTTTACACATGCCATGTTCCATATTGTATACAGTCATCCTTGTTACAAGCAGTCATAAAACAAACTTTGTTTGACTACAGATATGGTTCTGAAGGTCTTTGTCTTGGCAGCAACTAGAGTTTGTAAGTGAAACATTTTTTTTCTAACTTTTTTACTTTTTTTTTTTTAACCCCATTATGGTCCTGTAATCTAGAAAAATTCAGTATTCCACCTGAATAAGGGAAGTCCAGTTCTTCCTGACTGTTTCTCTCTTGTGTCTCTTTATTACTCACACGGAACACTTCACTTCTGACATCTCTGATCACCAAACGTGTGATGCTTTTCTCATGCCAAGCAATTCTGTGCAGTATCAGCTGGGTGTCCTACAATTTAACTCAACTCTGACACTCTCTACTTGAATATCTCCTCCCCACCAATTTAAGATGCCAGTCATAATCCCAGGTTATCACAAGTGCTTATGACCACCAGTCTATAGATTGGAGGTTCCAATGACCCTTCCTTAAGTTCATTTAAATTGCTAGAGAAATTCATAGAACTCAGGGAAACACTTATACATATTTACCAGTTTATTAAAGGATACAGATAAAAAGCCAGATTAGAGGCCGCCTGAATGGCTCAGTGGGTTAAAACCTCTGCCTTTGACTCAGGTCATGATCCCAGGGACCTGGGATCGAGCCCCACATTGGGTTCTCTGCTCAGCGGGGAGGCTGCTTACCCCCTCTCTCTCTGCCTGCCTCTCTTCCTACTTGTGATCTCTGTCTGTCAAATAAATAAAATCTTTTTTAAAAAAAGCCAGATTAAGAGATAAATAGGGCAAGGTCTGGGAAAATACTGAGCACAAGAGTTTCTGTCCCCATGGAGCTGGGGTGCATGACCTTCCTGATGTCAATGTGTTTGTCACTCTGGAGGACAGAGAGTAAGAATGAAAGCTTCAAGCTTCTAATCATAGCTTAGTCATTTTTTGTGACCAGGCCTCATCCATAGGCCATCCAGGAACTTATTCAGAGTTGTCTCAATAGAACAAAAGATGCTCCTAATGCTCTTATCATTAGGAATTTTTAATGGTTTTAGGAGCCCTGTGTCAGGGACAGGTCGAAGACAAGTATTAAAAGAAGGAATTCTCTTAATGCTACTATCATTCAGGAAATTTTAAAGGTTGTAGGAGCTCTGTGTCAGTGGCCAGGGGAGGAAACCAATATATACATTTTTCTATTATCTCACAGGTCCCATATACTTAAACTGTGATCCTACTGAACACTAATTTTAACCCAAGTTCTCTGTATTCTACATTCTCAAGTAGACATTGTGTGAGGGGGAGATTTAACACACAGATTTTTTTTTTAAGATTTTATTTATTTATTTGACAGACAGAGATCACAAATAGGCAGAGAGGCAGGCAGAGAGAGAGAGAGAGGGAAGCAGGCTCCCTGCTGAGCAGAGAGCCCGACGCGGGACTCAATCCCAGGACCCTGAGATCATAACCTGAGCCGAAGGCAGCGGCTTAACCCACTGAGCCACCCAGGTGCCCCTAACACACAGATTTTAAGAACAATTTTATTTTAAGATAAAGCAAGTTAACAACAACACACTTTACATTGGAGCCAGGATCTTCCTTGCTGCAGAATCACACAGGAACCATAGACTCAATCAGAGGGGCAGATTTTTCTCTGTTCCACTCATCCCCTGCCACATTTAATACCTCCAGAATGATCCAGTTTCTGCCTTATATGTGAAAAACTACCCATCCCTTTGGATTTTCAATTCCTTTGGAGATACTTGATAGCCTTTACTGCTTAGAGAGACCCACACAATTGAGTTTATTATCCACTAAACCCTACCGGTCAGAAGGAGGTTAATGGTGCCATATTCCACTAAATACTATTTCCTTACAAAACCTTCCTCAAAAACTCAGTGTCTTAAAGGACTCTGTCAGCTGAACTCCAAGAGATAATCTCAGCTCACCATTCTCTCCTATAGCTTTCTGAGTCCCTTAAGACCAGGATATAGGAGTCATGGTTGTCATGCCAAACCCAGTTCTGGTAACACCCGCAGGTCGTTATGGATTAATAAGTAGAACGGTACTCACTCACATCCCTTAATTTTAGATGCTTCAACTGACTAGCCTGCAATAGAAAATCTTATCAGAAGTGTGGTAGCCACACAAGACAAAATCATATACATAGTATATTCAAATAGCTTTCTTGGGCCTTAGAATCTCTGACAAGGTCCCACATCTGAAAGTTAATTCTTGTATGTTACTGCTATTTTACACTCATGTTGCTTCAGTAGTCCTGAATATATCTTGTGCTACTTCCCCCCCTTTGTGGGAATGTATACAAACATTAGATTCATATTATCATCAGGAAGATAAAACTAAATGTGTACAAATATTAGATTCATATTACCATCAGGAAGATAAAACAGAAGATACAATGCACACGTGTCCTTCAAAAACCATTTTTGTTACCATAAAAAGCAGTTTGCCTGAAGATTCTTATTACGTTATACACAAATCCTTATTATCCATAAATTTCATACTATTCTGTCTCCCATTCAGAGCCTTAATTTTATCACTTAAACAAGGGCTGGACATATATCAATAACCTACTTAATAACTGATTGACTAATTAACCACTTTCTTTTTCTTATGAAATTTAAATATATTTTAATGGGGAATTGATCAAAGATTTTGAGAAAGCCTAAATAAATAATATTTTTAAAAAACAAGTAAAATTATATATTTTACTTATATACTAGAAGTAAAATATTATATATTTAATTTCTTTTTTAAATAACATGGAAGTGCATTCTGTTTTAAGCATATTAGCATATTAGCCATCCTCTCTTCCTTCTTAACACCACCAAACAAAAATATCTTTCTGTTTTTAAAAAAAAAAACCCAAATCAAAAAAAAAAAATTATATACTCACAAGTTTTTAGCTTCCTTAACTAATGGTAATATGCTGACGCAGCAGGAAAGTAAGAAAAATCCTTAGAGCCCCCAGAATGACAAAAAAAGTACAAATGCAAAGCACTAACTGAAGTTTAAAGTACACTTGTAGCCTTTGTTCATCTGATCCTGAAGGTCCAGAACAGAGGTCTTCAAACTACATTATATGCATCCAGATTATACTAAATCTTTCCAGTGGATATGGGCACAGACTGTAGCTTTGAGGAAACCAGACTCCATATTAATATTTACCTGCATGTTTTTAAAAAATTGATCTGCCTGAAAATTTGCCTGTGGTCAAATTTCCCAGCAGGGTTTTCATTTCTAGTTTTCCTTTCTCCTTTTCCCTTTCTTATTATAATTCTCCCACTTTCAAAAATACACACATACACACATAAATATATATAAATATATATATACATATATATATTTAAAAGTCAGAACTTCAATGTACCTGAAACTGATTGCATTCCATTTTCCAAACATGTAAACAAAACTTCTGAAGAGTTTATAAAAAGGAGAAAGGAAAGGGAAACAGGAAAGGAAAAAGAAAAGATCCCAAACAGAACAAATATTAAAAAAGAACAATCCAAAATAATCTTGTCTGCATGGTCTCTGTAATCAAAGAACTGCCTTGGCTGGTTCTTGTTCATGATTTCAAATAGAAGGTAGATATTTTTCCATTTTATCTCTGACATTGCAAAGTTATACCTTTGATTTAAAAAATGGAGCTATCAGAGCTAAGTTAACTTAGACATTTACTGAGACTTGTAAAAGGAATTTTCATTAAATTTTGGCACTGAAAAATTCTCATGCATTTTTTTCTAACTTGGGTGTAAGTTGGCTCAATATCACTGATCAACTGATGGCTTGCTTATTTGTGCATAAGTACTTTGTTTTGCTTTAATCTAGCTGGAATGTGCTGAGAATTCTACTATAAATAATGTATTTAACAACAATCATTAATTCATGTTGTGTAAGCTCTGGATTTATTGGTGACCCAGTCTCTTACCATTTCCTGTTAATTTCTACTGAAACTTACTTTATTCTACAATAAGTCATATTCATCTATGAATACATGAATTAATTTTAAGAGACCTAGCCATCTCATTAAGTAATACATTTCCAGTAAAATTTTGTTTTTCATGTTTAATCAATTGTGTACTATTAATAATTATGTAGTAATTTAATACAAAGGAACTTGGTTAGTGTTTAAAGCTTTAGAGGAATTGAAAAATCAATTTCAATTTATAAATATAATTTAGTTGAAGAGAATATGATCGGGCCACAAAAAGGTTCATGCATAAAATATAGCTTAATAGGATAAATTTCTACATAGGAGATGCCATGTAAATATGAGCTGGTAGACAAAGGCACAGGGTTGACTGAAAAGGATTCAGGGTATTCTCCCAGGACTGCTTGGATCATGAGTTGAGTAGGATTCTTTCCTTCTTTTTTCAGAAGCAGAGGCTATATCAGAAATGAGTTTTCGATGGGATCAGTATATTTTCCATCCTTTATAAGGGTCTACAATTCTTCAGGAGATGAGCAGTTGGTATCCCAGATATCTTTTTTTTTTTTTTTTTAAGATTTATTTATTTATCTGAGAGAGAGAGTGCCTGCACAAGTACGGGGAAGGGCACAGGGACAGAATCTCAAAGACACTCCCTGCTGAGTGTGGGCCCAGTGTGGGGGCTCCAACTCACAACTCTTGAGATCATGACCTTAGTCAAAACCAACAGTCAGAGGCTTAACTGATTGACCCTCCCACATGCCCCCAGAATTTTTTTTAATGCCTTCATTTAAATACAGACTAACAGGTATGCACGTTATTTATGCAACTCTTCACTTATAATGTTGCATTTTCCCTGTTAGGAGAAAAATGGGAGAGAATGTCCATCAACTGGAATACAGTATACATTGCATGTCTGGCACAGCACCTTGTCTTCGACTCAATTGGATAGTGGGTCTTCTCTGTTGCTGACTCTGGCCATGGTAGCTTCCACCAAATTAAATTTATTGTTAACCCACAGCATAGATCATGGAATCTTTGCACACAGGTGGGGCTACACATGGGATCAACTTAGCATAGAAAATAACAGAATATTTATGAATGTTAAAATATAACATTATAATATATTTATACATGAATGATGGTGGGTATTGACTCACTTAGATTCCATTGAACATATTTAGAAGAGTGGAATAACAGTTTTATTCTGAAATTTTAATGTTAAAACACAATGGATTATGTGTTTTGAATTTCATTCAAAATTTAGATTGAAAAAATTTAGATATAGATTTATACCTATATCAAATTCTTCTCAAAATGCTTTTAGGAGGCATACAAGTGAAAGTAAAATTGCTGACCACTAATCCATATATTTAATTGATCATGCAAGTCAGGAGGCACAGATATGGGAGCTTTAGAAACCCAGCAGAAAGCCAAAACCATTAAGGATCAGATGGTCTGTGAAGAGATGAATCCGGACAAAATAGGCACCAAAAAAGAAGACTCAAAGGAACCTACCTTAGTTTGTTGCTATTCATAAAGAGTTTATATTTTCTTGAATTCATAACTGCAGACTACCTCTCTTGTAGTTTTGGGACTATAATCATACTACCAAGGTAATCCCCAAATCTCCAAGCTAAGTATATTGCTGAAAGTGGTGTCAGGTTGGTGGTACTCTAGTCATGCATCAGAAGCAGAATGAAACACTCTATAGTGGAGCAGAGCACACTTCAAAACCAGTCTCAAAGAATTTTATCTTACACATCTCTAAGGAATGTGAACTTTCAATATGAAAAGGCAAGATACCAATATCATCATACTAGATGGCACTGTCCTGGTCCCACTTTTCATGTACAGCATGAAAGCTAAGTTCATATTCATATATTAGTGATGTCCACTTTGCAAACTATTAGTTATCAACTACCACGTAACAAACTGCATGACACATTCAGTGCTAAAAACAGCTTCTGTGAATGAGTAATCTGGGCATGGGTTAACTAGGGATTTTACTTCAGGTTCTCTCATAGCTCAGGAGGTATCTGCTGGGCTCCACTTATCTTAAGGCTCAACTAGGAAAAAATTCATTTCCAAGCTCACATGATTATTGGCAAGACTCAGGACAATACCTTGCAGGAAACTGTTGAACTGGAGGCCTCAGTTCCTCACTGTCTTGACCAGAACCTGCCATCACTTTCCTGTCACATGGGTTTGTACAATATTGTAGCTTGTTTCTTCAATGCTTACGAGCTAAGAAGGCAGTAGAGAGAGGAGTCCAGCAAGATAGATGTTACAGTCTCTCATAATCTAATGAAAGAAGTGACTTTCTATCACTTTTGCCATATTCTGGTTGTTAGAAGCAAGTCATTAAGCTAGCACACACTCAGGGGGAAAGGATTATATGAGGAATAAATAATGGACACAGAGATCTTTGGGGGCCATCTTAAGATAGATGTACACAAACAAATTGACTACACAAACAAATTTACCAAATACATAAAGGATCAGGGAAATATGACCAAAAAGGGGGAAAAATATCAATCAATCAAAACTGATCCAGAACAGAGGCAAGAGCAGAGAAGGAAAAGAGCAGGAGATATCAAGGAATTCATTCTCAGGGAGCCTGGGTGGCTCAGTGGGTTAAGGCTCTGTCTTCAGCTCAGATCATGATCCCAGGGTCCTGGGATCCACCCCGCATCAGGCTCTCTGCTCAGCTGGGAGCCTGCTCCCCAACCCTTGCCTGCCTCTCTACCTACTTATGATCTCTGTCTGTCAAATAAATAAATAAAATATTAAAAAAAAATAAAAGGAAATGGCAAGATTTCCTTTCTTTTGATGGCTGCATAGTATTCCATTGTGTATATATACCACATCTTCTTTATCCATTCATCTGTTGATGGACATCTAGGTTCTTTCCATAGTTTGGCTATTGTGGACATTGCTGCTATAAACATTCGGGTGCATGTGCCCCTTTGGATCACTACGTTTGTATCCTTAGGGTAAATACCCAATAGTGCAATTGCTGGGTCATAGGGCAGTTCTATTTTCAACATTTTGAGGAACCTCCATGCTGTTTTCCAGAGTGGCTGTACCAGCTTGCATTCCCACCAACAGTGTAGTGCTGAGTGAAATAAGTCAAGCAGAGAGAGTCAATTATCATATGGTTTCACTTATTTGTGGAGCATAACAAATAGCATGGAGGACATGGGGACTTAGAGTGGAGAAGGGAGTTGGGGGAAATTGGAAGGGGAGGTGAACCATGAGAGACTATGGACTCTGAAAAACAATCTGAGGGTTTTGAAGGGACGGGGCATGGGAGGTTGGGGTACCAGGTGGTGGGTATTATAGAGGGCACGGATTGCATGGAGTACGGGGTGTGGTGCAAAAATAATGAATACTGTTATGCTGGAAATAAATTTAAAAAAAAAAATAAAAGGAAAAGGAATTCATTCTCTCTCTCCTTGCCAAAGAAGGCCATTTAAAAGCTCTGTGAGGACACAGCACGAAAGCAATTGTTTACAGGCCAAGAAGAGAGTTCTCCCTGGAAAGTGAATCAGCTGGGGCCTTGATCTTGGACTCCCCAGCCCCCAAAACTGTGAGAAATAAATATCTACTGTTTAAGGCACCCAGTCTATGGTGACTTGCTATGTGGCAGGCCAAGCAGGATAAGACAGATGGAAAATAAGCACATCAAGACATGCTTAACATTAATTTGTCATTAGGGAAATGAAAATTAGAACTATGAGAGAGAGAACATAACACCAAAATGGCTTAACTTAAAACGCTGACCATACCAAATGCAGAAAAGATTGGGGAATAACGCACTCTCATGTACTGCTGAGGAGGAACACAAAATATTACAACCACTTTGGTATACAGCTTGGAAACTGCTTAAAATGTCAACTATATGCCTAGGATATAATACAGCCATTCCTCTTTTACTTTTTACTCAAGAGAAGTAAAAGGATACATCCTCACAAAGGCTTAAATGTCCATAGATTTATTTGTAATAGTGAAAACCTGGAAAAAATTGTGAAAGTTCATCACCAGAGAATTGATAAACAAATTGTGATATACCCACACAAAGGAATACTATTAAGTAGTAAAAAGGAATAAACTATTGACACATGCAGCAACATGAATCAATCTAAAAATAATTCTACTAAACAAAAAGCAGATAAAATATAGTACACAACAAAAGAGTACAAATGCATAATTCAATTTATAAACAATTCTATAAAAAGAAAATCAGTGTAGGTAAGGAATCTGAAGCTAAGGAAAAGTAAGGAGCCATTATAAAGTGATAAAGGAAATTTGAATTGATGATGTGATGATTTCAATGTATCAAAATATATCATATGTATCAAAATGTATCATTTAAAAATGTTAAAATATATCAAATATATGATTTATATTTGAATCATATGTATCATTAAATGTTAAATGTATCAAATGTATCAAAATGTATTGATCTTTAAATGTATCAAAATATATCATTTATAGTTCCAGTCCAGTTTTCTATATATCAACCAAAAACAAAGCTATAAAAAATTAAACTAAAGAGAAAAAAAGAAACTTTTAAAACCATGACAAAATCTAAATCTCACAACCTACCAATAACCTTCAACAACATTCGGAAACATCATTCCAGGCAGCTCTCAATGCATATTATTCAAAATAAATAAAACTTTAAAAGTTTCATAATTTGAGCAATTGTTGTGAACATGATTCTGTTGTATTTGTTTAATATATATTTTTTTACCTTCACAACAAGTCCTATATAGAGGTATAATATTACCACCAGTAGTATCTGAACAAGGATACTGGAGCAAAGACAGGTTAGTTAATTTGCCAAAGACTAGCCTTTATAATTGATAGATTTTTAGTCTATGCCAGAGATACTCCACAATTCTTACTATAAAACACTTTACAGCACAGTAATAATACCAGTTGGAAAGCTATAGTATTCAAGCCAACAGCAACAGTTTTACTGGGGATTTGTTTAAAATCAAATTATTGAAACTCTACTCTAACCTACTAAATTAGAAAACCTTAAGTTGGGCCCCAAAATATAGATTTTTTTAAATGTAAAATCTAATTTACATGTACTTATATGTCTTATATTCACACATATATTATATATTTATAGTAGATACTATAAAATATATGTATATAAATATTACTCATATATAATTTTTATATAAATATATTTTTCATCCTTATTTAAATATAATTGATAAGTAATATTGTAATATAATCTGTGTACAGTGTGATAGCTTGATATACACAGATATTATGAAAGAATCTCCTCCATTAAGTTAATTAGCATACATCCTTTCCTCCTCCCCCTTTTTTTTTTTTTTCTGGTGAGAACATTTAAGTTCCTTTTTAGCAAATTTCAATTATACAATACAGTGTTATCAGCTGTAGTCACTATGTTATACATTAGATCTTCAGATCTTACTCATCTTATTGGGAGTTTGTAGACATTTAACAGCCTCTTCCTATTCCCCCAGCTCCCAGCTCCTGGCATCTACTTTTCCACTCCTTGTTTCTGTAAGTTCTTTTTTTTTTTTTAAGATTTTATTTATTTATTTTACAGGCAGAGATTACAAGTAGGCTGAGAGGCAGGCAGAGAGAGAGGAGGAAGCAGGCTCCCCGCCGAGCAGAGAGCCCGATGCGGGGCTCGATCCCAGGACCCTGGGATCATGACCTGAGCCGAAGGCAGAGGCTTTAACCCACTGAGCCACCCAGGCGCCCCTGTTTCTGTAAGTTCTAATCTTGTTTTGATTTCATATATAAGTGACACCATGAAGTATTTGTTTTCCTCTATCTGGTATATTTTTAGTTAGCATAATGGCCTCTAGCTTTATCCATGTTATTGTAAATGAAAGGATTTCCTTCTTTGTTAAGGCAGAGTAATATTCCACTATATATTATTTTATTATTGTATATACCGTGTGTGTGTATATGTATGTGTGTGTGTGTGTATATACACAAAAACAAATATGTCCACACTGCCCCTTGAACAACATGGGGACTCCCTGTGCAATCAAAAATCTATGTATAAGTTTCAACTCCTAAATTTAACAAGTAGCCTATTGTTAACTAGAAGGCTTACTTAACATAAGCCTTACTGACAAACAGTCAAATTAACATCTTTTTTATAAATTATATATATATTATATACTGTATTCTTATAATAAAGTAAGCTACAGAAGGGAAAATGTTACTAAGAAAATCACAAAGAAGAGAAAATACATTTACAGTACTGTACTGTATCCACAAAATCTGCATCAAGGTAGAGCCACACAGTTCAGACCCATGTTGTTCAAGGGTTGGCTGTGTATATATATCACATTTTCTTGATTCATGCATCTCTTGATGAACACTTAGGTTGTTTTGTACCTTGGTTATTGTGAATAATCCTGCAGTGAACATGGAAATACAAATATCTCTTCAAGATAAGGGTTTTCTGGGGCGCCTGGGTGGCTCAGTGGGTTAAAGCCTCTGCATTCAGCTCGGGTCATGATCCCAGGTTCCTGGGATCGAGCCCCACATCAACTCTCTGCTCCACAGGGAGTCTGCTTCCTCCTCTCTCTCTCTCTGCCTGCCTCTGCCTACTTGTGATCTCTGTCTGTCAAATAAATAAATAAAATCTTTAAAAAAAAAAAAAAGATAAGGGTTTTCTTTCCTTTGGATATATACTCAGAAGTGGGATTGCTGGGTGATTTGGTAGTTGTATTGTTAATTTCTTAAAATGCCTCCATACTGTTTTCCATAGTAGCTTCACCATTTGCATTCCCACCAACAGTGTACAAGAATACCCTTTTCCCTACATCCTTGCAAGCATTTATTATCTTTTGTCTTTTTAAAGATCTGAAACAATAAAAATCCCAGAAGAAAACATAGTGGGTAATCCCTTTGACACTGGTCATGGGAATGATTCTTTTGGATTTGACACCAAAAGCAAAGGTAACAAAAGCTAAAATAAACAAGTGGGACAACATTGGACTATAAACCTTTTGTTCAATAAAGGGGACCATCAACAAAATGAAAAGATAACTTACATATACAATGGGAGAAAATATTTGCAAACATCTAATATGGAGTTAATATGTAAACTATACAAGGAACACATACAACTCAATAGCAAAAAATCCAAATAACCCAATTAAAAAATGATCAAAGGACCAAAATAAACATTTTCTAAAGAGGGAATACAAATGACCAACAGATACATGAAAAAGTGCTCAACATAACAAATCATCAGGGAAATGTAAATCAAAACCACAATGAGATGTCATGTTATACCTGTTAGAACGGCTATTATCAAAAGGAAAAGTGATATAAAATTTACATTATTATACAAAATATATATGAATTGAAAATGAGGTAACTGTTGAAACTTAAAGAAATATTTCTTAATGAGTTATATTTTTTCCTAAAAACCTCTTTAATGAAAATATTAACTATATTAAATATTTAAAACACATCATTTTAATATTCAAATATATCTATTGGCTCTTACTATAAAAATTATAAATTTAGCTGAGTTAATTTTTTCTATTTCTTAATTTTTATGTTATATCATTACTACATGGGTATTATTTATAATATTTTATGTATCTGTATTTATAATATTTTATGCAGTTATGTATTTATAATATTTTATGCAGTTATGTACACAAAAATTTATGTAATTTCCACTGTTATTTGGTCTCAGTTCTATATTTCATGATTTTATTTCTTATTGAATATATATGATAGTGTCTCCTTAACTATATATTAATTTTTAGGACTTTTTTTCATCCAGTAATTTCATAAGATCATTTTTTAAAGAATTAACTGGTGTTCTCTTTAACTATAAAATCACTGAAAGTGACACTCTCTTTTCTTGTAGTATTTGAAATAAAAACTTCTTAGATCACACTTTCCTAACATCATTTTTTTAGCATAAAGTACTGTTATACCAAGGAACTAAGTCAACTCATCCAATATTCCTCTAACATGATTTACTTTTATTGTATTATGGGTTTTGTTTGTATTGGAAGTGTAACTTTGCTAGAATAAGTTTGGCAGTGTTTTAGAATATATTTAAAAAATTCATTGCTAGTCTCCTATCATTGGCCTCTCCTGGTCTCCCAAATGTGGAATTGGTTTCCTTAGTTTCTTATTACTCGAAGGGTGGTTTTTGAATAAGTGATGTCAACATCACCTGGGGATTTGTTAGAAATGCAGAATATCAGGACTGACCTTAGACTCATTGAATCAGAATCTACATGTTAATGGAATCCCAGCTGATTCTTATGTACATTAATATTTGAGAACCATTGGCCTAAGTGCATGCTCATATGATCCCTTCATTGCCTCCTGAAATCCAAGTTCCCAAATGCCAGCCAAGGGCAAACCTTACAAGCAGCTTTTCTCAGGATAGTAATCTCAGGACTGCTGTTAACTCTTTTCTGCACATATCTCGAACCAAAGAACTTGAAAAAAATCAATGATTTGATTAGGAAATTTTACCAATAAGGGCATGCATGTATGTATTAATATATTTCTATTCTAAGGCAATTTTATTACTTGATAAAATTTTGACTTCAAGTATGTTAAATGTTACTGTTTTAATTTACCACACTTAACATTTTACTCTTTTGACCAACAAAGAGCAGAGATAAAGGCAAGTTAAAAATTGCAGTTATATAAAAAAGTGTATTTATCTTTTTATGGGATTTTGAGGTTATTGTTTATACTTATAGGGGAACTTTTTAATATTAGTTCTACAATTTGCTGTTTCTAAACACAATCAGAAATCTTAATGGAGTTCTGACTCAGACAAATATTGATAATATTTAGCATCCACATACTTTCTTTACCAAAACATTTTCCCCATCTATATTATTTAATGAAGGATGCATAGTTTTGAAATATGAGATAATTTATACCTACAAGTGAGAGTATGCCATATGCTTCTTGGATTATTTTTTGCATGTTATTATTATTCCCTTAGTTGGAAGTAGTTACTAAAACTTTTATTTTCGAGAACCATCAAACTCCAGACTTTGTGGGAAAATTGCAAAACAAGCAGCAGTTGTATCAATTGTTCACCTGTTAATTTTTGTTAATATAATTAGAAAAATTTTTACTGAAGAAATGGGGAGTGTATGTACTAGAAAGAAATAATAGTTTGGAACTCCAGATGTACTTATACCTGTCATGATCTCCATTTCTTCAAAAAGGTCAAAGATATAGGGATCAATTTAAAGAATATACAGAGTAATTTAGGTCACGATAGGGAAAAATTTGTATATATGTTATTTCTAGTACTTAATGAATACAATTAAGCTCAAAGATGTAAATTTAAATGGTGCAGATTTAGTCTTATTTAGAAATTCTTCCTAGCAATTTAAAATGTTTAAATAGCAAGTAAGCCATGTGATCCAAATACACCAAAGATTAGAAAGATAGCTGGGAATTGCATATTTTCACCTTATATCAGAGGAGAAAACCATAAAAACTTGAGAAATGACACAATATACATTTGCTGTATAGGGGAAAAAACACTTAGATAAACAGAATATTTAATTGATAAACATAAAAATTATTCTGGGTACATTTTGATCATTATAAATACTTCAGGCAAACAATTACAAATAAAATCTTTCAAATTCTGCTTTCTAAGGAAATCTGTATTAATAATGTCAAAATGTATATAAATTTTGATCAGAATGAAAATCATAGGAATGGAATATTAAATATCAACAATATGTAGTTAAGTTAAAGTTTTTTTTTTAATTTTTTTATTTTTTATAAACATATATTTTTATCCCCAGGAGTACAAGTCTGTGAATTGCCAGGATTACACACTTCACAGCACTCACCAAAGCACATACCCTCCCCAATGTCCATAACCCCACACCCCTTCTCCCAACCCCCCTTCCCCAGCAACCCTCAGTTTGTTTTGTGAGATTAAGAGTCACTTATGGTTTGTCTCCCTCCCAATCCCATCTTGTTTCATTCATTCTTCTCATACCCTCTTAAGTCCCCATGTTGCATCACTACTTCCTCATATCAGGGAGATCATATGATAGTTGTCTTTCTCCGCTTGACTTATTTCGCTAAGCATGATATGCTCTAGTTCCATCCATGTTGTCGCAAATGGCAAGATTTCGTTTCTTTTGATGGCTGCATAGTATTCCATTGTGTATATATTCCACATCTTATTTATCCATTCATCTGTTGATGGACATCTAGGTTCTTTCCATAGTTTGGCTATTGTGGACATTGCTGCTATAAATATTTGGGTGCACGTGCCCCTTCGGATCACTAGGTTTGTATCTTTAGGGTAAATACCCAGTAGTGCAATTGCTGGGTCATAGGGCAGTTCTATTTTCAACATTTTGAGGAACCTCCATACTGTTTTCCAGAGTGGTTGCACCAGCTTGCATTCCCACCAACAGTGTAGGAGGGTTCCCCCTTCTCCGCATCCTCGCCAGCATCTGTCATTTCCTGACTTGTTGATTTTAGCCATTCTGACTGGTGTGAGGTGATATCTCATTGTGGTTTTGATTTGTATTTCCCTGATGCTGAGTGATGTGGAGCACTTTTTCATGTGTCTGTTGGCCATCTGGATGTCTTCTTTGCAGAAATGTCTGTTCATGTCCTCTGCCCATTTCTTGATTGGATTATTTGCTCTTTGAGTATTGAGTTTGCTAAGTTCTTTATAGATTTTGGACACTAGTCCTTTATCTGATATGTCATTTGCAAATATCTTTTCCCATTCTGTCAGTTGTCTTTTGATTTTGTTAACTGTTTCCTTTGCTGTGCAAAAGCTTTTGATCTTGATGAAATCCCAATAGTTCATTTTTGCCCTTGCTTCCCTTGCCTTTGGCGATGTTCCTAGGAAGATGTTGCTGTGGCTGAGGTCGAAGAGGTTGCTGCCTGTGTTCTCCTCAAGGATTTTGATGGATTCCTTTCTCACATTGAGGTTCTTCATCCATTTTGAGTCTATTTTTGTGTGTGGTGTAAGGAAATGGTCCAGTTTCATTTTTCTGCACGTGACAGTCTAATTTTCCCAACACCATTTATTAAAGAGGCTGGCTTTTTTCCATTGGACATTCTTTCCTGCTTTGTCGAAGATTAGTTGACTGTAGAGTTGAGGGTCTATTTCTGGGCTCTCTATTCTGTTCCATTGATCTATGTATCTGTTTTTGTGCCAGTACCATGCTGTCTTGATGATGACAGCTTTGTAATAGAGCTTGAAGTCTGGAATTGTGATGCCACCAACGTTGGCTTTCTTTTTCAATATCCCTTTGGCTATTCGAGGTCTTTTCTCGTTCCATATAAGTTTTAAAATTATTTGTTCCATTTATTTGAAAAAGATGGATGGTACTTTGATAGGAATTGCATTAAATGTGTAGATTGCTTTAGGTAGCATAGACATTTTCACAATATTTATTCTTCCAATCCAGGAGCATGGAACATTTTTCCATCTCTGTGTCTTCCTCAATTTCTTTCATGAGTACTTTATAGTTTTCTGAGTATAGATTCTGTGCCTCTTTGGTTAGGTTTATTCCTAGGTATCTTATGGTTTTGGGTGCAATTGTAAATGGGATTAATTCCTTAAGTTCTCTTTCTTCTGTCTTTTTGTTGGTGTAGAGAAATGCAACTGATTTCTGTACATTGATTTTATATCCTGACACTTTACTGAATTCCTGTACAAGTTCTAGCAGTTTTGGAGTGGAGTATTTTGGGTTTTCCACATATAGTATCATATCATCTGCAAAGAGTGATAGTTTGACTTCTTCTTTTCCAATTTGGATGCCTTTAATTTCCTTTTGTTGTCTGATTGCTGAGGCTAGGACTTCTAGTACTATGTTGAATAGCAGTGGTGATAATGGACATCCCTGCCGTGTTCCTGACCTTAGCGGAAAAGCTTTCAGTTTTTCTCCATTGAGAATGATATTTGCGGTGGGTTTTATTGAGGTATGTGCCCTCTATCCCCACACTTTGAAGAGTTTTAATGAGGAAGGGATGCTGTACTTTCTCAAATGCTTTTTCAGCATCTATTGAGAGTACCATATGGTTCTTGTTCTTTCTTTTATTGATGTGTTGTATCACATTGACTGATTTGCAGATGTTGAACCAACCTTGCAGCCCTGGAATAAATCCCACTTGGTCGTGGTGAATAATCCTTTTAATGTACTGTTGAATCCTATTGGCTAGTATTTTGGTGAGAATTTTCGCATCTGTGTTCATCAAGGATATTGGTCTATAGCTCTCTTTTTTGATGGGATCCTTGTCTGGTTTTGGGATCAAGGTGATGCTGGCCTCATAAAACGAGTTTGGAAGTTTTCCTTCCATTTCTGTTTTTTGGAACAGTTTCAGGAGAATAGGAATTAGTTCTTCTTTAAATGTTTGGTAGAATTCCCCCGGGAAGCTGTCTGGCCCTGGGCTTTTGTTTGTTTGGAGATTTTTAATGACTGTTTCAATCTCCTTACTGGTTATGGGTCTGTTCAGGCTTTCTATTTCTTCCTGGTTCAGTTGTGGTAGTTTATATGTTTCTAGGAATGCATCCATTTCTTCCAGATTGTCAAATTTGTTGGCGTAGAGTTGCTCATAGTATGTTCTTATAATAGTTTGCATTTCTTTGGTGTTAGTTGTGATCTCTCCTCTTTCATTTATGATTTTATTTATTTGGGTCCTTTCTCTTTTCTTTTTGGTAAGTCGGGCCAGGGGTTTATCAATTTTATTAATTCTTTCAAAGAACCAGCTCCTAGTTTCGTTGATTTGTTCTATTGTTTTTTTGGTTTCTATTTCATTGATTTCTGCTCTGATCTTTATGATTTCTCTTCTCCTGCTGGGCTTAGGGTTTCTTTCTTGTTCTTTCTCCAGCTCCTTTAGGTGTAGGGTTAGGTTGTGTACCTGAGACCTTTCTTGTTTCTTGAGAAAGGCTTGAACCGCTATATATTTTCCTCTCAGGACTGCCTTTGTTGTGTCCCACAGATTTTGAACCATTGTATTTTCATTATAATTTTCTTCCATGATTTTTTTCAATTCTTCTTTAATTTCCCGGTTGACCCATTCATTCTTTAGAAGGATGCTGTTTAATCTCCATGTATTGGGGTTCTTTCCAAACTTCCTCTTGTGGTTGAGTTCTAGTTTCAGAGCATTGTGGCCTGAAAATATGCAGGAAATTATCCCAATCTTTTGGTACTGGTTGAGTCCTGATTTAGGACCGAGGATGTGATCTATTCTGGAGAATGTTCCATGTGCACTAGAGAAGATTGTGTATTCTGTTGCTTTGGGATAAATGTTCTGAATATATCTGTGATGTCCATCTGGTCCAGTGTGTCATTTAAGGCCTTTATTTCCTTCTTGATCTTTTGCTTGGATGATCTGTCCATTTCAGTGAGGGGAGTGTTAAAATCCCCTACTATTATTGTATTATTGTTGATGTGTTTCTTTGATTTTGTTATTAATTGGTTTATATAGTTGGCTGCTCCCACGTTGGGGGCATAGATATTTAAAATTGTTAGATCTTCTTGCTGGACAGACCCTTTGAGTATGATATAGTGTCCTTCCTCATCTCTTATTAGAGTCTTTGGCTCAAAATCTAATTGATCTGATATAAGGATTGCCACTCCTGCTTTCTTCTGATGTCCATTAGCATGGTAAATTCTTTTCCAACCCCTCACTTTAAATCTGGAGGTGTCTTCAGGCTTAAAATGAGTTTCTTGTAGGCAACATATAGATGGGTTTTGTTTTTTTATCCATTCTGATACCCTGTGTCTTTTGATTGGGGCATTTAGCCCATTAACATTCAGGGTAACTATTAGGAGATATGAATTTAGTGCCATTGTATTGCCTGTAAAGTGACTGTTACTGTATATTGTCTCTGTTCCTTTCTGATCTACCACTTGTAGGCTCTCTCTTTGCTTAGAGGACCCCTTTAAAAATTTCCTGTAGAGCTGGTTTGGTGTTTGCAAATTCTTTCAGTTTTTGTTTGTCTGGGAAGCTTTTAATCTCTCCTTCTATTTTCAATGATAGACTAGCTGGATATAGTATTCTTGGCTGCATGTTTTTCTCGTTTAGTGCTCTGAGTATATCATGCCAGCTCTTTCTGGCTTGCCAGGTCTCTATGGATAAGTCTGCTGCCAATCTAATATTTTTACCATTGTATGTTACAGACTTCTTTTCCCGGGCTGCTTTCAGGATTCTCTCTTTGTCACTAAGACTTGTAAATTTTAGTATTAGGTGACGTGGTGTGGGCCTATTGTTGTTGAATTTGAGGGGCGTTCTCTGAACCTCCTGAATTTTGATGCTCGTTCCCTTTGCCATATTGGGGAAATTCTCCCCAATAATTCTCTCCAGTATACCTTCTGCTCCCCTCTCTCTTTCTTCTTCTTCTGGAATCCCAATTATTCTAATGTTGTTTCGTCTCATGGTGTCACTTATCTCTCGAATTCTCCCCTCATTGTCCAGTAGCTGTTTGTCCCTCTTTTGCTCAGCTTCTTTATTCTCTGTCATTTGGTCTTCTATATCACTAATTCTTTCTTCTGCCTCATTTATCCTAGCAGTGAGAGCCTCCATTTTTGATTGCACCTCATTAATAGCTTTTTTGATTTCAACTTGGTTAGATTTTAGTTCTTTTATTTCTCCAGAAGGGCTTTTATATCTCCGGAGAGGGTTTCTCTTATATCTTCCATACCTTTTTCGAGCCCGGCTAGAACCTTGAGAATTGTCATTCTGAACTCTAGATCTGACATATTACCAATGTCTGTATTGGTTAGGTCCCTTGCCTTCGGTACTGCCTCTTGTTCTTTTTTTGGTGGTGAATTTTTCTGCCTTATCATTTTGTCCATCTAAGAGTATATGAAGGAGCAAGTAAAATACTAAAATGTTGGCAAAAAACCCAGGAAAATATGCTTTAACCAAATCAGAAGAGATCCCAAATCGTGAGGGGGGAGAAAGGGGATAAAAAGAGGTTCAAAAAGAAAGAACGAAAAAAAAAGAAAGAAAGAAAAAATTTAAAAAAGAAAACGAATAAATAAAAGTATAAAAAAGAAAAAAATATATATATTAGATAAACTAGTTAAAAAACATTAAAAAAGAAAAGGGTAAAAGTTAAAAAAAAATTTAGCAGAAGAAGGGAAAAAGAATGAAAAAGAAAAAAAATAAATTAACTGCAAGACTAAAAAATCACAGGGAGAAAGCCATGAGTTCCGTGCTTTGCTTTCTCTTCCTCTGCAATTTTGCTGCTCTCCTTGGTATTGAAACTGCACTCCTTGGTAGGTGAAATTGGTCTTGCCTGGATTTCTTGTTTATCTTCTGGGGGAGGGGCCAGTGATTCTCAAGTGTCTTTGCCCCAGGCGGAATTGCACCGCCCTTACCAGGGGCCGGGCTGAGTAATCTGGTCGGCTTTGCTTTCAGGAGCTTTTGTTCCCTGAGCACTCTCCGTAGAGTTCCGGAGGATGGGAATACAAATGGTGGCCTCCTGGTCTTTGGCCCAGAGGAGCCGAGAGCCCGGGGCCCCACTCCTCAGTGTGCTCTCAGAGAACAGCGCCCAGTAACTCCCATCTGCCTGACCTCCGGCTGCGCTCCGAGCTCACCGAGCCTGCGACTGGTTCAAGGTAACACCGAGCTGTGAGCTTACTGTCGGCTCTGTCTCTGTAGCCGGCTTTCTCGTTTCAATACCCGCAAGCTCTGCGACACTCAGACACCCCCGATCCTTCTGTGACCTTGCGGAACCTGAGGCCACGCTGACCCCGTGTGGGCTTTGCCCCGGTTTAGCCTCTGGAGCAATGTCCCTCAGCGGAACAGACTTTTAAAAGTCCTGATTTTGTGCTCCGTTGCTCTGCTGCTTGCCGGGAGCCGGCCCTTCCCCTCCCCGGGGTCTATCTTCCTGTCGCTTTGGATTCACTTCTCCGCCGGTCCTACCTTTCAGAAAGTGGTTGTTTTTCTGTTTCCAGAATTGCTGTTCTTCTTCTCCTCGATCTGCTGATGGGTTTGCAGGTGTTTGCAATCTTTAGATAAGCTATCTAGCTGATCTCCTGCCAGCTGAAGTAGTCTCAGCCTGCTACTTCTCCGCCATCTTGACTCCTCCCAGTTAAGTTAAAGTTTTAAATAAAATTAAGAATAAAATTAAATCCCTAGGTATCTTAGTTTAAAAGCACAAAAGCACAAAAATCAACATAATATAATATAATATAAAATTCAACATAAATTCAGTTTAATGATGTATTGACTCCTAAAGAGATTTGTGCGAGTCTAGCTTTACCAAAACACACTTTCAGTATTAATTTTTTCATAATAACTAGTTTAATCAAACCAGCTCTGGAAATTTTGATATTTCCTCTTCCCAATCTCATCAACCATCGAATTAAGAAATGTTTCCCTTTTGTTTCTCAAAAATATGTTCATATTAAAGCCTTAGAATGCTTAAATGTCTTCACATGAAGTTCTTCTTATACTTCCCAGTCCAAATAGTCATAACTTCACCTTTAATAAGAAAAATGGAAATATTCAAGCACTGTGTATTTTAGAAAATTACTCTAGTTAGAACACAATTTCTCTTAAAGTGATAGGTAACGATAAAAATTTGGCATATATTCATCATTCAATGATAATCATTGAACTTTATAAAAATGAAGGGAGGAGAAAAACTTATTAAAATAATTGGAAATACATAAATTATTAAGAAGTAATTGAGCAAACTATACAAGGTGTATTGGAATTCAATCAAATATTAAAAAACAGCTATTAAGTATTTGAATAATTAGAATTAGGTGGATGTTGGGGTAGCATCATAGAAGCATGTAATGTTTTAGCATCTTCATAAGGTAATTTATTTTTTGAGACAATTTTGCATTGTGGAGGCATGTATCTGTGATCTTTTAAATCAGGGACTGTTCATTTATTGACAAGTCAACCTGAAGATTTTTTTTTTCTGTCATTAATTACTTTGGGGATGGCTGAAGGCCATTAAAATAGTCACATTTTAAATCCCTAGTAAGCTTCCTAATTACCTCTGCTCTTCCAGTTGCACTTTTAAAGAATATTGTAGTCCCTTTACTTTATACAGTGCTGTCATAAAACAATGTGTCCATGGCTAAAATTCAGTAATGAGGGGGTAGACTCATTATGTTTAATTTAAGCTGGAATTTTATTTTAAAATTACTTGAACTTACCACATAATTTCTAAATTGCCTTTATACACAATTCCAGCAAATGTCATGTCATGGGACCATCTTGCATTTTTAAGTTAACATAATGCAAATGGCATGTTGAACATTAAATGAGAGAAATGTCCAATGTCTGTACACAGTTTGGACCTCCACTGTAATTTGAAGTCATACAACTGAGCCATTTGAATTGGGCCTTTTGAACTAATGCTAAGGCTATTTTATTTTATGGTTCCAAATAATGTGACAGGCTATCATTTGTCTCAATAACTTGTTGCCAATTATGACTGACAAGCAGTTAAAATAAAGTGAGAAACTGAAACATCTAATAAACAAGGACTACTGCTAATGAATATAATTGTATCATTTTCAGTTACTAGTAACTCAGGGACTAGAAGAAGATACAGGAGCTTGGTGAATAAGAAATTTGTCATAAAACCTGTCATTTGGTTATTGCATCTGGAGGCACAAGCCAATTTTTTCAGTGACAATATCTGTACATGATATGAGCTGTTGTATAATAAAAATAATAAATTGCTCTGTTGTCTTTGTATCACCAGGTCACTTAGCAAGAAATAAAACCAAGGAAGCCTAAGTAAAGAATAGAAACCATATTGTTCCAAAGGTCAGTATAATCTCCTTCATTCTCTTTCTAAATTGCTCATATAAAAATAAAGTTGATTTGTATTATAGTCATAAACTTCCTTTAGAGAAAAGATTAAAGCTATGCTAAGGATGTTTTTTGAGTATATACAAAGCCTTGCTTAAATACAGATCTTTTTTTCCTGATTAAATTCACATTTTTCCATCATTACCTATGGTGTTTTCTTTTTCTGAAGATGGCTTTGAGAAGGCCAGTAAATTAAAAAGTCAGTATAACATTTTCATTATGAACTCCTCAAAAACATTCTGTAAAACTATAAAACTATTAATCATTTATGGAAATAATTTTGAAATTCGCCTAAATATTGCGAATTAATGAATGAAGAAATAACATCTATTTAGTGAAGCCTCAGTCTGAGTAAGCTGACTCGCAGCTCTACGTCTTGGATCTCAGACTAGGCCTTCTACTTTTTGTGGATGGAGTATTATAATACGGCTGTTAATTTTCAATGTGCACAAACTGGACAGGCTCAGATAATTGTTGAGAAGCCACAATGTATACTCACCTAGACTTCAATAATGGTAAAGGATACGATACAGAATGAGAAAGAAAGTTCAGACAGACAGAAATGTTAAAAAAGACTTCCAGGCGCAGCTGCCTGGGTCCTTTGCATGGGATATGCTTCCTTTTTGGAACATGAACTACCAAGATATATACAAGTTATTTTGTTTTAGAAAAGCCAATATAGGGGTGCCTGGGTAGCTCAGTAGGTTAAGGCCTCTGCCTTCGGCTCAGGTCATGATCCCAGGGTTGAGGGATTGAGCCCCGCATGGGGCTCTCTGTTCAGTGGGGAGCCTGCTCCCCTCTCTCTCTGCCTGCCTCTTTGCCTACTTGTGATCTCTGTCTGTCAAATAAATAAATAAAATCTTAAAAAAAAAAAAAGAAAAGCCAATATATGATTTAACAAGTTAAATCAAGAATAAACCATCATTTAGTGAATTTGTAAGAAAGGATGTAAACAGGTAAGTACAGGATGCCTCCAGGGGATTTTTTGAACTTTAAACTGACAATTATAAATCACCAAGTGCTGCATTTTGTCCTTAATTTGGCCAATGGTAAGTATGAAGGTTTCAGGCATCCTTGGAGATAAATAGACATCCAAGTCCCGGTTTCCTTGCATTAGGTGTATACTCTATCCTGAAGGACAGCTTCCCACGCTCGCAGAGTGCTATCTCCAAGCTGATTTTCATAGGCAGACTTCAAAAGTCTATTTCATTATTCTAAACAGTCTGTCAGCTTCTGGATTGTGTGGTATTTACTAGGACCATTGGGTCCCATGTTCATAAGTGCATACTGCCCCTCATTTGCCATAAGAAAAATATTTGCTCTCTTGGTCCAAAATGATTTTATGTGGCACTTATTTCATTTTGTCAAATGGTCTGTAAGTTCGCAACTGTTGGTCAATTTAATACCTTTGAAATTATTCTCAGATAGATTTAAATTGAATTTTTGCTTTTTTTCCAAAGTCTGCTGTTATATTTAGATAATCTTTTGGTTTTGTTTTATTGGACATTAATATTACTTATAAATAGATTGTATTCATTTAACTCCAGAAGAAAGCCTTTATTTCCCTTATTAGTAAGATCTTATGCAGACAACATATGGTTTACCTTTCCCAACAGAAGTCATTTAAATATATTCTTTGTTTTCTTAATCAATTATTGAGAAGTAATGTGTTGTAAATGTTTCTTTGATTTGTTTTACCTTAAACATGGTCTGTACCCAGACTATCTCTCTAACACATGTTATACATCTCCCGATCTCATTCATTTAGCTCTAGCCACATTGGAAACATCAAGTATGCTACTATCCCATGGGTTTTGCAGTTGGTCTTGCCTCTAACTGGGGCAATCTTCCCCGAAATAGTTGCCTAACCTCATCCCTCATTTTACTTAGGCATCTGCTGGAATGCTGGTTTGTTAGAGACAGCTTCCCTGACAATCCTGTCTGAAGTAGCATATTGCTATCATTCTTAATCCCTTGCTCTGCTTCTTTTTTTAATTGACATTATGTTTTGGAGACAGTCCCATGACCAATCATTCATTCAGTGATTTGCTAAAAGGACTCACAGAAGTGGTAGTCATTCTCAAGGTTACAGTTTATTACATAAAATAGTTATAGAGCAGGGTCAGCAGGGAAAATGATGAATCAGGTAGAGTGTAGAGGAGATCAGGTGCAGGCTTCTGAAGTCCTCCCACTTAAGGATCACTCATAACATAATTATTCCTCTGGCAACAAATAGGAACAATGCATATACAGTGTTTCTGCCTTAGAAAGAAGGCTGCTGATGTAGACACATACCACCTTTGTAGTAACCATCCATAATAACTGAAATTCCAGGAACAGAAGGAAAGCAGGCTTCCACATTCACTATATTGTTTCCACAAACTAGTTAGACAAATGGGTATAGTATGATTCAGTGCCACAGGTGTTGAGAACATCCTTACCAATTAGAAACAGGCTAAGTTCTCAGGGCCAACCAAAGGTCACCCATACAAGCAGACCTTCCTGAAAATATAGGGAAGAGATAAGCAACATAGAATCTGCTGCATTAAGTTTTTTTCTGCCCATTCATCATCACTTGATCTGTTTCATGTGTATCAGTTTATTGATTTGATGTCTAGCTCTCCCACTAGACTATAACTCCATGAGGACCAGGACTTTGTCTCTTCTGTTTGATGCCACATCTCTTATGCTTAGTATAGTGACTGGTATAGAGGCATCATTTCAAAACATTTGACAAATGTAAATGCAATGATTAACATTCATTGACCTCTGTGTGGCAGCATTAGAGTATGCAACCATGAAAGGCAGAAATGAGGTAAAAAGATTGCAAAAGGATGTGTTGAGAGTGTTTTTTTATTTTTAAGATTTTATTTATTTATTTGACAGACAAAGATCACAAGTAGGCAGAGAGGCAGGCAGATAGAGGAGGAAGCAGGCTCCCTCAGGAGCAGAGAGCCCGATGCGGGGCTCGATCCCAGGATTCTGGGATCATGACCCGAGCCAAAGGCAGAGGCCTTAACCCACTGAACCACCCAGGCGCCCCGAGAATGTTTTTTAATGAGTATTGAGAAGGATATAAGTACTTCTGCCTCGTTTTGTTCCCCCTCCCCCACCCAAATAAAGAAAATTGAATTCCAAAGAGTAACTTAGAGTGGATGACAATAATTAAGTGTTAGAAAATGTAAGGTGATTATTAGAAGAAAGGGGAACAATGGTTCATCTTATTTTCTGAAATGGAAAAATGGGCTTTAATTGTGAGTTAAATTCATATATGGTGTAAGAAAGATGATTTGGCCTGTCAGGTAGCTAAATTATTTACTGTGAAAGGCTTTGAAATCTTTATAGAAACCACCACAAAAAGAAAACATCACCTTTTAATCCTGAGTTCTTTAGCTCTGATTTTACCACTTTATGGAGTGGACTGATTCTTTTCAAGGCCTCTTCATGTCATAGGATTACTGCTAAAATATTCTCATTCCATCCTGCCAACAATAGCTGCATGTGGGGTAAATATTAATCATAAATGTATGAAACATAAAAAGCATAAAATGCATATTTTCTCATAGTTTGAGATAAAAAAATTTTTTTTAATTTGAAGATATGTCTTGCTGTTTCAAACTTTGATTCTAATTTGAACTTACTGAAACAAAATTATGATGTCTTTGCTGGATCTCGAGCTTAAGTATACGATGAAAGTGATAGGAGAAACTGATGGAAAATAAGGATGGAATAAGAAAGAATTATATGCATCTCCCAAAGAATCACATAACCAAAAAAATAAGAAATGTTAAATTGCAAGTGTTAGAAGGAAATAAATAACACTTATAATTACTACAGTTGAAAAATATGATATATAATACCACATAGACAATTTATGTATGCTCAGTAAACCTTTATTGATATTTCTATGTAAAAATGATCTCAATAAATTTTGCCAAGAACTATTTGAAAAAAACCTACACTTAAGAAAAAGAACAATAAAAATTAACTTTTAAATTATCTTAAAAGCGTCAGGATTTGGGCACCTGGTTGGTTCAGTTGGTTAAGCATCTGTCTTCGGCTCAGCCCATGATCTCTGGGTCCTGGGATTGAGACTTGCATTGAGCTCCCTGCTCAGTGAGAAGTCTGCTTCTTCCTCTCAGCCCGCTTCCCCACTCATGCTCTCTCCCTCACTTGCTTGCACGCTCTCTCTCTCTCAAGTAAATAAATTAAATCTTTAAAAAAAAGTGGGGGAGATGACAAGGTTCTATCTACCTTTGTGGATTCTTCCAAAAGTTATTAAAAACAAAACAAAACTCTGTAAACATTTGATAAAAACATACTTTAGAAGTGATAAAAAGCAAAAATCCCTGAGCTGTTTTGAAGACAACTCTAGTCTCTAAATATAACGAAGCAGAACAAATGAACTTTCAGCCTTTCCTTTAAAGAATGAATGATCAGTGATAAGCAACATTTCACAGAAATACCTGAGTAAGAGAGCAAGGAATAAGTCTCTGAAAGCCCCCAAACATTCACTGTTCAGCACTTTTCACCCATTATACCTCCTGTTTCACTCCCTTTAGTTGCAAACACAATTTAAACTCCTTTTCTTAAAAAATAGTCCAAAGTTTAGAAACACACAAAGAGAATGAATATAGATTTCTCAAATTAACAAAATAAAAACTTCTTCTCTTGATCTTGTGCAGAGCTGTATATTTTATAAAGACAGTGGAAATTAGAATTGGTGGTGTGTACTTTCTGGGTACAAGCTTCTCTTAAATGTTAATCTGAATGAAAGTGTTGATCTAGAAACGTCCAGAAAGGTGTAATGCACATTTTATGTTCCATACTCATGGACCATGAGGACCACAAGGACCAGTCCTGGTCAGATTGGAGATAAAATTATGTCAAGAAAAATAGCTAGATTCCTGAGACAAAATGATTGCATGTATTTACATGCTCCTGGAACAGGGGATGCTATTCTAGGAAAGCAAATATATATAAATGATACAGAAAACTCAAATGTGCTTGATTGTGATCATCAAAAACACTATCGGGCTTCTCATGAGAATAAAGGCTTGCCTCCTGGCCTGATTCTAAGGAGGATAATTAAATCCTGCATACCTAAAATCCCTCTCTGATTCCAGCCTGGAGAAGTCATTTCTTCTTTATTATGTACTGCTGTTCTAGGCTCTGAAACACTAGCTGTCTTTTGGCCCAGAGATAATTGTGTTTCAGTGGTGGGCAAAATACTATGCTTCATATGCTATGTAGTAAAATGCTTTCTTATGAGAAATTTTATCATTAATTTTCATTTTTAATATGGATATTTTATTCTATGTTCTAGAATGATGTAATTAAAATAAATATTTACTATATCTTGAGGAAATAAAAATCAGCTAAAGTAGCAACATGATAAACATTTTATAACTATCATATATATTTGATATAACTAAAGTAAATTATATGAAGAACCACATGAAATATGACTCATTTTCCTAAGAACTTAATATGTTAATCTACTTTCTTACATTACTTTTTCTATACCACTGTGGAATCTCAGATTCTTACTCTTATAACTTCACAAGTATAGCATCCAGTCTTTAATAGCCTGTATCCATGGTTTCTTCCTTTATTCAAACCAAGACTGATCATAAGAGAAACATGTTTTTCCTCCCAGCAGGCCTTTCTCTCATTTCTATTTAAACCAGAAACGACCATTCTCCACAATGGTAAAGCAAATGAGCAGTGAGACCGAGTGTGGAAAGGCTGTTTTTTATATAAAGCAGTTCCTGTTATTAATGCCTTACCTGCCGTCCAGCCTCCTATTGCTGTGTGCCATCATCTAGTTAAGATGCTTCCCTGCCTGAAACCCTTGGTATTATTGGGAATGCAGCTTATGTCTGTAAACATTTTAATGTTGCTCAATTAATTGCCCAGCTGCATCTCATTAGGGTGATTGGCAGGTATATGATGAAGCTTTGGTGGCAATAGTGGTAACAGAGAAGGGCAGTCACCGAAACAACAGAACAAGTTCTGTCTTTTCCGTGTTCACCTTACCATCCAAAAGGTGCAACGAGCAGAACACCGGCATATCTACCTCCTGCTGGAAGGAAATTCTGTTTTCAGATTTAGACTACCAAAAGTCATATGAAGTTTAGTTGTTTATATAGCTGTAATTAAATGAAATCTTTGTGATTAAACTTGCTCTTGTCCCCAATAGTATTACCCCTGTGCTATTGCAAATCTGATAAAAGCACCATAGCATGAAATTACACTATATTGTTAATTCCACAAATGTATGTGTTGTCTAGTTTCAATTCCATTTTGCCTTGAATTTCAGTTTCATCTAAATCATAGGTTAAAGGAGACATTCAAAAGCAGTTTTATTATATTTCTAAGTTTCCAATAAGGTTAATGAAGTTCAACACTTCAGCAGAATCTGAAAAATGAAGGAAAAAGTGTGATTATTATAGTTTCATTCTGAAATGGCCGCATAGAGCCAGGCAAAATCATTATAATACCCACATTCTATGAACAAACACACGGTAATTAGGTGAAATTCCTTCTTTTTAAAAAATTTTAGTCTACATTTACGTAGTGCCTATGGTCCAGGGGCCAAGCAGTCTTGAATGTAAAATGCCTTCTAGTATAAGATGCATGTTCTCAAAAAATTTATTCAGAATACCAAATAACTGTCCCTCACTACTTTTTAAAAAATCAGTTTCTAATGGGGTCTCTGGAGAGATCTACTTATTTTTCTACTTCACAATAAAATTATATTTACACTAATGTAAATATGAGTTTTAAAAGAATTAGAAAATTCATGTGTATATAGTGTTTCACAATATGAGTTGGAAAAAAGAATGGCTTATACTCTTTTCACTTACTCTGTTTGGACAACTTTATAAACAGTGAGATTCAAAAGGATATATTCATTGAAACTATCACATTCAAAAACCTAATCTCCGTGGCAAGAAATCACAGAAGGGATAAACTATTTCACATGTTTGTTTCGTTATCAGCTGAGTGAATTCTCTAAATAGCATTGTTTTGTCAGTAGGGCACAGGCAGATGTTTTCCTTCTACCATGAGCTCTGTTTTTGCCCATCTAGATGTCAACACTAGAATTTACAGCACGAGTCCCTGACAACTGTTATAAATGAGCCAAAATTTGAAATCACAGTAATAAAGGTTTTTCATATGTTCTACCCAAGATGGCATGCAAATCAACATGCACCCGATTTCATTCTCACTGATACAAGAGAACAGAAAGACACAGGAATCCAAAAGGCCAAACATATCATTGTTTCTTGCTCTTTAGAATTGTATTGAATTTTTGAGTAACTTTAGGTACCCAATAAGTTTTTTTAAACTTATGAGATTTATCAGATAAAACATTGGTGGATCAGTTCTGTTAATGTGACCTAGTAGAAATATTTTTTTTGCTGAAACATATGGCCATTCTATTTTTCCTAAAAGCAACTTTAATATAGCTTAAAATATTTATAGATGATGCAATATGACATTTGGAATTAGCTTTTAAACAGTACAGTATGGGAGAAGTGGATGGCATGTAGATGGGACAGATTTAGCCACAGACTGATGTTTGTTGGGCACAAGGAAGTTCTGTATAGCAGCCTGTCCACTTTTATGCAAGTTTGGCATTCTCCTTGATAAACATTTAAAAAAAGATCATCTACCTTAGGGGTTGCAAACTGGCAGTCTGCAACTAGAACCAGTCAGCCAACATTTGACCCAGGCTGTGCTCTAAAACTGAGAAAGTCCACATAATAATCTGAGTTTCCAGATTTTCTTGAACTGTTAGATGTGGCAACATTGAGACAGCATTCCCTCCAAATAACAGTGCAGAGTAGCAGCTCTTTCCTACAAGAAAAGATGTGGATTTTCTCTAGCCCCGGAACACTCTAATGTGTTATTTCTGGCTGACTTCACTTATTTGCTTTGCCTTAATGACTCTTGCAACCATTTGAAATGCTTAAGTTAGAGAAAGATTTTCACTCTTTTATTGAAAGATGCTGCTATGGAGAACCATTAGTTCTTTGTTATGAAGAACATGAGCTCAATGTTGCCATCTTCTGATTTTTCAAGAAAATCTGGAAACTCAGGTTATATGAAATTTCCCAGTTTATAAATACTGTCTGGATCAAGTATCAGTCACAAAAGTGACCAACAAATCAAAATACTTTCCAACGTTCTCATAGGCATGTCCAAACCAATTTGTGTATGAAAAGTCTAAAAATTAAATATAACGGATAATATCAAGAAAATATTTTAGATCTTAAAATACAAAAGAGAGGGCGCCTGTGTAGCTTAGTGGGTTAAAGCCTCTGCTTCGGCTCAGGGCATGATCCCAGGGTCCTGGGATCGAGCCCTGCATCGGTCTATCTGCTCAGCAGGGAGCCTGCTTCCCCTTCTCTCTTTGCCTGCTTCTCTGCCTACTTGTGATCTCTGTCTGTCAAATAAATAAATAAAATCTTTAAAAAAAATAAAAAAGAGAAAGCCTTCCTCCTTATCATCCAAAATTTATACTGCATGCATGAGGGCTTTTATAACAGTTATTTACTTATTCAGGATTTGTGATAATTGAAGTGTTTTATTCCTGAGCTCAATTGTTAATCTTCCTATGCTCCAGTCAAAATCTAATCAGTTACTCTGATTATGCTGATATAATCACATACATATACACATAACACATAACACACACACACCTTACTGCATATTAAAATATATTTTCCATTTCAAGAAATTGTAAATCAAGGATATAAAAGTGAAAGTGTAAGAAAGAAATACACCAGTGTTGCAGTGAACAGAAATAAAAAAAGAAAAATGAGTTATGGATGTCATTATATATCATTCATGTTTAAAAGAACTTTTTGTAACATGAATATTCAATTTACAAAGCCTTGTTATAAATCAGCCATCATCATCAGTGAGAGATTTATCTTACTTGCCTATGTGATATCATAACTCAATGCTTCATGGGAAGAAAACCATAGACTAAATTGCTAAATTCATTAAAAGCTTATATATTACTGTCTAAGAAAAGACCAATTGGTTGAAAACTGCTAAACCATCTAATACCTGATTTTTTTACATAAGAATACTTTAATGAGCCTTTATTAGAAGGTATTAGGTATTTCAGGGACATATGCGTGGCTCAGTCTGCCTTTGGCTCAGGCCAAAGAGTCCTGGGATCAAGTCCCCCACTGGTTTCCATGCTCAGTGGGGAGGGTGCTGCTCCCTCTGCTTGTGTTCTCGCTCTCTCTTTCTGTCTCTCCCTGGCAAATAAATAAGTAAAATCTTTTTTTAAAAAGTAGTATTTCTTGTAGTTATAAGAAATAAAATGCTGCCATGTCAGGTGAACAGTTTGTTACAGTTAACAGCAAAAGTTTTGGGGGAGTTCAACATAAAAATCATGTTGTTTTTAGGGGCGCCTGGGTGGCTCATTTGGTTAAGCAGCCGAATCTTGATTTCGGCTTTGGTTACGATCTTGAGGTCTCAGAATTGGCGCTGTGTCTGGCTCCGTGCTCAGTGGGAGTTTCAGCACTAGCACTTCCCCTCCCTCCCAGTTAAAGTAGTACAAATGGCATTTTTAGGGAGATGGGTAACTCCTCAGGAACGTCATGTGCCTCCCTAAACAGATTATTTTTAACATGGCCATTCACTTCATCTCCTCTTCCAGACCATTAAAGAAAATGGTAAAAATTGACTTAGACTTCGGTATGAATGATTGTTTTACGTTTAGTTGGAACTAAATCACTAATACATATGTGCTATGACTACCTTTGCCTTTACTGAAATCTAGGAATTGGGAAAAGGCAACTGGAAATGTACCTTCCAAGGTTAAACTAATGAAATAAAGCATTGTAATGTAGCAGAGATGATAAGAGGATCACTTGCTCTTTTGGGTGACAAGGTCAGAGTTTCCTTGGCATATGTGTAAAAATTTGATAGGTATATCCTATAAGAGCAATTGGAAAGCAATTCGCCTTTCAGTTTTATGTAGTTTCAAAGACAGATTTTTTTTTTCCAGAAGTTCCATCTTCCTTTTTTACCCACACTAGCTCTTACACTTTGAAGATGATATTTTTATCCTCTGAATCATTAAAAATTACGCTGCTACTTGGATCTTCTTAACAATTCCTTATGAATTGTTTCAAAGTGTTTACCTGCCGAAGCGAATGGCATGTACCTACAACATTTTCCGTGGGTATCAGAGTCACAAGATGTATTCATAGTTTTCTACTTAACTAGACATAGCACATTTAATTCACCTAACTTTCTCCTCATCCTCTGAAAAGAGCAACAAATATCAACAGTCCAAATGTGAGCATCATGTTACACAGTTTATAATTCTCACATATTTTTCTATTACTTTATTTTACAGTTTTGCTCAAAAATAATGGTTATATAATTTTTGGTTCCATCCTCAGGGAAAATACTACTTTTTAAAAAGATTTTATTTATTTATTTGAGGTTGGGGGACAGTGAGGAGAAGCAGACTCCCTGCTGAGCAGAGAGGCTCAATCCTCTCTGCTCAATCCCAGGACCAATCCCAGGACCCTGAGATCATGACCTGAGCCAAAGTCAGACACTTAAACCCACTGGGTCACACAAGTGCCCCTGGGAAATACTGTTTTGAAGAGATGTTGTTGGGATAATACATAAAGGGATAATAATATCATTGGCAGTAACCTTTCTGGGAAGCTTACAAATTCTGAACTGGGAAGACACTAACCCTGCCACTTATTAGATTTTTAAATGGACCACAAGGTCCATCGTCACCAGTCTTGGTCAGGTTATGTTTGGCTCTGGGCATTTGGATCATCTCCTATGCTTTCTTTCCTAAAAAATCCCATCTATTCAAATGATTCATTAATTGAAACATTCTTTGATGAACCTGAACTTTTTTTCTCTCCATTTGGTCCCCTAAACTTTCCACTTCACTGCCCTATGCATTCAACTTTCTAACCCCTCTGCCAAACAACCCACAAGATTCATTTTTTATAACAAATTCTTCCCTACCCTCACTATATAGTGACATTTCTTCAAATTAAGAAATACCTTCAAATTAAAGAAATAAAATGTGTGGGCCTTTTCGGCCATATAACTTTATATCCCTCGAATCCTTCATATACCAGAGAAAACTGAGAGTCCAGAGAATTTTTTTAAACTAAAATAGACAAATATACAATTTATTTGTTGGTTGGGGGTGATGGACCAGATAATAGAGAAAATACCTAGAAATATAACTTCTCTATGGGTAAAATACAAAGCAAGGTTTTCTTCTTATACTTCTTTACTAGACCACTTTCCAAAATATTTTATTTATTTATTTGAGAGAGAGAAATATTTTATTTATTTATTTGGGCAAGGAAGTAGAAGAGGGAGAGGGGGAAGCAGACTCCCTGCTGAGCAGGAAGCCTAATTCAGGGCTTGATCTCAGGATGGTGGGATCATGACCTAAGCAGAAGGCAGATGCCTAACTGGCTGAGTCACCCAGGGATCCCCTTTATTAGACCATTGTTAACATCACCTTTCACTTCTTAGACATTTCTGATTAGACATCTGTTGGGGTAAAGTAAAACATTATCAAAACAGAGTGATGGTACTTCACACTCTCCTTTGAGCACCGTTAGCTAAAAACCTTCCCTATCAGACTAACTAGAGAAGTTGGGGTACTATTCTAACGAATAAAAAATGATCCTGTTGATGAGTCACATTTTACTTTCTTATTTTTAGTGTGAATTTTAAGTCAATAATGGCATACAGCTCATTTAACTCTGGAATTCTCTCGCTCCTACTTTACTGTTTTTAGCTTAGTTAACTTTTACTCTTTGTTCTGGTTTGATTGTGTTCCTTCCCCCCTTCCCCCCAACCAAAATATGCTGCAGTCCTAATCCCCAGTACCTCAGAATGCAACCAAATTTGGAAGTAGGATCTTGACAAAAGTAATCAGGAGAGAATGAGACCATGAAGGTGGACCTAATCCAATATGACCAATGTGTTTATGAAAAGGGTAAATTTGGACACAGACATACATGGAGGGAAGACAATGTGAAGAGACAACTTATGCATTCACAAGACAAGGAATGCCAAAGATTGCCTGTAAACAATAGATGTTAGAGGAGGTAAGGAAGATTCTCAGGGCCCTGCTGACACCTTGATTCAGACTTCTAATCTCCAGACTGTGAAACAATACATATCTGTTATTTTAATCCATCCAGATTTTGGTACTTTGTTTCAGCAGCCCTAGGGAACTAATATACTCTTAGTCTCACTTTAAATTCTATTTCTTGTGATTAATCTTCCCTGACAACATTTCCCCAAGTTATGGGCCTATATTGTTCTCTAGGGCTTGATACTTACATGTGGTGTACAGGAGACAATAAATATGAACTGAGTGAACAAATAAATGATTCAAAAATTAATATTGGTTAATTCTTGGAGAAGCTGGGAATCCTTATGGAAAACACTTGTGTATTAAGACCTATCCCTATCAGTCATTTCCAAGAAGTTAAGTACTGTGTGGCACAGGAAATAAATGTACACTCTATTAAGTTAAACTATCATTTTAATAGTTACCTTTTATAATCTATATTTTATTTAAAAATAGAAGGAATACATTGCTATCACTCAGCATTAAGCCTACTTTTAGGAGGATAGATTTTTCTCAGCACTAGTATTACCAGGTTTACCTTAATTTACTTCAGAGCCATAAATTGCTAAAAGTGAAAAGATGTCTCCTAAAACCAAAACTGAAGATATTGTTGATATTTCAGGAAGTCTGAGTCAGTTTTGTAAATTATAATCAAATGGTACTATAGACTCGAGCCCCTTTCAAAAAAAGTAAAGAATAGTCACATATCACATCAAAACTTGTATTTACTCCACATCATCCTTGCTAGGAAGTGAGGAAGAGAAAGCTTGAAAGATTTCCTCAAGGGACAAATCAATAGGATTCTCAGAGGTAGGACATGAGTCCTTTAAATTCAAAGTACTTGTGTTTTCCATTTTAAGTTACTTCTTCTTCAAATGAAATTGGAAAGAAAATCTATTTTTAAAGGACAGAAAAGCAAATCATTAATTTCTAATATGTCTGGAGTAGGTCTACATGTGTTTACCTCTGGCTGTCCTCACAGTCTGAGGTATCATTAGTCTCACCTGACTCTCTGTACTAAGCTTCTCCCTGGTCTTTCTGCTTTCACTTTTGTCCCTACCAGAACCACCTTCCACCCAGTCCTACTGAGTTCTCACACCACATCCACTGTTCTTTCTAAAATCTAAATTTGATCTATGAATGTCTTGCTGAAAACCCTTAAAACAATTCCCATTATTTTGGGAAAAACAATCAAAATCCTTAAGCTGACTTTGAAAGCCTGAATGATTCCTTACTCTGCCCTATACACAATTCTGAACTAACTTTGCACAAAACTCCCCTGATCCTGTCACAGGGGTCTCTAGGCTTTTCAAAGTACAAGTTAACTTCCATTTATTTTTGTATGGTACTTTCTTAAATGCCATTTCTCAAAAAAGCTTTTCTTCCCCTTGAAAACTTCTGTTAGGCTCGTCATATTTTCTTTGTTAGCATTTATCACTCCCAATTATATTTTTCTTGTCATCTCCCTAAGGGTAAGCACCAAGGCTATTTTGTTCACTGATACCCACCTCACACCTTGCAAGTGCTGTACTGGATAAGTATATACTGAATTAACTGATGGCTTTCAAATCAGCAGGAGAATTACTAGATACCTGGCTTGTTTACTGACTCAGATTCCCTGGCATGTGATTTTGCATCAAATAAGTGATTCTGATATGCTGCCAAGTTTATGGAATCATTCAACTCAGCAATGTCTCCAACAGTCACATATTAAACTGTATAAGCCAAATTCAATCTCTTTAAGTATAAAAATTATCCAGAGGTGCCTGGGTGGCTCAGTCAGTTAAGCCTCTGATTCTTGATTTTGCCTCAAGTCATGATCTCAGGGTAGTGGAATAGATACCCCTGTCAGACTCCACACGGAAGGCAGTGTCTACTTACCACTCTCCCTCTGCTCTTCCTCTCACTCTCTCTGTCTCTCTTTAATTAATTAATTAAAATGTTTGTTTTTTTTTTAAATTACCCAGGCATCCTTTATGAATGTATAAAGAATTACTGGTCTAGGTTTACATGATGTAAAAACGAGTAAGATAGAACCAATTTACTTGTAGGAAATCACAAAGCAGTATATCAGACAGATTTATAATCAGATAAATTGTAATACATTGAAATACATTTTTTCATATATATTGAGATGTGACCTTTAGTTCTGATTAGAAAGTATAAAATAAAAGACTGAAATGTTAGGATCCCAATTTGAATTGAGTCTTAATAGGTGAGAAGGGATAAAAGAAGGGTATTTCCAGAAGATAAAATCGTTCATAGGTATGGAATCATGAAAGAGCAAGTCTGCTTCAGGCAATAGAGTTAGAATGCACAAAGAATTAGTTTGTAAAGGACATTATAAGCCAAACCAAAAAACTTACATATAAAAATTCTAATCAGTATAGTAACATTTACAAAGATGAAAACATTGTCTTTTAAGACTTTTTAAGAATTCTTAGCTGCCTTGTAATCTTCAAAATTATAATTTATTTTATGGACTGCTATCTAGCTATAAGAAATGCACATTTGGTATCATTGACATAAAAACATATCAAAATTCATAACTGGAAAAGTTTCTATAAATAACAGAATGAGAATCCTCTAATTCAATTGTTCTCAGCCCTAGCTATATTTGAGAATACCTAGCACGTGTTTTAATTAATAGATATTAGGAACTCAGTATATGTTTCTTGTGTTGATTTAGAGTTCCTTTATTAGTTTAAGAGACTAACAGTACATAATAATATCTGCAGTAGCTATGATAATCTGTTAACATCAAGGGGGAGAGAAAGATAACAAAAAGGAAATTTATGTTAATAGCCTCTGAAACCTAAGCTTTCTCTAAAAGCACACTTGTACCTTGCTAGCTGGCTTCTTCCAGATGACTAAAAGAGATGCATAAGGCACCTTAATGATAATGTTTCTAGTTCTTATCTCCTAGGGAGAAATATTTGTGGTTATCTCAAAGATTATGAAAAAAATTATTTTGTATGAAGAAAATTATTTTGTATACTTTATTTTGCTCTAGCCAAATTATATTGATTGTTGGATTAATCTTTAACATCTTTCTTTTTTTTAATATTTGTTGTGCATAGTTTAGTATTGTAATAGGGAGAAAAAAGAGGAATGTTGTGTGAATGAATTTGTTTCTGTGAGTACCATGAAGTTCAAGCTTGACACACATAGATGGTTCTTCCTTAATGTGATATGTGAGCAGATTACTGTGTGCTGGATTAATATTCACCCCTGAAGAACAGACTAGAAAAGCTTTCCTACCCAACTGAACTGAATTCTAAAAGCAATTAAATCTTACATTTAATCCTTTGAGCTTTATCTCTCTCCAAAATTGCAAGCAGTTTTCCTGCCTCTGACAGTGTTTGGGCATATTAATTAGAATATTTAAAAACCATGGTTGTAATGGCAGACACATATTTCCAGGTATAGTAAGAAAGCATGGAATGAGTCAGGAAGTTTATTTAAATTTTAAGTGATAATAAAGAGCCATATATTTATGTATATATAATATAAATATTATATAAATAATATGTTATAAATATATAATGCTATGAATATATTTGTATATATACAGATGCATTTTTATATACTCCAGCTCTTGATTTTGCTTTTCTGCCTAATGAGAAATTAATTTTATCTCTCCAGCACTTGCTTCAGCAGCACATATACTAATTTTTTCTTCAATTCTCAGTTTTGTAATCAGAAAAGTAGAAGGAATAGTAATACACACCTCAAAGAATTATTGGGAGAATTTAATGGGGTGACATGTATTAAAGACTTAGCACTAAATAGTGAGTGGGAACTGAATAATGACAGCATGAAATGTTAAGGACACAGTTACCATAGCAGGTCTGATCCTCAGAAGGCCCTGTTTGCAGACGCCTTGGGTGGCTTTAGGAAGCTTAACGTTGGGACATTCTGTAGACTGATTACTTCTTTGTACCATCCTATCTAGATGATTAGTTCCAAAAATATGATTTATGTTGAACATCCACTTTCATTCTGGAAATCTTAAATTTTGCTAGCTATGGCTAAGCAGAGTGCTGTGTAATCTCCATTGGAATCAAACTCTGAGTCTGGCTTTCCTGCGCAGAATAATATACAATTTATTGGTGTATGAAGGTGTATGTGCTACATTTGGTCTCTTTGAGGAGCACACAGAAAGCTGTGGTGGGATTCCTCCAGACTCTGCCAAATGTGTCTTTCCCCCTTTGCTGATACTGTTGAGTATTTTTTCTCTATAGTAACTTATAACCCTGAGTATAATAGCCTCTAAGTCCTCTGAATCCTTTTAACAAATCAACAAATATGTGAGTGGACTTGGGACTCCCCGACCCCCAACCAAGTAGCAACAATGATGGAATTGTTTAGAATTATCTCCATTCATAGAAATATGACTAATGCGTTATTTGGGGAAAAGAAAGAGGGAGAGGTGGGGATTCTGAAACCCAGATGTCTGGAGTTCTACGGAATCACCCATATATAAAATAGAAGCTGGGCTGCAATTTCTTATGAGAGGTGAAAATTACCAGTGGAATTAAAAAATGATAAATCTAATCCCAGGAGACTTGACTCAGTGGATCCCTGGGTTTCTTTTTGCTATGCTACCTAAGGTGGTAAAAGGTAAAATTAAGAAAGAGAAAAAAAGAGAAAGATCCCCAAATCCCCAAGATTATGCTTTTTAAGGTGGAAATTTTGGGGATGACTACAGTGACTCTATATTTACCAGTATTAAATTAGTATTAATCTGGACTAGAATTTTGAGGAATAAATGCATATTATAATCTCCAGAGTAGCCAGTAAGACAATAACTAAAAAATGTGGGAAAAAAATGAACAACAGAATTAAAATGATATATTAGATATCTGCTTAATAATAAAAAAATAACCAGGACGCCTGGGTGGCTCTGTCGGCTAAAGCATCTGCCTTCAGCACAGGTCATGATCCCAACATCCTGGGATTGAGCTCTGTGTCATTTGGCTTCTTGCTTAGCAGGGATCCTTCTTTTCCTTCTGCCTGCCACTCACCTTGCTTGTGTGTTCCCTCTCCCTCTCTGACAGTTAAATAAATAAAATCTTTAAAAAACAACTTACTCCCTGGGAAATATGACTGAATGTAATTATATCTAAGCCTTTCCATTTATGAAAATTTTAATATAAAACTGAATTGTATGAATAAAGACAATTTAATTAAAATTCAAGTATAAAAGATATGGAAGATATAAAAAATTCAGCAGTTTTTTCAATATTCATATCACATTCAAACAAGAAATAAATTTATATCATTCATACTAATATATGAAGAATATTGAAACTTCTATTTAAAAAAAAACTGTAATTTTATAACTAGAACAGACCTTAACAACAAGTTCCTTATTTGCAAATAAGGACTTTCAAGTCAGATACTATTAGAGCATTTGTAAATTGCTAAAATCAATTTGTCCTACTCTACTGTATTTTCCAGAAAAATATGTACCTCTTCTTTTACAATATACAAGTACTTTAAAACATGTGTCTCTAACTTATTTTTAAATATTTCTAATAGTTTTATAAAGTTAATATTTCAGTATTAAAATCGTCCTTAACCTCAGGCTCCTTGCCAAATGATTAATCATATGCAAGCATCCTCACTGCTAAAAATCAAATAATCCAAAGAAAATTTTCATGGTGAAAATTATAAAACCTTATGTACTTGTTGTATAAAGTTCATGTCTTATGAATGAGACTGAAATAATCTGTATTTAAAACTAAGAAAATGTGAAATACTAGCTGCAACTCTTTAATAACTAACATTAATGTAATGCTAATCATTACCTCCAACAACTTAGAGCATCTTCACCTTTAAGACTTTTTGAGAACATTAAATAAAATATAAATTGCCCTTTTGAGCTATAACTATACGAACATTCATGACTTGAACTCCATGAGGCAGGATCATTTGGGACTGGTGTGGGAAGAGTGGTATGCGTGAAGATCTACTCTGGCTCAGACTCATAATGAAACACCATTCAGAATGTGACAATTTCTTCCCTTACAAATCATGCAATTTCTGGTGTCATCCTTCAGGTGAATGACACTGTTCAGCTGGATTATCACTCATGCAGCTTTCTGCCAAAAAAAGATTGGTTCTGGAAAGTTGCAAAGTTCAAGAGGCTGAACAAAATATAAAGGAGGAAAAGAGGAGAAAGGAAAAGTTTTAGAGTGTTTGTGAAGCCCTCTTTAGGCTCTTTGGATGTAATTAGAGTGAGAACCAACATATTTTCCTGTGGCTCAAGATGGAAGACGAGTTGGTGGTCGCTAGGAAATGCATGCATGGGTGGGGTGGAGTGCTGCTAATTCATGCAGTGATTATTAATTCTTTAACTTATCTTAAATTTTTGTTTTTAACAATAAACAGAGAGTGTTGTATTTTATTTGTATCAAGTAGGTTAAAATCCATTTTTGAAATATTTAAAATCTGGTAAGACTTCAAAATATCAAATAGATAAATTATATAAAGCTGTGCACAAAAAGAAATTTGTAGCTTTTAAATACTTACAATTTATTTATTTGTTTTTTATTTTTTTTTAAAGATTTTATTTATTTACTTGACAGAGAGAGAGAGAGAGAGATCACAAGTAGGCAGAGAGGCAGGTAGAGAGAGGTGGGGAAGGAGGCTTCCTGCTAAGCAGAGAGCCCGATGCAGGGCTTGATCCCAGGAACCGGTGATCATAACCTGAGCTGAAGGCAGAGGCTTTAACTCACTGAGCCATCCAGGCGCCCCTATTTATTTGGTTTTTTTTAGAGGGAGAGAGAGAACACAAGGGGGGAACACAGAAGGGAGGGGAAGAGGGAGAGAGAGTCACAAGCAAGCTCCACCCTGAGTGTGGAGCCTGATGCAGGGCTCCATCCCACGACCCTGAGATCACAACTTGAGCTAAAAATCAAAAGCCAGATACTTAACCCACTGTGCCACCCAGATATCTCACTTTTAAATATTTACATTAAAATATATATTTGTGTCTTAAATCAGTAACCTAAAATGCTCTATTTAGAAATAAGAACAAAAGAGAAAATTTAGCCTAAAGCACACAGAAGAATTAAACATAAAACTAGAAATCAATGGAAAAAAAAAGAAGAAAATGAAAAATCAACAAAACCAATAATTGGTCCTCTGAATGATCAACAGAATTTGCAAAACTTGATCTGTATTGTGCAAGAGAGGAAACCTATATTATCAGGATCAGGAAAAAAAGAGTCAAGTTCTCATCATTTTTAAGAGCTTTGTATTTCAAAAGGCAGGCTCAATCAATCCCATATGGTGTAGGCCAGCGGAACAGAGAGAAATTAGGGAAATAAAATGGAGGATATTTAGATCAATACAGGGTGCTTGTGAGCCCTCCCCGCCTTCATTAGGAAAATAACGGAATGGTTTAAGCAAGAATTGATAGCCAGTCTGAAGAAAATTACCAGTGCCTTTAGTATATGCCTCTAACAAAGTTAAGATTATATTTTAATACATTTTAGTTGTATGTTCACACACATTTCTTGCTTTCAATAAAAAAAAAATGTTGGGGAAAAGAGGTATAAAAAGCAAAATACAGGTAGCTAGACAATTTAATTAATATATTGTTGATATTACTATTGATACTGGCATTGCATTGCTATTCATTAATTCTTGTACTTTTTGAGGAAAGAAACTCAACTGGAAATTAAGTTGTAAAGAACATTAAATCATGACCTCTTTAGATTATCTAGAAAGAAATGGTCTCCTGGAGAATAGAAGGATAAATGGTGGTAAGTAATTTAAAACAACTTAGAACATCAGGAAGAGAAAAACTCAAAAAGCGTTAATACAAAGCATTTAGGAACCTCAAAGCAATGGCCCTGCTTAACTAAAAAAATCTCCTGTTTAATGTGTTTTTACCCCTTTCCACAGAGGTTAAGAGGAATTTTTAAGTGGCAGGAGGTAATTAATTTCTAGGCTCAGATCTGAGTCCCCATGAAGATTCAGCCTCTTCTCCAGAATCTATGTAGTAGCCAAATGATAAAGAGATAAGGATAAAAGTAAAGAGTTATTAAGTTTTTCTACTAGTTCTCTAAAGTTTTGTTTTCAAATGTATTTGTTTCACTGTGCAGTGTGTTATTGTGTGAGTATAATAATGGTAACCTCCTCTGTTATAAACTGGGCAAATGGAAGGACACTGTTGAGAAACAAATGCCCCAACTACACTATTTGAATTTTATACCCGGAATCATGATTGGCTCAAAATCCAAGGTTTTTATCAGCCACAGAGAACTTACTTTCCAAATTTAAAAACACCCTTAATTTCACCAATTGAAAGTACACTTGCCACTAGAGTGAAGACAAGGATAGTCCAGGGTTTGATGAAGATTATGAGCAACTCCAGCACAAGCTTAATATTATGTTGACTTTTATAACCTAGTGTTAAGATATTGCTTGACTAAATGAGTAAATAGATGAATATATAATGAATAAAGAGAAAGATCATGATTTAGGGAACACAATTTTATATTGTCTTGATTTATTTCAGGTGTTTTTAAGCAAAATTTAAAAATGTATCTTCCTTTAATTTTATCTCATTAGTTTCAAGCAATTTTCATACCACTTTGAATACATATATGCACATATATATATGTTTCTTTTTTACATATGTTTCTAATAACTATGCCTCACAATTATTTTTCTATACATGCATTTTCCCATTTTTATTATACTAGATATCCACATGAAAAATGAAATTCTCTTTTTAAATGTTCAAAAGTGACCAAACTCAAGCATCTGCTTAGATTGCTCAAGAGTATTAAAATTTGGCTTAATCCTTGGCTCAGATTTCTGTATTTAATCTCTTTGACTCAGTCAACTGAGCAAGATCTTGCTGCACTTGTGGTTAACTTTCTTAAGCCAGCTGGAAGCACATTTTTGCATTGATATGGGCTTTTATACTTGGCACCTTCCAAATATCACAAAATTGGCTGCTATTGATAAGGAAAAAAAGCCTGATCATTTAAAATACCCATTTATGTGATCCATTATTATGCTCAATTGGGAATTTTGTGGGACTTTAGTTAAGGTTAGTAGACTTGAGGATTCCTTACTCCCAGTTTCTAATATAAACCTGCAAGTCAGACCTATAATCATTAAATATAATTTAATCAAAATTCAAAAAATTCTAAGACTAAATAAAAAAAAAAATCATAGCAAATGACCTTAATTGATATGTGGCTAATTAGTTTGAGCAGTTGAGTTTGAGCAGATGTGTTGGATTACAGGGCACTGCACCAAATTCCACAGTTTGTGTTTCATAATATATGCATATGCAATGTATCATCTTCATAAAGTTTTAAAGCGTACTCTAAGTTCTAAAATACAACTAGTGCCAAGAGTTTTGGATAAATCATAATAAAACTATGGCCCATATAACAGCTCCTATTTTGCTTGCTTATATCCAAGTAAAGACCCATTTTGATGGGCCTAGAAGCCTGACCATTGTTTTGGATTCCTGGGATCATTATGATTGAATTTTTTAATCAGATCTGATGTTTTAGTATTATATACTCAAGGGCTTGAAATACATGAATAGAGACAAGATTGGAAATTTGTACTTTCTTTGTTTTTTTCTCCAAGGGCCCAAGGAGAGAATCTGTACCCAAGAACTACTTTCCAGGAGACTGGATAGTGTGTGGGACATGGAGAAATGCCCTTTGCTTACAAGCCCAATTTCAACTTCACAGAAGGTCATCATATTTAAGCTCAAAATCATCCTAGACACCCAGTATCTTTACACATACATGGCCTTCACACTCAGATACCTTGGTATCTAAACCTTACTCTGCTTAATTCATATGTATTAGGCATTTCTAACACTTGTATTGTAAGAAGATAGAATGCAAGGGGGCGCCTGGGTGGCTCAGTGGGTTAAGCCACTGCCTTCGGCTCAGGTCATGATCTCAGGGTCCTGGGATCGAGTCCCGCATCGGGCTCTCTGCTCAGCAGGGAGACTGCTTCCTCCTCTCTCTCTCTGCGTGCCTCTCTGCCTACTTGTAATCTCTCTCTGTCAAATAAATAAATAAAATCTTTAAAAAAAAAAAAAAAAGATAGAATGCAAGAAAGAAAGAGTCCCTGTCACTGGGACTCAAACTCTAAGCAACTACATATTTAGCAGCATAGATCTGACACAGTTTCATTCCAGAAACTAAAAAAAAAGGAGCAGCTGGATCCTTTTATTTTCTCTAGAATGTTAATAGGAGCCCTGACTAAACATCACATTGGATCAATTGACCACATGTAGATATATTTTTACTTCCTTTTTCTGTTTTTGCCTTATCAATACTGTCCTATTTAGAAATTTGGAGGAGCCAAGAGCTCTAGTATAATTACTTCATACTTACACTTGTTTTTGTAATAGTATTTTCAATTTTAATCATTCATGTTGGGAGTCACTCATTAATTTTGGTGAAAACTCAATTTTCCTACAAGGTGAAGAATTTGTGCACATTAAAATATGACTAAGAAAACTTAAGATATTTCCAAATTAGACCAATATAAATACCTCTTTAGCAATTCTGTGAATATGCTCTTTATAAACCATCTAAATGCAATAATGGATATTTCATTATTATTATTTCTGTTTTGGGAATTGTTGCCATGAAAGACAGAACTAGGAACTTACCGGCTATCTTTACAACAAAATAACTAGGTCCTCACTTTTTATGCATTGCATTCCCCTTCCAGAAACTGTGGGAACAGCCTTGCTATTAGGCCAAAGTCTGAACTTGTCCATCTAACCTTTTTTGTTCTTGCACTTATCTCTGCCAGTCTTAGGTTTGTCAAACTACATTTGCTGATGTAAGATACAACTCATACTTGGTCACATTTTGTCATCTACTCTCTTAATCAAGTATATTTGAATCTTAGATCTAATCCAACTATAAATCCTAAAGCACTCACATACATTGTTATGAGAAACAAATCCTATCTACAATGACATCATGATGTGCCTTTAAGGCATTATATTGAGCTTATATGCCAAAATTATAACAATTCCCATGCCAGTCACTATTTTAAAAGTTTTACACACATTACTATATTTAATATTCACAACACTTTATGGAAAATATCAATATAGATAGATGAGAAAACTAAAGAACAAAGAATTTAAGTAACTCACTCAACTCACAGCTAATTAAGTTTCACAGACAAGACTTAGAACAGTTTTCTAGTTCTAGAATGTGCATTTTTTGTCACTGCACTATACAAACTTTTAAGATATGTAGGTTTTTATTATAAGAAAAATACAATGAACAGTGAAATAGCCATTTTACTGCTCAAAAAGTGTCAGCTCTATATCTTCCAGAAAACATGGTAGCATTGTGTTCTTCTGGTTCCTTTTTAAGTATCTGGTGCTTCCATGTAGTCCAAGTAAATAAGTTCTGTGTATTATTTTTAGGACTAATATTTAATTGCCTTTGTGAGACTCTAACACAGAGAAGGAAACACTCAATATATGGTGGATTCTCCATCTGTCTATTTTCCTTAGTAACTACAATGAGTAGGCTTCTGTCAATCTGTAAAGAAATATAATCAAAAATCAAAATTATATTGTTTTAAGGAACATAAACTCGAGAATTGCTTGTTAACAACAGTAAAATCTTAATACAGTACATGTTTCTGATATGAATATAACAAAAATTATAAACAAAACATGCTAAGCAAAAAACAAACTAATCATTCTAGAACTTTTGTCAAATTAGAAATTGACAGATCTTTTATTACACACAATTTTATATTTATTTCATTATTTCAATTGCCTTAGTACCTTGCTAGCAAATGATTTCTTGCTTTCATCACCACTGTTGAATAAAAATTAAATGTATAATGGCATAAAACTAAGAACATGGAATCAGTAAATGGTTTATTGTCAGAAGACTATCTCACTTAAAATGTAATAAAAATTTTATACTGTAATGATATAATTTAATCCATTAACAAATATTAATTAGCCACCTAATATACACCCATTATCACTGATGTAAGAATTAGAACAGATTAAAAATAACTTTTGAAAAAATAGCTAAATACCGGTAAGATTTTTAAAACACATTTTATAAATAAAAGAAAATGTGATGCATCTAAGATTGAAACGAAAGCTTTTGGAACAAAGAAATTTATCAATAATTATTGTCTTTTGAAATCCATCATATACTGGTTTTAGAGAATTTTAACACACAATATGTATTTCTTTAATTTTAGAATGTTAGCTTTAGAGGAAGATGGAGGTGGAGTAGGAGGACTTCAGCCTCACCTTGTCCTACAAATACAACTAGACAGCTGCCAAATTATCCTAAATACACCAGAAATCAACAAAATGAGAAGGTGGAGGAATTTATCCCAAATGAAAGTACAAGATAAGGACATGGTCAGAGATCTAAGTGAAAGAGATATAATAACATGCCTGATGGAGAATTTAAAGCAATGATCAAAAGGCTACTTACTCATTGGGCTTGACAAAAGAATTGAAGACATCATGGGACCCTTACTCCAGAGATAAAAGAATTAAAAAAAAAAAAGAAAGAAAGAAAGAAAGAAAGAATCAATCACAGATGAAGAGTGTAATAAACAGGATTGTAAGTATGCTTGATACAATGGTCAGCAGGTTGGAAAGAGCAGAGGAACAAATTAATGACCTAGAAGATAAAGTAATGGAAAGCAATTAGCTAGAAAAAGAGAGAGAAAGAAGAATTGTGCAAAATGAGACTAGACTTAGGGAACTTGGTAACTCCATCAAATGCTATAATATTCTATTATAGGAGTCCTACAAAAAGAAAAGAAAGAAAGGTGAATAGAAAATTTATCAAAAAAATAATAGCTGAAATCTTCATTAAATCTGGGAAAGGAAACAGACATCCAGATCCAGGAGGCACAGAGAACTCTCAGCAAAATTAACAAAAGCAGGCTGACACCAAGACATTCTGTAATTACATTTTTGAAATATAGTGATAAAGAAAAATTTTAAAAGCTGCAAGACAAAAGAAGCCATTACCTTACAAAGGGAAACCCATAAAGCTAGCAGGAGGTTTTGCAACAGAAACTCGGAAAGCCAGAAGAGAGAAGCATTATCTATTCAAAGTGCTAAATGGCAAAAATCCACATCCAAGAATACTTTATCCAGCAAGACTGTCATTCAGAATAGAAGGAGAAATAAAAAGTTTCCCAAACAAACAGAAACTAAAGGAGTTCATGACCACTAAACCAACCCTACAAGAAATAATAGAGGGACTCTTTGAATGGAAAGGAGAGATCAAAACTGAAAGTATAAAGGCAGGAAACACAAAGGCAGTAAAAATGAATATTTCTATAAAAAATCAGCAAGGATCTCACACACAAAAAGAGGATATAAAATAACATGTACCTAAATCATGGGGAGGAGAGGAGAAAAAGAATGGGTTCAAACTTAAACAACCATCAACCTAATAGAGACTGCTTTTTGCAGAAGAGTTTATATATAAACCTAATGGTGACCATCTATTAAAAACCACTAATAAAGATGCAAAGAGTAGAGGGAAAAAAATCCAACCATATCACTAAAGAAAATCAACAAAATATGAAAGGGAAGAAAACAAGAAAGGATTAGGAAAAAATTCCAGAAACAACCAGAGAACAAGCAATAAACTGGCAATAAATACATATTTATCAATAATTACTTTGACTATAAATGGACTGAATGCTCTAATAAAAAAACACAAGGTGTCAGAATTGATTAAAAAAAAATGATGAGCCATCTATAAGCTCCCTACAAAAGACTCATTTTAGACCTAAACACTTTCAGATTGAAAGTGAGGGATTAGAGAAGAATTTGTCATGCAAATGGATGTCAAAAAAAAAAGCCAGGGTAGCAATATCTATATCAGACAAACTAGACTTTAAAACAAAGATTAACAAGAGACAAAGAATGACACTATATAATAATACAGGGGACAATCCAACAAGAAGATGCAACAGATATAAATCTTTATACACCCAGCATGGGAGCTCCCAAATATATAAAGCAATAACAAACATAAAGGAACATATTATTATCAATGATATAGTAGGGAACTTTAACACTCCACTTACATCACTAGACAGATCATATAAACAGAAAAGCAAGGAAGAAAAAATGGCTTTGAATGACACACTAGACCAGATAGAATTAACAGACATGTTCAGAACATTATAACCTAAAACAGCAGAACACATATTTCTTTCCAAGTGCTCATGGGGCATTCTCCAGAATAGATCACATATTAGACCACAAAAGAGACCTCAAGAAATACACAAAGATTGAAGTCATTCCATGTACCTTTTCTAACTACAATGCTATCAAACTGAAAGTCAACCACAAGAAAAAAATCAGGAAAGACCCCAAAAACATGGAGGCTAAAAAACAGGCTACTAAACAAGAATGGGTCAACCCAGAAATAAAAGAAGAAATAAAAAATACATGGATAGAAATGAAAATAAAAACATAGCTATCTAAAACCTTTGGGATACAGCAAAGTGGTCCTATAAGGGAAGTACTTACAAATACAGGCCTACCTCTAGATGCAGGAAAAATAGTAAATAAACAGCCTAATCTCACACTTAAAGGAGTTAGAAAAAGAATAACAAATAAAACCTAAAGTCAGGAGAAGAGAAATAATAAAGATTAGAGTAGAAATAAATAATGTGGAAATAAAAAAGCAGTAGAATGGATCAATGAAACCAAGAGCTGGTTCTTTGGGAAAAAAAAATAATAAATTTGATAAACCTCTAAACAGACTTACCAAAAAGAAAAGCAAAAGGACCTAAATAAATAAAATCACAAATGAGAGAGGAGAAATAACCAACACTACATAAATGCAAAAAATTATAAGAAAATATTATGAAAAACTACCTGCCAACAAATTGGACAGCCTTCAGAAAGAAATGGATAAATTCCTACAAACATATTAAAAAAAAAAAAACTAAAACAGGAAGAAATAGAAAACTTGATCAGATTGATATCCAGCAAAGAATTTGAATTAGTAATCAAAAAACTCCCAACAAACAAAAGTCCAGGAACAGGTGGCTTCATAGGCAAATTCTACAAAACATTTAATAAAGATTTTTTCTTATTTATTCAATAGACAAAGATCACAAGTAGGCAGAGAGGCAGGCAGAGAGAGGGAGGGGGAAGCAGGCTCCCTGCTGTGCAGAGAGATCAATGCAGGGCTCTCTGAACCTCTCCAGGACCCTGAGATCATGACCTGAACCAAAGGCAGAGGCTTAACATACTGAGTCACCCAGGTGCCCCTCTACCAAACATTCAAATAAGAGTTAATACCTATTCTTCTCCAACTATTCAAAAAATAGAAAGGAAAGGAAAACTTCCATATTGATTCTATGAGGTCAGCATTACCCTGACATCAAAAGCAGATAAAGACACCATAAAAAAAGAGAACCACAAGCCAGTATCTCTGAGGAACATAGATAAAAAATCTTCAACAAAATACTAGTACACCAATTCCAGCAATACATTAAAAAAACCTATTCACCACTATCAAGTAGAATTTATTTATGTGTTGCAAATGTCATTCAATATTCACAAATCAATGCAATATTATCTGTCATTAATAAAAGAAAAGATAAAAGTCATGATCAGTTTAATAGATACAGAAAAACCATTGACAGAGTACAACATCCATTCATGAAAACCCTCAACAAAGTAGGTATAGAGGGACTATACCTCAACATAATGAAGTCCATATATGAAAAACCCACAGCTAAGATCATCCTCAGTATGGAAAAACAACATTTCCCCTAAGGTCAGGAATAAAACAAGAATGTCCATTCTCACTACTGTTATTCACCATCGTACTGGAAATACTAACCACAATAATCGCACAACAGATAGAAATAAGAGGTATCCAGATCTGTAATGAAGAAGTAAGGCTTTCAGAGTCTGCAGATGACAGGATACTATATGTAGAAAACCCAAAACATTTCACCAAAAAACTGCTGGGACTGATAAATGAATTCCATAAAATTGCAGGATACAAAATCAACATACAGAAATCTGTTGCATTTCTATACCCCAATAACAAAGCAGCAGAAAGAGAAATTAAGGAATCAGTCCTATTTACAATTATGCCAGAAACACCTAAGATACCTATGAGTAAACCTAACCAAAGAGGTGAAGCATCAGTACTCTGAGAACTATAAAACACTGATGAAAGAAAGTGAAAGTGACATAAACGGAAAGATACTCCATGCTCATGGATTGGAAGAAAAAAATATTGTTAATGTTGCCGAGTTTTCCTGTCTGAGAGACCACCAAGGAGCCAACACCCATGCAATCACACGAGGGTTTATTTAACAAGCTTAAGCTTGGGCCCAAGTATACCTGACTCAGAGGAGTGGGGACTTGGACCCTGAACCAGATTACAGTCAGAGTTTTTAAAGGCAGAGTAGGTGTGGACTCCACAGTAGGTGAGGACAAAGGGGATTGGGGATGGTGTAAATCTCTAAGGAATTTTGGAAGCAAGGTCTCCAGGACCTTGAGGAACTAGCTATTGTTGGGAGAAAGGTTATTTACTACCAGTAGTAAAAATCTTCTCGTAAGACCCTTTAGATGTATATCAGTGGGCCATATGCTTGGGAATGATTCTCAACACTATCTCGGAGGTTGAGAGATAAAGTTACCTGAAGGGATTGTTAAAGTAGACTTACAGGATCCTGGTCAGACCTGTCGGGGTAGGGCGTCGGTCAGGCTAGGATTGTCCTTAGCCAAACCTCAAGGTGAGGGCACTTAAATCCCTAGAGAAGAGCCATTCTGTCTGTTTCAAGGGCTTGTCAGTAGGTAAGGAATTTTAATGATTTTCTTCTGCCTCTGTTTCCCACATCATTCCCCCCTGAACAATTTTGACCCTTAAATCTTTAAGATTGTTGAAGGTGGAAGGTCTCATCTTCTGTAACTTCTTCCTGCTGAATAGGGGCATAGAGTTGTCCCTACCTACTCGGGTCAACACTTGTCAGTTGGGGAATGTGTAGGGTAGTTATGAAAGACAGAAGCAGCTGAGTCCAAGGGAGACTGCTCAGGTGAACTTCCCAAGTGGAAAGGATCATCTGTGGAAGTTATGACAGCGAAGGAGTTGAAGTCAGGTGAGGAGACATGGGATAAAATAGCAAAACATGATTAGTGTTACAAAAAGAAAATGAAGCTCAAGTAAGGTTTTGGTTTTTTTTTTTTTTTGCTATTTGACAAAAAACCATTTTCCAGTCCAGGGGTTTAAATCAATCATTAAAGGAGAGAGGGGCTGTTTAAAGTGCTAACCTGAGTAGGTCAGAACCCAAGAAATATTTTGTGATAATCTGGAACATCAAAATGGCTGCACTTATGTCAGGGCTAGACTAGAGGTGGGTACAGCCTTGTTTTTCTTGGCCTCCACAGTTAAAATGCTCATACTACCCAAAGCAAACTGCACATTTAATATAATCCCTATCAAAATACCAACCACATATTTCACAGAGCTAGAATCGTCCTCAAATTTGTATGGAATCGGGAGGGAGACAAACCATATGTGACTCTTAATCTCACAAAAAAAACTGAGGGTTGCTGGGGGGAGGGGGTTTGGGAGAAGGGGGTGGGATAATGGACATTGGGGAGGGTATGTGCTTTGGTGAGTGCTGTGAAGTGTGTAAACCTGGTGATTCACAGACCTGTACCCCTGGGGATAAGAATATATGTTTATAAAAAATAAAAAATTATATTAAAAAAAAAATTTGTATGGAATCATAAAAACCCCAAATAGCCAAAGAGACCTTCAAACCGAAAAGCAAAACTGCAGGCATCACAATCTCAAGTTATATTACAAAACTATAGTGATCAAAACATTATGGCTCTGGCGCAAAAACAGACACATAGATCAATAGAACAGAATAGAAAACACAAAAATGAATGCACAATTGTATGGTCAATCTTTGACAAAACAGGAAAGAATATCCAATAGGGAAAAGACCATGTCTTCAACGCATGGTGCTGAGAAAACCAATCAGTAACTTGCAAAAAAATGAAACTGGACCCCTTTCTTATGCCATAAACAAAAATAAACCCAAAATGGATTAAGAAAACCTAAATCTACACTGAGTATTATATAAGATTGATGAATCACAGTGCTGTACCCTTGAAACAAATAAATTATATTTGAATTTAAATTTGAATTTGAATTTTAAAAATATAAAAAATAGATAAATTAAAACAAAAACAAAAACACCTAAATGTGAGACCTGAAACCATAATACTCCTTGAAAAGAATACAGGCAGTAAATTCTTTTACATCAGGTATAGCAACTTCTTACTGGATATGTCTCATCTCCAGAGGCAAAGAAAACAAAAATAGAAACTATTGGGACATCAAAGGAAAAACCTTCTGCATAGTGAAGGAAACAATCAACAAAACTAAAAGGTAACCTATGGAATGGGAGAAAATATTTGCAAATGACATATTCAATAAAGGGTAATAACCGAAATATATAAAGAACTTATAAAACTTAATATCCCAGAAGTGAATAATGCCATTAAAACATAGGCAAAAACCATGAATAGACATTTTTCCAAAGAAGATATACAGATGGCCAACAAACACATTAAAAGATGGTCAACATTACTGATCATCAGGAAATGCAAATCAAAACTACAATGAGATATCACCTTATACCTATCAAAATGGCTAAAATCAACAACACGAAAAATAACAGGTATTTGCAAGGATGTGCACTATTGGTGGGAATGAAAACGAGTGCATCCCCTGTGGAAAGTAGTATACAGGTTCCTCAAAAATTTAAACATAGAACTACCCTATAATCCAGCAATTGCACTACTAGGTAATTACCCAAAGAATACAAAAACACTAATTCACACTGGGTGTGGGATTCATACACCCAGCTATTTATGGAAGCATTATCTGTGGAAATAGCCAAATTATGGGAACAGCCCAAATATCCATCAATTAATTAATGGATAAAGAAGAGGTAATACACACAAACACACACATGTACGTGTGCACACACGCACACATACACACAGTGGAATTTTACTCAGCCATAAAAAAGAAAGAAATCTTCCATTTTTAATGACATGGACGAAGCTACAGAGTATTATGTTAAGTGACAGAAGTCAGTCAGTGAAAGACAAATACCATATGATTTTACTTATGTGGAATTTATGAAACAAAACAAAAGAGCAAAGGGGAAAAAAGAGACAGAAAGGCAAACCAAGAAACAGACTCTTAAGAAGAGGGGACAAACCAATGGTTGTCAAAGGGCAGGTAGGTGGGGAGATGGGTTAAATAGGTGATGGGGATTAAGGAGTGCACCTGAGATTAGCACAAGGTGTAGTATGAAAGAGTTGAATCACTATATTGTACACATGAAACTAATATTACACTGCATGCTAACTAACTTGAATTTAAATAAAAAACTTAAAAAAATATTATCTTTACATGAGGTATAGAACAGATAATGACATAGAGGAGATGGGTTATTTCCATGAGAAAAGATGGATTCCTCCCCCCAAGAAGACTGTAATTTACAAATTTCTGTATTGTATCATTAAGAATGAATAATTAGAAATATGTCAACATTCCTTTGGCTACTTAAACACTTATTTAATGGGGAAATATTTATGTAGAGTTTTTTAAAAATATTATTGAAAAAAGATAGATTTCCTCATGAAATAGCTTATGTAGCCATATTTCTGACCTTCTGAGGATATCTGTCTGCTAATAGTTTTTATGGACAGATATCATTCAAGTCACTGGAAAATTCTAGCCAGATAAGAGAATAAGCTTAGTTTTCCAAGAGAAAACTTTGGCAAATAAACATATTTATCAGGCTCACAGGGAAAACAATTGCTGTTTGTTGTGCAAATAAGAAGACCCCTCTGATTGACCCACAGCTCTTTGTCATTTAAAAGTAAGAGCTTTATGTGTTGCTTTCAAAGCCAGTTCCTTAAATTCTTTTGTAACACTCTTAGAGACAATGGAAATCTATTCTACTTTTTCTCTTTTTACAGAAAAATATAGGGTAATAAGCATAAAGTTGGTGAAACTCGAATTAGTAGAACTAAAGAGGAGAGAAGATTGATTTGAAGGAAGTTATAGAAATGTGAACGTTGAGCATCTAACAAAGCATTTATGAATAAGTTAAAAACAAAGTTTGAGAAAGGTGAAATACCTTCCCAAGATCTCTTTTTTGGAGAGGTTGAATTTTATTTTTGTGTGTGTTAATGGCAAATGGAAAGCCTCATTTCTTTTATTTTCTCCTGTCCTCCTCTGACCTAACTTGTTTTTGTACATAGGCATTGCAGGCAAAAAACTAATAAATAAATAAATAAATAAATAAATAAATAAATAAATAAAGGGGGGGTAGAAAATTGTGTTAAAAAGTAAACTGAGCAAATTACGATTTTCAAGAGTTTGAGTATATACAGCTATCTGAACCAGAACCAAATCCAAAGTGGTTAAGAGCACCCTATTGCCAGGAGCCATGGGCAAGGTTTTTATAGAGGAAACTCTGAAGCAGACACTTTCTCAAATTTTAGTGCATTGACTGTGGAGTAGATTTCAGTTTGCTTAGGTAGCCTTCCATGATATTAGAGCCACCACTGTCTAATGGTCTTCTTGTTTGAATACTTTAAAAATTGATATTGTTAGGGCCGATTTAATGTTAAAACCTGTTTAACTATTAGGGCTTGCTTAGCCAGAGCGACTCCATATTACCTGGGTAGCCATATTGTTGTTTACATCTAAAGACTTCATTCTGGGAATAAACACCCTAGTAGTTCCTGGTATCTGTTCCAGGTGTTGATTCTGGGAGTAAACACCTTAACAATAGAAGCCATGTAACTTGGGTCTGTGGTTATGCCCTATAAAACCAGCCTGTGAGATCAGGACGGGGTTGCCCTCTTCGGAGGTGGCCCTGACCGGTCAGTCTGACTTCTGATGCCTGGCATAAAAATAAAGCTTTGCCTTACTTTCAATTTGTATCAGTCTCGCTCCTTTAATATCGGACCCCAACAATATTCGAATTATAAACATAGGTTGTTTAGAGAGAAAAACAGGAGGGAAAAGAAAAATCATTCCATTATCGATCCTCTTCCCCAATCCTAAAGAAATTTTATTTTGAAAATTGCTGATTGTATAATTGATGTGTTCATCCACTTCATTTGGATTTTCACCTAACTATATAAAAACAATAACATGGGCACACTTCTGTATTAAATATTAGAAATTTAGAGATGGAACAGCCAGAACACGTTGCCTCCCAACTATGTTAGCCTATTTAGGGAATAAAGGGAATGATGGCCACTTTCTACCCTAGAGGAGCTTCGGTAGTTTTGGACAGGTAAAACATCCTAGGTATTACCCAACCAAGGACTAAAATGGGTTGCTCACTAAATACAATGTCAACAGCACATTATGTTCTCTTAGAAGGCTGTTCTCTTGGGTCATTCTGACACTATTTCAATCTAACATTCAAACAGTATACTATATTAATTAAAAGAACTGGCTTTACAGTCACCCAGACCTGAATTTAAAAACCAACAATATCGTTTCCAGGATATGTAAACTTGGACAAGTTACTTAGCATCTTTATTTGAGTTGTTTCATCTATAAAATGTAAGTAATGATAGTACTCACTTCATTGGAGTTTTGTAGAATAAAACATAATTAAAAAAAAACCGTTCAGCTCGGAACCTCATGCACAATAAATATTCAAATAACTATTAATTTTTGTTGTCATAATTAATAAAGGATGTCTTTTATTTACTGCCAGAATTGATTCCATTCTATATAAACCTGTACTATTTATGGGGAGAAATAGATATATGTAAATTGGATCACCAGAAACTGCATAATGGTTTAGACATCTATGCTTAACTCAGCAATGGCTCTTCAAAGAACAGTTGATTGTCTATTTTCAGTTTGCCTCTTCCAGAGATATGCTGTCACACTAGCAATGTTGGTCAACCCATCAGGTATATCAGGGATAACCCATCAGGTATATATCCTATATTTCCTGCTATTTCCTTCCCTTTTCCCCTGGTTTCTATAATGAGGGCTTACTTCTAACAAGAAATCAATCAGTTTGAGATAGACATTGTCACATTTGTTCTACTTGTGTTATGCTCATGTTAAATTTTTCATAGTGTTCTAGCTAGTGTTTCTGTGGCATCTAAACCATGGGCTAATTATTTTATGAGGCAATTTTTAATTAAGTGTTTATTTGCCCTGGATATTCTTTGTGTCAGTAAAATAGGACATCAGAGGGAAAAAAAAAAATTAACACATTAGAAAAAACAGAGTCTGGAGATTTTGGCTATTCTGATCATTTACAAAGTATTCATTCTTGGGTTTTTTTTTTTGGGGGAAAAAATATATATATATTTTAAAATATTTTTAAAAAATATATATTTTTAAAAAATATTTTAAAATATATATTTTAAAATATTTTAAAAATATATATATTTTTAAATATTTTTATTAAAAAATATATATTTATATATATATATTTAAATATATATATATATATAAACCAAATAGTTAGTTTTTAAGTCATCATACATGAAAATTTTAAGTTTGCCTTAGAAATGAGCCTGCAATAGATATAAATGAGTGAAAATGTAGCTAATTCAAGGTTTGCAGATTATATTCCATATGTTCTTATTTGTAAAATGATAGCAGTAGTTTCTTTCAATTTGAAATGTATATATCTTCAAATATTAACAGATATTTTTAAGTTCACACAACTTTAGAGCTGGATTACAAGGAACTTCAGGGGAAATTTAATTTAATCCATTCATTTTGCAATAACATAGGTAAATCCAAGAGATTTATGAGAGATGCCCAAGGTTACACAATGACTTTGAGGCAAAGCCGGAAATATAATCAAAATCATCTGATTCTCAATTCTGTGTTTTTCCCATTATGCAGTACTCAAACTGAGAGGACAGAGATGGATTATCTGAATGTGTCAGAAAGGCCAGTGATTCCAAGAGTTTCATGGTTCTCAGTCATCAATCTCACTTATTGCCAAACTTTCCAGGGGAGCTGGTACTATAGAAGTAGCATTTATACTCAAAAACGCCAACTGTAACCACAATTGCTTTTCAGAGTAAATAGAAATAAAAAGTACCCCCTGAATTATGCAGCCATTATCTAAGATTATTTAATATAATTTTAGTATTATCAGAACATGCCTTGGGTTACCAGAAAAGCTTAATACCTAAATAAATAAAGTTTTCTGTTAATCATATTATTTATCATCTTTTTCTTCTAAAGCATTTGTCTGAAAGAGTCAAAGTTGTCAATATGAGAGGCATCATCTAATTAGTATGTGATGACTCAGAAAATCAGACACTATAGTAGTTTTCTCGGTGTTCGCTAGTTATGAGCTAAAAATGGTCTACCTTTTATATCCATTATCTTAGAAAATAAAAATTCAGGTGTTTGCTTTATTTTTTGGGTAAAATATTTCTTATTCTTCTGAAAAGCTATTTTAGGTTCATTTATGACTTTATAAAGAATACATATGGAAATTTGTATTTTTAATTAAAATTGATAGTTAAAATATAATTATCTTTACCCAAATATTGTGTCTTTCTAATCCTTGTTGTGCAATACAATACTCCATTAACTTAAATATATTTATGAAAATACCCTTCAGTTAAAAAAAAGTCTTGATTTGTAGTGTTTATAGAGATCCTTATAACCTAGAATACTCATTTCCCAAAATTCTGCATATCGGCCAGCCTTTCTGCATTGAATCTATCTATTGATGTATACATATGTATATAGGTTTGCTTTTTTCTATAATTGTTAGTCTAATACCTCTTCAAATTATGTTTAAGAAATATTCCCCAGTATCAATGCCGGAAAGAGAATAAAAGAACTAAATGAAAACTGATTTACAATGGAGTGGTCAAACTTAATCTAAAATATTAATAGGGAAATGAGAAAGGGCCCCAGTTAAACAGAATGAACAAAACAAGAGAAAGACTGAAGCTAAGAGATAAATCATAGATTATTGTAGCTCAGAAAAAGCCCCTCCAGGGTCTTAAAGCATCCAACTAGCACAATTCAGAACAGAATAGCTTTCAATCCTTATCCATATTTTTATTTATAGGTGACCTAGTTTAAGTTTTTTATTTCTAATATTTATCAATCTCTATTATAAGGAAATGTTATTATTAACCTCACTTACATGAATTTATTCTTTTTTTCTGCTTTTTTTTGGGGGGGCATGTCAATTAAAAATCTAATCACATTATTCATCTATACAGTTACAGATAACCGAAAATCTTCCCTGTATTTAACTGGCCTAAAGGAAATTGTGTTAATTAATCTTTATCTCAAACCCACTAAATACAAGCATCTGTAAGGAGGATGCTTTTCATTTATTAAAACTAAATGAATTATTATATAACTTATGAGATCCAACTGTTTTTATTTCACAGTATTAACATGTTAAGCCTTCCAATAAGGCAAATATTTAAATAGACCCTACTTAATGGTTGGGAATAATTGGAGACATTTATCTGGATTCATTCATTTATTGCTCTATTTAAAAATATTTACTGAAGGTCTACTATATATAGAATACTGTGGAAAACTATGGAAGTTGCAAATATAAGTAAGACATATTTCTTTGTATAATAAACTAAAAAATTAAGAAAATAATTGAAATATGTACACAGAGAAGGAACTGAAGTGATTACAGCAGGAAAAGCAATCCTTTCTGAGATGATCAGTGAGCATTTTAAATACAGTGGGAGGTCAGGAAGAACTTCACAAAGTGGAAGTAAATGTTCCAGGTATACTGGGAAAAAAAATGTGTAAGTTTAAACATATAGACAGGAATTTTTACAGTTTGTATAGGTATGGCAGAGGTTGTAGGTTATAAGAAAAAGAAATTAGTCTGTTAGATTTCTATAAAAACATGAAAGGGTCTTTAAGACTATGATTTATTTAAATGTGAATTTTGTTGTTTTGTTAGTTTAAAATAATGTTCAGTTTTGATGAAACTTCTTCCATATTTCTTTAGTTCCTGAAAAGTTCAAGTATTATCTCTGATATTTCCTATAGTTTTCTATAGCTGTTCTTCCTGGAAATTCTTTTAGATAAAATTGAAGCTTCTCACTCTTCTCTAGGTCTTTCAACTTTCAAAACTTGTCATCTCTTTCTCTCTGATATCCTCTGTGGTACATCTTCATTTCTAAATTCTAGTAATTATTTTTCTCTTCTGGATTGTCTACTTGTCTACTATTTATTTCATGTATTGACATCTTTTTTTCAGACATTTTGTTTTCATGTCCAAGATTTTCAAAAGGAAAAAATTGTGTGTGCTTTATCTTTACTGTCTTTACTAGAACTTCTCATTGACCTTTAAAATAAATTGTAACTTTGCCCTAAAGTGATACTCCTATTTGGTCATTTCAAATACTATAAAAGTTACTTGGTTTGTCAAGTCACTATGAATTATTGCCTGTCCTCTGATATGTCACCAACTATCTTCCTCATTAGTTTTCCTCATACATTAATGACCTGTGTTCTTTTTTTAATATATGAGAACATAACAACATCTAATAAGCTGATTATATTAAGTTCTTCGTCATGCCCCTATCATGTTGAGGCTGACATTTTAAAAGGCATTATACCTATATGTCTATATTGAGTTTGTATAGAAAATTAAATTAGAAAAGAAAAAAAAACCCAGACATCTTTACAGAAATTTCTTCTTTTCCAAAAATATTAAATAATTATATGATAGACACTGAACTCAAAAGCAGAGTTTAAAGGAAATTACATTGTATAAAATTTGCTTCAGTACAATCATATCCAGTGACTCATACTGTTATGCCTTCTAACCTCTGCTCTTAAAAACAAGCCCTTAGAAGGTCACTGCAACCTTAAATGATGTTGATTTTCTTCAGATTATGCAGTGACTTGACAGGAGCCATAAGAAGGCCACATTGTAAATGATATATCTTGGTTACTAATGTCCTTTTCTGGGGGCACTCAGACAGCTCTTGTCAAAGCTTTTAGACCAGATAATGCTTCCTAGTCCTTTAAAGAACAATCTGAAAACACTACCCAGAATGCTATGAAAGTCCCAGAACTATTTTTCCTTAGATAGGGCATGTCTTAGAAAAACAACAACAACAACAATAAGTAACAATCCGACTACCTCTAGAAAGTATTCTTTTTTAGTCTTTTGGTACTACAGTGCATATATACGCACACATACACACATGTATTAAGTTAAAAAAATTAAATCTTATCATAATTTTTTTTTGGTTGAGGAGTGTTTATTTATTTATTGGTTTTTACCTATGAGGTTTAAACTAATGTAAGCATACTAGAAGATGTGGTACTAGTTTTCTTTCTGAAAATTAAGATATAGCAAAAAAAAAAAAAAAGTTGGGTGTGTAGGTGAGAAGGTAAGTTTCTCTCTAATCCATGGAAAGAATTTAAAAACACGGGCTTATATATTGATGTGTCAAGTTAATCATGTGTCCTCATTCTTGGTGTATATTGAAATTTAAACATTTACATCCACAGAGTTTAATAAGCAAAATAGAAAGAACAATCATTTTTAAACAAATGCTTATTTAAAACTTCTTTACTATAAAAAGGCCTTACCTTCTAACCCGACAGGATGTTTCCTTGATATTATTTATTTTTTTAATAATATCAAGGATGAGAATTTGTTATTTAATACCACAAGCTTTCATAATTTAAGAATATAATAATCTTTAATGGCAGTGATACTCATTTATTTTGTACACCCAGGACAGGCCTAGATAAAGTTGGTGCAACACAAGTGCCATTTGATAAGTTGAGTGAGGGCAATAAGCTTTTAGCTTTGCTCCATTATTCAAACATAAATAAAAGGTGCTTAACACTTAGGTGATATTTTAAGAAAAAGGTAAAAGAACACATACCTGTGTCATCCTAAGAGAGAGAGAGAATTAATAAAACAGAAATAAAATTGCTTGCCACTGAAATGGTACAAACTGAATTTTTTCAGAAGGAATAATTAACTTAAAGAAAACTTACAGACAGATTGGGGGGACAAGATGGCGGGGGAGTAGGAAGAAGCGCCTTTTCAGCCAGTACCCCAAAGTGAGCTGATTACCTACCAAAGAACTCCGATCACCCATGAAATCAGCCTGATATCAGAATTATACACGTCTGGATCTCTACAGGGGCAGAAGACGCCAGTGGGCAGGTAAAGCGGAGTGGAAATGGTGGACTGATATCGGAAGATAAACAAAAGGGGGAGGGAGCCACCAGAGGTGACCGGTTGGAAAATAATACCCCAATATGAGCGAGAGTGCCCTGCGTCTGGGGACCAGCATTAACTTTGACACTGGTTGAAAGCACTCCAAAAGAGCAAAGGATCACGGTGTGTGTGTGGGGGGAATTGTGGGTATCAGGGCAGCTAGGGACAGAGGCTTAAGTCCCCGGTTCCAGAGAGCCTCCCCGGCACTGAGGCAGAGAGAGTGCGGCAGAGAAACCAGCTCTTGGTCCCTAAGCCTCCAGCGCACCGAGAATGCTGGGTTCTATTTCCTGTGAGGGGATGGGAGCCACGCCGGTTGGCAGAACGCGCAAGCCCTACCACAAAGCTTGAGATCCGCGCGCATGTCCCTCATGCTCCCCTGAGTTACAAAGGCCCGGCTGGCGCTCTTTGACCCACGCCATTGTTTCAAAGCCTAAGCCGCGCGCCCCAAACTCTCCCCTGACAGAGGTGCGCAAAAGCCCAGCTTGGTGCTTATGGACCAGCACCCCGTTCTCAGTGCCCGAGATGCGCGCCCGACCCACAGCCGCCTCTGAAAGAGGTGCGCGCAAGCAGGGCACTCCGAACCCGGGCCAGCGGAAAATCTCAGTGTGCGATCGCTGCTTGGAACCTCTCTGGCGGTCGGGAGCTCCCAGACAGCTGACACTGCCTTGGCTTTGGGTACAAGCAAAAGATCCTGAGCCCCCAGGGTCTGCAACTTGGAACCTGCTCTGCCAGCAGCCTAGGGGGAACTTAATTAGGCTCTACACCCAGACTGAAGCTTCTCTCTGAGAGGGAGATCAGGGCGCGGTTTGTTTTCCTCTAAAACTACAAAAACCATCAAAGGCGGTGAAGATGAGAGAAAAAAAAAAGTGAACAAGCATAAAAACCGCCAGAGAACAAAAGCCTGAAAAAAAAAAACCAGTTTCCTCAGAGCCCACCCCCTTGAGGGGGGCGGGAGGACTTAACTCAGAAAACATCCTTGACTGACAACCCACGTGGCAGGCCCCTCCCCCAGAAAACAAACCAAGAAAGAAAAAAAAAAAAGAGAGAGAGAAAAAAAAAGCCTACAAGAGAACAACCACTACTTCATAGGAAAACTTGTATTGTTCAACATTCCCACTATTCCAGTTCATTTTATTTTTACACATAGGCAATTTTTTTAACCTATTTACCATCACAGCAAGCTGTACAGTACATCAAATTTCATAATACCTTTCTAACCTGAACTTTTTGATACATACACCTATGTTTTTCTTTTGCATTTTTATTTTTTGAATTCCTTTTTTTAAAGTTTAGTTTAGTCTAGTTTATTCCTTTTTATTTTTATCCTCTAATATTCATATAGGGTTAAACTTCAAAGTAATCCCCTTTTCCCAATCAATACTACCCCTATAGGTAAACCAATTTTTAATCCCGTTTAGCTTAGGAAAGTTGAGTCCTTTAACAAAGATATCGAGATACATCCAGGAAGAATCAAAACAACCTTCCTCGCACACACTGAGAATTTATAAGAATTCTCCCACCTTCTTCCACCAGTGTTTCTGTGTTTTTTGTGTTTGTCCTGATAGCATATAAATTTTACACTTGGGGTTCTTTTTGATGAGGTTCTTTCTTTATTTGCATATATATATTTTTTTTTTTTCTCTTGTCATATACTTGTATCAGTCTTTTTAGCTCTTTTTGTTTGCTACTTCATAAATCTTACCTTAGGGCCCATCTGGGCTGAACCTTCTTTTTCATCTTCCCTTTCCTTCCTGTCTCTCTCTCTCTCTCTTTTTATTTTTCTTCTTCTTCTTTTCTTTCTTTTTCTTTTTCTTTTTCTTTTCTTTTGTCTCTCATTTGGGTGGGGAATCCTGATTGCTCAGAAGTGTTCCAGGGTGCACATTGACTGAACCACGGTTGATACATCCAGCTACATCTGTTCAGTCATCTCCCACCAAAATGACTAGGAGGAGGAATGCCCAACAGAAGAAAAATACAGAGGATGGACCTTCTGCAACAGAGCTAATGGTTATCAACATAGAAAATATGTTGGAAAGAGAATTCAGGCTAACAATTATCCAGGCAATAGCTAGGTTGGAGAAAGCCATGGATGACCAAATGGAATTGATTAGGGCCGAACTGAAAGCGACCAGACAGGATGTTCACAATGTTAGGGCGGAGCTTAAAGCTACCAGGGAGGAGGTTCACAATGCTCTCAATGAGTTCAAATCTAATCTAAACTCTCTCAAAGCTAGGGTAACTAAGACAGAAGATAGAATTAGTGATCTGGAAGACAAACAGATAGAGAGAAAGGATCAGGAGGAAGCCTGGAACAAACAGCTTAGAAACCACGAAAACAGAATCAGGGAAATAAATGATGCCATGAAGCGTTCCAACGTCAGAATTATTGGAATCCCTGAAGGGGAGGAGAAAGAAAGAAGTCTAGGAGATATAGTGGAACAAGTCCTTCATGAAAATTTTCCCAATCTCGCGAATGGAACAAGCGTTCATGTACTATAGGCTGAACGGTCTCCACCCAAGATTATACATTCCAAAAAAACATCAAGACACCTGATAGTCAAATTGAGGAATTATAATTGTAGGTATAATCTCTTGAAAGCCGCCAGGGCAAAGAGGCTCCTTACTTACAGAGGGAAGCCCATCAGAATAATGTCAGACCTGTCCACAGAGACCTGGCAAGCCAGAAGAGGCTGGCAAGATATATTCAGGGCACTAAATGAGAAGAACATGCAGCCAAGAATACTTTATCCAGCAAGAGTGACATTCAAAATGGATGGAGAGATAAAGAGTTTTCAAGACCGGCAAGGCTTAAAAGACTATGCAACCACCAAGCTGACACTGCAGGAAATATTAAGGGGGGTTCTATAAAAGAGGTAAAAACCCAAGAATAGCATTGAACAGAAATATAGAGACAGTCTACAGAAAGAAATACTTCAAAGGCAACTCGATGTCAATAAAAATGTATCTATCAATAATCACTCTCAATGTGAATGGCCTAAGTGCACCCATAAAATGGCACAGGGTTGCAGATTGGATAAAACGACAGGACCCATCCATATGTTGTCTACAAGAGACCCATTTTGAACCTAAAGATACCCCCAGACTGAAAGTGAAGGGATAGAGAAGCATCTTTCATGCCAATGGGCCTCAAAAGAAGGCTGGGGTGTCGGAGGCAAGCCCCTGGCCAGGGCAGCCTCCGCCATTAAAAGATGGCGCCTGGCTAGTTGCCAGGTTAGGATTGCCTCGTGAGACTAAGTGGAACGCCCAAAGAGGAAGTAAACAGCATTGGTTGCTAGCGAAGTTGTTCATTTAGGTGCACAGCCTGATTCGCTCCCTCCTGTACCCTGCTCACTGAGTGGTCATGTAAGCATATATAAGTGTGTAGACTTGCGGAAATAAAGAGAGAGAAGATGCATCCGAACTGGGGTGTCTTGTTGTCCTTGCGGGTCGAGAGCGATAAATGGCGCCGGCACCCGGGAACCAAATAAAGGAATCTTGCAAGGTAATCCGCAGGAAAGCGGGGAGTAAAGGTCCGCAGGTAAGCGGGGACATTAGCCACGTTCAAAAGTGGGAATTCCGCGGTAAAGCAGGGAGTAAAGGCCACGTTCAAAAGTGGGAATTCCCCGGTAAAGTGAGGAGTAAAAATAGAAAAACCTTGCAAGGGAGAAGTCCGCAGGTAAGCGGGGTAAAACCACGACAAAGGTGGTGGGAAACTTGTACAAGACCGCAACAAGAAGCGGGGCAGCCATAGAGCCGGGATTTTCTTATCGAAACCGCAGGTAAGCGGGGAAGGGACCATGATCTAAGTGGTGGGAATCTTGTACAAGTCCGCAATAAGAAGCAGGGTGGCCTTAGAGCCAGGATTTAGCGAGTCCGCAATAAGAAGCGGGGCGGCCTTAGAGCTGGGATTTTACAAGTCCGCAATAAGAAGCAGGGCGGCCTTAGAGCCAGGATTTAGCGAGTTTGCAATAAGAAGCGGGGTGGCCTTAGAGCTGGGATTTTACAAGTCCGCAATAAGAAGCGGGGCGGCCTTAGAGCCGGGATTTAGCTGCGAGTCTTTAACGTCCGGGTCTGTTGTCTGTGTGTTCATAATGGGATCTGAAGTACCTAAAGTATGGTTGGAAGGGTCTTTAGAAGACCTGCTGAAAGCCAATGGAACTCCACTAAAAGCAAAAACTGCTCGGGCCTTTTTGAATACAGTGGAAAAGGCGGCTCCATGGTTCCTAGATGAAGGCTTGCTAAACATACCTCAATGGGACCACTTAGGGGAGGATTTGAAGAAACAGGACAATAAAACGCCTTTGCCACCTGGGACCCTGGCAATATGGACCTTAGTCCGGGGATGCCTGGTGGGGCCTAAACCCAAATGAGAATCAGCTCTACAAGGGGGAGCAGAGGCATTGGAGGAAGTGAAAGAGGAGCGGTCTTCTCGTGCCTCAGAGGGGGGTAGTTCTAGTGAAGAGGAAGAAGAAATGTCAGGGGAGGAGTTAGACCGTAAAATGCACTCCAAGTTTGAACAGTTGAAACTGTCGACTCCAGCGACGCCTAGTGCCCCTCCGCCATATAATCCTATGGCGTGCCCTATGGCGTGCCAAGGAGCTTATAGCTGCTGCACCACATGTGGTAGTGGCAGGGTTTCGAGCTGGAGAGATCATGACCTGGCCTCTGCCTTTCCGGTTTTAGAGGACCAAAACAACCAGCGGTATCATCAGCCTCTTGATTTTAAACTAGTTAAGCAATTAAAGGAAGCAGTCATGAAGTATGGCCCTCAGGCAGCCTTTATGGTATCTTTGTTGGAGACCATAACGGGAATGAACTTAGTCCCTGAAGACTGGGGTAACCTAGCCCGCGCAACCTTGTCAGGAGGGCAATATCTAGTATGGAAAACAGCCTGGCAAGAATACTCACAGGACACTGCCCGCCATAATGCAGCGGCTGGAAATCCTCAGTGGGACCTAGAAATGTTAATGGGAATAGGACCGTACATGGGAAAGCAGGCCCAAATACAATACAACCCTGCGGTGCATCTGCAAATAGCTGCGTTGGCCACTAAAGCATGGAAGTCAATTCAAGGAAGTGGGGATTTACAGGGTCAGCTGTCTAAGGTAATACAAGGACCAAATGAAGCATATGCTGATTTTGTAGCAAGGCTGATGCAAACAGCTGGTTGAATATTTGGGAGGTAGAGACAGCCATGCCATTGATAAAACAGCTGGCTTATGAGCAGGCTAATAATGGTGTAAAGAAGCCATCAGACCTTGGAAAAGCAAAGACTTGAGTACATATATTAAAGTTTGCAGGGATATCAACGACAGTGTTATTCAAGGGCAGGTTATGGCTGCAGCTATCACTCAAGGTTTACAAGGATTACAGGGAGCTCAACAATATAAACATAGGGGTACTCCTGGAGTTGCTATTACTGCAAGAAGCCAGGACACCTGTAGGAGCTATAGTTACCCTATAACCCACAAGGACAAGGTGTTGTGGAGCGTGCGCATCTTACAATAAAAAATGCGCTTTATAAACAAAAAGGGGGAATAGGGGACACCTTCAGGTCCCCGAAAGCTCAACACCATTCTCTTTATTTTGAATTTTTTAACGTTGGACAAAACGGGTAAATCAGCTGCAGACAGACATGCAAGTGATGCTGCTGCTTCCCCTAAGCCTTTAGTACTTTGGAAGGACATCCTCACAGGAAAGTGGAATGGACCAGATCCAGTGTTAGTATGGAGTAGGGGGTCTGTATGTGTTTTTCCACAGGAAAAGGAGGCTCCAATTTGGATCCCAGAGTGGCTGGTGTGTGCAGCCTCGCCTCCAAACACCAGTCATGATGCTGAAGATGCTGATGATAACTCAGGATGCTACACCTCCTGTGGCAGACTCAAGGCAGAGAGCTGTGAGCAGCTCTTTACCAGTGACTAACTCTTCTCTCATATTCCCTTCTCTCCCTTTGATGAATGGCAGGTCTGTAACTTGCTAGGAGCATGTACTGATATCTCAGCAGTGTCCATATTAAATGGTGGCAAATTCCTCAACTGTTCTTATAAACAAAATGACTCTAGTACCTTTGAGACAACAGTTAATGTGTCTTGTCCCAATAATATTACTTATCAGCCCACTCCCATATGGATCTCGCCACCGTTCCTTTTCCTCGTAACAAATGCTAGCGAGCTGTATGATACGTTGAATTGCACTAAGAATTGCTATCTTTCCCAGTGCTGGAATGTCACGGCCTTCAAGCTGGCTGTGATTATGCCTATCCCTACACATGTTCCTATCCCAGTTTCCATTCCAGAGGACAAGTTACTGGTGGTGCTATCCAGAAAGAAGAGAGATTTTGGTATCGCAGCCGCCGTTGTGACAGCATTGGCTATATCTACAGCAGCTGCCACGGCAGCAGCAGTTTCGCTTGCTGCAACTATACCCACTGCGGAAGCTGTGAACACCCTTGCAGAAGGACGGCGGCTGCCCTTCAAACATAGACTCAAATCAATGCACATCTGCAAGCAGGAATCCTGATAGTCAACCAGAGAGTGGATTTGGTTCAAGAACAAGTGGACATATGGGGGGCCCGACTGGGACTGGGATTTTGTGTAACTCCCATAGCCTATACAATGCCTATATGAGTGACTTACAGAATGTCTCCTGACAGCTCTCCCAAAACTTGCGGGGGAATTAGTCCGCAGAATTCCAAAACTATACTCAGCACCCGCTACTAGGCATAACAAGGATAAATAACACCAGAGTTGAGCTTGCAACCCTCCCAGAGATAATCAAAACATTGCAAGATGTGTTAACCTTTACGAAACAATAGGCTAGCGTAATTGGTCTGATGATAATCCTCGTAGTGGGCTTGATTCTACTAGTAAGGAAACTGCAAATTTGGAGGCGACAGCAACATAGGCAACAGCAAGCCATGGTGCAGGCCTTGTTAGCCATCGAGGCTGGAACATCCCCCCAAGTGTGGCTAAGTATGCTGTATCGGTAGTCAACGACGGGTAAGATTGGTGGGGGAAATATACCAACCTAAGACAGGACGCAGATCATTGATATCTGCCGTCTGATGACGGGTAAGGATATTCCCCGCCACTGACAACCTAAGATAGGCACGATCCCTGCCATAAAAGAAAAAAGGGGGAGATGTCGGAGGCAGGCCCCTGGCCAGGGCGGCCTCCGCCATTAAAAGATGGTACCTGGCTAGTTGCCAGGTTAGGATTGCCTCGTGAGACTAAGCAGAACGTCCAAAGAGGAAGTAAACAGCATTGGTTGCTAGCGAAGTTGTTCTTTAGGTGCACAGCCTGATTCGCTCCCTCCTGTACCCTGCTCACTGATTGGTTATGTAGGCATATATAAGTGTGTAGACTTGCGGAAATAAAGAGAGAGAAGATGCATCCGAACTGGGGCATCTTGTCGTCCTTGCGTGTCGAGGGCGATACTGGGGTAGCAATTCTCATATCAGATAAATTAGACTTCAAAATAAAGACTGTAGTCAGAGATACAGAAGGACACTACATAATCCTTAAAGGGACTATCCACCAAGATGATCTAACAATTGTAAATATCTATGCTCCCAATATGGGAGCAGCCAATTACTTAAGAAAACTGTTAATCAAGATAAAGAGTCATATTGATAAGAATACACTAATCATAGGAGATCTTAACATGCCTCTCTCAGAAATAGACAGATCATCAAAGCAGAAAATCTATAAAGAAACAAGAGCATTGAATGACACATTGGACCAGATGGACCTCATAGATATATACAGAACATTCCACCCTAAAACAACAGAATACTCATTCTTCTCAAGTGCACACAGAACCTTCTCCAGAATAGACCACATACTCGGTCACAAATCAGGACTCAACCGATACCAAAAGACAGATTATTCCCTGCATATTCTCAGATCACAATGCTTTGGAATTGGAGCTCAATCACAAGGAAAAGTTCAGAAGGAACTCAAACACCTGGAAGCTAACGACCACCTTGCTTAAGAATGCTTGGATCAACCAGGAGATCAAAGAAGAACTGAAACAATTCATGGAAACCAATGAGAATGAAGACACTTTGGTCCAAAACCTATGGGATACAGCAAAGGCTGTCCTAAGGGGGAAATACATAGTCATCCAAGCTTCCCTCAAAAAAATTGAAAAATCCAGAATACAGCAACTTTCTCTACACCTTAAAGAACTGGAGAATCAACAACAAATCAAACCAACTCCACACATAAGAAGGAAAATCATCAAGATTAGAGCTGAGATCAATGAGGTAGAAACCAGAGATACAGTAGAACATATCAATGAAACTAGAAGCAGGTTTTTTGAAAGAATCAATAAGATCAATAAACCATTGACCACACTAATCCAAAAGAAAAGAGAGAAAGCCCAAATTCATAAAATTATGAATGAAAAGGGAGAAATCACAAATAACACCAAGGAAGTAGAAACAATCATCAGAAGTTATTATCAACAGTTATATGCCAATAAGCTTAGCAACCTAGATGAAATGGATGCATTCCTGGAAAAATATAAACTACCAAAATTGAACCAGGAAGAAATCGACAACTTGAATAGACTGATATCTAATAACGAGATTGAAGCAGTGATCAAAAACCTCCCAAAAAACAAGAGCCCAGAACCTGATGGATTCCCTGGGGAATTCTACAAAACCTTCAAAGAAGAAATAACACCTATTCTCCTGAAGCTGTTTCAAAAAATTGAAGTAGAAGGAACACTTCCAGACTCTTTCTATGAAGCCAGCATTACCCTGATTCCCAAACCAGGCAGAGACCCCACCAAAAAGGAGAATTTTAGACCAATATCACTGAAGAATATGAATGCTAAGATTCTCAACAAGATTTTAGCCAACAGGATCCAAAAGCACATTAAAAAAATTATCCACCATGATCAGGTGGGATTCATCCCTGGGCTACAAGGATGGTTCAACATTCACAAATCAATCAATGTGATACAACAAATTAATATGAGAAGAGAGAAGAACCACATGGTCCTATCAATTGATGCAGAAAAAGCATTTGACAAAATCCAGCATCTGTTCCTGATTAAAACGCTTCAAAGTATAGGGATAGAGGGAACATTCCTAAACCTCATCAAATCTATCTATGAAAAACCCACAGCAAATATCATCCTCCATGGGAAAAAGCTTGCAGCATTCCCGTTGAGATCAGGAACAAGACAAGGATGCCCACTTTCACCACTCTTGTTCAACATAGTATTAGAAGTCCTAGTAACAGCAATCAAACAACAAAGAGAAATAAAACGTATCCAAATTGGTAATGAAGAACTCAAACTCTCTCTCTTCGCAGATGACATGATTCTTTATATGGAAAACCCAAAAGACTCCACCCCCAAACTACTAGAACTCATACAGCAATTCAGCAACGTGGCAGGATACAAAGTCAATGTGCAGAAATCAGTGGCTTTCTTATACACTAACAATGAAAACACAGAAAGGGAAATTAGAGAATCGATTCCATTTACTATAGCACCAAGAACCATAAGATACCTGGGAATAAACTTAACCAAAGAGGTGAAGGATCTGTACTCGAGGAACTACAGAACACTCATGAAAGAAATTGAAGAAGACACAAAAAGATGGAAGACCATTCCATACTCTTGGATCGGAAGCATAAACATTGTTAAAATGTCTATACTGCCTAGAGCAATATATACTTTTAATGCCATTCTGATCAAAATTCCACCGGTGTTCTTCAAAGAGCGGGAGCAAATAATCCAGAAATTTGTATGGAATCAGAAGAGACCCCCGAATCGCTAAGGAAATGTTGAAAAACAAAAATAAAGCTGGGGGCATCACATTACCTGATTTCAAGATTTATTACAAAGCTGTGATCACCAAGACAGCATGGTACTGGCATAAAAACAGACACATAGACCACTTGAACAGAGTAGAGAGCCCATATATGGACCCTCAACTCTATGGTCAAATAATCTTCAACAAAACAGGAAAAATACAGTGGAAAAAAGACAGTCTCTTCAATAAATGGTTCTGGGAAAACTGGACAGCTATATGTAGAAGAATGGAACTCGACCATTCTCTTACACCATACACAAAGATAAACTCAAAATGGATAAAAGACCTCAACGTGAGACAGGAATCCATCAGAATCCTAGAGGAGAACATAGGCAGTAATCTCTTCGATATCAGCCACAGCAACTTCTTTCAAGATATGTCTCCAAAGGCAAAGGAAACAAAAGCGAAGATGAACTTTTGGAACTTCATCAAAATCAAAAGCTTCTGCACAGCCAAGGAAACAGTCAAGAAAACAAAGAGGCAACCCACAGAATGGGAGAAGATATTTGCAAATGACAGTACAGACAAAAGTTTGATATCCAGGATCTATAATGAACTCCTCAAACTCAACACACACGAAACAGGCAAACATATCAAAAAATGGGAAGAAGATATGAACAGACACCTCTCCCATCAAGACATACAAATGGCTATCAGACACATGAAAAAATGTTCATCATCACTAGCCCTCAGGGAGATTCAAATTAAAACCACATTGAGATATCACCTTACACCAGTTAGAATGGCCAAAATTAACAAAACAGGAAACAACATGTGTTGGAGAGGATGTGGAGAAAGGGGAACTCTCTTCCACTGTTGGTGGGAATGCAAGTTGGTGCAGCCTCTTTGGAGAACAATGTGGAGATTCCTCAGGAAATTAAAAATAGAACTTCCTTATTTACCCTGCAATTGCCCTCCTGGGTATTTACCCCAAAGATACAGATGTCGTGAAAAGAAGGGCCATCTGTACCCCAGTGTTTATAGCAGCAATGGCCACGGTTGCCAAACTATGGAAAGAACCAAGACGCCCTTCAATGGACGAATGGATAAGGAAGATGTGGTCCATATACACTATGGAGTATTATGCCTCCATCAGAAAGGATGAATACTCAACTTTTGTAGCAACATGGACAGGACTGGAAGAGATTATGCTGAGTGAAATAAGTCAAGCAGAGAGAGTCAATTATCATATGGTTTCACTTATTTGTGGAGCATAACAAATATCATAGAGAGGAGAAGGGAGTGGGGTAAATTGGAAGAGGAAGTGAATCATGAGAGACTATAGACTCTGAAAAACAATCTGAGGGGTTTGAAGTAGCAGGAGGGTGGGAGATTGGGGTACCAGATGGTGGGTATTATAGAGGGCACGGATTGCATGGAGCACTGGGTGTGGTGAAAAAATAATGAATACTGTTTTTCTGAAAATAAATAAATTGAAAAAATTAAAAAAATATATGTTTATAAAAAATAAAAATAAAAAATAAATTAAAAAAAAACGAAAGCTTACAGACATTTTAAAAGAACACGCCACAAAACTGCTTGTCACAGGATTATAAAAATAATAACATGTTATAGACAAATGAACCTATAAGAAACTTTAGATATCTTCTAGTTCTATTTCAAGCACCTGGAAGACTTTTGAATAGGCACATAAATTGAGTACTGCTGAGAGGTCAAATTACACTTTGGGGAAGATGGAAGGAGTGATGAATAATAATAATGATTGCACTTTATATTTATATAGCAATATGTACCATTTCATCCACTTTTATATCCATAGCTCGAGAGCAGAATGCAAAGATTTCATAGTATCAAAATTATAATCTAGCTTACATCTATCTACACTTTACAGTTTATATGCTTTACATACTTGAGTACCTTCTTTTCCTGGAAATGTCAGGAATTTTCAATACTCAGATTATTGCATTAGTCAAAAATCAGATCTATGGTTGTAGACAGTATCATCTTTATAACTAAATATCATTTCTCAATACAAGCAGTGGTCTTCGGATTGAAGTAGAAATATTTGTAATGATTTTTGTAATGTGGAAAACCAATACAAGTACCATTCAAAATCTCATATCAAATATATTCACTAATGTAGTTGAGAAGTCTGTATGATAAATATATTATTTTAAGGTTTTTTTCTGAAACTAGAAATACAATAGCAACTACTCTAATGCCTCTTTGTTTCTTTCTGCCCACTGTCAATGTTCAAGCAGTGTCTGCATGGTCACTACTCTGGATGCTGTGGTAAAAATTCCAGAAAGGAAACATTTGGGAGTCAGAAAGAATGATAATTAAACAGTATTCTTCAATTTTAAGAATTTATGATTCCAGTAATTTTGTACTGCTACTAGGTATAAAATCATTCCATATTTTTCACCATGGATAATATTCATGATTACAAATAAAGTATCTACTATTTTGTTTGCATAAGACTTTCATTCTGATTAACATGAAACACTTGGATATAAGTTAACTAGACAAATTCTAAGCCTTCATGCAATTACTTTCAGTATTATCATTCCTAATAACTACATTAAGTCTTTTTAATGCATATTTATTTAAAATATTTTCTTCACCAATTTCCAGGATAGTCAATGATTTGAAACAATACCATTTAAGACAATTTTGGTAGAAACAGAAAGAAGTCAGAGAGTAAAAGGAGCATCTTCTATGACAGAAGATCAATGGCTATTACAAATATTATTTAATTGGATGCCATGCTTTTTAGAAAATAGGTAAATAGGGCAATGTATCAAGTTGCATAATTCGCCCCCGGTTTAATTTTCAGTCAAACCAGATCATGAAAACTTATTCAGTGGGGTGGGGAGAATGAAGACAGAAGGGCCTTCCATGTTGCTGAAGACTAGAGTGGTTGAGGATAATGACAGCTGCCGGCTGAGTCATCATATATCTACCAAAACAACACACAACTACCTGTACCATTTATTTTTTTATCTTTTTTAAAAATTATTGTATTCAGTTAGCCAACATACAGAACATCCTCAGTTTTTAATGTAGTGTTCAACAATTCATTAGTTGCATATAACACCCAGACCACCAGCACCTTTAAATGACACACACACACAAATCCTACAAAAAACAAATAAAAAACCCATATTCTTAGCATGACTAAAAGTCAAATTATACCTAAAACTACAAATCAAATGTAACTGTTAAACATTAAAACGCTGTAAGGTCCCTTTCATGATCTTGCCACAGACATTTGCGTTTAGTGTATCAGACACTCTCCTTCCTGCCAAGAGACATCAGAGAAATTTCAGGGTCACTGGTGGTAGATCCTGCTACAGTAAAATTCCATTCAGGGAAGTTTTTTGTCCCCAGACCTGAGACTCTCTTCTTGTAATGGAAGACACCAAGGTAGGCAGGTGGCGTAGAACTGGCAGCTTCTTCATTACTCTGGATCTGAGTCTCCATTTCCCCACCAAGAGACACTCTGTGGCTCTGCCTGGAAAACCCCTCCTGTCCTCTCAGGCAATGCTAGCAGAGACCAATGGAGTCACAATAGCACCACATAAATAAGTAATACCAAAATAATATTGCAAATGTCTGAAAATTAAGCTGGAACTGGAACTGCAATCTACAAAAGTAGTCCAGGACCAAAACCTGGTAAACCTAACCAAACTGCTAAACCTAACCAGGGTGACGTTTTGCCAAAGTAAAACATGAATTTATGACCCAGGGCCTCTTAACATAAGACAAATGTTCAAGATACAATTAAAAATCACTTATCATACCACAGTCAAGAAAACCACAACTTTAACAAGAAAAGACAATCAAATGACACCAACACCAAGATGAATCAGGTGTTGGAATTATCTGAAAAGGATTTTAAAACTGCTTCCATAAAATGTTTTGGCAATTAATTACAAATTCTCTTTAAATAAATAAAAAATTAAAAGTAACCTCAGCAAAGAAGTAGAAGTTATTTTTAAAAAGAACCAAATGGAAATTATAGAACAGAGAAATACAATAAATGGAATTTATAAAGACTTGCTGAATGCATTTAATAGTAGAGTGAAGATGACAGGACAGAATTAGTGAACTTGAGAACAGATCAGAAGAACATAACCAATCTGAACAACAAAGAGAAAATTAACTGGAAAAAAAACCAAACAGAACTCAAGAACTTGTAGAATAATAACAAAAATTCAGCATTCCTGTTATTAAAGGAGAAAAAGAATGGCCTGAAAGAATATAGCTGAAAAAATTCCCCAAATTTGGAATATACCTGTTTTTAAGTTTTCATATACTTATTGGCTATTTGTAAATCTTCTTTGGGAAAAAAAATCTATTTCAGATCCATTGCTCATTTTTAATCAGTTATTCATTAATTTTTTTGCTAGTGAGTTGTATGTGTTCTTTGCATATTTTAGGTATAAACCCCTTGTCAGATATGATTTTTGTAGATGTTTTCTCCCAATCACAATATAGATTCAGCATGCTGCCTTTCAAAATTACAATAGCATTTTTTCACTGAAATAGAAAAAAACAATTGTACAATTTACATGGAACCACAAAAGACCCTGCATAGACAAAGCAAGTCAAAAAAGAAGAACAAAGCTCAAGACAACATACTTCCTGATTCAAATTATATTACAAATCCATAATCAAATCAGTATGGATTTGGTATAACAATGGACCCATAGACCAATATAACAGAATAGAGAGACCAGAAATAAACCCAAACATAAACAGTCAACTAATTTTAAAAAAATTTTAAAAGATTTTATTTATTTGAAAGAGAGAGAGAGAACATGTGCATGCACATGAGTTGGGGGAGGGGCAGAGGGAGAGGGACAAGCGGACTCTCCACAGAGCAGGGAGTCCCATTCAGGGTTCCATACCAGGATCCTGAGGTCATGACCTGGAACCCCGTTGCTTTTAATTTTTTCACTCTTAGTTTAGCACTACTATGGTTACCAACACTGTTCCTATTCTTTCACACCCGAGACCCATTATTCTAGGTCATCTAGACCCTGAAGAGGACAACTCTTTTCTTTGCAGCTGCTTTCCTTGAGATGCTGCTTTTCCACTCCTTTCTAAGTCTCTGTGAGAAAGACTGGGAATGTTAAGGTGGTAGATATTCTTGTCTCTTGTTGCTCTGTTTTCCCACAGAAAGAAAGTCCCATCTTTGGAAAGGAGTAATCTGGAGTGGTTTTTGGTAGTCTGCAAGTGATGCTGTTCCTGCCAGGTCCCGGAAGCCTAGAGGATCCCTCATCCATCAAACTATATTTTTCCCGTACTCTCCCTGGGAAATCTTCGTATGATATGCAAAACTAGATTTTTCTAAAGTCAGCTTTAAAACAAACAAACAAACAAACAAACAAAAACAAAGCAAATTCCTGCTCTATGGAAATGAGGCTGGATCCTTACCAAACTAAGATTCTGGTAACATATCCATGTCTACAACCTATCTCTTTTTAACATTAGTGCAGAACAAAAATATATAAATTTTTTGCCCCTGAAAGACTTGAAGTAAAGTTCAAGTCTTTGTTGCTTAAACAAAGTGAAACACATTTCTTGGCTTATAAGACTGAAATGATTAGTTTTTTAAATTGCCCTTCACTTTATACAAAGTAGGTACATTTAATGAGTTCATCAATATGAAGTTCACTTAACAGTTCACTGTTATTAAAACAACTTCATAATAGATCCTAAAATTAAGTTAATAGAGTACCAATGTATGTTGGTAAAATGGGAATCCATTCATTTATGCCAGAAACACTTATGAAAATGTGTTTGAAAGATATTTCACAGTTTGGGTGAAGGTAATTAGCATCTAAGCACCACTTAAGAAAATACTTTCTTACAAGAGGCTACTTATATATGACAGCTCAAGAAATTTATAATAAGGAAAGATGCAGATTGTGTCTGTCGTTTAACTCATCAAGTCTAAAAGAAATGGTCTTCCCTTCCTTTCAAAAAAAAGAGATAAATTATTACCACTTAGAAAACACATTATTTTTTAAATTCCTCTAATAAAGTCTATTTTTTGAGTATTTTTAAATATAGCATGCAAGTGTTAATAATTTATCTTGTAAAAAATAAGCTGTGTAATATATAAAAGCCTGGTGTGTGTGTGCGGGGGTTATTTCTTGCTTGTCATGTACTTATGTCTTTATGTGTTCATTGTATTGTTCTAAGTTAAATAGATATGTGTGTGTGTGTGTGTGTGTGTGTGTGTGTGTCTGTGTGTGTAAAGCCTTTATATGACCATGTTACTGTTTCTGACTAAAGGAAATGTGATTCTTGAGATGAAGAATATGGTACATAGCACAGCACCGCTCATAAGATACCTTAATAAGATTCAGGGGGTAAATTTTGTTTTCTCAGTAAGGCCAGTTGAAGATAATACTTTATCTGTGCGTGGAAGTCTGTGGAATACAAAGTTCTTCCCACAGGCATAGCTCAAAAAACACTATTACCCTGAAGCAATACCTCATAATGTAAACTACTTTGGATACTTACCTTCCAGTCTCTTCCTCTCCTGTGCTAGTATGTGGCCTTAAAAGGCATGTAACTCTTGATTCGCCTACTCTGCCCTCAAGCCCTAGGCAACCATTAGTCTACTTTCTATATATAGATCTGCCATTCTGGACATTTCACATAAATAGAATCATGATATATGTGAGTTTTGTGACTCACTTCTTTAATTTAGGATGTTTTTGTGGTTCACTCATATATCTATATCTATCTATATCTAATCTAAATCTATCTATATCTTTATCTACCTCTATATCCAATCTCAGTATTTCATTTCTTTATATTGACAAATAATGTTCCATTGTATGAATGCACCACATTTTGTTATTGGCTTATCAGTTAATGGACGTTTGACTTGTTTTTGATTTTGGGGCTATTATGAATAATATTAATAAGTACATTCAGGTTCAAGTTTCTTTGTGCAAAGATAATTCATTTCTCTTTGACAAATATCATAAAGTAGAATTGATGACTCACTTGACCATTATATATTAACATTTTGAAGAATTGCCAAACTCTTTTCCAAAGTATTTGTACCATCATACATCCCAACCAGCAATGTATGAGGGTTGCAGTTTCTACACATCTCTACCAACTCATTATTCCCTACCCTTTTTACTATGGTCATCCTATTATTATTAATTATTTACTACTACTACTACTACTACTACTACTACTGCTATTATTATGGATGTGGAATAATTTTGATTTACCTTTCCTTAATGACTAAAGACTGTTGGCATCCTCTCATATGACTATTTCCAATTTAAATTTCTTTTTTGGAAAATCAAGTATTTGACTATACTGTTGACCTTGTTTTGATTTTTTTATCTTTCTATTATTGGTTCTAACAGCTCTTTATATATTCTAAATGCAAGTTCTTTATCATATGTGATTAGCAAATACTGTCAGCAGTCTCTGAATGGTCTTTTCATCTTCCTGATTGTATCATTTGCATCACCAAATATTTGAATATTAATAAAAACAATCTGCTTTTCTTTACTCCAGTTTTCTTCTAAGAGTTTTGTAGCTTTAGCTCTTATATTACATCTATGATACATTTTGAGTGAATCTTCATATATCGTAAGAAGACATACAGCTTCATTTACACTTAAGTGTCCATTGTTTCAGCATTGTTTTTTGAAAAGATTTTTTCTCTATTAAATGGGCTTGGTACCTTTGTACCATAAAAGTGAGAATTTGTTTCTGAACTCTCAATTATATTTCATTGATCTATAATTTTATTCTTATGTCAGTATCACATTGTCATGAGTACTGTAGCTTTGTAGTGAGTTTTTAAATTGAGAATGTTGACTCCTTTTAATCCTTCTACTTCTGAAAAATTGGTTTGGTTATATTAATTTTAGGATCAGTTCTTCAATTTTGGGGGGCAAAAAGACCATCTGTGACTTTGATAGGGGTTTCTTTGAATCTGTAGGTCAATTTAATGAGTATTAACAGTATCATCTTCCATCGAAAAACATGGGATGACTTTTCATTTACTTAGGTCTTATAAATTTCTTTCAATAATATTTTTAGTTTTGTAGAGTATAAATTTTGTAGTTCTCTTGTTAAATTTATTATTAATCTTTTTTCTTTTTTCCATCATTCTAAACAGACTTATTTTCTTAATTTTATTTTTGGATTGTGCATTCGGATTGTGTGTGTGGAAATGCAACTGACATTTGTATAACGATCTTATATTCTGCAAGGATACTCAGTAATACTCATTTACTGAACTCATTAATTTACTTCTAATAGTTTTTTGTGAATCTCTTAAGATTTTCTAAATGTGGAGAGCATGTAAACTTTGAATAATTACAGTTTTATATAGTATTTTCCAGTATGTATGTCTTTTGTTTCTTAATTCCCTCTTCCTGTTTAAAAAATAATTATGTTATACATAGAGATCATATTTAACAGTCTTTTTTTCAGGTACTTTAAATATATTATGTATGCACTCTCTTCCAGCTCTACTACTTCTCATGAAAAGTCAGCTGTGAATCCTTTTGAGGACCCTTTGTATGTAATAAGTATTTTTCTCTTGCCGTTTTCAGGATTTATTTTTTGTCTTTGCATTTCAAAAGTTTGACTATGATGTATCTAAGTTGGATCTCCTTGATTGATCCTCCTTGGTTTATGCTAACTTTCTGGAATATGTACATTAATGCTCATTTTTTATTAAATATTGACAGTTTTTGTTTTTAATCAAATTTTGATAATTTTCACCTGTTATTTCTCCAAAAATTCCTTCCTTTTTCTCTCCGTTTGTGAACACCATTATGCATATGTGGGTATGGTTAATGGTAACCTACAGATAAATGAAGCTCTGTTCATTTTTCTTTTTTCTCTTTCCTTTCTGGAAAGAGAAAATTATCCTTCTGGATCATTTCAATTTCTCTATCATTGAGTTCACTACTTTTTTTCCCTACAATCTCAGATCTGCTACTGAGCATCTCAAGTGAATATTTCATTTCAGTTATTGTAATTTGCAAGCACAGAATTTCCATTTGGTTATCTTGAAAAATAACTTCTATCACTTTATTGATATTCCTTAAATGGTGAGACACATTATAATGTGTGTAGGCCTTATATAATCACTTTAGCACCTAAATACAAAAAGGACTAACTTTCCCTGAACAAGAGAGAATTCTGCCATTCTGCCAGTAGACAACTTCTGGACTTGAATTGCAACATTGATTTTAAAGATTTTGAACTTGTCATCCTCCATAATTGTGTGAGCCAATTCCATGAAGATTTATCTCATTACGCATATACATATCCTATTTGTTCTGTATCTTTGGAGAACCCTGACAATACAAAGGTAAATAGGGATTTCAGATTTTCAGGAATTTCAATACCTAATGAAGGTTACAGTTTTTCTCCTATGTTCTTCTCTAGCAAAGTAAGCGATGCCAATACCTTGCACACCTAGAGCTCTGTAGGTCTGCCTTATTCAAGAGAGAGAATATATATGAGATACCAGGATGCCGAACTGTTCCTAGTAATATATCAGGAAAGAAGATGACATTTTTACCCCTTAATATCCAGACATCACATAGATGATAGCTCAAAGCATTCCAACTTCAGATACCCAGATTTGCTCCCATGATTGTAGGCTAAGTCATTGAGAACCTCCCCAGTGTATCCACACCTCCTTTTAGCTGATGCCAGAGCTTGCTATCTGCACATGAATTGTGAAGGATACACACAAACTGAATTATTGGCAACATAAGAATTTTTGAGAGGATTACAAAGGGTGATTGGACCTACTGACTGTGGTCTTTGTATATTTTCCACTATAAAACAGGGACTAAAACTTATACACAACTTAAAGACTCATCCAAAGAAAGTGATGTAGAAAAGCTTGAAAAATTCAGAGGATACAATTTTTATTATCTCTGCAAATATAAAAATGATAAAGCCTTGGAGGAAAATATAATAATCTACTCATTACTTCACTCGTAATAAAGAGGTGTCAAACATGTTGCAAGTTGAATTTCACACAAAGATGGGGCTTAGGATGCAAGATATATGTTTTGTTTGTTTGCTTGCTTTTAGGGTCAATATGTATGAAAGAAATGGGGAGGAATACTAGTGAGCAGAAGGCCTGAAAATCCTCAGGAGGCTTGGTGAAGATATCTAGGACAAATATTGCCCATTAGAACTGTCCTGCATCAGGATGATATGGCCTAGACCATATACCTCACCTTGTGTAGTAATGAGATGCAACCTTCCCTGGAAAGGGTCTGGCCTCAGGCAGTGCAATTTTCTGCAGCTGAGATATGCTCAAGAGCCTCTGGCTGCCTGAAAATTGCATTCTCTGCATCTGGTCTATATCTGCAACAAGTCTTATGGATACATGCCATGTACACAAGGCCATATAAATCTTCTCTAGTAAAGCCAACACAGTTTACACAGCAGCTATGATTGGAGATACAATTTGTTTGACACTTTGGTGGTATAGCCATTCTTCAGGACCTATCTGATTTTCGCAGGAGCCAGAATGGTAAGTTAAACAGAACTGTAATGGATACCTCCAACCTGGTATCTTTTGTATATTTCATGGTGTCACTAATCTCTGTCATCACTGCCCCACACCTGTACATGCCTTCCAGCACACATTGGATACACTATTGTTTCTGATTTACTATCATGGTGGGTAAGATGGGATGGTTTCAGAGACTTGTACTCAGCCTTCCTCAGTACCATAGTTCTTACCTCACTCACCTGGGAAGATGGAGGTTGCATCAAGTGTTAAGCCTCTAAATCCAAAATGAGAATACAGTGATGAGGAAAATGATCACCAGTGGTCCATGGATCCACTGGATCACTATATGGTCAACTTTGGACATTCATTATTTGCCCCATATATTCATATTCTAATAGAGGTACCATAGTCTCCAGTATCAATGTCAACTCAGAATTTTTTTCAAAAAAATGTCTGGATATTCACCTTACCCTGGGCATTGTAATGCAAATAAATGGTTATAGGTCCCTTTGGGGAAGAACTGTAATAAAATTTTACCATATGATTATGCCATATATAATCATCATGGTTATACAAACATATTTTCTGCTAAGTAGATTCAGGTCTAAAAAGTAGCCCATGTTCAAAAATTGATATGGAAGCTATAAATTTTTTGAGACACTTAGTTTCAGATTCTTGTGATCCATCCTTCATGTATTCTTCTATATAAGGTTAGTGGTATTGTTTGTATCCGTCCATCTTTCTCCTGGGAATACTATGTTCCAGGATCCTTCTGCATAACTCTGTGCAGCTCACACTTGCTTGACTGAGAGTATGACCTTTTCAATTATTATACCAATTGTCACTCCTAGTTCCTGGCAGTTAGATTCTGACACTTTGTCCTCAACTGTTTTCAAGTCTTATGACCCCTACTGCAGTCAAAAAACTAAGTTCTATAATAGCCACTTCTACAATCACCTATGAGAGGCAGAGGAAAGCTATCACCAAATGTTTAGTGTTGTTGGGGCTCCCTCATCACCTGTTCTTTATTACTTCAATAACTGGTGTAAATATTGGGTCTTACTGCAGTACTTAGTCATCTGGAGAATTTTCCTGACTAAGGGGCTCACTTCTCTGAGCGATTTAATTCATACCACCACCATCTGCATCAGTAATTCTAGTATCTCAACTTCTCTCAACATGGACACTTTTCCTTATTTCTAGGATCCATTCTAATAGTGAATTTGCATAAAAATACTTTGAGGATTATATTAATTTCTTTTACCACATTAACACAACCACTTTTCTGACATTTCTATCCTTCTTTAAATAGAATAGTGAATGGCAAACCTGGTAGATTTAAAGACCTTTCCTTTTTAAAATTTATCTATTTTCTATAACAAAATATTCTTAAATAATCTAACTTACCTTAAATTTTACTGACATATTTTTTTACGTGTTTCTCAGGACACTTTGTCACTGCTTTCCAAGGTCTTAGCATGCTGCCTGTCAACTTCATTTGCTTAATCATAGTTTGTGATGACTTCTCTTTCATTAGTAAAAAAGCTGTTCATATTGTCTATCTTTTTTTACCATTGTTTTTCTCAAACATACAAAAGAGATTATGCATGTAATATAGTTCCTAAAAAATAAGCAAAATTTAAAGACACTTCCTGAAAGAAATAATGATAATTTAGGTTGTCAACAGTCTTCCTTCATATTTATACTACCCTTTGCTTCTCTTGTTACTTAAAGGATAACATATTTTACAATATAAACTGCAAACTAGGTTCTACTAACTTTTTTCTCTTTTTTTTTTTTTCCTTGACATAGAGAGAGAGAGAGAGAGAGAGAAACACACACAAGCAAGGGGAACAGCAGAAGGAAAGGAAGAAGCAGGCTTTCCGTTGAGCAAGGACCGTCATGTGGGGCCCAATAACAGGATCCTGGGATCACAACCTGAGGGGAAGGTGGATGCTTACTTAGCCAACTGAGCCACCCAGATGCCCCTAGTTTCTAGTAACCTTTAAAATTAAGAGGGGCACATGATGTGATGAGCACTGGGTGTTATATACAACTGATAAATTATTGAACACTACATCTGAAACTAACAATGTACTCTTAAGTTGGCTAACGAAATTTAAATTAAAAAAAAAATAGACAAAGAACCACTTGGACAAACTTCAAATACATAAAGTTTGAAGAAGCATGGTTAGCCTTTTATTTTCTAGGCTAAAATATTTTCTGAAAATGCTTGGTACCTATTTGTTGTTATTTGTTTATCTTCATTCATTATAGTATATTGTTCTAATTTGTATTCAGTAACAATTTGCTGAATTGACATCTTTTAAAAAGCAAAAACAATTTTATTTTTTTCCATCATTTATTTCCTTCTTTCTTCACGTTATATTTTTCAGAAACTTCTATAATTTAACTAACAGTCAGATTTTAAAAATTCATTATAGCAGCTAAAGAAAAAAGTTAGGTTTCAAGTCCTTTTATATGAAAGCGATTATTTATCATGGTTGCTTTTCTTTATTTGGTATCTTGGGGATATAGTTCAATAGAGTTTTGGAAAATTCTCATTACTCTTCCTGGCAATATTCTGGTGATTCTTTGTACTTGCTGACTTAATTTTCTGTCTCTTCATTGAGTTTATGGCTTTGGTTGCTGTGATGAGAGACAAAGGAATAGGCAAGGACTCAACGGATTTTACAAAGGTTAAAGAAGTCCACCATTCCTTTCAACTTCCAGTAATACACTGTACTCCATCAGGCATGTTAATTCAGAAATACTTACCTTAGTGCCAGACAGTTAAAAGGAATATATTATCATGAATATTCATGATTGTATTGAAAAATGGAAAACTGTATAATGTTTAACTTTTTCCTGTTGCTTTCCAAATATTGCATTTGGATGGCCCTCCTTAGATGTCATTACTTAAAAGGCAAAATTTGGATGGTCCATCATCATTTTTTAAAGTTTTATGCAGTGAGTTTAGCAGGCGTGCTAATGTAGGTGATTTGATGTTTTCACTGGTACTACAACTCACAAAGGAGTTTCCTCTCATTTTAACCTTTCAGGATGAAGTCAAAACATACTTTTATATAGATAGACAATAAGCACTTGACAACTTTGTAAGTGAAATAAATTACTCCATTTTCCTTCATTCCTAATATTTGCTTTAGGATAAAGTATGCAAGACAAACTTCTGTGGTATAGTAAAAATAAATGACTGTTCTTTGGCAGCTTGAAGGAGGTAGTTGAGATCATATTCTTTTTCCACCTGGTTTAATATTATATTAGGCTAAAAGTTGTCAGCTACATGTAGATACATGTAGATACAATGTAATATCTCTGAGTTATAGTAAGGCCAAAATGAAAGGATTTTTAATATTAACACCATTTATGTGCTTCTATTTGACTCACCCCCATGTTTGAGGTTAACTGCTTATTCACTTTCTTTGTGGGATATAATTGATATACCTCATATGATAAGAAATAAGCATATCTAGATATCTATATATATCTACATACATATCTTATGTCACATGGTCTTCTTGAATGCCATTTAACTTACTTAACTAAAAAACAAACATTACTTCTTAATGTGTGTTATTTTTTTCAAATAAATCTACAAAGAAGGACAAAAATCATCCTTTCATCATATTTCTCCATTAAATAGATGTTAGGTAGTGATAAGACAAACTTTGATGGGGTATTACTAAGGTTCTTTATGATATGTCCCAATTTTTTTCTATAATGAAAATAGAAAAATAATCACCCTATTTGGGTAACTTACTGTTTTACTGTTAGGTCAAAATACTTTATTTGTGAGTAAATTATTAGTAGAATGGGCAAAGACAAATAAGTATAGACTTACCAACTAATATTTTTATAAGTAAATTTTAGATATTCAGAACTTAAAATGACAGAGAAAAATCATACCATATCTAGGTAATACATTTCAAATAAATTGAAGTAGGAGTTGATAATATATTCTGCACTATTATTGATTATGCAGTTTAGAATTTCCAAAATGAAAATTAAAAGGACATAACTAAATTTGGATATTAAAAATGGATTTCTGTCTTAAAATTCATAAAATTTAATCAACATGTCTTCTATCTTCTAACCATAGTTGACTATTCAAATTTTTAATTTTTTTTAAAAGTGGGTTTCGTATAAATATTTAGTATATAATTTCCTTCTAGATCTTCCTTAATCTTTTCTTCCCAATTGAACATAAGGTGCTCTGTTTGAGTTAGTTTATCAAGTCCACTTCCATAGTCACTAATTAATTAAATATAAAGACTGCATTGTATGACTCAGAGACATTTTCTTTTCCATTATCTAGGAAAAATATTTAGTATCTATTGTTTTGAGATTGATAGGTTGATAAGATGACATTTGGAAGTTAACAGGAGTTAAAGTTCTTAACAGGAATTTTTTTTACATTAAGTATAAAATATTACATTAAAACTTGTGGGACTAGCAAAATGAAAGGAAACTAATTTATGAGAAGACACTTTTGGTAAAAATTCTAAATCTAATTTACATAAACACCTTGTTTTCTACTGACTGGGCACCAGCACATTTCCTTTAGAGGTCTAGCTATAAATCTCTTTATTGCTATATATATTTATATAAAAGCAGGGAATCAGGTGACTCTTCCATTGTTTGTTTAGTTTAATAAAGTACTTAAAAAGATTATTAGCTTAGCATTTTCCTGCTTTCTTTAAACTCATATATTTCATTGTTTTTAGCAAGGAGAATTCCAAATACTATGTGAAATCTAGAGATTAGAACTATAGTGTTTTCTTATGTAAATAAATCAATTCCAGATTTTCCTATGTTAAACTCTATAGTTGGTAAATATTTAATAATGGAAAATCAGTATTATGATCTAATGTAATAGGAAAATCTTTCAACATTATTAGCCATCTCTAGTTATGTAGGTTATATACAGCACTAATTTTTTATTCTGGAAACAGCAGCTTCAAAAATTAAAACAATATTTATCACACAAAAGGAAAAAAATCAATGTAATGCTTTCCTCTGTGCTATTTCTTACATAAGGATTCTAACACACTGATTCCCCCCCTTTCTTTTATTCTCACTGGTGCCCTTATTTTTTCTATACCCTCTATATGTTTATTTTATTTCCTTGTTTCTCACCCTTTCTTATCAGTGCCTTACCACAGGTATATCTTTTTTCACATACTTTCAACCCTTTCAGCTTCCCTTTGGTTGACAGCTGCTAATTACACCTCCCCGGAAAATGATTACATTCATTAAGTCAATATTAATAAAAATAACAGGATTATCTCTGTTTTAATCACCCATGTTTTGTTTGTTGTTTGTTTGTTTGTTTTCTTGGCTTGCTTTTAATTTTCTCATCTATTCACTAGTCCACAATTATAAGACAAGGGCTCAGGATGGAAAGAAGTTTAAAATGGTTTCGATGGGCCTTGGTTTCTCATCTATTTTGAGATTTTATTACTTGTCTCTCTGAGGTATTTGATTGTGCCAGCTTGCTTCAGCATGCTCATGATGCTAAGTTCCTTGGGGGGTCTTCAAGAGCCTTTAGACCAACTCTCATCAAGGGACAGTCCATTGCAAAGAGTAATTTTTTTTCCCCTCCAAGTTTTGTAGCCGTTCCCGGTGTAGAGGTATATGGGTGTGCTGGAGCAGAAGCAAGATGTAGGAGACAGGAAATGAAAGATGTATTTGTGTGAAGTTTAGAATGGCAATGAATAAGGGAGAGAATGAAAGCATAGAACTTAAATTCTCTGCCTGAAGGTCAAGGTTAGGTTAGTAAGAAAGAATGCCAAATAAATGTTAAGTGAATATGTGATTTTTTTTCTCAATTCCCTTATTTGTCAATATTTTGACTGTAAAAGCCACTGAGTTAGATATATCTCTACCATATCTCTTCTAAATGTAACTAATGTTTAAATTAAACACTTTACATATGTATTGCATATGCTTACAGTGCAATTGGGCTGTCCATGATCTGTTTTATGATGCTTCTTTGTATAACATCATCTTTTCTATCACCAGAACTCAAACAGTACCAACACATGAGTAGATAAAAACATCTTGTCTGATGAGCCTAACCTTAAGTTAGGCTAAGTTAAGGTGTTGACTTTTGACATTTTTGTCACACAAAGTGCAAAACTGCTAATACTCAAAATGGGTAATAAAAATGAACTTTAGTAAATTTAATCTTAAAGGCAATACACTAACCATAATAATACATGTAGTATAAAAAACAAGTTCTTTTTTCCCAGTTTATTTAGAAATAATTGACATACATCATTGTATGAGTTTAAAATTTTAGTATCTTAATTGCTGACAAATGGTTTAATATTATCTTAGAGGTCAAAAAAAAAAAAAAAAAAAAAAAAAGAAAGAAAGAAAAAGAAACAAACAAACAAAAAAAACCCTCTTCATTTAAACAACACTTGTCCACAAGAATGTAATGTGCTTCAATATGTAAGAGATTCAAGCTTGCTGTTGTCTCTGGCATCAAAAGGGATTTAAAAATGTTTTTTATTGATGCTAAAACAGCACAATAGACAAACTCAGTTTTAATCAGATTTGCTGTAACTAAATATTACATTCAGTGTTGTGTTGAAAACTTATTTCAAAATAAATGAAATACTATCTTTATTCTGATGTAGAAATAATCTGCATTAGGTTAAGAAAATACTAATCCAATCAGTATAGTAGGCAAAGCAGGAAGAATAAATTGCTATTAAAATAATGTAGATGTGCAGGGCACCTGGGTGGCTCAATGGGTTAAGCCTCTGCCTTCAGCTCAGGTCATGATCTCAGGGTCCTGGGATCGAGACCCACATTGGACTCTCTGCTAAGGAGGGAGCCTGCTTCCTCCTCTCTCTCTGCCTGCCTCTCTGCCTACTTGCAATCTCGGTCTTGCAAATAAATAAATAAAATCTTAAAAAAAAAAAAAGTAGATGTGATTTTTAAATATGTTATCTCATATCTATGCAATCCAGTAAATAAAGAAGAGAAGAATCTTTCTATTATAATATCTATTAAAATTTATCTCAACAAAATAAAGCATACAACCTAATTAACTTTTAAAGTTGCATGCTAAGCTTTGAGTACAGTAGCCTAGTACAAAATGAAGCTATCAATGTTTTCCGTCAATACAAATCATCTACAAACTGGAAAAGAATTTTTTCCACTTACAAAATAATGATCTTTTTAATTATTAAAATTTGTGGTGTATCTACATAAAATATCTATATAATCCACCAAGCTGCAGTATTATAGAACTTATTTATTTAAGAACTTTAGAATTACAATCATGTCTTGCAAATTGTAAATCTGCTAGTATCTCTATAGTTAGATTTCTTCCACCTCTATGGTAATCCTATAGTTCTTAACTTTAGAAGACATTCTTAGTTGAAGTCAGTGCTAACCACATCCATCACCTTATCAAGATGCCTCTGTGTAAAAATCAACTATATAGTTTAAGAGGAATCTAGCTGCCTTTCCTAAGAATTCATTATATATGAATGATTTCATTTAAAATGACTTCATTAAAAATTACATTGTGGTGATTCCATCTCCAAATTTTTCTCAAATTCTTGGTCATTAAAATATATTTAGTACCCAGTAAAAAAAAAATCAGTAATTTTTTTCTTCTTATGAATCTTAATTGCAGCTGTTCAGTTGTAAGAGTAAATAAAAGTGAGTCTATTTTATTATGATAAATAAACTACACATGGTTAATTTGTTTTGATTCATACAGTTAAAATGCTACCTATCAATATTGCAGAAACATAAAGAAGTTTATATAAGCAGATAAATTCAGCTTTTTAAAGCTGGTGAAAAAGAAAAGTTTAAATTGTTTACAATTTAGGTTTTTGAGTGACTATAGAATATTAAGTTTGAATAACTAAGTATGAGTCATTAAACATTTCCCCTAAATACAGTAGAGGTTGTCATGTTTAGATACTGTGTTTTAACAATTAATGGTTCAAGTCATAGAACATTTTTCTAGAACATGAGAATTAGGAAAATTCTACAGTGTGCCTTTCCATTCTAACTTATGTTGATGCCATCCTTTTGTTTAGTGTGATGTGTGATCAGATGACTATGTAATTTCTCATTCTTTACTGTTAAAAATGTTTATTTAAAAAAATTATTTCCTATTTAACCTAAAATGGACCATTTTTATGGATGTAAGCATGATAAAAATGCAAAATATCTTGAGATTGTGTAGTCTTAAATAAAACTGCTCTGATATACATATATATCTGATACATATAAATCTAATATTTAATTCAGTAATAGTTATCTAAAATTCAAATGTAATAAAATATCCTAACAGATTTCTGAAATGATGTTCTAACTCTGAATACTGCTAGTCACATGATAGATCCCTGGGCTTTTGAGTCACTTAATAAATGCCTCTGGGATGCTTACCACTAACCATAATGCCACCCCATGTAAAGTTTTTCTGGGTAACTGGACACATAACCACAGAGGAAACTAAGCAAGAGCAAATAATAATTAAGTTTCTTTATCACTTATAAATGTACAAATATTAATATATTGTTGATAAGAATATACTGTACAACCATTATAGTGAAATGTTAATGGTAGCATTGTGTTGACTGAAATGGCAGACACAGACACCGCTGTGGTAAATCATGTAGCTTTTATGCATCTAAAAAATTCAGAATAAAGTCAGTACTGTCTGACTGTCAACAGCATTATCTCATATGAGGTAAGCTGTATAACTCTACAGCTCACTGTGTATGACCTAGGACCAGGGACTGTGGGGACAATGAAAAAGGAAATTCTTCTCAAAAAGCAGAATTAAGGGTTATCTGATTGACTAATCCTGGCATATACCCAATGTAATGAAATAAAGTTTTCCCAGTTCTTATCTAGTAGGATTTGGTGTGCTATGAACTAAGTTTTGCTGAGTTTTTCACATTCCCCCTTGTTTCTGAGTGAGAGTTTTTACTCTGTATGTGCTGTTTCTGCTCAACCTTGTATTTGGGGTATTGTGCAAAAGATAAATCCTATACTAGTTTATGTGTCACTTTAGACAAACTTAGACATATAGACAGGATTGAGCACTACATAGAGATCCAAGACTTGAGTTGGATGTAATAATTTGGAGATAACTTTAAGCAAATTGTCATCTGGCAGTTTCTTGAAATCTTTCTCATGCAGCAACTAGCGCATGCCTCATGCCCTGTCTTTTGCCATGCCTTGATCCTTATCTTTGGACTGTAAATATTAGTCTTGGAGCCCATCTTTCATGACGATAAAGGGTATAATAAGAGATTGTGGTATAGAAAGATTCAAGTGGTTTGGCTCTCTGGGGAATAGGTGGAGCAGATTTTTCATATCAGCCTATTTCCAAGTTGTTACATAAAAGAAAAAAAACTTCTATGAGGCTAAGCCAATGTTATTTTTATTCCCACTGCTCATATCTAAATCTAATCTTGACTGATAACATCAATCATGCAATAAGAAACAGAGAATATCACAACTACAATAAAATCAATAATATATAAGCAATATTCACTTAGCATGTGCAATTTAATTATAAATCAAAAAATAAAAAGTTAATTTAAAAATCTCCAATATGTCAACTTTAATATATACTTCCTTAAAATTTGTAAGAAAAGAAGATATGACAATAATAAACCAAAAAAAATTAAATGGTAATGAAAGTTCTATTATGAAAAATCTGGGATTTTTCACTTATTAAAAAATAAGAAAGATTAAGAGTACATTAATGAAGGAATGATCAAATGAATTCAAATTAAATCAAAGTAAAACATTTATAAAAATACAGAAAGAAAAAAAGGTAAAACATAGAAGAGTGATAAATGATCAAGAAAACACAAAACTATTTCCCGGAAACATACAACATATTAAAAAAAATCCCTAAATAGTACAACCCTGAAACATTAAAGGATGAATAAATAAGTGATTTAAGGATTGAATAATAAGCCATAATTAAAAATAAGATTTTTAAATATAGGAAATTATGAGATATTATTTTAAGGAAATAATGAGGTACCAAACTGGCCCATATTTATAAGAAAACCTGCAAAAACAATAACAAAGGAAAATAATAAAAGTACATTCAAATTTCTGTCTCTCAAAAGACAACAGGAAAAATGTCTTAAAGGCAATTTCTGCTGTATTAATACAGATAGACTTTGATACATAATTAATGCCTTTCACACTTCTACATGTATGCAAAAATATTACAGTGTTGAAATAATCCGAGAGGATCAGTAAATACAAGTTTCTTATGGTGATGGAATGCATCTTATGGTATCTTTTTAAAAATTATATATTTTCTTTTCATCTGTACTACACATTACACTGAAAACCATAAAGTATAACTTAATGAAGAAATAGATCATAACGTTGCCATTCATTTAAGAGAAAAATTTTTCTAAAAAAGAATGAAGAATAAACCAGTTTAATATCTAAAACCTCTAGGATTTTATAGATATTTATAAATAATTTTGAATAAGAGCAGACATTTTGCCACATGTTGAAAAATTAGTCAGCTTTCAAAATGAGTCTTTCTTCTTACTTGATGCTATAAAACCCAAGTTTCACGATGACATTTATAATCACGATTTTTAGGAGGACACACTTTTTCTTAAAATAAGCTCCACTAATTTGCTCTCATGATTAACTGCCATGTTATATCTCTGGGTTAGATTGCTCAAGTATAAGATTGGTAGGATGTCAGAGGAAGAGTGCAAGCATTCTGATTCTTTTTTTTTTTTTTTAATTGCTCTTAGAATAGTTTAGAGTTGAGAAAACCAAACTTTGTTTCAGGAAAATCCAGTAGAGAATTCTGAGTATTATTTTGACCACTCTTGATATATTCACGTAGGAAGAACATATATATATGTTACCTTTCATCATTCTTTTTTGTTTATTTCTTTATAATCAAAATTATATTCTTCCACTAAAAATCTTGTCTAATGAGTTAGATAGTGGTCCAGAGAAAAGAGACATGGTGCTGGTGGGAAGACAGCTCTTCTGAAGACAATGTTGTCTAAAAGATGGTAATTGTTATACAGCACAGTATGGGGTCCTCTGTTTTTACTTGAAGTCGACAGATATATGAGTGGTTGCTATTGTGCTCAGCAAGATAGCACTTGCAAAAAATAAACTGGTGCTATATGAAGATTTAAAAATCACAAAAACATTAAAAACACCTTTTTAAATTAATTTAATAGAGCCTGTCATGTAGAAATACCTCACATAGTTCACATGAACTTTATATGACTGCAAAACTGTCAGAATTTATTTGAAGAAAATGTGTATTAGCAAATAACAGGTTTAGAATAATTACAGCCAAGTGATAATTATATACAATATTAAAGGTTTTTAAAAATGTTTTTTTAAAGCAGTGTTACATAAATTCAACTCTCTATAGTCATCAAGTATATCTCTATATGGGAGAATAAAATGTGCTTACTTTTTTAGAAGATAAATTGCAATATACAAGAAATATTTGGAAAATTGTATTTGTCTTTTAACTTTTTAGTTTTAAGTATTATTCCAAATCTATTCTTATTACAATCTATATGGCTCAGTTGATAAGTTAGATGCTTTCCTTGGATATTAAGTTGTATAATTTGCTAGTAACAAGCCAGTGTATAGTAGTGAGTATCTATGTGCCTCCCACAAGATGTCATTCGAATGTCAAACTCAAACACACTGTGTTAGAATAGTTTTTTCACATCGCTCTTTTTTATGTATTTAATTTTTGCATATTAATTTGCAAATCACTTATCCTAAGATTTGAGTTACATGCATAATATGTTATTATCATTGATCCTATGATGATGATGATGATGATGATGATGATGATGATGATGATGTTGAGAGTTTCAAATGTAGATTCTAGTGAAGATGCAGGTATAAAGTCTTTCCAAGATATTCACTGAAATGAATGAAAGGAGAAAAACTAGAGATATGTAAACCTCATCCATTTTAAAACTAGCAAATAAAACATCATTTTACAAACAATGAGGAGTAACTTCAATATCTGGTAAAATTAATATCTCCAATATCTAGTAAAATTAAAATCAGTTGGGAAAAAGAAATTATGAATTAACAATTTCTCTACTTATAGGAGGATGTGCTATAATATAATCATATGTATTTCTAAAACACCCATTAGTATTTTTCTGTTACAAGCATAAGTCAGAGGACTTGTCAAAATAAGAGACTATGGCAATCACCCCATACCCTATTACCAAATTATGAATCAGCTCTGGCATCAAGAATAAAAAGAGAAAGTATACAATTATATTTAACCATATATTCTTGTCCCTGCCCATTGTAAAACTGAAGTGTGAAGATGAGGGAAGATAAGAGAAGAGTCAAAGAATAAAATTTGACCAAGCTTTATAGTTGCTCTGCGATAAATGGATATGCACAGAAAAATAAATCCACAAAATAAGATCCATAAAATAAGAGCACACGGTGTGGCACTTCACCCTAATTCAATTTCTCACTTAAGTAACTAGTTCATTCAAAACCAGAGACAAAAACAAAAAGAAATAAAACAAGAACTCAAATGGGGTAAGAGTTATAGGGACAGAGTAGGACATGGTGGGCAGAGAAACAAAGGGGAAGTGATTTCAGTATATAGAGGAATCATATAGAAACGAAAAGTATACTGAATGCAATGGACTTTATATAATAATGTTTCTTCTTCCTCATAGAATACATAGAATGACAAAAATTACTTAAATCTCTAATACCAAAAGAATAGTGTTAATTCTAAAGAACAAGCTGATGAGGCTAACAGGATCTAGATATATTTTTCTTCATTCAAGTATGATGAAAAATATGCAGGGAATAAAGTATGCAAGAACAAATAAGTGAGCATGTATTATGTAGAAATTGATAGTGACCAGAGTTTTTTATTTGTTTAAGATTAACTTATTTATTTCAGAGAGACAGTGTTTGGGGGGGTGGGGTAGAGAGAGAGGGAGAGAGAGAATCCTCAAGTAGGCTTCACACTGAGCATAGAACCTAACTCAGGGCTCAATCCAAGGACCCTGAAATCATGAACTGAGCCAAAATCAAGAATAGGCACTTAATGGACTGAGGCACCCAGGTGCCCCATAACCAGTCTTTATAAAATTGCATACCTGAAGCAAATATTTCTACATTTCAAGTTCTTATTCACTCATTAATTTCATTTGGTTATTCCATGCATATTTTTAGCATATTCTGACATAATGATAGGGTCTGGTCATCATACAAGGAGCAAAATCAGACAGGTCTTTCCTACATGTAACTTTACTTCTAACAAACATATAAATGTAAAGAACACTGAAATAAGTCTATAAAGGAGAAATAGTGTTCTAAGTGCACAAAAGGGAGATTTAGCCTTTTTCAGGATGAGGAACGGGGATGGGACTTAGTTATACAACTAGGAGAGGAAAGAAAACTCCAGATAAATGATTAATTCTTTATTCTAATAACTGTGAATAAGAATGAAACAAATCTTAGAATTCCTCAAAGTGTATGATTCTCTATATATTTCATATATTTCTTCATATATCAAGAGGACCCAAGCCTCCAATGAAAACCAAGACATAATTTTCAATAATGTTCAATTCCAGCAACACCTAAGGTAAGTGCTAGGAATCTGCCCCTCCCCCTGCTCGTAATCTCACGCGCGCGCGCACACACACACACACACTCTCTCTCTCTCTCTCTAAAATAAATTAATAAAATATTTAAAAGAAAAAAAAAAGAAACTTGAAGTTGGGAGACATCAGCAAGATGACAGAACAAGAAGCCCAGTCCTCCTTTTCCTCAGAGACATAATTATTCAACACCAATATATGGACGACCAGCCCTCTCTGGGAAAAATCCAGAGATCAATTGAGAGCCTCCTACACCCCCAAGCAAGCATGAAAACAGACACATTTAAGCTGATAGAAAAATTTATGGGGCATTCTCTCCAAAATCTGTCCCCCAGGCGCAGCACCACATAATAAGGAGGAAATTCTGAGTTCTAGCTTCTCCCAAAGGAGAGAGAGGACTGGATAACACACCCCAGACATTCTGACTCTTCAAGGGACTGTCCAAGTAACTGGTTTCTGTCATGCCTGAATCTGAGCACTGATAAGAAAGAGCCTGGGTGGCTCAGTGGGTTAAGCCGCTGCCTTCAGCTCGGGACATGATCTCAGAGTCCTGGGATCGAGTCCCCCATCGGGCTCTCTGCTCAGCAGGGAGGCTGCTTCCTTCTCTCTCTCTCTCTCTGCCTGCCTCTCAGTGTACTTGTAATTTCTCTCTGTCAAATAAATAAATAAAATCTTTAAAAAAAAAAAAAAAGAGCCTCTTGCTAGGAGCTGCTGAGAACATAGGAGACAATCTGGACTATACACACACTTACTGGCTATATTACCTCCCCCAATTTATTGCATAAAACAGCCAGCAAATATTGGCAATGTGTGTTCCTTCTGAGAAAAGAAAGCATTGGAATACTCATGTGACATTCCAGCTTTCTAGGAGCTGCCAAAGGGATACGATTCTGAATCACCTACCTTACAGCATTCACAGGATTTGGCATGCTCTACCTGGCTCACAGCCACTGAGAACAAAGGTGGCAGTTTGGTGTAGTATGTGGTTACCACCAGATCCCCTGTCCCTGGCACAGTGTAGCATGATCAGGAAAATTCAGTCTCTAGCATATCTAGGCAGGGAAAGAGAACACTGAAACATGCATTCAGCATTCAGATTTCACAGGGGGCTGCCCAAGGGACTGGTTTCTTTCTGATCTGTCTCAGAGTGCTGATGGGAAATAAAGAAATTTAGATGCCTGGAGGCTGCTGAGAACTCAAAAAATTTAAAAAAAAATTGTTGAGCAGTGTGCTGCTGCTTCAGAGGACCCTCAATACAGCAGACAGACTTGGAAATAAAGATTATGTACTCCTTAAAAAGAAACCAGAAAATCCCTTTAATCAGGAATTTATATGTGTAAATCTAGACAATACATGGTCACAGAAAATATATGAGAGACTGTAAGAATCTCAAACAGGGCTGTTTGTCAAAAGGCTTTCCTCGTATGAAGCTAATCCACAGAGACTAGGGAAAAAGGCTGTTTTTTCAAATGTGCAAACACCAATACAAAGTGTCAAGGAAAATGAAGATATAAGGAAAAGTAGTTGGAAGGAAAAAAAAAAGAAAAGAAAAAGAAATCTACAAAAGCTGACCCTAAAGAAATGAAGATATATTAATTGCTTGATAAAGAATTCAATATAACTCACTGAAATCAGAAAAATGATGTATGAAAAAAATTAGTATTTCAACAAAGAATCAGAAAATATTTTTTTTAAAAAGACAAAAAGAAATTGTGGAGCTGAGGAATAAAACTGCTCTTGGGAAAAAAAAATCACAAGAGAAATAAAGAGCAAATAAGAGTAAGCAGAAGAATCAGTGATTTCACAATATAGGTCATTTGACATGATCGAGTCATAGAAGAGCAAAAAGAAAAAGAATGAGAAATAGTTAAGAACACCTACAAAACTAATAAGACACCATCAAGTGGGCCAATACATAAATTACAGGAACCCAAAAATAAGAGAGAGAAGGGGAAAAAAAGTTTATTTAAAGAAATAATGACTAAAACTTCCTATTACCTGGGGAAGAGAATGGACACTAAGATTCAAAAGGCCAAAAACTCTCTAAAGAGGAACCTAAAGAATTCCATGTGGAAACACATTTTTCTCAGCGTCAAAATTCCAAGAAAAAAAGAATTTTGGAAGCCTCAAGTGTAAAGTGACTTAAAAAAATAGAAAATACAACTACCATATGATGTAGCAACTCCATTTGTATTTATCCAAATTTAAATTATGATCTTTAGATATTTGCATTCCCATGTTTATTGTAGCATTATTCAAACATCCAGGATGTAGAAACAATCTTAATGCCCTTAATAGATGAATAAAGAAAATGTGAAATATACGTATAATTTAACATAAATCAGCCTTAAAAAAAAAAGAAAAAGAAGGAAAATGGTTGAGCCAATTTGTTAAGGTTTGTTTTATATTCCAGAATATGGTCTATCATGGTGAATGTTCCTAGTGAGTTTGAGAAGAATGAGTACACTACTGCTGTTGGATGAAGTAGTCTATAAATGTCAATTCTATCCAGTTGACTGATAGTATTATTGATTTCAGCTCTGTCTTTACTGATTTTTCTGTCCATTAGAGCGGATAAAGGGATGTTGAAATCTCCAAGTGTCATAGCTCATTTAGGCTTCTATAGCAAAATACCATTCTGGGTAGCTTAGAAACAATAGAAATATATGTCTTATAGTTCTGGTGGCTGGATGTCCAAGATCAAGGAGCCAGCATGGTCATGTTCTCCAGTGAGGGTCATCTTTTTGTTCATTGCCATTGTCTTCTTGCTGTGTCCTCACAAGGTAGAAGGAGCTAGCAATCTCTCTGGAGGTCATTTTATAAGCACTAATTGCATTCATGAGAACTCCAACCCCAATGACTTAAACACCTCCCAGTGTCCTCACCTACTAACACCATCATGCAGCTGTTTAGGAGTTGAAAATGTGAATTTGGCAGAGGGTTGGGGGGTGGAGGAGTGGGGAGAGGTGGTGGACATAAAAAATTCAGACCACAGCACCAAGTATGATAGTGGCTTCATCTATTCCTCTTTGCAGTTCTGTTAGTTTTTGCCTTGCAGAAGTTAGTTTTGATTTGTTAATCAAATTTTTGTTTTGATTTGTTAAGGGCACAAATATAAAAGATTATTATGTCTTCTTAGAAAATTGAACTTCTTTATCAATATGTAGTGTCCTTGTATACCCCTTATAACTTCTCCTGCTTTGACACTTGTTTTGTGTGAAATTAATATAGCTATGCCTGTTTTCTCTGATTAGTGTTAGCAGGTATATATTCCTCCATTTATTTACTTTTAATCTATATGTGTCCTTATATTTAATGTGGATATCTTATAGACCACTATAGTTGGGTCTTGTTTTTTGATCTGCCATGACAATCTCTGCCTTTTAGTTGGTGCCTTTAGACCATTAACACTCTAAGTGATCATTGATAGAGTTGGATTAATATCTATCATATTCACATACTGTTTTCTATTTATGTCTTTGTTCTTTATTCATATTTAGTCTTCTACTCTTTTGTTACCTTTTGTGGTTTCAGTTGAGCATTTTATATGACTTCAGTTTTTCTTAATTCTTAGCATATTGTTTATGCTAATTTGTAACTTTTTTTAGTGTTTGCCAGTGTGCATCTATTTGTAATTATTATATCTTTCCATTGAACTGACTTTTATCATTATGTAAAGACTTTCTCTGACTCATAGACAATTCTGAATTAATTTGTTTTTATATATATATTAGTGTATATAGACATGCTTTTGATTACCATTTATATGGAATATCTTCATCCATCCCTTCACTTTGAGCTTTGAAATTTGTTTTGCCAAACACATTTGGCATGTGTTTTTAAATCTAAAATGGTTATCTTGTAAACAGCATATAGTTGGATTTTCCAAAACCCATTCTACCAATCTATATTTTCATTGGTGGGTTTTATCTATTTGTATTTAAAGTAATTATTGGCTTACATTTATTGATTTATTTTTAAAGTGATTACCAAAGATTTATCATTGTTTTGTTGTTTTCTGTAAGATTTGTAGCTCTTTTGTTTCTTTCTCTCTTATTTTCTTCCTTTATGATTTGAGATTTTTTACATAAAAAAATTTTTTACAAAAAAATAATTATTTTTTCTTTATCTTTTTTGTATCTGCTAAGTTTTTTTCTTTGTGGTTACTATTAGGAGTGTGTAAAACTCTCAATTGTAGCAGTCATTTTGAACTAATAACAGTTTAAGCTCAACCACATAAAAGAAGTCTAGACTTTTATTCCCCCAACATACTATACTTAAATAATGTCAGAATTTGCTTCTTTTTAGATACTCTATCTATACTATAACTATAACCATTTTTTGGTTATAGTTATTCTTAAAACTTTTGTCTCTTACCTTTTATACTAGGATTGAAAGTGATTTATGAGACACCCTTACATTATGAAATTATTTCTGTATTTAGCAATGTATTTCCTTTTACCAGTGAGATTTAAATTTTCATATACTTTCATGTTGCTGCTTAGCATGCTTTCATTTCAACTTAAAGAACTCCCTTAAGCCCTTTCAGTAAGGTAAAACCTATGGTAGTTTACTCCCTCAGTTTTTGTTTGTTAAAGTCTATTTCTCCTTTATTTTTTAAAGGACAATTATGCTGGGTATAATATTCTTTTTGGTAGCTTTTTTTTTTTTTCCCCCTTTCAGTACTTTTAATATATCATTACATTCTTTTCTAGCCTGCAGTACATTTGCTGTGAAATCAATGGATAGTTTTTTTAGGGGTACCTTTGTATTTAATGAATCACTCTTCTCTTTCTACTTTCAAAATTCTCTTTGACTTTGACTTTTGACAATTTAAGTATAATCTACCTTACTATAGACCTCTTTAGCTTTAATCTATTTAGGGAGTCTTGAGCCTTATGAATTTAGAGGTCCATCTACCTCTCAAATATTTTATTTTGGACCATTATTTCTTTTAATATCCTTTTGCTCCTTTCTTTTTTGTCTTTTATAATTTGTATATTAGTTTATTTGTTGTGATTCTATAAGTCCCACACACTTTCTTCACTTTTTCAGTCTTTTTTTTTTCTTTTTGTTCCTCTGACTAGGTAATTTCAAATAACCTGTGTTTAGCTTATTAATTCTTATGCTTGATTGAGTCTCCTGTTGATGTTGTCTAATTGATTTTTTTCAGTTCAGTCATTGTGGGTTTTTTAAAAATTTTATTTAATTTTAATTTTTTTTTACTTTTTATAAACATAGAATGTATTATTAGCCCCAGGGGTACAGGTCTGTGAATCTCCAGGTTTACACACTTCACAGCACTCACCATAGCACATACCCTCCCCAGTGTCCATAACCCCACCCCTTCTCCTTACCCACCCCTCCCTGCCGCAACCCTCAGTTTGTTTTGTGACATTAAGAGTCTCTTATGGTTTGTCTCCCTTGTGATCCCATCTTGTTTCATTTATTCTTTTCCTACTCTCCAACACCCCCCACATTGCATCTCCACTTCCTCACATCAGGGAGATCATATGATAGTTACCTTTCTCCGATTGACTTATTTCACTAAGCATAATCCCTTCTAGTTCCATCCATGTTATCACAAATGGCAAGATTTCATTTCTTTTGATGGCTGCATCATATTCCATTGTGTGTGTGTGTATGTGTGTGTGCTTCTTTATCCATTCATCTGTTGATGGACATCTAGGTTCTTTCCATAGTTTGGCTATTGTGGACATTGCTGCTATAAACATTTGGGTGCATGTGCCCCTCGGATCACTACATTTGTATCTTTAGGGTAAATACCCAGTAGTGCGATTGCTGGGTTATAGGGTAGCTCTATTTTCAACTTTTTGAGGAACCTCCATGCTGTCTTCCAGAGTGGTTGCACCAGCTTACATTCTGACCAACAGTGTAGGAGGGTTCCCCTTCCTCCACATCCTCGCCAGCATCTGTCATTTCCTGACTCGTTAATTTTAGCCATTCTGACTGGTGTGGGGGTGGCATCTCATTGTGGTTTTGATTTGTGTTTCCCTAATGCCGAGTGATGTGGACAGTCATTGTGTTATTTAGCTCCAAAATTTCTATTGGTTCTTTCTTAATGGTTTCTATCACTTTGAACTTCTAATTTTCTTCATGTATTGTTTTCCTGATTTAATTTAGGTGTGTACATGTCTTGTAGATCCAAGCTACTTTGACATGATTATTTTGAATTTTTTTGTCAAGCAGTTTATAGATTTCTATTTCCTTCAAATTAGTTACTACAGCTTTATTTTGTTCTTTGGTGGTGTTATGTTTGCCCAGTGTTTATGATATTTATAGTATTTTGATGGTGTCTATACATTTGAAGAACTAACCACTTCTTCAAGTCTTTATAGACTGGCTTCAGCAGGCAAAACTCTTCACCAGTCAGCATGGCCAGAGATTCTGAGTGGATCAGCTGGGAGAATGTAGGTTTGTTTGTTCGTAAGGTCGATAGGCAATTAGGATTGATGCCTAAATCTATAGCTGGGAAGACCTGGTATCTGGGTCTACTGGTCCAACCTAGAGCCAGAATCCACAAAGGTGGTCTTGGGATTGAGGTCCATGGCAAAGTCATACATTCATCTGGCTCTTTTCCCCCCATAGATGAACCTTTGGGGGAGGGGATCTCTGTTAGTATTACACTTTATGATCTCTAAAGTGAAACTGTCCTTCTTATTCAATGTGCCTTCTTTCATTTCTGTTTTCCACCTGGTTGTATCATTCACCTTGTTTTTTGGGCTTTTGTGAAGGTATTCTTTACCACTGAAGCTTTTCAAATTGGTGTTTCTGTGGGGTGAATGAGAGCTGGAATTTTCTTTCTGACAATATCCTGAAGTCATTCCTTACTGCTTTCTTTATCTTTGTCAAAGTAATGGAGATGTGAGAATAAAAAACCAGTACACTTAGAAAGATTAGTAAAAATTACCTAATCTTAGGGTGCCTGGGTGACTCAGTTAAGCATCTGCCTTTGGCTTAGGTCATGATCCCAGGTTCTTCTCTCTCTACCTGCCCCTCCTTCTGCTTGTGTTCTCTGTCAAATAAATACATTAAAAAAATCTTTTTCAAAAAAATTAACAAATCCTTCCATAAAAGAAAGACAAATAAGGAACAAGGCCTCAGAAGTTTGTTAGACAATATCAAATGATACAATATTTGTGTAACTGAAAACTCAGGAGTAATATAAAATGAACAGAATATAAGTTAATGAAAAAATGACTATAAACTTTTAATGAAAACACTATTTGAAGAAACAAAAATCTTTATTTTTATAATTCCATTTATTTAAATAATTGTTTTAAATAAGTTTAATTAAATAAATAAGCAAACAAATAAATAAGTTAAATATGCTAATGAATCAACAATATCAAAAAGCAGAATGAAAGTTTACTTCATAAGGAAATGGCAAAGTAACATGAGGATTCTTTAAGGAGAGTAACAGAATTGTTCATGATTACATTGGTGGTTTCCCAGGTGTTTCTGTCAAAATTCATTGAATTATATATTTTAAATGTGCACAACCTATTGTATATAAATTATACTTCAATAAATTACAGAAAAAAGTGAATAATTATCAAGAGTATGAGTAGTTTATCCATAACAGAATTATTTAAACATCCATATAAGTTATAAGATTTCCAATATTACAAATAATTTAAGAAATTCAATTTTATGAAATAATGACATTTATTTTTTTCACTGAGTAGGCTTAAAAATGTGATAATATTTGCTTATGGAGTATGATAAATATATGCTATTATACAGTATTATTTATACTATATTATTTATATTGTGAACTTGCATATTACCTAAAGTTAAAAAGATATACAAGGATACATACAGTTATTCACTGGGTTTTTGTAGTAGAAAAAGAAAAACCTAAATGCACACTAATGAAACAGTGATTAAAGACATAATACCGGGGCGCCTGGGTGGCTCAGTGGGTTAAGCCGCTGCCTTCGGCTCAGGTCATGATCTCAGGGTCCTGAGATCGAGTCCCGCATCGGGCTCTCTGCTCAGCAGGGAGCCTGCTTCCCTCTCTCTCTCTGCCTGCCTCTCTGTCTACTTGTGATTTCTGTCAAATAAATAAATAAAATCTTTAAAAAAAAATAAAGACATAATAGCTTATAAAGTGAGAAACAGTGAAAGTATGGGTAAGGAGTTTACCTTGCATACCTTTGTTCTTCCACTAGGATGTGTATAGTGTACGCAAATTATGTAAACTTTCTATTTCAGCTTTTATAAAATGGGAATGACAGTACCTATTTTTAGAATAGCTACACAGGGACGTGTGGGTGGCTCAGTTGGTTAAGCCACTGCCTTCGGCTCAGGTCATGATCCCAGGGTCCTGGGATCTAGTCCAGCATCAGGCTCCTTGCTTGGCAGAGAGCCTGCTTCTCTCTCTGCATCTGCCTGCTGGTGTGCTTGTGCTCACTCCCTCTCTCTCTCTCTGACAAATAAATAAATAAATAAATAAAAATCTTTAGAATAGCTACAGAAGTGCTTAATGTTGATCCTATTCTTCTTCTTCCTCCTCTTCCTCTTCTTCTTCTTATCATGATCATCATCATCACCACTATTATTATTTGCATGGTATGGCTTGCAGTCAGTGTGTTCAAAATATTTTAGGACACATAAATAATGTGTCAAACAATTATGGTATCATAAAGAAGTGTGAAAATAAAGAGATGTGTTGATATTGATGTGTTGACATAAAAGTTTTCTCCAATAGGAATATCAACTAATATCCCAATAATTATTGGGATAAATAATATGCAGTTTTACTAAAGTTCCTCTGTGAGCATATTATATAATGTATTATGTATATTTTATATAATCACATAATTTTACATAAATTTTTAAAAAGAAAAAATCTAGATGTGTTCAAAACTAGAAGCAATGATTGCCATTGAAAATTCTATTCTAAGAAATACTTAAGATTTTGCTTGTTCATAATTTCTAATGTTGTCTAAATGAAGATATATTAATATTTATAATAAGAAAAATATTCTAAACATTATATGAATCAGTGCTTGCATAACTGGCTGGATTTGGAGAGAAAGGAGAAAGTATTTTAAAGCAATCTTTGTTCCAAGGCAGTCATTTTAATTTGCAGTAATTTGATGTTTCCCCAGTTTAGGCTGTTCTGTATTTGCACATTGCTTAAAACAAATGATGAACACTCACTAGGTAAGCAGATAATCTAGGAAAGTGATGAAATTGAGTCTGAACCCTCAGAAATTAAGACAGTTAATAAAACTAATCATATTTATGACAATTTCATTTATTTGTCCTCTTGTTAAGACAGGGGCTGCCCAGTTCAGAATACTGATTCAATTTATGCCTTCACAGAAAATTTTCATCAGTCTAAAGTGTTCGTATATCTCTAAAATTCCCAATCTCACAATTTTCAACTAGCATTCATTAGCAGAGTTGCCCTGTTATAGGAGGGTGTGCCTCCACTGGCATCTGTAACATTTACTGAGCTGCTATCCCTTTGTATCAGACATCAGTGCTGCAGTGAAGAAAATACAGAATATGTGTCCTAAAAGAATTTATCATCTATTTAGAGTATTAACATTTGAAAAAACAATGTAGGTAAAATAAGTTAAGGGTAAAATAACTGCATACACATTATTAGCAGAAAACTAGGGAGCAAATAGATCTATAGCAATAATCATGGAAGGGAGGGATTTAAAATATTTTACAAAAAGACGGCTTTTGAGTAGTCTCTTGAAAAAACGATAAAGCTGAATATGAAATTTCTCAGTGAGGGAAAAAAGAGCTTATAAAAATGCTTGAAAAGTGCTTGAAAAGTATTAAAGCATGCAAATAATTTCAGAGTTGTATAAGTAGGATCAGCAATAGGTTGTTGCTAAGATATCTTTGGTAACATATTTGTATAAATAATGATTCTGTAAACAATTTAAGTTTCTTTTCTCAGTGGTAGTTGGAGTCAAGACATAATGGAGAATTTTTAAATAGCCATTTGAAGCCTTGCAGATGGAAAAAAATTAGACTCAAAGTACAAATATATTTAGTTTCTTTGTCTGACTTAATCTTGATTTCCAGGTACCACAATGACTTCTTTGGCAAATGAAGTGACAAATAAGCTTGATTAGCAGACTAATCATTTAACTAGATTTTCTTTTTTATAGTTTCTATTCAATTGATTTTTAAATGATAGATCATTAAGTTTTGTTTCTGTTTTTGTTTGCTGCTATTTATAAAGAATTGAATATAGAAGAACAGCAAAGCTTTCCATTAAAATTCTGAGGTACATGTATGGATTTGAGGTTCAGAACATTGCTAAATAACCTTTTGGAGACTGAATATCATGAGGGGATATTTTGCTTTATCAAGAATATTAAGTTCAGTTATCAATGAAGTAAGATAAAGTTCAAGTATTGCTCCAATATAGAACTCCTTATCAATAAAGTAATTCATCAGTAAGTACATGACAGCTCTTGCCTGTCTCCTTGATTCCTGACATGCATTCTGACAGCATTTAGAATAACAAAGCAAAAGATATGCTTTACATGACTATGTCACTAAACCAGAAAGAATGAGTTATTTAAATAAGACACCTTAAATATGTAAACTATTCACAACCATGAGTGAAGAGATTTAAAGAAACCCAGAGGTTATCAAGTTAAATCTTATTTTACAGATCAGAAAAGTAAAGTTCACAACTTTAAGTGATTTCAACTGGGTGAATTGCAGTGGGCTTCCCTCCCATGGCTGCTTTAATTATATCAATCTTCTTTTATATTTGTTTATAAAATATTGGCCATGGGGCACCTGGATGGCTCAGTCATTAAGTGTCTGCCTTCAGCTCAGGTCATGATCTCAGGGTCCTGAGATGGAGCCCTGCATCAGGCTCTCTGGTCGGCAGGAAGCCTGCTTCTCCCTCTCCCATTCCTCCTGCTTGTGTTCCTTCTCTCTCTGTGTCTCTCTCTGTCAAATAAATAAATAAAATCTTTTAAAAATATATTGGCCATAATTTAAAAGAGCATCATATGACAACACATACGCCATTTGGAAATATAATGGAAACACAAAAATACCCAGCCATATCCTCGGAGTCCATGATATTAAAGCACCTAATAAGAATAAACCAATTTTTACCAATTAGCAATCATTATCTTTGGATGAGATCAAAGGCAGTTCTATTTTACAGTAAACCAAAAATTCTTAATTTTATCTTAGCATACATTATTATCTAACATTTCCTTGAGTTAGACATATAGTTATTCTCTGTACTATCTATATGATTCTTATTTTTAGATAACAGAAGCAAAACAGAAAGGTTAGGTAACTTGTCCAAAACTGCATAAACTAGAAATGGAAATCAAGGATTAGAACCAAGGTAGTGCTCATAAAAAAATTAAACTAGAAATTAACCATGACAAAGAAAATTTTAAAGGTCTCTAAACACATGGCAATCAGACAAGATACTTCTAAATAAGTCATGGACCAATAATGAAAGCCCAGTACATAGGTACTATATATATATGAAAGTGAATGAAACTAAAGGTCTAACAATAAAAAATTATGGCATTCAGATAAGGCAGCATTGAAAGGGAAATATGTTGCATTAAATGTTATAAATTCTTCATTTAAAATTAGGCAACATTCTAATCAACAATCTATGTTCTTATCTCAAGAGACTGGAAAAAAGGAAAACAAAGATAAGTTGAAGGAAGAAAATCATGAAGAGCAGAAATCAACAAAATTGAAAATAAAAAAAATTGATGATGACTGAAACAATATATTGTCTTTATAAAAAAAACAACAACAACAAAATTGGTAAATATCTACCAAAACTGACAAAAATAAAAGAGAAGATACAAAATAGTATTATCTGGAATGAGACAAAGGATGTATAGATCCTGCAGATGTTTAAAAATATAATGCAGAATATTATGAAATGCATATTTATAATCTTAGAATTAATGGAATAATACTTGAAAAATTATAAAGTACAAAATGTATCCAAGATGAAATAAATAACATGAGTAGCTTTATAAATTTGAGAGAATTAATTTATAATTTGAAAGTTTCAGAAATAAATATAGTGAGATTCAGATAATTTCACTGGAGAATTGAACCAAACATATAAAGAAAAACTAAGAGGAGTTTTACAGATTTTGTTCAGAAAGAGGAAGAAACACTTTTTATTTGATGAGTGTAACTCTGACACCAAGGTAGAACAAAAAAACAAAACAAACAAACAAAAAAACAACCAAAGAAACAAACAAACAAACAAAAAAAACACTACAGATATATCTCTTATGAGTTTAGATGCAAAGATTCTCAATAGCAGATTAACAAGTCAACCCAACAACATATAAAAACAGTACACATCACAACAAAGTAGAAAAAATTCCAGGTATGGAAAGCTGCTTCAACAATTTAAAGATCAATCCACTTAATCTACAATAACAACACACTAACCTGGAAACAAAAACAAAAACAAACCAAACACATAAATTGATTGATTGACACAGAAAAAGCATTTAACAAAATCTAAGCCCTAGTCACTTACCAACTTAGGAATAAAGGAAAGCAAAGAGTAGGAATAAAGTACGATTGGCTCAATTTGGTAAACAGCTTCTATTAAAACCTACATCTAACCTCATACTTAATCTACCATTCAGTGATCTCCCATAAGATTTACAATAAAACAAGAATGTCTGCTCTCACCTCTCTTATTCATAGTACTGGAAAATCTAGACACTACAATAAGGCAAGAAAAAGAAATTGAGGCAATATGGCATTGGTGGAGACACATAGACTAATGGAACAGAACCCAGAAGCCAGAAATACACTAGCACAAATGTATCCAATTGATTTTTGACATGGGTGCAAAAGCAATGAAATGGGAAAAAGTACTTTCAAGAAATGATGCTGAGGGATCCTGGGTAGCTCAGTTGGTTAAGTGATTGCCTTCAGCTCAGGTCATGATCCCAGAGTCCTGGGATCTAGTCCTGCATCAGGCTCCCAGCTCCATGAAGAGTCTGCTTCTCCCTCTGACCTTCTCCCCTCTCACGCTCTCTCTTACTCTCTCTTTTCCTCAAATATATAAATAAAATCTTAAAAAAATAACAAATGATGCTGGAACAGCTAGACATCCAAAGGAGGAGAAAAATAACTTTCACATAAATCTCACACTTTTTGTATAAAATAACTCAAGATGGATTGCAGAGCTAAATGTAAAAGCTAAAACTATAAATCTTGAAGAAAGGATAGGAGGGGAGAATTTCTGGGATTGACTGATTGATTGATTTTTAATTCCTAGAAATATGGGTAAGCAAAGAGTTCTTAGATTTAACATGAAAGGACAATATGTAAAAGGAAAAAATATTAATTAGCTATCATCAAAATTAATGATTTGTAGGTTCCAAATGAAATGGATGAAAAGACAAGCTGCAAACTGGGAGAAAGTATTTGCAAACCACATATCCAGCAAAAAACTATTATTTAGAATGTATAAAATTCCCTAATACTGAATATTAAAAACATAAAATCTAATTAGAAAATTGAGAAAAGGCATTAGCACCCATGTCACCATGAAGGATATACAGATGGCAAAAAGCACATAAAAAGATGTTCAACATAACTAGTTATGAAAGAAATGTGAATAAAAATTATAATCAGATACCACCATAGACCTATCTGGCTAAAATTAAAAAATAGTGATAGCATCAAATTCTGACAAGAACGTGGAGAAACTGAATCATACATATATTGAAGATGGGAATGTAAAATGATACAACCACACTGGGAAAATTGTTTAATAATAGTTTCTATTAAAATTAATCATGCAACAATGATATGGCCCAGCAATTGTGCCCTTGGACATTTTCCAGAGTAATGAAATTTTATGTTCACACAAAAATTTATTTTTGTTCTATCCAAAATGTCTATGCAAATGTTCATAAAAGCTTTATTCGTAATAGCCAAAACTGAAGGAACCCAGATGTCCTCCAACAGGTGAATAGTTAAACAAACTGTCTTATATATCATGGAATACTATTCTATAATCAAAACTAATTAACTATTGATGCATTCAACTTTGTGGAATCTCTAAGGAATGCTGAGGTAAAAGAGACCATCCTAAAAGTTACATAATGTATTCTTTCATTCATATCACATTTTTTAAAATTTAATTAAGTGATCTCTACACCAACATGGGCCTCAAACTCACTATCCCAAGATCGAGAGTCGCATACTCTTTATGGTGATGGAACTACTGAGATTCTTGACTGTGTTGGTGGTTACAAAAGCCTATACACATAATGAAATTGTATAGTATTAAACAAAAATACACATAGTGGAGTACAAATTGAAGTGGGAAAATATAAATAAAATCAGTGCATTAGATCAATGCTGATATCCGAGTTGTGGTGGTGTTATACTACAGTTTTGCAAAATAATGTCTAGGAAGAAAAAAATATAAAGTGTACAGTAAATTGTATCATTTCTTACAGCTATGTACCAATCTACAATTATTTCAATAAACATTTCAGTTTTAAAAAGGAATGAAATACTGTTACAACATGGACGAACCTTGAAAACTTTATGCTAAGTGGAAGAAGTTACTAATAAAAGAGATAGTAGATATATATTTGTTTACTGCTAGGGGAGGGGAAGAAGGGAAAGTGATGCTAATAGTAGTTTTTTTTTCTGGGATGATTAAAATGTTCTCAGGCTAGACTGTGAGAAAATACTAAAAACCACTGAGTTGTACACTTTAAAGAGGTGAATTTTGTGATAATTATACATCTTAACAAACCTATTTAGCAAAATAAAAAGAATTGGAGAAAATTATTGCATTTAAATTGTATCAATATTTTTTTCTTTTCCCAAATTTGTAGAGGTTTCTCAAATCCAGCTGAGATTTTTTCCTCCATTTTAACTGACTTCTCACATTTAAGCATGTATCTGAACAAACTTTAACTCTACTGAGTGAGCAAATTGAATAGAATAAATCTTTTAGAGTGCATTATGAAGCCAGAGGCTCAATGTATGAGAAACAGAAAAGGTTTACATACAAACACACTTCAGTTCACACTTCTATGACAGGCCCAAGTTTTTACCAGTCTCTGGTAGAAGGAATGTTGAGGCCGTATTGTTTATGCCTGTCAATTTTCTTTTCAGGGAGATTCTTACTGATATGCTCTTTTGTTAGTCTGACCCTGTTTCATAACTCCAGAAATTTCTAGACATTTTTCTTCCGTTATAATCCTCTCCCATTTCCCAAAATAAAACTGTTTTCTTATTTATTAGACATCCAGAAGGAAATACTGAGCAGGAAGGTAGTTATATGAAGTCTAATCTTGATTTGAGAGTTCTCATGATAACAGTCATTTTTAGTTGTCCAGACTTTTCTCTGGTATACTCCATCTGTTAAAGGTATGGGAGAATGGTTGAAACATTAAAAGAAGATTGAGAAGTCACCAATGAATTAAAGGAAAAACAAACATACTTGTCTTTGAACCAAATCGAAGTTTTTTTTCTTCAGAAAGAAGGTGAAAATTGAGTCAAATGATGATGCAGTAGTATAAAATGAGAATTAGTATACAACTAATCTTCATGTGTGAATTGTGCTTAAGAATGTGATCACTACTAGTATGGTTTAGTGCTATTGCCTTACTTCCTGGTAAGGCACCTGTAATTTTACTATCAGTTTTTTTGCACCAGCAAGTACAAGTGTTAACACAGTAAAAAAGGTAAATATGAAATACTGCCTGGTACTCTTTTGAAAACAATTTGGACCTCACAACCACTTGAAAGGGTACAGACAACTCTGAAGAGTCTATAAATCACAATTTAGAAACCACTCCCTTAATAATGTGGGATTCTATTTACATAATTAGATAAATATAACACAAATATTTTCAAAAAGCAAATAACTGCTAACTCTTAAGCAGTGAGATTGCTTTTTATACCAGTAAAAATGAACTATAATGCATTCTTATTCCTAAACTAAATTATAAGGACAAGTTTATTTTTTCAATGTAAAATGTATAATTCTTTTTCAGGATGTCATGTTAGTATGGGAAGCAATATTTTAAGATTCACTTCTTCATATGCTTTTTTATCCATAGCAACTGAATATTTTTGTATCATTCTTCTTATTTTATTGAAAATTAATGAGGGTTTATTCTATTATAAATAAAATAATGTGTAGTAATAATTTATTATTTAAAATTTATCTACTAAATTTTTTAAAACCGCATTATAAAATATGCCTGAAGATTTTGAGCAATGACAATTTGGTATAATTTAAATTTAAGATCAATGTTACAGATTTTTATTTTAATGTTACCAATAAGAAATATAAAATTAAAAATAATTTTAGTTATTCAGCTTAACTTTAGTTTTGTTTTATGTTGGATAATGGACATTTAATTAACATTTGCATAATAATTAATATCTTAAAGCCTTAATCATCTTAAACTCTAATTACAGATAATCAATCCATCGATAAATCAAATTGGTTTATGTACATTTAAAAGAATTCTAATAAACTAAATAATAATAATAATATGTTTGAAATCATGGTAACAATAATTTGTTTGGTTGCTGGGCTCCAAAACTGATTATTTCAGGCAGAGGTAGGTTCTCTTCAGAAGCACAATGAAGCAATCTTCAGCTAGAAAAAGAGTTGTTGCTTACTGGGTTCATGAAGTAGACAGAGAGCCAAAGGATGCTTTCAGTTGGAGATGAAAGTCATAAAGTGTGTGAATTAAAAAGAATAGATTAATTTATCTTTGTCTTTTATACCTGGACAGATTGCTTAGAGCCATCTGTCAAAATTGCATCCAATGCAATAAAGGACATTTTGTTTATCTGTGAATAAATTAAATGGACCTGGATGGGATTTTAATGGAAATACGTACAGTTGAGATTTCCAGACAATCAGGCTTGGCATTTCCTACAAGCTTCTGATGGGCCTCTTTAGAGGGCAATTCTCATGGATAATTCTTCTTTCCTCTTTTTCTTATGGCAATATAGTAATTAAGTTTTTTTCTTTTTAATATTGATACATTTTTGATCAGTAGAAAATTAGAAAAAGAGTTCCAAACTCTCTACCAGGAAACTTTGGCTTTGAATGGATAAACACATGAAGTGAAAAAATATGATTTTATTTAGAATGCTAAGTAGGTTTTCACTGAAATCAATGAAAATGTATCTTTTAAGTAAATAACAAATTTAAGTAAATAACAAATATTTTAAATATTTTATTTAAGTAAATAACAAATATTTTTTGTCTTTGGAAATAGCAACATAATATCTTAAAAATTAAAGTTCATGAAAATCAAAACTGATGTAAAATGTCCAGTTTTCAATACATTGATTTTTGTAATTTATATATATTTGGACTCTTCAAAAGAGCAGCTCCCATAAATATAATTTGTAGCAAAGAAAACCACACTGAGTAGGGAAGCTCAATGTTAAGAATAGCACTGTACTCTGAGATGACTTTTTTAAAAAAATGGATAGAAATAGAATTAACACCTCTTATCTCCTTATGATATCTTCAAACACTAAAAACACATATGGAGGGGTGGGATCTCCTGAATGGCACACTAAAAACCTCAATTTTAAAGTGTCAAAATTAAAATCATGCCTCATCACACACAGAGAACCCCTTAGCAAATAGATAGTTTGGTGCAAAGCATTTAAGGAAACCTTTGCACAGTCATTAAGTGCTTACTAAACTAATCAAGCAGAGACCTTAGTGGCTAGTCAGTATAAGCTATGACTTATACTCAGGAAACACAATATATATATATATATATGATTTTATTTATTTATTTGACAGACAGAGATCACAAACAGGCAGAGAGGCAGGCAGAGAGAGAGGGGAGGAAGCAGGCTTCCCACCAAACAGAAAGCCCAATGATGCAGGGATGTGAGGCTCAATCCCAGGACCTTGGGATCATGACCTGAGTGGAAAGCAGAGGCTTTAACCTACTGAGCCACTCAGGTGCCCCAACACAATATATCTTTAAATTAAAAAAAAAATAGAACCTGTAAAGAAACAGAGAAACATAGGCCATGCATGGGGGGAAAATGCAGTTAATAGAAACTGTCCTTTAGGAGCCTGATTTTAGACCTAGTAAACAAAGACTTAGAACCAGCAATTAAAAGTACAGTTAGTTAAAGGGATGCCTGTGTGGCTGAGTTGGTTAAGCAACTGCCTTCAGCTCAGGTCATGATCTCAGGGTCCTGGCATCAAGTCCCATTTCAGACTCCCTGCTCAGCATGGAGCCTGTTTCCCCCATTCCCTCTCCTGTGACCTCTGCTTATTCTCTCTCTCTGACAAATAAATAAAATCTTTTTGAAAAATACAGTTTTGAAAAAAAGCTAAGAAAGTCATGTTTAATATATTAACAAAGGTATGAGAATGATGTCTCATCAAATAAAGATGACTTAATAGATAATGATGATAAAAGTAATAATAAATGCATGGAAATTCTGTGGATAATATGTAAAATTATTAGAATCAGAATTTTTTTAGAGGGACTCAACAGATATGAATTGGCAGAAGAAAGAATCAATCAGCTTGAAGATAGTTGAACTGAATATATCCAGTCTGAGGAACAAGAAAAAAAATAATGAAGAAAAATAAAGTTTCACTGAACTGTGAGACACCATCATTATGCCAACATATGTATAACAGTAATCTCATAAGGAGGAGAGAAGAAAAAGGTAAACAAAACAAAACAAAAAAACCTCTTTGCATAAGAAAGTAGCCAAAAATCTTCAGATTTTAATTAAACAGGAAAACAAGTAACAATCTACACATGCCTACAACTCAACATAAACCAAGTAGGACCAAATCAAGGAGTACCAGACCAAGATATATTATAATCAAACTGTTTAAAGACAAAGAGAAAATATTAAAAACAGCAAGAGCAAAGTGTCATAGCTATCAGAGAATCTCAATAAAATACACATCTGACTTGTTATCACAAGCCATGGAAGCCAGGAGTTGTTGGCGTAACATATACATTGGGCTGAAAGAAAAACATTACTAACCAAGAATTCTATGTTCAGCAAAACTATCTTACAAAGAAAGAAAAATTAAGACATTCCCAGAAAAATAAAAGCTGAAAGAATTTATTACTAACTGTTCTTCCCTTTAGGCAGCACTAGAGGGGATCTTTTGGTTGAAATGAAAGGATATTACACAGTAATTTGAATCCACACAAGGAAATGAAGAATACTGGTAAAGGTAATTGACAGGTAAATAGAAAAGACAGAATATATGTATTTTGTTTGTGATCTTTTTTCCCTCTTATCTGATCTAAAAGACAACTGCATAAACAATTATTATAAAACAGTATTGGTGTGCTTATAATGTATAAAGATGTAATTTGACAACAATAACACAAAGGTGGAAGAAAGAAATGAAACTATATTGGGCAAAAGTTTTCATATACTATTAAATCTAAGCTAATATTAATCTGAATTTGACTATTTTTAGTTAAGAAGCTAATTGTAGTACCTAGGGCAACCACTATGAAAATAACTAAAATGTGAAACAAGAAACCATCAAAATTCTAGAGTAGAACACAGGCAGCAACATCTTTGACATCAGCCATAGCAATTTCTTACTAGATGTCTCCAGAGGTAAGGTGGAGAAAAATGAACTACTGGACTTCATCAAGATAAAAATCTTTCGTACAGTGAAGAAAACAATCAACAAACCCAAAAGGCAGCCTGTGGAATGGGAGAAGATATTTACAAATGACATATCTAATAAAGGGTTAGTATCCAAAATCTATAAAGAATTTATCAAGCTCAACACCCCAAAAACAAATAATCCAATTAAGAAATGAGCAGAGGGGCACCTGGGTGGCTCAGTGGGTTAAAGCCTCTGCCTTTGAATCAGGTCATGATCCCAGGGTCCTGGGATCGAGCCCCATATCAGTCTCTCTGCTCAGCAGGGAACCTGCTTGTCCATCTCTCTCTGCCTGCCTCTCTGCCTACTTGTGATCTCTGTCTGTTAAAAAAAAAAAAAAAAAGAAAGAAAGAAATGAGCAGAGGACATGAATAGACATTATTCCAAAGAAGACATCAGATGGCCCACAGACACATGAAAAGATGCTCAACACCAGTGATTATTAGGGAAATACAACTCAGAACTAGAGATGAGATATCACCTGTCAGAATGGCAAAAATTAACAACACAGGAAACAACAGATGTTGGTGAAGATGTGAAGAAATGGGAATGCTCTTGTACTGTTGGTGGGAATCCAAACTGGAGCAGCTACACTGGAAAACAGTATGGAGTTTCCTTAAAAAGTTCAAAATGTAACTACCCTATAATCCAGCAACTGTACTACTAGGTATTTACTGAAAAGATGCAAAAATATTGATTTGAAGGATCACATGCACCCCAATGTTTAGAGCAACAAAATTCAAGAAATGAAGTAGATGAACATAGGAGAAAGAAAAAAGAGAGAAAGTGAGGGAGGCAAACCATAAGAGACTCTCCACTACAGAAAACAAAGTGAAGGTTGCTAGAGGGGAGGTGGCTAGGGGAATGGGCTTAATGGGTGATGGATATTAAGGAAGGCACTTGTATGGATGTTGTATGTAAGTGATTAATCACTAGACCTTACTCCTGAAACTAATATTACACTAGATGTTAACTAACTAGAATTTAAATAGAAACTTAAAACATTAAAAAAAATAAATCAAAGAAAAAAATGGTAAAGAAACAAGAGAATTAAAGTTCTATATAAGAAAATATCTATTTAACAAAAAAGACAATAGTAATAAAAAAAGAGAGGAAAATGATATAGATAGAAAACAAAAAGCAAAGGGACAGAAGTAAATCTAATCTTTTTGGTAATTACATTAAATATAAATTGATAAGATACTGTAATCAAAGTCAGAGATTAAAAGAATAAATAAGGGGAAAACCCATGGTTCAAGTATATGCTGATTCAGTAACACGTATATTTAGAGTCAAAGGATGGAAACTGATATATTACAAAACAATAACCAAAAAAAAAGTTAAAATGACTATACTAACATCAGATAAAAAATGTATTAAGACAAAAATTCTTGCCAAATGCAAAATGGGTATATTATAATGCTAAAAGCGTCAATTTATTATAAAAATTACAGTAAACACCATATGTACCAAAGAACAAAACCTCAAAAAAAATGAATCCAACACTGGCAGAATTAAAGAAAGAAACAGACAAGTCAGCAATAATATTTGGAAAATTTGATACCTCACTTTCAACAACAAATGAAACAAGTAGTCAGAAGAACAACAAGGAAGTAGAAGACATCAACTCTATAAATTCACTAGATTAAACAGACATCTCTAGAATAAATCACCAATAGCAGAATATATCTTTTTTCAAGTGCACATGGAACATTCTACATTATAGACCATTAATATGCCCTAAAATAAAACTGAAGTCACTAAATCAAATCAAATCAATTTAAAACCAGTTAAAAATGCCATTTTTTAAAGAATTGCTCTTAGACATTTCATGATATAAAATTTTAATAAATTTTTTTCAATTTTGAACTTAGTATAGAACATGGAATATTTTTAAGAACACATGGATTCCATTTTTAAAAATGTCAATGTTTATATGATTCTTAACATTTTTAACCCAATCTTAACTATATATTTTACTAGCAATTTACTAGCGTAAATGGCTGAGAATAAGAATGTAGAGAAACTATGTAAGAGTTGAATATTGGACGGTATGGATAATAAAATGGAAAAAAATCCTATGAAAAATGAGAGAAATACAAGTAGTGAAGACAGAGAAAAAGGAATGTGATGAAATTAACTAACAGTGAAAAGTTTTAGGACTAATTAATTAGATATGCTCAAGAACAAACACCAATGCAGAAAAGCAAAATATGTAAAATAGGTGTTAACAACTCTCCACACAACAAAACATGAGGTATTTTCCTCAGAAGCTTCCTCTCTCTCATTCCATCTTATATAAAAATGCTTCTCAAAATTAGAGAGACAATTTTCTGAAAAGCAAAAATGATAACGCTTATTGACCATTGTTTTATGCTAGGTCCATTCTAAATATTCCCTACATATCAACTGATTTAACCCTCATTCTTTTTTTTTTTTTTTTTAAGATTTATTTATTTATTGGACAGTCAGAGATCACAAGTAGGCAGAGAAGGGGAGGTGAGAAGCAGGCTCCCTGCTGAGCAGAGAGTCCAATGTGGGGCTCAATCCCAGGACCCTGAGATCATGATCTGAGCCAGAGGCAGAGGCTTAGCCCACTGAGTCACCTAGGCGCCCCATTAAGCCTCATTCTAATATGTAAAAATAACTTTATAGATGTGGATACTGTAGTTCAGAGAAATTAACAAACTTGCCCAACATCATACAGCTAGCAATCTGTAAAATCAGGATGTCAACAAAGTCGGTCTGGTTTTGGACTATGCTTATAGCTTTTGAAGCTGTACTCAGGCATGGGCAACTCTCAAGATTTGATCGCTAGTCTCACTGTTCTACCTTGGAAAAATGAACTGCTAACTCTATGAACTTTGAAAAGGTAAAAAGTACAACTAAAATTTATTACTATTTTATAAATAATGTATTTTGAAATGCCTTATTTTGAGACCTTATTTTGTGATTCCAATAACAGTCTGAAAAACACTAGTTTAATTACCATGCAGCTTACTATATTTTCCCCCGCTGTATTTTTCTGCTCATTTTATTATTTTGGATTGATAATTTTTTGTCTCTCATCTGAGTTTTGTGATAAAAGAATGAAATTGTTAAAGTGCCTTTGAACTCAGCCTATAAATTAGATTTTTTTCAACTCTTGAACACTAGGAAAGCTATTGTTTACTAAATTGCTACATTTACTGCTGCAACCCTGTATTTCATTGTCTATTAATGTGACCAGACTTCATTTTCAGTCCTTTGGAGAAATCAACTTCTTCAAAACGCAACCCATAAATTGCTTACTAGGGAAAATCAAAATTCAATTTTAGACATAAAACATACAGTTTTGGGATGCCGGAGCCGGGTGGTTCAGTCAGTCAGGAATCTGCCTTTGGCTCAGGTCATGATCCCAGGGTCCAGGGATAAAGTCCCACATTGGTCTCCTTGCTCAGGGGGGAGCCTGCTTCTCCTTCTGTCTGCTGCTCCTGCTGCTTATGCATGCATGCTCTCTCTCTCTCTGACAAATAAATAAATAAAATTTTTAAAACAAACAAACAAAAAACCATATAGTTCTACATAGAGAAAAAAAATCCAAGCTCAGGTGAACTAGAATATAATAATTAGACAAAAAAAATATTGAGAGCAATGATAATTTAGAAATAAATTTTAAATTTTATTTAAATAAAAGTTAAATAAAATAAATTTAAAAATTTAAATAATCATATCAACCATCCCAAATATTTTTAAAGTTTGTATTTAAATTTGTTAGTTAGGGGCGCCTGGGTGGCTCAGTGGGTTAAGCCTCTGCCTTCAGCTCAGGTCATGATCCCAGGGTCCTGGGATTGAGCCCCACATTGGGTTCTCTGCTTAGCAGGGAGCCTGCTTCCTCCTCTCTCTGTCTACTTGTGACCTCTGTCTGTCAAATAAATAAATAAAATCTTCTAAATAAATAAATTTGTTCATTAATATTAATTAGTTTAATTAATTAGTTTCAGGTGCACAGTAGTGACTCAATACTTCCATACAACTCTTAGTGTTCATTTTAAGAAGTGTACTCCTTCACATACACCATCCATTTAACCCATTCCCCCTCCGTCACCTCCTTTCTGACAACCGTCAGTTTTTTTTTCTCTATAGTTAATAGTCTGTTTCTTGTTTTACCTCTCTTCTCTCCATGCTCATTTATTTTATTTCTTAAATTCTACTTATGAATGAGATCATATAATATTTGTCTTTCACTGACTGACTTATTTTGCTTAATATAATACACTCTAGTTTCATCCAAGTCATTGCAAATGGCAAGATTTCATTCTTCACTACAGCTGAGTAATATTCCAATTTGTATATACACACCACCTGTTCTTTATCTATTCATCAGTCAGTGGGCAATTGAACTGTTTCCATAATTTGGTTATTATAGATAATGTTGCTATAAACATTGAGGTGCATGTATCTGTTTGATTTTGAATTTAGTATTTGAATTAGTCTTGTGAATGTATAGTTGTCTTAAAGAACTAAGAACTCTGCTAATAAATTTTCTTGGGGAGCCAAGTTTAAATAAAAATGTATTTCCATTCTAAGATTTTTCTTTGTTTTCTTGCTATGGGGATATTTTTGTTTGTCCAAGATATGTCCAGATCACCATCACAATATTGGTACAAACATTAATATGTTATCATTTTATTTCAGATTCTGTAACAGCAGGGCCTATACTATCTAAGTAAAGGTATTTCTACTGAAAAAGAAACAATGTAGCTAACTCTATTTTTATCCAGTTAACATTAAATTTATTTTATGGAAATAATTACTTTTTACTCATACAGCTTTAATATTATAGTAAATTAAGAGTCTTAAAGTTAGAATTAGAAAAGTACTATTAGAAAAAAGAAAAGTACTATTAAAATACTTTAAAGGAAGGTACTTGTGATGATCACTGGATGTTATATGTGAGTGATGAATCACTAAATTCTACTCCTAAAATCAATATTACCTTATAAATAAAAACTTGAAACAAAAAATAAAATAAAATACTTTTAGAGCTTTGATCAATTTACATGTTATAAGAATTCTAAATTCTGTATAGAAAAAGTTTAAATGTTTCTCTCATTGCTTATCTATTCAGTAGAGTGATGTACTTTCTGTCATTAAACAAAAATTCTTTCTGTTATTATTTTTCCTTAGAGAATGTAAGCTAGTCTTAATCACTTAATATCCCTTTGTTTCCCTGGTGGGTCTTTTGAATGTGGCTTTGATAGTGGGCTATGGTCTTTCTGCCTCTGATACAATTTGGGTATTTTCAGGTCATTAAAAGGAACAACCAGTTATGACTTCACCAACTTTATATCTATAAATATTACAGAGGATCAGAATTTTATCCAAAACTTTTATTATTGTTTAATTACAATATGCTAGAGAGGATGTGGGAGGAAAGCTGTTTCTTCTCTTTGCCTACTGGAGACTTGGTGAGACCTATGAAAGAAGACCTAATTCTAACAATCTAAAAATTTTGCATGACCACATAGGTCTAAGCAATTCAGCTACACACAGCTACGGGAATAGAAAGGCAAGATGCTGCATAGATTTTGCCTTGAATTGCTTTTCCTTATTGACAGCGAATTAGAAAATGAGTGGGAGTGGAAGTTCAAAGTAGTTGTACCTTTTGAGAGTTAGACATATCAGATGAGAATACAAAAATTCTGAATATATTGGGGGTTGAGGAAAAGAAATATATATATATATATATATATTTTAAAGATTTATTTATTTATTTGAGAGAGGGGCAAAAAAAGTCTTTTTTGGGGGGGGGCAAAAAATCTTAAGCAGACTCTGTGCTAAGCATGGAGCCTGACACAGGGCTGGATCTCACGGCCTTGATATCATCACCTGAGCAGAAACCAAGAGGCAGATTTTAACCAAGTGTGCCACCCAGACACTCCAGAAAAAAAAATATATATATATTTACATTTATATATATACATATTTTTAAAAGATTCATTCATGTATTTGGAGGGGGTGTAGGGCGGAGGGAAAAGGAGGAAGCAGACTACGTTCTGAGTGCAGAGCCCTCAATGTGAGGCTCAATCTCAGGACCCAAGATCATGACCTGAGCTGAAATGAAGAGTAAGTTCTTAACCAACTGAATCACCCACGCCCCCAATATATTTTTAATCTTTAGAAAAAGAGACTATAGGAAATTCTTCATGATCTGCCCAACAGCCAATTATTTCTCCTTATGAGAAAAATGCTAACACTTCAGAATGATAATTACAAATATACTTAAAATAACATTTCCTGAAATGTTTAAGCTAAATGAGAAGAAATTATCAAAAGTTTTTTTTATAAAATTTCTTTCTTGAAATTTGTTAACAAAAGACCTATCCCCTGGTAAAGGGGGTGTGTGTGAGTCTAGGTGAAGGCAAGAGCATGAACTAAATTACTCATCCTATCACTGTAGAAAAAAAAACAATAAAGTAAGATGGTCTAAGCAGAACTATGAGGTTTATTTTCATTTTATTTTATTTTATTATTAAGAGAGAGGGAGAAAGAGAGAGAGAGGTTGGAGGAAGGAGAGAGAGAGGAGAGAAAATCTCAAGCAGGCTTGATCTCATGACTCTGAGATCATGACCTGAGCCAAAACCAAGAGTCTGACACTTAACCGACTAAGCCACTCAGGAGCCCCAGAATTGTTAAGAAGTTTAGAGTAGGGGTTTCAAATTTATAAATTTGAAATATGCTGGGCATAATTACCATTCCTATGCTCAAAGCCTTTACTACAAAGCTCACTTGAAAAAAATGAATGGCTATAGGTGTTATCATTGCAGGTTGAGGTATAATTACACATATTTTGCTTCTATTAATTCATCAAATGACAAAAATTGGATTATAGAATATGAAAATAAGAAATGGATATTCCTGTTGTGCCTGCTTTCACCTGATGGCAAGCTGATGAGAAAGAAGCAGGAGGTACTCATAACTTGTTCACTTTCTGATTTATTTTCAAGGTTATTGTATCATAAATTATCTGCTTTGTGTATTTTGGGCAGTAGGGATTGGAAATCCTTTTCTATTGTACTACACTCCTATTTTCACACCCTAAAAAGAGGATCATTTCACTTCATCTTTTGGATTTACAAAGATTAGAGGGCCCCTCCTACACCCAGGAATATGGGATTTTTCCAAGGAATTAAAAATGTGTACTTCCAGGGTTGCCTGTGTGGCTCACTCGGTTAAGTGTCTGACTCCTGATTGCAGCTCAGGTCATGATCTCAGGACTGTGAGATTAACTGGCAAGTCTGGCTCTGTGCTCAGGGGGGAGTGTCTCCTTGAGATTTTCTCTCTCCCTCACCCTCTGTCCTTACCCCCTGCACTGTCTTTCTCTCTTTCTAAAGTAATAAAATAAATAAAAAAATAAATAAGCAAACAAACAGATCTTTTAAAAAATAAAATAAAAAAATAAATATGTGTAGTTCCAGCATCTTCTCTCTTACCTTGTAGTTGAAAAATAGAAAAGTTGAAGTATAATTTCTTTCTTTATATTATACAGCAGGAAAAATTCTTCCTCTATCCTTTAAGGGCTTCCAGCTGCACCAAGAAATTTACATGAGACAGACACAGAAGAGAAAAAAATTATTAATATGCACATGGAAGCCCAATAATGAAAATGAGATCTAAAGAAGTGACAAAGGCAGGCTGTTTTTATACCTTTTAGACAAAAAGACAATAAATTTGTAAGAATTTGTAAGAAATTGACAGGATAAAGAAAACAGATGTTTGAGAGATTTAATGGAATTTGACCAGAGGTAGCAATTAGAAAAAAGTATCAAGGTTTGTTTCTGCAGCTTTCTCAGCTTTAAAGTTTCTATCTCTGGTGATACGGATGCCTTTTTACATCTCAGTACAGGGAGAGTACATTTCAAATGAGGTATTTATTTCCTCAGAAAAGGGTCTGAGCTTCCTTGAATTGGCTATTTCTCAAGTAGTTTCTATTTTAAATAAGCAACATTCCAAAGTGGCACATTTGAGGGTAGCCTGCCCTTGGCTCCCATAGTACACTTTCTCTTCTAAAGAGTAACTAACTTCAGGACTATGTAGTTGTCCTAAAAGGCATGGACTGATCAGTTTAGGCCAATTTCACTCTAAACAAAGGGCCATTGCTTTCCCTTCTTGTCTTGTTTCCTGACCTTTATTTCCATTTGTACTAATGTTCCAGGGTGGGGGTTTTCCCCATTTGTATTATTATTATTATTTTAAAGATTTTATTTATTTTTTTAAGACAGAGAGAAAAAAGAGAGAGAGCATGTGCATGAGTAGGGAGAAGGGACAGAAGCCAGCTTCCCGTTGTGCAGGGAGCCAGATGCAGGGCTCCATCCCAGGACCGTGGGATCAGGACCTGAGCCAAAGGCAGCCCCTTAACCGAGTCACCAGTCACTGGGGTGCCTCCTTTTTTTTTTTTTTTTTCTTTTCAATTTATAATTTTATTGTTCTTCCTTTTGCTATAAGAATAAGAGTCATGTTAACAAATAATCCTTTTCATATAGGTTAAGTAGTTAGAGCGGGCATTATACTTACAGATCATTTCTCAGATTTGGCTTAAGTTGAAGACTTTGCAATGTTTATCCCAGCTCACTTCAGTTCTTGAGTTACTGAGATTCAGAATTAAAGCCCACTTGTAAGTGAAATATGACTTTGCCTGTCATTATGCTCTGCATTTAGTTCTGTTAGGAACCTTATGCAGAGAGTTGTTGTTTACTTGAGGCTGCATTTATAGTGTATGTAGCATGGGCACCAAATCTGATCAGGAGAGGAACCTGTGGAGTTGAGGGGGGGGGGGAGTAGAACAGCTTGTCCTTTTCATTTCATAACTAAGTCCAATTTGAGAATATAAAAAGTCATTTTAGATAATGCTCAATCTTTTGGAAGATAATTGCTCCACTCAGTTCATATTTTATTCTTTTTCTAGCTCTGGTCAGGGAGAGGTGTGATCACCTGATCTCATACTGGAAAAATAAATGAATCATCATTACCTTGATGTATTCTCTGAATCCTTTCTGACCAAGTTGCAAAATGGCCAGTCTGGTAAGTGGGGGTGGCTGGCCTGGTCCCATCCGGGGAGTCCTCACGGGGTTTACTGCTGGCTTTTGTGGGCAGAATTACTGTCTTTCTCAGAGGGATCAGGAAACTAAAACCTGCTCATTTAGCTTCCTTGGCCTTAGCCAACATGCAACTCCACACTTATGTTATGCCCTTAGTACCTATTATAAAGTCATCTTACCCCGCCTGGACAGACTTTATGGCAAGCCAACTAGCTCCTAAATTAATATCAGTGTTGTACAGGGAAGTGACTAGAGGGCAACATATTCCTGCCTGACTACATTTCTCTGCTTTTTTTTTTTTAATTAAAAAAATTGTATTTACTTAGAAGCATTCAGAATATCAACAAAACATCTGCAACTTTTTTTTTCCTTTGCAATTACAGAGTGGTATTCAGTTAACAGAACTTCGTGCAAGCTGCATCAGAGACAACTAAAGATAAAAACACTGCCATCCCCATACATAACGAATCCGTACTGGGCATCAACAAGAACCTGTTGTTGGTTACAACAACAGGTTGAAAGTTATGCTGTAACTTTCCATACTGATTTATCATCCCCACACTGTCCCAGGCACGGTTAGTGGCCACTGAAAATATCACCAGGACAGGGCTATCTAAAGATTCATTCTGTAGTGTGTTAACATACAAAAAAACCCAAAAAACAAAAAAAGATACTGTAAGGTTTAAAAACAAATCTTACACAGACTTGCATTTCTTTTTTTTTTCTTTTTCTTTTTTTTTTTTTTTAAGGAGTTGGGTACAGGGGGCAGGGTGGGGTTGTAAAATGACTTAGAGACAGGAAAAAAACAAAACAAAACAAAACAAAACTGCGCTAGATCCAATTTTACCCTCATCAGCTTCTTCACCTTCCTCCTCCTCATCCTCTTTATCTTCCTCGTCTTCCTCCTCTGCCTTCTTTTTCATGCTTTTTTCAGCCTTGACGACTACCTTTTCTGCCGCATGCGTCAGGCTTCCCTTTAGCTCGGTATGCAGCAATCTCCTCTTCATATTTCGCCTCCAGCCTAGCAGCCTTCCTCGCCAGAGGCTGCCGGCGGTCTGTGGCCGTGTTCCCACCGCACGTCTCTCCCCGTTTCTTCGCAGCACATCAGCAGAGAAGCCGGGATGGTCTCCTTTGATCTGGGGGCGATGCTTAGAATAAACTGAGAAAATGGCGAAATGGGTGCACTGAGACCCTTGAACTCTCTTCTGTTTCCCCTTAAGAGGGCTGTGTTTTCATTTCTCTTTAGCAGACGTGGTCTTGCATCTCTCTGATCACTTCTGGGCTGACTCTGAGAAGCTGACGGAAGACTCTCGGTGCTTAGTCTTGTGCTCCTCTGAGAAGTTTGGGCAAAGAATGCATATGATGACATTTTGTCTCTGGGCTTCTTAGGCTGTCCTTTGCCCTAGCTTACTTACTTTACCCAGCAAAGCCCAAGAATCGGTGAGGGCTGGCCTCGCTCACTTGCCCCCTTGCTCTTTGGAGCTCAACATGATGCAAAGCTCTCTGCCTTCTTAACTCGTCTACCAAGGCATCACGTGAGTCTCTCTCCGCATAAACATCAAACCACAACATCAGAGAGGAGCAAATGTTGAGGCAACAATAAGAGCAACGCTGAACAATTAGCTCAAAGAAAAATCATTATGTAAACGGGCTGTGGGAATACGCATCTGGGACTAATTTTTTTTTTTTTCTTCCTCCCAGTGGGTAGGTTCTCTTGCTGAAGATATGTAGATTATACGAAGAAATTATGTTTTTTCTCCACATATGACTTGCTGAGAGAATAAATTTGTGACTCCCAATACATTTATAATTGTTGTTTACTTCTCTAAAACTTCAAAATGGCCCTGTTTGTGTTTGCATCTATGAGAGCTATTTTTTGGGGTTAAGTGTTTTAGACTCCAGAAAGGATTAAGAACATTAGTTTTTTGCACCCAGACAAGCACAGACCATACTCACCATTAACTATTGTTTAATTCTATCACAACAGTTGTAAAAAAGTGATACCAAATTAGACCCACCACAAAAAGGAAGATTTGATAGCATCAGAATGAATTTTATGTTAAATGACATTTAACATGGAAAATTATCCCCTGGAGTGAACCAGCTGTTTACTCTCACTGATATCAGATTGAAAAAAATAATCCAACTTGTAGATACATACCACCATGGGCAAGAATTGGTTCATAGCTCTCCCAGTGCTCATAGCAACAATTTACAAGGTAAATTTCCTTCCAGCTGAAATTTAAAACCATATTTATTGAAACAAATAAATTTCCAATTATGAACATTTGAATAAGATACACAGATTAACTTGTTTAAAAATATAATTTCCGGGATGCTTGGGTGGCTCAGTCATTTAAGCATCTGCCTTCAGCTCAGGTCATGATCCTGGGGTCTTGGAATCAAGTCTGGCATCCTGCTCCCTGCTGAATGGGGAGCCTGCTTCTCTCTCTGTCTGCCACTCCCCCTGCTTGTGCGCTCGCTCTCGCTCGCTCTCTCTCTCTCTCTGACAAATAAAGTCTTAAAAATAAATAAAAAATACATAAAAATAGAATTTCCCTTAGAAAAACAAATCTAAGCATAATTCCGCATGATGTAATGAATTAGCAGATTAATCTTGTCCTCTAATAGATGACCATGCAGTTACAGAATATAGAAGCCTATCTCAGTACAGAATCTCTGTAGAGATTCTTGAAGTACCAAGTGCCCAGTTGCTCAATAAATGCTAATTGGCAAAGATGATAATATGTTAACTCATTTCCCAAAGGGTCTTCTTATTCTCTGTTGTTTTTCACATCCGTCTACTTCAAACTTTGAAAGGGAAGAAAAATATCAATAATCATGAGAAGTATAACATTTTCTACAATTTGTGAAATTAAGAAATCTCTCACATTTTAATTGCACAAACCCATATACAAATGCACACACACCATTCAGTGCTGTTAATTAGTTTCTAATTATTAACTTTGAAAAGCCTCTCCTCTCTTTAAATTATAACAGACACTTCAGAACTTACTTGGCTGAAAAGAAAAATGAAGAAGAAGCCCGATCTTCTGTTCATTAGCTTTGGCATGATTATTCCTTCTCTTGTACAATATAGTCATTTAGAGCTGGTCTTACATGGTCCGTGGGATACTATTGCTTTGGTTGGCAACAGTAATATGAAGGAAGTTACATGAATCTTATTGATACTACTAGAGACTGATGCTTCATTTTCAGCTGCATGCACTTTATTTTCAGTTATTGCCTCTCTGGTTTATGTTTGCAGAATATTTTCCTTGTCTCCTCCTTGTCCCTTCAGAGAATCACAGCATAGCAAAGTGTCCCTACCTTAGGTAACAATATGAGGAGAAAGGCAAGGGTGTTTATGCCATCTTCATGCTTTATAGCCATTACCCTGTGGGCATTTTCTCTCCTTTTAATCTGATCTCTTTTGTGTTTTGGTTACCAGAGGTAAAAGGAGAAGCAGGTATTGTCTTTAGTAATTTACACAATCCTGTTTTCTCATTTCCCTCAGGTTTCTCCCCTTGTATATATATAAACATGAAAGCAAGTTCAAAGGCTTTTTTGGCTGTTAGAATACTGGTTTCCTTTCACCTGGATAGGTGATTTTTGTGCTTGTGGGTTATGGGTTCTGGGAGAATTTTCACACATGGTTCCTGAAAACAACTACATGGCAAATGGTTTCTTACAAGTTAACACATATTCATATAAGTGTTTTGTGTGCTTTGTGTAAATACCTAGTAGCACAGTTGCTGGGTCATAGGGTAGCTCTATTTTTAACATTTTGAGGGACATCCATACTGTTTTCCAGAGTGGCTGTACTTGTCTGTATTCCCACCAACAGTGTAAGAGGGTTCCTCATTCTCTGTGTCCTCGCCAACATCTGTTGTTTCCTGTTTAGTTAATTTTTGTGTAAGGTAAAACAGCCAGCAACTCTTGTGGAAAAGGCGACATTGAATTGTTTTTGCATTTTTGCCAAAATCAGGCAGGTTTGAATGGATCCATTACCAAACTCCGTATTCTGTTCCAGCGATCTATATATGTCTAACTCTCTGCAATTTGCACAGTCTTGAATACTGAAGCTATATGAAAAAACTTGAAATCAGACCAATTCCTCCCACATTATTCTTTTTTCTGTCAATGTTGTCTTAGCTATTCTGAGATCTATACATTGTCATATGAATTTTGGAATAATCTTTTATATATTTACAAAAAATCTTGCTGAGAGTGTGACAGGAATTGATTAAATCTGTGCCCATCAGTTTGTTGAGACTTGACATCTTTACTCTGTGAAGTCTTCCCGTTCATAATCAGAAAATATTTCCCCATTTACTTAGATCTTTAAAAACTTCCTTTATAATCATTTCATAGATTTTAGTAAGCAGATATTTCACATGTTTGGTTAGATTTATACCTATGTATTTCATTATTTTTGAGCCAGTATATGTGGTATTGTATTTTTAATTTTGTGATCAGGTGTTCACTGTTAGTATAGAAATGCAATTTATTTCTGTATGTTTATCTTATATTTTATAAGCTTGTTGAACTCATTTGTTAGTTCTGTGCATTTTCATTTTTATTTTTGTAAATTTGTTGGGATTTTTAGATAGACAATCACATCATCTACAAATAAGGAGAGTTTTGTTTCTTCCTTTCTAATATATGTGTATTTTACTTCCTTTACTTGTGTCATTGTAATGGCTGGAAAGTCAGGCGCTGTGTTTTATGAGTTGTGACTAGACTAGTAAATCGAAAGTCAAATGTTGTATAGCATCTTCTTATTCAATTTGTGATTAGTTTCCCATACATTCTACAAATTAATAGAATTTTGATAAAGATTTTCTTTCTGAAGACCATGCATAAACATATTTGCAAACAGAACTCTTTAATAATGTGAATTATCCAAAGATTGTTTCAATTTTCTTGTCAGGCTCTCTATTAAGCATATCATGTATATCATGTATGTCATTATTAAGTAGTAACATTCTTTTCTCTATGAAAACCTCTCATTTATGGCCCTGGCTTACAGATCATCTAATTGACCATTATTCAGTTTTCCCTCTAAATTAAAAATTCGGTGATATTGTGTGATGAAATCATGTGGTAATTTTCTCATATCTTTGCTGCATCAAGAAATATATACAAGGAGGGGAGGAGTCAAGATGGCGGAGAAGTAGCAGGCTGAGAGGACATCAGGTAGCAGGAGATCAGCTAGATAGCTTATCTAACCTTTGCAAACACTTACAAATCCAATGGGAAATCGAAGAGAAGAGCAACAATTCTAGAAACAGAAAATAGATCACTTTCTGAAAGGTAGGACCAGCGGAGAAGTGAATCCAAAGTGATGGGAAGATAGACCACGGGTCGGGGGAGGGGCTGGCTCCCGGCAAGTGGTGGAGCAACAGAGCACAAAATCAGGACTTTTAAAAGTCTGCTCCATAGAGGGACATCACTCCAGAGGCTAAACCGGGGGGAAGCCCATGTGGGGTCAGCATAACCTTAAGTCCCGCAAGGTCACAGAAGGACTGGGGGTGTCTGAGTGTCGCAGAGCTCGCAGGTATTAGAGTGGGGAAGCCGCTACAGCGACAAAGCCGAGGAGTGAGCTCTCAGCTCGGGGTTACCTTGAACCAGTCACAGGCTCGGTGAGCTCGGAGCATGACTGGAGCCTCAGAGACGGAAGCGACCAGGCGCTTTTCTCCAAGTGTGACCAGTTGAGCACTTTCCTCCAAGCTTGACCAGAAGCCAAGGAGACGGGGAGAGTTGGGCTCTTCTCTCTGAGGGCCCACTGAGGAGCGGGACCCCGAGCTCTCGGCTCCTCCGGGCCAGAGATTGGGAGGCCGCCATCTTCATTCCTGTCTTCCGGAACTCTACGGAAAGCATTCAGGGAACTAAAGCTCTCCGAGCGGATTACTTAGCCTGGCCCCTGGTAAGGGTGGTGCAATCCTGCCTGGGGCAAAGACACTTGAGAATCACTACAACAGGCCCCTCCCCCAGAATATCAACAAGAAACCCAGCTAAGACCAACTTCACTCACCAAGGAGAACAGCGGAATTCCAGAGGAGGAGAAAGCAAATCTTATCTGGACAAAATGACAAGGCGGAAAACCTCACCACAAAAAAAGAACAAGAGGCAGTACCAAAGGCTGGGGACCTAATCAATACAGACATTGGTAATATGACAGATCTAGAATTCAGAATGATGATTCTCCAAGTCTAGCTGGGCTCGAAAAAGGCATGGAAGATATTAAAGAAATGCTCTCTGGAGAGAGAAAAACCCTTTCTGGAGAAATAAAAGAACTAAAATCTAACCAAGTTGAAATGAAAAAAGCTATTAATGAGGTGCAATAAAAAAAATGGAAGCACTTACTGCTAGAATAAATAAGGTAGAAAGAATTAGTGATATAGAAGACCAAATGACAGAGAATAAAGAAGCTGAGCAAAAGAGAGACAAACAACTACTGGACCACGAGGAGAGAATTTGAGAGATAAGTGACACCATAAGATGACACAACATTAGAATAATTGGGATTCCAGAAGAAGAAGAAAGAGAGAGGGGAGCAGAAGGTATATTGAAGAGAAATCCCTAATATGGCAAAGGGAACAAACATCAAAATCTAGGAAATGCTAAGAATGCCCCTCAAAATCAATAAGAATAGGTCCACACCCCGTCACCTAATAGTAAAATTTACAAGTCTTAGCGACAAAGAGAAAATCCTGAAAGCAGCCCAGGAAAAGAAGTCTGTAACATACAAGGGTAAAAACATTAGATTGGCAGCAGACATATCCACAGAGACCTGGCAGGCCAGAAAGAACTGGCATGATATATTCAGAGCACTAAGAGAAAAATATGCAGCCAAGGATACTATATCCAGCTAGGCTATATTTGAAAATAGAAGGAGAGATAAAAAGCTTCCAGGACAAACAAAACCTGAAAGAATTTGCAAACACCAAACCAGCTCTACAGGAAATATTGAAAGGGGTCCTCTAAGCAAAGAGAGAGCCTAAAAGTAGTAGATCAGAAAGAAACAGAGACAATATACAGTAACAGTCACCTTACAGGAAATACAATGGCACTAAATTCATATCTCTCAATAGTTACTCTGAATGTTAATGGGCTAAATGCCCCAATCAAAAGACACAAGGTATCAGAATGGATAAAAATACAAAACCCATCAATATGCTGCCTACAAGAAACTCATTTTAGACCCGAAAACACCTCCAGATTTAAAGTGAGGGGGTAGAAAACAATGTACCATCAGAAGAAAGCTGGGGTGGCAATCCTTACATCAGATCAATTAGATTTTAAGCCAAAGACTATAATAAGAGATGAGGAAGAACACCATATCATACTCAAAGTGTCTGTCCAACAAGGATATCTAACAATTTTAAATATCTATGCCCCTAACATGGGAGCAGCCAACTATATAAACCAATTAGTAACAAAATCAAAGAAACACATCAACAATAATACAATAATAGTAGGGGACTTTAACACTCCCCTCATTGAAATGGACAGATCATCTAAGCAAAAGATAAACAAGGAAATAAAGGCCTTAAATGACACACTGGATCAGATGGATATCACAGATATATTCAGAACATTTCATCCCAAAGCAACAGAATATACATTCTTCTCTAGTGCACATGGAACATTCTCCAGAATAGATCCCATCCTGGGTCCTAAATCAGGTCTCAACTGGTATCAAAAGATTGGGACCATTCCCTGCATATTTTCAGACCACAGTGCTCTGAAGCTAGAACTCAATTACAAGAGGAAATTTAGAAAGAACCCAAATACATGGAGACTAAACAGCATCCTTCTAAAAAATAAATGGGTCAACCAGGAAATTAAAGAAGAATTGAAAAAATTCATGGAAACAAATGATAATGAAAACAGAATGTTTCAAAATCTGTGGGGCACAGCAAAGGCAGTACTGAGAGGAAAATATATAGCAGTATAAACCTTTCTCAAGAAACAAGAAAGGTCTCAAATGTACAACCTAACCCTACACCTAAAGGAGCTGGAGAAAGAACAACAAAGCCAAAACCCAGCAGGAGAAGAGAAATCTTAAAGATAAGAGTAGAAATCAATGAAATAGAAACTAAAAAAAAAAAAAAAAAATAGAACAAATCAATGAAACTAGGAGCTGGTTCTTTGAGAGAAAAATATTGACAAACCCCTGGCCAGACTTATCAAAAAGAAAAGAGAAAGGACCCAAATAAATAAAATCATGAATGAAAGAGGAGAGATCCAACCAACACCAAAGAAATACAAACAATTATAAGAACATATTATGAGCAACTCTACACCAACAAATTTGACAATCTGGAAGAAATGGATACATTTCTAGAGACATATAAACTACCACAACTGATATATGAATAAATAGAAAACCTGAACAGACCCATAACCAGTAAGGAGATTGAAACAGTCATCAAAAATCTATAAACAAACAAATGTCCAGGGCCAGATGGCTTCCCAGGGGAATTCTACCAAACATTTAAAGAATTAATTCCTATTCTTCTGAAACTGTTCCAAAAATTAGAAATGGAAGGAAAACTTCCAAACTCATTTTATGAGGCCAGTATCACCTTGACCCCAAAACCAGGCAAGGATCTCATCAAAAAAGAGAATTACAGACCAATATCCTTGATGAACACAGATGCGAAAATTCTCACCAAAATACTGGCCAATAGGATCCAACAGTAGATTAAAAGGATTATTCACCACGACCAAGTGGGATTTATTCCAGAGCTGCAAGGTTGGTTCAACATCCTCAAATCAATCAATGTGATACAATACATTAATAAAAGAAAGAATAAGAACAATATGATACTCTCAATAGATGCTGAAAAAGAATTTGACAAAGTACAGCATCCCTTCCTGATTAAAATTCTTCAAATGTAGGGATAGAGGGCACATACCTCAATATTATCAAAGCTATCTATGAAAAATCCACTGTAAATATCATTCTCAATGGAGAAAAACTGAAAGCTTTTCTGCTAAGGTCAGGAACATGGCAAGGATGTCTGTTATCACGACACTGCTCTTCAACATAGTACTAGAAGTCCTAGCCTCAGCAATCAGACAACAAAAAGAAATTAAAGGCATCCAAATTGGCAAAGAAGAAGTCAAACTATCACTCTTTGCAGGTGATACGATGCTATATGTAGAAAACCCAAAAGGCTCCACTCCAAAACTGCTAGAACTTGTACAGGAATTCAGTAAAGTGTCAGGATATAAAGTCAATGCACAGAAATCAGTTCCATTTCCTTACACTAACAACAAGACAGAAGAAAGAGAAATTAAGGAGTCAGTCCTATTTCCAATTGCACCCAAAACCATAAGATGCCTAGGAATAAATCTAACCAAAGAGGCAAAGAACCTATACTCAGAAAACTACAAAGTACTCATGAAAGAAATTGAGGAAGACACAAAGAAATGGAAAAATGTTCCATGCTCCTGGATTGGAAGAACAAATATTGTGAAAATGTCTATGCTACCTAAAGCAATCTACATATTTAATGCAATCCCTATCAAAATCCCATCCATTTTTTTCAAAGAAGTAGAACAAACAATCCTAAAATTTATATGGAACCAGAAAAGACCTCAAATAGCCAAAGGAATATTGAAAAAGAAAGCCAAAGTTGGTGACATCACAATTCCAGACTTCAAGCTCTATTACAAAGCTGTCATCATCAAGACAGTATGGTCCTGGCACAAAAACAGACACATAGATCAATGGAACAGAATAGAGAGCCCAGAAATAGACCCTCAACTCTATGGTCAACTAATCTTTGACAAAGCAGGAAAGAACGTTCAATGGAAAAAAGACAGCCTCTTCAACAAATGGTGCTGGGGAAATTGGGCATCCACATGCAGAAAAATGAAATTGGACCATTTCCTTATACCACACACGAAAATAGACTCAAAATGGATGAAGGACCTCAATGTGAGAAAGGAATCCATCAAAATCCTTGAGGAAAACACAGGTAGCCACCTCTTTGACCTCAACCGCAGCAACTTCTTCCTAGAAACATCGCCAAAGACAAAGAAGCAAGGGCAAAAATGAACTATTAGAATTTAATCAAGATCAAAAGCTTTTGCACAGAAAAGGAAACAGTTAACAAAACCAAAACACAACTGACAGAATGGGAGAAAATGACATATCAGATAAAGGGCTAGTATCCAAAATCTATAAAGAGCTCAGCAAACTCAACACCCAAAGAACAAATAATCCAATCAAGAAATGGGCAGAGGACATGAACAGACATTTCTGCAAAGAAGACATCCAGATGGCCAACAGACACATGAAAAAATGCTCCACATCACTCGGTGTCAGGGAAATACAAATCAAAATCACAATGAGATATCACCTCACACCAGTCAGAATGGCTAAAATTAACAAGTCAAGAAATGACAGATGCTGGCAAAGATGTGGAGAGAGGGGAACCCTCCTACAGTGTTGGTGGGAATGCAAGCTGGTGCAACCACTCTGGAAAACAGTGTGGAGGTTCCTCAAAAAGCTGAAAATAGAGCTACTCTATGACCCCACAATTGCACTACTGGGTATATATCCTAAAGATACAAACACGGTGCTCCGAAGGGGCACATGCACCCGAATGTTTATAGCAGCAATGTCCACAATAGCCAAACTATGGAAAGAATCTAGATGTCCATCAACAGATGAATGGACAAAGAAGATGTGGTATATATACGCAATGGAATACTATGTAGCCATCAAAAGAAATGAAATCTTGCCATTTGTGACAACGTGGATGGAACTAGAGGGTATTATGCTTAGGGAACTAAGTCAGTCGGAGAAAGACAACTATCATATGATCTCCCTGATAGAGGAAGTGGAGATGTAATGCAGGGGTTTTGTGGGTAGGAAAAGAAAAAATGAAAGAAGGTGGGATTGGGAGGGAGACAAACCATAAAAGACTCAATTTCAAAAAACAGACTGAGGGTTACTGGGGGGAGGTGGCATGGGAGAGGGTGGTGGGGATATGGACATTGGGGAGGGTATGTACTATGATGAGTGCTGTGAAATGTGTAAACCTGGCGATTCACAGACCTGTACCCCTGAGAATAAAAATACATTATATGTTTATTAAAAGAAATTCTTTTTAAAAAGAAATATATATGAATCCTCTACACATTTCTTTCATGAAGAAAGAAATCAGCCTCTTTCATGAAGCTCAGAAATGTCCATTTACTCATCTTGCCCCAAATTCTAAAGCTTTATTTCTAATTTGATGCATAATTTGATTACAAAAATTGTCTTAAGGGCAGGCATGTGCCAAGAAAACGTGCTGTGAGAGGAGTACATATAAACATGTATTTACTCCTTAGTGGAAGAGTTTGCTCTCTTTAGCTGATTCTGGGACACTTAGAGAAAGCAGATGCATTTCCTCAGACAACAGCTTCCTTTTTCTGCAGTTGTCCAGTCTGAGGTAACAGTGCTGGCAGGTCTTACTCATACACATGCTCTAAGAGGTGAATACTTTGTAGCCTGTACCTTAGTGCTGGTTGCATACACTTACATAATTATTTCAAGGCCATAGCTTATTAATTTCACACCTCTAATAATGTAGTCTAAAACTAATGCTATACCAGTTTGCCTGTGTAGTAACTGAAGCTAAAATGAAAAAAAAAAAAATCCTTTATAAAATAGCTATTTTTAAAAGTTACAAATCACATCATTTCAAAATCTTCCAGGTGCATTAATTTTATTTTACAGGTACAGAAGAAGAAAACATGGATGAAACGTACTTTCCAAGACATAAATTCATGATTTCAAAACAGCAACTAGAACGTAGTTACCTTTTGAAGACTTTGAAATATCTCTAAGGCAAAGAAAAATAATGTAATTTTTGGACAGATTTTAAAGCTGTGAGTTTAGTGAAGGCCCTTGTGAACGAAACACTCATTGTGCTCTGTTTAAAATCACTTCCACATTCCCACTTAAATCTTGAGTAATAATAAATTGATTGTGAAGAAATTTGCCTTTAGCCAAGTAAAAATTAGAAAACAAAAAAGTATAAATGATTTTAGTGCTCTAAAACAAAGGATGAGCTATTGCAGAATCAACAACTCAAAACCCTCAAAATTTTGCAAAAATGTCAGCAGGCAGATAAATGCCAAAGAGAAAAGGCAATGTTCTGCCATTCTCAAAAGAAGAGTTGTTGGGGCGCCTGGGTGGCTCAGTGAGTTAAAGCCTCTGCCTTCGGCTCAGGTCATGATCTCAGGGTCCTGGGATTGAGCTCCGCATTGAGGCTTCTGCTTGGCGGTGAGCCTGCTTCCCCCCTTCTCTCTCTGCCTGCTTGTGATCTCTGCCTGTCAAATAAATAAATGAAATCTTTTAAAAAAAGAAGAAGAAAAGGAGGAGGAGGAGGAGGAGGGGGAGGAGGGGGAGGAGGAGGAGGAGGAGGGGGAGGTGGGGGAGGAGGGGGAGGAGGGGGAGGAGGGGGAGGAGGGGGAGGAGGGGGAGGAGGGGGAGGAAAGACTTGTTAGTCAATGAAACCAAACGATGTTGATGTGTGGTAGTTCAGTAAAGTACATGTAATGGATTACACATATGCATAATAATCATCAGAATGAAAAGAGAAAGGTAAATAATCTCATTAGCTGAACTCAGAGATAACAAAATAGTTTTTAAAAAGCTCTAATTAATATACATAGAGAAACTTAATTGTCCATATAAAACACAGACTGCATGATATGAATAAAAACCATTCAGGGAGGGATGTGTGGGTGGCTCAATTGATAAAGCATCTGTCTTAGGCTCAGGCCATGATTCCAGGGTTCTGGGATCAAGTCCTGCATCAGGCTCCTTGCTCAGCTGGGAGCCTGCTTTCCTTCTGCCTCTGCCTTCCACTCCGCCTGCTTGTGTTCTCTCTCTCTCTCTCTCTCTCTCTCTGACAAATAAATAAACAAAATCTAAAAAAAAAAAATCATTTTGGGAGAAAAAGTAGCCATTGAAATATATGGAAAATAAAGCTAATGTTGATAATTCCTTTGTGTGTGAAATGTAAAAATAAGAAAACAAATAACACAGAGCAACATCTCTTAATTTTTGTTTCTTCAAAATGCTAATACAGACCAAAAGCCCTAAGAGACAATTGACTAAAAGAAAAATTAAATCTCTCTAGAAACCAAAACAATGTTTCTCAAAATGTGGTCAGTGGGCTATTTGTATCAGAAACAATGGAGGTGTTTAGTAACTGAGTAGAATTTCCCAGGCCCAGAAAACACCTACTAAATCAGAATTTCTATAACTAATGTTGAGACAGATGCATTTAATAAGGCTTCCTAGGCAATCTTAAAGTTGCTACAGTGACTACTATCTTAAAACCATTTAAAAGGCTCAAAAATCTTAAATAACTTTCAAGTATTTTTTTTTAATTTTTAAAAAATATTTATTTATTTATTTATTTGAGAAAAAGAGAATGAGTTGGGAGAGGGCATGCAGAGGGAGAGGATCTTCCAGTGGACTTCTTGCTGAGTGTGGAGTTTAATGCAAAGAGGGGCCTGATCCCAGGACCTGTGAGATCATGACCTGTGCCAAAACCAAGAGTCAGATGCTTAACCCCCTGAGCTATCCAGGCACCCTACAAATATTTTTAACCCCTCTTTTTAACCTTTTTCTGTATTTGAGAAATACTTTCAAAATCTAGATCTATGTATCTTGCCACTGTAAAGGAAAGCTTCTTTATGCTCTGTATCTCCACAGTACACTTAATCTCTATGAAAATGTTTGTCCTAATTTGGAAACCTTCCTTCATCACCAGATTCTAGAATTCAGAAAGGTTATTTAATTAGGAGTTAGTGTAGTATATTGCTCATAGTGTGCTCATTAATTTTTTTTCAGGATTTTATTTATTTATTTGACAGACAGAGAGAGAAATCACAAGTAGGCAGAACAGCAGGCAGAGAGAGGAGGGGAAGCATGCTCCCTGCAGAAATCTTGATGTGGGGCTCTATCCCAGGACCCTGAGAGCATGACCTGAGCCAAAGGCAGAGGCCTAACCCACTAAGCCATCCAGATGCCCCTCATTAAATGTTTTTGAATTGAGTCTAGAGGTTCACTGTCCAACCTGGCATTGACTAGTCGCATGTGGTTACTGATACTTGAAAGGTGCCTAGTCAGAATTTCTATGACTTACAAAAAAGGTTAAATGTCTCACTAATATTTTTATAATAATAACATATTGAAATTAGTTACTTAAAAATGCAAACAATAGAAATAACAAAAATCATTTTTATGTGCTAATTCTTCTAAGTACTAGTGAGTTTATCCCTTTCTAGACTATTAAAGTCTATTCCAAAAGTCATAGATTATATGCTTTTGTTTCCTAATCAGAAAAACATTCTCATTAAGCATTAAGACCCTTGAATTTTAAGTAACAGATTGCTAAGAGGCACATGTGAAATGATTAGGGAATGAGGAACATCTTAAAGTTTACCTTTGCATTCACCCTTTCTTGTCTGAAAAGTACAAATAACAAATGAGGAATCTATTAAGGTTTTAATTAATTCCTTTTTCTAACCAAGAAAGCTGTGACATATTTCCTTGCCTAACTGTTTTGTGTTTGTTTATTTTTAAAACTAAGTAAAATCAGGAAATATAGGACCAGCATTCTCATATGAAATCATCATTTAAAAAATTATTTCAAGAAAAAGAGGAGGGGAGATAGATTTGCTCAGGGGAAGAACATACTAGAAAAAATATGTATGGTATTGATTTGTTTTTTCACTATACATTTATTTGTACTTGATACAAACATAGATATTAATTTTTGTATTTTCGATGAAATATCGAGTTTCATAAATTGTAGATGGAAAAAACGGAAATAGTTTTTCAGTTATAATGATGCAACCACAACTAATTACTGTTCTTTATTCTTGTGGTTTGCCAGCTCATTTTATTCATTCTACTATCATGTAATTGCGACCACCAAGCATTGCAAATACATGTTAAGTTTTACCATGTTTTATTATTTTATTTTATTATTTTATTTTATTTTTTAAAATCATTTCACATCCTTTGTTCTTTTTTTTTTTTTTAAGATTTTATTTATTTATTTGTCAGAGGGAGATAGAGAGAGTATGAACACACAAGCAGGGGTAGCTGAAGCCAGAGGAAGAATCCGTCTTCCCTCCAAGCAAGGAAAACCCATGCTGGACTGGATCATGACCCAAGTCAAATGCAGATGCTTAAGGGACTGAGCCACCCAGCTGTCCTTAAATCTCACCATGTTGTAAAATCATGTATGTGAAAAAAATAAAATAAAATCACGTATGTGGGGCACATGGGTGGCTCAATCTGTTAAGTGTCTGCCTTCAGCATGATCTGCTCTCCACTCAGCAGGGAGTCTCCTTCACCCTCTCCCTCTTTCCCTCTCCACACTCATGCACTCTCTCTCTCTCTTTCTCAAATAAAGGAAAAAAAATCATTTTAAAAAATAAAATAAATCAGGTATCCATAAATAAACATGGTACTCGAATGTCCAAGATTCAGATTGGTGTTGACAGATTTCCACTGTGGTAGTAACTGTCATCATGTATCAGAATAGGAAAAGAGGGTCTAAAGAAAGTCTTATCTATTAATTTTCAGACACCAATATTGAATCTCATTCAGAGTCATATCTTTAATGGAAAACAACATATCACTAGGAATTGAATGAAATTTACTTTTTCTGCATAGCCATTACATCATTTTTCAACTCAGTATTCGAAAATAATAGTTTTATACATTCTCTCATCTCTCTCTGTCTCTCTGGCTGTTTCCTTATTATTAAGCAATAAGTGTGATGGACAATAATTTCTTCTTTATTTGTATTCTGCATGATATTTAATCACTGCCCTTTTCCCTGCTTCCATATTTTTGGGAAAAAAAGGTTATTTTAATCATAAACAAAAGACTTAGAGGAAAAAATTTAAAAGTGTCAGTTATAACTAGACAACAATTTCAAGAAATTATGGTTGAAGAAAGAGATAATATATGTAGTCTATATATAACCACAGTATTTTGGGGAATCTGTAGGTAGAATGGAAATATAAATCAAAGTATAATAATGCCATAGTGTTTGAAAAATTTGTTCAAAATAATAATTACAGCATTATCATTGCACATTTGTAAGAGTACAACTGGGTCTTATTTCTATGGGGAACGTCTTGCATGATTTATAATTTTTACTTATTTCTTATTTTTTAAAATATTTTATTTATTTATTTGACACAGAGAGAGAGATAGCACAAGTAGGCAGAACAGCAGGCAGAGGGAGAGGGAGAAGCAGGCTCTCCACTGGGCAGAAAGTCCGAAGGACCTGGGATCATGACCTGAGCCAAAGGCAGACACTTAACCAACCGAACCACCCAGGCACCTCTATATTGTTTTGGTTTAGTGTATAAGGGAAACCTTTCAAGTCTTCCTAACTTTCTAGATTTCATTTTTTTAAACTAATATATGTTTGATGTGGTTCATTTTACATTAAATATTAATAATTATCATAAAACAAAAAGTGGATGCCCAATAGTTTTTTGATGAAAGGAAATTTGTTTAAAATGGAAGGAATTTAAAGAACACCTTAATGCTTCATTATCCAGGTAATATTCAAAATAAACCAATTTGCATTTTAAAACTAATGTCTGACCTGTGTTTATGTTTTCAGTAAACAAAAATAAAAACAAAACTTGATTTTGCTTCTTAATAGGACATAGTCTCATGATTTTTTTAGATTTTATTTATTTATTTGAGAGAGAGAGAGAGAGATGTAGAGAGCACCATCAGGGGAGAGGGAGAAGCAGGCTCCGTGCAAACCAGGGAGCCCAACATGGGGTAGGGGGTGTGCTCCATCCCAGGACCCTGGGATCATGACCTAAGGAGAAATCTAAGAGTAGACTCAACTGACTGAGCCACCTAGGCACCCCCTTTCATTCCCAGGTTTAACTACAAAAACAAACTAGACTTAAATATTATATTATTTCCTCATTAGAGAGCTAAATATTACAATAAACTTGAATTAATTAAAATATAGAGAATGCCAAGGACATTCCTAGGGAAAGAAGATAACCAAAGCTGCTTTCATCCCTGAAAAAGAGTCATGAGAACTCTCTAGTCAATATTGATAAGAAAAAATGTCACATTAGTAATAAACTTTAACCTCCATGCGTGAGCTGGTATAACAGGTGAAAATTACCAAGAGCTCCAGTAACGGAGAGTTTTCCTACCATCTGCTTTTTCCCAAAGATTACCTCTGACTGCTTGGGAAGAGTATACCAAAGTCTGGGTTCAAAGAGAACTAAGATTGGAGCACGGTGATAGAGTTGAAAGAAATTTCTCCCACATATTTCTCTACTTTACTAAGGGCAAGCCAGTGGTTGCTGGCTGTTGGCTTTCGAAGGCTGGGTGCACAAGAGGATACCCGAAGCAAATCACTTAGAAATTCTCTGAATAGTCACTGAGTGTACTTCAGAAGTCCTTCAAATGTTGGAGACATGGCAGCAGGCAGAGACACTCAAAACCAGGACTGAAATCACAGTGTGCAAAAACCCCATAAGAATACTTGTTTTATGAGACTGCCATAGGCCTAATACTAAAATTGATGAAACATTATGAGAAAAAAATGAAAGATTAATATCTGTCATAAACATAAATGAAAAAATATTTTACAAAATATTAACAAATTGAGTCTTATAAGTAAAAGGGATAACATTTTTATACCAAACTGAATTTAATGTCAATTGACTTTTCAAGAATCAGTGTGTATAACTCAACATGTTAACTGAACAATGGAGAAAATTGTATGATTATCTAGATAGTTGCAGATTAAAAGGATATGGGGAGAACTCTTATAATTTCAGTAAATAATGAATAAAAATGAAATCCCACAATCTGAAAATTGGCACCTATAAAAAACTTACAGATAACATCTCATTTAATAATGAAACATTGACCTTTTTAACCTAAGATTGAAAACGAGGCAGAGATATTCTTTTCCCAAATGTCAACTAATTCATTTGTAATTTATTAAGATTATTTACATTTAGATATTTAATTTCTGGTAACTAAATAGATTCTCTGCTAATATTTGAGTAATGTAAGAAGATAAACTTTTTCTTCATATCAAAACTATAGCGAGCATAATTTTCTTACATAAAATTTTTCTGGTTAAATGCACACTTTAATTTTCCTTTCTATGTAAGAGAACTGAATTTTTTCCCACATTCTAAAGTATAGGCAAACAATATCAGTTTATCACTTGTTGAAATAGAAGTCATAAACCTAATCTGAAACAAATTGGAGACTAATAAAAAACACAGACGTATTTATTCTAAAGCCAGAATTCTTACTGCAATATCTCAGTTTCACTTTTCTAAGTCTCAGACCACAGCACAGGCTACTTGTATTTTCCTAAACAATTATGTAAGTGCAGCTTATGTTCAGCATGCCAGATCAAACTAACCCCCAATCAAATCCTTGTAACTGGTCAGTGTAACACATATACATTACATGTGTCTGAATAATTACTTAGAGATTTTTTTGATCCCTATAGTATGTTATTAAAGTACATGTTCCCACTGTATGCCAGGGAGAATTTTTCAGCATTAAATAAATTATTTTTACTTTCAACAGTAGGGCACACTAAAAAGAGCACCCCATATTATTAGAGGTTTATGGGGTATTAAAAAATGAAGGGGAGAATATATAGATTTTCTACCACCCAGACTTAGCATGACAACATGTAGCAGAAAAGAGAATCAGGCAATAAAGAATAAAATGCAAAAAGAGAATTGGTAGGGGTCACCTGGGTGGCTTGTGGGTTAAAGCCTCTGCCTTCAGCTCAGGTCATGATCCCAGGGTCCTGGGATCGAGCCCCACATCAGTCTCTGCTCAGCAGGAAGCCTGCTTCTTCCTCTCTCTCTGCCTGCCTCTCTGCCTACTTCTGATCTCTGTCTGTCAAATAAAAAGAAGAAAAAAAAAGAGAATTAGTAGGATGGTTTAGGTCAGACCACATCAAATAGATTTTCAAAGTCCATCTAGCAAATTTGGTATAAAATAACAGAAAGATAGAAATTTAATATTATTCATTTATAAAAGTAGTAAATAACACTATAAGGATTTATAAAATTGAAAATCTATTTGAAGCTGGAGAATAATTTTATTTGTAGAAAATGTGACTCATGATCATTTTATATAAAGTTGGTTATCAGTTATTATTCTCCAGAATATTATTTTATCCAAAAAAGTTTTTCTTAATAAATGTTCTTGCTTTTGACTTTCTTGTGACTCTATATCTAGGGGTCAGCAATGTTCTTTCATTATAATAGTCATGCATATTCAAAATGTTCATGCATATTCAAGTACTACAGATCTCTTTTGCTTACACTAAGGAATTTTCAAAATAATAAAAATTGATCTTTCTTTTGTCACCCTTCTTTGAATGTCACTTGGTTTAGGTTATGTTTACATAAACCCTATCAGTTAGGCAATAAACTTGCAAAGCACGTTAATCACAGGTCAATTATGACAGATTTTATGAGTAAAAATATACAACGGAATTTACTTTTTATAATGCTGAGAAGTATTATTATCAGAGAAAACACACTTGCTGGGCTTTGGTTTTGCATTATGATCTGTGATTGATTTTAAAGATACTTTAGGGGTGCCTGTGTGGCTCAGTCAGTTGAGTAGCTGACTCTTGATTTCAGCTCAGGTCATGATCTCAGGATCCTGGGACTAAGCCCTGCCTTGGGCTCTGCACTCAGCAGGGAGTCTGCTTCAGGAATCTCTCTCTCCCTCTGATCCACCCCCCACCCCAAGCTTTCTCCCTCAGGCAGGCTCTCCCTCTCAAATAAATGTTTAAAAAACAACCAAAAAAAGATACTTCGTTCTTTCAGAACCTGTTATTTTCTGCTGCACTGTATTTTCAAGTTCAGATTGTGGAAGTAACATTTTGAAGATAGAAATTAATGCTTCCTATGGCCCAGTATAGAATCAAAGCCTTCTTATCTTTTCCCCTAAAGCCCATGTGAGTAAAATTTTCCTTATTATAAGTATACTGGCCTCTATTTCTGATACCACCTCTATCGGATCTGGCTTTAGAGAACAGTATTTGCTGAGAAGATGTTACAGAATGAATTGTTTCCCCTGCAAAATTCATATTTTGAAACTCTAAGCCCCAATGTGACTGCATTTGGAAATAGGATCATTAAAAAGATAATTACAGTTAAATGAGGTCATGAAGGTGAGGACCTAATCTGATAGGACTGGTGTCCTTAATAGAGAAGAAGAAACACCAGCAATCTCTCTTTCAGGTGTGCTCGCAAAGAAGCCATATAAGGGTATAGAAAGGAGATAATTCTGCAAGTCAGAAAGAAAGCCTTCACTGGAAAAGGAAACTTCTGGCACCTTGATCTGGGACTTCTAGCCTTCAGAGCTGCGAGAAAATGAATTTGTTGTTTAAGCTACCCAGCCTGTGGTATTTTATTATGGCAGTCCAAGCAGATTAACACAGAAGAAGACATGGTGACCAGATGACTGGGGTCAAGTATGTCTCAGTTTAGGATGTGCAGATGCTCTTTTTCAATATTTTCTCACCAAGTTTTCTCTCATATTTTAAATCAAATTTAAAACTCTGCTAAAAACATACTTTTATTTTAAAAGTGATTGCTTTTTTATGATTTTGTGTATCTTTTTATATTACCTCTTATATTTATTCATTTTTGTCTTATACTCTTCAGATATCATGAATAAATTATTTTAAAGAAAAATTGCTTATCTAGTCAAAGTTATTTTATACAATTTTATAATTCGCTTTATTTAGTAGATTTGATTTTGAATGATTTTTAGTAATTTCAAAGAAAATACAATTTGTGTTTTAAAAGAAATACTTGCAATCATGGAGAATATGTAAAAAAGGTATTTGTTTGTTTGTTTTTTGTCTTTCTGAGAATTTCCATATATAATAACATGCTAGGGAAATTATAAATTTCATGACTTGGAGATGTCAATATTGATCAATTCAGCAACACAAAGGAGTCAGAGAAAATATAAAGTGCTTCAACTACAGTGCATCAGGATATGAGAAGAATAAAGTGTCATTAATCTGATTACAAGAAACTAGCTAGGTAGTATTGCCACCTCAGTCAGGGGCCATCATTATAGTAGGAAAAACTAGGATATGTTACTGTTTGCCTCCATAGGGTCCAATCCCATCAGCAGGCCACCATGTTGGGGGAAACTTAAGGCCAAGAATAATCCTTATCCAGGAATATATCTTATAGTTATAGATATTCAGCCATTCACTCACTATTCACTAAATATTCTCATTATGTGTACCAAGTTCGAGACACTTGGCAGAATTCTGGAGATGCAAACCTCAAAACATAGCTGAGATAAACTTGTCTTATACTCCAACAACTAATAGACTAGTGGAAAAGGCAGATAATGTCAATACAGTATGATAGAAGTAAGCAAAGTACTTATGAGGGCACCAAGTAACAAATCATAAAAAGGTAAGAGAAAATTCCTGAAGGGAATGGAAACTTTGAGTGTGGAGAGAGTAAAATACAGGAGAATTTGAAATAGTCTTCCATACTGAAGAAACAGAGGTATCCAATGAACCATGACTATTTCTGTACCATTAGTTACCTAATGGAAGGAAAGTCATGGGAAGCAGCTTTATACAGAGGCAGGGACCAGCAGATCATGAATGTTGTATGCCAGCATGAGAACAGTCATGGAGAATAACTGAATGATTTTTAAATGGGCATTGTTATGTCAAGATTTGTGTTTCAATACAGATCACTTAGATAGCATTCTGAAAGAAAGGACGGATCTATGGGCATAGTGATGAGTTAGGGAGCTATTAGAATCACTCAGTTGCGATTTGAAAAAGGCAGAAATTTAGCTTATAATGGTGAATCAGGACCAAAAGAAAGATTGAGACATATTTAGTCAAATCAACAGGATATTGAGGCTAATTGGAAGTAGGTTAAAAAGCAAAACACAAATTAATGCTAACTTAAAGATATCTGATGCTGGTAACTAAGAGAAAAGGAGTGATTTTCATCAGGTTGGAAAATGCATGGATAAATAGATTTGAGTTGTGAGATTTAAATAAATCCAAATTTAGATGTGTGGACTTTTTCTTTTCTTTTTCCTTTCTTTTTATTTCCCTTCCTTTCCTTTCCTTCCTTCCTTTCTCTCTCTCTTTCTATCTATCTCTCGGAGCTTGAGTTACAGAGAAGTGAATATTTCCAGCTGACTTTAAGTAAGTTATCTAGACTCAAACAAAAAAGTCTCTGCCTTGAGAATCAATAACAAATGAGAGAAGTGGTGAATTCCATTTTATAGTTGAGGCAAGTGGGAAGTGGTTATGAGGTTCATGGTTATAATGGGTTCTACAATGGGTAGAAACAGAAGCAGAAGTCCAGGCTTACAAACATAACCAAAATAAAGTTATAGAAAAGCATGATCAAGGTGTAGAGATACTACTATTTGGAATGACAGAAATGCCCCAAATTATGTCAATGGATATAACAGTTCCCAATCCTATAAACTAAGAGGAAAACAGTGGAAATACAACTATTATTCTTAGGCTTGTGGGGTGAATAGAAAAGTGGGCAGTTTATTCTCTATTTGTCTATCACTTCTGAAACACCACTCTTCTTTGTCCTTCTCTGTGATTTATGAAGCTGATTTGTTTTTTTGTTTGTTTGTTTGGTTTGTTGGTTGGTTATTTTTGTCTTTACATTACTTGGGATTCCTTTCTCCTTGGCTTCTATTTAGGTTCAGACATTGCAAATTACTGACAAGTAACTGGGGAATTATTTTCTTGGTTATTTTCTACCAGTCTGTGATGGCATAATGGTATATATTTTCTACCTGTAGCTATGGCTACTTTGTGGCCATTCTCTTTCAAATTTAAATTCTATCTAGGTTCCATTTACCACCTTCCTTCCCCTTTAAGACTAGGAATAATAAATAATTCACACTGTTGCTAGTTACTGGGTGTATGAATTTCCTTTGTTAGTTTCCTTAATCCCATCCACATCTTTGTATATGATCTCTTTATTAAATTATCTTTAATTTCAACCTTGAATAAGCCATCCTTCTAGGACCTAGACTGCTAAAGTAATTAGTACTATCAGTGGGTCTAGGAAAAGAGCTCCCAAAATAGGATTCTAGAACTTGATAAGTCATATATTTGATTAATTTGTAGACAGCCTCCTTGCTTCAGAAAAAAAAAATAGAACAGTTATAATCCATGGTAGGCAGTGATATTATGGTTGCTTAAATTATTAACAATAGTGGCATAGGGTAAAACAGAGTTTGAGGGCTGAGCATTGGTAGAAAAAGTGGTTGTAGCACTTTGACATATGGCATCAATGTTGATTACAACGTATTGGGTAGTCTGGAAGCTTCTGTTGCCCTAGAGAGTATATTCAGTAAAGTACAAGTATAATCCTTTAAATTAAGAAATTCAATAAACCTGATTAAAAACAAGAAAAATTAAAAAGTTTGTTTAACAATTATAAAGTAATCCCTTATCTGATGTAGGTAAAGGCCAGACATGGCTAAAATTAAGCCTAGAACATGAATGCAATTCTTGTAGAAAAGAAGCACCAAATAAATACACAACTCTGCCAGGTATCTTTTGTTAAAGAAAGAATCATCATAAGGAAGGATTTAGAAACTAAATGGAAGAAAAATGGAATTTTTGAAGAGACACAGACAAATTTGATAATGTTGAAAGTTCTAATATCTCGGAAACTTTATTAAGAGTAGGATCTTCTTGCTATACCCAACTCAAGTATCTGAAGGAACCATTTTTTCAGACACAAAATGTTTTAAGGCACGAGGTGGGTCATTGTTTCACAGGGGATGCTTATATTCCTTGGGATAATTCTTCATCTCTCATTGCCTCCAGAGTCATAAGGAGAGCTAAATCCCTGTGTACTCTTGTGTAAGAATTTATCTGGGAACAGAATTTGCCAGATTTTAGTGGCAGGAATCTGAATGGAATCTAGGGTAAAAGACAAAGATGGTTGTTAACATAATTATATTCCCTTTGGACTCAGAATTTATTATATTGGATTAGTTGTGTGCTTATAAAAGTCTTTAGGACCCTTCAAAAGATAGATGATGAAGTTGAAAACCAATACAAGGAAAAAAGTTTCTTCATGCCTAACAAGTTTATAATCACCTTCAAATAAAGCATGTGATCACAGAGCAAAGTTAAATTGCTATGCTATTATGTATGGAACATGTACATTCATTATTCAAATAAACCCCAAAGGATCATCAAGCTTTCAAATTTTATTCTAATATCTTAACACACATTGACATCAATCAGATATCTAAATTCAATGCCCTAATTGAATTAATGTGATGAATTGAAAAGGGAAAAAAGTGATGTGTTCTTTAAATATCATGATTCCTCAGGCACAAATGTGTCAAATTTCCTTTTTAATTGTAAATATAAGTTGCAATAAATACTTGTGAAATACAGGAATGACTATCTCCCTTTTCAAGGCTTGAAGTAATATTTAATTAATCAAAGAGCTGGAAAATCCAGGATACTAGAAAGCTGTTGAGTACGTAGAAGTTTATTATTCTGCTGTCTCACTATCCACTAATTTTAAACTAAAATAATGACAAAATGAAACATTTAAAATATCCCAGTATTATCACAGTTGTTAACATTTGCTTATGGGATGAATAGTTTTTCACCTGTGTAGATCTGGGTTTCCCACATTTTAGAGTTGGATACAAACATTTTGGTTTTAAGGGAAAAGAACTTGAAGGGGGGGGTCCTTTTATAATCTTTTTTTAAAAAATAAATATAGGAGTGCCTGGGTGGCTCAGTGGGTTAAGCCTCTACCTTTGGCTCAAGTCATGATCTCAGGGTCCTAGGATCTAGCCCTTCATTGGGCTTTCTGTTCAGGAGGGAGCCTGTTTCCCCCCCTCTTTCTGTCTCTCTCCCTGCTTGTGATCTCTCTTTCTCTGTAAAATAAATAAATACAATCTTTTAAAAAAAATAAGAAATAAATAAACATAATACTAATGGTGATAACCAATAACAACTCCATTTATCTTATTTAAGGAGAGTGTGAAGGGTACATTGTTCTTCCTGCACTATTAGCATTATTAACAAGCACTCTGGGAAAATTCTGGACAAATTTTCTCAACTGGAGCTTTGCAAGCCTAGTATTTTCAATTTATTCCAATAATGTGTAACATCTTTCTGGTTAAGGTGAATTGCATTCTTATTGTATCTTCAATGAACAAAATAATTAAAACTAAAATCTTATTTCCAAATTTCCCTCCACAAACAAAATTGATAATAAATATAATGATACAATAACTATATTGTTGATAATAAATTACACAACAATAATTTGGATTCGTTTAAAAATATTTTATTTGAAATACAAGTTTTAAATTCTGTCTGAATAGCACAGGTTTATGAATTTGAACAAAAGAAAAACTGTTGCCCATACATAACTAATTATTCTCTGAACTCTAGAGATTATTCTGTGCTATAGTAGAAGTAATAAAGGGAATTGAGTTACAAATAAAATTAATATAAGTTATTACAAATTGGGTAAAACTTACCTATGTACATCAGGAAAACTTCAGATTAAGCCTATTTTGTCAAAAACAGTAAATATTTTCTCACATGGCAGGACTACAGATTTCACCCACATTTCTGAATTTCCTGTTTTATTAACATGTCCAAATTTTTTTCTTAATAATAGATAAGATAAAAACTACTCATATCATGCAATTTTTCCCTTCTGAGCTTTATAAACATTACTTAGTTGTCAGCAAACTCATGTTGCTGAATGGAATCCTTTCCAGGCTGATTTTTTTCATATATCTTCTACCTATAATCTTGTAGTAGGATTTCTTCTCTAGCCTTGAATTTCAGTCATGGCTACAATATGAGTCTTGATGTTGATTGTTATTTATCAATTTCCTGGGCAAAATGAATTATTTTTACTTTTCATGAGAACTTGAAAAAATGAGTCCTTCATTTTTACCTACAATCCATTCTCTTACAACACTGCTCTGTTGCATCTCTCTTTAGTGATGAAATCATAAATTAAAAAAGGAAGTGAGGAGGTTCATAACTGGGGAGAGGAAATAACAAGGCTTCCAAGGTATTGGAAAAATTCTACTTTTTGGGTATAGTGAGATTATGTTATTATCATTTTTAGAGTACACATCATATGTACATTTCATCTATGCTATATTTATGATAAAGAATATAAAAGCACAAGAAAATATAAAAAGAAATATATATATACTCTTTAGTGTGTTTTCCTGGAAAAATTTAAACCTTGACTTATTTTTTTCCTTCTGTATGTATTTGAGAGTTAAAAGAATATGATTTCTACCAGTTCTGTGTATCAGCTCTGACCTTTACTGTGTGACTAAGATAAATCACTTTTATCTCTGAGTTTCATGTTCTTTCTTTATATAATTAAGATTAGAGTACATGATGTTAAAAATCCCATATAGCTGTTATAACCTTGACTTCAGATGTAAGTTGCTGACAGCCAGTGTTGCTGTGTCACAACCAACATGTATTATTTCTAACTAATTGCATCGGTGATGAAGTAGTTTAAATTCTCTAATAATAACAGTACTAGTGGAAATCACAGACTAAGATCATAAAGTCTCTTGATTTTCTGCAAAAAAATTACTGCAACAATATTGAATGAAAAGAAGTAAGAAGTGGTGAAAAGCATTCAAAGATATCCTTGGATACAGAACCAATGGCAATGTATGATTTTGTATGCTTGAACTCAGATATCATAAGTGGGCAGATCTTTCATTTTAAAACTATAATTTATTCAAATACACAAATAATAGGTCTTTTTAAGCATGGTATATTTCTGCTATTATGTTAAGTATTTTTTATTTTTTTAAGACTCAATGATTCTTTAGAAAAAATATAATTTTAAATTTAACTTATATTTCATTGAATCATAGTGTTTTGCATTATTGGTGTCATTTGCACTGACTAATTTTGGTCCAAGTACTTTTCTAAGTATTGGGAATATAAATCTGAATAACACAAAAGTTTTAGGTAATATTCTTTATTTAAATAAAAAAAGAATTAGAAGTAATAATCTGGGGTTGGATATTTAAAATTATACTAATCATTTTGGAAGAAATTTAAATACAGTCAAAATAATATAATTTTGAATGCTTATAAGTTTGCACATACATTCGATATATCATGAAACAGAAGATCAATGATTAAATAAAATAAGACAATAACAACACTGAAATAAAATCTTTAGGAGGGAAATACAGCTATAAGAATTAGAATAAGAAAATAACTAATACAGAAAGTCATTAAAAGTTATAATAAAGATTTAAAATAGTGACATAAATAATCACAGAAGAGGAAAAACCAAGATGACTTAAAGGGAGAAAAATTCATGATCAAAAATAACAGATGTTAGATTTCCTATGTAAATCAGCTCGTGTATCTGAAACATGTAATAAGAAAAAAAGTAGAAAAGCAAAATCTATCTATATAGTTCATGTGAGAAGAGTCCAACAGCATCCTTGTAAAATTTTGTGGTGTCTTCACTGCAAGCTGGAAATGGTAGTAAAAGACACTTTAAAGCCATCAGATTTCTGTTTTCAATGGAAACAACAGAATCCCAGACAGAGGTGACTGTGAGTGTTAAACTCTGGGTACAAGGTGGGGATGACTGACATAATAAGCTACAGAGTTCTGTGAAGGTGGAAAATTCATCTCAGCATATCAGGAAATTGAACAGATGGACATTTATTAAGAGCTACATGAATCACATAGAAGAATTCAAGGTCTACTGGGCATAAAACTTGAAATTTTATAAAAGAAATTCATATTTGTGTGCCCAGTTCCCAGATGTAAGCCAGTTAACACTCAGAGACTCTTTTTTGAAAGGCTTTATATCAGGAAAACCAAATATAAAATATTTTGAAAAGGGTAAGAAGATAAACGGGTATGCTTTGCTAGGCATTATCTAGATTTACAGGCACCTCCCAGGTTTATTGGATATTATAGACATTTGAATCTTTCATGTGTCTGAATATTTTGCGACTTTGTAGAGAAAGAAAACAGTTTTAGAAGGCTGATGACAGTGCAAATAATTTTGTCAGAAATAATGCAAATGTATATTTCCCAGTGAGGATGTAGTTAATGAAGAAGTTAGTTTTGCATGTCATTGCAAATTAATTTCAGCATTTCTGATTACCTCTACCTGTGTATATTCTTTGAATTCTTTTTGAACTGGTATTTTACATCTTACAAGTTCCCTCATAATGGGAAAAATAAAATCTGTTACACATGTCCAGTTTATATTTCTATGATAGTTACCTTAAAAACTTATTTCAGCAGTTTTGGAGTTCATCCACTGAGATGTCAGAAAGATTCACTTGACAGAGAGAGGTAAACCATTGAAGCGTTACTCATGATAACTTAAACTGATATATCTCTCTATACAAAATTCAGATAGATAAATCTATATATGTATGTGTATACCAAACATCAATAGAAGTTTAATTTTTATAATCACTTCTTTGGAAAATTTTCTTTGCTGATTTTATGTTGTGATGTGTTTTGTTTTCTGGTGCATGGCATGGGTGACAAATTAATCCCATTCAGGGCAACAGTGATTAGGATTTTGGTTTTATAGTCCAAGTATTTGATGAGCTCTATAGATGGATGAGAGAAATGTATTACCTGTTGGATGAGAGATGATAGAGAATTAGTTTGTTGGTCCTTGGTATTATTTTGTCTGTCTGTTCTAATCTCAAATCAGTGAAAGATTTTATGTCTAACTGAGAAGGAGAAAGGTTCCATGGACTCTGAGATGAATATTTGTGTTTCTGTTTATACTCTTCACCTGTTGCTGAAATTATAAAATTGAAGCTTTAAACAATCTATGTGTTTATGTGTCTGTATTTGTAATTCAGAGGGGTCTTTACCTCTCCTGTGATGGAAAAATATTTCCCATCTCCAAAGAGCATTAACAAATTGGATTGAATCTCTTAAATTAAAAGAGAATCTATTCTGATTGGTTTATAAAAATAATTAACAATTTATTTCAATACAATTTTCCTAAAATTACCAAAAAGTAAGGATATTGACTTTCTAATATTTTAAATATTGTGGATTAAAAAACTTGCAGCAAGTTCAATCTCTCAAAAACATTTTAAGTAACAAATTACATAACTAAGGTAAATCTGGTGAATGAAACTGTATGTGTTCAAGAGCTTAGATGGTTTGCTAAAATGCTTATATTGCAGACAGTCCTCAATTATCCATGTCTTGGTTTTCCCTGTGAGATAGAAATCCGTTACTTTTGATAAAAGTTACAATTACTATGAGTGTTGAGACTATCCCAGTAAATGAAACCCTATGTTTGTGTGTGTTTAAGACCATCTTTTAGAATAGTTTTAGGTTCTGAGCAGAACTGAGGAGAAGGAACAGAGAATTCCCAAATACCGCCATCCTCACACATGCACATGCACCGTCTCCCTCATTATCAACATCTTTCTAACCAGAGTGGGATATTTGTTGCAGCTGATGAACCTACCCTGACACATCTTAATTATCTCAAATCCACAGTTTATATTATGATGATTTCCTCTTGGTCTATACATTCTATGGATTTGAACCAATGTATGATGACATGTATCCATCATTATGGTATGTATGTATATAATACATTATATATATATATATATATATATATATATATATATATATGATCTTTACATCTAAAATAATATTTGAGATTTTCCAGAAAACCAATGGAAAAATCATGAAGATTAGTTAATTACTATGAGAGTAGGAGAAAAGCAAATTAGGTTAATGAAAACTGTTAGCTTTCTTGGATTATTCTCTTTAAAGCTATCTTTATCCCATGTATTTATTTATCTATTTGTTTTTTGAGAGATTGCAAGCAGATGAGGGGAGGGGCAGAAGCAAACAGAGAGAAAGAATCTTAAGCACACTCCACATCCAGCATGAGCCCTGTGGGGCTCAATCTCATGACCCTGAGGTCAGGACCTGCGCAGAAATGAAGAATCATTCCCTTAACCAATTAAGCCACCCAGGCACCCCTACTCTTATGCCAGTTAAAATGTAAATGTGTTAATTTATTCAGCATACATTTATTTAGTACTTGTTGTGTTGTAGGAATTTTCTAAGAACAGTATATATATATATATATATATATATATATATATAGCAGTAAAAAATAATAGAAAAAAATTCCTTTCTTCTGGAATTTTCATATTGGGAGAGGAATTTAGAAAAAAAAATTAAGAAGTGGAAGCAAGAGGTAATATGTGTGGGATGTTAAATAAAGTGAGAAAAGTTCTATTGAGAGGCTGAGATTTGAACTGACTTAAAGTAGAGGAGAAAGTCATACAGTTTCATGAGGAAGAAGCTTTAAGCAGAGGTAAGAGCCTCTGTAAATACTTAAGCAAGAAAATGTTGAGATAACAACTCAGAAGTCAATGTGGTGGGAATGGAGTGGATTAAGAGAATGTGAAAACAATGAGTGAAGAATAACCATGTAGGACCTTTTTGCCTATTACAAGGTGTTTTCTCACACTAAATGAAGTGAAGCCCACTGGTAGTTTTATGAAGAGGAATTACATAATCTGTCTGTCTTTCAAGGATCCCTCTAGTTTCCATAGGGGCAAGGAGTCAATTGGGAAGTCAGGTTAGGAAGATCCTACAGAACTGAGAGAGAATAACCTGGAACAGAGTACTCAATGGTGTGGCAGTGAGAAATTTTTATATATATTTATGTTTAGAAGACAGCATTCTTGGCCTATTTTGATAAATTAGATGCAAAATGTGAGAGAAAGAACCTGAGAACCTGGAAGAACAAAACTGTCATCTACTGAGATAGAAGCTACGTGGAAGAAACAAGTTTGTTTGTTTGTTTGTTTGTGAAGAAGGTTGGGTTTATAATTAGTTCTGTTTTGGATATATTAATTTTGTGATGCCAGTTCAAATGTAGGGAGATATAGGACAAGGAGTTGAATATATGAAGCTAGTGGTCAGAGAAATCACCAAGTTTGTGATAAAAATGTTTAATTCCTCAGGCCAGGATATAGGTGTTATAACACATACAGCAGTCTCTTATATTTTTTCTTTTTTACTAAAACTGCCATGAAATTTATTCTAAAGTCCATATCACTTCCATAGTTGATTACTTGTACCTCTAGTAACCTCTATTTCAAAGTTAATTTATTGGTATGCCAAATTTATGTATTTTTGAGCTATTGAAAAAGTATTCAGATTAAATTACATTTCTGTATAAAAGGAGAGATATTAATGTGGGGAGGAGGGAAAAAGTAGAAAATAAGCACAAGGAGATAAATGACAATTATACCTGAAGTTACCAATCCCTTTTGTTCAAAGTAAGACTTATTTATTCAATAACATTTGCTGAGCCAAAAATTCTTACTTAAAAGAAAAAAAAAAGTATTGTGAGCTATTGCTAAATAAAAACAAAGCTTATCTACCTCGCAATTATATTCACAGTTGTAATTCTGGTTAAATTCACAATTCCATTTTTCTCCCCAATAAACATATTCACCTGCTTCTATAAATGCATTCGAGGTCATTATAACTGTTCGTCTTTCTGAATGGACTCCAAATCTTAGCTGGAAAAAAGATACGGGAAGGAGAGGAAATAGAAATAACTGCAAGGATGCTATGAAAAAGTATGAAAATGACATATGAATTATTTATTTATATGTTAATTACTAATACAATATTAAAATATTATTTAATGATTTTGTTTATGCATTTTCCCAATAAATCCTTAATTAAATATTTCATTAAATCTAGAGAAAATGATGGTTATGGTACGTGAATGAATAGCGTTTGCATTCTCTAAGGGTTAACACATGTTGACAATAGCATTGCTATCTTAAATGAACTATTTGTAATTATCACATTGGATTGCAAAATCCAAATTTTAACATTGATAGTACAAAGTGAAAGTGCCATAACTTCAATTTTGTTTTCTTACAAAATTAAATGAAAAAACAAACGTCCAGGAGTTAAATTCTGTACCATTTATGTATTTGTGTATATACTTACAAGGAATTTCCTTAAGATGTTTCACAGTCAGAAAAAATAATTCAAAATGGAATGAATCAATTTGTCAAAAACTAGGAGCACCTGGGTGGCTCAGTGGGTTAAAGCCTCTGATTTCGGCTCAGGTCACGATCCCAGGGTCCTGGGATCCAGCCCCACATCCCACATAAGGCTCTCTGCTCAGCGGGGAGCCTCCTTCTCCCTCTCTTTCTGCATGCCTCTCTGCCTACTTGTGATCTCTGTCTGTCAAAGAAATAAATAAAATCTTTTAAAAAAATAAAAAATAAACAAACATAAAATCTACAAATGTAATGAACGTACCAGTATCCTGAATTATACTGAGAACATTTATCATATCAATGTTTAAAATGTTTGCATGAAAGTTAAGTCTATTCTAATCTTAAAGAATATAGTACATATACTTATGAAAATATTTCTTCTAAGATTGTTAAAGAAAAGCAACCATGTTGCCCATAGGATAAATTCAGTTTATAAGCATATCTAAAATGGTGGAGAATTAAAAAAGAATATTTATTTACTTTGGTATGAATGCAAAAGTATCTGACAGTCTATCTGTTCAAGAAGAAACCTTAATTTTATCTCTATTATTTCAGGTTATAATTTTATATTTAATTGGGTAATAATTAACTTCTGTCCCTACTATAAAGATAGTAAATGAATGATGAACACATGAGAAAGAACTATTTGTGTCTCTTAAGAATTCTCAAGGGATACAGTCAGTTGAATGTTTGATATCTGCCATAGAATTTTCAATTTGAATGTCATTATATACATTGATCAAGACATCTTATCAGTTTTCTCTCAAAACAGCTTATTGCTACTAAAGATGATTCTAACTTGATTTTCACAATATTTTGGAAATATTCTTTTAATTTTAAATGAAAGCTAAAGGGACAATATGATCAATTACGTCCAAATTTCCTTTATTTAAGTCTTTTTAAGATGGACATTTTATTGTGGAAAAGGCTGAAAGAAAGGTATATTGGTACTTTAAAATATACTTTTAGTTTATAGCAATATAGATGAAACTAGTTTCAGTGAGGGCAAGACTTAAACAGAAATGAGGAACAGGCTATCCAGAGGGCTGATGGGGAGAAAAGAACAAAGAAAAACCTGCCAACCTAATGTCTCATTTGAGACCTGTAATAAAAATAATTTAGCATTGACAGAATCATGTTGATTAGATTATTGTTGAACATTTTTTAATGATGAAAGTATTCAATCTTCTAAAGGCAGAAGAGTTGTTAGCCACAGTTAAAAAGATCTTAATGATTAACTTAAGAAAACATTGTTTTTTAAAGTATTTTTATGAATATAGGTAATTACTTTAAATTTGTATTAAAATTTTGTTATAGCGGCTTTATTTTTGGTCTGAAATAATTTCATTGACTGTTTAACACCTAATTGATTATGCACGTAGTTTTTTGATCATGTTCTGAAGTGTGACTTCATGCTCTGGTTGTTGATTCTATATGAAGATCACATTTAGTTAAAACCAGAAAAACCCCACTGCATTGTATTATTTCTTAGTGATAAGTACATATAACCAAAGTTTGATCACATATAATAATAAGTCCAACATGTTCAAGAGGACTTACTAATATATATTTTAATCAAATAAATCTTCAAGTCCAAAAATACAATTATTTCTTTTGGTTCCGCCACTCTTCACCTATTACCTCCTCATCACTGACATAATAGCTTTTCTTTTGAGCATACCAATTATAGCCGTAGCAGCTGGTGTGACCATTGCTAGATCACTATAAAAGCTCATGGGCACTTTATAAAGTATTCAGCTGCTCTCTCTCTCTCTCTCTGTTGCTGGTTTGTTTTGTTTTTGTTTTAATTTTTTTTTTTGGCACAAACATTGATGCATTGTGCTATTTGCTAGACCATTTACCTGAATTTAAATAGCCTGGTATAGAACTCAAAGCACAGTCTCTACAAATGCAAATCACCTAGAATATGCAAATCACAAGTTTGTTTAAAAACGTGGGTGTTTGGTTAAAGATGCTAAATCATCTTTCCATCTGAAGCTATTTTGTTTAATTACAAACTTGAAATGCACATGGAAAACAATCCTATTCCCAAATTACTCAAATCCAACAAATATTTTGTTGGCATCCTCTTAATTAAATCTGGCTTCTGAATGTTAATTATGAACTCTATGGAGATAGACTGATTGAGAAAATATAAAATATATGCATTCATACTGACCACTTAATGTGAAAGATGTTCTTGCAGAAATCTCAAGCACTAAGTAACTGTCTCAAGAAAACCACACAAATTTGTTATTATCTAATGCAAAGACTTAAAGTGAAAAATAAGCTGATATGATTATGCAATATATCCAGGAGACAAATGGCTTCAAGCTAGATTTATTATAAAAAACATTATGAAGCATCATCTTAATGTAATATATTACTAACTTAAGAAAATACTTTTATTTATATATTATATATGTTCATATATGTTTATGTAGTTTGAGCATACTCATGTATCACATTAAAAAAGCTAACTAGATAATATTTATATCACTGTCAGATCTGACCTTAAGATCCTCCATCAAATACATCAAATCAACATTTCACTTCATTTGATGAAATAAAATATAATGAGATATGTCTGCCAACAGGGCCACTACTAGCCTCTGTGGTACTTTTACACAAATTATCAAGAAAAGATTATTCCTCAAAATACTTTAGTCTGATATTTAGAAATTTGTCAGAATATGCTGCTGTTAAAAAAAAGATATTTTACTGTTTTCTGTTAGAAAATGGTCACCATATATATACAAATTGACTTTCTCTATGATGTAGATGGTGCCTCAAAAGGTGGCAAAATGGTGTTAGACACTTTGGGTTTGTTTGCTTCAGAAATATGCTCTAAAACACTCCAATCAAGGTATATGCATATGTAGATTGTCTTAATATGTCAACTATAGATTATGGAAATGCATATACTGCCAACTGATCTTTAACAGGAGTGGCAAAATACACATGTGGAAAGGATAGTCTTTAATAAATAGTGTTGGGAAATCTGGATATCCACATGCAAAAGAAAGAAATTGGACGTTTATCTTACAGTATACATCAAAAACCAACTCAAAATGGAATGAAGACTTAAATGTAAGACTTGAAACTATAAAACTCTTAGAAGGAAACATAGGGGAAAATCTTCATAGCATTGGTTTTGGCAATGATTTTGTAGATATGACACCAAAAGCATAGGTATCAAAAGCAAAATTAGACAAGTAGGACTACATCAAATTAAAAATTTTCTGCACAGCAAAAGAAACAATTGTCAGAGTAAAAGGGCAACCCATTGAATGAGAGAAAAATATTTGCAAAAATTTAAAAAAAATTTAAGTTTCACTGCAGGGTCAAATCACAATGACTTATTTTTCTAACATAGATCCATTTTATCCAATCTCTTAAATGTTCACCCTAAAATTTGTCTGTAATATCCCCTATTAATTATCTAATTTCCTGTTATATAAGTACCTGTTGCCAATTCTCATAGTAAATTTTCTTTGTTTCTTCATCCATCAATTATTCTTCATGAGACTTGTCAGTTTTATATTTATTTACTTTTTTTCATAAAAATGTATTTCATATATTTACATATTTTTATTTTATTTATTATCCATTTCTTAAGAAAATTTCTAACATGATTTTAATGTCATAACATTTCCTTCTGCATATATGATTTTTTTCTATACATTTTGGTATGTAGTATATAGTCTTCTGATTATCATTCTCTTCTTATAGTTGCTGAATTTAGGTTTGACTTCTTCATTGACTTGAATTATTTAGATGGATTGTTATACATTTTTATTCCAATTGATTTACTTTTGCACATCCTTTATTATTCTATAGAAAACACCAGTCTTTTGACAACAAATGATACAGACAGAAAATATTAAATTATAAATACAAATAGAAAATCCATACTAATGGATTTGTTACAAAACAAAACACACACACACACACACACACACACACACACACACACACCCTTATAATTCTAAAGTTCAACAAAATGCTGTTGATTAAATTTCAAATCTACCTTAAGTTTCCTGACAGCCATGACAAAAAGGAAAATCCTGTCAATTGTACATCAAAGCATATCAGATAGGAAGCAAACCTCATGGTAAAAAGTAACAAAAATGAAACTTTTTTTGATAGTATAATCTGAAATAAATCTTCATGTGTGTTTTATATAGAAGACTCTTAACTTTTATAAAAATAATCTTAGTAATATATGTATAATAAGTGTGGTAGAAAAGAACATTTGATATATATTTTTAAATATTTGCTTTAAGGGGGCGCCTGGGTGGCTCAGTGGGTTAAGCCGCTGCCTTCGGCTCAGGTCATGATCTCAGAGTCCTGGGATCGAGTCCCGCATCGGGCTTTCTGCTCAGCAGGGAGCCTGCTTCCTCCTCTCTCTCTGCCTGCCTCTCTGCCTACTTGTGATCTCTCTGTGTCAAATAAATAAATAAAATCTTTAAAAAAAAAAAAGAAAATATTTGCTTTAAGGTATTTTTAGGTGTGGAGGCTATATATTCTACTTCTTAGATATTTCCAGTTCTCATTTTTCTAGACACAGGTGCACTCCTTTGCATACTGTGATTGTCTGGCTATGTGAACAGCTTAGATAATGGTTGTTAAGCATAGGTATTATCCTTATAGGTTTTCCACAGCAATCTTTTCTTTCTGCCATGGTACAATGATGATGTTCAAGATGGTAGGTGTTCTTTGGCCTGTGTGCCAGAGCAGGACCTCTAGACACAAAATGCACATAAAACATGAATAAGAAATAAAACCTATGGAGTATTATGCCTCCATCAGAAAGGACGAATACCCAACTTTTGTAGCAACATGGATGGGACTGGAAGAGATTATGCTGAGTGAAATAAGTCAAGCAGAGAGAGTCAATTATCATATGACTCTCATATGGTTTCACTTATTTGTGGAGCATAACAAATAGCATGGAGGACATGGGGAGTTAGAGAGGAGAAGGGAGTTGGGGGAAATTGGAAGGGGAGGTGAACCATGAGAGACTATGGACTCTGAAAAACAATCTGAGGGTTTTGAAGGGTGGGGGGTGAGAGGTTGGGGTACCAGTGGTGGGTATTATAGAGGGCACAGATTGCATGGAGCACTGGGTGTGGTACAAAAATAATGAATACTGTTATGCTGAAAATAAAAAATAAATTAAAAAAAAAGAAAGAAAACCTATGCATTTTAAAGTCTCTCAGATTAGGGAGTTGTTTATTACTTAGTGTAGCATTGTTTCATATAGTGGATTTCCAAATTGAATTCATTCAAAATAGTTTTATGTTGTATTAAAATGTTTAAAGCAAGTTATACCTCATATGGTATCTTTTGATCCAAAGATATATTTGAGTAGCACAAAGTATAGAAACACAATTTTTTCCCTCCAGTTATCACTTCAGCTTTTCCAGGATCTAAAAAGTAGATAGTTGTCATTTGCTCTCTTAAATAGAAACTAGAAAGTATAGGATCACTATAAAATAAATGGTAATTCAAATGCTCTGAAACCTAGAATGAATCTGTCAGAATTATAGCCCCATTATGATTATTAAAAAGTTTACCAAGTTTTCTAAAAAGAATGTATAACTTCTTCACTTGTGCACATAATTCACTGAAAAAAAGGTAGAAATGTTCTTCAAGTCTCCCATCCCAATCAAAGTAATATGAATTATCAGCTGACTGTTATATATTAAAATTTATTGTACAACACTTAAGAGGGAAAATTTAGATATACAATTTTTTAAAAAGATTTTGCTTATTTATCTTTTTTTAGAGAGAGAGTATGTGTGTGAATTGTGGGGAGGGGTAGAAGGAGAGGGAGAAAGAGCATCTCAAGCAGATTCCACACTGAGTTGGAGCCTAATGGAGAGCATGATCTCACAATCCTGAGATCATGATCTGAGCAGAAATCAAGAGTCTGATGCTTAACTGAGTAAGCCATCTAGGCACCCTAAGATCTACAACTTTTTAATGAAAATTGCTATGAAGTTTTAATTATCAATGCTCTAAAGTCAGGAACACTGCCCTCACACCTCCCATCTATGTGCTTTTTCAATTCTCTTTTAAATTCCCTTCTCTTCTCACACTCTTCTCTTGATTTGCAAAATCCAACTCTATGTACCCATATAGGTTGGCCAGCCTCCCTCTGACTTTCCCTGATACTTAACTCCTTTTCAAATATTTCTTCTTTTCTATCCCCATACTATAAATTGTAGTTCTGAACTCTTTTTCACATTTGAAAACTTAAACTCAATTTAATACTAATAACTGAAAAGATGGTGGACTTCCCTCCCATGGTTGTTTGTCTCCTTGAATATAGGAGCGATTCTTAATAATACCCAGGAATTGCATGGCATAGAAATATTTTTGAAAGGTGATACTCTCAGTACACTTCAAATTATGCTACATTCATCAAAGCTCACTCCATCTTTTAGAAATGATGACTATCTTCAAAAAAACTATATAAAGTAAATTGACTTAATCTCTTTACCATAAGGACATTTATTTGCTACATTAGTATATATTAGTATCAGTAGTAGGAAGAGTAATAGTAGTATTGTGTTATCTTAATACAATGTCAGAATCCCCCCAAAAGCCTAACCAAGTACTAGGGTTTTAATGAAGATCAGATAAATGAATATCTTAAAATTGCAAAAGGTGCCTTTTTTTAAATGTAAAACCCATTAAAGGTAGTGATAGTTTCTAGAATATGAGTTAATTGACATGACTAACCTGTCAGTTTTAGCCAAATGAACACATGCAAATACATGTACTACATACTATCACAATCTTTAAGTGATCAACTTTGTCATATCTGTAACTGAAACAATAGTCTCACCCACTTGAGAACATTAATTAAATCATTCAGTTTGTGATGCTCACAGCCTAAGTGTCATTATGTAGTCAAAAAATGTATACATTACATATGTTTCTGAACAAAACATTTTGTTAATATATATGCTGCTCATTTATATCTGTATTTATGATATAAATGATAAGATTTATTGATGATCAAACATCTGTTCAAATCATTTTTCAAAAAGAAACACATTTCAAATTGTCAACCACTTCTGTTCCTAGATTACACACTACTGTTGTGTCATGAAAATTGCATACCTAACATACCTAAGTTTGGATTAATCACTCAATAAAACTGTCTTTTTATAACCCACTTAGCTTTCTTGAGAATTTATTATCAGCTTACACATTCTATTGCTGCAGATGTATTCTGAGTTAGCATTTTCAGTTTAATATTATTTTGTTTATATTTATGAGTGAATTGGGATTGCTAGAGTACATAGCTAATTAGGTTCAATAACCTAATTTTTAGGAACATAAAATATTATTTTATATTAAGTGTGTAGATTAGTATCAATAATACATACTTCTCTTAAATTAGTAATATCTGTTAAATTTTCATTCAAATGCAGTGACTCTCTAATTTGCTCACTGTTTTTAAAAATAAATTATTATACAGACATAGAAGTTTTCAAATAATTGGAGCTAACCCACTAAAATCAATAATGTTTATTTAGTTGTATCCATTTTTAATGGAGTTTTCTTTAGAATCCCTTCCACATGATATTGTCTCTTTAAACAAATAGTAACCATATCTGAAATGTGTCCTAAGGAATTCAGTTTACAGTCATTTAATTAAAGATCTTTAGAGATGAAAGAAATGTAGTCTAGCTCAATTCCTTTATTTTGTAAAAGAATGAACTCAATAAGAGAATCACTTTCAGAAAGTACTGGAAAACCTAGGGCTCTAACCTAGACAGCAGGACTCCTTCTAACCACCTCTATATGCCTGATTCCTTTCTGAACTCTACATTTGTGAAGGGGAACAGAATCTTTTGTCCCTCTCTATACTGTAGTGTTGAGTTCTTTCTTATATTATGGCCTTATGGTTGTATTTTGATTTAGTATCATTTCCTATGTTTGATTACATTTAAAATATTGTAGCTTTATAGCCTCCTTTTGATGCTAATAATATGTTAGGAATGACAAACCAGTTAAGCAATCGTTTTATAATGAGTATAACCTGAGTGTAAGAAAATAGAACTTGAATGAGTACAATAAAATGTGTTTTCTTCAAGTTACATAATATTAACAGATTCAAATTTCAGATTATGTTTAATTTCTCAATTCTAACATGGCCATTTCAGTGACTTGTGAAGTTTTACCAAGATGGTTTAAGTAAAATGTTAGAATAGATTTCCTATAATTCCTCATGCCTTCTCTAAATCCAAATTCAAATTTATTCAGGAAATTATTAGTAGCTGAAAATACATATGTATACATGTAGTCAAAATGTAATCACCTGAAGTTGTGTTAATATTGGAGTTTAAAATATACATATATATATATATATAAAGAGAGAGAGAGAGAGAGAGAGACATATGTGTGTGTGTGTCTGTATTTATATATACAAAATATCCAAGGACATATCACACCTACTCAATGTCTTAAGTTTTAAAGATATTTCTTTGAAAGAAAGCTGAAAGAAATACAAGTGTTCTTTATTTGTGTTCTGAATGATTGCAGACAAGGTATGATTGTATTGAATTATACAGAAGGCTATGGACATATTTCAGCTTACCAAGAGGATAATGATCTGTCCATTTTTTGGTATTTATATAATCTAGGGCATTCAAGCCTGTACCTTTTCTCAAAGATTTTGGAATGAATTGTTCTTCTAGTGTTCAGGAAAGAAAGAACACATATTTTCACCTCTTGTGAAGGAAAGATCGTATTTTCCAGTGATTCTTTTCTTCAGTTTTCAGTTTTGCTCCAGGCTTGCTTTCTAGAGGACCCTGATATGGAAGGACTAGTGTGGTTTCCTCTTTGGAAAGCAAATGTCATTTGGTCGCTTTGTTTCAGGGTTATTTGAAAGTTGAATACCTTTCTGAGGAATTGTTTCTGCAGTGATTGCCAATTTTCTGCTTGAGAGGTTTATGATCAAATCATCTTTGGTAGGGATTTTTACTTGGGATTTTTTCTACTGCTGAGGTTCGAAGACATTTGCTAGCACATGTTAAAATTTCTTTTTCTACTGTAGTTAACATTTCCAATTTTTAGCACCCACTAAAATGAATTATACAAAGCATATGGCTTAGAAACTGGTGGATTTAATTTCAAGAAGGAGTAAATGCATATAGGACTTTAAAATGGAAGGTGGGAAGACTATGGGTAAAACATTAAAAAGAAACAGTAGTCTTCAAAATAATTTTAGAGATGTAAAGATTTTACTAAAGGATAAATAATGTCTCTGAGAATCAAACACATGGGGAAAGGTCTAATATAAGTTGATATAACAATCACAATTAAACATTTCAATAAACAAAGTAACTTAGGTTTAAAAAAAATCTTTTTTTTTCGATTGCTACTTTCTAAATACCTTCTAGAAAAAAACTTTCTTAAACTGTTCTCATTATTTGTCCACCGACCTCACCTTCATGGCAGTATTAATCATAGTCTTTAGTATTCTGAGAGAATGAATATTAAGTGAAATAATGAATGACATTCTTTACAAAGACAATGAAGTGATAATATGCATTCTCATGGAATTAACAGAGTTGATGTGACACACATTGCTTAACAATAACCACAAACTGAAAGTGCTCCATGTAACAGAATTGTTTATAATGACAAAAAAAAGAATGTTTACATCTTTTTTTTCAGAAACTGCAATAACTAATTCCATTATATCTGATCTCTCAATTGTTTAAGGTGGTAGTAAATTAGATGTGAAATAACATATTTCAAAATAACAGTGTCATTTTAACTTTTGGCTCAATATGCTCTATGCTGGAAATACTTGCTCCTACTTTATTGTACGGTCTAAAAGTGAAATATATGTGGAGAAAATGCATAAATGTAAATATAAATCCATCCCAGAGAGTTCATCTCAATCTAATCAATCTAAAATTAAAAAAAAAAAAAATTTGCTACGAATATTAGTGAAGGGGTGCCTGGGTGGCTCAGTGGGTTAAGCCGCTGCCTTCAGCTCAGGTCATGATCTCAGGGTCCTGGGATCGAGCCCCGCATCGGGCTCTCTGCTCAGCAGGGAGCCTGCTTCCCCCTCTCTCTCTCTCTCTCTGCCTGCCTCTCTGCCTACTTGTGATCTCTCTGTCAAATAAATGAGTAAAAAAAAATCTTAAAAAAAAATATTAGTGAAAGCATTTAATATTATAATTTATGGATCATTCCCCAAAGTGAGACATACATTAAAAAAATGATGCTAAGATGATGATGACTTTCAAGATAACTTGAAAATTTTTTAAAGTACCTCTCAATTATTTCTGCTATACATAAAAATTATTACAATTTTGTATTTTTGTTTTGTTTTATATATTGGGTAGTTTGCAGTGTTGTATTATGTATCAAAATAGCTGCTTTGTTGAGACCATATAAAAAACAGAGATAAGAGAAACCTCGATTCAGTGAGTCATGATTTTAGAAAGCTTTAAATTCCCTTTTCTAAATCTAGGCTCAACATCTGACTTCTTTGTATTTCTAACCTTGTATTAAATTTCAGAAATGTGTCCACCATATGGTAGTGAAATATTGAGATTTGAGTTTGTTAGCTTTTCTATTACAGCTAGAAATACCAAGTAGAAACTAAATTAAAGCGTTGTTATATCTTCTCTAGCTTTCTCAAAACAATTAATTTAATTTCACAAAGCACAGTTTATTAAGTTACATATGACTTGTAGGTAAGATTAAAGAGCAAGAGATGAAGAAAGCTCAGAACCTTAATTTGAAGGTATGTGACTGAAGGCTTATAAAGGTAAAGATAAAGTAGGGAAAAGAAGGATCTTTTTATTAATACTAACTACTAGTATTAAGTATAAACAATGCCTGCCTAGCTTTTTCTTCAAAGTGGTATTGTCAATAAGAGCTGTAATTTTTTAATTTTGCATTGGTAATACTTATTCCTATTCCTAACATGTAAGATAATTGATAGCACAAAGCACTCTTTTTTCATGTCATTAATTACAAATGAAGCCAAGCATCAGAACAAAATCCAAAAGATTAGCTATCTTTAGAAATAACCTGAATTAAGATGTTATTTATAAATAATGTTTTAAAAGTATTAGGATAGTTTTAAATATTATTAATGACAAGTAAAATATAGCTAATTCAATATGAGATCTTATAATTTAATGTGATTTTAGAAATCATCCGGCCCAGAAAAGCTAAAAACTAATTAATGCCCTGTTGGCTCAATCTAAGTAAGCTTCTTGGCCCCCTGCACTTTAGTCTGGAGGATGGGGCTTGCTTTGATACTATTCGGTTCCCAAGATGACTAGTTAACTTGACTCTATTCCCATGGTTAGGACTGCTCTAATGAGCATCAACAAGAATTTGGTGCAAATTCTTCACTATTCTTAGATCATGTAATATGTGAGTAAAGAGATTCTGTTGTGTGACTTCATTTTCACACAGAATCAGATAAAAACTAAGAATGTCTTAATCCTTTCCAGGGATTTAAAGGATAACTATTAACAAAGAATCTATTCATGGAAAAATGGAATGAAGTGGAGTGGAGACATTATTCCATATCCTAAGGTAATAGTTCCCCATCCCATCAGAGTGGCAAGATAGTTTAAAATAATTCATTCGTAAATGAGGGGTCATCTCTGTAAATGTTTGCAGTATTTGAGTTTCCAGAAATAGATAAATGAGATATTATAGAGAAAAGAAATGCTTTCTTAAATTTATTGCAGTTTTCATTAAGAAATCAATGAATGAAAAGGAAAAATATACACAAGCAAGAAAAAAAAAAACAAACTAAAAAACCATTAGAAAGACAATCATGTCAATGAACCTTAAAAAACATATTAAAATTAGAGACTGTCAGATATGTCAGTCCTTGAGAAACTGAACTCATCCTATAATTACCTTTGAAACATAATAATTTTAAACTGAAAGCATCTGCATACACAAAATTTTTCAAAGGCTTAGGTTATTTTAGTTTATTTTTTTTACATTTAAGTTCATTTTTTATATATTAAAATTATTGTAACACTGTAGACCTCTATAAAAATAAAAATTTAAAGAAGAGAACAAAAACTAGAAAAATCCTTATCTTCATAAAGTCTTGGCGGAAACAATATAAGAAGACCTTGAAAATATAAAGTTATAAATGAAGAAAATGTTAACTTTTTTTGTTCATACTAAATAATATCTTTTGATAACCACTGTATTAATCTTTCCATTATAATATAGTTTTTCCCATAAGAAAAACTCAATTACCAAACGCAATTAGAAAGTAGTAGGAAAAAAATTCCATTTGTACCCTACTGTGAAGATTTTGCAAGTGGGAAAATATATACAGATATGGGAAAAGGTTTTTTTTTTTTTTTTTTGGGAAAAGTTTTCTTTAAAGAAATATTTGCAGCAGAAAATCTGACCCCCAGAAAAGTGGAAAAGCAAAAAATAGTGAGATCTAGTCTCTCTGACCGTAAGATGAAAACTTCAATGCTATTAATAGGCTTTTAAATGTTGAACCTGGAGAGACTATTAGAGATTATTTATTCCACCTTGCTTGTTAATTGTCTCCCTGACTGAAAGAGAGTTGGCAGAACAACAAATCAACAACCAGCCTACTTCCTCCAATCTGATTTCCCAGGATATGTATTGTATATATGTGCATTTGTCTCTACCCACACACAGACATGATACACATAGAGCAATTCAGGCCAATAAACTTTTTATTTTAAGTGAAGGTTTTGGCTCAATCTTCTCTCTTATTCTGGATCATCAGTTTTGACACTCAAACCAAAATTTGGGTTGATCATATCAAAATGTATTTTTAGTATTATTTTTTAATACCTTGGGATATCAACATGAACCCTCTAAACTTTACATTTGACATCTCAAAAACAGACACAGAAATAAAATAACAAAGAGAATCCTGGAGCACCACCAGTCTGAATCATTTATTTCTTTCTCCTTTCATCAGACCCTATTTTGTAGACCGGTAGTTCTCAAACATTATGTATAGCAAGATCACTTGGATATTTATTAAAACAGAATGCTGAATACCCCACCCTCTAAATCTCTGATCCAGTAGGCACATTAAAATTGAATTTTTAACAAGCTTCCAAGTGGTGCTGATACTGCTGGACCACACTTGGAAAACCACTTTGCAATGCCTTCCGTTGAAGAAGTTTGAAGTGGGATGGAGAAGATCGCAGAGGAGACAAGTCCAATCAAGAAAGAATCAGAGGAATGAAAAAGAAAAGAGAAATACAAAGTGAGTAAATGTGTGAAAAGCAGTAAGACTCCATTTCCAACAAAGCACACTTTATGGAAATGATGTATTTATCTCCTTGAGATTAGCCCTAGGACCGAAGATAGAGTCCCCACTCAAAATGTCATTTGCATATTGAGACTGATGACACCACACATATACCCAGAGGGCATGAAAAGATTTATTGGTTACATAAGGAGATCACATAATGAGAAAGATCAAAGCTGGCTTCCAAGCTGATCCAAAAATGGGTTGAGAAAAGATTAAAGAAGGACACTGGCTTACCGTTTTATGGTGGTAAGGGGGTGGCCTGGCATGAAGGCCTCCACCCGTGTAAAGTTGTGTTTGTATGTTTTGAACTTTCTAATGATGCCAAAAGAGGGAATATTCAGGCTTTCTTTTCAACTTTCTCAGATGTGCTGCTGAAAGCACAGGGAGCAGTGGGCTTAAAACCTATCAATGTTTAAACATCAAAAATGGAGTCAGTTTTTTTTTTTACTACAATTCATGCCTGAAGATTTACTGATAACTGAAATATAACATGTTTCATTTAATTGAATTTGCGTGTGTTTAGGTAAGTCATTATGGCACTCGCTAAGGCCTGTAGCCTGAAGCTAATTAATTCCTTTTTTTAACAGTCTGACACACTGTACATTTTAACTAGTGAAATGAGTGCCTTGGCCACTGGCAAGAATGTCTGGATCTTCCCAAAGGAGATAAAGAGTGTTTTAGTGAGTCCTTGTACTATGACTTTAGTATATGCAGAGAACTGTGTGACATTGATTTATATTTTTGGTATTTATGAGGCAAGAGACTTCCAGCATTCCTTACCCCAAAGAAAATGACTGTGGATACAGAAATGTTGCGGTCATGGACAAAAGCAGGTAGCCAGACTGTTGGCAATGGTGATAAGAATGTGCAAGAATATATAGAGGGAGCTAATTGTTGGCCATTGCATCCATGCTAAAATGATTAACTAAATTTTGCCAGATGTGCTGACCTTTGGGAACTGTCCTTTACCAGGAGTTTTCTGAGTAAAGGATAAAATTAGAGTCTCTCCAGAGAGCTCCATCACACAGGACAGGATCCCTCCATACATAAAGTATATGAATTTCCTTAGTGGTTCACTCATTTGGCTCAAGAAGCTGCACAAGAAGCCAAGAACTCTGGAAGAGATGCCTTTGGCACTATTGATGATGGAACAGAACACCAGCTGAGGACAAAGCAGAAGCTGACACCCTGCAACCTCCCCCCACTCCCCACTCCTGGGTGGAACCTCTATGATACTCTTCCAGGAATTTCCCAACTATCTTAATCTTAAGGCCTTGCAGGAGGGAAAAAAAACAAAAACAAAAACAAAAAAACCTTTGCTTGACATTGGCAAGGCCTCTGGTATCCAGTATCCTGTAGGTCTTCTTTAGCATATGAAAGTTCTTTTGAAACCTCCCTGTTCCTTACCTCCCCCGTCCCATAGTATATAATCAGCAACCCCACACAACCCGAGGGCAGCAGCTCTTTTTGAACATGGTTCCTGTCTTCCTGCTTTATAGAATCAGCTTTTTGCACCAGAAATATCTCAAGCATTCTTTCTTGGTTGGCTCCACACCTCATTTATATTCTAAAATTTCATCATTTGGTGACGAACATGGGCCTTTGAGTCTTTACATTTGGACTCTGAGCTTCGGTGTAAACTTGGTAAGTACTTTCTCTCCTCTTCTTTACTCTCTTTTCAGGGGGCTTTCAAGGAGTGTGGTCTTATTGGAATATTTTCATGTCTGTTGCTCAGGCTGCTATTGCCTGCTTTTGCCTCCATTTTACCTGCTTGTGCTCTCTCTCTCTCTCTCTGTCAAATAAGTAAAAAAAAAAAAAAAAAAATCTTGAGCTTCTTTTAACATTGTAGATGCCGATGGGGTCATTAACTGTTTCCTGTCCTCAGTTGACCAAATAATTTTCAGTAATTCAACTGAGACGCTGGGGCCATCCCCTTTTTGTGCGTCCTTTGTGACTATTTGTATGTTCTGATTATGTGTGTCAAATGAAGTTCCTCAGAGAAAAATGTTCTTGATATAAAATTATAACTGTACTTCTGGAGAAAGTTGGGTGTGGTTAAAATCTTATGCAAGGCACAACTGTTGAAGTACTCCATTGGTAGCCAAGGAAAGAAATATTGTGTCTTCATGAAAACAAACTGCATCTACGAGGCTGTTGAAATAGATACTTAATAGAACTTATTCAAGTCAGTAATGGCAAAATATTTATCAAATACCGATTGTATGGAGCCAGTAATTTCAGTTACAATAGGTCTGGGGGCCTTAATGAGTGGGACCAATCACAGTGAGGTGGTAGTAATCCACCCTGAGGTACCATCCATTCTTTCTAAGAATAGACCAAATTGAGCTGTTTAATGGAGCAATGGGGATAATAACCCTTCTCTAAAATGTTAACTATTTTAACTGGTGGGTAAGGTTAGGGTATAGGGCCTGTTTTGTCAAGCCAGTTGTAAATGTCAGGGACTTAATTTTTATTTGACACTTGTTGAGTTAACAGCCTCCATACCTGCTATGGATATTTTAGAATATAACCATGGGGAACTTAGGCAAAGCACTAGCCTAAACTGGAAGAATAAGGTAAAGTATAAATATTTATTTTCTACTTTATATATGGTAACTCAAGAGTATAAAGGGTAATATTTATATTTAGTGGATTTCAAAGCATAACTGTAATTCGAGTCCCAGTATTGGTTAAGACCATGGGAAGTTTGCAAATCAGTGCATCTCAGTAGATGTTAAAATAGATTCAGAACCTGTGTTGTAGAAGTGCAGAATCCATCACCTTTTATCGTTTGTTATAAAAATTATTTTAGTGAGTATATGGTATTCATCTGGGTCAAATTGTGACCTATTTTTTTAGTTTTTGTTTGTTTGCTCTCCCTGTCTAGTTTCTTTCTTTCTCTCTCTCTTTCTGTAGTAACTGAGTGTATTTTAGTTGTGGTTTGTCACTACGTTTCTCATATTTATAAGTTTCTTCCTTAAGAAAGTTATAAATTGGTATCATCAGGGTAAGAAATCTTTTCCCATAGCAGTGATTGCTTTATTGGATATAAGGACTTGGAACTTAAATGTCGAGTTTGAAAAAAAAACCCTTGGCTATCCCATAGGTTGGGAAAGGGACATGGGTTTCCTCCCAGATCCCTGAGGATCTGGATCTTTTTTTACAACAAAGGTGTGGGTAGCAGCATCAGCAAAGGCCAATAGAGGGTCCTAGTGAGCCTTTTATCTTTCGAAATATGACCTCAGCCTGCCATAGGTTGGCTGCTCTTCTTCAAGTGACACCCAATGGTACCACATAATGCACAGGGTAGTAGTCTTTAGCCCTGAGAACTCTAGAGATTAAGGTCAATGCCTGCTTGACACACAGAACCAGCAGTTACAGTGTAAGAGTTGTTCCATTGGCCTAGTGTAATTCACAGATTATGTTGAATTGGAGATTCACAATTTAGTCTAAAATTTATAGATGAGTCTGAACTGAGATATACAAGTAAATGTCATTTTAAAGAGGACTTTAATCTGACATCCTTTCCCCTAAATACTTGAAAATTTTGTCTTCAGTTGGTTAAATCTCTAACCAGGAATTTCGTAAGACTCAGCAAATGCTGAGCACATGGCTAGACCACAAACGGCAGAGTTGTGTTTCAAGCCAAAGAAAAAGAAGAAAGGCTGCTAGTGGTGGTGGTCATTACTACACACTCTGCTCGTGGTGTTCCATTGTTCTGACCTTTCATAGAGATGGGATGGGTCTCTCAATCAAAATTAGGTTTGGATATGGGGACTGATGAAGCCACTTGTGCACCTAGAGGATATAAAAAAAAAAATTGTTACTCATATGATGCTTTTTTGGGTAAATGATAGTATGTTCCAAGTCTGGTGTAAAAATGTCTTGAGAGAATAAGAAGGAACAACTTACTTGGAGTCTTACGGTAGTTAGGGAGTGAGGCTGGGGTAAGAATTCCTTATAGGGTTTATGTGATATTAACTTCTTTATGGTGTCGAAGGAAGGTACAACTGGGCTTTCTCACTACTTTGTCCACGTGTAGACAGAATGGAGAGGAAAGTGAAACTTAAGTTTTTTAGCAATTAAATATCAAAAGTAGACTCTTTTACAACTCTTTTATTATCTCTTTAATCATCTTACCATGTTTTGATTATTTTGTTGGGTAGGACGGGAGAATGAGAACTTTGGCCCACACATATTATTGATTAAAAAAAGAAAACCCCAAGACTAGAAAAGAGGAGAGGGGACTTGATATTCATTATGAGTCTCCTTTATGGAATTCTTCATGATAAGTATTTTTATGTATTTCTGTTTCCTTTATTTAATATTCTCAGAATTAAACTGAAAGTGTGTGTTTGAAAATGTTTTCCTATCATCACACAGTTGTAAAATAACAGAAATAAATTTGAGAGAGGCTGAGTGCCTCTTTAACCAAAAACCACCCTTTTTTCCATTACTCCAGGTTAGCTCTCAGTTCAGGTGTTTTTGGTTTTTGTTTTGTTTTGCTTTGTTTGTTTGTTTTCCCCCATCTAGTTCCTTAGATAGATAAAAAAGGCAAAAGTTATAAAAATCAAATGGATAAAATAATCCAATACAGATTACAAATCAGAGCTATTTTTTGTGTTGTCTAACTACATATCTAGGTATCTATGTATTATTTTCTGAGAATCTTAATGGTTGGCATTTTGGGCTCAGTTTTCAGTTAGTGGTATTATATTTGTGCCTTAGGGAATGAGAAATTGGCATATCATTAAATAAATTTTATCCCTTGAAAATTATCTACATATAGTCTCATTAGATTTTTCTTTCCTTGAAGATTGAATTACTTACTTTATTATGTTGTGTATTTTTGGTATAATCACGCTAAAATAGATTTTCTGTCATAGTGGAGGGAGAAGTTGAAGGTAAATGCATTAGTTACTCTACTTTTCTAATTTCTTTGGTAAGAATTGTGCATGTTGAGACTTTAAATAAATTATAGGGTTTTTGTAATTATTTCTTGTATTCTGGAGATTCGAGTAGTTAAGCTAAGAGATAAATTTCCAAAAATTCTGTTTGGTTTAGATTAACAAGCGTTACCAGTCCATATTTCTTCAGACACCACAATTTCTATTTTCTATCATGTAAATAAGCTTAAAGGATTAAAATCAAATACACACCTAAACAAGTATAGTAATGGCTTAGTATATGACTCAGTAATGATGAACTGACACTGCAAGTGAAAAATTAAAAATATATATATATATCCTGTTTCTTCACAAGTCTTTGATATTGTTTAAGAGGCTGGGACCCTGGAAGAATAAAGATCACGACCTTAGAAATGCCTCTGTATATAGTGTCCATGATACTCATATTCAGAGAGATGGGAAAGGACAGAGTCAGGAAAATATTTTTGCTAAGTGCTCAATTACTCACTTAGTCATTGCAGACTCCAAAGTGAGACAGTGTTGTAAGCCATTCTACAACATGACCTAATGGAATTTGGCTACATGCTTTTAAGGCCAGCACTTGTGTCTTATGATTGTCTCTCATATTTTTAATTGAGAGATGTTCTTTTACCTTTTTCTTTGACCACAATAAATGTTTTTGTTCTGAAATTCATTTACTCTTTTTTTTTAATTTTTACTTATTTTTTTTAAATTAAAAAAAAAGATTTTATTTATTTATTTGACAGAGAGAGATCACAAGTAGGTAGAGAGGAAGGCAAAAAGAGAGAGAGGGAAGCAGGCTCCCTGCTGAGCAGAGAGCCTGATGCAGGACTCAATTCCAGGACCCTGAGATCATGACCTGAGCTGAAGGTGGAGGCTTAACCCATTAGGCACCCAGGTGCTCTGCTCTTTTTTTTTTTTAAAGGTTTTATTTATTTATTTGAGAGAGAGAGAGCCCATGAGCAGGAGTGGCTGATGGGAGAAGGAGTAGAGAGGGATAGGGAGAAGCAGACTCCCTGCTGAGCAGTAGAGCATTTTAATTACCCAAACCATGGGAGACATTGTCTTGGGAGCTAGGATGAGAGACAACACAAGGATGAGTAAGAACGATGTATAGCAATGCTGCTCTAAGGAGTTCATAGTCAAGTGGGAGGTCAAGTCAATAGGGAACCAGGATAAAAACCAATATATATAAACAATATATAACCAATACCAAAACCAAATATATATACCAATACCAAAACCAATATATATAAACCAATATATATAAACAACATGATATGCTCTGTATTGGAGAGGCATGGGTTGAGAGCTGCAGGAGCATAGTGAGTAGTGACTGAGGGAAATGGAGAAGTCTTATTAAGGGAGTATGGCATTTATCCCATCTGGAATTCATTAGACATTTCTAAAGGTCTTTACCTTTCCTAGTATATTCTAAGGTTCTTTAGTATAGGATTTTTTTTAAATTTTTTATTTTTTATAAACATGTAATATATTTTTAACCCCCAGGGTACAGGTATGTAAATTGCCAGGTTTACACACTTCACAGCACTCACCAAAGCACATACCCTCCCCAACATCCATGACCCCACTCCCCTTCACCCAACCCCCCTCCCCAGCAACCCTCAGTTTGTTTTGTGAGATTAAGAGTCACTTATGGTTTGTCTCCCTCCCAATCCCATCTTGTTTCATTTATTCTTCTCCTACCCACTTTACCCGCCATGTTACATCTCCACTTCCTCATATCAGGGAGATCATATGATAGTTGTCTTTCTCCGCTTGACTTATTTCACTAAGCATAATACCCTCTAGTTCCATCCATGTTGTTGCAAATGGTAAGATTTCATTTCTTTAGATGGCTGCATAGTATTCCATTGTGTATATATACCACATCTTCTTTGTCCATTCTTCTGTTGAAGGACATCTAGGTTCTTTCCATAGTTTGGCTATTGTGGACATTGCTGCTATAAACATTCGGGTGCACATGCCCCTTTGGATCACTACGTTTGTATCTTTAGGGTAAATACCCAGTAGTGCAATTGCTGGGTCATAGGGTAATTCTATTTTCAACATTTTGAGGAACCTCCATGCTGTTTTCCAGAGTGGTTGCACCAGCTTGCATTCCCACCAACAGTGTAGGAGGGTTCCCCTTTCTCCGCATCCTCGCCAGCATCTGTCATTTCCTGACTTGTTGATTTTAGCCATTCTGACTGGTGTGAGGTGATATCTCATTGTGGTTTTGATTTGTACTTCCCTGATGCCAAGTGATACGGAGCAATTTTCATGTGTCTGTTGGCCATCTGGATGTCTTCTTTGCAGAAATGTCTGTTCATGTCCTCTGCCCATTTCTTGATTGGATTATTTGTTCTTTGGGTGTTGAGTTTGCTAAGTTCTTTATAGATTTTGGACACTAGCCCTTTATCTGATATATTGTTTGAAAATATCTTCTCCCATTCTGTCAGTTGTCTTTTGGTTTTGTTAACTGTTTCCTTTGTTGTGCAAAAGCTTTTGATCTTGATAAAATCCCAATAGTTCATTTTTGCCCTTGCTTCCCTTGCTTTTGGCGATGTTCCTAGGAAGATGTTGCTGTGGCTGAGGTCGAAGAGTTTGCTGCCTGTGTTCTCCTCAAGGATTTTGATGGATTTCTTTCTCACATTGAGGTCCTTCATCCATTTTGAGTCTATTTTCATGTGTGGTATAAGGAAATGGTACAGTTTCATTTTTCTGCATGTGGCTGTCCAATTTTCCCAATACCATTTATTGAAGAGGCTGTCTTTTTTCCATTGGGCATTCTTTCCTGCTTTCTCGAAGATTTGTTGACCATAGAGTTGAGGGTCCAGTTCTGGGCTCTCTATTCCATTCCAATAGTCTGTGATCTCACTTGATCACATTTTAGAACCTTCACATATCCATGCATTCCATATAGTCTTTGTGTTACAATTTGTATTGTGGAACTAGGAAAATCACAGCATAAGCTGTTTAGCTCAGATACAGCTCTTTGAGGAGACCTTGCTTTTTTTGTCCCATACGGCTTTGTCTCATGGTTATTTAGTCATCACTCCTCCCAGGTTCCAGCTATCTCCTCTTTTACACTTTGCATTTAAATGGTATCACCTCATTAGTTGGGATCTGTATTATTCATGCTTCTCCAGAGAAAACACTGTATCTATATCTGTATATCTATATCTCTGTCTATCTATTCAGAGATCTGTATCATCTGTCTAGAGTCTATATAGGGAGGGAGAGGTCAGAATTTTAAGGAATTGGCTTATGGCTATGGGATTGTTGAGGCTGGAAAATTGGAGATCTGTAAGGAAGGGAAGTTCAGCAGGCTGGAAATTCACGACAAGAGTGATACTACAGTCTTGAGACAGAATTGCTTCTTCTAGGAAATCTCAATCTTCATTTTTCAATCTTCAACTGCTTGGTTGAGGTCCACCGATTGGTAGATCGTAATCTGCTTTACTCAAAGTCTGTTGATTGTAAATGTTAACCAGATATATTTAAATGTTTCACAGCAACATCTAGACTGGTATTTGACCAAACTGGGCACTATAGAAAAGTTGACATATAAAAATAACCATCATAGGACTCACCACAAACATGAAGCTGAATATATAATTTATTCCAGGTTATCCTTTAATAGCCAGCCCCAAATGTGTGTCTTCCCAAAGAAAGCAACGTGTCAGAGATAGAATAACTCTATTCAAAGGACCTCTGTAATAAAATGAAAGCGGTATCTGCAAAAAACAAAGGTAATATATGTTTTATCAATAAAGTCTGTTTACAAAAGTAAATTTATTTATCTTTAGAACAGCATACACATTTTGATACTGGGGTGGAATAAAAAATATTAGAAATAGGTTGTCAGGAACATGGATCCTAGACACAATTATGGAGGCTTCGAAGTCAGAAATAAGTTGTTGGTAGGGACATGCTCCATTTGAAGCCTATGGGGGAGAATTCTTTCTGGCTTTTGGTGGTTTGCCAGCAATCCTTGACATTCCTTAGTTTGCAGACATAACACTTCAGTTGCTGTTTCTTTTACCATATAGCATCCTCCCCTTATGTGTCTGGGTCCTCTCATTTCTTATAAAAATACCAGGCATATCAGATTAAGAGGCCATCCTATTCCAGTGTATCTTCCTCTTAAATTAATTATGTCTGCAATGATCTTATTTCCAAATAAAGCCATATCCTGACATACTGGGGGTTAAGATGTCAACATATCTTCTTGGGGGACTCAATTGAACCATAACTTGTCCTCATGGATAGCTCTCTGGGACTCAACTTTATCACCCACAAAATGAAGGATATAAAGAAAATAATTTCTCAGGTCACTTGAAGCAATTATATCCTTTGATTTTAATTGCTGTTAATGACATCTTTATTCAACAGATATTCATGAAAATTATAATACATCTCGAATACTAAAAATATAGAAATAAGTAACAGTCCTGACACTCAATGTTTTCCACTTCAATGGGTAAGATGGAAAGTAGTATGTAGTATGAAATTATAATGTATATTGGAAACATTGTGAATAGCTGGGTGGAGTAGAGACAATGAAATGCTTCTTAGAAAAGAGTTTTTCTGAGTTATGAAGGATGAATGGAAGTCTGTGATTTAAGAAGGTAAGGATATGTTTTTAAGGGAAGAATTGAATGTGTATTTGCAAAAGCATGGAGATATAAGAGAATATATGCCTTTCTATGAACTCTAGTAGTTTGACCTTCATAGAAGCCTCAGTTCTGAGAGGGGAATTCATAGGATATGAGAGTGAAGAGATAGAAATGATAAAATTATAAGAATCATAACTATAATTCTAAGGAATTTGATTTGTATCCTATAGCTTTGGTGAACTTAATGAGTAGTATCTAACGTGAGAGTGTGTCCAAATGCTACATGTTATTTAAACTCAGTCTGATAGAAGAATGGAATATAAGGGATATATTATGTCTTTGTGAAAACAGAACAGTTAAAAGTCAAATGATATCACTCAGACAAAAATATTAAAGGCTTAAAATATAGCAGTAGCTAAGAGAATGTAGCCAAGAGAGTACACAAGGGTAACAAGGAGAGAACAAAGATACAAAGTTGCCATAATTTGGCAATGAATTAAATTTGGAAGAGGCAGAGGCCAATGAAAAAGGGGTCTAGTATTTGTCAAAATGGTGTGCTTCACTGAAAGGGAGAATTCTGGAAAAAAAAAAGGAAACATAACCACAGAATTGTGTATTGTTTTATAAATGATGAGCTGGAAGTGTCTTGGAGCATCTAAACAGAAATACTTCATGAGGTTGAGTATGTTGGGCATTTTGACTGAGCTCAGACTCAAATGGGGTTGAAAAAAGTTCCCTGATATATCCAGGGAAATTGGTGGGCACATGCTATGTGATTGAGCTGGACAAAGCTTTCCTTCCTACTATTTAGGAATTTCTAGTTGTATTTGCACAAGACAGGAAGGTTTTCCTAATAAAAAAGAATCGGAAACTCTGCCTCTTCTTTGTGTTCCAAGTTAGTAAACCAGGACTGATGAGTTCAAGAGCAGAGCTGGATGATGAGATTCTTGCAGAATTTTTGTTCATGTATATTGGAAGTTATGGAACCACTGGGATGACTAAGGATGAGAAGAAAGGATTGGTTCTAATACTATCAGATCATTGGTAAGAATTGTAAGTCTATACATGGGACATGAAACTATATGTGAAATAAGTTAATCTATACAAAAAATAAAATTGCATTGAACTATAAACACACATACACACAGACACATACACCCCCAAATACAGATTTTAAAATGTTGAAAACTGAATACAGTATATAGCCTAGTTAATGGAAATATACTAGTGTCAGTTTCTGTGTTCATCTGTGTTCAGTTGTCATCATTGGGGGAAGTTGGGTGAAGGGTACTTGGGACTTTTTAATACTATTTTTGTAACTTTTTTGACTCTATAATTATTTTAAGTAAAAAAGTTCAGAGGGAAAAAATGAGCCAGAGGCCAATGCTGCTATCTGTACCCCCTCCCTTATCTATCACTAACTCAGTTGCTGAACAAAACTGGATATCCTTGCTGCAGATATATGGATTTTGAAATGGTGAATATTTATGCCATTCCTTTCCAGTCACATTGAAAGAATGAGTTACTATGGAAGTAATGTTCCTGAGAATAAGACTGTTTCCATTTTTTTAATGTAATTTTAGTACATGGGTTGTATAAACTTAAGGAAGTTACTAGATCTTTCTATTTCATAGCTTTCCCCATCTGTAATGGAGATAATGGTTACTAATGGTTGTAAAGAAGATTAAATAAGTTAGCATATGAAATCACTTGGATCATCGTTTTAGAAGGTATTATCTTTGTGATCAAGTGTTTACTGGTAGTTTCTAGCAAAATGCCTTGCAGATATTTAAAAAGTATCTGCAACTACATTTATGGCAGCTATTTGAAAAATCATATCATTTGAATACTTATTTCAATATGTAGTACTACTCAGCAAAAATGGTTTAGATATTTTTTGCTGACATTAGAGCTTTTAATGTTTCTGAATTAATAGACATTCTTATAATCACAGACCTTAACTGTCAGTCACAAATAGCAATTTAATGAAGACAGTGTACTGCAGCAGTCCCTTAAGTATTTATTAGATAGTGATTCATCTACATTTTGTGCAGGAGGTCTGATTTGCCAAAAGACATTGACCTTGCAAGAATCTATAAAATTTGACCAACTCACACTGTTTTTAACTGATTTGCCTTCTCCTAAAGTCTATTATAGTAAAGTGAATGGTATTTTATTTATGTTATTATGACATAATTAGTAAGTAAAAAGGTACATTAAAATACAAAGTTTGAATTGAAGAAGAAGGAGAAAGAGGAGGAGATGTTGAAGGAAAAGAAGGAGAAAGGAGAAGAGGCATTTTTTATTTACTTACCAGAAATATTTTCTAAAGCACAATTGAATGCCAATCTGACCAACAGTAATAAAATACAAAATAATTTTGGAATTTATTTTGAAAATATTTGTATTCAATTCAAAACTGAGCTGACACCTTATTATATTACTTATCAATTCAATTTCTACAGTGACAATTTCTACAGTGACAACTTCAGTGAAAAGAAAAGCCCTTACACACTCATTTTAAAGTTCTGTACATTAAATTCTTTTTTTTTTTTTTAAGATTTTTATTTTTGTATTTATTTGACAGACAGAAATTACCAGTAGGCAAAGAGAGAGAGAGGAGGAAGCAGGCTCCCCGCTGAGCAGAGAGCCCAATGAGGGGCTTGATCCCAGGACCCCGGGATCATGACCTGAGCTGAAGGCAGAGGCTTTAACCCACTGAGCCATCCAGGCGCCCCAGTATGTTAAATTCTTAAATGCACTGGGAAAGTAACCTCTTGTTACCTGTAATATTTCCTACCTGCTATATTTCTGGTACCTTCTGAAAAAAATTCAGTTATTAATTGTTTAGTTTCTGACAATTATTTACAATACCACACTATCTTGTTTACTATAACATTATGTTCTTGCCACATTGTTCTTATTTTTTTCATTGTATTATCTAATGTAAGTCCCATGCATTTCCATATGAATTTTAGAATCACATTCAGAATTTTTACATAAGAAATCTGCTGCCATATTCATTTGGATTGCATTGAATCTATACATCAATTTGGAGAGAATTGACAATACTTTGTGTTCCAGCCCACTAACAAATTATCTCTCTCCTTTTGCTTAGATCTATTTTAAATTCTAAGCATCATTTTTAGTTTTCAGTGCACAGATCTTTTGTGAGGTTTATCCTAATGATTTCATATTTGATAATACTGTAAATGGCATTTTAAATAATTTCAATTTTCAGTTTTTATTCTTACTACTTAGAAATACAGTTGATAAACTTTGCATCTATCAGTGATGACCCTTACTTCCCCACTAATCTACTCTCTTGTTTCTATCATTTGGCTTTTCTGAACATTCATAAAAGTTGAGTATTCTGACCTACGGCCTTTTGTATATGGCTTATTTCACTTAGCATAATGTTTTTCAAGGCTCCTCCAGGTGGTAACATACGTCAGTACTTCATTTCTTTCTTTCCTTTTTTTTTTTTTTTAAAGATTTTATTTATTTATTTGACAGACAGAGATCACAAGTAGGCAGGGAGGCTGGCAGAGAGAGAGGAAAAGAAGCAGGCTCCCCGCTGAGCAGAGAGGCCGACTTGGGGTTCCATCTCAGGAACCTGGGATCATGACCTGAGCTGAAGGCAGAGGATTTAACCCACTGAGCCACCCAGGTACCCCTTCATTTCTTTTTATAACTGAATGATATTCTATTACTTGGACATACCACATTTTGTTTATAAGTTCATCCATTAATGAGTATTTTAGTTGTTTACAAGTACTGGCTGTTACAAAAAAAAATGTTGTTATGAATATTCATGTACATATTTTTATGTGAAGATGTTTTCAAGTCTCTTGGCTGTATATTAACAAGGGAATTGTTAGGTCATATGATCACTATTTTTGACTTTTTGAGTAACTGCTGAAATGGCTGCATCATTTTCCATTCTGACCCGTAATATAAAAGGGTTACATTTTCTCCACAACCTCACTAATATTTGTTATCTTTTTTGTTTTTAATTATAGCCATCTTGGGGGATGTGAAGTTGTATATTATTGTGGTTTTTATTTATATTTCCCTCATGACTAACAATTTTTCATGTGCTTATTGTCCATTTGTATATTTTTTATGGAGAAATATCTATTCAAATCCTTCATTGATTTATTATTTGTATTATTTCTCTTTTCTTGTTGGCTTATGAATTCTTTACACATTTGAATAATAAGCCTTTATGAGATATATGTTTTGAAAGTATTTCCTCCAATTCTCTCAATCATCTTTTCATTTTCTTGATAGTATCCTTTGAGGCACATTTTCATTTTGATGAAGTCCAATTTATCTATTTTTTCTTTAGTTGCATTTGCTTTAAGTGTCATATCTAAGAAATCTTTGCTTAATCTAAGGTCACAAAGATTTACAGCATATTTTCTTCAAAGAGTTTTATACTTTCAGATCTTACATTTAGGTCTAAAGACCCAAAGGCCATTTTCAGTTAATTTTTGCATAAGGTATGAAATAAAGTTTCAACTTCATTCTTTTGCACATAGATGTCAAGCTCCATTTCTTGAAAATAATATTCTCTCCCAATTGAAATGGTCTTGGCATCCTTATAAAAAATCAGTTGACAATAAATATATTAATTTATTCCTGGAGTTTACATATGATTCCATTTGTGTACATATTCATCATTAAGTCATGACCACTCTATCTTGATTAGTGCAGCTTTCTAGTAAGTTTTGAACTCTAGAAGTATGAGTCTTCTAAATTTATTTATTTATTTATTTGGACTGTTTCAGCTATTCTGGGTTCCTTGTACAAAAAAAGTTAAGTGGGATTTTGATAGAAATTAGATGAAATTTGTAGCACAATTTGAAGTGTTTACCCCATTTACCAATAGTTAAGTATTCCCATTCATGAACACGAAATTTCTTTCCACTTTTTAGGTCTTCTATAATTACTTTCATAGGTATTTGGTAGTTTTCAGTTGTACAAATCTTGAATATCTCTTGTAAGTGTATTCTTAAATATTTTTTGGTGTTACCAAATTTGGAATTTATTTCATTTTTAGATTGTTGCCAGTGTATGAAGTTGATTTTTGTACATCGATTTTTCTACCCTGCAATCTTGTTGAACTTGTTTATTAGTTCTAATAGTTTAGTTGTGTGTGTTCCCTAAGCTGTTATATTGATAGGAGCATGTCATCTCAAATAGAGTTTTACTTATTCCTTTCCTATCTAGATTCCTTTTATTTCTTTTTATATTATAACTCAATTGCAATGGCTAAGATATTCAGTACAAAGTGTTATATAGAAGTGGTGAGAAGCTATCTTTGACTTCTAATTCTTTTTTTTTTTTTAGATTTATTTATGTATTCTAGAGAGAGGGAGAGAGAGAGAGAGAGAGAGAGACAGCACATGGGGAGAGGCAGATAGAGGGGAGAGAGAGACTCTTAAGCAGGCTCCATGCCTAGTGCAGAGCTGATGTGGACCTTGTTGAACACTTAACTGACTATGCCAACCAGGTGCCCTATAACTTAATCTTGGCTTTGAGGGCAGATTTTATTCTTCTGCTCTTCAGTATATTGTCAGTTGTGGGGTTTTGTAGATGTTCTTTATCAGATTGAGGAAGTTGTCTTCTACCCCTAGTATGTTATCATGAAAGTGTGTTGAACTTTCTCAAATGATTTTTCTGCATCTTTGAGATGATCCCATGGGTTGGCTTTATTCTACTGATATGCTTTATTACATTGATTTTTATATATTGAGTGTATGTTAATCTTGAATCCTGAAAAATTCCTAGGCACTTATTAATTCTGGTAATTATTTTTTCAGTATTTTCTGTGAAGAGAATTATGTCATATATTTACAAAGGTATAGTTACGCTTTATCTCTTCCAATCAAGGTTTTAGTTCATTTTCTTTATTGTGTTGGCTTTTATCTCTAATAAATTGTCAAATAATTGTGTTAAAAGTGGGTATTCTTGCCCTATTCCTGAATTTCAGAAGACTCATTCAGTCTGTCCACATTCAGCATGATGTGAGTTTTAGATATAGATAAACCTTAGTAAGTGGAATGAGTTATTTTTATTTATTATATGCAGAGACAGTTCTTTAAAAATCAGGAATGAATGTTGAATTGTCAAATGATATGTTCTGTATCTATGGAGATGATTATATGACTTATTTTTTAGTTCATTAATATAGTGAATTAAATTGATTAATCTTTAAATATTTACATTCCTGACACAAACTTCACTTAGTAATGATGTGCTATCATTTTATGTAATATTGAATTTTATTTGTTAAATTTTTGTTCAGAAACTTTGTGTTTTACACACATGACAGATATTCATCTCTACTTTACTTTTCTGTGATGTCTATCTGGTTTTGCTATCAGGATAATGCCAACTTCATAGAATGAGTTGTAAAGTAATCCTTCCTTTTTAATTTTCTGGAAGAGCTCTTGTAAACTAATATTATTATTTCTCCTCTAAATATGTGCTAGAATTCACCAGTGAAGCCATATGGATCTGAAGCCTTCTTTTGGAGAAGATTTTAAATTATAAATTTAATTTAAAAAGTCATAGAACTAGTGAAGCTATCTATTTTATTTTCTTAGTAAGCTTTGGTTGTTCATCACTTTCAATAAATTTGTCTATTTAATTTGTTATTAAATTTACTGGCATAAAGTTTTTTTAATTCATTACTGTTATTTTAATATATGTAGATATGTATTGATGCCAGAGTTCTTGTTCCTGATATTGGAAATGTTCATCTTTTCTCTTTTTTTCCTGATCAGTCTAACTAAAGATTATCAATTTTACTAATCCAAAGATGAGCTTTTGGTTTTATTGATTTTTTTTTCCCCTGTTTTCTGTTTCACCAGTTTCTACTCTGGTCTTTATCATTTTTATGCTTTTGTTTATGTTGGATTCAGTTAGCTCTCTTTTTCTAGTTTTTTGTTTGTGAGTGTGTGTTTTCTGATTGAACCTAACATCAATGATTTGAAAACTTTCTTCCTTTTAAACATTTTGCAGTTCAATTTCATTCAGCTAAAAATATCTCCTGATTTCTCTTTTTTATAACTTACTTGATCTATGGGTATTTAGAAATGTGGTAGTTTCCAAAAATGTGAAAATTTATAATATATTTTGTTATTTTTAACAATTTCTTTATGATTAGAGAAAACACTTTGTATTACTTAAATCATTTTAAAACTACTAAAACTTATTCCTTGGCTCAGAATATTATTTATCTACATAAAACATTCATGCAAACTTGAAAAGAATGTATATTCAGCTACTGGGAAATTCTTATAAAATGATCCATTAGGTTAAGTTAGTTGATGTTGGTTTTTAAGTCTTCAATACCCTAATTTTTTTCAATACTTATTCTGTCGGTTTTTAGAGTAGGCATTGAAACCTCTTGCTTTATTTGCGGGTTATTTTACTTCTCCTTGCTATTCTGTCAACTTTGCTTCATGTATTTTGAAACTATTATTAGGGGCATAAACATTTAGGATTGTTTTATTATCTTTGGAAACCGAGCACTTGATCATCATGAAGTGATCATTTCAAAACCTAAAAATACCATTTGCTTGGAACTACACTTTTTTGGTTATTAACATACACACTGTGGTCTTCTAAAAATTAATTTTATCACACATTTTCTTTTCTATCCTTTCACTTATAACCTATTGCTGCCTTTAGATTTAAAGTATGTTTAATATAGACAGCATATAACTGGATCTTACCTTTTTATACAATCCAATATTCTTTATCTTTCTATGGAAATATTTAGGTCATTTATGTTTAAAATGAATATTGATATGATTAGGTTTAAATCTTCCAACTTGCTGTTTGTTCCTTATCTTTCCATTTGTCCATTTTATTTCCCTCCTTTTAAGACATCTTGCATTATTAATGCGCTTGTGATGAATTCTTTAAGTTTTCTAAATATATTTGTTTTACCTTCATTTTTTTTTTAAAGATTTTATTCATTTGACAGAGATCACAAGTAGGCAGAGAGGCAGAAGAGAGAGAGGAAGGGAAGCAGGCTCCCTGCTGAGCAGAGAGCCCAATGTGGGGCTGGATCCTAGGACCCTGAGATCATGACCAGAGCTGAAGGCAGAGGCTTTAACCCACTGAGCCACCCAGGTGCCCCATGTTACCTTCATTTTTAAAAGATATTTTCTCTGTGTGTAGAAATCTAGGTTGATTTTTTTTTTCAAATACTTGAATGATGTTGACTTCACTGTTGCCCTGAATGTTTAATATAAGAAATCTATCATTATAATAAATAAAATCATCCTTTAAAACTAAAAAAAAAAAAAAAACTATCTTTCTTATTTTTGTTCCTCTGCATATAAATACGGTTTTATCCATTCTTCTTTGTAGTGCACTTTTAAAAATCACTGGCTTTAACCAGTTATATTGTGATGTGCCTTCATGAAGCTTTTTCATATTTCTTACTGTTGAACTGAGATTTATGGTCATGTAGTATTTATCAAATTTGAAAAATTTTGGTCATTGTTTCTTCAGATATCCTTCTCCACCTCTATGACCAGTTTGTCCCACAACTAACTAATGCTGTGTTTAGTTTATCTCCTTTTTTCTGTATGTGTATTTCACTTTGGGTAGTTTCATTTGCTGTGTGCTCAAACTCAAAATTTTTCATTTTGCCTTATAATCCTCCTCTAATCCTATCCACAATATTTTTTATCTCAAATCCTAAAATTTTCATCTTCAGAGTTTAGATTTTACTTTCAATTATTAATTTTAATTTTAGAATAGTTTTAAGAGCAAAGAAAAATTGAAAGCACACAGAGTCCTTATGTGGCTTTCCCCCTTACACATACATAGCCTCCTTCACCATTAACATCTCACATCAGTGTGGTACAGCTGTTACAATCTGTGAATCAACACTAACATTTCATTATCAAGCAAAGTCCATAGTTTACATTACAGTTTACTCTTGGTATTTTACATTCTGTGGTTTTGGACAAATGTAGAATGACATGTATCTACCATTGTGGTAACATACAAGATAGTTTCATTGCCCTAAAAATCCTCTGTGCTTCACCTGTTCTTCCCTCTTTTCCCCTTCACCCCTGACAAACACTGATCTTTTTATTTTTTTCTTAGTTTTGCCTTCCTGAGAATGTAATATAGTTGGCATCAACAGTATGTAGCCTTTCAGACTGATTTCTTTCACTTAGCAATATGCATTTGAGATCCCTCTGTCTTTTCATAGCTTAATAGCTCATTTCTTTTTAGCACTGAAGGGTTTTTTTTTTCCATTGTATGGGTGTGCCACAATGTATTTATCCTCTTCCCTAGTGAAGGAAATTTTGGTTGATTTAAGTTTGGGCTTTTATGAATACAGATGCTATAAACATTATATGCAGGTGTTTGTGTGGACATATATTTTCAACTCATTTAGATAAATACCAAAGAAAGCAATTGTGGGATTACAAAGTAAGATTATGTTTAGTTTTATAAGAAACTGCCAAAATGTATTTTAAAGTGGCTGTACCATCGTGCATTCACAACAATAATTGAGAGTTCTATTGCTGTATCTCTTCAGCAGCATTTCGAGTTGTCATTGTTTGGGATTTTAGCCACTCTAATAGGGGCAAAGTAAGATCTTGTTGATTTGAAATTAATGAAATATTTTCATATGCTTATTTATGATATATCATTAATATCTTTCTTATGCCTATTTAGGATATATCATTAATATGATTATCACAATTTCTGTGATATATCATTTATATATCATACCACCTATATGTCATCTTGGTGAAATATGTGTTTAGGTCTTTTGCCTATTTCTTAATTGGGTTGTTCATTTTCTTATTGTTAAATTTAATAGTTTTTTACATGTTTTGGATTAACAATCCTTTATTAAATTTGTCATTTGAAAATATTTTCTTCTAGTCTGTGGCTTGTCTTCTCATTTTGTTGCCATTTTCTTCCTCAGAAGCAATGTTTTTCATTTTTTTAAAGTAAACTCTACTACCAACATAGGGCTTGAATTCATGACCCTGAGGTCAAAAGTCACATGCTTTGTGACTGAGCCAGCCAGGCACCCCCAAAACTTTACATTTTAATTAATTTCAACTTATCAGTTATTTCTTTCATGGATTGTGTCTCTGGTGTTTTATCCAAAAAGTTATTACCAAACCCAGAGTCCTCTAGATTTTTTTCTTATGCTATCTTTTTGTAGAAGTTTTACAGTTTTTGCATTTTTAAATTCAGGTCTATGATCCGTTTTCAGTTACATTTTGTGAAAGATATAAGGTCTGTTTCTACATTCTTCTTTTTTCTTTCTGCACACGGATTTTCAAGTACAATAATTTTATCACTAATACTTCACTTTACATCTACAATTTCTCTTTTAATTTAACAGAAGTTTAAAAACCATATCACCACAAGATACATTTCCCCCTTTTTTCTTTATTTTATTTTTGTTGTGTCTATATAAGAGGATAGACATTAGCCAAACCTACTGTATACATTTTACTATAACTATTTATATATTTAGATAGATAGCAAACCACTGTGTTGTATGACTTAAACATATACAGTGATGTATGTCAATTAGTTTACAGTAAGACTAGGAAAAACAGAATATATATATATATATATATATATATATATATATGAAATAGATTTTAGAATTAATCAGGATATATATATATATCCTGATTAACTGAGTTTTCTCATTATGGGAAATATTTCCCTTTTTCTTTGCACACCTGAATTTTTTTTTTTTTCTGGGATGCTAGATGTTTTGAACATTACTTCATTGGGTGTTGAGTATTTGGTTTTCTTATAAGTATTATTGAGTTATTGAACTTTTTTCTGGTATGCTTTTGAGTTACTTGCAAATGGCTTCATCCTTCTAGGTCTTAGTTTTAAGAATTAAGTGGGATTTGCTAGTTGAGACCACAAATGCAAAACAACCCTTATGCGTTTTGTTTTGTTTTGTTCTGTTTTGTTTTGTTGGTAAAACAAAATCCTTCAGAATGTTCTCCTTAGTGTCCAACAGATTATGAGTGCTCCCAATCTGTCTTATGGAAACAGGAATTATAATAACCCTGTCTAATTATTTTTTTTCTTGTTTAAGATTTTATTTATTTGTTTGGCAGAGAGAGAGATTATAAGTAGGCAGAGAGGCAGGCGGGGTGTGGGGGAGCAGGCTCCCCTGCTGAGCAGAGAGCCCAATGTGGGGCTCAATCCCAGGACTCTGAAATCATGACCTGAGCCAAAGGCAAAGACCCAACCCACGGACCATCCAGATACCCCAACACTGTCTAATCTTTAGGTACTCTCTTCTTCAACCATCAGAAGTTATTTCATCTCAATCTTGGACATTTTCCTCACACGCATGCTCTAATCAACACCCTGCTGAGAATGCAAGGAGGAGACCTTGAGCAGATCTCTGGAATTCTCTGTGCAGTTTAATTTTCTCTTAAATTCTGTTCTATGAACTGAAGCTGCCTGGTCTCCTCAGACTTTTTTTTTTTTTTTTTCAGCATAACAGTATTCATTATTTTTGCACCACACCCAGTGCTCCATGCAATCGGTGCCCATCACCTGGTACCCCGACCTCCCACCCCTCGCCCCTTCAAACCCCTCAGATTGTTTTTCAGAGTCCATAGTCTCTCATGGTTCACCTCGCCTTCCAATTTCCCCCAACTCCCTTCTCCTCTCTAACTCCCCATGTCCTCCATGCTATTTGTTATGCTCCACAAATAAGTGAAGCCATATGATAATTGACTCTCTCTGCTTGACTTATTTCACTCGGCATAATTCTCCTCAGATTTTTTAGCTCTGTCTCCTAAACCTTCTCTGACAGATCTACCTGGATTCTTTCTCCCTATTCTATAGCCTGGAAACTCATTCCGGAAAATAATCTTGGCAATTGTAGAACATTATCTGGTTTCTCAAAGATCAGAAATTTTGTTGCCTAATATTCAGTGACATAAAAACCATATTTCACATATATATTTTTTGTTTGTTTGTTTCCTGTTGTTTTTGTTTCAGTTGTAGGGGTAAATCCAGTCTTTGTTAATCCACCTTGCCCAGAAGCTAAAATTGTATATTTGATTGTATTGTATATTTGATGGTTTCATTCCTTACAATGTACCACATTCAGTCATAAATTGTCATGCTTAGAGATTCTTCAGTCTCCTTTAATTTACCATTTGAATCATTGAAGACAGGAAAATTGAATAAATATATCCATCTCAAGTAATTTCATATCTAAATTTCTTTTTTAGAGGTAGTATAATTTAAGGATTAATGGACTGAAAATTATTTTTAAAGAAAGCTTCTCTTTATATTTAAACAGAAAAGATCTTTAAGAACTTGAGATATAAGTTTCTGTCTTTCAAAGATGGATATTAGATGATTTAGTGTCACTTTTAGTAGCAGAAAGACACCTTGATACTGTTCTGTTGTTTATGTCAGGACTGCTCATTGATAAAGCAATCATTTGAGAACAGTATGATACCAAGCTGCTAGATCTTTGTTCATGGAAAATATCCATAAAGAGTCATAATATTTTTAAGACATAAGAGAATGTTTGGGGTGCCTTGGTGGGTCAGTCATTAAGTGTCTATCTTCAGCTGTCATGATCTTTGGGTCCTGGGATAGAGCACTAGCCTGCTTCTCCCTTTCCCACTCCTCCTACTTGTGTTCCTCTTTCTCTCTCTCTCTGTCAAATAAATAAATAAAATCTTAAAAAAAAAAAGACATAAGAGAATGTTTAAATTCAGAATTATGAAAGGCAGAAAAAATAGAATAAAGAAAACCAACCTAGTAGTGGACCAATATTATGGACATTGGGGAGGGTATGTGCTTTGGTGAGTGCTATGAAGTGTGTAAACCTGGTGATTCACAGACCTGTACCCCTGGGGATAGAGTATTATGCCTCCATCAGAAAGGATGAATACCCAACTTTTGTAGCAACATGGACGGGACTGGAAGAGATTATGCTGAGTGAAATAAGTCAAGCAGAGAGAGTCAATTATCATATGGTTTCACTTATTTGTGGAGCATAACAAATAGCATGGAGGACATGGGGACTTAGAGTGGAGAAGGGAGTTGGGGGAAATTGGAAGGGGAGGTGAACCATGAGAGACTATGGACTCTGAAAAACAATCTGAGGGTTTTGAAGGGACGGGGGGTGGGAGGTTGGGGTACCAGGTGGTGGGTATTATAGAGGGCACGGATTGCATGGAGCACGGGGTGTGGTGCAAAAATTAATGAATACTGTTATGCTGGAAATAAAAAAAAAAATAAAAAAAAAAATAAAAAAAAAAAAAAAAGGAAAACTGAACTGAACTTAAATATTTAAGACAGTGGAATATGGTAAAGATTGAATAGATTGAATAATAAACAAAATCTAGTTCTCGCATATATACAATTTTAAAAATGCACAAAGGTAGTAAATTGCTATCTGGAGCCAATTTCTAAATGAAAGCAAATTGCAATTCTACTAGACAGTCTTATAAGTTTTGTAGTTATTACACTCAATTAAACAAAATGAGTGGCTAAATAACAGGACTCTTCTGCTACTTAATGTAGAGAATAGGGTGCGGCTGACATCACAGTGACAAATGCCTGTCAGGGACAATTTCAAAATTATTCAGAAAGAGTAAACAGGGTTCTAACATTACTGTCTTACAGAAATAAAATACCCTCATATGAAGTAGACCTCACACTTCTGATGCTGCATCAACTCTGAAAAAGCACAGGGTTTTAAAAGGATTTACTCACATTAGTTTTCCGTGGTCTTTTTTCAGTTCAGGACGACATGCAAGGTAAATGTCATATGGGAAACTTGTCTTTGACATCATCCCTGACTTTTGTCTGAATACTCCTCTTTCTGTTTATGCTTAATTTCATGCTTCAAGAAAAAAAGAAAAAAAGAAACTGGGCTAATTGATGAGCATATATTTCATTCTACACTTCCTTGCTACTTTAAATAAACATATGAACTCTCCAAAATAGGCTCTCAAGTTATTTAAAAGTTACTTTTCTAGAAAATTATTCAGACTATTATATTTAGCAAAAATAAAACAAGACAAAAAAACAAAAACAAAACCCTAAGATCTTATCAATTCTCAATAGCAATTCAATATTTGTACTGCTACTTTAAAAATACAGCTTGAAAGATGGATAGATAACAATATGCATTTGAAGGTGGTATACTGTAAGATCAACTTTCATATTTTGAAAAATATCCCTTTAAAAACAGCACAGTGAGGTTATTCATTATGTATCATTTTAAATATTAAACATGACTGAAAAAATTGAAGCATCATTATTGCAGATGAATATAAAACAATTGAAAAGTATTACAATTAACAGTTATAATTGATTTGTTACTAAATACTATCAATGTGACTTTAAGACAAAGTGAACTCACATGTAGTTGTTGATATGCAGCATACATACATACCTATGTAATGTTTGCTTGACTATATACAGCTCAATAGCATGCTATTATACATTTCAGAAAGGATTTTCCCATGGAGTCAGATTTAAAATGTACAGCTTCTAGATGCTACTCTCTACAGAATTTCCATATTAACTATATTTCATCTTTAAGTGATTAATTAACTTTGAGATTCTCCTGAATCAATCTCTTTCATTCTTCATAGCTTTTTGCTATGAAATATGAAATACACCTTTTCACTCTCACTATGCTAATTCTCACTAAAATTTTCTTACTTCCTCTTTAGCTTAGAGAATTCAATTAGCACTCCTAGAGAATTTTGCCTGTTTTTCTCCCAACCCCCACATCAATTTATCAACAACGTCTCTCCACAGCCCCCCCGGCCATATATCACTCATAATACTTAGTATGCTATATTGTGGTCATTTATTCATATATCTGTTTCTCCTCTTAGAGAACACGATTTTTGAGACCTAGGACTGTTACTCCTTTGTAATATATGCCTATGTAATATTCCCTTTTGTATATGAAGCTTGCTTATTTTTAGGTAATTGATATCAGTCAGGACTAATCAGATAAATAATATATTTTGAAAACAATGTATACAGTAGATGTGAATAAACAGATGTGTGTAAATGTGTCTTTTTTTTAAAGATTTTATTTATTTGACAGAGAGATCACAAACAGGCAGAGAGGCAGAGAGAGAGTGGGGGGGAAGCGGGCTCCCCACTGAGCAGAGAGCCCGATGCAGGGCTCCATTCCAGGACCCTGGCATCATGACCTAAGCGGAAGGCAGCGGCTTAACCCACTGAGCCACCCAGGACCCCAATGTGTCTGTCTTTTAATTAGAATTAAAACTATGTAGAAAATACAAATATATAGAAAATATTACATACATCAGGACAAAGGAGAAAAAAAGAGCATGTACTTATGATTCCAGAATTAAGAAACTTTTATATTTTGTGGCAAAATTAACCACATTAAGAAGGTTACCAAAGCTTAGCTCAAAACTTGACAGATACATATAGCCTTGAAAGAAATATATAGAAGTAAACCAACATGCAGTCAATCACACTAATTCCAAGGAGAAAAAGTGGGCTCTGTATAAGGGTGGATTCTGAAAAGTCAGAAGAATTGTACATCCATTTTTTTTTCTTCCTGGCAATTAGCAAGTGAAATCTGCTGGCACTTCAGAAAAATAGTTCCAGTAAAAGGCCATAATAAAACCACAGCATAGGAAATCAAGTAACATGTCTGAAAATAATGTTTGCTTATTATGTTCAGCTGTTGTAAGTCAGCATCAAAGAGGAGGCATCTGTAACATTATGGCCCAGGCAACAACAATGGAATACCATTATACATTAAAAAAAAAAAAAGAAGAAGAAGAAGTAATAATATGCCAGAAATATAAATGATTCTTTTTCATAATCATTATCCTGAGTAAAAGTGGATCTATAGAAATTAATATATATTGAATGACTATATATATGAAATTCTAGATCAGATAAAACAAGTTAATAACGATAAAAATCAGATCCAAGCTAACATGGAGTAGGAGGTATGGTAATTAACCTGAAAAGGCTCAAAGCTATGGGGGCAGAGGGAAGATAGAAACATTTTTTTATCTTGAGTGCAGTGTGGTTATATGGGTATATATTTTTGCTACAAGTAACTGAACTATAAACTTAAAGTTTATGCAGTTTGCTACATGTAAATTATGTCTAAACAAAGTTAATTTTAAAATATCATTCATTGTAAGGGAATGAAAAAAATAAAATACTTAAACATAATTTGACTAAAAAAATGTGAATTCTATACAATGAAAAATAAAAATTTTGAGAAGAGAACTTAGAAAAGCTTACTGTATAGATATTCCACCTCCATGGATTGGCTTTTTGAGTAGAAACTGACAGTTTAGCCCAACAATTCTATGGCAGTCAAAAAACATAGAGATTTCTGACTTATTTTGCTCAGTATAATATGCTCTAACCCATCCATGTCATTGCAAATGCCAAGATTTCACTCTTTCTATGGCTGAGTAATAATTCATTGCATATAAATGTACTACCTCTTCTTTATCTATTCATCAGTTGATGGATATGTGGGCTGTTTCCATAATTTGGATATTATAGATAATGCTGCTATAAACATCAGGAGGCATGGGAGCCTCTGAATTAGTATTCTTTTAAAGATTGTGTTTATTTATTTTAGAGAGAGAGGGCGAGCAGAGAGGGGCAGTGGGGGATGGAGAGGGAAAAAGAATCTGAAGCAGACTCCACACTTGAGTGTGGAGTCAGCTTGGGATTCAGTCCTGTGACTTTGAGATCATGATCTGAGTGAAACCAAGAATCAGACATTTAACTGACTGAGCCACCTGGGCACCCCACTGTTTTTGTATTTTTTGAATACACACTTAGTAGTTCAGTTGCTGGATTATAGGGTAGTTCTGTTTTTAACTTTTTGAGGAAATGCCAAAGCTTTCCAGAATGGCTGCACTGGTTTGCATTCCCATCAACAGTGCAAGAGGGTTCCCCTTTCTCCACAGCCTTGCCAACAGCTGTTTTTCCTTGTGTTGTTGATTTTAGCCATTCTGACAGATGTGAAGTGATACCTCTTATGGTTTTGATTTGTATTTCCCTGATGATGAGTGATATTGAGCATCTTTTCATGTGTCTGTTGGCCATCTGTATGTCATCTTTGGAAAAATGTCTATTCATGCCTTCTGCCAATTTTTAACTGGATTATTAATTTTGGTGATGTTGAGTTAAATACCATATGATTTCACTCATATGTGAAATTTAAGAAACAAAACAAAAAGGAAAAGGGGTAAAAAAAGTAAGAGAGGCAAACTGAGGAACAGACTCTTACCTGTAGAGAACACATGGTTACCAGTGGGGAGGTAGGTGGAGGAATATATTAAATAGGCAATGGGTATTGAGTACACTTGTGATGAGCACCAGTGTATGGTGGTGTTGAATCACTATATTGTACACCAGAAACTAAGATATTTTTTAAAGATTTTATTTACTTATTTGATACACAGAGATCACAAGTAGGCAGAGAGGCAGAGAGAGGGGAGGAAGCAGGCTCCCTGCCGAGCAGAGAGCCTGATGCAAGGCTCAATCCCAGAACCCTGGGATCATGACCTCAGCCAAAGGCTTTAAATTAAAACTTTTAAAAAGGACATACATGGGCCAAAAATTTTAAAAGATTAAAACAGATCTGTGGAATTAACATTACTTTATCTTAAAACGTACTATAAGATTACCTTAATCAGAGGGGCGCTTGGGTGGCTCAGTGAGTAAAGCCTCTGCCTTTGGCTCAGGTCATGATCCCAGGGTCCTGGGATTGAGCCCTGCATCAGGCTCTCTGCTTGGCGGGGAGTCTGCTTCCTCCTCTCTCTCTGCCTGTCTCCCTGCCTTTTTGTGATTTCTGTCTGTCAAATAAACAAATAAATCTTAAAAAAAAAAGATTACCTTAATCAGAGAGGGTGATATTTATGTGAGAGTAGGTAAATAGACATAAAACATGCAAAACACTGACTTTTATAAAATCTATCTATGAAAGACCCACAGCAAATATAATCCTCAATGGGAAAAAGCTTGCAGTCTCATTGAGATCAGGAACACGACAAGGATGCCCACTCTCACCACTCTTCTTCAAATTGTATTAGAAGTCCCAGCAACAGCAATCAGACAACAAAGAGAAATAAAATGTATCCAAATTAGCAGTGAATAAGTCAAACTCTCTCTCTTCACAGATGACATGATTCTTTATATGGAAAACCCAAAAGACTCTACCCCCAAACTACTAGAACTCATACAGCAATTCAGCAACGTGGTAGGATACAAAGTCAATGTACAGAAATCAGTGGCTTTCATATACACTAACAATGAAAATACAGAAAGGGAAATTAGAGAATTGATTCCATTTACTATAGCACCAACAACCATAAGATACCTGGGAATAAACCTAACCAAAGAGGTAAAGGATCTGTATTCGAGGAACTACAGAACACTCATTAAAGAAATTGAAGAAGACACAAAAAGATGGAAAACCATTCCATGCTCTTGGATCGGAAGCATAAACATTGTTAAAATGTCTATACTGCCTAGAGCAATCTATACTTTTAATGCCATTCCGATAAAAATTCCACCGGTATTCTTCAAAGAGCTGGAGCAAATAATCCAAAAATTTGATTGGAACCAGAAGAAACCCCGAATCGCTAAGGAAATGTTGAAAAAAAAAAAAAATAAAACTGGGGGCATCACATTACCTGATTTCAAGCTTTATTACAAAGCTGTGATCACCAAGACAGCATGGTACTGGCATAAAAACAGACACATAGACCAGTGGAACAGAGTAGAGAGCCCAGATGTGGACCCTCAACTCTATGGGCAAATAATCTTCGACAAAGCAGGAAAAAATATACAGTGGAAAAAAGTCTCTTCAATAAATGGTTCTGGGAAAACTGGACAGCTATATTTAGAAGAATGAAACTCGACCATTCTCTTACACCATACACAAAGATAAACTCAAAATGGATAAAAGACCTCAACGTGAGTCAGGAATCCATCAGAATCCTAGAGGAGAACATAGGCAGTAATCTCTTCGATATCAGCCACAGCAACTTCTTTCAAGATATGTCTCCAAAGGCAAAGGAAACAAAAGCAAAAATAAACTTTTGGGACTTCATCAAAATCAAAAGCTTCTGCACAACAAAGGAAACAGTCAAAAAAACAAAGAGGCAACCCATGGAATGGGAGAAGATATTTGCAAATGACAGTACACACAAAAGGTTGATATCCAGGATCTATAATGAACTCCTCAAGCTCAACACACACAAAACAGACAATCATATCAAAAAATGGGCAGAAGATATGAACAGAGACTTCTCCAATGAAGTCATACAAATGGCTATCAGACACATGAAAAAAATGTTCATCATCACTAGCCATCAGGGAGATTCAAATTAAAACCACATTGAGATATCACCTTACACCAGTTAGAATGGCCAAAATTAACAAGACAGGAAACAACATGTGTTGGAAGGGATGTGGAGAAAGGGGAACCCTCTTACACTGCTGGTGGTAATGCAAGTTGGTGCAGCCTCTTTGGAGAACAGTGTGGAGATTCCTCAAGAAATTAAAAATAGAACTTCCCTATGACCCTGCCATTGCACTCCTGGGTATTTACCCCAAAGATGCAGATGTCGTGAAAAGAAGGGCCATCTGTACCCCCAATGTTTATAGCAGTGATGGCCACGGTCACCAAACTGTGGAAAGAACCAAGATGCCCTTCAACAGACGAATGGATAAGGAAGATGTGGTCCATATACACTATGGAGTATTATGCCTCCATCAGAAAGGATGAATACCCAACTTTTGTAGCAACATGGACGGGACTGGAAGAGATTATGCTGAGTGAAATAAGTCAAGCAGAGAGAGTCAATTATCATATGTTTTCACTTATTTGTGGAGCATAACAAATAGCATGGAGGACATGGGAAGTTAGAGAGGAGAAGGGAGTTGGGGGAAATTGGAAGGGGAGGTGAACCATGAGAGACTATGGACTCTGAAAAACAATCTGAGGGGTTTGAAGTGGTGGGGGGGTGGGAAGTTGGGGTACCAGGTGATAGGTATTATAGAGGGCATGGATTACATGGAGCACTGGGTGTGGTGAAAAAATAATGAATATTGTTATGCTGAAAAAAAATAAATAAAAAAAATAAAATCACTTGGAAAAACAAAACAAAACAAAACAAACAAACAACAACAACAAGAAAAAAAACACTGACTTTTGATAACATTTTGATAAATGTTCCAAGGTAATTCAGGGGAGAAAAGAAAACATTTTCATCAAATGATGCAGAATAACCAAATGGGCATTAGAACATTTAAAAAAGTTTGATACCTAACTCAAGCCAGATAGAGTTAATATAGATGTATTGTAGAACTCTATATAAAGAGTGAAACTTTAAAAAAATCCAGAAGACATGGAAAAATATTTTCTTACGGTGAACTTAAAAAAAAAATTTCTGTATTTGACTTCAATCAAATAAAAAGAAAAGCTGTTCATCAAATAAATTATTTGCAAAACGAAAAACCAAGTCAAAAGCAGATAAACAGATTACTAGAAAACTAAAAACCGGTATCTTTCACGAACATAGTTGCAAAAATCTTCAACAAAATATTAGCATACTGAATTCAACAATATCTAAAAATACTTGTACAGCACAAACAACTGGGGTTTATCCCAGGTAGGCAAAACTGGTTCAACATTAATTGGAATATTTAGAGTAATCCATCATCAAAAGCTTAAAAAAGAAAAATCATATCATACCAATAGAGTATAATATAACGTCACTAGAATTAATAATTTTTTAAAGATTTTTATTTATTTATTTATTTGAAAGAGAGCACAGAGGGAGAGGGAGAAGCGTACTCTGTGCTGAGCAGAGAGCCTGATGCGGGGCTCAATCCCAGGACCCTGACATCATGACCTGAGCCAAAGGTAGTCGCTTAACCTGCTGAGCCACCCAGATGCCCCTAGAATTAATAATTTTTTTAGAATTAATAATTTTTTAGAATTAATTTTTAGAATTAATAATTTTTTAAAAGACATTTTGATTTGAAGTTTAAAACATGCCATTTAAATCTTTGGTCAAAGAGGAAATATTCATGTCAATTCCCAAATTTTTGGAATGGAATGATGCTGAAAACACATCAGTATCTATGAATCTGTGGGATACAGGTAAAGCCATTATCACAGAATAGATTACAACACTAAATGTTGTAATGTTGTCATTACTTTTTAATTGAAAGCACAAATTAAAAAGAATTTAAAAATACATGTGAAGAAATTAATGGATAAAAAATAAAAATTAGGGGTGCCTGGGTGGCTCAGAGGATTAAACCTCTGCCTTCAGCTCAGGTCCTGATCGAGCCCCATATTGGGCTCTCTGCTCAGCAGGAAGCATACTTCCCCCCACTTCTCTGTCTACTTGTGATATCTCTGTCAAATAAATAAATAAAATCTTCAAAAAATAAAAAAATAAAAATTAATGCATTACAAACAGAAAAAAATATACCAAAAAACAAAAGCAAGGCTAGGAATTAATAAAAATTAAACAGATAATACAAAAATTAAAACTCTAAAAGCTGGATTTAAGAAAAACAACAACAAAATAAACTATCATGAAATATAATAAAGACAAAAGCAATCAGAAAAGGAAGTAACAAAAACACAAATCACAACTGGAAAAAAAGGAAATAACTGTAAAACTGGAGAGAATGTGTATATATGTGTGTGTGTATACTTCTGCTATTTTCCAAACTCTGTATAAATACAATTTTAAATAAACTTTTGACTTATGTATCCTAAAATGCACAAATGATTGATACACTATTTGATGAAGTGAACATAGCATTTAATCATCACTTACGTCAAGAAATGGACAATTGGCACCACTGCAATAGTCCTTTTTATCACTTATTTTCAATACCACCCTCCTTTCCTAAGAGGAAGCACCATTCTGACTTCTAACATTATAGCTCAATTTGCCTATTTTGATTTTATGTAAATGAAATTATACTTTTTTGTGTGCATGAATTATTTTATTCAAAATTATGAAATGATTCATTTAATTACATATAACCATAGTTTAATTCATTTCATTATTTAAATACCACTATTTATGCATCATACTATTGATGGTCATATGGATCATTTGAAGTCTATTGTATATAATGCAGTTAAAACATTTTTTTTTTTTTTTTTTAACGTAGAAAGGTGTAGAAGGAGAAAGAGAGAATCTTAAGGCAGCTTCACAGCCAGCATGGAACCCAACTGAAGATCGGGCCTGATCTGACCTTGAGATCATAACCTGAGCCAAAATCAAGAGTAGGACTCCTAACCAACTGAACCACCTGGACACCCCAACAATAAATATTTTTTTATGAATACAAAATAGGTACCTACTCCAGTTTCCTCAGCCTTGTGGAGTACTCCTGCAATGTTATCATCCCTCTACCCAGTAGTTAAGAGTCCTGGGCTTTTTTACTTCTCCAGGTACTCTGTGCTTAAATAAAATAGCACACAACAGATTTGGGATCTGACATCCTGAATGTCATTCATCACATGAGTCAGAAGACAAAACATGAGACCCAGAATGAATTTAATCCCTACAGGTGAGGAACTGCCCAGTGGAAGAACAAACAGGAGCTTAGAGGAAACTGATCATAGAAACAGGCTTTCTTTCTTCCACGGACTGCCCTGAGACAGTTTTGTGTTTTTGTTTTTGGTTTTTTTTTTTTTTTAAGATTTTATGTATTTATTTGACAGAGAGAAATCACAAGTAGATCAAGAGGTAGGCAGAGAGAGAGAGGGAAGCAGGCTCCCTGCTGAGCAGAGAGCCCAATGCGGGACTCAATCCCAGGACCCTGAGATCATGACCTGAGCCGAAGGCAGCGGTTTAACCCACTGAGCCACCCAGGCGCCCCTGCCCTGAGACAGTTTTTCTTTGAAGTTTCATCACAATATTCCTACCTGCAAAGTGGAAACATTGAACCAGGAAATTTTTTCCCAAATGATCGTGAGAAGTAGCTGGCATGGCAAATCATTACCATTTACCATGGTAAATCATGGTAAATCATTAAATCATTATATTTACTCTGTTTTATTTTCCTTTTTTCCTCACTCTTGCATTTGGGTGTTTATGCCTCTCAAAGTATTACATTTTTATCATTACCTCATGTTTTATAGCACACAGGTTAAATAATAGATATGCACAGTTTTTTGGTGCATATAGTTGTGCATTCTGTTGGATATACAGGTAGGATGGAACTGCAGGCTCATATTATATATATATGTTAAATTTTAGGGATTAATGCCAAATTATTTCTCAAAGCAGCTGTGCTACCTTTTTTTCCTCTTAAAGATTTATTTATTAATTAGAGAGAAGAGCATGGTGGGGAGGAGAAGAGGGAGAGAGAAACATAAGCAGACTCTTTTCTGAATGTAGAGTCCAGTTCAGAGATTGACCTCACAAGTCTGAGATCATGACCCTGAAATCACAACCTGAGCTGTAATCAAAACCTAGACACTTACCTAGCTGTGCCATTCAGGTGCCCCACAGTTTTCACTACTTTTTAAAGGTAATTCCATTCCCAGAGGAAGTCATTAAAGGTTATGCAAGTAAATTTAAATATTTAAAATACATAATTTTCTTTTCTTTTCTTTTTTTAAGATTTTATTTATTTATTTGACAGGAAGAGAGAGAGAGAGAGAAAGACCGGGCAGGCAAAAGGAAAGAGAAGCAGGCTCCCTGCTGAGCAGGGAGCCTGATGCAGGGCTTGGTCTCCGGAACTGGAGATGATGACCTGAGGCAAAGGTAGACACACCTGACTGATCACCCAGGCACCCCAAAATATGTAATTTTCTAAAAAAATAAAAGTTTATTAAAATTAAAATTGATCCCCGGAGAGACAGAAAATTTAAATAGACCACATTATAAATAGGAAATTAGGAAAGAACTTGAAGTAATTACCAAAGGAAAAGTATGAAAACAGTATGGTTGCAGAGGGCATTTCCAAAAAACTGACAAAGAGCAAGTAAGTCCGGTGCTAGCCAAAATGTTTCAGAAAATAAGAAAAACAACTTTTACATTATTTTGTATTTCAGTCATGACAACTCAGACTAATGTCATTTGTGAATATTGATGTAAGATCCTGAGGTAAAATTGTAGCCATAGAATCCAACAACATGACCAAGTGCAATTTACTCCAGAAATGCACCAATTAGGAAATCTATTAATCAACCTAACATTAGATATTTTATAGAAAACTTTTAATTTTCTTGCTGTTTATTTTACTATGTTTTGTTTAAAAATTAATTTTAGTTTTTGTTCTTTGGATTAAAATTAAAATTTCAATTTATAATAATCTAATTCAGATTAATGACAACTGAATTTAAATTTTATACAGCAATCTAGCTCCTTTCCTTCTCCACTCCTTTGTACTATCACACAAATTGCACTTTTATACATTGTGTGCACAGATTTATAATTTCTGTTTTTGCAGTTGTCTTTAATCAAATAGGAGGAAAAAAAGAGACTTGCAAACAAAATATACATTTACACATACTTTTATATTTTTTGTTACCTATCTTGGTTCTTTTTATTTCTTTCTATGCGTTCAGATTACTGTGTAGTGTCTTTTAAATTCTGCTTTTAGAGCTCACTTTAGTATTTCTTGATTAATTTCTTGTCAGCAGTTAATTCTTACAGTTTTTATTTTAGAATGCTTAATTTCTCCTTCACTTTTCAAACATAGTTTTGCTGGATTTAGAATTTTTGGTTAATAGTCTTTTTCTTACTGCCTCTGTCCTCTGTAGTCTGATGAAAAATCAGCCATTAGTATTTTTCAGAATACCTTGTATGCAGTGATTTACTTCTCTCAAAGATTTCATGATTTTCTTTATCTTTGTCTTTAGACAGTTTTATGATAGTATGTCTAGGAATGGATCTCAGTGAATTTATACTACTTGGGCTTCATTCAGCTTCTGGGATGGATAGACAATTTTTTTTTTAAGTTGTGAAGTTTCAAGCCATTATTTCTTCAAATATTCTTTTTATCTATTTCTCTCTTCCTTTATGGAACCAATATGATCCATATGTTGGTATGCTTAATGGTATCCCAGAGGACCCTGACGTTCTGCTCATTTTTCTTCATTCTTTTTTTTTTTTCTGTTCATTCAACTAGATATCAGTTGGTGTCTCTTCAAGTTTTATAGACTGCTTAAATTTGTTGTTGAGACCGTCAAGTAAATTTTCATTTTAAGTATTGTACTTTTCAACTATAGAATTGTTGTATGGTTCTTTAAAAAAAAATCTATTTATTGATATTTCCATTTGATGAGACATATTTTTATTTAGTTCATTATTTTATTTAGCTCTTTAGACATAGTTTTATTTAGCATTTGTATACATTTAAAATAGCTGATTTAAAATCTTTTTCTAGTAAGTCCAATGTTTGATCTTTGTCAGGCACAATTTCTAGCAATTTTTTTTTTCCTGTGTAAGGAAAATACTTCATTGTTTCTTTAATATTTCATGCTTTCTTTGTTGAAAAAACAGGAATTTTAAATAATATGCTCTGGTAACTCTGGATATCAGATTCTTCCCCCTCCCCAAGGCTTTTTGTTCATGCTGTTCTTTATTGTTGTTATTTGTTTCAGTGACTTTTCCTAACTAGTTCTGTGAAGTCAGCGTTCTTTGTTATCAATGAATTCTGAAGTTTCTTCTTGCTTAGCTTACAGCTCTGCTTTAGGTTTCACTTTCCACTTGAACATAGCCTCAAGGACTAGCCAGAAGTAAGAGTTTAGGGGTTTCTCACATCTTTTCAGTGCATGTGCATAGCGTTGTATATCCACACAGTCCTACCGATGTGTGTCTTTCTAGACTCCTAGTAGTAGGTCAGAGTTTTTCAAAGCACCTGCAGACATATTCTCTAGCTTTTTCTTTTAAGCTTTTGTTTAGCTTTTCATTGCCGAAGTATTATCCAACACCTCAGGCAACCATAGAGTTAATTAATTGACTCTAATTGTTTTTTTTTTTTTTTAAGATTTTATTTATTTATTTGACAGAGAACACAAGTAGGCAGAGAGGCAGGCAGAGAGAGAGGAGGAAGCAGGCTCCCTGCTGAGCAGAGAGCCCGATGCGGGACTCGATCCCAGGACCCTGAGATCATGACCTGAGCCGAAGGCAGCGGCTTAACCCACTGAGCCACAAAACCCCCCAGGAATAAAGACTTTTCATTCCAGGTGACCTTCCTAAAGAAGCCTTGCAAGGAAGCCACCAGACAGTACAAACAATGTTGTTTCTTTGGAAATGAGAATTTAAAGGAGGTTCAACCTCCTTTTGGCCTGTCTATTGGCTACTAGACTGCTGTTTTTCACCATGTTTGCAGGACATTGATTTTCAAGTCTACTGGAGAGCTGGAATGGGGGATGGGAAAAGGGCAGTGAAATCAGAAGTTTATTGTTTTCACTGAGATTTAGTCAGTTTTCTTGAAAGAATGCTCTTTAGATCATTACACTCTTGGTTAAATTCTGGAGTTCTAAAAAATTGATTCTGTCAACTTTTGTCAGTTTTTCATTGCTTCTGTGGACAAGAGAATTCTTGAAAGTCCTTTCTCCTTCATTTTTGCTAAGGTCCTTACCATCTGTATTAATTTCTAGGCAGCCATAATAAAGTACTACCAATTGGGTGGCTTAAAGAATAAAAATTTATTGTCTCATAGTTCTGGAAACTAGAAGTCCAGAATCAAGATGTAAGCACGATCAGTTCCTTCCATGGACTGTAAAGGTAATGTATACCAGCACTTTATCCTTAGCTTATAGATAGCCATCTTCATGTTACATGGCATTCTTCCTACAAGTGTATCTGCCTCCAAATTTCTCCTTTTTATAGGTACACCAGTCATATTGGCTTAGAGCTTATCCTAGTGACCTCATTTTAAGTTGATACTTTCTGATAGGGATCTCCCAACAAGATCATATTCTAGGGTAATGGGGATGAGGACTTCAATATATAAATTTTAGGGGGACATAATTCAACTTATAATGCTATCTTAATTAATCTCTATAGAAAAATCATAAGACCATAGATGCAGAAGATTCATGCTATGAAATGCAAAACCTATTTATATTAATAGCCCTCAATGAATTAGAATTTTATAAGTCTTTAACATGGTATTTTCATTTATACATATGTGTATATGTATGTATTCCTCTCTTTCTCTAAATTTATACCTTACTTAATGGAGAGGTTTAGAGGCTTTCCTGTTATTTTGGGGGAGAAAAATAGGATGATAGTTGTTACCACTGTTATTTTATATAAGACTAGGAGTTTTAGCCAACACAATTAGACAACAGAAAAGGTTAGATGCATAATAGTTGGAAAAAGATGTTTGATTATGAGTTATTATATATTTGGATAATTTCAAAGCATCAATGTGAAAAAAAAAGTTTCTACAAACAACATGAGAACATTGTAGGCTGTAAAATTGACACACAAATCCATGATTTCAAGGTTCAGCTTCCAAATATGACAGAGTAGCTTGCAAAAAATCAGTGCTGCCAAAACAAGTGGAAAATCCAGATAAAAGTACTAAAAATACATTTGCTACTAAAAATACATTTTTGATTGCCAGTAGCAATCAAAAATGAGCATGCCTAATCCTTGAGAATTTGGCAAATGTCTTGAGGGCAGAATCAACAAGTTGATACACTGATTTCTCTGCTACTTTCTTCACATCGGAATACCAACCCCTAAAGTTTTTATGTCAGTCTCTCTCCCCGACAACACTGTCAAACTTCTGCTCTTTTCTCTGTATCTTGATACTTGCTTCCTGCATGGGCATGAACTGAATGTTTTGTAACTTGCTTATTATTGTAATTGTCAAATTCCCTGAAGAATAAAAGCAATTGCAGAAATTGGTTTAGTTTCTCTGATCTTTTTCCCCTTCCGAGTTTTGGGTGTTTTGTTTTGTTTTGTTTTAAGATTTTATTTATCCATTTGAGAGAGAGAGGGAATGAGAGAAAGCATGAGAGGGGAGAAGATCAGAGGGAGAAGCAGACTTCCATGGAGCTGGGAGCCCAATGCAGGACTCTGTACCCAGGGACTCTGAGATCATGACCTGAGATGAAGGCAGTTGCTTAATCAGCTGAGCCACCCAGGCACCCTCCTTCAGAGTTTCTAAGGAACATAACTTTTAACAAAAATTCCATATCCAGGTAAATTTTTCATAACTGGTTAAGGTAGGATAAATGTATTTTTCAGGAATGTAAATATTTGGTTTTTTTACTAAGGATTCATAGGAAAGATGTATCCACATTTAGATTTGGAATCAAATAATCAGTGAATCAGTCTTAGGAGAATGTAAAAGGGAAGTCTTGGTGTAGTAGCTGTGTAAAAAGGGGAAAAAATAAATAAAAAACCAAAAACTTATATTTGTTCTAGTTTGGAGAACAAGTTAAGAAAGATCCAGCAAGAAAGATTATTTTTGGAAAAGAAATTATTTTCTGTAAAATACTGGATATAAGGAAGATACTGAAAAAAGTATAAATTTGATAAAGAAGCGCAATTTAAAAAATAAAAGAAATTCAATTGTTTAGAAAAAAGTTATAAAAGGGAACATGATCCACATATGAAGAAACTTTTAAAGTCAGAATGGATATATGTTTATAAAAAATAAAAAATTAAAAAAAAATAAAGTCAGAATGGAAATTTATATATTCAAGGAAAATGACAAATTAATTTCTAGTTATAAAAAAATGTATTGAGAATATTGTGAAGAAGACTTAACCTTTCTTCTCTCAACAAGGAAAAAAAGAAAGGCAATGAGAAACTCCAGGATAAGACATTAATATTATCTCTTATATTGTTAACAGTAAAGAGATACATAGTATATAAAACAAAAACAAAAAGTTGTGTATTACTTGTATTTGCCCACATAAGCAATAGAAAGACAAAATATGAATGCAAATAATACTTAGAGAAGGTATAGAAAGAGTAGTAAGTGTAAACTAAATTTTTACTTATCACAATATAAAGTCAATAGATGAAGTTTGGGAAATCAAGATATAGCAGCATACACATTTTTTTTAGAGGTAACACTAGAAAATTCTAAACAAATTTTAAAAAGTATTTGCATTTGGAACTGAACAGACTTGGGAAAATACAGGATAGGAATCTTTGCTTTTTATTATTTTTTTCCCTTTGTACTATTCAATATGTACCCACAGATATGTTGTTTGTACTCAGGGGAGTGCTCCTGGCTCATTTGGTTAAACAGCTGACCCTTGATTTCAGCTCAGGTCTTGATCCCAGACTCATGAGTTCAAACCCCACACTGGGCTCCATGCTGGGTGTGGAGTCTACTTAAAAAAAAAAAAAAAAAAAAAAGGGCGCCTGGGTGGCTCAGTGGGCTAAGGCCACTGCCTTCGGCTCAGGTCATGATCCCAGAGTCCTGGGATCCAGTCCCGCATCAGGCTCTCTGCTCAGCAGGGAGCCTGCTTCCTCCCCTCTCTCTTCTTGCCTCTCTGCCTACTTGTGGTCTCTGTCTGTCAAATAAATTAATAAAATCTTTAAAAAAAAATAAACCTCAGTAACTGGGATAAAAGAAACAGAGGTTAACAGAAGAGTGAAATAATGAAATAAACTAAGTTGAATGCAATCCATCTTAAAGCAAGACATCCTCATAACACTGCTTTAACTATTTTTCATTTAAAATATTTTTCCTGAAGTATTTTTCCCAAAATGAACTTCTCCTCTCTCTCTTTTTTTTTATCTAAAACACAAATGTTTGGCAGTTAATTCAACATATTTTTGGTGTATGGACTCCTCCAGATTCATGTTATTCCTGTGAATGAAATTATGAAACATTTTATATTTTCATATAGCAAGCTTTTGTTTTACTGTTTAAACATTTTAGGAATTTGTTTATAACTTCATTTTATAGTTAATTAAGAATATAAGGTATAAAGATAGGAATTTAAAAGATATTCTGTTATATTTTATGGTTTCTGTAATTGATATAATAAATAATTTTCTTTTATTATTGGGATCCCCCCAAAATTAGTTTATTCCTCTGTTTGAAAATACATGATAATGTGACACTATCTGGCCTTACTGGCCTTGCTTCAGTGATTGTTTCTGTAATAAAGGTTTTAGAGAGCTTAAAAATATGCATGTTTTATAATAGCAATGTCTTATGAAAAGTAATTCTTATTAAGTAAATTTTTTGTTCATAAATTTCTTGCTCTCCTTGGTGATCCTGGTTTGGCTTCTCACTTAAGATATTTCCTGAGCACTTTGATATGTTTTCTTACGAAATAAAAATCACAATAAAAATATGTATTGCCATAATAGTGTGTGGCAAGACATTTTTGCTAGGCAATCTGAACAATTTCTAAATGCCATTACGTGATTAAGCAGTGAGGTACAACAGGTTATATTGCATTGTGAAGTTCCATAATAGGTGTTGAAAATGCCTTTTAACATCACACTCGGGAGGATCTCTGAGCTTTTTACATGGCAATTTCACAGAGTTATTAAAAAAAATAAATGAAATCATTAAAAAGCATTTTTCTTAAATGCTTTCCATCGCCCAGTGCACAGTCATTAAAGTCTAAGCCTTTTCCTGGGGAAATATCCCATACAGATTTTTTAGCTTTTTTTTTTTTTTGTAACTCAAAATGTCTTAAATTTGACTTATTTAAATTTGGTTCCTATCATGAAAAATAATGGAGACAATTACCGTCAACTCAATTTCCAAGGTGACAGTTTATCAATCATAGTAATAAGTGCTTGGGTTTCTTCATAATATATTTAACTCTCTGATTTTTCTTTCTTTCTCCAACTCTCAGATTTCCTGCAGTTCTTTGTAGAATCTTCTTTTCTTTCTCAGATGAAAGTGAAAATGCCCTCCCCAGTGAATAACTGTGGAAGTTTAGGTAACAGAAATATACTCAAAGGATAAGAATCCAAGGGTATATAAATGGAGGACATCAGCCACTCCTATAAATTATATATAAGCATACCAGAATCAAATATTTTAACTTACTCTTTGGTTACACAAAGTGACTTTTAAGGCTATTGCTTATTTATTAAATGGCAAGAGGCCATGTCCAATTCATAAAGTGTTTTCTAAAGTACCCAAAATTAGAGCAACAAAGGCTTTTGACCTCTCAGTTCAGCTAAATTTTGAGTGCCCTGTTTTAGCATTTGTTCCTACAGAAAATGTTGCTGGGACAAGTGTATTCAAGGGCAAATAGATCATTTAAATGTGCAAGGGACACTGGCAGGGGAGAGAGATGTAAAACAGACAAGGAAGTTCAGCTAATAAAGTACACACTATCAAGCCAGCTACCATAGTCACGAATAGAGCTTAACTTGTTGGTGAAACTCTGGGACACACTTCAAACCACACAACTTAGAATTATCACCACCGGAGAGTAAGGAAGCTGGAGATTAATATAGTAACTCTGGAGAGTCATTGGGTGATGCTACTGGGGTAAGCAAGTAGATGTTAATAGCACTTCTGGATTTTCAATAGAACATGAGCCGAGTGACCTTCCATAGTTTGAGACACAAGCACTAAAACTTAAAGAAGCAGACAGTGGCAGTTGGAAGTTGGATGGAGTATATGGTTAAGTCCAAAGAATGGGAGTGGACACTACCACACTGTGGCATTCCTGCTAACTACATTACATTCATAACTATAGGTTTTGTATTGTTTACAATTTGATAATCATATTTTCCACAATTTCTACTGAGAAAATAAAAATGTTTATCAGTAAAGATTGTAAGACAGTTTAGAGCTCCACTTAGGATAGATATACTCAAGTAGCAGGTAAAATTGAATAAGTCATCCTTGGATGATCTCATAAAAATTGTGGGATTAACACCCATTTATGTGATCAGGACCCCTAAATTCAATAATATCTTGGATGTCTTTTCTGAGCTTGAATCATTTGTCCAGCTATTTTTTGTAGATCTCATTTTAAATAGGAGTGGCTTAATAAAATAAAAGCTACCAAAAAAAAAAAAATAAATAAAAGCTACCACACATAATGTTGCACTAAGCACTGTATTAACTAATAAGCTTTGAGCCTTGACAATAAAACTTAGAAGTAGATATGTTACTGTTGCAGTTCAACACACCAGGAAATAGATTTGGGGAGTTTAATTACCTTGTTCAAAATTAGGTAATACGTGGTAGATTTTGTAGTTGAATCAGGCATTCTGAATCTATAGACCCTGTATCATTTCAAGTTTAACAAGGGAAATAGAACCAATAGATGATGTGTAAGGAATTTATTGCAAGCATTTGGTTTTATGCAATTGTGGGGGCTAGCTAGGCAAATACGAAATCTGTATGGCAGGCCAGGAAGAGCAAGGCCTAATTCTTGGACATGAACTTAACTTCTGTCCACCACTGAGGTCTGTATTTACTATCTTTCTACTTAGTATCAAGGGCAAGATGATAGATTTAAATGAGCACATGCTGATAAGGTTAATTCAATTTCTAAGGCCTTCCACTGAATCATTTATCTATTTATTCATTTATTCATTGTCTATTGATTGTCTATTGTAAAACAGGTGCAAGAGGTATAGATATGAATATGAGATGAATTTTGCCATAAAAAGGTCAACATGAATTTTATATCATCTAAGGAATCTAGTGACATTATTGCATGGTAATTTTAAAATCTAGTTTATAAAAATATGACAAGTTAGGAAAGAAAATTTAAAATTGATGGCTAGAAATATGTATTTACATAGTATTCATATGGAAGGATGACTGATCAAATTGAACAGACACGGGCTAGGATTTTAGAAAAAATAATTAGCTAAGAAGTTCAAAGTGTGAATGTTATAACATGACATTATTATAATTTTACACACACAAAAGTCCCAGAACATTTTAAACTACACTTTGTTAATTTATATTTAAATTTTAAAAATCCTATATAATTCAGTTTATATTTAAAACAAAAATCCTATCAAAGTAAGGAGAATTGCCAAACTGTTCCTTCATGGATAATAATAAATGTTTTAATACTTTCAGTTATGAAATTCAAGGTGACCAAATGGTTAATGTCTACAAATTGTGTATTTTCAGTACAATCATTTCACTTTGTTGGGTAGAACTACGTTGATAGTGTGGCAGAATGAACCAAAGAATTTATTTGTTCCCATTTTGACATGTTAAATGAAAAGCAACTGAAACTCCCCAAAAGATCAGGGATTTAATGGTACTCAACATTACAGTTATTAAGTATTTTGCAATTTTGAACTGGCAGTAAAAAGAAGATGATAGTTGAAATTGTTTTATTCACTCAAAAGAAAATGTTCTCTTCCTATATTTCACTTTTGGAACAGAAAGAACAAACTTTAAAAATTAGAAATGAAGAAATGTCTTGGATAAGGATTGCCTATAAATAGGATATATAATCCACTACATAGTTTTCTCTCAGAAATCTTAGTAGCATTTAAAAAACCCCAAACATCCCTTTTTCACTCTGGTATTAATTTAATTTTTTCATTTAAAAAAGTTGTTCTTTGGGAATTCAGAGGATACACGTAGGAGTAGGATATACATAGGATACACATAGGAATCTACTTCTTTTGGTAATTGATTTGCCTCTCTATCCCTCTGATAAAGAGTATATAGTTTTTCAAGATTTAGTTGTTTTCCAGTGGGAAGATAAATTAGAAAATCTACCATACAATTGGTACAGAATATATATTTAGGTTTTGAACTCTGCAAATATTTTACCTATATAAAAATTACAGTAATTAAAAATAACTAGACCAAAACAGAATAAACCTATCATGAGTATTCAGTATGACTGACATGGAAAACCACCAACTATTTTAGAAATCACAAACTAAATTGCTTGGAAGACTGGACGCATCTATCAGGCACTAGAAAACACACAAAAAGGAACCAATATGTAAAAGTTAATACTCTTGACACCCTAACCATAGTATGAGAAGCGGAATAGAAATAAGGAAATGACCTTTTGGTTAATAGTAATTTTGTAATATATAAAACTTACAGGGATTTCAAAGATTTTAAAAAGTTATAGTATTCATTTTTATTTGACTCTTTTCTGAATGACATTGTTTTAAATACTCTAAGTATGACTTTAATTGTTGTAATTAAAATTAGGCTCTTAAAAACATGAAGTAGTATTCTCAATTTATGTATGGCCTTTTCAGTTGCTTTTCTGTCACTTGTCAAAAAATTCTTCATGTGATTGGTTGAATTGCCATGCATTCTCTGATAGTGTTGAATTGGCTTTTTTTTTTTTTTTTTTAATATATTTATTTATTTATTTTTTTCCAGCATAACAGTATTCATTATTTTTAACATAAGAAGTGAAGCTGTAAGACCTTTAGAAGAAAACAGGCGATCTCACTATAATTCACTCAGTTGCTTAAACCAGGCATCGCAAACTATGGCCTTTCACAGAAAGAGATTTCAGACCCCTCGCTTAAACTAATCTTTGATTTTCTTTTTCATACACCATTTATGTTTAGCCAACTCCATTAAGATTTCCAGTTCTATACCTCACATATCCTGTCAAATTTGTTTTTCCTCTACCCCTACTGCCATTACTGTTCCATAATTTCCCTTCTTGATTGCTATAAAGTTTCCTAAATGGTCTTTTGGCTTCCATCCATTTTCTCCAATTCTTGATACCATCTGCTGTACTGATATTTCTAAATGAAAACAAGATCATGACTGTTTAGAATCTTCATTGACTTTCCTCGACTAAATTATTTTATTTCCCATTGTTAAATTATATGGCCCTTAGTATGACACCTAAGAGCCTTCACAAACTGCCCTCTGACAGTCTCTTCGGCTTCCCACTTCACTAATTTCCACCTAATCTCTGTCATATTCCATCCTTAGAGAACTGTTTTGTCAGTCAAGTGTTCTGTGATAAGTAATTTTCCTGACTTTTCACATGATGCTTTTTTTGCCTGTAATACTGAAAATGTCAAAGACATAAACTGAGAAGGGCAAAACTAAAAATAGGAATGAAAGATCCCCAAATTTACCTAGAAGACTGGATTAGGAAAATAATAGGAAAAGAGTCAAATTATATTAATGAATAAAATTATATTAATAACAAGACAAAGAAAATAGGTAAGATGACACATGGCAAAAGAGGAACACAATAATATGCCTTGTTATTAGCTCGTTTTTAGAATTAGCGTGATCCAGTTAAGATCCTCCATCTCAAGAAATATGCACTTTCTAAAGAGAATCAAGGAGGAAAAAACTGATTATTGACTATTTGCATACTGCTTATATGTTCAGTGTATTTCTTTGAATTTAAGCTTTCTTATATATTTGACAAAGAATGGAAGGTAGAAGAAAATAGTGTGTCTTTGTTTTCTCTTTATTATCGCCATTCTATCCTTTTCTTAGTCTTTCTCTAGAGGTCAGCAAAGAGTGGATGCTTATTAATTATTCCTGAACTTAACTGCTTTTTGTGGGAAAGGCAGAATCTATGATTCTCATCTCTCTAGAATTTAGCTGTTTCTAGAGAACAATGACTTTTTTATATTTGTATATATTACATGAGGAGGGTACTCCCAAAAATACTGACCATGAGAACTGTTTCAATATTTCTTGAAAACTCTTAATGTTTCTTCTCAGCTAATGTAAATCTTTATAAAATCATCTTCCCTTTCAGAATAACTCCACACATCGATGGCAATTATAGCAGAAAAAGAGTGTTATTACTGTCAATGAACCTTCTATTTCTTGTTAAATACAGAAAAGTTACCTTAATGTTATCACTTTGCTGTTTGTTTTCAGTGTAAATGAATAGGACAGGGACAAAAGGCTTGAGATATTATTCTCTGCCATCTTTCATAGAGCTCAGTTAAAGGAGTAGCTTTTGGAATTAATGTATTACTAAGTACTTTTATGATAAAATCTAAAAGTGTTTATGCTGATTTGTGCTCTAGCTTACAATTATATTATATAGGCAACACTGCATTTTCTGGAAACTATTGCAATGGCTATAAATACACTAATGGGAGAAACAAAATATTGATGTTATGGTACATTTGTCACTAATATGCAAAATTATGTGCTGGAAGAATAAGTGGTTTCCTTTTATTAATTCTTTTTTTATACTTTTCCTTCTTAGTGATAGCATTCAGTTAAAAAACTAGTAGTTTCTATTGTGAATTTATGTGGCAATTTAGAAGCAAACCTCATAATTCCCAGATTTGTAGGTGTGTAGGTGCAGTTGAATGTATTTAAGTAATATGTCAAAGTCATTGTTTTAAAAGGATCAATGGAGAAAATAATAAACATTTTCTAATATAAATATTGAAATGTCTTAAAGACTAATAAAATAACATGAGAGATTAGATTCAAAGTCCTGGCGGCAAAGAGCATTGGGACCCTAAAAGGAGAAGCTATTTCTAATGAACAAGTCAGTATATAAAATATAAATTGCAAGTTAAATTTTTTGAAAACAATGAGGGAATTAACAGTAATAGAAACAGGAAAACTAGAATTTGAACTCATCATAGATGCACAGAACTTTGAAGTTGTTTGTTCTTGAGGGGAAATGGAATGATGTAGTGACATTCAGTACTGTTTAGTGACATTCATCTTTTATTTATTATAAGTTTATTTTTACTGTCCAAATATTAAAGTACAAAGTCTGGAAAGAATGAATATAATTAAACATATACTTTAAATGTTTTATCTTTTTCCTAAGGAAAATAAGCACGTTTTTTTAGTTAGTGAAGGTGTATATCCTAAAGAATTTATTATAGTTAATGAGAAGGACATTTGGAAATATAAATTAAAGTGATGAGTTGGAAATAATGCCTTAATGTTTTATATACTTTAAAACATTCAAGTTCCTTGTTATATAATGTTGAAAACTTAATATAAGAAACTGTGGGTTCCCAAATTGTACATTCCAGTGAAACAGAGCTTGCTTTTAAATTTGCCTAATTTTATCATTGAATCACTAAGGTGGAGATATTAATGTTCTATAAATTCCTTCCTTCCTTCCAAGTCAGCAGAATGGCACTTCCCATTGTCCTTGGGAAGTTAGCTGTGGCTTAGCTTTCTTGAGTGATAAGGAAGACAAACATACATGATTGGAGGTATATGCCATATTTATGGCTTAATGATTCAGTGTCTTAAATATATCAGCTTCACAAGTTATGTACAGACTTTATGCAATCTTAATTAAAATTCCAATAATTTTTTATGAAATTTTTGTGACAAACTTCATACTATTGAAATGTGAGCAAGATAATTTAAACCATTTCCTGGATTGGGTCTTAAGAGTGAAGTCTTCTTAAATTTACTTTCCTCTTCCTACCGTCTGGATCTGTACACAGTGATTCCATTTCAGTTATGTAAATTATGACAATACTCTTAGAAAGCCAAGAGAGATTCAACTTAAGACCCCAGTTAACCATGGTTTACAAAGCTATCCCTAATACATTGATCGCTTAACTTGGAACTCTTATGTAAGAAAATATTATTTCCTTGAGTTATTTCTGGTTTTGGTTACTGTGTTACATTGGTTTGGATTGTAATTCCTTGGTTCACTGAAGTCTTTGTGACTCACTTCAACCAATGAAATGTGTGTGGTGGTGAAACACTTGCAGGAAGGATGCTTTAAAAGCCAGTTGATTGGGGCGCCTGGGTGGCGCCCAGTGGGTTAAAGCCTCTGCCTTTGGCTCAGGTCATGATCCCAGGGTCCTGGGATCGAGCCCCGCATTGGGCTCTCTGCTCAGCGGGGAGTCTGCTTCCCTTCCTCTCTCTCTGTCTGCCTCTCTGCTTACTTGTGATCTCTGTCTGTCAAATAAATAAATAAACTCTTAAAAAAAAAAGCCAGTTTATTGTCCATTTTGTTACTTTTTCTGTGTCATGAGAACATCGATATTTCATGTAGAGATTTCTCGGTTGAACTAGATTTTGGGTTCTGGGCAACATGAAGCAATGCCTATGCCAACCCATTATGGATACTTAGTGTGTAAGCAAGAAATAAATCTTTATGATAAGCCACTGAGATTTAGAGGTTGTCTGGTGCTGTAGCATATTATACCCTGTCCTGACTAATTTGAGAAGCTTAGCCTGAGCCTCAATCAGTACAGACCCACACAGCCATTTCATGGCTTAATCTGGCTATATCAAGGAGTACTAGGGTAAAATAAGAAGTAAAATATCTAGTTTGTGTATGGCATATAAAAGAAGCAAGTATAAATCTAAATGCAAAATATCTTTCCATATTTTCACAAGGGTGTTTTCTACAGATTTAATGGAAGGGAAATAAGTAGCTCAACTCTATGCAGTTCATAAAATCTAAAGGTTCATTAACAAAATAAGGGGGAAGTTGTGCTAAGAAGAACTAAGATTTTAAGATAGAGCATCCAGGGCCCCTGGGTGGCTCAGTTGTTAAATGTCTGCCTTCGGCTCAGGTCATGATCCCTGGGTCCTGGGATGGAGCCCGGAATCGGGCTCCCTGCTCCTTGGGAAGCCTGCTTCTCCCTCTCCCACTCCCTCTCCCCTGCTTGTGTTCCCTCTCTTGCTATGTCTCTCTCCGTCAAATAAATAAATAATATCTTTAAAAAAAAAAAAAAAGAGCATCGGTGAGCTTCTTATTTTAATTAGAAAGTAAAGAGGAAGAGTTATTAAAGCAAGTAAAAAATATGTCAGAAAGGACAGTGCATAACTATTGATCCTAGGCTGGAAGACTGAAAGTTGGGGAAAATGACTCAACATGCTGTTTGCAGCACAAACATTAAGTCAGCCTAGAAGTGGGTATTAAGACAGTTTTGAAGAGGTCACTGGACCTATTACATGTATGGTTTCGAAACAAAACAATTTAGAGAGAGCTCAGGGGAAAACTAAGGAAAATAGCAGGAAAAGAATATACACTCTAAGCATTCCAAATTGAAAGGAAAATAATATGAGAACAATAAGTGGAAAGGGTAAATAAGTCAAATGAAAGAATTCAAAGATCACTGAAATGTATGAAAGCAGAAATAAAAAGGCAAAGGTTGATTAGAAAGAGGAAAGTGACAAAGTTTGAAATAGCTATTCCACAGGTGAAGAATGGGAGGCCAAACAATGAGTGAGGTGGGGCAAGCCAGGATTTCTGGATAAAAATTGCGAACTGAGAAAAGACCACAAGAGATGATACAGAATCAAGGAGCAGCTGCCAAGTTAGAAAATAGAAACAGAACTGATTGCATAGAAAATATCTCTTGTTATCCTTCAAATCCCCTGAATCAATTACTATTACTTACATGTTCTGCTTTCTCTTCAGGAATTATGAACACTTTCATATTATTATAGCTTGATTACAAGTCAGCTAATTTTACAAACTTCTTTTATTTTTCTGCTTTATTTTTAACAACTTTATTATGAAAAGCAACATACACAGAAAACACACATGCATAAAATATCTAGGTATAGATTAATAGTTATAATAAAGTGATCTTCTGTGTGACCATCACCTGGTCAAAAATAGAACACTGGAAGCTACTCTCCAAAACTCCCAACATGTCTCTTCCTGTTTACAACCTCTTCCATCCTTTCTGTATAAGTAACCACTTTCTTGCATTATGTGGTAAAAATTACTAAAATTTTAAGACAGTTTTATCGTGATAACTACATTCCTAAACAATATAGGTAAGTTTCACCAGCTTTTAATCTTCACGTAAATGGAATTTTTCAGTATATATTCTTTTGTGACATGTTTCTTTAACTCCACATTATGTTTGTAAAATGCAGAGATGTTAATAAATATAACTGTAGTTCATTCATTTTCCTACTGTATAAAATCCTGTTATGTACTTGTCCCACAATGTATCCATTTAATATTGATGGAACTTTGTGGTCTTCTAATTTAGAGCTTTTACACGGAATGTACTTAAATACATTTTTGTCCAGGAATCTAGGAGAACTTACACATGCACATTGAGGAGTAGAATTGCTAGATCACAGGGTGGCTCATTTTTCTTGCTCCTTCCTAAAATTGGCCTGATTATTTTTGATGCTTGAATTTATATACAAATTTTAGAATCAGCTTGACAATTTTCACAAAAAACCACTGGATTTTTATTATGGTTGCCCTGAATCTGTACATCAATTTTAGTAGAGATGATATACTTGTGATACAGAGTCTACAATATACCAATATGTATGTATAAATAAATATGATTTATGTATATATTTTTAAATAAAAGAACCTGTAAATTTAGCTTTAGATTTATCTTTAGTTACATGGTAGCTTTTATATTAGCAAAGTTTGAAGTTTTTGCCACCTAGATCTATAGAATTATAAATAAATTCTATATTGAACTATAAGTTCTTATTAATTTTGAAAATAATGAATGATTATATTCCTTTCTTTCTGGTACATATACAATATATTTATTTTTCTGGCTTTATATACTGGCTGTGACATTTAGCAAAACGACATTAGTGATCAAGAAAAACTTGATCTTGTTTCATATCCCAAAGAGAATATTTTCCAAGATCCATTAATATAATAATGTTTGCTAGAGGTATTATTATGGGTAAGTTGAATAATAGGCTGTGGAGGATTATGATCCCTGAGAGAAGGAAAAATGTTAAAAGAGCTTCATCATCACCTTAGGTGTTTGTCTGGAGACACCTTCCTGACTTATAGCAAGATGCTCTTCAAGCAGAACAAAGTGGTGGAGCTGAGCTAAGGACAATATATATCAATATTTGAGTCAGCCAAAGCAGCTAGAATGCATGTAGCAGTGCAGTGAAGAGAGAGCTATGCAGAAAATAGCCTCAGAAGTCTATATGGGGGTCCTCTAAGACTTCTTGACTAAGGGATGGCTCCACACACAAATCTACACGAAGTTTTCTAGAATATGGTTTTTAAGAAATTGTGTAGAGAAAACAAAGATCAATCACTCAAGAAACCCAGTTAGTACCCTGGACACGAAATGAGACACCAGATGCTATTTATAATTAAGGATCATGTAGTCCTCAATTATAAATAGCAGCTGGTAAAATACTCAAGATCTGCCATAAAAGAGCTCATAAGCAAGCTCAAACAAAATTCACAAGGAAGGCAGAAATGGGAAGTTGAATTTCAACAAGTTATGGAGGCTTAGAACATACCTTGGATTTTTCACAGATCTGTCCCTAATAAAAAATGTAAGCCTACACATGAAGTAAGCCTTCACAGCTATAGAAGTAATAATCAGAAACATACACACACACACACACACACACACACACACACATGCTATTGAGAAAGGTAACAGAATCTGGCATCCCTACAACATACAATCATGGTGTTCAATATAAAAGAAAAATTTAAAGACATAGACTTCCAGTTTCTGCTTGGAATGTAAAACTAGAAAGTTATTATTTCTAGTCTTACAACAAAATAGCCATGTACATTGCTAGCTCCTAGATTTTCTTGAACCTCCAAGGACACTAAGGTCATAGGAATTTTATTGAACTTATGAGAAAGTAAAGGTTATAGAGCAATGAATTAGTCCAAAATCTATAGAGACAGACCTGCAAGGAGAGAGGAGAACTGAGCATTCGCTCGACTTGAGCAGATACAGACAGACATTAGTTAGAAGAATTGAGCTAGAGTTTTGAAATAATTCACTAAGTATGCAATAGCCAGAGTTATAGAGGGCTTGAGAGCTATGGATTTAGAGTTTGAAGCCATTTGACTTCTCTATAGACTCTTCTGGGCCTCAACATGCACTCAGAGAAAAGACCATTAAGAATCCAGAAAAAGCATTCTTTGTGGTGCAGACCTAAGAGAGGAAAGCAACAGTCTCAGAAAGAGGGCCATATATTTACTCAGCCATGATAATTCCATTTTCTTCTTCTTGGAGCTCATTTTCTGAGCCTTCCTTGTAATCATCAACAGACATGAAGCAAGCAGTGGTCAGTGGGATGGAAGACATGAGCATTATGGGACACCTAGGGGCTCAGTTGGTTAAGGGTCTGCCTTTGGCTGAGGTCATGATCCTGAGGTCCTGGGATCAGGTCCTGGGATCAAGTCCTGGGGTGGGTTTCCTTCTCAGCAGGGAGTCTCTCCCTCTCCTTCTACCCTTTCCCTCTGCTGGTGCTCTTTTTCTGTGATACAAAATCTTGAAACAACAAAACAAACACATGAGCATCCTGGAAGCTCTCAAGGAAAATTTCCTCCTGAAATAAAAGAAGATAGACAACTAAAGAAGTTGTGGTCCCTTGATCTCAAACTTCTTCTAAAGGGAGATAATCAAATATCGTCATCATACAGATCAATATAATTATATGATTTTTAAAATATTTATAAATGATACAATGACCCCTTTCCTTTTTTTTTAAGATTTTTTTTATTTATTTGACAGAGAGAGATCACAAGTAGGCAGAGAGGCAGGCAGAGAGAGAGGAGGAAACAGGCTCCCCGCTGAGCAGAGAGCCCAATGCGGGGCTCGATACCAGGACCCTGGAATCATGACATGAGCCCAAGGCAGAGGCTTAACCCACTGAGCCACCCAGGCACCCCAATGACCCCCTTTCCTAATCTTTCTGACAATTTACCATGGTAAAAGTCCATCAAGAACAAAAATAATTCACTTAGTCATTTAATAATTCATTAAACAACTATCTCATGTGAGGAATTATTCTAAAGGAAGGGACACATTGAAGAAGACTCACTTCCTAACTTAAGGATAGTAAGGATCATCATGATGATGAAAAAGTAGGTGATCGTGAGGACACTAGCAAAGGCAAAGTCCATTCAGGCAATTACAAAGTAGTTAAGACTGCTTATGATATATCATTCAGACTATAAAAAGGGAGATATGCTCTTCTTAAACACACAGTTACCAAAACAAATGAACAAAAAAACAAACCAAACTGCACATATACATACTTCTAATTTTCTAAGGAAAAAAACCACATTTGTCAAGCAGGCACAAAGTTTATCTTTTCTTTTGTTTTGTTTTAAATTTTAAGTATTCTTTTATGATTGTAGAACATAATGAAGTCAGGGAAACATAATGTAGAATTAAAATAAAATTAGTATCTAATTATCCTACATTCATGAGGCCTAAGTAAAAAAAAGCAGAGTAAGGAACTCAATTCCACTCCTCTTTTGTATTCAATCTATACCCACCCATGTCTTCATTTTAAAAATGTAGTTAGCCTTATTGCACTATAATTAAAAATGAAATTTAAATGGATAAAACAGTTGTGCATATGTGCCTTTAAAAATAGATATGAGACAAAAAAGTAAAGGCCCATTGTTTATGTTTCAGGTATGCAAATTTTCAAAATAACTGCAATGAGTATTCTTTGCTTAATTTTAGACAAATAACATGATAATAATTACAAAATTGTGTTCATTTTATAAGCCAGAGACACACTTATTTCATTTTCCATCTTTTAAGTGAAAACCAGTGAATAATCAGATGAAATTTCTGCTACTGTACAAATTAAATACAAGACCTCTTAGAAGATTCTATTTTCTTTCACTGCCAGATTCAATCTGTATTGATAATCCAATTCATCAGAATTGGTACCATCAAGCCCAATTCTACCTGTCTAATTTGGTTAGAGATTCCTTTTTTTGGTCCCACTGAATTCTGATAAAAAGAGTATTTCATGGGAATATCTAAGGGGTTCACTGAATACCATATTCCTTTTTCTTCTAAGAGCTAAATGAATTGAGAAAGAGTAAGTACTTATGGGCCAAAATGTCATCTGTATATTGATAAAAATTTGGGAAAATGTAGCTGAGCAACACTTAATATTTTCCATTCCAAAGTCATTAGATAGAGTTATATTTTGTACCTTGGGAGAAGTGGCCAAAGTACAGAGATACTACCAGGAACTGGATTCCATTCATAGTATATAATAATCAAATGGGTTTTATTCAAGGGATGGCCATTTAGTTTAACATTCAAAAATTAATCAATCAGTAAGTCACATTAACAAGGTAGAAGAGAAAAAGATGATACCACCAAATACAGAAGAAAGCTTTTAACAACATCCAGCAAATATTTACGATAAAAAATTAATTTCAGCAATAATAAAAATAAAGCATAATAAAAAGGAAGTCCATCAATCTGAAAAGGGATTTGACAAAACTGCAGCTAATATCAAAACTAATGATGAATGTATTCTCCTTAAAATTGGGAACAAGACTGGAATATTCATTCTCACTGCTTATATTCAACATTGTATTGGAGGTTTTAGCCAGCTCAAAAAGGCAAGAAAAAGAAGTTATAAGTATTCTGCTTTAAGGTATTCTGTGATTGTATCCTCAGAAGATCTTGATGAAACTAAAAAAAAGTATATATCAAAAGTGATTTTATTGAGGGCCAATTGCATTTCTACATTCTAAAAAAATCAAATAATGAAATAAAATGTTAAAATATTATTCATGTAAACTTTAAAAACATATAGGAAGAAGTTTAGCGAAAACCATGAAATATGTTTACTCTGCTGTATGTCTATCTCTGTACAAATAAACTATAAAATATTGCCAAAGGAAATTAAAGAAAGACAAAACAGATGTACTATATAGAGCATTTCATGAATTAGGAGAACAATGCTGTTAATGTATCAGTTCTACAGAAACTGGTGTACAGATTCAAGATAATAACAATCAAATTTCCCAGAGTGCTTTTGGTAGAAATATAACAAATATAGTTATAACACTGATATGACCTTGCTTGATTTCAAGACCTTCTATAAAACTATAGTAATCAAAACAGTGCATTGACGTAAGTTAATACAAGCATTAAGAGTGAATAGAACCAAATAGATAGTCTTAAATAGACTATACATGCACGGTCTATTGATTTTCAACAAATATACCAGGGCAATGCAAAGGTGGAAAGTACAGTCTTTTCAGTAACACTGTTATTAACAAATGAATAAATACATGAAAAAATTAATAACCTTGATAGCTAATTTAAGACTTGAATATAAAAGTTAAAACTATAAAGTAAAAGAAAACATTTGACAATATTTTCATGACCATGTGATAAGCAAAGATTTCCTGGTTAGGACAAAAACAGAAAATCACAAAAGATAATGAAAATGGTTAATTGTACTTCATCAAATTAAAAACTGCTTTCACAAAAGACACTATCAAGAAAATGAAATGTAAACTAAGGAGTACAAAAACATAGTTGCAATATACATATCTGGAAAAAGACTTATTTTATAAAAATCAATACAAAACATCAGCAACTTAATAAAAAAATATTTAAGATATATAGACCAAGAAGATATATAATGCCCAGTAAGCACATAAAAAGTTACTCAAAATTAATAGTTTTTAGACGTAAATTAAAACCTCAATTAGGTATAAATTCATTTTCACTAGAATGGCTAAAATTTTAAAAACAAAACAAAAGCTGCATAATCAAAATTTGGTGAGGGTATGGAACAATATTCACAACCAACAAAAAAGAAAAATTGCTTATCAGCAAGAGAATTGGGCAAAGTATTTCGTTACAGTAAGCAATAAAGAGAAAACATGCAATGGTGTGCATGAATTTCACAGAAACAAAAAGAGTACCTAGTATATGATTCTATCTATATAGATTTCAAAATCAGGCAACAGTAATCCATTATGGTAAAAATTGGAAATTTGATTGTTAATGGATGAGGATATCCTGGAAATACACAAGAGTAATTTCTACTGTGAAAAAAACTTCTATATAATGCTTGGAGTGAGGCGTACCTGGGTGGCTCATTGGTCAAGCATCCGACTCTTGATCTTGGCTCAGGTCATTGCTCAGGTCACGGTCTAAGGTCCTGGGATCCAGCCCCATATCAGGCTCTGCGCTCAATTACACTTAACAGGTCCAAGAATCTGCCTGAGATTCTCTCTTTCCCTCTACCCTTCTCCCTGCTTGCTCTCTCTCAAATAAAAAAATACACCTTAAAAAAAAATATAACACTTGAAGTAGAGATTCAACAGGTTTATATATTTATTAGAATTCATTAATTAATGTGTGCATTTAATTGTAGGCAAAGTTTAAAGGAGAAACTAAATAATTTAGAAGTTCTGTTTATGAAATTATTATTTTAAAATAAGTATCTCTGGGTGCCTGGGTGGCTCAGTGGGTTAAGCCTCTGCCTTCGGCTCAGGTCATGATTTCAGGGTCCTGGGATTGAGTCCCACATAGGGCTCTCTGCTCAGCAGGGAGCCTGCTTCCTCCTCTTCTCTCTCTACCTGCCTCTCTGCCTACTTATGATCTCGCTCTGTCAAATAAATAAATAAAATCTTTAAAAAAATAAAATAAAATAAGTATCTCTTCTTACAAAAATTTCTAGTCCTATATTACAGTTATTTACATAATTTTTATTTAACAAATTTTAGTTCTCACTCGCAGTTCCTGGATAGTAAAAATTTTCCCCTTGGATTTCTATTTTGATTTATCTTATTGTTATCTGAGGAACAACTTTGATTAATATTGTTGTGAAAGGCACTTCTTCTTTCTAGTTTCTGACCACTAAAATATATGAGGACATCTTTCTCCTGCTTTTATAAGTGGAAATTTATGTGGAAATAAATTCTTTGTGTCATAAACTTATCCTCTATGTACAAGTTGCATCATTTTCTTCTGATATTTATTCTATAGATTAAAAAATCTGAAAGTTGGTTATCTTGAATATTTTTTTCAGCATGAATTCTTGTAGGGTAATTTCTGTAGAATTTTAATTTCAAATTGTGTCAACATGTATAGAGCTGTAGGTTTCCTTTAATTCATTCTATGGATAATTATGCTCCCCTTTCTCAGTTCAGTTTTAAATGCATCTAAGTTATTATCTTCTGTTTCATACTTTCAAATCCATAGTCTTGTTCCTCTGAAATCCTGGATAAATGTTTCTGATTTGTTCTCCATATCAGCGGTTTACCTTTGTTCATTGCCAGTTCTGGAATTTTACTACCTACTGTTGGTTTTAATTATCTTAGTAAATTTTAAGTGACAAAGAATGGAGATGAAGAGAGGCTTAAATTATTTTACTCTGGTCTTTGGCTCTGTGTCCATACATGTGGGCAACCAATTTTATTTCTCAGGACATTTCTATTAAAATTTTAATGTATGTTGATTTCTCTCAAGGTCTGATTATAAGATATTTAAAAGATACAAAAGTAATAATAATGAATATGGTAATAGATGCCATGGTTGTTGCTGTTAAGTTTTTAAGATGTTTCTGTAGCACAGAATGGAGATTGCTGCTGAGAGTAAAGGGATAGTGGAATAAATCTGTTTGGTCCATCTCTGTTTTCCAGTTCCCTCCCATTGAGCAGCTATTCTAGTTTCATGGGGAGAGTCTACTAGCCTCTGAGATATACTTCCCATCTGATTTTATATAAGGGTAAAGTTGGTCTCAGGTCATGGTTTTTCGTTTACTCTCCGTAGTGCTGGTGCCAGATTTTTAATGCACACAGGACATACACGTGAACTTAGAATCTCTTTTTCAGCCTGCCAGTTATGCAACTGACTTGACTCAAGCACGTGTGCTGAATGCAGTTGTTTATTCCCTCATATAACGAAGGAATCATACTACCTAAAAATTCAAAGTGGAAACTGATGTTTTGTAATCAGTGACATTACAAACTGTTTTATCTCAATATTAATAGAAGCCCAAAGGCCAAGGATATGAGTGTCTGGCTTAGACTGAATTGAAAGTCTGAAATTTTATAGCGTGTTTCACACTTGAGTAAATATAAGAAAGCCTTTGAAAATAAAGTACAACCTAATGAAACCTTAGGCACGCCAAATCTAATTTTAGACCTTTGTCAAATTGATGTTTCATCCAGAACAAGTTATTTAACTTCAAGTTACTTCAGCTGCAAAAAGAGGATTGGTTATATTATATAACTAAGAATAATTGTGATAGATGGTGAGTAGCTATACATTAAAAGACCAAGTAGTCAGCACTTGCGGGAAATTTACAGCATAGAATTTGCATATTGGGTAAGGACCTCCCTTACAAACAAGAACCTTCCTTCTCTGTGAAACATTTAGCTCAAGAAATGTTAAGTGATGATAATTGGGCTATGATTTTCTCTGCTATACCAATATCATATTACTTTCAAAAGGAGTTAAGAAGGTTATTAAGATTTCTTAATTAAAATATTTCCAGGAACGGGGCACCTGGGTGGTTCAGTTGGTTAGGCAAGTGGCTTTGGCTCAGGTCTTGATCCTGGGATCAAACCCCACATCTGGCTTCTTGCTCAAGGGGAAGCCTGCTTCTCCTTCTCCTTCTGCCTGCTACTCTGCCTGCTTGTGCTCTCTCTCTCTCTCTCTCTCAAATAAATAAATAAAAATTCTTAAAAAAATAAAATATTTTTTCCAGGAACAATAAAGTTGCCTTAATGTAAAATCTACCTATAGAAAGAAAATGGCATATTTTTACTTTGACCTGTTATGTCAAACTTGCATAAGGTCTTTTATGTGTATAATGCATCATAGGAAGCCTTTATCCCTCTGCCTTCAGAAGATTCTGGTTGATGAAAGAACACTTGAGTTGCCATTCAAATAAGGAGTTTAATTTGTGACTATTTTTTGAACACAGGGCAAATGTAGGATGAAGTAACTTCTAATAATATTCTTTTAACAATATAATTTAGAAGTATAATTCATAGGTTTTCATAAATAGAATAGGGAATCCTCACAGGAAATCCAAACTCTTGCTGCTTGTTTGCAGAAATGTTCTTTGTTTTTGTCCAGAAATAGCTATGTTCTAGAACAAGGACACATAAGAGAAATACTTGAAATTAGACTGTATATGATATTCTTTTAACATTAACATTCCATTTAGATCCTTAGATTTATAGCTTTATGGAATTTGAAGAAAAAATGTCATGCCATTTTAAGTGACCTTAACATATGTTCTATGAGTTTTTGTTGGAAAAGGGAGACATTTATAGCAGGAATAAATAAAAAGAAATCAATTTAGTAATCAGAAAATCAGAGACAAATATTCATGTTAATATATTCAGAAACTATTTCTTGAATCATACATATTATCTACAAAATTCAGCTTTCTAAGAAAAATATGACTGTATGTATAGAAAAGATACTGTTGGTAATAATGAATATTCATACTTGAAAGATAAAACCTTATTCTCCTGCATTATCCTGAGGTCATAGTTTCAAAAGGAACCATGGTTTAGATATTTCATTATACAATAGATTTTATTCATCTTGTAGCATCAAGGTCTGATGTAGGGAATTTCCCAGAAACTGAATCAGTAGTATTTAATATTTCAAAAATTAAATCTGAAAAAAGAAGTGTACAGAACAAGGATCTAGTGGATTAAAATCCCCACATGATCATTCTTGCCTATGTCTATCTTCTACCTTGGTCATATAAAATTTGTTAGATGTTTTAATATGAGAGCTAAAACTCAGGATGAGTTGAACCAGTTCCTTTCTTAAATTCATAGACCTACACTTATAAATATGAGACAAAGAGTTTTGTTGTTCTAGTGTTTGGGTATATGGAATTTCTACAGTTGCACATTAAGTTGAAGAAGAAAGCTACAGTCTTATGAAATTCACAGGAACATAATACAGGGGATATTGTGACAGAGTGCATATCACTAGTAAGCTCATTTTTTTTTGTTTCATATTTGCTCATCCATTTTTATTCTTGCTTTTTCCTTCAGTTTCTCTTGTTAACATGCTTTTGAAAGCATTAGAAGTCCAAACCAAATTGGCTTAAAATAAGAACAGTCATTGTAATGGTTAATTTTATGTGTCATCTTGGCTGGGCTACAGTACCCAGTTAATCAAACACCAATCTAGATGTTGCAGCAAAGCTATTTTTAAAAATGTGGTTAACATTCAAATAGGTATACTTTGAATAAAGCAGATTACTTTCAATAATGTGCATGTGCCTCATCTAATCAGTTGAGACCTTTAAAAGAAGAGACTGAAGTCCCCCAAGAGAGTAAGACTTCTGCTTCCACACTGCCTTCAAGACCACACTATCAATTTATCCCTGGATCTCCAATTGATCTGCGTAGCATATTCAGAATTTTCCAGTCCCATTAACTGTATGTTCCAATGTTAAAAATAATTCTTACCCAAGTGCTGCAGGAAAACAATAACAACAACTTTGGAAGACTGTCTTCTCAATCTCATAGCAGTAGAGTGGTTTACTTTTGGTAATTGAAAACATGATTTATATCCTAGAGTAAATCTCAAATACTAAGGAGAATTAAGAATTAAGAATGAAGGAGGAGGAGTCAAGATGGCGGAGAAGTAGCAGGCTGAGACTGCTTCAGCTAGCCGGAGATCAGCTAGATAGCTTATCTAAAGATTGCAAACACCTGAAAATCCATCGGCAGATTGAAGAGAAGAAGAACAGCAATTCTGGAAACAGAAAAACAACCACTTTCTGAAAGGTAGGACCGGCGGAGAAGTGAATCCAAAGCGACGGGAAGATAGACCCCGGGGGGAGGGGCCGGCTCCCGGCAAGCGGCGGAGCAACCGTGCACAAAATCAGGACTTTTAAAAGTCTGTTCCGCTGAGGGACATTGCTCCAGAGGCAAACCGGGGCGAAGCCCAAGCGGGTTCAGCGTGGCCTCAGGTCCCGCAGGGTCACAGAAGGATCGGGGGTGTCTGAGTGTCGCAGACCTTGCGGGTATTGGTACGGGAAAGCCGGCTACAGAGACAGAGCCGACAGTAAGCTCACAGCTTGGCGTTACCTTGAACCGGTCGCAGGCTCGGTGAGCTCGGAGCGCGGCCGGAGGTCAGGCAGACGGGAGTAACTGGCGCTGTTCTCTGAGGGCGCACTCCGGGCCGGAGAAAAGGAGGCCGCCATTTGTATTCCCATCCTCTGGAACTCTACGGAAAGCGCTCAGGGAACAAAAGCTCCTGAAAGCAAACCCGAGCGGATTACTCACCCCGGCCCCGGGTAAAGGCGGTGTAATTCTGCCTGGGGCAAAGACACTTGAGAATCACTACAACAGGCCCCTCCCCCAGAAGATCAACAAGAAATCCAGCCGAGACCAAGTTCACCTACCAAGGAGTGCGGTTTCAATACCAAGGAGAGCAGCAGAATTCCAGAAGAGGAGAAAGCCAAGCACGGAACTCATGGCTTTTTCCCTGTGATTTTTTTTTAGTCTTGCAGTTAATTTAATTTTTTTTCTTTTTCATTTTTTTTTTTTCCCTCGCCTTCGGGTAAAAATTTTTTTTTTAAAACTGTTACCTTTTTCTTTTTTAACGATTTTTTACTAGTTTATCTAATATATATATTTTTTCTTTTTTACATTTTTCTTAGGTGTTTTCTTTTTTTTAAATTCTTTTCTTTTCTTTTTTCTTTTTTTTTCTTTCTTCCTTTTTGAACCTCTTTTTATCCCCTTTCTCCCCCCTCACGATTTTGGATCTCTTCTAATTTGGTTAAAGCATTTTTTCCAGGGGTTGTTGCCACCCTTTTAGTACTTTACTTGCCCCTTCATATACTCTTATCTGGACAAAATGACAAGATGGAAAAATTCAACACAAAAAAAGAACAAGAGGCAGTACCGAAGGCTAGGGACCTAATCAATACAGACATTGGTAATATGTCAGATCTAGAGTTCAGAATGACAATTCTCAAGGTTCTAGCCAGGCTTGAAAAAGGCATGGAAGATATTAGAGAAACCCTCTCGAGAGATATAAAAGCCCTTTCTGGAGAAATAAAAGAACTAAAATCTAACCAAGTTGAAATCAAAAAAGCTATTAATGAGGTGCAATCAAAAATGGAGGCTCTCACTGCTAGGATAAATGAGGCAGAAGAAAGAATTAGTGATATAGAAGACCAAATGACAGAGAATAAAGAAGCTGAACAAAAGAGGGACAAACAGCTACTGGACCACGAGGGGAGAATTCGAGAGATAAGTGACACCATAAGACGAAACAACATTAGAATAATTGGGATTCCAGAAGAAGAAGAAAGAGAGAGGGGAGCAGAAGGTATACTGGAGAGAATAATTGGGGAGAATTTCCCCAATATGGCAAAGGGAACGAGCATCAGAATTCAGGAGGTTCAGAGAACACCCCTCAAAATCAATAAGAATAGGCCCACACCCCATCACCTAATAGTAAAATTTACAAGTCTCAGTGACAAAGAGAAAATTCTGAAAGCAGCCCGGGAAAAGAAGTCTGTAACATACAATGGTAAAAATATTAGATTGGCAGCTGACTTATCCACAGAGACCTGGCAGGCCAGAAAGAGCTGGCATGATATTTTCAGAGCACTAAACGAGAAAAACATGCAGCCAAGAATACTATATCCAGCTAGGCTATCACTGAAAATAGAAGGAGAGATTAAAAGCTTCCAGGACAAACAAAAACTGAAAGAATTTGCAAACACCAAACCAGCTCTACAGGAAATCTTGAAAGGGGTCCTCTAAGCAAAGAGAGGCCTACAAGTGGTAGATCAGAAAGGAACAGAGACCATATACAGTAACAGTCACCTTACAGGCAATACAATGGCACTAAATTCATATCTCTCAATAGTTACCCTGAATGTTAATGGGCTAAATGCCCCTGTCAAAAGACACAGGGTATCAGAATGGATAAAAAAACAAAACCCATCTATATGTTGCCTCCAAGAAACTCATTTTAAGCCCGAAGACACCTCCAGATTTAAAGTGAGGGGGTGGAAAAGAATTTACCATGCTAATGGACATCAGAAGAAAGCAGGAGTGGCAATCCTTATATCAGATCAATTAGATTTTAAGCCAAAGAATATAATAAGAGATGAGGAAGGACACTATATCATACTCAAAGGGTCTGTCCAACAAGAAGATTTAACAATTTTAAATATCTATGCCCCCAACGTGGGAGCAGCCAACTATATAAACCAATTAATAACAAAATCAAAGAAATACATCAAAAATAATACAATAATAGTAGGGGACTTTAACACTCCCCTCACTGAAATGGACAGATCATCCAAGCAAAAGATCAGCAAGGAAATAAAGGCCTTAAACGACACACTGGACCAGATGGACATCACAGATATATTCAGAACATTTCATCCCAAAGCAACAGAATACACATTCTTCTCTAGTGCACATGGAACATTCTCCAGAATAGATCACATCCTCGGTCCTAAATCAGGACTCAACCGGTATCAAAAGATTGGGATCATTCCCTGCATATTTTCAGACCACAATGCTCTAAAGCCAGAACTCAACCACAAAAGGAAGTTTGGAAAGAACCCAAATACATGGAGACTAAACACCATCCTTCTAAAGAATGAATGGGTCAACTGGGAAATTAAAGAAGAATTGAAAAAAATCATGGAAACAAATGATAATGAAAATACAACGGTTCAAAATCTGTGGGACACAACAAAGGCAGTCCTGAGAGGAAAATATATAGCGGTACAAGCCTTTCTCAAGAAACAAGAAAGGTCTCAGGTACACAACCTAACCCTACACCTAAAGGAGCTGGAGAAAGAACAAGAAAGAAACCCTAAGCCCAGCAGGAGAAGAGAAATCATAAAGATCAGAGCAGAAATCAATGAAATAGAAACCAAAAAAACAATAGAACAAATCAACGAAACTAGGAGCTGGTTCTTTGAAAGAATTAATAAAATTGATAAACCCCTGGCCCGACTTATCAAAAAGAAAAGAGAAAGGACCCAAATAAATAAAATCATGAATGAAAGAGGAGAGATCACAACTAACACCAAAGAAATAAAAACTATTATAAGAACATACTATGAGCAACTCTACACCAATAAATTTGACAATCTGGAAGAAATGGATGCATTCCTAGAAACATATAAACTACCACAACTGAACCAGGAAGAAATAGAAAGCCTGAACAGACCCATAACCAGTAAGGAGATTGAAACAGTCATTAAAAATCTCCAAACAAACAAAAGGCCAGGGCCAGATGGCTTCCCGGGGGAATTCTACCAAACATTTAAAGAAGAACTAATTCCTATTCTCCTGAAACTGTTCCAAAAAATAGAAATGGAAGGAAAACTTCCAAACTCATTTTATGAGGCCAGCATCACCTTGATCCCAAAACCAGACAAGGATCCCACCAAAAAAGAGAGCTATAGACCGATATCCTTGATGAACACAGATGCGAAAATACTCAACAAAATACTAGCAAATAGGATTCAACAGTACATTAAAAAGATTATTCACCACGACCAAGTGGGATTTATTCCAGGGCTGCAAGGTTGGTTCAACATTCGCAAGTCAGTCAATGTGATACAACACATCAATAAAAGAACAAGAACCATATGATACTCTCAATAGATGCTGAAAAAGCATTTGACAAAGTACAGCATCCCTTCCTGATCAAAACTCTTCAAAGTGTAGGGATAGAGGGCACATACCTCAATATCATCAAAGCCATCTATGAAAAACCCACCGCAAATATCATTCTCAATGGAGAAAAACTGAAAGCTTTTCCGCTAAGGTCAGGAACACGGCAGGGATGTCCATTATCACCACTGCTATTCAACATAGTACTAGAGGTCCTAGCCTCAGCAATCAGACAACAAAAGGAAATTAAAGGCATCCAAATAGGCAAAGAAGAAGTCAAATTATCACTCTTCGCAGATGATATGATACTATATGTGGAAAACCCAAAAGACTCCACTCCAAAACTGCTAGAACTTATACAGGAATTCAGTAAAGTGTCAGGATATAAAATCAATGCACAGAAATCAGTTGCATTTCTCTACACCAACAGCAAGACAGAAGAAAGAGAAATTAAGGAGTCAATCCCATTTACAATTGCACCCAAAACCATAAGATACCTAGGAATAAACCTAACCAAAGAGACACAGAATCTATACTCAGAAAACTATAAAGTACTCATGAAAGAAATTGAGGAAGACACAAAGAAATGGAAAAATGTTCCATGCTCCTGGATTGGAAGAATAAATATTGTGAAAATGTCTATGTTACCTAAAGCAATCTACACATTTAATGCAATTCCTATCAAAGTACCATCCATCTTTTTCAAAGAAATGGAACAAATAATGCTAAAATTTATATGGAACCAGAAAAGACCTCGAATAGCCAAAGGGATATTGAAAAAGAAAGCCAACGTTGGTGGCATCACAATTCCGGACTTCAAGCTCTATTACAAAGCTGTCGTCATCAAGACAGCATGGTACTGGCACAAAAACAGACACATAAATCAATGGAACAGAATAGAGAGCCCAGAAATAGACCCTCAACTCTATGGTCAACTAATCTTCGACAAAGCAGGAAAGAATATCCAATGGCAAAAAGACAGCCTCTTCAATAAATGGTGCTGGGAAAATTGGACAGCCACATGCAGAAAAATGAAATTGGACCATTTCCTTACACCACACACAAAAATAGACTCAAAATGGATGAAGTACCTCAATGTGCGAAAGGAATCCATAAAAATCCTTGAGGAGAACACAGGCAACAACCTCTTTGACCTCTGCCGCAGCAACATCTTCCTAGGAACAACGCCAAAGGCAAGGGAAGCAAGGGCAAAAATGAACTATTGGGATTTCATCAAGATCAAAAGCTTTTGCACAGCAAAGGAAACAGTTAACAAAATCAAAAGACAACTGACAGAATGGGAGAAGATATTTGCAAACAACATATCAGATAAAGGACTAGTGTCCAGAATCTATAAAGAACTTAGCAAACTCAACACCCAAAGAACAAATAATCCAATCAAGAAATGGACAGAGGACATGAACAGACATTTCTGCAACGAAGACATCCAGATGGCCAACAGACACATGAAAAAGTGCTCCATATCACTCGGCATCAGGGAAATACAAATCAAAACCACAATGAGATATCACCTCACACCAGTCATAATGGCTAAAATCATCAGGTCAGGAAATGACAGATGCTGGTGAGGATGCAGAGAAAGGGGAACCCTCCTACACTGTTGGTGGGAATGCAAGCTGGTGCAGCCACTCTGGAAAACAGCATGGAGGTTCCTCAAAATGTTGAAAATAGAACTGCCCTATGACCCAGCAATTGCACTATTGGGTATTTACCCTAAGGATACAAACGTAGTGATCCAAAGGGGCACATGCACCCGAATGTTTATAGCAGCAATGTCCACTATAGCCAAACTATGGAAAGAACCTAGATGTCCATCAACAGATGAATGGATCAAGAAGATGTGGTATATATACACAATGGAATACTATGCAGCCATCAAAAGAAATGAAATCTTGCCATTTGCGACAACATGGATGGAACTAGAGCGTATCATGCTTAGCGAAATAAGTCAAGCAGAGAAAGACAACTATCATATGATCTCCCTGATATGAGGAAGTGGTGATGCAACATGGGGGCTTAAGTGGGTAGGAGAAGAATAAATGAAACAAGATGGGATTGGGAGGGAGACAAACCATAAGTGACTCTTAATCTTACAAAACAAACTGAGGGTTGCTGGGGGGAGGGGGTTTGGGAGAAAGGGGTGGGATTATGGACATTGGGGAGGGTATGTGCTTTGGTGAGTGCTGTGAAGTGTGTAAACCTGGTGATTCACAGACCTGTACCCCTGGGGATAAAAATATATGTTTATAAAAAATAAAAAATTAATTAAAAAAAAAGAATTAAGAATGAAGAATGAATATTAAGGAGAATTAAGAATGAAAGGAACAAGTAAAGGATCATTAAACATTAAGATTAAGTGGGTTCACTCAAATTTAATCAGGAACACCAGTCATAGTCATTAAGGTCTTATCTAATAATATTTTTCAGGACTGAAGTAGCTTTATAAAAGGAATATACTTCTGTTGACAGTCTCTTAATTTTTCTTTCAAATATGTTATTTAATTTTAATAGCTTATTTCTTTACTTGGTAAGTTGTGAAGAGCTACATTTTCTTTAGCAGTAAGTATTTTTCCTTCCATGGAAAGCAATATCTCAGTCAAAAAATGTACTGGAGAGAGAGAGAAATCTCAAAAAAAGAAAACAAACAAATAAAACCAACAAAAAACAGTAATACTATTGCACAGTAAGCATAGACTGCATATGCTGCTACCCTCAAGGGTAGTTACTGAATCATGAAGGTTTCAGATTTTTATTCAGTATAAAGCAACACAGCTTTCTAAATTGAATGGATTCATCAATACCCTAAGATATTTATATTTTAAGCTCTAGTTATATTATTGATACTTATTTCATCTTACTTGGGATAAAGCTTAAGATCTTTTCTGTTTTGGCAAAGGTTACTATTCTTTAGTGTTCCAATAACTGTCCAGGTAATTGTAACATAAATTTAAAGGTAATATTAAAGCATTCTTAAAAGCATATCTCTGATTAAAAATAAAATGCAATTGTTGATATATTCATACAGAAAAAAGACATTGAACTAGAAATGTTAAATAGAATTATATTAAAATAACCTAGAGTTTTTAAAAGAAAGTTTGTGTATAAATGTCTATTTTTACCTACTATATATGAAATAATGAAAAAGATGCTCAAGTCAGAACACTTACCAAATAATTTCACATGCAAGGTCATGTGCTAGTCACTGTGGAAGGGCTAAAATATAGTAATAAAACAGAATAGTGATGAATAACCTAATTCTAAAGAAAATTACATATTTAGAGATCAAGGTACAAATACATTTAATAAAATAGGTAAATAATACACATAAAACACAGAGTTTTTTAAAAGTAGTTAAAAATGAAGTATAATATTTATAATGAGTTTAATCAAATGGTTAGAGGTCATTGTAAACTAAGGTATCCAGGAAGGCCTTGAAGACACAAGAACCTGGAGCAGAAAATAATGTAAATGAAATTAATATATTTAAATGTGCAAACATAGTTGCTCTGAAAGTAATATAAATATTTGGAGACAAATAAAAGACCTGGAAAATATTAATAATAAATATAAAAAATTTTCCTAATACATAAATATGTTTGTAAATACAGAAATATAAGAACAACACTCAAATGAAAATGATAAAAAATGCAATAAGGATTCACAGAAATAGGTATAAGATTGCTAATAACACTTGAAAACATTCACAATGTTAGTAGTAATTAATAGTATTTTGAACAGATCAGTAAAATATTCTTAAACTATCAAATTAGATATTTTTTAAGTATAATAATCAAGTTGTTGAAATTGTGGTAAGACACCAATTCCCAAATATTATTTGGAATAAAAATTGATTTTTTAATATAAATAATTTGCCATTATGTTTCAAGAACTTCAAAAGGGTTTGAAAGATTTTGCCCAGTAATTTCACTTCTAATACTATATCTAAAGAAAAAAGTCTACCACCAAAAAAGAACGAGGGTTCCATTGCTACATTTCATATAACACAAAATTGAAAAAGGCTAAATATTTGATAGTCTGGAAATTGCAATAAAAATTATTTCATTTACATGATGTAATGTAATTAAATCAGTAGAAATGAATTTAAAATATTTAAAATTATTTTGTGATAATATGTGAATAATAGCTTAATACAATTATTTTAATAAAATAAGGCTATATTATAATCTTCTTTTGCTGAAATGATTATGTATAATTGTTTTCAATTATATCTACATAGAGAGATAAATATTATGTGTCAGTATACTCATTCATTCATTCATATTATAATCTTTAGTTAATATTTTGTAAAATATTAACAAATTAATAATTACTATCACACCTATCATTTGAAACTTTATGCTGTAAAATTTACCATATGTAAAATAAACAGAAACAAAATAACATGAAGTGAAAAAATCCCAATAGAATATTTAAAATAATAATAGCAATACAAAGGAAAAGAGTGAATCAAAATTCTAGATATGTGTCATGTTTTTGTAATCTTGAAATAATAATCCTGAAGATATTGATGCCAAGGAAAACTAGAAATATGAGTTTGCCAATAATTAATGGGGAAATGCTTATTTTCTCCAAATATTAAGATAATATGTGGCACTGATTTCTCTGTAAAGGATGTTTTGCAATATCCTCAGGAGCAATTACATAAAAATAAAAATTGATCTTATGTGGCCATTTTTTGTATTCCTTGTCATGAACATTTGTGGACATATATTTCTGTGAAATCATATTTCCTTGGAGTGGAAAGATATAGTCACATTACACAGGTTTCATGATATATACTGGAGAGAGGCAGAGATTATAGAGATCTAGAGAGATTGATCATTGTGGTGGTGTTGGACAACTGTCTCAGATATCACTTTAAATGGATATTTAATTAGAGGTGGAGCAGGAACCTGACAACTCTTGTCTCTACTCAATACTGTAAGATATTTATTGTTTTGAGTGCTAAAATATATGTTCCTTATTACTTATCCTCAGGTTACAACGTTTTGTCCAAGCTGAACTGTTTTCTAAATGGAAGATTTCCCAATGTCATACAGAGAAGCTGAAAGAGATGTCTATGATGTAAAATATTTGTCAGTACTAATTAGCACCCTGCTTCTGAAATCATTATTGAACCTTAATGTTTCTTACAGAACACTGATTTTAAGGGATTTTTAATATGTAGGGAAGGCAAATTTTAAAACACACCACAAAAAACTCAATCAATATTTTAAATAAATGCCATTAATACTATCAATCAGGATCCCAAAGAAGAATTGATTTAAAAGAGCTATTTTTATTCATGTATCTTTCTGGTTTAATGATAGGAGGAGAGGCCTACTATGTATTAAATTATTATTAGGGAAGTGCCAACCACACAGAGTAAATTCCAGTTATATTTGAAAATGCAATTCTAATACCCTTATTAATGTTAACATCTATCTTCCTTGAGATATTTGTATCTTTCTATATCTTCCATGAATCAAAAATTTATAATCAGTGAATATATGACTTGAGAAGTTAAAGGTGTTTTTTTTTATCTTTAAAACAAAATAACAAATATAATATATATATTACTTTATATTATATATAAACTATATATTTGTGTGTATATATAATATATAAATATGTATATGTGTGTAAAATATAACAACAGTGGCATCTGGTTAAAGTTTTTATGAAGTTGAGTAATAAAGGGCTGTAATTTAGTAACAAGAAAACTGGTGTGGTATTGATAGCAGATAATAGCATTTAAGAAAAATAGAATAGAAAGGCAATTATAGAAAAATTTTTTAAAGTTTGAGTATGAGAAATCCAGGGCTCAATCTAAGTAGTTGCACTGAAAACACTTCAACAAGCAAATCCAAATGTGTCCTGCATCAAACGAAATAGAAGTTTATTTCTTGCTCACATACACACAGTCTAGCTTGGATGAAAAAGTCCGTGGGAAGCTCCCTTGCATGTGCTGAGTCAGGGATGTAGGCTCTGTTGATACATCATCCTTTAGAGTCAGACACCATCCATATACACCGAACAAAAAGGAAAGAGATCTTGGAGAAGTAATACCTCTTTCTTGTACGTATAGCCCTCAAATGGCACATATCACTTCTCCATGAGATCCACTGTCATCATAATAATTCCAGAGAGGGTAAAAGAAACTCAGTGTGGTTATAATCTCAAAAAGAAGGGGAAATCAACTTTGATGATCATTCAGCAGTCTTCATCAGAAGACTGTGACTGTGACTGTGAATGAGGAATCACACCCCTGGATCATATTAACATTTCAAAGTTCGCAGAACTCTTTGGGGGTGGTATTATCATATACATTTTGCACTTGAGGAAATTTTGAGGCCTTTATAAAATTTTTCCAGTTTTTTTCTACCGTCTCTTCACAGAGCACTGTCTCAATTTCTAGGGGAAATTAGACTTGATCAACATAAGGAATATATCTCTGTCATGAGCGTAAAGCCATCTTGTCAGGTAATTAATCCAGCTGTAGCTTTGCATTCCTAGTTTGCTGTATTTCCCTGTGTATGAATTTTGGCCTCTCCAATCTGTCTTGGACAAAAGGCACAAAATCCTTGAACGTGGTCTCTGGTTTTCTAGTCTCCCCAAAATACATGAAATATTTCCTCTGAATTCCAACCCAGAATGAGACCTTGCTATCTACTAAGACTACCTTTAAAAAGCATGTTCTTCTGCTTTGATAGTCTAGTGTTTCATCCCTCATGATTTTACATTGCAGGAATCTGTCAGCTTGTTGCTTATCAATATTCCACTCTCAACAATTAACAGATTTATCAATACCTGCTGCCAGTTTCCACCCTGACAACATTCAGACACTGTATTCTGTTGGCACCTGATTTCCCTCTAGCACTGCAGCTGGGTTTACCTTCTCACTGCCTTCATTGCCTTAGGGCATGAATCTGTTTGTAGGTCCCTGAACCACCTCCTTTTGTCTGATTTCTTTTAGTACTTAAGGCTTCATTGTGTCAAAAGTTAGGGCAGAAATTGAATTTACCCACACACATCAACAGGTAGGCTGGTTTAAATCCAGAACACCCATGCACGTACAGTCAACTGATCCTTGACAAGTGCGCCAAGAACACACAATGAGAAAAGACAAACTTTATAAATGGTACTGAGAAAATGATATCCACATACACTAAAATAAGTAAATAAATAAAGAAAATAAAGAAAGAAAAAAGAACTTGAACCCCCACTTTACATCCAAAATGGATTAGAGACAAACTTAAGATCGGAAATTGTAAAAGTTCTAGAAGAAAATATAGGGGAAAAGTTTCTCGAGATTGGTCTTATTGATGGTTTTTTGGATATGGCAAAAGCGCAGGCAACAAAAACAAAAATGGAGATGTAGGACAACATCAGACTAAAAAGCTTCTATACATGAAAGGAAATGATCAACAGTATGAAAAGGCAACCTACAAAATGGGAGAAAATACTTGTAAATCAGATCTCTGATAAGAGGTTAACAGCCAGTACATGTAAGAAACCCATGCAACAATGTGGAGAAAAAGCCATTTGAAACTGGACAAAGGACATTTTTCCTAAGAAGATGTAGAAATGACCAACAAGTATTGAAAAGATATATCACTAATTATGAGAGAATGCAAATGAAAACTATAATGAGATAACAACTTACATTTGTTAGGATGGTTATTTTTCACAATAGACAAGATATGGAGATGATCTAAGCGTCATCTTCATATGAGTAAGCAAGGAAGATGTGATTTTATATAATTGGGTAGTGATGTATATGTCTATTACATTGATTGTGGTAATGGTATCATGGGTATATTTGTTCAAACTCATCAAATTGTACACATTAAATATGTACAGTTCTTTATATATTGGTTATACATTATTAAAGCAATAGATAAACACATTGATAGAATCCAGAATATATTTTACCACACTATAATAACTTCAGATGAATAACAGTGGAAAGGGCATAATCATAGATGACTCTATTTTTTTCAGTTCTCCCTTATAACACATAATATTACTCTGAGAGACAAGAAAATGATATTCTGACTTCTGGCTTGTGATTTAAATCTTAATTTTTGTCTGTTTTAAATTTTTATTCCATTGTAGTTTTTAAATCTTAAAAGACATATGTAAAGTCTATCAAAGTTCTTGAATCTTGAGCTTTAAACTAAGTAGACTATAACTTACCATAGAATGTCTAGATACATTCAGATGGTCTTTGATATTTTCATATCCTTAAATTGCATGACACTGAGACTTAGTTTGAAATTGCTTCATAGAGGGTTTTGAAAAGTATGTACACTAAATATAATGCAACTCCTTGGCTACTTCTCAGCCCATATGTTTCTTACCAATAATGGAACAAATGAAGTGATACATAGATGTGCAGCTATTTAACTCAAGGTTATCATGTACATTAAATATGCTCATGAGATTGGCATTCAGTGCTAAGTGATTTTTCACAACCATAGGCAACTGCTTGCGGTATATTTCAACAAATATAAAGAACTAGCTGACCTCAAATTGTTAAGAAATATCTGTAAGGCATATCCAGGCTGGCACTACTCATGCAATGATGTGAAAGATACTACCTTGTGTTCAGTATATTCTCTGTTCCAAATATACGTATCTAAGACTTTTTTTAAAAGATTTTATTTATTTGACAGACAGAGATCACAAGTAGGCAGAGAGGCAGACAGAGAGAGAGGAAGGGAAGCAGACTCCCTGCTGAGCAGAGAGCCTAATGCGGGGCTCGATCCCAGGACCCTGGGATCATGACATGAGCCGAAGGCAGAGGCTTTAACCCACTGAGCCACCTGGGCACCCCAACGTATCTAAGACTTTAGCAGGGTTGTTTCCACAATATATGGTAGATGTTTTTAATGGCCGATTAAAATTAAAAGTCTGGTCAATATTCAGAGAACAGTCAGTATTCAGAGAGAATTTCTTTGTGCATCCTCTGCAATATCAGAAACTGTCTAGACCATTTTGATGCAAATGTTGCTGTTGCATTGAGACACATCTTTTACTGTCAGCTTTCCTACTGAAGATTAAGAGATAGGAATGTAGCAAATGTTACATTGTGGTATAGCTATCAAAGCTAAAATTTTGGATATAATATCTTCATAAAGATTGGGAAATCACAGCTATTTGTGCAATGGGAAGAAGATAATCTTCACCAGAGTTTAGGGTATTCTGTAGAAAAACTGAAAATAATAAAGCAAAAAAAAAAAAAAAAGTATGGTCATATAGTCTTATTCTTCTAGTCTTCAGTCATGATATTTAAAATTAAAAAAGATTATCATGGATAAAACAAACTATATAGAAAATAAATATGTTTAGAATATAAAAATAGTCCATAGAATTTATGATTCTGTAGAAGATATGAGAAGAGTGGAATTTAGGTTGTGTTCTGAGAGGGTGGAAACTAATAAAAAAGTCAGATAATTAAAAGCATAAATTTAAAATTTCGTGAGCTATTCAGAAAAATATCCAAAGTAAATCAAAAGTACCATTTTATTAATATTATAAGCCCCAGCACCAGAAAAGAAGTATGTACACACAAATCTTTAAGTCCAGTTTGTAATACATTAATTTGTTTAACTCTTGTTTGTTAGCTATCCCATTCATCTTTTAGGCCCCCTCATCATCTGAGCACACATAGTCTTCAGATAAATTCTTTATTAGTAAGGATGTTGACAAGAGAAATGAGATCCTAACTGTCTCTGACAGTGAATCCAATTGCCAAACAGACTGAATAATGTGATTTTGTGTGTGTGTGTGTGACTTTTAAGATTTAAGTGACTAGAATACCCTCACCAAGAGTACTGTGAAGATTAAGTACAACATCGTAGAATTCAATGGACTGGATGAAGTGGAAATAATTCTTTAAAATAAACTTGTAAACACAACACACAGTTGTGATAAAGAATATACCAAAAACACTAAATTGTGTATAAACATTTTGCCTCATACAAAGTATCCAAAGTGAAAATTTTTAAAATATAGAGTTAAGACATATCAGTAGAGTTTAAAGTAAATAAGGATAGCAACCATCAAGGATTGTAATGTTTCAGGAAATAGGCTAGGGTTGAAGAATATTCTGAGTGACAAAGAAATGACCATGAATATGAATTATGGCACAATTCCAAAGGTATGGCATTGAGTAGGGAAAAGTGCAATAAATGTGAGAGTGAGACAGGAAAAAGTACAGAAGAAAAAAACACATGATGGCTATTGGATTCTTCCCATGGCTGTCTATTTTATAACACAATTTGATGTCAATAAAAAATAAATTGAATAAATCCTTCTTAGCCTAACTAGAAGCAGCTAACTAGAAGCAGGAGAAAATATTTTCCTGTTATCATCGTGTTTTATTATTAACAGCCTATTTTGAAAACAGTTTGTATGATCTTAACCAGCAAACACAGAAGAAAACAGTTTATGTTTTTCATCAGGCTTTGTTGCTTATCACCTGCAAAATTGTAATGTAGAAAGGTAAATTTCATAATATTCATTTTCTAGTTTAAAAATGTGTACAGCCCGTATAGCATGGGAAACAGCACATAATGTTCATGCTTTCAGATGTTATAAAATAGAGGTTTCGTTAATAGTTCCCTGAATCACTTAGCATATAACCCTGGCCGAGCACTGTCATACCACTCTGGCAGCTTTGATCAGCTTCGTCATTTTAGACAATTAATAGTTTTTATATTGATTGATGCATCAATCAAAGCCATTTTAATTTCAGAATTAGCATATTAAACTGTTCTGAGTTATAGTGTTAATATTCCCAGCAAAGACTAAATTAACATTTTATTGCTGTTAACCAGAGGTGAAACCTCGTAAAAAATTAGGTAATCTTGCCCAAACTTTACATTCCAAGCTGTTTAAATTTCAAGATGCCTAATCTATACCTATAAATGAAAGGAGGAAGTACATCTTCTTTACCTGCTGACAAAATTAAATGCCGGATTTCAAATGTTTAATGAAAGTTTTGACCTTCCATTAATATAACTATGTATTTAATAGCAAAGAAAATCTAACATGACGATTTAACTTCCTTAGTAAAAATTTATATAATGGTCATCAATTTACTTTAAAGATAAGCAAATGTAAAGAACTGAATATTAAAATTATATTCCTAATCCTCATCCAGTATTACTGATTATTTTATGTAACAGGTAAAGTTCATTTCAAATAATTTCTAAATTCATCACTGAAAGATGATAATTGGCTGAAAAGGAAAGCAGAACTTTATCATCTCTGTGACTGTAATTTGGTAAAGTTTTTTCTTAGCAACTTTCCTCAGGCAACAGTTATGCATTATGTTCATCCCAGAGAAATTCTGATTCCTGTCCCTTAGGGATTTACACAGCAAATGTCACATTTTCCATGTGCAGATAAATTCATAAATCAATGTGTACATCTCATATTGCCTGAAACTTTATAGCAAATTTTAATCAGCTATACACATACAAATTTTGCTACACTTCATCCACTGCTATGATAGATCAAATATAGCAGATGTAGCTGCATGACAAAGAAACATTACAATTAATGTCAGCAGAATCTAGATAAAATAACTTCTGAAAATGTGACTAACATTTTCTTACAATGAGTCAACCATATCTTCATCCTGTAAACTAAAGTGAGAAGATAATTTTGCTATTCATATGAGAACAGTGTTAGATACAAAAAAGAGATATTTTATCACTTCCCTAAAGTCAAATTCCTCTAGGAACCAGAGAGGACACATGCATAAGACCATAAGGATGGAGGAAGAGAAGGAAAGAAAAAGATTAGAGTATGCTTCATCTTGTCTTGTGACTTGTTGTGTCCTTTAAGTAGGAGAAATCGTTGAGACAATATTTTACACTGATCCAGATGTTTAATAAAACAAAATGAGATTGCTGACAAGGTAGCTTAGGAAAGAGGTAATGAGGCTGATCATCCAGAATGGGCTCAGAGTGTAATGACAAACTGTGTCCATATAAGGCATCAACACTGAGCCTGTATGACACTCTTCATTGGGGCAAGGGGATCAACACATCTTTTGGTGAGAGTGGATGTTGGCAGGCTGATTTTACAAAATGGTCTTCATCTTGGAGGAGGCAGAGGTTGCAATCAATGAAATACATAATAAGGACATAAATTTGCTTTTTCTGCCTCAGAGCATATGCTGACATCACCATTTGTGGATCTATAGAATGCCTGAGTCTTCACTACACAATACTGTTACTGACTAAAGGACATATTTTATGTGAAGAAAGTACATATATAGGCTCAAAGTCAACGTATTAAATTGTCTTACCGTGTTCTCTTTAAAGCATGCAGCTTGACAGAACAATAAGGCAGAGTGGTAAAGACTCAATTACAGATTACGCTAGGAAAACACATCTTACAATCCTGGAGTGTTGTGCTATAGGATACATTTTATGTCTTAAAACAAAGGTCAATATAGATGCCTTTCCCCACATGTCCAGGTTACCTAGATCCAGAGACCAAAAGATAGAAGTAGGAATGACCCTCTCACAAACATAATTAATGATAATAATAAATGTAATTTTTTTTTTATAATCCTAGTGTTCCTAAGAGATAAATGCTTCTAGCAGAGCAGAGTTGATTCTAATGAATTGAAAATTGACAGTGCCACCTTGCAATCTTTCACATCCTCACATCACTGAACCAAAGAATGAGTAAGTGATCCTATCTACCAGTCATGGCACAAAATTGGGGCCGGGAGGAATGATGTCTAGGATTAGAATACTGACTGGATTTCCACTTAGTATTCTCATGCCTGATGACACTGTCATTGGAACACTGTGCAAAGTCAGTGAAAACATGACTACTATGGCCTTGTGTTTCCCAAACTAAGAGATCATTTTTCTTTAACCAAACAAAAGCTAGAGCAGATACTAAGGGGGTACAGTTTGTGTACTGTATAGATATTCTGTTTATACCTCTAGATCTACTCTCCATCCTTCTCTGCCTTTCTCTGTGTACAAGATGTTTGAACTTCCATGGTTTTCATTTGAACTCAGTTAATAATGGTTTCTTTCAGGAAAGAGAGGGTGCGTGTTTTTTCCCTCTGTTTCTTACCATTCAGTCTGCAGTCTGACAGTTGCTGAATTCTCCCTAAGCTGCAGCTCTGTCTAGGCCTCATTCTCAAAAATAAAAAGCTGTCACTGGGTTGCAGTGAGTGTCCCATCCCTTGCCCTTTCAAGCCTGAAGGTGGCGATCATTCCCCACTGTTGCTGGATCCCATCTTTACACTTTTGTTGCTTCCATTGCTATAAATTCTATTTGTCAAAACTCTCTTCAAAATGCCTCATCTGTCCCAGTCAGATTTCTGACTAATAGTCATCATATTAAATGTCCCAAGGAAAATGGTGCATTGTATATAGCCAAGAGTAGTTCAAGAAAATCACAGGGGAAAGAATGGGAGGAATATAGAGAAAGGAGGCCAAGAATTAAATAATAAAGAGTATGATAAACCAAGAAAGACCTCAGAAGGCTAAAGCATAACTCAAAAATGGAGCAAAGACCTAAAAACAAGATGCAAAATGATAAAACTCCTGGAAGATAACATAAGGAAAAAACATAGAAGACCTTGGGTAGGGTGATGACTTTTTAGATACAACATCAAAGGCACAATCCATGGAAAAAAATAATTGATAAGTTGGATTTCATTAAAGTTCATATCTTCTGCTCTGCAAAAGAAATGTCTTTTTAGGACAGCGAAATATTGTATATGATACTCTAATGATGGATAGGCATCATTATACATTTGTCCAAACACAGAGTATACAACACCAAGAGTGAACCCTAAAGTGAACAATGGACTTTTGTCGATTATGATGTGTCAATGTAGGCTCATTCTTAATAAGAAATATACTATTCTGGAGCGTGATGTTGATAAAGTGTGAGGTGTTGCATGTGTAGGGGGCAGAGCATATTTGGGAAATCTCGGTACCTCCCCCTAAATTCTGTTGTAAATCTAAAGTTACTGTTTAAAAAAAGGGGGGGGGGGACTAATACATTCTCACGGAGTGATGGAGATGAAATAAGATGATGTATTTCATGAACAAGAACAATATCTAGCCCACAGAAAACCAGCATTCATAAATGATAATTCTCTTCCTTAGCTTTTTTTCCTCCATATAATAGGATGTTTAAGCTTCAGCTTAAACTAGCTCTCTTTTCTAGTTTACTAATTCTGAATTCAGGGTACAATGAAATGTATATGTGATGAACATTAATGTTCACATACTTGAAAAATGGTGCAATTTTTTATAATTAGCATGATATAAAATAGATTAATGGAATAATACTATAAACAATAAAGTCTCCTCTAATTTCACTACCTATAAAAAAGGACAATGTCAAGGAATGAGAAGACAAGACACAGACTGGGGGAGAATATTTGCAAAAGATATGCCTGATAATGAGTGTTTATCAAAAATATATAAAGAATATTTAAAACTCAACAATATGAAAACAAACAACCTAATTGAAAAGTGGGCTAATGACTTTAACAGACACTTCAACATAGAAGATATACAGATGGCAAATAAGTTTATAAAAAGGTGCTCTACATCATATGTCATCAGAGAAATGCAAATTAAAACAATGAGATGCCACTACACACCTATTAAAATGGCCAAAATCTGGAACACTGACAATAACAAATGCTGACAAGGATGTAGAGCAATAGGAATTCTCATTCACTGCTGATGGGAATACCTGATGTGTACAGCCACTATGGAAGGCAGTCTGGCAGTCTGGCAGTCTAAACATACTCTTACCTAAGGTCCATCAGTCATGTTCCTTAGTGTTTGCTCAAAGGAGTTGAAATCTTACATTCAAGCAAAAACCTGTACAGAGATGTTTATAGCAAACTTATTCATTATTTTCAAAACTAGAAAGAAACCAAGGTGTCCTTTGGTAATTGAATAGATAAATAAACTGTGGGGGACACCTGGATGGCTCAGTCGGTTAAGTGTCAGACTCTGGATTTCAACTCAGGTCATGACCTCAGGGTCTTGAGATGGAGCCCTGAGTCCTGCTCCATGCTGAATGTTGAACCTTCCTGGGATTCTCTCATTTCCTCTCCCTCCGCTCCTCCCCATTACCTCACTCATGCTCTTTAAAATATGAAAACAAACAAATATACTGTGATACATCCTAACTATGGAATATTATTCAGCACCGAAAAGAAAGGAGCTACCCAGCCAAGAAAAGACAAAGAGGACTTAAATGTAAATGGTTAAGTGAAAAAAGCCAATCCAGTAAAGGCTATATTGCATGATTCCAACTATATAACATTCTGCAAAAGGCAAAACTATTAAGACAGCAAAAGAGTCAGTGTTTGCCGAGTGTTGGGGTGAGGAAGAATGCATAGGCAGAGCATATATGACTTTTAAATCACTGAAACTATTCTGTATAATACTACGTGCTGGATACATCTCATTCTACATTGGTTCAAATCCACAAAATGTAGACCATTAGGAGTGAAACTTTAAGTTATCTATGGACTTTGGAGATTAATGTGCTTGTTACTGTAGATTCATCAGTTGTAACAAATATATCATTCTGGAGGGTGATGTTAATGATAAGGGAGGCTATGCATTTGTGAGAGCAGGAGGTATATGAGAAATCCCTATACCTTCCCGCAGTTTTGCTATAAAACTTCTTTAAAAACATAAAGTCTTAATTAAAAAAAGAAAAGAAAAGATTAAAAGGGGAAAAGGGGGAAAGCTAATATATTTTAAAATCCTGTTTTTAAGTATCTAATACATTATGAAGCACAAAACCTTATGTTCCAAAACAAATAATGGCACTTTAGAGATATTGCTCTGCTTGTACAATGAATTCATCATCTCCATAAGATGGATCTGCTATTGCATTTTAGTCTGTCTGTCTTGAAGACAATTTGTTCTCTTTAACTGCCAGACTGGTAGGGGTCAAATCAATAAGTGCATCAGTAAATGCACTTCTAATGAGCTCAGTTCTAAACTTCAGACTATCAGTACTTGGAGTAGTATTGTTCTTGGAGGAATGACTAAAGATGGAATATTTGACTAGCATGCCATACACCAAAAATACATGAACTGTCTTATTCTTCATACTACATTGTGCCTTAAGGCAACTATTCTAGCTATCTCAGAATTTTTCTCTTTCAAAATCCCTGGCACTTGTCAATTTTACAAATAACTGAAATACTGTAAGCATGCAGGCCAGGATTTGTGTCAATTTGGACATATGGATGAGATCTGATATTACCAAAAGGTCAGTAACATAACAAAACAATTTCCTCAGCAAGATGAATACAAATTTTCTAATTACTTTAAATTTAAGTTCAAATAGCACTTTTGAAATATTCAATATTAATTATAAGAACGTTTTGTTTAAAACTTTAAGATTAAAACATAAACTTTTATGTGTGTATGTCTTGATAAATTGGTCTACATCTTTATTTTTATTGCCTTAATTTTTAACGGAGTTATAATTTATATTCAGTAAATTTCACCCCCCCACAGTGATACAGTTCTAGAATTTTGAAAAACAAATGTAGTCATCAGACCCAATGAAATTTAGGTCTCCCACTCCTCTGCTATTTTGTCACTATCTCAAAAAGTTGAAAATAGAGCTACCCTATGTCCCAGCAATTGCACTACTGGGTATTTACCCTAAGAATACAAATGTACTTGTCCAAAGGGGCATGTACACCCGAATGTTTATAGCAGGAGATTACAACAGCCAAACCATGGGAAGAGCCTTGATGTCCATCAACAGATGAATGGATAAAGAAGATGTGGTATATGTATACAATGGAATACTATGCAGCCATCAAAACCCCCAAAATCTTGCCATTTGCAAAGATGTGGATGGAACTAGAGGGTATTATGCTAAGTGAAATAAGTCAATTGAGAAAAACAATTTTTTTAAGATTTCTTTATTTATTCATTTGACAGATCACAAGTAGGCAGAGAGGCAGGAAGAGAGAGAGAGAGGAGGAAGCAGGCTCCCCACTGAGCAGAGAGCCCAATGAAGGGCTCAATTCCAGGACCCTGAGATCATGACCAGAGCCAAAGGCAGAGGCCTTAACCCACTGAGCCACCCAGGTGCCCCGAGAAAGACAATTTTTTTTAAGATTTTATTTACTTATTTGACAGATAGAGATCACAAGTAGGCAGAGAGGCAGGAAGAGAGAGAGGAGGAAGCAGGCTCCCCACTGAGCAGAGAGCCCAATGAAGGGCTCAATTCCAGGACCCTGAGATTATGATCAGAGCCAAAGGCAGAGGCCTTAACCCACTGAGCCACCCCGGTGCCCCGAGAAAGACAATTTTTTTTTTAAAGATTTTATTTACTTATTTGACAGATAGAGATCACAAGTAGGCAGAGAGGCAGGTAGAGAGAGAGAGGAGGAAGCAGGCTCCCTGCTGAGCAGAGAGCCAGATGTGGGGCTCAATCCCAGGACCCTAGGATCATGACCAGAGCCAAAGGCAGGGGCTCTAACCCACTGAGCCACCCAGGAGCCCCGAGAAAGACAATTTTTATATGATCTCTTGAGAGGCAGGGCAGGGGGTTACAGGGGGAAGGGAGGGAAAAATGAAACAAGGTGGAAAAAAATGAAACAAGTCACCACCATGACAATCAGGAAAAATACAATTTCTATCACATTGAAGAAGTTCCCTTCTTTCTTTTTTTTTTTTTTAAAGATTTTATTTATTTATTTGACAGACAGAGATCACAAGTAGGCAGAGGCAGGCAGAGAGAAAGGAGGAAGCAGGCTCCTCGCTGAGCAGAGCCCAATGCAGGACTCGATCCCAGGACCCTGAGATCAAGACCTGAACCGAAGGCAGCGGCTTAACCCACGAGCCACCCAGGTGCCCCGAAGATGTTCCCTTATTTCTTAATTTATTATGAATTTTAAAAATCAGGAATGAGGTCGAATATTTTCAAGTGATTTTTCAGTGTCTATTGAGAAGACTACATAATTTAAAAAAATTGTATTGGTTAATTGGTGAATGACAAACATTGATTTTACTTTTTTTTTTTAAGATTTTATTTATTTTATTTGACAGAGAGAAATCAGAAGTAGGCAGAAAGGAAGGCAGATAGGTGGGGGGAAGCATGCTCCCCACTGAGGAGAGGGCTCGATGCGGGGCCCAATCCTGGGACCATGAGATCATGACCTGAGCCGACGGCAGAGGCTTAGCCCACTGAGCAACCCAGGCACCCCAAGCATTGATTTTCAATGATTGAACCTAAATTGCACTCCTACATGAATCAGAGCTGATCCTGATATACTATTCTTTTTATATACTGTTGGATTTGATTTGGTAATATATTGTTAAAGATTTTGCATCTGTGATTATGAGGGCTATTTGTCTCTAGTGTTCCTTTTTTTAAATTTATTTTTTATTTATTTTCAGTATAACAGTATTCACTATTTTTTCGCCACACCCAGTGCTCCATGCAATCCGTGCCCTCTATAATACCCACCATCTGGTACCCCGACCTCCCATCCCTCTGCCACTTCAAACCCCTCAGATTGTTTTTCAGAGTCCATAGTCTCTCATGGTTCACCTCCCCTTCCAATTTCCCTCAACTCCCTTCTCCTCTCTAACTCCCCATGTCCTCCATGCTATTTGTTATGCTCCACAAATAAGTGAAACCATTTAATAATTGACTCTCTCTGCTTGACTTATTTCACTCAGCATAATCTCTTCCAGTCCCGTCCATGTTGCTACAAAAGTTGGGTATTAATCCTTTCTGATGGAGGCATAATACTCCATAGTGTATATGGACCACATCTTCCTTATCCGTTCATCCGTTGAAGGGCATCTTGATTCTTTCCACAGTTTGGTGACCATGGCCATTGCTGCTATAAACTTTGGGGTACAGATGGCCCTTCTTTTCACAACATCTGTATCTTTGGGGTAAGTACCCAGGAGTGCAATTCCAGGGTCATAGGGAAGTTCTATTTTTAATTTCTTGAGGAATCTCCACACTGTTCTCCAAAGATGCTGCACCAACTTGCATTCCCACCAACAGTGGAAGAGAATTCCCCTTTCTCCACATCCCCTCCAACACATGTTGTTTCCTGTCTTGCTAATTTTGGCCATTCTAACTGGTGTAAGGTGATATCTCAATGTGGTTTTAATGTGAATCTCCCTGATGGCTAGTGATGATGAACATTTTTTCATGTGTCTGATAGCCATTTATATGTCTTCATTGGAGAAGTGTCTGTTCATATCTTCTGCCCATTTTTTGATATGATTGTCTGTTTTGTGTGTGTTGAGTTTGAGGAGTTCATTATAGATCCTGGATATCAACCTCTTGTCTGTACTGTCATTTGCAAATATCTTCTTCCATTCCGTGGGTTGCCTCTTTGTTTTTTTGACTGTTTCCTTTGCTGTGCAGAAGCTTTTGATTTTGATGAAGTCCCAAAAGTTTATTTTCGCTTTTGTTTCCTTTGCCTTTGGAGACATATCTTAAAAGCAGTTGCTGTGGCTGATATCGAAGAGATTACTGCCTATGTTCTCCTCTAGGATTCTGATGGATTCCTGTCTCACTTTGAGGTCTTTTATCCATTTTGAGTTTATCTTTGTGTACAGTATAAGAGAATGTTCTTTTTTTAAAATAATATATATGATTGTGGCATCAGAGAAAAGCTTAGATAGTCATTTGAGAAGTTTCTTGTAAGCTATCTATATTAATACACTCATTGTTAGATTCTAGTAGAAAGTCATGGTTGTTTTGTTTTGTTTTCTTGTTCTGACATGTCTATTTATTTCTATACTGTCAATTTATGTCTTTAAACACTTTAAAATAATTGTGTCACTTAGTTCTATCTTCCACAGTTTCTGATGTGAAATCTATTATCATTCCAATCATTGTACCATTATTTTTCTTGGGCTGCTTTCAAGATTACCTCTTGGAAATTTCTCACGAGTTTGATTATGATGTGTCTAGGTATGGATTTCCTTGAGTCTATTGTGCTTGAGGTTCAGTTATATTATTTAAATCTGTAGATTTGTGTTTCTTACTAAATTGAGATATTTATGAATATTACTTCTTCAAAATAGTTTTTTGGTATTGCAGTTCATATATGTTATTTAGGGTAGAGCATCTACTTACAAAATAATGCAAGTTTGTAGAAAACAACTTAATACTACATGTCGAGAATATTAAAATAATTCAATTATCCTTTTAAAAACTATCCTAAGTAAATAATTAGAACAGTGATCAAGTACTTATAAATGAAGTAAACTTTTCTAATATTATGCATGAGGACAGAACTTTGAACCACATATAAACATTCAGTAATAGTACTTTCAGTAACAATAAGTAAAGTTATACTCAGTTAAATATTTATTGAATGTTCAGATGATGTATGTGGCTTATGCTAAATATCACTAAAACACACAAATATAAGACCTTTTCTTTGATCCCTAATTAGAAAGATAGTGAAGAAATTATCCCTTGAAAATAATTGGTCTAAAGGTTGATCACTTCCAGGATCTCAAGATTATTTTAATGTATCATTGGATTCAGTTTATTAGTATTTTATTGAGAATTTTTACATTCATGTTCATGAGGGATATTTTTAGTGGAGTCTTTATCGGTTCTGGTATCAGGATAATGCTGGCCTTAAAAAATGAATTTGGAAGTTTTACCTCCTTTTCTATTTTTTGGAATAGTGTGAGAAGAAAATATAGTAAGTCTTTTTTATTTTTTATTTATTTTAAAAATGATTTTATTCATTTATTTTTGAGAGAGAGAGAGAGAGAAAGCACAAGCAGAGGAGAGGGGCAGAGGGGAATGCAAACTTCCTGCTAAGCAGGGAACCTAATGTGGGATTCTGTCCCAGGGCCCCAGGATCATGACCTGAGCTGAAGGCAGATGCTTAACCGACTGAGTCATGCAGGCACCTGATTGTCGGGGACTGCCTCTGGCCTGGAAAGTCCCCGCCATTACAAGAAGGTGCTTGGCTCACTGCTAGCAAAGTACACTGCAAGTATACAATGAACTTTCTGGTGAAGCCCGCCTAAAGGAGGACATAGTTATTGGCTGTATCAAATTTAATCAGCATAGTAACAGGACTCTCATTGGCTCTCCCCATTGCTTGACCCCTTATTGGTCACCCTGCTGTATATAAGCTAAGGAAGTTGATTAAATAAACGGAAATGAAGCATTAACACCATACCAGGCTCGTTGTCGTCCTTGCAGGCCGAGGGCGACAAATGGTGCTGAGACCCGGGAAATATTAAGAAAAACAGAAAAACCTTGCAAGGGAGAAGTCCACAGGTAAGCGGGGAAGGGACCACGATCAAAGTGGTGGGAATCTTGTACAAGACCACAATAAGAAGCGGGGCGGCCTTAGAGCCGGGATTTAATAAGTCCGCAATAAGAAGCGGGGCGGCCTTAGAGCCAGGATTAAGCAGCGAGTATACACGGAACAGCCATTAGGTTGGGATTCTAATTATGGGATCTGGACTGTCAAAGTCGAGGTTAGAGGGTTCCCTAAAGGACCTTCTAAAGGCCAATGGCACGCCATTAAAAACGAAAACTGCTAGGACATTCTTGAATACAGTTGAGACAGTGGCGCCTTGGTTTCTGGACGAGGGCTTGCTAAATATCCCCCAATGGGACCAGTTAGGTGAGGATTTTAAGAAGAGGGATAAAAATAAACCATTGCCGCTGGGAACGTTAGCTATATGGACTCTAGTCAGAGGGTGCCTGGGAGGATATAAGCCGAAATGTGATTCAGTTATTCAGGAGGGCGCTGAGGCACTCGAGGAAGTTAAAGAAGAACGCTCATCTCGTGCTTCGGAAAGGAGTAGTTCTAGTGAAGGGGAAGAAGAAATGTCGGGGGAGGAGCTAGAGTGGAAGTTCAAATTAAAACCAGACCCTCCCTGTTCAGCAGTGACCCCTAGTGCTCCGCCTCCTTACAATCCCCTGGCGGGGGAGATAACATGTAAATGTCATCCCTCTGCTAATGAGGATTGGAAGACCGCATGGAGGGGGGCCAATAGCAGCTCGATTTTCCCAATTCTAGAGGACCAAAATCATCAACGGTATCACCAGCCCTTGGAATTTAAATTAGTTAAACAATTAAAGGAAGCGGTCATGCAGTATGGCCCTCAGGCAGCATTTACTATTTCTCTAGTGGAGTCCATAGCAGGCATGAATTTAATCCCCGAAGACTGGGGGAATTTAGCAAGGGCAGCCCTCTCTGGAGGGCAATATTTGGTCTGGAAGACAGCATGGCAAGAGCATTCCCAGGATGTTGCACGGCGTAATGCCGCGGCAGGCAATCCACAATGGAATCTGGATATCCTTATGGGCATGGGGCCATACACTGGTAAACATGACCAACTGCAATACAACCCTGCCGTATACATGCAGATTGCGGCTGCCGCTACCAAAGCATGGAAAACCCTCCAGGGCAGTGGGGACTTGCAGGGTCAACTATCTAAGGTGATACAAGGACCAAATGAAGCATATGCTGATTTTGTTGCAAGATTGATGCAAACAGCTGGGAGAGTATTTGGGGATGTTGACACAGCCATGCCTCTAATTAAACAACTGGCCTATGAGCAAGCCAATAAATGGTGTAAAGAGGCCCTTAGGCCATGGAAGGCTAAAGATTTAAGCACATACATTAAGGTATGCAGGGATATTAATGACAGTGTTATTCAAGGACAAGTACTTGCTTCAGCCATTACTCAAGGCCTTCAGGGCATTCAGCTATCCCAACGTAAGGGCGCTAAAGGAAATTCTGGGGAATGCTACAAATGTGGAGCTCAGGGGCACTTTAAGCGAGAATGTCCTGACAGCAAGGGTCCCCCAACAGTAAAGCAACCTGGCATATGTCCTAGGTGTGGCAAGGGTACACACTGGGCGAATGAATGTCGCTCAGTAAAAGATATTCAAGGTAATCCACTACCCCCAAGGAATTCAAAAAATGGGAAATGGGGCCCATCACCCCAGGGCCCTCAAATGTATGGGGTGCTTCAACAGGTAGCCCGCACGCATTACCCGCCAACGAGCCAAGGCGGGCTACAAAAGGAAGCGCCGGATTGGACATCCACACCACCACCAGACTTGTACTAACCCCCGAGATGGGAACCCAGGTGGTGGAATCGGATTTTAAGAGCCCACTGCCTGTGAACACTGTAGGCCTATTATTAGGGCATAGCTCCACAGCCCTTGCTGGATTAATAGTACACCCCGGAGTAATTGATGCTGATTATACAGGAATAGTCAAAATATTAGTGTCTTCCCCTCGTGGCATTACAGTTATCAGTCCAGGTGATAAAATAGCACAAATTATAGTGTTACCAAGCTGTCATAAACTATTCCCCAACACAGAAAAATCCCGTGGACAGAGGGGTTTTAGCTCCACTGGCCCGCCCCTCGCATGTCTAACACTTGGAATGGAGGCTAGACCTCTTTATTCTCTGTGGATCAGAAATAAAAAATTTATGGGCCTTCTGGATACTGGGGCTGATCGTAGTATCATTAATGAAGTTGATTGGCCAAAAGATTGGCCCCTACAAAGGGCTGATCAAACCCTTAGAGGCCTAGGGGTTGCCCAAAGTCCTATGTGTAGTGCTGCTACATTACCATGGAAGGATGATGAAGGTCATAGTGGCCTGGTTCAGCCATATGTACTTAAGATCCCTATATCTCTCTGGGGAAGAGACATTCTTACTCAAATGGACCTAAAATTGACTACTGAAGCCTTTTACAGTGAGAAAGCTCGAAACCTCATGACTAAAGCTGGATATTCAGGTATTGGAGGATTAGGGAGGAAAAATCAGGGTATTACAAATTCAGTACCCCTAAGTAATTATACCCCTGGGATTGGTGGACCGGGGTTGGGTTTTTCATAGGGGCCACTGAGCCTTTGAAAATTCAATGGCACAATGACAAGCCTGTGTGGGTTTCTCAGTGGCCCCTGCCCAAAGAAAAATACGAAGCAGCCCACACATTAGTGTATGAACAACTTGTTGCAGGACATATAAAGCCTTCCACTTCACCATGGAATACTCCTATCTTTGTCATTAAGAAAAAATCAGGTAAATGACAGCTCTCCCCGGCCCCTTGACGGAAGGCAATCGCACTGCAGATATGTTAACCAAAGAGCAATTTATCTTCACTTTAATGGAAAATATTCAACAAGCAAAACAATTTCACAAGCTATTTCATGTTAATGCTCTTACTCTCAGACTTAAATTCAACATAACAAAAGCTCAAGCCAGGGACATTGTAGTCTCTTGTAAAAACTGTGTTACCCTCTTGCCATCCCCCTCCTTAGGAGTTAACCCACGAGGCCTGTTACCCAACCATATATGGCAAATGGATGTTACTCACATCCCTGAATTTGGCAAACTAAAATATGTGCATGTTTCCGTGGACACATGTTCTGGTGTCATATTCGCCTCTATCCATGCTGGGGAAAAATCCAAAGATGTTATTTCCCACTGCCTTCAAGCCTTTGCCGCTTGGGGTAAACCTCGACAAATAAAAACAGACAATGGACCTGCATACACCTCACAAGTATTTCACGGTTTCCTTACTCAACTAAACATTACCCTAAATCATGGTATTCCCTACAATCCTCAAGGACAGACCATCGTGGAACGTGCCCACTTAACCATCAAACAAACTCTTTTAAAACAAAAAGGGGGGAGAGGGGACACGTTCCGGTCCCCTAAAGACAAACTAAATACAATTCTATTTATTTTAAATTTTTTGACGCTCGATAAAAATGGTCAAGCAGCAGCTGAAAGACATTCAGCCCGTATGGATTCTTCCCCCAAGCCCTTAGTTCTTTGGAAGGATATCCTTACAGGACAATGGAAAGGCCCGGATCCTGTATTAATCTGGAGCAGAGGCTCCGTTTGTGTTTTCCCACAGGACAAAGAAGTGCCGATTTGGATTCCAGAGAGATTGGTCCGGAAGGCCCCTGAGAATGACGATGAGGACAGAGGAAGCCGTGATCCTCCTACTGTCGTGGGGGACTCTGATATTCCTAATTCCCCCGACGGCGACACGTGAATTATGGGCTATTCTGAAGGCTTGGCCCTATCCTTTACCTTTAGCTAATTCTTCCTTTATCTTCCCGCCATTCTTCACTAGCTGATGTACTGAGTGTTGGTTCTATTGTTCCTTTTTCTGCGCTTTGTGTTACCCCTGTAAAATTCTCTCAATTTAATAAGGCCAGCAATTCCTCCCAACAGCTCTCTTAGTATTTGCAGGGTACTTGGTCTGACAATTTTCAAAATTTCACATGAATCCTTCTGGCTGAGATAACTTGAGTAAATAGTATGCGTGTGCAACCAGCTTCCCTTCCAGAGCTATTTCAAACATTCAGCAATATGTTCCAGTTCACCAAACAATGGGCTGGTACAGTTGGTCATCTTGTCCTCCCCCTTATTGGCATTCTGCTTCTATTCAGAAACGTTCACCAGTGGAGAACACAGCAGCGAGAGCAGAGCCGAGCTATAGCACAAGCCCCTATGTCAATAGAGGCTGGGACATCTCCCCAGATATGGCTAAGCATGCTAGATCGGTAGTCAAAGACGGGTAAGATCAGTAGAGAAACATACCAACCTAAGACAGGACAGAGATCATCGATATCTTGTGTCTGATGACGGGTAAGGATGTTTTCTGCTACTGACGACCTAAGACAGGCACGATCTCTGCCATAAAACAAAAAAGGGGGAGATGTCGGGGACTGCCTCCGGCCTGGAAAGTCCCCACCATTACAAGAAGGTGCTTGGCTCACTGCTAGCAAAGTACACTGCAAGTATACAATGAACTTTCTGGTGAAGCCCGCCTAAAGGAGGACATAGTTATTGGCTGTATCAAATTTAATCAGCATAGTAACAGGACTCTCATTGGCTCTCCCCATTGCTTGACCCCTTATTGGTCACCCTGCTGTATATAAGCTAAGGAAGTTGATTAAATAAACGGAAATGAAGCATTAACACCATACCAGGCTCATTGTCGTCCTTGCAGGCCGAGGGCGACACCTGATATTAACTCCTTTTAAGTACCTGGTAGAATTTACCTGTGAAGCCATTTGTCCCTCGACTTTTATTTTTGGGGAGCTTTTTGATTACTGATTCAATTTCTTTGCTGGTTATCAGTCTGTTCAAGTTTTCTATTTCTTCTTGTTTCAGTTTTGGTAGTTTATATGTTTGTAGGAATTAATTCATTTCTTTCAGTTTGTCCAATTTGTTGGCAAATGGTTTTTCCTGATATTCTCTTACAATTGTCTGTATTTCTGTGGTGTTGGTTATTATTTTTCCTCTTTCATTTGTCATATTATTTACTTGGGTGTTTCCTCTCTTCTCAAACTATTTCAAAAAATAGAAAAGGAAGGAAAACTTCAAAAAAAATCATTCACTGTGACCAAGTGGGATTTATCCCTGTGTTGCAAGTCTGTTTCAGTATTCACAAATCAATAAATATGATATATCACTTTAGTAAAAGAAGGATAAGAACTATATGATCATTTCAATAGGTGCAGAAAAAGCATTTGACAATGTACAACACTCATTCATGATAAAAACCCTCAACAAAGTAGATTTAGAAAGAACATACCTCAACGTAATGAGGGTCACCTATGTAAAACCTATAGCTAATATCCTCACTGGGGAAAACTGAGAAATTTTCATCTATGGTCAAGAACAAGACAGGAATATCCACTCTCATCATTGTTATTTAACATTGTTCTGGACATCTTAGCCACAGCGATCAGACAACAAAGAGAAATAAAAGGCATCCAAAGCAGCAAGGAAGAAGAAAACTTTCAGTATTTGCAGATGACATGATTCTGTGTATAGAAAACCTGAAATGTTCCACCAAAAACCTGCTGGAACTGTTACATAAATTCAGTAAAGTTACAGGATATAAAATCAACATACAGAAACCTATTGTGTTTCTATACAACAGTAATGAAGCAGCAGAAAGAGAAATTAAGGAATCAATTCCATCTACAATTAGACCAAAGATAATAAGATACCTTGGAATAAATGTAACCAAAGTAGTGAACAATCTGTACTCTGAAACTACAAAATGCTGATGAAAGAAATTGAAGATGACAAAAAGAAATGGAAAGATGGAAAGATATTCCATGCTCATGGATTGGAAAAACAAATATTGTTAAAATGTCTATATTACTCAAAGCAATCTACACATTTAATACAATCATTATTAACATGTTAACACCATTTTTCACAGAGCCAAAACAAATAATCCTAAAATGTTTATGGAACCACAAAGATCCTGGATAGCCAAAGCAACTTTGAAAAAAAAAAAAGCGAAGCTAGAGGCATTCACAATTCTGGACTTCAAGTTATATTACAAAACTATAGTGATCAAGACAGTATGGTACTGGCACAAAAACAGACACATAGATCAATAGAACAGAACAGAAAACCCAGAAATGAACCCACAGCTATATGGTCAATTATCTTCAACAAAGCAGAAAAGAATATCAAATGGGAAAAAGACAGCCTCTTCAACAAATGGTAATGGGAAACCTGTATAGCAACATGAAAAAGAATAAAACTGGACCACTTTCTTACAACATACACAAAAATAAACTCAAAATGGTTTAAAGATCTAAATAAGAAACCATTAAAACCATAGAGGAGAATACAAATAGTAACTTCTTTGGCATAGATGTAGCGGCTTCTTACTAGATATGTCTCCTGAAGCAAGGGGAAAAAAAAAGAAAAAAAGAAATTTGGGGGACTTTATCAAAATTCAAAGCTTCTGTACAGGGAAAGAAAAAAAAAAAACAATAAAACTAAAAGACAATCTATGGTATAGGAGAACATACTTGCAAATGGCATTTCTCATAAAGGGTTATTAGTATCCAAAATATATAGAGAAATTACACAACTCAACACCCAAAAAACAATCTAATTTAAAAATGGGCAGAAGACATAAATAGACCTTTTTCCAAAGAAGACATACTGATGGCTAACAAGCACATGAAAAGATGTTCAATATCACTCATCATCAGGGAAGTGCCAATCAAACTACAATGAGATATCTCCTCACACCTGTCAGAATGGCTAAAATCAATAACACTAGGAAAAACAGGTGTTGGCAATGATGTGAGAAAGAGAAACCCTCCTGTACTGTTGGTGGGAATGCAAACTGGTGCCTCCACTCTGGAAAATAGATTTCCCAAGAAGTTAAAAAAAGAACTACAATATGATCCAGTAATCACACTACTGGTTGTTTACCCAAAGAATATAAAAACTAAAATCATAAGCGAAATCAATGGGATACATGATCCTCTGTGTTTATAGCAACATTATTTACAATAGCCAAGATATGGAAGCAGCTCAAGTGTCTATGGATTAATAAATACATAAATAAAAATACACACACGCACACACGCACGAATATTATTCAACCATAAAAAAGAATGAAATCTTGCCATTTGCAACAACATCTATGGAGCTAGAGAGTATTATGCTATGTGAAATAAGTCAGACAGAGAAAGACAAATATCATATGATTTCACTCATATTTGGAATTTAAGAAACAAAACAAGCAAAGGAAAAAGAAAACAGAGAGAGAGAGAGGAAAACCAAGAAACAGACTCTTAACTACAGAGAACAAACTGGTGGTTACCAAGGAGAGGTTGGGGGGGGTGTGAAATGATGGGCACCAGGTGATGTATTGAAGTGTTGAATCACTATATTGCATACCTGAAACTAATATTACACTGTATGTTAACTACAATGGAATTTAAAATAAAAACTTTAAAAATAAACATTTTGAATATTAATTCAAATATAAAATAAATAAAAACAAATACATTTAATTTAAATAAGAAAATAAATATTTTAAAATAAAAGAAACCCATTGGCTATTGAAATAATTTTTATGTAAATTTCTGAATACATTTTAGAAATTGGGAGAGTGAAATTCAGACTAATTAAAATAGTTTTTATTTGATTCAAAAAAAAATGATTAAGCCATTGAATGTTAGGCTTTCTGTTAGAACTTGAAAATACCCAATCTGTTGCAGATATCTCTTATTCGTAGGCCATCGTTTTAAGTAGCTTACCCTCCAGAACTACAAACATGCAGATGATGATTTACCATTCAGCTAGGAAAAGATTTCTATAGTCTTTCTTCTCTCAAAATCATCATACTCATTTCTGGAAACTTAAAGAAGAACCAGGGTTAGATTTCCTTAAAGGCTGTGTCTGTTTCTTCAAGGTTCAACCATGTTAAACACAGAAAGCATAGCATAAAGTTTGCTCTGGAAATTAAATAGTAAGCCCTCTGAATTTTTCCAATTGCTTAGAGTCTGGTGTGGACAATTATCACTAGAAGAACTGTTTTTCTAATCAATATAACAAAAATACACAATTAAAAAAATGTCCATTTTTTTTTTTTACCATAGGCATAGTTTATTAAAGTTTCATTTATACTTGAGTGTAAGCAGGTCAAAATATTTAATTGCTGCCTCTCCTCTTCTCAAGGCAACTTGCCCGTGCATTTGCATGTGTAGATAAAACATCACTGCTAAAGTATGTAAAACGATTAGCATCCGCTGGTCACCAAAAAAAAAAAAAAAAAAAAAGTCTATTTTTTAGTCTATAGTCTAAAAAATCTGTTATGATTTTAAAAATTTTCTTCTGAAAAATTCTGCAACAGCCTTTTAAAAAAATTTTTTTATTAACATATAATGTATTATTAGCCCCAGGGGTACAGGTCTGTGAATCGCCAGGTTTACACACTTCACAGCACTCACCATAGCACATATCTTCCCCAATGTCCATAACCCAACTACCCTCTCCCTACCCGCTCCCCACGGCAACCCTCAGTTTGTTTTGTGAGATTAAGAGTCTCTTATGGTTTGTCTCCCTCCTGATCACATCTTGTTTCATTTATTCTTTTCCTATCCCCCAAAATCCCCGTGTTGCCTCTCACCTTCCTCATATCAGGGAGATCATATGATAATTGATTTTCTCTGACTGACTTATTTCGCCAAGCGTAATACCCTCTACTTCCATCCACATCGTCGCAAATGGGAAGATTTCATTTCTTTTGATGGGCAAGAGCGTATTTTAACTGATTATAATTTTGAGTTCAACATTTTAAATTAAATATTTAATTGATAACAAGTGACTTCCTGAGTTTTCATCTTTCTTAACAGTAGATTTTTGTGTCACATTGGTTGGCTTTAACAACATGATAATGCTGATAAAAATTAAATTAATTGTATTTATTATTTTCTGTCAGTTTAGCAAAGATTGATCACTTTACATTTTATTAAACAAATAATATATATATTTTTAAGTTTACAAACAAATACATCAATAACCTGAAATGCACAACTTCTGAGGTCAGATTCTTGAATCACAGAAATACCATTTTATGCAACAATTTTATAGTTACTCAAAATTACCTTTATTACACTTGTCTCAGGATTTTCATTGCCACTGTAATGGTCAATCACAACTAGATAAAGCTTTTCTTTCATTCATAATATGCAGAATTTATCTAAGTAACATTTTGGAAATACTTTACAAATAGACCTCTATTAATTTCTGTTTAATTAAGGCCCTTTTTCTTGTTGTTAGTAGAATTTACACATAAAATTAAGCACTGATTAATGAACTTTCTTTTACAAAGAGAAAGATTGCCAAAAATTCTTCTCTACAAGCATTTATCAACAAGAAGTCATCAGATTTACAGATCATAATATTTGACCACAAGCCCAGTGATAACCCAATGGCTCAGATTACTGAAATTTCTGCTGACTAGATTCTCAGAACTTTAGGGTCCTTCTACTAGGTAGAATTAACAAACCTATTAGTTAGAATTAACAAATTAACAAACCTAGAATTAACAAACAAGCCTAAAATTAACAAATCTGTAACACAAAGCTCAAAGATTTTATTTAGAAATAAAAGTCTCTTATTTACATGGTGTCCACTGAAGCTTAACTCTGTGTGTGTTTGTGTGTGACAGAAAGAGAGTGAGAGAAAGAGAGAGGGAGAGACAAAGAAGAGAGGGATGCAGTTTGGGGGCATCAAGCCTAAACTACAAAACTGAAAAAGACACTGTATACCATTTGAGTCTATGAAACAATTGGAGAAATGATTGTATCTAAAACGTTGTTTCTCAAATGCAGGTCTCAAACCATTCAGTGCATCCTTAAATGAATTTAGTGGGACATGACAAGCATGTTTATGCAAATGAAATAGCACACTAGAGTAGAACAGAAAATGGTACAATGTGTCATATATTATATAGAATTTTCACTGAAAACTTTTTTAGTAACACTTTTTTGAGTATTTTTGTGTACTATGTATTACTTTCCATAGATCATTGTAAAAATATTTCAGAACTATGTGTATTCTTTGGAAGTACACTCTTACATGTGAGAAAAGTTCCAGAAGACCTCATTCAAATAGCAATTGAGTCTAGTCTAATAATTCTACTGGTAATTAATATTCTATTAAATATTAATGGAAATATTCTTAATATGTTGTTAGATAACAAATTATTTCCTAGGACTGAAAGTAATTTTTTTTTTTTTTTAAGGACTGACTTATTTATTTTGAGAGACAGAGAGGGAGAGAGCGTAAGAGTGAACAGGAGGAGGGGCTGAAGGAAAATCTCAAGCAGAGTCTGCACAAAGCACAGAGCCCATTGCAGAACTCCATGCAGGGCTCAATCTTGGGACCTTGAGATCATGACCTGAGCCAAAATCAAGAATCAGACACTCAACTGAGCCACCCATGATCCACAAGACTGTAAGTAAACCTTAAGAACATAAGTTTTTAAAAGATCTATTTCATTATTTAACATTGTCTTCTTGGATACTTTATTTCACTTTCTTGATCTCCAGTGAGGGAAGTGGATTGCTAATCCTGAAGTACCATACAAAACTGATTTTCTAAGATGCTTTGTTTTGTAATGTATTAATGCTTTTGGGGGCTGTTGAATTTCAAATTCCAATTCCTTCAAATTAGCTGCTTTTTCCAACAACAACCCTACTTCCCCAATTATACTATAACTAGGGCTGTTAGTTTAATACCTCACAGAATTCCAAAATGAACATAATTCATACTAATAGCTTTTTAAGACTTTTATAACAAAAAAAGTTTGTGAATATGATAATTATGACATCCATGTCATTATTATTGTGGTTATTTTCAAGTCAGTCACTGTATTTCAGAGTTAGATTTCATAAAATGACAAGTAATTTCAGCATACTAGATTTATGTCTATCATTGAACAGTTTTTTTTTCTTTTGTCTCAATTTTATGCCATTTTTCTTCTGATGTGCAATATTCAGATATTTTTAGAAATTTTCTGCAATAAGCTCATGAAGAAATCATTCTTTTATCCTTCTTCTAATTTTTGCCTTGAGTTTACTTTATACAACCTTAATGTAATTAAAAACAATGTTAGGAACACAGAAATTTTGTGCCTTTAAGACCCTTCTGCTTTTTGTGATAATATTGTTTAAATGCACTGGTCATATATACATGTGTACAACACTATTTATTTTTATTTATTTCTTACAGTTGTCAAGACATAGCCACATCTACATAATTATTACTTCCATTCCTGTTCAGTTATTTGTTATTTTATTTACCTTTTTTTTTTTAAAGATTTATTTATTCATTTTAGGAGGGAAGGCAGAGGAAGAGACTTTTCAGCAGATGCCCCACTGAGTGAGGAGCCCAATACAAGGGCTTACTCCTAGAAGCCTGAGATCAGGACCTGAATTGAAATCAAGAGTTGGACATAAAACCAATGGAGATACCCAGGTGCTCCTTCATTTGCTTTTGTATTTCTTCTTAAAATAAACTTCCTTCTCTATGAGGAAAACCAAACCAAACCAAACCAAACAACTGCCTTTGTTATTTGTTAGATATTGTTAGCATGCTAACAATGAAATCTTTCAAATTTTATTTTGTTTGAAATTACCTTCATTTCATCTTCACTTTGAAGGATGTTATCATCTCGTTTGCAATTCTACAGTGGCAGGTATTCTTATTTAGTACTTTATCTTATCGTCTGTATTATTTATATTATCTTCTATAAAAGCAGTTATTGTCTGCTTTTATATTTTGTTTTTTGTTGGGAAACCAGCCATCTTACTGTTGCTCTCTGGTCAATCTTTCTATTTTTCCTTTGTCTTTTGTTTTTAGAAGTTTTCTATGAAATGTGCCTGGTTGGGATTCCTTTACATTTATTTTACTAGAGTTCATAGTATTGTTTTTGTATCTGTGGATTGTTGTCTTTCATCAGTTTTGACAAATTCTTAATCACCGGCTCTTCAAATATTGCTTCTGCTTTCTTATCTTCTAGAGCTCTAATTACATAGACTGTAGACATTTTTAAGTGTTTTATGGGTCTCCTTGCTTTATCCTGTATTAATCTGCTGTTGTCTGCTAAGTCCAACTTCATCTTTTACCATCTCTTCAGGGATTATTTCTGTTACTGGTTTATACCAATTCTGAGCCATATGGCTCTCCAGGTGTCTCAACTGAAAGTCTAGGGATTTCACCAGGATCATTTTTGCAACATAGTCCCTTATATTCAATTGTGCACTATAATAGTACATAAAGTTATCTCAGCCTTCCAGCTGTTTTCTGCTCATTTCTTAGGTTGCCATGTATAGTAGCATAAAGCTGGGCAAATGCCTAAAGCAGAAACAGATTATAACATTAATCACATTACTGTCTCTACTCTTCCCTTCTCTCTGGAATTTCCCCTTTTCTACAAGTCCTGACTGCTTTCAAGGAATCAAATTACAATATTTGTGTTTTATCTCAATTTAGGTTGTCAAAACTCTGGTGGTTTCTCTGCTTCTTACGCACTGCCCTCTGATTATCTTCTCAGCTTGATGCTTGGCTTCCATTAAAAGTCATCCAATGATACAAGGGCAAAGGCAACACTGGTATGTCATGCTTAACTAACACTCATACAAAATGTGCCATTTTTCTCAAGGATCTTTGCTCTTCAAGCCCTGACTGCATCAGCAGATCTTAATGTAACTGCAAAGAGATTTTTTTTTTAAATCCATTTTTCTGTTTGTGACAGAAGCATCAATCTTCTACATGACATTTTGTCATATCCAGAAGGAAATTCCTGTAGTTTTAATTTGCATTTGCTGATTTTATATTGGGAAAATTGTCATTTCATGGGCTATTTATTGCCCATTCATATTTCCACCTCAGTGAATTTTCAGTTCACAACTTTCCACTACATTTTTGCAAATTTTCTTATGATTGGTAGAACTTGTTTATATATTTGGGAAAATAACATATTCTAAATTTTATGTGATCTGCATATTTTCTCCAAAATACAGGCAATTTTCTTCATCTTTTGAAGGTGTCTTTAGTTGAGTAGTTATTTTAAGATGTCAAATTTATCAGTCTTGGCACTTAATGATTTATTCATATCTTATCATAATTTATTAAGTAGGAGACTGAATTATTTAAATTTTAGTCCTTCTTTTATCTGAAGTAAGCATTAAGAGCTATAAATTTTCCTCAAATCATGACCTAGATGCATCGAAAGTTTTGAAATGTTTTAGGTTTAACCATATAAAATTGCCATTTTTGTAGATCAAAATGGTTGAATGACATTATCATATATTTAAACCCAAATACTATAGACATTATCAGACACTTTTTTCATTTGTTTGATTCATATATAATTTAATTGCAGTGAAATTCATTCCATTTAGTGAACAGTTTCTGAGTTTAACAAAGGCACAGTTGTGTAACCATCAACTATTATCCATTATTACTCCAAAATTTGTATTCTATTCTTGCTTGTAGTTTAAACTCTCCCAAACCTTCAACTTTTGACAATCATTGACATGTTTTCTCTCCTTTTCCTTTTCTCTTTAAAGAATGTCATATAAATATAATCTTACATTGTGTAGTCTTTTGAGTCTGGCTTCCTTAACTTAGCATAATGCATTGGAAAGTCATCATGTTGTGCTGTACCAATAATTGTATCTTTTTAAATTATTGAATAATATTCTATTATGTACATATATTACAGTATGTTTATCATTCACCAGTTGAAAGACATTTGGATAGTTTCCAGTTTGGGGAGGTTATGAAAAAACTGCTATAAATATTCACATTAGGGTTTGAATAAATATTTATTTTCTCTTCACTTGGATAAATACCCGCAAATTATATTTCTGCATCATATTTCTGCAACTTTTAAGGAAAAGGCCAAACTCTTTTGTAAAATGGTTGTACAACTTTGCAGTTTAGTCACCAGTGTAAGACAATTCCTATTGTTCCAAATCTTTTCCCACAACTGATATTATCAGCTTGCCTTGTTTTTCTCATTCTAATAGGTGTAAAGTGGTATCTTATTGTAGTATCAATTTGTACCTTTTCATGTACTTATTTATAATCTATATATATTATTTGCTGGAGTATCTTCTCAATTTTTTTGCTGTTTTTGTTAGGCTGTGTTTTCTTTTGAGTTTGGAAAGTTCTTTTATTTTTTATTTTTTGAAAGTTCTTTATATTATTCTACATACAAGTATTTTATCAGATACGTAGTTTGCAAATACTTCTCATTCTCTGTATTGTTACACTCTGTTAAGTCACTCTTGAAGAGCAAAAACTCAATTTTTGATGAAGTATGATTTATTTTTTTCTTTAATAGATTGTATTTGTTCTTGTATCTAATTAATCTTTACCAACCCAAGGTGACAAAGATTTTATTGTACAAAATCTGCCAGAGGTTTTATAGTTGTAGGGTTTAAGTTTTACTCTATGATCCATTTTGAATTAATTTTTGTGTATTGTTAGAGGTATGATTTTCTTGCATATGGATTCCTCATTGTTCCAGTTCCAGTTGTTGCACAGATTATTCTTCCTTCATTGAGTAACAGTTACACTTCTTTGAAAGTGAAAAATCCATAAATATGTTAGTTTACTTCTGATTTTTCTTCTTTTCTGTTGATCTATTATCTATCTCTTTACCAATATCACAAGGCATTGATTACTATTGCTTTATTATAAGTTTCAGAACTAGGTTGTGTGAGTCCTCCATCATTGTTCTTTTTTAAAAATATTTTTGGGGGGCTCCTGGGTGGCTCAGTGGGTTAAAGCCTCTGCCTTCAGCTCAGGTCATGATCCCAGGGTTCTGGGATCAAGCCCTCTCTGCTCAGCAGGAAGCCTGCTTCTTCCTCTCTCTCTCAGCTTGCCTCTCTGCCTACTTGTGATCTCTGTCTGTCAAATAAATAACTAAAATCTTTTTAAAAAATAAATAAAAATAAAAAATAAAAATATTTTTGGAAGCCATCAATCACATCTTATCATTTTGTTTTCCACATCTGTTAATATGCCCTTCATAGTGTCTATCTCATTGTCTCTGTAAACTGGCTTAACAGTAATTTCTTTAGAGTTATTTTCCAATTCACAAGTTTTCTCTTCATGTGTATTCTGCTGATAACCTATTCTTTGCATTCTTAATCTATTCTTTGTATTCATGTATCTACTACTCTTAAAAATTCTATTTACTTTTTCTAAAATCTTGGTAGTTGGGGTGCCTGGGTGGCTCAGTTGATTTTCAACCTTCAACTTAGTTGTGATCCCGGGATTCTGGGATCAAGCCCTGATTTGGTCTCCCTGCTCAGAGGGGAGTCTGCTACTCCCTTTCCCACTGCCCTTCCCCCCACTCAGCCTCTTTCTGTCCTTCTCTCTCTCTCTCTCTCTTTTTCTCTCTCTCTCAAATAAATAAATAAAATCTTTAAAAAAATCTTGGTAATCATTTTGGAAAGTCAGTTGTTTTTCTGTTCCTTTTTCCTATTTCCTCATTTATTTCTTTTTTTTTTTTAAGATTTTATTTATTTATTTGACAGAGAGAAATGACAAGTAGTCAGAGAGGCAGGCAGAGAGAGAGAGAGGGAAGCAGGCTCCCCGCTGAGCAGAGAGCCCGATGTGGGACTCAATCCCAGGACCTTGAGATCATGACCTGAGCCGAAGGCAGCAGCTTAACCCACTGAGCCACCCAGGTGCCCCTCCTCATTTATTTCTTTATTATTACATCACATGTCTGAAATTTCAATACATTGGGTCAGTGTAAATCTGAATCTGAATCTGCTACTCAAGTGTCTTACTGATGACTCTTGTCCACAGTGTATTATATTTTTTTCCCTGTGCTTTTTATCTGAATGTTAATTTGAACTTTATTTAGAAACTCTGTAAGAATTCTGTAAGAATATTTCTCCAGAGATAATAGATTTTTGCTTTTTCCAGATATTTAGTAAGATAGCGATCTATACCAATTTAACTTAATTATTGGCCAGCATTTACTATACCATACAAGAAAGGTATATGTGAACCCTCAAGATGTGTGAGGTTGGGAATTTTGTTAGGAATTCTCAGAGAGGTGATTTGTTTCCTACTTGCATCTGAGACCATTATCAGACAAAATTCCTTCAAATAACCCTTTGCCAGCTGGTGGAATTTATACACACATACACACACATTTTTACTAAAAGCATATTTCTTCAAGTTCCTGTATATTTTTAGTGTTTTCATTTCAACATCTACCTCATGTAATAGAGCAAACAGCCTCCAGTGTACCTATAGTTTTAGTAGCACATCAATCCCTTTTATTTCTCCTCCTTCTTAATCTGGTTACTAAGATTTATTTTTTAAGATTTTATTTGTTTATTTGACAGACAGAGATCACAAGTAGGCAGAGGCAGGTGGTGGGAGGGAAGCAGACTCCCTGCGGAGCAGAGAGCTCCATGTGGGGCTCAATCTCAGGCCCCTGCCTGGGATCATGACCTGAGCTGAAGGCAGAGGCCTTAACCCACTGAGCCACTTAGGCACCCCTAAGATTTTTTTTTAATTTATTTCAAATTTAGCTATGAATTCAAAAGTGTGTTTATTCTTAGTTTAATATATCCGGATTTCTTTTAAAGAAGGATTTATGTTCCCCATAGCATCCCCCTGTTACTGCACTAATTACTTGATTACAGGGAATATTAAACTGCCTACTCTTGTTGGATAAGAAAGCAGAGAAACCCAGCTTTTATGAAAAGAAGAAGAGAAAAACCTTACAAAGAAGAGGTATAAAAGGTATGGAGGAAAATCCACATGACATGAAAATTTCTCGTTCTTGTCTCTTTTTGAGTCTCTCACTATAGGTCTGATTTATGGTTAAAGAACACAGCTTTGTGTCCTTATAATACACCTTTTGCTTAGTTTAAGCAAGTGGTCTTCTGGTGCTTTCAAAGAAAATTCCTAATACCACTTCTGAGCAGTCTTTTTCTGGTCCTGGAATCCAACTCCAGATGATATCCACTGCATTCTAGATTTTGGTTTTTTGCCAGTATTGTGGCTTGCCTCTTTCTCCTTAGGATGAATAAATAGTCTGGAGGAAATGAAACATTAGAATCTTAGTTCATTCATTTTCCATTTGTAAGAATAGTCATTCCACAGAGCATTTCATTTATCCTCACCAATGGCTAAATATTGGACTCTGAACCACCTGCAAAATATTAAACTCAAGACATTCTGCACTCTGTCCATACCTAATCTCCTTTCATATTTCTTACCCAATTATTTGCATTACAGCTGACTTTTTTTTATTTTCCTTTCTCCTCCCTTCTTCCTCTCTTCTCTTACTTTTACTCTTCTGTTTCATCTTCTTTGCCTTCATCTTCACCTTTGTCATCTTCTAAGTAGTGGGACCTCCACTCCTTCAACTTCTCCACTTACTCTCTATCAACTAGAAGTCTCCCTTCATTTTCTCCCCTGAGGTTAAATTGAGCATCATTTAAACCACCCTCTGGCCAAAATAATATAAGTGTTCCCCATTAGTTTCCTGTCTGACTTTTCTGACAAAACCACAACACTGGATCTATCTAAATGTCCATTTTCTGAGAGCCTACATCCAAGCTGTTGAACACTAATGGAATTACCATATCATATTTTTATCATTAATATTCATGATCTTTATACTAAGATGAGTCCCCCCCATGCTAACAAGAAATCCTTCTCTTATATATTTTTTTGTGTCTTTCATTCATCTTCCAAAATGCCTGTTCTAAATGAGACACACTATCCCCAAATGTGATCCCAATTGCCTTTGTTCTTTCCAAATACCTCACCTATACCTTTCCCCCTCCTCTGTACATTACAGAGGTAGAAGATATAGAGAAGAGAACCTCCTGCCAGCACACCTGCATTTATATCCATCCTAGTTATTCCATTTTAAAGTTTGAATTATTATTCCTCATCTTGTTCTATGTGCTAATCCTGTGCACCTCAACAGATGCCCTTTTTCAACAACTATCCCCTTTTATTAACCTTTTATTCTTTGTATATACTTTCTACTGGTATTTAAATATACTCAAGTCTGTCATTTGTGAAAGAATAAATGAGAAGAATGATGTTATTTGAATCTATGTTTCCTGTTAATTTTTTCTTATTTTTCCCTCACACAGGCAAAATTATTTTAAAAATTTATCAACAATAATATTCTCCATCTCTTCAACTATTGAGAATTCCTTAGCCTCCAACCCTCACCACTTTAAGGAATTTGCCCTCATCAGGGTCACCAAGGACCTCCTTGTTAGTATGGATTGCTCTTAGTTTCATCTTCCTTAAACCATGTGTGTATTTCCCATTGCTAATTCTTCCTCTTGGTTTAAATTCTGTTTCCTTGGTTTTTATGACAGCATATTCTGGCTTCCACTTCTCAAACTATTTTGCAGGTTCCTCTTGTATCAGTCTATCACTCAAATGAGGATTTTATTTTTAACAATGTATCTAGGAGGTTTTGTTTATTACCATAGCTTGAATTATCATTTCTTTTAAGATTTTATTTATTTATTTGACAGAGAGAGAGAGAGAGATCACAAGTAGGCAGAGCAGCAGGCAGAGAAAAAGGGGAAAGCAGGCTCCCTACCGAGCAGAGAGCCCGATGCAGGGCTTGATCCCAGGACCCTGAACTCACGACCTGAGCTGAAGCAGAGACTTTAAGCCACTGAGCCACCCAGGTGCCCTTGAATTATCATTTCTATGATGATCTATCCCAGATATAACTCTGAGGTTTGGGATCTCAACTGGAACCTCATATCTATATCATCACCTCTTTTATACCACAGTTTGGGTGCCCAAACTTCACTCATCCAAAAAACATAATCATCATTACAACTTTCCTAAATCCTGATCAATCTTCTATATTTAAAATAAGTCAGCCCATAGTCACACTATTAAAATTATCATCATTTTTGTTCATTCTTCCTTGAATTTAAGGCCAGAGAATATTTTCTCTGTTATTTGGATCTATGCAGGGTAAACCAGCAAATAGTCAAACATGGTAAACCATGTTTCTTGGCTAATTCAGAAAGTTCCCACTGGAGCACATGAGTACGGAATTTTATGATTTTTTAAAAGACTGGATAATTTTTGAACATTGTTATTTATCCATTTGAAAACTACCCTCAATTGTAATGCATTACTGTAAAGGGCATTTCCCATTTTTCTGCAGTTGGGTCTTTGAGCAAAATTTCCCCTTAATGTTGAACATGTTGAGTTCCTAACTCAAAAAGTTTTAATAATGGCAAGGATGAAGTCCTGTACCTCTCTAACTAAACAGTCTGGCTTAACAAAACATTCATTGAATGCCACATCAAATTGAGACTTGTGTAAATCAGCTCTTACTCTTTATTATATAAAGGACTAATTTATATTTGGCCCTCAATCACTCAAATGCTGGAGTAAAGAGAGAAATGAGTCTCCAGTATTTTGTCTATGTAGTACTTTCTGCTCTTTGGGGGTAATTCTCCAGCCCCATTATCCTCTGTGGCTTTGTTTTTGTCTTTTGGGGAACTTCCTCCCACTGTATTCCTTAACTAGATCCATAGGGGGTACTGGAGAGCAAAGCATGAGTGAGCCCTGAAACCCTTTCTCAATCTGTTTCCTTCACATGAAGAATGTAATAGTTTAATATATTATTAATGTGGTACTACTAGTATATTAATATAAACATATTATATTTAATAGACAATATTTAGTATAAAATACAGTAAGCCACACAAAACTACTATAAAACTTTTACTTTCTTTTTTATTTTCAGTTTCCCCCACCCCAGTTAGGAGTTACTAAAAGTATCATTTCCTACACCCCTGATAGATTTTTTTCTCTTGTCATTTGTCTATAATCCTAGATTATCTCAACATAGACATCTGAAACAGTTGCCACAATATCATCTCTTTTGTCTTCATTATTCCTCTTTGCTCCCCAAGGAATATGGCTTAAATAATTTTGGTATTTTTGCATAAACCCCTTTTCTTGATGAAAATGATTGTGCGAAGTGTAAATAGTGGAAAAGGACTAAAAGAAAATCTAGGCCCAGAAATCTGTGTAAGTCAAATATGTTTCCTTATTTAAGGACACAGAAGAAGAAAAGCACATTTGAAATTAACTGCACAGACGTCAGCAATGTTCTCAAAGCTATAAACTCTTAACAAGTGTCAAGAAGTTTATAGTTAGCCAATAGGTATACAGTGTAGGGAATAACAGCTGTGAAAATGAGGGTTACACTTGAACTTTTAGAACTGTATCTACTTCTTTAGGCCGAGCCTTTTCAGACATAAAGCTAGGTGAATTCTCTATACATAGGCTGTTTGAATACACGCTAGAGACCAACTTACTGAAACAGATATAGTACAATGTGCATTTATACAATGCAAAATATGTATATCAATATACAGTTTGGAGAATACTTAGACATAAACTCAGTTTTGCCATCTGCCTCTCTCCCAGACACATTCAGACTTAACCAAGAACATTTATGAGCTTAATGTAGAATAATTGAAGCTAAATAGTTTACCCAGATGCTTTTAGGAATCAGGTTAACATTTCCTTAGGTAGCTATGATGCTCATTTAGCAGAAGGTTATTTGAAAGTAATTGTTTGGTTGTGGAATAACCACATTCAACTTTCTTTGTTATCCATTGACAAATTTCCATCCCCTTACCCTCAGTAGAGATTGTATAAAATCAAAATGTGTAAGTTCTCATTTCTTACTAACTAATCTAAGAAGAGTAGTAAGAAATAAGTAATAAGAGATGAGGTCCAGTTGGTATCAGAGCCTGAAGATTATGAGAACATTTAGGCAATTGATGGGACAATGACATTTACTGAATGATACTGAAAGCCAATTACAACAGTTTTACAGAAGGGTAGCATGGTATATGCAATTTTTTTTTTAAAGTAACACATTGATCAATGTGTTGAAATAGGTGCTAATTTGACCTTATTTTTCTTCTCATTTGAAGAAGGTATACTATTTAATTAAGTAATCAAGACAATGACTTGGACAAAAATTGTAGTCCTGGACATAGTGAAAGGTGGTAAGATTTGGATGTATTTTGATAGCAGAATCAATAGCAATTGTTGATGGACTAGATCCATGTTGTGAGGAAAACCAGAATCAGTAAAGACTACAACTGTTTTGTCTTAAGGAACTAGAATGATGAATTGCTGAGGGAGGTTGTAAAATAAGAATTGGGAAGGATGAGAATTTTGGATTTAGTCCCTTTTGACTTTGAGATATCTCAGCCGTTAAAGGGGTACTGTTAAATTAAAAATTATGCATATTGGTTTGGATTTCAAGAGTGAGATGTTGTCTGGAAATTTAGGAAATTTGAGTATTTAAAACCATGATATCGGATGAAATTACCAAAATAGTATGTGTATATAAAGAAGATAGGAGAAGATAGGAGGTCTAAGAAGAGCAGAAAATCGAGAGGAGATGAAGAAAACGACAAAATGAATATTAGGAAATAAAGTTTGGCGTCTTAAAAGTTAACTGAAAAAAAAATGCCAAGAGGAGTGATAAACTGTTTAAAATGTCATTTATTGCTCAAAGAAAATGTGGATTGATAATCAAACACCACATTTGGTAATGTTGAGTTACTGCTGATTGTGACAAAAGCAGTTGCAGTGGAATCGCATGGTGAAAACCTGACTAAAGTACATTCATGAAAAAAATGAGAGAAATGGAATTAGACATAGTTAAAAGAAAACTTTTTCAATATATTTCACTTCATAAAGAAATAGTGACAACACCTACATCTTTCATCTACATCTATTTTAAATGATGGCTTCTGTTGGAGCAATATGAAGATCATTTTCAGAGAAGAGGTTGAGGAAATAGGAATGTTACTTTTAATGGAACACACATTTCATAGGACATAGTGTAATGGTTTTATGTGTTGGAGTAAGTAGGAAATGGAAAAAAACAAAGGATGAGTGTTTTAGTATAATGTTTTAGTATAATATGGTCACAAACAAAGGACAATATGGCCTTTTAGAGTTTCTTTTGTTTCTTGACAAATAAAGAAATACCTGATGAAATTAATACACACAGAAAAAGGCAAAAACATATGAAATATGTTCCCTATGATTATACAATTAGTAAGTGGAGGATCCAGATTTTGAACATATTTTATTTGAAGAGTTATACTATTAACTGCAACACAATGCTACCAATATTTAAATGAGAGGGTTACTTCAGGCTTCATGTTTTTCTATAAACAGACATTCATTGTTTACTTTCACAGTCCCTCTCTCTGCTTTTAACACTTTTTTTTCTGTAAGGTTAATCTGAATGGGTGTTTGATGTAAATTTACCTCAGAGACTGAGTTTACAGAGGTTCCTGTGTAATCTGGAATATAATATTGTGATAGATTCAGTGATTTCTCTGTTTTTATCTTCTCTGTGTTTTGCACAGGTGCTGAAGGGAAGGTCTGCCTTTCAACAAGGGAGAAGTCCCTTGTTGAAGTCCCAAGTTTTCTATGGCTGTGGTTCCTGCAGAAATCCAAGGTCCTCCAAAGAAAACTGCTGTAATATTATCTAAGCCTCAGTGGGAAAGAGATTCCAGGTGTAGGGCTCATGTCAGCCTTGTGACTCACATTTCTTTGTAGCCCTAGGACCTTCACATGGAGTTTGTGAGGTTTTACCATATCCTATCTACTCACTTCTTGGGATGCTGTTTGTCTCAGGATTAAGGACTTTTTTTTTAGATAAACCTAAGTGCTTCCTTGTTCAAATCACTATCATTAGGCCTAGGAATTTCTGAAACTTTCTGGCTTATGAAAAATTCCTTTCCTAAATTTTCAGGAGAACTTGAAGTTTTTGACAAGTGTAGCTCCTTGTCCATTTCCCTCAGAGTTTTGGAGTTGCATATATTATGTGAGCAGAGATGGGGGAATAGATGACTGTGATGAAGTTTTAGAATATAGGTGAGGTTCAGTGGGGTGAGGCCAGGAGCTGACGACCAAGAAAAAATGCTTGAGACATCTTTAGTGCAAAATGGTGGTTTATCAAAGCACAGGTGACAGGACCCATGGGCAGGAAGAGCTGCTGCTCTGGGGTTGTGAGGGGTGGCAGGTTAAGGAAAAGATTGGTTTCAGTAGAACTTTTTCATATGCTAAAGAGGACATATAAGATCCCAGATACCAGAGGCTTTGCCATTGCCAAGGTCATTTTGCTCTCTAGCAAGGTATTAACATTAAGATGGGTGGGAGATTCCTAAAGAATGTCACATATGTGCCACCCAGGAGTGGGGGTGGGGGAAGGTTGGAGGGTGTCAGCTTTTGCTTTGTCCTCAGCCAGCCTTCTGTTCCTTCATCAACAGTAAAGGAGATTTTCTTTTGAAAGGGAGAATATAGTTTGGTTAACAAATCGAAAACAAACAAAAGAACAATCAAAGATGCAGTAGACTGATATTAATTTTAAGTCAGGAAGACTTTGGAAGAGGTCTATTTTATAGATATTTTGTTCTTTGACATTTCACCATTTGTTTGGGATGAGTTATAGCCAATAGGATGCCACTTGTCTATAATATAGCAAGCCTAGCTGTGTGTATCTGACACTTGCCCCTCAATTTCACTTGGTTATTACTGACACATTTATCACCATCTAAATTACAAGAGGCAATCTTAATCTAAAGATCAATATACCCTTTATAGAACAACTTTGATATAATAATGATATCTCTTGTCATAACAAACTAGTGTTTATCTCATCCATCTCATTGTAAACCATAGGTCCTCAGATCGCTTCTTACAGAGAACATTTTCTGTCAGTATGATCTTGCCTAAGTTATGATGCATTACAGAATAAATGAATTTGTTTGGCTACTGTTTCAAGTGACAAGTTCAATTAAGAATGTTTGTGCTTGTATGTCATATTTGCTAGTTAGTCTGTCTTCTATCAAACTAATTTCTCTTGTAAAATTTTATCAAAAGGAGGAAATTCATTTGGACCTTGCATAAGGCTATTACAAAGATAAACTTTATTTTTGTATTCTTTGCTTTACTAAACTAATGGCAGGAAACATTTAACAAATTTAGTATGATTACATAATTATAGACTGACAAAAATCACAATAGAAAAATAGATGAAATGTATTCTAATAACACCTCTGATACTATTCAGATAAAAATGTTTATTCATAGAAGGAATTAAATTATTTTTAAATATTAAGTTATAGAATAAAATATTGGTGAATCCAACTTTTTATGCAATTTTGTTTCTAAATTAATTTTCCATCTCATCTACTAAAGAAATGACACATGAAAATAGTTCTAATTTCTGTGTGACCATGTTAAGCAGAGAGTGAATTTTCAGAGCTGGCTTCACTGATAATATTGTTCTAAGGTTAAGTTTATCTGCATCCCAAGAAGATGAAAAAGAAAATGCAGCATAAATGATGGTTCTCACTTTTCTTTGAATATATGAGTCCTTAATCTAGTGAACTATAATTAAACATTTTAATATTCTCCACCTTGTTCTCTTCTATATTTCTAGCCCAGAAGTGATGCTTGCTAGAAACACCTCTGAAAATTGCATCAATTATAACCTTCTTTGAATTTGAATTAAAACTGTTATCTTGTTTTCTTTTATCCCTCTGGAAAATTATACCAAAATGTATTCTAATTTTCCTTGTATTCCTGGATAAAATTTATTTTTACCTAGCTGTTTACCAGCAAGAACAATAAACCTAGGATGATAACACTAAAATTGAGTCATTTCATTACTTGTAATACTACATTCTAGCAAACTTTGATAAATTATTGTGGATATTCCTAGAGTCAAGAATTTTTATACTTTAATTTTATAGTGTATTTGTTTTTCATTCCCTTAAAATTCCTTATTGTCAGTGTACAATACTGTCCTGTTTATTTGTATATGGTGAACCCAAACACAAGTGAACAATAAAATATCTTGAAAAAAAAGCAATTTTTATCATTTCTTGAAATTTAAACCACAAAAGCTGCCAATTAAAATTTCTTTGTATTACAAGAGGAAATACAAATATATGTTTCTTTCAAAGTAAATCATGTTTAATACCTTTTTAGAAGATATATATGAATTTTTAAATAATTCCACCAAAACTTCTTGTGTTTTTGAGGTTTTTTTTATTTTTCAGGTGATCATCTTTTTCTAGACTGTGCATATAGGAAGGTAGTAACTAGTATTTTATAAAAGGAAAAAATTCACTAACCAAGATCAAATACATGAGGGCAGTAAAGAGAATTGGTTGAGATAAATGGAAAAGTTTGGAGTTCTACAAATAGAAAAACACACAGAAAACTGACAAACAGAGAAAAAAGTATTCTAAACATTTTAAAGTTTTCTTGAGACCCTATAGTGTACAAGTTAGCAGCACTTTACTGTATTTTACCAAAAATTCTCAACAAGCTCACATGTGCTGAATTAAAAGTTTCTAAACTTTGTCACAACGACATGATTTATTTGGAGATCCTTATATGTAAACAATGTGAATTTTATTATCAGGGAATACCAAATATATCCCCAACAGCATACTGTTAATTTTCAGAAAAGCAAGAATTCATAGGCCTGGTCAATTTATTCTCCGTTTATTAAGAGTTTCCCCCCCCCCCAAAAAAAAATCAAGTACCCATGAAAAAAGCTTTTATAAATGCCCAGTCCTGCCTGATGGGAGAATTTCCAGGAGGGAGCTGGGTAAGTTGCTGAGTAGCCAGGGGCAGAATGTAACTCCAGTCAGCAGGTTATTATCAAAATGTGACCCCTGCCAAATGGTGGTAAAAATACTCTCTCTGCACTTAATCCTTTTCCTTTATTCTTCCTTTCCTTGCCTTATCATCTGTGTGGTAAAGTCAAGTCTCCTGTATGGGCTTGGGACTGCTCAGCCTACTCTACTATTATAGACTGTTTAGGTCTGCCATGGACAAGGCTGCATAGCTCCTCTCTGTTGTCAAGCCCAGGTAGTCAATAGACTTTAGTGGCTTTCAAAATATCAAATCCTTAGTTTTCCTGGTTGTCAAATATATTCATACCAAATAAAACAAACAAACAAATAAGGAAACTTCCCTAAATAATGACAGGCTGCAGAATGAGTGAACAAGTTCAGGGATGTTAGGTCCTAACCAAACACCAATCTTTAAAAATAGCCTACAGGAACTTCGGCACTATCTTAGTTTGGCTTGGGCTTCCCTAACAAAATATTCTAGACTGGGTGTCTTAAAAAACAGAAATTCATTTTCTCACAGTTCTGAAGGCTGAAAATCTGAGATCAGGGTGACTATCATGTTGGCTTCTGGTGAGACCTCTCTTCCTGTCAGCCTTTTAGCTGTGTGCTCACATGGCCTTTACACTCTGGTAGGGAAAAGAAAGAGAAAAAGTTCTCTGGCTTCTGTTATAAGAGCAGTAACCCTATCAGATCAGAGTCCTACCTTTATGACATTATTTAACCTTAGTTACTTTCCTAGATGGTCCATCTCCAAATATAGCCACAGTAGAGGTTAGGGCAGCTTATGAATTTGGGGGGAACACAAATATCTTGTCTGTTAAAGGCACTATTTTATCTGTGAAAGAATGAGAAGGGAAAGTATTTTTAAAAATACCTTTTAAAATCCTACATCTCCTTAAGAGATGAAGCAGAAATACATCCAGAAGCAGTATGAGTACATGTTTTCAGCTGAATAAAGATGAGAAAAGGCTAAAGAGGGAGAAAAAGGACAAATGGAAAAGAGAAAATCACTCCCAAGTAATTAGAAGATGGCCTTTAAAACTAAGTATATACCTAAAGACAAAATAAAATCAGAACTGAAAGTTTTTAAGTGACTTAATCATCTGTCTTATATGAACAAGTTTTAATGAAGGATTTTTTTTAGCAACTGACTGAACTTTAGATTGAACTGTAAATTGCTGCTTCTACTTTGCCCACGCTGCTCAAAGTTTGAATTTCTGTCAAAGCTGCCAAAGAAAACCTGAACAGATCAAGCCAGCACTGTCATTTCACTGTGGCCACATTATGAGGAATTAGTCCTAATGAGAGATGACTTTGTGAAGGGGGCCACCCAGATGGATTAGGAGACAGCTCCTGAACACTCACCTTGAAAGGAAGCTTCATGCTGAGTTGTGTATAATGTAGGATTTTTTTAAAAGCCAATATGGAATAGGATACAAAGTGTGAGAGTACAGAAGGTCCTTGACATTTACTGGTGGAAGATTGCATTTAATTCACATGATAACAATTTATCATTGATGGAATTTCAGAAAGAAAAATATTTGGGCCCAGAAAGTGAGCATACAAATAATCGTAGAGAAAGTTAAGAACAAACTTCAGACAGAAATGACTGGACAAGGGGAACTTTGAGAATTATCTGAAGGGATGAATATAATGAATATTTTACTGATGATAAGAAAAGAAAGGGGAAAATTAAGATATGTGAAATTTAAAAAAATAGAATTTAGAAAGTAACAGGTGGTTTAAGTTTAAATTTTAAGTTTAAATTTTAAAATGGGAAACTAATGTCAGTACTGATACGATAAGGATAAAATTAGGCAATAAAGAGGTTTCAAGAAGAAAGATCAGGTGATATATGCATTTTTCCACTGAATTTTGGGTACTCAAGGAATGATTTAGAAAACACATTTCACCAGCAAAGGAAAAAAGTTTTATTTGGAAGTTATTTGTACAAAAATCCCGTGACATTAATACTACTAACATAGATTGGTTTTTATTAATTTAGAAATCATTTGTCGTGTTATTGCACATTTTATTCATATAATTCTAGGTAGAATTATTTGATGGTTTATCCAGTTAGTATTTATTACAATAATGATAGGACCTACTAATATCTACAATAGGTCAATAGAAATTAAGACAGATATTGCTTTATACTTACACTCTGAAATATTTCCAAAACTTTAATTTTTGGAGTAAAAACTTACTTTAGAATATTAATACAGAGTTATAGTATTAGAATGTGAAGAGTATTGTAATAAAAATCCTTTCTCCCTCTTTTATTTTTTAAATATTTATTTATTTTAGAAAGAGAGAGCATGTGCTTGTGGGGGAGGGGCAGTGGTGAGAAGGGAAGACTCCCCACTGAACACGGAGAATCAATCAATCTTTCTTTCTTTCTTTCTTTCTTTCTTTCTTTCTTTCTTTCTTTCTTTCTTTCTTTCTTTCTTTTTTAGTATTCTATTTATTTATTTGAAAGAGTGAGAGATCATAAGCGGGGGTAGGGACAAAGGGAGAAGCAGACTCCACACTGAGCAGGGAGTCTAACTCAGGGCTCAACCCTAGGACCCTGCAATCATGACCTCAGCTAAAGCAGATGCTTAACCGACTCAGCCACCCAGGCACTGAGATGGAGAATCTCAAGCAGAATCTCAAGCAGACTACACATGGAGCCCAGAGCCTGGACCCTGGTGGGGCCTGACTTTGGACCCTGATATCATGACTGGAGCAGAAATCAAGAGTCAGATATTTAATGAACTGAGCCATGGAGGCCTCCTGTCTCTACTTCCTTTAAAAGAGTAAATCACTTCTGTGTGTTAAGACCCTCTTTTGAACATACTTGTTTGCTCACAGTCTTGGCCCTAGAATTCATCACCTGACTCTGTGGTAGATTTCCTGCGACTCCAGTGCTCATTTAGAGTAATGTTTAAGGTGTTTGGGGATATTTCTCTTAAGCAGAGCACTATTATGAAACAATATCAATGGTATCCCAGTTTGAACTTACCATGCATTCCCTGCTGGAATTTAAACTTATCTAGGCTATATCTAGAAAGCTTGTAGAGCAGATTGATTAAATTCTGAGGAGCCTCTTGAGAGAGACTTCTCATCCTAAAGGATAAAGGATAATGTTGGTCTAGTAAAACCAAAATCATATCAGCAAAGGCAGAATATCTTGATATTTCTTTTGCCCTATCCACTATTTCTTTTGCATTTTTTGTCCTAGACAACCACCAATTCTGCATCCTTTCACAATAGATCAAATTCAACTTTTAGAGTTTTTTAGAGTTTTTATGCATGATTTGTTTCTGACTTGTTTCACTCAGCCTAGTGTTTTCTGTACCATTACTTTTTATTGCTGAGAATTGCCTCTTTTACTCACTTAGTGGTGGAAATTTGGGTTGTTTTCCTTTTTTTTTTTTAACATCTGTGAATAAACTGGCTGTAAATATTTGTTTATGGGTATTTTGGGTACCTATACTTTTTGTGAACCTATATTTTTCCTTTGACTAAATACATAAGAATGGAGTTGCTGGGTAATATACTAAGTATACATCTAACTTTATAAGAAACAATCAAATTCTTCTCCAAATAAAGTGTTCCATTTTACATTCACATTTAATATTATCAGTTAGCCATTCTATTATTGGTGGGTATGATATTTCAGCAAAACAACACTTCATTGTGGTTTTAGTCTGAATTTTCCCCATGACTTGTGGTGTTAAACTTGTTTTCCCATGTTTATTTGTTATCTGCATACTTTTTTTGGTGGAGTGTCTATTCAAATCTTTTGCCATTTGTAAGTTGGGTTTGTTACTCTTTCTTTTTTTTTTTTAAGGTTTTTTACATTTTATTAACATTTTATCTATTGTATATATATATTTTTTATTTCCAGCATAACAGTATTCATTATTTTTGCACCGCACCCCGTGCTCCATGCAATCCGTGCCCTCTATAATACCCACCACCTGGTACCCCAACCTCCCACCCCCCGTCCCTTCAAAACCCTCAGATTGTTTTTCAGAGTCTCTTTCTTAAAATTTAAGTGTTCTTTATACATTCTGGATATGAGACCTTCATCAGATATACAGTTTGCAAATATTTTCTCCCCATCTGTGGCCTATACTTTCATTCTTTTAACATCTTTTGCAGAGCAAGATTTTAATTTAGCTACAGTCCTTTCTATAAATTTATGTTGTGCTTTTAAATCATGCTGAAGAAATCCTGTCCTGTTCCCTTCTTTTTTTTTTTTTTTTTCCCTTCTTCTACATGTTTCTCAAGAAGTTTTGGGTTAGGTGTGAGCTCTATTAAGGATAAAATTTAGGTACATCCTCCATGTAAGGTTAATTTTTGAGTATGGTGTGATGTGGTCATTGGTTTTGTTTGTTTATTTATTTATTTATTCATTTAATGTGGCTACTCAGTTGTTCTTATACCCTTTTGAAAAGGTTATACTTTCCCCATTGAATTACTTTGAGGGTGTTTAAAAAAATCAATGACCAGTTTCTGGCCGCTATATTCTGTTTCATTGATCTCAATGTTAAGACTTAATAACAGAAAGCCTTGAGTCTTTTTCCAAGTGCCCTCAGTGTTTATTCAATTCCCTGCTTTAAGGTAGGACAGACATTTCATAGATACTGAGGTTCTGTGATTTGAAGGTCACAAGCCTACATCAGAGGACTGTAGTTTCATATCTCAAAATTAGATAGCATAAATATCCAATTTAGTTCTTTTCTTTTTTTTTTTCAAATTGTTTTGGCTATTCTAGAAATATTTTGCCCTTCTTTAAAAGTTTAGAATCAGTATGTCAGTTCTTACAGAAGTCTGCTGGGATTTTGGTTGAGACTGCATTTAGTCTCTAGATCAATTTGGAGGGAATTAAATTTTGATAATATTGAGTCATCTAATCCATGAAGATAGTATATCTCTCAATTTATTTAGGTCTTCACATTTTCTCAGCAATGTTCTGTGATTTTCTATGTAAAGGTCTTTTACATATATTTTTTAAATTAATAATAAAATATTCCTTGTTTTCATTCATATTAAAAAAAGGAAAATTTAAAATTTAAGTTTGAAATCTTTATTATTAATATATAGAATACATTTGGTTTTTATATATTGCCCTTATATTCTGAGACCTTGTTAAATTTTATGAATTTTAATAGCCCTATACCATTTCAAACAATATGTGAGCTGCTTATTTTCCTTTACAAAATGTAAAATTAGTTTTTGCTGGAGTCTAAATTGCTCATTCCACTTTTTGCTCTTTTCTTGATAATTAGGCTCTGCTGAGTCTCTCGGTCTAATATGTAAGTTATAGAAGAAAATCATAAGAAAGTTCACTTTAGAATTCTTCTGCTACTTTAGGAATTATTATATTCTTCCTAGCATACTATTTCCATCTACTTTCCTTTAAAGTCCAAAATTTTATGAGACAGATATCTGCTGCTCATATACAGTGTGTAGACATGTTAATATCAATCTTTAAAGATCTTTTTAAAAAATTATTTATGTTTATTTATATTTTCATTTTTTTTTTAAGTTTTTTCTGTAGTTAACATACAGAGCAAAATTGGTTTCTGGAGTAGAATTCAGTGATTCATCACTTACATACAATACCCAGTGCTCAACATAACAAGTGCCCTCCTTAATACCCATTATGCATCTAGCCCACCCCCCACCAATCTTCCTCCACCACCTTCAGTTTGTTTCTATCATAGAGAATCTCTTCTGGCTTGTTTCCCTCTCTCTTTTTTTTCTTTCTCCCTTCCAATATGTTCATCTGTAGAATACAGAACATCTGTAGAATACAGAACATCTGTAAAATACAAATGAACATATTGTAGAAATCTGTAGAATTTCTGTAGAAATATGTAGAAATCTGTAGAATTTCTTAAATTCCACATATGAGTGGGATCATATGTATTTGTCTTTCTCTGACTGACTTATTTCACTTAGCATAATATACTGTAGCCCCATCCATGTCATTGCAAATGGCAAGAGTTCATTCTTTTTGATGGCTGAGTATTTCCACTATATATATATATAATGGAAAAAAATATATATATATATACATATACATATAGACCAGATCTTCTTTATCCATTTATCAGTCAATATACATTTGGAAAAATGCATATTCTTCTATATAATCATCTAAAAACTTTAAGTATATAAAATAAATAATTTTTATAAGATTTCATGAAAACCTTTCTAGGCATTATTAAACATACAAAGCTTAAAAGAAGCCTGGTCTAATATGTAAGTTATAGAAGAAAATCATAAGAAAGTTCACTTTAGAATTCTGGGGTGCCTGGGTGGCTCAGTGGGTTAAAGCCTCTGCCTTTGGTTCAGGTCATGATCCCAGGGTCCTGGAATCGAGTCCCTCACTGGGCTCTGTGCTCAGCAGGGAGCCTGCTTCCTCCTCTCTCTCTCTCTGCCTGCCTTTCTGCCAACTTTTGATCTCTGTCTGTCAAATAAATAAATAAAGTCTTAAAAAAAAAAGCCTACCTGTGCTTAAGATGAAACAAATGTAAAGCCTCTAGTGTATTCTAGAATCAACATAATATTTTTCAATGATGTAAAAAGTTGCTATATAATTGAATGCCTGCTTATGAAATCATAACAATCCACTCCAATGGTATTTTAAAATAAGGAACTTGATCCATTGACAGACATGCCTTTGCTTGTCTTACCATAAAGTAGCAGCAAACAAAATGAAAACCAAAGTTTGCTAAATTCTCCTCATTGCCCCAAATTCTTACATAATACTCTGAAAAAGCAAAGATAAGTTACTTTATAGTTTCAATATTTCCCCCCTTATGACAGTGCTCCCTTCTTCTCATTCTTCTTCATTTTCATTAAAAGACCCTTGCAACCCTTTTTGATGGCATGGAGCTAAAACATTTTTCCTGACACAGCATGGAGAAGGGCATCTACCAGCATTAGAAAAAAAACTAATTAGCAGAGAAATTCTGGTATTTATTAGAAATAACAAGCTATCCACTTACCATGTCCAAGGGAGCATGGTGAATAACAACCCATAAGCAATATGCCAATCTCATGGGCTTTTGGTTTTAAAATGTGTATATGACCCAGTTCTCACTAAGAGAACAAGCATATGAAGGAAAGAGTGCTGAAGTAGACTCTAGGAACATTTTTCCTTGTTAAATATCATCATTAAGAGACACTGTCTCATCTTTTCCTAGATGTGCATGTCTGGATGTGATATCTGAAAGCGTTAAAATCTTGTTCTACACCCAATGATGAAATCAAGAAGGCAAACAGTGGAGAGATGAAAAGAACTTGGATCCTTACTGATATTTCTCAGTCACTAAATCAAATAACTCTTAAAACCACTCTATCTCTGGATTCGATAATGTATAAGATAAAAAAAAACATCTTTACAGTTTAAGACAACTTGAGTCAGAGTTATTGTTCCTGTGGTTGAAGCACAAGAATAAGTAGAAATCAAAACTAGAGATTAAGGTAGGTTTTCAGACACACTGCTCACCAAGAATTTGTGTGGATTCCATCTTTGACAATGGAGTAACCTTCAGAATGCCAAAGTGTCAATAAGGGAGCAGCAGATTATTTCCAGGTCCTACTCACTGGTATGGCATTTCCTACTACATAGTTGGGTCAAGCTCTGATTTATCAAAGGAATAAATACTTGTCCAGGGAATAAATTATCATCCACAATTGCACAGAACAGTGGCAGTCAGGCAGTGAATGATTCACTGGGTATTTAAACCTTATTTCTATTGTCATTTTATCAGGTACATTTCATTAGCCCAAAAATGAAATCGTTCTCTCAGAGAAAACTTACAACTCCCAATGTACAATACTATAGTTCATAGTGGTTGTCACACCATTTTAATGTGCCTTGGGTCCCTATCTCTAGGTTGCTCAAACTTCCAGATGAAAAACTATGGAACAAAAGAGAAAGCACAAACACTCCAGCATTAGGGGTAAAGTGGAGAAGAGAGACTCTTAGAAAAATAAAGCTACATTGAAATGTCTTCCTGCATGATTAGATAAATTGGCCAATTGATCAGAAAATCAGAAATGCATACCTCTTATCCCTTTCATTCATAAATTCCCTCCAGTATCTGTACTAGTTCAATTAGACAGTGGAGTAAGAACAAAAGCAGCATTACTGAACTATATAATACACACTAAGTGCATTAAGAAGCACTATTTAAAATTATTTCAAATAGCTTAGACACATTATACTTTTATGATGCACATGCAAATATGCCATTTTATTTTCTAAACCCATTTAACAAGAAATAGAACATGAAAATTTCTTTTTTTTTTTTGGATATTTAAATTTTATTTTTTCAGTGTTCCAAGATTCATATGCATCACACCCAGTGAGAATATGAAATTTCTAATCAAATATAATTATTATCTTTTAGAGTTGAGTGAGATAGAGGGAGAGATAGGAATTCATTACCAGAGAAGATATCCCCCCTATTCCATCTCCAGGACATTCTCATGCTCCTAAATAATACAAAAGTAGACATGATTTTATATTGCATATATTTATTACTTTTTTAAAAAATTTCCCTACCATGGATCATGCTGAGACTTCCTCATATTTGAGCTCTAAATTTGTAAGGAACAAAGGAAAATAGTAATTGGGTACTTGCAAAATTTACCTAACTCAACCATAGCTCATCCTGGTCTATCTGAAATAAGAAAGTATGAATCTACCATTTGACTTTGCAGTGCAAGTAGAGAGAGCCTTTTCAAAAGAGTTTCAGAGAAACTTATAAATAACATATTGCCAATTAAGGAACACCATTAAATAACAACACCTCCATTCATTGGATGCTTGCTCACTCTGTGCCAAGAACACTGAGCAACTTAACAAGTATTATTCCAAGGAATTCTCAGAAAACAACATAACAACATAAGTATTATTTACAGATAAGGAAACAGGGGTTTAAAGCAGCTTAGTAATCATTCATGGTCACACTGCTTATTAGTGTTGGAGCTGAGGTTTAAACTAAGTTTTCTGGAATTCCATCTTGTGTATTTAATCAATCAATACTTGCCCCTATCAATAATGGAAAATGGAAATTTAGAAATCTATTAAGCTAAATAAACAGTGAACCCTCATAAAAAGATACAATTGTTATTTTGGAACCCATTTGAACAAAGAATAGTTATATATATAAACATCTCCTACATATGGGAAGAAAGAATGTATTTACACAAAGAACAAGAAAAGAATTACAAGTATATGTGGATATAATTAGAGCTGTTATTTACAACAGGAAATATAAATCAAATGCAAGTACTCAGGGAGAGAATTAAGAAGTACCTTAAAATTATAATACCTCATATCCAAATAGAATTTACTCCCAAAGCAGGATAGCTCAAGATAAAGAAAACAATTTATAAATATTATACATCACATCAAAGTAAATATATAGGCAAGAATTACAAAAAATATATGATTAAGTATGAAACATTTATAACTCTAATTTTAAAAATATATTTTAAGAAAGATATGACCTTAACCTAGTAAAGATTACTACTTTAGCAACTTTAACAAACATACTCCTTGCCTTTTGAAGCTGGAAATATAGACTTTAAAATATAATTCAATTGAGATAAATTTTGTATTGAAGAAATTCAGGGAAACATGCAGAGATAGCATAATCTAGTGTGATCTGATCAAGAAAGATGCTTGAAGCTTAAGGATGGATAAGAAAAGGCTATGTGAAAGGGGAAGAGGTGAACACGTCAGGCAGAGGGACCAGTACCTCCAAAGGGACCAGAGAGAGATAAGATTATGCTATATTCAAGGAACCAAAAGGTCCAGTGTGCTTGGGGATGGGGTGGGGGAGGGGTGGAGGAAGGAAAAGGAAAGCAGTATGAGAAAGGAGAATGTGGCAGAAGACTTAAGATCTATATCTTAAAGATATGGTCATTTGAAGTTTGCTTTGTTTTGTTTTGTTTTTTAAGAGAGAGAGAGAGAATGTGCATGATCAGGGTGAGGGTCAGAAGAAGAGGGAGGGAGAGGGAGAGAAATAATTCTAAGCAGGCTCCATACCCAGCATGGAGCCCAAAGCAAGGTTAATCCCAGGACTTCCCCACAACCCCGAGATCATGATCCTGAGATCATGACCTGAGCCAAAATCAAGATTCTGATGATTAACCACCAAACCACTCTGGCACCCAAAGTCACTTGAAGTTTTTAATCAAGATCATTTTCATTTATTTGTTCTTTCTTCCAGTTACTCAATTATGATTCATGGACCAGACTGTCCTATATATTGGGATATGGTAGGGAACATAACAAAGCTCTGTTCCCACTAAGTTCTTGTGGGGAGAAGATAATCTATAAATAAAATTAAAATTAATACATTAAAATTAAGGAACTTATAAGTATTATTAACAGAAAGAAAACTGGAAAAAATCACAAATATGTGGAAATCAAACCACACACTTTTGAACAACAAATGGGCCAATGTTAAAGACCTTGAGATGAATGAATATGAAACATAACATGCCAAAATTGGTGGCAGTGAAAACAGTGTTCAGAGAGAAATTTATAACATAAATGTCTACATTTAAAAAGAAGATTTTGAACAAACTAATTGTACATTTTAAAGAATTAACTTATGAAGAGCAATTTAAACACCCAGCTAGTAGAGGGAGGATATAATAAAGATTAGAATAGAAATAAATCAAATAGAGAGTAGAAAATTAGGCATTCACTTCCATCTACATAAAAAACAAAGGTGATTATAAACATGAGGGTAAAATTGTTGAGGTCTCTATATGAAGCAAATAAAATGGCATGATTTGGAACAAATTATAGAACTCAAGGAAAGATACTCTATTAAACCTGTAGCATTTTTGTTCCTGGGAATAGGTATTGTAACAGTGAAATTATGAAGAAGGAAATATAATTGTTAAAAACATTAATGGAATGAATGATAATGCCATTTTTCCAATAGCAAATACTTTCTTATATAATAAGGGTTGTCAAACTGGGCTTCCCCAACCAGAATTTGGATAATTAAGGTTTTAAACTTATTGCAAAATTAAAAAAAAAAAAAAAACTCATTGACTCCACAGTAAACAATAATGACCATAACATAAATGTGAATTGATTTTCAGTTATTAGAATGGACCCATAGACAGAAGATAATAGACATTGTTATATAAAATGAGCTAGAAAGGGAGAAAATTAAAAGTGACAAACTTGACAATATAAAAATAAAGACACAATTCTGAGAAGTAGGGAGCAGAATTACTAGGAGGGAGGGAGACATTAGGGAAAGGTAGACAAATTGACATAATTGTGTCAAAGCATGGAGAGGCCAGAAAGCTCTAGGCAGTTGAAGGAAAAAAAAATTGAACATATTGATATGTAAGTATAAGCAATAGAAAAACAAAAATATATATATAAAATATTCCTACCAAGTAGGTCAAAAAGTGGCTTAAAGGGGCACCTGGGTGGCTCAGTCAGTTAAGTTTTTGCCTTCAGCCCACATCATGATCTTAGAGTCCTGGGATTGTGTCAGGCATCAGGCTCCCTGCTCAGAGAGGAGTCTACTTCTTCTCTGCCCTCACCCAACTTGTACTCTCTTTCTCTCAAATAAATAAACAAAATCTTACAAAAAAAGAAAAGTGGTTTAAGGTAATAAATTCTTAGTAAGCTTAGAGTTCTATTTTTTACAACAGGGATTTAAAATCTAAAACTCAAAAGTAAAAAATAGTAGTGAAATCATATTATTTAAGACCATGAACCTAAGTAGAAAATCAAATCAACTTATTTTTATTATTAATTTTTTGGTACCATTGAATTGTTTTTCAAAAAATATTTAAATTTATTTATAAAATTAATTATAAGAGAATTAAAGAATATTTCAGAAAGTAAAGAAAATATTATCTCAAGAGTGTGTCCAGATTATTTTTTAAATTCTCTAAAAGAACAGGTTGTCAGCGACTTCTCAATATACTGAACAAGTAACCAGACAGTGCCCTGAAAGGGGAGAACTATATTATGTCAAAGGCTTGTAAGACTTATGGCTGTAATCAGGAAGTTCAATAATTTCCCTTCCTCACAGAGCAGACAATCAATCAGCCAGTGAGCCAGTCATCTTGGAGAAACCATCTTTCACTGTCATTTCATATTGTTTTTGGAGTCATAATCAATGCAGCACTTTATCAAATGAAACTAAGAAGAGCACATATTAAAATGAAAGAGACCATAAAATCATTATTTTCTGATGGCATGCTATCTACCTGAAAAAGGGAAAGGAATTAGAACTGATAAATTCGTTTAATAAAATAGTCAAAACCAATGCAAATATGCCAAATTCAAAGTACTCAGTTACATCAGCCACATCTAGTTAATACATATAATGAAGGGAAAGATAGCACCTGACATAAACAAATAAATATATGAATCTGTAGGGGAAAAAAAAAACAAAAACAAAACAACAACAACTTTTGAAACGGTTGCCTCCTGAGCTTTCCCAGCATTTAGATCTGTTTGCTCCACTATTCGTTGACATCAAAACCCAAATGCACTTTTCTCATGAGTTATTTTACTTACTCTCTCAGCTAACCACAACTTTTTTTTTGAAGACCTCTTTTTTAAAATTTTGATTATACTAAATCTTCCAAAATTATCTTCCCACTTTACTCTCTGATCTTTCTTCATGTAGCTTCCTCCTCTTCCTGATCTACTCTGTTTTAAATACTAAATTTCTTAGAGTTTGGTCCTCAGCGCATTTTCCTGATCACTCTACAAACCCATCTCACGCCCTTCCATAGCAAGTTTCCACTTCATAGAAATGACTGACAAAATCCTGATATCAGCCTGTACTGCTTCCCTAATGTTAAGGGTAGCTCCACATTCCTCACATTCCAAATGCCATGTTTCACACATGGAATTTATCATTTCCCCAACTTCAGGTATCAGTGCATGACTCCAGCATCAATCTGCCAAGCAAGTCAGGATTCTGAGTGTGATATTTGATTCATCCTTTTCTTTTCTCAACTATCACACAAGCCTATAAAATGTTTTTTAAATGTACCTGGGATTTATCAATTCTTATCTTCATTTGTACAATTCTAGTTATATCTACCACCATTTTCGCATGGATTATTACCCTGGGCTCTGAACTGCTTTCCTCTGTCCTCCCTTCTGAGTCCCTTTGATTCTTTTCTAGAAGCAACAAGGGCCACCACTTAATCTTTTTTTTTTAATTTAATTTAATTTTTTCAGTGTTTTAAGATTCATTGTTTATGCATCACACCCAGTTACTATTATTCTCCTACTTGCAACATTTCAATTGTTCACCATCTCTCCTTAGAATACAGTCTGAACATAAAATAACTGCTAAGATCATCTGGTTACTGGGTAATTTTTTGTTTTCTGTTTTTCATTTTGGCATAACTCATTTCTCAACATACCTCATATAGTTAGCAATTCAACTACACTGAGTTTCTTCCAATCCCTTAAAACTGCTATTTTTCTTCTTGGTTTGGGCATGTTGTTTCCTATGTTTAGAATACTCTTCCCTATATACCCTGCTTTGACAATTACTCCTATTCATTCTGTTGGTCTCAGTTTAAATCACGTCATTGACTGTTAAACTGTACCTGATGTTCTTCCTATGTATTTCTGCAGCACACCCCACTGTCCTTTATCATCTGTATTATCATTAGGTCTCCCACTAGGTTGTAACCTCTTACATGGCTAGAGGAATGCCCATTTTATTCATTCAACAAGTGCCATATCAAACTTGGCACTTGTTAAGCACTCAACCTTGCTTCCTACTTCATAGAGACATAATTCTCTCAATTTCTGAAGGCTTTACCTATAAAAATTTACATCTGCAGTAACCTTTCTCATTTCTTCATTCTCAAATACGGATCATCCTGTTTGTCTTTGCAGTCTAAGTCAATCATATGTGTTCTTTTTCCAGTATGCTTCAGACTGGACATTTTCTCTTCACTCACCCTCAAGTATTTTAAACATTTCCCTTTTTAGTAGATTCTATACTATAAACTGTTCAAATTATCTTGCTTACTAAAAATATCTGCCCTCGAGCCTCTGTTTTCATTGAAGTACTGTTCTCTTTCTTTTCCTTCACCATCAAGACCTCCAACAAAGTTTCTAAAATTGCTGCCTCCACACTTTCTTACCTTCTACTTAGTTCTAGAGGAGAATAAATTTACTAAAACAAGCATCAACCATTCCTCTACTGATCAGAAACCATTTGAAGGCTTTGCATTACCTCCAAGAAAATCAAATCATTTATAGTAGAACATAAAAGCCATCCACATCTTATTACTGCCTCATTACTACCATCTTTTATCCATGGTTCTTTTAAGAAACCAGAATTCCCAATGAGTCACTTGAATAAGAAATAAGTTCCTAGTGGCTTTATTGTTTCCTCCAATGTTGCCCCTGCACTGGATTCAAGAATATCTTCCCAAAACTCAGTTCTACCCTGAACCTTGGAATGTGACCTTATTCAGAAATAGGGTCTTTACAGATATAATATAGTTAAGCTGAGGTGCTACTTGATTAGGGTAAACCCTAATCCAAGACTGGTTTAGAAGGGACAAATTTGAACACAGAGAGATAAACAGAGGTAACTTCCCCATTATGAAGGCATAAAAGAGAACGCCATGCAAAGACAGAGTTAGAGATTACATTGGATCTACAAACCAAGAAAGGCCAAAGATTGCAGGCAACTACCCAGTAGTTGGAAGAAGAAATGAAGATATTCCCCTAAAACATACAGAGATCGTGTACTCCTGCTGATGCCTTGATTTCAAACGTCTAGCCTCCAGAACTATGAAAATCTAAGTTTGTGCTGTTCTAAGCCCTGGGAAACTAATAAGCTAGAATCAAGGCAATATATCTTGATAGTTGTTGGTTAAACACAAGTCAAAATCTCACTAGGTGATCACATAAATTTTAGTTTTTTTTTTTAAGTATATGGGATCTAGTTGTGCCATTTTCTCCATAGTATTAGAAAGTTTCCTCTATTGTTATATTATCTAAATCAAAGGACATTAAAAATTTACATTTGGAACTGCTCTTAGTCAGTCAAGGTTTAGCAGATTATTTATTTATTTATTTATTGAGAGAGAGAGAGAATGTGAGAGAGAGAGAGAGTATGGGAGGAGGGAGCAGAGGGAAAGAGAGAAAGAATACTCAAGCAGACACCCCACTGAGCAAGGAGCTAAAAGAGTCAGACACAAAACTGACTGAGTCATCCAGGCACCCCAAGAAATGGTGTTTTAAACAACAACACAAAATAATCTCCATTGTCACCGGTGTTCTTTTTCAGTCACTCTTGGCAAGAAGTTTTCCTCGTAATTTATAAGCATTAACAAGGAGATAGCTAGATAGCGTGTTAAACAACTTCCTGAGTTAGGAGAGTCCATATTTGGCAAATCAGGGGTGGTACTTGTTTTGGTTGCTGCTGGACCTCAGGAACCAGTTGAGATTTACACATTTATTTCACTTACATGTCTATTGGGAAGGCCAACGGACTTGTTTAGCTTTAAGGTAATGGCTATTTAATTTCTTTGCTAGTAGGTTTTCCTGTATCTGTCACTTTTGAATGAAAGCGTGTGCATTTTTACATGCACACACACACACAAGCACATTGTAGCCAATCATTGTGTTGTATCTAAATCTATGGAGATTATAAATTACTTTATTTGCATTCAGAAGGGAAGACAGAAAATTCTCAGTGAAATAAAAATGCTTAGTTTTGCTGGTTCAATAAAGCAGAAAAATGAGGCAAGACACTGATTTTCTTTTCTTTCACAATATTTATACTTCTGAAGGTTAGTGGATTTTTGTGGGGAAAAAAAATCTCGGTGATATTTTGGTTTGGAGACTCAAAGCTAAAAAACATGAAAACTTGGTGAGAATGGGGAGACTACCTGACAGAGTAAAAAGGTCACCATTCATGCTTCATCCTCTTCTACAAACACAGAAACCTCTGGAGTGCACTTTAGGAAAATCCTGTCAGAAGAAACAGTGCCAGAAGCAACCCTTGATCAGAGCTATAACTGTAATCATAATAATTGCACTACTAAAACTAATGAAAAATTATATTGGAATTCATCCTTGAAATATTCATGGCAAAGTACATATTCCTTCCATGCTGTTAGTCATTAGTCTCTGAAAAAGTACTGTGGGAGTAAATGTCAACTTAACTCCTTTTTCATTTAATGTATCTGCTAAGTCAATAGACAGAATTAAAAAAAAAATTCAGACACAGCAATTACATAATGGACAAATGAGAGAGAAAACAAGTCTGTCTGATGTAGTGATATTCCAAGGAACACATTATTCAAATGCAACTGTTACATTCCCCTGATGTTTTATTTAAAGAAGAAACTGCTTTATTACTGTTGTCAATGGAGGGCAAGTATTGTTGGTATGCTGGACATCTTGAGCTCCCAAGTTTGCTTCCATTTTGAAACATACTCCTCCAGGGAAGAGGTAATAAATCCTACCCTCCTCCTGGATCCCTGAAGACAATGCTTCAGCTTATGCACAGCACATGTCAGTCCAGGCGTATTGGCGCATTTGTGAGAAGATGATGACCTTACAGAAGCCAGTGTCTTCCAAATAACAGACAGGTGGCAAAAACTAGACTAACAACACTGAGATGAAGAATAAAATAAATCAAGTGGTAAACAATATCATTTCAGGCTGGTTCACAGTGAGATGTACTTTGTCATTGAGTTTTGGTGTCAAAGAACTCTAAAGAAGATAAAGTTGGCAAAATAATTGATAGGTTACATCTAGCACACTCCATGGCATATTGGAAATTTAACATGTTCAGATCGGGAACTTCTCACATTATCATTAGCGCCTATGGGAAGCTTGACACTAATTCTATCACCTGTATTTCTCCTTTTCCAAAGACACAGCAGGTTTCTCTTTACATAAAAGTTGATTTGCTTTTTATCTCTTCTTTTCATTATTAAACTAAAATAGTTACTGACCAAGAAGATGGCGAGATTTTTCACTTCTTAAAGAAAGTTTAATTAGTGAAGTGGCCAGAGTTTCTCATCAGATTAGAGAAATGTGGCAGCTTCCTTGCACCGGTCTAAATGGGTGAAATATCCACCAGTTATTTTTCAGAATATTCTTCTAAAAGATATTGAGTGTTATTTATCATTACAAACAATTGTTCCCCTAGAAGTAAAACTAACTATTATTTTCTGATCCGTTTGTATTCTATATTCCACTGTGTGTTTTGGAAACTCATATTCTTTTTTTCTACAAAATGCCTTTCATTTTCCATCTGATTTTTTAAAATAGTCCATACACCTTGTATAATGTTCAAAAAATGAGATTTCCTCTAGTTACAGTGTGTGTTTCTGCATTTACCTCTTTGATCTTCTTCAACTAAGGGAAAGATCGATTACCAGAGCTGTAAACTACCTTTCTCACTGGCTTATCTCTTTTTTATTCCATTTGATACTGAAGCTCCAGGAAATGCACTACTCAGAAGCTCAACATCCAGCTCAGATTTCTTCATAATCCCCATTCTATACTACCATCTTATAGGACTTGTATTGAAGATCAATATGAGTTCTCAGCCTTACAGTTGTTTGATCCTCAATTATTTTATTTGGAAAAAATTAATAGACATATGTGTCAGTCATTGTGATAAGCCCCTTAGAAGAAAGACAAGTAAAAAATTGGTAACTTTTTTAAGGCTATCCCAACATGGAAGGTACAAGAGTTATTCCTTCTATTCCTTCATTCCCATTCCGTAGTGCACAGACCTGGTTTACAGCAGTCAGTCTCTGTATTTATTTTCCTGAGTGCTTTCTATTATAGCAAGATCACTCTCTATCTTGCCCAAAGTGGGCTAGACATGGAAGAGATGGTTTCTAGAAGCAGCACTCAATTAATGACTGTGTAGAAATTAGTGTATTGATATTCTGGCTCCCTTTTCCTTTGGGTGGGATAATTCTGTGATTCCGGTTCACTTTCTCCCATAACTCCTCAGTGGAAAAAAGGTCCTGTAGCTTCTAGTGTTAATTTGCTTTAAAACAGACATTTCATTGGCAGTTTCCCCTTCATTTTTTCACTTCCTGACTTAGTTTAGGATCCAGAAGCAGCTGATACAAAATTATTAGGAGCAGCTGATACAAAAATCAAAGACAAGTCCTTTATTTGGGATGCACAAGAAACACTTGTGGAGGAATGAAGTGATACAAGGAAAGAACCAATCCATTCAATGTCCATTACAAAACTAGGGTTAACAAACTGTGGTTGCTAATTCAGGGAGTGTGGGGGGTGGGGGTGGGAAGAAGTGCGTTCTTCACAGTTTTGCCTACCATAGGAGGGGAGACCTGGGATCACATACCAACTCCCATAAATTATTGACTGAGAGTTCTGGGATTTATTTAGTTCCCTGTACTTCCACTCTGCTAAATGAACCAACAGTGGTCTACACATTGGGGAAAGCCCATTCTCATGGAGATCAGATGCTGATTTTAAGGGAGGATAATAAGCATGTTGAAATGAAATGGTTTGAGAACACTGGTAGGACGCTGACAGTGTCTGCTACCCTCCTGCAATGTTTCCTAGGATCATTTCTAACAAATTATTGCTCTATAATTTTCTTATCTCAAGACTTGCTCTTGGAGGATCTCATACCAAGATAACCATGTTTTCTTGTGAAAACAGATAAGCAGCATAACCTGATCAATACTAAAATAAAGGTAAAAACAACATGCTTTGCAGGGAAAGGTAAGGAGGGTAAGAATCAGGAAGTGTCTCTTAAAGAAGATAAAGATTGAGATAAAATTTTTAGAATTAGTAGAAGTTAGGTAAGTGAAGTCAGGAAGAAAGAGGCAGGTACCAAAAAAATTTCCTCAAGGAGTAAGACAGCACTACGGGCAAGGCCATGGAAGTTGTCTGGCAGAATGCAGGCAACAAAGTTGTGCATTTGTTTATACAGATTTAAAATGATAATAATGCCAGTTAGAAATTAATCTAATTTTTATTTTCATTTGCATTCTCAATTCTTAAAAATATTAGTAACAATACATTTTACCTATGTTAAGTATTTCTGCATTTATATAATACATGTGTATGCTACATATATGCACTTTTTAATATATTTGTTAATAAACACACTTCAAACACAGAAGAACCCAAAGTTATCTAACTCTTAGATGCATATGTTTGTTTCGAGAGTTTATAATATGGCCACCTGGACGGCTCAGTTGGTTAAGCATCTACCTTCGGCTCAGGTCATAATCTCAGGGTTCTGGGATCAAGTCCTCCATCAGGCTCCCTGCTGAGCATGGAGTCTGCTTTTCCCTCTCCCTCTGCTGCACCCCTCCACTCATGTTTTCTCTCTCCTTCTCTGTCTCAAGTAAATAAATAAAATATTTTTTAAAAAAGAGTTTATAGTAGGTCAGATTCATCTGCTCTTTTCTCATCCAATTTATCTTTTCAACCCAGATAATGCCATATATTCCTACCTTTAAACAGATTTAAAATAAGAAATGATAACCCCGAGATTGTATCATGAAAAATTGAAGAAATTGAGTTATTTCAATTCTGTCATTTGTGAATACTAGAAAAAATGACAGAAAGACTCTATTCTTATACTGTCAGCAAACACAAAAGGCTAAAGTTTGAATAGCTTCTTTATATCAAATATTAGACATCATAACAAATAATATTTGCAGTATTTGTTTTCAGCCTTTTGGGTTTTTTTAATGGGGTAAGAGTAGCAGAAAAAGAAAATCTTTGGAAGTTTTTCTTTTCTAACAAATATATTAGAAGTTTTGGGTAATTTTTCTGAGAAAGAAAATAAGTGAAAATATTTTGACTGAAGAGATCATTGAAGATTTTAAAATTCTCTGGCAACCACCACTTTGTTTTTTGTATTTAAGAGTCTATTTTTGTTTTTTTATTTGTTGGTTTGTTCACTTGTTTTGGTTTTAGGATTCCACATATACGTGAAATCATATAGTATATGCTTTCTCTGCCTGACTTATTTCACTTAGCATAACACACTCTAAGTCTATTCATGTTGTCACAAATGATGAGATCTCATTCTTCTTCATGGACAGTTAATGTTTTATTCTCTCTCTCTCTCTTTCTCTATCTTACACACACACACACACACACACACACACACACACCCCACAGACACACCCATCCTCTTTACCCATTCACCTATCAATAGACACATGAGTTGCTTCCATATCTTGGCTATTGTGAATAATACTGGAATAAACCTAGAGGGGCATATACCTTTTTGAATTAGGGTTTTCATTTTCTTTGGTTAAATGTCCAGTAGTGGAATTACTGGATCATCTGGTATTTCAATCATTAATTTTTTGAGGAACCTCTATACTGTTTTCCACAGTAGTTGCACCAAATTGCATTCCTGACAGAAGGGCACAAATGTTCCTTTTGCTCCACATCCTCACCGGCACTTGTTATGTCTTGTCTTTGATACTAGCCATTTTGACACATGAGGAGATATCTCATTGTGGTTTTGATTTTCATTTCCCTATTGATTAGTGATGTTCAGCATTTTTTCATGTGTCTGTTGGCCATCTGTATGTCTTCTTTGGAAATGAACCCTTTGTAAAATTTGCTAATGAAAACATTAGAATTGGAAAATTTCTTGTTTAGAAGTTTTGTTTAGTATAAATTTAATTTCATTCATAGTTACACAGTTCTTATAAGTATTTCATCTAGGATGATTTTGAAGTTTGTAGTTTCTAAGGAATTGGGCAATTTCATTCTCTTTCAGAATTTATGTGCATGGAGTTCGCAAAATTCCCTCATTCTATATTTGATGTCTGGGAAAACAAAGGTCTGTAGTGATATTACCTATTTTGTTCCTGATATTGGTATTTATATCTTTTCCCATTCTTTTATTATCAATTTGGATAGAAGTTTATAAATTTTTTTATTAATTTTTTATTTTTTATAAACATATATTTTTATCCCCAGGGGTACAGGTCTGTGAATCACCAGGTTTACACACTTCACAGCACTCACCAAAGCACATACCCTCCCCAATGTCCATAATACCACCCTCTTCTCCCAAACCCCCTCCCCCCAGCAACCCTCAGTTTGTTTTGTGAGATTAAGAGTCACTTATGGTTTGTCTCCCTCCCAATCCCATCTTGTTTCATTTATTCTTCTCCTACCCACTTAAGCCCCCATGTTGCATCACCACTTCCTCATATCAGGGAGATCATATGAAGTTTATAAATTTTATTGAACTCTTCAAAGAAAGAGATTTTCATTTCAATGTTTTTCTCTATTGCTTTATATTTTCAACTTCATATATTATTTTTTTATTATTTCCTTCAGTCTCTTGTGTTTTGTTTTTTTTGTTTCCTACTTTATTAATGTAGAGTCTTATATTATTGTTTGGAGAGCTTCTGCTATAAATACATTTTAATACAGTAAATTCTCCCTTTGATCAATTTAATAGTATCTTACAACTTTTGATATGTCATATTTTCATGTTGTATCAATTTAAAAAATATTTTACTTTCCCTTGGAATTTCCTCATTGACCTGTATGTTATTTCCAAGTGTTTGATTTTCCTATTATGACTTATTGATTTCTAGTTTAACTCTATTACATCATAAAATATATTTTGTATGATTACAAATCTTTTGAATTTGTTAAGGTGTGTGTTATTACCCAGGATATTTTTTTTTAAGATTTTATTTGCTTATTTGGCAGACAGAGATCAGAAGTAGGCAGAGAGGTAGGCAGAGAGAGATGAGGAAGCAGGCTCCCTGCTGAGCAGAGAGCCTGATGCGGGGCTCGATCCCAGGACCCTGGGATCATGACCTGAGCCAAAGGCAGAGGCTTTAACCCACTGAGCCACCCAGGCACCCCATTACCCAGGATATTGTCTGTCTTTCAGAATGTGCCATATGCACTTGAAAGAATGGATACTATATTGTTAATAAATAGGAATACTCTATAAATGTCAGCTATGCACTTGGTTGATTGTATTATTCAGGTCTTCTACAACTTTGCTGATTTTCTCTTTATTACTGAGAGAAAGTCTTGACATCTCAAAATATAAGTCTGGATTTCTCTATTCCTCCTTTCAGTTTTTCAGTTTTTGCTTCAGTTATTTTGAAGCTCTATTTTTAGGAGTTGTGCTAGTTTCCATTGCTGCTTAACATTTTACCAAGAACTTAGTGATTCCCACAATTCTGTAGATTAGGCTGGCTTGGCTGGTTTCTATGATCCAGGTTTTACAGGGCCAAGTCAAGGTATTAGCCAGCGGGGGGTCTTATTGGACCCCAAAATTCCTCTGGAAAGAATCTACTTCCACATTCAATTATGTAGACAGAATTTAGTCTATCTAGCTGTTGAATGGTGGTCCCCATTTCCTCGCTGGCTGTCAGGTTGGGAATCTCCTCAGGTCTGAGAGGCCCCTTTCTAGTTCCTGCACATGATCCCCCACATCTCAGGGCCTGCAATATCAGCAAAAATTCTTCTTGTGATTGGACTATCTATGACTGTATCTTCTGCCATATCTCTTGACTCCACTGAAAGTTTTCTTCTTTTATGGGTTCATGTGATTAGATTGAATCAACCTGGATAATTCAGGTTAATTCTTTGTCTAAAGGTCCCTAAGCTTAATTGTATCTGCAAATTCCTTTTTGCCATGTAATGTAATATATTCACAGAATTGAAGAATTTGGTTGTGACACCTTTGGGGAGAGGGACATTCTGCTCACCATGATTGCATATTGATATATGATAATTAATCTTTGTGATAATTGGCCTAATTAGCCTTTTAATCATTGGGCAAAATTCCACTTCATTCCTTGTAATTTTTTCTCTGAAGACTACTTTGATAATAATTGAGCCTGTAGGGGTGCCTGGGTGGCTCAGTGGGTTAAGCCTCTGCCATCAGCTCAGGTCATGAGGGTTCTGGAATCAAACCCTGCATCAGGCTCTCTGCTTAGCAGGGGACCTGCTTCTCCCTTTGTCTCTCTGCCTGCTTCTCTGTTTATTTGTGATCCTCTCTGTCAAATAAATAAATACAATATTTTTTAAAGAATTAAAAAAATAATTGAGCCTGTATTGCTTTCTTTTGATGGCTTATTTTTTTCCATTTTCCTACCTTTATTTTATTTTTTTTAATTTACTTTTTATTTATTTTCAGCATAACAGTATTCATTATTTTTGCACCACACCCAGTGCTCCGTGCAATCCGTGCCCTCTATAATACCCACCACCTGGTACCCCAACCTCCCACCCCCCCACTACTTCAGACTCCTCAGATTGTTTTTCAGAGTCCATAGTCTCTCATGGTTCACCTCCCCTTCCAATTTCCCCCAACTCCCTTCTCCTCTCTAACTCCCCATGTCCTCCATGCTATTTGTTATGCCATTTTCCTACCTTTAAACTACCTATATCACATGAGTGAAGTGAGTTACCTACTGACAAAATGTAGCTGAACCATTGGTTTTTGTTCATTCTGCCAATATCTATTATTTAATTGTATGTTTAGATTGTTTATATTTGGTGCAGCTATCAATATACTTTGATTTATTTAGATTTATTATTTGTTTTCCATTTGTTCCTTCTGCTTTTAATATTTCAGTCTTCCATTTTAATTTATCTATGAATAATGAAAATATTTTGGTATTCCATTTTAATTTATCTATGAATAATGAAAATATTTCAGCATTCCATTTTAATTTATCTACTATGTTTTTGATTATATCTTTTTGTATAGTTTTTGACAGCGACCACATGACAGGAAGACAGGGAGCAAAACAAAAACAATGGGAATTGCTCTGCCACTGGGGCCCATAGGTCATCCAACAAAAGAAGAAAGTTGCCTGCTTCAGAGTTTTAGGCTCCATGGATCACCAGTGCTGCTATAGTTAATGGCAGTGCTGCTGTAGTGATAGTATGACCTAAGGTCTGGGACATAAAAAAACAGAAAAGATAAAAAGAATTCCCTGGATTTCTGTGGGCATTATTATTATTTCCATTTCCTTGATCCAGAAGTGGAGAGTTTCTTTGGCTTCTTTGGAGCTCTCTTGCCACCCTGGGGCCTATTTCTTTCTTTCAGGCTACCTTGTTTTCAGTCTAAGGAAGAATGGAGGAAAAACTACAAACTCATGGCTAGTTTGGCAGTACTTCAAATTTTCCTCATCTTCTTCAATTCACTCACCATTGTTTACTTTTCAGTCTTCAAATAGTTGCTTCATGTATTTGGTCTAGGTTTTATTGTTGCTCTTACTAGGAGACACAGGTGAAGTCTACTAGTTCATCCTGCCCTTAAATAAGAAGATGCATTTTGCTAAAATCCATGGCAAATTTGTAGGAATTAGCCTAAAAGAGAAGTTGTTGCTGGGTAGACTAGGGAGTTCTCTGAGTCCTGAGGACTTTGCTCAGCCAATTGCCAGAGGCTCTTGGTGTTATCTCAAGAAAGAATGTCCAAAGAAGACGTATAGATGGCCAACACACACATGAAAGGATGCTAAATATCACTTGGCATCAGGGAAATACAAATGAAAACCACAATGAGATACCACTTCACACCACTCAGAATAGATAAAATTAACAAGTCAGGAAACAACAGATGCTGGCGAGGATGTGGGGAAAGGGAAACTTTCCTACACTGTTGGTATAGGAAACTTTCCTACACTGCAAGCTGGAGCAGCCACTCTGGAAAAAGTATGGAGGTTTCAAAAAGTTGAAAGTAGAGTACCCTATGACCCAGGAATTGCACTACTAGGGATTTACCCCAAAGATACAAATGTAGTGATCTGAAGGGGCACCTGCACCCCAATGTTTATGGCAGTAATGTCTACAATAGTTAAACTATGGAAAGAGCCCAGATGTTTCTTGAGACATGAATGGATAAAGATGTGGGATACATATATAGATATAGATATACTTTATCTATCTTTCTATCGATCATCTATCTATCTGTCATCTATCTATCTGTATAGGAATACTATTCAACCATCCAAGGAAATGAAATCTTGCCATTTGCAATGATGTGGACAGAACTAGAGGGTATTATGTTAAATGAAATAACTCAGAGAAAGACAATTATATGATCTCACTGATATGTGGTATTTAAGAAACAAAACAGAAGATCATAGGGGAAGAAAGAGGAAAAAAATCAAACAAGATGATATCAGAGAGAGAAACAAATCAAAAGAGACTCTTAAGTATAGGAAACTGAGGATTGCTGGAGGGGACTGGGAGGGAGGTGGGGTAACTGGGTGATGGACATTAAGGAAGACATGTGATATAATGAGCACTGGGTATTATATAAAACTGATGAATCACTGACCTCTACTTCTGAAACCAATAATATATTATATGTTAATTAATTGAACTTAAATTTTAAAAAAAGAATTCAAGGGCTTCAGAACAGACACAGTGATCAAGCTGTGGAAAGTTTATTTAATTGAGAGTACATTCTTGAGATGTGAGAGTGGGCAAGATCAAGGGAGAGCTGCACCTGCAGTTTGGGTCTTTATTATTGCTGTTGTTAACTGAGGGAGGAATATTTATTATTTGAGGAGGGGATTTCTTGTGAGCAGGAGTTCATGCCTTTTCTCTCTCTTACTTGGTCAGAATTTTTGGTCTTCTTTCTCTTCAGCCTATCTGGTTCGATCTGGCTTCTTTTGCCTTTGTTTTGGAGTGCTACCAAGACAAGTCTCTAACTTTCTTGATAGGTAGCCATGACTCCCTCTCTTTGCTACCCTCCAGGTATCGTGTTAAAACCCAGCTAACTGCCTACTCTAACAAAACTATGATATTGTTAACTTATTAATAAGAAAACATGCAAGTATAAGTTTTTGTCCCTTTTAAAAATATATATTAATGAAACTAAAAATTATTAATTGTATTTTTGTTATTATATTTATATTATTTTAGAGTGTTTTCTCTCTCTTTCTCTCTCTCTCTGTTTTACTGGTATGATTATGTATACAAATTTCAAGAAAATGTCATCCTTTTTCTTCTTTTCTGGCCATTAAAATTTATCTCATTTCATGATTATTAATGGAAATTATTTTATCAAATAGAAGAGAGGAAATTAACCAATAATAATGCTCCAGGTTTCAAATACATAAGGTCTTATTGTGCCTTAGGAACCAGCATTTTCAAATATCTGGGAAGAATGACATGATATGACAATTCTTGGAACTGTAAGAAATTCAATAGCTAAGAGGTAAAAAAATTCAGGAGATAAGTATAATGTAGTACAGATCTTAAAGATATTGATTGGACATGTGTATTTATCTCTGTTCCTAAATTCAAGCAAATACATAGTAAAAGGACAAAATAACAATAATGATTAATAGGAGAGGGGGAAAAAAACAGAACAGAAAAAAAAAAATAAGGAAGAGCCCAAAATGACAGATTTAGGTTCAAAGAAAAAAGTGAAAAGTCTACACTAGACTGAATAAGTTTGTAATGGAAATTTAGGTTCAAGAAGTTAAAATTAATAGAATACACGATATGTTTGACTATCTTAAGAAAAGATTTATATTTATTTTAAAGAGATTGGAAATGAATTAATAATGGGAATTAAGAAAGCAAAGGAAAAGTAAAATGATTAATTCCAAATAAAGCAAACAAACAAAATGATATAATAATATAAATACAGCCCACTAAGTGGTGTTTACAGAGAAAAAATAATCTGCTTCATGTATATTCATAACATGAAAAGTTATAATGTAACTACTGTGGTATAAAGAATGTGATCTTTGACAAACAATTTGTTTCCTCCTGGATACACAAAGAGAGTAAACAGCACAGTCTTCCTGATTTTATGTGTGGCCAACGGGTTGTTTCTGACCAATGGTCTACGGGTAGAATAATGTATATCAATTCCAGGTCTGGCATTAAAATACTCCCAAATTTCCTCTACCTCTTTGTTTTTTTTTCCTCACGTGTGGCTGAATGAGGAGAATGTGATAAAGATCTTTGAAGGGGCATCCTAAGTTAGAACAGTTTGTATTCTTGAATATTTGATAAAAGGAAAACTTCCCAAGGATAACCAAAAATAACTATATCAGATTTTGATTTATAAATATATAAATAATAAGTAAATAAATAAATGCTGTTTATGTTACAGAGCTCTTTGTTTGTTTGTTTGTTTTGTTTTGTAATTTTTTTGTATAAGAGCTAGTATTCTTTGGCCTAACACAGAAATTAGAACTAGAGTTTTACCATAAGCTTGTGGATGATGGCATGAGTCATTGTTCTGTGTTTGATACACAAGATTTATTTTTGAGGTTTGGAAGTGTTCTACGGATCTGAGCTTTAAAACATAAGAGAACTTAGAATAGCTTCAAAATCAGAAATCAAATTTATTTTCTCCTTCCCTTTGTCCCTCCTTCCACCCTCCCTTCTTCTCCTTCCTTCCTTTCCTTCCTTATCAGGGTCTTTAGAGAAAAACAGAACCAATGAACCAATGAAAGAGATGTACATTATATAGCAATCTCTCTCTCTCTCTCTTTTATATACATATATTTGTATATAGATATGTACATATCTTTCATTGGTTCATTGGTTCTGTATTTCTCTAAAGAGAAAATATATATATATTTATATATATATTTATATATATATATATATAAGAGAGAGAGATCGCTATATAACATATAATTATATATATATATATAATATATAATATATAATATATAATATAAAATAAGGAATTGGGTCATGTGATTATGAAGCCAGAAAGTCCAAAATCTACCGTATGAGCTGGCAGGCTCATCACCCAGGAAAGCCAAAGGTATGTTTCCAGTATGAAAAGTTTACAAGACAATGTCTCTTGCTCAGAAAGGCCAGTCTTTTTGTTCTAATCAGGTGTTCATTTAATTAAATGAGGCCCAGCTACATTATAAAGGACAATCCACTTACTCAAAGTTCACCAATTTAAATGTTAATCTCATCCAAAAACAGAACTCTAAGTTAGCACATGAAATTAACCATCACCAGACTTCTTTTTTTCTTTTTTTAAAAATTTTTTTCCACCCACCCATTTTGTGACAGAAACCTTTTAAACTGGCTTATATGTTTATCTTCTGAAGAAGACATAGGAGGCAGAAGTTTTAAAAGAATGAGATATGATAGAAAATCATTTGCCTACAGTTTTTTTGGTTTTTGTTTTTTGTTTTCAGTGTAACAGTATTCATTGTTTTTTGCACCACACCCAGTGCTCCATGCTCCTTAATACCCACCACCTGGTTCCCCCAACCTCCCACCTCCCTGCCCCCTTCAAAACCCTCAGGTTGTTTTTCAGAGTCCATAGTCTCTCATGGTTCACCTTTCCTTCCCATTTCCCCCAACTCCCTTCTCCTCTCCATCTCCCCTTGTCCTCCATGCTATTTGTTATGCTCCACAAATAAGTGAAACCATATGATAATTGACTCTCTCTGCTGGACTTATTTCACTCACCATAATCTCTTCCAGTCCCGCCCATGTTGCTACAAAAGTTGGGTATTCATCCTTTCTGATGGAGACATAATACTCCATAGTGTATATGGACCACATCTTCTTTATTGCCTACAGTTTTTACAAAGCACACATGGAGATAAAATCTGGATCAGAAGGGAAGAAACCTCCTCTGAAGAAGGAGAGAATCCTGGTACTCTCTACTTTCACTCCCCCAACCCTACCCTCAGGTTGGTTTTGAACATAGCATCTTCAAAATGTAAAATACTGCAATTCTTCTCTTGAATCGTAACCACCCATCTCACTTCTCTATTCATTCCTTCTTTTTCATCAGCAAGACTGGCAGCCCCTCATTCCTTCCAGCTCTTAGTCACAAAATTAAAAATAATAATGTCTACATTCTTTATAAAACTCCCAACTCCTTCTTGTTATGTCAACACTCTCGCTCATCCACAACCCCCTCCAAATTCAGCCTCCTAAGTATTGTTGGATATATTCTTAAAATCTTGTTAGTGGGATTCAATAAAGGTCAAGCTGCTTAACTTCGAGGATTTCTGTTAATTTCAAAAACATGTTTGTGTCTTGTTGAGTGTATGTAGTTTTGGGGGAGGAAGAATTTACTTAGCTTTTCAAAGTCCTTCTAGCTAGACTGACAAATTGACAGGAGACTGATTAATAGGAGAAAAACAAATTTAATGGTGTATGTATGGGCAATCCACATGGACATGGAAATTCCAAAGTCAGTGAAGCAACATGATACTTTTATGAGTTAAGGAGAGATGTAGGGGGTCTGAGGATACAAAGGGGTGTGGAGGGGGCCAGACCATTAGGAAGAAGGTGAAAGATGTCTGGAAAACATCCAGATACAAACATATCTGTATAAAAGGTTTCCCTATTATACAGGTAAGTTTCCTAGGTAAAGAGGAACCTCTGTTAATCGCTCTCTTCCTGCTATAGGCAGGCAGTTGAAGGGGAGGTAGAGAACTTCTGAATCTGCTGGTTTTCGATTACTCTTAACTCAAAATTATGTTCATGCCAAAGTGGCCACTCTTGGGGTGGCCTGTCCCCTACGTAGTGAATTTCTGGGCCCTAAGGTGATTTTGGCATGCAACTTTGTTTCCATGTATCTCTTTCTAACTCTTAGGCAAACTCTAACTTAGGCAAGACTGTATGAAAACTGCTGTAATATTATCAGTGATTTTGTGACAGAGTCAGGAGTCTCCTCTGCCTCCATAGCTCTTTGTTTCTATAGGATTTCATTATGTTTGCCACATTGTTCTTGAAAGAACCCCATCTTATGGTTTTGTTACTCATTTTTCTGTTTCCTTGAACTTCAAAGAGTAATCAAAATACCCCTCAAAGTTCAGTTTGTTCTCTCAAAGTCTACATTTTTTTTAAATGAGATGTTTTCTTTTTGTACTCACAGTTACAATGGAAATTGTGGGGAAAAGTTAATGCCTTTTTATCTTAACCAACACCTAGCAAGGCTTTAGAAGTGAATATTTTTCAAAAGATGTTATTTTCACTAGTTGGCTCAGGACATTTGGAATCACTTGGAAATAGTATAATAGCAAGCATTACTCAGTGGAAATGAAAGGACTATATTGCTTTGATACCTAATGAAGAAAATATAACTGCTTGATTACCTAACACAGAAGTTGACATAGTTAGAGCTGGTGAATAGAGTTGCATGTGTGCAGCTGGGCCTGAAATTAAGGGGCTTGTAAACCACAGGTAGTGCTATTATTAGTATCAACAAAAAGACAAGCATTTTACTAAATTAAGGCTATATAAAACTTGCACAGCAAGAAGACCAACCATAATAATTGTCATACATATAAAGGCTTGTTATGAGGAATAGAATAATAAACAGCTTAAATCACAAAGTAAGGATTCAGACTCAAAATAATTAAAACTTTCTTCTCTCTGTAAAGGTCATTAAATACTGGGAAGAATTAATTAGGATATTAAAAAAACTGAGAAGGTTTTTAATAACAGGATTGGCATCAATCTATATGACATAAGCACAAGGGCAAGGGGTTCTTGAGAAATTTGTACTTGTATGTGCTAAGAGCCACGATATTTACAGTGAACTCATAAACAACTGAGTCAGAGTACATACGAAAATAAAAATAAGTAGAACAGATAGAGCGCGTTATTAAAAGGAAACATTTTCTTTCTTTTTTTCACTTTGTAGATATATGGAGAATATATGAAAACTTCTAAATAGATGTTTAAGGGAAATAAACATTTGCAAACCTCACCAAAGAAAACACAATTTCCTTGTAATATTCTTCAGTTCCTTTATTGGTAAATTTATATCCTTTATTTGGATTGCATTTTTCACTTTTCTTAAATTATAACCAATTATCTAATTGGAAAGGCAATGTGTGTGTGTGTGTGTGTGTGTGTGTGTGTGTGTGTAAGAGAGAGAGAAAGAGAGATGTAGGGATAATATTATTAATATCTTTTTAATTTATCAATATTGTTTTCCACTGGGAAATATAAAAAGAAAGAAACTCACATATCCATCTTTGCATAACAGAGAATCATGTCACAGAGAATCATGACCTAAAGGTGAAAACTGTGCTCATGTGGGCTCAAACCTTTGATCTATCCAACACACTAACAATATTATTTTTGACAGAGACCCAATGAATTTCAAATCTGGCTTCTATAAACCATTTATGGCTATAAGCAATCCTAACAGGCAGCCTTATTCCATATTTATGAATCCTTTTGGGGTGTTATTTCTTACCGTATCTCCATTTTATCGGAATAGGAGAGAGACAGAATATCGATTTCTTACAAAAATTTTTGTCTCTAGACATACGTAACCATATTAAAAAAAGAATCTGCTAGAAAAATATAAAACTCGTTCACAATCAATTGCTCCTTTTGTACCAAGCAAATCCATTTGAGACTGCACTGATGGACATTTGTAAGATGGGGCCGCAAATGTGCTGGCTGGATATAGTTTAGTTTGAGTAAACCTTCTTAGAGAATAAAAGTGCTGGAAATCTAAGCAAGACAATGCTATGAATAAATTTTGGAGGGTTTTACAAGGAGGAAAACATTCCATTCTGAAGGACAGCTTTTCTGTTTTTGACATTACCTGAATTCAGTAACCTTCCAATAAGAGTTTGCTTTGAGGATAAAAAGTTTTGGCTAATGATATAATAGCTTTCATGGTTCAGTATTGCAGTTTGGGGAAAGAGGAAAGATATTATCAGGGCCTCCAGCAGTCAATGCTGGAGTCATTCTTTCATTTAATCACAGATCTGCTTCTAGAAGCCAATAGCAATGTGAAAGAGCCATGTCCTGATCAGAAAAGAAATTATTCCCTTGGTGAGAATTACTATAATAATCTCACTATTATTTTTACTGTTAGGGATGAAGGTTCAGTACAAAGGTTGCACTGTATAATATTGTGTCTGAGAATAAGGTATGGCCTTCAATATCTTCCTTTCATCAAAATTGTCATTTTAGTTTTTTATGCTAATAATTATTGAAAAGCACATTGAGGAGTCATCATATGTAAAACTGTCCTAGAGTTTGACAAGCAGAGCAAATCATGACCTGAAAGGATTTCAAAAAAGAGGATTTTAAGAAAAATGAGCTAAGAAAAGGACTGAGTAATAATGAGGTAAAATATATAGAGAATTTCAACCATGTTGTACTCAGAAAAGTGTAGATTTACCCACACCAGTAATTTCATGGAAGATTTTTAATAATGCTGTAGTTTCTCCTAGGTGTATGAAGATTCACAATGAATGATTTTTGATGTGACAGCAAAATATAGCATGAATCACTCACAGTAACTTCAATACCTGTATTATTGTATTATTGCACTTATAACATTCTCATAATATTTACACCATTATACTCAACACTACTAAAAAAAATCTATCTTTCACCATGGATAGCTGTGATGGTTAATTTTATGTTAATTTTTATAGGTTACTGTGACCAGTTGTTTAGTTTAAAAGCAGTCCACATGGGGTGCCTAGGTGGCTCAGTGGGTGAAAGCCTCTGCCTTCAGCTCAGGTCAAGATCTCAGGGTCCTGGGATCGAGCCCTACATCGGGCTCTCTGCTCTGCAGGGAGCCAGCTTCCTCCTCTCTCTCTGCCTGCTTCTCTGCCTACTTGTGATCTCCATCTGTCAAATAAATAAATAAGATCTTTTAAAAAAATAAATAAATAAAAGCAGTCCACACACTTGGATTATAATTTTTATATATATATAAAATTTATAATCATAATTAATTTATAACATATTTATAAATTATAATTTAATTATAATTATAAAGTAATTTTGAAAATGTGATTAATCTTTCAAATTAGTAGTATTTGAGTAGAGCAGATTACCATCTCTAATGGGAGTGGGACTTATCAAATCAGTTAAAGGCCTTAAAAGAAAATGTGAGAGGATTCTGTTTCTAGACTGCCTTTGGATTCAAGATTGCAGCATCAACTCTTCTAGATCTCTAACTTGCCAGTCTGATATTGATTTTGGATTTACTAGTCCTCATAATTGCATGAGCCCATTCCTTAAAATAAATATCCTCTATACATTCTCTCTTCTCTCTCTTTCTCTCTCTCTCTCTCACACACACACACACATCCTATTAGTCCTGGAGAATCCTATTACAGGACCTCATTCATATTCACTGAGAATCTTCTAAAATTAAAATTGCCTTTTTTATTGCTATTCCTAATATTATGGCTACTTACTTGCTTTTATATATTTATTCAAAACTGTTAATTAAAAAATTAAGAGATTTTAAAATATGAAATTCCTAGAGAGATTTTCCTTATTCATTTATTCAAGAATTATTCATTGAAATTGACCTAACTGGAGACATTGTTCCAACGGCAATAGACGTAGTGGCAAATAGACAAATTTCTGCTCTCCAGGACTTTCTATTGTTATATAGATAACTCAAGAATTCTTACAATGTTACTAAATTTTTAAACATAACTCAAGTATTATCTAATGTTAATAATTGCTTATACTGGAAGTTTCTATATAAAATTGAGCTGCTTATAGTTTAAGCAGATTTATTTTATGCCAGTATTTAATGATTTGAAGGCTCTTACTTAATATTTAGCATGCATTTGGAAATTTGAGCATATAGGAATTGTTTGATTAATTCCTACATTCCTTAACTCATTCAAGTTACATATATCTTATACACCTAAGAAGTATTTAGGACAACTTGAAGAGAGGCCCAACTATTGTAATTACAATTTATGTAGTTAATAGCGTAAGACTCAAAAGAAATAACCAGACACGGAGATAACAGTTTTTCCTTATTAAAATTAAACTTGGATTATAATTTTTCACAGGAAATCACTTCTTTTAAGTGGTTTTTATAAAGTACTTGCATTTCTAATTCACATTCTGGTTTTTAACTACTGCTACTGGCCCTAATTGAGGGCTTCATTATTTCTCATTAGGACTATACTAACAGGCTCTGAAGAGATCCGTTTCACCTCCAGGCTCTGCCATCATAAATCTAGCTTATGCACTATATGAATATGTAACTGCCCTATTCAAAAATTTTCAGTGACTTCATTTCTCATTCAGAATATTCATCCAAGGAAGTTTCTAAAAGTCTGATTGTTTCTCAGGCTCAAAATTCTGAAGCATGAAAAAGCCAATCAAAGGTTGAAATAAAATGACAGTATGACTTAATTACTGTTAACTTTGGATATAATCTAAAGAAATAATGTATCAATAATAAGGCAGGTGGAGCTGTGGTAGGATGCAAAAATCCAGCAGTATTCAGAGAAAGTTGGTTTTTTTGTTTGTTTGTTTGTTTCAGAAAATGTATCAGAAAGTAGTTAGGTATTTTGTCAAAACTGTGAATGGTCTGAATTGTTACCTTATTTGCGTATATAGGTAAATGCATACAGTATATGTAGATATGGAGACGGATATATATGAAACATGAGACCCTTTAGTCAAGGAAAAGTTCTTTCTTGATACAACCTGATCAATAGCCAGAGAAACATGGTTAGCCTCCATCCCCCACATCTAGACTTGCAAGGCATTGAGAGTCCATGAAAACTTTCTACATGAGTCATGGGTTCACTCTGTAGAAGAGGGATGGGGTGGAGAACCCTGGATTTTCTGTTTTTATATGGGAAAGAGGTAGGTGTTTCTCCCTTCTCTCCTGAAAAAAAATGGAATAAAACTTGGCTTTAATCAGATGTGATGTAAAGATCCTAGGTTCCTACTCTAACTCTTTGGAATGTAAGTACATATCTCTAAGAGAGATTAAGTCCCAAAGTCAAAAGGAAGAACATGGCTCTGTCCTATTGACATGCAAATGTCTACAGGGATAGTGCTTCAATTTTCTTGGCACTGTGGGAGTTTTAGGAGCTTAGTCTAGGCTGTAACTGTTGGAGACCTCAGGTAAATAATATGTTTTATCACACTTTTGCCTCAGTGCAGTTAACTAGATAAACGACTAAAGTTCTAATTCTCATGATGTGTGAGGAGAAAAATGCTTCTAGGAGAAAAGAAGGTAAATATGCCTTACATTCATGTTGTATACACTTCCATATCTAAGGTTTTTGTCAGGAGCGTTAAGAAATCTCTACAATTGGTTTATCCTATTTCAGGATTAGAATAGTGCATTGAGCTTTGTCATGGTTCCAATAAAATATTAATTAAGGCATGATATCTCTCTATGCCAAGAAAAGTTTGGTTACAATTTACTTTCTTCTAAGCCATAGGAAAAAGTGTGCTTACTATGTTACATTAATGAATAAATAACCATTTTTTTACTACATGATTTTCTTACTTGTCAGGTTAAGGCAGACCAATGAACATGGTCTTTTCTGGATACACCAGATTAAATCTAGTTTCTGGACCTACAAAACTACAAACTAAATTCCAACCTTGGTTTTTCCTCTAAGATAATCTATCCTACGGTTTGACTGACTAATCTTCAGATTTCTCTAAGTAAAAACATGCACAGATTTCTCCTTGAGATGGTCCAGACTTTTCAGAATGGATAGAATTTTTGGAATGGCCAAATTGGTCTTTCTGGCTCACATGACCTCCTTTGTATAATCTTAGTAAAATAGCTTCTAGAACTATATGGATAGCCAAGGACAGTCCTAGCCAAAATCGTTTTTAAATTTTTCATTCTAAGTATTTTGACTCCATCTGCAAGAAGGCCTCTCTCTTATCACAGCAGCCACTTGTCTAGTGCCTGGGTTTATGTTGTTATATTACTCAAGATTACCACTTTCCACTTCTAAGCCTATATTATCTGTAGAATTACCAACCCAAAGGTGTCTTACTCTATTTTCCTTCTTCTCAAATATTTTCCCGTGTCATGCCCTTATCAGTCTCCCTATCTCTGTAGAAATGTGATAAATGAACTCAAGGTTTTCTGGTAATAGATATTAAGTCATTCATTGAAAGAACAAATGAGCACTTACCATAGGCAATGTGAAGCACAGGAGCATCCATATGGCTCCTAACCTTATGCATCTAACTTAACAACCTAGGACGATGTATGTTTGAACAGAAGGTTCTTCATCCTTAATTGGGGGACTATCGGGAGTATTATGAAGTAGGCATTATATACCTGTGTGTGTATGTATTTGTGTGTGCACATGCATACACATGCATAAGGGCTTTCATTTTCAGTGGAGGCCTTTCTGAAACAAAAAAAATACCTTTATCTGGAGCCAAGGTGTTGCACATATAAACTAGGCATTGCACATACTACTAGTCTTAGAATTTGGCCCTTTTTTTTTCTTAAGTATATTGTTTCTGAAATGTCTTGTTTTAAATGTAACTCTCTCAAAATTAGAGCCCATTATTAGAATCCATTTTTTTTAATGCATGTTCCATTCCTTCTTTCAACTTATCCATTACTGTCAGTGGTACTATATAGTGTTAGTTTTCTATGAGAGCAATTTTTTTAAATCATAAAAGATGAATGCTTAATAAATTAAAAATAAAAATATCCACAAAGAATAAGAAGTGCTCATAAACAATCAGTAGTATTTCATATTTCATTATTTATCTTAATAAATATCAGAAGTCTGAACAAATTTTCCTATCTTTTTCTTCACATTTTACCTAAATTGGACCGCTTGGTAAGTTTGATTATATATGAATTGGTTGTCTTTGGTGTGTGAAATGCTTTTGGATAGTGACACTGTTGAAAATGTGAGTTATGAGGCTAATAATGAATGCTTTAAAAAATCCTACCAATATTACAACAAATGACACAGAAAAATAATTTGTATTAACTTTTTATTAATAAAACACCCCACTGGTATTGAAACTGGAGTTTTTTAATAAAGGATTGAACTGAGAGAATAGTATTCTGCAAAATTTTTTTATTAAAATATAATGTATTATTTGCTTCAGGGGTACAAGTCTGTGAGTCATCAGTCTTATTCTGCAAGTTTTAACAAGGTACATATTGAAAACTTGGTTTGTGATTTTCAATTATTATTTTAGATATTATATTACTATTTTTCTACTCTAAATTAAAGATAATTAAATCAATTCATATGCTTACTTTTCCCAGATCATCAAAATTATCCATAATAAAATACATTTTTAATATTTGCAAAAAAACTAAGAGCATCAGCATACAATATTTCATAATATTTGCCAATTTTAATATGGTGTTTCTTGAAACTAGTTTTTCCTAAGCTGGATGATAAAAGTTTAGGAATATTGAATATTTTGCCAAAAAGATTCTGTTCCTCTCCTACTTGTGAAAGGAAAAGCAACTAATTAACACTTTTACAAAGGTAATCTCTGCCACATCTAACAGATCCTCTTCAAACATGAGTTTTCATATTTTTATTAGATCCCTGAAATTTTTTCTCTCCTTAGTTAGAAAAGCAGTGGTCCCTTAATATAAACTTTGTCTTTTACTTATCTATTAAATAAAACAATAAATCAAATAATTGCCTAATTATTCAACATACATTTCCTCTCATATAGAGCTAATCAATATGAATTGGATTGTCTAATAAACCTAGTTTTTCTTTTCCTTCAGTAGAAATAGCATACTGAAATTTGAAAATACTATTATCTAGACTTCACCTTAGTTTATTTTGAATATATAGATCTGAAATAAGTCCTGTGTATGTGTGAGTGAGTGAATGTGTGTATTACTACTACTCACTACAGCCAGGGTTGAATTAGAAATTGATGCATTTCACAAAAATATAGTTTTTTTTTAAACCACTAAACCTTGATAACAGCAAACATCTTTATCATAGCATAAAAAGAATATTTTCATTGGTGATTGAGAATAAGTTGAAATAACCCTAAACGCTTCTAAGTTAACAGTTACTGGGGAAATATGGACCTCATGCTTTGATCACACTGAAATATAATTAGAACTTACACACACACACACACACATTTCAGAAATGTCCTTTGATCTGGAAATGTATAGATATCCTATTAAATGTCTAGATAAAAGAAACAGTAGAAACTGAAGTATAAGGTATCAACAACAAAAACAGCAATTATCAGAACTCATGGGGGCAATTTAAAGGGGGAGAGGAGGTCAACTCATTGTTCCAGACAGTAGTTTTATCAATAAAAATGAAACAACAAAAATAAATGAGTTAAATCCCCTCCTCAGGGGCACCTGGGTGTCTCAGTGGGTTAAGTCTCTGCCTTTGGCTCAGGTCATGATCTCAGGGTCCTGGGATGGAGCCCTTCATTGGGTTCTGCTCAGCAGGAAGCCTGCTTCCCCCTCTCTCTCTCTGCCAGCCTCTCTGTCCTTGTGAGCTCTCTCTCTTTCTCTGTCAAATAAATAAATAAAAATCTTTAAAAAAAATAAATCCTCTCCTCAAAAATTCTAAAAAGGAACAAGCAAGGACATTTTTAAAAAGTGTAATGAAAGAAATAATAAATTAAAAAAACCTTGATTAAGGAGGTAGAAAATAGAAAACAGAATTAATAAAAATATTAGCTCATAAAAAATTAATAAAATAGACAAACCACTAGCTAACTTGAACAAGGGGAAAAGGTGCAAATATACAAAAGAAGAAATAAAGGAAATAACAATTAAAACAAAATTAAAAAAAAATCATAGGCTATTTTGATGACCTCTAATGAAAAAAAAAAAATAAGTTTAACAGAGATAGACAATTTCCAAAGGAAATAACTAAAGTTGACCTTATTTGAGTTATAATACAAGAGAAATTTTTCATTTAAGAACTTTAGAAAAGAAAAAGAACTTCAGATGTATTCACAGAAAACTTCCCTTTCATTCCTCCAGTTCACTCACCATCCTTGACCCTCATAGCTGTTCAAGGAAGCAGTCCTCTATTAGCTATATTAATGGTCTCCCCTCACTTCTGGTTTCTGGTGGTATTCTTGGGTCTGGCCCCATGTGTTTCTACATGATCATACAATATATCATTTTAATCCAGCTCTAAGGAAATGATGGTTGTACAAACAGACTTCGAAATACTAAACACCATTTAAAGCATTTAAACACCATTTTGTCATGATGAATGTTTATATTTATTTCTATAATGCTATTAGTTTCTGATTGTCCATATTTTAAGATTTTCAGTAATTAAAAATGTTTATCATGAGAAGTTCAAACACATAAAAATCAAACCTATTCACTCATCACCTTTCCATGAACATTAGCATTCTGTCATTTATATCACCTGTACCTCTTCCCACTCCATAGAACTTTAGTTTACCATTGCTATCACTATGTTATATAGCTATGTTATATGGTTATTTTGAGGTAAATATATATATATGTGTGTGTGTGTATATATGCATATGCATAAATATATATATGCAAACCCCTTATTATGTTATCAAATATACCATTTCTGGCTATTTTCTTATGTTCAATCCTGGAAAAAAATATAGTAACCTTATTACTCAAAATGCCATAGCTATTCAAAGCTTGATTGTGCTCAACAACATAGTTCTTTCTGCATATGTAATTTCCTAATACCATCTATTTAATGCTAGTTATACCAGTGTTCATGATAGTGCATTATTCATTGGGCTACTTGAAAATATTGGCTTCCAGTGATTCTCTCAAAAGTTATCACTGTGCTTCACTGACAATAAGCATGAATAGAAGTATTGTTCAGATCATGCAGAAACACATAAATGATAATTCATTTTCTAGACATGTCAAATTTCCTATTCAGAATTTTATAGCATTAAGATAGAATGAAACATTTTCCAACTGTGTTTTCTCTTGAACTCTCAAGATCATAATCAATGCATGCCTATTAATGTAAATCCCTTAAAAGCTAACTAAACCCCTGTCTTACACACGGTGCTATCAGAGAAAAAACAAGGGAAGGAAAAATGGGTTAAGCAAAAAATAGCAGTCTGATTTGTTCAAAGAGTATGTGCTGCTGTCCAGCATAGCTTAGAACTGACTAGAGAGAGGAGGGCTTCATCACATCAGAGCCAAGAGAAGATAGTAATCTGTCACTGCCAAACAACAGTTCTCTTGAAAGCTCTTAGATGAGAAAGTCATGGCTATCCTCACAAAACACCTGATATATAGCATAAAGCCTGTGAAAGGGTCAAGATAGCCCGTTTGGGTGCCAGTGGCAAGGAGCACACAGGGTGAATGATCCCTGCCACCACCTTCACTGCCTTTAGATGGTATTGACTAGAGGAGACACTGTGGTCAGAAGACAGACAAGCAACATCTGACACATGGAGCCACACATAAGTCTTAAGGCCAAAGGGCGTCAATAAACCTAGCATAGCCCAGAGCCTTCAATTCATCCTGTGCCCAACTTGTGGCAGAAAAATCCAAAATCAATGCCATCCTGACAATACAATCTTGTGTGATCATTCAAAACAAACACCACAGCAACCAGTAAGGGGAATGTGCTCCTCAGAATTCCCTTCTGGAACTGTGTTCAGCTACAGATAGGCTTGGACAACTCATGACTCAAATCACCAAGTACTCTGGGACCACAAGCTAAACCCATGCATGGGTACACAGTTGAATAGAACAAACTAGGAAACAGAAAACATGGCTTAGAAAATCCTGGACCAGGCTCAGGGTACTATTGTCAGATGCCACTGCTAGCCCTACGTCCCAAGTACTGGGAATGAAAATGGTACTGCTTTTAAGCTTCACTTTAGCAATGGCACTGTACCCAAGATGTCAGTTGCTTGTTATACTCAGAATTATCTTGTTATACTTATCTTGTTATATTCAGAATTAACATCATGAGTTTCCTTCGCAGGTGACCTCAGCAGCCTGGGTACATCTGTGCTCCAGCTTTGCAGAGTCCGTCCTGGAGGCTGTAGACTTGGATGACTTGGTTCTCTTTCACTACTCCAACCCTAAGGTAGGTTACTTCTTTCCTGTAGTTTTCTTGAGGTGACCTCAGTTTTCCCTTCTTAATATTTGCCCAATACCTTCTATATGAAATTCCCTCTATTGAAATAACTAGGATGATTTCTGTTTCCTTGATTCATCTCTGACTGATACACTTATAAATAAGGGATTAAGAAACCATTTAGTTATTGAAGAAAACTTAATAAAACTTTTCTTCATCATGGGGGGAGGAGTCAAGATGGCGGAGAAGTAGCAGGCTGAGACTACTTCAGCTAGCCGGAGATCAGCTAGATAGCTTATCTAAAGATTGCAAACACCTGAAAATACATCGGCAGATGGAAGAGAAGAAGAACAGCAATTCTGGAAACAGAAAAACAACCACTTTCTGAAAGGTAGGACCGGCGGAGAAGTGAATCCAAAGCGACGGGAAGATAGACCCTGGGGGGAGGGGCCGGCTCCCAGCAAGCGGCGGAGCAACGGCGCACAAAATCAGGACTTTTAAAAGTCTCTTCCACTGAGGGACATCGCTCCAGAGGCTAAACCGGGGCGAAGCCCACGGGGGTCAGCGTGGCCTCAGGTCCCGCAGGGTCACAGAAGGATCGGGGGTGTCTGAGTGTCGCAGAGCTTGCGGGTATTGGAACGGGAAAGCCGGCTACAGAGACAGAGCCGACAGTAAGCTCACAGCTCGGTGTTACCTTGAACCGGTCGCAGGCTTGGTGAGCTCGGAGCGCGGCCGGAGGTCAGGCAGACGGGAGTAACTGGGCGCTGTTCTCTGAGGGCGCACTGAGGAGTGGGGCCCTGGGCTCTCGGCTCCTCCAGGCCGGAGACCAGGAGGCCGCCATTTGTATTCCCATTCCTCCGGAACTCTACGGAAAGCGCTCAGGGAACAAAAGCTCCTGAAAGCAAACCCGAGCGGATTACTCATCCCGGCCCCTGATAAGGGCGGTGCAATTCCGCCTGGGGCAAAGACACTTGAGAATCACTACAACAGGCCCCTCCCCCAAAAGATCAACAAGAAATCCAGCCGAGACCAAGTTCACCTACCAAGGAGTGCGGTTTCAATACCAAGGAGAGCAGCAGAATTCCAGAGGAGAAGAAAGCAAAGCACGGAACTCATCATGGCTTTTTCCCTGTGATTTTTTTTAGTCTTGCAGTTAATTTAATTTTTTTCTTTTTCATTTTTTGTTTTTTTTTCTCACCTTCTGGAAAAAATTTTTTTTAACTCTTACCTTTTTCTTTTTTAACGTTTTTTAACTAGTTTATCTAATATATATATTTTTTCTTTTTTATATTTTTCTTATTTGTTTTCTTTTTTTTAATTCTTTTCTTTTCTTTTTTTTTTCTTTTTTCCTTTTTTTTCCTTTCTTCCTTTTTGAACCTCTTTTTATCCCCTTTCTCCCCCCTCACGATTTGGGATCTCTTCTAATTTGGTTAAAGCATATTTTCCTGGGGTTGTTGCCACCCTTTTAGTATTTTACTTGCTCCTTCATATACTCTTATCTGGACAAAATGACAAGACGGAAAATTCAACACAAAAAAAAGAACAAGAGGCAGTACCGAAGGCTAGGGACCTAATCAATACAGACATTGGTAATATGTCAGATCTAGAGTTCAGAATGACAATTCTCAAGGTTCTAGCTGGGCTCGAAAAAGGCATGGAAGATATTAGAGAAACCCTCTCGAGAGATATAAAAGCCCTTTCTGGAGAAATAAAAGAACTAAAATCTAACCAAGTTGAAATAAAAAAAAAGCTATTAATGAAGTGCAATCAAAAACGGAGGCTCTCACTGCTAGGATAAATGAGGCAGAAGAAAGAATTAGTGATATAGAAGACCAAATGACAGAGAATAAAGAAGTTGAGCAAAAGAGGGACAAACAGCTACTGGACCACGAGGGGAGAATTCGAGAGATAAGTGAAACCATAAGACGAAACAACATTAGAATAATTGGGATTCCAAAAGAAGAAGAAAGAGAGAGGGGAGCAGAAGGTATACTGGAGAGAATTATTGGGGAGAATTTCCCCAATATGGCAAAGGGAACGAGCATCAAAATTCAAGAGGTTCAGAGAACGCCCCTCAAAATCAATTAGAATAGGCCCACACCCCGTCACCTAATAGTAAAATTTACAAGTCTCAGTGACAAAGAGAAAATCCTGAAAGCAGCCCGGGAAAAGAAGTCTGTAACATACAATGGTAAAAATATTAGATTGGCAGCTGACTTATCCACAGAGACCAGGCAGGCCAGAAAGAGCTGGCATGATATTTTCAGAGCACTAAACAAGAAAAACATGCAGCCAAGAATACTATATCCAGCTAGACTATCATTGAAAATAGAAGGAGAGATTAAAAGCTTCCAGGACAAACAAAAACTGAAAGAATTTGCAAACACCAAACCAGCTCTACAGGAAATATTGAAAGGGGTCCTCTAAGCAAAGAGAGAGCCTACAAGTGGTAGATCAGAAAGGAACAGAGACCATATACAGTAACAGTCACCTTACAGGCAATACAATGGCACTAAATTCATATCTCTCAATAGTTAGCCTGAATGTTAATAGGCTAAATGCCCCTGTCAAAAGACACAGGGTATCAGAATGGATAAAAAAACAAAACCCATCTATATGTTGCCTCCAAGAAACTCATTTTAAGCCCGAAGACACCTCCAGATTTAAAGTGAGGGGGTGGAAAAGAATTTACCATGCTAATGGACATCAGAAAAAAGCAGGAGTGGCAATCCTTATATCAGATCAACTAGATTTTAAGCCAAAGACTATAATAAGAGATGAGGAAGGACACTATATCATACTCAAAGGGTCTGTCCAACAAGAAGATCTAACAAGTTTAAATATCTATGCCCCCAACGTGGGAGCAGCCAACTATATAAACCAATTAATAACAAAATCAAAGAAACACATCAACAATAATACAATAATAGTAGGGGACTTTAACACTCCCCTCACTGAAATGGACAGATCATCCAAGCAAAAGATCAGCAAGGAAATAAAGGCCTTAAACGACACACTGGACCAGATGGACATCACAGATATATTCAGAACATTTCATCCCAAAGCAACAGAATACACATTCTTCTCTAGTGCACATGGAACATTCTCCAGAATAGATCACATCCTCGGTCCTAAATCACGACTCAACCGGTATCAAAAGATTGGGATCATTCCCTGCATATTTTCAGACCACAATGCTCTAAAGCTAGAACTCAACCACAAAAGGAAGTTTGAAAAGAACCCAAATACAGGGAGACTAAACAGCATCCTTCTAAAGAATGAATGGGTCAACCGGGAAATTAAAGAAGAATTGAAAAAAATCATGGAAACAAATGATAATGAAAATACAACGGTTCAAAATCTGTGGGACACAACAAAGGCAGTCCTGAGAGGAAAATATATAGCGGTACAAGCCTTTCTCAAGAAACAAGAAAGGTCTCAGGTACACAACCTAACCCTACACCTAAAGGAGCTGGAGAAAGAACAAGAAAGAAACCCTAAGCCCAGCAGGAGAAGAGAAATCATAAAGATCAGAGCAGAAATCAATGAAATAGAAACCAAAAAAGCAATAGAACAAATCAACGAAACTAGGAGCTGGTTCTTTGAAAGAATTAATAAAATTGATAAACCCCTAGTCAGACTTATCAAAAAGAAAAGAGAAAGGACCCCAATAAATAAAATCATGAATGAAAGAGGAAAGATCACAACTAACACCAAAGAAATACAAACTATTATAAGAACATACTATGAGCAACTCTACGCCAATAAATTTGACAATCTGGAAGAAATGGATGCATTCCTAGAAACATATAAACTACCACAACTGAACCAGGAAGAAATAGAAAGCCTGAACAGACCCATAACCAGTAAGGAGATTGAAACAGTCATTAAAAATCTCCAAACAAACAAAAGCCCAGGGCCAGATGGCTTCCCGGGGAAATTCTACCAAACATTTAAAGAAGAACTAATTCCTATTCTCCTGAAACTGTTCCAAAAAATAGAAATGGAAGGAAAACTTCCAAACTCATTGTATGAGGCCAGCATCACCTTGATCCCAAAACCAGACAAGGATCCCATCAAAAAAGAGAGCTATAGACCAATATCCTTGATGAACACAGATGCGAAAATACTCAACAAAATACTAGCCAATAGGATTCAACAGTACATTAAAAGAATTATTCACCACAACCAAGTTGGATTTATTCCAGGGCTGCAAGGTTGGTTCAACATCCGCAAATCAGTCAATGTGATACAACACATCAATAAAAGAAAGAACAAGAACCATATGATACTCTCAATAGATGCTGAAAAAGCATTTGACAAATTATCACTCTTCGCAGATGATATGATACTATATGTGGAAAACCCAAAAGACTCCACTCCAAAACTGCTAGAACTTATACAGGAATTCAGTAAAGTGTCAGGATATAAAATCAATGCACAGAAATCAGTTGCATTTCTCTACCCCAACAGCAAGACAGAAGAAAGAGAAATTAAGGAGTCAATCCCATTTACAATTGCTCCCAAAACCATAAGATACCTAGGAATAAACCTAACCAAAGAGGCACAGAATCTATACTCAGAAAACTATAAAGTACTCATGAAAGAAATTGAGGAAGACACAAAGAAATGGAAAAATGTTCCATGCTCCTGGATTGGAAGAATAAATATTGTGAAAATGTCTATGCTACCTAAAGCAATCTACACATTTAATGCAATTCCTATCAAAGTACCATCCATCTTTTTCAAAGAAATGGAACAAATAATTCTAAAATTTATATGGAACCAGTAAAGACCTCGAATAGCCAAAGGGATATTGAAAAAGAAAGCCAACGGTGGTGGCATCACAATTCCGGACTTCAAGCTCTATTACAAAGCTGTCATCATCAAGACAGCATGGTACTGGCACAAAAACAGAACCATAGATCAATGGAACAGAATAGAGAGCCCAGAAATAGACCCTCAACTCTACAGTCAACTAATCTTCGACAAAGCAGGAAAGAATGTCCAATGGAAAAAAGACAGCCTCTTCAATAAATGGTGCTGGGAAAATTGGACAGCCACATGCAGAAAAATGAAATTGGACCATTTCCTTACACCACACACAAAAATAGACTCAAAATGGATGAAGGACCTCAATGTGCGAAAGGAATCCATCAAAATCCTTGAGGAGAACACAGGCAGCAATCTCTTCGACCTCAGCCGCAGCAACATCTTCCTAGGAACATCGCCAAAGGCAAGGGAAGCAAGGGCAAAAATGAACTATTGGGATTTCATCAAGATCAAAAGCTTTTGCACAGCAAAGGAAACAGTTAACAAAATCAAAAGACAACTGACAGAATGGGAGAAGATATTTGCAAACGACATATCAGATAAAGGACTAGTGTCCAGAATCTATAAAGAACTTAGCAAACTCAACACCCAAAGAACAAATAATCCAATCAAGAAATGGACAGAGGACATGAACAGACATTTCTGCAAAGAAGACATCCAGATGGCCAACAGACACATGAAAAAGTGCTCCATATCACTCGGCATCAGGGAAGTACAAATCAAAACCACAATGAGATATCACCTCACACCAGTCAGAATGGCTAAAATCAACAAGTCAGGAAATGACAGATGCTGGCGAGGATGCGGAGAAAGGGGAAACCTCCTACACTGTTGGTGGGAATGCAAGCTGGTGCAGCCACTCTGGAAAACAGCATGGAGGTTCCTCAAAATGTTGAAAATAGAACTGCCCTATGACCTAGCAATTGCACTATTGGGTATTTACCCTAAAGATACAAACATAGTGATCCAAAGGGGCACGTGCACCCGAATGTTTATAGCAGCAATGTCCACAATAGCCAAACTATGGAAAGAACCTAGATGTCCATCAACAGATGAATGGATCAAGAAGATGTGGTATATATACACAATGGAATACTATGCAGCCATCAAAAGAAATGAAATCTTGCCATTTGCGACAACATGGATGGAACTGGAGCATATCATGCTCAGCGAAATAAGTCAAGCAGAGAAAGACAACTATCATATGATCTCCCTGATATGAGGAAGTGGTGATGCAACATGGGGGCTTAAGTGGGTAGGAGAAGAATAAATGAAACAAGATGGGATTGGGAGGGAGACAAACCATAAGTGACTCTTAATCTCACAAAACAAACTGAGGGTTGCTGGGGGGAGGGGGTTTGGGAGAAGGGGGTGGGATTATGGACATTGGGGAGGGTATGTGCTTTGGTGAGTGCTGTGAAGTGTGTAAACCTGGTGATTCACAGACCTGTACCCCTGGGGATAAAAATATATGTTTATAAAAAATAAAAAATTATTAAAAAAAAAAAACTTTTCTTCTCAAACAAGTGTATGATCTACCAATTTACATTTTATATCAGAAAAACCGATTTGTTTAAAAAAGACCCAAACATCATGGTCCCTTGGTACTAAGATAAAATTGGCTAACTTATATAGATTTGGAAAACAATATGAGGTTGAGAAGAATTAATATGAAATAATTTAACATGTGATGGACTATGATACCTTTAAATTAAATTCATTTCTGCAACAATTTATTGATCCTACTGCAGATGTTAATTGACAAATAGGTTAAATATCATACAATATTTGTTGTCTTATTTTTATTATTCCATCATGATTAATTTATTTATAACTTACAGGTAGATCTTGATGCTTGACTATTATATCTTGCACTTCTTTTTGTGTTCTCCAGGATTTAAAAATAGTAGGATATAACCATTGAAAGATACAACCTCTAAAAAATTCTAAAAAATATAATAATCAGTGAAGTTGAACTTTAAACAGGAGCTTTTTCATATATGATCCAGCTAAGACCTATTTATATTTTATTTTCTCTGTTATATAATACACTTACAATAATGACGTAGAAATCAATGCTAATGGGATTAAATATGAACTTTGCCGTATCTGTCAGTAATATACATCTATTTCAAGTACTGTACTATAGCATTGTAAGTTTCCACAAAGAACACAAAGATACTCTTTTCCCCTAAGAGTTAACTCAGTAATTAAAGTGGAGAAATTGCATCCACAGTATTGACAAGTAACATAGAACATCTCCTCATTATGGTAAAGAATACGAGGATTTTTTATTATGTCTACTGCTATTTCTTGTAATAATTTTCAAATAAAAAGCTATAGGTCTACTTATCAGATGAGAAATTTTATAGACAGTACATTCTCTCACACTGCAGTAATCAAAATAATGATAAACTGTAAAGTTGCAAGCTGAAAAGGTCAAGTACGTTGTCTTGATTGGCAAAACGACCCAGACCTGTAGGTGTGAATGGGAACATAAAACATATCCATTTAAGCATTTATCTTGTTCTTTGACTGATATCAGAGAACACAGAAATCTCAAAATCCATAGCCTGGTTTATGAGGACAGGAAAATACTAATACTTCAATTTCTGGTCCAAATATTTTTGTTATCCCCAAAGAGTTGAGTAACTCTTTACAGGTAATCTCATCTAAATAAAAAAATCATATGTAAGTCTACATTTGTCCAATATTTAATCTATGCTGATACACCAAGTGTTAAATAATAGACAGTTACTTGGTATCACTATGGATTAGAACGAAAATACAGCTGAGTTATTTTAAAATAGTTTTCTCTAGTAAAACTAATTTTTCTTCTAGATATATATTTAAGCGCAAGTCACTAAAGAAAGTAAAAATTATTTATCTATACCTCAATTTATCTTTCTAGAATTATCTATAATAGAGTTTATCCTGTTGCCAACTAACTCTATAACTGCAACTAAGGGCTTCTGAGGACTTCAAAATGCATCTGTAACAGTACGCTGCAAAATCCATGTCATATAACAATAATACACCCACCACATATAAAGAAGTACAGGCAGTGAATATTTCAGTTTTATTCTTCAATTATAATATCCAGTCTAAATGTAACATCTTTTTTTTTTTTTTTTTTTTTTTAAAGATTTTATTTATTTATTTGACAGAGAGAGATCACAGGTAGGCAGAGAAGCAGGCAGAGAGAGAGAGGAGGAAGCAGGCTCCCCTCTGAGCAGAGAGCCCGATATGGGACTCGATCCCAGGACCCTGAGATCATGACCTGAGCCAAAGGCAGCGGCTTAACCCACTGAGCCACCCAGGCGCCCTAAATGTAACATCTTTTAAGCTTGGTCTACTCTACTAGGATGCTTTTAATATTCCTGAAATTAACAGAACAAATTTATATTCACGGTACAAACTATTTTTACTAACTGATCTCAAAGTGTTTCGTGAATAAAATACTTAAGCTTAACAGAAATGTATGGGAGGATCTATACTTTCCACAGAAACAAACAAATACATAAAATCTCAAGAAGAGGGGCACCTGGGTGGCTCAGTCCATTAAGCGTCTGCCTTAGGCTCAGGCTCAGGTCATGATCCCAGGGTGCTGGAATCAAGGCCTGCACTGGGCTCCCAGCTCAGTGCGGCATCTGCTCAGCCTTCACCCTCTGCCCCTCCCCCAGTCTTGCTGCTCTCAGATAAATAAAGTCTTTAAAAAATTCAAAATGTCAAGAAGAGTCAAATATTTAATAAAAGACACCATGTTCACAGAAATAAGACAGTGTATTATTTATAGAATAATATTAATTTTAATTAATTTTATGACATAATTTTGTATTCACTTTATGTACAAATACTCTGTGGTACAGAAAATCAAATGCTTTATTTTTGCAAAGTGATTCTGCCTTCCTTTTATATAGACTACCTGAAGAAGCATCTTAGAAAGAAAAGGAAAAAAAAAAAGCCAAAAGCCTCTACTACCAGGAAACCAGACTGGTGCTATAAGTTCTACTGAAGCTGAACACTAAAACTTTTGTTCAAATCACTGGAAATATGTATCTCAGTGGTCACAGGAATGTAAAGCCTATATAAACACCTGGCAGCTTTTTGATTGATGATGGCATTTTTTTAATCAGTTTCAGTTTGTTATGAGAAAAAAAAAATTATTTCATATTAACAAAGAATTCTTGTTATGTACTTAAAAAATATTAACTACTTGAACTATAGTACAATGTATCTTCCTGTCCATTATCTTAGAAAATCTACTACCACTTTGTACTAAATAATTTAAATTAAATAAGTCTGACATCCGGAAAGTTAAAAATTAATAAGGGAAACTGAAGGACTTAATAGATTATTATAATTGCATAAATATATGTACTTTCTTTTTAAGGTGAAATAAATATATCAGTGATTTTTTTAAAGTCTATTCATATTTTTGTTTTTCATCAATATTCAGTAACATGAATTGAATTTACCTGCTTACTTGAAACAACCAAAAATCAGAGACAATATATGAAAATTGTCTGCAAGATGCTGCACATCCGGCAATAAAGGAGAGTGAACACTATGAGGTGGGAAACAAACAAGGTGATCCCTATGATTATCTCAACTTATATCTTTCAGAAAGTTTCCAGGCCCCAGTACAGGGAAAGCAAACCCACCAGGATTAAGACAGACTTCCTGAAGTGATTGAGGTAAGTAACTGGAAAGAATAAAGCACTACCTGTTTATAACACAGAGCACTGAGAAAAGAGAATGATCCTGAAAGAAAGCTGTGGGGATATGCAGAGAGCACCCTTTGAATATTCAGCAGAGCACTGCTCAGTGCATGAGTGTGAGGAAATTACTTGAGGCCAGAGGAAGATCCATCTAGACTAGAGCAAACAACTCCCAGTGTGCATAGGCCCAGAAATAATACAATGGATTGGAACATATTCGTTAGAGTCACCTAGTAGAACATTCAGAAAGGTGTTGCCTCAGTAGGGGGGAATAGTTATCCCTAGAAGACAAACTGCTCTGAACACCCCTAACAAATCCTAAAACATGGCTCAAAAGAAACAAACTATTTTTAACCAAGTTAACCTTATCCCAGGACAAAACAGTATCTATAAGAATACAAAAAATATTAAGCAAACAAAAAGCTAGAATTAGGGCGCCTGGGTGGCTCAGTGGTTTAAAGCCTCTGCCTTCGGCTCAGGTCATGATCTCAGGGTCCTGGGATTGAGCCCCATATCGGGCTCTCTGCTCAGCGGGGAGCCTTCTTCCCTTCCTCTCTCTCTGCTTGCCTCTCTGTCTACTTGTAATCTCTGTCTGTCACATAAATAAATAAAATCTAAAAAAAAAAAAAAGCTAGAATAATGTCTGCTATCAAGCCAAAGATTACAGAGTATTCAAATGAGCAGAAAAATATAACACATAATGAGAAAAAAAAAAAACAGTAAAAACCAATCCAAAACTTGCACAGATGTGAGCATTTACAGGCAAGTATATAAAAATTATTATAAACATGCACTGTACAGTACTAACAGAAAGTTTAGATATTGCAGAAGAAAAGATTAGTAAACTTGAAGCTATCACAGTAGAAAATATTTAAGAAAATATTTAAAATTAATTACAAAGAGAAAACAGTCAAAAAAAAGTGCAAAAAGCATCGGTGAACTGTGGGACAATTTCAAGCCACCTAGTTGTGCAATTAGGACCCCTGTAGTAGAAGCAAGAATGGATTTCTTTTTAAAAAACTGAAATAATGGCCAAAAAAATTCTAAGTTTTCTACGTTTGATAGAACCAAGAGGCTCAATGAACTCATAAATTCAAGAAACTCAAGTACAAGAAATATAAGGGAAACAGAACTAAAGCATACCATAGTAAAATTGCTCAAAACCATTGAAAAAGAGATAAATTTGTAATATATATACACAAAGCACAAAGAAATGTTACATACAGAAAAACAAAAATACAGATTACAAAAAATTCCATGTCAGAAACAATGCAAGGGAAGAGAGAATAGAACATCTTTAGAATATGAAAGATAAATTATCCAAATATAATTCTATACTCAGTAAAAATATCTTCCCAAATATAAGCAGAATAAAACTTTTATCATACATCCCAAATGGAAATAATTCATTGCCCTCATACATCCACTACAAAAACTAAGGGCAATCCTTTAGGCAGAAGAAACAGATACTTGAATGGAAATATGTATTTCCTTAAAAGAATGAAGAACACTGAAATGGTAACTCAGTTAAATAGCAAGACCAGAAATGGGCAAAATCTTTGAATAGACATTTCACTAAAGAAAATACAGATAGGGGATGGGGCACCTGAGTGGCTCAGGCGCTTGAGCCTTTGACTCTTGGTTTCAGCTCAGGTCATGATCTCATGGACTGTGAGATGGAGCCCTGTGTGGGGCTCTGCACTCAGCCAGGAGTCTGCTTGAAGATCCTCACCCTCTGGTCTTCCCCCCAACTCACCTGTGCTCACATACTCTCTCATTAAAATGAATAAATAAATCTTTAAAAACAGAAATTATGTGGATGGTAAACAAGCACAAAAAGAATGTCCAGCATTATTAAAGTTTAAGGAAATGAACATTAAAACTAAACACTAAATACCTGCTAGAATAGCTAAAATAAAACAGACTGCCCATACAAAGTGTTGACAAGAATGTAGGAATTAGAATTTTATTACATTGCTGTTAGCAATGTAAAGTTTCACACACTCAAAAAAAAAATAACACTTCATTAAAAATTTAAATATAAACTTACCATGTGAACTAGCCATTCTATATCTTGAGATTTAGCCAAGTGTGACATAATAAATATATATTTGACCTTTGTTCCTAATTTTTAATGCAGAGTTCCTAAAATCTTTGGAATTTCCTGAAGTATAAGAGTGATAGAAACATCTTTTGTTCCAATGAGGCCGCTCTTGGCAGACCTCTAAACAAGCTTCATCTAGTTTCAGACCAACCTCCAACCTCTGGGAAAGAAAAGGTAGAGATTAAGCTAATCCCAAAAGCCAATGATCTAATCAATTGTGCCCACATAATGAAATCTCCATGACAACCTCTAAATAATGAAGTTTGGAGAGCTTAGTCTGTAATCACATCTACATACTAGAAGGTTATATATATTAGAAGGTAAGGGGCTCCAACTCATAGGGACAGAAACTTCACACTTAGGACTCATCCAGACTCCGTTCTTTGTACCTTTTCAACTAGCTTTTTATTTGTATTCTTTATTATAAACCAATAAACATAAGTAAAATGCCTTCCTAAATTCTGTGAGCCATTGAGCAAATTATTGAACGTAAGGAGGAAGAATGTCCAATGTATAAGGAAATACAGTTGGCCTCAAATTTGTGACTGGCATCTGAAGTGGGAACAATCTTGACTAAGCACTTTAATGTCTGGGATCTGATACTAGGACCAGGAAGATGGTGTCAGAATTGAATGGAACTGTCAAATACCTAGTTAGTGTCAGAGTTGGAGAAGGGGCTTGGAAAAGATATTGTGTATTCTCTTCATGAGGAAAAAACCCATATCATAAAGCAAAAACACAAAATATACTTGTTTATTCATGTACAAAGAACAGTTACTTTTAACAGCCAAAAATCTGGAAAACACTCAAATATCCTTCAACAGGCAAACTGAATAAGGATGTTATGGTATATCCATTGAGCAGAATACTGCTCAGCCATTAAGAAAATAATGATAATATGTTGATATATAAAACACCATGGAAGAATATTAAAATAATTTTGTCAAAAGAAAAAAAAGAAGTACATACTGTATGGTCTGTTGATGTGAAATTCTATGAAATGTAAACTATAGTGAAACTTGGCAGTGGTTACTTAGAAAGCTGGGCAAAGACAGGGAAGAGGAAGAGGGGGATGGATTGAAATGGAAATGAGGAAAGTTTGGGTGTTCAATATGTTCACGATCTTGCTTCCAGTGATGGCATCAACACTGTATACATATGTCAAAACATCATCTTTTATGTAGCGTAATTATCTTTATGCCTCATTAAAGTTGATGGGTTAAAGTAAGATTCTACCTTTCTTCTTATCTCTGTCCTTTCTTCTACTCTCCATTGTGCATATGAATTCCAAGGAAGGCTAGGTAAAGCCAAATAGTCTTTGCTGAGAAAAGAAAAAAAATTAAAAGGGAAAAAGAAAAGCTTATCCCTTCACAGTGTGTGTATGCCTGAAAGAATAATGGTGTACTCGCTATTTGTGTGTTGCTTGTGGTGTGCTTGCACCTGTTTTCATGGCTTTTTCTTAAACAAAGTTCTGTTGAGTATATCAGCCCTCCTTTAAGGCCTTTAATAATTCAGTACATTATTAAAAGGCCTGGCTAATTATTAATCATTTTCAGAAACATCTATTTAAAATCTTTTGTAAGCTTCATTTCTCTTAAAGGAAATGAGTTTTCAATGAAGAAAAAGTAAAATACAAGTATTTGCAAATACTTGTAATATGTATTGTGAAATTTAATGAAATTTTAGTATTAAAAATTAGATTATTTTAATTTAGATTATTTATTAGATAATTGTTGATATTAATTATTAATATTTATAATAAATAAATTTATTTATTAATATTTATTATTATTTATTAGATTATTTTAATTTATTTAGCATTAAAATTAGAGTATTTTTCTTAAGATTTGAGACATTCATCTTACAACAGTTCTGAGAAAAATGCACGGATGGTCATGTGTGAGGCTTCAGGGCAAGGTCAAGGAATGCAGAGCCCTTTTGAGATTTATCAGTAATTTATATTACTGATGATATATTACAACAGGATTCTATTCTTTACTTAGATAATTTTTAATGATTTTAATGACTAGTGGAATATCCTAGGCTCCTCAGTTGTGGTAGCCTATAAGTAGGAACAAAAAGAATCTGAACACAAAATATAAAGGTTATCTCAGATTTATAACTACCTTAGCAATCAATACATCCAGAATTAAATTACATGATCCAAGTCAAAAACAACAACAACAACCACTCTTTTTTGTAATGGATTTAAGTATGAAGTTTCTCAGATCATTATAGAAAAGGGTGGATAGGATATAAGTTTATCATTTCTTGTAACTTGCACAGAGTTCTATTGATTTATTTATATTGAAACTGTCACTCTATGAGGCAGAAAAACACATAAAATCTGGAAATGTGACTTGCATACCTAATATAACCACTGCAGGAAATAAAAATTATGTAATGCAGGGATTGTCTCTTTATCAATGTTGTGCTGTTTTTAAAATTAAACTAAAAAATGTGGAATATTCAGATGCATATCAAGATATGTAGAAAGACAAATAGAGAGAGATCTGTTTTCACAATTCTAAGTACAATCTCCTACCAAGATTGCAGGGAATACAAGTAAGAGTGGTGACTGCAGAAGAGAAAGGTCTAAAACTTAATTTTTTGAAAAGATTTATTATTTATTTGAAAGAGAGAGAGAATGAACAGGAGTAGGGGCAGAGAGAGAGAATCTCAAGAAAACTCCCAGCTGAATGCAGAGCCTGATGAGAGCCTAAATCCCAGGACTCTGAGATCATGACCCGAGATGCTTAACCGACTAAGCCACCCAGGCAACCCCCTTCTTTTTTCACTTTGCATAACAAGCTTATTTTTTTTAAGTCATATAGACAATAATCAAAGTAAACAATCAGATCTTTACTTCCACCCTGTAAAAATACAATTTTAATTTAATTTGCAACTATACATTTTCTTTCCTATTTGTGTGTATATATGTGAGTGTGTGCTTCTACCTATTCTAGTTTTTTTCCTTCACTCTGTGTTTAATATAGGAGCATCAACACTAATTAAATTAGTTTTAGCTACAACATTACATTACCCAATACTTGCTAATAATTTCTGGGAAGTCATTCAGGATCTATTAGGTTTGGAAAGCAGAAGTAATATTTACATGTGATGATTTACAAAGTGTGTATGTGTGTGTGTATAAAATTATTTCAAATGTATTTCCAAGAATTGTTTTTCATTGGGTACTAGTCTCATATCATAGTATTTTTTTTTTAAAGATTTGAAGATGAAATAAATTTGGAAAATGTGACCTACGTACTAGATACAATAAAGGCCTCTTAGAGGTTCACAATTCCTATTAGCATATTGAAGACTGTGTAGTCCATTATAGAGGAACTTGCCTAAATTATCCAAATAAGAATATACCATAATCATTTGACTTTTGGAGGTATTTTAAAATCATCTCTTGGCATTAAAGATCATAAACACGTTTTGGGAAATTCAGTCCTAGGTTAATCTCCGAAATTAAATTATTCTACTTTTTTATTTTTTTTACATTTTATTTATTTGTCAGAGAGAGAGAGAGCACAAGCAGGGGGAGAGTCAGGCAGAGGGAGAAGCACGCGCCCCACTGAGCTAGGAGCCTGATGTGGGAGTAGAGTCCAGGAATGTGGGATAATAATCGGAGCTGAAGGGAGACACTTAACTGACTGAACCACCCAGGCGTCCCTAAGTTATTCCACTTCTACTATATGATTCAAGTTGCTTTTCCATTAGAAAGAATGGATGTAATTCAGAAAAGGTGGAATCTTATATGTGCATGTTTGGAAAATTAAAGTTAATAGCATTTGAAAAGGTATAAGGTGTACTTACTGATTTTAATATTCCTGTAATATTTTCAGATGCCTGGCATTTGTGCTCATCAAGATGAGTTCCAGAGGGTCTAAAAAGGAACAGATTCTCCACACATTGCAAAATTATAATAACTCAAAAATTTGGTAAATTACTAATAGTTTTTACACATATATAAACCAAAAGCCAAATAAACTGCTTGCTATTTGACCATAAGAACCAAAGAAAGAACTTGTAGGTTTCAATACATTTGAAGCATATCTGTGGTCTTTGGTCCATATTTTGAGATAGATTCCAGAGTTCAACTTTAAACATTAGGCTAGATTAGATAATCATAATATATTGTTTAGAAATACCAAAGAATTCATCAAGGTCTAAGGTACTTAATAATTAACTAGTCCTGCATTATGTAAGATATCTTTTATTATTAACAAAAAGGTGTAAATATATTATTAATGGTAAAGTGTCACACTTTATGAGTGACTTCTTTCACAAAAGGGGTCAAAGATAAATTATATAATGATATCGCTCTTCCTTGCATTCTGATATATTATCTTCAGTTAAACAAAAAAATTAAAGATGTTATATCTTGAGTCAAATGGAGTTTGAGTTCTATTATTAGACTTTGTAGTACAGGTAAAACATATCTGTCATGTGAGTTGTTGCAGGAAATAAAAAGTCCAGGACCTAGTAATTTATTTTAAGACATCCCTAACAGGTATAATTATGTGCATCACTCCAATGAAAATCTTTTGATTTACTTTGTGGTTCTGTAACATGGGAAATATTGAAAGCGTTCTGTGGATTCTTTGCTCTATGGCCACCTCCTTCCATAGGCCTTTCTGTTCTGTAAAGTCAGAAAGCTAGAAGCTCTCATTCTCAGGCCTCTTCCTGCTATGGTTTTAGAACTGAATATCATTCTACAACTGAAAATGGAATTCCTAAGATTTTGAGTGAAAATCAGTAAATGTTCTCACTCTGCCTACACATGTTTTTCTACAGGCAAGTGAAGTCATGGAGAACCAAATGTCAAGAATACACTACAACTTTCTAGAGCCATCGCCAGATTACCAGGCAGCTTTGGGGAGCACCTTAAAGAAGCATGTTCAGGTCCCAGCAAGTCCTGTGGCCCCTGTGGTCCCTTGACTCCCACTTCACCACCACTTCTGACAATTTCTTAAGCATCTCAATCTATTTATTCCATTTCAGCTTAAAATATCAAAGGTGGTTTCTGCTTCTTGCACTGAAACAGGACTGACACAGTAGGGATGACATATAAACAAATGTTACAGAAACGTCTTACAATCTTTCATATTAAGAAATCTGAATAAACAAAATTGTAAGTGAAAACTATTACAGCTCTGAAACAAGTTTTCTTTGCAATGCATATGGAATTACATGTGCATTTATTTTCTTAAAAGTTGTTGGAAAAATTAAGGATGAATTTTTATTTTCCCAAAAGTTTGTTCATTTTTTTAATTTATTTTGACAATCAAACTTTGTTTTTATTTAGAAGAGAACAGAACTCTTATGTTTCTTATTTCTCCATCTTCATCACCAGTAAATCAACTTTTATCCTTTGAAAAGGCTAAACTTTATATAATAAGTATTAAAATTGACTTTTTAAAGGAAGAATTTCATGTAATTTAGTAAAATGGCCTTTCTCCATTAGACTGGTATTGAATAAAACTAGGATTACACTAATAAAATATAAGTTTACAATAAGCATAAAGTTTTAAGTTACCTTGCATGTTTGCCTCATTATGCATGATTGGAGATGTAATCAATACTTTGAAAAATATTTAAGTGAAAGTGTGTTGTCTGCTTAACTTGATAAAAAAGTATTTGAGGTATAACTTTCAAATTATAAAGCAAAATTCTGCAGCATTTAATACTTTAATAATATATGCCTACATATACGCTTATAAATGATATATATATATATATTAGTTTATAGAACTCTTAATTTCATTTAAATTACTGCCATTTTGTAGGGGAAGAAAAGAACACCTGGTGAGCTTAAATGCTTTGACAAACTAGTTAGTCCAGAGGAAGAGTTAAGATTTCAGGTCAGATAGTCAGAACTGTGAGTCATGTAATGCTGCTATTGCAATTATTATTTCCGTGTATTTGGCACCTGGTATTTAGTAAATTTTAACTGGCTGACAAAATTACTAACAAAGATGAAAATAAGTACAACATTCAGCAAGAAATTGAAAATACCTTACTATCTCAGCCCAGACTTAAGTTAAATTCTCACTGGAAAAAATGTAATTTTAGAGGAATAAAACTTAACCAAAAAGAATATATATATATATAAAACTAAGGGGTCGTTCCTTTGTCCCAAACTCCCTTTACATCGACTAAAGTACATTTCCTGGAAAATTATATGTGATTTCAACTAAGAAAGCCAAAATCTAATCAGTTGTGCTATATATTACTGAAAAACATTAAATTAATAAAAAAGGAATAGCTTCAAAGGAGGCTAAGAAATTAGTTAAGAGTTATTGCATCTTGACTTTGGCCTATGGAGAACTTGGCATACCAATAAATACAATTATCCACTCTTGGTGGATTTATAGTGATGTTAGATGCAAAAAACTGAAAGAACTTGAGAAACCAGACTCTTTAAGATCATCTACCTCTCTTTTTTCTAATCCTATTTTTACTGTGTAATTCTAATATTTCTATCTATATGGAGTGGTGAAACTGGTTCCCTGAGTTCATCTAGATCCACCATTCACCAAATGAGTGACTGGGAAATATTCAACTAATAGTGATTTAATTCCCTCATATGTAAGTGAAACTAGTGGTAGCATTAATGTTCCAGGATCATTGAATGGCTTAATATATGAAAAATCCTTAGAAGATGGTCTGGCATTAAAAAAAAAGTGATTAAAAAAGTGCTATATAACACTAAATAACAATTAACATACATTAAAGTTTCTCAATGGACCAGGTAATAAACTAGACATTTTTATGTATGGTCCCTTTCTTCCTTTCTTTCTTTCTTTTTTTTAAATATGCATGGCTTCTTAACCTCTTAACCTTACAACTCATTTAGAAAAAAGTAGAACTCATGATCATAAATGTCATTTATAAGATAGTTTCTTTAGATGAGGAAAATGCACATAAAGAGGATCCCATTGATTATCAGTGATTACTAATATTCCAAAATGTTTCATAGACATAAAATTTCTCATTTATAACTGTGATTCTTAACATACTAGTCTCCTGTGAATTTGGTTACAATGATTCAATCCCTAAGAAACTAACATATTTTTAGAGATCAAAACATTAAATTACTTCATGTACCTACAAAGCTAAAGATTAAACTTTCAAAAGTGATGAATGACCTTACAAAGTATTGTCTTCTTATGAGATTTTATTTGGCCTCAGATGATAGCTCCATTCTGCCACCTTACAAATTAGAGGACAATTTTTGTCTATACTTTTTATGGAGTAGTTATGAAATCTTAATTTGGATATTATAATTGATCCAATCTTAATATTTAGAAGACAGAGCTATACACTCTATTTTAATATCAAGTCCCCTGAGGTTATCTATGAAAAATTTTCATCAACTATTTAATTCAATTTAACATTCTATGTTCAATTATCATATGATGTGATTATAAATAAATGGATCCAGAGATGGGTAGGGATTTTTTTTCTTGGGTCTCACATTTACAGATGAAAGACTAGGATAATCTTCCTGGCCTTTTTTCATCAGGTTTCCTACTTTTCCCTAAGAGAGGGAGAATGACATCTGAATAAATACATGCTTGGAGGGTATGAAGAAAAGGAAATTGGTTCCTTTCTTTTAATCTCTCTCTCTTTCTCTCAACATCATCATTAGTATTGCCATCCTCATTACTATCTTAACATGTCTGCCTTCAGATAGGGTATGTTCTACTCAGCTTTCATGTATGTGGCAGGTTTAAAGGAGTAGGTTCTGCTCCCTGAGGAAGGGTGCAGGAAGACTACAATTGTCTAGAGTACTACATAACTGGGTAGGTAAGTCTGTTTTCTTCTGGGATAAATTATTTGTGAGCTATTTTGGTCAAAGATCAGACATCATACTAATTAATCACTCTTTTAGGAATAAAGGTATTATTGAATTATATTATCAACTTCTTGATTAATTCTGACTTTCGGAAGAGGTACAGTACTAATCCTTTCCTAAAACTTTCAAAACATAGGACACTCATAGTGACTTTCATTGTGACCCCAAATAGGTAGAGAAAAAGAAAAACAAGAGACTAGTTGTCAAGCTGAGCACTTTCTCTTTCCATATTTCTAGTCCGCAGTACTATTTCTGAGGTTACCTTCATTGCCTTAAGCATCTTCCCATTTACTTGTGTTCTTACCTGTTTTCTCCTGGATATTTTGCCACTGGAGAAGAGGATATGTATTCAGAAGCGATTTGCCTACAAATTAGTACTCACTATCCATTCACATAACATACTTCACTAAAATACTATGGAGAATATTTTTAAAATAAAATCTAAATTATGCAAACAAAAATTGTTATAATTTAGTGGGAAACAAATGTATCAAAGTAACCACTCTGATACTATTTTAAGAGCAATCAGAGAGCACATATTTGTATTGATCTCTCGAGAGGCAGGAAAGATAACATTATAGGTCATTTCTGCCTTTCATTTCTGTAAGTATTTGGGCTCATTAAAACATTACTAAGCTCTCTAGAGAGATATTTACACAAGAATTAATTTGCCTAAAACCCCACTTCATTCTTTCACAAAAAAAGCATAAAAGGTTTTTCATAGTCTATATTTATTAGGGTTAATAACTTGGTTTCTAGGTAAAACTCTCCAATATAACCAGGAAATTAGAAGAAATAAGAAAAGACTAAAAGAAATAGGAAGATGAAAATAGAATATTTTGAAGTACTATTGTGATAATGTCTTTTATATATAGTTGCATGTTGAAGGGTGAACTCCTCACCTAACTGATGCTAATTACTGCTATTTACTAATAACTAAAATATAGAAAATGCTTCCCAGGGGGCTTATCAAGGCCAGTTCAAAGGTTATTCACAAAAACCCCTTTTGAGACCAAGATCATCTAAAGCCTGGAAAGGTCAGAACAGCAGTGCATTTTCCTGCAAGAAATTCCCAAGAATTGAAATTCAATATGGTACAAAGTTTCAACAGATCATTTTTACTTGTCATATTGGTAGCATTAATTAATATTAAAAGGGCCTAATATTTTTTTTATTTTTTTAATTTATTTCCAGCGTAACAGTATTCATTGTTTTTGCACCACACCCAGTGCTCCATGCAATCTGTGCCCTCTCCAATACCCACCACCTGGTTCCCCCAACCTCCCACCCCCACCGCCCCTTCAAACCCCTCAGATTGTTTTTCAGAGTCCATAGTCTCTCATGGTTCACCTCCCCTTCCAATTTTCCTCAACTCCCTTCTCCTCTCTAACTCTCCTTGTCCTCCATGCTATTTGTTATGTTCCACAAATAAGTGAAACCATATGATAATTGACTCTCTCTGCTTGACTTATTTCACTCAGCATAATCTCTTCCAGTCCTGTCCATGTTGCTACAAAAGTTGGGTATTCATCCTTTCTGATGGAGGCATAATACTCCATAGTGTATATGGACCACATCGGCCTAATATGGTTTTAACATATACCAAAATCCTAATGCATTTATTCATAGGAAGGGGGATTAGAAGCAAGAAAAGTAAAAAGGAAGCAGAAAAAATGATAATATTTCTTATTTTTCTGGACAAGAGATGTATGAGCAGCATTCCACTATTGATATGGGGTTTATGATGATGGCTCAAGGTCTTTCTTTAAAATATTTGCATTTATGATATGTACATGGAGAATAGCATCATACTAAATTAAGATAGATAAATAGAAAGACTTCTAAAATGTTTAACAATAAAATATTAACACAGGGACAGAAGAACAAAAATATCAAAGAATTTTCAGAATAATGAGGAAGTCCCTGCTATAAACATGTTATCAATGACCTTAAGCTTGAAAACTTAACACTAAGTCTAACAGTCCAAACATGGATATGCATATGTTAAGACTCTCCTCCCTTCCACTTTACCTTGTCTTTGTATTAGTAATAGCCACAGTCAATTTTTCTTCTTCCCTCACTGGTATGTTTCTGCTTCAGAACATTAAATCACTTAGCTATGATCAAGTCTGACTAGGTATGAGGTAAAATGGTGAAATCCTTATTTAAATTTCCAAACAAAAATTTTTTTTAAGATTTTATTTATTTATTTGGCAGAGATCACAAGTAGGCAGAGAGGCAGGCAGAGAGGAAGGGGGAAGCAGGCTCCCCGCTGAGCAGAGATTCCCAGGACCCTGGGATAATGTCAAAGGCAGAGGCTTAACACACTGAGCCACCTGGGCTCCCCCCAAACAAATATTAAGGTATAGAAAACATAGGACTAATGGCCTAAGATAAAAAACTGTTATTTTGGCAGTCTGTGTGAACAAACAAAACAAAACAAAACTATCTCCTGTATTTTTCTCTTTCTGGCTCCTCTATAAGTATTTGATATGTATCTGCAAACTGTTTAAAAATTATAATTGCTAAAGATCAATAATTGAAAACATCTGTGGTTCTTGGTGGCATGAAAAGGTTTTTTGCTGTTGTTGTTCTTTAAAAATACAATGTTAAATCCCTGGGAAAGAGCTATTCTTAGTTTTCTATTTTTTTCACATTTAGTAATGAAATACATATAAAATATTAAAATAAATGCTGTACATACTATTCACTCTTAGGCAAAGTATGCATTAATTAACATTTATTCTTGTTCCTATGGCAACAGTTGTATTGAATAAATAGATTGGAGATATTTTATATTTCAATTATACTAATTATAATTCAATATATCATATTACAGTAATTTCAGTTATAATAAGACAATTTTGCACTGGTATAAACTTAAGGGGGCAAAATGAACAATGCAGCAAAAGCAACTTCCTCTAATTTTCTGTGCTAATTACTGAAGTTGCATTTGATATAAAAAATTCAGTCAAGCTTTCTCAATTTTCCAAGCTTACACTTCTCAATTCTTCTGAATACAAGCCATTACTTCACCTACAATATACACTTTGTACTTATTTTATAGCTCTTTCTTTCTTAACCCATCACATGATTTTTTAAAATTTGTCCTCTTCAAAGCTACTGTCCCCTGCCTTCTGAAGATATCAGACCCTATCAATAAACCAAGTCCAAGAAAATATTTCTTATGCTAATCTTCATTAACACAGAGTCAATATCATCATGTAGGTTTATAGAGTTGCTTATGGATGAATATTCTAGAAAGATATTTGTGGGTATCATAATATATAAAATATGCAAAAACATCAGTTCAGTTCATATAAATAACCAAATATATCATTATTTTTATATTTAACTTCCTTCAGAAGAGAGGACTGAGGTCAGCAACATGTTATTTTCTTTTCTCCTTCCCAAGAATTGCCTTACATGTAAGAATAAACTACATACAGTCCTGTGATCATCTGAACAAATCATTTGAACAGCCTGATAGTCTTATCATGAGTGCACTCCACCATTTTTCAAGCAAGTATTTCAGAATTTTAATGACACAAATGACCCACATAATTTGTACTTATAAAAGATCTCAAATTCACTTTTCAGAGCTTTTTCCACTAAAGACTTCAGTACAGTATCATGTAAAATACATTCTTGATTTGTTAGAAACAATATTGAATCATATTGAGAAATAGCAGCTTGGCTACTAAAGAAAAAAGGGACATACGGTGTCTGTGGATTTAATTTTAATTAAGTTAAACACAACATAGACTTAAGTTTAAGGAATGTGAATTCTTCCTACAACTATCTGTGCGACCTTCAGGAAGTTATTTTAAAAAATTTTGGAAACATTTTCTTTGTTCATAATATGAACCTGATTTCTAGGATATTTTTCAAATTTAAAATCTTGTGACTTTATAAAAATTCAGCAAAAAACATGACTCATACCTTTTACCATATACCATATGTAATATTCTAAGTATTGAAAGAGTCAAAGGTATTAACTCAGGTATGATTTTCAATGTATTTTATATTGAAAAGAGCTATCTGACCCAAAGTTTCACAGATTTAATTTTACAACTGAAGATCCCAAGTGGCTAATTTACTTTTTGGGGGTGGAGTGGGGAAAAGATCATCAGAAGAGATCTTCCAATCTACATGCTGTACTTCCTAGTAACGGGAATTGTTATCTAAATGTACCAAGTACATTGTATAAATTTCCCACTTCACTTGATTTAGTCTATTATTATAACCTTGATATTATCACTTCTGCTTTAATCAAAGCTTTGTTATTTATTTATTTATTTATTTTTAATTTTTAATTTTTTATAAACATATAATATATTTTTATCCCCAGGGGTACAGGCCTGTGAATCGCCAGATTTACACACTTCACAGCACTCACCAAAGCACATACTCTCCCCAATGTCCATAATCCCACCCCCCTTCTAAAGCTTTGTTATTTAAATCAGTAAACATCAATGGCCTTAACCAATAAAGCTAAAAATATTTTCATAGTTAAGATCGAATGTATAAAAGTTGAAAGGAGGGAAAATGTTATTTTATAAATTATCCTAATAATTTTATTTCTGTTTGCTGCATTTTTCACATTCTAAAGTTTATTGCAAGATGTCATTAATTGGTGGAAATTGGTTATATTTATCTGGTAATAGCTTAGTGATTGTGGAACTTAATGAGCTCACATGAGATATTACAATTTTCCAATTTGAGTGTGTTAGGAAAAAAAAAGCCCAAGAAGAAATAAGGAGTTTGCCAAAGCAACCATTTAAAAAGGATACAAAAGTTTTATATTAATTTTCTATCCTTATGAGAGGTAATCTTCAAATGTAAATACAATGAAGGCAGGTTAGCCTGAACAGTCAAGAAGCTATCTCAAAATCTTCAAATACGCTTATTTACGCTCAGTCTATCAAATAGCTACGAGTATGTATAGTTAGAAATCAGTGGTAACAATCCTTCTTTCAGAGTAACCTAGAAATATTATAAAAGATAATTGGGTTGCTCTTTTGGATCTATCTGCCATAGAAACTTTAATAAAATAGTTTAACTTTCTGAGTATTGCCCTATGCCTTTGAGGATGTCCATAATAAACTTCTACAAATTTCCAAAATATTCACCTTACAGTAATTTTTTCTTTTATATTATCAGAGAAGATGAAGAGAACCTAAATATTAAAAAATAAAAAGTAAGTAAGTGAATTAATAAATAAATAAATAAATAAGATATTCTAGTAGGTAGAAGAGAATCTGAATCAGTAAGACCTCACATTTAAAGGAAGGAAAAATAATCTGGATCATGAAGATATATAACAGTAAATGGTTTGGCTCACAGAGAAGCGATCTGCAGGAAATAAAGGAAGCAATAAGACGTAATAGAGGAATATTCTTCAAAAAGAAGAGAAAAGTAGCACTTGGTTAAAGAGGTCAAGTTAGAAAAATGTATCAAGCAGAGAAAAAGGAAATTCCAAACTTTACATATCTAGTGACAGACAAGAGAGATTTAAGAGTTCAGAGAAAGCAGGAAATGGAAGATCTGGCTTTATATGTTTAAGGCATGATGATAGTAGCTCTAAGGTATAATAGTTGTTAGGCTCTTCGGTAATCTGCTTCTGTATTCTTTGTCAGAAGTAATCATAAGAGAGAAAATATTAGAACAAAATTGGGTTTCAGAAGACTGAAGCCCAATATTAGAAAGAAAAATGTAATAAAAGAATCTATACATCTTCGTCAAGAAAAATAATTTGCCCAAGGTCTAAGAAAACCTACAAATTCAATAACTATGACATGTTACTACTTTCCGAGAAATCATGAAGACAGTACAAAGACTGGATATAGGAAAATGACCTTCCTCTTTTGGAAACAGGGAAGATACATTCCACAATCCACTGGCCAGTGCTCATGACAGTAATTAAAATTAAAACAAGAACAAAAACTTATGTTGTGAGTGTCTACAGTAGGAAGATGTGGGCACTAGATGTTGCATGGTCTCCCTAATATCAACAGTAATAAACCATATTGCTATTACTTTATTATCCAATACCTTTCATTGTTTATAAAATTGAAGTTCAAAAGGGTGAGACATTTAAAATATAGCACACAGTCTGTAAGTGGCAATTCCTGATCTAGAATCTAGTTCTCCTATCTTCAAGTCCCATGTTCTTTCCATGACGTACCATCTAACCTTGGAATGTTAAATCTGTAGCACTGGAGATGCAAGGACGTTTTATAATGTTTTATTTAAAAAAATACATTGTAGACTATGAATCAGTGTGTAACGCTGTGTAACAAAACCAGCACCAAAATTAATGCTTGACATTGATGAACATTTATTTATTCAGTGAGGCTTTGAGCCTGCAGTTTAGGTTGGGCTCAGCTGTTCAGTTGCTCTGATCTCAGCTGAGGTTCCCTCTTAAATCTGTACTCACCAACAAAGTCAGGAAGTAGCTCTGTTTCCAGGTATTTGCTGGTTTATATTTGGGAAAACAGCCGTGGGCTAGGCAACTGGGCCATGTGTTCCTTGCCACACAGGTGACTAGACAGGGCTTCTTCTCATCTCTGCTTGGAAGGGTTTCGAGAGAAGAGGAACTGCCAATGACCTCTTGGGCTAAGCTCTGAGCTGGAGCTGCACAATGCCACTTCCTCTGAACTTTCTTAGCCAAAACAAGTCTGAAAGACAGCCTGTTTCCTTCACTTGCTCTTCACCTAGTGGGTGAAGGAGGGATTTCTGGAGTAGATTATTGCCAAACACATGATACCTGAGGCTGGACAAACGAGATTAGCGGGAGTTTATTAATCAGACATACTCACATCCCAGAGGAAGAAGAGACCACACAGTGGTCGTACTTGAGGACAGAGGGAACAAGCAGGGATTGTGGGAGGCAAGGGTTGCCTGGCAGGGAGATGAAACCCATTAGGTTGATTCCTGGGTGGAATGCAGCTGGTCTGGCTGACAGGGGAAGGAGCTGGGTGGACAGCGTTTTTCACTGGGAGGGAGGCATACCTGATGAGGGCAGAGAAACTCTTGTTCGGCCTTTGGGTCCTGTGAGGTGCAAAGATACCACAAGAGCCCTTAATACCGCATATTAATTTCAGGTCTAACATCACACAGCTCAGATTGAAAAGGGAGAGAAATAACCTCCAGTTCTTTAGTGGCCATGTACTCTGCTGATGAGCTAAACTGAAACCCTGTATTCTAGAATTCCCTTTCCTGCATAGTTCTGGGCAAATATTGGCCACTAGAGACATCTGCACGAGACTTGGGAGTGAAAGTGAAGCAGCAGCCGTGCTGTTTGGAATAGGAGTGTAAGGGAGATGCTACTGAGATTTATGCATGTTGTCACAGATCTGCTGGTCTGCTTTATTGAGCGACCTTGTGAGGCAGAGCCAGTCCTGTGGTTCCTCCACTTTCCATGAATTTTTGTCAAGACTATGGAGGGTCTGAGATTTTACCTGACTTGTGATCTAACATATTAGCCTGCCACAGGTTCATGGATGCTGGCAGAAAAAAAAACCCACAAAACTCCTGGGTCAGAATCAAAGGACTTCATTATGCACAGCACAACAGGCAGCATGAACTTCATATTTGTGCCGGTCCCCCTGTCTCCTGAAACCCACAGATGCAACACAGAATTGCATAGGGGATACTTTATATCAAAGCTGAAAAATACCGAGCTGAGGACAGCCTAATCTTTGGGAGTGGTATGAGCAAACTTTTCCAACCTCTGCAGGAAGGCAGGAAGGCAGGAAGATAAGGAAGGCAGTATCTTCACTCTATTGGTCAGCAAACAAATAAACTCTTTTCCCTGGTAGGAGAGATTTCTATCTTCAAAGCTGTTTGCTCTCCAAATATCCTTTATCCTTAGATCCCTAATTAAGGGAGCCGGCCTCTCCTGCAGGTCCCCTATCTCACTGACATTGGGCACTGAAAGCAGGGAGGACAACTGTGTTCAGTTTGAACTCATGGGTTCCAGTTAATTTTCATAGTTTCAAACTTTGTCTGATTCTCCCTCAATACAAGTCCATCTTTCTAATTGTCTGGCACCAGGGGTAGAAGCAACAGATATTCATACATTGTTTAAGCAGCTCCCATCGTTGTCTGGACCTGATTTTCTCAAATACATCTCTTATTCCATATAAATCTTACTGTTTCCACTTCTTTCATTACATACAATGTCTTAATAGGAGAAACTACCAAGTTTCTTGCAAAGGTTGAGGAGTCATTGCAAAGGTTGAGGAGTATACCACAGATTATTAAGAAATTATTTTTTGTAACTTTATATAGTGGCACTAGATCAATGGGTCTGTAAGGAGGCTGATTTCAACTCGATAAACATGAAGTCTCCATAAACATAAAAGCCAGAGCCATCCAGAGATGAATATAACTGTCAGAATCTAGTGAGTTCCCTTAAACTTCAAAGTCTTCAGGTTTAATTTATTAGCATGTGTCAAGGATACTACAGAAAGGAATGAAACAATTGTGATGTCATGTGTATCTCTCTAGATAACAAGTACCAAAAACAGATACCTGGGAGTCAGTATCTGTGAGATGGTAAATAAGCATCAGTTTAGGTCTGAGAAAGAAGAAAGAGATGGAAATGACGTCAGGTTCAACCCTAGAGATCTAGGATGGGACTTTCTTAAAAACTAAGGTATTGCAGGTATTGGCAAGAAAATGGAGTTTTACAATATGAATCAGCAAAGCTTGAAGGAAAAAATGACAGGACTTGGTAAAATAAAGTGAAGAAGGGCATGCCCGTAAGAGAACTTTTTTAAATAAAGATTTTAGTTTTAAGTAATCTCTGTATCCAGCGTGGGACTCAACCTTACAACCAGGTGGGAGATCAAGAGTCACATTCTCTACTGACTGAGCCAAGCAGGCACCCTGAGAATATTTTTTTTAATGCAAGCAATTATAAAAACAAGATTAACAACTACTCATAAATCTACACCAGAATATTTTCCCTGAGACATTTTGTTATAAATATATTAATATATTTGTTACATAATTTACATAAAAGGTTGTTATTCTATTTTTTATTGACACATCTATTTATCTATATATATATATTACCATTTTTAAAAACCTCAAATATCATTTTAGTGGCCATTATAGGTTCAGCCATAATATATCATGATTTAATTGAACATACTGATGGGTAATTTCATATTTTCCACTTCTTCAGTAATATAAAGTTAATACATTTATAAAATACAAAATTACAAGCATGACATAAATATTAATATATTCAAATTTATACACATTTCCAGTTATTTCTCTTTAAAATCTTTATTTCATTTTTAAGTAACTCAACACCCAACATGGGGCTTGAAATCATCACCCTGAGACTAAGACCCATGTTCTCCCGACTAAGCCAGCCTTGTGTCCTTCCAAATATTTCTTTTACTTGCTGTATTAAAGCATGTAAACTATTTAAGGACTCTTAATACCTATAATTAAATTGCTTTTTACATATATCTTTCCTCTTTATCCTGTAAAAGGTTTATTATCTTACTATAAACTCCTCTATAATTAGTGTTTATATTAAATTTTAAACTTTGTAAATATGAAAGGGATATATGGGGCCTTGAGTATTTCATTCCAATTTTTGATAATTCATGAGAATCACTTTTCATACATTTATAAAGTGCATGCACATGATGCCTATCTAATTATTTATTAGACCCTAGACATTTTCTTTTGAAATAGCATTAACTACTTATAAGCAAGAAGTTGTTAACCTTTTGGAAAATACTTTCCCATCTTCATATTGGTCCTATAGTTTTGCTGTCCTTATTTTTGTCAAATAGATAGTTAAAATTTTCATGTAGGGATGCCTGGTTGGCTCAGTTGTTAAGCATCTGCCTTGGGTTCAGGTCATGATCCTAAGGTTTTGGGATCAAGTCCCGCTTTGGGTCCCCTGCTCAGTGGGGTGCCTGCTTATTCCTCTGCCTTCTGTTCTCCCTGTTTATGCTCTCTCTCTCTCTCCCTGGTAAATACATAATAAAATCTCTAAAAAAATAAAAAAATAAAATTTTGTGTAATCTAATCTATAAAATTTTGCCTTCCCTTTTTCTTGAAAAATTAAATGTGCACATATATCATTTCAAAGTTTTAGACCTTTTGTTCATTTTTTTCTTTTATTTGATACACTTGAAACATAGTTCAGAATTGAGATAATTGTCACTGTAAGATAAATATCACTTTAGAGGTTCTCCTTCAATTGATGTATAATGCCAACTTTGTCCTTAGTTCTTTGCATGTCCTTAGTTCTTCTATACTATGGTGACACAAGTCTATTTTTCTGGTGCAAAGTATTGTCACCATGGGTTATTTCAGACTACAAATGTGATGTTCCTGAAAGGAGAGTTGGTAAGATGTGCAGAATCAGCTCTTGAGGGCCTTTACCCAGAGGTTCCAGCATGTTCTGAGTCCATGTCTGGGCTATATTTTCCTACAGAACAAATCATCTGCTCTTCTATTCACATTCCTTATAATTTGTTTTAATGTCTGTGAAAACATTTATCTATAATTAAACTTTTATCAAAATGTTCTAAGTATCCTATCATGTTTTTTAATTTTTTTTTTAATTTATTTGGCAGAGAGGCAGGCAGAGAGAGAGGAAGGAAAGCAGGCTCCCTGCTGAGCAGAGAGCCCAATGCTGGGCTCGATCCCAGGACCCTGGGATCATGACCTGAGCCAAAAGCAGAGGCTTTAACCCACTGAGCCACCCAGGCGCCCCTCCTATCATGTTTTTTAAAAGATTTATTTACTTGAGAGAGAGAGCATGAGCAGGGGGAGGGGCAGAGGGAGAGAGAGAATCTTTTTTTTTTTTTTTAAAGATTTTATTTATTAATTTGACAGAGAGAAATCACAAGTAGACGGAGAGGCAGCCAGAGAGAGAGAGAGAGGGAAGCAGGCTCTCTGCTGAGCAGAGAGCCTGATGCGGGACTCGATCCCAGGACTCTGAGATCATGACCTGAGCCGAATGCAGCGGCTTAACCCACTGAGCCACCCAGGCGCCCCGGGAGAGAGAGAATCTTAAGCAGACTCCCACTGAGTGCAGAGCCTGACACAGGGCTCCATCTCAGGACCTTGAGATCATGACCTGAGCTAAACATGACATGAAGTAAAGCAAGAGTCATACCTTAATCAACTGGGCCATCCGAGTGCCCCAAAGTACCCCATCATTTTTACAGAAAAGTTTTAATTATATTTACTAAAATCTTTATTGGTATTACATTTAATCTGTAAATTAACTTTGAGGAAATGACATATTTACAATAGTCAAAAACTTTCATCAAGAAAAAGTATGCTTTTCAAGTCTTAGTTTATATTTTGTAGAAAGTTATTATTGTTACTTTTTTCCTCTTGCATTTATTACTGTACTTATTTTAAGGTATATTTAAATTTCCATTAGTGTACATTTACCTACTTATGTTACTGTGAAAGAATGGAAGTCCTTTAATTTACATATATGTCTTCTAATGGATTTTTGCTAAATGATTTCTTTGCTATTAGTTTTCTGTATTACTGAATCTGAGTACTACAGTGGGTTTGGTCAATGCTCTGAGTCTTTCCAGGTCAACAGGATGATACAGTGGCTAAGAATCTAAGATCTACTACCACACAAACTGGATGTAAATCCTGGCTTTATAATGTCCTGACTGTGTACAAGAACCAATACTTAATCTCTTGTTTTTATCAATTTTCTACAGACCTACATCATTTCCCACAAATGTGAGTAAATCTGTAGATAAATTCCTGTTAATGGACTGCTGGTCAAAAGGTATCTATAATTTAAAATGTTGATAGATATTTCTGGTTGCTCTCTATACATACATACCAATTTACACACCCCAAAGTATAATATAATAACTCTTATTTCTTCAGAATAAGAGAATTCTTATTGACCAATAAGAATTATTTTAGACTTTTGTCTCTGATAGGGGAAACCTGTATATAACTAGAGTTTCATCTTGCCTTTCTCACAAGAGAGGTTAAACATCTTTTCACCACACAGGTGTTTTTATCTGAACTCGCTGGAGTTCCAACTTCTTCCTTTGACTGGATTCCAGGAAGCAGAATTTTGGGCGAAAGCATATAGACTGGTCAGGATTCTCCATACTCTGCTGGGTTTCAAGTGGGGTCGTTTAAATACTGCCTCTGCTCATCTGCACACCCAAGGCTGCAGCATAGATGCCAGTGTAGACACCAGTCGGTCAGGGTGCAGTCCCTGTGAAGGAGGAGACCTGACCAACAAAGACTCTGAGGCGGAGACTCCCCTGAAGCCTGCCTGTGAAGCTCTAGCTGGGGTGCCAGGTATATCCTTTTTTGAACTATCTCTTTTCCCCATTTCTCTAATTTTTTTTTTCTTTTTGCATTGGCTTATAAATTTGTTACCTATAAAGAATTTTTACATAATTACTGGATGAGTGGAAAATATTTATAGTTTCTAAAGGAATTTATAAATTATTTTGTTTTAATATTTATAATTATATATTGGTTCAATTAAAATTAATTGTTTTTTTAAGATGTGATCCAACTTTACTTTTTCACAATACGACTACCAAGTTCTAGTACAATTTACTCAGGTAAATTGTACTAGGTAAATTGTACAGGTAAATTTACTCAGGTAAATTACATAACACTTTAACATTTTAATTTGCATTTGGAAATTTGGTAGTATTTTCTCTTGGCATTCTATTGCTTGTTCAGTTTATTCATAACTAATATTAGAACATTAATTGAAAGTTGATTTAATATCTAACAGGTAAGTTCCTCCTTGTTGCTTTTTTTTTAAAAAAAAATTCTTTTGACCATATTTGTTAGTTTCTTATTTAGCTTAATATCAATCTGTCTAAGCAATATCCTATATTCTATAGGCATCTTTCCCCCCTTGGGATTTTTTACAGATTTAGGGAAAGGTGGAATCTTTATACTATGTGTCTTCCCAACGAAGGTACACTTGGCTATGATATTCTAATGCCTCTTTTTTTTTTTTAATAATTTTTTATTTTTTATAAACATATATTTTTATCCCCAGGGGTACAGGTCTGTGAATCACCAGGTTTACACATTTCACAGCACTCACCAAAGCACATACCCTCCCCAATGTCCATAATCCCACCCCCTTCTCCCAAACCCCCTCCCCCCAGCAACCCTCAGTTTGTTTTGTGAGATTAAGAGTCACTTATGGTTTGTCTCCCTCCCAATCCCATCTTGTTTCATTTATTCTTCTTCTACCCACTTAAGCCCCCCCCCCCAAAAAAAAGATTTAATTATTTGAGAGAGAGAGAGAAAGCAGTGAAGGGCAGAGAAAGAGGGAGAGAAGCAGACTCCCCACTGAGCATAGAGCCCTCTGAGGGGCACCATTCCAGGACCCTGAGATCATGATTTAAGCTAAAATTTAAAGCCAGATGCTCAACCAATTGAGCCCCCCAGCACCCCTTTAATGTCTCTTATAAATACTTCATAGTTATTTTTATATAAATATTTCACCATTCTTAGCCCTAGCTATAGACATTTCATTTGTTGTTGCTATCATAAATGGGTCTCTTTTTTCATTATATATTTTCAATGATTTTTGTTTGTACATATAAAAATGATGAAATTTATTAGTTTATCATTATGACTTATTTTACTGTTTGTACTATTTTCCACTAGATCTCATATGGTGTTCCAAGTACACGGTCACATAAACTGAATAAAGTAATTTTCAACCTCTGTTCCAATGTTTATACCTCCAATTCATTTTCTCATTTTTCCCACTGTGACTTCAGTGTTTCACAGTAAAATTAGAAGACATAACTATCATTTTTAAAATTTTAATGTGAGAGTTCTTATGAATTATTCCTTTTGCATGATGGCATCTAATGATTGAGCTCTTTAGAATGATCATTTAGAATGCTATGAAAGCATATAAATATCACTATTTTACAGTTTTGTTTACTGTCAAAAAATAATAGGTGTAGTATTTTATCAAAAGCATTTTTATCACTCATGGTAGTGATTTTTTTCCTGAGTATGTTGAATTATAGATTTCTAAATAACCAACCATCTTTTTAGTCCTATAATTCATTCTGATTGTTTTCTTGGATTTCTGTAACTTATTAACATTTTCTTTTCAGGATGAACTAAAGGGCACTATAAGTTTACATGTTTGAAAATTTCTCATTAAAAAAATAAAATGTAAAAAATTATTAGTTCATATGTAAATTCACAAAAAAATGTGCCATGGTGTTTCCTGTCACCTTCTAGTTTTAAATATTGGTATGACAAAACTTAAGACAAAATGACATTCCCCCATTGTGATGATTTTATTTCATCCTTCAAATCATTTTAGTGTTTTCTAAAAATCTTCCATTTACTTTCTGTGTGATTTCACCAAGCTTACTTATTGTATCCTTGCTTGACTCTATTTTCTTTTCTCTTGAGTCTACTTTTTATGTTTTCATTATGTCTTTCATCTCTTAAGTGTTATTTTTTCAATTTTTTTAACTCTTTTATTTTACCATCTTAATCTCTTTTAAAAATTCACATACCTCCTTTATATCTCTCCTTAAGATTTCTCCTTTAACTTATTTCCGGGTTTCATTTTGTCTGTCCTTTCTGCAAAATTATGGAGAATGACTTGTCTAATCTCATCAGTTTCTTTGGGCAAGGCCCCTTGTGATATTGCTTATCTATGTTTTGCATACGTTTCTTTCCATTATTCTTCAGTTTATATGTTCCAGTTCATGATGGTTAACTTATAACTTATATTTTATTTTTAAAAAATCAACTCAATAGGGGAAATGATGAAGAGAGATCTAAAGAAAACTTTCATTTTAATTTTGTACTTTTGATACTTTACCTCTTTGGTTAGGTTTATTCCCAGGTATCTTATGGTTCTTGGTGCTATAGTAAATGGAATCGATTCTCTAATTTCCCTTTCTGTATTTTCATTGTTAGTGTCTAAGAAAGCCACTGATTTCTGTACATTGACTTTATATCCTGCCACGTTGCTGAATTGCTGTAAGAGTTCTAGTAGTTTGGGGGCAGAGTCTTTTCGGTTTTCCATATAAAGAATCACGTCATCTGTGAAGAAAGAGAGTTTGACTTCTTCATTGCCAATTTGGATACCTTTTATTTCTCTTTGTTGTCTGATGGCTGTTGCTAGGACTTCTAATACTATGCTGAACAAGAGTGGTGAGAGTGGGCAACCTTGTCGTGCTCCTAATCTCCTAATCTCAATGGGAAGGCAAGCTTTCTCAATGGGAAGGCAAGCTTTTTCCCGTTAGGATAATATTTGCTGTGGGTCTTTCATAGATAGATTTTATGAAGTTCAGGAATGTTCCCTCTATCCCTCTACTTTGAAGTGTTTTAATGAGGAACGGATGCTGGATTTTGTCAAATGCTTTTTCTGCATCGATTGAGAGGACCATGTGGTTCTTCTCTCTTCTCATATTAATTTGTTCTATCACATTGATTGATTTGCGAATGTTGAACCATCCTCGTAGCCCAGGGATGAATCCCACCTGGTCATGGATAATCTTTTTAATGTGTTGTTGGATCCTGTTTGCTAGGATCTTGTTGAGAATCTTAGCATCCATATTCATGAATAATATTGGTCTGAAATTCTCCTTTTTGGTAGGGTCTTTGCCTGGTTTGGGGATCAACGTAATGCTGGCTTCATAAAAGAGTCTGGAAATTTTCCTTCTGCTTCAATTTTTTGAAACAGCTTCAGGAGAATAGGTGTTATTTCTTCTTTGAAAGTTTGGTAGAATTCCCCAGGGAATCCTTCAGGTCCTGGGCTCTTGTTTTTTGGGAGGTTTTTGATCACCGCTTCAATCTCGTTACTAGATATCGGTCTATTCAAGTTGTCAGTTTCTTCCTGGTTCAATTTTGGGAGTTTATAGTTTTCCAGGAATGCATCCATTTTATCTAGGTTGCTTAGCTTATTGGCATATAACTGTTGATAATAACTTTTGATGATTGTTTCTACTTCCTTGGTATTAGTTGTGATCTCTCCCTTTTCATTCATACTTTTATGAATTTGGGCTTTCTCTCTTTTCTTTTGGATTAGTGTGGCCAATGGTTTATCAATCTTATTGACTTTTGACATTACTTTCTCAAATATATCCTCCCCAGATGATTACTGCTCTTTAAGGAGTCTCTTCTTAGTTTCCAGGGATTAGCAAGTTACAGTGATTATTGAAGAAATTTGGTTGTGATGTTCTTCCAATCACTGCTGCTTCTCCTTCTTTTGCGCAGCTTCCCCACAGCAATCTCTTTCATATAAAGGCAAGACTATAAAAATTCAAACTACAAAGTTGTGATTTCGTCTTCAGGTCCACCCCCTGTCTAACACAGTAATGTGTAGCAGTATCTCCATAGAGATAACTCCTCCACTCTAGCACTTTTTTCATGGCATGTCCTAACTAGTAGATGTTCACTGCAAACAAAATTGATAGATGGAGCCTTAAAGATGTAACAGCTACGAACAAGTCATAGAAAAATGTATACCCACCCAAATTCTGTTAAGTTACCTATATGTTGTCAACATCCTCTTCATATACATCCAGGTTCATATTACTGGATTATATTTCTTCACGGTTTATGATTTGGAATTCCGATTTCCTTTGCTTTATTAATATAGACTCATTTTCTTTAAGTTTCAGAAAGTTTCAAGGATAGTAGAGTATATTTGCATTTAAACTGCTATCTTTATCAAAATGCCTGCAATGGGGTGCCTGGGTGGCTCAGTGGGTTAAAGCCTCGGCTCAGGTCATGATCCTGGAGTCCTGGAATTGAGCCCCATGTTGGGCTCTCTGCTTAGCAAGGAGCCTGCTTCCTCCTCTCTCTCTGCCTGCCTCTCTGCCTACTTGTGATCTCTGTCTGTCAAATAAATAAATAAAATCTTAAAAAAAAAATGCCTGCAATGATGTTGGTGTCTCAGTGAATCTTTACTAAATGTCTGATCATTTCAATATTTGTTTTGTATCTCTAGGTAGAAATCAGTGACAATGTATAAAGAGATTTTTTTTTTCACTCAAAGTTCATGGAGCAAGTCTTTGGCAATTTTTGCTACTGTCTTAGAATATTGATTAAAAGGTGCATGGGGGCACCTGGGTTGCTCAGTTGATTGTTTCTGACTCCTAATTTCAGCTCAGATCATGATCTGAGGGTTCTAGGATCAAGCCCATTATGGAGCCCAAACTCTGTGCTTGTTAGGAGTCTGCTTCTCTTCCTTTCCCTCTGCCTTTCCTCTCTTTCTCTCTCTCAGAGTAATCAATTAATTAATTTTTAAAAAGAGGTGCATGTCCATTTTACATTCCATGACTAGATTTTAGAAGTTATAGTTATACTACTTATGTATTACTCAACTGCTATGAATAATTATTATATCTAATTCAAAAAGGCTGTCATTTGCCTCAAAAAACTGTTCTCTTAAAATCTTTTTACTCATTAAAACCAAAGATAGTTTCTATATTTAAAATTATGCTATGTTTTAATTGATACTGTTAGAGGGCTCTTTAAAATTAAAGAGAAAAATATATATTCCCACCCAGCAAAATTAAATATTATCAGAAGTGATAAGGTATAAAGAAATTAAATGCACTTATTTTTGTATTTAATCTTACCTTATTGTAATTAAATAATTAAATTTAAACTCGTTAAAAATTCCTGCAGCGGTCTCATATGTTTTTTAAAAAGCCTGAAAAATGGTTTGTTCCCAATTTAAAATCACTTTCATCTTTATCTCCAAGTGCAATGCAAATAAATGTTTTCCTTTAACTGTGTCTACCTTAAAATGTTCCTTAAAATTGCCAGTTTTACAGTTTATAGGAAGAGAAGCCACTTAAAGAATCCACTTTAAAACAAAATTTAATAAGACCCTTGTCACCACAGCAGGAGAAAGGAACAAACACTTAAGCAACCATGTTAAAAAGTCATTTATTTAAGCATTCATTTCCTTAGACATACAGGAAATGAAACGCAAACAAACTCACTAAATATAGGTTTTTAATCTAGTCCTCAGCAGTCTGTATATTAAGAAGAAAAAAGGTTATTATTACCTCAGTGAGTAGAACAGGAAAAATAAACTTGTAAGTAAAGAAATGTGTAGAAATGATAACTTTTTAAAATATTTCTTAACATAAAATGTCATAAGATATAATATAGATAAATATTTTGTAGTTCACCAGACCCTAATGTATAACAAAGGCCCAAGAACTGGAGAAGAAATATTCAGAAGAAAGCTCATTCCTTCACTGAAGTTATAGTTCAGCAGTTCAATTACTGTGTTCAATTAAGCTATTTCTAAACTCTTACTACTTTATTTTCCATTAAATTTCTTATTTTCTTTGAAAGAGACTGACACACAAGCACAGATAGTAATAAAAATAACCCTATGTCTTATTTCTAGAATTGGCAAAACAGTAAACAAAATAAACTTAGAAATTGGGTAGTAGGCTATACTTCATCTATTTTCTTGAACTGAGTCTTTTAACACTCCCTGTTGAGGAGTGAATACTTCCATATTCTTCCTTTCTATATTGTTATTCTTGGTTATTCAGTCAAAGTTAATTGAGGCAGGGAAGTGAGGAATTAGTGCATTTTATACATCAACACAGATATTCAAATCATATTTTTAAAGACTATTTGCAAATATATTATAGCACTGAGTAGATTCTCAGTATATATGTGTAAAAATATGCTCTGTGTTTATGTGTGCACATGGGTAATTTGGCAAGCATGGATGTCAACTCTTCATTTTGAAACACAATTTGAACTAGACAACACCAATGCAACTCACCTCAAAGTAAAGTCATTGATATTACTAGGTCTTAAGCAGGACTCTCAATAATAATATGCTGCTTTCATCTTGAAAAAGTAGATTTAATAATTTATAAATACTCCATCAATGAACCATAAAATCTAAGTGTAAAGAACAGATGTTAAAATAAAAATGTATTTAGGGATTTGTTAGAAAAAATACAAATAAAGAAAAACATTTATTAAATGATCATAACAGTATAAAGTATTCACTCAATATTTAACTGGCAAATATAGTCCTTTTGATGCAAGACTTTCAAAACTGGTCTGAGAGCTGGAGGATGGAGATCTAAACTTGAATATTAAAAAAAATAATCCAGGGGCGCCTGGGTGGCTCAGTGGTTAAGGCCTCTGCCTTCCGCTCAGGTTATGATCTCAGGGTCCTGGGATTGAGCTCCACGGAGCCTGCTTCCATTCCTCTCTCTCTGACTGCCTCTCTGCCTACTTGTGATCTCTGTCTGTCAAATAAATAAATAAAATCTTTAAAAAAACAATAATAATCTAGAGAACAAGATATATATGCTTTATGGTTATTCCCTGGGATGATTAGGGAAAATCATTGAGATTATATTTCTACCAGTTGGTAAAAAAATGGATAGAATTTCAATAGGCAGAGGAGAATAAGTAAGTTATTCCAGACTGACAAAATAACAAGAGTGAAAAAAATTGGGAAAAATAAAAATAGGAGAATTACAAAAGATCCTGAAGGCTAAAGGGCCCCCAATTCCAAATATACAAAAAGCAGTTTGAAGATTAGGGTTAAGACCAAAGCAGAGGTCTTAGAGTTGAGATGACTGAAACAGTTGTGAAGGTATTTACTAAGTACTGAAGGCAGAGTTTAATTTGGGATTATATAAAAGTTTGTTTTCAGACATGTTTATATGAGGATCCATGAGATTATATACTTGTAAATATCCAGAAATTAATGAGCAATTATATTTACACCTGAAAAAAGAACATCAGCTATTTGCTTTCTTTTTGTCATCACAAAAGTCTCTCTCTAAGATCAAACTTTTCAAAACTATGCTTAATCATATTTTAAAAACTAAATTTGACAGTAATGTTCATAAAAATGGTGTTTATTGTAGCTTTATGAGCTGAAGAATCAGACAAAACTACAGATCTGTAATCCTTATGTGTTTAGACAGGTAGGTATTAAGAAAAGCTAAAGTGAGGGAAACCTGAAAATAGTCATCAGGAATGAAGGAGAATTGAGAGTGTACATGAAATAAATTTGACAAGATAATACCTAACTGGGTGAAATCAATCCCTTCAAATGGTGTGGACACACCAGTGAAGAAGACAGAAATTGGAGATAAGAAGTCATTAATGCCCTGTCAGATAAAGCATGTGATGAAGAAGACAGGTGATAAGTTTACTCCATTTTTTCCATTAAGTTTTGAAGTGAAATAAATGGCAGTTCTTGGATGAAATTCTTCAGAGAAGGTAGGATCAGTAAGAGTGCTAATTAAGTCAGGAAAAATACAAGGAAGAATCATTCAACAGCCATCTTACTTGGGCAGTACTTCAGAGACCAGGAAGTGTATTCCACCTCAACCACTTACTCCAATTGTGACACACTCTGTACCATCATCTCTCTGAACAGCTCAGCTTCTTAAATGTTACATTGAAACTCATTCTCTTTCTTGAAAGAAGCTTATTTTTCTTCTTATTTTCACTCCTCTTTTTATCTCCAAGAAGGACGTTTCTAATTCTCCTCCATATGTCAGACACTTCAAATCCTCATTTTTAACTCCAATTATCTAAGCTATCCAGGCCAACACATCAGGCAAAATCTTTCTAATATTCTCCTCTCCATTTCACTGTTTTCCTTAATTTCATCCATTTTGAAAGTATAGCACTGGATTAAACCAACTCTTCTTTTTCACCCCTTCATGCAGACTCCTGGAGAAAGTGGTATGATAGCCAAATTTTACCATAATGAAGAAATCAAAGCTCCCTAAGTCAACTTCAAAGCTGTCTCATAATGTTTCTCAGTTTCCCAAATCCCACCTTCCTCCATTTTACAGGAACCAGTTGAATCCATATCAATTTCTACAACATACTCTCTTGAATGTCTGTCTCACTCTAATTACTGCCTTATCATTCAGATCCTCTTTTTAGCCAAAATTTTTAAATTTCCTTCTAATTTTCTTTTCCTCACTTATTAGTTAATCCTCACACAATGCTTGATGGTTTTTTCTTCACAAAAGTATTGAAACTGTTTTTCACAGATGTATTAACTCATTTTGGATATTAAATCAAGAATGTATGTTAATCTTTTATTACAGTTAATTTTTTCAGCAACTTATAACACTGTCCACTATGGCTTCCTAATATGGCCTCTAGTGGTGATAAACTCTTTAAGATTGTCTCTTTCCCCTATTGCCACTAATTAAAAAAAAAAATACTTTGTATGCTTCTTTCCTTCTGCTTATGTCATAGGTGACATTATTTCTCAGTCTATTTTAGACCCCTTGATTTTTCTCTCATGTTGGATTATCCTTTCCACATTTTCCATCATGGCTTAATAAATACCTATAAAAAATTGCACCCAATTCTGTTTCCTCACCAGTTCTCTCTCTCTCCTGAGACCCGGATTTAGATTGCTAGGCTGATATTTCCACTTGATATTTCCAACTTGAGTTGTCATAGTCTTCAATACTGAATTTTTTGTTTTGACCCTAACACCTGTTCTCATTCTGAATTGCCAATCTCAGTGAAAGCGGCCTAACTTTCTATACAGTTGGTCATGCAAAAGAAAAGCTTTTAGATCACTTAAAAATTAAATACCTAAATTCTGCCCCTTCCTTCATAGTATGCTTCACTAAATCGTGTCAGTTCTTAGTACTAATCTTATAAACCCATCCATCTTTCTTTATCCCTATTGGCACCAACCTTGATATATCTCACCTATATTTCTGAAATACGAAACAAAACAATAAATAGATACCTTTTTCACAAATCTATCTGTCCCCAAGTTTTCCCTTCTCAACCTACTCCCCACCCCCCGACTAAAGTCAAGAAATTATTCTAGACCATAAATTCACTTTGCTGCTTTTCAGAATCACCTCACTTTCTTTTAGGATAATGTGCAAGAGCCTCATTTAGTCTGCAAGTCCCTTCATGATATGGCCCCTGCTTATCTACCTAGAATCATTTCTTGCCAAGTCTCACACTCTAAATTGAAATACATTCAATTTTCACTCCTCTGAATGTATAATGTAAGTTTTAACCTCTAACTGTCCCTCTCTTATAACACTCTTCCTTTTGTTTCCTTAGTCTATAAACTCTAATATCCTTCAGGTTTTGGTTGCTGTTTATTACTAGAAAATTCCTCAACCCACTAGTTGGCAGATAACCCTCTTCTGAGTTTCACAGTGCTGAAACCAGTGTGCTGTGATTTCCTTTTAAGTTATCTCTGTCTTTAACAAAACTCAAAGCTACATGAGGGTCAAAAACGTTTCTATTTGCCACTTTATACAAAGAAATGATGTCAAGCCCCATATAAGTGCTCTAAAGGAATTTATTAAATCAACAGACTCACTCATAAAAGAAAAAAAAAAGCATGCAGATGAAGCAAATATGCAAAGAAGCTTGAGAGGATGGGGAGGGAACAAATCACCCATATAGATTATAATTTCTCCAACAATCCTAATGAATACCTCATGTTCCCATAGGCAACTGAGGCTCATTAGACCGTGATTTTTCAACTGGAATCATAGGTCCTTCTAGAGGGCCCATTGGAATTTGTGGGTGAGGGCATGCAGTTCTGCTCTTCTATAACAGTTGTTTTCAATTGAGCACACTTTGCTACTTAGCAGCCCTTTGGCAAATTCTGGTGATGACATTTTTGGCTGCCATAAATTTGGAGAGTGGGGTAGAGGGAGGTGGCCACTGGCATCAATGGATAGAGTCCAGAGTTGCAGCAAAACATGCAACAATACAAAGGGAAGCTCCACCACAAAGATTCATCTAGCCCAAAATGTCAATAGTTCTGAGGTTATTTGGTATAAAGTTTAATATTCTGTGCTGCATCTGATAAAATCAGGAGGATCTCAAATGGCCTAACCATGAGTTTTTTCCCCCTCAGACCTTGTGGGTAAGATCTCCTAGCCCAACAATTTCTCTTGTCATATGGACTAGTTGTGATTCTTGGTTACCAATTAGTAGCATGTTTAAATTCCTGCTAGCCTGCAGAACTATCCAAACATGCTAACCATATTCTTCTGCAGGAACCAGGAAACACACTGGCCTCTTGATATTACAAAGCCTGCCTCCCACAACCTCTGGTTGTTAACTCTGTTCCCATGTGTGGCCCTACATGGGGTTCTCCTTCCCAAGTCTGTGAGTGTATGTGACTAATAAACTGCCACTGATCTCATCTGTCCAGTGTTTGGGTGATGTGTGTTCTGCCAGCCTCATGACCTTAGTGTGGGAATTATTCTCTCGCCAATGGATTAAAGAGCTAGAGATCAAAATGGATTGAGACCCCCTATTCTATGGGAGCAGGCCTCCATGTCCTTCCAAGAATTTCAAGATTCTCTTGATCTTCTAGATTTTTCTGGAAAGGACAAGAGACAGTGTTTTATCAAGGCTTCAATGTGAAATAAAATAAAAGTTTCAGAGCTCCTTCTTGGCCCAGAATAGATTTCTTCACAGTTAAGTGATTTAGGATAATTTTATCTGTCTTCTTGGGATTTATTTCCTCAGTGTAGGTGAGAAACTAATTAAGGTAATAAGACCAAATGGATTAGCTTTCTGAAAGGAGTGTTCCTTATTTAGTCTGCCCTCTGTAGAATTTAGAATCTTGGTTGCAGATTTCAGATGATATCCACTCGGTCCAGACATTCCTTCATAGACCTGGCGTGGCAGCCTGGCATAAATGGCCTGCAGTCATGTTGGATTATACACAGCATCTGGTTGCCACCCAAAATGTAGATGTAATCCTAAGAAATCTTTTCATGGCGTGTGTATTTTACGGACGCTATTGTAAAGTAATGGAGTAGAGGATTTATAGTAAGCAATGCTCAGCAAATCTTAGACTAATATTGACAGCATCGATTTCCTAGGTTATTGTGAGAATTAAGAAGATAGAGTAGGATTGGAAAATGGTGGGAATACACTAAAATACTTACTGTGTTAAATGTTATAATTTAGAAGCACTTATGATTACATAGTATTTTACTATCAAATAACTTTTCACTTTTTACTGTTTTCCAAATTTAGTTTTATAGAACACATATTTCTGAAATGTTCATGATGTTATGTTAAAAAAATTGTTATAAATTTAGTGTGGGATATGCTAACTAAATCCTTGGTCTCTTCCTTAAGTTCCATAATGAGCAGAAAAAATATTTTCAATGTTACTTAATCTGAGGTTTCTCATGCTAATTTGATTAGAAAATTTCTTTTTGCAAACTAACTTCTAATATTATACGTGTTGCATGGAATAAACTGTGGGAAATGTCATTTTAGTTCACTTTGGAATTTTTATTGGTGTATATGTTTATATCATATTTATAGATATGTGTGTGTTTAGGTAAGGTTTTTATCTGTGTAAAAATTTTTAAAGAAACTAATATAATCAGAGAAACACACACATAAAATATTTAGAAAATATTTATCTATATACTTATTTAATTGGTATCACAAGTGCATTCTACAAAGAACAGGAGTTTGCTTAAAAATAATATATTTAAAATAATAAAAATTATAGTTACAGATTTAGTATCAGAAAGCAAAGTGTTTTTATATTTGTTTATATTATTTATTTTGCTTATTTATTAAGCATTATAACACAATGTTGTAATAAATAAGCATACTTATACAATTTTGAATGGAATCTCATTATTCTGCCCATATTTAGCTAGGCAGAGCTGTTTCTGTCTTTTAAAACTGTAGAAAACTATAATTACTTAATTTCCAATGTTAGTTTTCTTATGTTTCTTTCATTATTTAAATAAATATTATTTTATATCCTGACTTTTGTGTGGATAATTGTTTATCTCCTGTGTATACCATGACTGTAGCTTGTATTGACTTTTCTCTGGCTTCTGCTTTGAACAATAATGATATTATAGCTTATTCAGCATGAACTTAATATTGGCTTTTCATCAATATTTAAGAATAGAATTTGCATGTCAACACTACAGTGAGAGTCAGAGTTAATGTAGAATGTTTTAAGAGATTGTGTAATAGCTCAGCAAGTTAAAATTAAGATACTTTGGTCATCTTGCCTCTTAATGATATGAAATTGCTTTTAGACAGTATAGAGGGGGGCACCTGGGTGGCTCAGTGGATTAAAGCCTCTGCCTTCAACTTGGGTCATGATCCCAGGGTGCTGGGATCAAGCCCCGCATCGGGCTTTCTGCTCAGCAGGGAGCCCGTTTTCTCTTCTCTCTCTCTGCCTGCCTCTCTGCCCACTTGTGATCTCTGTCTGTCAAATAACTTTTGTAGCAACATGGACGAGACTGGAAGAGATTATGGTGAGTGAAATAAGTCAAGCAGAGAGAGTCAATTATCATATGGTTTCACTTATTTGTGGAGCATAACAAATAGCATGGAGGACATGGGGAGATAGAGAGGAGAAGGGAGTTGGAAGAAATTGGAAGAGGAGGTGAATCATGAGAGACTATGGACTCTGAAAAACAATCTGAGGGTTTTGAAGGGGCAGGGGGTGAGAGGTCGGGGTACCAGGTGGTGGGTATTATAGAGAGCACTGATTGCATGGAGCACTGGGTGTGGTGCAAAAATAATGAATACTGTTATGATGAAAATAAAAAATAAATTTTAAAAAATATTTAAAAAAATAGACAGTATAGAGGTATTTTTCTCTTGCTAGGTAAGATAGAAAAAAGAGAGAGTAATGCTCAGAGATGCAGGTAGTGAGGTCATGGAGATAACTTAAATTGAGCTGAAGTGTGGGGTTTTTTTCCTTGAGCTTATTGATATTTTTATGAATATTCTATAAATATGTAAATGTATCATTTTTCTAGAAAAAAGAAACTTCCCTAACAATCTTGACTTAAGTCAAACTTTACATTGGTTTTAATTTTTTATCTTTTCTGAAAAAGTTTGGCTGACCACATCATCTAAAAGATCATAAGTTCTTCATCCCATCATTCCCTATTTCCTTATGATGCTTAATTTTTCTTAAAAATTTCACTTTCTTAATCTGTGATGTGACATAAAAGCATTTATATTATATTATATTATATTATATTATATTATATTATATTATTCATCCATGTCTCCAACTAGAATGTAATCCTAGAAGGCAAGTAATTTTTTCTTGTTAACATATGAATTCCAGTTCCTAAAATAGGATCTCTTATATGGAATAATTGGAGACAGAGAAATAATCCCACCTTAGCACAGCCCCATTCAAAAACTGAAGAAACAGAAACAGAAGCAAATTCTTCTTCCTCTAGAGAACTGATAGGAAAACCTCCCACCTCCAGGACACAAGCAAAGATCTACAACTCCTGGAGGACAGGTAAAAGCAAAAACCCTCTACACATGGATGGATGGGCAGGAAACTTGCTGTGACTAGCAATATTGCACTAATAAAAATATTGCACTCGGTGAGACAGGGAAGAAGTGGTAAACAACACTTTCCCTCCCAAGAGCCACAAAGAATACAAGTTAAAGTTTGGCTACCTCAGTAGAAGGGGTAAGAATTCTGATAAAAGCCGGCCCCCAAAACCAATGCTGCCTGGTCTGTATGCTATTTAAGCTGAAACAAGAAAATAGAGACTTTTTCTACATTGCATAAGGAAAAACCTTCTCAGTGTTACAGGTATATAAGGAATGCCAAGAGAGGAAAAAAATCCTTTACACCCCACACCCTATTTTAAGCACAAGATAAAAGCAAGTCACCACTAAAAAAATTTCCTGTAGTCAAGAAAATTATTATAACAAAACCCAAGCACAGCTCAAGTCTTGACTAGTTTGGCTGAATTCCACATAACAAAGGCTTTAGAGAAGATTCGTGTTCATGTCAGAGTGTAATATTTATCTTAGTCTCTATTGTTCTTCACGAAGTTTCTGATATTCAATTAAATAATAATCTGAGACACAAAAGAGTAAGGAAAGAACCCATCCCATTATTAAGAAGTAAAGCAATCAACAGACTCAGAGATGATCCATAGGCCTGATCTATAAAACAGGGACTTGCAAATAGCTGTGTTGTTTGTTATTGGTAGACAACATACAAAAAGAGATAGACAATTTAAGCAGAAAGATAATAAGTACAGGAAAAGTCAAATGAAAATGCTAGAAATTTTTTTTAAAAAGTATCAAAAATAAGAGATTCCTTTGATGGGTTAATCAGTAATTTAGACATAGGCAAGGAAATAATATGTGAAATTTAAGAGAGCTCAATGAAAATTGACTGAAATTGAAAAGAATAAAAAAAGTTTATGTATGTTTGGGAACCAGAGCAAAGCTCCCAAGTACTGTGTAGCAATATGAGTCAGCACACACATGAAGTGGTATTTTCAGAAAGAAAAAAGGGAAGAGAATAAGCAGAAGAAATGTTTAGGGGTGCCTGAGTGGCTCAGTGAGTTAAACCTCTGCCTTTGGCTGAGGTGATGATCTCAGGGTCCTGGGACTGAACCCCGCATCAGGCTCTCTGCTCAGTGGGGAGCATGCTCCCCAACACCCGCCCCCACCCCCGTCTCTGCCTACTCGTGATCTCTGTCAAATAGATAAATAAAATTTTTTTAAAAATTTTTAGAAAAATAGTGGCCTAAAATTTTCCAAAATTAATGAAATACAACAAAGCACAGATCCAGAAGTTCAGAAAATCCCAAACAGGAAAATACAGAAGGCAACAAACACACACAGGCACACATAAACATATTATGATCAAACTGCTGAAAACCAAAAGTAAGGAGTCAATTTTGAAGGCAGCTGGGAGTCAAGGCAGTTGGAGGTGGATAGGCAAGATTTAAAAATAGCAAGATTTTCAGAGGAATAAATATAATAGTCATACTAGATCAGTTGTTACAATGTAAACCAGAAGACAATGAAGTGACACCTTTAAAGTTAAAAAAAATGACAGAATTCTATTCCTCCTAACATTATTTTGTAAAAAATGATCACTAGAAGACTTTTTCTTACAAGGTAGTGAGAGAATTTATTGTCAACAGACATGCACTGCAAAAGTATTACAGGAAATGCTTCTGATTAAGACATCAGATGGAATTCTCGATCTCTAAGATAAAGATCAACAGAATTTATAAAAATGAATGCAAAAGTAAAAGAAATTTTCTTAATTTACAGATGTCAAAATTATCACAATTTACATATGTATAGTTTATTGTAGGTTAATTATACCTTAAATAAAACTGCTTAAAGCTGAATGACAGGGGCACCTGGGTGCTTCAGTCGGTGGTGTCTGCCTTCAGCTCAGATCATGATCCCAGGCATTTAAAAAAATAATAATAAAATAGAATAAAGCTGAATGATAATATTCATAGTGTCCACAAATAATAAGAACGTATTGTGGGTTTATAACATATATAGAAGTGAAAAGTAAGACAATAATAACACAAAAATGGAAGGCAAGAAACAAAAGTATAGCCTTTAAGATTTGTACAGTCTAAGTAAAATGCAGTAATGCCTTTTGAATTTGAAGGTAGAGTATGACCAGTTAAATAAGTATGTTAAATGCAAGAGCAAACACAAATTTTAAAAAAATATAAGTTACATGCCAATAATGGGGATAAGTGATAAAATATGTGCAAACAAACCCAACACTCAATTTATCTTAAACAAAGTGGAAGGAATTAAAAAAAAAAGGAAAAAAGAGATGAATAGATAAAATTAGCAAGATGGTAAGCTTAAATCCAACAAAATCAATAATTACATCAAATGATAGTCAAATTACCCTAGATAAAGTAATATACTAAAAACAGTCATTGTCAAATTGGATCCCAGAAAAAAAAAAAAGCCCAATTGCACACATCCTCAAATTATGAAAATACATGTATTTAAAAAATAAAATGGGGGCATCTGGGTGGCTCGGGTCATGAGTTGTTGGTTATGGCTCCTGTCTTCAGCTCAGGTTATGATGTGAGGGTCCTAGGACAGAGCCCTGTATGGGGCTTCCTGTCCAGCGGGGAGTCTATTTCTCCCACTGCTCCTCCCCACACTCATACTCTCTCTCTCTCTCTCTCTCTCAAATAAATAAAATCCTAAAAATTAAATAAAAATGAAAAAACTCTGAAATACTACTGTATACCACCAGAAGAGTAAATATATGCTATTGGCAGCTCTTTCTGCCCACAGCTACTGTCCCCGTGCTTTAATAAAAACACCTTTCTGTATCAAACAAAACAAAAAAAATTTACATTCAAGAAGTCATATTGTTGGCTGTTCACATCTCATAAAATAGCAGTTTTGTTATCATTAGGATTCAAACTCAGACCCACTTTCTGCTTAATCTCCAGAAATGGCTCACAAGACTCTCCAAGCTGCAGAGTCTATGAACTGGTATATTCTGAGTTAAGAACTTACCTTGCAAATATTTTTTATGTCAATAAAAAAAAAAAGGGAGAAAGGATATTTTGGGGCAACTTGCAATGAGGCTAATTTCTATATCACATTATACTCCTCAAATCCCATGGACCATGGAGTAATGCAAAAATTTATTGTATCATAAAATAAAAAGTAAAATCTCAAAATCAAAATGTGCAGAATGTTTTCTTTGATGCTAATGCCATGAAAGAAGAAATCAATAATATTGGCCCAACTAAAAAACAACAACAACAAATATTTGTAAATTAAAAAAACAAAACAAAACAAACAAAAAGCCCAGTCTCTTAAATTTAAACTTGGGTCAGAGAGGATGACGACATTATATTTCATGGCCAATTAAGAGAAAAGAAAATGATAATAACATATTTCAAATATGGCATTCAAGTTGTATGCAGAAAAAAAAGCTGTTAATGCTTTATTGTTATACATCAAAGAACGTATAATAAAACAAACTGTAAAAGAAAACATCAAGTCTGACCAGGCAAGTTTACAAAATGAATGAAGGAAAATAGAAAAATTAATATAGGAAATATAAACAAAAATGTTGATTTAGAAAACATAAAAACAAGATAATATAAATACAGTGAAAAGTTCAGCGGGTTTGTGGCTGTCCTTCTCATGTTTTGATGAACACCCAAGCTGATTTTTCAGCCATTGTGAACCAGCACAGCCTACCCATTGCTCATAGCCAGCATCTGCTCTGACTGCTGTCTGTACTGTGGGGGTGACTTGAATATTATGAGTATCACTGATGGGAATACCCAAATGTTAATGAGGCTTAATGTGAGACATTTATTGTTAACATTAAGAGGACCTAATTGTCAAAATAACTGAATTGAATAGAAATCTCGTTTCTTTCATCTGACCACAACCCACATATCTTTAGGAAGCTGAAGGGCAGGGGTTTAATCTTTAAGTGAATTGGTTTAGAAGACTTTCTCCTTACCTCTACTGTTCCCATACTTCCTTAATTTTTTTCCTCCCTTTTTGTTTTGTCTTCCTTCCTTCCTTCCTTCCTTCTTTTCTTCCTTCCTTTCTTCCTTTCTGTGAATCTCATGATAGTCACTTGTTTGGAATATAAAGTTGATATTACTCACATATTTGGTTCATGCATGCTAAACATTGAGATATTGTTAATGAACTTTAAATATTATTGAGGTTGCTAAAATTCATCAAAAGAATAAATGTATTGGGATCATGCTGTATATCATCTGCTATCAAAAAATACTTAAAGGCAAAGACCAGAGAATGTTGAATTAGGTAAGCAGGAAGTTAGAATTGAGAAGTAATATAATGATAGACTGGTGTTTGCCTTAATAAGAATGGATGCATTAGGGTTTGTTTTTGTTTTTGTTTTTGTTTTTCCTGATTTAGGCTTGGCCAAATCTAATGCCAGATTCCTATGCTGAAACCAATTGAGCATCACATTATTTATAAACAACTTGTATTCAGCAACACAATCAGTCTCTACTTCCTACTTCCTCTGAGTTAAAAAAGGGTAATATGGGGTCAGAACCACTCTATAAACATGTAATGTGGCTAATCAGGAAAGATGGAGAAATGAAAGTACAAACATTAGGAACAAACAGGAGCTATTCCTACGGTTATGGAAGACATCACAGCCCAGTAATTATGAGAGAAGACTAAGTGAGACTCTGTGCTCATGAATTTGAAAACCTCCATAAAGTGGTGGATCATTTACTAGGAAAACATAGAGAATGAAATTATCCCCATAAAAGAGAAAAACCAATAATGTATAAAACCAGACGAAAAAGTTGAAGAATGATTCTCCAAAACAAATAATCTCATCCATGTTAATTTATGATGCAGATCTTCCAAAGTCTCACTAAATGATAATTTTATTAAAGTCATAATCCAGGCCTTTAAATATACATTCTAATATTTTCATATGTTTTGCTCATGCCTTATTAATAGATTTTTTAATGAATTTTAATAGGATTTGTTTTCCCACTCCTCTTACAAATTGGCCGTTGTTTTCTCTAAAGCTGTATGTTAACTGGCCACAATAATGAACTCTTTTATTAATTTTTGTATAAGAACATGGTTAGCTGCAAATAAGTGAACACTCAACCAAATTAAGTTAAGCAAAATATGAAATTAATTAGTTCACATAATTAAGTACCCCAGGCCTAATCTGATGTTTTTCAGATGAGGCTTGATTCAGGGTTTAACTAACATTTAAAAATCAGGATCTATCTCTGTTTGTTTCCGGTTTTTTGTTTTCCTCCAGTTTGGTTGGTTCCATTTTCGGACATTTCCTCTTCTGTCCACATGAAGATTTAATAGTAGCATGTCCCAAGATCATATTCAGCAGCTGAGTAAGAATTTGCATCTCAGCATTGCCAGCTCAAATCTTGACTGAAAATAATTAGATCAGTTTTAAGTTACTTGTCCATCTCTGAAACCACCATGGTCAGCTGTACAGATTGCTGCAATTAGTTCCAAATGTTAAGAGCCCATTTTTAATGTTTCGTGTAGTAGATAGCTACAGTCCCATCAAAACATTTATGGACCCCTTCTCAGGAGTAGAAATAGTTGCTGGGAAATGACTTTCCAGCCAGGCACTACCTTTTTCAGTTACTCTCCACCCATAAAATTGGGTGAAGTCATGTGACCAGTAATCACTCATAGAATGTGAGAGAATAGATTGTGAGTACCTGAATATCAATACACTTAAGATTGAATCATTCTTGCATTAAATAAATATACAAATAATCATGGCATATATCCTTAATACAGTACACTTATCCTGCTAATGTTCTATTAGTTTTCCTACACACATGTTAATAAGCAATATGTTTACTTGGGTCCTCTCTCTTTTTCTTTTTATTTATTTATTTTTTTGATGACTCTGGCTAGAGGTCTAGCCATTTTGTTATCTTTTAAGAAATTCATTTCCTGTTTGCATTGACCAGTTCCATTTAAAAAAAAAATTCTTTATCATATATTTCTATTCTAATCTTTATTATTTCCTTCCTTTTCAAGGGTTTGGGTTTTATTTGTTTTTAGTTTAGTTTTGTTTTTTTTCCTAACTCCTTTAGGTGCAAGTTTAGATATTTTATTTGACATTTTCTTGCTTCTTGAGGTAGGTCTGTATTGTTAGAAAGTTCTCTCTTAGAACTACTTTTGCTGCATCTCAAAAATTTTAGACAGTTGTGTTTTGATTTTCATTTCTTTGTCATTTTTTACTCCTTCTTTGATTTCTTGGTTGATCCGTTTATTGCTTAGTAGTATATTATTTAACCTCCATGTATTTGGGGTCTTTCCAGATTTTTTACTCTGGTTGCCTTCTACTTTTGTAGTGTTGTGTTCAGAAAAGATGCATGGTATGACTTTGATCTTTTTTAATTTGTTGAGACTTATTTTGTGGCCTAATATGTGATGTATTCTGGAGAATGTTACATGTGCATTTGCAAAGAATGTGTAGGGACGCCTGGGTGGCTCAGTCACTTAAGTGTCTGCCTTTGGCTCAGGTCATGATCCTAGAGTCCTGGGATTGAATCTTGCTTTGGGCTCCTTGCTCAGCAAGGAGCATCCTTCTCCCTCACCTTCCTCTCTCACTACTTGTGTGCTCTCTTTCTCTCTGACAAATAAATAAAATATTTTAAAAAAGAAAAGAATAGAATGTGCATTCTGCTGCTTTAGAATGGAATGTTCTGAATATATCTGCTAAATCCATCTGGTTCAGTGTGTCATTCAAAACCACTGTTTCCTTACTGATTTTCTTTTTGGATGACCAAATACATTAAAAAAATGATATACCATGATCAAGTGAGATTTATTCCTGGGATGCAATGGTGGATCAATATTCTCAAAACAATCAACATGATACATCACATCAATAAGATAAAGGATAAGAACCACATGATCGTTTCAATAGATTCAGAAAAAGCATTCAACAAAGTACAAAATCCATTCATGATTAAAAAAAAAAAAAAAAACCCTCTGCAAATAGCTCTAGAGGGAACTTACTCCACATAATAAAGGCCATAAGTGAAAAACCAACAGTCAACATCATACTCAATGGTGAAAAACTGAGAGCTTTTCCTCTAAGGTGAGAAATAGGACAAGGCCATCCACTCTCACCACTGTTAACCAACATGGTACTAGAAGTCCTAGCCACAGCAATTAGACAACATAAGAAATAAAAGACATCCAAATTGATAAGGAAGAAATAAAACTCTATTTGCAGATGACATGACACTATACATACAAAACCCAAAGACTCCACCAAAAACCTACTAGAATTGATACATGAATTCAGTAAAGTCACAGAATACAGAAATCAATATTCAGAAATCCATTGAGTTCCTCAGCACAAATAATAAAGCGAAAAATGTGAAATTAAGAAAATAATTCCATTTACTATTGCACCAATAAAATATATAGGTATAAACTTAACTAAAGAGGTGAAAGACTTGTGATCTGAAAACAATAAGATTTCAATGAAAGAAATTCAACAATACAAAAAAATGGAAAGACAGTTCATGCTCATGGGTTGGAAGAAAAAACATTGTTAAATACCTATATTACCTAAAACAGTCTACGGATTTAATGCAATCTGTATTAAAGCACTATCAAAATTCCAACAGCATTTTCCACAGAACTAGAACAAACAATCCTAAAATTTGTATGGAACTGCAAAAGACCTTGAATAGTCAAAACAATCTTCAAGAAAAACAAAATTGGAGCTATCACTACAGATTTCAAATTATATTACAAAATGGTAGTAATTAAAACTACATGGTTCTGGTATAAAAATAAACAAATAGATTAATGATATAGAATAGAAAACCTAGAAATAAACCTCAAATTACATGGTCAGTTAATCTTCAAAAAAGAAATGAATATACAATGGGAAAATGTCTCTTCATCAAATTGTATTGGGAAAACTGGACAGCTACATGCAAAAGAATGAAACTGACCACTTTCTTTTACCATACCCCAAATAAAATCAAAATGGATAAAAAACCTATATGTAAGGCCTGAAACTATAAAAATCCTAGAAGAGAACATAAGCAGTAATTATTCTGACGGTGGCCATAGCAATATTTTGCTGGATATAAAAATAAAAGCAAAGTAAAGTATCAGGACTTATCAAAGTGAAAAGTTTCTGCACAGCCAAAGAATTAATTAACAAAACTGAAAGGCAAACCACTGAGTGGGAGAAGATATTTGCAAATAACTTATCTGATGAAGGGTTAGCATCCAAACTATGTAAAGAACCATTACAATTCAATACCCCAAAAACAAATAATCTAACTTTAAAGTGGCCAAAAGACATGAACAAACATTTCTCCAAAGAAGAAAAACAGATGGCCAACAGATGCTCAACATCACTGATCATCAGGGAAATAAAAATCAAAACTACAATAAGATATCACCTCACACCTGTCAAAATGGCTTAAATAAAGAACACAAGAGGGGCGCCTGGGTGGCTCAGTGGGTTAAGCCGCTGCCTTCAGCTCATGTCATGATCCCAGGGTCCTGGGATCGAGTCCCGCATCAGGCTCTCTGCTCAGCGGGGAGCCTGCTTCCTCCTCTCTCTCTGCCTGCCTCTCTGCCTGCTTGTGATTTCTCTCTCTGTCAAATAAATAAATAAAATATTAAAAAAAAAAAAAGAACACAAGAAAGAGCAAATGTTGGCTAGGATGTGGAGGAAAAGGAACTCTTTTGAACTGCTGACAGGAAGGCAAACTGGTGCAGCCACTGTCAAAGACAGTATAAAGGCTTCTCAAAAGACTAGAAATACAACTACCATATCATCCAGTAATCACCCTACTGGGCATTTATCCAAAAAATACAAAAATACTAATTCAAAAGGATACATGCACTCCTATCTTTGTTACAGCATTATTTACAATAGCCAAACTATGGAAGCAGTCCAAGCGTCCATTCATATATGAATGGATAAAGAAGGGATGGTATATATATGCAATGGGGTATTGTTCAGCCAAAAAAAAAAAAAAAAAAAAGGAAAGAAAAGAAATTTTGCCATTTGCAGCAACACAGACAGAGCTAGAGGGTATATAATCAGAGAAAGACAAATATCATACAATGTTACTCATATGTAGAATTTAGAAAGAAAACAAACAACTAAAGGAAAAAAGAGAGAGAGAGAAAGAAAGAGAGAGAGACAAACCAAGAAACAGTCTCTTAACTATAGAGAAAAAACAGATGGTTACCAGAGGGAAGGTAGGTGGGAAAATGGATGAAATAGAGGATGGGTATTAAGGAGTACATTTATCATGATGGAAATAAATAATAAAATAAAATTAAAATAAGCAATATATTATCCTAGCCTAATTTTTATTAGTGGATACCTTAAACCGAGGAATATAATCAAAAGGTCTTGCATTTTCTATGTACTGGACAAGTTAATTATTAGAGAAAGTGTATGTACCTTAAAGGTTTGTGGGAATTTATTCTAAAACAATCAGGCTTTGGTTAACTTTTTATGTAAGAAGGAAAATGGATCAATTTTCTTTTTTTTTTTTAATTTAATTTTATTTTTTTCAGTGTTCCAAGATTCATTGCTTATGCACCACACCCAGTGATCCATGCAATATGAGCCCTCCTTAATACCCACCACCAGGCCCACCCAACCCCCCACCCCCCTCCCCTCCAAAACCCTCAGTTTGTTTCTCAAAGTCCACAATCTCTCATGCTTTGTCCCCCCCTCTGATTTCCCCCAATACACTTTCTCTTTCCTTCTCCTAATGTCCTCCATGTTATTCCTTATGCTCCACAAGTAAGTGAAACCATATAATAATTGACTCTCTCTGCTTGATTTATTTCACTCAGCATAATCACCTTTATTTTTCAACTATTTCATCATTTGTTTATTCACGTGTCCCATCTCTAGAATCAATTCAGTTAACACATTTTATTGAAACTTAAACTTTATGAGCTTTTTGAAATTGTTAGTATACAATATTCTTTTTATTATTTATATCTCCACCATTACAGCAACATTTTATCCCTAATGCTTTTAAAAAGTATTTTATTTATTCATTTAAAAAAGAGAGAGAGAGAGAGAGCATGTGCACAAGTGCATGGGGGAGGGGCAGGGAAGAGGAAAGGGAGATGGACTAAGTGCAGGTGGGGTTTGATCTCACCACCCTGAGATCATGACCTGAGCCTAAATCAAGAGACTGACAGAGCCACCCAGATGCTTGTGTTCCTAATACTTTTTGTCTGTTTTCTTGATCAGAGTTTCAAATATCTGTCTCTTCCCTTCTACCCTACTTGCTTCACTGTTCTTCCTTTCTTTTTCTGGAGGTGTGTGTGAGGAGGTAGGGTCGTTTTCCAAAAATTTAATTGTTGGTTTTAGCTATTAGGTTGATTGGTTTTTATTCAAGTAACTGATTTATATTGTTCATAGTGAAGTGCTGTGATGGCCTTCTTTTTCTCCCCGCTGCCCTGATTAGATTCACGAATAGCAATCATTCAGTTGATATCTAAGAGTCTAAGAAATAATGTAGTTGTTAAAACTTAGCTTCAGAAATAGGACTGCCTAATCTCATTTTAAACCTATTTTAAAATATACTATAAAATATTTCAGATATGCAAAAAGGCATACAGGTTAAATAATAGTCATTTACCAACCATAGAGCTCAAGAAATCAATAGTGCTCACATCGTTGAATACTCTGATGGCACTTGTATCAACTGCATTAACTCTTCCATACATTTGTTGTTGCATGTTGTCATGCATTTCTAAACCATAGACTGTAATTTCGTATATTTTTACACTATACATGACTGGTATTATACCGCATGTACCCTTTAGAAACTTACAAGTTTCTCATCAAGATATTAGTTCATTCCTTTACACCCTTTTATACTTATGCTTTACAATTATATCACATTTTCCTTTTTCTTTTAATATTTGAGTTATTTTCAAATGTATAATATTATAAGCTATGATGCTATAATTATTGTATAAGTAATATAATGTACTTAAGCAAGATATTCATATAAGGTACACACCTTTGAATTCAAAGGTTATAGCATGTACACATATTCAGTTTCATAAAATAATATCAAGTGGGGTTTTCAAAGCACTCTGTACCAATTTTCACTCCCATTTGTAGCATTTGATCATTGCCACTGATCCAAACACCTAACAATAAATCTTTCTGAATGGATGCAGGTAGTTTCACCATCAGCATCTTTGCCATAGACATTTTTGTTGCAAACATTTTGTCTGTGAAATTTTTAACCACATAACTAATTGGCTGTAAGGCTATTTTGTTATAAAAATAAAATCACTAAAAATAAAAGACAGACCTTAAAAAGGACAAAATAAAACATAAAAAAATTAATAAAATTAATTAGTAATTTCTTCCTTCCTTAAAAGAGGTATCAGTTTTCCACATACTAGGATGTTTATTTGTAACCAAGCTTTGTATTCCATTTTGAAAGCCCACTACACTGTTGGTATATTGTCCCATGTCCACTATTTTCTAATATAGTATGGCATGCAATTTAACTTTATACTTTCTCATTTCTCATTTCACACATCCAGTAAGTTTTACCACTGTATTTTCTGTCAAGTCAATATATGTAATTGTTATCATCTACTATTTTAAGATCACAATGCCTACTCTTAACCATATAGATCATTATGAAGTCAAACCAAGATTTATATAGATCATTCTAAGGACTAGCTAAGACTCATAAAAAAATGGGAACTTTGTCAATGGAAAAAGGAAACGAAACTGTCTACCAGGTTTTTTTAATGTAAAAATTACCAAATGGTCAATTAGTTATACAGTGAAATATGCTTGCCGTGAAAATTTTTGGACAAGAGATGTCAATGGCAGAAATAAAGCAGAGAATGACAAATACCATATAGTTTCACTCATATGTGGAATTTAAGAAACAAAACAAATGAGCAAAGGGGAAAAAGAGAGAGAGAGAGGCAAACCAAGAAACAGATTCTTAACTAAAAAGAACAAATTGATGGTTACCAGAGGAGAGGGGATGAGAGGATGGGTTAAATAGGAGATGGGGATGGAGGAGGGCACTTGTGATGAACACCAGGTAATTCCTGGAAGTGTCGAATTACTATATTGTACACCTGAAACTAATATTACACTGTATGTTAACCAGATGGAATTTAAATAAAACTTTAAAAAAAAGATGTCTGTGGTAAAGATGCTCACAGGAAAATATTGGTTACATTTCTGAACACCTGCACAATAAGACCTCAAAATATTTGCCAATGTAATGGGCATAGCTATCTCACTCTGATTTTAATATGGATTTTTTTATTATTAAGGAGACTATTTTTAGATATACCTGTCAGTCATGTTTGCTCTTCAAGGTAATACTTGTTCACATATTTTATTTATTTTCTATTTAATTTTCTTTATGGTTGACATAGAAAGTTACACAGACTCTATAAGATTATTCTTGTTTTCAACTATTTTCTCCCTGTTCCTGGTTTATCTTGCAACTTTCTTTATGGCGACATTAGATAAATGGTTCTTAATTTTAGACATTTTATAAAGATTTATTTATTTATTTATTTGAGCGCGAGGGAGAAGGAGAGAGCAGGGTGAGGGGCAGAGGAAGAGGAAGAGAGAGAAGGAGACTCCCCGCTGAGTGCAGAACCAGAGAGACAGGGCTCAATTTCATGATCCTGAGATTATGACCTGATCTGAAATCAAGAGTTGGAGGCTTAACTGACTGAGCCACCCCGGTGCCCCACAAATTAAGTGCTTAATTTTAATGTAGTTAGCGTTATCATCATTTGCTTCATTGTTTGCCCTGAGTGTGAAGAACTCCTTCTTTACCCCTAAGACTTAAAGATATTTGTTACATTATCTTCTAAATATTTGTAGGTGTCATCTTTCAAATTGAATTTCTTAATATGTCTAGAATAGGTTTTTATGTATGGTCTCAAGAAAGAATAAATTATATATTTTTTCATATGGATAACTAATTTCTCCCGTACAACCTGTTATATAACTTAACATTTAACGGTTCATCAAGAATTCCAATTCTGATGTGTGTGTGTACGTTTTCATGATTTTTTTTTTTCCCATTGTATTTATTCACCCCTGGTGCTTTCTTAACTACAACAGCTTTTCAATATAGGTGATAGTTATGAGCAACCAAACAATGTGAATTTTTAATATTGAGATATAATTAACATATAACATTGAATAAACTGATGATGATTGATGTGTTAATCTGATGCATTTATGTATTTTAATATGATTAGCACCGTAGCTTTAACTAAACTTCTGCTGCATCACATAATTGTCATTTCTCTTTTGTAGTGAGAACATTTAAGACCTAGTCTCTTAGCAATTTTGATGGTATCTGAAAGTAGAATGTTCTATGAAATCTTTCATAACCCAAAGCGACATAAAGAAAGCAATTTAGAGCATTCCCAGATCAATCATTCCTTCGGCTTTTCTGATACCTTATGACCCATCTTGCTAATAGATGCGCAAAATAAATCAACATAAGCACACATGCTCCCAGACACAATTCAAAGCTCTGGCAGATTGATGCTAAGATTCTGAGCATGGTTCCTGGGGAAGGAACTTGGCGGTGACACCCTCACAGAGTGAGGGCTGCCTCTGTAACATCTCACTACAAAAGAAATACTGAATGCTATTTGTAGTTTTTGTTTGTTTGTTTGTTTGCTTGCAAAGGTGAAAATCTTTGGATTTCTTTCAGTTAGCCAAAACAAGCACGAACATAAGGCCTTTCATAAAAGCAAAGTGACTTAACACAGGCTTTCAAAAACTAGGAGATGCCTTTGTAAGATGTTTTATCCTATTATGTTTCTAATCTTTGTAAAATCTATAGTGTTACCACATTTTTATTTTTGATATTGGCAATTTGTGTTTTTGTTCTTCTTCTTAGTTTTTTAGGGATTTATTAACTGTGTTAAACCTTTAAGGTTTAATTGAATTGAAAAAAACTGAATCTTGGTTTTAATGTGTTCCTTACTGTCCATTTGTTTTCTATTTCATTGATTTCTGCTTTTATCTTTACTATTCACTTCCAACTGCTTTTTTCAGGTTTGATTTTCTTTTCTAGCATCTTGAGATGAAAATTATATCATTAATTTTCAGATTTTTTAAATATTTTACATAGTAATTTAAGGCTAAGCAAAGCTAACCAATATTTTGGCAACATCCTGCAAGTTTTGGTACATTTTCCTTATCCTAGAGTAAATAATATTTTCTGTTTTCCACTATTATTTTTCTTTGAACCATGTATTATTTAGAATTACAGTTGCTTAATTTCCAAGCAGTTGACCTTCTAGTTTTCTTCTGATTATTGATTTCTAACTTCTTTTCTCTCTGGAATGATAACAGACTCTTAATGATTTTAGTGCTCTAAAAGTGCTACTGAGGCTTCCTTTATAAACCAGGACATCATCAATATGCATATCCGAACTCTTGTAGAAGAGTCCAGATATGCTCATTTGGTCAAATATGTTAGTTGTATTTTTAGACCTTCTATGATATTTCTGGGTTCTTGGCTTTTGTTTTGTTTTTTGTTTTGTTTTTGCCAGCTGCTTCTTACAGAATTATAAAATGTCAGTATAATTTCTAACTATAATACTAGACTTGCTCTTTTCACTTCTAGTTCTGTCAAACTTACCAAGATGGATACCATTTCTAATTTCCTGAAATGAATACTTGACAACTAGTTTTTTGCCAGCCATACTTCTTCTAATATTTAAGTCTCTAAATTTTATCATAAGCAGATTTGGATGCACCCATCACATATTTTTGTGTTATGTTTGTATCATTCAACACAATTCATTTTGTAGTTTCAAGGGTGCAATGTTCGACTCATATGTTATAATAACATTGTATAATTGGCAAATACTTTTGGATTTGCTAGTTGTCACATTGTTATTCTTGCTTTATTTTAGTGTATTCAGAGATCATACTGTGTATTATTTCAACTCTTTGAACTTTGCTTAAGCTTGCTTATATCTGGCCAGTGTGTAGTTAATTTTGATAAATAATCCTATGTGTACTTGTTTAGAACTAAATTCTTCAGGTAGTGGATATATTTAAGTCTACATCTATCTCTATCCATCTATCTATCATCTATCTATCTATCCATCCATTCATCTACCTAGATATAGATACTTATATCTATATAGATCTATATATCTGTATTCTATATACCTACAATCTTACTTATATATACATATAAACACATTTGATTTTGCCAGTTACTATATTTAAAGCATTTATTGATTTTTATTTTTGTTTTGTCTTGAGGGAGTTGGACTTTTTGGTCTGTGTGCTTGATTTCTATTTGTCCTTAATTGAGCTTTTTAAAGGATCATCTAAAGTTTTCTACCATGAAAATGAAATAGCTATTTCTCCTTTAAAATCTGTCATTTTTTTATTGATCTATTTTGAATCTATGCCATGCCTTCTGGGGGATTCACTATATGATCTATGAAATTTCTATGGTAAGATATGCTTAAAAGTCTATTTTGTCAGATATTTGTATAGTTACTTTCAGCTTCTCTTGGTTAGTGTTTTTTTTTTTAAGATTTTATTCATTTATTTGACAGAGAGAGATCACAAGTAGGCAGAGAGGCAGGCAGAGAGAGAGAGGAGGAAGCAGGCTCCCCGCTGAGCAGAGAGCCCGATGCGGGACTCGATCCCAGGACCCTGAGATCATGACCTGAGCCGAAGGCAGTGGCTTAACCCACTGAGCCACCCAGGCACCCTTGGTTAGTGTTTTTAAAGTGTTTCTCTTTACATACTTTTATTTTCAACATTTCTTTATACTTACATTTAAGTTATGCTAATTATTATAAACCACAAATGCATAAGTTGCATTTTTCCATTCTAACATTCATTTCTTTTCTTTTCCTTTTTTAAAAATTTTATTTATTTACTTATTTGTCAGAGACAGAGAGTGCACCAGTAGGGGGAGCAGCAGACAGAGGGAGAAGCAGGCTTCCCCCTGAGCAAGGAGCCTGATGTGGGACTCCATACCAGGACCCGGGATTATGACCTGAGCCAAAGGCAGACACTCAACTGACTGAATCACCCAGATATCCCCATTTCTTTTTTGAATCAGAGGGTTTAGTCTCTTTAAATTTACTTTAAGAACTCACATTTGTTTCAAGTTTATCTTCTACTATATATGTCCCTTGTTTTTCCTTTTTCTTTTCTTTTTTTTTTTTTCAAATTTTATTTTATTTTATTTTTCAGTGTTCCAAAATTCATTGCTTATGCACCACACCCAGTGCTCCATGCAATACGTGCCCTCCACAATACCCATCACCAGGCTCACCCTACCCCCCATTATCCCCCCTTCAAAACCCTCAGTTTGTCTCTCAGAGTCCACAGTCTCTCATGGTTTGTTTCCCCCTCTGATTTCCCCCAACTTAATTCTCCTCTCCATCTCCTAATGTCTTCCATGTTGTTTCTTATGCTCTACAAGTAAGTAAAACCATATGATAATTGACTCTCTCTGGTTGACTTATTTCACTCACCATAATCTCTCCCAGTCCCATCTATGTTGATACAAAAGCTGGGTATTCATCCATTCTGATAGAGGCATAATACTCCATTACATATATGGACCACATCTTCTTTATCCATTCGTCTGTTGAAGGGCATCTTGGTTCTACCATTTGGTTACTGTGGCCATTGCTGCTATGAACACTGGGGTACAGGTGTCCCATCTTTTCACTACATCTGTATCTTTGGGTTAAATATCCAATAGTACAATTGCAGGGTTATAGGGTAGCTCTATTTTTAATTTCTTCAGGATCTCCACACTGTTTTCCAAAGTGGTTGCACCAGCTTGCATTCCCACCAACAATGTAAGAGGGTTCCCCTTTCTCCACATCCTCTCCAACACTTGTTGTTTACTGTCTTGTTGATTTTGGCCATTATAACTGGTGTAAGGTGGTATCTCAATGTGGTTTTGATTTGAATCTCCCTTATGGCTAATGATGATGCACATTTTTTCATGTGTCTGTTAGCCATTTGTATGTCTTCTTTGGAGAAGTGCCTGTTCATGTCTTCTGCCCATTTTTTGACATGATTATCTGTTTTGTGTGTGTTAAGTATGAGGAGTTCTTTACAGATTTTGGATATCAGCCCTTTGTCTGTAGTGTCATTTACAAATATCTGCTCCCATTCCATGGGTTGCGTCTCTGTTTTGTTGACTGTTTCCTTTGTTGTGCAGAAGCATTTCATCTTGATGAAGTCCCAAAAGTTCATTTTTGCTTTTGTTTCCTTTGCTTTGGAGACTTATCTTGAAAGAAGTTGCTGTGACTCATGTCTAAGAGGTTACTGCCTATGTTCTCCTCTGGGATTTTGATAGATTCCTGCCTCACTTTGAGGTCTTTTATCCATTTCAAGTTTATCTTTGTGTATGGTGTAAGAGAATGGTCGAGTTTCATTCTTCTACACTTAGTGTCCAATTTTCCTAGCACCATTTATTGAAGAGATTGTCTTTTTTCCACTGGATTTTTTTTTCCTTCTTTGTTGAAGATTATTTGACCATAGAGTTGAGAGTGCATATCTGGGCTCTCTACTCTGTTTCACTGGTCTATATGTCTGTTTTTGTCCCAGTACCATATTGTCTTGGTGATCACAGCTTTACCCTGATCCACAAACGAGGCAAAGATTCCACCAATAAGGAGAATTTCAGACCAATATCCCTGATGAATATGGATGCCAATATATTCAACAAGATCCTAGCTAATAGGATCCAACAGTATATTAAAAAGATAATTCACCATGACCAGGTGGGATTTATCCATAGGATGCAAGTGTGGTTCATCATTCACAAATCAATGTGATACAACAAATCAATAAGAGAAAAACAATATGGTCTTCTCAATTCATGCAGAAAAAGCATTTGACAAGATACAGAATCTGTTCCTGATTAAAACAATTTAAAGTACAGGGATAGAGGGAACATTCCTCAACTTCATAAAATCTATGTATGAAAAATGGAGAGTGAATATCATCCTCAATGGGGAAAAGTTGACGGCCTTCCCTTTGAGATCAGAACATGACAAGGAGGTCCTTTTCACCACTGTTGTTCAACATAGTACTAGAAGTCCTAGCAACAGCAATCAGAAAACAAAGAGAAATATAAAGCATTCAAATTGGCAATGAAGAAGTCAAACTCTCTCTCTTTGCAGATGACATGATACTTTATATGGAAAACCCAAAAGACTCGACCCTCAAACTACTAGAACTCATACAGCAATTTGCCTAGAGCCATCTATACTTTCAATGCCATCCCAATCAAAATTCTGCTGACATTTTTCAAAAAGCTGGAACAAACAATCCTAAAATTTGTATGGAACCAGAATAGACCCTGAATTGGTAAAGAAATGTTAAAAAAGAAAGACAAGATTGGGGGCATCATGTTGCCTGATTTCAACCTTTTCTTCTTTTTTTAATTCTTTGTTTTTCATCCTGTTTGCCTTTTAAATTTATTTATTTATTTGCTTATTTATTTCATCATTAATTTTTTTCTAGCAAGAGTGCACAAGCAGGGGGGTGGGAAGGGGCAGAGGGAGAGAAGAGAAACTCAAGCAGGCTCATGTTCAAAACAGGGATTGATCCTACAACCCTGAGCTCATGACCTGAGCAGAAATCAAGAGTCAGACACTTGACCATCCAAGTGTTCTAAATTTTATATTTTTATTTAAATTTTAGTTTGTTAATACAGTGCAATATTTATTTATGGAGTAGAATTCAGTGATTCGTCACTTATATACAATACCCTGTGCTCAACACATCACCTTAACAAACATCACCCATCTAGCCCATCCTCCACTCACGTCCCTACATCAACCCTGTTTGCTCTCTATTGTTAAGAGTCTCTTATGGCTTGTTTCCCTCTCTCTCTCTCTTCTTTTTTTCTTTCTCCTTTCCCCTGTGTTCATCTGTTTGCTGTCTTAAATTCCACATTTGAGAGAGATCACATGGTATTTGTTTTTTTCTGACTTATTTCATTTAGCATAATACACTCTAACCCCATCCATTTCATTGTAAACAGCAAGATTTCTTTTTTTTTTTTAATGGCTGAGCAATATCCCACTGTATATATATACACCATATCTTCTTTATCCATTCATCAGGCAATGTACATTTAGGTTCTTTCCATAGTCTGGTTATTGTTGATAATGCTGCTATAAATCAAAGAATGCATGTATCTGTATTTGACTCTGTATTTTTGTATCCTTTGGGTAAATACCTAGTACTGCAATTTCTGGGTGGTAGGATAGTCTATTTTTAACTCTTTGAGAAATCTCCAAACTCTTCTCCAGAGTGGCTACAGCAGTTTGCCTTCCCACTTTTGTTTGCTTTTGGATTAAAAAAGTATATTTTCTTGCCTGTCTTTTTTCTCCCTATTAAATTGTTACTTATAGATTTTTTAAAATAATTTTTTGAGAGTTATCATAGAAATTATATTATGGATCCTCAATTTATTATAGTTTAATACAAATTATTACTTTCACCATTTCCCACTAAATACCAGATTTGCAGCTTGCTGCAAAGGAAAAGCTGAATACTATTTTTGCTTTTTTTTTTTTTCCCCAAAAGCCAAAATATTTTTTAGATTTCTTTCATTTGGCCAAAACAGGTACTAATGTAGATCTTATATAAAAGTGACTCTAAATTGAACGCTGATAGATACTTTCTCTGTTGAATTCAATAGTTTATATATTTCATAAAAGCTTTCATTACCAAAGTGACTGCTAAAACTATGCCTCTAAAAATACCTGTCCATATTTTTGTACTTCTTATGTTTTTAGATAAAAATTTTGTTTACAAGAAATTTTTGTTAATAAAATTCTTAGCTAATTATTTTATCCCCAAGTGTTTACAAGTATGTTATGAGTATATTTAGGAAACAAAAATAATTACTTTCCAAAACATTAACATCTTGTCCTTGATCCAGCTACCTGATTAAGAGTGAAGTTAATATTCTTTCAATCAGTTGGTCAAGTATATATTTTTAGATCATTAAAATGTTTTTTTAAGAGCATATATTTCATTGTCAGCTTACTTTTTACTTTCTGATTCAAAATAGTTTGAAGACAACTACTATACCCTAATATGTGTATTTATTATGGAAGCCTCTCTAACATAGTAATTCTAAGGGAACAAGGATTCAGGAATTGGATATTTTTTATTTCATTATTTTGTTGTGATTGTTATACCTATGCTCAAGTCAACCATTTATCAATTAAAAATTATTTTTCTTCAAAATGTTCATAATTTGATAACATATATGTATATATATAATAATCTTACACAATAAGTTCTCCATTTTTCTTTCCCAAGATATTCAGTGTTTACTCTTGCTTCCAGTTACTCAGTAATAGCGTGTATATTTGACTCTCTGACACTTTTAAATTAATTTCACTTACTCTGTATTACAAAATGGAAAGTTGTCATTGGAGCATAATTTTTTAGAAAATGCAGAACAAAGGTTTATTATAACAGGTAGAGATAGAGGTCCATGTCATGCCAACAGTCTTAATACCAAAAACTAGGTAAACTGGGGTAAATGTATTTTTATAGGCATCAGATAACTAGAAAATAACTCAGTCTAGACAGTCAAAATACCAGAATGGAGACAAACATTTGGAGGTTGGGCAGCCATTTCACCAACAGGGCCCCAGAAATGGTTTATTTTGGTAAGTTCATGACAGGAGGCACTTTGCATGCAATGGGGTACTTTTGATTGAGTTCAGTTTGCCAAATATTTTGTTTCTTGATCTAGGTGCCTATTACATGCTTGCTTTCCATTTTTGAAAATTCACTGAACTCTACACTACTCTGTTTGCATTTTGTATGCATTTTATACTTCAATTAAATAATTTTAAAAGTAAATGAAGAATAACATCAAAATACACAAACTAGAAATTTTGTAATTTTATGATATCTGGGAGCTCGCTGAGTTGAGAAATGGAACAAGGCATAATTTAATGGTGTTTGTAAATAACATTTGATTGAGTATAATTGTGACATGATTTGAATGCATTCATGAGTGTCACTGTTTAATTTTCTGTAATCAAAATTCTTAAAAATACTGTTTGCACAGTGACAAGTTCAATGACTTACAAAGCTAGTTCCTTGCCCCTTTTTAGATTTACTGATGAATCTAAGGCTATAGCTTATTTAATCCAGCTGACCAGCACTTCTCACTAAGCATGTGACATTACACAAAGAGTAATCTGCCCTTTTCTCTCTGACACTGCTCTAGATTTAATATGACTATATTTCTGTCTAGACAGATTTCCTATTTCTAATGGCACATTGTGCTTTCCTTACTAGCCTTTCACCACACAATACAAGATTGCAAACAATGATATGGAGATATTAGATTTACTTCTGTACTTTGTGCATATTTCAAAAGAAAAATTTAAGCAATTCAAAGACTGTAATTACATAGAAGAGATGGGATATAACAGAAAAGAAGGAAGAAGGAAACTCAGGAGTTATTATGAAGCCAAGAGAGTATGAGAGGTGCACATAGTGTGTCTGATACATCTGGCTTCTAGAATAATTCTTGGGATATAGTAGGGATTCAATAAATGTGTTTTGAATGGAAGGAATAGATTTTTTTAATTGCAAAATTTTTTTGGTAAATCTTTGAGTAAAATTAAACCACACAAAAACTTAACCTATGTATCCCATGTTTTTGAGAGAGTCTTGGCACATCATTGTATTCCCCATAATGTATATCCTAAACTAAGAAGCCCAGACATAAAGACATAATTAGGAATATATTCTAAGTTTAAGACTCAAGGTTGTTCAGGGGCGCCTGGGTGGCTCAGTGGGTTAAGCCGCTGCCTTCGGCTCAGGTCATGATCTCAGGGTCCTGGGATCGAGTCCCGCATCGGGCTCTCTGCTCAGCAGGGAGCCTGCTTCCTCCTCTCTCTCTCTGCCTGCCTCTCTTCCTACCTGTGATCTCTCTCTGTCAAATAAATAAATAAAATCTTTAAAAAATAAAAAAAAAAAAAAGACTCAAGGTTGTTCAACATACCATTCTCTGTTAAAAAAACTACCTATACGTCAACAAATGAGGGTTAATTAAATTCACCCATTAAAATACATGCACTCTAGTGAATTATGTAGGACTTTATTTCAGGGAAGTGAATGCTTTTAGCTTTTTATATATTTGTATAGTTATACCATCTAGAAGCACTGCAACACAGTAAATGAAAGCTTAGGGGTTTCTTTTTAGAATCCGATAATACAAATTAAGCATTTATAATGATATCTGAAACAAAGTTAGTGCACTGTAAGTATTGGTATTCCTATTATATGTGTTTTATATTTTTTATAAACATGTACTGATGTTATTTTAGGAAAACAAAATACCTCATTATAATAAAAAATACTTTAGCAGATTTTCATGGTCATGGAAGTCCTTTTGATATGATGTTTAGTGAAACTGTATATGAGAAAATCATTCAGTAAATGATTTAACTGCATACAAAATGTTGAAGTAGACTAAAAAAAGAGAATGTTAATATTTATCTGAGTTTTATTAAATTATAGACTCTGTTTCCTTTTTATCTCCCTCTTTTTTCTATATTTTACCAAGAACTGCCACATTAAGAATTTAATTATAAAAACATAGATAATCAGTGCATATCCTTTTTGGGGAAATGTCCGTATAAAGCAGATTATGACCAGGATACACTTGTGACAATTAAGTGTGAAGGTAGCTCTCACATTTCATCATCTAGGCTCAAATTTTATCTTTATCATTTCTTAGATGTTTGATTCTTATCTTTTCATGTCCTTTTAAGGCTAAGGCCTAAAATTTTGAATATGAGGGAACTTTTTGTAAACTAATAATCTTCAACCTAATAAAATAAATGAGCTCTCCAATGAGGATAAGTAGAAGAAAAATATTTTAGATGGTATAATATACAAACCAACTTATTTTTTTCATACTTATCATAATTTACAAAGTTCAGGTTCCTGATACAAAGTTCTATTCTTCTTAGAAATTCATTCTTTTCTTCTCAGAGCAACCAGGATACCTCCCTTCCCTTAAACACAGGGGAAAAATCTCTAGAGGCTCAGGAGGTCTAACCAGGCCCAAATTCTCAATCAGGGCCATGAAGGCCATTGACAAAGGCCTAGCTGATGTAGTTAAAACAAAGTGGAAATAAACCCTCTATGTTCTTGTCCTTCATGACTCACGAAATCATTAAAAAATAATATTTAATTGAGTCCTTTTCTATGTCAGACAGTATCTAACAAGGGCAATTGCAAATTAATTACCAATACAACTAAGTAAAATAATCTAAAAGGAATATTCATACCAAGAAACTGAAGTAGGGGTGACCTCACACCATAAAAATTGTCACGCAATCCTATAAGGAAAATAGATGCGGAGAAACATATCAGGCAGGGCAATAAAAAATGGGGCAAGAAGTCAAACCAGGAACCTCTTTGCCTCCTGTGCAATCCTGTGGAAAACTCAGAACCACATGAATTCTTAGTAAAATCAAGCTAGGTCCAATACATGGAGTATCACCTTTACCTCTTTTGGAAGCACACAGCATGTGTGGTTTGCATGCTATGTAACTTCTACCTGGAGAGGATCATCACTCATTCTGAGTCGTAGCTGACCAGCCATGGTACCTGGAGTGAGGCTGCATCCTTCAGATAGTGCTGAAAAAAAGCTAGCTTCCCTACCCAGCTGGAGAAACCATGCCTGGCAGTGGACCTGATAAGGCAACTTAGTGTCAACTTCTTATTGATGGATTCATACAAGTAAGTGGACTATGGAGTTTCTACTTTGCTTTCACCTCTTCTGCTTTCCCTGTTTGTTTTTGAACATTTTATCATTTACCTAATTTTGGGTGTTTAATTTCTACTTAAAGAAAAGCTGGAGAAAAGTTTTACAGATAAAACCTGTAACTGTTTATTTTTACATCTACCTAAAATACTGATGAAATAGGTTGACACAAATTATGAAAACAACACATTTAGATGACCTGTGGATTTTCTTTATCTACAACATTCCTTTCTCCCAGTAGTGTAGATAATTAAAATATTTATCTCTGCTGCTCCCTCCTGCCATCACCATTTTCCCCTCCATGAGTTATCTTTTTAAGAGTAGGAGAATATCTTCTGTCCACATTTTATGTGGACAGACACAGATGCTCTCATAGCCTCAATTAAAGCAAGTAGTAAAGGGGATGATGAAAGAACCAGGTCAAAGAGCCATGTTGTTTTTACACAACTTCAAGGATTTGAAGGATGCCTAATGATTTTTAAGGTTTTTCCATATTTATATATAAAAGTATAAGCATACAAAATCACATGAGAATCAGTTGTGTATTTAATAACCAAAAAATACGTTAAGGTTTTGGGCCTCTTAGTTAAAAAAAATAAAGATAATCATTAATAGTACTATTTTTAGTATTAAATGTTTATTTGGAAAAGTTAATTATCCCCAGGCTAGTCTTCTGAAAGGATTTGACCAGTCCATTAAGTTCACTCCAGTGCTGCCATTCAAGCCCTCTTTGGCGAATTGTAGTGTGGCTGGTTTATTCTGGGAAGCATGTGTGACAACGTTAACAAGAAGTGTTAGAAACAATGAAACTACAATCAAAGGTTAAAAAGCCTTTATTCCAAGAACATTATTCATGTTCATTTCGGATCTCTTGTTAGTAAGAGAAATAGGCAGAAATGTCCTTGTAATGAATCCACGTATGTGTGCTAAAAACTCAACACAGAGATTTTGTGAATAGCAAGCTTTGATTTGGTGTCTACTATCAAGGTGCAAGGGGAGAAAATGACATTTGCAAGAAAATCTTTCTAAACTAATTCTGACTTAATCGGGCCCTGAATGTGTTAATTCAACCCTTCGTCTTCATTTACATTCTAATGAGCTGTGGCAATAACTGAAATATTTAAGGACTAATGTAACTGTGAGTGAGTAATTGAAAGTTTCAGTCAGGAGAAAAGTTCATTAGGTTTTAGGTTATTGAATAATGTCAGCTTCACAGAATACACAGATCCATAATTAGCACAGTATTCATATTTTCTCTTGTGTGCCCTCTTACATTTGCTCTAGATCAGAGGTCATAGAAGAGAGGAATGTCTCAAAGTGAAGAAAATACACCTGGCAAAAAAATATTTTCAGACAACAGAAGTAAGTTCTAAAGACTTTTTAGGAGATTTAAATCTAATCTTATTTTAGGGCAAAAGATAAGCAAAAAAAAAAAGGCAGTAATGAAGAAAATTAACAATGTAAAATAGATCATTAGGAGAATCATTTCTTTCACCCAGAAAAAAAATGGACATTTCTTAATGAAATAAAACCTTCATTTTGCATCATGTCTTTCCTATCTTTTTCTGATTTTGGTTTGAAAGTTTTGTATTGAAATTGACACCCTCTTTGGTTGTTTAGTTAGTTGCATATCTTATCCATGAAGATGTTGTGATTTGTGCACCAAGAAATAGCTGCTATGCTTATGAAACAGTTTCCTTTTATTTTTATATTTTCCTAAATAGACATTGCACACTCCTTGCTATGATAAGAAATAACATAAGGTATACACAGCATATACGGCACTAAGGGTAGGGTACTCTGCTAATAAAAAAGATTCCAAGGTCACTTAGGATAATTCAGTAATTTAGAAAATAAATACACATCTGTCTACCTCTGCGAGAATTAATTACCAATAATACTTACAACAAATGAGCAGAACTAGAACTTCCATCTTACTTGCTTTTACTCTGGACAAACTAATAAATTAACTCCACATTAAATCACCTAAGGTTACAAGCCACAGGAACTCCAAAGATCCGTAACACTCTGTGAACCAGAGTGTGCTTTGGATCATATACTGTTTCTTTGAGGTAGAGTCAATTTCTCACATAAAATGGACTAAGTCTGAAAACAGAGGCCAAAGCAGAAGACCTACATCATTATTTGTAGGGTAAAATAGCATACAACACTTTAACAATCTTTTTAAGTATCTCAATAACTGATCACAGAATTCAATTGAGGTTTTGTTTTTTTTTTAAGATTTTATTTATTTATTTGACAGGCAAACATCACAAGTAGGCAGAGAAGCAGGCAGAGAGAAAAGATGAAGCAGGCTCCCTGTCAAGCAGAGAGCCCAATGTGGGGCTCGATCCTAGGACCCCGGGATCATGACCTGAGCTGAAGGCAGAGGCTTTAACACACTGAGCCACCCAGGTGCCCTGAACTGAGTTTTAAACGACTAATTCTTTTGTAACTGTTTTCTGTAATGCAGTGCTCTTCAACTGACTTAGGACAGTGACTTTTTTTAATTAACTGGAGTTAGACTCAAGAAACAGTGTTTTTACCAAGTCTCCAGGTAATTCAAAAAACCATTATATCCACAATTTGCCTTTAAAATATGTTGGCTAAGCTTTTAGAGTTTGGTGCCCAAAAAGAAAAGAACAACTGCTTCTATTCAACTGCTTACTTACTTCTCTTTTCCATGTTTTTTAGAAGGTTAAAAATAAGATTTCTATAATTCAGTATTGATACACCACTCTACAAAAGGATGGTATTCACATAGGTAGTTGATGCCAGAGTGTTCTGGATAAGATTCTTTTGAAACTTTATAAAGATTAGAAAAACCCATTAACACATGAACATCCTCATCATTGTATGTTTGACTGCATGGTTCTAAAAGTAGCATAAGCCCACTTGATCTGTTTTGATGGTTTCCAACAAAAGACTAGCTCCTGTAAAAATATTAGTAATGGGCAAATGTTGATGTAAATCCAGAATATGGTTTTGTTTAATTTGTAAGTCTTAGTATAAACTTCCATGGTCACAGTTAGGCAGGTCTTCAAACATTTTCTACATACATAATTCACCATGATTGGGTAATCATCATGTAAATATATACATGCAAGTTTGTAATTACTGAAAATAGCTTTCATGTAAGTTCACAAATGAGTTTTCCATAATCGAGAGAATATTTCTGCAAAATAGTCTTCTAAAAGTAAAGTCATGGGCTTAGTAAAAGCAGTGTTTAAAGGAAATTTATAGCACTAAATGCACATTTTGGAGAAGAAAACTCTAAAATGAATAATCTGAGTTTCTACTTTAGGAAACTAGGAAGAGTAAATTAAATCCATAGTAACCAAAGAAAAATAATAATAAAATTTAAAGCAGAAATCAATGAAATTGAAAACAGAACATCAGTAGATAAAATCAACAAAACCAAAGTTGATCCCTTGAAAAATTAATATAATCCATCAAACTATATGGCCCATATAACTAAGAATAAGAAAAAAAGAGAGGATATAAATCACTAATATCAGAAATGAAAGAGAAGACATCACTACAGATCCCATGGCCATCAAAAGGATAATAAAGGAATGCTATAAACAAATTCATGACCACAAAGTCAATAACCAAAATGAAATGGACCAATTATTGAAAAATGCAATCTGCCAAAATTTATACAAGAAGAAATAAACAATCTGAATAGGTTTTTATCTGTTAAGGAAATTGAATCAATAAACAGAAAGCATCAAGCCCAAATGGATTCACTGGATCCAGTGTCTACCAAACATTTAGAGAAAACATTACACCAACTCTCTACAGTCTCTTTACAGAGTACAGAAGCAGAGGGAATCCTTCTTAATTCATTCCATGGGGTATTGCCCTACTACCAAAATCAGACTAACACATTACAAGAAAAGAAAATTACAAATCAATATCTCTCAAGAACATATATGTAAAAATACTTAACAAAATATGAAAAAATCATATAAAAAATGTACAAAAAGAATTATGCACCATAATTAAGTGGGATTTATTCCAAGTATGCAAGGCTGGTTCAAAATTCAGAAATCATTTATATCACATCAACAAGTCAAAAAGAAAAATCACATGATTCTATCAATAGATCCAGGAAAAGTATTTAATGAAATCCAACACCTATTCATGATAATTCTTGATCTTTTAAGAAAAGAGGGAAACATCCTCAACTTAAGAAAAATCTACAAGAAACCTACAACCAACATCATACTTAATGGTTAGAAACAAAACTTTCCTATTAATATTACACACAGGGCAAGGATGTTATCTTTTTCTACAATTTGTGAACATTATACTGCAAATTCTAGCTAAAGATTAAGACTAGGAAAGGAAATAAATGATATACAGTTTGAGAAAGAAGAAATAAATCTATCTTTGTTAACAGATGACATAATTGTCTATGTAGAAAACCAAAAGAATTGTTAAAAAAATTCCTGGAACAAATAAGTCATTATTTCAAGGTTTCAGGATATAAGATTAATATACAAATGTCAATTTTTTCCTATAGCAGCAATGAGCAAGTGAAGATTGAAACTGAAAACACCAGTACTAAAGTGTACACCAAAATGAAATATCTGGTTACGAGTCTAGCAAAATATGTATAAGATCTATGTGAGAAAAATGACAAAACTCTGATGAATGAAAGCAAAGAAGTAAATGAATGGAAAGATATCCCATGTTCATAGATAGGAACTCAATATTGTCAAGAGGTCAATTCTTCCCAACTTGGTATGTAGATTCAATGCAATTCCAATGAAAATCCCAGCAAGTTATTTCATGGATATTCACAATGTGATTCTAAAATGTATACGGAAAGACAAAAGCTTCAGAATAGGCAACACAATACTGAAAGAGAATAAAGTCAGAGGACTAACACTACCCAACTTCAAGACTTAGAGTAACAGTGATCAAGACAGTGGAGTGTTGGTGAAAGAACAAAAATTGAGAGCACAGAAATAGGCCTACATAAATATAGTCAATCGTAGGTGCCTCGTTCACAGAGTAGGTTGCATGTCAGTCTCATAAATATAGTCAACTGATTCTGATGAAGGAGCAAAAGCAAATACAGAAAACATAGTCTCTTCAACAAAGGGTGCTGGAACTACCAGATACCCACATGCAGAACACACACACACACATAATATAAAGTCAATGTTAATTCCATCTCAGTAAAATAGTAAAAGATACTGGATGCAGGCCTTACGCTCTACAAAAATCAGCTCAAAATACATCACAGATCTAAGTGTAAAATGTAAAACTAAAGCTCCTAGAAGACAACATAGGAGAAAACCTAGATGACCTTGAATACAATGATGATATTTTAGATGTAACACTGAAGGCATGATTCATGGAAGATATACTTGATTAACTGGACTTCCCCAAAATTTTAAAACTTCTGCTATATGAAACATAATCTAAAGATAATGAGAAGATAAGCACAGACTAGGAGAATAGGTTTACAAATGACATATTTAATAAAGAACAGTACTCTAAAATATACAAACAATGCTTCAAAGACAACAGTAAGAAAACAAACAACCCCATTAATAGGTGAGCCATAGAACAAACAAATATCCACAGGAAAAAATAGATGTTGATGAGGATGCTGAGAAAGGGGAACCTTCTTACACTGTTGGAGAGAATGCATACTGTGCAGTCACTCTGGAAAATAGTCTGGAGGGTCCTCAAAAAGCTAAAATACAACTACCCTATCACCCAACAATTGCACTATTAGGTATTTACTCCAAGGATACAAATGCAGTGATTCAAAGGGACACATGTACCCTGATGTTTATAGCAACATTATCAACAATAACCAGATTATGGAAAGAGCCCAAATGTCCATCAACTGGTGAATGGATAAAGAAAATGTGGTATGTACAACATTACTCAGCTATAAAAAAGAATGAAATCTTGCCATTTACAATGATGTGGATTGAGCTAGAGTATATTATGCTAAGCAAAATAAGTCGGTCAGAGAAAGACAAATACCATGTGATTTCACTCACATGTGGAATTTAAGAAACCAACACAGATGGACATGGGGGGAAATGGGAGGTAAACCATAAGTGAGACTCTTAACTATAGAGAAAAAACTGAGGGTTGCTGGAGGTGAGGTAGGCAGGGGATGGGCTAAATGGGTGATGGGTATGAGGAGGGCACTTGTGATTAGCACTGGGTTTCATATATAAGTGATGAGTGTCTAAGTTCTACTCCTGAAACTAATATTACACTATCTGTTAACTAACTAGAAGTTAAATTAAAAGTTGGAAAAAAATACCTGGACAGATTTCTCACAAAGATGATGTACAGATGGAAAGTGGTTATATGAAAAAAATACCCATCGTAAGCCATTAGGGAACTGCAAATTAAAACATTAGTAGATATCACTATAAAACTCTTAGACAGGCCAAAATCTAGAATATTGACAATCTCGAATGCTGACAATGATGTGGAGCATCAGAAATGTTCATTTATTGTTGATGGGAATGCAAAATGATACAGCCACTTTGTAATATAGTTTGGTAGTTTCTCACAAAACTAAAACACTCTTACCATAAGACCCCAAAATCATAATCATTGTTATTAACTCAAGAATTCAGAAAATTTCATCCACACAGAAACCATCACATATAGCAGCTTTATTCATAATTGCCAAACCTCAAAAACAACTAAAATGTCCTTCAGTAGGTTATGTGACAAATATACCGACTACATCCAGGCTATAGAATATTATTTAGTGCTAAAAATAAATAAGCTTCTAAGCAATGAAAAGACAGGAGAAATCTTAAATATAAATTACTGAGTTTTTTTAAAAAAAGCAAATTTAAAACAACTACGACTTTATGATTCCAACTTTATATAATTTCCGGAAAAGGCCAAACTATGGAAACAGCAAAAAGATCAGTAACTACCAGGAAAGAGGTCAGGTTGAATAAGTATAGCTCACAGGGTTTTTAGATAGTTGAAACTATCTGGTATGATACCTCAATGTAGACACACGTCATTGGATTAGATTAGATTAGTCAATACCCATAGAATGTACATCACAAGTAAACCCTAATGTAAACTGTGGACTTTGGGTGAAAGTGATGGTACTGATTCATCACTTGTAACAAATGTACTTCTGTAGTATGAGATGTTGGTAATGGGGGAAGTTGTGTGTGTAGAACAAGAAATACTTGGAAACTCTCTATACTACCTGTTTAGTTTTATATTGAACATTAAAACTGCTTTAAAAATATTTTAAGAAATGTTATATAATAATCATCAATGGCAAAATGAAATAAACTAAAACAAAACAAAAAATGATATTAAGGTAGATTTTGTACTATATATATGTCATAATTTATAAACAGAAGAGTGGTTTATATGATTCACAACATTCTTTAAAAAAATAAAGCCAAGTAGTAACCAAAGCTTCTTAGCTAATGCTCCTTATAAAAAGAGCTTTGGCAGAAAGGCCCATGCTATCCCTTTAAAGTGTAATAGCAGAGACATTCATACCACTACACATGGGGTACAGCCAAGAATTTCCTTAGAACAAAATTTTAACTTGCTGTAGATGAAATAATTGCTACAACATGGTAGTCATTTTGGAGTCAAGTAAGATTGTCTCATAAAAAAATAATGATTTATAACTCATGATATTTCACCAGTTCTCACACAAAACTATACACAGTTATATTAGGAAAATATTTCCACACTGTAGAATACCACTTCAAATAAATAGATCTCAAATCATTACATCTTGTGAAGTAAAAATATTGAAAAGCACTCTGTTATTAGTGGTCTGTAATACATAAAAAGAACGTTCTAAACAAAAAAATAACAGGACAAGTAATAATTTCCTCGAATATCATTGTCCTTAGTGTACTTGTTTATCGTTCCAGTCTATCATTTTTGGGAGAAAAAAATACATGGTAATTAACACACCATAGGGAAACAGTCTAGTAAAGCTGAACGTAGCTCTATGTGGGAGTAGTCATTTTAAATGGGAAAGCAAAGTAGCAGCTGGGTTAATTATTATTATTCTAAAAATAGAGGAAAAGAATGCTGGTGAGTATTACTTATTAACCATGTGTATTTTAATGAATAAAACTTTTTTTAAGATTTTATTTATTTATTTCACAGAGAGATAGCACAAGTAGGCAGAGCAGCAGGGGGAGGGAGAGTCTCCACCCCTGGACTCTGGGATCTTGACCCGAGCAGAGAGAGCTGCTTAACTGACTGAGCCACCCAGGCACCCCAGGAATCAAACTTTCTGTTTAAGATGTAGTATATCTCTTCATATAAAGTCTACAAAATTTGTAAATTTTTAAGTTTTAAATTGCAGTATGGGCAATTTCAGGATAGACAAACCTGTAATGATACAGATACATCTGATACTCAATAGAGCCTTCTAATCTGATAACTAGCAACAGGAAATAACAATTACTGCATATAAAATACGTGGGGAAAAAAACAGCTAGACCCTACCCATGCACCTACAAAAGGTATTGGCTTACCCTTATAATAAATACTTTAAGGGAATTTGAGTAAAAGAAATCAAGAGAGTAGATCTTGAAAGGTCTTGTCATAAAAGCAAAATTCTAACTTTTTATGGTAACAGATGATAACTAACTTATTGTAGTGATCATTTCACAATGTATACAAATATGGAATTATTTGTATACCTGAAACTATTATAATGTTATATGTCATTTATACTATTAAAAAAATTAAGAAAACAACCAAAGAGGTAATTAACAATCCTTGAGAATTAAGGCAGGAAAATGTCTCTATGTCTTTATAACTTTCTAAAATTATGTTATAGTCATTTTTTGTTTCCATCATATGTTGTCATTTCCAAGGTTCTTTATGTTTGCAAAGTTGTTTTTAACGTTTAAAGATAGGAGGGGGCACCTAGGTGGCTCAGTCTGTTAAGAGCCTACCTGCAGCTCAAGTCATGATCTCGGGGTCCCGGAATTGAGCCCTGCATGGGCTCCCTGCTCAGTAGGGGTCCTGCTTCTCTCTCTGCCTCTGCAGCTCTCTCTGCTTGTGTATTATCTCTCTCACTCACTCTCTCTCAAATAAATAAATAAATAAATCTTTTTAAAAAGAAAGATAAGTAGAATGAAATGTGCTTGCTTCTATGAAACGAAACCATTCACCTCTGCTTTGCTTTAGAGATACTGTTTTCCTTCATAACTACAAAAGATGCATTTGTTATCCACAGTTGACAAGAAACTATTACACATCTGTGACCAGCAGTCTTGGTCAACTGGGTGCTCTGGGTGCTCTTCCAGGATGGAAATGGACAGAACATATTTTGGTATGCCCTCATAGGAGGTAGAAGAGGGCCCTGAGGTGATCTTACCATCTCATCTCCCCTCAGACACAAATCCAAACTCAGATGCAAATACATACTCAAAGGAACACAAAACCACACACACACACACACACACACACACACACGTATGATTTGATATCAGGGCCAGAAGCCAGAGGCAACAAGCAAATGGGAGGAATACAGTACTTTAGGGTGGGTGCCAGTAGGAAAGCTTTGGTCTGATAACTGAGCCATTGTGAACCCAGAAGCCTGCCTTGGGGCAGAAACCCTAAAATGACTGAGGTAGTTTCTGATCAATCACTTCCCTCCCTCTGTGACAGGCCAAAGCTAAAGCAATCGGTCAGGTAAAAAGCTTATCATTTGATATAAGCTACAGATTTTGACCTGTAGGATTCCTACAGATGAAGTATTCAGCTGTTCACATACACATTTACCATTTGATTATCTTATTCTTTCTGGCAACACAGATCTTATACTGGGATTACTTTTATTCTTTTTTGAAATACATCCTAGAGAATTACCTGAGTGGAGGTCTTTCTTGATGATATTTTAATTCATAATTTTTCTTGAAAGCTACTCTTTTGGAAATTACAGGTAGACTGACAATCATTTTTCCTCAACAATTCAAAGATATTATTCTACCATCTCTGCCTCTCATTGTTGCACCACAGAAATGCAACTGAGAATTTTGTTCTTGTCTAATTGTCATTTTTTTCTTCTGGCTTTGTGTTCTACAGTTTTACTATGATGTGTTTGAATTCGGACTGATTTTTGTTTATTCTGCTTGTGATGTGTCACAAATCCTGGTTCTTTAAAGTTTCATTTTCTTTAATTCTGAAAAATTGTAGCCACTTTCTTTCAAATATTATGTCTCTGTTTTCTCTCTCCTGTGATTCTATGTTAATAGACATCAAACCCTTGCAATCTCTCATTAGCTCTTACCATCTTTTTCATATATATTTTACTGTCTTTCTGTGCAGCATATTAAGGGATTTGTATATATATATATATATATATATATATATATATATATATATATATCAGTTTACCATGTCTACCTTCAGCTGGGTTTTCTTTGTTTAAACCATCCACAGTTTTTTTTTTAACTTCATAAATTATATTCTTAATTTCTAGAATTTCAATTACCTTTTTTTTCCTTTCACAAATTTATTTGTTCATTCTTGGCAATTTCTTTATCTGTAGTTCTTAGAAGACTTATCTCTTGCTTGCCTTGCCTTTTACTCTAAGAACTTTGGCTATGAATCCAAAAAGGTATTGTATTAGAAAGAATGATGATGACACTGATTGAGGCAATGATAAAGTAGGAATATTTGCTCTATCAAATTATATTTTCAAGCTGTAGTAATCTTTGCAGTGTGAAATTGGGCAGAACTAAACAAATAGACAAAAGAGAATAGAGGTCCTGGAGGTCCTAGAAAATGACCCTATGTAAATGGAAACTTGCTACATGAACACAGGTGGTGCTGCAGAGCAGTGGGAAAAGGACAGGCTACAACAAGCACTGGAAGTTACATGCAATGGATGAACAACTGAACTCTACATCTGAAACTAATGATACCCTATGTTAACTAAATGAATTTAAGTAAAATAAGTTGAAAAAAATAATCCTGGAATGGCGGGTTGTATTTATGGAAAACAAAAATGTGATAGTGCACAAATATATTTGTGGAAGTTATAATGACCTACCTAGGAATTATGATAAAATTTCCCCATTGTACTGCTATCTGGACTTTCTTTTAGAAATAGAATAGAAATTTCCAAAGTAGTATATAGGGGGTGTCTGGGTGGCTCAGTGGGTTAAGCCTCTGCCTTCGGCTCAGGTCATGGTCTCAGGGTCCTGAGATCAAACCCCACATTGGACTCTCTGCTCAGCAGGGAGCCTGCTTCCCCCTCTTTCTCTGCCTGTCTCTCTGCCTACTTGTGATCTCTCTGTCAAATAAAATTTTAAAACAAAACAAAACAAAAACTTAAAGTAGTATATACATGGGTGATATGCTTAAATAATTTGCAGCTGTAAGATTATAGACATTCTGTAATTAGCATACCAGTGAATCCTGAAAGACCCACAGAATTGTCAATGAGGATTAAAGTGATATTGCAAAAATGATTACAGAGGAAGAAATCTCCAAACTTCTTTCAGAATATACTTGCCCCTTGGGCTGATTAGTTGATCAATATGCCCTCTCTGCCTCTCCATGACCATTAAGTAGGTCAGTGTATTTTGATATTCATAATAACAATAACAAACTATTATAATATCTAAATTTATCTTAAAATGGTTTGGATAATAACCGTTAGTTGTTATTCAATTTCACTGTTTATGATTATGTTCTCATTTACATTTGTCTTGGTACTTTTAAGATTTTAACTGTAGTAAACTAATAACAAAAAGAGAATAATGTATGTATATATAGCTTTTATCACTGTTATGCGAGGATCAAATGATATCAGAACACTATGTATGAATTCATGTTTTCCAATAGTTCAACTATAGTGGAATAATTCCAGATTTTACATGGCAATATAAATATGCCAAACTCTTTTTTTTTTTTTAAGATTTTTTTTTTATTTATTTATTGACAGAGAGAAATCACAAGTAGATGGAGAGGCAGGCAGAGAGAGAGAGAGAGAGGGAAGCAGGCTCCCTGCTGAGCAGAGAGCCCGATGCGGGACTCGATCCCAGGACCCCGAGATCATGACCTGAGCCGAAGGCAGCGGCTTAACCCACTGAGCCACCCAGGCGCCCCTAAATATGCCAAACTCTTAAGAACTTGTGCAATAACAGTGCAATGAACATCTCAGTTTCAACAAAATGTCAACTTGTATATCAAATTAATCCTTTTGATTAGAATGTTATTGATTTTCTAGTTTTCCTTCTATTTAACTTACAAATTTGCTTTTGGTTTTATGGCTTATGGTTGTAAGAATTTATAGTTTATATTTGTACATATTTAAGAGACATTACAATAAAAATAAATAACCCTCAGGATACATGAACAGGTTTTTAAAATGGTATCCAAAAATTACTCTTGAAAAATATAGTTTCACACTTTTCTTTTCCTTTTATATCTCCATATCCTTTAAGAAATGTAGGTGTCTAGGAAACATAATGCTTCTCCTACAGGATGAAAAATTAATAAAATAATATCTCTAGATATCTTCCTACTTCCTAGTTTTGACTCTGAAAAATGGTCCAAAAAGGTCTAGATGTTCAGACATTCTGATCTATCAGCACTTTAAATTGTGAATAAATTTTAATGTACCAGTTACTTTCTATTTTTAATTTCTTTAGACTTAATCTTATATCTTGGAAGATTATATATTATCATAACTTACAAAGACTTATGAATGATGAATGAATGAATAATTTTCTGTTACAATATGAAATATAAACATATACCAAAGATACTGTAGGAATCGTGTCTCTCCAGAAGACTTAATCTCTGTAACTATAATATATTATGGTTGCTGCAGGATCCCATCTAGAAAAATATCTCCCACTAGGGGTATAATTTTCCTTTAGACAAACTTTGAATGAGTTTCTTGAGTCCTTAAGGTAAATTGAAAGATTTACTGACCACTAGAAATAAATGGAATCTGAAGTAAATACACTTTATTCTCACAAATGATTCTCATTATTTAAGCTCTAACATTGCCATTAGAAATAGTTGGAAGTTATTTGATTTGGCAATAAATTGCTCATGTATAAATAGAAATAAGAAAAAAGTATGACTTTTCTTCAAAAAACATACTAGCACATTTTAATACAGAATGAAAATATTTATCTAAAAACAAATCATAAGGCTATTGAATAATATGCTGTAATCTAACCACTCAATTAGGGACTGGGATTTAATACCCATACTAATTTGGCAAAACAGATCAGCATTTTCTATGAGTCCCAATACATGGGCATTTATATGTTAACTTTGCATTTAAAAAAAATGCCAAATTAGAGATTAATTATACTTGTATAGCATTGTTACTTAAAACATTAAACTTTATCTAACTACATAGTATATAATGAAATTATTTTTGGTGTTAAATAAGATTCCAATTATAGTTCCTGGACTTCCTGTATACTTATCTTTTGGTTGACCACTAAATTATCTGAACATCAGTATCCTCAAATATAAAATGCATAAAATAAACTTTTAATCATAGGTGGTTGCCAAATTTAAATAATATATTATATGTAAGAATCCTAAGTTATGGTCAAGTTTATAATAATATGGTAGCTACTTCTCCTACTATGTCCACAATTATTCTTCCATAACTAAAATACAATTTATCATGTTTTAGTTTTGAATTTCTAATCTAATCCCTGGCATGGGAAAACTGTCCAAAAATATTTGCTAAATGAATGTATAGTGTGAACCTGCTGTGTAGGCTCTTAGTTCTCACTGTCACAGAGAAACAGTAGAATTTTGATTAGACAAATGTTTAAACAGATGTTAATTTGGTATTGAATGTTTTACATAAAGGGAAATTATATTTGGAATCTTAATTTTTCCAATTAAAGAAAAGTATTACATAGAGATGCACACCAGCTACATTGATTTAGCTTATATACATTAAATCAACTTACAATCCACAATACCTAAAATGTGGCTGTAATAACATTTACTATTTGAGTACATATTTATAGTTTACAAAATGTTGCACATATAATAAGTTCAGATCATAAGGTCAGATAAAAATGATATATTAACATTATAAAAAATTTTTTTTTGTCACAAGTTTTATAGTAATTGCTATTTGGTGCTAAGAATATACAAGTTTCCTAGTTGGTATTGTAAATTCATATTTTATCTAATAGATTAATATGATAATATACTTTTGTTAATTTCATCTTCCAATAACAACTTTCATAATCAGCTACAAGAGATACATTTAATTCAAATTCAGATGGACATATTTCTGTATGCATTTCAATTTCATGCATAATAAGTTCTACATGGTATAAACACTATTAGAAGGAATAATCATTTACTTTAGTCTATATTGGAAAAAATCTCTTTGTGATCAGTACAATTTGGAATGACTAGATTAATTCAAGTGATACACATTCCATCACTTACTTTATTTTGCAATCTCTTAAAAAATACAGAGTCATTGTTATAGTTTACATCAATAAAAGGAAAATTTCAAGTGACCAAAGAAACAAACAAAAATAAACAGTAAAGCTACAATAAATGTGTGAATATGCCAAGATAAAATAATTTGAAATTTTACATTTAAAACACTGAAAAAGAGAAATTGCCTCAGTAGTCACATTAAAATTCTGTTTATATAAAACATAAAAAGAAACACACCTAAAATAAGCTGTTACAAGTCATGATAGTGGTTAGCCATGTGGGTGGTACAGATGGAAAGGAAAAAAGAAAAAAGTTTTTTATTGTGTTGCTTGTGTTCTATTTTTTGATCTCTATGTTGTTACGTGGATATATTCAGTTTTTGACATTTATCTGGATTTACATTTATTTGATCTGCTATGTAACTATACTTTAATAACAACTTAACAAATAAAAGAAGAATTTTTTAATTTAAAGGAAAGTGAAAAATTTAGATGATAAGCAAAGAAGATCCATCATATGCATAATGGGAGTCTTTAAGGAAGAAACCCAAAGCAAAAGTAAAGGGATGCTGTGATGAGCACTGGGTGTTATATATAAATGTTGAATCACTAAACTGTAAATCTGAAGCTAATATTATACTGTATGTTAACTAGAATGTAAACAACCAAAAATAGAGTACATTTTTAAAAAATAAGGAGAAAAGTACCAAAATTGTAAGTCAAGGAAATGTTCTTGAGTAGCAAAAACAAATAGGATAACATACCAAAAGAAAGAAAATGTGAACTAATAAGGATATTATATCTGCCAACAGATTTTTAAAAGTAAGAGCTATGGGATAAGGAACAAAAAAGAGAGAGAGGCAAACCAAGAAACAGACTTTTAACTATGAAGAACAAACTGATGGTTACCAGAGGGGACTGGGGCAGGAGGATTGGTGGAATAGGTGATGGGGATTAAGGAGTGCACCTGTCATGATGAACACCCAGTGGTACATTGAGGTGTTCAATCCCTAAATTGTATACCTGAAACTAAGTGGTATACATTTAATTGTATGTTAAATAATGGGAATTTAAATGAAAACGTTAAAAAAGTAATGAGGGGGAAAAAAAGCTACAGAAAAGTGTAATCAATGTGAGAGAACTCAGGAAATTTTTGTTCCAATAAATCTTTTTTTGAAGAATCTACTGGAGTACAAAATTTAGGCACCGAAATGACAAGAGATAAATCAATAAAGATTAATGGTGAACAATATATATATATATAAGACTGAGACTAAATGTGAATGTAAAAAGAGAAAAAAAAGAATATAGTATTTAAACCTCTAGTTGCTGATGTAAATAGTTGGAGATGTTCCTGTGACATTTACTAGGATAATTACTATTGGCTTAAATTGATGTCACTTAGAGGAGGGTATTCCCCTATCACCCAAGATGCTTGAGCTTGACAATAATGTCTATCAACAAATTAAGTAAGTGTTGATTATGGAGTAGAAGTAAAATGGCTGGTTGTTATTAGAGGCAGCTTATGATTTTTAAAAAACTTTGGTAGGCAAACAGGTTCCTCAATTAAAATGGACAAGAAAACTAAAAATACCAAAATAGTGAGGTAACAAATTTTTTAATTTAATTTTATTTTTTTCAGTGTTCTAAGATTCATTGTTTATGCACCACACCCAGTGCTCCATGCAATATGCACCTTCCATAATACCCACCACCAGGCTCACCCAAACCCCCACTCCCTCCCCTCCAAAATCTTCAGTTTGTTTCTCAGAGTCCACAGTCTCTCCTGCTTAGTCTCCCCCTTTTATTTCCCCCAATTCACTCTTCCTTTCCTTCGCCTAATGTAGAATTAATGTCCCACCAGAAAAATAATACAGTTATTATCCTGACTGAAATTTTAGAATAATTGCATGCAAAAAATACCCAAATAGAGGTTTCGTTTTTTTAAAACCGTTGATCAATGATATACAAATAAAAGCTATGTATAGGTTGAATTGCTAAGTGACATTGGCCAAGAGTCAACTAAGGAACCAGAAAACCAAATAAAGAAGTTCAATTCTATCACAAAGGAAAAAGGAAGAGCAAAAATGAAAATATATGGAAATATATGGAAGATAGTTAGCATTTCCATACTAAAAGAATTTTGGGGTACTGGGTAGCTCAGTTGGTTAAGCATCTGACTTCGGCTCAGGTCATGAATTCAGGGTCCTATGAATGAGCCCCTCATCAAGCTCTGTGCTAGCAGGGAGTCTGCTACCCTTTCATTCTCCCTCTGTGCTATCTCTCTCAAATAAATAAATAAAATCTTTTTCTTTTTTTAAGCATTTCCATAAAGATCTTGGTGGGGAGATTAATCAAATAAATAAAACATTTTTCAGAACTATAGACAGACAGGAATTTACAAATTATAAGTGCTCTTCAATTGCTATACAGGATGCATAATAATAAACAGGGATAACAATAAACATCTTCATATAATTTTTAAAAAGAAAGAGAAAATAAGAACTACAAAATCACCCACATACAAATAGAAAAATAAAAAGTATGGTTACAAAGACAAAAATGTAGGTTTAGTACAGAATAACCTTATTGGATTTTAGAAGAAAATGAAGCAAAGCTTAAATATACAATTATTTTTAACCTGGCTTTCAATACAAGATAGCATTGAAGCAGGAAGAATATACAATGATTTTTTTCAACCACCGATGACTTAGAAGTTATACTACTAGTAGATTCTTAATAGAAGAAATAAAATCCCACATAATTTCATCTTTAAATATACTGGGAGACTGCAGAGGTAGGTGTCAACATGAAATAACAATCTTGAATGCTCAAAGACACTTCAAACTTAATATGCTACATACAAACTTAGATTGTAGCCTGTCAAAGTAAGTTTTTAAACTTTCTTAATATGAATAAATGCCTTAAACACACCCATTCAGTTGTTCAAGCTATAAAGCCAATACCAATAGCCTAAAAACACCAAATAAAATTATATTTATATTAATACAAAAGTAATAGCCTAAAAGTAATGATTCCCTTTCTATTTCTATTTCATCACATAATCTAGATTAGTGTTACATATGGTCAACAAACTATTTGCTACAAACTTGAGATCAGATAAGTACAGAAATAACATCAATATTTAAAAATTCTTACAGGAATTTAACAAAATAATTTGTATCACTTAAATCCAGTAATAAAAAATGGGATCACATTTTTGTTTCCTTGTCACTTCATTAATTTAATTGTATTTTGCTCCATAAAGTGTTGGTCTATAACAGATTGAGGGAACTTGAAAAATAGTTCCCTCTTCACAGATATTTTTGAAACACTGCTATAGGTCATATCTGCCAATATATCTTAGTCACATCACCACACTTCATCTCCACTATTATAATATCAACATATGCATAGAAAAACTCTGAGATTGTTATAGCTCTTCTCTGTGTTTTTCATCTTCTCTTCTGCATTTTTTCTCATAAATGTCTATGAGTGATGATAGGCAAATAGATACATAGACAGATTATAGATAGACAGAGGTATATAGATGCTATTACATGCTATAGATATATTGCATCTTTATATACAAGAGGTTAAAAGCATTGGCATTTTCTAGATAGAGAATGCTTCTAGGGGAATGGAGAAATCAGAAGAGCTTTTATAGTTTTCAGGAGTTGACGAGTTGAGTTTTATAGTTTCAGGAGTTGAGGAACAAAATTATAGGCTGGAGAGATCATGATCCTGAAGAGAAAAAAATGCCCAGAGAACTGAGTTTAAATGAAACCAGTTTTCTACTCATCACATTGAAAACTGATGCCACAAGATTAAAGGAGTTAAAAAAAAAAAAAAAAGTAATAAGAAAATCCCTGTGAGAACAAGCAGTTTTTGAATGTCCTGATATGTTGAACAAAAAAGAGTTTCAATTCAGGATATAACAAGGGGATATATACCCAAGAGGACTGTCCTCTCAATTACGCACTTGGACATTTTTCTCTGGAAATCAGGGAAAGCAGAAGTAGATAGAGTAATAATACCAAATCTGCAAAATAGGTTGACTCAGTTGTTTCTGATTGAATTAAGGTAAAAATTCCCCATTCTATTTCCCTAATAGGAGGCAGGGTAGATTTTATCTGAAAGTGGTTATATCATCTAGAACACCTAAAATTTTATCCACAATGTCCACAGTTTGATCAAAAACTATTAGACTTGTCAAAATATGGGAAAATATAACTGAAAATTTTAAAAAAAAGATTTATATGTATTCAGATATTGGAATATGCTCACAAGCCTTTAAAGTAACTAAGATTAAAATTTTTAAAGAAATAGCAGAAGACTGAGAAATATCTTTTTAAATGGAGAATTTAATGAAAATATTGGAACTAAAAAAGAATCAAATAGGAAAACTAAAACTGAAAAATTCAGTAACAGAAATCATCTATCAGCATAATAAGATATTAAAAAGAAGAAATGACTGGTGACATATTAATACAAGCCAAGAGAAAATATATAAACTAAAGCATAAAGAAAAAGTAAGAATTACAGAAAAAAGAGCAAGAAAACAGGGGACACAGTGAGAAGATTTCATATTCAGAAGGAATTTCAAAAAAAGAAGGAAAAAATTGAACAGAGAGTTGATAAAAGATATTAATATATATATATATTCAAGTTGCTCTGAAATCTCTAAGGGAAAAAAAAAAACATGAAGAAAGCCAAAGCCATTTTACTTCATAAAATGTCTGAACCCCAATGACAGAAAAAATCTTAAAAGCAGCTAAGGAATAAGACCCCTGCTATAAAGCAACAATAGAATAAAATAGATAAATGACTTCTCACTATAAATAAAGACACCTTTAATGTCCTGAAAAATTATTGCCAACCTAGATATGCTCTAAGAGAAATCAAAGAGCATTCTTTATGCAAAATAATAATTTCAGATAGAAATAAGGAAAAGATGTTAGAGAAAACAGGGGAACAGGTAACCATGCAGGAGAGCGTGTGTGTGAGAGAGAGAGAAAATGAGGGGGAATCTCAATGATACTCTTTGTAGGGTTTCAAACAAATTAAAATGCATAAAAACAATAAAAAACAAAAGGCGAGTGTGATGTACATGGATAGGAATAAATTGTTTCAAAGTCTTAATATTACTGGGGAGACATAAAAGTATTAAATCTATTAAACTAATAAAGACTAATAATGCTTAAAAACATAAGGAACTCATGTATAGCTAAATGGTAGGAAAATCCAATGATAAATATACTAGGTTAATAAAAAAGTCAAGAAAGAATTTATAAAAAGAATATAGTACAGGTGGTTCAAAGAAAACATATAGTGAAAAAAAGACATAAACCAAGAAATATGAAAAATTACATTAAGCATAAATGTAATAAATGAACCTTATTAATATAAATGCAAAAATCATAAAATATATTATAATATCAAATCCAGATAATATACTGTGGCTAAGCGTCATCACCAAATGGTGCTCTAGGAATTTGGAGGTGGTTTAAGAGTTAAAAATGAATCTATTCACCAATTAACAAAAATAAGAAAATTTCAACATGATCAAAAATATGATTGTCTGAAAAATAAAATGTCATGAAAGTAAGGCTGTGACAAAATATGCTCATGATGACTTCTTATGTATAAAGATCAACAACAAGGAAAACTAACATATGATGTTAGAAATGAGAATAGTCAGTATTCTTCAGTGGTTGTGAGGAGGCACAGGGTATCAATTTACCATTTACTATTTTCTATTTTTTATCTGGGTTCTTGTAACAAAATTATGTTCACTTTTGAAAATTCTTGGATCTGCCCACGTATATTTCTGTACTTTTCTGCTATGCTTTTACAAAAAGTTTAAAGTGATGGTAGACTTTTCTGTTGGGCTAAGATAATGTAATTATAACAGATGAATGTACCGCTAAGAAACACAGAAATAGCCAGAAAAATACATAAAACATACAAATAGCAACCACCACAACAAAACTGTTAGAAGGCAATGGAAAATTCCCAAAGGAAACATGACTAAGAAACCAGTATCCTGAAGAGAAAGGGAACTACACAAAAGTGAGCCAATTCTGTAGGCTCTTCATCACTGATGATTCTTGGCATATATCTTCAAAGATAGTCCAGGTATGGACTACCACTATGAAAAGGCAGAGAAACCAGCAGATATTCTGCCCATTTCATGGTGCTGGAGAAAAAAAAGAAAAGAACAGAAAAAGAAAAACCCATGAAGAATATTGGTACCAAAAAAAAAAAAAAAAATCACAACTTGATTGAGCGGTACTTGGTCTAGCAGCCATCATGTGAGAATATAGCATAGGAAAGGAAGTCTAGCATCATATTGGTTTTTTACCTTAAGGTAATTACCAATTCTTGAACTGCACAGGACAAAAGATATAAAGCTAGGCAGAAAGCTCCGAGTGGTCAAATAGTTATTTTATGCTGTTAATAGTGCTGAGAAGACAAAAATTGCAAGAATTGGAATTTGATACCCATTTAAGACAGGTACCCTGGTAAGCTCCTCATCTCTGCTGGAAAACCTGGAGGACCACACCACACTAGAGGGGGCAAAGCAGAAGCAGAGAAAAATAAAATAAAATGAACCATGTTATAGGCACATATTTAAATCCTAAATAGCAATAAAAATGAATGACCCACTGATACAGCAATAATGTGGATGTTTCTCACAGCACATATTGAGCAAAAGGAGCCACAGAAATAAACACTAAACATAGGATTCCATTTATATGTAGCTCAAAGTAGGCAAAACTAATCTTAATATTAGAAATTAAAATAGTGGTCACTTAGAGGGCAAGAAGAGGGAAAGAGAGACTTTTTGATTGCTGGTCCTGTTCTATTTCTTGATCTATGAGTGTTATTTTCCATGTGAAAATGATCCCAATATATGTTTATTATTTGTGAGTATTTCCCCATGTATTTAATATTTCAGTGAAAATTTATTTAATAAAAGGAAATTAAAAATCCAGTGACTATTTGAATACCTAGATCTTTGATGTCATAGGGAAAAAACATAAGTTAAAATGTCAATTTTATACATATTTTATTGAAGAAAAATAGGACAATCAATAAACAACTTTCAAGCATAAAATACAGTAAATTGGGAGAAAATTCTGCAAGACAGGTGGATTGGAAATATGAGCTCATAGAAGGAAAAGTTATGATATGAAAAGTTTCGGAATGTTGAAAAGAGTATAATAATTTATTTTTAAGTGAATGAAGGTAGATGTAATTTGTTATGGTATTTATGTTCTATTGGATATATTTTTAAACTGCTGTAATATGTAATAATATTATAATAATTTAAAATCTCAGCATTGAAATATTCAAAAGTTACAAATTTACAAATTATAATGAAAAAATAAATGTGTAAAGGAGATTAGAGTTTAAAAATAAATTTGAGGAATATGAAACAATTTTGATGTCCTGTGTGTTATACAGAACTTTCTTCTTCCTACTAAAATCTAATGAAAGATTCACCATATTCTAAATTCTCCCATCTACAGGGTTCTATTCCTGGGATCTTTAAATTGTTCCATTGGATTACTTGTATGTGTCTATATCAATGTTACAATGTTAAATTCATGCCATTAGGACAAATATTTCTCTGTTACAACATATCCTCAACATTTTTTACTTTATAACTTTCTTACCTACTTTTATTTTTTTTACATCTTCATATTTATTTAAGGATCAGCTTATGAAGTACCATGAAATATTTCCCAGGGATTTTGAAGTAAATATTTTATTTTAGTAGGGCATACATGATATTTTAAGCAATATTCAATTTTCCTATGCGTGAATAGGGCCCACACTCTGGTAACTTCCTGAGAAACAGTGAATGGGAGATAAAAATTTAGAAGACTTTGCATATTGAAAAAAGTATTTTATTCTGTCCTAAGACTTGATTAATAATTTGCCTAGTATAGTATTCTACATAAGCAATGTTTTACCCTCAGAACATGGGGGGTTTCTCCCCTACCTCGTAGATTCTAATGTTATCTATTGCCATCACTCTAGTCCCCAAGTCTTTGTATGCAACTGGTTTTCGTATTTCTGCTTTTCTCCCCTCTCTGGAATACTATGTATCTTATCATTGTTCCTCAAAAACTGAAAAAAATCATGTCTTGGTGTATTTATATGGAATCATTGTGTAAGGTACTTTGTGTGTTCACTTTAAATCTGGAAACACATACTTGTTAGCTGGGGAAGTTTTATTGTATTACTTTAGTCATTTTATAATTCATATTATTCAGAAATCTGAATCAATTAAATTTTATTCCTAATTTTGTCCTTATTTTGAGTTTTATAGTTGTTGTTATTGTTGCTGTTTTATATGAAAACGTTTCTCAACCTAGACCCTAAATGGTTTGTTGTAGTAATTATTCTTTTGACATATTTTTATTTCCTTCTTTTAAAATATCTTGTTTTAGATGTGCAATAATTTTTTCTATTTCTCTGAAGATACTAACTAGGATGTTCTTGAGTTGGTTTTATTTTTCTATTGATTTTTCTGTTGCTTCTGAGTGCCTTTTAGTTTTCTGTAAGATTCTTGTATCTTTCATATCAAAAACCTTTCTCAAATTTACTTGCCCATTCATTCTTGAGATGGAGGCACTAAAAATTTGCTTAGACATTCCATTCATAGAAACAGCATGTGCCCAGTGCTGTGCTTTACTGTAGGCTAGTCATATAGGGACTTAGTAATTGGGGATTTCAGTTACCCATATTATTATTATTAATATCATTTTAGCTTTGACACAGTTAGTTTCCCAGTTCTGTGTAGTATGAGCTCCTGGCTAAGGAATATAGCTTGTTTCTGGCATTCTAGAAACAGAGTTAGAGAAGAGTATATACCCCTGTTTTCTATATGGGTAGATTCAAGAAGGAATGTAAGGATTAAAATGTTTGTCATAATGTCTCTAAACCACACTTTGTCTTTTTACCCTATCCCATATTCTTTCATTTTCTGAGGTAACTGATACTTCCCATTCATTTCCCGGGATAATGCCTCCTACGATTTCATCGTGGGGTTTAGTATTGTAAAAATAAATGAAGTCTAACTAAAACAGAAAAGCGAAGTCTATTTATCTGCTTGCTTGTAGAAAGGAAGTCAGCCACTTTTGTCTGTGTTTTGGCAGAGACTCCAAGTCACACAGAACACTGGAAAGCTTTATTGTGGAAAAAAGTGAAGACTTCAGGCATTCCAGGTTGGAGGTTGTTTGTCCGGGAAAGCTATAGGTAGGCTAACTAGAAGTGGGGCTTCCTATGTGACTGGTTTGGGTTATGTTTGTGGCTTTCTCTGATTGGTCCTAAGTTGAAAGCAGAGACAAAAGTTATGGAAGCTGCCAGTTATTAATCAAGTCCCGGCCATTTTGAATGTTTGTTACATAAGTTATTGTTTAACTCCCCGAACTGTTGATAGAGATGGCAATATGGCTCACTCCAAGTCTGACATACAGCAGGCTGGCTTCTGGGTTGTTTGCTGTTTATTGGCATTGGTTCCTTAGGCAGTTGTTTGCAGGTTATGATTCAAAGTTCTATATGGTCTGCCCTTTGTCTGTTTATATATTTAGGCTGTCAACATTAGATGACACTACTCCATCATTATTGTTAAAAAGAAAACCACAGGCCCCCAAAAGAGTTACTTATGCTAAGCCAAGTCACCAAACCAGAAATGTAGTCTTAACTAGAGAGTCAGGAATTTTCTGGTCAGCACTAATAAGGAAATCAGTCCTATAGGCTCTCTCCATCTCTCAAGAGAAGATGAGGTAATATCCCTAGTAAGACATGCCAGCTCTTCTCTCTAAGGGAAGGTGACCTTGCTTAAATTTGTTTTTTTTTTTTGTTTGTTTGTTTGGTTTTTTTTTTTTTTTGCTAATTGTCCCACCCCTGTTCCAGCCTATAAAATTCTTTCATTTTGTACAGCTCCTTGGAACACCTGTCTACTTGCTAGATGGGATAGTGCCCAATGCATGAATTAATTAAATCTCCAGCAAGTTAAATCTTCAAAATTATTCAGCTGAATTTTTGCTCTTTAACATCACTTAAACAACGTAATTTTGTTGATATCCTTTGTATATTCTTGTCATTCCCCTTGTACATTTTCCCTTCTATTATTTTTATACCCTTACTCTTCTTTTGCAGATATAAATAATTTTGCAGTGAATAACTCTGTGTGTGTGTGTGTGTGTGTGTGTAATATACATATTGAACTGCTGGAAGTATTATCTTTAGAGTAAATCCCAAGGAATGGGGTGCTGATCTTGAAGATAAACACATAAGAATTTTTTTTTTTTTGAAGTTGCCAAATACTCTTACATAAGGGTTGCATCAGTTTATTATCAGTTTGTACTCCCAGGTGCAATCATATAGAATGTCTGCTTTGTTCAACCAACAGACATTGTCAAGGGGTTTAATAGTTGCTAATCTGACAATTGCCTCTCTGTCTTATGAATGGGAGATACTTTTATGTTTTTAAATGCAATTGTTATATTTTATTAAATGAATTGCCAGTTTTTATCTTTTTTTTTTTTACAGATTTCATTTATTTATTTGACAAAGATAGAGAGATCACAAGTAGGCAGACTTGTGATCCCTGCTGAGCAGAGAGCCCAACGTGGGGCTCGATCACAAGACCCTGAGTACATGACCTGAGCTGAAGGCAGAGGCTTAACCCACTGAGCCACCCAGGCCCCCCAGTTTTTATCTTTTACTCATTTTTTGAGTGGGCTTTTAATCCATCTTTCCTTAATTTTTAAATATTTTTATATCTTAGGGGATGTTAGTCATTTTTCTGTGACATGTGGCAAATATCTTCTCTAAGTTTGTCATTTGACTGATTTTGCTTATAGTGTTTTGTTTATTGCTTTTGTTGTACAGGTGTGTGTGTACTTGCACATGCGTGTGTGTGTGTGTAGCTTAATTTGTCCATATTTTCTTTTATTTCAAATAGAATAATTTATTCATACTTTCTTTGAATATTTATATGGTTCATTTATTGCATTCATATCTCTGATTCATCTGGATAATACTTATAAAATATGAATCAAATTTTACCTTTTTCCAATGGTTATTTATTCAGTTAGCCAACAACAATATTTATTAAAACCCTATATACTAAATATGTGGTAGAGCACATTTCTACTGCCTGCATATCTATTTAAGCACTGTGTCAAGTAGTTTTACCTTAGAATTTGTACTCCCTGCTTATAGCTTTTCTGTTTCAGCTTCAAAATCTTTTTTTTTTTTTTTTTTTTTTTTTTTTTTTTTAAAGATTTTATTTATTAATTTGACAGAGAGAAATCACAAGTAGACGGAGAGGCAGCCAGAGAGAGAGAGAGAGGGAAGCAGGCTCTCCGCTGAGCAGAGAGCCCGATGCGGGACTCGATCCCAGGACTCTGAGATCATGACCTGAGCCGAAGGCAGCGGCTTAACCCACTGAGCCACCCAGGCGCCCCTCAGCTTCAAAATCTTGAACATTTATTTTACCATGCGAAGTGAAATATCAACCTATTTCATACAAGAGTTTGTGGACTGGATTATTTGTTCTTTGAATGTTGAGTTTGATAAGTTCTTTATAGGTTTTGGATACTAGCCCTTTATGATAAAACATTTGCAAATATCTTCTCTCATTTTGTCAGTTGTCTTTTGGCTTTGTTGACTGTTTTCTTTGCTGTGCAAAAGCTTTTTATCTTGATGAAGTCCCAATAGTTCATTTTTGCTTTTGCTTACCTTGCCTTTGGAGACGTGTCTAGTAAGAAATTGTTGTGGCGAGGGTCAAAGAGATTGCTGCCTGTGTTCTCCTCTAAGATTTTGATGGATTCCTGCCTCACATTTAAGATCTTTCATCCATTTTGAGTTTATCTGTGTGTATGGTGTATGAAAATGGGCCAGTTTCATTCTTCTGCACGTGGCTCTCCAATTTCCCTAGCACCATTTGTTGAAGAGATTGTCTTTTCCATTAGTTATTCTTTCCCACTTTGTTGAAGATTTCATTGAGTTGAGGGTCCATTTCTGGGCTCTCTATTCTGTTCCATTGATCTCTGCATCTGTTTTTGTGCCAGTACCATATTGTCTTGATGATTATAGCTTTGTGATAGAGCTTGAAATCTGGAATTGTGATGTCCACCAGCTTTGGTTTTCTTTTTCAACATTCCTTTGGGTATTCAGGGTCTTTCCTGGTTCCATAGAAATTTTCGGATTATTTGTCCCAGTTCTGTGAAAAATGTTGATGGTATTTTGATAGAGATTACATTGAAGGTGTAGATTGCTCTGGATAGCACGGACATTTTAACAATATTTGTCCTTCCAATCCATAAGCATGGAATGTTTTCCATTTCTTTGTGTCTTCCTCAATTTGTTTCATGATTGTTCTGTAGTTTTTGGAGTACAGCTCCTTTACCGCTTTGGTTAAGTTTATTTCAAAGTATCCTATGGTTTTGGGTGCAATTGTAAATAGGATTGATTCCTTTTTTATTTCTTTGGTCTCATTTTTATTGTATAGTAATGCAACTGATTTCTGCACATTGATTTTGTATCCTGCCATGCTGCTGAATTCCTGTATGAGATCTAATAATTTTGGGGTGAAGTCTTTTGGGTTTTCCATGTAGAGTATCATGTCATCTGTGAAGAGTGAGAGTTTCACTTCTTCTTTGCCAATTTGGATGCTCTTTATTTCTTTTTGTTGTCTGATTGCTGAGGCTAAAACTTTTAGTACTATGTTGAACACCAGTGGTGAAAGTGGACATGGCTTTCATGTTCCTGCTCTATTAGGGGAAAAGCTCTGTTTTTCACCACTGAGAATGTTTTTCCAAAGAGGACATATAAATGGCCAACAGACACATGAAAAAATGTTCAACATCTCTCAGCATCAAGGAAATGCAACTCAGAATCACAATGAGATACCACCTCACACCACTCAGAATGGCTCATACTAAATCAAGAAACAACAAATGTTGGGGAGGTTGCAGAGAAAGGAGAACCCTCTTACACTGTTGGTGGGAATGCAAGCTGGTACAGCCATTCTGGAAATCAGTATGGAGGTTCCTCAAATTAAAAATGGCGCTACCCTATGACCCAACAATTGCATTACTGGGTATTTATCCAAAGGATACAAAGGTTGTGATCTGAAGGGGCACTTGCACTTCAGTGTTTATTGCAATAATGTCCACAATAACCAAACTATGGAAAGAGCTCAGATGTTCACTGACAGATGAATGGATAAAGAAGATGAATGGATAAAGAAGATACGAGATATATATATGTATATATATAACAGAATATTACTCAGCCATTAAAAAGGATGAACTCTTACCATTTATATCAAAATGGATTGAACTGGAGGGTACTATTATTATGCTGACTGAAATAAGTTAATCAGAAAAGACAATTATCACATGGATTCACTCATGTGGAATTTAAGAAACAAAACAGAGGATCATAGAAGAAGGGAGGGAAAATAAAATAAGATCAAATCAGAGAGGGAAATGAACCATAAGAGACTCTTAACTATTGGAAACAAACTGAGGGTTGCTGGAGGGAAGGTAGATGGGGGGATGGGGTAACTGGGTGATGGGCATTAAGGGGGCATAGGATGTAATGACTACTGGGTATTATATGAAACTAATGAATTACTGAACTCTACATCTGAAACTAATGATATAGTATATGTTAACTAACTGAATTTAAATAAAATAAGTTATAAAAAATGGTCTGTGGATAATTTTGTGGGATGGCACTAAATATTTGCTATTTAGGGAAACTGAAATCTATATGATGTTGAGTTACATTATCTAAGAGCAAGAATGTCTTACAATTGTTCAAACCTGCATCTGTGTCCTTCAGACATGCTTTAAAAATTTTTCCATATTGATTGTAAACAGTTCTTTAGCTTTCTTCCTAAGTAATTTATTTTATTTTACTGTTGTAAATAGGTTCTCAAACATTGTATTCTGTACCAATTAGTTATCCTTCATGTATGTAAAGGCTACTGGTTCATCATATTAAATTGATACTGCACACTCTCATTGAATTCTTTTATTGTGTGAGTTAATTTTGTCACTGATTCTCTAAGCATGTTAAGTATACTTACATGTTGTCTTCAAATAGTGTCTTCTTCCTTTCTAATTCTTATGCCTCTAATTTATTTCTTTTGTTTAATTACATTAGTCAACAATGTTGAATAATTGTAAACATCTTCCAAGTGTGTATAGTGAAAGGAGTCACAAGCTGCCATATTCTTCCTCACTACACTCTAGCATGTTTTGCCTGCTGTATCCTTTTTACTTATGCTGATTTCTGGATGATGTTTTCACAGATATCCTTCCCTCTGGATAGAACTGTCTCCCATTCCATTATTCATCTCATGAAGTCCTATGACAATGGTAGGTTTTAGTCCAAATATTAATTCCTTAAAATAGCCTCCCATGACTTCCATTTACCCATAATAAGGTCAAGAAAGTATCTGGATAAAACAGAGGAAGTTGAAATCTCACCAGATTAAAAAGCAATGCGTGTGATGCTAGCCAGGTGTTGATGATTCACTGACAGCGTTCATTTGAAAATGAATACTAATAAATAAAATTGGATGTGAAATTCATTCACGTTTTGCTAACTCGAGTATTCTATATTTCCCATAACAAAACACTGCTTTCCAGAAGAAACAACTCTATCAGAGCTTTTTTCATCTTAAGGAAATATAAATAGCCAAATCCCCTCTAGATACCCTATCTCTCTTGAGGAGGGGTGGGGGTGGAGGGACACTAAGAAACGCTTCTAAGGTCAAAGCCCAGGGACTTAGGCCCACTTAAAGACTGCAACTTAATCATAACATAATAGAATGCTTCCTTTCTCCACATCTTGCCACCTTCAACAGGGCTCCAGTGTAACAGTGCATTATAACTAAAAAAGATGCAAGGCACACATAGTATTTAATAAGGAGTATTTAGGGAAAACTAAATACAACAAAGTTCAACCAAAATAAAACAAATAAGAAAACATTTGAGGAAACTGAAGCCTCTGGCATCGACAGCTACAATAAACACTAATACAGCCCAGCACCTATCCAGATTCTTAGGAACCTCATGTTAAATGCCTATTCACCTCACTTCCCATGACATGACACATAATGCTCATCTCCCAATAAAAAATTGTAAAGCAGCTAAAAAGCAAGACAAAACATGATCTGACGTTACAAAATGAGCACTAGAACTATATTCATACATAATGAGGATGTAGAGCAGTAGGAGCTTTCATTCCTTCCTGGTAGGAATACAAAATGGTACAGACACTTTGGAAGACAGTTTGGCATTAGCTAAATAGTCTTACCATCTGATCCAATAATCATAACACCAGGCAGGACCCAATGGAGTTGAAAAATTATGTTCATTCAAATACCTCCACAAAATTATTTAGAGAAGCTTTATTCATAATCATCAAATTTGAAAGCAACCATGATGTTCTATGATAGTAATTAGATAAGCAAGCTGTGGTAATTCATACAATGGAATATTTTTCAATGATAAAAAATGAGCTATCAAGCCACAAACAGACATGAAGGAATCTTAAATGCATATTGCTAAATGAAAGAAGCCAGTCTGAAAAGGCTACATACTATATGATTGTAATTAAATGACATTTTGAAAAAGGCAAATCTCTAGAAATCAGGAAAAAAAAAAACCACATTATTTTCCAAAGTTTCAGGATTACAGGAAGAGTGAATACACAAGATTTGTTTTAGGGTAGTGAAACTATTCTGCATGATACTGAAATGGTAGATACATGCATTTTTCAAAACCTGTAGAAGTTTACCACACAAAAGGTAAACTTTCAATAATGCAAATTTTAAAAGATCGTTTAGGAGGTTGGGGACTCCAAGGGAAGAATGCAGGCTATAACAAACGAGTTTTACCTATATTATTATAATTGTGTGGGAAAAGTCACTGAAGAGGAAAGGGAATAAGGTGATGATCTAAATAACTTTCACATTTAATGGAATCTCTAAGATAAGAGGTAGAAGGAATTTGCACACAAACACTGCATTCTAGTTGGTAAAGTGTTTTCCATGGGGGTATGGTTTAACAATTCTGGTACTGCTATACATGTCTGTTATAACTGAACAGTTGATTCAGTAGGTGGCAAATGATAGGAAGTAGGAGTCTCACTATTGGGAGTGAAGGAATGCAGGTAAGCAAAGGTAGGAGATTAGAATCGTTCATGTGGTAATGGATTAAAGTTGTAGACATCAGTAAGAGCTAATGGTTTACTTAATATAGATACAGATGGCTGCTTATAAAACATATAGATAGATATTTGTATATACAAGTGTTAATATATGCTATTTTTTGTTGTTGTTCTGGCAAGTGAGTGGGCCTAAAAGGAATGATACCTCTGTGTCAGCAGGGACACATAACACCCAGTTCTTGGTTTCTAGTACCATTCTCCAATGATAGGGACTAAGGCTCCTTGAAAAAATGGCTAATTCTAAGACTGGAGCAAGAAATAATACAATATAAGCCTACAGTTTTGTGTAATTCTAGAAAATAGAAAGTGTTAAAAAATTGATGGGGATTTTTCAAGGGATAAAGAAGCCAAATGAAAGAGCTTCCAATGGCCAATGCTAGTGCAACTGGAGCAATAAAAAAATAAAGTAACTGGATTATAAAACTGGGAATAAAAAGTATAAAATAAATGCTTATAAGGCCATGCTGACATGAATAAATGATTGAATACATTAATATTTGGGGAGGGGAAAAAAAGCCTCTAATGCAAAAGAATCCCAAGTAAATTATTTAAATACTCCAAAAAAAACAAAATTAAATTAAAATAAATAAATAAATACTCCACCCAAAAAGAGAAGGATTATAACTCACCACTCCTTAAGTGTCGTCTATGTGCTGTGCCTTCCTTCCAGAGCGTAGTATAGAAAGAAGGAAAAGGAGAGTAACTCACTGTTAGGAGAAATCTGAGAAACACTACTTTAGCCAGGTGATCAAGGTTAACATCCATAGTCGTAACGTATGTGATGAAAATGACACCTTAACACTGTGGTCCCCAAAACCCATAAGCACAACATAATGGTGAGAAAAAAAGAAAAATCAGACAGATTCCAATTCTGCAATATACTTGACCAATCATCTTTAAAACTGTTAAGGTCACCAAAAACAAATTATCACAAATAAGAGAAACCCAAGGAGACAGAACTGCTAAATGCACTTTGGTAATACAGATGGGATTCTGGAACAGAAAAAGGACTGTACATCAAAGCTAGGAAATTTGAATCAACTATGGACTTACTAATAATATGTCAATATTAACTCATTAATTGTAACAAACACACTGTAGTAAGGTAAGATGTAAATATTAAGGGGAAACTATGTGTGGGAAAATATAAATGAACTCTGTACTATTTGCTCATTTTTTATATATGTAAAACTCTTCTGAAATATAAAGTCTATTCTTTATAATTTAAAAAGTAAGCAGAAGTCTGCTAAGTAGGACTTCTACAAAAGCCATAGGATTATTTGGATAAATAGGGAAAGACCTTGCAGGAACAACCTGCCTCTTTCCTTGAATCCTTTCCATCTTACCTCCTTCAGTGCAGAGATACTTCCTAAAGTGAAACAATCTTGGGACAGTGACAAAAAGAACTGGATGGACAGAGGAGGGCACAGGACGGACTCTTGGTTCTCAGTGACTTCGCTGAACAGTAGCTATAGTTCTATGTTAAACTGACATTGTTCATGTGCCTTAGTTAAGGGAAAATATTATAATGTTTAATCTTAAGCGAATTAGAATTCCGTAGGCTCCATTACTCATATGTTAGTGTGCTAAAGAACAATCAAATTGATGTTTACAGAATAATTTTGTCCCAACTTGCACCTAGACCATCAGTTTATTTCCTTGGTGTGGTAAAGACCAGGAACTCCTCAAACCTCATAAGAAATTATTAACCTGGGGTGCCTGGCTGGCTCAGTGGGTTAAAGCCTCTGCCTTCGGCTCAGGTCATGATCCCAGGCTCCTGGGATTGAGACCTGTATTGGGCTCTCTGCCAGTGGGGGAGCCTGCGCCCCTTCCTCTCTCTCTACCTGCTTCTCTGCCTATTTGTGATCTCTGTCAAATAAATAAATAAAATATTTTTTAAAAAGAAAAAGAAATTATTAACCTGATCCCCTCTCCCTTTCAACTCTCTGAGATAAATTGTCAATACTCATGAAATTCATCTCAAATTCAAAAATAATACAACGAGAGAAACAATATTCTTTTTTTTTTTTTTAAGATTTTATTTATTTATTTGAGAGAGAGACAGTGAGAGAGAACATGAGCAAGGAGAAGGTCAGAGAGAGAAGCAGACTCCCCGTGGAGCTGGGAGCCCGATGTGGGACTCGATCCCGGGACTCCGGGATCATGACCTGAGCCGAAGGCAGTCGTCCAACCAACTGAGCCACCCAGGCGTCCCGAGAAACAATATTCTTTAGAAAAGCATTTGAAATATATCTTTTTCTCTTTCATGTAATCTAATTTTATTCCTGATTCAAACTATAAGTCAGCAGAGAGATGGTACTTGAACCTCTGATATTGTTTGCAGGCAAAAATCACTTTTATTGATTTGCTTTTAGACTGATGCCTTCAGCCTGTATTGAGTATCAATATAAGGTAGAGCCCTGTGCAACTTCTTGTTGTTCCTATTATTTAAAAACAATAGTACACAATATCACACTGTACACAGCCATGAGGATTTAAGGAGAACTGTTGCCCAAGAAGTGTTATATTTCTTTAAAGTAATTCGAATATTTTCAAGAACACTGTAAATTGTGCAGTTATGTAGGTTTTCACTTCAACATTATCTGGTAGAATGTTTTCTGTTAAAATTTTGGATTATTTTAAGCAAGTACATAAACAAGATACTGACAAATACACGAAGCTCTTTTTACCACTATTTCAGCCTACTATATCCACAGTTTATACCAAGACTGATCCTAGTATCTTTCCTCCTGAAAAACCATATAGCCTTACCATCAATCAAGAGTTTCTGTCAGGAATACTGATTAAGTAGACCAATTTAACACACATAGTGTGGATTATATGCATATTGACTTTCCTGATATCTGGAGGATTTTACATTCCTCCCATTAGTTTCTTTCTTCTTTTGCATTAACTTTTTTTCTTCAAGTTTTTATTTAAACTCCAGTTAGTTAACATATATTGTAATATTAGTTTCAAGTGTAGAATTTAGTAATTCATCATTTATATGTAGAGTCATCATTTATATGGGAATTTAGGGCTCATTATTTACATGGGAATTTAGGGCTTAACGTCCACTACCCATTCCCCCCTAGCCATCCCCTTCTCCAGCAACTCTGTTTGTGCTCTGTAGTTAATAGTCTGTTTTCTGATTTTCCTCCCTTTCCCCCACTATGTTCATTTGTTTAGTTTCTTAAATTCCTATATGACTGAAATCATATGGTATTTGTCTTTCTCTGACTGACTTATTTCACTGAGCGTAATATACTCTAGCTTCATTCACAACATTGCAAATGGGAAGATTTCATTCTGTTTGATAACAGAGTAAGAGTCCATTGTGTATATATACCACGTCTTTATTCATCAGTCGATGGACATTTGGGTTCTTTCCACAGTTTGGCTATTGATACTGCTGCTATAAATATATAACCTTTCAAATTAGTATTTTTGTATCCTTTAGGTAAATACCCTTAGCATTCATTGTTAAGCAACGGTGGTCTTCATTTCTTTTTCTAGCTTGATCTTGGATCTTAAGGACAAACAACACCTGCTAGTTTTGAAAATACCCTTTCTAATCTTATTTTAAATGAAACTCATCTTTCTTTCTCACCACTGTGATGGTATGAAGAAAACACAATGAAAGACAATCTCTAAAAATTTCTAAGAATATTTTTATGAAATATTGACTAGATATAAAATAATACTTAAAAAATACATGCAAGGAATAAATCATTGTAACATAGCTCTTAAAATCTCACTGTGTCTTGCCATGCACAGCTATGAGAAGTTCTCTATGGTATTTAAATTGAAGTAGAATTGTTGGATCATAAGACATGTGTTTTTCAACTTTAGGAAGTAAACCACGTTTAAAGTATCCATACCAATTCATACTCTACCCATAAGAATATTTGTATTCAAGTTGCTTTGTATCTTTGCCAACACTTCCTGCTAGTAGGGCTTTTGTTTCTTCCCTCAAAATCTGGAGTGAGTAATGGTAGGTCATTTTGGTTTGTTTGATTATGCCTTGTTAATTAATCCTTTGGTGTTAATAAATTTGAACATCTTTGCTTATGTTTATTAGCCTTCTTCTTTTGAATAATGGCTATTCATCTTTTTTGCCTGTTTTTTTATTGTGCTATTTGTATTTTTCTTATAGATTTTGAGTTTTTAAGTAACTTCTGGATATTAATACTTTGTTAATTTTAGGTATTACTTATAAAACTTCTCCCAGTTTCTGGATTGTTTTTTATTTCCTTTTTTCTTTGTCTTTAGATGAAAACGTTTTTGTTTTTAATGTACTCAATATAAATTATTTAATTTTTGTATTTTAAAGAAACATTCTCCATAATAGAAGATATTTCCAAGTGACATATTTGATAAGGAGTAATATCCAAAATCTATAAAGAAATTACTCAACACCCCAAAAAACAAATATTCCAATTAAAGATGGGCAGAGGACCTGAACAGACTAAAGAAGACACACAGATGGCCAAAAGACACATGAAAAGATGCTCAAAATCTAATCTTTCCTAATAATTCTGTAATCATCAGGGAAATGCAAATCAAAACCACAATGAGATATCATGTTATACCTGTCAGAGTAGATAGAATATAAAAAAGACAAGGAATAACACGTGTTGATGAGGATGCAGAGAAAAGAACCCTCATGCACTGTTGGTGGGAATGTAAACTGATACAGTCACTAAGGAAAACAGAAATTTCTTAAAAACCTAAAAATTAAAATACCATATGATCCAGCAATTCCACTAGTGGATATTTACTCAAAAAAAAATAATAAAAACACTGATTTGAAAATATATATACACTCTTATGTGTATTGCAGTGTTATTTACAATAGCCGAGATATTGGAGCAACCCACAGGTCCATCCATGAATGGATGAATGGATAAAGAAGATGTGAGATATACATACAATGGAAATATTACTCAGCCATTAAAAAGAATGGGATCTTGTTATTTGGGATAACATGGATAGACATAGAGAGTAACGTACTAAGTGAAATAAATCAAACAGAAAAAGGCAAATGCCATATGATTTCATTTATATGTGGAATCCAAAAAACAAAACAAAATAAAATAAATGAACAAACAAACAAACAAAACCTAGAATCAGACCCATAAATACAGAGAATTTATGGTTGCCAGAAGGGAAAAGGGTTGGGGGAATGGACAACATGGGTGAAGGGGAGTAGGAGATGTAGGCTTCCAGTTACAGAATGATTAAGTCATGAGATTAAAAGGCACAGCATAGAGAATGTAGTCAATGATAGTGTAATAACATTATATGGTGATTGATGGCTGCTATACTTATGAGCATAGCACAGTGTGTACACTTGTCTTATCACTATATCTTACACCTGAAACTAATGTAACATTGTGTGTCAACTATAAATCAATAAATAACAAATAAATACATTTTTAAAAATAAAGAAATATTCCTCTATTTTGGTGTGATCAAAGATTTTTACTATGTATTATAAAATTTCCTTTCACATGTAGGTTTTTAATCCAATTGAAATTGATTTTGTGTGCAATGGAAGTAGTGATCAGTATTAATTTTCTGCTGCAATATAACAAATTACTCTAAACTAAATTGCTTAAAATAATATTCATTAATTATCTCACAGTTTCCATGGGATACAAGTTTAGGAATAGCATAGCTGAGTTTCCTGGTCAATGCTTCACAAGATGATTCAAGGAGTTAGCTGGGCTATATTCTCATTTGGAACTCAGTATCTTCTTCCAATTTTACTGGTTGTTAGCAAAATTCATTTTCTTGCAACTGTTTAATTGAGGTTCCAGCTTTCTCACTAGCTATTGGTTAGGGACTCATCTCAGCATACTACCTGACTTCTTCAAAGCTGCAGGAAAGCATCTGCTACTGCTTCTCATCTAAAGGATTACCTGATTAGGCAGTGCCCACCCTAGATAACTTGTCCTCTGATGAACTCAAAGTCAGATGACTGGGGACATTTGTTACATACAAACAATTTGCCAAGTAATATAATGTAATCTGGGAGTGATATCTTGCATATTCACAAGTTCAGCTTATACTTAACAAGAGATTTTATAGGGATTAGTGACCAAAGAGTGAGACTCAGAGACATCTATAGTAGGTAGAATTCTGCCTACCACAAGGTCTAATTTAATTTTTATTTTTGGAGAGTCAATTGGCCTGGCCTCATTTTGCTTATTTTATTTCTCACTACTCTGCAATGCCAGAATTTTCATAAATTAAATTTCCATACTGTTTGGGTGTTTTCCTGGATTGCTTATTGAATTTGAAGGTGCAATTACTGTTTATTACACTATCTGAATTACTACAACCTTAGAATAATTCTTGATACCAGGTCAGCAAGCCATCTAACCTTACACCTCTTCAGAGCCTCTTAGCTATTATTGGCATTTTTCCTTTGTATTTAAATCTTTAAATTAACTGACCGAGTTCCAAAAATAATCCCATCAGGATTTGGAAAGAATTGGCACCTTTAATAAGCCATGAATATTGTATTTATATCATTTTAACTTATTTAAATGCCCTTTAATATCTTTCAATAAATTTCTAAGGCTTTTATAAATTTCTTATTTATTTTTGCTAGAATTTTTCTATCTACTTTATATTTTAATGGTATTATAATTAAATCTTATTTAATTAAACTTTAATTAAATAACATTTATAAACTACTTTTCTGTGAGTATAAAGAGATGCAATCAGTTATATTTTATCTTCTACCTTCCTAAGGACTTAAAATAATTCTAAGAATTTAACTATAAATTTTGGGGGGTTAGAAAATTATATAGCCTATTAATAGCATGCTTTTGTTTCTTCTTTTATTTGGATGCCTTTTATCTAGCTTTGTTTATAAGCTAGAACTTTTGTAAACTGTTGTGTGAGAGTAAGAATAGCTTGTATCCTTGTGTTGTTGAACTTAAATCAAAGACATTCAATGTGTACCATCAATAAAAATTTTGCTATTATTTTTATAGCCACATCTGATAATCCAGATATTGTCTGTTAATAACTCAGAACTTCTTAGGTCATCCCTGATTCTCAGCTACCTTTCCCAGACTCTCCTGTGACTAGAACCCCAGAAAAATTTCACCATGAGAGGCACGGTGGTGATTTGTGGTGGATGGAAGAAAAAGAAAGTTGGCAGTTATGGCCAGGTGTGGATTTTGTGTTTTTATAAAAGGTTTGTAGTATTCCCCTGAGAACTTCATCGTTGATGAAAGCTAGGACTATTGGTGACAACTTTTCTCTCATCTTAACACACCCAGATTTTTTGGCAAATGCCTTTACTGATGTTTGTTCTCTCAGGCTTTAAAGTGTTACGCAAGTTTCTAATACCCTGTAGTAAATGTCATTTCAGTTTAAATCCTGGAGTGACTTCAGTTTCCAAACTGAACCTAACCAAATCAGCATTTGTTACCAGCAGTGATTCTAAAGAAATAATCCCAAATTTGAGAATCAGGGATTGGTTTTCTCATCTAGTCAGATTTGAAAGCAGTGTTGATCTCATTACCAATATGTAAGATATTGTTACGTAGTAGAAAAGAAAAAAAAATCTTAAACTTACAAATATACATGTGTTATTGTTTGAAATGATGTGATGATTAAAACAATATTTGAATGACCATATTACTATTGCAATAAATCATTATGATAGAAATAATATAAGGACTATGAATATAAAATGTCTGACTTACACTGTAAAGAACTTACAGAAAATTGTAAGTATAGGGTTAAATTCTCAGGTGAAGGTATAGCCAGCAGTCAGAGAGCTTCTATTATTGCCCTGAAATGATCTCTTTCCTCATGTAGTTGCAAATGGGTATCACTGAAAATCGGAAACAAATTTTGATCCTGTAAGTCACTGAGTTACAATGTAGGTTGAGTTTATAGCCTTATCAAATGCTTATTCTTAAGTTAAGACATTGATTGGGAAATAATAATTTCCTGAGAATTGAAATAGAGACATCTGTTTGGATTCTCAATAATATGAATATCTTGCAGTCCAAGATACCACTGACCCTCTCTTGCCATATAAACATACCTTCTATGACTGCTTGCACTTTCTGAAGACCCTATAATGACCCCATTTGAAAGAGTTGCCTTGTAAAGAAAGTTGAATCCTCTCAAGACACATGCCATTCACTCTCAATACTTACAAATCTATATTTAGTGTCATACCCTAACAACTCATGAAGACAAATTAATGTCTGTCTCAGGAGATACATGTATATCAAATAATTTGCAAGATTTTCCCAATATACATTGGAATAAAACTTTGAAGTATGAGAAGCGATGGATTCCAAGGATATTAGATCAAGGAGGAAAAATACAACTTTGTATTTGTTCAAATTTATTAGTTATGAGTACACTTTCTAGAAGTTTTGAGTTTAAAGTATAAGCTTGAGCAGCTGGGAATAGCACTCACACTTTGCTTGATTGCTTAGTAAAATGCCAGCAACACATGAAAGTAAGCCGAGCTGGCACAACTTCTGTGGCGTGAGGGGAAAGAAAGACTTCTAATGGATCAGACATGCATTGGTGTTGAAAAGAGTAAAGAAATAGGTTTTTGTTAGCAATTTCTGAACATCTTCCTAAGAAGAATTCACTCCACTTAGGTATGATAGGAAACAGAAACCACGGATATTAATTTTATGGGATTCTGGCTTTTCTGAAATTCCTGCAGAATTCTAATCTTTTTAATCTTTGTTCTGTCTGGCAAGGGTTTCATTAACTTTTACTTTCCTAACATAAGCCTTTCCTATATTGATTGTTTAGGTTATCTCTGCTTTTCTTATCCAAATCTGATGATTTCCCTTCCAAGATTATTTTCACCTTGGACCAGACACACTATGTTCATATCATGCTGAATATGCTGATGCTTGAGGATCTGGTATTCTGGCAGCCATGTTTCCTACCTAAAGTAATAACTCTTGGTAGTATGGACAATGACGTCAACACTGTGAACGACAGAGCTTCCTGAAGGCACTAAAATCTCTGGTTTCAGAAATCCCTGCATCACAGCTGCACCCACCTTGCTAGAGTTTGGTTATATGAACCTATGCATTCTTATTTTTTCCTAAGTTATTTTGAGTTAGGTTGCTTTCACATGCAAATAGAAGTCCCAATAAACACAAACATACAAACATAAGCATATGAGCAAGACTTCTGACATATAGGCATACTATATATTTCACATGTATAGGAAGAAATCAAAATTGAATATATTTGTAATGAGTCCTATAAGATATCTGATTCTTACCTTTGTTCTATAGACTATCAAAAATGAGAAACACCACTACTCAAAAAATTAATCTTATTACATAGAGAGTAGAAGAAGTCCATAAAATATAGTGATGTTTGTGATGCTGTAGTATAAAAATCTCTGGATTTTTATGGGTTTCTGCCAAGAATATATATATATATAAATATTGCAAGAGATATAATTGAGAGATAAATTATAGGATTCAAACAATTGATACATTATCATAAATACTCTAAATGTGCTGACCCTAAAATATACACATTTGACAAACCATTTGAAGTTGGATTTTCTTAGAGCTAAACAGGAAAAAAAGTCATCTGTAGTAGACTATACTGATCTCTTCAGCCATGAGTCCAAATACCGTAGCTCAAATTCATAGTCACTGTTTCAGCTGTACCATCTTTTATCAAATCTAGCCTTAGAAGTCATAAAAATGATAAAACTTTCTACTATACCAAGTGATTCTTATTTTACACTATGCAGTAACCCGAGTCTTATATTCATTATCCAAAGGAGAAAACAATCACATCAGCATTTCTGAGGTCTAAAAATATGCTTTCGAAATAATCTTAAGTAGAAAGAAAAAGCAGCAACTTGTTCTGTACTTTTTTCCTCTAGATTAAAAAAAAAAAAAGTAATGCAGTAATTAGATAGATAAACAAATTTTGCTAATGCACAATTCTGTCTTATTTTGGAGACTCCTAAACTTTTAGGAATGTAAGCATTTACATAATTTATCATTAATTATGCATCTCATGGGCAATGGCTCTCTCTGTCCAGTTGAGTACCTTTGAACTTAGGTTTCTTGCCCAGGGGATAATGAGCAAGGGCTGAATTTCAATAGTGAAATTCAAATCTATATTCAAACACAAAAGTTAAAAGCAATTAATTCAGAGTGTTTAACAGCCTCTTTAATTTTGAATCCATCTGTGCCACTAAAAGCAGATTGCCTTATCTAGATGCCACAGAAGACCGAATTAGTCTTCCTGGCCATTAAGGCTTTATCTTTAAAATTACAGTCACATTCATTCAGTGTTCTCCCAGTGACCTGAAAGTAAACATACTTCCAAATGACTTAATTTACATTCCACAAACCTGGCAATTTGTTATCTCTTTTTCACATTAAAAAGGTCTCTTTTTACCTGACTCTTAGCTACCTTGCCCTCTTTATCTTTCATGATGCTCTCATCAAACTTCATGCATTATGTTTCTGGAACACTGCTTACAGTTCCTTGAATGAAACTTGCTGCTTTACTTTTTCCTTACTCTTTTCTCATCACCCCACCAGGTATTTAGTCAAATACTTACTTCCTCTTCTGTGACATACAGTTACACATATGTTCTCAATCTCTCTCTCTCTTTCTCTCTCTCACACACAAACACACAAGATACGTCAAATCTTTAACAAACATTGACTCTAAGTAATAAAAGGGATGATTAAAGGGCTGTGTGAAATGGTCATTATATAGTCATTCGTATATATGACCCTCTATTAAATACACAGTATGTGTAAAGACATATATTAGAAGAATATAAAAATGAATAGGAAGAAATGGCATTTTCTGTAAATGAGTTGGAAACCCATGGTGGAGTTTTTAATTAACTCTAATGGGAGACAAAATGAAATAACTTCTACAAAACAGGTACATAAGTCTATGGATATATCATGGATAATATAACTGAGGAAATAGGGAAGACTTCATGGGTGAATCATTTAATATAAGCAAAGAAAAGAAGACTTTAATGAGTATATAAAGGAAAGAAAGGGCATGAGATAGTTTTTTGTTTGTTTGTTCTGTGTTGTAACCACATATTCAGAACCATGCAAGAACATAAGGTAGTTTAAGAAGGCTATTGTGGCTAGAACTCAGGTGTACAAAAAAAGATGGATGTATTAATTAGCTCTGTTTGTTTTCAAGTGATAGAAACAAATTGGTGCTAGTTTACAAAATAAAATTGAGATAGGACTGGGATAAATATGTCTTAACAGAGCTATCTCACAGAATCTAATGATGGCAATCTACCAACGATCAGAGAGAGGTTGTAATAAGGACATGGAAAATCATTAGTATACTTTTTAAAACTTTCCCTTTTTATTCTCTTTGCATATCTAATTGTTCTATTTTCTCTCTTCTTCATCAAACTTATGTAAGACCTAATATGATCATACCATAGTTCATAAGTTTCTAGTTATAGTTCTTTCCACAAGCTGGAAAAAAGCCATCATTCTGACAATTCTCCCATCATGAATCAAATGTCCACCACTGGTCTAATGGGCAAATTCAGACAGTATCAGACTATTACAGGAAAAACAGTATCAATTTATTCTAGGGAGCAGCGAATGAGATGTCTCACCAACTATAGAAGCATACCCAGTATAAAAAAACAACAACAAAAAAGAATTTATATTCCAGAAGTGAGGCTAGAGACACTAAATATCAACCAGTACTTCAGGAGGTTAAGAGCAGGAAGGAAAATCAAACCATTCCAAACACCTACAAATCCAACAGGAGATTGAAGAGAAGAAGAGCAGCAATTCTAGAAACAGAAAACCGACCACTTTCTGAAAGGTAGGACCAGCAAGGAAGTGAATCCAAAGAAACGGCATGAGAAACCATGGGAGGAGGGGCCGGCTCCCAGCAAGCGGTGGAGGAACGGAGCACGGAATCAGAACTTTTAAGTCTGCTCCACTGATGGACATTGCTCCAGAGGCTAAGCTGGAGTGAAGCCCACATTGGGACAGTGTGGTGTCAGGTCCCATGGGGTCACAGAAGGATCAGGGGTTTCTGAGTATCTGTCACAGACCTCACAGGTATTAGAGCAGGGAAGCTGGCTACAGAGACAGAGCCGAGGAATGAGCTCCCAACTCAGGGTTACCTTAAATTGTGATATGTGACACAGGCCACTGCTCTGTCAGAAGAGACCCCACAAGATCTGGGGAGACCCCCCTGGAAGAGCACAGGGATCTGCCAGGTTTGGAGACTCCAGGCAAGGCTGTGTGCCAGAGACAGAGATGCTTGGACACAGGCTGGGTGAGCTAGGAGCACAACTGGAGGCCAGGGAGATGGGAGTGATTGAGTGTTTTTCTCTGAGGATGCACTGGGAAGAAGAGCCCCAAGTTCTTGGTTCCTCCAGGCCGGAGATTGGGAAGCTGCCATTTTCATTCCTGTCCTCTGGAACTCTATGGAAAGCATTCAGGGAACAAAAGCTCCCTAAAGGAACCCGAACAGATTATTTAGCCTGGCCCCTGGTAAGGGTGGTGCAATTCCACCTCAGGCAAAGACACTTGAGAATCACTACAACAGGCCCCTCCCCAGAAGATCAGCAAGAAATACAGCCAAGACCAAGTTCACTTACCAAGAAGAACAGTGGAATTCCAGAGGAGGAGAAAGCAAAGCATAGAATTCATGGCTTTCTCCCCATAATTCTTTAGTTTTGCAAAGTTAATTTTTTTTTAATTTTATCTTTTTCTTCTGCTATTTTTTTTTAACTTTTACCCTTTCCTCTTTTAACATTTTTAAACTAGTTTATCTTAACAATACCTTTCATAAAAAAAAATCTTTTTTGAACCTTCATTATTATAGTCATATTTTATCCTTCATTGTATATAACTTTATTTTTTGTATACACATAGGGTTCTTTCTTCTAAAAAAATTTGGGATAAAACTTTTTCTAATAGATCAAAATATACTCTAAATCTAGTGCATGGCTTTGTTCTAGTCTCCAGCCTGAGCAAATTCTCTCCACTTTCTTTCTCTTTATTCTCCCAACCAACTTATGTTATCAACTCTTTTTTTAAAATTTAATTTTTTTTTAATCTTTACAGTCATATTCCAACCCTTCATTGTGTTTACCCTTATATATGTTTTTCATTCTTTAAAATTTGGGGAGGTAATTTCCTCTAAGAGACCAAAATGCTCCCAAAATTAAGTGGGTAACCCTGTTCTATTCATTGGTCTAATATATATGTTTTTTCTTTTTTATATTTTTCCTTTTTTTTTGATTTTTTTTTTAAATTTCTGAACTTCTTTTTACTCCCTTTCTCCCCCTGATGATTTAGGGTCTCTTCTCATTTGGTTAAAGCATATTTTTCTGGGTCATTGCCACCCTTTTAGTATTTTATTTTCTCCTTCATATATTCTTAACTGGATAAAATGACAAGGCAGAAAAATTCACCAAAAATAAAAAGAACAAGAGGCAGTACTGAAGACTAGGGACTTAATCAATATGGACATTAGTAATATGTCAGATTTAGAGTTCAGAATGACGATTCTCAAGGTGCTAGCTGGGCTTGAAAAAGGCATGGGAGATATTAGAGAAACCCTGTCTGGAGATATTAAAGCCTTTTCTAGAGAAATTAAAGAACTAAAATCTAACCAAGTTGAAATAAAACAAGCTATTAATGAGGTGCAATAAAAAATGGAGGCTCTTACTGCTAGGATAAATAAGACAGAAGAGAGAATTAGTGATACAGAAGACCAAATGACAGAGAATAAAGAAGCTGAGCAAAAGAGAGACAAACAACTACTGGACCACGAGGGGAGAATTTGAGAGATAAGTGATACAATAAGACGAAACAACATTAGGATAATTGAGATTCTGGAAGAAGAAAGAGAGAGGGGAGCAGATGGTATATTGGAGAGAATAACTATAGAGAATTTCCTAATATGGCAAAGGGAACAAGCATCAAAATCCAGGAGGTGCAGAGACCCCCCCTCAAAATCAACAAGAATAGGTCCACACCCAGTCATCTAATAGTAAAATTTACAAGTTAATGACAAAGAGAAAATCCTGAAAGCAGCCCGGGACAAGAATTCTGTAACATACAATGGTCAAAATATTAGACTGGCAGTAGACTTATCCACAGAGACCTGGCAGGCCAGAAAGAACTGGCATGATATATTCAGAGCACTAAATGCGGAAAACATGCAGCCAACAATACTATATCCAGCTAGGCTATCATTGAAAATAAAAGGTAAGATAAAAAGCTTCCAGGACAAACAAAAACTAAAAAGAATTTGTAAACACCATACCAACTCTACAGGAAATATTGAAAGGGGTCCCTTGAGCATAGAGAGAGCCTAAAAGTAGTAGATCAGAAAGGAACAGAGACAATATACAGTAATAATCACCTTAGAGGCAATACAATGGCACTAAATTCATATCTCTCAATAGTTACCCTCAATGTAAATGGGCTAAATGCCCCAATCAAAAGACACAGGGTATCAGAATGGATAAAAGAACAAAACCATCAATATGCTATCTACAAGAAACACATTTAGACCCAAAGACACTCCAGATTTAAAGTGGGGGGGGGGGGTGGAAAACAATTTACCATGCTCATGGACATCAGAAGAAAGCAATCCTTATATCAGATCAATTAGATTTTAAGCCAGACTATAAGAGATGAGAAAGGACACTATATCATATTCAAAGAGTCTGTCCAACAAGAAGATCTAACAATTTTAAATACCTATGCCCCTAACATGGGAGCATCCAACTATATAAAACAATTAATAACAAAAACAAAGAAACACACCAACAATAATACAATAATAGTAGGGAACTTTAACTCTCCCTTCACTTAAATGGACAGATCATCCAAGCAAAATATCATCAAGGAAATAAAAGCCTTAAATGACACACTGGATCAGATGGACATCACAGATATATTCAGAACATTCCATCCCAAAGCAAGAGAATACACATTCTTCTCTAGCGCACATGGAATATTCTCCAGAATAGATCACATCCTGGGTCATAAATCAGGTCTCAACTGGTATCAAAAGATTGGGATCATTCCCCGCATATTTTCAGACCACAATGCTCTGAAGCTAGAACTCAATCACAAGAGGAAATATGGAAAGAACCCAAATACATGGAAACTAAACAACATCCTTCTAAAGAATGAATGGGTCAACCAGGAAATTAAAGAAGAATTGAAAAAATTAATGGAAACATGTCGTGGCCAGCACGACAAATCGACCAGGAACGTGAGGGTAAGAGGATGGTGAAAAGAAATTAAGAGACAAAGAGATGGGGGCAGGAGGAGCACTGAGGAGGTTGTCCAACAGTGCCAATTTTATTCAAGGCTGTGAGGCATTATATAGTTAACAGAAACAATTATAAGGAAGTATCTATTTTTGGTTGATCGCTCATACCCATGTAACATTCACATGAAATTCCTTGAGCTTTTACAAAACCCATTTCCCAAGCGCTGGTAGTGGATCTTCTGATGCCAATAACTTTTGTTTACTTAGCTAATCTTTAACTAGCAATTCATGAGCTTACAATGGTGCAATTTATAATCCATGCAAGTACAGGGTAATCTTGTAACAGTTAAATGTACAACCCAATTTTGCCTCTAATACATGCAGGCAGTCACGTCAATGAGTCTTAGGGTCCATAGCTCAGGCTCTTTCTCAAGTGCAACTCAACTGATATCCAGGAGGCACGAGTCAGCTCAGACTTTTTCTCAAGTGCAACTCAACTGATATTCAGGAGGCATGAGTCAGGGCCTGGATTGATCCCTCACCTCTAGCTGGGTCCGTGGCTGCCTACAGAAACAAATGATAATGAAAACACAACTGTTCAAAATCTGTGGGACACAGAAAATGCAGTCCTGAGAGGAAAGTATATAGCAGTACAAGCCTTTCTCAAGAAACAAGAAAGGTCTTAAATACACAACCTAACCTTACACCTAAAGGAGCTGGAGAAAGAACAACAAAGAAAGCCTAAACCCAGCAGGAGAAGAGAAATCATAAAGATCAGAGCAGAAATCAATGAAATAGAAACCAAAAAACAAGAGAACAAATCAACAAAACTAGGAACTGGTTCTTTGAAAGAATTAATAAGATTGATAACCCCCTAGTCAGACTTATCAAAAAGAAAAGAGAAAGGATCCAAATAAATAAAACCATAAATGAAAGAGGAGAGATCACAACCAACACCAAAGAAATACAAACAATTATAAGAATATATCATGAGCAACTATACCCCAGCAAATTTAACAATCTAGAAGAAATGGATGCATTCCTAGAGACATATGAACTACCACAACTGAACCAGGAAGAAATAGAAAACCTGAACAGACCCATAACCAACAAGGAGTCTGAAGCAGTCATCAAAAATCTCCCAACAATCAAGAGCCTAGAGACAGACGGCTTCCCGGGGGAATTCTACCAAACATTTAAATAAGAATTAATTCCTATTATCCTGAAACTGTTCCAAAAAATAGAAATGGAAGGAAAACTTCCAAACTCATTTTATTAGGCCTGCATTACCTTGATCCCCAAATCAGACAAGGATCCCATCAAAAAAAAAAAAAAAGAATTACAGAACAATATCCTTGATGAACACAGATGTGAAAAATTCTCACCAAAATACTAGCCAATGGGATCAAACAGTACATTAAACGGATTATTCACCATGACCAAGTAGGATTTATTCTAGGGCTGCAAGGTTGGTTCAACATCTGCAAATCAATCAATGTGATACAATACATTAATAAAAGAAAGAACAAGAACCATATGATACTTTCAATAGATGCTGAAAAAGTATTTGACAAAGTACAGCATCCTTTCTTGATCAAAACTCTTCAACATGTAGGGATAGAGGGTACACACCTCAATATCATCAAAGCCATCTATGAAAAACCCACAGAAAATATCATTCTCAATAGAGAAAAACTGAGAGCTTTTATGCCAAGGTCAGGAAAACGGCAGGGCTTTCCACTATCACCACTGTCATTCAACATAGTACTAGAAGTCCTAGCCTCAGCAATCAGACAACAAAAAGAAATTAAAGGCATCCAAATCGGCAAAGAAGAGTTCAAAGTATCACTCTCTGCAGATGATATGATACTTTTGTGGAAAACCCAAAAAACTCAACTTCAAATCTCCTAGAACTTGTACAGGAATTCAGTAAAGTGTCAGGATATAAAATCAATGCACAGAAGTCGGCTGCATTTCTATACACCAACAAGACAGAAGAAAGAGAAATTAAGGAGTTAATCCCATTTACAACTGCCCCCCAAACCATAAGATACTTAGGAATAAACCTAATCAAAGAGGCAAAGAATCTATACTCGGAAAACTATAAAGTACTCATGAAAGAAATTGAGGAAGACACAAAGAAATGGAAAAATGTTCCCAGCTCATGGATTGGAAGAACAAATATTGTGAAAATGTCTATGCTACCTAAAGCAATCTACATGTTTAATGCAATCCATATCAAAATACCTTCCATTTTTTTTTCAAAGAAATAGAACAAATAATCCTAAAATTTATATGGAACCAGAAAAGACCTTGAATAGCCAGAGGAATATTGAAAAAGAAAGCCAAAGTTGGTGGCATCGCAATTCCAGACTTCAAGCTGTCATCATCAAGACAGCATGGTACTGGCACCAAAACAGACACATAGATCAATGGAACAGAATAGAGAGCCCAGAAATAGACCCTCAACTCTATGGTCAACTAATCTTTGACAAAGCAGGAAAGAATGTCCAATGGAAAAAAAACAGCCTCTTCAATAAATGGTGTTGGGAAAATTGGACAGCCACATGCAGAAAAATGAAATTGGACCACTTCCTTACACTATACATGAAAATAGACTCAAAATGGATGAAGGACCTCAATGTGAGAAAGGAATCCATCACACAGACAGTAACCTCTTCAACCTCAGCAACAGCAACTTCTTCCTAGAATATCGCCAAAGGTAAGGGAAGCAATGGCAAAAAGTAACCATTGGGACTTCATCAAGATCGAAGCTTTTGCACAGCAAAGGAAACAGTTAACAAAACCAAAAGACAACTGACAGAATGGGAGAAGATATTTGCAAACAACATATTAGATAAAGGGCTAGTATCCAAAATCTATAAAGAGCTTAGCAAACTCAACACCCAAAGAACAAATAATCCAATCAAGAAATGGGCAGAAGACATGAACAGACATTTCTGCAAAGAAGACATCCAGATGGCCAACAGACACATGAAAAAGTGCTCCACATCACTCGGCATCAGGGAAATAAAAATCAAAACCACAATGAGATATCACCTCACACCAGTCAGAATGGCTAAAATTAACAAGTCAGGAAATGATAGATGCTGGCAAGGATGCGGAGAAAGGGGTACCCTCCTACACTGTTGTTGGGAATGCAAGCTGGTGCAGCCACTCTAAAAAACGGCACGGCGGTTCCTCTAAAATTTGAAAATGGAGCTACCCTGCAACCCAGCAATTGCATTACTGGGTATTTACCCTAAAGATACAAATGTAGTGATCTGAAGGGGCACATGCTCCCGAATGTTTATAGCAGCAATGTCCACAATAGCCAAACTATTGAAAGAACCTAGATGTCTATCAACAGATGAATGGATAAAGAAGATGTGGTATATGTTTACAATGGAATACAATGCAGCCATCAAAAGAAATGAAATCTTGCCATTTGCAACAACATGGATGGAACTGGAGGGTTTTACGCTTAGCGAAGTAAGTCAATCGGAGAAAGACAACTCTCATATCATCTCCTTGATATAATGAAGGGGAGATGCAACATGGAGGGTTTGGGGATAGGAAAAGAATAAATAAAACAAAATGGGATTGGGAGGGAGACAAACCATAAGAGACTCTTAATCTCACAAAACAAACTGAGGGTTGCCTGGGGGAGGAGGGAGTAGAGAAAGGGTGGTTGGGTTATGGACACTGGGGAGGGTATGTGCTATGGTGAGTGCTGTGAAGTGTGTAAACCTGGCGATTCACAGACCTGTACCCCTGGGGTTAATAATACATTATATGTTAATTTAAAAATTTAAAAAAATTTTAAAAAGAGTAGGAAGGAAATTCCCCCCCCTTGTGAGATGATAAAATGCATCTTCTCTTTCTGGACAAAATTTAATGCTTGGTTAGAGTTCCATATGATTAAGTATGAAGAACTGAATAAGTGGGGCCAAAGAAGATATTCTCACAAAACAAACAAACAAACAAACAAAAAAGTAAGAGTCAAGAACTTTAAGCCAAATTTTTGAAACAGTATATTGCAGTAAACAGGAGAGAATTGGTACAAAACATTTGGTTTGTACTGTTCGTGAAATTCCCACACATAAAAAGATTCTCTGCTGGAAGTATTATACCTACCATTTCTTCCTTTTATATCTATTTGCATCTGATGAGGTGTAATGAGTCTGACTTTTTTCAGTTGGTATTTTCTTTATAAGTAAAAAAAACATGTTTGCCAAGAAGAAAATGTGTATGGGATATTCTCAATCCAGGTCTCACCTTATGATAAATTCTGACCCTTCTCATATTTATAATTGTTTAACTTAATAATTGAAAAACTATAACCTATACACTATTTAAGATGTCTTTCAAAGATGATCAAATCCTGTATGATGTCAAAGATCAAGATGTGAACATGGATATAGGATACAGAATTCTGTGGAACTAAAGTTTATTAAAGTGAAAAAAAAGACATATGTAGCGTGAATGTTAGAAGAATCATCTCCATAGATGAAAGTCACAAATTATGAAAGTCATTGGAAAGAGCCAAAGATGAATAACAGATATTTAGCAAATAATATTGTAAGAAGGTCCAGTTATGATCAGATGACATGGCTGCAAAGAAGTTTTACAGGACAGTGAGTATGTAATAGGCTATAGTATCAATAGGAGCTGGGAATATGCATGACCAGAGTGATAGTCATACGTGAGTTGGGAAAATGAACATGATTCACTTAAGGCAACACTGTCAAAGGAAAAGATTTCCTTATGACACAGTGCAGTTAAGACAACAAGATAGACAATTGCTCTCGTGAAAGGTTATTTTATATTGATGCTGAACACAGCCTCCAGAAGTCATAAGAAACAGATTTGAGATGGTGACTATACTTCTCAAATATTTAATAAATAACAACCCTCTCTCTTAAAACCAGGATTTTGCAGATTCCATCGAGTTCTATGCATTGGTTTCAAAAGAGCAATGAAGCACTTGCTCTCCTGAACTTTAGCATAAATTGTACATGTACCTGAAACTGTGCATGCTTAAAGAGCATAAAATGAGATGTGTTTATTATCTGTAATATCTCCTATGACAACATTTTGAAAGGAATAACCTTGGTGATATCTACATCCTAAGCTCCTTTTCTGCTTTTTAAACTGCACCTTAAAAAAGTTTAATTCGTTTAGATAAGCCAGTGCACATAGATACCAGGTAAACATCAACAGAATTTAAAAAGCCCTCAACATTAAGTATTAAAAGTTTAAATTAACAAGTTCCTGGTGAGTTCTAATTTTTCTTTTAAAAAGAAAGTGCTTCTATAAGCAATTGCAAAAGATAATATACTCACATTTCTAGGTCAATTTTTTTTTTCTATTCCCACATTAGAGGCAGTTCCTCCCAAAGGATAGTGAGATAATTATATTATCCTCGTCAGTGCCAGAGTCAAAGGCATGGTGTTGAGAACTACACACAGCAAACAGCAAAGCAATCTCTCATTCGACCAGCAGCAGTGATGTGGTCTATTTTAGCGGTGACTTGGTCTATTTTGCAGGTCAGATGCTGAAATCTGTATCATCTTTGGATACCAAGTATATACCCCTGGAAATGCCTCTAAGTTTTTTTATACTGGATGTATAAAGCACTACATTTGGTATATGAGAAAACATGGAGTTGACAAGCTTCTTTCCTCAACTGTCACTGAATATTTTACAATCATGAAAAACAACCATTAGCCCCTCTTGGCTGAAGTAGGCCTTATAAAAATCAGGTATCCACAAGATAATTACCTTATTGTCCTGTTCTCTTTCCTTTTCTTTTTTTCCTTTCATGTTTACTAGTACTTGCTTATAAGAAATTTGTGCACTTGCTATAGAAAGAAGTTTCTATTTCTCATTTTATTTAGATGAGAACTTGTTGGAGAAGACAGACATGCTTAGAAAGGTTGGAATAGTAAAACTGGACAAGAGGAAAATTGACAACTTAAGCCCAAACCTGGGTGTGAAGACATTTGTCACCAACTATGTCATATACCTCAGGACCATAGGCAGAAACATCTGACTGTGGGGAAAGAGCATGAGTTTTCTTTTTTTTTTTTTTCTTGAAAAAAAATCTATAAATTGTAATTGTTTTAATGTTTCTTATGACCAGATTTTCTCAGTGAATTCATTGGGTTTTTTTTAGTGTTTTTTTTTTTATTATTGACCAATGCATTCGTTAATAATTTCTTAATACTTCTATGTTGCAAGGAAACCCAGTCAGTTCCATGGAGCAGAACAAATGCTTAGCAAATCCATTTGCAAAGAATTCAATATAAATTTTGCATACAAGGCAGAATATGTCTGGATTTGGACTACCACAAAACTTACTTGCAACACTGGAAATGCCCATTTGTGGGAAAGAGGAATCCTAACAACTTGTGTGTAATTATACTTGTCAGCAGCACCTATAACTTGAATGTAAGTTTTGAAGGACTACATTTATTATATCAAAGGCAAATTACCAGCTGCTAAAATGGGGATGGTAGAATTTCAATATAACATCTGCACAACAGCTTTACATATCTAGAATCAGCTTTTTCTCATGCTGAAGAGCTTTCAGTGTGTCTCATTGATAAATGTCTTGCTCCATGTCTTACTCACTGTTTCATACTTTCTATAGTAGCAGATATTTTAACTGGTATGACTGAGCTAAAAAGTCTTTGTGTCATTGAGACTTACCCATCTTATTTATATCCCCTTCAGATAACCCAAGGTCAGTATGATGTTTCTCTAATTCATAAATATCTCTTGCATTTTCACATTAGTCACTTACCAATACAGGCTCAGATACTTGAACAGACTAAAACTAGTTTTGTAGTCTCTAATATATTTTAAAGCATCATTTTTGTTATTTTACATTCTTTTCTCAATGAATCTCCCTTGGAATGCTAAGAAAATGATAGCCCAATAGAGAATATTATATAATAGATGCCCAAGACCTGTCATAATAAAACAAAACAAAAATAAAAGGAGAAGAGAATACTTTCAAAATAAGGAAACTCTTCTATGAATATGGATTAAAAAGAGTATTATCTACATACCACAAAATACAGTATTTTTAAGATGATCAGGTTGAAAGATGTCTTGATCCTGACAGCTTTGTAATAGAGCTTGAAGTCTAGAATTGTAATGCCACCAACTTTGGCTTTCTTTTTCAATATTCCTCTGGCTACTTGAGGTCTTTTCTGGTTCCATATAAATTTTAGGATTATTTGTTCTATTTCTTTGAAAAAAATGGAAGGTATTCTGCATTAAACATGTAGATTGCTTTAGGTAGCATAGACATTTTCACAATATTTGTTCTTCCAATCCTTGAGCCAGGAACATTTTTCCATTTCTTTGTGTCTTTCTCAATTTCTTTCATGAGTACTTTATAGTTTTCTGAGTATAGATTCTTTGCCTCTTTGGTTAGGTTTATTCCTACTGTGACAAATTACAAAGAGAAATCTTGAAAAGAAATGAGTGGACATAGAGGATAGATGAGAAGCCAGGCCAAAAATTGGTAGCAAACATGGAGCTACATCTATAGAAATTTCATAGGCCAGGAACATTTTTTTTTTAATTCAGATTTTCAAAATGTGGCAAAGCTGCATGAGGCAAAATTGACCACTCTCCTAAAATGAGAAGAGATTTCCATTTGCAGCAACTATGGCCTCAACAGACTAAGAATGAACCTTGGGCAGTTATACAGGGTTGGGCCAACATGTGCAGCAACGGGACTCTGAAAACCTATGCACTATACACCTGTTTCCTGACACTCCTTCCCCTTGACTTTGCTGAGTCTTACCTTGACTTAGACAAGCACTTTTCTGAATATAAAGGACAAACCCCATTGAGGTGTAGAAACTACACCATGAAAGAGCCAGAGGTAAGATAAAATATATTTGTTCCTCTCCATGAGTTGAACAGAGAACTGACAATCTTGAGAACACAAACCTGGTCTATGAAATAGGAGATGTCAATGATGTAGAGAACAGTTTTCAGAATGAAGAGCAAAAGAACAAAATCATGGAAAAGGACAGAGAGCATATAATGGATAGAAAGAAAATGGTGATACACAGATCAAATATACAGATTAAGTAATCATTCTTCCTCAGCACTTTGGGTCTCAGAGGACTGTGAGAAGTGTATATAAAGATCAATCTCATGGTTGAGAATCATTGGCTTCCAGCCCAATTAACAAAGGGAGGATGACACGTTTCTCAGGTAAGGGATATTGAAGAATCCTAGAATTACAGCAGGAAGTTAGTGTGAGAAAAAAACTGTGAACCAGTTTCTGAGATTGAAATGAATTGAAGGAATTGACCTGGAAGTTAACAGAAGATAGCAAAAGGAGAGAGTGAAAAAAAGTGATAAATCCAATGGGCATGAGCCTCAATTTCTGAAAGAGGCATTTTACAAATAGGTGAAAGATAAATGTTTTAGAAGCAACAATACTTAATTACAAAAATAGTAACAGCTTTTGGTGTTTCAAAAAGACCTTCTAAAGACAAAAGATTTTTTTAGAAGGTGAAATATTTTGAAAACATGTTTGAGGAGAGACCTAGTTTTCAGTCAAAGCAGTAATTCAGAAACCTGTATGTACATTTAATCGTCTATGGAGAATTTAGTTTAGTTGCTTATATAGTCCTGATTTAGTTAGTCTTTAGTTGGATTCAAGCACCAATATTTGAGAAACATTAATAAAAAGGGGGCAAAATGAAAGCAGACCCCACCTTGCAACAGGAGCTGAACTGGTAAAGAGGTAGGCTGGTGACTTCAGCTGAGACGATGAGCAAATGGGAACAGGCAGGGTTTCCATTAATACACTTGAAGGCCAAAGGAGGAAAGTAAAAACTAAAATAATAAAAAATGACATTGGTTACAGGATTTGAAGAATGAAACATATGAAAGAAAATAAAATGCAAGATAAAAATGTAGAAAAATTATCTTCTTGAAAATTCTCAAATACAGAAAAACATACAGCAAAAATCTTTCAGCATCTGGGTCAGGCAAGACAAATTTTTATATCCTTATCACTGTAACATTCTCCCCCAAAGTTATTAAATATCTGATTAAGCAAATGGTTAAAATCTGGGTTTTTTTCCCCACTCTTCTCCCTACCCCACCCCCTCATTTTCCCTGTTAGATAATTTATTAGTTACCAGCTCAAAGCTCAGCTTCACTTAAGAAACTGTATCAAAAACCAAGGGAAATGCTATGAAATACACATTTTAAAAGCATGAAATACTTTGGAAAAGAAGAGATAAAAATCTGAATGAATTTGAATTTAGATTTATTTTTATCCTTTTTTTTAAAATAAAGTATAATTACTGTACAATGTTATATTGCTGTCAGGTATACAACATAGTGATTCTACAAGTCTATGTAAGTCTATACGTTAATGCTATGCTCATTGCAAATTTAGCTAACTTAAAAATAGAGGTAGTTAAAACCACAAATTTTGATGATACTTAAAATTTAAAGTAAAACATGACATGGGAAAAAATTAAAGAGAAAATCAGTTGCAGACATTAAATGAGTCTGCTAACATTCAGAGATTAGGCATTAAGGTCTGGAAAGCTTTGCAAGGATAATGTTATTTGCTTAAACTTTATGCTGGGTACCTGATAAATATAATCTTTGATGATTACTTATCCTGCTTTAGGTAGTGTCTTCAGTTCCATTTGTGCTGGGACTTTGGTTCACTCTAATGATGAATCATCTATATGTAAGCTTTTAATATGTAGTTTGTCCAGAGCCGCTGAGTTCCAGTTCATACTGCCTTGATGATTTACAAAATCTATTATTTAATGCTAATGTCATTGCCACATTTTCGGTGTTTTGTCTAAAAAACATAATGTCAACATGGAGAATGTCACTTCTTCTCAGGTATAGCTGCCCCAAGCAGCATAAGGCTTAGATCACAACCCCACCTTTTTTTTTTCTTTTTTTTTTTTTCTTCAGAAAAAACAGAAACCAAAATGTTATTATCACGCCAACAGAGATGAGTATGCAATATATCAAGGTGTTTGGACAAGAGGAGAGTGAAGAGTTATGGAGAAAATAAAAAAAAAAAATACTCCAGTGCTTCAGCTTTTTTTTTTTTTTTTTTCCTGTAAAGAACATAAAAATAGGGGCACCTGGGTGGCTCAGTGGGTTAAGCCTCTGCCTTCAGCTCAGGTCATGGTTTCAGGATCCTGGGACTGAGTCCCACATCAGGCTCTCTGCTCAATAGGGAGGCTGCTTTCCTCCCTCTCTCTCTGCCTACTTGTGATCTCTGTCAGATAAATAAATAAAATACTTTTTTTAAAAAAGACCATAAAAATAAGTTACAAATAAATACAGCTGAAGGGAAAATGTATATTTGTTTATATCTTTATTAAATGTAGTATGCCAAGGGGATACCTGGGTCCTCAGTCAGTTAAGCATCTGATTCTTGGTTTCAGCTTAGGTCATGATCTTGGGAGGTCACAGGATTGAGCCCCTTGTTGGGGTTTGTGCTCAGTGCAAAGTCTCCTTCAGATTCTTTCTCCCTTTCCCTTTGCCCCTCCCCATTCATGCTCTCTCTTTGTCTCTCTCAAATAAATAAATAAATATTTTTTTAAAAATAAAAATAAAAAATAAATTTCAAGAAACTTTCTTTATACTTTTCATATTTGAGAATATAATTGTCCATTAAAAAGGAATTAATCATGTATTTCTTCTGATTGTTTGCCAGAACTCAGTTCTCAGTAGGAAAAACAAAACAAAACAAAAAAACCCAAGAAACAAAAACTCAGAGTCTAAACTATACTAAGACTCTCTCCTGAGTGATATGAGGATCACTAAATACTTACTATCAAAATACATGTAACAACTATAAATGGATCTTTAGGAAGGTCTCTTCTTTTTTATTCTGGAAGACATATAGAGTAGACTCAAGAGTCAGCCTACCAAGCATTAAATTCACCAGAATTTACATGAATTCTCATGTGCAAACTGGAAATAATAACAATATCTACCTCAAAGGGATATTAAAAGATTAAATGGAATAATACACTTAAATACTTATAATTATACCAGTCACAACATAAGTACCCAGGTATTATCATTGCCTGAATATAAGATCCAGCTCATAATAAACAGTTAATGTATAGTGAAGCCTTTTATTTTTTAAGATTTTGTTTATTTATTTGAGAGAGAAAGAAAGCATGCTTGTGCATACAAGCTAGGGGCAGAAGAAGATGGAGGGAGAGAATCTCAGGCAGACTTCCTGCTGAGCAAGGAGCCCTACTCAGGGCTCCATTTCATGACTCTGAGATCACTACCTGAGCCCAAACCCAGAGTCAGAAGCTTAACCGACTGCACCACTGAGGAGCCCCAGTGAAGATTGTCTTAAGCCACAGTGGTCATGCATTTATACTTGCAAGTTTAGTTCCTTACCCCTGAACACTCTGTTCTAATCACTATTAAATAGTTACCATTAATTTAATCGATGATTTTAATTTTTATATTGCACAAGTACAATGTACAAGTATGTTGCCATTTAATTCAAATTTCAAATGGAATGTTCTTCTTTTAAGAAGTAAATCAATTAATTAGATAATCATTATAACCTATTATAAAATGAGTGATTACTGTAATATGACTATACTTTCAAAGAATCAATCCCTCCAAGTTATATTCTGTTTGAAGTGCTTTGTCAGCCTTTCTTTCTTTCTTTCTTTTAATCTTTTAATTTACTAGGTCAAACTGACTTAATTGGTTGGAAAGCCATAAGGCTCCAAATTCAATGGCTAACTTAGTCAGAAGAGAGATTATCCTGGATGGCCATGATCTAATAGGGTAAGCCATTAAAGGGAGCCGAAAAGAGCAATTCAAAGCAAGCGAAGTTCTCCTGAAAAACCAATGGCCCTAGAAAGTTGCCCCAGGCACAATGGACCGACTTCTATTATCATCCAAAACTTATGTCTGACTAACTTTTAGCCTTAGTGACCACATCCTGTGAGAATCCAATCTCAATAGTCTTCCTATTACGTTTTCCCCACAAGAATATATGAAATTGAATGTAACCTCTAGCTTCCCAAACACCCCAAATCGACAGAGGTCCCTCTTCCCTGGTGAAGGTGGACATTTCTACCCTGTAGTCTCTCCATGCTGCAGCACTTTGCAAGAAATGACTGAAGTTGTGTCTTACTCTCAGAACAGAAGTCTATTTTACAAATTTCTCTAAATGAATTGGTCTGACATTTCTAGAGCATACTCAAGTGGCTTTCACCAAAAATGTGTATCTCTCCCTGAAGTACTTTGAGTAAAAATAAAATTAATATGCGTATATATGTACACACATGTTTATGTGTACATGTTGAATATGCATATAATTTAATACTATATGCCATATTAATATAGTTTGTACATATGTACATACTTATGTATGTGTTATACACAGATATATGTACACTATAAATATGTACATATATGTACACACACATATATACATAAATATATACATAGTATATGCAAACACGTACTATAACTATACATATACCTATACCTATACTTATATGTCTATACCTCTATCTATATATATCTTCTGGCTGAAGGCTTGGACACTGCAGCAATGCTGACAAAAAGAAGCAAGAAAAAACTAGATTTTGTATATCCATGGACCATGGCCTTTCAAATTTCATATCTAGAATTTCACTTAGCTTCCTTGCCCCAATATGCAGGCCTCAACCAGTCATGACTTCATATGTATATGTATAGAATAAGCCTCTCTCATCACCCTCACTGACCTTCAAGCTTAAGTCCAGAATTTACCCACAGTAGACATAATCCTTTAAAATAAGACCCTGACTAGAAAGAACATTTTACACCGTTATGTAAGATAATTCGTCTCCTCACTGGTTTAAATACTTCCATTTCACAAAATTTTTTTGGCTCTACTTCTACATAATCAAAAGGTCATTACAATATTTCTTCCCCAAAATAAACATTAACCTTCTCCAAAGATAAATCAGAAAACATATGTAACCAATTTAAAATAATAATTTCACCCATTTTTACTCTTCTAGGTTGCAAATATTGAAATATAATCCCATTGACAGCATCACATTAAAATTTTGATGTAGCTAAAGTGGTATTTGAACTCAAAACTTGAGACTAAAGTATTGCAAAAAAAATGCTTAATTGCAATGCATCATAATTCCACCATAACTATCATGGATAAAACAAATCTCCATTTATAGAGTATTGGTGTGTGTCTGCCTCTGTAATGTGGATTACTGAAGTAAGGCTCTGTGTCTAAGTAATTATGTTTAACAAGCTCAACGGGATTTGATATATAGCATCAGCTAACACCCAAAAGATTAGCAGAGGTTAGCAGTGAGGGTTATTAGTGGCTAAGCTAGTTTAGCGTATGTAACGGTTACAATTATGATTTCTTAGTTATCTTATTTGACCCCTCTGTCTTAAAATGTTTATCTCCCTTAGCATGATTCCCTATTTTTATGAACAATATTCCTTTGTCTCCTCATCCTCAGTTGTATGTTTATATTTATATTTTCTTCTCACTCTTTCTACTTTCTTTTACTTCCAAATTTTAGACAGTAATAGTAGCTTTTAGTGTTTATTATGATTGTACTATAAAATATTCTGTGGAATAGCACTGCCTGTCACCCAGATCTATTCACCCTCTAGCTGGGTACACATGGAAACATGATTGGATATGATAGGCTTCACTCTCCCTCCCAGTGATTATGGCTACAGGACAGGATCTCATCACTGAGATGTGAGCACAAGTATTACGTGCCACTTACCATCCACTTAAAGATGATCAATCGTTCAGGACTTGCTTCTCTCTTTTTTACCCTACTGGATAGAAATGATTTTTCCTGAGGCAATCTTGAAAGTCAAATATTAAGGACAGCAGAGACACGCTGCCATCCTGACTTCTTAAGAGCACACAAACACATACTTGCCATAGACTATTAAAATGAGAGAGAAATAAACTACTATTTTTGTTGAGCCACGACATTTTTGGATATTTTTACAACAGATTAACCTTCATCTTAACTAGTAATATATTTTTATTTAAATTCTTATTTTGAGGTAATTAAATACTTACAACGTAGTTCCAAAACAGTACAAGGAACTCTCATTTACTTTTCTCTTTAAAGGAAGAGAATATAAAAACTAAAGGTAATGTGTGATTATGTGACTTTTGGAATAAAGATAACCTACAAATCCAAAGTGTGGACCCACACCAAGAGGAAAGCCTCCTCTCACCTATATTAAAGTAAAATATTGAATGCTATCCCACAATGACTGGGAAAAAGACAAAGATGCCCTCTCTTACTACTTGTATCCGTATTATACTAGCGATACCAGCCATTAAAATAAAAAAAAAAGAAAGAAAATTATTAAGATTTGAAAGAAAGAAGTATTAACACATGACAATTTTTTTACATTAAAATCTACGGAATATAGAAAACTACTAAGCCTATTATGTGAATTAAGCAAGGTCACAGAATACAAGAATAATAAATGACACTTAACTCTATGTTTATATACAGGCAACAAAACTTTCAAAATAAAATTGTAAAAATTGGATCTGTGATAGTGTCAAAAACATGCTCAGCAATAAATTTGACAAAGGAGGTGCAATACCTTTATTCCAAACACTACAAAATTTTGCTGAAAGAAATTGAAGACAGAAATATATGGGTAGGTATGTTAATGGATTGGAAGAGTCAGTGTTGTTAAGATGCCAATTCTAAAAAAAAATTATCTATAGTTTAAATGCAATCCCAGAAAACATTTTGAAGAAACTGATAAACTTTTCCAATATTTTTAAAATATAAATAATGTCAGAAGCCATCATAAAAAACAACAATATTGGAGAACTACTACTACTTTGTCTCAAGACTTAGAAACCCTAGAAATAAATCCATACAAGATCCTTACAAGATCTCTAGATTTTTTTAAAAGTCAACAAAGTAATTAATTATCCAAAGTAATTTCAACAAATGGTACAAGAAAAACTATATCTCCATATAAAGAACATGAGCCTGGACCCTTACCACACATCACACATAAAAACTGTTTTCTTAATTTACAACAGGCATTTTCAGCTTTCTGGATCAAGATACCAGTTTTCTCACCACCTGCCACTTTACCGTTAAATAAATGCCACTCATTTTAAATCTCAGTATGTCTACCTTGACATTAGGTAGGATTTCTGAAGAAGATGAAGAAGAAGAAGAGGAAGAAAAGGAAGGAAAAGGAGAAAGTAAATAATCACAAACCAGAAATTATGGAAGAAATATATTAATAAATAGTATATTAAAACTAACAAATATAGTAAATGCACTTATTTTACATATGAGGCATTATTTCACATATAAGACTAGTACATAAGGTATTTCACACACACTGTGAGAAAAGAATTCACATTTCTGAGAGATAATATTGAAGATAAATATAATTAAATTATTTGGATGAAGAATACATAAAATATATCTACAAAGTGATACAAAGTCATATTGATAGATTATAAAGAACATCAAAATAAGTTACTGATGGAAAAAAATTGAGCTTCATAATTAGGGAAATACAAGTTAAGAAAATAGTGAGAAATCAGTTCATATCAATCAGTTATCAGATTAAAAACATCCATTAATATCCAACTATTTTTCATCATCTTCACCCTTGCCAAATTGATCCAACACACTATTTGCTTTTATCTGCCCTCCTAAAAGGCATTTTTGGTCCATCCTTTCCCTCCTAGAATCGATTCTCATTATAGCACCCAGAGGTGTCTTTTTAAATGTCCCGTAAGATCATATCACTCCTGTGTTTAAAGTCCTGAAACATCTCTCCATCCTATTCAGATGAATATACTAAAGTCCTTCAGATGATCCCTGAGGTGCAAAGAACTCCCCTGGTGTTCTTCTGCTTTCCCAACTACTCCCTGTCTCTCTCACAGCTGCATTGGCCTCCCTGCTTCCTCAAAAACGAACAAAAACCCAGGAGCATTGTCCTTCAGTGAATTTGCTATTCCCTATATCTAGCATGTTTTTCTCCGATGTGACTAAATGGTGTGCTCACAATCCCTAGGAAATCAAAGGTCTTTGCTTGTATTTTACTTTCTTAGAGATAATTTCCTTTAGCAGTTAATTTAAAAATGTAATCTCTCCATTCTTCTGGCACTCTTTATTGCTTCGTCTTGCCTTGTTTTTCTTCATGACTGATGAGCAGAGTACCATAAAAAAATTAAAGAGAGATGATTCTCAAGCTAAAATCAAATACATAAGAAATACAAATTCAGAGGAAAACATAAAATAATGTCTTCATAAATCAGAAATTAACATTTTTGAGAAAGACACTGAAAATAACAACTATAAAATAAAAGTTGATAGATTTCACCACAATTTAAATCTCAGTTCATAAAAATTTATCAATTAATAAATAATTGACAGGCTGAGAGAAAGTATTCCAAAATATGTATCTGACAAAGGACTGAAACCTTTTGTAATTCCCACAATTGAACAATAAAATATACAAATGGACTGAGGATTGAGTATATGGCCAAGAATTGAGTATAAAAAGTGCTAAAATCATTATTTATTGGAAAATGAAAATTATAATCACTATTAGATGCCATTACATGCCTACCAGAATACCCAAAGTTAAGGGAAAAAAACAAAACAAGAAAAACAAAAAACAAAAACTTACAAAAATACCAGTGAGATTGTGGAGCAATTAGAACTCACATACATTGTTGGTAAGAAGGTAAAAAGGCATAAATACCTTAGAAAGAAGTCTGCCAGTGTCTTGTAAAACTAAATATACCCTTGTCATGTGACAAATAATTCCTCTTTGTAGGTATTTTTCCAATAAAAATAAAAACACATATTCACAGAAAGACTTGTACAAAATGTTCAAAGAAACTATATTCACCAATGTTTCTAATTTTAAATAGTCAAAGTATCTATAAACAAAACAGATAAACTCTGATATATTCATGCAACAAGGTAGCTCTCACCAACAGAGACAAATGGATTCTTAGTACACCAATATGGATGAATTTCAAAAGAAATGAAAGAAGCTTGACATAATCAAGTACATGCTACATTATTGCATTTATTTGAAATTATAGAACAGACAAAGGAACATACTGTGAAAACAAAACAGAACAATGATTGCCTCTAAGAGTATTTGGAGTGGAAATATATGAGAAGAGAGGACAAGGAAATCTTCTGTGGTAGTAGGCATGTTCTACAGCTTCATGGGGATTTGCATTACACTGGTATATGCATTTACCAAAATTCAGTGAATGTAAAGTTAATATTTATGCATTTGCTTATATATAAATGTTGCTCAAAATAAAAAATACTGTAAACAAACATTGAATTCCAGTTAATGATATCTATACCAAAGTATATATTAGCAAGTATCTTAATGTCTTAAATTTGTTCTGAAAGGAACCTAAATAATAGTTTGATTTGTAGGTGGATAGAGACTTGACTAAATGGATAGATTTGTAACAAATGGAGAACAGTGGAATGTTGATTGTAGAATCTTGTTTACAGACATATGAATGCTCACTGTAAAATCCTTTCCCTTGCTGTATATTTGAAAGTTTTCATAATAAAATATTGGAAAATATATGGAACATTGAAATTTTCTTTGTAGATTCCCTTTTTTTATTTTAAAATTTTTTATTTTTTATTTTTTATAAACATATAATAGATTCCCTTTTGACATTTTATATTCAACCCTCCCTTCCCTGTTCTAAGAAACCAATGATCCAATTTTCTTACAGTAACTTAGTTTGCATAATTTAAACCTTTGTATAAATGGAATCATACATTATGCATTTTATTGTGTCTGGCTTTCTTTACTCAATTTGTTGATTTTCATAGGTAGGTAATATTCCACTTTACAAATATATCACAAGATTATCCATTACCTTATAGATGGTCAACTGCATTATTCCCGTTTCTTATTGTTATGAATAAGTTCTATCAGAGTAATGACTCTCCAGAGTTCTAATATGCAGACAGAATTGAGAACCACTGGACAAGATAGGTATTAAAATCCTTTTCCATTAGAAAACTTGGTGTTATGGCTATCTAGTGAAAGATTCAAGGAAAATAGCACAGTTTCAGCCTTACTTCTGTGACACAGATGTCTCACAATCAATTAATATCTATCTAATTGGTGTATGCTGTCTAATTAGAACTAATTAAATTAAGCAAATAAACAGGCTCAAAGGCCCATATGTGTCAGATTTTAATAGATTCTTAAAACATAGTTGCTTAAAGTGAATGTGAAAAAATTATGCCTTGTGTAAGACAAACCACATGAGCTTAACACTATAAATGTGTCTCAAATGATCATAAACTTGTTTTTATGCAATAGTTAGGAATGCAGTCTACACAAAACACTGAGATAATTCTGGGCAGTATAGTTTCTCAGTTCTAACCAGTTGTATTATTTAAATAGAAATGATAAACAAAACAAAGTCCTCTATCATGAGTTTGAAAACACTATTCAGGTAAAAAGCCTTACAACCCAATTAAAAAGCAGTCCTTATATGAGATATTCTGTCAGTGAATCTCTGAAATTTCAATGACTGCTTTCTTTTTATCATATCAGTAAAATGAGTAACACTTGGAAGCACAAAATAAATTTGTCACTATAAAAGATTTATTCTTTTTTTTAAAAAAGACCTAGAGAGACCCTAAAGAATCTGAGTAAATCTTAGAAATATAATAGTAAGTGAAAAAGACATTCTCCTGAAGATTATATATAGTGCAATAATCTTTTTTAAAAATTAAAAACAACTGACCAAAAATATACTTTTAAGAAATGCATATAGATAATATACATTATCTATATATATGGACATATTATATTATATATGGAAATATATGTTATAAATATGATATATTATATATTATAAATTTGTCATATATATTCCATATATATATATATGGAAATATATATTATATTATGGAAAGCTGAGTATTTATAGTTTTTGTGGGGTTTTTTTGTTGTTCTATTTTCACCCTTTATTGGAAGTGCAGGGTAATATTACACTTCCGTATCATTAAATGAACAAATGTGGGGATAACAGTATTGATAACAAGCATGACCTAAATTCTGGGAACAAGTGGTTTTTCAGTTTGGGAGTGGAGAGAGCAGATTCAAAATATTCTTCAAAGAAAAGTACATTACTCAGCGAGTCACCAAAAGATTCTGGCTTCAACTCACTAATGGCTGGAAGGAGGGTCAGTCCTGGTCAGCCATCCATGATCTTCATCACGACAAATCGGAATCTCCAATTCTTCAAACTAATTGTAGGTATAAGAGACACTAACCGAAGACTGACTTATAATGATCAGGCTGATTGCTAAAGTATCCTTCATTCACAAATTGGCAAAATCTTCAGAGTGACTTTGCAGCAATTATGTTATAGTACATAGAGGCGGGTAAGTCCTGCCAGAGAACCTCATGCTACCCCTGCAAGTGCTCCAGGCTTGAGTAGTTGGCGGCAAATGAATAGGAGAGAGAAAGCAAATATGTGTTAGACAGAGATCATTGTCATGATACGGTTTTATTTAGGGGAGATGCTTCATTAGTGTTCAGTACATTACTCACAATAACCAAATAAAGAAATAAATTCCCAGTTAAATAAAAGCAGACAAGGCATGGACCAATGAGGAGAGTGTGCCATGAACCAAGAATTACAAATTAGCCAAGTAAGTACAACTAAACTTTTCAAAAAGTAAAAACTATAATTCTTTCACAGTAGAATTCCTGATCAATGAGAGACCATAAAAGCCACATAGAACTTTTGAATAGGGGAAAAAAAAAGTCCCAACTCATAATTCTGAAACATGATTTTCATATGCTGAGGTTTCATATGCTGCGGTTTTTTTAGAACCTCTACAACTCTGAAAGAACCCAACTATTCCCTGTTTAGCTGGGAGATCCTTTTCTTTATAAGTCAAAGCCTGTGGGCACATGGGTGGCTCAGTTTGTTAAGCCGTTAAGTGTCTGACTTTAGCTGAGGTCATGAACTCAGGGCTCCAGGATCAAGGCCCACATTGAGCTCCTTGCTCAGTAGGGAGTCAGCTTCTCCCTCTTCCTTTGCCCTTCCAACCTCACCCATGCTCTCTCTCAAATAAATCAAATTGTAAATAAAATAAAATAAAATAAAAAGTCAAACTTGCCCAACATACAATAAGACCTCAAGCATAAATACCTATTAATACAGAGAAACCATCTGTTTAAAAGATAGGTGAAAGACCAATATCTCAAAAGAAAAATGGGGAAGAAACATAAATAAGCACATCATGGGATAAGAAATGTGATTATCACACAAGAAAAAAATGTTAACTATTTATGGTGGTGGATGTTAACTAAATTTGCTATGGTGATCATTTCACAATATATACAAATATTGAATCATTATGTTGTATACCTGAAACCAAGAGAATTTTATTTATTTATTTATTTATTTTAAAAAATATTTTATTTATTTATTTTACAGAGATCACAAGTAAGTGGAGAGGCAGTCAGAGAGAAAGGAGGAAGCAGGCTCCCTGCTGAGCAGAGAGCTCGATGCAGGGCTCGATCCCACACTGGGATCATGACCTGAGCCAAAGGCAGAGGCTCTAACCCACTGAGCCACCCTGGGGCCCCAACCAAGAGAATTTTATATGTCAATTACACCGCAATAAAAAAGAAATATGATTATCAAATAAACATAATGAAAAATAGTCTCATTCATAATAGTTGTTTTAAAAATAAATAAAAATAACAATAAGATTTAATTGTTCATGACTCAGATCTGAAAAGATTTAAAAGGCTGAGAATACCCCTTACTGAAGCCACAAAATACTTCATTCTTAATGAGAGTTAAATAAAAGTTGCCTTTCTGGAAGACAACTGAAGGATATGTATACAAAAATGCATATATCATTTGGAAAAAGTAAAACCCTGCTATTTCAGTGGGATTATTTGTATTTTGAGGATGCTAATATGTTACCATGCATATTTCCCCCTTATATGCATAGCTTATATGATAATATTTGATTATTAAAATAAGAATTTAGAAAATAATCTAAAGTAAAGGCTGCATCTTATTAACATGTTTAACTTACCAATAATACACTATGAGTCGCTGAATTAAAGTGTGAGCGGACCTGAAAAACAGGCAAATGTGGTTCAAGGAAAGGCCATAGCCTCTTTTTATCCTTAAGCCAGTGGGATTCAATCAAGTATGAACCATTTTTGCACATTACTAAACACAGCCACCAGAGAATATTAGTTGTAAGATTTTTAGCAATAGAAAACAGCTAAATGAAAATGTGCCATCACTGCTACTAGCTTAAATGACTACTTACAATTTGGAGGTCATGAAACAATCATCCTGTAAGAGTAGTCCCCCATGATTTCCTATTTCTTATGACTCAAAGATAAATTCTTTTTCTTTGATAGGAGCAAGATCCAAAGTAGATTAATATTTTTTGCCAAACTTCAAAGAGGGGAAGGTATTCTGATTCAATCCATATGAAATTTGACCAGTTTAGTAAATATAAATAAATAAGATCAGTTGAGCCCAAACTCTTACCACAGTGATTCTGACTGCAATTCGAACAGAAAATAACTAGCCAGCCCCTGGTTTTTAACTTTTTCCCCAACACAAGAGCACTGCCCAAGTTCTCTAATTCATTTTCAAATTCATAAAAATCAGATTTCTCAAATGGCTGAATGATCCAGTTTAGAGATGTCAGTCCCCAGGTAAAACAGGGTCTTTGAAGAGGGAAAAAAAGAAATATATATATATAATATATATATATATTATATATATATATTTTTCTGCTGAAGTCACTAGCATGTATGTGGAGTGAGAGTTAAAAACTTTAGGAAATATTAAAAAAGTTATCCTCTAAAGAGACATGTAGAATAAGGACAAACTCTCAAGAGATAGAGGGAATAAAAACAATACAAAAACAGCAACATCTGTATTACACTTTGAAGTTAACATAATTTTTCAGACATTATTTTGGCCCATTCTTACAGCAAGCTTGTGAAGTGCATATTCGGAAGCTCACGCTACCCTTGAGATCACTGAGAGACATGGAAGCTATCTTGCCCGAGGCAACAGATGTGCCTAGAGGGAAAGAGCCAACCCCAAGCACTCATTTTTCATTTGCTCTGTTAGGCTGGGTTCTCATAAGCCTCATGGTACAGCCAGGATTTTACTACTTCTTATGTAAGAAAGCTTCCTTTCTCTTTTGTAATGACTTCACAGACCACATACAGCAACAACGCTCTTGGATTGATTTGATGCCGGCTCTCTACTAAGATTTTAGCTATTTGCTATCCTAGGAGAGGATTCTTTTTTTAATTCTCATTACTCCCGGCTGTTAGAATCCCATTGGATTCACTCCCAGTCCTATTTTATCACCTCTCTTGCCCCAGCCACTATACGCTGTTCTGGCTAAGGGTTATCTAACCTGGACGACTGCCCCAACCCATCCCACCCACTGTTAGAATGCTTAACTACTAACAACACAGATAAAGTGTGAGCTGCTCATGCTCTCTCTTAGACATCTTCATTCTATAGTCATCTTCAAAGGATTCATACCCAAAGCCAGGAACATGCATTTGTCTGTCCCAGACTTACCATTCCCTGGTTTATACAGGATTCTATTCACTCGTTGCTACAATTACAGCTAGTTTTGTGATTGGATAATAAAGAAGTTAATATTTGTCGAATGCTGACAATGTACCAGGCATTGTATTCTTCATATGTGTTTCCTATTCCATACACACAGAATCCTATCACTAGTATTATCTCCATTTTATAGATGAAAGAACAGAAGCAAAAGAAGCTTGAATTCCTTGACAAAAGAGAACAGATAAAACCAGGATTTCAACCCAGGCATCCTGAGTTCCAAGTTTCCTAAGCTTGTAAACTCTACATTCTGCTCCACAGAGCTGAAACTGATTTTGACAAAAGTCATCACCAGTAAAGCTGTTTTTCTAAGTGAAGAGTACTCACATCTCCAACAATAATTAGAAATCTTAATGAAAATACAGCAGTCAAAAGTCTGACATTGTGATCCCCAGTGTTCGGTGTCGTGTTTGTACCATGAAGAACTGTGTATTATTTCTACAGTAACTGATTTTAACAGTGACTTTATCATTGCCATGGTATTTTTTCCTACAGTTTCCTTACTTTACTTCAGCTATGTATTATTTATTTTCCAATAAATTTTCTTCTCATGTGTTAAAAAAAAAAAAAAAAGAAATCTTAGACTGAGTTTTGAATGAGACGGAGTCTAAAGGTTGAATCAGGGGAAAAAAGAAAAAAAAACACCACCACATAACTATGTGCCATAGTTGATTGTTCTTCCCTCTGGCCAGTTCAAAGCAAAAACCGAACTCAGCAGGATCTATCTGTTCTCCTTTGATTGTTATGGCCTTTCACTCATCCAGAGATTAGGAGTGACAGCAACACAATAGCACCCTGTATGTCACCTTCTACCTCCCTGCTCCAATCCACATCCTTCTTTTTTTATTTTTTTTAAGACTTTATTTATTTATTTGACAGACGGAGATCACAAGTAGGCGGAGAGGCAGGCAGAGGGGGCGGGGGAAGTAGGGTCCTGGCTAAGCAGAGAGTCCTATGCAGGGCTTGATCCCAGGACCCTGGGATCATGACTTGAGCTGAAGGCAGAGGCTTTAACCCAATGAGCCACCCAGGTGCCCCCACATCCTTCTTATCATTGCCTTTCCATCCTCCAAATTCAGCCCAAGTGTCACTGTACCCAGGAAGCCTTGCCTGAGCCCATGCACCTGCCTAAATTCCTTTTCCATATGAGACCATGACCCCCATATTTGAGCACAGTTTATTCCACCTTGCTCTGAAATTATCAACGTGCCTCTCTGGCCTGAAATTGGGAGCTAATTAGAATACTGCTCTGCTTGAGAATGTCACAGCACATAGCATCTAGCACTTTTAAAAACATAAATAACCATTATGGTGATGGATGTTAACTAGACTTATTATGTGTTCATTTTGCAATGTATGCAAACATTGAATCACTATGCTGTACATCCAAAACTAATATGTTATGTGCCACTTACATCTCAAAAAATGTATACTTTACATAAAAATCCCTTCAAACTTCTGAATTTATATAGTAAGGATGAGGTGATTGTATTTATTTGGTATAATAACCTCTGTGAAACCAGAAATATAAAACCCTACAACTAATAAATTCATAGTTATAATGATAGATTTTAATCATAGAAAAATTATACACCTTTTCCAATCCTCAATTTTTTCATCTGTAAAATGTGATAATTCATGGGATTCTCAGAGGACTGAATGAGTTCCTTGTAAAATTGTGTAACATAATAAGCATTTAAATATTATTATTAAAACTAATGAGGTTATAATTTGCTTTTGAAAATGAGGCAAAGAGTGCTTTTTCTGGCTGTGGTTTGGCAAGGCAACAGTGGAAAAGATGAAGTAAATCACACTTTCTTCAATGTTTTCCTCTATTCATTCTGAAACCAAGCCAAAATAAGCCAAGAGGAATCATGGAGAAAAGAAGTAGGAAAGATGAAGGGGAAAAAATGACACAAAGATCTCTGTTCTGTTAAAGAAGAGTGGGTTTTCCTTATTCTTTAATAAATATTTTATTCTCTTATTCAAGTTTGATATACTGCTGCAGTTTTCTAATCTTAAGATTGAGCCTGAACACTGAAAGAATCTGATTTGCAATACTTCAAGCATATATTTCCCCTTCTGTGACCATTAGCTACACATTTTGCAATGACTTACAAAGACAAGCTGTTTCACAATCATTTTGATGTGTTGCCACTGCAACGCAATTTGAATTACCAGAGGGGATCTCAAATGTTCCTTGAGTCATAGAAGGTATTTAGGGATGGAACTTTCCCACAAACGAAAGAAGCTATGTTATATAATAAATCACTGTGTTGAATTATGAGGGAACCAGAGATTAGCAGTCATATGAAATAATGTATCTATGAAATTAGTCCTAACTTGAAATTCAAAAATCTTATCACAAATAAGATCAATTACAGGCAATTAATTTATTACATGACAATTTTGACTTTCATTAGTTGAGGGTTGTTTTTTCTCTTCTATCAAAATAAAATATAAAGATATAAAATATCTTTTATATTGCTTATATATAAATATATAAATATAATTATAAGTTATATATTAAATATATATTTAAATATATCAAATATATATTATATATTAAATATATAAATATAAGTATAAATTACGTAGTGCTAATTTCTTTTATCACCAACAATAAGGGTTTCCTCTATAGAAGATCACAAAAAAAGTGCAATGTACATTCCAATGTCATTCTTCAAAGAAAGAAAGCTGGACCCCAAATAAGCAGGAGCCATGCCAGACATAATAAAGATTGGTCTGGATCCAGGTGCTCTGGATGAAACACAGAAGACCCCTGTGGCTGCAGACTCAAGAATGAGCCAGAGAACTTCATTTTCCCACATACAAAAGCAAAAATTCTGATTTTCACACGATTAGAAAGGAGTACTCAAACTAATGGCAAAAAATTCTCTGGATCAAAGACCAGCTGTATTTCTTTATAAACAGCATCAGAGCATACAAAGATGACATAGATTTGCAGAACGGCATAGACTTCAGAAATAGCAGCAGTTCCATGAGGCTTCTGTAGTTGATGATTGGAACCTAAATATTTCCTTCAAATGCAAAGATTTCAGGGCACCTGTGTGGCTCAGTGGGTTAAAGCCTCTGCCTTCGGCTCAGGTCATGATCCCAGAATCCTGGGATTAAGCCCCACATCAGGCTCTGCTCAGCAGGGAGCCTGCTTCCCTTCCTCTCTTTGCCTGCCTCTCTGCCTACTTGTTATCTATCTGTCAAATAAATAAATAAATAATATATTTTTAAAAATGCATGGAGCACGGGGTGTGGTGCAAAAATAATGAATACTGTTATGCTGGAAATAAAAATAAAATAAAATAAAATAAAATGCACAGATTCAACATGAGTCAAAGTAATGTGGGATGCCATTCTCCTACTGTACTAAAGATCCTGCAGAAAATGTCATCAACACTCAGTGTGGCTATGATGTCAGGCAAAAACCAGAAGTTGACCAGCAGATGGTAATCTGCACAAAAGGCTATGTGCCCCAGTTTGACAACTGGCTTGCAGGACAATTTAACCATCATGGCTGGTACTTTCATAGGCATTGCATTGCTACAGATGTTGGGGATACGCCTGGCACAGAATTTGGATCATGGTATTGAAGCTGTCAGGGCTAGCTGGCAGAGCCTCTGTACGCTGCTATAAGACACTGGAAAGACTCAGCTTTTTTCACCTTCCAGTGTGCCTAACCAAATCCACTGTACAGACCCTAATCACCGAGACATCCTATAATCCAACTCAATGGAGCTGCCAAGAACTTGGTTTGGGGGTACAACTGGGAAACTCTACTCACTGACAGAATTAAAAAGATAGCCAGTGTGGAGGGAAAAAGAAACCCCGCAGAACCCATTTGGTTCTGCAAGAGATAGAAAAGTCAGTTAAACATGATATCACACAGAAACTCTATAACTATAGGAAGTAGTCTGTCCCAAGGCAGAAGGGACAGGGGACAGGAGAGATAAGAAACTTTGCCTTAGGAATAACCTGTAGCTGCCTACTTTTATTGGCTGCATTAAAATTTAAGTTTAATGAACCCAAACATAACATCCTGCTAGCTAATATGGTCCTGGCTTCTCCCTTACAGTGCACTCACCAAATTAAAAAATTAAAAAAATTTTTTTTCAAAAATATGATCCTACCCAAGCTATGAGAAGTGTTTGATACATCTGCACCCACTGATCCAGAGAGAACTTCCTCTTTGAAACACTATTTTCACTTGACCTTCAGGATAATATCTTCTGGTGTCTTCCTTAGTCACTGGTTGCTCTTTCTTAGTTTTCTTGGTTGCAATGTTCAGGAGTTGAACCTGTAGACATCTTTTCAACTCCAGTGGCACTCAACTACATTCTATTTTCCACTCTTAAAAGGCTTTAAATAATACATATATGTTGTTGGGTTCCAAATCTACATTTTCAGCTCACATTTTTCACCACAGTTCATATATTTCATGTTTAACAAGTTAAAACTTCATATATAACATGTCCAAAACCAAATTATTTTTTTCTCTTGAAACAGATTCTTCCCTCAGCCTCCTTCATCTAAGTACATGGAAACACCAAACTTCCATTGACTCATGACACAAATTTAAGTACTACTTTGACCTGTATCTTTTCTCTATATTCCACATAAAATAAAGCAAATAAATAAAGCAAATCCTAACAATTCCACTTTTCAAATATATCAAAAATGTAACTATTTCATGCCATTTTAACCACTTTCCCCGAGATCCAAGCCACCATTATATTTTATTGGATCATTACCATAGATCGCTCTGCTTCTCTTTTCCCTGATCTTCATTCTCAACATAGACCCAGAGTCATGAAGTAGAACTCCTCTACTCAAAATTCTCTGATAGCATGTGAAAAACCAGTTTTATTAGTGGTTTTGCGGACTGTATGTAACCTGGGAGGACCCTGCTAGTTCTCTGATCTCATTTCCCACCTCTCCCTTTTGCTCCTTTTATTCCAACTACATTAGGTTCCTTGCTGTTCTTTGAACCCATTGAACTGCTACTGTAAGTTCCCTCCACAGGGAATGGTTTAATCTCAGATATCCACTGAGGTCCTCCTCTTTACTTCCTTTAGATCTTTCCTTAAATATCATCATATCACAGAGACTTCTGCAGACTACCTTAGAATAGCATTCCACATTCATTTTTTGCCCACTCATCCTGCATAATATCCCCTAACACTTTTCATCTCCCATCACATTATGTATCTATTTTTTCTCCCCTGCCACCCACTCCTTCTAAAATGTAAGATTCTTGAAAGCAGGAAAAGTAGGTTTGTTCTCTGTCATATTCCATGTGCCTGGAACAGTATGTCACATTTACTAGATTCTCAAATAAATGCTTAGTACTAGATATAAGAAAATATAATAAACAAAATTATTTCTAATGAATGTGTCAAAAATAAAGAATTATATGTAAGGTCAAGATTAAATGAGGCTTGAGTGGAAGTTGGTATTATGGATAACTTAATGTACAGGTACCTGACTGAGTTGACTCTGAAGTGGAAAGAAACAATATAAGCATAGTCCAAGTTAGCATCCAATCTGCAATGACAATGAATTAACATACATGTAGTTCTAGAGATATTCTCCTATATCTTATACCAATGGATGGCAATAATATGAATCATTAGTAGGAGCTCATCATTCTGCAGTTACAAAAATATTCATTTAAAACTCAGAGTTATGGAAGGTTATAATAAGAAAATGGCTTATATTTTAAATTCTCTCAACTAAAATAAACTGATGAATTCCAAACATGGGAAAAATTCCATACACTCTGATTGGAATCACTCTGTAGTGGCGGTGAAGTAAAAAGGGTCATTTATATGCAAAGCAACACTTTAGTAGAAATATTTATGTAACTGATCTAAATTTATATGGACATTTGTTCAGTCAATTGATTGATTAAATAGCTAATTAAAGAATTATTATCTGAAGTTTAACTATGTGTCCTGCACCCAAAAATGCATAAACATAAAAACATCCAACCACTGGGGTACCTGGCTGGCTCGGCTGGTAGAGCATTGTTCGAGCTCCATGTTGGGCTCAGAGTTTACTCAAACAATTGTCAAGCGATGTTACAAAGAAGTAAGTGCCATATATAAAGAAAAGATTCTTTTCAGCAAATGGTGATGAAACAACTGGCTATAGACCTGCAAAAAAAGAAAAACTCTAGACACAGATCTTAAACCCTTCACAAAAATTAATTGAAAATGGAATCCTGGCCAAAATGTAAAATGCAAAACTATAAAACTCCTGGAAGATCACTTCAAAGAAACTCTAGGTTTCTTGGGTTTGGTGATGGCTTTTTTTTTTTTTTTTTTTTTGTTTTTTTTTTTTTTTTAATTTTTTTTTTATTTATTTATTTATTTATTTTTATTTCCAGCATAACAGTATTCATTATTTTTGCACCACACCCCGTGCTCCATGCAATCCGTGCCCTCTATAATACCCACCACCTGGTACCCCAACCTCCCACCCCCCGTCCCTTCAAAACCCTCAGATTGTTTTTCAGAGTCCATAGTCTCTCATGGTTCACCTCCCCTTCCAATTTCCCCCAACTCCCTTCTCCACTCTAAGTCCCCATGTCCTCCATGCTATTTGTTATGCTCCACAAATAAGTGAAACCATATGATAATTGACTCTCTCTGCTTGACTTATTTCACTCAGCATAATCTCTTCCAGTCCCGTCCATGTTGCTACAAAAGTTGGGTATTCATCCTTTCTGATGGAGGCATAATACTCTATCCCCAGGGGTACAGGTCTGTGAATCACCAGGTTTACACACTTCACAGCACTCACCAAAGCACATACCCTCCCCAATGTCCATAATCCCACCCCCTTCTCCCAAACCCCCTCCCCCCAGCAACCCTCAGTTTGTTTTGTGAGATTAAAAGTCACTTATGGTTTGTCTCCCTCCCAATCCCATCTTGTTTCATTTATTCTTCTCCTACCCACTTAAGCCCCCATGTTGCATCACCACTTCCTCATATCAGGGAGATTATATGATAGTTGTCTTTCTCTGCTTGACTTATTTCGCTAAGCATGATACGCTCTAGTTCCATCCATGTTGTCGCAAATGGCAAGATTTCATTTCTTTTGATGGCTGCATAGTATTCCATTGTGTATATATACCACATCTTCTTGATCCATTCATCTGTTGATGGACATCTAGGTTCTTTCCATAGTTTGGCTATTGTGGACATTGCTGCTATAAACATTCGGGTGCATGTGCCCCTTTGGATCACTACGTTTGTATCCTTAGGGTAAATACCCAATAGTGCAATTGCTGGGTCATAGGGCAGTTCTATTTTCAACATTTTGAGGAACCTCCATGCTGTTTTCCAGAGTGGCTGCACCAGCTTGCATTCCCACCAACAGTGTAGGAGGGTTCCCCTTTCTCCGCATCCTCGCCAGCATCTGTCATTTCCTGACTTGTTTATTTTAGCCATTCTGACTGGTGTGAGGTGATATCTCATTGTGGTTTTGATTTGTATTTCCCTGATGCCGAGTGATATGGAGCACTTTTTCATGTGTCTATTGGCCATCTGGATGTCTTCTTTGCAGAAATGTCTGTTCATGTCCTCTGCCCATTTCTTGATTGGATTATTTGTTCTTTGGGTGTTGAGTTTGCTAAGTTCTTTATAGATTCTGGACACTAGTCCTTTATCTGATATGTCATTTGCAAATATCTTCTCCCATTCTGTCAGTTGTCTTTTGATTTTGTTAACTGTTTCCTTTGCTGTGCAAAAGCTTTTGATCTTGATGAAATCCCAATAGTTCATTTTTGCCCTTGCTTCCCTTGCCTTTTGCGTTGTTCCTAGGAAGATGTTGCTGCGGTTGAGGTCAAAGAGGTTGCTGCCTGTGTTCTCCTCAAGGATTTTGATGGATTCCTTTCGCACATTGAGATCCTTCATCCATTTTGAGTCTATTTTTGTGTGTGGTGTAAGGAAATGGTCCAATTTCATTTTTCTGCATGTGGCTGTCCAATTTTCCCAGCACCATTTATTGAAGAGGCTGTCTTTTTGCCATTGGACATTCTTTCCTGCTTTGTCGAAGATTAGTTGACCATAGAGGTGAGGGTCTATTTCTGGGCTCTCTATTCTGTTCCATTGATCTATGTGTCTGTTTTTGTGCCAGTACCATGCTGTCTTGATGACGACAGCTTTGTAATAGAGCTTGAAGTCCGGAATTGTGATGCCACCAACGTTGGCTTTCTTTTTCAATATCCCTTTGGCTATTCGAGGTCTTTTCTGGTTCCAAATAAATTTTAGCATTATTTGTTCCATTTCTTTGAAAAAGATGGATGGTACTTTGATAGGAATTGCATTAAATGTGTAGATTGCTTTAGGTAGCATAGACATTTTCACAATATTTATTCTTCCAATCCAGGAGCATGGAACATTTTTCCATTTCTTTGCATCTTCCTCAATTTCTTTCATGAGTACTTTATAGTTTTCTGAGTATAGATTCTGTGTCTCTTTGGTTAGGTTTATTCCTAGGTATCTTATGGTTTTGGGTGCAATTGTAAATGGGATTGACTCCTTAATTTCTCTTTCTTCTGTCTTGCTGGTGGTGTAGAGAAATGCAACTGATTTCTGTGCATTGATTTTATATCCTGACACTTTACTGAATTCCTGTATAAGTTCTAGCAGTTTTGGAGTGGAGTCTTTTGGGTTTTCCACATATAGTATCATATCATCTGCGAAGAGTGATAATTTGACTTCTTCTTTGCCGATTTGGATGCCTTTAATTTCCTTTTGTTGTCTGATTGCTGAGGCTAGGACCTCTAGTACTATGTTGAATAGCAGTGGTGATAATGGACATCCCTGCCGTGTTCCTGACCTTAGCGGAAAAGCTTTCAGTTTTTCTCCATTGAGAATGATATTTGCGGTGGGTTTTTCATAGATGGCTTTGATGATATTGAGGTATGTGCCCTCTATCCCTACACTTTGAAGAGTTTTGATCAGGAAGGGATGCTGTACTTTGTCAAATGCTTTTTCAGCATCTATTGAGAGTATCATATGGTTCTTGTTCTTTCTTTTATTGATGTGTTGTATCACATTGACTGATTTGCGGATGTTGAACCAACCTTGCAGCCCTGGAATAAATCCCACTTGGTCGTGGTGAATAATCTTTTTAATGTACTGTTGAATCCTATTGGCTAGTATTTTGTTGAGTATTTTCGCATCTGTGTTCATCAAGGATATCGGTCTATAGCTCTCCTTTTTGGTGGGATCCTTGTCTGGTTTTAGGATCAAGGTGATGCTGGCCTCATAAAATGAGTTTGGAAGTTTTCCTTCCATTTCTATTTTTTGGAACAGTTTCAGGAGAATAGGAATTAGTTCTTCTTTAAATGTTTGGTAGAATTCCCCCGGGAAGCCGTCTGGCCCTGGGCTTTTGTTTGTTTGGAGATTTTTAATGACTGTTTCAATCTCCTTACTGGTTATGGGTCTGTTCAGGCTTTCTATTTCTTCCTGGTTCAGTTGTCGTAGTTTATATGTTTCTAGGAATGCATCCATTTCTTCCAGATTGTCAAATTTATTGGCGTAGAGTTGCTCATAGTATGTTCTTATAATAGTTTGTATTTCTTTGGTGTTAGTTGTGATCTCTCCTCTTTCATTCATGATTTTATTTATTTGGGTCCTTTCTCTTTTCTTTTTGATAAGTCGGGCCAGGGGTTTATCAATTTTATTAATTCTTTCAAAGAACCAGCTCCTAGTTTCGTTGATTTGTTCTATTGTTTTTTTGGTTTCTATTTCATTGATTTCTGCTCTGATCTTTATGATTTCTCTTCTCCTGCTGGGCTTAGGGTTTCTTTCTTGTTCTTTCTCCAGCTCCTTTAGGTGTAGGGTTAGGTTGTGTACCTGAGACCTTTCTTGTTTCTTGAGAAAGGCTTGTACCGCTATATATTTTCCTCTCAGGACTGCCTTTGTTGTGTCCCACAGATTTTGAACCGTTGTATTTTCATTATCATTTGTTTCCATGATTTTTTTCAATTCTTCTTTAATTTCCCGGTTGACCCATTCATTCTTTAGAAGGATGCTGTTTAGTCTCCATGTATTTGGGTTCTTTCCAAACTTCCTTTTGTGGTTGAGTTCTAGCTTTAGAGCATTGTGGTCTGAAAATATGCAGGGAATGATCCCAATCTTTTGATAGCGGTTGAGTCCTGATTTAGGACCGAGGATGTGATCTATTCTGGAGAATGTTCCATGTGCACTAGAGAAGAATGTGTTTTCTGTTGCTTTGGGATGAAATATTCTGAATATATCTGTGATGTCCATCTGGTCCAGTGTGTTGTTTAAGGCCTTTATTTCCTTGCTGATCTTTTGCTTGGATGATCTGTCCATTTCAGTGAGGGGAGTGTTAAAGTCCCCTACTATTATTGTATTATTGTTGATGTGTTTCTTTGATTTTGTTATTAATTGGTTTATATAGTTGGCTGCTCCCACGTTGGGGGCATAGATATTTAAAATTGTTAAATCTTCTTGTTGGACAGACCCTTTGAGTATGATATAGTGTCCTTCCTCATCTCTTATTATAGTCTTTGGCTTAAAATCTAATTGATCTGATATAAGGATTGCCACTCCTGCTTTCTTCTGATGTCCATTAGCATGGTAAATTCTTTTCCACCCCCTCACTTTAAATCTGGAGGTGTCTTCGGGCTTAAAATGAGTTTCTTGGAGGCAACATATAGATGGGTTTTGTTTTTTTATCCATTCTGATACCCTGTGTCTTTTGACAGGGGCATTTAGCCCATTAACATTCAGGGTAACTATTGAGAGATATGAATTTAGTGCCATTGTATTGCCTGTAAGTTGACTGTTACTGTATATGGTCTCTGTTCCTTTCTGATCTACCACTTGTAGGCTCTCTCTTTGCTTAGAGGACCCCTTTCAATATTTCCTGTAGAGCTGGTTTGGTATTTGCAAATTCTTTCAGTTTTTGTTTGTCCTGGAAGCTTTTAATCTCTCCTTCTATTTTCAATGATAGCCTAGCTGGATATAGTATTCTTGGCTGCATGTTTTTCTCGTTTAGTGCTCTGAAAATATCATGCCAGCTCTTTCTGGCCTGCCAGGTCTCTGTGGATAAGTCAGCTGCCAATCTAATATTTTTACCATTGTATGTTACAGACTTCTTTTCCCGGGCTGCTTTCAGGATTTTCTCTTTGTCACTGAGACTTGTAAATTTTACTATTAGGTGACGGGGTGTGGGCCTATTCCTATTGATTTTGAGGGGCGTTCTCTAAACCTCCTGAATTTTGATGCTCGTTCCCTTTGCCATATTGGGGAAATTCTCCCCAATAATTCTCTCCAGTATACCTTCTGCTCCCCTCTCTCTTTCTTCTTCTTCTGGAATCCCAATTATTCTAATGTTGTTTCGTCTTATGGTGTCACTTATCTCTCGAATTCTCCCCTCATTGTCCAGTAGCTGTTTGTCCCTCTTTTGCTCAGCTTCTTTATTCTCTGTCATTTGGTCTTCTATATCACTAATTCTTTCTTCTGCCTCATTTATCCTAGCAGTGAGAGCCTCCATTTTTGATTGCACTTCATTAATAGCTTTTTTTATTTCAACTTGGTTAGATTTTAGTTCTTTTATTTCTCCAGAAAGGGCTTTTATATCTCTCGAGAGGGTTTCTCTAATATCTTCCATGCCTTTTTCGAGCCCGGCTAGAACCTTGAGAATTGTCATTCTGAACTCTAGATCTGACATATTACCAATGTCTGTATTGATTAGGTCCCTAGCCTTCGGTACTGCCTCTTGTTCTTTTTTTTGTGTTGAATTTTTCCGTCTTGTCATTTTATCCAGATAAGAGTATATGAAGGGGCAAGTAAAATACTAAAAGGGTGGCAACAACCCCAGGAAAAAATGCTTTAACCAAATTAGAAGAGATCCAAAATCGTGAGGGGGGAGAAAGGGGATAAAAAGAGGTTCAAAAAGGAAGAAAGAAAAAAAAAGAAAAAAAGAAAAAAAAAAAGAAAAAAGAAAAGAAAAGAATTAAAAAAAAAAAGGAAAACACCTAAGAAAAATGTAAAAATGAAAAAATATATATATTAGATAAACTAGTAAAAAATCATTAAAAAAGAAAAAGGTAACAGTTAAAAAAAAATTTTACCCGAAGGCGAGAAAAAAAAAAAAAAAGTGAAAAAGAAAAAAATTAAATTAACTGCAAGACTAAAAAAAAATCACAGGGAAAAAGCCATGAGTTCCGTGCTTGGCTTTCTCCTCCTCTGGAATTCTGCTGCTCTCCTTGGTATTGAAACCGCACTCCTTGGTAGGTGAACTTGGTCTCAGCTGGATTTCTTGTTGATCTTCTGGGGGAGGGGCCTGGTGTAGTGATTCTCAAGTGTCTTTGCCCCAGACGGAATTACACCGCCCTTACCCGGGGCCGGGGTGAGTAATCCGCTCGGGTTTGCTTTCAGTAGCTTTTGTTCCCTGAGCGCTTTCCGTAGAGTTCTGGAGGACGGGAATACAAATGGCGGCCTCCTGGTCTCCGGCCCGGAGGAGCCGAGATCCCAGGGCCGCACTCCTCAGTGCGCCCTCAGAGAACAGCGCCCAGTTACTCCCGTCTGCCTGACCTCCGGCCGTGCTCCTTGCTCTCCGAGCCTGCGACCAGTTCAAGGTAACACCGAGCTGCGAGCTTACTGTCGGCTCTGTCTCTGTAGCCGGCTTTCCCGTTCCAATACCCGCAAGCTCTGCGACACTCAGACACCCCTGATCCTTCTGTGACCCTGCGGGACCTGAGGCCACGCTGACCCCGTGTGGGCTTCGCCCCGGTTTAGCCTCTGGAGCGATGTCCCTCAGCGGAACAGACTTTTAAAAGTCCTGATTTTGTGCGCCGTTGCTCCGCCGCTTGCCGGGAGCCGGCCCCTCCCCCCGGAGTCTATCTTCCCGTCGCTTTGGATTCACTTCTCCGCCGGTCCTACCTTTCAGAAAGTGGTTGTTTTTCTGTTTCCAGAATTGCTGTTCTTCTTCTCTTCGATATGCCGATGGATTTTCAGGTGTTTGCAATCTTTAGATAAGCTATCTAGCTGATCTCCGGCTAGCTGAAGTAGTCTCAGCCTGCAACTTCTCCGCCATCTTGACCGGTGATGGCTTTTTAATACAAAACCAACAACATGTTCTATGAAAGAATGAATTGCTAAGCCATACTTAATTAAAATTAAAAACTTCTGCCTAGTGAAAGACACTGTCACGAGGATGAAAAGACAAGCCACAAACTGGGAAAAAATATTTGCAAAAGATACATTTGTTATCCAAAATAATAATAATAATAATAATAATAATGAGATATATATTTATATTATATATTATAATATATAATAGAAGAAGAAGACGAGGAAAAAGAAAATAAATAACCCAAATAAAAAATGGGCCAGAGACTTCAACAGATACCTCACAAAGAAGATATATAGACGGCACATGCTGAAAAATGAAATTGGACCATTTCCTTACACCACACACAAAAATAGACTCAAAATGGATAAAGGACCTCAATGTGCGAAAGGAATCCATCAAAATCCTTGAGGAGAACACAGGCAACAACCTCTTTGACCTCTGCCGCAGCAACATCTTCCTAGGAACAACGCCAAAGGCAAGGGAAGCAAGGGCAAAAATGAACTATTGGGATTTCATCAAGATCAAAAGCTTTTGCACAGCAAAGGAAACAGTTAACAAAATCAAAAGACAACTGACAGAATGGGAGAAGATATTTGCAAACGACATATCAGATAAAGGACTAGTGTCCAGAATCTATAAAGAACTTAGCAAACTCAACACCCAAAGAACAAATAATCCAATCAAGAAATGGGCAGAGGACATGAACAGACATTTCTGCAAAGAAGACATCCAGATGGCCAACAGACACATGAAAAAGTGCTCCATATCACTCGGCATCAGGGAAATACAAATCAAAACCACAATGAGATATCACCTCACACCAGTCAGAATGGCTAAAATCAACAAGTCAGGAAATGACAGATGCTGGCGAGGATGCGGAGAAAGGGGAACTCTCCTACACTGTTGGTGGGAATGCAAGCTGGTGCAGCCACTCTGGAAAACAGCATGGAGGTTCCTCAAAATGTTGAAAATAGAACTGCCCTATGACCCAGCAATTGCACTATTGGGTATTTATCCTAAAGATACAAACGTAGTGATCCAAAGGGGAACGTGCACCCGAATGTTTATAGCAGCAATGTCCACAATAGCCAAACTATGGAAAGAACCTAGATGTCCATCAACAGATGGACAGATCAAGAAGAAGTGGTATATATACACAATGGAATACTATGCAGCCATCAAAAGAAATGAAATCTTGCCATTTGCGACAACATGGATGGAACTAGAGCATATCATGCTTAGCGAAATAAGTCAAGCAGAGAAAGACAACTATCATATGATCTCCCTGATATGAGGAAGTGGTGATGCAACATGGGGGCTTAAGTGGGTAGGAGAAGAATCAATGAAACAAGATGGGATTGGGAGGGAGACAAACCATAAGTGACTCTTAATCTCACAAAACAAACTGAGGGTTGCTGGGGGGAGGGGGTTTGGGAGAAGGGGGTGGGATTATGGACATTGGGGAGGGTATGTGCTTTGGTGAGTGCTGTGAAGTGTGTAAACCTGGTGATTCACAGACCTGTACCCCTGGGGATAAAAACATATGTTTATAAAAAATAAAAAATTTAAAAAAAAAAGAAGATATATAGATGGCAAATTAGCATAGGAAAAGATGTTCCTCAGCTTATGTCATCGGGGAAATGCAAATTAAAACAACAAGATACCACTAACACCTATAAGAATGTCCAAAACCTAGAACACTGGCTAGGATTGGAGCAACAGAAATTCTCATTCATTGCTGTTGGGAATGCACAATGGTATAGTCACTTCAGTAGCTAGTTTAGCTGTTTCAACAAAATTAAACATTCTCTTATCATACAATCCAGTAATTGTACTCCCTGGTATTTACCTGAAGGAACTGAAAACTTACAGAAAAAGTGGCACACATATGTTTAAAGAAGCTTTATTCATAATTGCAAAAATTTAGAATCAACCAAGTCTTTCAGTAGATGAAGGGATAAACAAATATTCAGACAATAGAATATTATTCATCACTAAAAATAAAGGCACTATCAAGCCATGAAAAATATTAAGGAAACTTAAATGCATATCACTAAGTGAAAAAGCCAATCTGAAAATATTACATACTATATGATTCCAACTATATTACATTCAGGAAAAGACGAAACTATGGAGACCCTAAAAAGATCAGAGGTTTCCAGTGTTTAGGAAAGAGGAAATGACAAACAGGTAGATGGAGCAGAGGATTTTAGTTTCACAGGATAGTGAAATTATTCTGTATGATACATAAAGGTAGATGGATATATGTCATTACACATTTGTTCAAACTCGTAAAATTTACAACACCAGGAGTGAGTCCTGATGTAAACTATGGTTTTGGGTGAGAAGAAGGAGAAAGAGAAGGAGGAGAAGAAAGAAGAAGAAAAAAGAAGAAAAATAAGAAAGAAGAAAGAAGGAGAAGGAGAAGAAGAAAGAGGAGGAGGAGGTAGAGAAGAAAGGGGAGGAGAAGAAGAGGAGGAAAGGGGAGGGGGAGGGGGAAGGGAACAAATGTTCCAGTGTGGAAATTGCACATAGTCCATGGAAATGAGTAAACCTGTTTCCTTCATCTCATAATTGAGATGAAGGAGTAAATGGATGTGAAGAGGAAGACTGTCATCCAATGAATGAGAGCACATGAAAGAGACTTAGGTTGTACAGTAGATCTCATTCTCATGATGAAAAGGCATGAAATATGAAGCTGTCATTAAAACACAAGAAATTAAAAAAAAAAAACCTTTGAGTAACAAAATAGGAGGAAGCATGCTCTAACCTCCTAAAGATGATACATCTAACTTAGCTGAGGTGTCAGTGAAGTATTAAAACAAGTATTAAGATGTAAGTGTTAGCCATATGAAAAGGGTGAATCAGGGAAAGAAAGTATAATATTCAAAGCATGGGGGTCAAAAGAAAACACAGGGGATCTGAGGAACAGCAAGGGATCTAACAGAGTCACCACCAAGAAGAGTTTTTACACTACACCAGTAAGTTTGAGTTTATCTTGAAGGTACTAGTGAAATTAATTACACTATAATGGTTGAAGTCATAGAGAGAAAAACTAAAACTATGATTAATTTTGCCATAATAAAAACTCTCTTTAGAATGATATTATATATCAAACAGATTAGGAGAAAAAAATATGGGTATTCAAGCTATTTATGTTTTAGACAGACAAACACACCACCCACCAGATAACCATTTCTAAGTTTACTTATAATAAATACCAAAGGAAAGCTCCTACATGTTAATGTATGTTATATATAATATATTGCTATATGTGGATTAACATTTACATTAAAATGTGAGGTTGGAAATTTTGTTTGAGATTATATAAAAATGATAACATTTGTGGCTCAGTAATTTAAAACAGCAGTGAATGACATTAACCATGCATATATGGGAATTAGTATTTAACTGAGAAGTCATGATAGACGCACCATATAAACATATTTCCTTCTTCCTTGTTACTTTAATAAGACATTTAGGTTATTAGCATGCACTCCGTTGTTTCAAGGCCCCAGTCACTGACAGAAATAAATGATTGCCCCATAGTAATCATTAGTAAAAGGATAGTGGGAACAATACAAGAATCATTTAATGAGCTTGGAGTAGAAATTTGAAGTGTTATATATTTCCAAGTTAAATTTACTAAATTGTAATTGGTAATTCTCCTTGAAGTATATAATATAACTATATTACATAATAATCTGACTTACACAAACTCCTGACATTTTGAAATTTGTCCTCAATATTGACCATACCTTCTAAAACAATCCCCAGCAAGGAATCTATACAATCTGAAATAATTTTTGAGTGAACTTATTTTTCTAAAGAAGCACCTATTTTGGTAGATCCCTTAGAGACCATACTACATAAAATGTAAAAGTGTTTCAACAGACTGGTGTAAAGTGATATAAAAACAGATCTTGAAAAGTTATTACTTTTTTTTCCTTAAGGTGTTGTAAGTCCTAATGGGTTGTCCCTAATTACATAAAATGCCACATATATGTCATTCCTGAATTTGAATATCTATTAAATTTTACCTAAAAACAAGACATAGCATAGGGATTTTGGTCTTAAACAGATTTTTCTAATGTATTAGTAAATAAAAGTAATCCTCAAACTGAGCTGGGAAGGAGATATTTGGTAGGAAAACTAAATTGACAAGTTTAATATTAATATGTCTGCACTGTTTACAAGTTTACTATTAAGACATTGAATTTAAGTCAGAATATGCACATTACCAATCTCCTATGTCTTTTTTTAAAATAATGACTCTATAACCACTTTCATTTTAATTCAGAAAAGTAGTCCAAACTATAACTTAAGTGTTACACAAATTGGTAACGGTGGCAATCATCCAATCCCAGATTATTACGGCAGCATGCATTCCAATGTAAAGCCCCTTATGCTGAAAGTCAGTCATTAATATTTCAGAAATCCAAGAAGATAGTTGTAATAGCATAGGGACAAACTCACAATAGTATAATGTAACCTAGAGAGCAAGCTGTCAAGGACAGACTACAATTACTCCAGATAAACTCAATGCAAACTGCTAAAGAACAACTTCTATATTTGATTGATACATAACATTATCAGCAATGTTGCTGCATTCATATTATTCCAGAAGGTTTCACTTCTGGAGTTATGGGACATTCAGTACCTATAATTCTACCAAAACCAAATCAGTACTCTTAGGTACAGAAATAAACATCTTCTTTAGACCCAGGAAAATTTCTTAGTAACAGCAACTAATTTAGAATACATGCCTCTGTTTCTTAAATGAAAGAGGAAAGTGTTCTAAAGATTAGGAAAAACAAGGGATGAAAAGTTATAAGGATAAGGAGGATGTCTCTAACTATAATTTCAATGTTTTAATGAAACATTCCATCCATAAAACATAGCATCATGATAACCTGCCCAAGTAAATAATAAGGAAATAATATCACGCCTACTTCTTTTGTACTAGTGAAAAACGAAGAATCTTCTTGGGATGGTTTTCTGCAATCAATTCATCTTTTCTTCCTTTATTATTTTAATTCACAGAGATAAACCTATGGAGAAAACAGCAAACAAAGTGGCCCCTTCTAATGTCCAAGTACATTTATATCCTGGTGAGCCACACATAGTTAAGTCAAAAAGTTTCTATGATAGTTTTATTTTTATTTGGAACTCACAGTAATTGAGATTATTTTTTAAAAAAATAATAATCTACTAACCAATTATAAAGAAAATGAAAGGCATGCATTAAAATAAACAGAATTTTTATAACACTCATTTAAAAACAGTAATTGTGAAGTGTAAAACAGTTTTAGAGTCCCTTTTCCCATAATGTTAGGAAAGTATATTCTATAACTGAATGTATAATTCAATTATTTTCATAAAATTTATTTTGCATATATCTAGTCCTACTAGAGAATGTACAAAGGGAAGCTAAGCAGACAAATACCTGCTAGTAGTGTATTTATTAACATAAACACATACATGAAAACCACGTGGAAATGTATCAAAGATTTGTTTTAAAGTTAGAGTGAGTGGTTTTGTGAGGTCAGAAAAAAGATGAGTGCATGTGAGTTACAAGTTCAGGCAAGGTGAAAGGCAATAAAGTTATTTTCAAGATCCAAGGAAATCTGTAACACATGAAGATTACTTTTTCACAAGGTGAATAATTTCTGTTTGGTTTTTATAATTTCTTTAACACTTCAGAGGATGTGTGGGTCCATATTCCCTCATGGACATTCTGAATTAGACAAGTTACAATTTTGAGCTCTTTTCTAGGAACACATATGCAGAGGAAATGCCTAAAGCCCTGTTTGAATATATTCATTTTATTTCAATCTGTAATGGCACCAAAAGGTTAATTTGAAAAGTGACTTTATTTTAATTGCTTGTGATATTAGGCCAACTAAATGTTTTGGAGAGGTTTTCTTAAAACACCTAATTTATGAAAAATTTCAATTTAAAAACTATCAAAGGGTAAAACTGAACTATCTCTATTGTTTTTCTCTGTTCTTTTTTGTTATACTTATTACAGTTAAACTTCTTTAAAAATAGCATTCATTTATAAAAAATGTCAAACAATATAGGTAGTCAGGTAAAACTTAAATGTCTTGTTTCAGCATTCTCCAACATACTCCCTTTTGTTTATCAGATATAATGTTTGAACAACCATCCAGGCCTTTTTTCTATGTAGTTGCACACTTATACATACAGTCATCTAGATTTTTTAAAGATGAGCTCATACTGTGAATAATTTTTGCAAATTTTTAAGAAATTCCCTTGTTGAACAAAAAATTATGAATATATTCCCACATTATAACAAATCTACCCTTTTTTTTTTTAAAGGGTACAGATTTTTCTGTTGTACAGATGTACTATTGTTTAAACAAATATTTCCTGGAAATGAACATGCATGTTGCTTTTAATTATTCCTCTTAAAATGTTACCCTACAGAATTAGCTGGGCACATGTATAAGCATTTTTGTAGTTTGAATACTTTGAAAAGAACTTCTAAGGCGGGTTATGTGCATTTAAAATTTTGATAGTTGTTCATGAAAAGACCTCAAAAAAAGGTTTATCAGTTCATATTCCTATCAGAAATATATGAAGATATACATTTCCATTCATGTCCAATGCTAGATAACATCAATCCTTTCTTTTCTGTATATGTAAGAAATGGTATTCATTGATGTGAAACAATTTGCCCTTCATTGATTTCCAGTGAATCTGAACATTTTTTCAGGTATTTATTGATCATTTGTGTATGATCCCTCTCACACAGATTTCAGGTATTTATTGATCATTTGTGTAAACCTTCTCACACACTTAGATTCCATCAATTATCTCCATTCTGCCTACTTTCTTTTACATTGTTTGAAAAATTTATATCAGTTTCTAAAAGCTCTGTATGTATATTATATATTATATAATATATAATACAGTATATATGCATATACATATGTGTTATAGATAATATTTTATTTGGTAACTATTTCACAGGTATTTAATCTAAACCTGTATCTTATATTGCCCCTTTTATATTTCACTGTGCTGATATTTCTTATATCCCAATCTAGCACTTTTATATTTTCCATATTTAAATTATTAGAACATCTTCAATTTTTGGTATAATATTATCCGGGGCTTAACATTATTTTTGACCCAAATAGATAGCTAACTTTTCCAAAAGCATTGACTAAATAGTTTCAAGTTTCTCTTTTTGGCCCTTTTAAATATTTCAATTTTTCTTAGTCTGCTTTGAGGCAATCCTAATAATGTGCTTACATTTCCTCCTTAACTGTACTCACTTTACTTGTGCTTTAATTTATTTCCCAATCTGCAAGAATCAAGAGTTTCTATGCAATTCTGTACCACTTGTATGAAGAAAAGACAGGCAGACACAGATACATAAACCATTCTTTTCAATTCAGTTCTTGGGATAAAATGTCAGGGAGTTTTCATGGCCATAAAAGCAGATGTGTGTTTACACCCAGTTGCGAGATTTATAAAATAATATAAAATATGGTCAGTCACTATTGCTCTACAGACCAACTCTGAAAATAGCTATTGATATTTTCCTAAAAGTCAAAGTTAATATTTGTAACTACAGATCTTTAAACAACAAATTTTAAAAGGAAATGGGGAAAGCAAGCCAGCAATCAATTCAATATGCTTGTACATCCTACTGCTGTGCAGAGCCATTCATCATTCTGCAGTGAATAAACTCCTCATCCTGCTTCTACCAGGGGGCATTATTGGGCCCCAACAGTGAACATTAAAGGAAAGGCGAATTGCAGGCTAGAGAATTAACAAGAGGAAATGAGAGAGAAGAAAAACATTGTTCTAATCATTCTCTGGGTCCTTATAATTATGAAGTTAAATCATTCCTTGAGGGTTATTACAGTGATAGCCATATAATGCAGAGGGGGCTGGTAGGCAGGGATGAGATAGGTTGTGTCTGAGCTTGTATAAAAAGTAAATTTAGAAAGAAGTAGCACGAAAGTGATTTCTTTCACAGAGAAACATCATTCTGATTTTCGTCTAGCAATTCAACTGTTGTTTATTAAGAGAAAAGTGAGAACTAGAATCTCTTTCACTTTTGATCAGCTGGAACGTCGCTTTATTGAATAGTATTTGAAAGGGATAAGCTTTTGTCAGAAACATTTCTTTGTGTACAAAGATTTTATTGTAATGATACTGTATACATATTTGAAAAGGATGTAAAATTCAGAAATTTATTTTTCTAAATGAATAAAGGAAATTAAAATGGCAAAAAAAGGCACTCAAGAAATATATAAGAATGAACACATTATTGTTTTGGTTACAGTTGATGGAATTAGAACCTTGAAGATGTATAATCCAGATATTTATTATTATTCTTGTTATTATTAAAAAGAAATATCTTTGGCATCATTCCTTATATTTAGAGTGAAATCTCATTCTCAAATCCTATAATCCACAGTTTCTAAGGCTCAGTAACTAGTTGAAAAACAAACCAACTTGTCTTAAAAATGAGACCTCGTTCAAACTCTGTCATCACCCCGTTTGTTAAACTCACTTGCATATATAAATAAATATTTATCAACATCTGTATTTTTAAAATGGTTTATTATTATTTTAAAATGGATAAAATTCACATGACACACAATTAATCTACCATTTTAAAGTGAATAATTCCGTGGCATTTAGTCCATTCACAAGGTTATACAATCACCACCTCTGTCTAGTTTTAAAGCATTTCCATCATCGCAAAATACAACCTCTCACCCACTAAGCAGTTTCGCCTTATCTCCACTTTCCCCTAGTCCCTGGCAACCAATAATCTATATTCTCTCTATGGATTCAGCTCTTCTGGATATTTTATATAAATAAAATCATATAGTGTGGGACCTTTTGTGTCTAGCTTCTTTCATTTTGGAGATTCATCTACATTGTAGTGTGGATCAGTGCTTTGCTCACTGTCTTAGAATAATTACTCCATTGTATGTATATAACACAATTTGTTACTCATTCATTTGTTGATGGACATTTGAACTGTTTCCAACTTTTAGCTCTTGTGACTATTTCTGATAAGAGCATGTGTGTACATGTACCAGTTTAGTGCCTGTTTCAGGGCTTTTGGGAATCTACGTAGGAATGGAATGCAGGGTTATATGGTAATTATGTTTAATTTTTTAAAAACCACAAAACTGTTTTACACAGATGCTAAACCATTCCCACCAACAGTATATGAGGGTTCCAATTCTTCCACATTCTCACAAACATGTGTTATTTTCCATATTATTTTGTTGTTGCTATTGCATTTTTGGTACTTTTTTTAGTACCCTAAATCTTAATGGATATGAAATACAACTTCATTGTAATTTTGATTTGCATTTCTCTAATAACTCATGATGTTGACCATATTTCCATGTTTTTATTGGCCATTTGTGTATCTTTGAAGAAATGTCTATTCAACATTTGTATTCTTAAGCCCTATGAAATGGAAAGTAAATATTTTAAATTTGGTCTCTGTGGAATAATTCTTCTAACCACCTATTCTACTCTTTACATTCTTTCATTCTAGGAGCAAAAATAAAACAAAAAAAAAAAAAAAGGAAAAAAGCTCTTGCTATTTTATTTTCCATGATCTTTTACTTCAGTACAGAAGATGTCTGCAAAATGTCTCAGAAATGTAATGAGGAAAACTAGATGTGTCTCATATATTGAGAAAGCACCCAACTCAGTCTTTGGATGCTAATCAGGAAATTGTGTGCACTGTAAAAGGTTTTACCCTTGATGCCCATGTGATGAAGTGGAGATGCAAAGTAAGTGGTAACAAAAGTTGAGTGACAATGCCATTAATGAAGTGAATAACTTAAATATATATTAAGTTTCGAGAACATATAGACTGCCACTAAAGTTAATACACATATTGAAAAAAAAGTTTTTAAGTAATGGTAACATATTAATGAATGTAAAATTAAGACTACTGACCTCTAAAACAGTTATATATTATGATAAAACCTATCACATAGATTAATTTCTTATGGATAAATTTTAAATTTAGAAAGCAATTCAGTATTATCATAAAAGCTTATTTGGCTGTAATTCTTAAAAGTATTTGAAATAAAAATATAACATTTTGGATATATAACCTAAAATTTTCCAAGAAATTAAGCATTATCATTATTTTTTACACTGAATTTGATCACTAGTGTGCCTGAAATCTTTAAAGAGAGCTTTGATTTTTTTAAATGTTATTTTCTAGACATTAGTTGACCCTTGAATAATCAATATGGATTACATACCCACACATCTTCTACTCTGTGGGGAAGCATTTCTTTCTCTTAAGAGAACAATGGATATTTATTTGCCTGCTTAAAAATTCATGATCCTAACACAGACACACATAAAGTTATAGCATCTCTTTCCTTCACTCTTTTTTGAAAAATCTAACTGTTAATGATTAGCAGCCTTCAGAATAAATAAAAGTGTTTCTATATCATTATTTTCCGAAAACATTAATTAATACTTATAACTGGGCTTGGGGAATTCATGTATATGTGTGTTTTGTCTTACTTCAAATTAATGCCATAAATTTATACCTACTCCTTGACCTGTAGCACTTTTAGTGATGATATTTTTTTTATTTACTCAGTGGAAAAAACTCCAGAGGTTTCTCTAATCACTATCAAAGTACTCCATGAATTAAATTCAGAGTCAGAAGAGATACCTTCCTTAAAGGAAAGATTAACTCCACCCAGAAAACTGAAGTAAACTCAGAACAGTTTACAAGCTCACATCGTTTACTTTACAACCCTGCCTGACAATTATAAAGAACAAATGAAGTATAAAAGTCTTGAGGTAGATGATGAGAAAATAAAGGTAACAGAAGTTACAGGGAATATATGGCTAAAGTGTATGTTTTTCTTATCTTGTTTAGAACAAAAAGGTAGTCAATGGATTAGAGTTAATTATCGTCTATAGAATGTACTCTGGAAGCATTAGGGAGGAATATACTATTTTATAAAGACTGATATTTTACTCAGCAACACAAAGGAAAAAACAGCATCTATTTAATAGTAACCACTTAATGATATCATATGGATAAGCCCTTTTTAATGAAGCTGTGTACGTAGGAGCTCAATAATTGATAAATTATAATTATTGATAATTGATGAATAACTTTTTTAAAAAAATATTTTATTTATGTATTTGACAGACAGAGATCACAAGTAGGCAGAGAGGCAGGCAGAGAGAGAGGAGGAAGCAGGCTCCCTGCTGAGCAGAGACCCCAGTGCAGGGCTCGATCCCAGAACCCTGGGATCATGACCTGAGCCGAAAGCAGAGGCTTTAGCCCACTGAGCCACCCAAGCGCCCCTGATGAATAACTCTTAATTGAATAATTGAACCATAATTTTCATAGAAAAATATGTGTGTTTACATAATAGAATTATCATAATGATGCACAGACCTATCTGACCGGGGTTTAAAGACCCATAATAGAATAAAAATGCTTAAACTCTTACTGATAGCCACAGAATAGACTGTGTGGGACTGAGGGGTGTTATCCAGTCTGTCACATGCATGTGCGCACACACACACACTACATGCAAACAGTTTTGTGTTAGAGATATTTTGGTGAAAGGAAACAATCGATACAACATCCAAACTAAAAAATGCAGCACAGATAATGGACAGGGGAAAACGTAGTAGAATTAAGAAAAAAGTAAGATAAAGAATTCAGTGGAAGTGAAAAGGAAGAAGAAGGAGGGAAGGAAGAAGAAGAAAGAGAAGAGATTAGTTACGACCATGAGAAATGAAATCCATGTCTTCAGAAAGTTTGAATAAACTTCTAGACAGGTAAAAATACTGGGTCAAAGGAAAGAAAGGCTTGATCTCTGGTAATATGTAGGATTGCGGACAAAACAATTTAATATAAATGTTAAGGGAAACCATGTGCTGGAACCTCTCTTCTAGACTCCCAGATTCCTACATAGGTAGTCTCATCCGTGAGTGCTTGTCGAAATCGATGTTTTGGGGGGAGATAATGGTTGAAAACTTCTATATCACCATCCTGCCCACGGAAGACACAGTTTAGGTTGAAAGATAAAAATAGACTGAAAACAGAGGTTAGAAAATGGTACATCATGCAAACAAAAAGTGTAAGAGAGCTGGGAACGCCTAGACTAATGTCAGACAAAATAGAACAAAAAAGTTACTAGAGATAGTGTGTATTATAATGAAAAAATCTTTATTCCACAAAAAATATATAAAAACTATATTATATATACACCCAATAAAAATCATATATATCTTGATATGTTCTATATCAATAAAATAAAGGATAAAACCCACATGATCTTTTCAATAGATGCAGAGAAGATATTTGACGAGATCCGACCTCACTTAGTGAGGTCTAAATCTATTTGACAAATTGGTAACATATGGGGACTTCTTTAATATGATGAAAGACATCTACAAAATTCACAACTAAGATAACACTTTATGACAAAGGACTGAATGAATTCCCTGTAAGACCAGAGACAAGGAAAGGATGTCTGCTCTCATTACTTCTACTCAACATTGTACTAAAGATCCTGGCTACGGCAATTAGTCAAGAAAATTAAATAAAAATCATCAGACTAGAAAGGGAAAATAAAAGTTATTTTTGTTTTCAGATAACATGATTTGGTATATAAAAAATCATGTCAAAACATGAATGAATCTTGAAAACGTTATGCTATTGAAAGAAGCCAGTCACAAAAGACCATATACTATGTGATTCCATTTAGACGAAATTTTCAGAATAGGTAAATAACTAGAGACACAAATAGAACAGTGATTGTCTAGAACTTAGGGAGTGGGTGCTTTGGAGGAAAATGGGAAATGACTTCTCAAGGGTGCAGGATTTATTTTTGTGGTGGTGGTGAAAACGTTCCAAATTTGACTATAGTTGTGATTGCATAATTCTGTAAATATAGTTAAATCACCCAATAGTGTATTTTAAGTAGGTTAATTGTATGGTATGTAAATCATATCTTAATTAAGGCTTTTACATATAGGTGTTTTTAAAGTGAGTTAGGAGACACTATTGAGGAAGCTCAGCTATAGATTTTTCTGTTATGTATATTTCTTCCGGAATGAGAAGTCCACTAAAAATCCAAACTGTTAGATATCATTAAAGCAATGAAGTAAACCAAAGGGCAACACGTAATTTATTATTTTATTAAGCAAAAAGTCTGTATCTGGGAATAATTTACACCATAGTCCAAGATAGAAATAATGAATTTATAAAAAAAAAAAGATTGATAGACCCCCAAAATTATGAGTGAGAATGGAAAGGAGTACATTCCTTTTACAAGAAGAGATAGAAAGATCTGACCTCTGGGTGCCTGGGTGGTTCAGTGGGTAAGGCCTCTGCCTTCGGCTCAGGTCATGATCCCAGAGTCCTGGGATCAAGCCCCGCATTGGGCTCTCTGCTCAGCAGGGAGCCTGCTTCCCTTCCTCTCTCTCTGCCTGCCTCTCTGCCTACTTGTGATCTCTGGCTGTCAAATAAATAAATAAAATCTTTAAAAAAAAAAAATATGACCTCTTGCATTTGGATAACAAAAACCAGAGTAGGTATTCCTGAAATCCATGAGTTCCTGAATGGCACAACTAAAGTGAACAAAAACTTTTGTATGTTTAATGTTAATACAAAGGGACTAATTTATAAATCAATCTAGTAATCTGAAGATTAGTATGATGACATCCTGAAATTAGAAATGGACAATATTTATTAACCCTGTGAAAATTATAAAGGGAAAAGTTCATTTTAAAAGAGTTGGGAGGCCAGAAGGGGGAGCTCTCACTCTGTATCACTTAACATTGATCACAGGAAGAGTTGTTAATTACAGACCCTAGCAGAAGAGTCCTTAGCAGGAAATAATCACCTGTTACAGGTCCCAAGAGGAAAAGATATACATTGTATCTCCAATAAGAGATGTACTCTTCCTCCAAATCAGCCAATGAGCAACTGTCATCACCTTGAACTCCTCTTGTTTTTTCTCCAGTGGACTTTCATTCAAAACAATGCCTCCCAGCTTCCTCCTTCTTAACAAAACAATACGCTTCTCCTTTGTTGGACTTGTCTATGGTTTTGCCATAGCGTGTGTGTCCCAAATTCAATTCTCTGCTATTACTGAATAAACCTATTTTGCTGGTAAAATAACTGGCTTTTTTATTTTTAATGTTACCAACCCAAAATATGATAGCAGTAGAAAAATAATTTCATTCAAAAAGAGTTAAGACCCAATTAAGAACTAGAAGTCCTTAGCAGACTTGTAAAAACTCAGTGATCTCTAGAGGGTTTTTTGTTTGTTTGTTTGTTTGTTTGTTTTTCAGGTTGGCTATAAAGCTCTCCCAGGTTGATAAAAGCCAGTTAGATAAGCCAACTTCCAGATTCAGGAAGGTAATTATTATTTTCAAGTGGATAAATCAAGTAGGCCATTAGATACATAGGTCTGGGGTTAAAAAAAAACAGTGCTGGGATGAAAGAGTGTAACTCACAGGCAACAGAATATCAATGGAACATGAATGAAATTACCAAAGGAGTATATACAAATACATCAGTGTAAGGATATAGTATAAATAGATGTAGGTAGTTTAAATGCCAAGTAATATGATGTACTATAAGAATATATTTGAGGGGGTATTTCTCATTATTGAGTTCATCAGGAATCAAGTGAAGTTCATGGTGTTTGAATTCAAGCTCAAAAGTGGTTACTGACAGTTTACTAGATGGAAAACTGAAGGAGAGGCATCATAATAAAAAATAATAACAAAGCAAAGACTCTGAGAGATGAGATAACTGATTCAAGATGAATACTTTGAAGGTTGTCCTCTTCCTAAGATATTGTTACACAAAAGTTTTCCTGGCAATTGGCCATAGCCCAGTAACTAAGGAAATCTATTCTGGTCAACTGCAAGTCTTATACTACACCTATAATACCAGAAGAGGGTCTCAACTTCCCAAACACTGAATGTTGATATGAAAAAAATCCTGATGCCAGTTTCAAATGGCACACAGGTGAAACTATAAGTCTTGAATCCCATGCCTAGCATTATGTCAGGGGAGGATCTAAAATGTATCTAAGTAAATGAAGCAAAACTAGGACCAGTTTTCCTTTGGGAGGAAAAATGTAGATGAGGTTATGAAGAGATGTGCATTACACTATTCACATTGGGGCACATTTTTAAATTTTGTACACTGTGGATACATTATCCAGACAGTTTTTTCTAAAAGCGAATAATAATTTCCAGGCCTTTAACAATAAAAAATAATTGCTACCACCTTAAGTTTAGATAAAGCAATATTCTCTCAGGTTATTTTCAAGAATAACCTGAACTATCAGTTTGTTCACTAATTAAGTACAGAGCACTTAGTATACATTATTAATCTGCTTTTCTCCAACACCCAACTACTAATTTCCTTAGACATTCTCTCAAATAACTTTATCTATTTCATCCTATCATTATAAAACCATAGTTTAAATCTTCTTAGATGAATTTGGAAACCTTGAGTCTTATTTGAAAAATGATACCTTATTTGTTATTAGGTTAATATCATCTTTGCCAAGACTGATTTTGTCCTTGTTTTAGAAGCTCTGCACCTTTTCAAAATATAAATGAAGTAAGCAATTCTTTTTGTATTACTTGTTCTTTTCTCTTTACAGCATCCCCTAATAATTTATTTCAATAATCTACACACTGCTTTGATCCGATGTAGTTTGAAAATTCGTTTTTCAAATTAATCAAAGGAAATCATATTATTCATTCTTTTTAATCACACTTCCTCTATCCCTAGATATATAATAAGTTCATTTTTCCCTTTCTAAAGTTCAGAAAATTAAGATTCTTTTTTCATCAATATATAATTAATGCCCAATCTTAACAATTCTGAAAGGTACATAGGTCTTGAGACTTACAAATATTGGGCCACCAGTCTTTTGGCTATCCAAAATGTAGAGTGAACCCCACAGATGGGGGGGGAGAATATTCCCAAGTGTAAAAAGGAATCTCATATTATTCTACCCATGGTATTTCAATAAGTCTGGATGTGTACCAAGGTGTAAGGGAGACAGGAATGTGTTGCTTTACTAGACAAGCAGCCTCATTGGTGAAATCAACCATTTTGTAGGCACCACCATTCCTCTTCTAATTTGTGCTAAATGCTTCACACAATGTCTCTGAGGCAGGTTCCATTATTATCCCCATGCTATTCTGAAGACCCTAGCAGTGTCATAGCTAGCCAGAGAGATTGGCAGAGTAGGATTTAAACCCTGATCAGCTGTCTAATCTCAGATGGTATGTTCTCAAACAAGGTACTAGTCAGCCTTCCAGAGTTGGGGGAGGCGTTCTGAAATATTCTAAGCCAGGATACTCTGACTTGGAATAGTTTTCCTATCATCCTGATTAATAAATACACTTACGACAAGAAAAGATGAGGGATATCTGGGTGGCTCCATCAGATAAGTGTCTGCCTTTGGCTCGGGTCATAATCCCAGGGTCCTGTATCAGGCTCCTTGTCAGTGGAGAGCTTGCTTCTCCTCTGCCTGCTGTTCCCCTTGCTTGTGCTGTCTCTCTCTCTCTGGCAAAGAACAACAACAACAAAAGAAAAATCTTTAAAAAAATAAAAAAGACAAGAAAAGATGAATGGGTATTTTTCCAGGCAAAATGACAAGCAGGTCTACCCCAGTTCCTTTAAGGTCAAAATTATTTCTATGAGACCCCAGCTCTCACTGATCATAAATGCAATTTCAGATTTTTTTTTTTTTTAACATTACTGGGCTGTTTTGGTGTATTAGGTATGAGCTCACTATGGTGAGGAATCCTAATGCATAGGATTGGATTTGTTTCCTCTTCACTGATCTTTGGCCTATCTGTATCTTCAGCCGTGAGCAAACAGTCACATATGAATTTTTATCAGATAATGTGTTCATATCCATAAGACATTTCCCCAGAACTTATTGGCATATCTTGGCTTAATCCACATATTTGTTCAGGAAAAATAGTGTACAAATCCCTAAAATAAAATTTTTTAGGAAATAACATTATTTGTAAGCATAGTCTGACAGCTCTGCATTCATATCCCATTAAGATGTCCATGGTACAATATATTTTAAGATAGCCTTCAGGTTTATCTTTACATTTACAAAACAAATGAAAATTCCCAGAGTCTACTAGTGCAAAAACACTATAAATGTGTAATATTTCTGTTTCTGTGGAATTTTCTTACCAGCCATATTTGGTTATTGGATCTATATCTCCTTCCTTTGCTGTACTGAGTAAACCGCTCCCCAAGACAGTTGATTGCTGAATTAAAATCTGAGGAGGGAAAGAAATAAATTTGTACACTGTTTGTACGGCAATATATTCAGCAGTGTACTGTAAGACATTATGAGTTAAAGTAATGTCGTAGAATGCTAGCAACAAAGAATTTAGAGCAGACTCAGAGGGAACTCATAATCATAAAGTCATCCTTAGACAAGGATAATAAAAACACAGTTACAGTAAACAGACTGAGTCCTCAATAACACCGGATAAATCACAAGGTGAAAAATGGGAAAAGCAAACTGCAGACATCATTTGAGCAGGGTAGAGAGAAATTATCAAACAATGAGGTAATAGAAATGTCACAACACTGGAGCCAGTGTTCATCACAACTCCTCTCAGTGCCATTCATTTCCCTTAAAGGTCAAAGAAACTTTGGGAATGATGTTTCCTTTCTTTTTTCTTCTTCTATTTTTAATTCTTTCTGTAAAAGTCTCATCTGAGATCCAACTAGAAAGGTGCAATAACAACTCCTGGCTGGGAGAAGAAAGTAAACACATTTTCTCCTGAAACTGATGATACGACCCACTATTCTTAAAAATTCTGTTGTGGGGCGCCTGGGTGGCTCAGTGGGTTAAGCCTCTGCCTTCGGCTTGGTCATGACCCCGGGGTCCTGGGATGGAGCCCCACATCGGGCTCTCTGCTCAGCGGGGAACCTACTTCCTCCTCTCTCTCTGCCTACCTCCCTGCCTACTTGTGATCTCTCTCTGTCAAATAAGTAAATAGAATCTTAAAAAAAAAAAAAACTGTTGTTATTAGAAAAGGAAAGACAAGCATCAATATGCAGATGAGCTTGTTCATAACCTAGCTCACAGAAAGTCATCACGAGAAATAAATTCTCTAGTAATTCAAAGGCAGAATTCCCACTCTAGACCCCGTGGAATATAGACAATGAAATGCCGGGACATTAACTTTGTTTAGAAATCATGGAAGATCTTCCCCGACTAATGACAGAATTCGATCTCCCTGGCCTTATCAAACTAGCACATGGTTCCAATTTTAAGAAACCTCTATTTTATTAACCACCTTTACCAGCATTATATAGCATGAGCAAAACATCATGCACAATAATGAGAAAATCTAGGAATATTAAATCTGGGGCAAAAGCCTTTTTAAGAGTCAAAAGTGATCAGTCTGAACCACTAGGGTCTTGGCTAAAAGATAAAGAAACTAATTCAAGTTTCTTTTTTGTAATTAAAGAAATGTAATCTTTGACTTTAGAAATTATTTCATTTTGGAAGTATTTGATTAAATCTGTGTGTGATAATAACTTCTGACCGTAGACTGCCAAGGAGCCATCAAGAGTCACAAAGATCCAAAACAATGGTAGGAGAGGTGAGATAGGCAGTCACATGTCAGGAGCCACTGTTACCAGCTCTTGACCATTTGGTAGATTCTGTCCAAGTAACCAATTTTAACTCACAAGTGACACCAGATTCCACATCTGTCTATGAATTAGTTATATACAGCCTAAGCTACTGTGAAAGATGCAAAAACATAGCAATTTAAATAAGATAGGGGTTTGTTTTGTTTTGTTTTTCAGTTTGTCTCTCACAAAATATTCAGAGGAAATGAGCAGTCCAGGGCAGGTAGTCAAATCTGCTCCACAAAAACACCCAGGGACTCAGGTTTGTATAAAGATCTCTCATGCTTATTAGAAAGGTGAATTTCTGCTTTTTCTTTCTAGGTATAATGTTGGTGATTGGTCCAGTTGTCATCATCTTCTATACAATGAGATGGCCGAAAGAAGGAAGTGAAGGAAAACCAGCATTTACTGGCCCGACAATAGTTCGTGTCACCTCTACTTCCATTAGTGACAGCACCAAATCTAGCTGCAAAAGATGTTGGCAAAATAAAACAGAGAAATAGTGAAGAAAAATAATGAATTGTCTCCATCACATATTATTTTCTGATTACAGAAGTGGAATGTTAAAATTTGAAGCAACTCACTCAGTCAACGTGTTTTAAAAGTGGACCTCATATAACATTTTCCAACAGATTTTAGTCTTACATATATTCCAAGGAGAACAGTTATGAGATACAGACTTAACCTGGATGTACTAAATGTGGTGATACTCTGCTTTTGTTCATAAGGACCTATGATACTGCAGTTAATGGAGTCTCTATCTTTTCACCAGAATTAGGGCAATAGACACATTTCACAGCAAAATTCCCCTGTGCCAACTGTGGTAGGAAAACAAGTAGCATAGTATATGTTAACATGATAGTGAATCATTTAAAAATGGGAATGAAGAGTAAGTCAAGAACCATAATTTTGTACCTCTTATGATTCTATTTTATATTCTAAATGATACCATATTTTTTGTCAATAAATTATTTTTAACAAATTTATTGTGTTATTATTTCAGCTCTTTGTCAAATTCAAAAACTCAACAAAATGGATAAAGATCATGTAATGCTGAACTATTTTGCTATCTATTTTGGATTTGAAAATCATAGGACATTTTGATCTTATTGAGTCCTTGAAGATAATATGATAGAGTGAATTACATTCTTCCATTTCCCTGTCCCCCATAGGAGGATTATTTATGAGCATTCATTTTCATGTGATCTATAAGTATACTTGCACAAGAATTTACAGCAGTTTGGGGCACCTGGGTGGCTCAATTGGTTAACCATCTGGTCACTATTTCCGGGTCCTTGAATTGAGGCCCACATTGGGATCCCTGCTCAGTGGGGAGTCTGCTTCACTCACTCCTCTTGCCCCTCCCCCCATTCATGTGCCTTCTCTCTCTCTCAAGTAAATAGAATATTTTAAAAAATTTACACCAGCTTAACCATGTTACCTGTTTTAGCCAATAAAATGTAGGAAGAGTGGCCAGTATTCAAAGTCAGAACAAAAGCTTTATCAGAGATTGTGTGGCTTTGCCAGTTCTTTTGCCTTTTCCCTATGCCTCAGTACTTCTGAGTCTTAGAAAGATGCTACTCTTTCAGTCTGGATCCTAAAATAAAATGAAATCTCCATAGCAGCAGAGCGCCTATTGCCCTATGTGATGGTTAATTTCATGTATCAACTTGAGTGGGCCACAGAGTGCCCAGACATTTGGTCAAACATTATTCTGGGTGTGTCTGTGAGGGTGTTTACCAAGAAGATTAACATTTGTATCAGCAGACTGAGTCAAATAGATGGACCTCCCTAATGTAGGAGGACCGCATCCAATCAGTTGCAGACCTGAATAGAACAAAAAAATTCAACCTTCCCTAAGTAAGCAGGAAGTCCCTCCCAGTTCCCTGACTTCCTGTACACACACACACACACACACACACACAATACTAATATACATACACACACATACATATAGGGCTTTCCAGAATGTCATATAGTTGGAATCATACAGTATGAGTCAGATTGGGTTCTTTTCACTTAGTAATATTCATTTAAGGTTTCTCTATGTCTTTGCATACTTTGATAGCTCATTTCTTTTTAGCATTGAATAATATTCTATTGTCTAGACTTACCACAATTTCTTTATCCATTCTTCTATTGAAGTTGCTTCTAAGTTTGGTAATTATGAGTCTTGGTGGCTTAAAAGTTTAGGCAATTATGAATAAAGCAAGTATAAAGATCCACGTGCAAGTTTTTGTTTAGACAAGAATTCAACTAATTTGGACAAAGATCAAGGAATGTTACTGCTGGATTATATGGTAAGAACATGTTTAGTTTTAGAAGAAATGGTTGAATGGTCTTTCAAAATGACTGTATCATTTTGCATTACTATCAACATTCTTCAACATTTGGTATTGTCAGTGTTTTGGATTTTTGCCAATTCAAAAGATGTATAGTGACATCACATTGATGTTTTAACATATGAGTTGAGCTTATTTTCACATATCTATTTGTTATCTGTATATCTGTATATCTTCTTTGGAAAGATGTCTATTAAGGGCTTTGGCCCATTTTTTAATCAGGTTATTCATTTTCTTCTTGTTCAGTTTTTTTTTTTTTAATTTTTTATTTTTTATAAACATATATTTTTATCCCCAGGGGTACAGGTCTGTGAATCACCAGGTTTACACACTTCACAGCACTCACCAAAGCACATACCCTCCCCAATGTCCATAATCCCACCCCCTTCTCCCAAACCCCCTCCCCCCAGCAACCCTCAGTTTTTAATTTATTTGACAGAGAGAGATCACAAGCAGGCAGACAGGCAAGCAGAAAGAGAGAGAAGAAAGCAGGCTCCCCACCAAGCAGAGAGCCCGATGCGGGGCTCGATCCCAGGACCCTGAGATCATGACCTGAGCCGAAGGCAGCGGCTTAACCCCCTGAGCCACCCAGGTGCCCCTTATTGTTCAGTTTTAAGTATTATTTGTATATTTTGGATAACAGCCCTTCAGCAGATATGGGTTTTGCAAATATTTCCTACCAGTCCATGGCTTGTCTTCTCATTCCTTTGGCAGTATCTTAAGCAGAGCAGAACTTTTTTTTTTTTTTTAATTTTAATAAATTCCAGACAATCAGTTATTCTTTCATGGATCATGCCTTTGATGTTGTATCTAAAAAGTCACCACCAAATCCAAGGTTGTCTAGATTTTCTCCTACATTATTTTCTAAGTGTTCTACATTGGCATTTTACATTTAGGATTGTGATCTATTTTGAATTAATTATTATGAAGGTTATTAAATTTGTGCTTAGGTTCTTTTTTTCATGCAGATATTTTAGTTATATTTTTATTTTTTATTTTTATTTTTTAAAGATTTTATTTATTTATTTGACAGACAGAGATCACAAGTAGGCAGAGAGGCAGGCAGAGAGAGAGGAGGTAGCAGGCTCCCTGCTGAGCAGAGAGCCTGATGCAGGGCTCAATCCCAGGACCCTGGGATCATGACCCAAGCCGAAGGCAGAGGCTTTAACCCACTGAACCACCCAGGCACCCCTTTAGTTATATTTTTAATCACCTTTTTGAGGTATAATTTATAAGATAAAATTTAATAATTTGAAGTATTTTGATCATTTTTGATAAATATAAACAGATATTTAAATGCCCTCACTCCCCAAATTTTCCTTCTGCCTATTTGCATGAATTCCTTCCCTTTAACCATAGAAGGAATCTGCTTTCTGCAATGATACTTTTGCCATGTCTAGAATTTTACATAAATGGAATTATATAACATAGAGTCTAGGCTGACTAACTAGAATCTCTTGTTTTTTTAAGAAGTCTTTGAGATTTAGTCATGTTGCCATGTGTATCAATAATTTGTTCTTTCTGATTACTGAATAGTAATCCATTATATGGTAAATATTTTTCTATTTATTAGTTGACAGACATTTGGGTTGTTTCCAGATTTTTGATATTATAGATAAAACTGCTAAAAAAATTCATGTACTGGTGTCTGTGTGAATACATTTTCTTTCCTTGTCTAAATAAGAAAGAATGGAATAAGTAGATCATATGAAAAGTACATGGTTAACTACATAGGAAGCTGCCAACCTATTTTCCAAAGTGGCTACACCATTCGATTTTTCTACAAGCAATATATATGAGATTTAAATTTGCTCCACAACCTTACCAACACCTGTTCTTGTCAGCCTTTTAAATTCTACCTAGTCTAGTGGGTATGTATGATATCTCGTTGTGGTTTAATTTGCATCCCCAATGAATGATAATGCCAGGAATATTTTAATCCACTTATTTGCCAATGTGATGCAAATATATTCTTCCAGACTGTGTATTACATTTTCATTTTCCTAACCATGACTTAGAACAGTTTTTTAAAATTTTATTAACTAAAATTTAACAATGTTTCTTTTATGATTCATACCCTTTAAAAGTTATTTTCCTGAAACAAAATCACAAATATTTTCTTCGGTTTTTTTTAAACATTTTATAGTTTTATCTCTTACATTTATATCTTATTCATTTCAAGGTGACTTGTGTATGGTGTGAAGTTAAAGCTGAAAATTGTTTTTATCCCAGGATTCCCAAGTATTACAGCACCATTCATTGAAAAGACTAACTTTTCCCTAATATATCTCCATGGTATTTTATTCAAAATCAGTTACCACTTGTATGTTGGCTTTTTTCTGAACTTTATTCTGTTTCACTGCTGGATATATATTTTTTTAAGATTTTATTTATTTATTTGACAGAGGGAGAGAGAGAGATCACAAGTAGGCAGAACAGAAGGCAGATGGAGAGGGGGGAAGCAGGCTCCCTGCTGAGCAGAGAGGGGCTTGATCGCAGGACCCTGAGATCGTGACCTGAGCCAAAGGCAGAGGCTTAACCCACTGAGCCACCCAGGCGCCCCTGTATATGTTTATTCTTATACAAAATTCACGCCTTTTACAGGATCGAGATCAGATAGTACAAGTCTTCCAAATTCATTCTTTTCAAAAATTTTTAGCTATTTCATGTGTTTTTACATTTTCATACAAATTTTTAATGCAGTTTGTCAATTTCTTAAACTAGTCTGTTGTCATTGTAATTAGGAATACATTAAACCTATAAATCAGTTCAAATCAATATTGAGTGTTCTAAATCATAACCATGAAATATTTCTCTATTTCATTTGTTTTCTTTAATTTCTATCAGCAATATTTTGTAGTTTTCACTACGCTAGTATTGCACTTTTTTTACCATTATGCCTAAACAGTTCTTACTTATTGATACTATTACAAGTCTATTACAAGTAACACTTAATTCAATCTCCAACTACTTATACACAGTATTATAATGAATGATACTATTGATTTTCATATATTGACGATATTTTGTGTGATGTTAAGAAAACTCATTAGTTCTAGTAGTTTTTTTAATAGATTATTTCATATATTTTACACAAATTACCTATCATGTTTATCTAATCTATATGTGTTTTTATTATCTACTTTTCTTGCTTTACTTTGTTGCCCTGGCAGAAATTTACAGTAAAAATGTCAACTATAACTGGTAAGATTAATATGATTGTCCATGGTCTAATATTAGGGAAAAAGCATCCATATTTCAGCATTTATCATGATGTTGATTGTAGGTTTTTCTTAGATAAATTTTATCAGTTTGAGAAAATAGCCTATTGTTCATTTTTTACCAAGAGATTTTATGAATGACTTTTTAAATTTGCCTGATGCTTCTTCTACCTCCATTGAAATGATCATGCCATTTTCTACTTGTTGATGAGATGAATTATAGTAATTAATATTTTGAATATTAAGTGAACTACCTTGCATTACTGGGATAACCTTATTGATCATAATGCATTATGTTTTCTTGATAGTTTTGAATTTGATATCCTAGTATTTTAATAAATATTATTGCATCTATGTTTATGATGAAAATCTTATGGTAATGTTCTTTGTTTGTAATATCTTTGTCTGTTTTTGGTTACCATATCTTAATTGGGCCTAGTATCTATCATGCAATCATATTTAAAATGCACCAGATAGATAAATCTCATGTTTGTTTTTTCCCCCCAGGATCCCATCCAGGATACCACATTGAATTTAGTCATCATGTCTCTTTAGACTCCTCTTGGCTGTGAGAGTTTCTCAGACTTTGTTTTTGATGGCTGTGACAGTTTTGAGGATTACTTGGCAGGCATTTTATAAAATTTCCCTTAATAGATATTTGCCTGATATTTTATTCATGATTAGATTGGGATTAAAGGTTTTGTAAGAAAGACTATGGTAGTGGGGCACCTGGGTTGCTCAGTCAGTTAAGCACCTGATTCTTGGTTTTGACTCAGGTCATGATCTCAGAGTGGTATGATTGAGCTCCAAGTTCAGTGCAGAATCTGCTCGAGATTCTTTCCCCTGCCTCCTCTGCCCTTTCCCCAACTCTCTCTCTCTCAAGTAAATGAATAAATCTTTTTTTTTTTTAAGGCCATATATTAAAGTACCATTTTGTGGGGCATTTGGGTGGCCAGAGGTTAGGTATCTGCCTTTGGCCCAGGTCATGATCCCAGGGTCCTAGGACTGAGCCCTGTGTCCGGCTCCCTGCTCAGTGGGCAGTTTGCTTTTCCATCTTCCTCTGTTGCTCCCCCTGCTTGTGCTATCCCTCTCTCCTGTAAAATAGATAAAATATATTTTTTAAAAGTACCATTTTCTATCATAATATCAAGAATACATAGTATCGCCATGATTTATCACTGTTAGTATTGACCTGAATCACTTGGCTACAGCATGGTTTATCTGATGTCTCCACTGTAAATTACAGTTACTTTTTTTCCCCTCCCTTTCCGTAACTGTACTTTTCAGAAGGAAGTTACTTGTATAATCCATACTTAAGGAATGAGGAGTTGTGGTACACCTCCTTCAGAAAGAAGTATCTATATAAATTACTTTGAGTTCTTCTATAATGGAGATGTAGTAGCTCATCCCTCATTTGTTTACTTCGTTGTTCAATCATTTATTTGTATCAGTACAGACACATGGATATTTACTTTATATTTTGGATTATAATCCTAAACCATTTTATTTGTTGTTCAAATTGTTCCAGCTTTGGCCATTGGTAGTGATTTCATTTGGTTTGAATATCCCTTTAACATAAACACATAATTGTCAAGTTTTCATTTTTACCACTTTCTTACTTTGGACATTATAAAAACCTCCAGTTTCGTTGTACATTTCTTGTTGCAGTCCTAGAATTAGCCATTCCTCCAAAGAGCCTTGTATGTATTTTTAAATGTAGTATTCATTTACTTATAGAACTGTGAACCTTGATCCTTTCAGTAATAATCTATAACTATAATGTATATAAATGATATAGTATCACATTTTATAATATAACTTCAAGCATGATAAATTGAAAAAAAAAAAACATTGCTAACATAGCTTTTTAAAACTCTTCTTTCAAAGTTCATATTTTAGGCACCATTGCTTTGATGAAATAAAGGCAGTTCAGATATTTATAAAATGAAGCCCACTTATGAAAATTAAGGCAATTCAGGAAAATTCATGTAATTCAGGATGCCAAATACCTTCATACCTAACTCTTCCCCACATCCCCTAAACTGTTATCTAATATTTTCCATCCCTTTATTTATTACAAGTTTATGGCTCTCCCCATCTCATTTAATTAGCAAGTAAGCTGTTATCTAATATTTTCCATCCCTTTATTTATTACAAGTTTATGGCTCTCCCCATCTCATTTAATTAGCAAGTAAGCAATTCCTTTATACATACTATTTTTAGAGTTTTCAGCATTCTGTACATATACAAAGTATATTTTAATGAACTTGTGTTTACAGAATCATTTATATAACATAGTAGAACATAATAGTACATTTTATCATATTTAAAAATTTTAAATTTCATATTATGTTCTCCTTATACCAACAGAAAAATCACTATATTCAAACTGAAAGATTAAACATGAAAACACAATGCATTTCAAAATTAGTATTTCTAGAGAAATGCTGCCCACGTTACATTCCATAAGTTCAGCCCCTTGAGTTGTCATTATATTGTTCAAATATAATTGACTTTCAGATTTTATTTTGTAGTCTTCTCGGCATCTTGGTCATTACTAAGTTAGTCATATTGTTCTATGAGCTCTTTTGGCAACATAACAGTAAGAGATTCAGAGACTAATACATCAAATTAAGGCCAAGTACTTAAAATTTATCATTAATAAATGGCCTATTGCTGAGTTTCCACTATTTGTGAGAAATCAAAAAATACTGAGAGTAAGTAAAATATATCCATGACTCCAGGAAAGAGTTTAATGTTCACAGATATAAAAGTTGTAAAATATATAGGGCAGGAACTGAAAGGGATGCTTTATATTTCTTGTGTTCCATTATGACATAGGAAGAGACAACTCGTGTGCTATTTGAAGAACAATCATATATTTTCCTCTCATTTGGAAGAAGTAAAACTCTTGGAGTCTACCCCTGGAAGACTTTCCCCTTAACCATTACACTTTACTTTGACTCAAATACTTTTTATCCTTAAACCTGACCATCACCTTCAAAACCATTTCAGAAGGATATAATATAAAGGTTTACCTTGCCAACAAAGATAGTTTACTGAGGCATTTTCAATGTAATTTGGCTCTTTCATGAAAAAGCCTCTTAAATTCAGATCTGGACAGATTAAAATCCTTTCATTCAACTCTCTATTATGTATTTGTCCTTTAAAACTCAAACTCTGTAGCAGGGCTTCTCCGCTAGTCCCTGACTAAGCCTTTCATAAAGGTATTTTATTCATCATCTTTCAGAATCCAGGTGAAGCTAGTGTGTCAATCTCTGCTTATACAAAGTGCAATTAGACCTATTTTTTTGGCTTTCCTTTCTGACTTAGATTGGGATGTTGCATATCTTGCCAAAAAACAGAACTATTTTCAGATCTGCATTCCTCAGACCATGATGAGCATTCAGCCAGTGGTTATTCTCTTGATTGTGGCATAATTTATACATAATTATATTTTGCAGTGCCTTGTTCTTGGTCTCAAACACAAATTTTGTTCCCTGCCCTTTTTATCTGAATGTAGATAGAATATTGTATCTTTTTTTAATAAAGTGGCTTTTTATTCTCCTCTTGTTCTAGAGTATTGTATCTTAATTAAGGCTGATATCCATCATGCAAACATACTTAAAACTCACCATGTCAAAACCAAACAATGCAAGTTTTTGCAATTTAAAAGATGCAGCATAGGCTAAAGAAAAAAAAAGAAAAAGAAATGAATTTATGAATGGTTTGATTCAGTGGTGCCAGATTCTCTTAGTATATAAGCCACCCTCTTGAAATACATCTCCTAATTTTGGAATCTGCACTAAAACATTCCATAAATCATTTGCTGTGTAGAAGCACGGATCCATATTAAATAGTCCAGTTTAATACAGTTATTAAGTAATCCAGTCTAGTGAAATAAAAAATAATACAATATCTTAAAAAGATATCGAAAGACTACTTAAACATTGAGGGTGTCTGATCAAGGCAATGAAAAATCCCAAGGCAATTGATCAACTATTTCTTTCACTGGATGAAAATGACCTTCCTAGTAGACTTGCATTCAATTATAGGCCTCTAGGTATTCTCAGTGGAAATTCGAAAATGAAAAAGCGAGATTAAGTGGTCACATTCCTATCAAGGCCTACCTTGTCATTTTTAGATTAACAATAAAATAGAAGTAAAACCTATAATCCATAGTTATCAATGTATTATAAAACCTCTGTGTGCCTAATAGTGTATACCATACATAATGCCTACACTCCTAAGTTTTAAAGTCATATAGAAAAACATAAATTTAAAGAGAAAAAAGGAAAGCTATTAAATAGTTAGACAATAGGTTTTCCAAGGGAAACTTAATTGGATTGGAATTATTTAAACTAGAGAATAATGGACTGGAGGGTGATTTACTGTTGAATATAGAGAGTATAATTATGAGGAGAATGCCAACTTGTTCAGCATACACCAAGAAAAAATTAGAAATGTATTAAATTTGGCAATTCCTTCTTCCTTCCTAGCCCCTGCCCCTGCCTCCATTCCCATCTTCTCTGTATGAATTTAAATTGTAAATAGGACATTATCATTTTAGGGTATGCATATCTAATCTTTTTCAACAGAGTAGTGAAAATGCTTATCTTCCGTGTGAATATAATATGGCATGCAGTAAATTTCTAATGAAGAGTTTTAAAAGAAAAAGCTGGTCATTGTAGTTATTCTTCAAAAAAATTCTTATATTTTGAAATAAAAAATACAAGAAGATAATAACTTTAAATACAATAGTTTTTTGAGGCATAGAATGAATAAATTACTTTAAACAAATGGAAAGAGAAAATGAGAAATAAAGTTGAGGTAGATACTTCCTACTGAAAAATGAACAGACTTCTTTAGAATATTGTTCTGTTTGTCAGTTTGTTTTTGCTTATTACACACCATCCTGAAACCTCTGTTTCTTCAAGTTGTACATTTCTCATTGTCAACCTGTCAAAAAAAAAAAAAAAAAAACAACCACTTGCAGCCCCAAGTCTTTCTTTTCTCTGTTTATTTCCTTTAATATCTGGATATACATACTCCTGGTTAAATCTCCGTTCTTCCCATACCAAATTTTTTGAACTTGGAATACTCCTTTTATTTCCATATATCAGAGTTTTCAAAATCATGCTATGATAGGCAGAATTCTAATTTGGCTCTCAAGATTCACACCCCCAGTATATACACCCTATATAATCCCCTCCCATTGAATGTAGGCATGGCCGGGGCATATTATAACCAAAGGGATTTTTGTAGATATATTTAAGCAGCAAATATTTTGATTTTGATTTAATCAAAAACCCATTATCTGTGTGGACCTGACTTAATCAGGTTGGATCTCTAAAAATGAAGAGATTCAAAGCATGAGTAGAATTCTTCTGGTCTTGGAGACACAAAGCGCCATTTTGTAGAGAAGACCACACACTGGGGAACTGAGTAGTCTCTAGAAGCTAAGAACAGTTCCTGGCTAACATCCAGCAAGAAGAATGGGAACCTCAGTCCTAAAATTGCAAGGAATTAAATTCTGCCAAAAGCCATGTGATTTTGAAAGAGGATTCTAAGCTCCAGAACCATAGTTTGGCCAACACTTCAATGTCAGCCTTGCTAAATCCTGAGCAGAAGATCTCAGGAAGATCATACCAAGACCTCTGACCTACAGAACTGTGAGATAATAAATTGGTCTTGTTTTAAACCAAGGTTTTTAGACTCAGTAGAAATTTGTTATAAAACAGTATACAAGATGAAATCCAGAAGGTGAATAGTATTTTGATACTTCACCTTCTTACTTTGAGTTACTCAGCAACCTTACACATCCCCCCTCCAAAAATTAAAACAAATCAGAAAAGGAGGGCAACTAACATTGCATTTCTCTGTTCCGAAATGTTAACTCTCAATATCTTCTGTCAGTTATTTCTCATTCATAAAAAGTCCAAGCAACCACATAAGAGTTGTTTAAGATAAAGAATAAAAGGAGATATTAAAAAATGACTTTTCTTGAAAATCTTACTTTAGTGCTCCCTGGAAATTTGCCTTGCAATCAATCATGCCATCTGTGTGGGTCTAGGCAGAGAAAAACCTCAACTGTAGCCAGTGTCGGCCTTCCTGCTTATTTCATTCCACCATACCTAGATGCAGCCTTATAATATCTTAGCAGGCCTGCAAAGTTTTAGGACTCCCTATTGGACATAAACTGTGACTTCTACAGTTAGGCATCTTTCAAGATTCCGGTTCTATTTCCATTATCTTTGTTACAAAATAGTTGTTGGCAGTAAGTAGAAAGAAAAAATTGATGACAAAATATAGTGTCTTTGCCACTTCTGCAATTTTTTTTTCTTCTTATAAGACCAGTAAACTGCAATGCCAATGATTTCACCCTTTTTCTGCTTAATAAAACATGGCTAAAGATTATTTGCTTTTCTCTTTCAAATACACCCTGAAGATGCTATCTCTAATAAACTTCCCCTTAGACAATGTGAAATAGATATTTTCCTGCCATTTGATGACAGTCATGGATTGACAAAGCCACAACTTCAAATGTAAGATATAACATCACACTTCACAAATGCCTGGTTCCATCTGAAGGAGGTCATTAGAAACTCTTTGATAATGATGAATCTAAGCAAAATGTGCTGCCTAAAAATTCCTTTTCGAAGAGTAATTCTTTAAATTTAGGCCAGATTTTCCTTAACCCAACCCTTAGTCTTCTCTTATAAATCAATTATTATCACATCCTTCAAGAAAGGATGATGCTGACAGATGAGCGACATTATTAAGTACCCTCTGACCCAGCTGATTCTAATTACCATAATGCCTGTCAGCAAATACTAGGCCTTTGCTGTTGTGATCACGGAAACCTATGTAAAAGCTTAACCTGGATCCTAATATAGGAAGTTATTTCCACAACTTTTGATCAATGGATTGTGCATTTATGCTAGACTACGTGAGGTAAGGAAGTAAAGAGACAATTCCTTATTACATTATTACAGAAAAGCCTTAGAAACCACATAATGGTCATATCGAAAGATCATTAACATTCTTAGAGTGAACTCCATGAAAGCATGTCATATTTGTTCAGTTCAAATGTGGAGGAAAGTTTTATAGCAGCTGAATTTCAAAGTAACACCTTCCACAGACTGCATTTTGGTATGGAAAGTCCTGTATACATTCATTATGCACTCATACGCTGTAATATAAGTGCCTTCCTGACTCAATATGGGTGACTGTCTTCACAGAATTTTGATAGAAATTATTTTCTCCTATCTTTTATGAACGACTTTTGTATTATATCAGTTCTCTTAATGAGTAGTGCAAAATGTCAAATGCTGAAAGGAAAAGAAACACATTTATGTATTGTTAGTTTAGCAATGAATTCAGACCCACAAGGCAAAAACACTGTAACTTAAGTCCATCTTACAAAAGCCGAACTAGATTTTCAGAAAAGGATTGAAATACCTGATTGCGCATTCACACAAGCAATCAGCTAGGGAAAAAAAGAATAAAAAAGACATTTCCTAATGTCCACGGCATTTTGTCTGTTTCCAGGGATGTGTTCCAGGCCTTAGGCCATGATAATCATGTTTCCTGCTCTGTCCCTGACCTCCTATTCTATATTACCTCTTTCCTGTTAGCATTAAGTAGAAAACACCTGCCTAACCGCCTAAAGCTTCATGCTAAATGCTGGCACAATACAGCTAAATGGGCTGAATGCAGCCCAGCATAGAACCTTCCAAACATGTGCTTGAAATGCACTGAGAGAAGCATTTTTATGCAAAAATGACAGAAAATGTAATCGAAAAGAAAACCTCAAACAAAGCCATAGCCAGATGGTGTCCTTTATTGGGGACCAGCTTATATTTCTGAGCTTTTGAAAATGTCACAGCTTATTGCTGCTCAATTCTAGATTTACATCTGAAATTTGGGAGAAACCCGTCTCATGTGAATATTATGATCCCCTTCACATTTGTCTTGTAATTAACCATTTGGAAAATGCTTTCAATTTTTTGAAACAATTTTTTGTACAATTTTGTTCAGACAATGTATGTTCATCATAGAAAAATAAGAAGCAACATGAAAAACTGTAACAGTAAAAATTAAAAGAAAAATTTTACTGAGTATGCCATTATTCATATTTTGCTTTATATATCTATTTTTCCTATGAATTCAAGCAAGTATGTTAGAAAGTTTGCAAAAATGAAGTTAAACTGTTTAGAGATTTACATATTTTCTTGTTAAATTGAAAATTATGAACATTTTCCCGTGTCAAAAAACACATACATTCAAATTAACATTTTAAATTGTTGGGTACTATTCCACTTAAAGATTATCACATGATATAATCACCAGGATAAATTGTGGGCTGTTTTGTTTTGCTATTTCTAACAATGCTGCAGTAAATATTCTTACACACATAACTTTGTACTCTTGTTAAAATGTTTGCTTACGGTACATTCCTAGAAGTAGCTCCACTGGGCCAAAGTATATTTGTAGGTCTAATAACACATATTACCAGTTATTAAGAAATTTTGCATTCATTCAAACATCCAAAAGGTTATAAAAGTTCTCTTTGCCACAAAGCCTCAGAGACATTGTCATTTAGAGATGCTAAAAACAAGACGACAGGTCCCAAAATGGAGTTGCTCATGCTAAGCCTCACATCACCAAACTAAGACTTAATTTACAGTTTTGATTTCCCCAGAAATGTAATTTTAAAGTGATCAACTTTAGTTAGGAAAGCTGCCTGATGGATCCCTGCCATCTCAAGAAAAGTAATCTTGCAGTAACCAATACTTTTTTGACTAGTATAACTTCCTTGTTCCTGCTCTCTTCTGCCTATGTCTTTCAATTTATACCGCTCTTCAGAATTCCATTCTGTGTGCTAGACTGATGCTACCTGATTCATGAATCTTTGAATAAAGCCAATAAGCTCTTTAAAATTTATTCAGCTGAATTTTGTTAACAGGAAGAATGTTTTTTAAAATTTCTATTTAGTCATGCAATTAAATATTTTCACTTCAATGTATGTATATATTGGCTGTAGCTCTTAATCTCTATTAGAAAGTATTTGTCTTTTACATACTGACTTATATGTACTTTTTATTATGACCTCCCTACTTGTCATATGTAGTACATTTTTTCATTTAGTTTTTTTTATATTTTCATTTCTCTTAATGTAAGTTACAATGTATTTTCTATGTTAGTTTACACAACTTTTATTGTTTATTGTGGATCTTTTTGTATCTTCAAACCTTTCCACAAGCCATATTTATTAGGTGGTAAGTTATCTTTTTCCTAGAATTCATTTTGATAAATCAGTTATTTTAAAACTTTTCCCTAGTGATTTAAGATGTCATCTTTACTATATACTAAGTGCCTATATTTACTTGAATGAATTCATTGACTTAGGGGTTTTTAATTACCATAGATTTATAAGAAATTTTCTTAGCTGGTCAGCTTTGAATTTCTCATTAATCTCATTTTTCAAAACCTCTGGTAGTAATAGAAAAGTCTAAAGGCAGATCCTTCCCTCACCTTCACTGATATCATTTAATGTTTGTTTGATCTTTTGTTATATAAATTATTGTCCATATGTATACAATATGATATAGGGACCTGATATTAATTTCTATTAGTGTATAGCTTAAACTTTTCAGTTTGCATATATAGTACTTTATTCATTATCCAGAACATTTTCATCAGTTTCGTGTTGGATTAACTCATCTGTTTGATTTGTCTCTAGTTGAGGAAAAAAGTTACTGTAAATAGAGCATCTCTCTTCTCTATCCTCAGATATTTAATCTTATTTCCACATTATTTTTCAGGATCATTTCATGCATGAATCTTTTATATTCATGTTTCAATTTTTTGACAGCCTCAGGTTTTATATTGCCTGACTCTACTACTGTGTTCCTTCTGTTTGCTTGCCTTTAGTTCTTTTATCATTTTATTGAGATTACTTTTCTATCATTACTTCACATTTTTTCCAAGCTATTTTTCTCCTTAGGATTCATGCTCTGATATTTAGAAGGTATATCTTTCTGTATACTTTTAAGGAAGCTAAAAAATTTAATAATGAGCAGAAGCTTTTTCATAGTAATATGATTGTTTTTCTAGATATTCTTTCAGTTTCTTCTGGAGTGATCTTTGTTAAGACTACCTTTAATGTCGATGAAGTAAAGTAAATATGAATGCTCAAAGGGTGAAATCACAGAAAAGAAATCTAAAATGTTAGAACTCTGAACTCAGTCTAAGCAATCACTCCCCCATAAAGAAAACAGAATTGGAAATATTGCTGTAGTGTGATTTATTAAACACAATTAGAAAATAATGAAGACAAACTCTGGTCTATGGATCCAAGTAAGTAAAAAAGATCTCTTCCCTCCACGAAAAAAGTTGAAACACAGGAAGTTTAATAGCAAATAACAAATGGCTTGACTTTTAACGGGAAAAACCCTCATAATATTTAGGTATTGAGCATAATATTGGTAGCCTTATTCATTGGTCAACCTGTTGCTTAAAACTTATGATATGATTAAAGTACTTTATTGAGAAGGAAATTTGACTATAGAGTAATTCTACAGTATAGATGAAAGAGCTCTAAAGTATATGAATTTACCTACCTAAGTGACACACAAAGTAGAGCAAACATAACAAAATAGGGGGAAAAATCACTGAAAGAACCACATTAGCTGCCTAAGAAAATACAACTGGAAATCACAAATTGTTGCTTTATATCATTGACTATTCAAGAAATTCTAAAGTATTATAAAATATAAATTATTCCTTACCAGCATACTAAAGGTCATAAAAATAAACATGAATTGGTTCTGATTTAGTCAGTTTCTTCTTTCTAAAAATTGCATTTTTTAGACTTTGAGAACACTTTAAATGAAAAAGCTTTAAACCTTCTAGAAAATGTCTCCCTGAAGCAATTTTGAGGATTAGAAAGGGCATGTTTATACCCCTGATGCAACCTAATTGAAAAAATTTTGGAATGTTTAAAGAAACAATGTAGATAATAGTTTTAAGAATGTAAGAATAATAATATACCACACAGACCAATATCCAAAGAATAGATAATGATGATGCATTTTTTATAGTTTGGTAGAGGCTCTGTATTTTTAATCCAGGGGATTGGTTTTATATGAGGTATAAAGCTTCATTCTAGCTTTTCTGTATTAATAAGGAGAATTAAAATAAACCCTAACAATAATTTTCTCAATCCAAAAATCTATTCCAAAATTATTATCCCTCCCTCATTTAGTAATTATATTACCATAAGTTTGATTATATTATTTTGAAATTTTGTCTTTTGATTCATCTTTGAGAACCTTTCATTGGGAAAGGTTTCATATCATACAATGTAACCCAAATTATATATTTATATTTTTAAAAATTATTTTGAACTGGAAGTCCTGTTATTTTTTTTTAAGTTTTTTTTTTATTTGTTTATTTGACAGACAGAGATCACAATTAGTCAGAGAGGTAGGCAGAGAGGGGTAGGGAAGCAGACTCCCCACTGAGCAGAGAGCCCAATGTGGGGCTCGATCTCAGGACCCTGAGATCATGACCTGAGCCAAAGGCAGAGTCTTAACCCAGTGAGCCACCCAGGCACCCCAAGAAGTCCAATTATTTCACCGAGAAGTTATCAGTACTTATTTGGTATACAGAGCAGTGATACATCCTTACTACATAGGTGTGAAGCTGAAGGCCAAAGTTGTTCAGTGGGTTGTGTTACAGCATACATCTCGAAATAGGTAAAGTTGAAATTGGGGTTTAGATATTCAGTTTTCATTATAATTTCTTCCCAAATTTACAAATGATTAAAAAATACGATGATGCAGACTGTTGGTAGTAATAGCAACAATATGTAGAAAGAAGACAATGTAAGGGACGGCTAGAATTGGGTGATACTTTTAAGATTCTCTAATCTTTCACTGTCATGAAATTGATAAAAAATCCATTATGTAATTAAGACTGAAATTTGGGATATATAGTCAAAATAGAAGGAATTATTCTGCATGTGATATTAAAGGGGGAAAAGATTATAGGCAAATGAGTAGTTAGGAAGCAATGCAATTAAATAAAAATTATCTGTCCAGGTCAAAATGACATTTAACATCTCTGATATATTTTCTCTGAAGTTTAAAAAAAAGAGTCAAACACTGTAATATTATCTGCAATACAGGAGAATCACATTCTGAAGCTATCAGAGTCATATACTGCTATAGACTGAATCATGTCTTCCAAAAATTTATGTGTTGAAGCTCTAATCCCCAATGTGATGGTTTTTTGTAGATGGGGCTTTGAGAGAAAATTAGGTTTAAGACAAAGTCTTATGGGTAGAACCCTCATGTTAGTATTAGTGGTCTTAATAAGAAAAGGAGCTACCAGAACTCTCTCTCCACTAGGTGAGTACACAGCAAAAAGGCAGACATATGCAATCCAGGGAGTGTCTCACTGAACCAAATCAGGCATCTCCATCTTGGACTTCCCAACCTTAAATAAATGTCTGTTATTTTAACTATTCAGTCTTTGTCATTTTGCTACAACAGCCAGAGCAAACACAATCAATTACACACACACCCAATCTATCAGTTTCTCTTTTACATCCATTTAGATACTTTCTGGTACATCAGGCAGAAATAGAGAGAATTTAAGATAGTATATGTGTAATGCTTGGAGAATGGATCTGTAGCTTTTAAGAAGTTGATAAAATCGTAGATGGAGTTTCTGGAAAAGAACTACGCAGATTTTTATTTTCAAGGATAAAAATTCTATTATTCAGTAGTTCTTAAAGGTGAGGAAGGATGGAAGTGGGGACGGGACTGGAGAGAGGAATGGAAGGAAGTGATAGGATCTGCTGGAAACTTTTATCTAAAATGAGTGGGTTATAGGTAGAACCCAGACATATGTATTATGAATAAAATTTTTCAGTTCAGGGCTAGTATTAGAGAAAGGTATGCAATGCACTCTCCTCAGACACAAAATTTAAGAGGGCACCAAAAAGCTCAGTTATCAAGAAATATAGTATTTTACTGTAATATCTTAAATGCAAAAAAATGTTGAAACAAAATCAAAATTGTAAATAAAGCTAAGATGTGACCCTGCATTTGCATGACCCTTCTCACTCACCTTAGCCTGATACCAATCCTTGTTCCAATAAAACTTAATTTATAGAAACAGAGGTCACCTATAGACCTTTCTTTCCCAATTTAATTTGAAAAAAATTTTAAATGTTGCAGCATTTAAATAAAACACATTACATTTATATACAAATAGTATTTGTCTTGAGTACTGAGTTTTTTAGGCATCCCTTTGAATTTTACACCCTAACAAAAAACTCACTTGGTTTAACCTAGGCCCAAATTCTGAGAAAATCTAAAAATGTTCTTCTTACGTTAGAATCAATTATCTGAAACATTAAAAAAAAAAAAAAGAAGAAGAAGAAGAAGAAATAAGATAGGCAGAAAGAAAATCTCAATTTCAGTATGAAACAATGTAAGATCAAAGCCTATAGTTACCAGAAATTGGACTACACACTATTCATATCAACACAGTTTTAGATCTGAGAGTCTATTAGCACCCAAGAACATGAAGAGGACTCTAAAAACAATCAAAGCACCCTATTTTTAGCAAGTGCTTGACATTAAAAAAATGTATTCTCTTTCATACATGAATGATTAAACTAGGGTGGAAACTATTAAGAATCCAGTGCAGAAGAAAGAAAAGAATTATTATTTCAAAAGAAAATCAATCTCTTGAAAATAATTTAACACAAGAAATATATGAGGATTTTAAAAATATCTGCTTCTTGTCTTCAAAAAATTAGATATAAATGCCTATATGAACCAATATTAAAATATCATAAAGAGAAGTACCTCAGATGAAGGCAATTAGCTAAACTGAAGGTTCTGATGAAAGAGCAAGAAAATAATTTTAAGAACACAAAAATGTAAGAGATTAATTTAAGCCTACTCTAAAAGTGAACTTAGAAGGCAGAAATAACTCAGAAAATTAACTTTTTAATGTGTGATACAGAGACCAACTTCAAAAGTTCTTCTATATTTCAGAAGAAGAAAAAATAAAAGAGCACAGGTATACCAGTAATAAGAAAATGCAATAGATATGGGAAAAAGAGAAATTTTCCTCTTCAAATACACAGATTCAAGTTGAAAATATAATCCCAATTAATTCACCTAAACCAACAAGCAAATTATTTTTTTAAAAAAGTATCATAGTTAAAAAACCAAAAATGACTAAACATATAATTCAAAATAATTCACAAGATACAAAATAGAAGAAAATTGAAATATAGATATATTTTGGTTAATTTTTTAAATTTCAAGAAAATGTCTGTGTGTGTGTTATATATATACATACTTTGTATAAATGGAATAAAAATCACACTGGCTTAATAACAAATGTGCAAGAGTTGTTTAAAGAAAGCTATGAACTTTTAACTATGAGATGAAAAAAATGTAAGGAGAAAGGCAGTATTTCTAAAACAAAATATAAATATTATAGCACTATTTTCCCTAAGCTTAATATACAAATATACAAACAAAATCTCAAATGGGATGTTCTGAAATTAATCAAGTGTTTTAAAATTCCTTAAGAAAGACTAAATACATGAGAATGACTATGAAATTATTTAAAGAGAATATAATAAATATATTTTAGGGTCGCCAGGGTGGCTCAGTCATTAACCATCTGCTTTCGGCTCAGGTCACGATACCAGAGCCCTGGGATTGAGACCCGCACTAGGTTCCCTACTTGGTGGGAAGCCTCCTTGTCCCTCCCTCTCCCCTGGATTGTGTTCCCTCTCTGGCTGTCTAGACCCGCACTAGGCTCCCTACTTGGTGGGAAGCCTCCTTGTTCCTCCCTCTCCCCTGGATTGTGTTCCCTCTCTGGCTGTCTCTTTCTTTGTCAAATAAATAAATATTTTTTTTTTTAAAAAGAAAAATATATGTATGTATATATCTATATTTTTTAAACATAATGGCATTTTGCACAGGAATAAACATTCAGACCAACAATAAAATCAAAGGTAATGGGAATCAAATATATTGGTATATGCTGAAGCTTAATACAAAGTTTATAAAGAAATTAGAGTTTGTTAAGTAATACAGTATATATTCAATGTTACCTAAAATTAAAAATATTTTATTTAAATAAATAAATCAAGTTTAACCTCATCTTACAAAATATCCCAAAATCAATTGATTAAAGAAGCTAAGAGTAGAACTAGAAGGACATCAAATAGCTAGATCTAAAATAGGATCACAAAATTTTTAAAGTTCTTCAGGAAAGGAAAAAAGAAAAAGAAGGCAAAGAATAATCTCATGAAACTACAAAACAAAGGGAAAGAAAATATTTGCCAAAAAAAAAATAGGAAGCATAAATAAAAAAGGCAAAAGTGAGACAAAGTGCATTATAATGATGTGTATAATTACATTATAATAAATGCAAGTGGATAAAAACTAAAAGCTCTTATATTTTGGGATATCAATAAGGGATTCTATAGTAAGGGAAGATCCAATTTTCCCTTCAAAAACTCAGGTAAAATGATGAGGAGAAAAAGGTAAGTAATTTAAAGTCTACACATAAAAAACTTGGCCCACAATTCTGCCTTCACACTTATGCACAGAATGTCAGTCTTCTAAATATGCACAGAAAAAGAAAAAGAAAACATGGAGAAGTTTTCTCCCATGAAATCACAGAATCTTCCTGAAAAGAACTAGACAGACTGAAAGAGACATTATGGCCCCAGAACAACCCCCTGCACTTTATGTAATTTAAGAAGACTCAGTTCTATATATATTTCCCATACTTCACCTTAGAAAAACAAAAGCTTTAAAACCTATGGACCTCAGGCAATAATAAAATAACTAAGACAAACTGGGTTACCTTATCTCTAAGCATGTTTCAAAATAAAGATTAGGTATCATTTAAATTGGTAATATCAAACATAGCTATTAAAAATAAAGTATTTAAGTACTATATACTTTTTGTACTATTTAACTCCTTCTATATAAACAGGAAAGCTAATTTTTTTTTCTCTGTCCAAGAAAGTCAATAATAAGTTTTGTGTGCGTGGTGGAGGGGAGAATACACATGTAATAGAGAACAGGGACTTGAATCTTCACCCAGGAAAAATATTTTATGTCATTCATTGTCAAAAACATGAATAGAATTTTTACAATATCATACAGTAACTAGTTCTCAAATATTTGTATAATTGTGATATTCTGATATCATATTTAGTTTACACTGCCATATTGCACTGCAGTTCAATGCTTTCTATTCTCAAGTCTTAATTGACACCACTAGTCATAATTGAGAAAGGCAAACTCAACAATAAGAGTTCCATTCAGAATTCAGTATTCACAAATAGTCCAATTTTGGAAAAGGAATTCAGAAGTCATGTTCATTCAAGACAACAAATGTTAGTATAGAAAAGGGCACCAAATGAGCTTCCCAAATATATATGTTTGCTGGGGATGAACAAATCAATTTACACATGTAGGTAAATACATGTGCATACAATTGCAGAGAAAGCACATTTGGAAGAATATTTTATCATGACTATAAATGTCAACCAAAAAGATTGGTTACATAATTCAACATTTGCCAGTGAGCTAAGGTGAGGATTTTGCTCTGGGTGACCAAAGCATGTTGATTCTTTTGATAGTTAAAATATCCCTATGCCTCCATATCCTTGCCAAATAACTTCTAGACTATATCGTGCATCCAAGCAATTAAGCAAAATCTTCAGCTGCTGACGTTTAAGGTCAAAAAGAAGATCCAATTTATTTGTTTCATTTAATCATCCAACAAACAGTTATTGAGCATCTTTTATGTTCTAGACAATTTTCTAACCTCTGAAAATAAAAAACAAAACAAAACAAAAATACAAACAAAATTTGAAAACAATATGCACTGTCCTTGTGAAATTTGCTTTCTATTTGTTTATTTTTGGAGTTTACTTTGTACATGTATATGTGGGTGTAACTGTGTTGGGAGACATGGGGGGGACAGAAAATATATGGCCAATGTGAATATACAGCTATGGAGAAAAAGAAAACTGAAAAGTGATATGAGGGGTTATTGTTGGCATGTGGCAGAGGGTGAGAAGTGCTACATTAAATACACTGGCTGAGGGGAAGATCACAGAAAAAGGGACACTTTGGGGAAAAGCCCAATGAGGCAAAGGAACCAGCCTGTTGGGAGAATTTTATATGCAGAAGGAGGAGCAGGTCCAAAGATTTTGGGGCACAGCCCTTGGCCCCCAAAATGCCCTGAGTAGATTTAACGATGAAGAAAGCATTAGGAGATGAGATCTAAGAAGTTAGTCAATAAGAACTGTACCAACTGTGAAGCTGATAGGCCATGGTGAAGTCTTGGCTTTTACTCTGAAATGAAAAGACTTTTAAAGTTTTAAGAAAATGAGTTTAAGTGTATTATATTATACGTTATGATGTTAACTTTTTTGACAAAACTATTTCTGGTTAAATGGGATCTTTGTAAAATGTTATTGCTTTGTATTAAAGTTTATTTAGAAATCTAACAGATGATCGCTTCAGCACCATCTACAAATACTCTTACTAATTTTGACCAATTTACATTAAACTCACCTCAGTCCTAAAAATTAAGTAATTCTGTGACTGTCAAGGTACCATTTCCAAATGTTAGTTAGTGATATAAAAATTTTTACTGATGATGAATATATACATCTAAATAGTTGGCATTACTTATAGTTGTACTATCATCAGTTAAAAGAAACAATGACAACAATGACTTTTTTCTTCCAATGTAGACTGTAAGTTCTTAGCCAAATCTCCAATTTCACTTATATTTACAATATTTGTATCTTTCAGAACATATAATTTCTATTTCTTCTAATAGATACTCTTTTATAAAATTACCATCTGTAATCAAAATACCATCTGGGCAAATTTTTAACCCATTTCATCGTACTAACATATCATACCAAAAGGACTTTCTTTTCTATGCATTTGCATTAAGAAATTAAGCTGGTGAAAAATTTGATCCATATTTCAGTTCATTAATTTTTTTCATCATGAATTTTTCCATATGTCTGTGATAAGTCCTAGTTATTAAAAGGAGATATATAATGGTACTTTCTATTCCATTCATTCAACAAACATTTTGTCAACACTATAAACACATAGGAAAACTTTATTTCCACTAAGAAATAATCTTTCATTCTTCTTGAAACAAACTGTACATTCTTTCCTGTGTCCACTTAGAAAGATAAACAAATAGAGACTGTCTCTCTCCATTTAAAATAAAAATGGCACAAGTATGTTGATACACAGCAACCAACAACAGATCTTGGGCTTAGAAGGACAAAGGGGAGCAGAAATGACAGGGGCAATCTGCAACATGTGTATCCCATCTAAGAGTGGAAGCTGTTACTTACTTTTTGCCAGTTACTTTCTTTTAGGAATGCAAGCTTGGTTTACCAATTCTTCCAATATGCCAAAACTTCCAGAAACCTATATTTTTAGCTTATCTACCAATTTTAAAATATTTGAATCAATTATTTTCAAAATTTTATTCAGATTAGACAAATTGGTCCATGAGACTTTGTTTAGTCTCTTACACACCAGTTTTTGATGTCTGCTTTAAAATCAAAGTTCCAATATCTGTTTGATAAGATTCATAGGAAGATTTATGAAAAAATAGAATTTGGGACAAGCAATCTTCCAAAAGAGGAAAGAAAAGAAAGAAAAGAAGGAAAAGAAAAAAAGAAAGGAAGAAGGAAGGAAGGAAAGAAGGAAGGGAGGGAGAAGGGAAAGAAGAAAAAAAGAAAAACTGAAAGAGAAACCAAAAGAAAGAAAGAAAGAAAAAAAAAAACAGAAGACAATTTCCCAGCAATGAAGACAAATATGACTCTTCAAACTAAAGGGCCTGCATTTTAGGGGCAAAAGAAAAATAATAGCAAAAATAAAACCCACTGCTAAAAACAGAACATGTCTGAAGACAAAACACTTAAACAGCTTATATAGTCAATGGGAAATAAAAAACTACAAACAGTAATTACGATTATATGGACCACAAAGTCACTGACAAATTAGAAATAGGAAGACAAAGTACTAAGCTTTAAATTCTCTGAGAAAATAGCTTTTAGTATTGAATTGTATATCCAGCAATAGCATTATTTTCAGGCAACGGGACTCAGAAGTGTTGCCACGAATTTACTAATTCCAAAAGCAAAGCTGGTCAATGTTTCCCATGAAGAAAAAGAACTGAATCATAGAAAAATGGTGCAAGAATTTGGTAAAGATTTTTTATCAGGGTGCCTGGGTGGCTCAGGCGTTAAGCGTCTGCTTTCAGCTCAGGTGATGAACCCAGGATCCCAGGTTCCTGGGATCGAGCTCTGCATCAGGCTCCCCGCTGAACAGGAAGCCTGCTTCTCCCTCTCCCATTCCCCCTGCTTGTTTTCCCTCTCTCACTATGTCTCTTTCTGTCAAACAAATAAAACCTAAAAGAAAAAAAAAAAAAAGAATCTCTACCAATAATTTGATGTGTAAGAACTGAATGCAAAAAAATTACTTTAATCACAATCTTGTAATTAAATTAAAAATAAAATCAATCTGAGAATAACAGAAACTAAAAAAGCATACAGTTCTTCCCATGTTTGAGGAAGGATATAATCTAATCTTCCATAATATGTTACAAATATAAAATTTAGCATAAAATTATCTCAACAAGTGAAGAAAAATGAAATGCATAATCCCTCCAAATTAAAGGATAATAGTTTTGAATATGAAAAATAAATGGTAGAGCAGAATAGAACCCTCAATCAGAATGCAAGGAAAAAAAAAGATTTTATAACAGTAGAAAAGAATAGTTATTCAATAACAAGGTTGAGAGAACTGGATAGCAATATACTTAAGAATCAAAATTAAATTGCTGCATCATCATGGGAAAAAATTAACTTCAGCTGAATTATAAATTTACATATAACAAGAACTCTATATACCATAAGTATATAGGAATATGCCACAAGACAATATATCTATGAATCTAGAGTAGGAAAGAATATTAAGTTATAATGAGCAGGAAACAGATATGCAAACAGATACTTATACACAAATGCTCACAGCAGCAATATCCGTAATAGCAAAAAGGTGGAAATAATGCAAATGACCATCAATGGATGAATAGATAAACAAAATGAGGTATTATACACATAATGGAATTTTTACCCAGCCATTATGTTACAAAGTACTGATATATATGCTATAATATATATGAGCCTCAAAAACATCATGCAAAGTGAAAGAAGCCAGACACAAAAGGCCATGCATGCATTGTATGATTACATGATACAAAATGGCGCAATAGATAAATCCATAGAGAAAAAGCAAACTGGTGGTTGCCAGTTCCTGAAGGGAGAAGGGAAAGGAAACTAATTGCTTAGTGTATACTGGGTTTTCTTTTAAGACAATGAAAATATTTTGGAACTAGTGGTTGGTTCATAATGTTGGTTCACAACATTATGGATATACTGAGTAGCACTGAAATGTATACTCTAAAATGGTTAATTTTATGTAATTTTTACCTCAATAAAAGAAAACACACACACAGCAAAAATAAAACCATTTTGTGATTATATATACATATACATATATATTTATATACACAGATACACACACACATATATATATATATATAATTTAATATGATTTTGGAAACTTGTACCATAGCAATGAGAAAATTTGAACACCAATTACCAGCAAACAGTTTGAATCAGTAACCAAAACCTCCCCACAAACAAAAGTCCACGACCAGATAGCTTCACTCGTTAATTCTACCAGACATTTTAAAAAGAATTAACCCAATCCTTCTCAAACTCTTCCAAAAATTTAGAAAAGGAGGAAACACTTCCAAACTCATTTTATGAGGCTGTAATTACCCCGACACCAAAAGCAGACTCAAACATTACAAGAAAAGAAAATTATAGGCCAATATCCTGGATAAACATAGATGCAAGAATCCTCAACCAAATATTAGCATGCAGTACTCAACAATACATTAAAAGGATAGTATATCATGAACAAGTGAAATTCATTTTGCAGATGCAATGATGGTTCAACACCTCCAAATCAATGTGATATACCTCATTAACACAACAGTAACAAAAAGAAGGACAAAAAAATCATATGATCATCTCAATTGATGCAGAAAAACCATTTGACAAAATCCAACATCCATTCATGATAAAATTCTTAACAAAGTAGGTGTAGATGGAATATTCCTCAACATAATAAAGACCATATATGATAAGCCTACATCTATACTAAATGGAGAAAAGCTGAAATTTTTCCTCTAAGATCAGAAAAAAGACATGGTTGCCCACTCTCACGACTTTTATTCAACATTGATACTGGAAGTCCTAACCAGAGCAATTAGGGGAGAAAAAGAAATAAAAGCATCTAAGTCAGAAATGAAGAAGCAAAATGGTCTCTATTTACAGATGACATGATATTATACATAGAAAACCCTAAAGATCCCAATAAAAATTGTTAAAACTAATAAATAATTCAGCAAATTTGCAGGATACAAAATCAATATTAAAAAAGCAGTCGTGTTTCTATACACTAATGATGAAATATCAGAAAGAAAAATTAAGAAAATAATCCCATTTTATAATTACACCCAAAATAATAAAATACCCTTAGATTATAGAACTAATTATAAGGAAATTGGCCTGTGCTTTTCCCCTGTGTCATATTTTCCTGTATTTGAAGGCCTATGTGAACTGAAACATCCAATGTTTTTTTTCCAACTTTTTAAAAATCTAAGTGTTATGCCAAAAATACTCTCACTATGTAGCTCTTTATATGAAATCCCCAAGAATGTGGAATATCCTCTTGATTTTTTTAGAGTGATACAGATTGTGACAAATCCTCAGAATGACTCCTTCCACAGTAGTAAAGCACAAGCCAATGTATAAAAAAATCCCCGGACACAACATAGAAAAAAGAAGAAAATCACCCTATCATTGTCTCAAATGAAGTTGAATCTGAGATCCCATGACCACTGTTCATTATATACTTTTTGATATGTAATACTTAAGACAGAGTGTGGTACTCTCATAACTAAATCAACTACAAAAAATGTCAATTTTTATTTTAAGGACAATGAGACTCTGTATAGAGCTTGTTATGGGAGAAATGTATCCATCCTTTCTATTTTCCTCTTCACTGAACTTGTGGAATATAGCTCTCTAAATGTCTAAATGTCTGGCACCCAGAACTTCCAAGAGCAAGAGTTTTATAAAATATGTTTTTTATTATTAAAATAATGCATAATCCTTATAAAAATTTTGAAAAATAGAGAAAATAACCAAAAAGAAAGCAGATCTATATATGCAACATCTGTAGATACATATTGTTAATGTTTTCAAATATATCTTATCAGTGTTTCATCTAGGCATGAATACACATTAGTATTTTTTTATATAGATTGACCTCTCATCATTACATATTGTTCTATAGGTGGCTTGTGCTTTTTTTTCACATTACAATTTACCAAAAACATTGTTTCCAAGTAGTTATCAAACTTTAGTGGTCATTAGGAAAAAAGAATGAAATATCTAGGAATAAGTTTAACCAAGGAGGTAAAAGATCTATCCATTGAAAACTATAAGACATTAATACTTTTATAGTTTCCAGGAATATAAGAATAAAAAAAAAGTTAATGGAAAGCAGATAGTAAGCCTGTATGTGTAAAAAATTTTCAGGTGATGACGAGTAAAAGGATTATAGGGGTGACTATTTGGGTAAAATGACCATTGATGTCCTTTCAAAGAGAGGACAAATGAGCAAATATCAGAATTTCTTCAGTGTGATTAGTTCTGTCTAACTTTCAAGTCTAGTCTATTTCTAGCCAATTATCTTTTGGTTTAGTTCCTTGAAACACTTTATACTAAAATGTCTTTTATAAAAATGTTCTAGTCAAAAAAATAAAAACTCAAGGCTATGATTCAATTCTTAGCTACTTAATTCTTATGAAAGAAAAACCTCCATAAAATTGAATGTCTTTGTCAATTTCCAACTAGATGCTGAGTTTTATCATTACTATTACTATATGCAGATTTACCTAGTGTGAACTTTTTAAAATCTATTTTTCAATCTCTGAAATCTGAAGCATCTTGGAATCACTCTCAGCCATGGGACAGCCACAACATATTCATTGCCATACACATACAAACTCATCATAGCTGTTCATATTGTCACCACTTTGAGCTATGTGTAATCTTGATAGTTCATGTATTGCATTTAATTGTCATTTTACATAGTTTCAGAAAATTACACTCTGATTCTGCTTTAAAATGAAATGAGAGCTTTACCCAGAGATGCTTAGAAATGAAACAAGCAGAGCATAAGTATAAAGTAAGTATTTGCCACTGGAGGAATGGAGCATTCTGGCCCACAAAGTCTCTTGCTTTTCTAGCAGCCTAGATGGGTTTAGTCAAATGGTAGTTCAGGTATCCAAAGAGAAAAAGGAGAAATGCACAAGTCCCCCTGAGCACTAGGCTCTCAACTGTCTGTCACAGTGTCACTTACATCACATTCTGTTAGCCCAAGCAAGTGGCAAATACAGAAAGGAAAAACAGATCCCTTACCTTAATAATAGAAGTTGCAACATCACACTCAAAGAGGCATGTATATCGGGAGTAGTGGAGGATTTAGGCTAGTTTTCAAGAAATATACCCAGTATCATACACCAGTATCAAAACCAAATGCAGGGAAAACAAAAACAAAAACAAAACAACAACAACAACAACAACAACAACAAAACAGCAAATCCTTTGAATATATGAAAGAAATCTCAAAACTCTGAGAATTTGGAGTGACTAAGTCATATGATTTAGATGTTGTCTAGGACTGTCATTAAGTTATCAATATCAATTTGTGAGAAAGTTTCAACTAACTTTGAACACAACTTGCTTGTTTTTGGATGGTAAGTGATTCAGCTGATGCCCAATTCTTGTCCAATAGGAATTTCTGACAGAGTTTGGACAGCCCTCAAAATTGTGCTATCAGTGGTAAAACTGCTAAAGGCTTCAAGGTCATGAGAACAGATTACATGTATCTATGTCAGGACATCTAGAAGAGCTCTTCTAATAAATGTAAACATTTTAAGTGATCAGAGCAATTTGTCATGATTTAATTAGTAGCTTTTATTTTTCTAATGGTACATAAAATAATGACATATATTTCAGTTAATGACATACTTGATTTTCTTGGGGGAAAAATTAAAAACATTGATATTATTCACCTGTTTGAGCTATTTTTACCACCATTTCAGATACATTTATCACACAATCAAGTTAGAGATCTTTATTTTTAGGTATGAAATTAGGCAGCTTACACTCACATGTAAGTGTGATCATAAACTTTAGTGAGTGTGAGAATTATTTGGGGAGCATCTCTGACATTAGGTCCTTAGGGTATGAGAGTGGAAAGCAGAGTCTCAGACTCTACATTTTGAACTAGTTACCCAAATCATGCTTGTGCACCAGGAACCACACTTGGGAAAATTTGTTCTAGATAATTTTCTCTTAAATTTTCTCTTAAACTGGGTGGGATATGATGTTTTCATAATAACTATGTGATGATAAGAGCTACAGATATTATTAATAAAGAGACCAGTCCTTCTGCTTTTAAAAATAAGTATTTTTAGCTCAACATCACTCACCATCAGGAAAATAAAATCAAAACCATGATGAGATATCACTTCACACCTCTCAGAATGGCTAAAATTAACAACACAAGAAACAACATGTTGACAAGCATGTGGAGAAAGGGGAGGCCTCTCCTGGTGTTGGTGGGAATGCAAACTGGTGCAGCCACTCTGGATAACAGTATGGAGATTCCTCAAAAAGTTAAAAATAGAACTACCCTACGATCCAGTAATTGCACTACTAGGTATTTATCCAAAGGATAAAAAAAAGCTCAGATTTAAAGGGGTAAATGCACTCTGATATTTATAGGAGCACGGACAACAATAGCCAAATAATGGAAAAAGCCTAAATGTCCATCTACTGATGAATGGATAAAGAAGATGTGAGATAGATATATATACCATTATATAGTAATATTCCATAATGGAATATTACTCAGTCATCAGAAAGAATGAAATCTTGCCATTCGCAATGATGAAGATAGTGCTAGAGTGTATAACACTAAGCAAGTAAGTCAATCAGAGAAAAACAAATACCATGTGATTTCTCTCATATTTGGAATATAAGAAACAAAACAGATGAATGTATGGCAAGGAAAAAAAGGGGGAGATGCAAACCATTAGAGAGACTCTTAACTATAAAGAACAAATAGGGTTGATGGAGGGAGGGGGGTGGGGGATGGGTTAAATGAGTGATGGGTATTAAGGAGGGCACTGGAGGTTATATGTAAGTAACTAATCACTAAATTCTATTCCTGAAACCAATATTACACTATATGTTACCTAACTAGCATTTAATTAAAAATTTAAAACAAAAAGAAATACATACATACATATATACATAAGAGCAGTGTTTTTAAAACAGTATAAAATACAAATAGGAAAGGTACACATCAACTTTAGACTTATTTTCCACCGGGAGAGGGGAAGACAGGATTAAGGAAAAGTAAAAAGAAATGTTTCAACTATGTGATGTTTTATTTCTCTTAAAAAAATTAGTTATTATGAACATCACAAATTTAAGTCTGCCTGGTACATGCTCCAGGGGGACCCACCACATAAGCAGTGTGTACAGACAGTGCCACCACTACTCCAAATAGCATGTTCTGTGCTTTCTATAGTCATATGTGAGAACACTGACATTTTCAAAGATACATGTGTTGTATTAAATGGTATTATGGTGTCACATTATTCTCTAGATGTTTTTAAAACTTACATAATTCTTAAAAATTAGCAGTTACCAAAAACTCTTACTTTATTTGGTGGAAATACATGAAATTGGCAAGAATTAATCATTTTGGACTTACAAAACCAGCGATTTCACATGGTTCAACCCAGAATATACATGAGGAAAATTCATCTTAGTCACTCAAGTTTCTTAATATTCTATATAATACCTCCCTGATATGGGCTTGAAACAAAATAAAACAAGAAGGATTTGCTCTAGATTCACTTAGTCATATGTTATATTCAACCTTGCACTAAGTTTACTTAAAATCTAAATTAACATTACAACTTAATATAAATATACTGTATAATCTGTATTCAACACTGAAAACATGTTTTTCCTTACACAGAGAGAGGGCAAATATATTCTGGCCAGGAACCTGTAAGGACAATGTCTCCATGTTTAATTTCAATTGTTGTCATTTAATTTCTTGCATGTGTTTATAGAGAACAGGTGTTCAGCACTTCTTAAATTTGGTTATTTTATTATCAATCCTGGGGAGTTTTTATTTTTCCCAGACTTTACAATTCTGTTGTTATTTTTTTCCTTACTGTATGTGCTCTCAAATTTTTTTCTTCAGTATTTTTTTATTCTGTTTGTTCTTTTTCCTGGAGATTACAACTATTTACTCACTACCGATGACATGCCAGCCACTGTGCTAAGCACTGGGCATACAAAGCTGGACAAGATAGCCATCCCAGCTTTCACAAAGCTGACTTGATGACTATCTATACTTCTAGCACTTCCTCCTTCACCCTAACTGGGCTCACTGGCACTGGGGTCATTGTACTGCTGGGCTGAGATCCCATGATGGAGTACTAACTTCCCCAGTAGTCAAAGTTTTCCCTCTCTTGTTGTCCACTCCCAGAGGATTTTCTATAAACCCTTTGGATATTTCCCCTTAAGACTCAATCTGTATATACACAGTACCCCACGGCGGCTAACTAGATGTCAATGTGACTTCACAAAACACATTAACACTAACTTTTAACAAAGGATCTTGATCTATACCACTGTATAGAAAGTGCCAAAAACTGAGAAGGAGGGAAGGACCTCCTGGTGAAGTATGCCAGGAAGAAAGCACATGTTCTCTCTGTGAGCGTATTGATTATTTGATCACTTTGAGACAATGGCTTTCAACTTTAGTGGACATCAGAATGACCCAGAGGTTATTAAAGTACTGGCCAGGGAGTTTCTATCAGTGGGTTTGGGGTGGGACTGAGAATTTGCATTTCTTCTCATCCCTGTACAAGAACCCCACTTTAAAAGTCCTTGCCATAGAACTTCCCAAAATTGTGCAGAAAAAGAAGGAAACTGCCAGTTTTTCTAAGTATAGAGATTTTTGCTTTTAATTTTCATTTCTGGTATAAGTGGGTTTTTTTTTTAAAGATTTTATTTATTTGAGACAGAGAGAGAGAGCGAGAGAGCATGAGAGGGGAGATCAGAGGGAGACCAGACTCCCCACGGAGCTGGGAGCCCAATGTGGGACTCGATCACAGGACTCTGGGATCATGACCTGAGCCGAAGGCAAATGCTTAACCAACTGAGCCATCCAGGCACCCTGGTATAAGTGGTTTTATACTTAACCTTTCCTTTAAATCAATTTCATAAGTATTGAAACAACTAAAAAATTCAAATTCAGTACAATGATATAAAATTAGTAGAGTTCGTTTTTGTACCAACAAAACAGTATGAGTTTGGTGTTTGCTTTAAACGGTTGTTTGTTATGAACTTTTCCAAAGATTGTGCTATATTATACTCCCTCGGATCCATCTCTAAAGAGAAAAGTTATGTTGAGATAACAGATGGTAATAAAGGCTAGACTGGTTCCCAAGACAGTGGAAAAATGCAAAGGATAGAGTCAAAGAATTTATCCCAGCAAAGTATAAATCTTTAAATTGTTATTAAAAGATGGAGTAAATATAGATCAAACATTGATGGGGTAAAACAAAGGGAAAGAAAATGGGGAGAATCAAGGGACTTATCCCAGCACTCTAGAAGTCTTTGAGCAGTTATTAAAAATGGAATGAATAAAGCAGATATTGATGGAGTCAAAAAGAAGATCTTAATGCAGTACACTCAGAGGTTGGGTAGACCAGTGGGAACCCATCAGTTCTCCAATATTGAAGTGCCTTAAACAAATCTGCTTTAGTCACCCTAGTTTCACAAGCAATCAAGTAAGTACAGGGAATGACATATCTCCTCCACTGGAGATCCGAGGGCTTAGGCCCATGAATGGAGAAAATGAGATGGAATGGTAAGAAGATATTTCTAGTACTCTTTGACATAGGATCCCTGTGCATTTTGGTTCCAAAACCCATTGGAGAAGCCCTAAGAGGGGCTATAATTAAATTGAGAGATTAAGGGGAAAGTTCAGAAGAAAACTGTAATATTTGAACAGATTTCTAAGTGGTAGCATCTCCTTTACCTGAATGCATTATGAAGATGGGGATGAATGCATTATATTGTGTCTGACTGGGGAAAATTTTTCCTACTTAGTACTAAAAAACTGAAGGCATGCAAATTGATCCTTCAGACAATATTAACTGAATATACTAAATAAGAGCTGATAAGATTGTTCAAGCCTACATCAAACAATGTAGAATAGAAGCTGGAGTGCTGGTATGAAAATATTATCTGTATAATTGTCTGTGCTGAGCATGGATGAAAGCTTATTACAAAAGCCAATGAGCATCATCTAGTAATAACTACTAGGATTTGGGGCAAGAAAATATCCATTTGAGAAACAACTAGTAGCTGGATATCAGGTTTTGATTGAGATTGTCCTTATAGATGAACACATGAAATAATCTTGAAGAATGAAACACCTACAATATCTTGAGTGATGTCTTAGACATGTTGTAATATAAAAGATAATGCACAGAAGAGTTCCAAAAGAAAATCAAAATGCTTTACACAGGAATAAGCTACTAGGGGAATGCAAGGAGGTATGAAGGAGCAGAAATCCTCTTTTCCCCTATGGTCAACTTTGGAACCAATTGATTGCTTCCTAACCCTGTAGCTACTTGGGTGGTGACCATAAATGGCTCTTGATTGACAAACAAAGAGCTGCTTGGTTTAACAATGTCAGTTCCAAGGAAAATGGACAGCATCCCGTTTGGAAGACCACTACTCATATTGAAGAAGGTAGATCAGATCAGCTTGGTGTGCTGAATTGCATGCTTGTTGCCCCTGCATTTGAGTTTCTACAGTTCATGGACAGTAACCAATGGCCTAGCCATATGGTTGGCAAAGGGCAATGAAAAAATAACCTCTTACAGGATGCCAATTTGGTGCATGGCTCTATGGAAATAACAGGGAATCTGAGATACACACTAAAGTAGAATATATTGTGCTTATCAGATTGGAAGGTGATCAGAATTGATGAGTAAATATTCTGGTGTTCTCAACTGAAGTGGCTACATCATTCATGAAATGAGTGGACATAGGATACTACAGCAATGAACAAATGGACTAAATCTAGATACTTTCCTCTTACGCCTTCTGAAGCATAAATTGCCAATGACAATTGTTTGCCCTGCCAAAAAAAGAAAGACAGGAGAGTATAGATGGCTATGGGGAAGATTCCCTGGATATAACGCACACTGGCAAATAGCTGGCAAGTTGAACCGATGCCACAAGCCCCAGGAGGCTACAATGTTGCCCTGACAGGAACAGATACTGATTCTAGACTGAACCCAGTGGAGGATGTAAATACTCAGAGTACTATAAGATACAGCACTAAGAACAGAGCAAGATGGAGGAGAATGAGGAGACCTAAATATCACCAGCTCCCAGGAGTTCAGCTAGATAGTTATCATACCATTTTGAACAGCTACAAACTCAACAAGAGAGAGAAGAGAAGAAGAGCAGCAATTCTAGGTCCAGAAAATCAACAACTTTCCAGAAGATAGGATGTGAGCAGAAGTGAATCCAAGGCAACATTCGGGAAGATGGACCACGTGGTGGGGGGTGGGGGCGGCACCTGGCAAGTGGTAGAGCAGCAGAGCACAAAAGCATAACTTCTAGAAGACTGCTCCACTGAGGGACATTGCTTCAGAGGCTAAGCAGAGGGTAGAGCGCTTATGGGGACCGTGTGGTCTAAGGACCTGTGGGGACACAGAAAGACCAGGGATGTCTGAACATAGCAGAGCTCCCAGGTATTGGAACAGGGAGGCCACCTGCAGAGATGGAGCCAAGGAGTGGGCTTTCAGCTCAGGATTACCTTAAACCATGATCCGTGGCACAGTCAGACTACTGCTCTTCAGGCAGGGACCCAAAGCAGCAGATCTGGGGAGATTCACCATCCTCCTCCAGGAGGAGTTGTGCAGGAGCGCACTGCAGGAATCAGCTGGGTTTGGAAATTCCAAACGGGGCCAGGCACCATAGATAGAAACACTCAGTCACAGGCTAGGTGAGCTTGGAGAGCAGCAGGAGACCAGGGAGATGGGAGGGACTGACTGCTTTTCTCTGAGGGTGCATTGAGGAGTGGGGCTTTGAGCTCTCAACACCTATGGGGCCAGAGATTGGGAGGCTGAAATTATATTCCAATCCTCCAAAGCTGTATGGAAAGTGTTCAGGGAACAAAAGCTATTGAGAGAAAAACTGAGCAGATTACTTAGCCTGGCTCCTCACAAGGATGGTGCAATTATGCCTTGGGCAAAGACATTTGAGAATCACTGCAACAGGTCCCTCTCCCAGGAGATCAGTAAGATCATCCAGCCAAGACCAAGTTCACTAATCAATGAGAACTACGGAACTCCAGAGCTAGCAGAAAGCAACACACAGAATTCAAGGTTTTTTTAACATGATACTTTAGTCTTTCAAAGTTAAATTTTTTTTTAAATTAATTTTTTATTTTTTATAAACATATGTTTTTATCCCCAGGGGTACAGGTCTGTGAATCACCAGGTTTACACACTTCACAGCACTCACCAAAGCACATACCCTCCCCAATGTCCATAATCCCACCCCCTTCTCCCAAACCCCCTCCCCCCAGCAACCCTCAGTTTGTTTTGTGAGATTAAGAGTCACTTATGGTTTGTCTCCCTCCCAATCCCATCTTGTTTCATTTATTCTTCTCCTACCCACTTAAGCCCCCATGTTGCATCACCACTTCCTCATTTTAATTTTATTTTTTTCTTGTTCTATTTTTTAAATTTTTAGATTTTTTCCTCTTTCCTCTTTTAACATTTTCAAGCTATTTTATCTTACCTTTTCAAAAATCTTTCTTAATTTTTATTGTTACAGTCATATTTTATCCCTTCATTGTATTTAACCATATTTTTGTACACATATAGGTTTTCTTTTCTTTAAAATTTTGGGATGCAATTTCTTTTAATAGATCAAAATATACCCAAAGCATGGTTTTGTTCTAGTCTCCAGCATGATCACATTCTTTCCTCTCTTTTTTTTCTTTTTTTTTAACCAACTTCTTGTTTTATCAATTCCTTTTTTAGAATCTTTTTTTTTTTAAGTTTTCATCTATACAGTCATATTCCATCCCTTCATCATGTTTACCCTTATTTTTGTGTGTATACTTTTCTTTCTTTAAAATTTTAGGAGGTAGTTTCTTCTAATAGACCAAAATACACCCAAAATCAAGAGATTGTGTGGCTCTGTTCTATTCACCAGTCATATATATACTATATATATATAATTTTTTTGTTTGTTTTGTTTTGTTTTTTTCCTTTTTTCTCCCTTGCTTCTCCCTCAGGTATCAGGTCTCTTCTGATTTGGTTAGTATATATTTTTCAGGGGTCATTGCTATGCTTTTAGTATCTTGTTCTTTCATTCATCTATTTTCAATCTAGATAAAATGAAAAGGTGGAAAAACTCACCACAAAAAAAAAAAAAAAGTACAAGAAGCAGTACTGATGGCTAGGGACCTAATCAATACAGGAATTAGTAATATGTCAGAACTAGAGTTCAGAATGATGATTATCAAGGTGCTACCAGGGCTCAAAAAAAGGCATGGAAGATATTAGAGAATCACTTTCTGGAGAAATAAAAGAACTAAAATCTAACCAAGTTGAAATTTAAAAAATATATTAATGAGGTTTAATAAAAAATGGATGCTCTTACTGCTAGGATAAATGAGGCAGAAGAGAGCATTAGTGATATAGTAGACCAAATGATGGAGAGTAAAGAAGCTGAGCAAAAGAGAGAAAAACAACTACTAGACCAAGAGGGGAGAATTTGAAAGATAAGTGATACCATAAGATAAACAATATTAGAATAATTGGGATACCAGAAGAAGAAGAAAGAGAGAGAAGGGCCGAAGGTATTTTGGAGCAAATTGTCATAGAGAACTTCCCTAATATGGCAAAGGGAGGAAGCATCAAAATCCAGGAGTCACAGAGAACCCTCCTCAAAATCAATAAAAATAGGTCCACACCCTGTCATCTAAGAGTAAAACTTACAAGTCTCAGTGACAAAGAGAAAATCCTGAAAACAGCTCAGGACAAGAGGTCTGTAACCTACAATGATAGAAATATTAGACTGGCAACAGACCTATCCACAGAGAGCTGGCAGGCCAGAAAGGACTGGCATGATCTATTCAGAGGACTAAATGAGAAAAATATGCAGCCAAGTATACTATATCCAGCAAGGCTGTCATTGAAAATAAAAGCAAAGATAAAAAGTTTCCAGGACAAACAAAAACTAAAACAATTTGCAAATACCAAACCATCCCTATAGGAAATATTGAAAAGGATCTTCTAAGCAAAGAGAGAGCCTAAAAGTAACATAGACAAGAAAGGAGCAGAGACAATATACAGTAATAGTCACCTTAAAGGCAATAAAATGGCACTAAATTCATATCTTTCAATAGTTACCCTGAATGAAAATGGGCTAAATGCCCCAATCAAAAGACACAGGATATCAGAATGGATTTAAAAAAAAAAAAAAAGACCCATCAATATGCTATCTATAAAAACTCATTTTGGATCCAAAGACACCTCCAGATTTAAAGTGAGGGTGTTGAAAACAATTTATCATGTTAATGGGCATCAAAAGAAAGCTGGGGTGACAATCCTTATATCAGACAAATTAGATTTTAAGCCAAAGACCATAATAAGAAATGAGGAAGGACACTATATCCTACCTAAAGGGTTTGTCCAACAAGAAGATCTAACAAACTTAAATATTTATGCCCCTAACATGGGAGCAGCCAATTAGTTAAACCAATTAATAACAAAATCAAAGAAACACATTGACAATAATACAATAATAGTAGGGGACTTTAACAACTCGTTCACTGAAATGCACAGATCATCTAAGCAAAAAATCAACAAGGAATAAAGGCTTTAAATGACACACTGGGCCAGATGAATATCACAGATATATTCAGAACATTACATTCCCAAACAAGAAAACACACATTCTTCTCTAGTGCACATGGAACTTTCTCCAGAATAGATCACATCCTGGGTCACAAATCAGGTCTCAACTGGTACCAAAAGATTAGAATCATTCCCTGCATATTTTCAGACCACAATGCTTTGAAACTAGAGCTCAACCACAAGAGGAAAATTGGAAAGAACTCAAATACATGGAGTCTAAAGAGCATCATACTAAAGAATGAATGGGTCAACCAGGAAATTAGAGAAGAATTGAAAAAATTCATGGAAACAAATGAAAATGAAAACACAACTTTTCAAAATCTTTGGGACATAGGAAAGGTGGTCCTGAGAAGAAAGTATACAGCAATATAAGCCTTTCTCAAGAAACAAGAAAGGTCTCAAATACACAACATAATCCTACATCTAAAGGAGCTGGAGAAAGAACAGCAAAGGAAGTCTAAACCCAGCAGGAGAACAGAAATAAAGATCAGAGCAAAAATCAATGAAAAAGAAACCAAAAGAACAGTAAAACAAATAAACAAAACTAGGAGCTGGTTCTTTGAAAGAATTAAGAAGATTAATAAACCCCTGCCAGACTATCAAAAAGAAAAGAGAAAAGATCCAAATAAATAAAATTATGAATGAAAGAGGAAAGATCACAACCAAGACCAAAGAAATACAAAAAATTATAAGAACATATTATGAGCAAGTATACAACAGCAAATTTGATAATCTGGAAGAAATGGATGCATTCCTAGAGGTGTATAAACTACCAAAATTAAACCAGGAAGAAACAGAAAACCTCAACTGACCCTAACCAGTAAGGAGATAGAAGCAGTCATCAAAAATCTCCCAACAAAAAAGAGTCCAGGGCTAGATGGCTTCCTGGGGGAATTCCACCAAACATTTAAAGAAGAATTAATACCTATTCCCTGAAACTGTTCCAAAAAATAGAAAGGGAAGGAAAACTACCAAACTCGTTTTATGAGGCCAGCATTTCCTTGATCCCCAAACCAGAGAATAACCCCATCAAAAAGGAGAATTACAGACCAATATCCTTGATGAACATGGATGAAAAAAATTCTCACCAAAATACTAGCCAATAGGGGCGCCTGTGTGGCTCAGTGGGTTAAAGCCACTGCCTTCAGCTCAGGTCATAATTCCAGGATCCTGGGATCAAGTCCAGTATTGGGCTCTCTGCTCAGCTGGGAGCCTGCTCCCCTATCTCTCTCTGCCTGCCTTTCTGCCTACTTGTGATCTCTGTCTGTCAAATAAATAAATAAAATCTTAAAAAAAAAAAAAGAAAAAAAAATACTAGCCAATAGGATCCAACAGTATATTAAAAGGATTATTCACCATGACCAAGTGGATTTATTCCTAGGCTGCAAGTTTGGTTCAACATCTGCAAATCAATCAATGTGATACAATACATTAATTAAAGAAAGAACAAGAACCATATGATACTCTCAATAGATGCTGAAAAACATTTGACAAAGTACAGCATCCCTTCTTGATGAAAACTTCAGAATGTAGGGATAGATGGTATACACTTCAATATCATAAAAGCCATCTGTGAAAAACCCACATTGAATATCATTCTCAAAGGAGAAAAACTGAGAGATTTCTGCCTAAGGTCAGGAACATGGCAGGGATGTCCACTATTGCCACTGCCACTCAACATAGTACTAGAAGTCCCCTCAGCAATCAAACAATAAAAAGAATAAAAAGGCATCCAAGTTGGCAAAGAAGTCAAACTATCACTCTTTGCAGACGATATGACACTTTATGTGGAAAACCCAAAAGACTCCATTTCAAAACTGCTAGAACTCATACAGGAATTCAGCAAGGTGTCACGATATAAAATCAATGCACAGAAATCAGTTGCATTTCTATACACCAACAGCAAGACAGAAGAAAGAGAAATTAAAGAGTTGATCCCATTACAATTACACCTAAAACCACAACATACCTAGGAATAAGCCTAACCAAAGAGGCAAAGAATCTGTACCCAGAAAACTATAAAGTACTCATGAAAGAAACTGAGGAAGACACAAAGAAATGGAAAAATGTTCCATGCTCCTGGATTTTTATTTTTAATTCTGAAGTTTTTTTAATGCACGAAAAGAACATCTCAGAAACAGAATAGGCATTGACTTATTAACGATGAAGCACTATATAAAGGAGCCCCCTCCCCACTTAGTAAATAGGAATATAGTGTAAATAGACATAAAAGGAGTTGAACGTTTTAGGATTAAATGCAAACCCTAAAGTTGTATACAACATTCATATATGGCTTATTATTTCATAGCAATAATATTCTCATAACAATGTATATGACATTTATACATACTGGTAGGATGTTTTTGACTCAAAAGTTAAAACAAAACTACTAGAGAGGTAGTTTTGCCAATGCAAGGTGATTTAAAAAAAAAAAAAAGGCTTTACCTTGCTTTTGTTCCTTAAACATCTGTAACCATTTCTCTTTGTTCTAATTTTCTTCTGGATTAGCCAGGAAGATAATGATGCTTTTAGAAGAAGCCAATTCAAAACCATCTAAGAATGAATTCCCACAACTACACAATGATGTTTTTGAAACAACTGCTCTGAAATTCCCCCGGGTGGGTAGGGGGGGCTTCTCCATAGTTTTCTTCTGTCTTAGAAAGCATATGGATTCTGGCTCCAAGGAGACCTGTTAAGGTTCAACCAGGAGTTACAGGGAATCATCCTGTTTTTCACCTCAAATTCTGCATCATAGTTTCATGATGGTAATTTCTATAGCGACCCAAGAGTATTGGTACATACCCTGTCTTGGTAAGTCAGGAATGGCTTTAAATAAATATAAATGCATGTGTATATATATACTGAAGCTTGAAACTTGCTTCCAGGAGCAAGTTCCATATTGGAACAAATATTGTGAAAATATCTACGCTACCTAAAGCAGTCTACACATTTAATGCAATCCCTATCAAAATACCATTATTTTTTTTAAGAAATGGAATAAATAACCCTAAAATTTATATGGAACTAGAAAAGACCTTGAATAGCCAGAGGAATGTTGAAAAAGAAAGCCAAAGTTAGTGGCATCACAATTCCAGACCTCAAGCTCTACTACAAAGTTATAATCATCAAGACAGTATTGTACTGGCATAAAAACAGATATATAGATCAATAGAACAGAATAGAGAGCCCAGAAATGGACCCTCAACTCTATGGTCAACTAATCTTCGATGAAGCAGGAAAGAATGTCTAATGGAAAAAGTCTCTTCAACAAATGGTGCTGGAAAAATTGTACAGCCATATTCAAAAGAATGAAATTAGATATTTCCTTACACCTCATACAAAAATGGACTCAAAATGGATGAACGACCTCCATGTGAGACAGGAATCCATCCAAATCCTTGAGGAGAACACAGGCAGCAACCTCTTTGACTTCAGCCACAGCATCTTCTTCTTAGAAATATCACCAAAGGCAAGAAAAGCAAGGGCAAAAATGAACTACTGGGACTTCATCAAGATCAAAAGCTTTTTCACAGCAAAGGAACCAGTCAACAAAACCAAAAGACAACAGACAAAATGGGCAAAGATATTTGCAAATGACATATAAGATAAAGGGCTAGTGTCCAAAATCTATAAAGAACTTATCAAACTCAACACCCAAAGAACAAATAATCCAATCATTAAATGGGCAGAGAACATGAGCAGACATTTCTGCAAAGAAGACATCCAGATGGCCAACAGACACATGAAAAAGTGTTCCATGTCCCTCGGTATCAGGGAAATACAAATCAAAACCACAAGGAGATACCACCTCACACCAGTCAGAATGGCTAAAATTAACAAGTCAGGAAATGTCAGATGCCGGCAAGGATGTGGAGAAAGGGGAACCCTCCTACACTGTTGGTGGGAATGCAAGCTGGTGCAGCCACTCTGGAAAATGACATGGAGGTTCCTCAAAAAGTTGAAAATAGAGCTACCCTATGACCCAGCAATTGCACTACTGGGTATTTACCCTAAAGATACAAATGTAGTGATCTGAAGGGGTACATGCACCTGAATGTTTATAGCATCAAAGTTCACCATAACCAAACTATGGAAAGAGAAGATGTCCATCAACAGATGAATGGATAAAGAAGAAATGGTACACACACACACACACAATGGAATACTATGCAGCTATCAACACCCCCCAAAATCTTGCCATTTGCAAGGATGCAGATGGAACTAGAGGGTATTATGCTAAGTGAAATAAGTCAGAGAAAGACAATTATCATATGATCTCTCTGATAGGAATTTGAAAAGCAGGGTGGGGGTCATGGGGGGTAGGGAGGGAAAAAATGACACAAGATGGGATCAGGAGGGAGATAAACCATAAGAGACTCGTAATATCACAAAAACCCTGAAGGTTCCTAGGGGTTCAGGGGGTAGGGATTGGGTGGTGCGTTATGGACATTAAGGAGGGTATATGCTATGGTGAGTGCTGTGAAATGTATAAGCCTGATGATTCACAGACCTGTACCCCTGGAGTAAATAATATATTATATATTAATAAAAAATTTAAAAAATAACTAACACCTGGAGCTCATCATGAACTTTGAGAAAAGTGGGGGAAAAAAAAAGATACTGCACCATTTCGGACCACCAAGTCCAAATTTCTTCAGACCAATAAACATACTTTACAAGCCAAATGTTCAACAATGGACAGTGATATAACATCCTCAGAGTACTGGCTTGATAGAGAACTGGAATAGGCATTTAAAAACATGATTTATCACTGGATGTTATATTCAAATAATGAATCATTGAACACTACTTTAAAAAAAAGAAAAGAGAAGAGAGAGAGAAAGAAAGCAAGAAAGAAAGCAAGAAAGAAAAAATTATAACATGACTTGTCCAAAAGGGACACTACATAGGAATTAAGGGCTGGCTTATATACCTTAATGAATGTGTGTTCACATTCAACACAGGGTGGAGACAAGAGAGTATCACTACTAGATAGATTTCTCTATTTTTCTGGTGGATCTGGGGAAAAGGGGGTGAGGGTGGATGTTGGTACGACTAAAAAAGAAATGACTGTTCTTATTTTTCTCTATATCATCTCAACTTCCCCATAGCACACAAACCTGAGCAGGTTCCCAGGACTACGACTTAAGCTGCAAGTATCAGAGCAGGGATGATCTTTGCTGGAAGCAGGAAACTGTGACTCTCCCCTTAAACTTTGTTTCAGAATTCCTCTAGTCCTGACGGGATGGACAGTGCCTTTACACCACCTGGCAAAATCAATTTGAAAGTGAATGCAGCTGTTTAGTCCAGTGGTCAAAATAGTCCACAACTTCTGTACCCAAGTACCCTATTTGAATGGTTCCTGCTAAACTAGTATTGATGCCACTAATCTAAACTAATCTAATCTAAACTTGCACAGTGGTCAAGATTAACATTCCTTCCAAGGAGGAAGTTTTACTTTAAATTGAAAGAAAAAGAAATAGAAGCTGAAGGCAAAGGAATGGAATAATAGATTATGAAATGAGGGTAACCCAATATAACATTAATGGTTCAAAAGAGGCTCAGAGCAAGATATTATATGTTCTCTTAGTTCAATCCTGCTAGATGCCAGAAAGAGTAAAGCCATATATTGCTGAGACCTGTTCTGCTTCTGGAACCTGACAAGGTTAAATGGAAACCTATAAACTTTAGTGACCTCACCCTGAGAGATATTTTGGTCATATGACATGATGATGGCATGGACTGACTGCTAATGACAGAATAGGACTCTCTTAATACGCCAATACACTTTGACCCTTATTTTTCATGTTATATCTACTACACCATGATACGATATGGTAGAATTCTGGCATTGCTGATAAGACTATAATATTGATATTAATGTTCAAGTTTAAACTAACTATAGCTACGATGCTACAAGAAAAATAAAGCTGGCAAGCTAGAGGGGCAGTGCTGGTGGTGATGAAGTATGTGAGTACAATTTAAAATGAAGAGATCGGGAAAGACTTCACTGAGAATGTAACCTGAAGGTGTAAAACTAAAGAAAGTAAGAGAATGAGGTACGAAGCTCTCTTGAAGATCATTCCAAATGCAGAGAGTAATAAATGCAAAGTCCCTGAGGCAGCTACTTGACCTAGGCAGCTCAAGGACAGAGAGGGGAAAAGTTAGAGAAGATGAAGACAGAGAGGAAAGGAAAGGATGGAGGAAATTCAGGTTGTGTGTTGTTCGAGACTACTCTGATACTCCTGGCTTTTATTCTGAGTATTGTTAAAAACAGACACACAGTCTCAAAATGAAATCATTTAGGCCAAATAATCAAATCCCAGCTTCATATCTAACCTGATTGCAGTTCCAAACCCTAACCCTTTCCCATCCCAAAAATGCAGTCTTAACAGGTCACTCAGGAATTTTCTGATCAGCACCAAGGAGGTAATCTGTCACATGGGAACCCTCTGTTCCCAAAAGGAATATGAGGTAATTCACCTAATTAACGCCCCTGGCCTTCCCCCTAAAGGAAGGTAACTTTGCCCCCAAACAATCCTTTCTTTTCTTTGGTTAATAACTTCTTTGCCTCATCCTCCTTCCTATGAAAACCTTTCCCTTTGTACAACTCCTCAGAACTCCCTTCTACTTCTAGATGGGATGTTACCCATTTTATGAATGCTTAATAGTCAATAAGATCTTCAAGTTGACTTAGTTGAATTTTGTTTTTTAACAATATCGTGAGGATTTTGAGTAGGGGAGCAACATGAACTCACACATCTGCAAGGAATCATTTTGGTTGCTGTTATCAGGAGCAAGCAGGGAGACCAGTTAGGAGGTGAGAAGTACTAGTAGTTTGGACAAGGGTGATAGTGCAGGGGGTTGACATAGTAGTTAGATGGCAAAGGTGGGATGAAAGGATATGCTGACAGAGGTGATGTGGGTGCAAGAGATAGCAAGGAGTAAGGACAACTCCAAGGAAATTGGCCAAAGGACAGAGCTGCCATGTCTAGGGTTGTGAGGGAGCAAGATTGAGGGTGGAAATCCGGGCTCAGGTTTGGACATGAGATTTAAGAATGTTATTGGACATCCAAGTAGGGATGTTGACTAAGTACGTGGATACACAAGACTGGGGTCACAGAAAAAGTTCAGGCTGGAAGAGGAAATTCAACTGTCTATATATTTGTTTTTAAAACCAAGGCACTGAAAAAGATCAAAAGCATCAGTGTACATAGGAAAGATGACAAATCCAGATGGACGAGCATCTGAGTCCCTCAGTATTTAGAGTTGTAGAGATGAGAAAGAAGAACTGAAAAGGAGGGAAAGGTGCAGCTTTAGAGTGAAAGGGTAGCCGGGAGAGTAGGGTGCCCTGAAAACTCTGAGAAGGCCATTTCTCAATGAGAAGGGAGCAACCAACTGAAAAATGCTGCTCAAAATCCAGTAAGACAAGTACTGATTTAGTAACCCAAAGGTCAGTAATGTCCTCAACAAGCAATTATTAAACATCGATTTCCTAAACCAAAGGCTAAAACTTAAAAATGCCAAACGTTACTATAAAACTGACAGCTTCAAAACAACTTTCAAAGGCAAAACTTTGTGATGCTAATTATTCATATATACATTTGACAAAATGTCTGATATTATACAGATGTTTGGCATCATAGAGGACCTGGGTTTGAATATTGACCTCATTCCCTGCTCATTAACTGACCCAGCTAAATGGCTTCAACCCTAGTTAAATGAAAGACTCATTATAAAAGCCAGGCACCCCAGCAGAGTAGATGCTCAAGAAAACGTTCGCTATTTTGATTATTGGTTGCAGTAACACAACTTCTCTTTCATAAGAAAGTTAACTAAGTTAAATAGTAATGAAAAACCATTAGGAAAAAAAAAAACCTAAAGTATGAAGAAAGATATCCCTCTTGTAAAACCTGAATATATCATTAACAGAAGTTTTAAACTCTCTTTGGAAATGCAGGAACTGGGAGTGAGAGGATGTTGCAGGAATAGAAGTTCATTAAAAAGAAAATCAAATTTTAGATTTGAGTTAGTCATGCCAGAGTGTAATACCTAATCAAAATGTGGAATCACAGAAAGCAGATCACCCAGTAAACTTTCTCATTTTTATATGAAGAATCTGAAGTGCAGAGAGATTAATTTTTTTTTTTTTCAAAGACATCCAACCAGTTAGCAACAAAGGCAAACACCAAGTTTCCCAGGGGCAGTGGCCAGTCCTGCCATTTTTATCTCTATATGTTTTGTGACTTAAAAAGTTCTTTAAAAAATTTTTTTTATTTGAGAGAGAGAGAGAGAGAGTATGAGCAGGGGGAGGGGCAGAGGGAGAGGGAGAAGCAAACTCCCTGCTGAGCAAGGAGCCTAATACTGGGCTCCATCCCAGGACACTGAGATCATGACCTGAGCTAAAGACAAATGCTGAACTGACTGATCCATCCAGATGCCCCTTAAAAAGTTCTTAACTAGTAAGAGGCGAATATATGTTGACTGACTCCCTCATTGACTGACAGAATGAAAGAAGGAATAAATGAATAAGTGAATGATTGAAACTAGGGGAAAACATGGGTTTCTTGAGTCTTAGCCCAGAGTTTCTCATTTAATCCTTACTCTGCCTTATATCTATCTCTCCAAGCTTCTCTTGACTCAGTGTGCAGAACATAGAGTGGAGCAAAAACAAACATATTTAGCAGGAGATATGCTTTCTACTATGAACGGAGGGTAACACTGAAAAGTATCTTTGATAAAGTGTTGATGGATGAAAGAAAAGAAATGTTCAAATAAGTTTGGGATCTATTGAGAAGAACTCCCACTGTGTTGATTTGCTTTACCAAATGTTTCATGTAGCGACTGGATTCAGTCCATTTATCTAGTCCTCCATAGCTGCGCTCAACCTAGACTATTTTGCAAGGAAAAAGATTTCTGTACAAACCCCCTGCATGATTTTCCTGGTGTGAAAGGACTTATTAATGGAAAAGTAAATTCTGAAATCAGCTCTCAGCACTGGATAAAAGCCTACACTATAAGCCAAAGGCAGCTTTATTCCTCAGTGTGCCTAAATATACCTATGAGGATTGAAAAAGTTGTCACTGAATTACTGCTCATGCACAAGAGAGAAAATTAAATGGGAGACTATTTAAAGAAAATTACAACTAATAGAAACATCAGATTTACAAAGTCACTGCTCTGCTGCAGAAATCCTTTAGTGTCTCTTAAGTCTTAAAGCACAAACCCCCTAATGGATTTGGATATGCTTCAATTTCAACTTGTATACCCTTGCTGCTCTGTTGGAAGAGTAGAGGAATGGTTAAATAAAAGAATTGGGATTTTTCCTCTCTACTAACCTTGACTTGTCCAGTGTTAAGAAGCTATGTAAATAGTAGAGTACTATGCAGATAGTTCTTGTCATTGTCACAAAAGGGAAAAAAAGGTTTTATACTCAAACCTGATGTCTTAGAGTAAGAAAATGAACGAAGACTTTATTTTTTTCCATTTCATGAAGCACCCTGATACCCAAAAGTTTACTCCGTTACAACCTGCATTTTGTAGAGTACTTAAGACTTAAGTACTTAAGTCAACATATATAGTACTTAAGGATGAATCACTGCCCTGATGAACGTAACCAAGTTTTTCTCTATCATTTTGAAACAAACTTTTCTTTCCTTTTTTCAAAATTTATTTATTTTACTTATCTTAAATATTTTATTTATTTATTTGAGAGAGAGACAATGAGCAGGGAGAGTAACAGAGCAAGAGAGAGAAGCAGACTCCTCGCAGAGCAGGGAACCTGACTCAGGGCTCCATCCCAGGACTCAGAGATTACAACCTGAGAGGAAGGCAGATGCTTAACCAACTGAGCCATCCAGGTGCCCCAATATTTATTTATTTATTTTAGAGAAGGAAAGAGAAAGAGAGCATGAGCAGGAGGAGCAGAGGGAGAGGGGTAGAGAATCCGAAGTACAGTCCACACTGAGCACAGAGCTTGACACAAGATTCCATCTCAAGACCCTGAGATCACAACCTGAGCCCAAACCAAGAGTCAGACACTGGATCAACTGCACCACCCAGGCATCCCAAAACAAACTTCAAAAAGGAATGGTGTTCTGCCAAATGGCGTGGAATGCTTATGTACAAAAATGCCAGGAATGTCAAGGTATACCTCAGTGACATGTACATTTGCAGTCAGAACTATCACTGGGGGCCAAGTGAAAGCGAAGCCAGTTAATTGGAAACATAGCTGATTTGTTAAAAATGATCAGGAATTTGGGGGCTGCTTATAATAGTAGACCCAGGGGAGCAAAGTTGGTGAGTGGAGACTGACAAGATAACATGGCAGTGGAGCTCATGAAATCTTTAGTCAGGTTACAAAAGTTCCAAAGGTTCTACCTCAAATACTTCTCAGCTTTGTCACCTTAAACATGTGTCACATGTTTGAACCTCACTCTTTGAACCTCACTTTCCTCAATAGGATTATTGTGGAGAGTAAGAAAAAATAAAAAATAAACAAACAAAAAAACAATGAAAGTAAAGCACTCAATATAGTGCTGCCATATAAAATACATTCATAAATGTTACGTATTTTGTTGACGTTAATGCTGCTGCTGATGATGAGTGATGTCTTTTACAGATTAAGTGCTTAAAATAGCCTTTATTAGCCCTGAAAAAATTTTTTTCAGAAGTTCCAAAATTAGTGGATTAAACACAAAAGTCCGTTATCAATATATGACTCTTTCCCAGAATATCTGATGGTAACCAGGAGGTCAGGCAGGAGTTTGGAGGCCTCAGATGACTAGAGTCCCCCACTGGTTAGATGAAAAACTGTATGATGATGGAAGAACCCCCCGGGGCACAAAAATGTTACCCTGAGAATTCTCTGGTTGCAAATATTCCTTGCTAATTATGTCAAGGTTCAGTGATTCGACACACCCATACTGAGAGCTTACTCTGTCTTATGCATTATAAGAGGTTCTAAGAAACAGGCATGGCTTTTGACATACAGAAAGTCTCCAGATATCAATACAATTCTCCTCAGCCTCCGTGGACTTAGGGGGTAAGTATGAGTGAGACAACAGATCAAAGGAAATGAGTTGTCCTGAAAATGAGGCCCAACCAGTGGGTGAGGACAGATCTCAGCACAGGTATAAATATTAGCGGTAAGCAGGCCTGCTCTAGCACTTCTCAGAACAACAGCACACACATTTTAAGTGCTCACTTACTTATCCTTCTGTCCCACTGGATTCTGAGTCCCTGGGGGGCCTGGCCTGAACTTGTGCATTGTTATGGCTTCTCAGAATCTAGAATAGTGTAGGACTGTGAGAAAATGTTTGTGAACTGAGTGATTCTGTAGCTTTCTTAGATTAGCTCTATCTGATTAGACATGATTTAATTTTTTAACCAGGATTAGAAAGGCCACAGGCTTTAAAAGGACAGAAGGATTGTGAAGGATGATATCAATAAGTGAAAATTAATAAATATTTTGTCAACATAGCTGGAAGAAATCTATGAGTAAGGAAGGAAACAGAAAACCGTCCAAATTTGAAAACAGAACAATTACCACTTTGTAATTGAAATGTGAGGATGCCTGTATAAGATGTGAATGCTTATTTAGAATGCAAAGTAATACAGGAGAACATGTTAGAACTTCTTTCTCCCTGCTCATGTAATTAAAACAAATGAGTTTCCATTCACACAAATCCTGCCTAAGTTATTTCAGAAGGTTCTATTTAGAAGAGAAATGGATATGTTAATGTTTTTCAAGCACTAAAAGTTATGAAATGAGCATGCATACTTTTCCCCAGTGATGACTGTGTTCTTAGTGAAGGACCAAGGTTAAAGTAAACAAATGGAAAATGATGAAAGCTGAGAGAAGAAGACAAAGAATTAGACAAACACAGAATTTCATTTTAAAAATCATCTGAACAATATACTATCTTTTCAAGACCAACATACGTACAAGGTTAGTTATTAATCAACACACACAAAAAAGACAAATAAATAAATAAATAAATAAATAAAGTTCTTCCTCTCTCCCAACAGCTGAAAATAGGCTCTGGTGGTTATGCTTTTTTCCACCAATCTCCTCTTTAGGGTCTTAGATGTCTGCCAAGATCTTGTCCAAACGGCAAAAACAAAGAAGTCTCAGAGGAATCGGGGACTTCTTAGAAAAGAATACCAAAAGAACGTGCAAACAGAAATAAAGCCACAGACCAGAAACTCTGAAAGTACTACCCAGACCTCTGAGGAATCAAAAACTATGGGAAATTTATTAAGAGGATTAATCTGATTGAAAGTCAGGTGTGTAGCTGGTCATGCTTTTCCTTAACTCATGCAACATGTAAAAAGAGAAATTTGCCTGCAGAGCAAGCCATTGCAAGTTTTAACGCCTGAACAGCCAAGGATATAAAGGATTTGGGAGATAACAAAAATTATGAAATAGAAAAGATTTTGTCACTGCACAAGGATTTTTACAGTATAGAAGGCAAGGTGCTGGAGGAAACTTAGATTGAGGCCTTGACCTGATCCATCAGAGCTTATATTATTTTTCATTCACTTTGCCCTACAGGTGAAGACTATGTTTGTCTATAACGGATGCTAACAAATGCAAATGTTGCAAGACCATACAATAAAGCTTGCTCAGACATTGCAAGATAACTCCTGAAGGAAAAAGCAAACAAAGAAGATAAATTACCTCTAGTTCAGAGAAAACTGTATTTTAACACTTGTTTCATTCTTAAAAAAAAAATGAAATAAAAAGAATAGGGTTGATACTGAAACAAAGATTTAGGTTAGAAATCAGGAAAAATTTTCAAGTGATAAAGCAGGTGCAAGTAGAGTGGTTACCAAATCCTGAGGTTGAGGCTATCTTCCTGAAGAAGGAGGCTATCTTCCTGAGGATATATGTTTATGTATGCCATCCACATAACACAGGAATGGCCAAGCACAACCTATTCCTTAGAATAATAGTTTTCTTTTTAAAAAAAAAAAAACCTGTGCATACCTTTGTATCTTGGGATTTCTTTCTTTCTTCTTTTTTTTTTTTTTAAAGATTTTATTTATTTATTTATTTGACAGACAGAGATCACAAATAGGCACAGAGAGAGAGGAGGCAGAGAGAGAGGAGGAAGCAGGCTCCTTGCTGAGCAGAGAGCCCCGATGTGGGGCTTGATCCCAGGGCCTTGGGATCATGACCTGAGCTGAAGGCAGAGGCTTTAACACACTGAGCCATCCAGGCACCCCGTATCTTGGGATTTCTGTGTGTGTGTGTGTGTGTGTGTGTGTGTGTGTGTGTGTGTGTAGTGTGTTTTTGTTCGGGACTGAAAATGGGCAGAAGGGTGTTTTTTGTTGTTGCTGTTTTGTTTTGTTTTTTAAGAACAGTGGACCTACCTTTTCCTGGGGGATCTACTGAACGTCTTATCTGTGTTATATCGTTTAAATGACATGACTACCCTTTGAAATATATTTTAGTATTTATAGGTTTTATTATTTTTATCTTACAGACAAAAAAAAACTGAGACTAACAAGATTTAAGGCAATGGCTCAAAGCTAGGAAGTAGCAGAGCAGGCAGGCACAGATGTCTACGTGTCTCTCAAAAACTTAATGCTAGTACACCTACCTGTACTTTGCTGTTTTTTGATATGATCCTGAAAGCTGTTTCAAGTCCTAGAATTATGTGTGATATATTCTAATTGGGAACATCAATTACTTTATTCCTGCAAATCTATGAAACGCATTACTCCCTCTTCATCCGCCTAGAAAAAGGATAAGAGGAGCACCTGCTAAGGAAGTGACCAGGTGAGAGATGCCTCAGCCCTAAACTGAGAAAACAGGATGCCAGGGGAGAGTAGGGACAAGATTGAGCCATTAACTGGAATGTATGCATGAGGATATGGGATTAGTTGATGACAAAAACAAAACAAAACAAAAACAAAAAACGAAACAAAACAAAAACAGAAATAAGGGAGAAGAAGTGGTTTTAAGGAAAATATAATGGTTGCAATGGTTTCAATGTTGGGCTTGAGCACTTAATAATGAGATATTTTCCTACATCAATAATTATATATAGCTGGATAGGGTCCAAAATGGACTTTCCTTTCAGTTGTTCTTTATAGCATAATGAGGTAGCAGTGAATTATTTTAGTGCACCGAGTAGAGGCTCAAGCCAGGCAAATACCTGACATTTAAAACCTGTTCTTTATAAACAGTTATATGTGCCATACTTGTGATTACATGTATTAAACATAAAAATACTTCACGGCAGATTCTAAGTTAATAAATTCACCATAGCATTGAAAATGTGCCTCCCACTACCAGAAAAATCTCATACCAAATATTGAATACTCCCTCTAAGAGAGAGAAAACATAGCTAATCACAACAGGGAAGTAATAGCTCAAGTTGTATTAAGAAAGTTCTTGAATTTGGGGGCACCTGGGTAGCTCAGATATTAAGCATCTGCCTTCTGCTCAGGTCATGATCCCAGGGTCCTGGGATGGAGCCGCTCATCGGGCTCCCTGCTCAGCGGGAAGCCTGCTTCTCCCTCCCCTGGTTCTCCTGCTTGTGTTTGCTCTCTTGCTGTATCTCTCTGTGTCAAATAAATAATCAAAATCTTTTAAAAAAAAAAAAAGGAAAATAAAATAGATCCTGAATTTTAACTTCTTCAAAGCAGCAGACTAAAGAGACTTTAAGTAACACTGCATCTAAAATGGTAGTACATGCAGTGACTGCATTGCATTGCTTATAAGACTTGAAATCCAACATCCATATGATACTTCATATGTTATATATTAAATTCTATGCATTCTATGAATGCAACAGTATTATAATGAAAAGCAATCTGAGGAAAACCCAAGCTAGCCCACTGGTTTTAAAATTCAGCATAACCTAGCTGCCACTCACTGGTAATATCATCAATGCTATAGACTTTACTATAGCTATAGCCTCAAAAATATAATTCCTTCAGTGCTTACAATATTTTTGCCATTTGATAATAAATGCTGCTAAAGTGCCTATTGTCTGGCTCTCTCTTTCCACAATCTTTTCTCTCAAATAAATGGTGTGAAACTTCTGAATGAAGCACTACTCTTTTAATTGTGCTTGCCAATGGGGTGATTCTCATCTTAAATGATGCAGGTAATAATTTCATAGTTGGTATGCAAAGGGGATATAAGCCTTTTTTTTTTTTTTTTTTTTTTTGCTTTACATTTCTCACCTCAGTGTCATGTACAGCTAGGCTGGGCTAAAAATATGTACAATGATATTATTTAAAAATTGACATGCAATTTCCTGTACAGTGGAAAAGAAAATATTTCTAGAAATATGGTGGTAATAGCATCTTCTAAATTGGCAAAGGTGGAAGGGACGATATGTTTTACTCTCAAAAGATGAGTTGTCATAAGAATTTACTTTATGAGCACCAGTTTAAAAAGTTGATCAGGCAGTGTAAGGACAGATTTTGTTCTTCTCCAAAGTATCATATTTCTGAAGAGTGGGTGGGGGAAAGAAGCAGAGAGGACATTGCCTAAGAACTTAACACTTTATAATAATCCCACTCAAAAAATGTAACTGCCCAGGTTCCAATCAAACACATTTTGATGGATGGAGAAAGAGGGGAAGAATTCATAATCAGTTGTTCAATGCCTAGTTTCTAAGAGGAAGTAAAGTCTTTATAGAAGCATCAGTAAGATGTTTGGAGGACTGTTTTTACTTTAGAGTACAGCTTTTTTTTTTTTTTTTTTTTCCTCCTCCAGGAGCACAAATTACTTAATGATGATTAACTTTTTAAACAGACAAGAATGGAAATCAGATCAGGAAATTCAATCTTAGAATCATTCATTTATCTGATTGCAAGGGCCACTATCCAGACAAATTTTTATGTATCTTCAGAGTCTTAAGTCAAGCAAGTATCAGTGCATTAGAAGTAAAGAGTTTCTCTCACTTAAAATGTGCCATACTTGGACAATTGAAGAGAAACCAGGTGGTAAATGTACATGCCATAGCGTAGTGGTTTAGTGTACAGGCTGTATAGTCAGAGGAACTGGGTCATTCTCTTCAATGTGAGTGTTGAATCTTGGGTGGTCACTCCACCCCCAAAATACTGTACTCTGTGACTTACTTTCCTTCACATGAAAAGGCAGGTAATAGCAATTCCTTCCTCTTTCAGTTGCCATAAAGACCGAATGAAAACACTAAAGTATTTGGAATAGTGACTGACACATAATATGCTCCTCTTACTATTTTAGTCTTTAAAATACAATGTGAAATAGAGCAACATATGATATTTGTTGAACAGGCTTTTTTCTGTCTCCCTTTTTCAAAGGTTGACAGCTCAAATTCCTACAGGTCAAACAAACAACTTGTGTCAGGTTGTATTTTTGTTTTTTGAAAGACACTTTTGCATATTAAATATGCATAGGGACAGAATTCATTTCCACAAGGAAATATATTTTCTTATTTTATCAAATGTCACCCTCTCCAGCTACCTGGTTCTCCTCCTCCACACTTTGTAGAGTCTAAGAAATATTTTCTCTGATTTTATTGTAGAATAATCAACAATATGCATGCCATGATGAAAAGGCAACTGATACAGGGCCTGAGCTGGAGAGGTCAGAGTGAGAAGGAACTGATAAATTGAACAGGACCGTCACTCCCTGAAAGCGTAATCCACCAGTCCCCCTCTAGGGATTGGTGCCTTGCAGGAACATGAGCTTCTAGAGATTGGATTTTTTAAGAGAACAAAAATATAAACTTTTAAGTGTAATTTTTAGATAATTAAATATTTGCAACAGATCCAAAATAGTTTCCTGGACAACGCTTGGCTTGATGACAGCCAGTGCACAACTTTTGTTCTGTATTGTGATCAGCATCTACGATAAATATAACATAGAATTAGGATGTTAAAAATTATATTTGCATGCGCTCATTTTTAAAAAATGTCTGTTTGTTACAGAACTGTTTTATTTTCATGAGCTCTTTCATGAGTTATTCTGAGTTTCCCTTAACATCCCCATCCACTTTACCCCCTCCTACTACACCTTATTATGACACCACATGTACATTTCACCAACTACATGGGAGAAAGTTTACGTACATGTGTTTGTGGTGTGCAAATACACATATATTCATAGTTTTCTTTGGCATATCTTTATATTGTCCCAAATTTCATTATAAAAATTTCAAAAAAGTTGAAAGAACATCATGAGCAACCATGCAACCTTTGTCTAAATTTAAGTAATTTTACTATATTTGCTTCACATATATACTTACCAGATTTGTTTCAGATATATGTATACATGAAGAGGGCTTTTTAATGTTTAAACAAATTCTGTATTATAGGATTTCATATCAAATATACTTCAATAAACATGCATGTTTAAAAATAAATGTGTAAAAAAGTAAAAGTAAATAGTTAATAACTTTCCAATATATTAGAAGTACAGAATATAAGCTATCTTGGGAAAATCTTTTTGTGTGAAATGTCTGTATTTATGGATGGGCATAATCTTACAAATACATATGAAAATAACAAGTATCATTTGAATAATACTCAGCATTTACAAAACTATTCTCATGCATTCTCTCATTTAAATTGCAAATTTCTGAACTGAATAGGTTTCCTTATCTACCAAAGGTATAATGCAGAAGTAGATGGTCATATACATAAGAAGCAAGCATGATGAAATATTTTACATAGTCTGCAACTCCTTTAAAAAAAAATTCTAAATCAGTTGAAAACAATTGCAAATATTCTAAACCTTTATTCCTAAATATTTCAACATGCATTTTCTCCAGATTAAAAAAAAAATCCGCATTAATTGGGTAAAGGATTTCCTTTCTCCCAAAATCATGAATATTATTGTATCTTTTTATGTTCCACTCAGTTGTGCATTAATTATACATTAACTCATATAATAAACATTATCAAGTGCTTTCAATTTGTCTGAAACTGTGTAGCCCCAGAGATAAAAAAATTTGGCACTGGCACTCAAAAACCCTCACAGTGTAGTAGCAAAAACAGGCCTTTGTGTAGTTAGACATACATAGTCTGGAAGAGGCAAGAAGAAGGCAGTGTGGATTCTAGCAGATACCCAGAAATCAGGAGTAAGGTGTAGGAGACAAGGTCAAATCTGAACTTGTATTAAGGAGTAGTTTAGCTAAGACTTAAAAGATGGCATGAAGTTAGTCAGGTGAAGAACCTGGAATTTCATATTCTGGGTCTTAAAGGAGTGTGTGCCGAGGCACTGAGGTCAAGATGATATAGCATGTTGTACTCAGTATGTAACTAGTGGGATGTTAGTATAGCTGAAGCAATTTTCCTACGCCAGGGAGCACCCCAACTGCTGACCAGTCATTTTTAACATTAGTTGTGAATAACTATCATGGATGGTCTAGTGTAGAAAGCATTTCAGACATTTTAGACAAAAAAGGATTATAAATGAGTTAATAAGGTCTTTCAACATATCAGAAAGGTTGATACAGCAAATCAAAACCTGGGCCTCCAGAAATTACCCATACAATATATTTACTACCTATAGGATGCCTCTGGAACTGTGCTATATCACTAGCTGCTGCTTGCCCAACCATAGTCCTCACAGGAGTCTGTAGGACAGGTGCTGGAACATTGCTAAGGGAACTCACTGATTCTGCAACCATACCGGTCACTGACAACAGCTGAATATAAGGTTGAAAGGTGGCCCACACATCATTTCCACCTTCTAATATTCACATAAATATATCTAATCAGTGAGAGTATTTTGCTTCCAGAAACCCAGACACAATGCAGTCTGGGAAATGCAGCCTTTAGCTCTTTGATCTTTTCCATCAGAATGAGGGTGGAATGGAATTTAAGAAATCAATCCAGGGTATCCAGTAAAGTTTTTCTGACTCTCTCCTAATCGGTCTCCTTTCTGAACTGAATGCACTGTTACAATCACTGATTAACTATTCAAGGTGCAGACTGTTGCCAAATGTGTTTCATTTAGCTCCTCTATTATGAACAGAATCAAGTTCATCCACAGGGATGGAGCCATGACCTTGACTTCAAAAGACACAATCATGGAGCAAACTAAATTCAACAATCAGGATAACTTCCCCCAATACCTTTAAATATATGACTTCTTTGTTTCGGAGATGGTAAAGCATAAAAATGGGCAAAAATGAATAAAGAACTTGTCATGCCTTCTTGAATTTTAATCTAAAATAAATACATATTTATTGAAATAGAATTACTGGCTGATAGAACAAAAATTGGTAAGAATCTTAGAAAATCTATGTTTCAAATCCCATCAGCTATATCAATATTCTTACGATACTCATTTAAAGTAGACATCCAACTTCTACTGGAATATTTTCATGAAATCAGGAACTGCTTGCCTGGTCATTACTATATTCCATTTTGTACTAACCACAGTAAAACATCTCCTGAATTCTAGCCCCTAGTCCTAGTTCTATACTTTGGAGTCACGAAAGTTAAGTTCATCTCATCTTCTGACTTATGAACTTTTAATAAAGTTTGCAGTCACATTCTCCCTAAGTCTTCTCCTCTACAAACTAAATAATCAATCACCTTTAGTCATCGCTTCAGACCATCATGACATAGCTTGGTCTAGACATGGTCAGATAATCATAGAATACAATGCAACCGTATTTAGTGGAGATAAAGCACAGACTGGAATTTTAGAGGCCATATCATAGAATGTGTTGGTTTGAATTGAGCTTAGGAGCAACGAAGAATTATATATTTTTCAAATGCACCACTCTTAGGTCGTATCTCTCCATCTTCTACACATTTAGCTATAGTATCTGGAACCAAGTCCCAGAGGTTTATTACTGTAAGTACTGATCTGTTTATTATAGCATACTTAGCTTGTTGATTTATAATTACATGGTCAAGACAGATGGTATGCCTCCAAACATCACATTTTACTCCCAACACCAAGAAGTGAGAAAGATGAAGTGCTATAAAAAGCAGTGGCAACAAATTTTACTACTGTCTCATTGGTCAGAAATATGTCAAATGTCTACTCCTACCTGCACAAGAAGCTAAAACTCAGGTCTTTGGTTCTAAGCCTCTTTTGTATAACATGACAAGAAATTAGGTAGTAGGGAAGATTGACATAAGCCCCAACCTATAATATCTGTTATAATATACCATATGTGAACCTACACGGGTTTCCATTGAACACAGTTACTTGGACCAAACATGCATAATCCAATCTTTTAATTATTCATTCGGGAAAGTTTTCTATGATTATCATCACTCTCATTAGCTTAAAGTTTATAGAAATTATTTTCTTACATTCCTTAAAAATAAGGATAACAGTTGTTGGCAATCTTCCATCACTTATTCTTTGCTCCACGGTTTTTTTTTTTTTAATCTTTCAGTGATTTTCATCTATAAATTCATCTGTTCAGTGATTTTCATCTATAAATTATTTCAGGATGCAATTAACCTCGTCCAGAAAAGCAGAACTCATTTAGAGCAATTATGTGCACATTTAACTTCAAATCAATAATGGCTTTATTTCTCTATTACCAATAAATTGTCTAGCCTTTTGAATGTGGAGCTTATTCTCTTCAACAGAGAGAAGATACAAGCAAGCCAATGAGAATTATGCACTATGGTTTGCTTTTCTTATATTTTTCACACCTAACCTGAAACCCCAAGCTTTGGCCTGCCTTTCTTTCCTTCCAGTTCCATATATAGAAAATGCTTAATCAATCTTTTCCTTTTGAAATTTTAAAATCATTTTGATCTTTTCTATGAACTTGTACAAATGTCTTTTTAAAATCAGACTAACACATTTCCACACTCCACCACATAGAGCATGTACACTAATAGTGCTTAATTGATTTTTCTACTTCCACATTTTGCACATGGAATTCAGTCCAAAAGAGTAGCAGTCCACAACATTTCCTAAACTCCCAGGTTAACAAATCATGAGCACAACAGGTCACTTGAGCATAGAAGGAGGTAATTGGTGGATTAGAGCCATTGCATTTTTATCCTATCAGTTTCTTGTAAAAGGTCAGTACACAGAGATAAGGAGATTAAAAGGTTATAGAATAACAGATTTCTTATAAGCTCCAGTGTGCTGGCTTCAGGTTGAGTGTAAACGAACATTCTAAGTCTCATAATTCAAAACTGTACGAAATTTAATGGGTAATGAAGTGTCATGAATAGTATTAAAGTGAATTTCCTTCATGCTCATATTGTCCAGAGAATAGTCTGAAAATGACCAAAATGGCAACCTTCCCTTCGAGTGGTTAAAATTCCTGCTAAATAGCATAACAAACATATTAGAAATAAATAGAGAAAAAACTGTACATGATTAAGGGTCTTTATAATAATAACCTTATTTAAAGCTGTTCGCCTTGTGGAAAACACACACACACACAAAACAACACAACATGATTAATGAGCCTGAAATTTTTAGCTTTGTGAAGATAAGTTTGCTAACCCAATTTTTTCGGCATCAGTCTCAGCAACTGAAAGAAGAAAGGATTCTTCTATAATATGATGGACTAGTGAAATTCAGTCGTATAATTATGTAAGATTTTTCAAAGTGTTAAAATATAAAAGTTTGCAACTTATTATAGAAGTTGTATAAAGTTTCCAGGCTAGCACAATTGGGTATTGCAAAAAAATTCATGTGTATTGCCTGACAAGCTGATGTCAATGTCTCTGTATACATTTCGAGGGATGTTATAGTTAACACTGTTTCTCTACATCTAACTTGTTAAAGAGATTGAAGCCAGATGACGTGGGTGCACACTAATACCCAGTAAAATGAAGAGATTTATTTTTATGTGATGAACTTCAGAATATTATAACAAATTTTGTTTATACTCATAGACTACTATGAAAATTATTTCTACAAAAAATAAACTTTGTTTTTTGTTTATATATGCTCACCTTGAAAGAAATGCCCAAATCACAATAGCATATAACTTGTGTATAACTGAAGAATCAGTTCTAGTGAATATATAATTTAATATTTTCAAGACTACCATGTACACTTTGCTTTAAGGAAACTGAACGACTTAAAATTATTGTATAGCAGCACATTGTCTTACATTCTCAATAGTCTTACAGGGTGGTATTATTAGCCTTCTCCCTTTTTTAAAAAGATTTATTTATTTGAGAGAGAGAGAAAGCTTATTTGCATGAGCAGGAGGAGGGGAAGAGAAAGGATCCTTGAGCTTACTCCCCACTGAGCAGGGATCCTGACAGGGAGCTTGATTTCAGGACCCTGAGACCATAACCTGAGCCAAAACCAGGAGTCAGAAGCTTAACCTACTGAGTCACCCAGGTGTCCCAGACCCTTTTTAATGACAGAAAGGTTGAACCAAAAAAAGTGAGAACTTTTCCCAAGATCACTCATTTTACAGTAGCAAAGCTATGAGTCAAATCCCTAGATTCTAAATCTCCTTCCAGAGGTCGCACTCTTTCTTCTATTCCATGATATCTCAACTACCGCACTAAACTAAATGAACTTGAGGCCAGTATCCCACAATATAACTTTTGATCATATACTCTGTGTTTAGTTGCCTTATTATTTATTTATTTTTGTAAGTGTCTAGATCGTCACCTAAGAATTTAGTTATTTGGGGCTGTAGAATGTATCATACGATTCTTCTTTATTCTCTTCTGCAACCAAGAACAATGCTGAATGCCCACTGGATATTGATTAATGGAAATACCTACAAAAGTGATTGTTTCAGTAAAATACGCACACTGTAAAAACTTCCATTGTTTTCAATTTGCTTTCAGTTGGGTTGATTAAAGAAAAATAAGACTCTTGGTAAGAATCTAGAATAAGCTCTACCATCACTGATACCAAATATGTGAAAAAGTTAAAATAACAATCTTTACCTATAAAAAGATGGAGGTGGGAGATTTTAAACACCAAGGTTTTAATGAATAAAGTGAATGACAGTGAATGGATGAGATCATAAGAACTAAGGCTTCAGTTTACTGGACCTATGGCAACTGGAAATTCTGTGAGGTTACAGTATGGCATGTTCATTATGGCATAGATTATAATAGAAAAAAATAATAAAGAAAGGACCCAAATATATAATAGGGTGCTGTTCCACAAATTATAAAATATATATTCATTAAAAATGATGTAGAATTTTTAATGACAAAAATGTTCATAATGTATTTAGTGAAAAGTCAGCTACAAAGTAATAGGTAAACTATGATCCCACTATATATTTTTGTGCACCTGTGTTTCTCTTTTGTGTGTTACAGGGTAGAAAAATGGAACTCTTTCTGTATCGGTTCTGAGGCTTCAAGACCATAAGCAGCAAATAATCCCACACTGCAAAGGCACTCACAGAGATACAAAGGGAGTGATTAATATCTGAGTTCTGACCCTCAGTACTCACTTCATCTTAGGCCCAAGATCCACCAGTACCTCAAACGGGGAATGGTAGGAAGCTCTCTCCCTCCTTCTCAAGCCTACCATAAGGAGAGCTTTAGGAGACTACTCAAAAAGCTTGTTATGGGACCCAGGACTTCAAAGGGCAGATTTGCATCTGAATAATTCTAAAGATTCTCAGACTGGCTGAAGCAATTTATGTCCACAGAATAGAGTGGTGTGTTCAGGATGTAGCTGCAATACCACAGAGAGGGTAAAGGTGTATGTTTTCTGTGGACTAATAGAAATCACATGAGAATAAATTGCCCATGAATCTTGCCATTATCAGACACCTATTGATATATTAACAAGCACCTACCAAATCAGTAGTGTACCAAATAAACATCACAGACTTGTAGGCAAGCTGCAGTTCAGTAATAGGGCAGTGGGAGTGGGGGGCAGTTAGCTGGACAGTTGAGTTTTAAACTATAGGCCAGGCCGACTGGCTCCTAGCTCAGTTCTTCTCCATGTACTTTCATTCTGAGACTCAGGCTGAGGGAGCAGGAGCTACTCAGTGTTGATAGACAGAATTATTGTTCAGAAATGTTCACTCCCTCCCACTTACTTCCATGGGAAGATCTTCTGGCCCAATGGCACTGTGTTTTTCCTTGTCACTTCCTTTGGCCAAAGGGATTTAAAAGTTGTGAAACACCAGAGAGTGGAAAGTGCTTGTGTTTATAGCAGCTCCTCTATGATAGCCATGAGAAGCATCCCATGGGCCATCCCGCCAATCCCGGAGGAGAAAGGAAGGACTGAAAACCAAGGTGAGAAAAGAAAGACTCAACCTTGCCCTTCACCCTCTTCTCCCACCAAAGCCTTGTCATGTAGAACAGGTCTGAGGGGGAAAGGGGAGAGGCATACTTAAAACAAAACATGGGACCTGACATTTTAACTACAGAAACAATTGCCTTGAGATGAACTTTGTGAGTTGTGAGTACTTTCTATTTTCTATGAATTAGCAGAAAGCCTGCTAAGGATTTGACCTAGCACCACAAAGGGTTTTAAATAAACTGGGTGGGGGGAAGGAGAAGAGGGAGATCGGGGAGTAGTTATCCATAGTGGAAATTTGTTTCTAGAAAAAATTGGTAGTACTTTCCCAAGTCCTGTTTGTTCTATGAATTTTTGTAATGTGAGTGTTTATGTACGTATGTATAGAAGAGGTGGGAACTGAAAGCAAATATTTAACAGTAAAACTTAACAATTAATAGATTTCATTATATATTATACATAAACTAAATCTATTACTATTTTTATAAAAGGAAAAATGATTATGTTATGCAGTCCAATATAATTTTTTACTCTAACAAAAATAATAATAAATCATATGTTCTCAACTAGTTTCATATTTTTTAAATGTGTGAAAGTTTTTGAAAAAGGAACATGAGAGAAAAATGGTGCAATGACATTGGCAATCAAACAATCTTTAGCATTATCTTCTCATTTAACAGCATAAAACATCTCTGTCCTTACCATGGGGATTGGCTTGCATCATTCTGTTCTCTCTGTATTGAATAGTATATATAGAAACTAATTAGGCCTACAAGATGGAAAAATACCTTTCCCACCAGCACTCATTTCTCAAACTGCATACATCCCACAAGTATTTTCTAAACCATGTACTTTTTACTGAGTCAAGGCTTTAAATGCACTAGATTACCTAGGAGAGGAAGCTATCAGTTTACTTTCACATTAGCTAAGGCTCCCCTATGTGATTAAACCTAACGCTGCCATGCAGCCATGGACAGAACCAAAAACAAGGCACAGTGTCACTTTCTGGAGGAAGGAGGAGAATCTAGAAGACCTTGGAATCGCCCTTACCAAGAAACCAGCCTGTGTCAGGGAGGCACTTAATGTGGCAGAGGATGGAGGAGAACAGAATGAACAGTCATAGAAGAATAATAAAAAGAACAATATGCCTTACTCAACAGCTTTCCTCAGACTTCCCTATCAAAGAGGCCAAAATGAGGTATGTTGCAATTTAAAGTATAAATTAGACTGTACCTGAAAGATTTTAAGTGGAGAGTTAAAATGATTGAGAGCCCTCTATGGATAACCCTTAGGGAAGAAGCTATGGCTTCCACTTTGCAAAAGAGTAAAGTCCATGAGTGGTAAAATATGATCAATAGAAATTTGAAATGTCACCATATCCCTTTCTCTCTGATGTTCTCAGGGGCTACTGCCACTTGAGCCACAAGCTGGAACAGGAAACATTGCTGAGACTATGGCTAAAGAGAAGTCAGTGGATCTCAACCCAATACAATTCCTTTTTAATACCAACTTTCTGTCCAAATCAAATGTCCTATCCACAACTGAAAGGGAACTGTTCAAGTCAAGCCAGCTAGAGTCTATTATACACTCCATTAACTTTTACCAAGTTATTAAAAATGAATGCCTTATATCTGTACTGTGATCTGGCTAAAGCCATAGAGAGAAAGAAAGAAAAACTTTTGCCATTTTGACAAGAAACACACTCAAGTGAAGAACAAAATCATAACATGATTTCCTTCCTTAATTTGAGATGATTTATCTGAACAGGTCAATCAATTTTTGAATGCTTAAAGCCATTAGTTTAATTGCCATATAGGTATAAGTATCTGTTCCTTGCTTTAGAATAACCTCTACATTTTGTGCCTTTTTCATAAAAAGGAAAATATTTTTAAATCATATTTACATGAATAGAGAAAAAATGGGCTTTAAATCCCAATTGTATATGGGTGTCACTATCTTCATGTGGAATATATATTGCATACTTCACGTACTGGACAAACAATAAAAAATCAACATATACTGCTTATTTTATTGACTTTCCCAGTGTTTTCCAACCTGAACCTCAGGAAAGATGTAAGAAATCTTTATAAAGATGATCTATAAAGAATGATTACTTTTTTAATGGAATCATATCTGACTGCACTGCATTTCTTCATGGGTTCTTATATCAAGGAAATAAAGCTTGTCAGATGTCACTCTCACAGTGTCAGGAGAAAGACTGCAAATGTTCACAGTGTTAACGAGAAATAACTCTTATGTCATTATTAGGCTGAAAGAAATTCAGGCATTTTGGTGAAGGCTGCAAAGCACTAGCCTCCTTATGCTTCTGAGAACTCTCTGCCCTGGGCGTAAGAATTTTCATAAGGAAGTCAGACTTTCTGCAACTCATTCATGGGGTCTGAGAAATCATGACTGTAGACCCAGGCTTCTTTAATGAAAGTACTCTGCAGATAAACCATGAGAGACTATTGACTCCGGGAAACAAACTGCGGGTTTCAGGGAGGAAGGTGAAAGAATGTTCTCTGCCTGGCTAAGTCAAAAGACAATAAATGTATCAGAAATAGGACCTTCACTTGAATGCCTGTTACTGTCCTTGGCATCCTTACACACTGACGGAAATAATACCTAATGGCAACACAGGAGATTTCCTGGCTAGAAGACACTGTGAAGATACAGGCACACCCACAAACACCCATAGACAAACACACACCCAAGCATATGCTCTCTTTCATCAGTTGTGCATAGTTACTTTTGGAAGGAACATAAGAAATTTCATTCCCATTTAAGGGATCCAAAAAGGTATTTACTTTTTTATTTACTGTGTGAAATTTTTATTTAAATTCTACTTAGTTAACATAGAGTGTAATTCTGATCTCAGAAGTAGTATTTGGTGATTCACCACTTACACCCAGTGCTCATTATAACAAGTGCCTTCCTAACAGGATATCCAATAGCTGTAACCAAACGTATAAACTATGTATAATTTTTCAATATTTTATTTATAAAAAATAAATAAGGGAAACTTCTGAGAAAATAGCATATTAGAAAAGAAAAGGATTTATACCTAAGCTTCATCAATGCACACAAGCTATTATTGGCAATGCAGAAAAATATATTCAGCATGACACATTAACTGTCAGTTCTTTATAAAAATAAAATCATCAGTTTTTATAGCCTTTAAAAAATAGATAGATAGCCGAAACCAAGGGCCTACCTAAATCTGGATACCCAATAGGCTGAGGGCCCAGGTTAGAGACCAGGTAGGATTTCTAGGCAAGAAAGCAAGACACCTTGCACATCTAAAGATTCTTGGGAAGGAAGAATCAAGATGCCAGAGAAACAATCAACATAAACACCAGAGCGCTTTCTTGATATAATGGACAACACTCAAGTGAATTCTGAGTCCCAGGTAACTGAACGGAGTAAGGAAGGATAAGTGATCAACAACCAAGGTAGCTCTAACAACAGAAGGTATCTGGAACCTTAAAGGAATATTCTCAATTTCAAGGCAGTTTCACTTGACAGTCGAAGCATTTTTGTATAAATCTCTATATCTTATAAGACATATATGGAAGCGGGGGGAACTCGCTCATTGAAAGTTTGAGAAGCCATATTTAAACAATCATATCAATAGAAAATGGAAAAGTAGAAAGACAACCGAGTATTTTTCTGACCTATTCCTGTGATGATGGGGCTGAATCTTCCCTTTTTCTATGGAAACACAGAAAGAGGGAGGCTTTACTATGGTCTAAATTGTGCCCCTGTCCCCTAAAATTCATCTGTTGAAGTCCTAATCCCCAATGTGACTGTGTTTGGAAATAGGAGATCATTAAGTTTAAATAAGGTCATAAGGGTGATGCCCTAATCTGAAAGGCCTTATAAAAAGGGGAAGAAAGATCTATTCCTCCCACCTGGCCCTCCATACCTCACATACACAAAAGAAAACTTATGTGAGGACATAGCAAGAAGGTAACCATCTACAAGCCAGGAAAAGAGATCTCACCAAAAACGCATTGGTCTGCACCTTGCTCTGGAACTTCTATAGCCTCTAGGACTGTGAAAAAATAAATGTCTCTTCCTTAAGCCACCCAATCTATGGTATTTTGTTATGACAGCTCACACAGACCAATACAGACTTCTCTCCCAGCAGAGTGACAGACAATGATGACAAGGTGGAGAAATTAGTAAGCCACAGTAGAATAAAGGAGAAGTGGTTAAGGCTCTGCCTCAGAGGGGAAACTCCTGAGGAGCTGGGCAGGGAATGATACTAAAAGGGAATATCACCATGGCTGCTAGAATATTTCAGGCTCCCTACCTATTTCAAGAAGGGAAGGAGAAAGGCTCTCCTTCCTCCTTTTCATCCTTCATTTGTCTGATTAAAATCATCTTCCTGCAAAGCAACCCCTTCATTCTTTCTATATGCCTTTTCAATCTTTACTTTCTCTTCCTCTTCCTTTTTCCTTCTTTTTTACCTCTGTTTCCATTGTCCTTTTCATCATTCCTTCCACATACTTACATATGCCCAAACAAAACAGAGGTTATTGATGATTGTAGTTGAACAATCATACAGTGACATTGGTCTTATAGAATGAAATGACAAGGACAAACATAAAACTTTGGCTGTGAACTGCAGATGATCTACAAAGTAAAAGATGGAGAGAGGAAAAGTTAGTTTGGTCATTCTTTAACATTGGCCCATTCAATCTTAATTTACCCACTTAAACCAAGCACAGTGAATTTCCCAGCTTGCAAATCCAATGACCTTATGGTAGTTAAAGTGCATTAGAATATACTGTGTGGAAGTATGAGTGTGTGTACCACTGAATCAGGTTTATGGAGGGGTGGAAATAATAAAAGCTGTGCATAGATGGCACAAAGTTCATATTTATCATACCTAAGCACTAAGCCACAGAAAACACTACATCTATACAATCATATGAATACTCGGGCAAATGAAAAATTTGGAGAGATAAATCACTTTCCCATGCATAGCTAAATATTTGAGAACCCAAATTTAGTGTTCATATTTTGAGGAAAAGCCCTATATTATGAGGCAAAAGGATTGGTTTCCAAATTCCACAAAACAGAAATTATCCAGTTATGAGCCTTGCAGAACAGGTCTACTAGATGTGTGAAGCACATTTTTGATTCGAAGCCTTCCAACACTATTTAACATCTAGCATCCCTGTAGCACAACGACAGGCCCCAAGTCATTATGCTGAAATTGTGCACAAATGCCATTCAGATGCACCTTGATGAAGGTAAGATCGCCACATAACCTGACTACTCTCCATTTATCAAGCCAAATGGCCGGTATGGAGATAGAGGCATCTCCTAATTGGTTTGTTATTTTTGCCTTTTGTATAGTAGTATTACACAAAACACAGTTCTAAATACAAAGTACTGATACTAGCAAAACTTCTGAGCTTTGCCACTTGCTTAAGAGGTATTACTTTCCTCCCCAAACACAAAGCCGTTTCTGTATCTCTTGGACCTGGCTGAAAAGTGGCCAATCTTTAAATTCTCCTGCCCGCAATACAAACTTATTTAACTATTCCAGGTTGAGATGGTTAACCAAATTGACAGGAGAGTTTTGGAAGAGTAACTACACATAAAATTTATTGGAATTATCAGTGTAAACTGAACCCAAGGGGCATCTTAGCATCTAAATAGATTTTATAAGTGCAGTTCAGGGCAATATTTATCATAGCCTTTTATGTAATATTAGAAAGTCAAAATCAGGGCACCTGGGTGGGTCAGTGGGTTAAGCCTCTGCCTTTAGCTCAGGTCATGATCTCAGGGTCCTGGAATCGAGCCCTGCATCGGGTTCTCTGCTCAGCGGGGAGCCTGCTTTCCCCTCTCTCTCTCTGAAAGCCTCTCTGCCTACTTGTGATGTCTGTATCTCAAATAAATAAATAAAATCATCAAAAAAAAAAAAAAGAAAGAAAGAAAGCTAAAATCATAGGTTTTTAGGAAAATGATGCCGGAGATCAAAGATGCTATTCCAGATAAAAGCTTGAAATCATTCCTGACTGCTTGGTATGTCTCGAGATAACAATATGGTATGTCCTAGTCCAGGCTGCTTTAACAAGAATACCATAGTTTCTTAAGTGTCTGAAAGACAAACATTTATTTTTCAGAATCCTGGTTGGGAAGCCCAAGGTCAGAATGTGATCAATGCCCCACCTCCTAATACCATCACAATGGGCATTAGGATTTCAACATCCGAATTTTGGGAGGACACAAGCATTCAGTACATAAGGATATATACGACAATGAGGCCACACTTCAGAATTTACAAGGAACCTTCAAACACATATTCTCCCAATAGTTTTTTTCACTAAGCAGCATTGGTATTACCGTTTCTTATTTTTTTTTTTTTTTTTTTTTTTTTTACCGTTTCTTATTTTAAACATTAGTAGTAGTGGGGCACCTGAGTGGCTCAGTCAGTTAAACATCTGCCTTTGGCTTAGGTCAAGACCCAGGGTCCTGGGATGGAGTCCTGCATCTGGCTCCTTGTTCAGTGGGGAATCTGTTTCTTCCTCTCCCTTTGGCTCTGCCCCTGCTCATATGTGCTCTTGCTCTCTCTCTCTCTCTCTTTCTCTCAAATAAATAAATAAAATCTTTTTAAAAAACTAGCAATGGAAATTGAGGAGGTGAATGATAGGCATATATCCAGCCAGTACAGAAAACAATGCCCAGTTTAGTTGTCTGATTCTTGGTTCAGTGTCTTTTCATCTTTTCCAAACTTTGATCTCCATGTGAACAAAACTGCACATTAAGGTACACTGAATTATGTTTCTGTAATCCATGAACAGATCATCTGACATGCTCTGTGATAGACAGAAAGCACTGACCTCTTGTCCATGTGAAACCTTCCAGTAAAATTGTGCTGAACCACTCTTGGTCAGCACCTTTGTAATGCCGACAGCAATGGCCATGCTTCAGTGTTATGTATAGTGGGGATGTTATGCCCACCTTACGCACAGTCTATTGATGTTAATATTAATATTATTTTAATTAGCATTTAATTGTATTTTTCACAGAGAAAACCCATTTTTAAAAGATTGCAATCCACATCATTAAGCCTCTTCTTTCTTTCTATAATGAGAGAAACAAGATCATCTGCTTGTTTTAGGAGTAATTGAAATAAAGTATGAACATAATTGGAAATATTCTATGTCCAGAAAATAAAAATTATTTAAACTATACATTAAATGATACACCTGGCAAATGATAGGTAATGAATTTTATTTTGTAATGATTTATGTTTCTAATTTTTAAACTGAAACCAAAATAAGAATTTCTGCATTCTGTCAACTGGGGGAGTATTATAATCTTTAACAAATGTTTTATTGTTTATGCCAATGAAAAAGTATTTCATTCTTACTCAACTAATGTATAGAAATATTATAGTTATAGAAAGCCAGTAGGGTGTTCTACCCCCACAGATGTCAATGGTATTATAATGTACAAAATTGTGTCATCAGGGATCATAAGATTTTAAAGGAGGGATTATGTTCTAGTGTATACTAAGTTTTGATAAGTAAGTACAGTCATTGAAAGCTAAAGGAAGAAATTACCAGTTGAAACATGCTGGGGGAAAATCCTCAATTACAGAAGAATCTTTTAGTAATTGAGTATTAGGCATTATGTGCAAAATAAAAAGCTGACATTTAACAAGCTATTTTTAATATCTTTATCTGCAGGCCTGAAACTCGATGACATGTGTTATTTAGGGTTTACAGTTCCTACACTAACTAACCCATAGTTGGAAACACATGCTGACCAATTTGATGTCCTAATGAAAATTTTGTCAGGAATTTTCTCCAACATTTCCCACTGAGATCAAATCACCATCAGACATTCTTCCACGCAGTATCTTCTATTTCATCCCTTAATGTTTGGCTGTGCTTTTCATTTTATTTAATTAGTCCTACAGAGGGCCATATTTATTCTTGCCACCTGAGAGAAAAGGTATGAAAAGACAGGCTTTTGCAGTCATTCTTGGCTCAGTATCCTCCTTTCAACATTAGGAACATATGTGCACTGTTGGCTGCTTAAGATCACACCCATCTGCTTAGACAGTGAGAAATCTGTGGGGAAGTTGGTTGCTTCCTCGCCTTAGGGTTCAAGTGTCGTAAAGTGATGGCTGTATATAAACAAGCTGTAGGACCAATGCCCCTTGTATCATCTGGACTAAAATGGGGGCCCAAACTCCTCCCCACATGCTGATCTTCAACACTTGCCAAAATATACTGGGAACGGAAGCAAAATTATGAATGTTTTTAGCTGCCAGGAGCAACAATGCTACAGTGCTGGGAAACGTGGTTAAATCCTAAAGCTGAGTCCAGGTGAAAATTAACACCTGATATGGAGAAAAGAATTCAAGCCAAAGATTCACGATAAACATTATCACATTAAAAGGGCACCTTTCTCATCGTGAGGCTAAAAAAGCATGCATTCAGTTCTCCTCCCATGATAGGAAATTGCCATACGAAATAGGTAACAAAGAAACAATGACACACTGAGCTGCAATGTAATCAAGCTAGTGTATCCAAATCCTGTAGTAAGTGGGAAGATAATGTCAAAGAATTTGTATATTTTCCATGCATTCAATGAATAATTTATATATGTGAACACTTTCGACCAGAATATAATGTGAATTAGACACTGTGCTAGACACAAAGGATACATGGCTCTGAAATGACAGTCCTTTAAACCAGCCCTCCTAGGCACCATGCCTTGCTGACCCTGCTAACCTTACACACCATCCACATTCAAGGCAGTGACCCATCCATACAACACTTCTGATACCTACTCACAAATTTCTTTGACGTTCACCAACTTTCTACTATGAGTCTGGCACTGAACAAGAATCTCTCTCCAATATATATTACTTCATTTAACCTTGATAGTGATATCTTTGCTCAGTCATGTCTGTTTTACTCAGAACTCCTAGCTATATTCACCTTTGATGCATGCCTTGGTCCCCTTCTGATTACACATCTGTACTGATGTTCCTTAAATAGAGTCACAGGCAGAGATCTGAGCATATAAGTGTCTGACCAAGATGTAAAGACACTTAGGCCCAGAAAGCACCAAAATGCAGGGCTCTTTCTCTACCAAAATCCCTTTAAAGTATACACAATCATTCCAATAGTCTATATGTAATTCAGATGAGCCACCATGGTGCTGCGGAGGTAGGGAAGAGAGCTCGCATTGCGTGGAGGAATAAAAATCTGAACTTAGTAGTGGTAGGACTGTCTACAATATGTGTTTTTGTATTTTTAAATTCTATCTTGATAAAAAAAAATAGCGATTACATTGTCAGAAGACAAATGAGACAATTTAAGTAACTAAATTTATGTACAGAGGAACAAACTAACCAGTAGGAGATATCTCTCTCACAGAGAGAGAGAGAGGGAGAAGGAGGGACGGAGGGAAAGAGGGAAAGAAAGAGAGAGAGAGTTCTATTATAAGGAACTGGCTCACACAATTATGGAATCTGAGAAGGCCCATGATTTGGCACTTGCAAGCTGGGGACCCAGGAAAGCCTATGATGTAATTAAGCTCCAGTCTGACGGCCTACAGGGAGCCAGTGGCTTAAATCCCAGTCCCAGGACTGGGAAAGATGAGATACACCAACTCAAGAAGAAAAGTGGAGATGCAAAAAGAGGCAGATCCTTTCTCCCTCTGCCTTTTGTTTCATTCAGGCCCTCACTGGATTGGATGATAACCATCCACAATGGGGAGGGCAATTTTCCTTATTGGGTTCACGATTCCAATGCTAATCTCATCCAGAAACACTCTCAAAGGAAAAAAAAAAAAAAACAGAAATAACATTTAATCTGGTCATTTAATGGCCAGTCAGGCTGATACAGAAAATGAGCCATACGTAAAATGAGCTATAAAAGCCACATTTCTGGGGCACCTGGGTGGGTTAAAGCCTCTGCTTTCAGTTCAGGTAATGATCCCAGGGTCCTGGGATCGAGCCCCGCGTTGGGCTCTCTGCTCAGCGGAGAGTCTGCTTCCTCCTCTCTCTCTCTCTGCCTGCCTCTCTGCCTACTTGTGATCCATGTCAAATAAATTAAAAAAAAAAAATTTAAAGCCACATTTCCTACACTCTTATTTTTCTTTTCTGGAATGTTGAAATGTTGTGTTATAATGTCACTGGTGATAAAGGGATATGTTGAACTTGAGGTTGACAAGCATATATATATATATGTATATATATGTATATATGTATATATGTATATATACATATATATATAATTTTTTATATATATACTTCTTTTTTTCAGTAACCAACCAAGAGAAGATAAGGGTTAAAACTAAAGATACTAATAGAATAGAAAGCAGTTTACTGATAAGATAAAAGATATATTATGGAGGTAAAATCAGTAAGACACAATTACTGACTGGATGTGGAAGAAAGAAAGAAAAAAGGATTACTAAATTGAGACAACTATTAAATGTTGGTGCCATTAATTGAACTAGAGTCTTCAAGAGGGTAAGCAAGTATAAGAAAAAATATATATAGGGAGTTTTATATGACCCTTTTTAATTCAAGGTACATCAAAACACACACACATGAAGAAGCTCACTGTCTAAGACCAGTTACCTGGCCTGGGTGATGTTCTTTGGGATACTCCTTTGTTCTAAGAGAGATAGAAGCCTTCTCTTGACAGGCAATGGCTTGGGTCCCATGTGTCTTTAGCCCAGCAGAAGTACATGGGACCTCAACTTGCCAGCAGACAGATCCGTACTCCTAATTAGGTGGTTGTAAGAGAGCTGCTGCTAAAACTCACTTGTTTAAGTATCTTGGGTAATTAAGAGTCTGCTTCTGTTTCCAGCAGTTTCTGCCTGGCTTTCCTGCCAGTGATTGCTATAAAGAGCACCACAAATAAGAAAGCATTATCTTTCTTGAAATTGTTTGCACTGATACTATATGCACTCTTGGAGACCATGGAAAGAAATTTTGGAAGCCAAAAATATGGCCCTAGTTAATGAAAAGTTGCCTTAGGTGCAAATGTGTGTGTGTATATATATATATATAATATATATAAAATATAAAATATATAATATATAATATATATATATATATATGGGCCATGGGGAACAAAGACAAACCATCCCAGCTGAGGCTTTCCTATACTGACCAGCCCCTGGCTAACCCACCAGCTAACTACAGACACATAAGTGAGTCCTGATGAGATGAGAGGGAAGCCCAGCCCAAAAGGCCAACCCCACAGTCATAGGCCAAATTCTTATGCAGGCACAACAGAAAAAAAGGAAGAACAAGAATCAGAGGGAAGACTGAACCTAAAGATACCCTGCCACACACATTATCTGGATAATGGGACTCACAATTTGTTTCTGTGTCTTTAATGCCGTCTAGTGAATCCTATAGCCTATGCCTGCCAGCAGTGTATGCGGGAGAATATATCTTAAAAAATTAAAATTAACTCCTGGTCACATTGGGGAAAAAAAAAAGTTCCCCATGTTACCCATGTTCCCCATGGCATGCATATATATATATATATATATATATATACACACACACCCACACACACTATATAATATATTATATTATATAATTAAATATATAAATATATATATATTGATAGATAGATATAAAGATAAAAAGATTCTGTGGATTTATGGGTACTAATTACAGGACAACATAAATAAAAGTGGTCTGAGCAACAAATCTGTCTTATGAAATCCATGATCCTCCCTTCTTTTTTTAATGCCTTCATACCTATGTTTTAATGCCTAATAACCACAACTGATTTAATCCATTAAAAATAATCTTGTGCTCGAGCACCTGGGTGGCTCAGTGGGTTAAAGCCTCTGCCTTCAGGTCAGGTCATGATCCCAGGGTCCTGGGATCGAGCCCCACATCTGGCTTTCTGCTCCACAGGGAGCCTGCTTCCTCCTCTCTCTCTCTCTCTGCCTATCTGCAATCTCTCTCTGTCAAATAAATAAATAAAATCTTTAAAAAAATAACCTTATGCTGAGAAGATAAAAGGGTATTGGTTTTATATGAGACAGAGGTAGCAAAGGGAGCATGTGTTCCCTGAAGGACTAGTGTTTCTGATGCCAAAATGACAAGGTCTATCTAATCAGTACAACCTGTTGATTTAGGAAGGATGGTATATTTTTAGACTCCATATGTAAGTAATATTATACAGTAATTGTCTTTATTGGACTTATTTCACTTACTATAATGCCCTCTAGATCCATCCATGATATCTCAAATGGTAAGAGTTCTTTCTTTCTCATGGCTTCATAATATTCCATTATAATATATATATGTATATACATATAATGACATAATACACGAGTGCACGCACGTGTGCACACACACACACACACACACACCTTCTTTATCCATTTAATCATTTGTCTATTCATGGACAATTAGGTATATTTCTGTTCCTTGACTATTGTGAATAATGCTGCAATAAAAATAGAAGTACATGATATCTCTTCAATATCTTGTTTTCATTTACTATGAATAGATAACCCAAAAGTGAGATAGTTGGATCATATGGTAGCTTTATTTTTCATTTTCTTCAGGAAACTCCACTGTTTTCCATAGCAGCTATACCAATTTATATTTCAACCAACAGTGCAAAGGATTCTTTCTCCACATCCTTGCCAGTATTTGTTATCCCTTGTCTTTCTGATGACAGCCATTCTCACAGTTGTGAGGTGATATCTCATTACAGTTTTTATTTGCATTTCCCTGATGATCAGTGATGTTGAGCACTTTTTTCATGTAGTTGTTTGCCATTTGTGTGTCTTCTTTGGAAAAATGTCTATTCTTTTTTTTTTTAATTTTGTAAATTTTTTAAACCTTTTTAAAATTTATTTATTTATTTATTTGACAGACAGAGATCACAAGTAGACAGAGAGGCAGGCAGAGAGAGAGGGGAGCAGACTCCCCGCTGAGTAGAGATCCTGATGCGAGGCTTGATCCCAGGACTCTGAGATCATGACCTGGGCCGAAGGCAGAGGCTTAACCCACTGAGCCACCCAGGCACCCCTCAGCTATATTTTAAATTGTATTGTTTATTATTTTTTTTGCTACTGAGTTGTATGAGTGTCTTGTATATTTTGGATATTAACCATTTATATGGTTTGCAAATGCTTTGATTTGCAAATATGATTTGCAAATGTTTTCTTCCATTCTGCAGGCTGCTCTTCCTTTAGTTGATTATTTCTTTTGCTGTGCAGAAACTTTTCAGTTTGATGTAGTATCACTTACTAATTTTTGCTTTTGTTGCTTATGCTTTTGTTGCTGTTTCCAACAAAATTAATGTCAAAAAGTTTATTTTTTTCTATGTTTTCTTCTAGGAATTTTATGGTTTCAGGTGTGTTTAAGTGTGTAAAGCATTTTTTTTATAAGTGGTTAATTTTTTATAAGTGGTTTAGTTAATTTTTATAAGTGGTTTAGCTAATTTTATAAGTGGTTTAAGATAGGGATGGTGATTACCAGGGACCAGGGAATGAAGGAAATGGGGAGACATTGATCAAAGAGTACAAATTTCCAGTTATAAATAAGTTGAATAAGTTAGGGGGATCTAATGTACATATGGTGATTGTAGTTAATAATATTATATGATGTGTTTGTTTTATACCATATTATATATGTATTATATTTAAAATTGCTAAGAGAGTGGATCTTAAATGTTCTTACCAAATAAACAAAATAGTAATTATGTGATGTGGAGGTGCTAGCTAATCTATCGTGGTAACCATTTTGCAATATATATGGGTCAAATCAACACATTGTACATCATAAATTTACACAATGTTATTTATCAATTATATCAATATATCAATAAAGCTGAGGGGTTTTTTATTTGTTTATAAAAAGGAAAAGAATAAATAGAAATAGATGACAGATGGTTGATAGATAAGACAAACACATAGATACATAGATAAAATTTTTAAAAAGAGAGCTGTGGACAGTGTTAAGTGTTACAATGATGTCCATTAAAATTCTCCATTTAAATTTGAAACTACTCAGTGACCTTGGTAAAAGCAGGCCTGGTAGCATCAGAAGGATGGGGGCAGTTTATAGCCTGAAGCTAGATACAGAGGAAGTGCTTCCTTCTTCCTTTTCCTCTTCCATTTCTCTTCTTCGATTTTTCTTCTAGGGCTCCCATATTGAAATACCACAGATTGAGCCTTTAAATAATACAAGTCTACTTGTTACAGTTCTGAGAGGCTGGAACTTCAAGATCGAAACGTTGGCAGGTTTGATTTCTCCTGAGGCCTCTTTCCTTGGCTTATACATGGCTAACTTTTTGCAGGGTCCTTTTTGCAGATGACCTTTTCGTTGTGCACTGACATCCCTGTTGTTTCTTCCTTTTATAATGACACAAATCTTATTGGATTAGGGCCCCACCTTACAACCTCATTTAACCTTAATTACTTCCTTAAATGCCCAGTCTGGATATATAGCCACAGTACAGTTTAGGGATTCAAACTATGATGATGGGGTTTGGGAGAGAGAGCAATTAAGTTCATAATACTTCCTTTCTACTCCCTTCCTTTCCCTGAAGAATTCAGTCCAAAGCGTGTGTGAGGGCCAAGTCAGAAAGGCATCCGACTAAGGCCTGGGTGAAGACAGATTGCCATGGCAATATGCAGTGTGTTAGAGCACGTGCAGGGTGAGGGGAGTGAAGGGAAGGCAGCCACAGTATAAGGTACGAGCTGCAGGTGTCAAAGGCCAAGTAGGTGGGAAAGAACATCCATGTTGGCAGAGTTCCCATGATGAGTTTTTGCCCATGCCAAAGTGAAATAGTGCTCCACCCAGCAGAGAGGCCTGGAGGAGGTGTCAGAGCATAAGCAAAGTAAGGAGAGCTCACATGTGGAAGAGGTGACAGTGGCCAGCAGAGAGTGCTGGATCTCAAGTCGGGGAGGAGGACCATGCAGGTAGAACAGGTGCCTTGAGTGGGGTCTCAGAGCCCTAGTGGGGTGAGGAGAGCATGGGAGTGTAGCACGGTTGGTTTGAGTGTGAGTGGCATTAAGGAGGATTAAGGAGGATTTCCAGGTGAAGAGAAGGCAGCGTCAGGAATGAGGTTGCTTACGCAGAGGAGAATTCATCAAATAAGTAATAAATGTCAAGGATCATAGAGGCCTATTTCTCACAATCAGAGAAAAGAGGTATAGCAAAAGAGTAAACTAGAATGATTCATGTGATGAGTGGATGAAATTGGAAGTTTCAGTGTGAACTCAAAGTTCTTCAGATATAAACAAAATGCAGATAGATACAAATGAATGTGCATGTGTGTGTACACTTGTCTATATCCTCCTACTTCTGTCCGTTGAGGGGAAACGGACGTGGTGATACACTAACTGCCATGAGCACAAGCAGATCTTGCTAAGTTAAATTTCCCTCTAAAAGGAATCAGGGCACCTTGGAGAAATATTTGATTCCAGGCCTAGGGCAATGAAAGGGGAGTCTGGAAAATGCCAAAAATCAAGTATCAAAGAATGATGAAGTCATGCCAACAAGACAAAGAAGCCAGCTTAAAGATGTTGTCACTGGCCAAGTATTTGCCAATATGAGTATTAAATAACTCTAGTAAAAGATTTCAACCCATTGAATAAAATTAAAAAACAGAGTTCATACAAATATAAATAAATACATAATTTTAAAGTTTGATAAGGCATAGAATGTTTGTATAGACTCAAATTACCCCTTCACTAAATATTAATTAATTACAAAGGGAACAAGAGTAATTTATAGTGGAGAAGCTTGGAAGTGAGCACCTTAATCAAGTGATCAATGTGAACATCTTCAATAATGGGACAAATCAAAGTCACGAGCCACCGACTGGATACAATGAGAACACAGAATCCCTCCTGTGATTGTCCTAACATACCTGGCTTGAATATACTCATGAGGAAATGCCAGACAAACGAAATTGAGAGATATTTTATAAAATAATTGGTCTGTACTTTTTAAAGAAGCCAAAGTAATGAAAGTCAATGAAAGACTGAGGAACCGTTCCAGATTAAAGGAGACTACAGAGACATACAACTAAATGTGATGTGTGATCCTGAACTGGATCATTTTCCTGTAATGGTATTTATGGGTTAAATTTGAATGGATCCTGAGAATTAGATGTTAGTGATGTTTCAGTATGAACTGCCTAATTCTGACGGCTACGTTGTGGTCCTGCAGAAAAACATTTTCACTAGAGAAAAAACACACTAAAATATTCAGACCTGATGGGGGCAATAGGTTGGGAATTCAACTTTAAATGATTGAAAGAAATGTTTCTATACTATACTTACAAACTATTTGTAAATTTGAAGTTGTTTTAAAAGTTGAAGGAAAAAATGCAGGAAATCTGTAATCTACAGCTAAAGGAATCAAACAAGTGGTTGTAGGGAAAGGCAGGGATTTACTGAAAAAGGAGTAAGAAGAAACGTTTAGAGATGAGGGAATGTAGTGGTTACTAGGGTGGACAGATTAGTCAAACCTATCAGACTACATTTAAGATCTGTGCACCTTGCTGCTTTATACCTTAATGAAGTAAGAAGCATGGAAAAAATGGGGACAGTGAGTTCAGACAATTGATTCAAACTCCTAGTTCGGAAAAAGGGAAGAGAAGGAAGGCACAGCTAGAGGGGGATCTACAGTTAAAGAGCTTTCCTTTGGTTTATTTTTCTTTTGTTTTATTGCTAGGTGTGGTTTTGGAACATGTGACTATATCCTGTGAATTATCTGAGCATGTGAAAGAAAAAAGACAGAGAAAGAACCAGATCAGAGAATGAATATCCTAGACAGAAAAGGGGGAGCTGCCAGAGCAGAGTCCTGGGGGAGAAGGGAAAATAGGATCTGGTGAGAAGTACATCTCATTCTGGGGACCAAGTGAAAGTGACTTTAGGATGTGGGGAGCCAGATAGCTGAGGAGCCTCTCACTGGATATCTCTATTTTTCTTGTGAAATAAGATTTGGAGCTACCTTTTGAATATAAAGGGTTTTAAATGACTAAGGAGGTTTTAAAAGGTAGTTCAAACTAGAAATTGGAGTAGCAGGACAAGATAAGAATTTGTCAAGCATTGTAATTATGTAATGAGAATGTCCTGGCTTTGCCGGATAATCCAGACTTCAGCTAGGAGAAAAGATAATTTTCTAAAATCTGTCCCTAGTTAAATTATGCATCCTCAATCATCTTAATTCCTTAAATCTACTTTACAGAATAGTAATTTGCTCAAATATAAAGGATCTGAAGGAAATAAAGCAATAGTCCTGAAAGAAATGCATCATATCCTGACCCACTCAGCAATCTGCTCAATTTTATGTGATTAATTTCTAAGTGAACATCTTGTTCTCTTGGCCCAATAATGTGAAGACATATAGGAGGTGTGGAAAATTACTCTTGGAAGAACTAAGAGAGAAAACATTGATAACTGTTCATAGGCTACTTGTATGTTTTTCTAGCTGGTGACAAATTCTACTTTCAAGGCATTTTTTAGTAGCAAATTTACCAGGAAGCTGTATATTACATAGATTTTTATTGACAGCTTTACTAGTTTAATTAGGAGTCAAAGTTCAGAACTACTTCTTAAATAGAAAGTCAGAAGGTCAACAGAGGAAATGAGATTTTTCCAAGACTCTATCAAAAATGTTACTGGAAAAAATAATGTTGCTGGGCAGCCTCAGCTTTCAGCCCTTCTCTGAATGTCTCTTGCTTCCTGAGAGGGGAATGCTGCTCTCATTGCTAGGCTGAAACTGTGCGCTAATCCCTAAGTCTTCCACAGAAGTAGTTCCCTTCCTGTAGGAGCCTATTAAATCAGTTGTGTATGATATTCTGAAATTTCCATTTGATGAAAATTCAGAATATCATATATGACTAGCATAGATTTATGACAATTCTAAACAAAGGGATTGTTTCCTTTCTGAAACTAAGTTACAATAGTTTTCCCTTATTCAAGCAATGTGCTTTCCCATTAGAAAAAAAGAAAAACCGATGACTGAATTTAATTTCATTATTGTTATGGGAATTACATAATGGGAATAATAAGAAAGGGGTGCTTTGTTTCTGATGTGCATTGAAGCATACCACTCAATGGTACCACCAGAAAAGATATGTATTAAAGTTACATTAAGAACTAATTTAAGTAATGGGAATTGAATCTTTTCCTTTAGGTACAAATTTCTCCATAGGTGCAATTTATGAAATTGTTTTATTTGTGGGCTTTTCATTTTTGTTGCATGATTTGGTTGAATTAGAGAACATCAGGCAATTACTTTTATATAGCCAGCTTGGAAACCAAACATTCTTGTTCCAATCTTTGAAAACACACGGAATTGAGAAAAACAGATTTTTTCAGTATCATCAGATCCAGAATCTCATAGTGATATTCATCCTACAACCCTCAAACCATATGTGGCTCACAGAATATTACATACTGCTTTCTGCTAAGTCACATTACGGAGCCAGACAATTTCCTTTGGATTGTGATATAACAGTTGACCTGGAAAAGGGGAGATTTAAAACAGTTCTCTCAACAGACACAGATGGACTCACACAGAGGCAAGTGGGAGGAATTCATGATGCCAGCTGTCTAGAATTGAATGACAGACTCTCTTGGACTAATCTCTCCTTCAACTTAAAATAATCCCTTCACATCGTAACCTTTATTTAGCTGTTTGATAAACTTGTTTTTACATGGTACCATGAAAAACTGTAATTGCACATTACAATAATTAGGCTGCATTCTTCCGTGGTTTCTCAGGGCCCTGGATGGTAAACGGGGGAAAGGTGATTTTCAGATATTAAGGAGAAGTAATGTGTTATAATAACTAAGCAAAGCCCAGGATTTAAAGCCAGACAAGGGTTCTATTCTCCATTTTGCTACTTAAAAATTCTATAATCTCAGTTTATATATTTGTTCGCTAAGACCAACATGAACCATGCAGAGATGTTAAGAATCAGTGATTCGGTGCCTGCAAAATAGCTGGCACATCAATGGTGCTCAACAATTGGCAATTATGATTCATTTATAAGTGCCCAATTCATCTTGTTATCACTCAGCACCTATTACTGTGTCTTATCTACTCAATAAATGAATGATTAAATCAGTGTTTTTTAGTGAATTCCTGTTAATCAACTAGAGTAAATACTTTCATACTGAAAGCATTTAATAGGTCAATCCATAAATTAAAATTCTTAACCTGGTTCACTCACAACAAAGCTGATTGAACTGAAATATTCCAAATAAAATATTACTGGTTGTTCCAGCACTTTCAAAGCAATCTCAATCTTATTTAAATGGATAGAAAGTCATAGAAGATAAGCCTCTTTTGATTTTTGCTGGCTTCCATTTTGCTTATGCAGAGGAATTGTATAGAGTCATGGTGTTTTAGAGCTGGAGATAGGCTGTCAAGATCTCTAATCAACACCTCCATTTTACAGATGACTATACTAAGGCCCTGGGGGGCAAAGTGGCTTGCACCTGATCATAATTGCAAAGCCAAGATTAAAAATCAGGTCATAGAATTATCAATGCTATTTTCTTTATTCTATATTACATTGCATAAATTAAACCTAAGATGTAGCGGTATGTGATTTAGTGCTCTAAAAGAAGGTTCTGTGGGGCATTCTAATGGAGCAAATGACATCTCAATCCATGAAACTCAAGGTGAAAGAAAAATTGTAGCTCATTCCGTCCACATCTTTAAGGGAAATAATAAATTTAACATCACCTTTCTCTGGTCCCTTAGTATAGCATCTATGTATTATTCTAACATAAATACTTGGGTCTTACAAAATTATTGCTATTAAAAACATGTTGGTCTTTCCACAGTAATGGTAAATGGTTCTCTTGAAAGAGATAGAAAAGTTATTCTTTTTTTTTTTTTTAAGATTTTATTTATTTATTTGTCAGAGAGAGAGAGAGAGAGAGAGTGAGCGCAGGCAGACAGAGTGGCAGGCAGAGTTAGAGGGAGAAACAGGCTCCCCGCGGAACAAGGAGCCCGATGTGGGACTCGATCCCGGACGCTGGGATCATGACCTAAGCTGAAGGCAGCTGCTTAACCAACTGAGCCACCCAGGTGTCCCTAGAAAACTTATTCTTAAAAATGAGTTTTGTTCTCTGAGGATTTGTCAGTTGTATGAAGCATTAAAACACATTCCCCCTCCTTCAATCACAGAGCAATTTAGCCTCAGCCCCCTTAATGGGTGATCTTTGGAGGGTGCTTCACTGATTTGTACCTAAGTTTGTCCCTCCATTTATATTATTACACTGGTGGTAGTTATATACTTAGGATAGGAATTAGTCGAGATAATATATGTAGAGCACTTAGAATGGTAGCATAAAATAAAAACCTAACAATTACTATCTGCTACTATTATTGTTCCTATTTTCATCACTATCATTACCATACATTGTCAAAAACAGATAATATTCCCATACAGCAATATTAAATTCTATTTTCCACCTTCCTTATAATTCATAAATGTGTCTATCCCATCTCAGAACAGACAGGCTATTCTGTCATGTGATTAAATGGTGCCATGAAAGTTTTTGATCTTAATCAATCTCTGTGCTTTTTGCTATTTGACTTCATAGCTTCAAAGAAAGTGACAGTTAATAAATATATGCACTTGCTTCGATGGATTCAATGCTCTTTGAAAGTCCTCTGACTCTCCTCTTTGTTACTTTCCAAATCTGCTAAGCTCCCCTTCATTTGAAATCAAGATGACCATAAGAAAGGAAAACTTGGTATATATCTGAATAACATCAGAAATAAATTTAATATAATTTATATAAATATAAATTTATATATTTATAATATATTTAAATTTATACATGTAAATATAAACTTAATATAGGGTGTTCCTACACATCTGCAGGGTGTGATTTCAATGGCCTTAAGTGATTATATGTAACTTCTTAGTTAGTTAAAAGAAAAACAATAGAATCAGGAAGAGATTTTTACATTCTCCATCACCTTAGCTCAGGGCTGAACTAAATATATATATTCAACAGTATCACATATATATGTAGATATTGTTGAATATATATGAATAAAATAGTCATTGAAATCTTGTCAGTCAAATGTTTGCAACTGTAACATTTCTTCAGTATGAGTTTTTTTTTTTCTACTTATTTTTTCCTTCTATGTCTTCATTTGCAAATGTGAATGGATGAATCTCATTTTCTTGCCAAGACCTACAATGTGTATACAACTCTTTGTCATTTCTAAGTGGACAATTACTGGGTATTCATCATCCACATGCCTGGTGTCGATTACTCGGAAGACTGCTACAGAAAGTTCACTTCTCAGTGTATTAACAACAGATTCAGAACACTGGGGAAATATTTTATTTCTCAAACACAGTGCCATTTTTCTGATAAAGCATATTTTCAAAAGTTAGACATTCTACAAAAAGCTCAAAGTCATGACTAAAACTATATCAAAAACATGTGGCGACGGGATATTCATCTTTACTATTTTTAATTTTGTGTGCTCATTTCATAGCCAACTTTGTACTTCTACACTAAAAACTGGAATGAGAGTGACTGTCGAACAGGCATTGCCTAAATTAGATTTCTAGACAAATACATTTAAAAGAAAAAGACTAGCGAATACTGGAAAGTTTCAGGACAAATACAATGAATCTGAATATTAATTAAATTTGAATTAGGATGAGTATAAATTAGGTGTCATTCCAAATAGATTTTTAAAAAAAAGAATTTACAAATATTTTTTCAGTGTTAAAAATGGAAGAATTTTTTTTTTTTTTTAGACCCATAAAGTAGGTTAAATAAAACATACTTTAAAAAATAATGTCTAGAGGGGCACCTGAGTGGCTCAGTGGGTTAAAGCCTCTGCCTTCGGCTCAGGTCATGATCCCAGGGTCCTGGGATTGAGCCCCGTATCCGGCTCTCTGCTCGGCAGGGAGCCTGCTTCCTCCTCTCTCTCTGTCTGCTTCTCTGCCTACTTGTGATCTCTGTCTGTCAAATAAATAAATAAAATCTTTAAAAAAAATTTAAAAAAATGTCTAGGGATGCCTGGGTGGCTCAGTCGGTTAAGTGTCTGCCTTTGGCTCAGGTCACCAGCCATCCCAGGGTCCTGGGATCCAGTCAAGCTTTGGGCTCCTTTCTCAGCAGGGAACCTGTTTCTCCTTGTGCCTGCCGCTACCCCTGCTTGTGCTCCTCTCTCTCTCTCTCACTCTGGCAAATAAATTAAAAAAAAAAAACAAAAACATAATGTCTATGAAATAATGGGGAATTTGTCCCCCTCCATCCCCCGGATAGAGAAAGAGAAATTTCAGACTTTCTAAGAAAGAACAATTACAGAATTTTCATTGATTCAAACTGACAAAATAAGTTTCATGAGTCATCATTAAAAATGCTTAAATCTACTTCCACAAAAGATGCTTTCTCTGATAAATAATATTAATGTCTTCATTTTCCATTTACCTTAAGACATTTGCCTTAAGACAACTTCTTAATGCAGTTGGACTACTAAGAGAATCTCTCTATGTATTTCTACTCCTTGATTTCAAAAACCCTTGAGGCCAGGAAAGAGAAGGAATGGAGTCAATGGGCTGTAGAACACATCCTCATAAATCCAACCCATTTTCATGATTCTTTTCTTGTTTGGTAGCATTACCTACAGAGTAATGTTATAACCCCCTGTCAGACATTCAAGGCATTCCCTGAACTGAGGCTTAAACACATTCCTCTGCATATTTCATAGCTTGGCCAAATATTTCAATTTGGCCAATTGAAATATTGAATATTTCAATAGCTATGAAATATTCCTCTGCATATTTCATAGCTATTGGCCAAGATATTTCATAGCTTGGCAAATATCAAGATATTTGCCATTTAGGAAACATACCACAGGCCTTCTTGTTTCCAAATCTTTGATCACATATTCTTTCATCCTGAACCTCTCTTCAACCCTTTTCTACTTCATTCATACTACATTTACTCATCCTTCAAGTCCACAAGAATGGACTTGAATGTTACTTCCTTTATAAACCTTCCTGGATAACCTCAGTCTGAACCTCTGTGAGATCACAGCATAATAGTTATATTTTTCTTGACTAAGTGGTATGCAGAGTTCAAAAGAGAATGTTAGAGATTGACACGTCTGAACTGGAATCCTCCTCTGACACTTGTTTAAAATTCTTGAATGGATAGGGTGCCTGGGTGGCTCAGTTGGTTAAAATTCTTGAATGGGTAAATAAGACATGCTATAAAGACACAATGGAATATTACTCAGCCATCAAAAAGAATGAACTCTTGCCAGGTGCAATGATGTGGATGAAACTAGAAGGTATTGTTCTCAGCAAAATTAGTCAGAGAAAGACAAATACTATTTGATTTTTCTCATAAGTGGAACTTAAAAAACAAAACAGATAAACATAGAGGATGGGAAGGAAAAAATAAAATAAGATAAAAAAACAGAGAGGAAGAAAAACCACAAGAGGTTCTTAACTATAGGGAAGAAATTGAGGATTTCTGGGGATGGAGGGATAACTGGGTGATAGGCATTAAGGAAGGTCCTTGATGTAATGAGCACTGGGTATTATACACAACTGATGAATCACTAAATTCTACCTCTGAAAATAGTAATACACTATATTAACAGTATTGGATTTAAATTAAAAAAAAAAACCCTTTTGAGACTTTGTCAAGTCACTTTAGTCTAAGTAACAAGAGTATCTATTTTCCCAGGTTATTGTAGGGATTAGGCGTGGTGTGTGTCAAAGTGTCTAAAAGATAGTTGAACTAGAGAGTCAAAATATTAGTTCTCATATTACTTTCCAAACCTGACGGTCTTTCATCATTTTGAAGGCACAGACACTTGGTCATAGCATGTGTTCAAAATAGAAATGATATTGGAATGACATTACAATAATATTGAAATAATAAAGGAATACAAATGCAACAAATTGCTGCTATTTTCGGTCCTTGGAAAATTGCAAGGTAATCCTATGCTGATCAAGAATTGCCTGATAGCCTTCAGAGAGGCTAACATGCCAAGATGAGACTAAGACCAGACAAATGAAGGAAAAGTCTGGGATACATCATTCAATCTGTGTATCAGGATCCCACTATATTCATGGTTTAATAACAATTTTAATGACTTACAGTACTATTCCAGAAAATTTGGTCAGACTTGGTGATCACATCTTTATTTCTCTGGGAATAAAATCAAAACGAGTCAGTTCAGTATCAAATAAGAGGAATTCAAGTTTTTTGAGGACATGGTGGTGAGGGATTGGGCAAAATGGGTGAAAGGGAGTGTTTGGTATAGACTTCCAGTCATGGAATGAATAAATCCCAGGAATAAAAGGTTTGGCATACAGGATATAGTCAACTTCACTATGAAGGATGATAGCTATGCTTGTGGTGAGCACATCATAGTGTAAAGAGTTGTTGAATAACCATGCTGTACACTTGAAACTAATAATATTGCATGTTAATTATACATAAATAAATAAATAAATAAATAAATAAATAAATAACAGAAGGAAATTATCATCTTACTGTTCCTATCAGACATTTCCCATAGTAGAAAAGAGTACTGTTTCTAGGCAATCAAAAATAAAAGGGAACATAGTTACAGCTGAATATACAATTTGTTAATAAAACCAGTCCCAGAACCCATAGCTTTGTACTGATTCTCAGAACAGTAACATGATCTCTATTTATCACGGAATACAGAGAGATATATTTAGTCTAAACAAGAGACAGCAAAACACACATTGTCTTTTGAAAGAAGTCAATGTAAGGCACAAATCAAGTAAACACATAAAAAGTATCAACAATGACTTGTTAAAAAAGAAATAAGTGTATTTTGGGGTCTTTAAAAATTAAATTAAGACAGGAGCACATTTCTCTTTTGATAACTCATGAGGGAAACAGAAGTTCCTTTAGATAAAATGCTGATGACACACAAGCCTTTATACTGACTCCGGGTACTGCTCTCTTTTCCCAAACACTCAGTCCAGAAAAACTGCTGGCTGGTGTTCACCTGTGAAATTGAGTGTGCACACAATTCAACCTCTGTAGACAGAATGAAACACAGTGAACGATAAGAGAGTGATGTGAATTTGTAAGAAATACACGTATGCTGTTGGAGTCTAATAGAAATATTTTAACCACTGGCCTGAATCCAATCTGCACAGTAATTTAATAGACTATCAACCACAAATGCAATCCATAAGGCTAGTAAATGGTACCAAATGCAATAGGTGATTTTGCTGGAATGGGATTGGTAGAATCAAACTAATCTATGTGAAAAAGGAAGCTGTCTGGCAACATCATACAGTTAAAATATTCAGTAAGAAAGTGTAACCAATCATACCCTTATGATATGATGCTTTGGACAAAATTTGATTAATACCATAGGACCTAATCACCAAGAGTTTTTTCTTTGTCCTAGCATATTTTATCACATTAAATGTAGAGGAATTCCATTCGAACAAAACTTGAAGCCAGTATTTTCTAAGAAACATATAAGTATATAGGTTTAAATAATGATTTTATTTTTCCTTTCAAAGCAACTTGTATCATTTAGACACCATTTTTAGAATTACACTTTAGGGAATTATTTTCAGAGTCACCTAAGGAGCCCTAAAAGGAAATTAATTTGATGATTCTATAATCATAAATCAGAGATGAATTCATTCAGAGGGTTTTGATTAGCTCCACCTTAGGTCTACTAAATGGAAATATTTAGATTTAGAATAAAAATGTTTTGTAAAGAAAAATTACAGAAAAATAATTGCAGAAGTAAACCATGTTTGTTTGTATTTTTTCATGGAAAGACTTAGCATGATCAAATGACTTATCTAGATGGTCTGGAATTATCTAAAGAGACAAAAGTAAGCCAGATGATCTGAATGTCCCTTCTAGTTGAAGACTAGATTTGTTTAATCATCTATGCATTATATTATATACATGGTATATTACAAAAATATTGCCCACCTGATATATTGATTTTATGCCATTTTCTCTGTCAATGATATGACATAATCCATATAAATCCTCATTAATACTCTTTCCCTCCATGGATGATCAGTGAAAATAATAAATAAAATTAGATAACCAAGAGATTTTGTTTCTACAGGAAAGTTAATCTTATCATTAGAGACTAGATTATTGATAACTGAAAAAATTGGAAGATAACTTTAAAAATCCAATATGACATTTTATCAATTTATTCAAATAATATACAGTAATTTATAACATATTATGTGACAGTTAGTGTTCTAAGTATTGACATGCAGAGGTTAAAAAAAAGAGACAATGGCCTCTGACCTCATGGAGTGTGCATTCCTATATGGAAGACAAACTTTAAACTACATTGCACAAATAATTATACAATTAAATATTTTGATAAGGTCTATGATGAAAAAGTAAATGTCTATGACAGAGGAGAAATGATCTAATTAAGACTGGAGAAAAACCATTTGATCTGAGTTCTGCAAGAATTTTGGGATTTGCCAGGTCGACGCTCCCTTCAGGCAGAGAAAGCAATGTGTAGAAAGGTCAGCAATGCAGGAAAGATCTTAATATTTTCAAAGGATTGCAAGATAGGCAGTAAGCAAAAGCTTCATTGATAATAGAGAGTAAAAGAGGTGAGGCTGGAGAAATGGGTTCAAGCCAGGTCATGTAAGCCTTGATAAGATATATCAGTGATTTAGACTCTTTTTTGCTAAATGCAAAAGGAAGCCATTGAAGGGTTTTGAGCAAGGAAGGACATGGCCAAACCTAATTCATAAAAAAGTTCAGCCCAGCACTGGGAGTAACTTGAGAACCAAGAGTGGTCATGAAGCTATTGTATGTCTGACAAAATATGAGTAGGACACAGGTAGTGACAGTGGAGATGGGAAGAAGAAAACAACTCTGAAATTTATCTGTGCGATATTATACCTAAATTTAATGTCAGGAAATTAATAAACATCAATTGGTTCTTCTTGACTCAAAATAAAATTTGGGCAATAATTTTACAAAAGAATACTTTATGGAGGGTGCCTGGGTGGCTCAGTGGGCTAAAGCCTCTGCCTCATGCTCAGGTCATGATCCCAGCGTCCTGGGACCGAGCCCCACATTGGGCTCTCTGCTCAGCAGGGAGCCTGCTTCCCTTCCTCTCTCTCTGCCTGCCTCTCTGCCTACTTGGGATCTCTGTCTGTCAAATAAATAAATAAATAAATAAACTTAAAAAATGAAATAAAATAAAAAATTAAAAAAAATACTTTATAGGCACCTGGTGACTCAGTTGGTTAAGCGTCTGACTTTTTTTTTTAATATTTTATTTATTTATTTGACAGAGAGAGATCACAAGTAGGCAGAGAGGCAGGCAGAAGAGAGAGGAGGAAGCAGGCTTCCTGCTGAGCAGAGAGTCTGATGCGGGGCTCAATCCCAGGACCCTGGGATCATGACCTGAGCCGAAGGCAGAGGCTTAACCCACTGAGACACCCAGGCACCCCAGCGTCTGACTCTTGACTTCAGCTCAGGTCATGCATGATCTCAGTGTTGTAAGACTGAGCCCTGGGTCAGGACTGAGCTCAAGAGAGAGTCTGCTTGAGATTCTCTCCCTCTCCTTCTGCCCTACCCTTGCTCACTCCCTCGCTAAGAAAATAAATCTTTAAAAAAATACTTTAAAGAAACCCTTTATAGTAATAGTGTACAGAAAACAAAATAGGGCATTTGAGTTTATAAAGATAATCATATGTTTACCTACCAGGAGAGTTCTCTAATCCCCAGAATACCATCTGATAAATACAGACTCATGTCAAAGGTTTCTCTTACAATTAGAATCCCACTAGGTGGGATTAATTTCAGATTCTACCAATTCATAGTGAATTTACTTTTATGTGGTGACTATAACCTGAAGGCTTAAAAGAATAGCAACAAAGAGAATATGCTTAGTTGGATGAAAGGTAAAACAAAACAAATTATTTACTCATAAGTAAATATACATAAATATGACAAATGAAATCATTAAACAGGATTTCTGGAGTACTTCTCCTTGAATGTGACTAGGGATTTGGATATATTAAACTGAAAACAGTTATGTGCAAGTGCCCATATCAATAAAAGTTAAAAAGGTTTGAGCGATGTTAAACATGGTCCTTGGAGGTAAGCTAATTAGTAAACTAGAGAATCTTAAAACTCTCAAGTGCCATCTTTGAACTGAACAAGACATCTACTAATGAAGTCCCCAGTGGGCTAAAAGTCTAGATCTGGCAGCATGTGTATTTATGTAGCTGAATTTCAAGTATGTTGATGCATTAAAAGCAATATGAGACATTACTCTATAAAGAAAAAGGAGGCCAAAAATGTTCACAACACCATAAGCTGAAAGCATTTCATTTTTAATTTCTTAGTTATAGCTCATGCATGTAAAACAATCAGATATAACCAAAGGCAGAAGAGAGAGGGGAAAAGTAAAAAAAAAAAAGAGTTAGGTATAATAAGCAAAAGAATAGATATTTGAGAGGGAAAAATGATCAATTAATTCGAACTGTCTAGATCATTCACATATTATAAAAAGAGAAGCAAATTTGGCTCTTCTCAGTTTTATGGACTAAAATATTGGGCTTTATGATCAAGCATACTATTATTTCAAATGGAATGTTTTAAAGCAGCATAATCAGAGCAGATATTTAATTTGGAAGTCTATATAGATCACCTAATTGTCTTAACCTTGACAAGAGGAAAAAAGATTGTTCCAGGAGCCGCCTAACACTTACTACTTATTACCAAGCCATGATTTATTATGCTTCATAGAAAAGTCACTTGCTCTCACAGTTGTGTTTTCTAATAAGCAACCCACTATGATGTGTTACCAAGTGTTTCCTCTGTTTTAGCAGGAGAATTTAGAGAGACCGAGCAGGTTTCATGTACCAGAAAACCTTGCCAACAATATTGGCCTAGCCCTTAGAAAAGGGTCATGATACACAGGAGCATATCCAGGAGAGAAAGCTGAGCATACATATGACAGATTGCCATTTTTCTTCTCTGGGGACACAAGGAAGTTCCAATACCAATACCTTGTAATTTGAAAAACAAGAACTAGATAAACAGGCAGAGGCACAATGAAAAAAACTAAACAAATGTTTTCACCAATGCTAAACAATCTCAATTAAACTAGCACAGTGCACACACCTTATCCCTGTCAGAAGGATTTTGATCATCTTTCAAATTAGGCCAGACTTCTTAATCAAATCCAGACATTATCTTTTCCTATTTATTTATTCATTCATTCATTTATTTATTTATTTATTTATTTTTCGCGTTTACCTTCGTAAAGGCAGAGAAAAGAAGGGAAGATGAGTAAGAGGAAGGAAGGAAGGAAGCAACAACAAAACTCTCACAGCCTTCTTGAGATCTTCCTAACACTTCAGTAGAGAACTCACAAGCAAAAGAGTTCAGAGCTCCTGAAGGAGGAAAAAGATGGAGTGGAGCAATGAGTGCGGGTGAGTTAGCCCACTGGTATCTGAGAACTGGGGAAGACAGTCATTAGGTACCTGTGCCTGGGGCCCAGTATACATGTATCTTAATATTTATCTTGCTTTTGTTCTTACCTTTTTGTCTTCCCCCAAATGGCAATATCTTTACAGATTTCTGTTGTAAACTCTCTATTGCACTACATTGACAATGGGCATTCAACATTTTGTTGCTGCTGTTGTTTGGGATTTCAGTATCTGGGATCTTAACTTATCAATGGATAGGTAGTTAAGTATGATTCAGGAAGAACAGAAATTCTTTTCTATCTTCTATTAACTAATGTTTTTTTCTGAATAATTATAACTTAAGCCTGAAATTGTATCTCTATCGGCCAACCAGAGAATGATCCAGGTTTTGATATTCTGTCTTTTAAACTGAAATGTCCCTAGGACTTTAAGCTGGCTATCCATCATGGACGACACAGCAATGTAAAGTTGTTAAACTAGACTGTTACCTCCCAACACTTGGACTATGCCATTTAAACTCAAAGGCTTGAGTTTCATGGAGGAAGCCAGAGGAATGTTATGAAAGCAAGTCACACAAACCAAGTATGGATGGTGACCAGTAAACAATAATTATGTGGCGCAAGAACACACAATTCTGAAAAATGGTGAAGAGAAATGGTAAACTTTATATGCCTGGTAATCTTGCCTCCAACTAGCCCTGGGACCCACAGTATTTATTATTAAAACCTCCCTTTAAATCATTTTGTTCTTTTCTATTATCACAGGTATTCCTAAGGTCATAAGTTGGTTGTAACTGCAGTTCTCCGATATTTTATCAGTGCTTAGAGAGTTGTTTAATCTTGAGATGAAGTGCAAACATTGATTAAAAAAAAATAGCTGAATCATTGGGGACAAAGAAGTTTTCAAATAACACTTTTTCTCAGAATTGGTAGAATGAGGAAAAATGTTGACTAATGGTTCAGATACTGAAGGAGGATGAGAGGAAGAAAAAAAGAAATATATGAGAGACAAGGGAAATAGTTGATGAGGTTATATTAATCAAAAGTAAGATAGTAAAAACATCAGTGTTTTGCTCTTGGTTGAGATGAGAAGTGATATTTATTACAGCAAGGGTGCAAGTTAATGTAGTCGGGGGAAGCTAGTACAGAGACAGCAGGAAAATGTAGGCACAAAGGGGGAAAGATATTTGAGACAGAAAGGAAACTCCATGTATCTGTTTTAAGTAAGGGAAAGACTTGGGATACTCTTGAGGAAACATGATATGTAAAAAAAGATGATATGAATAGAGCAAGCTCTAAATGTTTCTCTAATTCCCTCCCTTCAAGAAAAAACTTTAACATTTTAATTGAGCTTGTTCTGCACAATCGCAAGTTTTATGTTTGTTTGGCCGATTGCCCCCCCTTTTTTTTTTCACATTTCTCTGTGTCAGTTGCGATAATTAGATGCAACAGTTTCACTGCTATCAATTTAAAAGGGTTAGCCCTATCTTACTTAAAGGAAAAGTAAAGAAAAATCATTCATATCTGGGAGGATCAATAAGAATAATCTTGAGTGGGAAAGTGTTCTGGAGGCAGAGGGTCAAAGTATTTTCATATTGTCTGGCATGGGATCTTTTCCAATCTCTGACATTAAAAGTTGAGCATCGGATCATAAAGCATCAATACTGTGAAGCAATTAGGAATAACACAGAGAGAGACTTTGTTTATCTTGGAGGTTCTGACTGATATCTGACACTACTACTCTTCCAGAGGAAAAATTACCAACCAACTTTTCGTCAAGGCTCAAGCCGGGTACCTGATATCAGAACAGGACAACCTCACTGCCTGAGCTCTATCTACTAGTGAATCCACTAGTAGTGGATTTAGTGGAATTAGTGAATCCACTAATATAATCTTTTTTTTTTTTTTCTTGAGAAGCATTCTATCCATAAGACTCCATTTCAGGAGTTGGGAGGAGGGCAGGCTGCATCTGAGAGCTTTTGTTTTTTTTCTTTTTTGCTTATTCTGAGTGAAGTGTAAATTGGCTTCTTGTTTTTGTTTTAAAAGTCTAAATGTCAAGAGTGTTTAATTTGATCCATTTTACATATGTTAAGAAGGAAATTAGAAACTCTGTTAAGGCCTGAATGCTAAGAGCTCTCATCAGTGACTTGAGTCTATCCTGGTATTATTTTTTTTACATGTTTATAAGTTGCTTTGGAGTTATGATATTTGTATTATATGTGATAAAGACAAAATCATCAAGTTGTAAGGGTTCAGAGTCATTTCCTTTCATAGGAAGGTACTACTTTTCTTTGATCCTTTGTGTACACTTTAGCCAGGATGACATTATTTTGCTGAATAAGGACTGATGGGCTTGGAAAGGAAATAAGAAAAATCAGAAAATGGTTAAATAGATTGGAATATAAAAGGGTATGAAAATATGGGGAAGAGAAAGTCAATAGTAGGTAAAAGCGGGGAGAAAGTAGAAATAGTAGTGGAGTAGCTGAGCTAAAGGAACAAAGAGAGTTGTTGTGAGGGAAAGGACCAGTGAGCTTGGGATTTTTATTTGAAAGGAAAGGAGAAGATGAGCAAAGAGGCAAGTTGGGATTTGGTCTGCAGCAATGAGAAATGGGACTTTGACAAAAAAAGAAGTATTTAGTTACACAGCATAAAATGGAACATAATGCCCTTAACTGAAACCCTCTGAATCTTCTCAAAATACAGCACTTCTCTTGAACTTTTCTTTTTGATGCTACAACATGCTGTGATTGTTCTTAGTCACAAGAAACAAAAACCTAATTTTATTCAAGAAACATTTCAGGGACTTATGGAATTTTAGACATAAGATTGCCCACCTGCCCTTCCAGTGAGCCAAGACTGACCTTTCATCATGAGAGTCAGGTTGCTGAATTTGGGGGACAAGGCAGAGCAGACACAAGCCGTGATTGGATTGTCCTTCTATCACCATACTAAGGTGAGAAGCAAATTATAGGAATTGCTCTGAGATTGGAGACTGTCTGATCTGTAACTAGATAGATCAAATGAAATACAGAGCCTTAGGACTTTGGGAGATGGCCAGACTGTAAAAATCTAAGAAACTCCCTCATGAGGTTACAGGATGGAAATTAGTGTTTAAGCCACATCTACAAACACATAATTTATTAAAACATTTGAGTCTTTCTTAGAAGAAAAGAAGAGGTCAGTGGCAGGTACAATTGAATAGTTTTAGGACCTTTTCCTGGACTCACAGCTAAGATCTGATTCATTGGTTGCTTGGAGACCTCAGAGGGCTAAAAAATCCCTCCTTTAAGGAACTGGAGAAGTTTTCAGAAATTACATTCCAGGTCTGGGAAACAGAATACGCTTTTGAAGTACTACAGTAATGTCAGATTTCAGAAAATGAGAATCAACAGAGATTAAGAGGAATATAATAGGTCTTACATCAAGAATAGTTCAGGGATTTGAAGATATAGACTTCCATTTTGATGACTAAATGCCTAGAAGCCCTAAAAAGAATGCAAAGCAAGATGGGGAGGTAATGGTCTCAATTTATAAAAATGTGTTAGACAAAGGGGAGAAGTTTTCTGAATAGTGATGAGATATAAGAGTCTTTGATAGTAGATTCATAGTTGTGCTAGAGCATTGTTTGAAGAAGATGGCTATGTCAAACCAGTGTAGGAGAAATGTAAAACCAGTTTGCTGAACAGACGTTTTTCAGAATCCCAAGAGCCCATCTGCATTATCAATGTTAGTAAACTTACTTAAGGAAGAAGAAAAAGACATTACCACGACAGTTCTTAAGGATAGGGCCAAATACTGGATTTCAGGCTAGAAAGATAGTCATGGGGAGCTAGAAAAGCTAATGGAGGCAAGAAAGCATATATAAGAAAAGAATTCTTTAATGTATAGGTTCTCATGGGCATGGATAGAAATATTTCCTCTTCTTCTGTCAAGAATCCCTCAGAACTAGCTTAGGACAATTTTTATGGATTATGTGTCTAAATCTACCTTTAGTTCATAAGAATTGGTGAATGACAGCTTTTCTCTAGCAACTTAGCACTAATTTCCTAAAATGCACCAGAACCCAGATGTGGAGACATCCTCCAACAGATGTATGTCAGCTAAGGACTTTGGGACATAGCAACACAGCAACACCCTATGTTTCTTTCAGTTATGTTGGAGATTCTACTTAAGAAAAAAAGTAATCAATGAAAACAGCAATCCTTTTTTCTGATTGAATAAAAAATACTTTGCTGAGCACAGCCTGTTTAAATCAGAAGGACAAAAGCAAAAGTAAATAAAGACATGACACTCAACCCAACAGGAGGAGCAGAAGATGACTCCTGATTGAGATGTGGATGAAAAGTAACACTGGGTGTCAAAGTATATATTGTAGCCTCTTGGATGAAAGTTAAATTACAACACAAATACTTTATTAAAATGTGTCTTATATCCCATCCCTCCCCTTAACTTCTGAAGAGAACTCTTATTGAGTTATTCAGCTGTAGGCCCTTGGCCATGCTGAATTAAACTGTGGTAGGGACGCCTGGATGTCTCAGTGGGATAAAGCCTCTGCCTTCGGCTCAGGTCATGATCCCAGGACACTGGGATTGAGCCCTGCATCAGGCTCTCTGCTCAGCAGGACGCCTGCTTCCTCCTCTCTTTCTCTGCCTGCCTCTCTGCCTACTTGTGATCTCTGTCTGTCAAATAAAATCTTTAAACTGTGATAAACAGAAAGACAGAAAAGCAGCAGATGAAAATAAACTGAGCAGTATAATCCTAGAAGGGAAATGATAACTGAAGGAAACCTCTGGAAATAATCAGAAAAGATTAATTTGAGGAGGTTTCTAGAAGAAGTAGAGTTATATTTTAAGGAGGTTCAACATGGGTTGATTGAGCAAGGGATGATTTTTCATTTTCATTTTATCTATTATTCTTGAGAGACAAAATCATGATAATATAAGAATTTTTTTTCTTCTTATTAGTTTCCATGAAGAGCTGAAACTTGGGGAGAGAGATATGATTCCTTTTTATATTTTAAGTGTCAAATGTCACCTATTTTCAAAGATCTTCCCTGTCTACTCTATATAAAGTAGCCATACACACCACACTTCTTTTCAGGTACTTTCCATCATATCATTTGTTTACAAACTTCACAACATTTGTTATCACAGTGCAATTAATCTTATTCATGTATTTACTTAATTATTGTCTTTTTCTCCAATTAGGATTTGAGTTCTGTAAAGTCAGGATCCTTTTCTGTTTGGACACACTATTCATAGACCTACCACATTTTTGGTCCACAGTAGACAGTCAATAAATATTTCATGAAGGAATTACTGACTGAAAGACTGACTGAATAAATGAATGAATAAGGTTTCCTAGAAAATATTGCTCTACTATGTACAATATAACTTCCTAAGCCTTCCTTTTTTCTAATTACATTAATATAAAGGTTGTTTTTAAGCGTTCTTTAAAAATGCTCATGCTCCGTTTGTATCTTTAGGGTAAATACCCAATAGTGCAATTGCTGGGTCATAGGGCAGTTCTATTTTCAACATTTTGAGGAACCTCCATGCTGTTTTCCAGAGTGGCTGCACCAGCTTGCATTCCCACCAACAGTGTAGGAGGGTTCCCCTTTCTCTGCATCCTCGCCAGCATCTGTCATTTCCTGACTTGTTGATTTTAGCCATTCTGACTGGTGTGAGGTGATATCTCATTGTGGTTTTGATTTGTATTTCCCTGATGCCGAGTGATATGGAGTGATCCAAAGGGGCACGTGCACCCGAATGTTTATAGCAGCAATGTCCACAATAGCCAAACTATGGAAAGAACCTAGATGTCCATCAACAGATGAATGGATCAAGAAGATGTGGTATATATACACAATGGAATACTATGCAGCCATCAAAAGAAAGGAAATCTTGCCATTTGCGACAACATGGATGGTACTAGAGCGTATCATGCTTAGCGAAATAAGTCAAGCAGAGAAAGACAACTATCATATGATCTCCCTGATATGAGGAAGTGGTGATGCAACATGGGGGCTTAAGTGGGTAGGAGAAGAATCAATGAAACAAGATGGGATTGGGAGGGAGACAAACCATAAGTGACTCTTGATCTCACAAAACAAACTGAGGGTTGCTGGGGGGAGGGGGTTTGGGAGAAGGGGGGTGGGATTATGGACATTGGGGAGGGTATGTGCTTTGGTGAGTGTTGTGAAGTGTGTAAACCTGGTGATTCACAGACCTGTACCCTTGGGGATAAAAATATATGTTTATAAAAAATTAAAAATTAAAAAAAAATGCTCATGCTCCCTCCACTTTGTTAGAAAAAATAAATAACTGTCCATGTTTTGACAGAGGAGTATGACAAAATCAAAGAATACTTCTGTATTCACAAGATTGAGGGTAACATATTACTGTCATTTTTTTAGAGCTAATACGTACCCTTTACCCTTTACTCATATTTGACTTTTTTCACAAAAACCTTTATTCCTTGCTCATTTTAGCAGCTTGTGATTCAGCAAACTTTATTCTTTCAGATATAGTATGTAAGGACATTCCTCAAAATTAACCTTAACCTAGTGACTTTGTGTCAATAAAGCATGGAAACTTTATTCTCCGTAAAGTCATGTAGGCATTGATACTTTAATCATTTTAACTGTTATTACCACTCAATTCATGCAACAAGGTAGAAAATTTTACTCTAATCAGTTCTTCCTCAAGGGGCCGCATCTAAACTAAAAACTGAAAACACATTATTGTCCTTCTTTCCTTCGCACTTGTCAGCTGAATTCCATAATCCAATTAGGCAACCTGATATCAAAGAACTTAAGTTTGTCTCCAGAATAAATCCCCTTTCCTAGGATTGCCTAGGATGAGTTTAAGATGTATTTTCAGCCACCTCTCAGCTGATCACTGACTAATCTTCAAATCCATGGTAAGCAAAGATATCCATGGTGATAATATAGCTTTCAAGCTGCTGCTGATGAATTTACTTTTAGTCTTTCAAATCTAGTTCCTTTCTCAATTCCAGTTTTAGTAACCTAGGCCAAGTCCTTATTAAAACTCATCAGGACGATTGAACTGCTATATTAACTAGCTTTTCTACTTTCAGCTCGGAAGTCCTCAAACTTTGAACTGCATCTCTAGAAAGGAGGTCTCAAACATTTCAGATCATTTGCTTCTCAGTAAAAAAAATCTAGTATTAACTCACAGAATATGTGCATTTATTTATTCATAAATTATGGGTCTGTTTCATTTTGCTAATGCATTATATACATTTTTTAAACATACAAAAAAAATTTTAAAGTAAATAAATAGAAGAACTTAAAAGTAAATAAATAGAAGCTCTAGGGGCACCTAGATAACTCAGTGGATTAAGGGTCTGCCTTTGGCTCCTGTCAAGATCTCAGTCCTGGGATGGAGCTAGAGGCAGTCTGTCTCTCTCTCTCTCTGCTTGGCGGGGAGCCTGCGTCTCCCTCTTCCTCTGCCCTCCCCTCCACTCCTGCTCATAGGCTTTCGTTCTCTCTCTGTCATTCAAATAAGTAAATAAAATCTTTTTTTTTTTAAGAACTAAATAGAAGTTCATATATATATATATATATATATATATATATATATATATATTTTGTTGTTGTTGTTGTTGTTGTTGTTGTTGTTTTGTTTTGTTTTTCCTGAAGCCCAGTGAATCATATATTTTTGTCCCAGGGTGGTGATTCAATGCCTTTCAAAAGTCTATAAATTCCTACATTTTCTAATGTGTATATATGGCATTCAAGTCATCTATGACCTCTTAGGTTAGGATCCAGAGACTACATCACTTACACTGCCCCCCAGACCGGTTTTACTAAAACACAGATCTTATCCTGATACTACTTTCCCTTTCCAAAAATCTGTGACTGTTTAAAAGATTATGTCCTTTCTTCTTTGGTTAGTGAACATAATTCTATGAAATCTGGGGCCAAACATTGAAGACTTACTTTCCTGGCAGGCCTGCTGTCAACACAGAAAACACCCTTTCCTCTAGTGCACTATTCATGGCACACATTCGTGTCATATTCTACTTCTTTATGAAAGAAACTATGAATCATATTTAAGTAATCCTAGAAAGGACTACAATTTATTAAACTTACTTTGGGTGACACATGTTCATTATCTTATTCAATTCTCAAGCAGCATTACAGGATAGGTATTATTATCCCTATTTTACAGCAAAGTTAACTGTCAGAAAGTTTTCCTATTTTACCCAAGATCAGAGTTGAATTCAAAGCCAAGCTTAAGTAACTCAAAACTTGGGCAAGTTATCACCCACTGAACTGCTTCTTCCACACCTCAAGTGCCCTTGCAAATGTAAATCTCTTCCTGATGTCCCAGCCCCCACCCCATTTCCTCCCCAAATAACAGGAGAAGTTATCTGCCCTATATTTCTTAGCACTTTGCACACAGGTCTATATATATTTGAGTACTTTATGTGTGTCTCCTCTCCTACCTTATTGTAAACTGTTAGAAGGTTAGGAGTGTGTCAATTTCTATTTCTGGCTCGTCTGTCTGGCACTTAATAAATGTCTACAGACCTTCTTATAGTAATATTGTATGTTATTACTTGACTGTGAATTGATGCAAATTTGATTTTTAAGCAAAAAATGTCCAGGATCCTGATTTTCGTATTTCTGTATCCACGTTTTTCTGATCGAGGGAACAAGATCTTATCAATACTGGGGACCATCTCTCATTTAAAAGTAGTGGTACAGTGAGCAAAATATTTTTGGAAGAAATTTAAAATCTGAAAATTTCCTCAAACCTAAAGATAAAAATAAAGAGTTGGCACATCATCTAATACTTATAATTCTAAAAAAAATCTCCTATTTTCAAGGAAAAAAATAACTTAAGTGCCTTAGAAAGGCTATAAATGATACCACAGATCTTAGCAGAGATTATGTAATCTTTTAACATTTTAAGTAAGGATATGGAAGTAATCACACAATCCAAACCAAGGGAAATTCTGCAAAACAACTGGCCCAGCCTCTTTAAAATGTCAGTGCCATGAAAAATACAGAAGGCAGGTGAACTGTTCTAGATGCAGACAGACTAAAAAGACATGAATACATATAATACATGGGGGAGAGCCTCATAGGACATTATTAGAACAATTAGGGAAAATTCCTCAATTCCCTTAGGATGATAAGCGAGCTGTAGATATTTAGGGGAATGTTTGTTCTTAGGTGAAATACATGTTGAAGTATATTAGTTAAAGAATTGGCTCACTTCTGAGGCTAATTTAAAATGGTTCTAAAACAAGATAAGAGCAAAAACAGAAAAGAGATAAATGAAAAGAAGGGAAGGAGGGAGGAGGAAAGAATGGAAGGAAGAGAGAAGAGAGAGAGGAATTAATATGGGGGAGAAAAGAAATGTTTAGAGATACACACAGCAAAAGCAATGAATGTTAGCCACTGCTACATAGAGGTGAAATGTACATGAGCTGTCATTGTACTATTATTACAATTTTTAGATAGATAAAATTTTTTTAAAAAACAAGTAACAATCAAGAAGATACTATTAGTCATCTACCAGCCATTGAAGAAACTCAGTATTATATATGTGCATTAGTCAGTTTTGAACAGCATGAACCTCTAATGGTCTTTCCCTGGTGAATTAGCAGCAAAATACACAGGATACAGAATAAGTTCATTTGATGGACAGAGGTTTTAATATAGAAGATTCAAAACTTCAAAAGGTCTGCCAAAGCTAAACTTTTCTGACTTGGCACTATTAATACTGCATTCAACTTTCCAATGATAACTATATAAGTTACAATGCTTTTTTTGTACCCATTCTTGGTGTCCAATTCTAAAACAGTATCATCAGTGAAGAATATAATGTTCATGCCATTTTTATGGCATATGGACATGATCTCATTTTTTAAAGTTGTTAAAATATTCAGTTATTTTAAATATGTTAAATAAACTGGAATGGAAACATTCATTTTTATACATGATTCAAATGTAAAGCAGCCTACCAGGGAGATTATTATTACCCATTTAAACTAGTATTACCATATACTAGCACTACTATGTTCTTATTTTTTAGAATTTGCAAAAAAAATATGAAATCTATTCTTCATTTTTACAAGTTGGTCCATACTAATTTTTTCTCTTAGTATTAAAAGCCAGTAACACTCCCATGAACTTTGCAGAGCCCTAGGATACTCTTGGCAGTGGTTGCTCTAAAGACCCAGATACTAGCCCAAAAAGTCTAGAAATTCCAATTAAATGAAGTGTGCTGGTATGTGATTTACATGATCTTATGAGAAGACGGACAGAATTAAGCTTCACCCAGGTTGAATTACTCTCTGGAATCAAACTGATGAAGCAATTAAGCAACCTAGAATGACCAGAACGGACTGATGTTAGGATTAGTGCATCATATCTGGGGCAGATAAAATAGACACAGTGCCTGATTGGTGTATCTTTGAGAATGAAGCCTGCTTAAGAGTTTATAACTTTTCGGTGTATGGTTAACGTCAGTTTGCTTATAAAGCTAGAATTCTCATTCTAACTCAGCTTCTTAAAATTCTTATTCAGCAAAAATAGACTAAAGAGCTATACCAAAGAAAATAAAGTAGAAAAGTGATAGCTTTCAGCACAAGCTAAACCATACATTTCAAATAAGCAAAAATTTGTACTAATAGGTAAGTAGCCAATAACGCTGTCACCACTGCTTGAGACAAAATTAAAATTCAGTCAAGTGTGTTTACAGATAAATTTATTACTCTCTTTCTTTTATGACCATAGCAACTATTTCCAGAGAAATATTCCATAAGGAATCTGCCTTGCAGTGATTTTCTAAGGATAAAATATTAATAGAACATTATAAATTATATCAGCTGAAAATCTTTTAAAGTAAATGATACAGGTATGAAATAAAATATATTGTATATAGAAAAGTGTAGAGAATCGATATACATTTTGGCAGGAGAAATGGAAAAGTTAAGTCCAAAAGTTAAGTTTGTCTGTATAGAATGTCAGAATCACAACCATCACAAATATTATCTTAATATACGCCTTGCATTCATGAAAACATTCTTCTAAGATTACCAGTTAAACCTCTTTTATTTCTAACAAAATTACTTTGTGTTTTGCCAGTAAAAAAAAGGCTTAACCTTGGCAAAAATAGGAAATGCATTTAATTTGTCAAATGAAGCTTTCTCAGAAATAAATTTTCAACTAAAAGAAGAGGTTAGGGACATCTCGGTAGCTCAGTGGGTTAAGCATCTGCCTTCAGCTCAGGTCATGATCCCTCTGTCCTGGACCAAGTCCTACACTGGGATCCCTGCTCAGCGGGAAGCCTGCTTCTCCCGCTCACTCTGCCTGATGCTCACCCTTCTTGTGCCCTCTCTCTCGCTGTCTGACAAATAAAGAAATAAAATCTTAAAAAAAAAAAAAGAGGTTAAAAATAGAAGCTTTGGGCGAGACTGGTCAAGATGGCGGAGAAGTAGCAGGCTGAGACTACTTCAACTAGCCGGAGATCAGCTAGATAGCTTATCTAAAGATTGCAAACACCTGAAAATCCATTGGCAGATCGAAGAGAAGAAGAACAGCAATTCTGGAAACAGAAAAACAACCACTTTCTGAAAGGTAGGACCGGCGGAGAAGTGAATCCAAAGCGATGGGAAGATAGACCCCAGGGGGAGGGACTGGCTCCCGGCAAGCGGCGGAGCAACGGCGCACAAAATCAGGACCTTTTTTTTTTTTTTTAAAGATTTTATTTATTTATTTGACAGACAGAGATCAGAAGTAGGCAGAGAGAGAGAGAGGAGGAAGCAGGCTCTCCGCGGAGCGGACAGCCTGATGCGGGGCTCGATCCGAGGACCCTGGGATCATGACCTGAGCCGAAGGCAGAGGCTTTAACCCACTGAGCCACCCAGGCGCCCCACAAAATCAGGACTTTTAAAAGTCTGTTCCGCTGAGGGACATCGCTCCAGAGGCTAAACCGAAGCGAAGCCCATGCGGGGTCAGCATGGCTTCAGGTCCCGAAGGATCACAGAGAGATCAGGGGTGTCTGAGTGTCGCAGAGCTTGCGGGTATTGGAACGGGAAAGCCGGCTACAGACACAGAGCCGACAGTAAGCTCACAGCTCGGTGTAACCTTGAACCCGTTGCAGGCTTGGTGAGCTGGGAGCGCGGCCGGAGGTCAGGCAGACGGGAGTAACTGGCGCTGTTCTCTGAGGGCGCACTGAGGAGTGGAGCCCTGGGCTCTCGGCTCTTCCGGGCCGGAGACCAGGAGGCCGCCATTTGTATTCCCCGTCCTCCAGAACTCTACGGAAAGCGCTCAGGGAACAAAAGCTCCTGAAAGCAAACCCGAGCGGATTACTCTCCCCCGCCCCTGCTAAGGGCGGTGCAATTCCACCTGGGGCAAAGACACTTGAGAATAACTATAACAGGCCCCTCCCCCAGAAGAGCAACAAGAAATCCAGCAGATACCAAGTTCACCTACCAAGGAGTGCGGTTTCAATACCAAGGAGAGCAGCAGAATTCCAGAGGAGGAGAAAGCAAAGCACGGAACTCATGGCTTTTTCCCTGTGATTTTTTTTAGTCTTGCAGTTAATTTAATTTTTTTCTTTTTCATTTTTTGTTTTTTTTCTCGCCTTCTGGTAAAATTTTTTTTTAACTTTTACCTTTTTCTTTTTTAACGTTTTTTAACCAGTTTATCTAATATATATATTTTTTCTTTTTTATATTTTTCTTATTTGTTTTCTTTTTTTTTAATTCTTTTTTCTTTTTTTTTCTTTTTTCTTTTTTTTTCTTTCTTCCTTTTGAACCTCTTTTTATCCCCTTTCTCCCCCCTCACGATTTGGGATTTCTTCTAATTTGGTTAAAGCATATTTTCCTGGGGTTGTTGCCACCCTTTTAGTATTTTACTTGCTCCTTCATATACTCTTATCTGGACAAAATGACAAGAAGGAAAAATTCAACACAAAAAAAAGAACAAGAGGCAATACCGAAGGCTAGGGACCTAATCAATACAGACATTGGTAATATGTCAGATCTAGAGTTCAGAATGACAATTCTCAAGGTTCTAGCCGGGCTCGAAAAGGCATGGAAGATATTAGAGAAACCCTCTCGAGAGATATAAAAGCCCTTTCTGGAGAAATAAAAGAACTAAAATCTAACCAAGTTGAAATCAAAAAAGCTATTATTGAGGTGCAATCAAAAATGGAGGCTCTCACTGCTAGGATAGATGAGGCAGAAGAAAGAATTAGTGATATAGAAGACCAAATGACAGAGAATAAAGAAGCTGAGCAAAAGAGGGACAAACAGCTACTGGACCACGAGGGGAGAATTCGAGAGATAAGTGACACCATAAGACGAAACAACATTAGAATAATTGGGATTCCAGAAGAAGAAGAAAGAGAGAGGGGAGCAGAAGGTATACTGGAGAGAATTATTGGGGAGAATTTCCCCAATATGGCAAAGGGAACGAACATCAAAATTCAGGAGGTTCAGAGAACGCCCCTCAAAATCAATAAGAATAGGCCCACACCCCGTCACCTAATAGTAAAATTTACAAGTCTCAGTGACAAAGAGAAAATCCTGAAAGCAGCCCGGGAAAAGAAGTCTGTAACCTACAATGGTAAAAATATTAGATTGACAGCTGACTTATCCACAGAGACCTGGCAGGCCAGAAAGAGCTGGCATGATATTTTCAGAGCACTAAACGAGAAAAACATGCAGCCAAGAATACTATATCCAGCTAGGCTATCATTGAAAATAGAAGGAGAGATTAAAAGCTTCCAGGACAAACAAAAACTGAAAGAATTTGCAAACACCAAACCAGCTCTACAGGAAATATTGAAAGGGGTCCTCAAAGCAAAGAGAGAGCCTACAAGTGGTAGATCAGAAAGGAACAGAGACCACATTCAGTAACAGTCACCTTACAGGCAATACAATGGCACTAAATTCATATCTCTCAATACTTACCCTAAATGTTAATGGGCTAAATGCCCCTGTCAAAAGACACAGGGTATCAGAATGGATAAAAAAACAAAACCCATCTATATGTTGCCTCCAAGAAACTCATTTTAAGCCCGAAGACACCTCCAGATTTAAAGTGAGGGGGTGGAAAAGAATTTACCATGCTAATGGACATCAGAAGAAAGCAGGAGTGGCAATCCTTATATCAGATCAATTAGATTTTAAGCCAAAGACTATAATAAGAGATGAGGAAGGACACTATATCATACTCAAAGGGTCTGTCCAACAAGAAGATCTAACAATTTTAAATATCTATGCCCCCAACGTGGGAGCAGCCAACTATATAAACCAATTAATAATAAAATCAAAGAAACACATCAACAATGATACAATAATAGTAGGGGACTTTAACACTCCCCTCACTGAAATAGACAGGTCATCCAAGCAAAAGATCAGCAAGGAAATAAAGGCCTTCAATGACACACTGGACCAGATGGACATCACAGATATATTCAGAACATTTCATCCCAAAGCAACAGAATACACATTCTTCTCTAGTGCACATGGAACATTCTCCAGAATAGATCACATCCTCGGTCCTAAATCAGGACTCAACCAGTATCAAAAGATTGGGATCATTCCTTGCATATTTTCAGACCACAATGCTCTAAATCTAGAACTCAACCACATTAGGAAGTTTGAAAAGAACCCAAATACATGGAGCATCCTTCTAAAGAATGAATGGGTCAACCGGAAAATTAAAGAAGAATTGAAAAAAATCATGGAAACAAATGATAATGAAAATACAACTGTTCAAAATCTGTGGGACACAACAAAGGCAGTCCTGAGAGGAAAATATATAGCGGTACAAGCCTTTCTCAAGAAACAAGAAAGGTCTCAGGTACACAATCTAACCCTACACCTAAAGGAGCTGGAGAAAGAACAAGAAAGAAACCCTAAGCCCAGCAGGAGAAGAGAAATCATAAAGATCAGAGCAGAAATCAATGAAATAGAAACCAAAAAAACAATAGAACAAATCAATGAAACTAGGAGCTGGTTCTTTGAAAGAATTAATAAAATTGATAAACCCCTGGCCCGACTTATCAAAAAGAAAAGAGAAAGGACCCAAATAAATAAAATCATGAACGAAAGAGGAGAGATCACAACTAACACCAAAGAAATACAAACTATTATAAGAACATACTATGAGCAACTCTACGCCAATAAATTTGACAATCTGGAAGAAATGGATGCATTCCTAGAAACATATAAACTACCACAACTGAACCAGGAAGAAATAGAAAGCCTGAACAGACCCATAACCAGCAAGGAGATTGAAACAGTCATTAAAAATCTCCAAACAAACAAAAGCCCAGGGCCAGACGGCTTCCCGGGGGAATTCTACCAAACATTTAAAGAACTAATTCCTATTCTCCTGAAACTGTTCCAAAACATAGAAATGGAAGGAAAACTTCCAAACTCATTTTATGAGGCCAGCATCACCTTGATCCCAAAACCAGACAAGGATCCCATCAAAAAAGAGAGCTATAGACCAATATCCTTGATGAACACAGATGCGAAAATACTCAACAAAATACTAGCCAATAGGATTCAACAGTACATTAAAAGGATTATTCACCACGACCAAGTGGGATTTATTCCAGGGCTGCAAGGTTGGTTCAACATCTGCAAATCAGTCAATGTGATACAACACATCAATAAAAGAAAGAACAAGAACCATATGATACTCTCAATAGATGCTGAAAAAGCATTTGACAAAGTACAGCATCCCTTCCTGATCAAAACTCTTCAAAGTGTAGGGATAGAGGGCACATGCCTCAATATCATCAAAGCCATCTATGAAAAACCCACCGCAAATATCATTCTCAATGGAGAAAAACTGAAAGCTTTTCCGCTAAGGTCAGGAACATGGCAGGGATGTCCATTATCACCACTGCTATTCAACATAGTACTAGAGGTCCTAGCCTCAGCAATCAGACAACAAAAGGAAATTAAAGGCATCCAAATCAGCAAAGAAGAAGTCAAATTATCACTCTTCACAGATGATATGATACTATATGTGGAAAACCCAAAAGACTCCACTCCAAAACTGCTAGAACTTACACAGGAATTCAGTAAAGTGTCAGGATATAAAATCAATGCACAGAAATCAGTTGCATTTCTCTACACCACCAGCAAGACAGAAGAAAGAGAAATTAAGGAGTCCATCCCATTTACAATTGCACCCAAAACCATAAGATACATAGGAATAAACCTAACCAAAGAGGCACAGAATCTATACTCAGAAAACTATAAAGTACTCATGAAAGAAATTGAGGAAGACACAAAGAAATGGAAAAATGTTCCATGCTCCTGGATTGGAAGAATAAATATTGTGAAAATGTCTATGCTACCTAAAGCAATCTACACATTTAATGCAATTCCTATCAAAGTACCATCCATCTTTTTCAAAGAAATGGAACAAATAATTCTAAAATTTATATGGAACCAGAAAAGACCTCGAATAGCCAAAGGGATATTGAAAAAGAAAGCCAACATTGGTGGCATCACAATTCCGGACTTCAAGCTCTATTACAAAGCTGTCATCATCAAGACAGCATGGTACTGGCACAAAAACAGATACATAGATCAATGGAACAGAATAGAGAGCCCAGAAATAGACCCTCAACTCTACAGTCAACTAATCTTCGACAAAGCAGGAAAGAATGTCCAATGGAAAAAAGACAGCCTCTTCAATAAATGGTGCTGGGAAAATTGGACAGCCACATGCAGAAAAATGAAACTGGACCATTTCCTTACACCACACACAAAAATAAGACTCAAAATGGATGAAGGACCTCAATGTGAGAAAGGAATCCATCAAAATCCTTGAGGAGAACACAGGCAGCAACCTCTTCGACCTCAGCCGCAGCAACATCTTCCTAGGAACAACGCCAAAGGCAAGGGAAGCAAGAGCAAAAATGAACTATTGGGATTTCATCAAGATCAAAAGCTTTTGCACAGCAAAGGAAACAGTTAACAAAACCAAAAGACAACTGACAGAATGGGAGAAGATATTTGCAAACGACATATCAGATAAAGGACTAGTGTCCAGAATCTATAAAGAACTTAGCAAACTCAACACCCAAAGAACAAATAATCCAATCAAGAAATGGGCAGAGGACATGAACAGACATTTCTGCAAAGAAGACATCCAGATGGCCAACAGACACATGAAAAAGTGCTCCATATCACTCGGCATCAGGGAAATACAAATCAAAACCACAATGAGATATCACCTCACACCAGTCAGAATGGCTAAAATCAACAAGTCAGGAAATGACAGATGCTGGCGAGGATGCAGAGAAAGGGGAACCCTCCTACACTGTTGGTGGGAATGCAAGCTGGTGCAGCCACTCTGGAAAACAGCATGGAGGTTCCTCAAAATGTTGAAAATAGAACTGCCCTATGACCCAGCAATTGCACTATTGGGTATTTACCCTAAAGATACAAACGTAGTGATCCAAAGGGGCACGTGCACCCGAATGTTTATAGCAGCAATGTCCACAATAGCCAAACTATGGAAAGAACCTAGATGTCCATCAACAGATGAATGGATCAAGAAGAAGTGGTATATATACAGAATGGAATACTATGCAGCCATCAAAAGAAATGAAATCTTGCCATTTGCAACAACTTGGATGAAACTAGAGCGTATCATGCTTAGCGAAATAAGTCAAGCAGAGAAAGACAACTATCATATGATCTCCCTGATATGAGGAAGTGGTGATGCAACATGGGGGCTTAAGTGGGTAGGAGAAGAATCAATGAAACAAGATGGGATTGGGAGGGAGACAAACCATAAGTGACTCTTAATCTCACAAAACAAACTGAGGGTTGCTGGGGGGAGGGGGTTTGGGAGAAGGGGGTGGGATTATGGACATTGGGGAGGGTATGTGCTTTGGTGAGTGCTGTGAAGTGTGTAAACCTGGTGATTCACAGACCTGTACCCCTGGGGATAAAAATATATGTTTATAAAAAATAAAAATTAAAAAAAAAATAGAAGCTTTGGAGGGGGTTGTTTTGTTTGCTATACCCACCTACAACAATCAAGGAGAGAAAATCTTTACACAAGGGTATATATCAACAGTCCACATGCAAAGAGAATATATAGCTATTTACTTGACTTTCAGAATATTGGTAAATTAACCTTTTTAAAGAAGACTGGATTATACCTTGAGACCATACCAATGAAGTTACATTTGAGAAATAAATCTCAGTAATAATGTGGCAATATAGGGTAATCAGGATGAACTAATATTAATTTCAATTTATATGACTAAAAAGCTATGCATTTCAGACTCAGACCCACCTGGGTTGAAATCATGTTCTTGTTCTGACTAGCTCCATGACTTGCAGGGTTTTGGTCACCTTCTGTTTAAGCAACCCGAGTTTTCCTCCTGGATCTAAGAGTGATGGAGCTTTGGTTGCAGCTCCCTGGAGATATAAAAAAAGATATCTCAGCTATGGTATATTTCCCCTAAGTAATGTGAAGACAGAAAGAGATTTGAGAAGACCTCAAACTCAAAAAGTCTTTCTGAAACCCTACCCTGCAAAGATTATTCAACTTGATTATGTTCATCCTGGGGCAGGAAACTTGACTTCTAAAATTTTAGGTATAAAAATAATATTTTTCAGAGATATAAAAGAACAAAAGAAGTTGTATCCAAGATGTATAATGCAGAACCAGCAGTTTTCCGTTTCTTCTTCATTTTTAAATAAGCATGTGCAAGGCTGACTTCTCCATAATGAGATTAGTTTGGGAAATTGTTAAATGTTCTCATTTCCTTGCCAAAGAGCCCTCAGAAATTCACAGCTCATTAGAACCTTCAGAGTAGTTAATAAACAAAGCTTGGTATTATTACCTAATTAAAATATATCTCATTTCAACATTTTATTACCCACCATTAAGATTCTTCTGCTACAGAGGTTACATAAAAATTATTATTCTGCTTTCTTTTAATTGCAAGTTTCACAGAGTAGTTCTTTCATATGAAAACACATAGAAATTGCAGACAGAAAGGCATGTCACCCAATCTAAGTTCATTTAAATCAGGTCTGAAACACTGTTCCTATCATATGTTACTGAATCATAAATACAAATAAGAATTTGAATTTAAAATCTATCCATGAGGGCATTTTTTTAATACTCAATCTTTCACTAATACTTCTTGGCACAATGCATCAGAAAACGATCTAAATGCTAGTTTTAGCTCCTGCCATCTCGTGCAACTGGGGACAAACTACTTATTCTCTTTGTGGCTCATGTTCTCTCCTTTAATATGGTTACAACAATACCTCCCCTTGATGCTTACAAGAATAAAATGGAATTAAGTCATAAAAATTAATAAATACCTTGTATTTTATAAACTCTTTTTCTTATGGCTGAGAGGTGGCATAATGGGTGCTAAGGAATCAATCCCACCCACCGCCACTTGCTGATAACGGCCCAGGAGAGGGGTTCCTGTTTTGGGATGAGAGGACATGGTTCATAGAGGTCAAATAAGTGGAGACTTAAAGTATGCATTGGATTTGGTAAGTCTTGGCCCTCATAAATGGAACTCAGTAAGGGTAAGTAAGGTAGAAAGAGAGAGGCTATAAGCTGGTTGGCAGCATTCGCTGCGAAGGTGTGAAAGTGGCCATGGGGAGCCAAGGCATATGATGGAAACTCTGATGACCTGAGTGTCAAACAGAAGGGATTTTTACAGTAGAACCGAGGAGAGGAAAGCACTACAGAGCAAGGGGGACTGTGCACTTACCTCCATGACCCATGCATAAAGGCTAGGAATGACTACATGAGCACCCTCCACTTGCCATTACTCTAGAGAATGTGTAATCAGCTTCCATTTGAGGCAAAGAGGAGGAAGAAGGATCCCTCAATACCCTGAGAATATCATAGAGATTATTTAGAGTGGAAAAGATGGATAAGCAAAGTGTGGGAAAGCAAACAGTAAGTGTGTAAGAGAAAAAGAGTGGTGGTCACCAACAACAGAATGAAATGCATGCAGGTTTCTGGAGTGGCTATGGTAGCTTTGAGACTGTGACTATCTGAAGACCCAGGTGTTCTCAGAGGCTTGCTGTCGTAAGAAGCCAGCAGTCTGGGGGATGTCACTATGGCCCATATGGGCTGAGCACTGTGCACTGCTGGGATCAGACTGATACTTGCCTATAGTCTTGATAGAAATCTTTGTTAAAAGTTAGCCCAAAGTGGGGCACCTGGGTGGCTCAGTGGGTTAAGCCTCTGCCTTCAGCTCAGGTCATAATATCAGGGTCCTGGATCGAGCCCCGCATTGGGCTTTCTGCTCAGCAGGGAGCCTGCTTCCCCCTCTTCTCTCTGCCTGCCTCTCTGCTTACTTTTGATCTTTCTGTCAAATAAATAAAATCTTAAAAAAAAAAAAGTTAGCCAAAAGTAATAGGGAGAAACCCCAGTCCAAGAGACAGAATATGTGGGATTAGGTGTTCTTAAGACCCTCACCTAGTAGTCAACCTGCTGTCCCTGGTAGTTAAAAGAAGGCTAGCCTCTCTGTTGGGCATGCATTCAGACTCTGGACTCCAGCCACACAAGAATGGGCCTTGGTCCTGGAACACTTTTTACCAAGAGATAAAGAATTATCACAGCCTGTGGTGGATTTATCTCCTTGTGTGGAAAATCTCTTCTTGTTTCAGACTCTTGTTCTCCTTTGTTCTGCTCAAGCACTTGAGTCAATGGCCCTCAGGCACACCACTCATTTTCCGTATTTTAAACTCTCAGGGAGGTGGGAACTGATGGGATCCTTGTACTGATAGGCCCGGTCTGCATGTTTCTTGTCCTCAGGCAACTTGAATCATGGACTGGTCTCTTTTCTGGGTGACACTTATGTGGCTACACAGCTTGGTTACCCAGTGAATGTGAAACACTCTCAGTGGATTAGTCATGATCTAGTCATCAACATTTCTGTTTGGCAGAGTACATTAACCTGAAAGGATCATGGGTGATTTGTTTTTAAATACTGACATTTAATGATTAGTAGAGATTTTCTAACTTTGCAATTCTAATAGCACTCTTACATAAATAGATAAAAGTAACAAAATGAAAACACTCATGAATATACATCTTTGAATATACATGACCCTAGGATTGCAGTAAGGAGATCTACCAACGTCATATTTCCAGTTTCATTAACTACTAACCACATGGTCTCAGACAAGCCCTTTATGCATTTTTTAGTTTCTTTTTCCTCAGCTTTAAATCAATTGTATTTGAATTAAAGGATATCCAAGATCCTAAGATGACATGTCTCCCTTTATGATTTTTTTCACCAATCCCAATTTCAATTAAGTTCCATAAAATAATCTCTATGGAACTTGGTGAGTTCTTCAGATTAAAACCCAGAAAGTCCTCTGAAGGCAGGAATAGCACTGCCTTGTTCTTTATCGTATTCTGAGCATCAAGCTGGGGTGTTGAGTGAACATGGTAACTGCCTTAGGGAGCTCACACTATAGAGTCGTTGCTTGTCAACATCACATGCTGTCAGAACCAACTCAGAAAATCTAAGACATACGGTCACTGCAACTCTAAGAATCCTGTGATTTAGAGTTGGTAATTCTCACTCCCACAGGAACAAAACAAGATGTATTCCTGAAATCTCAGCCAAAATGCTTAATGTACATTCCCAGTGGAATGGTGTCATAATATTTAAGTACTATACTTCGTACAGAAGTAAATTCCATTTCCTGGTCTAGGAATCCAACTACATAAAGGGACTTTAATCATCATGTTCTCAAGATCCCATGCAATGAATATGTAAAGGAACTTTAGGAAAATAACTCATCTACAAATTGACAACTGTATATTGTCTTTTGAATTCATCATGCTTTATTTTTAATTTAATGTGATGATAGCAACATAAATTACTCCAACTTAAAATACAGGTTATTTCAAGTATTAATTTTTTTATGATTTTTAAGACTGCATCAAATACCCCTATTTTAACAAGCGTGAAGAAGCCAAATGGACTTCCTGTAAAGCCCTATTTATAACTTTGAATGCTTACAATTATATGGTTTCAAATGTTTATGATGCTCTCTCAATTTTTTTTTTGCCTTAAACCATTTTTTCAATTTACTGATGATGTGCTTTATTAAAAACTCAATAATTGAATCTCAGCAGCAGAGATTGTGAAATACTATATTACATTTATGATAAGGACATAAAGTTGTTTAAGTCCTTTTTGCTATGCAGAAAATTATTTTTTTATTATTGGATAGTTTTAAAGTTTTTTTCAAATAACACGGTCTTTAGGTCAAATATAACCATGGGAAATTCTACTTCTAAAGTAGGCTTTAAAATCACATTTTCTTAATAGAGATAAAGACTTTTACCTACTGAATAATATAGTCTTTAGCATTTGTTTACATTTTTAGAAATAAACTATGCACTGGAGAAAATGTTGTAGGAAGAGCAACAATATTCTATTATCTAAGCAACTTTCACACAAATAAGAATTTAAAGTCTCTTTTCATAGAAATTCAGTTCAGACTTTGGCCATTTGTTTTTTCACTACCACTACATTATGTAATGTCACTATCATTTCATATGTAAATATGTATTAGGCGATCCAATTTATTTCTTATAGGGCCTAGAAAAGAAGACCCTGAGTATGACCCTAAGAAACTAACAGAATAAAGAAAATTGGAATATCAACATATTAAGTATTTGAGATTTCTTCTCAAAGAGGTTCTTGAGTATAACTAAGTGACCCAGCTATTTTCTAGACCCTGGAGAAGAAGCAGTTTCAGACCACTGAATACTTTCTACGTCTCAGCCCCAATATAAGTAATTTCCAGAAATATCTGTGAATTCCAAATCTTGCCTTCTAAGATCTTAGAAAAATCCTGAGCCTTCTAGCAGTGCCTAGTGGAATCCAAGAATGGGAGATAAAATTCTTGGCCCTTCCTCTGCATGTGTGCCTCTGTGCCTCTCCTCCCACTCATACCTTGGTTTTTCATTTCCTTCCTCTTCAGGCATTTGTTTTTTCACTAGAACTATATTATATCATTTCCTTCTATATCTATACATATAGATATAGATGATGATATAGATATAGATATTAGATATAGATATAGATATAGAACTATATCATTTCCTTCCTCTTCAGGCATATTATTCAGCAAACATTAAGTGTCTACTATTTCCTAGATGGCTTATACATTAAAGATACATGATAATATATGCTCTTTGCTCTAAGAGAGCTTTCTATTTAAAAGGGTCACAGATAGAAAAAGGATAAGAATAGCACCACATGAGAAGTGCTAGGACGGACCTATTTGGAAGGGACTAACAGGAGAGAATGAGGTCCTCTCAGTCACACCCTGAGAACTAGAAGGTTTCATGACATTATAGCTAAATTTTGAAGAATGAGTAGAAATTGAAGAAAGGAAAATGAGGACAAAGATGTTCCATGAATAGGAATATGCATACCATAAAGGAGACATAAAAAGCATATGCTGCTTTCCGAGAACTCTGAGCACGTGTTCATGCTAAGAGCAATGGGAACTCTGGAAAGACTGGCAGGAGACAAGACTAGGGAGACAGCATGGGATTTCAACAGTCCGCTCAGGAGTCTAAACATCAAGATAAAAGCTATGAAAATCAATTAAAGGTCTTAATCAGTCTGTGTGACATAATCATAGTTAAGTTTCAGAAAGATTACTCTTAACAGAAGTGTGAAAAATGGACTGGAAGGGTTCCAAATAAAGATTAGGAGACCAGTTAAGACAATTCTGTGGTAATCCAGACAAAAGTAGTAACAATAATTGCAGTTAACCTTTATGGAGCATGCATTATATGCTGACTTCTGTTCTCAGTGCTTCATATGCATTAGCTCACTCAGTCCCACTATCACTCTACAAGGCATGAACTGCTCTTATTTTTATTTTGAAGATGAGTAAACTTAGGATACAGGAGGATGATAAGTAACATGCCAAGGTCCACATAATTTGTAAATAGCAGAGGTGGGATTGGAACTCAGGTTTGCCAACCCTGTGATTTCTTTATTATATGTCTGACCTTGGAGAATAACACTGGAGATGTAATAAAAGAAATGTATGCAAGAAACATTGGTATATTAGGAATCTGGGATGACTAGACATACCAAAAAAAATTTAAAAAAAGAAGAATGAAATAGACTCCTCAAAGTTCTATTTACATTAAAAAAAATGAGGACTTTCACAAAAAAAGAGCTCACTGTAGGAGAATAGAAAGTCCAGGTGTAACTTTGACTTAGGGCTAACAGGTTCCATCAACATAGTCAGTACTAGCTGGTTGAGAAAACCACTAGGTACTTACCACTTAAGTTTTCCTCTGGTTGACCCCCTAAGGGCCATAGGAAAACAACATGCCTTCTTCTTCTTAGAACGTGCAGATTCCAGGTATGGACCCCAATGGCCTCCAGGAGGTAGTGCAAGCAGCAGAGTAGGTGAAAGAAGCAGGGGTACAGATTCCCCAAAACAGTGCTGACCTCAGCAGCCTTGTGAAAGACTACAGAAAGATTGCTGGTGACTGATGGATAGCTATTCCCTAGCTAGAGAAAAATCATCTGGGACTCTGCCTGAACATTAAGTGTGCCATAGTACAGAGTGAATCTACCAAAACAGTGACAAAGGATTGTAACTTCCTCACCCCTGGACCAGGTAATGAGTATAAAGGTCAAGGGAAAAAGATCTCATTCATTTAGGCTTTGCAGGATATATCCATTCTCTCAGATAACTCTAACATCAAAGGTACCTAAATGATTGGAAAAGAATAACTGATACACTGGCCTGAACAACTAAATCATCACATAGGCATAGGAGAGCCCAGAGATGAGTGAAGGACCACAGAGGTGAGTGGAGGTCTCACTGCCAGAGGTGAGAAAGATAGGTGATGTAAGTGAAGACTGTCATCTCCAGGAAGAGTCTATCATTGCCAAAGCATGGAAAGTATATGAGGCACTACTACAGCACTGTTTTTGTTTTATTTTGTTTTGTTTTGTATTGTTTTTCCTTTTACAGCTCTGGTGTGCCAGGAGAAGATGCCACATCCACAGTCTGTTCCTATATCCAAGAGGTTGACCCCAGAAGAAAAGTGGAAGTAGCCCAGCCAAAGAACTTTTGATATTCTTGTCATTCTAAGTTGGGCTCTCAGGTGAGACACTCAGAAATTTAAAATATTTTTTGGAAACAGAATGAAGTAGAGGTCCATTTTATTAAGCCTAAATTTTATTTACCCTAGGATTCAGCTATATGCGGGTTTGTCTGGAAAAGATCTCTTGGCCAAGAGTCTAATTAAATAAATGATTGAGGAATGTAGTGAGAAAGAAAAATACTTTAGGAGACAACAGTAACCAAATATGCCAAGGCAGCAATGGACAGCAGCAGCCACAGAGACTAGCAGTCACGCTCTCTCCAGTGTCCCACACACCAAGGATCAGCATTTGTAGTACATTTAGTTTTGAGTTCCCATAGCCTTAATCACATGAACATCAGTAGTAGTAGCAACATTTTTATAAGGCAGCAGCAGTGACCCTGGGGACTTCTGTAATGTGATACTGGTGGCATAATTTACTGTTGATCTCAGAAGCAACTGAAGATATAAGGTAAAGATTCTAAATAACAGATCTCAACAGGTGATAAGTTCTTGAAATAAACATGAGATATCCACTGGAAATACCAGGAAAAGTTTAGGAAGATCTTGAGAGAGAACAGAATTTCCACAGATTAGACAGGTTCAGAGTCAAAGAAATATTGTTTTATAACTTATTGTGTAGCCTCAGAAACATATTTTATCTAGGAAGCAAAAACAGTAAGACTGATTGGAAACAGAAAAGAAGTGATGAGAGATTGTCCAAATGACTCCAAATCTGCTTAGGCTATAGGTAGGTGGTGATACTAGTCACCAAGATAAAACACACCACAGAAGAAGTAAATTGGGGGCAGGAGAAAGGGGTGTGGCTGGTGTAAGTGGTGATGAATTTAGCTTTTAACTTGAGCTCTGTGGATTGTAAGCATGGAGACGTTCATTCTGTGGTACGCAACAGTCTTGGTCTCAGCAGAGCAATCAGTAAGTTCAAATAGAATAAAACCGAAAGTGCTAATTGACTTTGCTAATATATATTTGGTGAATATGATAAGAACATTCTTAGTGAAGTGGTGGAGATAAAGCCAGATTTTCATGTGTTGAAGTATGACGTCTTGGTGAGGAAGTATAAACTAGTTTCATTTTTCTTTGCTTCTCTTCAAAATTCTTACCTAAGAAAGAATAAAGAAAGATAAGACACAGAAAAGGTCAACAGTGTTTCTTGGTTGATTTATTACAAACAGAATGAGAGAGAACTGGAAAATGAAAGAAATGCTATATAAAGAAATAGGTACTGACATCAGACAACTTGCATTTGGGGTGGAAATAAAGAGAATTTTCAAAGGTACAGGCCAAAACCCTAAGTCAATTAGGCCACCTTCACAATGAGGCTACCTATGGTGGCACATTTATTTTCCATATTTCAAGCCAGTTTTTGCCTCAGTATTTCTCCTTTGCTATGAGAAATTAACATCACAGCTGACCTTCAAAGTAGAATGGCCCCTGTGCCTTAGTTGTTTAAGGAACTGTGGCACAGAGATTGAGAAAGCTTTGGAGGCATATTTTATCTCTGATACTTAGAAACCCAGAAAGCAAGGGAATGACTATCCCAAATATGTGGCACATAAACACAAGAACAGTACACTGAAATGGAGAGACATCATAAACCAGTGTGGCAGGTTCCTGCTGATGACTCATTCTTTATGCCTTGGCTCGCCTGAGGGGTCGGGCAGTGGTAATACACAATTTTCATCTTTGACAACTTCACACCTCAACTGCCCACACCTGTCTCATCATCCTGTTCAGTTGCAAGGAAGTGTTTCCTGGAGGCATGGGGAAGTTAATAAACCTAAGCGACCCTCCCAGAAAGGAGATTCTAGTAAATGCCCCTGTGCTTCTGCCCGCTCACTGGTCTCTCTGGACTGATTTCTCAGAGGGTCTTCGGTGGGATCAAGTCCAGTTCCCCCCACCCCGGGTAACCCACTCCTCACAGCATGGGGGTCATTACAGAATGTGCTATTGGCTTTTCTTCTTTCCTCACCTCATTTTCTCCAGTTCCTTCCTTGGGCATCCTGGGAGCTTCTAAATAAATGCCTTGTACACAAATAACTTGTCTCAAAGTTTGTTTCCAGGCAAGCTCAAACTGAAAAACCTGGTGTATTGTCATCTGGGAATCTATCTTTAAGGCAAAAAATTGGCAAATTGGGTAGAGAGACCCTTACGAACAAAGACTGATTACTGGGATGTTAGTCATGTGACCCCCAAATCTCAACCACATCTATCAGAAAGGTTACATTAACATTGATATCTGAATCCCAATACTTAACTTACTGGCTCTTATCTCTTGTAAAATACTTTTTGAAAGTCCACACATTGTACTTAATTTTTGCTTTTAAAGAGCTCAGGGCTGTCACCATCTGAGGCCTCTGCCTTTACCATTTCACGGGTTTCCACTGTCCTGAGCTGAAGGTGCTGCACTTATCCATCTCATCAGCACTGCTCACAGTGATGCTGCTATTTCTTCTTAGTAGCCTCTTGAAACTAGAAAGTTAATGCTCCCCTCCTGACTTTTGCTCAGTGTGGGGCTATGCAGAGGATTTTCATGGGTATTTCCTGGCTATCAAAGAATTATCAGTGGAGTTCTTCAGTTTAAACACATGGCTCTTCCTCTCCTTTCCAAGACATAGAAACTAGTATATTAGAGCATCTGGACTCTAAACTGGCTATGCCACAGTCATTTCACAATATATATGTGTATAAAATCATCACATATATACCTTACACTTATACAATGTTAAATATCAATTATATCTCAATAAAACGGGGGGGGGGATGTTAACACTGACTGTCACCTTAAATCCAAAATCATAAGGCCATGTTGCCAGGCCTGATGAATTGCAAATACATATTAGAAATTTTGTTTGATGGAGCTACTCATCTCTCTCTGAAGCCTAACTTGTTGAGTGGTTGATATGCCATACTTCCAACAGATGCACAACACACACACACACACACACACTTGCACACACATACAGACATACAAACTCACATGTACATACATATACTTGTTCCTATGCAAACATGATTCAGGGTTTCTTTTGGAGGAATGTTATAGCCATCATATCTGATTGTTTATTATTCCTGTCATGAGTTTCCCCAAAGTCCAAAATTAATGGACATAAATATTGCCCTGAAACAAGAACTGTCACCCATTTTTAAACTCCAGTCATATCTCGAAATGTTGGCACAGAGTCCCTAGTAAAAAGGGAAGGAAAAAAAAGAGAAAGAGAGAGAGGAGAGGGAGGAAGAAGGAAAAGAATGAAAAAGTTAGGAAGAGTGAGAGAAAGCCTTAAATATGGGAAATGATTAAATAAATTGTGGAATTATTAGCCATTCAGTGGACTCTTAAAATATATTTTAAATGATGTCTATAAAGAGTTTATAGAAGCCTATGAAATGCTCATTATCATTGTAAATTTAAAAAAGAGACAAAATATAGGATAATCACAACTACATTAAGTAAAAGCCTAGGGAAAAAAACAAAAAGATACTAGCAGTAATATTCCAATTACCTTTGGGTTATAGAAATATTATTCATTTTTCCAACTTTTTGGTTTTCCTGTAGTTGTCAATTTTCTAAATAAATTATATTTATATACAACATTTATATACACATACCTTTGTGTGTGCATGTGTGTTTACGTGACGAATATATATTAAATGTGTTTTTTCCAGAAAGGACTGGAAACTGATGGCTCTTGGCATCTAAGTTTTGAGTCAGCACATGGATACAGTACACTCCAGGGCCCTGTTCATCATGTCCTTCCTCACTAGTGCTGTTCTTAGATCCAGGCTTCCATTTCATTAAGACTCACTAAGAAAAATGTGCAATCATGGTAGGTATGTAATATAAATGCGTTCTTTTTGATTCCATAATTCTCCCCATTATCGCAGCCCTAGCAAAGTAAGAGAGGTAGGTCAAGAGTTGTAAACATTTTCCTATTCCCAAACTAAAAATATTAAGTTGGGGTTAACCAATAAAGCTGGTCTCTTTTACTGAGCAGTACTAAGCAAAGGTTTCAAGATACATGTTCAGCCTACTTATTTCTTTGAACTGGAATGGAATCCAGAGATAAAAGGTATCTGCACAGATTACAGAAGATTTTTTTTTTTTTTTCCCTCTAAAGTCAGGAACAATCGGTTATCACTCAAGTACTATCCCATAACCAGGCTCTAGAGACTTAGAGGTACACAGTACTCTCTTGAGAAGATTACACCTGGCACAAGGGCAGATCCCAGTGGTACTTACCATGAGAACAAGAGGAAGCTCTGACTCCCACTCTGAACACAGTTCTCATGTCCAACTGCAGAAGAAGCCACAGGCACCATCCAGGTCAGGCACATCATCTGAACAAAAGAAAGGCCAATTCCTCAGTTTTCTTATGACTCGCATAGACTGTAACATTTCAACTTGTCAAATCAATTCAATATATCACTTCCAGTAACATTCATTGTAGCAAAAACAGGAAGGAAAGGGAAAGAGAGGAGTAAGAAAAGAGGGAAGGAAGAATTTCTCTAGATGTAAATTTAATATTTTCCCAAAGCCTAAGAGCAATGAAGATACGTTTCTCTGTTGTTTGTAGTTGTGAGATGAATTCCCCCACACTACCCTTCAGGCGTCCTAGAAATAGCACTGGATTTAACATGGGATACTTTAATTTGTGATTAAGGGAGCATTCTTCCTAGGGGAACTGAAGAGCTATGAACAGAGGCATCTGTAAAGGTACTTCAGCCTTCCTTGAGGACTGGATTGCTCTCATTTCCATCTCCTTTTGAGATCTATTTCTGTGTACCACTGAGGATGATGGTGTTTGTTTTTCTAAAGCATCTCTGCATGTTTGCTTCTTCCAGTTCCTTCTCTATATAAAGTTTAAATAATAGGACTTTACAAGTGATGTCACTCTTTTAAAAGAAGGCAGCTCTTCCACAACAAAAGAATAGTGTCCCCTAATTTACATTTCTGTGGAGCTCCTTATATATTTAAGCACATTTTATTGTATCCACAACTAAAAACCAAGCCTGTTTAAAGTTCACATTGAGAGAAACTTGGTGGCCTGGAAACACTGTATGCTTTAGTACAACATTTAAAATGCGTTGCCAATAGCCATGCCTTTTTTACACCTTTTATTAGAACACTGAGAAGTTCTGGTTACAGAAATGCATTATATAGCACCCAAAAAATATGATATCCCCGTGGATGAAAGGAAGGTAAATGTGAGGAAAAGGTTGCTTCCAGTACTTGCAAAATGATTGCTAGCTCAAGGCTGAAGCATAAATTTTAAAAGCTACTGTATTTAAGTGGGCAGGAATCCACAGATGACCCATTAAATGTATCGACACAAAGGAATACAGAAACTTACGGTTCAAATGAGAGGGATAAAAACTATGAGGAAAAAGAATGAAGAGGGAAAAAGAGCACCTGAGATCCTCAGAAATGTTCAGGATTACAGAAGCTAAAACTGCAAATTGTCAACCCAGTCTGTGTTCGGAAGCACACTCCTCAGTCAGTGATCGAATGGCTCTTCTGACTGTTGCCTCAATCCTCCTTTCCCTAATCTCACTAAATTGCTTCTGATTACGGCCCTTATTACAGTGCTAAATAACTGACATGTCTCTCTCAGGGTTCACATGCTCCATGTGAGTGTCGATGTCGCCGCCCTCTTAGTCGCCCCTCGCCGAGCTTTTTAATTCTTTTTTAACCATCTCTTCCAGAAGTAAACCTGGTAGTTCCCTCAGCACTATTATGACTTCTTCTATTTTGACTATAATTTTCTAGTAATGAGATCCCCAAACAGAAGTATTATTTATTATTCCAATAGTGATGGTGTCTCTGCCCTGTGAAGCACAGTTCCTTCCTGCTGTGTAATGGAATGCTTCCGTAGCAGCTCTAAAATCATAATAATGGGTCCTGTGTACCACCACATTTCAGTTTATTTCTAATTTGTTTTTCTCTACTATCATAGGTCTTTCTGACAGTACTGTTTCCAGTTCTTCTTCCCCTCGGAACACCTTGTTTTTAATTAATTTTCCAAGACATAGGAACCTCCTCTTTCCCACACAGAATACATCTTCTTATTCTTTGTCCATATGTTTTCTGTCATAAGAATTCCATGTTCATATTTTTGTACTCCTCAGTGTTTTTATTGGTTTTATTTATAGGAATATTTGTGAAAGAGTTCTATTCATTTTTAATTCCCTTCTTTCATCATATCACTAAAGCAAACTCACCAATCCTGAGCTGTGTCTAGTGATTAAACACCATTCCACCATTTCTGTTTAATACTATATGTAACTATAAAGACTTTATGTGGTCTCAAACCTCTCCTAATTTCCAGCTGAGGTTTCTTTCCTTATTCAGGAAAATTATTCAGATGAACAAATCTAGTTAAATCAAAATGTCATAAAATACAAAGCTCAAGAATCACTATGTCATTATGTCAAGAGTCACTATGTTTTAAAACTAAGGATCATTATCTGATGTTCCTTTGTTCTTCACATGCCCTCTTGCACTTACATATTCATTTTGGCTCCCACTATTATCCCTCATCTGGACCCTCATACCCAAATGCCTAAGTGTTGATATCAATAGGCTTTCATCTGTCCTTTAGACCTCCAGCCTCTTATTCATTAAATCATAGTCCTGACAAAACAATCCTTCTAACGTGTTTTGACCATGTAACCCACCTTATAACATTCACTGGTTTCCCTTTGTCCAGAGCAAAATTTCCAAAATATATTCCACAGAATACTTGTCCCACAAGATTCCCTTTAAAAACGAGAGTCCAAAGATATATTGGAAAACATAGAACACTTATCTCCTTATTGAAAATTCACAATGAAAGTCAATATCACAAAGTCTGCAAAAATGTTATGTCCTTACTTTCCAAAAATTTTGTTCTCAGAATCTATCTTTACATAAGTTCACTAACTTGCATTTCTAATTTGGATTTCTGATACGCTCACTCATCAGGATTAATCTGTTCAAAAAAGAACTCTTGATTCTTCTATTTCCCTTAAACTCACTCTTATTCATACAATCCTGCTCTCTCATTGCTTGATAACAAGAACTCAGATTATTTTTTATTCCTTTCTTACCCCTCCCTAACACATCCAAGTTATCAGCAAACTATCAATCCCACCTCATGAATATGTCTTAAAAGCAACTAATCACTTCTTATAAAATATACTGAAAATATGCCAGCTCAAATAATTATCATCACACTCTTGCACAACTGTAACTGATCCTCAAAAGTTTATTCTCCACAAAGAAAATGGAATGATATGTTAAAAACACAAATCACATCATATTACTTCCCCCAAAGAAATTATCCAGTGAATTTCTGCTTCTGTTCATCACGTAGTAACTGGTCCAAGGATAAACTTCCCACCATAAATTAATATAAAACTGGTCAAAGGTGAAACAACCATTTTTAGACATTGGATAATATTTGTACAGGGAGGGGCGCCTGGGTGGCTCAGTGGGTTAAGCCACTGCCTTCGGCTCAGGTCATGATCTCAGGGTCCTGGGATCGAGTCCCGCATCGGGCTCTCTGCTCAGCAGGGAGCCTGCTTCTCTCCCTCCCTCTCTCTCTCTCTCTCTCTGCCTACTTGTGGTCTCTGTCAAATAAATAAATAAAATAAATAAAATCTTTAAAAAAAAAAAAATATTTGTACAGGGAATACAGAATTGAAATTAACACAAGAGAGTAACACAGATGTTCTTTCTGCCTGAAGGTAATTTCTGAACAAACAGAGGAAGTAGTCTCCTGAGTTTAGGATACAAAGATTAGAATTTAGGGAGATAGGGGAGAATTGTGTCATAGGGCACATTTCTAGAACGGAGGGATATATGCAGTAAAAGGGCTCTAAAAATTTTCTTAGGGTTGCCTTTAAGCCTAGTGTTAAATATTAACTTGTGTTAGAGCCCAAATGTCCTTTGATTGATGGATAGATAAAGATGTGGTATATTACTTAGCCATCAAGAAGAATGAAATGTTGTCATTTGCAATGATGTGGATGGAACTAAAGGGTATTATGCTAAGTGAAATAAGTCAGAGAAGTTCAAATACCATAAGATCTCATTCATATGTGGAATTTAAGGAACAAAAGAGATGAACAAATGGGAAAGGTGGGATAAAAGGAGAAAGGGAAATAAACCATAAGAGACTCTTAACAACAGAGAACAGAGTTGATGGAGGGAGCTGGGTTCAGGGACAGGCTAGGTGGGTGAAGGGTATTAAGGAAGACACCTGTTGTGATGAGCTCTGGGTGTTGTATGTAAGCAATGGATCATATTACACTATACACTAACTAAGTAAAATTTAAATAAAAAATATTAATTTGTGCATGAGTAGGATAAAATTTAATAAGACAGAAAATAATAACTGGAAACAATAAACAACCATTCTCAGAGCTCATACACGGCTGGGAGACATTTAAGTGCCCATTAGCCAGAACAGTGGTTGTGTTAACTCCTGAGTTACGAGTAGAAATGCAAAAGATCCACATTTTAGCAGTAGGACTAAACTATCCTTAGACCAAAGGCCATTCTAAATACAACCTAAAATTCTTTATTTTTTTTTTTTAGGTCTAAGTAGATTAAAGTCATATACATACACCATAACTGTCAAAACAAAATGTAACACTCTAAAAAAAAAATTCAGCACTTGGTAATGTAAAATTCATAAAGTACAGCATTTAATAAATTATTAGATATGGAAAAAAGGCAGGAAAATATGGAAAATTAGATCTATAACTAGCAGTGAGGAGAACCAGGCTCAGAAACAAGAGAGATGATAGAAGTAGACTATGGAATTTAAGGAAATAATGAATAAAATAATGAGAGAAGCAGAAGATAAATAAATAATCATATAGAATTTCTAAATATGAAAAATGTGGTATCTGAAATAAAAAAACTAACTAAATAGGACTAATAGCTGATTAGACATTGCAGAAACAAGTATCAGTAAACTTGAAGACCTAAGAAAAATTTCCAAAATAAAGCAGTGAATTAATACTCAAATAGAAACAGAGCCTCCATGACTTATGGGAAAAATTATCGATTAATATTTGAAGTTCTAGAAGGAAAAAAGAAAGAGAGGATGTCAGAAAAAAATTTGAAGAATAATGACTAAAATGTTCCAAATTCCACATAAACTATAAACTCTCAGATTTAAAGAGACTACACAAACCCCAAGCAAGATGAACACAACAAAAACCAAAAGACACATCATAATGAAATTGCTAAGAACAAGTAATAAAGAGAAACTCTTAAAGCAAACAGAGGAAAAAGACATATTACATAAGAGAAACAAAGAAATAGTAATCACTCACTTTATGCCAAATACAAAAACAAAACATGAAAGCCAGAAGACTATGGAATGACATTTTTAAAGGAATGAAAGAAAAACCTGTCAACCTAGAAATCAATGTAAAATGAAAGCATCCTTTAAAAATGTACTAAATATAAAAAATAAAAAAATAAAAATGTACTAAATATAAAAAAAACATTTTCAGACAAATAAAAGCTGAGAGAATTAATCACTTAGCAGATCTGCACTATAAAAAATGATAAAAGAAGCCCTTCAGGCAAAAGGAAATTGTAGCAGGTAGAAATTTGTATCTAGGGGTGCCTGGGTGGCTCAGTTGGTAGAGCATTCGACTCTCAATTTTGGCTCAACTCATGATCTCAGGGTTGTGAGATATAGCCCTGCATTAAGCCCTGGACTCAGTAGGGAGTTTGCTTGAGGTTCTCTCTCTCTCTCTCTCTCTCTCTCTGCCCCTCCTCCTGCTTGCTCTTTCTCTCTCTCTCTCTCAAATAAATAAATCTTTAAAAAGAGAGAGAGAGAGAAATTTGCATCTATGCAAAGAAATGAAGAGCACCAAAAATTATCAATATAGGGCCAAATATGTATTTTTTATTGTTTTGAATTTTTCTAAAACTGGGAAAATTTTAATAATATCTGTAATTAATAGTATCATGCCAATGCAAAGTTCCTGGTCTTAAGAAAATGTGCTATTATCATGTAAGATGTTAACATTCAGGGAAGCTAAAAGAAGGTTATAGAAGGGGGTGCCTGGGTGGCTCAGTTGGTTAAGCAACTGCCTTCGGCTCAGGTCATGATCCTAGAGTCCCAGGATCCAGTGGTGCATTGGCTCCCAGCTCAGCAGGGAGTCTGCTTCTCCCTGACTCGGACTTCTCCCTTCTCTCTGACTGCATTGGGCTCCCAGCTCAGTAGGGACTCTACTTCTCCCTTCTTTCTGACTCTCCCCACCTCTAGTGTACTCTCTCTCAATTAAATAAATAAAATCTTTTTAAAAGAAAGGTTATACAAGAAATATATACCATTTTTCTAACACTTCTGTAAGTTTAAAATTAGTCTGAAATAAAAAGTTAAACAAAAAGATAAGTCTACTCTTTAAGTTGCTGGGGGGAGGGAGGATGGGAGAAGGGGGGTGGGGTTATGGACATTGGGGAGGGTATGTGCTGTGGTGAGTGCTGTGAAGTGTGTAAACCTGGCGATTCATAGACCTGTACCCCTGGGGATAAAAATATATGTTTATAAAAAATAAAAAATTAAAAAAATTTTTAAAAAAAGCAAAAATAATGACAATGTGTTTTGGAGTTTATAACATGTAGAAGTAAGTTATTTCACAAAACAATAAAGGATAAAATCAGTGCATGGATCAGTGCTTTGCAAGAGTCTCACATTAGCTATAAGTGGCATATGTTACTTGAAAGTAGACTGTAACAAGTTAAAATTTATACTGTAAGCCATAGAGGAATTTCTAGAACAATATAAACAAATAAAACAAAAAGCAACAGCTATATCCCAACAGTGGAGATAAATGAAATACTAAAAAATTTTAAAAATTAAAAAAAAATTCAATTAATCCAAAAGAGAGTTCAGGACAAGAGGGCAAAAGAAGAAAAGTAGATATCGGACAAATAGAAAACAAGTATCAAAGTGTTAGAGTCAAACCTAACCAATTATATTAAATATAAAAGATTTCAAAATTCTAAATAACATACAGGGCCATTAAACAAAAATGAAAAAATGGAAAAGGATTAAAATTATACAGAGTCTAATCTCTGGTTCAAATGTAATTAGATTATAAATCAATAATAGAAATGCTTACTTGTCTTCCTACATAGGCATATTGTGATTTGCCATTGGCTTCCTTTGGTTGTTAAAATGTCTAAAGCTATCTTTCTTCAATTATGTGGTAGATACTGGAGTTTCACTGGTTTAGGACATGCAACAAACTTTTTTTTTTCTTTTTCAGTATCTTTCCTCCACTAACCAGGTTAGAACACTAACAGTTATATTACCATTAGCTTATAGTTAGGGTGCTAGATGGATCCTAAATGCTATGCCAGCTAGAGAACGTGAGAAATAGGAGGTAGCAGTCGTGAATGAGGAAATGGGCTCTTCTTGCAGGCAGAGGCATTTGATTCTTCAGGATATCTCTAATGGAGGTTTGAGAACTTGGTCTGACATTGTAAGCATCAACCTACGTGAACAGCAACAGTAATTTTTCTGATACAAAGGACAGTTCTGTGAAGAGGTTGGTTATTTCACCTGATTGCTGATATTTCGAGCCTTATGGTATTTAAAACTGATTTCTTGGAACTCCCAGATTGTGTAGGCTATAAAAAATATCTCATAATAAATCCCTGATTTCTTAATCCTGCAGTGAAGAATCCTGACCAAGGGTATTTTTCAGAAATCTCCCTCCCCTTCATCACTAGAAATTCCACTACTGCATTTCTGCATGCGAGGTGAATGCAACCCCTCAGAATGTCTACCTAAGTCTTCCCTTAGCTCTTGGGAATTTCTCCATGCATCATCCACCTGTCTCTACTAAGATCTCTTCTATCCGCTCAGGCTTCCTGGGTAGATTCTAAGGGAATATCAGGCTGGAAACCTTTCAATTAACTCCTTTGGGGTTATTAGTAAACATCTCCACAAACTTCATACCCATCAAATTGTGCAAGTGCAGGTTAAATAAATATAAAAACAATTTTTTTCTTTTCTTTTTTTTTTTCTTTTTTGACTGTCAGAGCCTTCTTCTCTCATCTTTGTATTTTTCAAGTGTTTGTAGCAACTGTCTCCTCTTGTCCCCAGACAGCTGACAAAATCTCTGAGAGGGACAAAGAATCATGTCTGAATGCTGCACAGCTTAAATGGTAGCATCCAAGTTGTATGTCCAACTTCATCCCAAGCTCTCTGGTTGATAGAAGCCCATGCAGCTGAAAAGCCATAACAGAATGCCTCCTTATGCCTGTGAGGGTAGGGATGAGATTGAGAGCACCTCAACAGTTGTGACACCAGACACTTAGTTAGCCTCCCTAAGCTCTATATGGCTATTTGTGGGAGTCACTGGACACCTTATTTGCAAGTTTTGCTTAGGCAGTCTAACACCTTAATTTGGGATATGGGAATTTCTGCCATGTACTTGTTTGGTTCTGTCTTAGGACCCAAGCAGAAATTTCGATAAAAGACTACTTAACTTTCTATTTTAAATAGTTCACCTATTATATTTCCTACCCTAGCCTAACACATCTGCTTAAACTCTCTAAAATGTCCCATGTATTGCTAGCTTCTCATCTCTGCTTACCTTTTTTCTACTCACTGAAATTAACTCTTAGTTAATTTTAGGGCTGCTTCTTTCTCCAAGGGCCAGCTCAAATGTCACCTCTACCATGATAACTACTCATTTCAGTTTGTGCTTCAGGGACTGTACCACTTTAGTAGGCTCTTAGACAATGACAAATACTCAAAACACAATTCCAGTGCTTCATTCCTTCCTGTTGTGACCATGCTAGACATCACTAGTCACTCTTGATACTCTTTCTGGCTAAGCTATTGGTGGAATCCTTTTAACACAGCTCCGCAGACAACTATTACCAGTCAATCATTACTGAAGCATGATGTGAAACCTATTTCACACCCTTGAATTTTTAATACACCTTCTATAGCTATAGTCCACCAAAATGAATGAAAGTCAAACACTAGTCTAGATGCTGCTGTGAAGGTATTTTGGAGATGTGATTAACATTTACAATTAGTTAACTTTAAGTAAAGATTGACCTCCAAAATGTGGATGGGCTTCATCTAATCAGTGGAAGTCCCTAAGACCAAAAACTGGTTTCCCAGAGAAGGAAGAATTCTGCCTTACATCTGTAACATAGAAATCCTGCCTGCCAAGGAGTTTCCTGCCTGCCAACTTGCCCAGTGGGTTTCAGACTTGCTAGCTCCTACAATTGTGTGAGGTGATTCCTTAAAATAAATCTCTGCATTTGTGCATGCATTTGTGTGTGTGTGTGTGTGTGTGTGTGTTATTGGTGTTCTCTGTAGAACTCTGATATACCTTCCATGTGTGGATCTTACCAGGACCTGTGTGTCAGGTTGGACTTTTGCTTCAGGTATGAGTGCATCATAGATTTCTATAAGAGTAAATTTTTTCTCTTTTGGTTTTTAATAACTTTCTTGAGGATAACTTATATTTTCTGACCCTTTGGTGGTAACACTATATTAGATCATCCTCTTTGAGAAACAGACTTGTAGTAAACTTTTGGTCATTCTCTAGGAGTATAGCTGATGACATTGTCTAACTGTTCCCTAGCATTTGTGCTTCGTCTTGCCTTACAGACTCATTATCCTCAATGGCCCTCCCTGAAGTATTTCAAAGAACAATAGAGCTTTCCAAGGGTTGTGATGAAGGTACAGTGCAACAAATCATGCATCTAATCAACACTGGATATTAATGGATAGCTCATAAACTTTCACTGTGGGTGCTTTACATGAATTTTGCTTATATTGAAACTTTACCTGCCACTTTTTTTATCTCACATACATAAAACAAAATACTTTTGTACGTTTTCCCATGGGGCTGACATTTTACTGTCTGGAAAAGCATATCTTCTGCAAACTTATGGAGTTTACTTTATGTTGTTTCATCCATTTACTTAAGAAGTTCTCAGGGTGCCTAGGTGGCTCAGTGGGTTAAGCCTCTGCCTTTGGCTCAGGTCATGATCTCAGGGTCCTGGGATTGAGTCCCACATCGGGCTCTCTGCTTGGCGGGGAGCCTGCTTCCTCCTCTCTCTCTCTCTGCCTGCCTCTCTGCCTACTTGTGATCTCTGTCTGTCAAATAAATAAAATCTTGAAAAAAAAGAAGTTCTCTTGTGGATACACCAGTGGTATGTACTTCACTCTCCAAAGCTGCTGCTTTTTTCCACATTGTTGTCTCTTTAAAACTCAATTCTTCATCTACGACTAAAACAAACTTCTCTAAATTTCTGGTGTGCTTCAATTGCATTTTTATTGGTATGGTCTATTTAATTTTATGACCATCTTTTTAGTATACAACAAATAATAATTACTCAGAAAACCACTGAGTATGGAAAGATAAATAGATATAACAAGATCAAAGTCTAGTGTTGAAGGATTTTTGGAACAAAATAAATCACCTCAATGTGTTTTCAACATGCTTATTTCATGTTTCAAAATAGTCAGACCTGATTTCTTGCCATGTTTCTTTTCCTTTAGAGATTATGCCTGCTTCAGCATATACTGAATTTACATTTATTATGAATCCAGCTAGCTTTCTTAGTATGAAAGTAAGATTCATTGATCTGCACTTCTTTGGTAGTTCCTGAAATTCTTATAGATAGAGATATCATTAGTGTTTCAACAAACTTCCGCATAACAAATTGTTTGATTTAGGAAGCAAGTAAACTGATGATTTTTCAAAGTGTGTAAGGAAGATACTTTGTTTCCCCAATCTGGAAAAGTTATTTATTGGTTCAGACAAATGTTTGCTGCTAGTGTTAATATTATAAAAGTCAAAGAGAGCATATTTGAAATATTAAAGGAAAAATTTAAAGGAAGCATGAAGTAACACTAAGATATATAATACTACATATTATAATATGCATTTATATGTATAATTACATATATGCAGCATACATATTATTTATTTATGAAACAGAATTCACCAGTGTTGGCTGGTGGTCTGACCTGAACGTGTGGATTAAGGTAAGAAAATGATCTTTCTTGAACAGGGTTTTGTACATTAATTAAAAAAAAAAAGTTAGGAACATAAGGGAAGATAATATAGAAAATACATTGTACTTTAATGGACATAGCTGAAACGTAGTGGGATGATTCTTATAAGAAATGTCAAAAATTAATAGGTATAGTCTGCGTGGGAGAGAATAAAAGAAAAGAAGGGTGGCAGTTTGTGCCAAAAAAATTTACTAAGCAATTGAGAGTCCTTTTAAAATATGCAAAAGGAGAAGATAGTTTGAATAAGCCCATAAGCAAAGAAAAGTTAAGCCCTCCTCAAATATTCTTGTATTGAGTTTAAATTTCATATTGGTTTTGTGAACTCTTTATTAAGAGGTGTTTTGGGGGTTTTTGTTTGTTTCTTTGTTTGCTTGTTTGTTTTCTACTTTCCTTCTTCTTAGAGCTCTGGAAATGACTGGTTGCAGTAATAACAGACCATCTATTATTTTCAGTCTTTGAAAAGAGGCCCAGGCAAAAATGGATTCTAATGCAATTTTGCTATGCTGTGTAGTTTCCAGTATGTTTCTACCATTGACTATATTAGTTAGGACTGAAGTAAGCTGCTTCAGGCCTTTATCATTTATCTCTCAAATACTCAAAAAACATCCCTCCAGCAGACTGGTCTCTCTAAATCCTTTAACTTACTTCATTGTTCAAACTGTTTGCCTGCCTTAGCTCCACACTCTTGTATGTCTACGGTATCTTTAGCTTTAAATGCACCTTTTAAAATCCTACTCACCTTGCAAGCACCCACTATCTACGTATTTCCTTGTGAACTCACTGCAACTCCATACTGACTCCCCTCTCTTTTCTCTCATAAGAAATCTTATAGAATTTTGTGAGATTAAGAGTCACTTATGGTTTGTCTCCCTCCCAATCCCATCTTGTTTCATTTATTCTTCTCCTACCCACTTAAGCCCCCATGTTGCATCACCACTTCCTCATATCAGGGAGATCATATGATAGTTGTCTTTCTCTGCTTGACTTATTTCGCTAAGCATGATACGCTCTAGTTCCATCCATGTTGTCCCAAATGGCAAGATTTCATTTCTTTTGATGGCTGCATAGTATTCCATTGTGTATATATACCACATCTTCTTGATCCATTCATCTGTTGATGGACATCTAGGTTCTTTCCATAGTTTGGCTATTGTGGACATTGCTGCTATAAACATTCGGGTGCATGTGCCCCTTTGGATCACTACGTTTGTATCCTTAGGGTAAATACCCAATAGTGCAATTGCTGGGTCATAGGGCAGTTCTATTTTCAACATTTTGAGGAACCTCCATGCTGTTTTCCAGAGTGGCTGCACCAGCTTGCATTCCCACCAACAGTGTAGGAGGGTTCCCCTTTCTCCGCATCCTCGCCAGCATCTGTCATTTCCTGACTTGTTGATTTTAGCCATTCTGACTGGTGTGAGGTGATATCTCATTGTGGTTTTGATTTGTATTTCCCTGATGCCGAGTGATATGGAGCACTTTTTCATGTGTCTGTTGGCCATCTGGATGTCTTCTTTGCAGAAATGTCTGTTCATGTCCTCTGCCCATTTCTTGATTGGATTATTGGTGTAGAAATTAGAAATAAAATATGTAAAATATTAAGTAAAATGTAAATTATTGGGGAATAATTATTTTTATTGTTAGACCAAAAAAAAAAGGTTGAGGTCAAATTACTTATCTTTCTTCTATAGTCCATGAAAATATCATCATTACCAAGCTCAGTTTATTCATTCCTTCATCTTTTATTCCTTTGCTATCATGTAATACAGTGACTAAAGCATTGGTTTGGGGATCAAACTGCCCAGGGATGACTCCTGACTCCGGGCTCTAACATTCATAAACCGTGTGACAAATGCCTTAACACCACTGATTTAGATTCTTCATCAAAGTGTTATTACCTAAGAGATAAATAAAACCATGTTTTTAAACAGTACTATACTTTTAAAAAAAAAAAAAAAAAAGAAATCTTATAGAATTTAATGTCTATATTACTCATCAGTTGTTAATCTGGGTCTTAAGAAACAGCAGGCTAAGGAAACAGTTTGGGAATTAAGAAATGGAGTATAAAACATGGAGGTAAGATTGGATAAGTAAGCAAATACACCACACACACGCGCGTGCACACACACATGTGGAAAAGCAGACAGTAAGATCAAAGTGTATGTATACCACCAAAAGATCAGCAGGACCTGAAGGAGGGTGTCAGTGTAGCAGTTGAAAGTCTAAGAAGAGACTGTCTAGGAAAATCTCAGCTTTTCGTATTTCTTTCTACAGCTAATATTTAGTGAATTTTAGGCCATAATTTTTTGCTGCCACAAAGCACCCAGCACCAGCAGTTTACTTAGGAGGTATTCAATAAATCTTTTTTCAATAAATGAATGAATATATCACATGAATTTTCCTGTATGTTTACAAAAGGATGCTTATCATTCAGGATAACTGTATGCAAGACCAGCTCATTTCTCTTTGGGATTCTAAGCTTTCTGGCTGGCTTATTTTGGGGTGGGGGAGAATTTTTCATAAAATCATGAATATTGGAGGTTGAATAAAATCATATTTCCCCATTCAACTTTTATTATACAGAGGAATCTTTTAGGGCTAGTGATGAAAGATCTGTTCACTTAACTTGAATGTGTGTTTCTCACACATGCCTATAGATCTGCACTGTTCCATATACTATGGTCGAATCTCTACTCCTTGGGATTCTGTTTTTCATCACATCATTTGAAAAAGTATTAAATATTTCAAACAGGCAGAATGTTTAAAAAATGATACAACCACCAGCTACCCACTTAAAAAATAAATAAAGCCTTGAGAATACATTAAAATATTCCTGTATGTTTGCTACAGAAGACTAACACAACAACATGAGAAAAACTAAAAGTCAATCCACTGCTAAAAGCTATTGCCATAAAAAGCATCAAACATTACTAAGGCCTGATTTGTCTTGGGCACTGGGGATATAAAAGGAATTGGTATATGCCCCCGGGCACCTTTTGACTAAACAACTGGACACCAGAGTCTCACCAAGTTGACACGTAAAACTAACCACCACAGGGAGCAAAAATAGTTAAGGGTATCCTTTGTGAAGACAAGCAAAAAGAATAGGGGAGATCTGGAAAGATAGTGTGTTGTGTCAGTTTCAATATGATTTTGGAAAACCGTATATCTATAATTTTTGGAACTTGCTATTATCTGAGAAATCTATCCGATAGTCAAGATATCCTAAAACACTGCTGATAAGACTAGGACCAATGATTTCCAATCAGTTTTGCTTTTGCTACACAAAAGCAATTACTAACACAACAGAATAAATAAGAAATATTATTAAGAAAATTTGCTGTAAAGGTGACATTCATTTGAAGTTAGAATGAATATATTGATATTGCCAAGAACACTGTGCTGTTTTCTCTTAATAGCTGGTACTGAAAGGAATAATTTTGTGTCCCTGTAAAGATCTATCAGGATCTCTTGACACCTGGAGCTCTATCTGTCTTCTCTCACAAACCAAGGTTTTTAAAATAGGCAAAATCCCTCTGCCAAGGGAAATGAGGTCACGGCTCTATTTTCCATTACTGGTTCTATTACATCCACTTAATTTGCATTGCCTCAGTTGATATCTGCAATTGTTTGATTCACTTAATTTTCTAAATCAGCTATCAAGAGTACCAGAGCTGCTTTTTTCCATAGCATCAAGGAAATCTTAACTCCAAACTCTGATTTTCTGCCTAGATTTACAAGCTTCTAGAATGCCCCTGCTTATAATAACGAATTTTCTTCTCTTGAGTAACTGACAAGTCCTTTTAAGTTCACTTGACTCTCAGTCCTGGTCCCACATGGCTTTGTCTTTCCTATGTCTATCCACACAGCCTCGTGATATAGCCAATTGTCATCCGCCTTAATATAGTTTCCTAGCTATTTCTCCATCAGTCTGTTTATTGGTTGTTTCCTACAGAGCTTGCCACTCCAGGAAGATACTCTGCCTAAAATAAATGAGTTGTTTAATCAGTACCATGCCACATCAAAAGCAGGTGTTACATTTTTCTTCAGGATCCCACGTGTCCAAAGGAACAACTTTTGTGATCTTTTTCTTATCATCTTCCTGTGCAACACAAATACTGGATAGTTCTACAATGTCTGAACAAGATTTCCCTGAACTATTATGGAAATTGTGTCATCCAACACAGCCCAATAGAAATAGGATTTGACTCGAAAATCTGGGTCAATCATGGCCCAATTACATTTCCTTGGGCAAGTCATCTAATTTCACTAAGCCTAGACTTTAAAATAGACACAATAATACTTCTGCAACTATTTGACAGTCAATTACCTACTCAACAAATATTTGATTCAATAAATATTTGGGGAGGAGCTGTCCTAGATGATATTTTAGGACTTAAGAATAGGAGATAACAATATAATGCCCTTATCTTAATGGACCTTACACAGTGACAGAAGATACGAAGTTAAAAAAAAAAAAAAAACCTCATGCTCTTTTTATCTCTCTCTCTCTTTCCCATCTTGAATAAATAAATAAAAGCTTTTAAAATAGTGTTTAATTGGGGAAGAGACATAATGCAATTTGTATTTTTAAAAAATCATCCTGACAGTTGCATATAAAATAAAATGAAGGAAAACATAGTAGGACCATCTGGGAAGCCATAGCAGCAGTCCAAGTGAAAACTCATGCTGTTTTTTGTTTTGTTTTGTTTTGTTTTGTTTTGTTTTTTTCTAGCATGGTGGCAGTAAGGGTAGAGAGAAATCCATTTCAAGATACATTTTGGTGAGTGGAATAATGATGATTACGCAGTCTGTGTATTGCATGCAAGTGCCACATCTAAGAGGACAACACTGGTATCCTAGACATAAAAATGTTTCCATCAATAAGAATTATGGATGGATTGAATAAAGAGGATAAACTAGAAAATGTAACCAAGGAAGAGTCACATGTTTCTCCTTGAAATACTGTGAGGAAAGTACTGCCTTTAATTATTACATGAATGTCATATGGAAACAATTTCGGAGTTGGGAGAGACATGAGGTAGTATTTGTGATAAATTAAGCTAGAGATGCCTATTAGATCTCCAAGGGAGAATGTCAAGTTGGTGATTGAATATTTGAGTCTGCAGCTCAAAACAGAAATCAGAGTTTAAGACACAAAGGTGGGAGTTATCAGTTTATAGGTTGTATTCAAGTGGCTTAGGCACTTAAAGAGAGCACAGGAAAAGAAGAGGGCCCATGAGAGGAGCACTCACACAGCTAGAGGTGGGGATAAATGGAAAAGGACACAATTACAGAGTCTGAACACAGTTGCCAGTTAGGTAGGAGGAGAGGAGAGAGAAAGTCATTTCAGGAGAAATCACTTCACAGGAGCCCAAAAAGGAAAGTTTTTCCAAAATGAGTGAGTAGTTGGCTGAGTTAAATACTTCTAAAAAGTCAAAAAGTATTGTGAGATGAAGACAGAAGACTGGCCTTTTGGTTTCATAACATGGCAATCGATGACTCCCACATGGCGGCACTGGAACAGTATGGAAAGAAGCCATATTGGAATAGGTTGAAGAGTAAACAGGAGTGGGGGTCAGGTGTACAGTTTCACTTTGGAAAACAGCAGAAACTAGATGACAGCTGAACAGAGGATGTTAGGTCAGAGGCAGAGTTTTGAAATTAAAATGGAAAATACTAGAGCCAGCAAGTGCAAATGAAGGACCTGGCCCTTGATAGCAGTAAGGACATCTTTTCAACTGTGAAAGGAGAAGGTAGGAAAGAGGATGGGTGAGGAGGCAGATAAGTTTGTTGACTTGGCGAAGGGAGAGCGAGGCATTTGCCATCTGCTCTTAGTTGATTAATGAGGTATGAGGAAGGCTATCAGCTTAAGATGTGGAGAGTATATATGGCACAGGAAGGTTAAGGGAAAGCAAGTGTTTTAAAATAGATCTTTCAAAGTATGGCAAAGCAATTTACTGCAGAAACCTCCAAGTATTGCCAGGCATTATTAAATGTTGTTCAGGTTTGTGGTAATTAAAGAAAAATGAGTTATTCTGGGCAGGTGATTCTTTTCTCCCCCACAAGTTTTGGGTTATTCTGTCATGCACATGGAAAAGATGGATGACTGGAACAAATAAAGGTAGAGCTTTTACAAGTGCCTATGATAGGAAGAGAGTGGGGCAAAGTTGCGGAGAGTATCCATAAGGAGCTATTCATAAAAATAAAATACAGAAGCTAAATTGGATATGGAAGGAAGTGAGAGCAGTGATGGTTCTGTGTAACTTGCATGGGGCATCATTCCAAGAGATAATATTTTGGATTGGAAAAGGAATGCAGATTACACAGAGTCCAGACGGAAGGAGAAAAGAATAGAAGGAAACTGGAGACAGAATCTGTAACAGCAGAGCAGAAGCTCCTGGTCCTGAAGTAAGAGAGTGAGGGTGGTGAGGTGGCACAATTGCAGAGAGAGACGGGGCCGAGCTAGCTGTGGACGGTAGTAAGGCAGCTGGGTAGCACTGAGGGCCCAGCTGAGGTTGGAGGTCTCAGGGTAAATTTTGGCACGAAATATTCACAAGTGCGGGAGTTTTTCAGGAAGCGCTCATTCTCCAAAATACAAAATCCATAGGTCAATCTGATGAAATGCTGGGGATTTGTAGTACAGGTGCAAGGAAAGAACACATGCTAAGTAAACATAAATTATTATTCTTTTTTTTTTACTCTCATTACTCTTCCCAACCACTCAGGAAGACCCTGAGAGAGCACAGGCAGGGGTCTCTTGCTTCACCTCTTCTAGCTCTTCTCTCTTTGATCCTGCTTCTCTCAGGCATTGAGTTCAGTAAATGCATTTCACAGTTAAAAGTGTTCTACTCCTTCCATAACTATCAGCCGAATTTACTTTTGATTAGCAAAATTGGATGTATTCTGGCAGAAAATAAAAATTTCAAAGTAGTCACACCTTTTTTCAACCTTTTAAACATAGGCTTAAATGCAATTGAATAATATTTTTTAAACAGTAATATGGCAGTTTCCTCACATAGTCAGAGTCAAAAAAATTATGTTCATCCACTACAATCTGGTTCACCAAATTCTATAATAGTAGAACTAAAGGGCACCCCAGGTAGCCTAAAAGCTATAGTTATGACATAACAAAAATAACATTCTAATTTATACAGCAGGCAGTAAGCTCATGAGACTTATCCCCCCAGCTGGTGAAACAACCCAAAAATATAGCTTTTCATACATTTTTAGATGATAAATACATAATAGCTTATTGACAAAACTAGAATGTTTGGTATATAATCCTGACTTTTCTGGAGTTTTAAGTATAAGAAAGAAAATTGATTTCTACCCCAACAAAAACTCTTATACCTTTCAAAGAAAAAGTGGAGATAAACCATGGGCCTAAGGGATTGATTCAGTTCACGCTTTTCTTTTCTTTTTTAATTTATTTATTTGAGAGAGAGAGGCAGAGAACACAAGTGGGGGTAGAGGCAGAGGGAGAAGCAGACTCTCCGCCGAGCAGGGATTTGACACAGGGGTTGACCCCAGGACCCTGAGATCATGACCTGAGCCAAAGGCAGACATCCAACAGACTGAGTCACCCAGGCGGCCCTAGTTTCTGATGATGCTTTACATCAAAATACATGGAAAGAAAAACAGACAACACAAATATTAGTACTAATATACAAAATGCCACTCTTTATTTGACCCTGCTTTTACAGAGTTAGTTGAACATAAAGCACAGCAGACTTATGAAGAAAAAAGATATATACTTAATTTACATTTAATAAAATAAAAATTGTTGACACCAATGTGGTTTAGTGAACTTGGCATGGATCAAGAACTATGGATTATGTAAAGATTTTGTTTACATAACATGAGAAAATCATATTATGTAGACTTTTAAAAAGATAAAGAAATGAAATAATAGCATATGTTGACAATATGATTGCCAAAGACTTCTGGCAACAAGGTATATTGAGTGGATGCATTATATCCTGCTTCAAATAAAAAGGATGCTGGATACAATGTAACAAAAGTTAATACATCACCAAGACTAAATAAAATAAAGGACAACATAAAATGGCCATAAAATAAGAGACAACTTAAACCCAGAGCCCTAAGAGTATGAATAGGCCCCACAGTGGTCTTTAGGCCTCCTAGAACTTCATACATGCACAGCCCATTAGAACTGAGTTCTAATGCCCATGCAGGGAAAGAATATAATTGTAGGCTCTGCAAAGCAAGAAACAAGAATAAATATCACTGCAAAATAAATAAATAAATAAATTTAAAAGATTTTATTCATTTGTCAGAGAGAGACACAGAGAGAGAGCACAAGCAGGGGGAAAGGCAGGCAGAGAGAGAAGCAGGCTCCCCGCTGAGCAAGGAACCTGATGTGGGATTCCATCCCAGGATTCTGGGATCATGACCTGAGACGAAGGCAGACACTTAACCAACTGAGCCACCCATGCATCCCAATAAATAAATTTTAAAATGTAAAAACAAGGCTCTGTAAATGCTCTTTCCTTTATCATTTTCTTAATACTAAAATTAGAGGCTCCTGGGTTGTTCAGGGGGTTACGTTTCTGCCTTCGACTCAGGTCATGATCCCAGGGTCCTGGGATAAAACCCTCGTCAGCCTCTCTGCTCAGCAGGGAGCCTGTTTTCCTGCCTCTCTGCCTACTTGTGATCTCTCTCTCTCAAATAAATAAATAAAAATCTTTAATACTAAAATTAGACATATAATGACCATCATTCCTTCAGAAATCATTATTTATTAGACCCCAAAGCTACCAAATATACAATATTCATAACTACATAGAATGCATTTACATTTTCCACACATGTTAGCAAAGAGGAAAACTAAAGTTGTAAAAACAAACAAACAAAAAAAGACACCATTTCATTGCACAAAAAATATCAAATTCCGGAGCACCTGGCTGGCTCCATGGGTTAAGCCTCTGCCTTCAGCTCAGGTAGTGATTCAGGGTCCTGGGATTGAGCCCTGCATCAGGCTCTCTGCTCAGCGGGGAGCCTGATTCCCCCTCTCTCTCTGTCTGCCTCTCTGCCTACTTGTGATCTCTGCCTATCAAATAAATAAATAAAATATTTAAGAATATATGTCAAATTCCAAGAAATAAATATTTAAAAAGGTATACAAAGCCCCATCCTCAAAATATAATTTTACCAGTAGAAATGAGAGACCTAAATAAAGTAGCAATATACAGGTTCCTTAGTAAATAACTCAGTGTCATATTTTCCTAAATAGATTTGTAGATTTAACATAATAGCAATCAAAATATCAAGAGATTTTTATAGGAAATTAACAACCTGATTCTAAAATGTATATGGGAATCTAAAAGGCAAAGAATAGCATAACATTCTTAAGAAGGACAGAGTGAATTTACCCTACTTATTATCAAGACATTTAAAATCTTCATCAATTCAGATCTTTGGTGTTGAAGTAAAAAAGATAAATAGGCCAATTAAAAAGAACAGAAGGCACAGACAGTACCCAGTCTGGAACCTTTCCAGTATAAATGTGAACACTTCATTTAAAGCAAAGATGCCTCCTGAGTGCAAAGTAGTAAAGCTGATCTTTTCAGTAAATGGTGTTAGGTTGCTGGATTTATGTATCAAAAAGAAATTTGACCTTTCTTTATACCATACACAAAAATGAATTCTGAATTAGTTTTAGATATAAATGTAACATAGATATGTGTGCATAAATGTGATGTAGATATAAGCAAGATGATGCTTTTAAATGATGAAGTTGGAGAATATCTTTATGATGTTGTAATAGATTTAAAGAGAACACAAAATGTACTAAGTATAAATGGAAAGACTGATACATCAGCCTATATTAAAATTAGAATTAAGAATTCCCATTATCAAATAATAATACTAGTGCAAAGGCGAGCATGAGGGTAGAACAAGATATTTGCAACACAAATAATCAATAAAGTTTATGTCCAGAATATTATAAAGAACTTACACAAATTAATAAGAAAAATAGAAGATAACACAAATCTTAAAAATAGACAAGATACTTGAGGGGGGCCTGGATGGCTCATTCGGTTAAGCAGTGACTCCTGATTTCAGCTCAGGTCATGATCAGTGTGGTGGGGGGCAGTGGGGGTGACAGATGGACCCCTGTGCCAGCCTCCACACTCAGTGGGAAGTTTGCTTCAGGATTCTCTCTTCTCCTCTGACCCTCCTTTGACCCTTGCATGCTCTCTCTCTCTCTCAAATAAATAAATAAATAAACTTAAAAAAAATTAGACAAGATACCTGAATAGGAATACCATAAAGGACATTTGAACTGCACATAGATACACTAAAATTTGCTACAGCTCATGAGTTGTCAGGGAAACTCAAGTTAAAATATCACAGTAAGTTTTTGTGTTTGTCCTGATAGTATATAAATCTTATACTTGGGGTTCTTTTTGATGAGGTTCTTTCTCTATTTGCTTATATATATTGAGAGAGAGATTTTTTTTTCTCTCTTGTCATATATTTTTATCAGTCTTTTTGTTTGTCTGTTTTTGTTTGTATACTTCCTAAATCTTACATTGGAACCCATTTGGGCTGAACCTTCTCTTTTATCTTCCCTTTTTTTCCTGTCTTTCTCTCTCTCTCTCTCTCTCCCTCTCTCTTTTTTTCTTTTTCTTTTCTTTTTTCTCTCATTCAGGTGGGGAATCCTGATTGCTCAGAAGTGATCCAGGGTGCACCTTGACTGCACCATGGTCAATACATCCAGCTACATCCGTTCAGTCATCTCTCACCAAAATAACTAGGAGGAGGAATGCCCAACAGAAGAAAAATACAGAGGATGGGCCTTATGCAACAGAGCTAATGGCTATCAACATAGACAATATGTCAGAAAGAGAATTCAGGCTAACAATTACCCAGGTAATAGCTAGGTTGGAGAAGGCCATGGATGACCAAACAGAATTGATTAGGGCCAAACTGAGAACGACCAGGGAAGATGTTCACAATGTTAGGGCTGAGCTGAAAGCTACCAGGGAAGAGGTTCACAAAGTTATCAATGAGTTCCAATCTAATCTAAATTCTCTCAAAGCTAGGGTAACTGAGACTGATGATAGAATTAGTCATCTGGAGGGCAAAAAAAAAGAGAGAAAGGATCAGGAAGAAGCCTGGAACAAACAGCTTAGAAGCCACGAAAACAGAATCAGGAAAATAAATGATGCCATGAAACATTCCAACGTCAGAATTATTGGAATCCCTGAAGGGGAGGAGAAATAAAGAAGTCTAGAAGATATAGTGGAACAAGTTCTTCATGAAAATTTTCCCAATCTCGTGAATGGAACCAGCGTTCATGTACTAGAGGCCGAACGGTCTCCACTCAAGATTATAGATTCCAGAAAAACATCAAGGAACCTGATAGTCAAATTGAGGAATCATAATTGTAGATATAATCTCTTGAAAGCCGCTAGGACAAAGAGCCTCCTTACTTACAGAGGAAGCCCATCAGAATAATGTCAGACCTGTCCACAGAGACCTGGCAAGCCAGAAGGGGCTGGCAAGATATATTCAGGGCACTAAATGAGAAGAACACGCAGCCAAGAATTCTTTATCGAGCAAGACTGACATTCAAAATGGATGGAGAGATAAAGAGTTTCCAAGACCGGCAAGGCTTAAAAGACTATGCAACCACCAAGCCGATACTGCAGGAAATATTAAGGGGGTACTATAAAAGAGGAAAAATCTTAAGAATAGCATTGAACAGAAATATAGAGACAATATACACAGAAAGAAAGATTTCAAAGGTAACACGATGTCAATAAAACCGTATCTATCAATAATCACTTTCAAAGTGAATGACCTAAATGCGCCCATAAAACGACACAGGGCTGCCGATTGGATAAAACGACAGGACCCATCCATATGTTGTCTACATGAGACCCATTTTGAACGTAAAGATACACCCAGACTGAAAGGGAAGGGATGGAGAAGCATCTTTCATGCCACTGGGCCTCAAAAGAAGGCCAGGGTAGCAATTCTCATATCAGATAAATTAGATTTTAAACTAAAGACTGTAGTCAGAGATACAGAAGGACACTACATAATTCTTAAAGGGACTATCCACCAAGATGATCTAACAATTGTAAATATCTATGCCCCCAATATGGGAGCAGCCAATTATATAAGAAAACTGTTAATCAAGATAAAGAGTCATATTGATATGAATACATTAATAGTAGGAGATCTTAACATGCCTCTCAGAAATAGACAGATCATTGAAGCAGAAAATCAATAAAGAAACAAGAGCATTGAATGACACACTGGACCAGATGGACCTTCTGTATAGATATATACAGAGCATTCCACCCTAAAACAACAGAATACTCATTCTTCTCAAGTGCACATGGAAACTTCTCCAGAATAGACCATGTAGTGGGTCACAAATCAGGACTCAACTGATACCAAAAGACAGATTATTCCCTGCATATTCTCAAATCACAATGCTTTGAAACTGGAGCTCAATCACAAGGAAAAGTTCAGAAGGAACTCAAACACCTGGAAGCTAAAGACCACCTTGCTTAAGAATGCTTGGATCAAACAGGAGATCAAAGAAGAGAACTGAGACAATTCATGGAAACCAATGTGAATGAAGACTCTTCGGTCCAAAACCTATGGGATACAGCAAAGGCGATCCTAAGGGGGAAATACATAGCCATCCAAGCCTCCCTCAAAAAAATTGAAAAATCCAGAATACACCAGCTGTCTCTACAACTTAAAGAACTGGAGAATCAACAACAAATCAAACCAACTCCACACATAAGAAGGGAAATCATCAAGATTAGAGCAGAGATCAATGAGGTAGAACCAGAGATACAGTAGAATGTATCAATGAAACTAGAAGCTGGTTTTTTAAAAGAATCAATAAGATCGATAAACCATTGGCCACACCAATCCAAAAGAAAAGAGAGAACGCCCAAATTAATAAAATTATGAATAAAAAGGGATAGATCACAACTAACACCAAGGAAGTAGAAACAATCATCAGAAGTTATTATCAACAGTTATATGCCAATAGGCTAAGCAACCTAGATGAAATGGATGCATTCCTGGAAAACTATAAACTCCCAAAATTGAACCAGGAAGAAACTGACAACCTGAATAGACTGATATCTAGTAACAAGATTGAAGCAGTGATCAAAAACCTTCCAAAAAACAAGAGCCCAGGACCTGATGGATTCCCTGGGGAATTCTACCAAACTTTCAAAGAAGAAATAACACCTATTCTCCTGAGACTGTTTCAAAAAATTGAAGCAAAAGGAAAACTTCCAGACTCTTTCTATGAAGCCAGCATTACCCTGATCCCCAAACCAGGCAAAGACCCTACCAAAAAGGAGAATTTTCAGACCAATATCACTGATGAATATGGATGCTAAGATTCTCAACAAGATCCTAGCAAACAGGATCCAATAGCACATTAAAAAGATTATCCACCATGACCAGGTGGGATTCATCTCTGGGCTACAAGGATGGTTCAACATTCACAAATCAATCATGTGATAGAACAAATCAATAAGAGAAGAGAGAAGAAACACATGGTCCTCTCAATTGATGCAGAAAAAGCATTTGACAAAATCCAGCATCCGTTCCTGATTAAAACACTTCAAAGTATAGGGATAGAGGGAACATTCCTGAACTTCATAAAATCTATGAAAGACCCACAGCAAATATCATCCCCAATGGGAAAAAGCTTGCAGCCTTCCCGTTGAGATTAGAAACACGACAAGGATGCCCACTCTCACCACTCTTTTTCAACATAGTATAGAAGTCCTAGCAACAGCAATCAGACAAGAAAGAGAAAGAAAAGGTATGCAAATTGGCAATAAAGAAGTCAAACTCTCTCTCTTCGCAGATGACATGATTCTTTTTATGGAAAACCCAAAAGACTCAACCCACAAACTACTAGAACTCATACAGCAATTCAGTAACGTGGCAGGATACAAAGTCAACGTACAGAAATCAGTGGCTTTCTTATACACTAACAATGAAAATACAGAAAGGGAAATTAGAGAATCAATTCCATTTACTATAGCACCAAGAACCATAAGGTACCTGGGAATAAACCTAACCAAAGAGGTAAAGGAACTGTACTCGAGGAACTACAGAACACTCATGAAAGAAACTGAAGAAGACACAAAAAGATGGAAGACCATTCCATGCTCTTGGATCAGAAGAATAAACATTGTTAAAATGTCTATACTGCCTAGAGCAATCTATACTTTTAATGCCATTCCGATCAAAATTCCACCAGTATTTTTCAAAGAGCTGGAGCAAATAATCCTAAAATTTGTATGGAATCAGAAGAGACCCCGAATCGCTAAGGAAATGTTGAAAAACAAAAATAAAACTGGGGGCATCACGTTACCTGATTTCAAGCTTTACTACAAAGCCGTGATCACCAAGACAGCATGGTACTGGCATAAAAACAGACACATAGACCAGTGGAACAGGGTAGAGAGCCCAGATATGGACCCTCAACTCTATGGCCAATTAATCTTCGACAAAACAGGAAAAAATATACGGTGGAAAAAAGACAGTCTCTTCAATAAATGGTGCTGGGAAAACTGGACAGCTATATGCAGAAGAATGAAACTCGACCATTCTCTTACACCGTACACAAAGATAAACTCAAAATGGATAAAAGATCTCAATGTGAGAGAGGAATCCATCAGAATCCTAGAGGAGAACATAGGTAGTAACCTCTTCGATATCAGCCACAGCAACTTCTTTCAAGATATGTCTCCAAAAGCAAAGGAAACAAAAGTGAAGATGAACTTTTGGGACTTCATCAAGATCAAAAGCTTCTACACAGCAAAGGAAACAGTCAACAAAACAAAGAGGCAACCCACGGAATGGGAGAAGATATTTGTAAATGACAGTACAGACAAAAGGTTGATATCCAGGATCTATAAAGAACTCCTGAGGGGTCCCTGGGTGGCTCAGTGGGTTAAAGCCTCTGCCTTCAGCTCAGGTCATGATCCCAGGTCCTGGGATCAAGCCCCGCATTGGGCTCTCTGCTCTGTGGGGAGCCTGCTACCTCCCCTCTCTCTCTCTGCCTCCCTCTCTGCCTACTTGTGATTTCTCTCTCTCTGTCAAATAAATAAAATATTTTTTAAAAAAAGAACTCCTGAAACTCAACACACACAAAACAGACAATCATATCAAAAAATAGACAGAAGATATGAACAGACATATTTGCCTGTTGTCAGACAAATGTTGTTCATTTGTATGAAGACATACAAATGGCTATCAGACACATGAAAAAATGTTCATCATCACTAGCCATCAGGGAGATTCAAATTAAAACCACATTGAGATACCACCTTACACCAGTTAGAATAGCTAAAATTAGCAAGACAGGAAACAATATGTGTTGGAGGGGATGTGGAGAAAGGGAAACCCTCTTACACTGTTGGGAATGCAAGTTGGTGCAACCACTTTGGAGAACAGTATGGAGATTCCTCAAGAAATTAAAAATAGAGCTTCCCTATGACCCTGCAATTCCACTACTGGGTGTTTACCCCAAAGATACAGATGTAGTGAAAAGAAGGGCCATCTGTACCCCAATTTTTATAGCAGCACTGGCCACGGTCGCCAAACTGTGGAAACAACCAAGATGCCCTTCAACGGACGAATGGATAAGGAAGATGTGGTCCATATACACTATGGAGTATTATGCCTCCATCAGAAAGGACGAATACCCAACTTTTGTAGCAACATGGACAGGACTGGAAGAGATTATGCTGAGTGAAATAAGTCAAGCTGAGAAAATCAATTATCATATGGTTTCACTTATTTGTGGAGCATAACAAATAGCATGGAGGAGAGGGGAGATGGAGAGGAGAAGGGAGTTGAGGGAAATTGGAAGGGGAGATGAACCATGAGAGTCTATGGACTCTGAAAAACAATCTGAGGGTTTTGAAGGGTCAGGAGGTGGGAGGTTGGGGGATCCAGATGGTGGGTAATTAAGAGGGCACGGATTGCATGGAGCACTTGGAGTGATGCAAAAATAATGAATATTGTTATGCTGAAAAAAATAAAAATTTATTAAAAAATATCACAGTAAGATAACATTACACATACCAAATTGGCCAAAATTATGGACTGGCAATAGCAAATGTCATTAATGATTTGAAGTAATAGAAATACTCATCATTGATAGTGGAGGTTTCAATAAGTGAAAACACCTTGAAAATCACATTTTTAGAGCAGTTGTAGGTTTACAAGTGGGGAAAAAATGAGCAGAAGTATAGAAAGGTACTCTAGTAACTAAACTTTTTAGTTCATTTGGTTATCTTATACCAGCTAAGTCCAATGTACACTGAATAGTAGTTACAATAAATAACATCTTTCGCTAAGCATGATACGCTCTAGTTCCATCCATGGTGTCGCAAATGGCAAGATTTCATTTCTTTTGATGGCTGCATAGTATTCCATTGTGTATATATACCACATCTTCTTGATCCATTCATCTGTTGATGGACATCTAGGTTCTTTCCATAGTTTGGCTATTGTGGACATTGCTGCTATAAACATTCGGGTGCATGTGCCCCTTTGGATCACTACGTTTGTATCCTTAGGGTAAATACCCAATAGTGCAATTGCTGGGTCATAGGGCAGTTCTATTTTCAACATTTTGAGGAACCTCTATGCTGTTTTCCAGAGTGGCTGCACCAGCTTGCATTCCCACCAACAGTGTAGGAGGGTTCCCCTTTCTCCGCATCCTCGCCAGCATCTGTCATTTCCTGACTTGTTGATTTTAGCCATTCTGACTGGTGTGACTCTGAAAAACAATCTGAGGGTTTTGAAGGGACGGGGGGTGGGAGTTTGGGGTACCAGGTGGTGGGTATTATAGAGGGCACGGATTGCATGGAGCACGGGGTGTGGTGCAAAAATAATGAATACTGTTATGCTGGAAATAAAATAAATAAATAAATAAATAAATAAGTAAATAAATAAATAGGAAAAAAAATCAATAAATAACATCTTTATCTTCTTCTTCACTTTAGTGGAAGTGTTTCTAATCTCTTGTGAACATATTTGTGGATCTATGACAGGTATACTTTACTTTAGGGCCACCTTTTGTCAGACTAAGGACACATCAGATTAGTCCTATTCTGCTAGAAATTCACATTAAGATTTGGTATGTTATTTTCTTTCCTATTTTTTCCAGAGAGATCTATTTTTCTTCTAATAAAATTTAACACAGTATATTGCTCTAATATATTTCCTAATTTGAATTATTTTTGCATTTAAAAGAAATATATAAGTCAAAATGTATTATTAGTCATAATATTATTTTACTATATTGTTGGATTTTTTTTTTTTTTAGAATTTTACATCTGTTTGTTAATGGAATTAGCCTATAGTTTTCTTTTTTTTTATTATTATTATTTTTTTATTTATTTCCAGCATAACAGTATTCATTATTTTTGCACCACACCCCGTGCTCCATGCAATCCGTGCCCTCTATAATACCCACCACCTGTTACCCCAACCTCCCACCCCCCGTCCCTTCAAAACCCTCAGATTGTTTTTCAGAGTCCATAGCCTATAGTTTTCTATCTCATTTTTAAAAATCTTCATGTACCATGAAGGATTCTAGCTAGACTAAGAATCAAACTGCCATGAGAACAGATTAACAGGAGAAAATCAAATTTAATTTCATGGATAAAGACAATCCACACAGATATGGAAACTCCAAAGACAGTCAGGCAAATGAAGCATATATGTCATTCTGAACTAAGGAGAAGGAGGTAGGAGTCTGGGACTTCAAAGGGAAGGAATGAAATTCACAGGAAGATGAAAAAGAGTAAATGTTTGGCAAACAAATATTTGCTGGACACCTCAGGAACAATGGGACATAGAGGACTTTGATCAAACATGCCTTGCCAGTTTCCTCTCTCTCTACCACACCTAGTTTGTGGTTTAATGTAGTTATATCTACAATGATGTCTTTCTTCCTAGAGCAGATCCTTTATCTAAATTCTTCCAGGCAGTTGAGGGGAGGTGAAGAGCTTTCCCTGAACACCCTGGGTTTGAGGGCTGTTTAACTCAATATAATCTTTACACCAAAGTGGTCCATCTTGGGGTAGCCTCCCTTTGACCCCTACAGAAGCCTATTTTACCTCTCTGGACATCTTCAGGTTTTATTTTTATCCTTAATATTTTTACATTTCACCATGTTTTGTCAGGATCTGTTTTCTCTCATTTATTTTACTTCATGTTCAGCAAGTCCTTTCACCAAAAGTGGGTATATTTTATCAGTCCTTTGAAGCGATCTTTCATTATCCCTTCAATTAATTCTTCTCTTTATCTTTGTACTCTATACCTTATTAAATACATGTTTGAACATCAATTTTTTTCTTTATATCTCAATTTTACTTTTCTTTTCTTTTTCTTTTTCTTTTCTTTCTTTTTTTTTTAACACCTTTAGTCCTTTGGTATTACATTCTGTGAAAAATCTCTTTTTTTAAGATTTTATTTCTTTATTTGACAGAGAAATAGCACAAGTAGGCAGAGCAGCAGGCAGAGGGAGAGGGAGAAGCAGGCTCTCTGCTGAGCAGGGAGCCCAATACAGGACTTGATCCCAGGACCCTGGGATCAGGACCTGAGCAGAAGGCAGCGACTTAACTGACTGAAACACCCAGGTGCCTCTGAAAATCTCTCTTTGGAAAGATCTTCCAGATTATCTTCCAGTCCATCTTTAATCTCATTCATTCCATCTTTAAAGAGTTTTAAATTTCACCTAATTTTTAATTTCCAAGAATTTCATGGATGTAAAATCTGCTTTAATTTATCTGAAATTATTCATTATATTCTGTTGAAAATAATCTCCTCTTTTAAAAAAAAAGTATTCCAGCTTTAGTTTTAACAGTCAAAATCTGAAAATTACCCAAATGCTCAAAAAAAGATGAATGGATAAACTAGTTATGGCATATCCAAAAATAATGTTACTTAACAAAGAAAGATGAGCTACTCATATAAAATTACTGATGAATCCCAAAGTAATTATGACACATACAGAAAACCAGAAAAAATATACAACAAATGTTTTATGATTCCAAACATATAAATTCAAGAAAAAAATGCAAAGGTATCAATCCAGTATATGGGAAAGTAAATCAGTAGTCACCTGGAGAGGTGGGAAAGACAAGGAAAATTATAGAAGGACATGAAGTAAAGATACTGTGAGATATAGGGGTATGATCAGGACTATGATGACGCCTTCAGAGATTCTTTCCTATGTCAAAACTTACCAAATTATGCACCTTAAATATATGCAGGTTAGTACATGTAAGTCATACATTTAAAAAGCTTTAAAATGGTTCAAGATTTTAAAAAGTATAGATACCCCACTCTTTTAGGAAAATACGTTTGGCAACCCTATATTACTGTACCATTTCTACCCCCATACCCTGTGAGAATGTTCACTCTGAATAGCCTGTTACAGAAGAATCTCTTCCTTAAAGCAGGTTCCTCCTGCTCTAATGCAGGCTCATTTTTGCCTTTCAAGAATTCCAAAGAATATCTCATATAGTGAAGGAAGCTATTTTTATTTTTCAACATATTTAAGTATTAGTATTTGGTTTTAGATCTTTCTTTTCAGCTCACAGAACTTAAAGAGTAGAGGTAGATAAATGTACTCAGCCTATCATTTGTTCTAAGTCTTATTAAATGGTTATTTCACTGATATGGACTCAATACCTTTTTATTCCTTAGTAACACCCCCAAAATATCCATACTATCTACTATAAACAGTATTTTTAGTAACAGATATTTTTCTTATTCCTTGATTTCGTGTTCTGTCATTTAACCACTATGAATTATTATTAAGTGTGTTTAAAGACCACGTAGAAGCTGTCATCACAAGACCACTGTAAACTCTAAAACAAAATGGCTAAAAACAATACAAAATAAAATAAAAAACTTTCAAACACTGAAAAAAATATGACCCTCTATTCAAGGAAGGTCATGTTAAAAGAACTACATAATGGCCTTCAGATAAGTTTCAGAACACTCTTGCTGGCATCTTGAGAACTGAAAGTCCTCAATATGTATTTTTATAGAGCATATATATATACACGATATACATCTTTAATATGCATCTTTTCAGAAAGTATATACACATGGTTATGTATAAGAAAAGAATTATTTCTCCATTTCAAAGAGTAATTTCAATAAGCAAATTATATTTCCAGGAAATCTTCATTTTATCCAAATGTTATGCCAAATATTAAGCCTATTACTTTCATTCTTTTACCAGAGGAAACTGGTACCCTGCTGAGTTTGTAAGACTACTCTAACATTTCAAAACTCCAAGTTGAGTTTCTGGCTCTCTATTCTATTCAGGACGTTAAGCAATGTATAATAAATATACATAATATGTTGTTCTATATTAGAAATGTTTCCCTAAAACAATAGTTTATGGCATAAAATTCTGCCTTCAGTACAGACAACACTGAACTATTAATATTTCAAAATTAAGAATTATTTTAAGTTTAGATTAAAAATGGAGATAACTTGGAGGTATCAAACCAAAGAGATATTTTAAAATATCTTATTTATTTATTTATTTTTCTCTCAGGAAAGAGAGAGCACAAGCAGAGGGAGAAGCAGGCAGAGGAAGCAGGCTCCCCACTGAGCAGGGAGCCTGATGTGGGACTCCATCCCAGGACCCTGGGATCATGACCTGAGCCTAAGTCAGATGCTTAACTGACTGAGCCACGCAGGCATCCCTCAAACCAAAGAGAATTTAATTAAATGTGGATTGCACTCAGAAAATCAAGGATTTTCCTTTTTATTTATAAGATAGTAAGTGTATGTTTAAGCAGTGCATCATAGTGCTTCTTAATAACTCTATAACTTCTAGTAATTTAAAATATGCTTATATGTCATGTCATGAGGATTAAATCAGATAAAATGTGTTAGACACTTAGAACAAGTCCTGCCACATGGTAAGCTCTCAATAAATGTTACATATAATTGTTTTTATTATTATGATTGTTACCCATTATGCTATCAAAGAATCCCAGATTATAGAAAAGTGACTTCTCCCAAGAAAAATATTGTGAGTTCCCAGTTATCATTTTTCCGGTAAGACTTAAAAAAATAAAAACATCTAGTATTATTGCTGAAGAAAATTTCATAGTAATGGCATTGAAACACACACATACAGAGACAATATTAATTTCTTTAGTCTCATGAATTATACTGAAGTAATTTTCAAGGAATCACTTGAAAATCTGTGAAGATTTACCATCAGTAGCTTTACAATAAAAACACTGTTTCAGTCAGACACATGGTATCCAATTCTGCCACTGTTAACCAATTATATTACATAAAACTGAGGCCAATAGGTGACATGAAACTGAGATCAATAGGTGATGAGTCAAGCTGAAGAAAACCAGGACATTTTCTTGAATAGAAAAGTAAAACACAATGCATAATTCTAGACCAGAATTAAAACACTGGAAATACCGGGGTGGTGGGGTGAGGGTGAGCAGGGAAGAGCTGTAAGGAAATGTTGAATGTCCAGCGTCACTAAGGTCAAAATAAAATTCAGATTATCATAGCTCATAGAAGGTACATCATATTCCCAGATTCACATAAAGACTTAGGGATGGGGGGATCATTCTTTACAAATGTATCACATGACACATAGGCTATGCTACCTCCTTGCATGTGCAGTTGAAAATTCACAACTAATATATATTAGAAAATGGTGAAAAACAAATAGTAAGTAATCTGAGTATCAAAATCAGTAATATTGCATCTATTGGGAAAACAAATGGAAGGGAGGTTCCAATGCCTAGAGAAGGAAAAGCCGATGTTTGTATGTTTCCCACATAATAGGCACTCAAAGTAAGTAAATGAATGAATGAAAATAAGAGAGAATGAATTAATGATGAATGATCAAAATAACCATTGGTAAAAGTTCTGGAATCATTTCATAAGTATCTGAATATTTTCTGTTACTACAGGACTTGAAAGCATTTATATCATGTATGAAAAGCATCTGCCCTAGAATTTCACCCTTAGTTTACACCAAAGTTCTTAGTCTAGAAATATTTGAGAAATACCAATGCCCAGGTCCCACCAAGACCTATTATATCAAAATCTCTCAATGAGGGGCTCAAGTCCCAATATTTTTTCAAAAGACCATAAGTGACGCTAATATATACCTAGGGTTAAAAGCACTGCTTTGGACTTCCATTTTCTGGCTTTTCTTCCCTCTTCTATCATGTCCTCACATGATTTCCTCAAAATCTGCCCCATTGGCCCAATTCCTGACTTAACGGTTCGATTCTCTTGAGTATATCTATCATCCAATGCATTGGGCAAATGTAACTTTTAGCAACCCCAAGAGCAAAATCAACTTGCCTACTTTGACTTTCCCAAACAGCAGAGAGAATCAGAGAAAAAAGAAGAAAAAAAAATAAGGAAACAAATGGCTCAGTTGGACATGGATTGAAAATCCCACTGCACCTGACGTCACCCCTCTCCATATCATTGTTATCTTTTGTTCCCTCCATTTCCCCACTTTCCAGCCAGATAGCAGATGCCTCCCCTACACATGTCCTCTAAAATCACTTAACTCTCTTGTTAAGAGTTTTTCTCCCTATTTTCAGCTAAGAAATGATTCTGTATTTTTTTATTGTAACTTTATTAGGAAAATGTAAACTTACTATGAAAATTAACAATGGGAAAATTAAAAAGAAAGCAAAAATACTAAAAAGCAAAAAATACCAAAATGCAAAATACTTACAACACAAAGAGTTTAATTAAAGATTGGTTTACAATGATAGGCTCCAGAATACACAAGACCCAGTTTCTTTGCCTGAGCTACAATGAGAATGATAATCACCATTTAGTGAGCTTCTTCTTGCACCTGGAGTTCTATCAGGGACCCTGATCCCTATGACATTACTGTCCAGTTATTACCCTTGTTTCAGAGTTGAGAAAAAACAGGCCATGGTCACATATTTTAGAAGTGGCTGGAACCATGATACAAACTCAGGTCTCTGACGCCAAAACACTTTCTTTATCCCCTGTAGCACTTATAATAAACTGAGCAAGCTGGCTTTGAACATGAGATGAATTTGTTTTGGACTTATTACCAGGTTTACCACAAACCCGTCTCCCCAAGATATACTATCTAGTCATCTCTTGTAGAATCTCCACCTTTGGATTGCCCTCTCTATATCCACCTGTGTTTCTCTTCTGGTGTTCCTCAGCTCTGTAGTCATTCCTGTCTCTGGAATCAGTTCTGGTCCCAAACTTCTGACTCTGAATCCATAGTTATCTCCCTTTTCCTCCCACAAGCCAACTGGAATTTATAATTATTATAGTTTTATAAGCTCAAAATAGCTTAACTGTATCTCGCTTATCATACGATTATAGAGGCAGAGCTACTCTTACACACTATATTTGGTACATGTGAGGTCTCTCTCCTATCATGACTCTTTTAAAATAAAGTCATGGTATTCTTGGTACTATAAAACAGAGCATTGGTATTATTAGTTTTTTGTTTTGTTTTGTTTTGTTTTCCAAAGTCTTTATATTTTTTGCCCAACAATCCTGCAAGATCTTATTTGGGCAAAGATTTGGGACCATATGCTTCAGTTCTTTAATATTAAATGTATATAATTAAAGATAGAGTAAAATTTGCTAAGTGAACATAATCTACATTTCAGTAAAATATCAGTTCCTAAGAGATATTGCAGCAAAGGGTAATCTAACTCAAAATAAATAGACCTGAATCTACTTGAAAAAGCATAGCTTTTGAAGTTTTTTAATTGAAGATAAAACTAAGCTATAAAATATGATGCAATTAGAATGCAACAACTCATCTGCCATTCAGAACCCAGTTGCCAAGTATAACAGAGCTAAAATGCATGCTGTGACCACTCTTGAAAGAGAATAAAGGAAAATAAGTGTGAGGCCATCCCTCTTTATGAAGTTGAGAATTCAATCTCAAAAATAAAACAAAGCTTAACAAAAGAAGATGAAATATAAGAGCTAGAACAGACAAGGAAATACAGAAAGAAAATGCATCAGGACTCCTTAATGTCACAGAAGAGGCACAAAATATGGGCACTTTGAATAAAGCAAGAAAGGAAATTTACAGAAATGTTTGAAACTCAGGACATTGTAATGCCTGAACTCATCATTTTGTTTTCAAAGAAAATGTCAGAACTAAAAAGAAGGCTGGGTGTAGCTATGGAAATTTAAGAAAGTCTTTCTCATTCCTTTAGCTTACTATGGCCAATCAAAAAGACTCTGAAGAGAGATCAAGAAATGTGGAGTTTGGCAGGGTAATGTACAGAATGGTATATTGTGATGTCAAGAAAATTGTGCACTTAGATGCCCAGGGAATGAATGCCTTATATTTCCCCACTTCCTTAATGCCCTCAGGGGCTTTCAATTCCTTGAGCATATAAGGCAGTGCAGTATCTCATCCTTTTCTCCAGGAACTTTTATAAAGTTCAAGACAATGGAACCCAAGTCAGCTGGAGGAGCTCAGAAACTCTTTCCTCTGATTAGGAGGTCTTAAATATAACTCTAACTTCCCTTTGGCTCAGGAAGGGGCTGTTAATACCAGGTTCCTTAAAGGCAAAAATTTACTTACTATATAAATGCAGACATATGAATATATGCAGACACACACACACACACACGGGCTACCTTATAAAGAGCAAAAGCTGTCTTGTAGAACATAGGAGGAAGCCTTGAGAAACATCATAACAAAAACAGTAAGCAAAAGCAAAAAACAAAAATATAATTAATAAAACTTAAAACTATATCTCAAATTCATCCTCCTGTTCATTTTTAAAATGTGAGGTTACCAGACAGACATCCCCAGTAGACCTGAGATTCTATATATATATAAGGTAGCCACAAGGACATTATGTTCTTATTTGTTGCTGTTTCTTGTTATGTGTGAAACATTTCATCTGAAAAAAAGCTGGTAAGAGCCTCCAAACAGAATCCAGGTAGGAAAATAATAGCAAAAGAAAAAAAGAGGAAAAAAATATATATATATATATTATTTATTTATAGATATAGCAATTGTTATGAAAAGTAGGAAAATAATAGTATTTTGGCCTCTATCAGGAATTTATATTATTATGAACAAGATTATCTTTTCAATAATGATCATATATGACTATTGATTGCCAGCATAGAAGTCCACATTAAGGGAAAAAGTATTGTCCATGTTCCTTTATAAATGTACACGTTTGCAGGTTTGAATATCTATAAGTGATCTTCAATAAAAATATCCATATGTAGTACCTACTCCTTATCTATGTAGAAGGAGAACACCATAGGAATTAGCTTATTTTCCAGGGGTAATAAATCAGTTTGATCCATGTCAGATGCCCTGGAAGTCCTATAAAGCTGGACCTGGCCAAGATTTGAGGCAAAAACTATGCACTTATTAGACTCACAATATTTATTTTATTTGCATTTTCCAAATAACTTACTTGCTACAGAAATAAAGGCAGATATATTATACCATAGACTACAGATGTGTAGTTGTAAAACTCCTTGGTATGAATTAAAAAGCAGTTACCATTTATCAAAATAATAAGAGCAAAAGTAGGAAATAATTCCCAATTTTCTGCACAAAACTATAGAAGACACATGCTGTCTTCAACATAAATAATCAAGGGTATCCACATATTTCTTACCACTTTGATGTTCAAATGGTAAGAATACAAAAAGATTAATAGGCTACCACTAAGAGGTTATTACTGTGGTGGTGATATGAGCAAAGGTAAAAAGGTAATTAAACATTTTAATAATAAATCAATGATTCAAATGTCTTTTTGTTCATAATACAAAAATAATATTCAGAATTATAGGGAAGGTTTGAAATAATCAAATTTAGTTCATGTCCTTATCATACTAAATGGCAAATATATAAAATAATAAAAAAGGACATTATGCAATATACCAAATTTTATTTAAATTTAAATCCATAAATAAATTAGACCTCAAAATATTTAATCACTAGTTCTGTCACATTATTACTGACTAAATTACATTTCATACACTATAGATACATTGGTGGAGGAATAAATTTATGATGAATTCACAATATCAATACACAACTTTTAAGATCTTTTCCTAGAAATTATGAAGTCAAAACTTCTGTTTGCATTATCTTAACAGCTTCCTAAAGTTAATTAAAAGAATTTTTATTCAAATGAAATAATAGTAAATGAATAATGTATGAGATATAAGAAAAATGTAGTAATTTTCTATTAATCATTGTACCATTTATCTTCAGAAAAATCAAGTTGTATTTTCAAAATACTCTGAAATTTTTGTTTCTAATTTAGGTCTCTTATTTCTATAATAACCTAAATGATTTAAAATAAGCACACTTAAGTCATCTGGATTCTGCTACCAGGTTACCACATGTGCCCTCATTAAGGTCTATATTAACAATTCAAATAGCAGCAAAAAGCACCACTTGGTTTGAAGGCCATGAGGAAAGGGTGGACTTTAAGGAAAAAGATAAAAAAAAAAAAAGGCAAAAGGAAACATTTGTTCCAAGTGATATCACAGCACAAAATGGGAGAATCTATTTACACCAAATTTAACAAAATCTACCCATGACAGTCACTTCTACAGCCACAACAATGGTTTCAACAATAATATAAATTCAGGCTTCAGTCACATTAAAATGATATTGTTAGTTTTTACTGATACTGGTATTAACATTGTTTGCATTTGATTTTCAAATTTGTTTTGTTTTATATTTATATTCAAGTTTTTGTATTAGAGCTTATTAGGTTTGTATGTCTGTAACAACTTAAGTAATATTAACATTTAAGAAAAATATCGTTCAGCACTGGTGATTCATGAGAAATCCTTTTTATAAATGGACTTGTTACATGTCCATCTCATATGTTTCAACCCAAATCAGAGAGTAATTTTAATCTCAATGGTGTCTTAATACAGTGCAGTGTGTGCGCGCACGTGTGTGTGTGTGTGTGTAGAGGCACAATTTTCACAGTACCAAAATAAAACACAGGGGAATTAAAATATTGGTCAACCTGTTACTGGCATCATGAAGATGAAAAGCATCTGGCATCTAAATGTAGAGATAGCATTTTATGTTTTGGAGCTATTCTATTTATTTCTGGAAGCTTCCTTTTAAAAGAATGGCCAGATACACTAGGAATGAATCTTATCTTGGTTACTTGGTAGAACAGAAGATGTTGAAAGATGTATCATCGATGTGGTTTTTTTTGTTGTTGGTATTTTGTTTTGTTCATTAAGGTTTTATTTTCCAAAGGAGCTTAAAGTTCACAGCAAAACTGATGGGAAGGTACAAAGATTTCCCATCGACCTCCACCCCCGATACATACGTAGTCTCTCTTATTATCAACATACACCCCCCAGGGTGGTACATTTGTTACAACTGATGAACGATATTGACACATCACAATCATGTAAAGCCCAAAATTTATGTTGTACATTTGATGGGTCTAGAAAAACGTATAATGACATTTATTTATTATTTTAGTATCATACAAAGTATTTTCACTGCTCTGAAAATCTTCTGTATTCCGTCTATTCATCACTCCCACCAACCCCAACCCCTGCCCACCATTGTTCTTTTTATTGTCTCCGTAATTTTGCCTTTTGCAGAACATCACATATTTGGAATCATACAGTATGTAGTTTTATTCACATGGACTCCTTCCACTTATTTTTTTTTTAATTTTTTTTTTATTTCCAGACTTTTGTAGCAACATGGACTCCTTCCACTTATTAATGTGCATTCAAAGTGACTCCATGTCTTTTCATGGCTTGATAGCCCATTTCTTTCTAGAGCTAAATAACAGTACATTGTATGGATGTATCACAATTTATTTATCCATTTACCTACTGAAGAACATGTTGGTTTCATCTAAATTTTGGCATTTATGAATAAAGCTGCTATAAACAACCATGTTCAGAATTTTGTGTGAACATAAGTGTTCGCTCCTTTGAGTAAATACCAAAGAACACAACTGCTCAATTATATGGTTAATAGAATATTTAGTTTTGTAAGAAACCTCCAAACTGTTTTCTAAAGTGTCTGGACCATTTTGCATTTCTTCCAGTAATGAATGAGGGTTCCTGTCGTTTTACCTCATTTGGTGTTGTCAGTGTTCAAGATTTTGGCCATTAAATAATTGTATCTCTTTGTTGCTTAAATTTGCATTTCCTTGACATATGATGTGGAACATTTTTTCATACGCTTATTTACCACCTGTATATCTTCTTCAGTGAGCAGTTTGTTAAGGCCTTTTGGCCCATTAATTAATCAAGTTGTTTGTTTTCATATTGTAAATTTTTAAGAGTTCTTTGTATATTTTGGATAACAGTCCTTTAGAAGATGTATCTTGCAAATATTTCCTCCGGTCTGTGGTTTATCTTCTCACTCTCTTGACACAGTCTTTCACAGAGCAGGAGTTTTTAATTTTTATGAAGTCCAGCTTATCAATTATTTCTTTCATGGACTGTGCCTTTGGTTTTACATCTAAAAAGCTATCATCATACCCAAGATAATCTAGTATTTATCCTAAGCTATCTTCTAGGGGCTTTATAGCTTTGCATTTTATGTTAAGCTTTGCGATCTATTTTGGTTCGTTTTTGTGAAGGATGTAAGATTTGTGTCTAGATTCTTTTTTTTTTCTTTTGCATGTGGATGTCCAGTTGTTTCAGCACCATTTGCTGAAAAGACAAAACTTGCTCCATTGTGTTGCTCCTTTGGCAAAGTTCAAATGACTATATCTATGTGGATCTCTTTTCTGACTCTCCATTCTGTCCCATTTATCCATATGTCTATTCTTTTGTCAATACCACACTCCTGATTACTGTAACTTTATAGTCAATCTTGAAGTTGCATAGTGTCAGTCTTCCAACTTTGTTCTCCAATAATTCTCGGACTATTCTGAGTTTTGTGGCTTTCTATGTAAATTGTAGAATCAGTGTGTAGAGATCCACAAGATAATTTGCTGGGATTTTTATTGAAAACTGCACTGAATCTATAAATTAAGTTGGGAAGAACTGATGTTTTGCAAATATTGAATCTTCCTATAAATGAATATGGAATATCTATCCATGTATTTAGTGCTTTGATTTCATTCATTAGGGTTTTGAAATTTTTCTCATAAAGATCTTCTACATATTTTGCATTGATGTGTTTTTAAACACTTGCCTAAATAAAGGACTCTTATGCCCATAAAAATTTTAGAAAATTGGACCAAAAGATACTGTGGCCAAGCAATAGTTATGATGATGTTGTTCTACAAAAAAATCAGATGCTAACCTTACCTCTCAGTTTCTACTGATTAACTTGAATCAGTTATTGTCTTCTGGTACAGTTACTCTGGTCCTAAATAGCTCAATGCCAACATTCATTTTCATATGTAAATTTTTCCTTCATATCACATACCCACTGTCACTGCACCTTCAAAATTTCCTAGATGCCCGCACAACTCCCTCTGTGATCTCTCCTTTCTCCCAATCTATCCAAACTCTTCAGACTGAACTTCACTATAGGACTATCTTCTGGATTTGTGTTTCTTCTTTATTTACAAAAGATCTATTAAAATGCATGTGCATTTTAAAATATTGAAACATATGGTTGGACATGATATCTCCTTATAGGCACTAGAAAAAAAAAAAAAACTGAAGATGAAAGAAGGAAAAAGCACAGCATAAGAGAGCATATACCATGAAATGGAAGTTCCACTTAACCTGCAAATAGCACTGGACTGAGCTCTTTCTCCTTACACAGACTTTAACCTGAATAACCTCAAACTATCATTCAACCTCTATTTCAATAGTTGCAAAATTGGGAATTAGACTGGATAGAGAGATCAATCAATGAGGCAAACAATGTTTTTATTGTGGTTTTATTTTTTATGAGCTTCTTGTTAGTATTTTATTCCTTTTTTATTTTATTTTTTATTGAAAAAGTAATACCTGCACATGGTAAAAAATTAAAATCACAGGAGTAAACTTCCTTCACAGGCCACAGATTCTCCTCTACAGAAATTTCTATGTGTTCTTCATACATTTTTGATGTATAACTTTGAACAAGTTGGAAAATACAATAGTGTTGTTAAATGTATTTTTTCTACTTGTGTGTAGTAGCTACTTTTTTCTATGTTAGTGCACAAAGACTTAACTTTCCTTTTTGAAGGCTGAGTATTATTTCTTTGTATTAATGAAATATCACATTGATCTTGCAATGTCTTTTTATCTTCAGCAAAATTAAGGAAAAAGTAACCAGGCTTTGACAGTGAACCTTATATAAATGTGATGTAGCAATCACTAACAAATTATATCAAATATTTATTTAACATTTGTCCAATATTTTATGTATCAAATTGCAACCCAAAAATCACTTGAAATTTGTTTCTTACCACTTATCTCAAAGATCATAAAATATACAATATTTAAGCATGTCTTTAAAGGAGCAAAAATATTTAACTAACTTGGAAAAGTTAAAATGTTAGCTAAATGATAATAAATCTGCAAAGCTAATTATGGAAAAATATTATCAAGAGTTACAGGAGTACTTGGGGTGCCTGGGTGGTTTAGCCAGTTAAGAGTCTGCCTTTAGCTCAGGTCATGATCTCAGAGTCCTGGTACTGAGTCCTGCATCAGGCTCCCGGTTCAGTGGGAAGCCTGTTTCTCCCTCTCCCTCCCTCCCTGCCCATGCTCATGCTTTCTCTCTAATAAATCAATAAAATATTTTTTAAAGTTATAGGAAAAACAATTATATAATAAAAAACAATTATATAACAATTATACAATTATATAATTAAAGTTTCACTAAGTAAGAGTCAAGAACAGAAAGTTAAAGAAATAAAATTCAAACTTCTAAAAGAATTAGGTTGCTATTATTCTTCCATCAGACTTGCATGTGCATTTTAAAACAGATGCTCATTTACTATGGATCAGGATTTGGTGCAGTTCTTGCAGTCAAATGCAGCACTGAGTCACTGCACTGGATTAGAACCTACAGGTAAGTAGTAGTTCAAGAAGCATATGTGTGTGTAATCATCATGCACATCTAAAAAAAATTAAAAACTAAAGCAAGAATTCACTGAAATTTGAAATGGTTATGAGTGAAAAATCCCTTTTTAGAAAATTTAAATGTATTCATAAAATAATATGAAATTGATAAGATATTTATGGTGCAACTGTGTTATACACTATCAAACATCTCATATAATTTAATTTCATCAGTAATTGTATATGGGTTGTTTTTGTTGTTAATGTTTTTGCTCTTATTATTATTATTATCCATGACTGCCTTCATATCTTCATAAAATGCACTCTATAGCTATCTATTGAAAAAATGAATAAATGGATACAATCTTATTTTAAAATGAAGAAGTAGGTTCACAGTGTTTAGAGTCAAGGAAAATTTGAGCAGTTATACCTTAATAAAATTAATGACATTATCTCCTCTTTATGACTCTCAGAGAATACAACACTATTGATAATATTCACTCTTTTAAGACAAAATTCATCCTCATTTCTCATGGTTTTATTATGGTCAACAATCTCAAAAACATGCAACAAACACAAGTCAACCAAAATTTTGAGAATTTGACCTCAGTATTTGACAAAAATTCAAAGATGACACTCTAGATAAGCCTGGTGAAATTCCATAGATAAACATTACAAACCTAGAATAAAGTTCAAGTGAAATTTTCAATGATTTGGTAACTTGATGACCAAGTATAAAAACAATAGAAGCAACGAATCTGAGAATTTCGTCAGCAAAATAAATTATGGAAGGTATAACAGTTATTACAAATGTCAATTTCAGAACATTATAGAGGCAGAACATGAATTAGAAAGTATAAGAATAATTTTAATAATTTATATTTCTATTCCCAATGTAAGCCATGATCAAGTGGAATCATTAATGGTCAAGCTTGATCATAGAAGAAGAAAGGGTAGATGACATGATCAAGAAAACTTGTTTTATCAAAGTAGAAGTATTACAGAATTCTAAACTCAATCTTGAGAGAGAAATTTGCTTTTGTTTTGAGAGATGCTATCATTATTAATAATCATGTAATACAAAGGTAACATGATATGTATATATATGTATACATACAAACAATTGGGAAGAAAACATTTATTGGGTGCATATTTTGTGGTAAGGTATTTTATTTTGATTACTCATACAATATGGCAGTGTAGGTATTCCCCAGAATACATATGAGGACATTAGGTTGACCTAGAATCCTATGATCCTAATGCAGAGTTCCAGTTATAAACTCTGTGGGTCTGGGGAAAATCACAACCTCTCTGAGCTTTAGTTTCTTCTCATGTAGTAAAAAGATGATATTTGCCCTGCTAAATTTCCACAGTTGCTCACACTATTGTTCCATAGTGGTAGTCAGATAACATAGAGACTATATGTCATAAAAAATACCTCACAAATATATGTTTGTTTGTTTGTTTTTACACTAACAAAAATCCTGCAGATAGAAAAGCAACAGGAGCAACAGCAGAGTAGTTAAGAGCCTAGCCCCTGGCATCATAGAAGTATGCATCTTGCTTTGTTGTTTTCTACCCACATAACCTTAAGAGAGCTGCTTAATCTCTTTATACCTCAGTTTCCATATTGGTATAACGGTAATAATGATAATGACTATCTTATAGAATCATTGTGAGTATTAAATGATACAACATTAAAAGTTCTTAGGACATGCTGATCATCTAATTTCTCTACAGAGAATCAGACTCTCGGAATCTTTGCCAATTTTCACCAATGACTAAATCATCTTTAAACATAATTCTGTTGAAAATTAAAAATCAACACTGAATAGTTCTATGCTAGTTATTTCATGGGGTGCAAAGACGAAAAAAAAAATCTCTTCATTTGACTCATCCTGCTGAGAGAAATGAACACATAAATAATCATAATACAAGGCAAAGTATGATATATAGGAATATCAGAGAAATTCCTGCTATACTTCAGGTGTAAAACAAATATTTAGGGGCACCTTGGTGGCTCAGTTGGTTAAGTGCCTTCAGGCCAGGTCATGACCTCAGTGTCCTGGGATCGAGCCCCACATCAGGTTCCCTGCTCAGCATGGGGGAGCCTGCTTTTCCCTCTCCCTCTGATGCTCCCTCTGCTTGTGCTCACTCTCTTTCTCTCTCTATCAAGTAAACAAATAAAATCTTTAAAAATAAACAAACAACAAAAAACAATATATTTAATTGCCCTCATTTGAGTCTGCCCAGCCCCTTGGTCCATGAACAAAAGGATGACACAAAGGGAAGTATTTTCTAAATAGATAAGCACAGTAAAAATTAATACTCCTAATCTAGTTCTTGTGTCTCAACACGAAATGAAGATGGAGCTTTTATACCAAGAGTACCATTCATTGGGTTGTCCTTTAGAAAGTGATAAAGCACAACTAGTCCATGGATTTGGAATTCTTTTTCCCAGAGTGCAGATGGATATGTGCTGATTCTTTCATGTTCTCTTATTACTACTGCAACTCACGTTAGAGACAGTTGCTTGTGCTTGGGAATCAGTGTTTAAGAATGGAACCAATCAAAGATAAAAGACATGTAAAGAGATTGAAGCTGAAACCTCATTTCTCTAGGTTGCTACTATGTAATCAATCTGTTGAATTCAGATGTTCAGACACCATACTGAAAAGGTTGCTCTTTTTCCTTTTTCTGTGCAAGTTCAGCAAGTATTTACTTGAGATGCATGAAGCTCAGATAGTATACCTCAGCTCTTCTTCGAAAATTTAATTAAGGCACCAATAATAACATTTCATACCATATCATTTATACTGTAAAAATAATCTTTTACCTGGTTCTTTGTCAGAATTGTTCATTGATAGCTATTACTGAAACAAAATTTGAGCATTTCGCCTACATTTCTGTAATAACTAACCTTTACATTGGTCTGAGTCCTGTAGTTTCTATTATTTTCAAATCCATTCTGGACAAATTCTTATCGTGCTTGCCATTTTTCAAAGTACTTCCATTCACTCACTGTACTATATTATCATTCAGTTATGAAGGGGTTAAGCAGACTCAAATGAGAGAAAGCAGGAAAATGCGGGGCTCCACACTAAGTGTAGAGTCTGCTTGTCCTTCTCCCTCTGCTCCTCCTCTAGTTCTCTCTCTCTTTCTTAAATAAATAAATAAATTTATTTAACAAAAGAAAATGTTTGATTCATACTTGAAACATAGAATAACTTCTCTCCGATATTCCCACATATCACACTCTGCATTTAATCATTATTATTTATGTGTTTATTTCCCTTATGAGACTGAGTCTTTAGAGTGAAGAGACTCTTATTTTAATCATCTTTGCATCCCAAATGTGCAAGTATATTACAGTATAGAAGTATACAACCCAGATCAGGAACTTTTAGTGGTTACTTAATAATAGTTTTTTAGGAAAAAAAACAAAAACAAAACCTCCACAATATGTCTCCCACCTACCTAAATTTCAGTCTTATCTCCTGACATTCTCCTACACATAACCCCCATGCTCAGAAGGATTCCAAACCTGAGGAGTTAGAGGAAAGAGAGAGAAAGAGACTATTTTATTGCATCTCCGGAGAGTCTATATTGGCTGCAGATGGAGTTCTGAAATGTACGTATTAGTGTGGGTTTCTGTGTACTAAATTGATATTCCCAACTCTAGAACAAATAAACTATTTCCTATTCTCCAAGGTCACTCTGCAATCTTCTACACCCAGGTTTTTTTATTATTACCAGCTTAGAATGGTAAGTTTCATTCTCAGATCATTGCTTCTCAACGCCCATCTTAAATAAGATTGTTTTCTTCAATAATAAACATAACAAATATAATCTCTTTAAAGGCAAGAACTATCTTCAACTTTTTATAAAGTATTTGATAGAGTAGAATGCTGTATGTATAGAGAGCTCATTTTTAAAAAAATTCAGGTGTTACACTGTTTTATACTATTTGGTTCCTAGAGTTGCCCTGTAATTTCCAAGTGGAGTGGCTAGCCTCTACACAATTAACACAATACCCAAGAGGTTATGTGTCAAAAGATATAAGCAAGCCCCCAAACTCACCTTAAATGTGCCTTTCTTTTTAAGCAAATGTGTTACACCGCTAAATGCCAGCAGGCCCACTTTGTTCCACTGGGCCACATAAAGTTGGAAGTTTCTAATTATCAGCACAGCAGCATACAGCTTTTACATAATGACTTAGTTTTATGCAACATCAGTGCTCTGAACAAGGGAGAAATGTTAATAGGCAGAGCGAAATGAACTATGTGGACGGACATGACAGGAAGCAGCACCTTTTCGGCACTGCTATTATTTGAAGTTATTTGACCATATTCATAGTCCTGCACACGGACCTAGAAATAAGGTTCCTGGGCCTCACTGTTAATGGCATTTTAGTGCCAGAGGAAAGATGCAGCTTGCATCACCAAAGTTGGTTATGATACCCATTCCTTAGTCAATGCAACAGGAGAAATGAGACTTGCAGCTAGAGAGAGGCAGTCCATGAACTGCTACTTCAGTTCCCTACTCTATAAACCAAACTTCCTGATGGTCTGAACCCATTAGCATAGTGCTTTCATCCTTCTTCTTTACACCATCCCGCTCCTTTATACCACCATAGCCTCACACCATTTCTGAAATGTGAGTCACTTATCTTCCTTTTTCTCCATTCACTATTCTTAAATATCCTGTCCCTTTACCTTCACAAATGTCTGTTTCCTGTGGCAGAGATGATTTTTTTAAGTTAATAATAACTCCACATGTTGCTTTCCAAACTATCAGGAAATATCACTGATGACTTGAGGTATTCTGGTACCATGGGAACATGCACTAAAATTTTCCAAACCTAGCTCAAAGGGATATATTCTCCAAAAGTTTATAAAAGATCATCCCCCCAAAAAATGTAAAAACAATCCCTCATATTATTGTAACGACTTTCTAAGTTATCCTCCTCCTCCTTCTTTACTATTAATGTTACAACCACTTCTGTGCTGTGTCAGGAGCCTTAACCAGCAACCAATTCATCCCCCACATAGAAACCTTAGTCTGCTTGGGAATTTTAGTGTTGGATTACTTAAAACAATATTAAATTGCAGTAAAAAGAATGGTGTATTTTATGTTTATAAAGAGGCATATGTTCCTAATAGGTAAAAGAGTGGACAGTGTGACAGAAGGGAGAACCAATACAAAAATTAAACTCGACACCCAAATAATCAAAGTTAACAAATAGGCAAATAATCCAGTTAAGAAATGGGCAGAAGACATGAATACACATTTCTCCAAAGAAGACATACAGATGGCTAACAGACACATGAAAACATACTCAATATTGCTCATCATCAGGGAAATACAAATCAAAACCACAATGAGGTACCCCCTTACACCTGTCAGAATAGATAAAATTAACAACATGGAAAACAAGAGATGGTGAAGAGGATGCACAGAAAGGGGGACAATCTTTCACTGTTGGTGAGAATGCAAACTGGTAAAGCCACTCTGGAATATAGAGGTTCCTCAAAAAGTTAAAAGTAGAACTATCTTATAACCCAGCAATAGGACTGCTAGGTATTTACCCAAAAGATATAAAAATACTAATTTGAAGGAGCACATGCACCCTGATTTTATAGTAGCATTATCAACAATAGCCAAATTATGGAAAGAGCCCAAATGTCCATCAACTGATAAATGGATAAAGAAGATATATACAATGGAATATTATGCAGCCATCAAAAATGAAAACTTGCCACTTGCAGTGAAATGGATGGAGCTTGAGAAGATTATGCTAAGCAAAATAAGTCAATAAGAAAAAGAAAAATACCATGTGATTTCTTTCACATGCGGAATTTAAGAAACAAAACAGATGAACTTATGAGAAGGAAGAAAAAAAAGAGAAGGAGGCAAAGCATAAGAAACTATTAACTACAGAAAACAAACAGGGCTGCTGGAGGGGAGGTGGGAAGGGAATGGGTTAAATGGGTGATAGGTATTAAGGAGAGCACTAGTTATGATGGGTTTTACATGTTCTACTGCTGAAACCAATATTGCACCATATAACTAGAATTAAAATAAAAACTTAAAGCTAACAAATAAAAAACAAAGGAAACTGTAATCTAAACCTAAATCAAAATTCATTATGGCTAAAGGAGTCTGAACTAGTAAAATGTGCTGACCATATGAGATTAATTAAAGTCTGGAAATTCATAGAAAAACAATCCAAGTATTTCTCTAAACTACGTTGTTTACTACATACATCCTATAAGCTCCCAATTCCCATCTATCCTACATTAATTTAGTTTTCCTGATTGAAACTGAAAAATTTAACTTATAATATCACTTTTCATTAATTGTTTCTTAAAAACTGTAACAGATAATAGTTGATCATCTTCAGGCTAAAATTTTACATATACCCAACTGTGTGGAAATAGATATTTTCATGACTCTTCTAAAATCTTTTTACATAGTTAGAGAATGGCCACTTAATCCCCAAAGAAAGCAGAAGTCGTCTGAACTTGGAAAATTTCATAGGTCAAGGACTGAGGATGTGATTTAGGATTTAGATGATTTAATGAATAACATGACCTTTTCCTCGGCATCAATCTTTCCCATTAACTGTGACCGTGGTCAAATCACTAAATTTATCAACTGTTCAATTGCTACTTCTGTAAAATGAAGATTACAAATTCTATTATACAGATTAGAATTAGAAATGTATATAATAAAATCTGAAGAAAGTCTTTGTAAATTGTGGGAGCTACACAAATGAAAAAGAAAGTCCTTCCCCTAGACTTGGAGCTTATGCCTGTCTTTTTCCTTTGATATTGTGCTTCAGCTAGGCAATAATTATAATTGGTGAATGGGCCAATTTACCCCTATATTTGTTCCTGAAGGCATTCTTTTGGGCACTTCATTTCTGAAAGTAAAAGATCTTAAATATGTGTTGCAAATAAGCATTGTGTTCTCCTTTTCTATGCAGTTTGCTTTAAGCATTTATTTTATATGCTGAACTATAGAATTATTTATATTGGGATTTTAGTTTACACAACAAAACCCACTTAACCCTCCTAACTATAAGACTTGGATGAATGTCACTGTTTTTCCTTCCTAAATTCAATATACCACATATATATCTCTCTCTTTCCCTCACACACACACATACACAGAAAGCAAGTCTTAACAAAAGTGACATTATCAGATGTTTGCACATGTGTGTACTTACTAAGATAGTTATAAATTAGAAACACCATCTATCTTTAAAACTGGATTGGATTCCTAAATTCACCATTTATTAACTTATGTGATCTTGAGCAACATATCTACCTCTGAAATTGCTTTTACAGTTATTGCTCAAATTCTGTAAGATAAAGAAAATATATGTTTTTTTACTATAATCAGTGTTTTTATAAGAAAATCTGTTAAAGTTCTTTGTAAATAAGATCCTAGAAATAGAATACATTGTTGCTCTTATAATAATAATTATCAGTATTATTTATCAAATGAAAAAAGTCCTTAATGATGCCACAGCTCAATGTACCTCACATCTTCGGTTCTGATGCAGTCCTGGACACCTTACCAAGCCAACACTAGAACCAGGACTTCCAGCAGAGGCTGCAGTCACAGTCTGAGGGATAATTATGAGAATCAGCATCAAGCAGACCACCAAAAGCTAGATGGATAGTCCAAATAGGGCAAAATAAAGAGGTAGAACCAAGATTCAATGAAGATCAATTACTTTTGAAACTGAAATCCTACTGAATGGTGGTTAAAGTAAACAGAAAGAGACAAAGATGGAAGCATTTCTTAAGGTAGAGTTCTGGAGCTTTCGCCAGCAATTTGTGGCATTGATACTGTCATTGCATCCTGGGAAAAGTACATAGGGAATGGTATTTTGAGAATGGTAGGTCACAGAATCAAAGGCTCTTCAAGTTAGTGATCTAACACTACCTGAGTTACACCAACTGTAGCCTGGGAATAGAGACGGGAAGATGGTGAGTCCAAAGACACACAGCTGTGGTAGATCACACATTTGATCCTGAATAACTTTAAGTTTGAAGCTCACGGAAATTTTCTAAGTAGATTGAACTTTAGTTAATATTGTCAGACTTACTTACTTTCAGTCTAGGTTTGTTTGAAGACAATATCTCACAATCCAGTTTCCATTTCTTTTTATCTCTCCAAATTATTATTTTTTTAAAGATTTTTAAAATTTATTTGAGAGCAAGAGGGAGAGTACACATAAGCATAAGCAGGGGGCAAGGGCAGAGGGAGACTCCCTGCTGAGCAGGAAGCCCAACAAGGGGTTCCATAGATTTCTAGGACCCCAAGATCATAACCTGAGCCAAAAGAGGGCAGAGGTCCATTAGACTGAGCCACCCAGGCACCCATCTCCAAATTATTCTTAAATACAATAAGTTTCCAAAGTACTAATAAGAAGTAGGAGAAGTATTGCCACTTATTAAAAGAAACTACATGTTTGTTTGTTTGCTTGTTTTTTCACAATGGCATAAATCGTTTAAAACACTAAGAAGATTCCTATAAGTTCCACCTCCAATCTTACTACCAGGATTTTTACTTATCTTGTCATTAAGATGATTCATTAACATTATTTAATTATTAATAAAAGTGTCAGTAAGAATATTTATATAACCACCCACTAAAAAGCAAATATGGGCATACTTTTTAATATGGATATTATTAATAGAAGTTGACTCAATAAATGTTCTTGTTTTCTTTTTAATATACAACTTCTATGATTTCAAAACTTTTTCAATACTACATGGTTCCAGCAATTTAAAATAAATGTTAATGATCACTAGCGCTGGAAATTGGATAGTCATGAATATTAAAAATTTTGCACTAAATGTGTTTTTACTTATAAAAATACTGATAATAGCTTTTTTATTATCATTTATTAGCTACTTTCTCTATATGTGCAGTGGTTTTCTTTTTTTTTTTTTTAAAGATTTTTATTTATTTATCAGAGAGAGAGAGGGGAGAGAGCAAGCACAGGCAGACAGAATGGCAGGCAGAGGCAGAGGGAGAAGCAGGCTCCCTGCTGAGCAAGGAGCCCAATGTGGGACTCGATCCCAGGACGCTGGGATCATGACCTGAGCCTAAGGCAGCTGCTTAACCAACTGAGCCACCCAGGCGTCCCTGTGCAGTGGTTTTATCTCTCATGTATTCTTCATAAGAATGTGAAAGAATCACAGAAGTCTGGAACACTCATGCAGCCGTGTCATCCATCCCTGGACTTCTCGGTCACTTGAACCCCAAAATTATCTTCTTCTTTAAGCCAATTTAAGTTAGCTCTCCTATTACCATAATTAAAAAATCTAAAAGAGAGAAAACCTCAAGAAAATCATAAAGTCATAGAGACTTTCTTGATGTCCTTGATATCTTTCTCTCTGAGATACCATATACTCCTTGTGTGACAATTTATACCTTAGAATATGTCAATCACATAATTCTTATTCCCACTATTACCTTATACATTTCTTGAGCAAAGATTGTGTTTCTTATTCTTTTTCTATCTTTCACTAGACCTGGAATTGTATCTTGGGTTTATCAGTAAGTTATTTTCAAATTACTAATTAATCCATTCACGTAAATTACTAATTAATCCATTCAGCTTCTTAGCTGAAAGGATCAAAAAGAGTTGCTTGTTTTCTGTTTATTTTAGTCCCTGATGTGCTAAATCTCTTTTCATGATTCGTGTTTGTCAACCACCCTCACGATACACAAAAGTTCCGGTGTATTCTGTTCCTCCTGAATCTGCCTCCCTAGACGGAGCAGCCAGGAAATGTGACAGCACCTCAGCAGCCCAGCCAGATCTCTGACAAGCACCACCCACTCCACACAGCCAGAGACCCAAAAGGAAAACAAGCGCATAAGGACAAGGAGTGTCAGGGAAACTCCAGGGTGCCATGACAGACCGAAGAAAGCTGTGTCTAACTAATGCTGATGGGAAAGCGGTCCTCTGGGGTCAGCAAACCTCGCCTTCAAACACCAGGAAAATGACAGCAGAAAACCTTTTCTTAAGAATGGGGAGAGAAAAGGTATTCAGACTCAAAGAAATTAAATTAACTCAAGTGTTACCTTTGAATTTTAAAAATTTATCACTGACTTTTCTTTTAACAGAATCAGTGGGCATCTTTGTTTTTGTTTTTGCTTTTTTTTTTCCATCCCTTCCTCACCAACTTAGAGAGACAAAGAATCACTTTATCAAGGAGGATACACAGGAAAGGCACAGAAAGGAACCACATATAGAGTCACAGTATGTTTGCTCACCTAACAGAGCTACTCATTTTAGTGGCTGCTTTTTCCTCTGCTGGCACTAAAGATTTAAGTGACTAAAGAGTGCTTCATAAATATTCTTTCATTTTATAATGCCTAGCCTGTAAACAACACCTATCTTCCAGCTTTTCATTCTGGAAAATACCAAACAGTTTTGGGTAAACTGACAATCTGACAAATTACAATATATTGAAAAAAAATGTTAAGTGCCTACTATGTACCTCCCACCCCACCTCCACACACAGTTGTTTTCAAAACAATCTTGTCTTCAGGAATTTCACACCAGTTGAACTGCTTTTCCCTGATATAAGAGGACTCATAACTTGATAACTTTCATTCCCTCACTTCCCCGTTTACACTCCCAACACATAAAATATTTAAAATTACGGTAGGAATTTTGTCCCTATCTTTATCCTGGATAGAGGGTCTTTAAAGTATAATTATACTTTTTCTCAGAAACCTTTTCCTACTAAGAATGATCGCTCTCTATATTTATTTTTATACTAGCATCCTTATAGTACTATCTAAGGGAGATCTTAATGAATATACATGTATCCTAGATTACATGTAAGTGATGTCAGTTGGAAATCTGGTCAATTTTTGTCCATGTAACACATTAAAATATTTTTATATGAAAGAATGCAAGTCCAGCAGTATCTTTAGAAATGAAAGTTAATTTACTCTCTCTCTCTCATATATATATTGATATAGATATAGATATCTATATCTATATATGAAATGCATTAAGAATGGTCTTAATGCACACAGCCCTGTGTTCTTCTAGGTAGCACTGAGGTAAATTAACCATCACCAACTGTCTAGGTTAGTTTAAAAATTTACAGCTACTCCTTTCAATGTTAATTATTCAATTTGCTCTTACAAATCCACAGCACAGTCAAGCAGCTCTCCTACAACACAAATTATGCCCTTTGCTTGATAGAAAGAAGCAACATTTTCCCCAGGTCAGAGATATGTTTTTTGACCAGTATAGATATTGTCAAAAGTAAGGAAAGAAAGACAAACTGGAAGATTAAAGAAAATGAAACAATAGCAATATATGAAGAACTCAATATTTAAAGATAGCAACTGAAATTTGATGCTGCATTTAATCAAATGCAATATTCAACAAGTCCTAAACTTTTGGTCTAATGATAAGACTAATTAGCAATATATTTATGGATATGTTTCCTCAGGCAAAGGAAACAAAAGCAAAAATAAACTATTTGGACTATAGCAAAATAACAAGCTTTTTGCACAGCAAAGGAAGCCATCATAAAAGTGAAAAAGCAACTTACTACATGGAAGAAGATATTTGCAAATAACATATCCAATAAGGGGTTAACATTCAGAATATATATAAAAAAGAAAAAACTATACAACTCAACTTCAAAACAAACAATCTGATTTTAAAATGGTCCCTAAAAAGAGACATTTTTCCAAAGACATACAGTTGGCCAATAGACACATGAAAATATGTTCAACATCACTAATCACTGGGCAAATATAAGTATGTTAACCCATAACAATGAGCTATCCCCAAAAACCTGGCAGAATAGCTAATATCAAAAAGACAAGAAATAGGAAGTGTCGGTAAGGATGTGGAAAAAAAGAAACCTCTATCACTGTTGGTGGGAATGTAAATTGGTGCAGCACTGTGGAAACCAGTATGAAATTTTGTCCAAAAAAGTTAAAAATAGAAATACCATACATTCCAGGAGCTCCACTACTGGATATTTATCCAAAGAAAACAAAAATACTAATTCAAAAAGATACATGCATCCTTATGTTTATCACAACATTATTTAGAGTACTCAAGATATGAAAACAACCTAAGAATCTACTGATAGATGAATGAATAAAGATTAGTTTATATTTGTACAATTGGTATGACAATGCAATGTAGCACTGAAAAAAATGAAAGCCATTTTAGCAGGGTAAGACTAAAAGAAATAATACAATTATTAGATAAATCAATGCAAAGTTATGATTTTTTTTAAAGAAAAGATTCTGGTTTCTGGGGAAAAAAACGTTTTATGGCAAGACAAAAAGGAAAGTTGTACCTTTTGTGTCATCATCTCCTATCTTAAATGCTCATGTAAGGCAATGCATATAGAACTCAGTCAGTAGCTTCCAGACTCCATTTTTTGTCTACTCTCCACTAGAAGAAGCCAAGTCTTCTTGTAGAACAACTGATTCAATCCATGTAGGCAGGACCATTCAAAATGAGCCTGAGACATGATGCTGTCAAAGTAAGTACACTCTTCGAGTAACACAGATTGTTAAGAAGCATAAAAAGGTCAGTCTGAAAAGAGAGCTCCTATTGGCCAAGTAGCATCAGTAATCTCTTCAAAACAATCCCTGATCCACTGTGGCCTTCCTGTAACTGTGAGATAATACCCTGAAGAGTCTTAGAAGCCCTACGGTTTAATAACAAGGATCTATCTACCAAGCATGTCCTTCAGATACATAGAAATCACCATGTCCATCCCAAAGTTTCTTTTTTTTTTTTTAATTTTATTTTATTTTATTTTATTTTTATTTCCAGCATAACAGTATTCATTATTTTTGCACCACACCCCGTGCTCCATGCAATCCGTGCCCTCTATAATACCCACCACCTGGTACCCCAACCTCCCACCCCCCGTCCCTTCAAAACCCTCAGATTGTTTTTCAGAGTCCATAGTCTCTCATGGTTCACCTCCCCTTCCAATTTCCCCCAACTCCCTTCTAATGTTGCTCTGTCTTAAATCATTCGAAGGTCTTAATAAAGTTTCTTTTTTCTATCTTGGATTTCATCTTTGTGTTGAAATCCTTTCTTACCTAGAGAACAATTTGGTGTCTAAAAAAAACCTTCTAGACTCTACGTGTCTTCTAAATTCCATTTTAAACCTGAATAAAGTGTTCTTTAACACATTTCTCTCCTCTCTCATTTCATTAATAGTAGCTAGAAGAGGCTTGGTGGCACTTTTAGGACCATGCCTAAAAATATCCTTAGCTGTATCATAAAGTTCTTTTGGTACATTTTTTTTTTCTTTTCTATGCTAATGCAGGCAATAGTCCTGTTAACTTTCTCTCATCATACAACCAGGGTCTCCTCCTCAGCACTCAAGGATATCTTCATTCCTTTAGCCCCCCTCTGACACCTTTCCTGAGTTCCTCTGGCTTCATTCACATCTTGCTCAAGACCCTTCACGCTTTCCTCACAGTCTCCTCAAACCCCTTCTAATGTCTACTTGAAACTTGTCCCAAATCTAATGGCACAAGTATTGTTTTGTTTTGATAGAAACCCACTTCCATATCCAAAATTCTGTGTGCTGAAAATTGCACATCGCACATATTGTTGCATAGTGAAGGCCTCAAAATTTTAAAACAGCAAAAATCATTTTATTGTCTGTCATGGTTCCTGTAGGTTAGGAATTTGGAAAAGGCTCAGCTGGATAGTTTAATCTGAGTTCTCTCATGTGATCACAATCAGATCCTCCAGAGATGGAATGCTGGGAGCTGTTGCAGCCAGAGACTAGCCAAACATCTTTCTCTTTATGTAGTCTTAGGGCTTCTCCATGTTCTCTACCTATAAACTAGTTAGGACTTCTTTACAGCATGACAACTTCAGGGCAGTTGAGATTATTTATATGGTGGCTTAGAGTTCCAAAACAAATGTTCTAATGAACAATGTGGAAGCTGCATTGTCTCTCTCTCTCTCTCTCTCTCTCTCTTTTTTTCTCTTTTAAAGTAACCTCGGAAGTCATGCATTGTTGTTTGTACTGTATTCCGTTGGCTACCAGCAAACCAAAAATATGCTCAAATTCTAGGAGAGAAGAAATAAACTCTAATTCTAGTGAAAAGGTTCTAGAAATCCGTATGGGTGAGAATTATTCTTATACCCACGCTGGAAAATAAAAAGTGAGATAGGGTTTAACTATGGAGAACCTCATTTGCTGGACCAACAAATTGGAAAATTGTCTTATATAGACTACTTCTATATTTCAGTGTTAAGATTAGTTGAGAGGCATATTACAAGTAATTTACTCAAATAATGGCAACTATCAAAACTGAAGCAAAATTATGAAAAAGTAAAATAGATCTCATATAAAGTTATCAATGTTATAATATCACACTCATTCTCTTAGATACTTAGAAACAAAGTGGTGGAATTAGAGCTAGTTAATGGGCAATTTTGCATTTATAAAGCCAGTTTTGTCTATGCCAAAGTTTCAATGGATTATATTTAGGATTTTAATATTGCCCCTCTTGGGTCTCAGGATGGGAAAATATTGAAAATTGTTGTTATAGCCAACAAGAAGGCATTGAAAGCTTGAATGTCAATATCACTCTGTGAATTCTAGCCTTAGCTGTGACCTCATTGAGGCTAAATATGATTTTTATCCATCTTTTTTACTTCCATTTATTTTACCAGAGAGTCTATTCCAAATCTTTGCCACTTTCCTCAATCTCTAAATTCACCCTTATACACTTCATTTTTCAACAGTTGGTTTCAACTTATTCTTTTTTCCCTACCTAAGTTAATAGCATCACCATTCGCCAGTCACCCAACGCAGACCCTTCGGAATTTTCCTCAGCTTCTCTAACTCTTCTATCCCTAAAAATCTGTTCTCAAATCTTACAGTCTTTAGTGACAATGCGTCTTTGGTCCTCATTACCCTAGTTCAGGCTTTACTTGGATTATTTCAATGAACATCTAACTTGTTGTCTTAACTCAAGTATCTGTTCTTCAGTCAATAGTCCTTGCTTCTTTCCAAGCAATTCACATTGCTTTCTTGAATTTCTTCTAATCATGAAATGGGTAAAGAAGACTTCCCTCTACATGATGGTGGTAAAATTCAAAACCCACTTGCTTCATGTCAGACTTCTCAAACTATGAAATTCAGTGTTCCAACTGTTGAGTACAAGTGAATACATATGCTGTTTTAACATCAAAGATGGCATGTCTGTCGTGGAGGAGTGTAACAGAGGTCAAAATTGTTACATTACATCTAGATGAAAAATATTCACCTTAAGCATGGTAGAAAGGACAGAGTAACTAAATATAATATAATTTATTAGGTTGGTGATAGGTCTAAAATTTCTCTTACTACTAATCAACTCAAAGTATTTTATAAATGTATTTTCAAGAAATTATATGTTCAATTCCATAGTGACTATTTTCCCATTTTTAATATTTCACCATAATCTTTGCTAATAATTCTATTAATTTATCAAAATATTATCTTTGTTGGGTGATACAGTTAGTAAATAAAACTTAAAATAGCATCATAATATTGAGCTTTCAAAATAAAAAAAGAAAAAACAGATCCCCCAGGTAATTTATTTTTTTGCTCAACAAAGAAAGGATCCTATGCTTTTATTGTAATGGATTTTTTACCATTTCCAACTTTCACGCCAGCTGCTGCTGACATAACCCTGCATACCTAAGAGAGCTAAGTATAATATGGAGCCTTTGCTGAAAGGCCAGATATAATTAATTTTGCCTTTCTGGGGGAACCAGGGTATCATTATGACATTCAGACCTATATCACCAGGAATATTGAACACAGTGTTTGGAGATTCTTCTTGGGATATTTTGAATCTAAAGTGAAAATCTCCTAGGTCTGAGGAAACTACTAGTTTGGGGGATATGGATATTTTCTCTAAGACCAACTGGTAGGTTAGGGTCAGTGACTAAGCATACAAGTGAATTTTGAGGTCACTTGTCCATGTTTTAATAACAAAAGAGGAATGATTTCAGAGACTATAAAACAAAAAAACAAAGGAGCGAATACCCTGAGTCATGTAGGATTAAACACCTCAACTTTGAATGAAACTAAAAGGATAAACAAGATCTATATAATAAAATATCTATCATACATAAAATATATAAAACATGATATATAATGTGTAATATGGAATATTTAATTCATGAAGCATAATTAAAATTATATTTACATATATTTATATGAAACTATATAATATATAACATAAAATATATGATATAAACATCCTTAAAATTATTACTTTAATAAACCACACTTTATCATTGAAGCTGATAGAACTCAAAGAGGATCAGCAACGTGCCCAGCATCAAATGGGCATCTAATAACTGGCAGAGCCTGCACTTTCAGTCTTTGTGACACCAAATTTTTTTTTCTGACACAAAACTTTTAATGTTCCCTTCATCATACACCCCTGTCACCCATGTGCAGTTTATGCCCATGAATTAAGCAATAAAAACAGACAGATTGGATATGTTTTCAAGAATAGTCGAAGTAAGATAGACAGTTGCAGCAATTCAGCTCAAAGCAAGAAGCAACATGGGCATTACATGACACCTCGATTAAAGCACATGACTGATCCTTGATCGGGGAAATGTGCAAGGCTGAGATAATTGGTTTTCCCAGTTCTCCATCCAAAACCAAGTAAGATTCACCAGTGGGCACTAAGTGGTAAAGAGATAGATGCTTGTCAGAAAGAGAAGAAGTCACTGAAGTAAATAGCTTCTAGTGCATGGAGGTTACCTCTAATATACAAAACACTGGTGTTGAAGTATAAAGCAATTTAGTTTGACACCTATGCTATAAATTTGATCAAAAAAATAGGTCTGGAAGGCAGCTACTTCTTAAGATGAAGAGATATGGGTTTGGTTTTTTTTTTTTTTTTAACTCTTTCCTAAAGATCAGATGTTATTACAGCATAAAAATAATAAAATGCAAATATCACAAAAACTGAAATTGTTCTGCAGACATGGCTGACTTTGATCCTATTCTAGCTAGCATGGTTCTGCATCTATGCACACTGGGACAGAGCAACAAGATAACAAGAAGCTCAGAATGATATTTCTTAAAAAAGAATATTCTGATCTTTTGGGTTTAATCCAATGTTTAAGGCACAATAATAATAATTAAACTGTCAACACATTATACAACTAATTGGTGAACTGCAATAATAAAAATAACAGGGTGAGGGCAAGATAAAGACAATATTCCTACAATTTAGAGAGCATTAATAGTTCAGAGTAAAATATAGCAAAATATATAAACGGGGTGGAAAAAAATCAAAAGAAGAATTCTGATGAGTGTCAAATCTGCTGAAGTATTCCTAGACTGTAAAAACAGAAATGTCATATAAATTGGGGATACTTATTGAGTATACTAAAATAGTCAGATCTCTGCTTGACAATGGTTAGGAATGAACTAAAATTTAAGAATTCTGATATTTCCTTTTTCAAACTTTTCTAGGAAACATGCATGTAGCATTATTCTATAGTTTTTCGCGTAGAAGCTCTAAATATTTTAACCTACAAGAAGTAATTTTTACCTATAAGAAATAATGTATGGTATACACTTGCTGCCTGACAAACATGGTCCTTAACTTCTGGAAATCATATAACACCTCTGCTGAAGATTGTGTGGGAAACAGCGAGGTAGGCCAGTGACATATGGAGAATCTGCTCCCTGCTCCAGACAGACATTTCACCTTGAAATGAGCACCGTGAGAAATCATGGTTCTAGACTAGAATTATACTCTAGCTGGTTGCTAAGAACTAGTCACACTCGGTTTCATAAAGAGAAGAGAAAGATTATGAGAGACAATCAGTCTCAGCATATCCATTTATACAGTTCGATATTGTACATGTCACTTAGGTTATGGCTAAGCAGAACCATCTGCCTGCCTTCTTACACTGCATCACTTCTCAGTATACTCGATTCATTTCTGTGCTCTGAAAACAGCATAAAACATTTAGGAAGCAACTCACCAGCTATACAGTATTTCGTTAGGGTTCTCTGACAGCTGCATGCAACAAATACAATTTTCGATCCCATGGTAGAGAGAGTTAACAACTACATCAAGACCCAAGAGGATGTTGACTAATTAAACTGGCATCCAGCAAGCCATCTTCTGTGAAATCAAAACTTCCTGCTGCCATAGAAAAATGTTCCACTAAAAAAAAAAAAAAAGAAAAAGAAAAATGTTCCACAAACATGTGTTTTCTCTGATAGTTCCCTTTCTTGAAGTCAGTCCTTCCTTTAAATTACCTCTTCGATGGAATTACCACATCTCCATAACATCAGGTGGCAAGGCAGAATAAAGAAGCGGTCACTTGGGAGAGTGAGCTCTAGTGTTAGAATGCCTTGGTTCAAACCAGGGCTCAAGGATTCCACTTGAGAGATGCAATGGTGCTCCATATCATTAAATCTCAGATTCTTTTTTTACGTCCCCTGCCATTTTGTTTTGTTTTCATCTCTGAAAGGATAATAATATGTATCTCATAGGTCTAGTCTAACAATGAACTTTTAAAAATCTATGTAGAATGTTTAGCATCTTGTCTGAGATAAGTACTGAATAAAGCTCTACCTCTCAAAATATATTTGGCCCCAAATCCATCATTGTTACCGTATATTAACTGAACGCTTACCATATGCTACATACTCTGTCAGACTCAGGGCCTTCTACATGGAACTAATAAAGACTGACTTTATAGATATTTAGAGTCTTAGTATACTACCTTTCCAGTGTCTGGCCAGTGACTTTAGAAACAGAGCAAAACAAAGCAAAAAAAGATTAAAAAAAATATCAGCTGACCCATTTATGTGCATGAATATCAACATTAATATATTCACCTTATTTTTTAAAAAAAGAATGTATTTGAGGTTAAAATATCAGTTGGTTCACACATACCACAAGTTTTCTTTTCTTGTTGATTTTCCTGTGACTTGTAGCTATGATACAAAACTTACAAACATATGAACATACGAACGGTCCTCCAAGGATGTGCAAGTCACAGAATTTTCATGTTTGCTGCTTTTCCTGAGTTGATCATTGAGTTGTCTGAAAAAAAATTATTTGAGAGTTATTTAATATTTAGTATGTTTTGACAAGTCTAATAGTCCAAAGATTTCATGGGCTACTGAGCTGCAAGTCTTTTGTTGTCTTTCTCCTTTTTTTTTTTTTTTTGTCTTTCTCCTTTTACCATACATATCAAGTGCATCTTAACATCTGACATCACAAATTATAGTTACTAATCAGTGACTTGGTCCTCTACACATTCAATGACTATGTAACATTTCACCAAGCAATTTTACCTTGTTGGGAATCAATTAAATAATCTGTTCTTTCTAAGATTTTCCGTATTACCCAAATGATTACTTTCACTTCTCTGACCAGAGAAAAATGGATTCAGCCATTCAACACCCAGAGTTATCACTTAGTTTTTATTATTCGATAATTATACAGAGAAAGAACACACATACACGAGAAAGATCATTAAGATGAATGGAAATATAATGAAAATTCCAAATGAGAAGGCAATAAATCCTATAAGGATTTCAAGAACAGGAAGATTTTAGGTAATATTTGAAAGGGAAAAAAATGATATGTCAGGAGGTAAATTGAATCTCTTCTTAACCTGTTTGGTCAGCAAGTTTATGAAGAATCACAGACACTCTCTGAATTAGTATGATTCAAGAAAACCCATAGAAATGTGTTCTGGCATTGGAAACTGTAACAGATGGCACACCTATCTATATGCACATTAATGCGAACTGATATATGCTTGCAGGAAATCAGCGTTATAAAGTGGTATACCCACAGGAGGCCTTCCAATATTAATGCTCACTTAAACTCTTGTTTCTTTTCTAAATAAAACATGGTTTTCTATACTTTCTCTGAAGTAGCAGCATCTTTTCCTTAAAAGTTAAGGACCAAGCAAGCTTTCTGACTCAAAAATATATAAACTAACTTAGGAAAAGTATAAATATTATATCTTGGATATTATTTTTTGCTCTTCAAATATTCCCATAAACCTAGCTCTACATGCTGCCGTTTCTCAACTGATCATTCACAAAAGGAAAATCTCCTTTCTCAAAAAACAGTTTGACATTTATGTTCATATTTTTTTTATCACCCTTAAGGAGCCAGATCTGTTTACAGGCATCTCATTTAAGGAAAATTCTGATGTGATGTGGAAAGAATTAAAAATGAAGGAAATTGATCTGATCTAATTTGATGTAACATAAGCCAAGTGGTTTATTATAGACAAATTCCCTCAACTGTGAGCTGTTGCCCACTAAAGGAAGCTTCATATAAATGATTACATGAATGGAGAGATGTAAAATCTGGCAGACACAGCCATCACAATCTTTTTCTATAAATGGTAATTCATACCCATCCAACCAGATGTAACCAGGAGAAATCACTCAAATGAAAATTACAAAAATATTCTTATATAGCTGATGAAGTTAACCACCCACATCTGGAGATGTGTGGGAAGATAAGAAGTCAAACTTAAAAACATAAATCACAGGAAACTATCAATCTCCAATCCTCTATAGATCTAAATCACCTCTACCACAAATATTAAGCCAAAATCTCCAAAATGTCTCAGTTAAGTGATGAAGAGATGAAGAAGTGTAAATAGTTCCAGTCAAAGTCAAGGCTTCTCCAGTTCTCAACTATCTGGATGTAGCATTAAGAAGTTGTCACTTTGCCAGGCACATGTATACTTTTGTCTATTTCAATAGCAAATTATGAAAACATGACAATTAGGAGTCCTGAGTGAATGGGAGAAGTTCCTGACACTGGGTTAGACCAAGGCTATTTATTTATTTATTTATTTATTAGATTTTATTTATTTATTTGACACAGAGAGAGAAAGATCACAAGTAGTCAGAGAGGCAGGCAGAGAGAGAGAGGAGGAAGCAAGCTCCCTGCCGAGCAGAGAGCCCGATGCGGGCCTCGATCCCAGGACCCTGAGACCATGACCCAAGCTGAAGGCAGAGACTTAACCCACTGAGCCACCCAGGTGCCCAGACCAAGGCTATTTAAAGCAGGAGGCTGGACCTACGTGGTCCAGTAAAGAAAGTCTAGAAACTGAGAGATGATGTTTAAAACCTTTTATAGAAATTTGATATTGCTGGGAATTTTTATAGATTTTTTTTAATAAAGGTGTCTATCCCCAACATATTGTAAATTTAAAATAATGATGATGAGGAGGAGGAGGAGGAGGAGGAAGAGGAGGAAGCCAATGACAACAAAGATGAAGAAGAAGGAGGAGAAGGAAGAGAAGGAGGAGAAGAAGAAGGAGGAAGAGGAGAAAAGGAGAAGAGGAGGAGGAGGAGAAGTGGAGATGGAGGAAATGTACTTCGCCTATATAGGTCCTACTAATGTCCTGGCCAGGACAGAAGAGAATATAGAGGCACAGTAGAGATGATTTATGTCATCTGTAAAGTCTGATCTGACACTGACTTGTGAATGATGTTTTACTGGGTAAAGACTTGGATTGTAATCTTTACTAAATGTGTACTTTGGGGCAATACTGCCCTTAAATCCAGCAAGTAGGGCCCCTCCCTGCGCCATACACAGGAGACCCTACTCTTCAGAGTACCGTCGACCATGAACAAGGCACGGATTGGGGTGCTGACCCCCCATGCAATCAAAAATCCATGTATAACTTTCAAATCTCCCAAAACTTAATTACTAGTAGTCTACTATTGACAGGATGTCATACTGGTAACATAAGCAGTCAAATAACACATATTTTGTATGTTGTATGTAGTAAAAACTATTCTTTCTATACAGTAAGCTAGAAGAAAGGAAATACTAAGAACATCATGAAGAAGAGAAAATAATTTATAGCATTGTACCATACTTATTGCAGAAAAGCCACATGTAAGAAGGCCTGTGAAATTAAAACCTGTGTTCTTTAAAATGTCCAAGCTCCCATAGAGTGCCTGGAAATAGAACCTTCCAGGAAGGGGGCCTTTATCTAGACCAGTCTACACGGGCTCTATTCACCAGAAGATCCTACCACGAGACCACCCACCTCCAGACTGTTCCTCCCCTTCAGGGAGATTTCTAGTCCTCCACCTATACCTTCAGCCCATCTCTCATATGTGGGGCTGGCCAAATGGCACAAAGAGCTCCAGGACTCCTGTCTATTATTTCTAAGGGAGAGCAGAACCACCCCAAAATGTGTCACTTTGGCAAGTGGGTTATTTTGAATTGAAGACAATCAGGGCCCAGCAGACTCAGGAAGAGATATTAACTGCCCCCCCACCTTTAACTGCCTGAAAGAATTTGAATAGGAGGCCTATACCAGGAGAGAGCTGTTACCAGAAATAACTTTTTAACATCAGAAATACTTATCTCTGTGGCATGGCAAATTTTGTTTACCCATCATTTGCTCTTCTCATCTTCCTGTGAATTGTCTTCCTCCCCTTTGTAGCCCCAGAACCCTACCCTCTTCTCTTTATCTCTGGGTGGTATATAATCCTCAATTACCTAATTTCTGGGGAGTTTCATATTTTTTAATGGGACTCCCATACATACAAAATTTTTCTCCTGTTAATCTCTTATGTCAATTAAATCATTAGACTGGCTAAAGAACCTAAAAGGAAAGAAGGGAAAAGTTTCTCACTCCTACATTTCCTTCAGGGACCAGTGAAAAGCCTGGCTCGTGGGTTGCTTTCAAGTGATTTGAGATGTCTCAAAATTGTTTATATAGATGGGCCCAGCAAAAAACATTTACCTCTATACCCATTCTCTCTCTCTCTCTCTCTCTCTCTATCTATCTATCTATCTCTCAGGCAGCCCTGACTTCAAACAAATGACTTAACCTTTCCAAAGTCCATTGCCTTGTTGTTAAATGGGGGGAAAAAACGCAATACTTACAACATGTTCTGACAATTAAACTATGTAAAATGTGTGTAACACCCAGTAAAATGCCTGATCCAATATGAGTTCCCAGTAAACAACACTGTTACCATTAAAACGTTGTGTACGTATTTCCTAATACACATAGTAGATGCCTAACACATATCCATTCCCTCATGACACCATCCAACACAATCCCAACTTACCCTGTACGATTACCTCAGCTCGGTCCTCATTTCCTCTTTGTTCTAACCCTGATTCTAGCTCTCCCTGCTGATGAATGTTTCCTTTCCCATCTTCAAATGGAGTTCCCTGTGTGGCTCAATGTAGTCTGCCAGTCTAGGGTCACAGATTTGCAGCACATGTGCAGAGATGCTGCAAACTAATTGGTTAACAAATCTTGTTTCATCCATTTGCAGGTGAAGCATGTATTCTCAAGTTGGTAGCAGATCTTTAATCAGGCTTTATCTTACACTGGTCTCATTCCCAGAAGTATATTGCTTGTTACACCCCAATAGGCATTTGAATTTGTGAGTTTTTACATTCATTTCCTTTAGCTTTTATCCCTGTTTACTATTGACGAAAGAAAGACTTAGTTTCACCTCCTGGCTAGTGACACAAGGAAGTCCACTTGCCTACACACGTGCCCCTCCCATAGCTTTCTTGGTATATGGTCCTCTGCTGCCCCCTAAGGGCCTCTGCTCACTTTACCCACTGGCCTTGATTGAGACTATTTGAAACTATTGATAATCCTTGTTCTGACTTTAGTGTATGGAGTGCAGTATATGGAGCATATCCAGAAGTACATCACAAAGTTCTATCATAACAGATAATTTTGAAGCATAAAATATACTTCCCACCTGAAAGTGTTCTTTTTGTGAGGTCCTTTTAATAGAACTAATCCCGCTTTCTTGAAATAGATCATTATTTGTCTATTTATAGTCCCCACTAAATGGAAAACACAGACAGAGCCATATTATCTAGTCTGGAGTGAGTAGGAAATAGATACGCAACTGAGAAAAAGCTTAGAGTTGTTGAGGAAATGATAATAGTTCATCATGGCTAAAGAGTTGAACACTGCAGGTAGGGACGGGATGAAGAAAGTGGAAAAAGAGGAAATTGGAAATATAAGTTAGATCCAGGTCATTAGGAACTATATTTTAAAATGTATACTTTATTCTAAAAACACTGGAGATCTACTGGTGGGTTTTAAGCAGCAAATATTGTGTTCAGGTTAAAATTTTTGAAAGATCACCTAAGAACACTATTGCAGCAATCCAGACAAGAGAGGATGATTGAATGGACCAGGTGAACAGAACTGAGGACTGAGTAAAGTGGATGAAGTCTGGAGATATTTAAAAGGCAAAATCAACAACAACTATGAAGAGATGAGTCAAGGATGATCAGGTTTCTGTTTTGGATCATTGCATACGTATGGTGGTAGAATTAACTAAGGCCAGTAACTCAATAAAAAAATGTGAACCATAAAAGGAAAACAAAGATAACCATTGTCAAAATTTCAAATTTATTCTCTTTAAAAACACTTAAGAAATAAATCAAGTTAACTGGGAGAAAATAATCACATAATACATATATCTGAAAATAATTTGTGTCCAACATGTATAAAGAACTTTTACAATTCAATAAGACAAGTCAATAAGAAAATGGCAAAGACCTGAACCATATAAGGGTGTGTGTATGATTACTATATAATTATTAATATGCACATGAAAATATGCTTACTGTTATTAGCCATGCAAATTAAAACGACAAAACGTTACACATCCATTTCAATGGCAATTAAAAGAATGCCAAGTCTTGACAAGTGTATAGAACAATTGGAAATCACATATATTTCTAGAGGAAATGTAAAATGGCACAGCCTCTTGGGAAAACAATTTAACAGTTTAGAATAAACCAAAATATGCACTTGCCACATAATCCAATGATTCTACTTCTAGGTATTCACCCAAGAGAAATTAAAACATAGGCTCACGCAAAGACCTACAAACAAACATTCCAACAGCATTATGAACAAACATTTGTTCATAGTGAGCAAACCAACTCAAATTTTAAAGTAGGTAAATTGTGGTATATTTATATGAGATATTATTCATCAATAAAAAGAAAGGGTTATTAAAACACATAACTTAAATGCATATACAAAGCACTTCACCAAGAGAAAGGAGCTACAAACAAAAGTGTACATACTCTGTGATTCCATTTAATATGAAACTGTAATATAGGAAACAATTCAGTGGTTACCTAAACCAAAGTGGCATGGATTGAGTGGGAAGAGACATAAGAAAACTTTTGAAGATGATGGACATGCTCCGCATCTTGATTATGATGGTGTTTATACAGGGTTTTAAATTTGCCGAAGTCTACTAATGTACACTTAAAAGGAGTGCATTTTGTTGTGTAAGTCAATAAAGTGAACTTAACAAACAATAAATAGATAAATACTGGGTAAATTAAAAGGTCATAATTGACAATTCATGATGAAGTTTCTTTGGCTTCCTTATCTCTCTGGAGCCCCTTTTAAGTGAATTCTAATAGCAAAACACAATGACATGTCTCAATAGTATTTTGAAGAACAACAACAACAAAAAAATCAATTTTCAAACTTTTTTAACTAATGTGTGATACAAAGTATTATTGTCCCTCTATCCAAAAACACTAATTCAGCCTAAATATTTCAGAATATTTTCACGTAATGAATCTTTATGCAGATACCATCCTTTCTAATAAAGAGCATCACTGAATCATCACAAAAGCAAAAACAATAACAAATGAATGTGGCAGAATGAAAAAGAGGTTCTACTAATGATCAGTGTTAATACAACCACAAAACAGCTGCTCAGCTCTTTCCAGAACTGGCCTTAACCTCCACTACATCTTCTCACTTTGGATCATCTGTCATTTGGCAGATAGGCCATATTCTGAGACATCTATATTCAACCACCATTCTCAAACCCTGTGAGTATGCACTAATTCTAAACAAGACTATGATGATCTATTTTAACATTTTGTTTTCTTTAGTTTCATTTAAAACTCTGTCACACATGGGAGAAACTAAGATTTCAGTAGCAACATGCCGCATAATTGCCTCTGAGAAAGTTCCCTTACCTTCTGCAAGCTTTTAGTATCAGTTCAATAATTTTCAAGCCTTGCAAAGAAAGAGAATACCATATAATTTTCTCTAGTCGATAATGAAGATTCACTGGGGATTCAGCTAATTTAGAAGTCTCACAGATTTTAAGCATCTGTAAGATTTTTCTCTTTAGCTACATTTCAATCTCAGTCCTGAATATAATATTTTAATTAGTTATGCCCATATTCAATGATCATTTTCCTACTCTTCAAATATTATATATCATTCATGAGAAATGGAAATAAAATTCTCTTTCTTGATCTTTGAAATAGCCCAGAGTACTCAGGTAATTCATAAACTTATTTTTAGTCGTGTAGGGGAAGAAAACAAAATGGAACCAGCTTGCTGAGCTAAATAGAAATTTAGAACTGAGATGAAGAGATAAATTATCATTTTCAATACATCAAATCAACAAGTTCACAGACAGCCTAGGAAATTCTAACTCTAAATCTTTCACTGAACTTCCACTGAACAGATCATCTAAGGTGAGGGGAGAAACATGGAGGCAATATCGTCATATGATTATTCCTAGGAGTCTATTTTGTTTAGACCATGTGTTGCAGGTCATTACACTCTCTTTTTTTTTATTATTTAATGTTATTTTTTCAGTGTTCAAGATTCATTGTTTATGCACCACACCCAGTGCTCCATGTAATATGAGCCCTCCGTAATACCCACCACCAGGCTCTCTTGACAAGCTCTCCAGTTTGTGCTTAGAGCAGTCAAAATACTTGATTTAAAAAAATAAAATGAAAAGAGCTCTTACATGCAATAAAACCACCTCGGTTTTAATTCAAAAATAAAAATAGACCCTAGTGCAACATACTGTTTACTCTTCTACTTAACCATGTTTTTTACATTCTGGTAGAGAAAGGCCCGTTTACTCTCTGCACAAATGCAAACATTTGAAATAACCACAGGGCAGTATGCAAGAGGTTCCCAAAACAGGAAAAATTGCCTTCTTTGTTCTACTGTTTCCATCTCTTTCCTTTTTCAATTTAGAGCATTGACTGGTAACTTCTCCAAATGCCTAAGATCTGGTGGATATAACTATCTTAAAGGACAAGACAGTGCTGTAAAAATAACCACCTAAGAGACAGGATTAGGGTGCTGGTGCTCCCATCACTAGGGACCAGTGGCAGCTTCTGGCACACACAGATAGTAAACACAGCAGCGAGCCAAAGATCAAGACAGTTCACGTGTCAGAATGTTTTGCTTACCAAGAAAGCAGCTACTATATTTGAACGAACCTTTACACTAAAAACAAACATGGTGGAACTGAAGGCAATGCATATTTTAACTACACTTCCTCTAAAGGAAACACTGTTCCCACTAAACATGTAAACAGATTCATATCACTGCAAACACTTGGGAAAACTGTAATGGTAGGCACCGTGGCCCCTCACCATCGGAAAAATATAAAGGCTAACAGATCCTAACCCTGTCACCTCCTGCTACTCATTCTGGAGCTCTTCCCTTTCCAAAAACCAAGTAAGGAAAAGTGGAGATAAGGACAACACTTTTTTTTGTTGTTGTTACTGATGGAAATAGAGTTTTATGAATATGCAGTTTTACTCCAACCCCCAAAATCTGTATTTAGGATCCTCTTATTAAATAAAATCAGTCTCAGTTTCAGTTTTTGACGCTGGCACAAATAAACACATATACACTCACATGTATATCAAAAGTATACAAGAAATTTTAAGGGAACCTCAGAATTCCAGAGCACACCTTCAATTCAATCCAAATCTATGTGCAAATATGTATTTGGCCTATCAAGGTGTGTTATAAAAAGCACAAGTTATATTTACCTTTCAGCTTTTCATGCTGCCTCATCACCAATATAGAGTATTCCTGCCTTTCTTATTATTTTTCCATAATAAATCATAAATATTTAGGATTAAGCAGAAAGACCCAGGCCCTAATATTAACGAGTAAACAAACCAATTAAAAACAAAACATAACAAAACCTCAGCTGACTCAATCCAGACTTGGCTTCTGGTACCACTTAAACACATAAGACCAATGCCCTTAAAGAAAAGTCATACTAAAATTGGGCTATTAATTCTCTTTAGTAAAGCTATCCTCTCACTTCCTGCGACAATGAGTTTCAGAGAACAAAATTTGATAAAGAGTCCCAAGTTAGAACCCAAATATAAGTGGCACAAAGTTACAGGATACATTTTTTTTCTATAGGTGTGTGTGTGTATCTGTGATTTTATAACTGTTTTTCTAAGCTTTGACTATAGTAACTATACCCTAATATTTTTTCAAGAAATAGTTACAACTGATGACACCCTTTCCTTCACTCTGTAGAAACAGGGTACAAATTCTAAAGCCATCTCTGATACTATAATCTTTGGGTTTTGTTTTCTGCTTAAGGTTTCTGTTACTGTATAACATGATAAAGGATGAAGGAAAGAGATTAAAAAGAGAAAGAAGATGAAAATCTTAATCCAGGACACCATTTTTTTTTTTTAATTGTCTGCATGCCTAGCGTGGAGCCCAATGTGGGGCTCAAACTCATGACCATGAGATCAAAACTTAAGCCGAGATCAAGAGTCCGACACATACCCAAAAAAGAGCCACCCAGATACCCCACAGGATACTTTTAAGAAATGTGTTTTAGCCTGGGTGGCTCAGCTGGTTAAACATCCGCCTTTGGCTCAGGTCATGATCCTGGGACACTGGGACTGAGACCTGTGTCCACTCCCTGCTTAGGGAGGGGCCTGCTTCTCCCTCTGCTTCTATTCTCCCTCCTTCTCAAATAAATAAATGAAATCTTGGAAGGAAGGATAGCAGGAAGGAAGGAGGGTAGGAAGGAAGGAAGGAAGGTGTTGTAGGGAAGGAAAAATAGAACTCTTCATTTTCCTGTTGCCACATGTGGTTCAATCCCCACATCCCCGGCTGCTCCTACGTAGGGTAAGGATCTCTCCTGATCCCCGTTCCACCACTCTCAGTGTATTCCCTAAAAACCTCTGGCTGCTTCCATTCTATCTACTCTAGATTTACGGGTCCTACTACGGGTCTACTCTAGATTGACCTGCAAAGCTTCTCCAGCTGTCCAAAGCTTTTCATCCACATTTAAAGAGAAGCAGCTTTTTGGCTTCCCTTCGCATGCAGCCACAGCCGCAACCATGACACGTCTTTGTGTTTTGCTGCCCCTGAACTGACAGCGATTCAAAGTGCCCCAGCAGCAGCATCTTCGCACAGGCAGGACAATGACACAGCTACGCCTTCTCAGGGAAGAGAGAGAAGATGACCCGCCCTGCGCCAGTGCCACCAGCAAACTCTCCCTCTGGTCCTTTACAGTCCCCACGCAGCTGTTTCAGTGCTGAGGGAAAGCACAGCTGCCTCAGTTTGACTCACACCTACGGGGCTTTTCTTCATTCCCACTCTCATTTCCATGATCCCCAACTGTTCACGTCTCTCCTCCCTTTTCTTCTTTATTAGAGGGAGTACAAGGCTGTGGGCAGAGCCCTTTTGTCTTCCTGTTTAGATCAGACATGTAAATAAACACATCTGTTTGGCTAGGGCACAAGCATAGCCTTAAATAGTAGCATTGCCTAAAAGACATGGCTAAGTTCTGCTAAAGAATTATTCCAATTACGACTTCTCATGACAAGGCAGCTTTCATACAGCTAATCAAACAAGAAGACATCATTTCACAAACCCACTTGTTTCCTCTTTGCATATATGAAAAACGCTGTTACTTAGAGAGCCGTAGAAGGCAAGCAATTGCATATAACAGCCAAGTAAATCCATGTTCTCAAAACAGGGCACCACGGAGAAAATCACAGTCCTTTAAAATAACAACTCTCTCTAAAGCAGATAAAATCCTTTAAAAAAAAAAAAACTGCTTTAGAGAAATGAAGTAGTTTTCATGACTTTCTCTCCTCCCAATCTACTCTGTATTTGTTCACAAAAATGGATGTCAATACCAGATATGCATTTTGTTATTTGTAAACAACACATGTCTTGAGGATGGTCTACTTTATTAGAACTGAACAGATTATTAACCAATCTTTAAGCTATCTTTCTTGAAGGGAAGTATATTTATTTCTCACATTTCTTTTTTTTTTTAAACCTTATCTACACTTACATAACATCAACATTATCCACATTTATACAACACAATTTGTTCATTTAGGTACTTCTCAAACATTTTGAAAAGCTTTTAGATCTATTTCTGTTTCCATGTCCAGAGCCAAGTACGGTGCTGTCTAGAACAGAAGTCCCTCCTCTGTTATATAAATTGTACCCATTATTCAGCCAGGCATGGCCACCAGGCAAGGGTGAATGGCTGGTCTGAAGTGACCGTGGCACTTTGTCATGCCACAAATTAGCTGCAGGCAGCTCTTGGACCAGATCAGCCCAAAGCACTGCCTTGTACTTTTCCTATGTATTAATCACTTTTCTGAAAATCACGGTGCCTTGCATGTGGACAAAAACACCGAATTCCAGCCAGGTTCCCTAGACCAGTTCACTCCACTGGTCCACTTTGCATGAGACTGGGTCATGTCACTTGTTTATTTTCTCCTACAGTGTTACAAACTTCAGATGGTGCACATGCTGAATCCTACCCCTTATCCATCTGGCAAATCCACACTCCTGAGGCCCAGGCATCTCCTCTAGAGCAAGGCTGTGCTGATGCCAAACACTGTTTATCTCTCCTTTTTTTCAATGCGACCAACAGATTCTGTACTTACTTCGTTTTTTTCTACTAAAGCTCTGATTCCACTTTACTATGGTGATTTGTTTGCATGTCCATCTTCCTTCCCTGCCATCACCTTTGCCCTTAAGTTTCTTTTGGGGACTAATCTCAAAACCATTCCTCATACTTCCCAGGAGCCTCAAAGTTGACCTGCTCAAAAAATTTTATGCTCAAAAGGCATATAATTCCTCATTATTTGCTCCCATTCTGTCCTGTTCTCTTGCTTCAAATAAAATCACATCTGTCAGCATCTATACAATTTCTATTTCCCAGAACCTTAAGTTCTCTAACTATAGGGACCTGGATAGCCTTGCTCATAGTTGTACGCCCAATGCCTGGGACAGTGCCTGGAATCTGTAGTTCTCAACTGTTTGAAAACATTAGGTGAAAAAATGAATGCATGGTAACTTCTTGAGAGCCAGAACTCTATCTTACTTAAGTTTTTATGCCCAAGTCAGTGAGCAACAATTTTCTGAATCAATGATCAATTCAGTAAATTGTGTTATTCACTTATAGTCTACAAATATAGTCCAGTTACAACAAACTTGATTCTCAAGGAAAGTATATAACTTAATTTCCCAAAATTTATAAGGATCACAGACACAGCAGAGTGGAATAAAGCACTGGGAATTGAGATTTTTAAGCACATTTTTTAAAAAATTAGTAATGCCATAAAAATTTGCTCTAATATACATCCAGCAGCTAAACAAAAGCCAATACATAGTCATACATGTTTGTCATCAAGCCTGAAAAAATAAAATCACAGGTAAGTCAGAGTAATTCAAACCCTGACTTTAGTTTTACTTCCAATATTCCTTTTCACTCATACTTGCATATTTTTAAAAATAATCAATTAGTCATAGTCAACATTTATGTGCAAAGACCATATGAGGCAGTATGGAGAAATGCAAAAGAAACAGGAGGGAGACAGATGGTTCCATATAATATACATAATAAACTGTCCTGCTTTGCTCTGCCTTACTTGAATATTATGCATTCAGTCCATAATGTTTTGTTTTCTTCTGCATAGGTGTGGGTTTTCTCCTCTGATTAGACCTGAAGTTCCCTGAAAACAAATACCCTGACTTTGAGTTTACTCCTTTCCATCACCATTCGTCCTACCTTTTTACTGTATCAATTCATATTTTCACTCATCAGATATTTTGTGAGTGTCCACCGTGTCAGTTACTCTGCTAGACACGGGATATACAGAAGAGAACAAGATAAAGTCCCTGCCTCCATGCCGCTTTACTGAATGTGGATGTGGGAGGTGGGGCAGAGCCAAGATTAAACAAGTAAACAAACAAATATGAAAACTTGAGCTGGAAAAGTATGAAAAAACACTTATGTATCAGGGATTAGATTAAAGGATTAGGAACTGGTAAAGATGAGGGTTATTTACAATGAAATGGTCAAAGAACATTTAACCAAACACCTGAATATATTAAGGAAACGTTGAAAGATCTGGGTAGATGAATGATTTAGGCAGAGAACAAAAAATGCAAAGGCCCTGAGGCGGTAATGAGCCCTGTGAGTTCCAAGAACCTGAGTGAGTAAGGGGCAGAGCAGTATAATAAGATGGGGTTAGAAAAAGCATGTAAGGCTACCGTAAGCAGTTCAGACTTTATATTATTGCGATGAGACACTTATGGAAAACATTGAGTAAGGGAGTGACATAATCTTATTTGTCTTTTAAGAAGATTACTGGGGCTGCTATGTGGCAAATGGACTCACAGTTTACAAAAATGGAAGCTGGGTGACCAGTCAGGAGATATTACAAGGGACTGGGCAAGAGGTGGTAGTGCTTTCTTTGGGTTGAAGCAGTGAGAAGAGGTCAGGTTTTGAATGTACTTGAAAGTAGAGCCAGAAGATAGTACTTGCTAGTGGTTTGCATCTGAGTTATGAGAAAATGAGAAGGATTAAGGATGACTTCTAGGTGATTGATCTGAAGAGTGATAGGATTATGATATGTGGGAGACTAGGGGAGAAGCCTAAAATAGGGTTCCAAGAGCAGATGCTCCATAATTGCTAATTTGGTAATTGAAAAACAGAAACGTACAAATTAATAGCATTATAAGCTGTTTATATAAGTGACAATAAGTACATAACCTCAAATTCCAAATCTGCAGCATTTTAGAAAGCAGCAATAGTAATCACAGCAAAAACTGGAATAAAATAATATCCCGAGATAAATCATCTTTCAAAAGTGTAATTGAAAATCATTGCAGACAATAATAGGACCTTAGCTTCAAATTTCACAAACTCTAGGAGATCTTACATTAATTAAAATTGGTTTGAAGTAATTTGTTGGATCATTATCAATACTTTAATTCATTTATCTCTCATGTATTCAGCCGAAGACACTACGTTTAGCAGTAGAAAGAATCTCCTACCTCTAGATACTGATGTTATCAGAGAAGTTAGACTAGACAAGCTAAATCATCTTTATTAATTGTCATGATGGTAATCAGCTGAGAACTTTCAATATGACCTCTATGTAGCATTCAGAACAAATAAAGATTGGTTGCTATGATATCTTAATTTCAAATATCCATTCCATCAAGCCATGCTTTTGAAATTCATCTCAGAGTTTAATAGTGAAGTACCAGCTCCTTAATTGGTAAGGTTTGATTAATATATCCTTTCTTACATACACATGGTCCATTTGCAGTAGGTTAAATTTGTTTCATTTTTCAAGTTACAACAGTTTGGAGATTCCTGCCTCCGTTTCTTCTCTGATATAAAGTTTTGCACCTAGGCAACGTACACTAATCTATTTTTTAGTGATATTCTAGCCACTTAAATTCAAGATGCTAGACATTTAATAAGGCATCATTTCTTGGTGGTTTTTATAAAGATCCAAAGACTAGACACTGAAGTAAGAAGCATCATTCCATTTGTATAGAATTTTTCAGGAAGGAAGATCGGGGGAGTTTTTTTTGACTCTTTATCACCTAAGATTTGAAATTTTTGCCATTACACTGCTCAGTAAACCCTAAGGATAGTTTCCAATTGGCCCAAGTTACAATAATCTTGTGAAGATTTACTGCTGAGTTTCATGTTATTGGAAATGAAGGAAATTCTACTCACAGTCCAAATACCAAATGCAGCTTCACATGGGGTCAGGCAGCATCAACGTGCCACAGGCTTTTATCATAAATCAGATACTCTGGAACAAATTTGGAGTGTTGACTTCCAGAGTTCCCATGTAATATACTGCACCATTTTTTTTTTTTCCCTTGAACACACAGAGGGCAGTTGTAAATCACACACTAACCTAAAAACCAAGAGACCATTTTTTTTTTCCTCCCTGGAACAAAATCTAAGTTAGTGGCTAATTCAAAAAAAAAAAAAAATACTACCATTGGCAGTGAGTGAAGAGTCTTTAGAACGTATATGAGGCATATTTGCTCCTTGGCCTGCCTTCCTTCCCTCCCTCCCTCTCTTTCTTTCTTTCTTCTCCTTGGCTATTCAATAGGATCTGCCAATTCTATGCCATATCCTGTCCCACATTGTGGCATACATTTGTCTTCATTTTATTTCAAGTAGAGAATTAGTTTCCTTTTCCATAACTACTGGCTGGTAATTTGATACGTAACTTGCAGAATCATATCCACAGGCTACAGACAATCTTTGTTTGTATCACTAAGAATAATCATCTTTTTTTTTTTCATTCTTTTTCTATCAAACTGGCATTCCTCTCCTGTGATGATTATCTCACAGTCCTATTTAATGAGGTCTTTATAAGATATCTCTCAAGGGGCTTTCTTCTAAAATGTCTCCTTAGCCCTGATAAAAACTTGGCCTCTTTGCCCGATGCTAGCACAAAACATTGTGTACTGTGTAATTCTCTCTACAACTGAGATGCCCTCATTCTGGACATCTAATTGTACACCCTGGAATAGGACTGTATGTGCCTGGAGCAAGAGATATTTTTTCCTAATTCACACAATGGGCCAACAGCAGCTCTGTTGTAGCCACACAAGCTCCAGAATACAGACTTCCTGCTCTCTGTCATGCTGGCAATTCTAACCAGTCCATAGACTTTTCCACGATAAAGGCTGGCACTTGCATCAGTGTCTTCAAAAACACCAAGGTACCCAATGATCTTCTCCCAGTATCTTCCTTACCATTTCCAACTCTGATCCCATGGCAGAACTGGGGCCTACCATGGGATAATGAATATAATGAATATAATCAATCAAATCCTAAATAAAAATTAATCAAATCCAGTTATATATTCAAAGTTAATATCCTTTGTATTTATTTCAAGAATACATAGGTTACATAAACAAATGTATTAATAAAATTCATATTGTTAATAAATAAGAAGAAAAACTCAAATGATTTTTGTTATATTAAAAAGGAGTATTTAATAAAATTTAACATCTATTCCTAAAGGAAAATCTCTTAAAACATGAGTAGAAAGATGTGGTATGTTAAAAACCAATCATAATTCTTCCAGCCAGCCTCACACTTAAACACTGTATGTATGTCAAGGCACTAGGGTGGCTCAGTTGGTTAAGCATCTGTCTTAGGCTCAGGTTGTGATCCCAGGATCTCAGAATCAAGTCTTGCATCAGGCTTCCTGTTCATCAGGGATCCTGCTTTATCTGTGTGCGCTATCTCTCAAATAAATAAAGTCCTTTAAAAAATTGTAATATGTCCATTAATGCCCGTATTTGCTTTGCCAAAGATAATAATAATTTTCTCCACAAATAATGCACACATGATTATTCTGAATCAGACAGCCAATGCAATTAAATAAGAAAATGAAATTCAGGTGAAAAGTACTGAAGTAAAAAAAAAAAAAGTACTGACATATAAGAAAATATTTTAAATATTTATCCACCTAGGAAGAAAAATTAATGAACCAACTAAGAAGCTTTTAAAAATAGAAAATAAATTCAGCAAATTGGGCAACTAAACCAAAAATTAATACATTTTCAAAATTAGATAATGTAAAGCAGGGACGCCTGGGTGGCTCAGTTGGTTGGACAACTGCCTTCGGCTCAGGTCATGATCCTGGAGTTCCGGGATCGAGTCCCACATCAGGCTCCCAGCTCGACAGGGAGTCTGTTTCTCTCTCTGACCTTCTCCTCGCTCACGCTCTCTCTCTCAAATAAATAAATAAAATCTTAAAAAAAAAAAAGAAAAAGAAAATGTAAAGCAAAATCATTTCACTAAGAATAGTAACACAAAATGTAAAAGAACGATAGAGGGAATTAAGTTCACAAGAAATCAGACCTTAGTTGAAGAAAATGATAAAATTTTACTTAGAAGCATATAAGCAAAATGAGAAAATGAGGATGTGGAAAACATGCAGATTATAAGATAGAAAGGAACATCTTTATAGAAACAAAATTCTCCCCCAAATTAAGCTATAGATTTATTTCTGTTTTAGCCAGAATACCAGTATTTTTTCAGTGAATTGATATAAATTATGCTAAAGTTCTCTGGATATCCAGGAAAATTACGAAAAACAATGACAGAAGACTTGTCATTCCAGATTCTAAAATGTAGTCTAAATTTATTGTAATTTACAAATTTACAGTATTTGAAATAAAGAAGAATAACACAAATATATAAAAATAGTAGGTAAAGATAAGGATAGATTTTTAAGTTGATACAGAAAAGATAAAAAATTTAATAAATGGAGTTGGGACACTGAGTGAGCAATGCAGAAAGAAATCAGGTAGATTCCTCTTCATCCTTATCCTAACTAAGTTGGAAATAAATTAAAGATTAAATTTTAAAATGAAACAATAGAAATACCATATGCTCCAGTAATTCTACTACTGGATATTTACCCAAAGAAAATGAAAACACTAATTTGAAAAGATACATGCACATGTCCCTATGCTGACTGCAGCATTATTTACAATAGCCAAAATATGAAAACAACAGAAGTGTCCATTGATAGATACATTGGTAGAGAAGACATAATAGGTATGTATTATATATACATATGATGGAATATTACCCAGCCATTAAAAAGAACAAGATGGAGGGACATAGAGACTATTATGTTAAGTGACATAAGTCAGAGAAAGACAAATACCATATGAACAAAACCAAGAAACAAAAAGCAGAAACATACCCATAAATATAGAGAACAAACTAATGAGGACCAGAGATGGAGAGGTGGAGGAGATGGATCAAATGGGTGAAGGGAAGTAGGAGGTACAGGCTTCTAGTTATGGAATGAATAAGTCATAGGTACAGCATAGGGAATATAGTCAATGGCATTATAATACCAATGAATGGTGAGAGATGGTACCGACACTTGTGGTGAGCATAGCATAACTTGACTTGTTGAATCACTATGTTGTAACTTGAAACTAATGTACTATTATCTGTCAACTGTATTTCAAAAAATAAATAATAAAAAAGATAAAACCAAAAGAGTGTTATAAGCATACAGAGATGACATTTATGTACTAGTATAATAATAACATATTGCATTATACCATATTATATTATAAATGCAAAATATGAACATAACTTAAAAAACAATAATCATAAAAGAAAAATATCTTTGACCTCACATGAATTTAAACATGTGAATTAGACACCTATTAAAAATGACAGTGTTAGGGCACCTGTGTGGCTCAGTGGGTTAAAGCCTCTGTCTTCAGCTCCGGTCATGATCCCAGGGTCCTGGGATCAAGCTCCACATTGGGTTCTCTGCTCAGCAGGGAGCTGCTTCCTCCCCTCTCTGCCTGCCTCTCTGCCTACTTGTAATCTCTGTCTGTCAAATAAATAAATAAAAGCTTAAAAATGACAATGTTGACGTAGATGCAAACAAAGATTATGTGCATTTACAGCATGATCTCATTTTCAGAAAAATAAATATGATATTCAATAACATGACTGTATTATGCAATTATAAAGTTGGGTGTTTAAAAACATAATGCTTTTTTCCTTGAACTGATTTTATTTTCTAATTCTGGATCTCCAAACAGCCAGACTTATCTCAGGCAATTTAATTTAGTTCTTGCATTACAATTCTACCCCATCCCATGACTTAATAGATCACTGAGACCGTGTACATCAGTTACAGTTTGGTTCAATAGTGCATCCTAGACACATTTTCCCCCCTCATCTTCTGGCTTTCACTATCCCAGTGTATCAAGCACCTGTCTTCCACTGACAGCAGCTGGGTGCCTATCTACAGTGGGAAGAGGTTGTGAAGAGGAGTGGCAGCCTACTCTCTACACTGTATTTCGCAGCCACGTCATCTGTCTGTGGTCTCAGACACATCAGAAGGAGCTCTGGCAAGGGGGCCACATTTGGCTGCAGGCAGCAAGCTGGGAGGGTGAAAGCTTAGAGATGCTGCTGCTCTGCTACTCTCTCCTCCTTTTGCCCTGCTAGCTTGCACATTCACTGCTTCTCGCAGGTAAGTCATGAAGTTCATGTTTTAGTCCCTTACTACGAGTAACTCCCTGACATGTCACTCTTGAACCAGGTGATACCTTGGAGACTAGGAGCTCCAGAGGCCTCTCTCACATCTAAATGAACCATATGGCTATCTTCCTTGAATTACCAATGCAGGATGGTGTGGGGCACATCTGCCCAACTGCCACTTCTACAATGCAGCCAGAAGACCATCCCCCTCCTTTTCTTAGGTATCTGCACTCCCTGGAGTCTTCTTACATTTCCACTTAGCATCCAGCACAAATGATCAAGGGAGCAAAGCAACGCCAGGCTGGTTTTCCCCTCTCTCTTTCTTATCTAAAACTTGATTCTTCTCTCTCTACATTCAACATGGTTCAAAGCCCTTTATGCATAAGAAGGGGACATAAAGGGGCATTTCTAAACCTTAACAAATGCAATTTGCCTTCTGCTCCATAATCTAAATTGGAAATGACCTCGAGGAACAGAAGAGAGAAGGAAATGTTGTTCGATATCCCAAGTTATTATGGTACATCATTATTATTTCAAATTTCATCCCTGTATCTGTATATATACACATATTTATAAATATTGCTATACAGATATACAGGCGGTTATAGAGATGTAGATAGACAGAAACTGGCAGGCAGACGATATATATCTAAATACTAACAGAGGTTGAGAAGCGTTTCACCCTTGTCCAACATTTATTACATCCATAGATAAATACTAAAACCATTTTTAAAATATAATTTTCTAAATGTTCAGTTGTCCAAGAAATGTTTTAATTCACCTGGGTAACAATTTGTATTTCAAAAGTGTTGAGAAAACCACTGACCCATGGAGATCCACCTCATTCACAGAGTGGCTTCAGCTTAGATTTGAAAAACTCTTGCTAGGAGAAACACAGACTACATCAGAATTTGTACAATTATGTGTTTCATTAGTCAAAGTAGAAAGAATCCATAAAGTAAAATCTTGCTTTACTCCTCCAGATATTAAATCTACTGGACAATTAAATAGTGTTACCAGGTGTTATCTTTCTAATTTCTACCATGTGCTGCAATCAAAAACCTCTTCAGCATCATTGTGATATATGGCAGCATAAAATATGCATACTTGTTCAGTGTAAAACTAACATTTGTTTTTTAGTAAATGCTTATCAATTCAGAATAGTACCAGGAACATCTTTCCTTTAAAACTGATTGTGTTTGATCAGAGCAGTCCACTGTTTATAAGTCTCATTTTCTCCAAGGATGAGAGGAAAAAAAAATTATAATTGACTCACTGTACTAACCACAAATCCAAAGCCACAAATATTAAAAGCAGCTATATGAAGTGAATGGTAACATTGAGACAAGCTAATCATAACTCAGAAATATTGAGACCCAGAGTGCTGATTTAGCATGTATAACTTTCTTGTTATGTTTCAAGAATCATCATATTTTCTAACTGAGTAATTTGATTTCTTGTAGGAAATATACCAGGATTGCATCTTGGAATAACTAACGATGCTGGGAATTGGCTCAATCCTTTTCAATTGCAAAACCTCTAACCCTAAGTTTCCTGAGAGACATCACTTACAAGAAAAAGGAGAAAACAAGAAATGGCCCAGGACTTTGACTTTTAGAAACTTCTAATTCACAACTGTCACAGAAAATTCTAGTCAAAGAGAGCTAAGATCAGGAATAGAGTTTGGAAGCAAGGAAATCACTCAGGACCAAATGTTCCTACACAGCCAGAGCTCAAGTTACTCCAAAAGCATAAGGCCACCTTCCTGCACCCCCAGGCCACTCTACCCTGACCCCACAACTAAAATGTAAGCAGAAAGTTTAATGTGACTTAGTTACACAGTAATTCCTTTCTCTCTGTGAAGAGTTACCCACTTCAATCTAATTTCTTACAGCCTCAGGAGGTATATTATAAAGCATGTTTTGGCTAAATTCCACCAGACAAATGACATGGAAAATCTTGTGTGTGTAAATCACAATAATTCCTATACATCTATAATATTTTAACAATGTACCTTAGAACGTGTGATAAATTCCATATGATCCTCACAAGACTTTAGGTCAAGCGTCAGAGTCCAAGACAATAAATAAAATCATTTTAGGTGTGTTAAGAAAAAAGCGCTTAATACAGGAAATTTTGTTTACAAAATGCCTAGAAATTTGGAAGGAGCAGTCTCTAGGCTGGGCGTCCAGCAATGACCCCAAATACTACACAACTGAAATACCAGCAGGGCTGCTGATTCTGCCAAAATGTGAAGTTTCGTAAGAGTCAAGAGGCCACCACAGGAACTAAGTAAGAACATTTGCCTATAGCTGTGAACTGGAAATGAGAAGGTATCTGCTATTGTCACCTTAGCTACCAGCAGAGCTGACACCAGAACACTGTAGGAGAAAACCCCCACATCTTTGTAACCCATTTTCTGAAAGAAAAAGCCAAAGCTGCAGGAAGATGGCTTCCACATCACTCCCATCTTTTTTTTTTTTAAGATTCTGTTTATTTATTTGGTTTTTTTGTTTGTTTCTTTTGTTTTGTTTTGTTTTGTTTAGAGAGAGAGAGAGCAGGGACAGGGGCAGAGGAAGAGAGAGAGAGAATTTTTTTTTTTAAAGACTTTTTTTTTAAAAGATTTTATTTATTTATTTGACAGGCAGAGATTACAAATAGGCAGAGAGAAAGGAAAGGAAGCAGGCTTCCTGCCAAGTAGAGAGCCCAATGCGGGGCTTGATCCCAGGACCATGAGATCATGACCTGAGCCGAAGGCAGAGGCTTTAACCCACTGAGCCACCCAGGCACCCCTTTTTAAATATTTTATTTATATTATTTGACAGACAGAGATCACAAGTAGGCAGAGAGGCAGGCAGAGAGGCATGGGGGGAAGCAGAGAGCCCGATGCAGGGCTCTATACCAGGACCCTGGGACCATGACCCAAGCCAAAGGCAGAGGCCTTTACCCACTGAGCCACCAGGCACCCCAGAAGAGGAAGAATCTTAAGCAGACTCCCCGCTGAGTGCCGGGCTCGATCTCACCATCCTGAGATCATGATGTGAGCTAAAAACCAAGGGACAATCAACAAACTGAGCCACCCAGGCACCCCTATAATTCTCATCTTATAAATAAATCTTGAATAAATACTTCTAAATGGTAGAATCTAACTTGTTTTCAAACCTTAGCAGCAAGGGGCCTGAGAAATATGGATTTTCAGCTTTCTAACTTCTGCTAGATAAGAAGACCACACAGAAGTAGTTAGAAATGAATACTGAGAACAGACTGATCATAGCTATCACAGGCAAGAGTTAGTTATTTATTCTTTGTTATGCTCCACAAATAAGTGAAACCATATGATAATTGACTCTCTCTGCTTGACTTATTTCATGGACAACATGGGGAGATGAAGAGGAGAACGGAGTTGAGGGAAATTGGAAGGGGAGGTGAACCATGAGAGACTATGGACTCTGAAAAACAACCTGAGGGTTTTGAAGGGGGGCGGTGGGAGGTTGGGGGAACCAGGTGGTGGGTGTTGGGGAGGGCACGTGTAGCACGGAGCACTGGGTGTGGTGCAAAAACAATGAATGCTGTTACACTGAAAATAAATTTAAAAAGTAATAATAATAATTGACAAAAGGGTATATCCCACCAAGAGAAAACACTGAGGTCAAAATTGGCTTTTATTATTTTATTAGTTCATTAAACACTATATTGAAAATTAAAAAAAAAAAAAAGAGTTAGTACATCCATTTCACAGATGAGGAAACTGAGAATCAGAAAATATCAGTGACTTTTATAGGCTTCAATGTTAAATAATTAAATCACCAGGAATAGAACCTAGGAGTTTCTGTGCCATGTCCAGTATACTTTCAGTTTGCCATTTTGTACTAATTATAGGAATTATTTTTTTTTCTTTTTTTTTTTTTTAAAGATTTTATTTATTTATTTGAGAGAGAAACAGTGAGAGAGAGCATGAGCGAGGAGAAGGTCAGAGAGCGAAGCAGACTCCCCATAGAGCTGGGAGCCTGATGCGGGACTCGATCCCGGGACTCCGGGATCATGACCTGAGCCGAAGGCAGTCGTCCAACCAACTGAGCCACCCAGGCGTCCCTAATTATAGGAATTATTAAACTAGAAAATAAACAACTGATCATACCGTGTAAGGGGAACTAACATTTCCTGACATTTATTTGTTCATTTATCTGGCTATTAATTATGTTTCAAAGAGGTCAACTTAGGAGGAATCTCTAGATAGATTAACATGCCTTCTCAGTGAATGTTAAGCTGTTGATAGAGTTTAGGATATAGATGAAGTGAGCTTGCAAACTGCAAACTTTTGTCTTCCTTTGAAAATTCAACAATAACTCAAAATATTGAGATAGAAAGAGGCATCTGAAAAGAAATTCATGTTTTTATTTTTCTCCCCACATTCCCCAAATTTAAAGACTATTTGCAAAGATTTATAAAATGTCAGAGTAAAACAAAATCATATTTATGTTATCTTAATTAAATTCAGATTTGCTATTTGAATCAAATGTAATATAAATATGTCAACTAATATTGCTGAAATAATCTTTTAAAGAGATACTGGCCTTAAAGATAGAACTATAAAGCTACATAATATAATCTGGCTCCCTTACCAGTTTATCATATCTCTTTTTTAGTAACTGGTATCTTTCTAAAAAGAATAAATTATTATCTGTATTTTCATATGTGGATATTAATTTAATCAAATGTGAAATTTGAGGTTAATTTTTAGCCTTAGACTCAGCTCAAATTCACCAATAAGCACGTGGAAAGTGGTTTTTCTGCTACTTTACAAATCTCTAAGGCAGCATTCAGTGCTCATTTTTGTGACTACCTCTTTAAGGGGAAGCATTTTGGAAGAGGTCTCCTGAGAGCATTTATAATAAATCTTTCCTGACTTCCTTTTAAGCAGGAAAGAAAAAAATCTATTTAAGACAATGCTTTAAGGCAAAATGTTACCTGACTTCAGATTCAAACTTTTCATTTATTAGGGAAGAAGTTAAGGTCTCCAGGGGGTGCTGAATCAGTCTATTCTGAGAAGTAGAAATGGAGAAGCTACTTTAGTTAAATGGTGTCTGACTCTGGCAACAGAGACAACTTCCAGCCCTGCCAACATTCTCTCTCCTGGAAGCACCGCCACTCTACTTCTCAAGAAAGGCATATTGATTCCTTAATTGAGAAATAAGAAAATGATGATGAAGAATTGCAGAAGATTCATGTATTGAATCCCCACTCTGTGCCAGCTACGTTTGATGCCTTATACGTATTATCTCCCCAAATCTTCAGAACATTACTACAAGCATTAATAATCCCATATTACAGAAAAGAAAACTGAGGCTCATAGGAGCTATGATAGCTACATAGCTAGGAAGCAGAAGAAGCAAGACTCAACCCCTGGACAACTAGCTTCAAAGGTGGCATGCCCTCCCCCATAGCAGGGCAATGACAAACCGAGGGACCCAAGTAAAAGGCACTGTCTTATTAAAAGGAGCAACTCAAATAGAGATAGTCTGAGGCAAGCAATGTAGACTGACACAAGGACCAAAAACCTACACCATGTAAAACTGCAACACCACAGAAAAAGCTTCACAATCTTACCTGAATGTCTACAGCAATCAATGTAAAGGTTATTCAAGTTTGGCATACTTGCCTGTAGCAAAATACAGCTAAATTTGTTCTACTTATGGGAATGGAAGGAGAGTCAAGATTCCTGTTTCCTCATTTTCAGATCTATCCCCAGTGTGAATTTTTTACCTTCAGAGTTAAGGGATACATCATTGAAAGGGATGCATAGCTATGAATAAACAAGTTATTCTTGAAAAGACAATCAACATCCCTTCCACGCGTCTACGTATTACTGATTTTCTTTCTCAGAAAAAGATTATGTTACTGATACAAGAGTGCTCACTTACAGTCATTTTTTTCATGCCCAAGGCGTATTTTCCCTACAGCTTCTACTGCATCATTTAATATGTGTCTTACACACATTACACTCTTAATGATTATTTGGGTAGTAAAAATTTCTTTACCAGTTATGGAACCAAGCCAATTAATCTATTTCACTTTGGTTCTTGGCTGGAGGTCAGCAGGGACTGGGATGGGGATGAGGGGGTGAGGGTAGGGGTGGTAGCAAAGTGGTAGATATTTTTGGATAGTAAGGCTTTTTTCTTTGATTTAGTGGCACATTTTTTCTTTCTACTACCATTTCTTCCTCCAAACGTCTGCAACTTATTGTAACTCAGACATTCAAAATCAGATGTGATGTCTGAAGCATAGTAACTGAATTGTGTGCGATGAAATACTCAGGACTGTGATTATTCTTCATATAGTTCTTCAAAAAGCACTCAGCTTTTCTGCTGCCACATCACATTATAAATTAATTTTGCTTCCAAGTAATGCTCACCTTAATTTTCTTTAACTTCACTACTCTTAACAGGTTATCTTGGCTGAAGCTCAGATGTACTAGGCAATGATCTCTCTGGAGGCTCTCATATGCTACAACCATATACAATCACCTTAGCTGTCTGAAAATTCTTCAGGGCATTTAAAGTTTGTAGTCATTGTTCTTGATTTGTCTGGTGACCATGGCGGCCCATAGGAAAGAATTTTGACATACTGGAGTAGGATGTGATATGAAAGGGATTGTTACAGTGACTCAATGAGCCTAAAAAATATATAATCCCTACCAGAAGCAATACTAAAAGGGAAAAGTATTTCTGAATACAGTAAGAGGCTCTCCTTGAATTTACTCCTACTGCACAGACTACTCCTACCAGTGCCTTCACCACCGCCTGCTGCCCCCACCACTACCACCACCACCATAATATAGCCCATTCTCTCCTGACCTGGATCCACTCTCCATTCTATTTGTTGTAAGCCAGAAATGCTGGCTCCTACAAACTGCATTGTCTGGGCTATGGGAAACCCATAGGAAATCAGAAAAAGGGAAAAGAGAAAGAGGTGAATATTGTTCTTGGCTCATTCCTGCTTTGCTGCAATGCTAGGATTCTAACAGTGGCTGTGACTCCCTCTGACCATAATTTTTGCCAAGTGGCCCCTCCTCCACTGTTTTGGCTGTCACAGGGCTTTGGTGAGCTATTCTTACCCTCAAGTTTAGTGATGGCAGCACCTTCCAATATTGCAACTTGGAGGTGCCTCGAGTTCTCTTGTTTGTTATGTTACTGAATCCCACACATCTCCAACAAGTACTTTCACTAAATTCTCAGAATTCCATCAATGTGCCTTCTGTTTCTTGCTGGGCCCCTGACTGATAACAGAAACTGGTTTCAGGAGTGGCCTCAAGAAACAGACCCTGAGGTTGAAATTCTAGTATTGATTCCACATGCATTATTTTGTAACATAAAGATGACTTCCCTACTCAGGGAGGACATGCAGGGGAGAACATGGGTAACTAGTAGAGGACAAACTTTTGAGAGAACTTTTAAGTGTCTGCATCATTTGCCTATTACGGTGATAAAGATTATAGGCTGATAAAGATTATATTCTCACTCTAGTAGAGAGCTTACAAAAATAAAATAAAAGCCTAGTGCCCTGAACTTTTAACTCAAGTCATGATAGAAAACCAAAGGTTTCTAATAAGCTTTATATACATATCTCTTATGTATATGTAAAACAGACATAATTAATGATCATAACCATAACCTGAGAATATAGGTTGCAGAGTTGCACTATTGATTAAATACATACATTCAGTGTGCTTTGAGAGTTCATGTTAAAATTAAGGTTAGCAGCCCTTTTTAAGTCTCAGGGTCCCATGCCTTTGTAACTACAGTTCTAACTATAATCTATGAGACTTGTTACAATAAGTCACTGGTTGAAAAAGTAGAATCCTAAAACTTCAGATGAGGTCCTCAACTTGAAATTTCAAAGACCTGTGAATCTTCCTTGCTGGCTAAAGCAATCCCTCCAGTTTATCTGAGAGAACTATTTTCAAAGACTTCATCTGGAGCACTTGCTTAACAAGGACATTCCCATTCTCCTCAAGGTTAACTCCCACCATCATTCATCACTCCATGGCTAGAGGGAGAATTGCAAAGTACTCTCAAGGATGAGCTAGATTTTGCACCAAAAAGGAAGATGAAACCCTGACAACTTCTATAGTCAGGAAATGGAAGTGAGAAGAAGCATGTTTAGAAATAGATTCTTAAGGGGTTAAATCAAGGAGATAAAAATATGAGATTAGTGCAAAAAGATCTTATCAATACAGAAAAGTTTATCTAAGATTCTAAATATATATTATGTTGGCTGAAACATCCGAAATGAGCTCTAATAGTTTGCTTGAAACCTGGGCGCAACAGTGACCTGCACAAATGAGATTGAGATGCTGGGAATTCTCTGTAACTAAAAGGAAAGAAACCAAAAGCTTAAGAAGGTGGGGTTGCTGGATTGGACCTATTATTTGTGACCTCTTCAGTCACACCCTACCATACCTACAGGAGAGACAAAAGGACACTTCCTCTCCAAAGCTTTAAGACTACTTTGGTAGTAAGCACCAGTATTCCCAAAAGTTTCTGTTGTGGCTGCCTTCCACAGGCCAGAAATGCTACAGAAGATTTGGACTGGACTCCTAATCTCAGTGAGAGTGATGCAGACTTGGTGTGGCTGAGGCAGGGGGCAGTGCTCAGTTACAGGGATGAGGTTGGTGCAAGGATCACAATAAATCACAAAGGCAGAATGGTGATACAAATGTTTTGACCCACATGAATATATGGTTATGACTAATTTCTTTGTGAGAATCTTAGGAATGAAATAGATTGTCAACCTTCTAAAATATGGATTAGTCTATATTGTCAGACCAATTCTTTCTTTAGTAAGTAATACCCAAATTAAAGTACTACAGTGGGAATTAGTGGCCTTTCACCCCATTCTAAAATCCAGAGCCTTTTGAGATAGAGGCTAGTTTCTTTTAGGGAATTACTGAAATGTGGTCACAAAAATACACTGTAAATCCTCCTCCACACCTTCCTCCAGCAGATCCATAGCCATTTAACAGGGTCAAAGTGAGCTGGGAAAAAGAATAACCATACCATATAGAAGTTATTACTTACTGGCCATAATTTAGCACTAATTGTTGTGGGCACAAATTGAAGAAATAAATGGAATCTGACCCATATCCATCTTCAGTGGTCAGTGGGCTTCCAGTGGTTATTTCCCATGTTCCTGATTGCTTAAGTGGAATAATTATACTTAAGAACTGGAACCATCCACACATTGGTTCTCTGACCCATGAAGTAAATGTTATTATGGTGGGAAGAACCAAGTAAGACTGTTAGAATCTCCCCTGTCAAAGAGGAGGAAGAAAGCAATAACCCTGGAAAAACTGTAGAAATTTGTGCTACTATCAAACATTGAAAGAATCAGGGATGGTAATTCGTTCCAAATCTTCTTTTAATGTTCCAGTTTGTCTGGTACAAAAGCCAAATGGATGCTTTCAAATGACCCTGAATTACTGGTGCCACCAGCCACAGCTGCTGATCCAGATGTGGTTCCCTTGCTAAAGCAAATCAACACAACTGCCGGCTCCTAGAGTATAGTTACTGATCTAGGAAGTGCTTTCATTTGTTGTGGGGTTTTCTCCCCCACCTGAATTTGTAAAGACAATGAGGAAGAGTTCATCTTTATCTAAATAGTAGGATTAGAATTATACCTTCGATGTCTTACCTTAGGCCTATGTCAACTCTCCTGGTCTCTGTCATAATATAGTCTAAAAGAGTCTTTACCATGTTGAAATCCCAGAAAACATCACTCTATCTGTTACATTTGAAGACTTTATGCAAACTGGACCTCTTAAACAGAAGGTCACAAGCACCTAGATATCTAAGTAAAATCATGTGTGCTACTGAATAAGAGATAAACCTCAAAAAGCTTTGTGATACTACCACTAGTAATCCCTTTTGTGTAGAGCATGTGTAGGTATCCCTTCTCAAGTTAGCAACAGTTAACTGCACCTTGAATTTCCTACTTTGAAGAGAGAAGCACCAAATTTAGCACAAGTATTTATATTTTAGAGGAAACATACTACAGCATTTGGGAACACTGCTGCAACCCATCTTCTTACTAATACTCAAGGATAGCAATTTTAATTGTTGCCCAGAGGAAAAAAAGAGTTAGCAATAGTTCCAAGTTGTGATGCAAGCTTCTCCACCTCTTGGGCTTGGTAAGCTAGGAACATCTAAATGTTACTTGAACTCTTTTAACAATAGAAATGTCCTTTGGAGCTCCAGTGTGCCACAATGGGAAAAACATAGCACAGACCATAATATTCTGGGGCTAAATCCAAACTCTCTTCTACAAACTACTATTTTCCATTTGTAAAGTTATTTCTGATTGCTACCTGACTGTGATACAACCAAGTAACACCTGAGTGCAGCAGCCAGGGGACTATATGACCTGAGCTGCTTGTCATAAATTGGGTACTATTTAGTCAACTAAATCCTAAAAGTAGATGTATGCAGCAGCACTGAATAATTAAGTGGGAATGGGATATACCTGAAAAACCCTGGATGGGTCCAAAAAACTCAAATAACCCCTCTGAACAGAATCAGACTTCAAAGTACCTACTCCTACTGCTGTGTCAAGAGTTCCTTAAACCATACCTGTGGCCTCATGGGCAGTTATCTATAACTATTAGCCAAAGAGGAAAAATTATCTGCTGCTTGATGGCTGTTGACCCCACCCAGAAGTGGTCATCTGCCCCATCTGTGGCAGTCTGAAAGACAGTCCTAAAGGAAAATATTCCCGGTGGCAGATTTTAAGATAGCATATACGGTTTTCTACTTTGTGTGGAAGGAGAGATGTTCTACAATATGGATCCATAATGACTCTTGAGAGAAACTGAGAAGCTTATTCCATCAGAAACTTTAAAAACAATATTAGAGGACTGGTGACGAGGAGTTTTGGGGAAGAGGTATATGGATAAATTTCTTGGAATTGTCACAAAATATTAGGATATTCATATCCTATTTAAAGCCCAGAGGAGTCTTCTATTGCAGAGGAGTCTTCTAATAATCAGGTGATTCATACTGAAGACACCATTTATCTTCTTGATCCAGCCAATCCAGTGTTTTCAAAATAGCCATAGTGGCAGGGTTGGAGGTTATACATAGGGTTCAGTAACAAGACTTTCTTTCTCTTCTCAAGGCTAATCTGGCCATTATAATTGCTAGATGCCCAACCAATCAACTATAGAGGCCAGTGATTAACTCTGATATGGTAACTTTTCTCCAAGAGGACCAGCCAGCTCCCCGATGGAATGCTGTTTACACTGGATCCTTTTTATTTGGGAATGGAGGAAATATTTCATCCTCAGGAACCTAAATACCTATCCTAGATACAGACTGGCCTTCCAGTCCACAATGTTTTTTCTAGCAACCTTTGTAAGTTGAACTGTGTCTCCCAAAAACATACGTTGAAGGCTTAAACCCAGTATCCCAGAATATAACTCTATTTAGAAAAAGGAACATCAAAGTTGTTATCAGTAAAGATAAAGTAATACTGGAATAGGGTAGGCTCTTAATCCAAAATGATTGATATCCTTATAGGAAAAGGATATGAGAATACAGTGGGGAGTGTCATATGACAACAGAGGCAGAGATAAGCTAGTAGTTAAGAAATGCCAAGAATTTCCCGAAATACCAGAAGCTAAGAGCATGTGTATGAAATAGACTAATGCCATCTGGGACAAATCTGCCACAAGAACACTTCTGTGACCTGAAGCCTTCTTGAGCCAGCCCATCACTCCCACATTTTTTTATTTGAGAGAGACAAAGATAGAGAAAGCACAAGCAGAGGGAGAGGGAGAGGAAGAAGCAGACTCTGTTCTGAGCAAGGAGCCCAATACGGGGCTCGATCCCAGGGCCCTGGGATCATGACCTCAGCTGAAGGCAGATGCTTAACTTACTGAGCCACCCAGGCACCCCTGCACTCCCATATTTTTTAAACACACCTTTAAATACACCCTTGGGGGCTAACACCTTTGATCTATTCTGGAGATATGACTCATTCTTAAACATTTCCTCCCAGGTGGTCTGTCTGCAGTGGCCTCCCAGGGGTGGTCCCAAGCATGTATTACCCAGCTCTGAGACTATAAAAGCGGTCTTATAAGAGGTGGGGCTGTGGAGATCTACTGGTCTTGCTGCCACCTGAGACAGCTCTGTCCACAGGTCCCCTTAAACCTTTTCTCATCAAGTTGTACCGCTTAGTCATTTCTGTCAGTCTTAAGAGAACCATCACCTTGGAGACCAAGCATGAAACTGATCCTCCCCTAGATCCTGGAGAGACTGTGGCCCTACTGATATTTGGAATTCAGATTTCTGGCCTCCAGGACTGTGCAAGAATGAAGTTTTGCTGTTTTAAGCCAGCCAGTTGGTAGCACTTTGTTACTATGAATGTAGGAATCTATATATACTCTCATCTATGCCCTTTTCACTGACATACCACAAAACATCACCCTCAACCAAGCAACTTACTTTAAAAAGAAAGGAAAGCAGTAATGGGCTTATGTTTATGGAATTCACTGGCCTTACTACATGTGCCATCATCTAAAAGCAGATGGTGCAATGAAGGCTTAGCTCTGGCATCAGCTGAGCATGGTGGCATTCTGGTCCTGTAAACCAGTGACCAATATATGATACTGTCCCCCATTCTAGTCCATGCTCAGGTCTAGGAAGCAAAAAATGGAAGTGGGAGTAGTCCTTCAATACAAAACCTGAAATCTCTGTGTTAAGAACTTTTTTTCCTATTTTATACCATTGGGTTCCATAAAATTGGGATTACAAGCTCCTCAGAGAATGATGCTTCCAACTGGAAATGGAATCACAATTCTACTATATTGAAAGTCAATTCTTCCTATTACTTAAGGACTCTTATGCCACTGACTTGACATGTAGAGATGGAACATGTAATATAGTTAAGGTAATCTATCCCAATTGCCAAGGGAGATTGTGTTGTTGCTACTGAATAAGAACAAGACATGGGGGCAGTCCAACAGATTCACCAGAGTGGCTAATACTCCCATTATAAATTTCCATGGTAATCTTCAGAAATTCAATAAAGGTGGCTATGAAGGGTTCAATTCTATGAGAATAGAGGTTAGAATTACCCCTACTGGGTAAAGCATCCAACCAGCCAAAGCAGTGGCAGAAGTAGGAGAATACAGAATGGGCTATGGGGAAGGGAGGTCCCGAAGATCAAGGCCACAGCACCACTGGAAGGACAGCCTGAGCAGAGGGTCAGGGATTTCATTAAAGCATAAGATACTTGAAAACAGCTGTGGCATGGAGGCTATGAGCCACCAAGAGATGAGAACAGCTAGGTATAGCAGTTAAATAAATGTGAATCAGATATTCCCCTCTTGGGGATTCTGTGGGCATTTAAGAAGAGGAAATCTGGGGTCCTGCCAGTCAGCATGTGTACGATTCTGATAAGATTTAGGGACTCCGATAGTTAGTTTTTTCTGTCAGCTTGGCTAGACTTCAGTACTCAGGTATCCAAACAAACACAATTTAGGTGTTCCTGGGGAGGTGTTTTTTAGATCAAATGAACAACTACAATTAGCCGACTTTAAGTAAAGAAAATTATCCTTGATTATGTGGGTGGACCTCACTCAATCAGTGGAAAGGCCTTAGAGCAAAACTGAGCTGTCCCTAAAGAAGAAACTCTGCCTCAAGACTACAACAGTATCAGTTCCTCCTGACAGTTTCCAGCCTGCTGCCTGCCTTTCAGATTTCTGACTTGCCATTCCACAGTCACATATATATACACATACACTAACTGGTCGGTTCTGTTCTGTGTCTCTAGACAACTATACGAATACAGGGACAAGCTGTGAAGATGAACTTTCCTAGGACCCATAGGGAAGTGGGTCTATTTTTAGGCCACCTCGAAATATGTGTTTCTTTATTTCTAAGTTAAAATTTATATGGGGACTTGGGAAGGATGTTAAGGGAGAGTACTGCTTGTCGCTCTTTCTAAATTCTCTGTGATGATTTCTCATGTTACTTATACTGCTTGCACCCTTCTTCTGTGAAGTCACAGAGGCATGCTGAACTGCAAATACAGCAATGATGCTTTGGTCTAATAGTAACTTGCTTTACCTGGAGCTGAGATGGGTTATTTGCACTGGCAAATGCAGAAATGGGAAAAGGGAGGAGGGCAGTGAGCAGGAGAAATTCCCCTAAACTGTCCAAAATAAATGTATTTAACCCTTAAGGAAGCCCATTACAGGACAAGTAAATATTAAGTAGAACTGGATAACTTTGGGAATGTTACCCAAAGAACTGACAAAGTAAAAGTGAATTTAGAACAAACTCCCATTTTAAAAACTACCACCTAATTAAAAGTTTCTCAAACTGAAACCATGCATGGAACTTCTCTGAAGGGAAAAAAAATTAGACAACTTAAGCAGGAAAGAATATCCAATGGAAAAAAGACAGCCTCTTCAATAAATGGTGCTGGGAAAATTGGACAGCCACATGCAGAAAAATGAAATTGGACCATTTCCTTACACCACACACAAAAATAGACAAAATGGATGAAGGACCTCAATGTGCGAAAGGAATCCATCAAAATCCTTGAATAGAACACAGGCAGCAACCTCTTCGACCTCAGCCGCAGCAACATCTTCCTAGGAACATCGCCAAAGGCAAGGGAAGCAAGGGCAAAAATGAACTATTGGGATTTAATCAAGATCAAAAGCTTTTGCACAGCAAAGGAAACAGTTAACAAAATCAAAAGACAACTGACAGAATGGGAGAAGATATTTGCAAACGACATATCAGATAAAGGACTAGTGTCCAAAATCTATAAAGAACTTAGCAAACTCAACACCCAAAGAACAAATAATCCAATCAAGAAATGGGCAGAGGACATGAACAGACATTTCTGCAAAGAAGACATCCAGATGGCCAACAGACACATGAAAAAGTGCTCCATATCACTCGGCATCAGGGAAATACAAATCAAAACCACAATGAGGTATCACCTCACACCAGTCAGAATGGCTAAAATCAACAAGTCAGGAAATGACAGATGCTGGCGAGGATGCGGAGAAAGGGGAACCCTCCTACACTGTTGGTGGGAATGCAAGCTGGTGCAGCCACTCTGGAAAACAGCATGGAGGTTCCTCAAAATGTTGAAAATAGAACTGCCCTATGACCCAGCAATTGCACTACTGGGTATTTACCCTAAAGATACAAACGTAGTGATCCAAAGGGCCACGTGCACCCGAATGTTTATAGCAGCAATGTCCACAATAGCCAAACTATGGAAAGAACCTAGATGTCCATCAACAGATGAATGGATCAAGAAGATATGGTATATATACATAATGGAATACTATGCAGCCATCAAAAGAAATGAAATCTCGCCATTTGCGACAACATGGATGGAACTAGAGCGTATCATGCTTAGCGAAATAAGTCAAGCAGAGAAAGACAACTGTCATATGATCTCCCTGATATGAGGAAGTGGTGATGCAACATGGGGGCTTAAGTGGGTAGAAGAAGAATCAATGAAACAAGATGGAATTGGGAGGGAGACAAACCATAAGTGACTCTTAATCTCACAAAACAAACTGAGGGTTGCTGGGGGGAGGGAGGTTGGGAGAAGGGGGTGGGATTATGGACATTGGGGAGGGTGTGTGCTTTGGTGAGTGCTGTGAAGTGTGTAAACCTGGTGATTCACAGACCTGTACCCCAGGGGATAAAAATATATGTTTATAAAAAATAAAAAATTTTAAAAAAAATTAGACAACTCAATATTATTTACCTAATATTATCTATATATGTACTTACATAAAAATAGGTATAAAGTTCTTTTTTTTTAATTTTATTTATTTATTTGACAAACAGAGATCACAAGTAGGCAGAGAGAGAGAAAGGGAAGCAGGCTCCCCACTGAGTAGAGAGCCCGATGCGGGGCTCAATCCCAGGAGCCTGGGATCATGACCTGAGCCGAAGGCAGAGGCTTTAACCCACTGAGCCACCCAGGTGCCCCAGGTATAAAGTTCTTCTGTTTATATTCTTACAGAGCTAAAATAGCTAAATAATTTTATAAGTTAAAAGATAGCAAAACTACAAAGCCAATGAAGTTGTAATTTAGAACATTAGTGTGACAATATGACACATAAATATTTGTTTATTCAGTTTATATCTTTTAATATAAAATGAGTCAGTAAGGTTTTCAAGGAAAAGATATGTTTTACACAGGTCATTTAGAACATGACAGGCCATCATTTGAGTCTTTGTCATGGTTAGTGTTACTTATTTTTAAACACTGATGTATTATTTTGATTAACCAAATAAAGCACTCCAAATTACAAAGTTGGCAGCAATGTTTCGATATCATTCAGTTAAAAAAGTCCTCATTGTGGATTTTCTATTGATAATGACCACTAATGAGCTTGGCAGCTTACTAAATCCAGAGACAGAACTCATGAACCCTTAATTCACAGGAGGAACATAGACCTGTCATGAGGCGAGGTATTCTGAATTACACGTGCACAGACTAGAGACAGGCTCTACTTATGCTGGAATCTTTTGGCTACAAGAAATAGAACCAACTCAACCCACTTCAGCCCTAGAGGCTCCACCTCTGTCCTCATGGTGAGGGTGGGATTAGGAATTGGAGAACAGGATCTGGAATAGCTATTCCGTGTGGGTGTATCTCTCTCTGCTTCCCTCTCTCTTTTCTTGTCTCTCCCCCTAAATGACAGATGTTTCTGCCTCTATTTCCGTATATGTGTGTCTGTCTCTCTGTGTCTGTCACTGCCTGCTTTTGGTTTCTGTCTCCTATACCACCAACTCTTTATTCTGCTTCTGTCTTCATGTCTCTATTACCTTCCCTCTGTGTTGTCCAGATTTATCGACCCATTTACAAGTCAGTCAAAGATCGGTACTCCCTGTTCTGGCTTAACATCCTTTGTAAATTTAAATTCTGACTACTGAGAGTCCCAGCTCCAGATTTCTAAGAGAAAAAACCTGATTGGTCACACAGACCACTGATTTCAAGCTGTGGCCGATTTGAACTGTGTATCACATGGGTGGCTGCCCACTTAGCAGGGGTTGCTCGAACACGCGCTCTGAAAAGGACATGGGTATTATAGGAAACATGTCTGCTTAAATGTCTTTTAAGGGTACAATACATCAGTTTCTCCTAGCAACTATTCATTAGAGTACTTGAAGTAGCCAGTTGATTTTGACTTTAAAAATAGTGCCCAAAAACCAATCTGGGAAATTATACAATAGGCACAAAAACAAAGGCATTTAAAAATATAAAAGAGCCCTTGACATCTCCTAGAAAGAGGTGAATGATCCAAACCACAGGGACTATTGTATGTTCTACCAACAGACCACACTCACTTAAAGCACTTAAGAGGAGAACTGAACTTCAAGACTTGGGATAGAGACCCTAACAAGCAAAGAATGCGTTTTGTCCTTGTGCTTTTTGTGGGGAAAGGGCATGGATGAGACTACTTACTCCTTAAAAATTTAATATAATATTATAAAATTCTTCTAAGAACTGCCTTTTGTAGTACTTTTATTTATACACATCAGTAGAATCACTAAGACTGCTTTAATCATAAAAATTTTAGAGCAAAATTATATCCTCCTTAAAAATTAATGTTTACTAGACATAGGCAAGGTAGGTGTAAAGCTTATGCATAGAGCTGATAATATTAGAGAGAAGGGAAGATGATATTAACATTAATATGTAGGGAAAGCATAAAATAAAGCTGAGCTTTACCAAGGGCACAGAAAATTTGGGGATTATGGATGGGGCTGTTCAACTGAGGTAATTCCTTCTAGAAGCTAGACTGTGTCTCTCAAAAAATGAGGACACTTTGGGAGAAAACATCAATAAATATAAGGTAAAGTAGGAGTGAGAAAAAGAAGAAAAGTTGGAACAGACTTTTATTCAGCAGCAAGTAAGGAGTGCTAAGGAGTAGAGGTTTGCAAAAGCAATGACTGGGGTTTCAGAGTTTTCAAGAGGGGGAAGATTAAGGCAGCAAGGTGTGTAAATTCATTTGGAAGGAATACAGGGCAGAAGCTGAATGATGGAGTGGCCAGGGACTCCAAGTCTGCCCTGGTATAATCAGCATGGCAGTGTTCAGCCCTGAGACACACCAATCCGCTCAGGACCTAAAGATGTGCTCCATGTCCATTTGCTGGCATCCAGCATGGCAGGCCACACACAGTGCCCTTACCCTGCCATTGAAATCCACCTCTCCTAAACACTGACTGATTTCTGATTCTGTCGAGATGCCAGATCTCAGCTAAGCAGGACATAAGAGACACTGGCTGCCATGTCCCCTGCCCTAGATAAGATTCTCCTCTTCTGCCAATCCCAGACAAATCGAAATGAGTCTCAGTGTGCACAGAGAGGAAAGTGCAGCAGTAGCTCCTTGGGGGTCAGATGGCAGAGAGAGAATGAACCAAAAAGAAACAATAATGAGAGAGAAGGGGGAACTACCAGGCACTGCCAGGAGGAGATGGTGAACAAACAAGAATTAGGCTGACAAGGGGGGGGTGCGGGGGACGAGAACTGTGATGGCAAAAAGCAATGGAGAGAGTAAGAATACATAGGAGAAACACTTGAGAAAATAAAAAGAAAGTGAGTAGGGAGTCAGAGAACAAAAATTAATAAAAAACAGGGGGAAAAAAAAAAGGAGCTAACAACAGAAACACCAGAAAAGCAAAGCAATTGAGTTAAGGAAAGGAATAAAAGGAGAATCTATATGGACTATGCATCCTTTTGGCCATCTCTGACCAAGATTACTGTTACAAATCCAAGTTTATCTGGCTAATCAGCAAAACACAAATAAAAGAGAATAAGAGAAATAGAAACCTCTGCACAGAAGCCTAAGACTATCCCCCTTTGATGATCAATAAAAAGACATCAATAGATCCATTTTAAAACTATTCAATCATGTAATTTGCATACATTTGGAAACTACCTAGCTTTTGAAATAATGGCTTTCAATGAATAGTCATCCTTCCACATGTGACCAATAACTAGCCTACTAGCCTTACTGCTTCATGCCACTGAAACATGAATAATTCATTAATTTTTAAGGGCAAGAAGTCACAAGAGCTTTAAAGGAATTAATAATCTGACAGTGATATTAACTCACCTTCCTCATCATTAACTATAAACACAATGACCAATCACACAGTGCTATGGAGGAGTTATGAGAAAGTAACTTTTAGCCTGTGATCTTGTTGTCTCTGACAAAAGAAAGTTTAAATCAAGGCAAATAATAAAATTGCTCAAGAACTGTGTGTATTATTGGCTATGCCATTTATCTCTTACCTGGAGTTAAGTGCTATCCCAGATGGATTACATTCACAGGTTAGGCTTTGAAGGTTGTATCTCCCAGGTAATATTTGATGAGTCCTTCTTGGTACATTTTAAGATCTGTAAGAGACCGTATGCTAAGAACATTTTCTATTTCTATTTCTATTTCTTCTATGTCACTAATGGCATGGCATCAATACTTAAAAATCGTTAAGTTTTCATTAAGATTTTCATTGATATATATGTTTCATCTTTTAGAAAGTCCAGTTTGGGTTAAGAATTTGATTGACTGGAAGAGAAACAGTCCTCTGTCTCCTCAGAAACTATGATAATCAGGGAGGTGAGCAGGCAGAGGGCCTGAAAAGACTATGAGCAACCAAAAAACTGTGTGAGCCACCCAGGGACCCCTAGGGATTAATGTTCTTTAAAAGAGACCTCACAGAGATCTCTAACTCATCCCTCATCCACCATGTGAGGAGACAGTGAGAAGGTGCCATCTATAAAACAGAGGGTGGGCCCCCACAGACCTGGAATCTGTCAATCCCCTGACCTTGGACTTATTAGCATTCAGAACAGTGAGAAATACACTTCTGTTGCTAATAAGCTATCCAGTCCATAGCATCTTTTTTACTGGAGCCCAAATGGTCTACGATAATCAAAAATATAAGTGTAAAGATTTTATTTTTAGTTATATTGGTAAGAAGTGCTCCACACTGGATTATACATGGATGGCAGAAAAACTGGAACATAAAGATAAGCAAATATAATCAGATAAGAACTAACCATAATTTCACTATCTAGACAAAATCAACACTAAGTTTTTGGCCAATTTTTTTATTTGTGTACATATTTTTACATACATATGTCTTTATATAATTTGAGAGACTGCTCTTTTCTCTCAATAAGATATCACAAATATATTCCATATAAGTAAATATAATTCTTATACTTTCATTGTTAATAAATATGTATGTTATATATTATATTCTACTTGTAACCTATATAAAATTAGATATTAGGGGTGCCTGGGTGGCTCAGTCAGTTAAGCGTCTACCTTCAGCTCAGGTCATGATCCCAGGGTCCTGGAATCTATTGGGTTCCCTGTTCTGCCAGGACGTCTGCCTCTCCCTTTCCCTCTGCCCCTCCCCCTGTTTATGCTCTGTCTTGCTCTTTCTCTCTCACTCTCTCTCTCTCTCTCTCTCGGTCTCTCTCAAATAAAGAAATAAAGTCTTACTTAAAAAAGCAGATTTTAATTTGTCTGACAGTATTATTTTTTCAAAGAAGAGTACAACACTGTTAATCTAGAATTTTTTTAAGCATTTTTTTTAAGATTTTATTTATTCATTTGACAGACAGCGATCACAACTAGGCAGAGAGGCAGGCAGAGAGAGAGGAGGAAGCAGGCTTCCCGCTGAGCAGAGAGCCTGATGTGGGACTCGATCCCAGGACCCTGGGAATCATGACCTGAGCCGAAGGCAGAGGCTTTAACCCACTGAGCCACCCAGGTGCCCCTAATCTAGAATTTTTAAAGAAAAAATTTACTCTAAATAAAGCACCGTCAACTAACATTGACAATATTAAGCAGAAATTTAGAGATCTCACTATGTCCTGACCTTAGTACAAAAGGCAGATGTTCAAATATGTGTAAGAAAGATATCTTGATCTAAAGGAACATTTGTGGTATTTCCCTAAAATATTATGCTCCGTCCATTTTTAAATGGAAGCCTCCTATCATCATTTAAGTAGTTCTTGATGAACTAGAACCAATGACTACTTGCCATGTATCAATATAATGAGTCTGCTCTTCAGTGCTGGGGTTGCTGCTCTTACTGTCTCTGTTCTCTAACTGCCTCACTACCTTTTAGCTGTTTTTTCTAATTCTAATTGATCATGGGCTGAGACACTGGAGACTTAAGCTCATTAACATGTGTATGTTAAGTAAGGCCCAATCAATCTATGAAAGAAGTATTAGAGTCAGTAAATATCAGCCATTGGCTTTATATATCATTTTCACTGATACTAGTTTATATAGTATTTATGAAAACATGGAGATATGTATTGGGTATTTTATGCTATTACAGAAAAGGAATCTGAGGTTTAGAGAAATAAAATAACTTGCCCAATGTTATCTAGCTGTAAAATGGTAGAAATAAAAGCTAAACCCAATTCTTCTCATTCTCAATCAATTCTAAGAACTTTGTTAAATGCGATTTCAGGTTTTTTTCTTGCCCCTGACTGAAGGATTATAATCCAGAGCAAAGTTTCCTAAAACACATTTCATCAAACACAAAGATACTAGGTTTAGGTATTACGCAACAAAAGAGAAAAACAATGGAGCAAACAATTTGCTCTACTGCAGGACTCCTCAGAGATTTTAATATGCTAGTGTGCCTCATAAATCTCCAAAAGCAGCCTTTTCATAACTACTTGGACCTCACAGTGACCCTCTGTAATAGCAGATCTCTTCAGGCTCCAAGGAGCAAACTACAAAAATAATGTCCCAGTGGGGTGGGAGTAGGTGGAGGGCATTCACCTGTCCAGGTATGTGAAGCCTGATAGTCTTAGTCTTTGCACTCACTTCTCATTTATAGTTTGCTAATATAAGAGAGATTAAAATATAAATTCTGAAGAAGATCGATGTTTGTGTGAACTGTTGATAATACAGAAAAATTACTTCAAATAAAAGGGAGAGACATCTTTCAGGAGTCGCCACAGAATACATCTGGAAACTACTATGAATAACATTTGATCAGGTAAAAGTTTAAATTCACAGAGAACATGTATATAAAACGAAAACCATTATGCTGGATTTGGAATTAAAAGCACCAGGACAGCAGACCATGCTGCTGTTGTCCATACCTCCCGCATGGTATGACACACTGTCCTTAGATCTTCATGATCTGTAACAAAAAAAAAAAAAAAGAATTCCCAATATAAGTTAACCTTCACAATTTTCACAGACTACACATATTTGAGCAATCCTTCAAAAACTGGACAAATCACTTTTAAAGTAGCAAACTCTCTTTGTAGTTTATTAAAATATTTTTAGGAAGTAGCACCATTTTAGAATAATAACAGGGAAAGTCATCATGTAGTCCATGAAATAAGAGATTTCCTAAAGGGAAACGCTTCCCCACCTTACCTTCTTAATAAGGTTTTTATATCATGGAAATATTCCTTGCAAAATGTTTCCATCAACATCTGTGAGTGGAAATTTTGCTAAGAATTTTATGTTTATTATCATATTTAATATTTAAAGCAGCCCAATGAAGTGGGTATATTATAAATAATCTTTAGCTTTACAAATAATAAAATTGAAATTGAGAGAGATTAAGTTTTCTGAGTAGGCAGAGCTAGGATTGGAAGCCAGCCTGCCTAATTGCAAAGTACTTTCTTTCACCCACCTCTCTCTGTGATGCTCATATTCAGTCAACTATTTCGTGTATTAAATATATATAACCCCCCTGGTGTTCCTATTTAAATAAGACTGTAGCCACAGAAGGTTTATAAAGAATAATATATTCTCTGTAAGATTCCCCTATTTTACCCTAGAAAACCTCTCGTGACAACAGAACTTCCCTTCATTCACTTTGACCTATAACTAACCTCCACTCTTCAACTGGAAGTCAAAAGACCATGGCATCTCATGATTTCTTCTTCTCTTTTGACATTTCTGCTGTCTCATCAAGGCCTTTACAAATGGAACTTAAGTATGATTAACTACAGTACAAGTTAAACCCCAAATAAAAGCCAACAGGGCATATGTGAATGACAAAGCAAGCCAGCCCTAAAGCTCAAGATAGCTTTACCAGAAAATCAGTATATGACCAACCTGCAATTTTGGATTTCATATAAATTAATGACTAATTTGGTCTCCAGTAGAGAAGTTGGAAGAGATATAATTGAAGGAGTCTAGAAGGACATCCTATCAATAAACCCACAATTATTTACTGAATTTTCTCCACCACTACCAATATGCCACATGCTCAGAATCCCAACCCTTGAGCTATCGATAGGGGTTAAATCATGACCAGAAAACAAATATGTGTAAATGTGAACATATATTTCTTGGAGAGAGGATGGCAGTAACTCCTTGGTGATTATCATTACAGTAACGTACTATAACATGGGGCCCCAGGGGTAGAATGAAAGACAGGTAAATTATGACTAATTCTGGAGAAGTCACATCAATGGAGTGAAGGACCAAAGATAAAATACCAGAGCTGAGGGTCTTAGTTCCAGAAGATAACATCATTGTATGGTACTGGGTGGTAGAAAAGTGATGTAAAAGATAGTGTTAAGAGGGTTTTTTGTTTTTATTTTTTTGTGTTCCATTTGCCTATGGAAGTTGGTAACTTTTTACAAAGAAAATACATTCTGGCCTTTGAAGATGACACCTCACAGGTAGAAAAGAGTCCCTCCCTGTACAATATAGGAAAAGGTCACAGAGGTCTATTACATAAAACTGGCATTGTTATACACAATTAGAGCTCTTGTTCAAAAAGAATTCCAAAGGAACAAGCATAGATTTCTCTGGTATCCCTTTCATCTGCAGAGTGCTCATCTTCCAACAAAGCATGCCCTCCATCCTGTGGTATGCTAAGTGCTTAACAACTAGTTCTCCAAGGGAAAAAAAAAATTTAATATAAAATGTACTGCTTTAAGAACACTAGCACCCAATTTATAAATAATGGTAAATATGTAATAACCATCACTGTAAATTCCCTACCAAGGACTTCGGTGTGACTTGGTTCTTATAAAATCTATTATCAACTTCTCCTTCCATTCTATCCCCAACAATAGTGCCACAAAGTTAGACTATGTATCGTGCTCGATTATGATCCTACTCCAAAAAGAAGTCTCTCATGTCACTGACAAATAAGTGGAGTTCTGACATAAATGTTAGTTGATATTTTCTTTTATATTACAGAGTGAGTCTAAAGTAAAACAACAAGGACATTTGTCAGACTTCATTCAATTTTCACTGACATGAACAATTTCTTTGTTGAATCAGATAGTGGTTTCATATACTAGACAAATATTTTCTCCATTTTATGAGCCATTCACAATCTAACAGCTACAGACACAAGAAAATTTTCAATTTAATCAGCATTATTAATATTTTTCTCCATTTTTTAAGCCCAGATAATGAACAAAACAATAATTGTAGCATTTGTGATTTTCATGGTCTAAATACTTCCATCGTGGTTGGTTCTTAACTACCAAGGCAGAGCTGGGAAAAGCAGGTAAGAGACATAGTATTGCTACCACACAGCCACCATAGATGTAAATAACATCAAAAGCTTGGATAATAGTAAATCGTAGTAAAATAACTAGGAAGCAACAAGTCGAATATTACCTTTGTTTTTAACATAATGTTCAATTACAAGTTTATATAATTTAATTTTTAATAATGGCTATTTAACAAAGAGCAAAATTGCTGCAAATTAACAACAGACTCTTTCAAGCTTATATGAACTGGCTTCAGGATGTCACTGCCTCTTGAATCCTAACTACCAGGATTCTCTTCTTTCTATGGGTATTTTCTCGGTTGCGGAACTGTTTTGCAAATTCCCTACTACTACCTCTTTGGTTTTTAAAAGTTCTCATTTTTATTTCCTGAACTGGATTGAAATTAAGAAATGAGTACCGGAGGTAGGAAAGGTCGGTCAATTAATCATTAAAGAGCAAGCTGTGAGACAAGGCAAAGAGCTCTGGTGTGGAGTCAGGAGCCCTGGCCTGAGATCCTGTCCTGATATCTTGGATGTGCCTTTTCAATTCAGAGCTTCAGAATTCTTTTTTTTTTTTTTTAAAGATTTTACTTATTTATTTGACAAACAGAGATCACAAGTAGGCAGAGAGAGAGGAGGAAGAGAGAGAGAGGAGGAAGCAGGCTCCCCGCCGAGCAGAGAGTTCAATGTGGGGCTCGATCCCAGGACCCTGAGATCACGACCCTAGGAGAAGGCAGAGGCTTTAACCCACTGAGCTACCCAGGTGCCCCCAGAGCTTCAGAATTCTTATCTGTGAAGTGAAGTTCCAGCCACCCACTTCACATGTCTTTTTGTGAAAAATACATAGGAAAACATCTATGGAAATGTTTTATAATTAAAATTTATGATGCAAAATAAATCATTTTATAATATGCAATTTTTTCAAATGAGTTTAATCTCTTAGAACTTCTTTTTTTATAGAAATGCCTACAAATAACACATCATATTAAGTTTTGAACTTATGAATTTTTAATTAATTGATAAAATACTGCAAATTATTCTTGCTTTTCTGATTTTGTAACAATCAGTTCAACGTTTGCTGTATTAAGACCATGCATGTGTTCCCAGAACTAATTCTTTCCCTAGGTCTGATTTTATAAACTGCTGGTGATAAAATCAAGTCCTGATTTATATGATGCATCTCATGTGGGAAGGGTCTATGGCTCTTGGTATTTTTGATCTACCCTGAGAAATGATAGCACAGCTAGTGTAATATCTTTTGAAGATAACCACTGTTAATTTGATGATAACATTTCCATTTACTGAATTGTGAAATGATTGTGTTTTATTTTCTAAGTGATTCTAATATCATTAGAAGCATGCCAGAGCAGACTGGTGAAGAGAAAATTGTGAAAAATATTTTTAAAAACTGGCAAGCATATGTTTTAAAAACACTGTATTCACTTCAGTTATTCTCTTTATAGCTTTGGTTTCAGGACACTCTCCTGAAGGGATTGGAGAGGACGAGGCAGCTGGAAGTGGTAGCAAATCTTCTGGGTTAAGAACCACACATCCCACATTCCATGTTCCTGTTTTTGTAAAAGGAGTGGATTGAGTTCCTTTCCTATACTAGGTTTTGAAGAGACTTAATTTTCATCATTCTAGTCTCAGAACATTGTTGACATTTGGTATTTTAAAATGTTTGAGAGGAAGCAAGTTTTAATACCCAAAATTTAACCAGAAGTGTATCTACCAAATTTGTAGCAAAGAGGATCAAATGAAAGGAAATACGTTCCCCCCTCCCATGCAAAGTTTCATCAAAGGCTGAGAAAAGTTCTACAGAACTTTAATGAAGAAGGATTTTTCCTAAACGTATGTAGTGGTTGGTGTAGAAGAAATGTACTTGGACATTTGAATAATCCCAGGTCCTCAATAAGTTGCCCAGCGTGTTTTAGTCCTAAAAGATACACAGTGAAGCATGTTCATTGTTTAGAATTTGGGGAAACTGCATATTACCTCTCCCAAGTATGTTCCATAAAACCCTTTACCCACATCAGTTAATATCCTTTGGAACATTCAGCAGAATGAATTTAGGGAAACCAGTGATTCAGATACATCTTGATTTACAGAGTTGAATAGTGCTAGTAGTGGGTACCCTATACAGTCTGTGTGGGGCTCTAAGGGAAGCTGCAAATATGTCAGAAATAACACTGTCTTTTCCATCTTAGAATTAATCAATTCACAAAGGCAGTTTTTGGTGGTAGATGACTGAGACATGGGAGACAAGGATACCTTTAATATCCTATCCAGAAATTCAAGTATTTAATAAACCTAGAGTCAGAAAACTCTACCTTTTAATAGCTATATAACAACTATGGATAGGTCAGATTTCCACTTTCACAAGTGAGGGAACCGGTTTGTTTCAAGCTAACATTACCTGACTTCAGTTTGTCTGATGTTCATCTAAGGTTGTGGTTGTAATTTGGAGAGCAAAGACATAATGAACTGCAGTTTTTTTGTTGTTTTTGTTTTGGTTTTTTTTAATCTTTTTTTTTTTAATTTATTTATTTGAGAGAGAGACAGTGAGAAAGAGCATGAGTGAGGAGAAAGTCAGAGGGAGAAGCAGACTCCCCATGGAGCTGGGCGCCTGATGCGGGACTCGATCCCGGGATTCTGGGATCGTGACCTGAGCCAAAGGCAGTCGTCCAACCAACTGAGCCACCCAGGCATCCCACGAACTGCAGTTTTATTGGTTGTTTAGTTACTCAATATTTAGAATTTCTTTTTTTGATAGAAGAAAGTGGTCATATTTTGAATGTTTACTGCTATTTCATTACAAATGACAATTTATAATTAAAGATATTTTTATAGTTTAGAAAGAAGTTTGTATATATTACAAAATAGGTAGGTTTGGTTATGAACGTTTCCATTACAGAAGATACCAAATATATTTGAGAGAGCTTGAATGCAGGAATAACATTCAAGAAATCAGGATTTCACATCTAACTCACATTAAAAAAAAAACTTATGACACAATTTTCAGTTTCTCTGAGCCTCATTTTCTTATCTTTTCAACTGCAATGACTGAGCAAAATAATCTCATGTTCTTTCTAAATTGGCCTATTATTTCCTTATAATTTTCCTGAAGAGTCCTTTTAAGTATTGGCTCATTTAAGTGGTTATTTATAAAATATTATTATCATTTGTGGATTTTAGATTCCTAAACTCATCACAGTAGGCCTTTACATAGGAACATACTTTGAAATAGGTCTTTTCCTTAGAGAGAAACAGTCCAGAGCCTGTTTGATGATGATTACTTTTCTTTTTAGTGACTGACGTGTATAGAGAAAGGAAATGAAAATAGGCAGAAAATGATATGAAAAGCCACCTTCTCCAGGTAAATAAAATGAAACATCTCCGAAGATATAAGTCAAATGAAACACAAAATTTGACTTATTTCAATATATTTTAGTGTTTTACCCTTAAAAACATACCAGCTCCAGGAAGATCTGTAGAATGTCTGAAAACACCTTCTTTTTTTTTTAAACCTAACTCCAAGTCTTCCTTTTTCTAAGAGTTGATTCCTCACCCCTAAGTGGTTCTCCAACTTGCCTCTTCGTTCTTTTAGATCTGCCCCTTGACACAGAGCTCCAAAATCCACACTTCCTCATCCATCTCAAAACATGGGCTTCTAATTCAAACAAAAGGAAAACTAAAACAAACCAACAAAAATATAACTTTCAGTACAAATAAGAATAATTCACATGCAAGTGAATGTGGAAGTTGCCTGGATCCTACAGGGTTAGGTACAGAAGCGAAAATGCCACCTGAGCAATTCCTCAGATGGTATGAGTCCTTCCTAGAACTTATTTATTACACAGTAAAGAAGAATAGGATGTTCTTTCTGAAATATTTTTCTTGGGAACTCAAAATATAAGCCTCCACCATTGACAGGGTAGCATTTTTAGATTAAGCCATGGGAAATGTAGCATGATTTACAAATACAACAGTCCAAGAATAACAGCCTTTCTACCATCCGTGATTGGCATTGCTATTATAGACTCTATTATAATCTTATCTCGATGTCCAACCAAGCTATTCATTCAGCAACTAAGCTCACGTCAAAGGCAAGGCAGAGTCTACTTATTTGCAGAATAATGTTCTTGAAAAACACAGTCTCACTGCTCAGACAGAACCAAAAGCATACATGACATGGTGTAAGGTGCTTATGATAGAAGGTGGCAGGAAATGAAGTCGAAACATAAATACCAACTGAGAAGGTGTTTAATCTCTGAGGTGTGAGGTATTACATTCTAGCACTCTCTCTGACTGATATCAGGTATGAAAGGAAAAACTAGCTAAAACATATGGGGAAAAGGACATGTAAGTCCCTTTGATGTCTGTGTCAGCAAAGCACTTCGCTTTCACATCCAGTCTTTAATAGAACAGCTGAAGTTCCTGGTTTGTAAATAAAGGAAGCTAAGAGATTGCTGAGTAGAGTCTGTCACACACAGAAAAATGCAACTTCCATGTATGTCTGAAAACACTCATCCCAATATTCATTCATTCACACATGCACATACACACACCTCTTAGAGCTATCTCATAAGTAACTCTATTCCTGCTTTTCATAAGGCCTGCAGTTTTTAAATAATTTTTGCCATGGAAAACTAATGAACTCCTACAAAATGCGTATATTCAAAATCTTGAAGACTGTTGGATAGCTCCTCTATTCTCACAAGGCAGAAACTGAAGGCCATGAGCACAGTAGTGATAAAGCCAATAGAGGTGTCTCTGCATGCGGAAAGATCAATAAAACACAGAACTGGCTCCTCAGGAGGAGTGAGGGGAAGACACAGTAACAGCAAACTGAATAGGAGATTTTGTCAGTGATTCAGAGTCCCCAAATCCATGAGAGCAGTGACTACATGTGAGGCAGATAAATCTCAGCACCAAGAGAATCCAAACCCCACACCTCGTTGGTCTTCCCAGTGGGCAGTGTTGATCCACACAGTCCCGGTTTATAGGAAGGAATTCTTTCTCCATCTCTGTCCTCACCAGCGATGCACATGTGTGCTGCCATGCTCCTCTAGACTTACTGCCTGACACCATTTCCTACCAAGGGTTGATGGGGGAAACTTAGAAAGCATTCAAAGAAATTTGTGCTTTTCAAGCATGTCTATTCCACTCTCCCAAGACAGCTGCATAGAATTCAAGAAACTAAGAATTGGGACTGAAATCTGAGATTGCCTAAATACAATTCCACCCAAAAAGAGTCTCCTTAATTTCTCTTCAGACTGTGGTGGTGTCTCTGCTTCAGTGACTGTTCCTTGCATGCATTCTCAATAGACATGTAGATATGTTGATGGTTCAGGTTTGGGCCACTGTAAATATTAATGAAATTTATCTCAACTTGAGTTGTGATCTGGTCCCCTGAGGTTTCACCCAGGGATTAAAAGAGAGGGATAAGAGGTATCTTCTAAGAGATTATTAGTTAATTACTTTGGTTTTTAGTTCCAGAAATTTTTTAGCATTGACATTGAATATATCAACAGCCAATTTTCAGGACAGATACTTAGAAAAGTATCAGTATACTCCTCATGTGCTACCTCCCAGTTCATCATGATTTCTTAATTACTGATGGAAACTCTGCAACTGTGTTTATAAGTCCTTTCCATAAATGATAGGGCAATTTACTAAAATTAAAATGATTTTGTTTATATGAGATTAGTGTCTTTTATTGTTTCATCATGTATTTCAGACTTAATTCTACTTTTCCAATTAGAAAACTAATTTTATTGATCTTCAATATGGAAGAAAAAATAGCTGAGTAGAAAAGTACCTATCATTTAAAGTAATACAGCATCTAGGGGCACTGTGGGCTGGTCTTGTCCTTGTCCAGCTCACTCTGTGCCCTTGGTAGCACTATCACAATTCTCTTCTGTTCTAGTCTTTTACCTATTCTCGTATTCTTCCAGACCTCTGCCACTGTTTTACATGTATTCCATATTTGGGGACCTTTAGAACTTGAATTCATCACAGAATTTTCTGTCAAGTGTCACTGGTTTCTTTGTTGGTTTCCCCTTTATTTTTTTTTTCCTAAGAATCATCAGCAGTATTACCATCAGATTTTCACATTTGTTTGTTTTTTCTTTCTTTTTTTTTTTTTTTTCATTTCAAGAGTACCTGGTTTTACGATGTGATATCTCGTTTCTTCCCCCAACTTTTGGAGCCCAGCTTCTGTCAAATCTAAAAGATATGCTTGACTGGGACTAATATTTCTTTACTTCTTTTAATGTATCCTAAGGTATTTCCACCCAAGATTCCAATCACTTACAAAGCTCAACTCCAAAATTGCTTTATTCCATCCAAGCAATAAAGTCTTGGCAGGACTCTATGCTATGACTGTCTCTCTCAGATTTAGAATTCAGATGTGAGAGGGTTTCATGAATACACATGTTAACACATGTAACTGGATTAAGAAACAAAATTACCTTTTTTGACAGATAGTAAATCTGACTTGGATGATTGGTTTGACATGAGGACTGCTTCGCCAAATAAGTTTATTTTCCATAAATTAGCTAATTCTATAGTTCTGAGATTTTAACAATAGTGTCTTGAAAGTGTGTGAAAAGAAAGCATTTTATCAAAATTACTTATTAAATGTGTATCAAAACTAATAATAACAGCTATTGAATACATCTCAGTAAAAAAAAAAAAAAAGCCTTTTTGGTATACTTCCTATAAATTGAGAAATAAAATGACTCTAATGACAGGGTGACAAATCTTTTTGCAAGTCAGAACCAAAATTGAAGAGAACCTAATTGAATTGCCAGCTGATAGATTAATAAGAATATTTTCGATGATAGATCACTATATGAATTTTTGGCACATAACTTGGAAGGAGTTCAAGGAATTGAATGATATTGCTCTCCCAAAACTCTTTCCATTTTTATCTTCTCACTTATGATAATAAGTTTTTTCCAAGCTTACATATACATAGAATACAAAAATATCATCAACTAATTGACGTTGAACTTGTCTTAATCAAATAATAACTGATATTCATCTGGGAGCAATCAGGCTATTCTTCTTAAGAGGTTCTTTTCAATAATATTTTCTTTTTTTATATTTAATAAGTATCAAAATCTATAATATGTTGTTTTGATCAATTGGGAAGTAATAATTTTTACAAACTTCAATCTGGTAGAAATTCTTTAACACTTAGAATGTTATGGCCAGGAAAATAAAAGTAATTAAAAACTTATACAATCATTCTTGTTGCAGAGATATATGATAGGTGACCAATGAAGGACTTTAAGAAACATAATAGTGGACTGTACTAGGGTAAAATTCACTGGAAAAATATAATGGAAATATGAGTTCAAAGAAGAAAACAAAACCTCAACTGAGTGGTATTGCTATCCTAAAACACTTACCAACTATTAAGTAAGAACTTGTTTCTATATATTTAAATACACAGTTCTTGAAAGACAGAATTTAAAAATTGGAAGGGAAATTAAAGGTTGACTATTAAACTGTTCTTCATTTTTACTCACTTGCATTATTAGAAATAATTCTGAATAATTTTGTATTCCCTCAAATATTAAATTGACTTCTACATTTTTCCATCTTAAGTTGACATGATTACCAACGATGTAGTTTCTGGCACAATATAAATAATAAAATTTTAAAAAATTTTTAGATTTTTAAAAAATTTATTATTTGACAGAGAGAGACAGGAAACACAAGCAGGAGGAGTGGGGGAGGGAGAAGCTGGCTTCCTGCTGAGCAGGGAGCCTGGTGCAGGGCTGATCTGAGTACCCTGGGATCATGACCTGAGCTGAAGGCAGATGCTTAATGACTGAGCCACCCAGGCACCACTAAAATTTAAAAATTTTTTTAAAAGAGTTACACCCACTCTTCAAAATATAGCCAAACAGAATGCGAACACTACGGCAATTTCATTCTAGCATCACCCATGTCCTCCATCCCACGGGGAAGCTTCTGCAGTATCTCTCTCTTCTCTTCTGTTACTCTCTTCATGTTTCCACCATGCTTCTGCTATCACCTCTATCCTCTCAAATTCTGGAGGTAATTATGAATTTGCATGTACTTTGTACATTACAGATTATTGCAACATATCTAGCACACAGCAGATGCTCCGTAAATGTTAGCTATAATGGTTATATTATCTTCCTTAATAAATATTTCAAGTGTACTTTATTATAATTTTCATACACATTGTTTTATATACATATCAAATTTTAAGTATTCTTCCTTTTTTTCAAGAGTCCTGGGCAACTTGTTAGTTTTACATTTTTATGTAGGTATTTTTCTTCTTCTTCTCAGATTGCTGCTTGAAATATGTATTCAGGACAGGGATATTATCTCAATGACCATGGATATTATACACTCCAAAACCTTTATTTTATGGTTGAAATATTATTACAGAGTGAGTTTTCACCTGATTGAATTAGACAACTAGTTATTGACCAAGCTAACCCTGGAAACTGGATAGAATTTAACACACACTTGTTTAGCTCTCTTCTGGAAAATGAAAACATTATCACTGATACTCCACTCTCTGGTTATCTTTCCTACACTTCGTTCAACCTGCCATCATATACCATTGTTTTTCCATTACCAAATTTTCATGTCTTTATAACTAAAACTTAGTTTCAATTCTAAAGATTGAAAACCATTAACATTATCATTAGGTAAAGATTATTCACTACCGAACCAAGTATAGTAATTGGACAAATACAAAAAGACAAGTAATTTTATTCTGAAAGCTATGCTTCTTGAAGGAGGATACCGAAGGCTTGTGTTCAAATGAGTTATTTAAACTCTCAATTGCTCAATTTGTCCCATTTATTTGGGTAGATTCCTTCTTAGCCTGTTTGTTTTCTCTTGGAAGTTTAATATTTTCCTTCAATTCCCGCATTTATTTTCTTGTTCATAAAAGAAATGTCTGCCTCCTTGGCTAAATAACTAAGTCATACAATTTCTTAATCAATAGAATATGTTGAATGGAATAACTTAAAAAAAAAATACCTTCTTGGAGACCTGCTGCTATCTCTTCTAAATTTGATGCAGTTTTCTCATTCTGACATTTCTTTTAATAGTATTCCAAATTTAATCTCACACTTTTTTTATTTCTATCCTCTTGTTTAGTTTCCATTTATGTTTTGGTGGAGTACATTCTTAAGTTTTTTTTTCTTTTTCGGGTAGTGGTAAGTAAAATCCTTCCAAGTTTGAATATGTCTTCTTTTTGCTCTCACACTTGGTTGATAGACTAAGTGGGCTAAAATTTCTACATTCAAAATTATTTTGATCAGATTTTCAAAAATTAAAACTTGGCTTCTAATATATATTGTTGCCCAAGTCTTGGAAGAAGTCTGACAATAGACTTCAATAATTAGATTCTCATCCTTTTGCTTGCAAATTGTTTCATTTGCCCTGGAAACTTTGAAACCCTTCTCTTTGTTTTAATTCTGACCCTTCATTAAGATAGATCTAGGATGGATATAGCTTCCTTCATTTTATTTGGTCCTCAATCAACTCCTAAATTTTCGTCATCTCAGTGAAATCCTCCTATAGTCTTTTTGGATTTCCTCCCATCAGTCACTTTTGTCCCTTCCCTTATATAAATCCTATTAGAGAAATACTGGATCCCCTACATTGCCCTCCCTACCTCTCCCTTTTCTCTCTCTGCCTTTATTCTTCTACATTATCAACTATTTCCAAACTTTATCTCTCAGCACTCCTATTCTCGTTTTTATTTTACTGAGCATACCTTGAATGCACAATAATTACTTCCTGCCATCTGCTTGATTCTTTTACATAGCAGCCAGTTCTAATTCTATGAATTAGCTCTTCTTTGAAATACTCCAACTATATAAATTAGAACTTCTTAAAACTCTCTTTCTTCATTTGAAAAAAATGAGTTTTTCCCCTCTATTTATTCTTGTACTTTTCTTTCATGCTTTTTATTTTACTCAAATATATGTGCATCCTTGATTTCCCACTTATATTTATGAATCAAATATTAACATTTATAATATAGGCATCAAACTCTAGCTTCCCTAGAATATTCATAGCTCTGCTATTCCAAGTGGCTTCTCCATGAACCTAAAGACTCGCTGCTTATATATTCTTAAACATGAAAGACCTGAATAATTATGCTATGGATATTAGTCATGCTAGCCCTAAAATTCAAAGGGTAATAATGGTGACACTTAATTTGATGCCTTTGCACAATGGCTGCAAGTGGGAATGTAAAAATCCAGCCTCTGGAGGTACAACTAAAAATGGAGATAGCCACAGATGGGATGGAATCAATAGAATAAGTTACATTACTTTTCTCATCCAGCAAGAATATTTACTTGCCATAATTCTACCATTTTTCTTCTCTTTGTTGAAAATCTTCTTAATTCGGATAGTGGATAGTAAAAAGACAAAGTTAGATCGGAAATCTCAGTATCTATGCTAGACATTTCTGCCACTAACTGGTTATAAGCCTATAAGAGAGCCATACCCTCCTTGAATCATAACACAGTCATACTTGAGGTCCTGCCCATCCTAAAATTCTTACCATTAGGAAAATAAGTGTTCATTAATGGTCTTTCTGTTCCTGGGTATGTAGAAGCTAATCAAACATTAAGCCAACAGGGATCATGTATCAATGAATCATATACACACTTATATACTTACTTTATTACACAGACACTGTATTTAGTGCTAACACCTATCTTCGTCCTCTCCTGAATGCTGTGATTGGTCTCTACATAAATTTCTTATCCCACTCAACCAACTGATGAGTTTTAAGGCACATAGAATCAGAGGAATACTTGAATTATAGTACTTTAACATAATTAACAATGTGAAATTAAAAGTTTCTTTTTAATAAAACCTCCATTTCCACATATAGTTTTATTTTTTCTTCCTACCTAAATGTTATATTATCCAGCTCAGTAAACTCACTTTTAACACCTTACTGGTTCAGTGTCTATGATCTTACAGATCTCTGGCCATGTTCATTGTTTTGGCTACTGTCAAATGATGTTGTCATATATGTCATCTTTGCAACCTTAGATCCGATCACTTCTCTTTTTCATAAAACTGCAAAGTGCCTCTCACATTCTTTTCAATCAAGAAAGGAGACTTAATCTTTATAATTGGCAAATATGTGCTTTACATATACAATTGGGGAAAAATTATCATTCTTCCAATTTTCCATACAATCTAGTTCTTTATCTTATGACAACTAAGATTATTGAGTATATATTTCTTGGTTATTTAATAAGAATAATTTTATTCCAGATGGTTTACCTATCTTATGTAATTACTTCATTTGACTCTCTGAATTAATCTGGGACGGAAAAAAAGAAATGTAATCCATGTTTTACAGATTGAGAAGATGAGGCAAGAATGCGTAGAAGGGGGGCGCCTGGGTGGCTCAGTGGATTAAGCCGCTGCCTTCGGCTCAGGTCATGATCTCAGTGTCCTGGGATCGAGCCCCGCATCGGGCTCTTTGCTCAGCGGGAGCCTGCTTCTCTCTCTCTCTCTCTGCCTGACTCTCCGCCGACTTGTGATCTCTCTGTCAAATAAATAAATAAAAATCTTTAAAAAAAAAAAAAAAAAAAGAATGCGTAGAAGGATGAGTTACAGTTCTATTTCAGCATGCCAGAAGCCAATCCCATTCACATTAGCTGCACCCTCTCACTACTGAAGTTTGCATTATATTTTTTGTATTTTTTTCTGTCAGCTCAACTCTAATACCTATTTTCCATAAATCTTTCTATTCCTAACTTCTTTCATTCATTAAGCAAATATTAATCAGGTCCAACACGAGTCAGTTTCTATATACTATATACTGTAATATATCCCTGCTTTCATGAAGCATGGACCAGTAAAGAAAAAACATTAATCAAATAGTTTCAAAAACAAATGGATGTTTTAACTGTGGCAAATGCTTCAAAGTAGAAGCAAGCAGTGTCATCAGATCTTGCACTTGGGAGATCTGACCTAGTCAGAGTGGTCAGAGAAGGCCATCCTAAAAAGGTGATATTTGAGCTTTGGTTGAACAATGAAGCAAAGTTTACCAGAGAAAAGGAGAAAAAGAAAACAACAGATGTAAAGACCTTTAACACCAGGAAGCATGACAAGTGGGGAATAACAAAAGGAGTCCAGTGTGACTAGCATCCAGAGAATCAGGGAGAACATAATTGTAGATGAAACATGAGAAGAAATGGAGTCCAGGCTCTGTGGGGTTTTAATGCTAAGGTTAGTGCATCTTGTCTTTATCCAAAAAGCAAAGGGAATTGTATAATTTAATTTATAGGCAATTTACAGAATAGGCAAATCCATTGAGACAGGAGGCACATTAGTGGTGTTTGGGGCTGGGGCAAGAGTGAGAACAAAGTGCGACTACTAATGGATTTAAAGTTTCTTTTTGAGAAGATAAAAATATTCTAAAATTAGATAGTGATGATAATTGCACAATTCTATGAATTTACTAAAAACTGTTGAATTGCAACTTTAAAAGGTACCTGAATTATTTCTTGATAAAGTTATTATTAAAAAATAACAATAGAAAAGCATGAAAGATTTTGTGAAGAAAATTCTCTTGAAGGGATTAGTTTTGAAAGGATCGTTCTGGCTTCAATGTGAAAAAAAAAATAGGTTTGAGAGTGTAGAAAAGAGGCTATTGTAATAATCTAAGTAAGAGAAATTTAGAAAGGAAAACCAATAGAACTTAATGATAGATTGAGAGCCAGAGACAAATCAAAAGGATCTGTCCTTTTCTCGCTTGAACAAGGGAATGGATGTTGGTACCACTGACTGACATTGTGGTATTAGAAGATGATCAGATTTGGGGGGTAGAGGGTGGACAGAGGGATATATTGAGTTCAGTCTTATAGGGTTGAGTCTGAGGTTCCCTGGAAAGCTAAGGATATATAAGGATCTATATAAAGATTTTTAAAGATAAGGAAATAAAGATTATGATACACAGGTAGTCTGCAACTCAAAGTAGAGTTCTCAGTAAAAAAAAACTTATGAGTCTTCTCTATACAAATTAAAATAATAGGCCTAGATACAGAGAACAGTCTGGGGAGAGAATATAAGGTGAGAAGAGGCCAGGACCAGCCCTCAAGGAACTGGCCCCAAGTTGTTGGCCATGTAGACAGTAAAAGTCTGCAGTAGAAAAATAAAAATTAACAGAAGCCAGAGAATTGAGAAAACTAGGAGAGTGTTCTGTCAAAGAGGAAAAGGAGAGCATTTCAGAAACCTCTATGGCAGATCTCATATTATAGTATTACATTGTTCCTTACCCCATTCTTCCACTAGATTATATGAGTTTTTTGAAGGCAGGTATATTTTCTTCTTGCACTTTACTTAGTGTTTGTCCCATATAAAACATCAATCAACATGTGTGGTTTGCAACTGAGTGTTTAAATTCACTAGCTGGTGAGAAAAAAATTGTTACATTGGTAACCCAATTTTTTAAAACATGCCTTAGAAACAAAGAAAAAGAGCTCATAATTCTATGTTAGAAAGACTTTAATGCAATAGATGAAAGGAAAAGTTGTCATTTTTTGTAACTAAACAGAGAAATCTATCTAACTCCATAGTACACTGCAAGTGCACAGCATAAATAGAACTAAATGAAAATGAGTAGCAGTAGCAGAAGGCTAGCAGCAATTGTGGTAAAGGCAGAAATGCACAACAAAATTGATGTTTGCTTAAAATGAAGAAAAGGAGCTAGGATATTTTCAGAGTTAGAGCTTTTAGGAAAAAGCCAAACCAATGAACAGAACCAAAAATCAAGGAGCCTGAGGAAGAGATGAATGCGCTACAATTTGGCTCCCACTCACCCAGGATTCAGAAAGATGTGACCAACTCCTACTGAGTAGGATTGTGAAACCTACCTGTATAAAAAGTATACAGCACTATATTCATAATTACACCTGTAGACAATTACCAAGCTTAACTACTTAGTTACTAACTTTGTAAGCTATTTACATTGTTCTTTCATTTGATTCTTTTGTTTCTATGTCCCAGGAGCTTGTTGAAAGCCTCTGACCATAGACCTGATGTCCAAACAGGGACTTCCGTAGACCAGATGCACTCAACTGCAAGGCATTTCTTCACAGCAGGCCTGAGAAAGTCTGGGGATGGCAGAGTAACCAAGTCTTACCCAATGCCAGCTAATACTATTCTAAGAATCATACTGAATGTCAGGGACTGTTGGGACAGTGTTCACTGCTGTACGTTTACAGAATACAAAGACTATTTTCTTTAGGTAGACACTACCCCACAAAAGTTTGCACTGATTTATACTTCTACTAATGTATATGAGAATGTTTGACACCTATTTATAGCTGGACTGAAAATTTCACCCTAACCAAACCTGCTTGAGCAGCCCTGTCAGCCAGGGCTTTGCAAGTTAAAGAAAATCTATGATCTGCATTCAGAAAGTTCATCATGTCCTTTTTCCTCATTCTAACCTTCTCTCAAAAGTTTTACAAGTCACATATCTAACTTCTACAAAAAGAAGTTAGATTCTAAGTCTAATCTCGTTATCTTCTCTTGCTCTCTTACCATTTCATATATTTCTTTGCTTTATCTCTTTCATCCTATAGGTCTGTAACATATACTTTCTCTTAGCAGCTTTATTAAGCCTTTTAAAAAAGCACTAACTTGCTCTTAAATTTCTTCTTACATGAAAATTAGTCCATAATGCTCACATTCATACACTTTCATCCTGCTTTCCAGTTGTAAGCACATCGCATAATAACATGTTTTAGACTTTCCTGTCATCCTGCAGCACTAAGACTTTTTTTAAAGCAAAAATCTTTGTATCTCATAATTTTCTTCCTTCACCCATGCTGAGGACGCTTTGTTTCTAATGCTACTAGCCAGAGGCACAGATACTCAATAATTTCCATTTCCTTCTCTTGTCCAACTTTGTCCAAATTTACTTAGATGGATAGATCTTCTCTTATTTTTCTGAATGCAGAAAAATAAAAGTAAAGGTACTGTCTTTCAGTTTATTTTTCATTTATGTGGAAAGCCTAGGAGCTTAACCTCCAAAAGCAAGCATGCTTATGTTTTGGTTCAAATCAGTTCTCTTGGCTATCAGGACTATTACGGTGACTTGAAGACTAGTTTTGTCACGGCTATCGATTAGTCTTTTCTTCACTGGCCAGGGATTCAACAGCTAGCCAGACACGGGAACAATTAATTTCGGCCATGGTGGGTCAGAGCAGCTATTGGGCTACTTCCCTCCACTGCCTCCAACTGAAGAGTCAACTGGAGAGGGATTACAAATCACTATATCCACAACACATTCCATAAAACAGGTCAATCAGCAAGTAATGGGGGTGGAAGTTATTTATTCCACAGAAGTCCAAATAAGAACCTCTAAGACTCTGAGAATCACTGCAGTAAGGAATATTTCACTTTGTTTAACCTTTAATTTCCTACTCTTCTTAACTGGAAAACATTTGTTGTGTTACGCGCCTGTATAAAAACTATGAACATTTGGTGAATCAAGGCTTATAAAACAATCCTCTGGAAAACTTTAGATTAAGAACCAAGGCCAATTCTTATTCATCTAAGGTTAATAGCATTTAGAACACTGGACAAATCTTTTTATGACAGGATTTTCTCATGTGGTTTTTCTCCTTGGACTTCTATAAGAAGCTTTATTTATTATTTGGTGTATATTTTAAAGTGCTTCCTACAGAGGGAACTGCCTCTACCCTATTCAAAATTTGGGAATCTAATGTCAACAGATTGGTGTTCAATTCCCAGCTCTGCTATTTACCAGCCTTTGGATAACTAATTGAATCCCTTTTAGCCTCAATTTTCTCCTCTGTAGAATTAAGAACAGGTCTCCACTAATATTAGCACAGCCCAGAGCAAAAGGACAAATGAGGGCCAACATACCAACATACTGTAATTCTAAGTACCTGAAAGTTATCAAATAATCTATGCCTCTTACCTACCCTATTTCCCACACAGAATTTCTCTTCCCCACTCTCAAGCCTTCTCCTGTGGAATGTGCTCAATCCCCAGAGGCCAGAGAGCCACCTTGCTTGCTTTCCCTGTGCCAGCCCCTGCCCCCTGCAAGCCTGGAAGAAGTTCTGGTCTGCTGGAGCTGGGGTGGGCAGAAGGTTCCCAGGCCTGCTGGATGGTGATTGCAGTGCCAGAGGGATATCTTTCTGACTCATGATTTACAGACATCTCTAAGAACCTAACAAAACTAGATCATCCAAGCAGAGGGTAGGGAGGAAGAGAATGACACTAACTAGAGATCTTGATCAGCCCAGGCACCCAATATGGTGATTTGGGACAGCGAGATATAAGCAAGAACCCTGGTTCTTCTTCTAGTTTCCCAGAACAAAAGACATGACATGCACACACACACACACACTCTCTCTCTCTCTCTCTCTCTCTCTCTCTCAGCTCAGATTCTCCAGCCTGGGGCAGTTATTTTGGCTAATGATTTTACTTTCCATAATACTTATATAGTCAAATTCATTCTAAACAGAAGAGAAAAAGAGAGAGAGGAGAAAATCTTGAGCTTGAAAAGTAAAATAAAAAAGTCTTTGGGTTTCAATATCTAGGCTCCGAACACTGACTAAGACCCCTTTTACTCATGTCTAAGGACAGGAATGATTGAGATAATCACACCTATCGCATAGAGTTGTGTAAAAATTAAATATAAGAATGCATATATTTATAGCATTATCAAAATCAGGAGTAACTTTTCCCTAGTATGATCTCTAATTCTTGCTAGAAGAACAGAAGGCAATAAGGCTGTGTTCTTAGAAGATGAACGAACCTGGAAACCACTCAAAGTGTTACTCCACTGCTCAATTATTTCAACACATTTAAACATTATTGCATTGTGTTGGACTCTGTTTAAAAGATTTATTTCTCAGGCGCCTGGGTGGCTCAGTGGGTTAAGCCGCTGCCTTCGGCTCAGGTCGTGATCTCAGGGTCCTGGGATCGAGTCCCACGTCGGGCTCTTTGCTCAGCAGGGAGCCTGCTTCCCTCTCTCTCTCTGCCTGCCTCTCTGTCTACTTGTGATTTCTCTCTGTCAAATAAATAAATAAAATCTTAAAAAAAAAAAAAAAAAAAAAGATTTATTTCTCATATATTCAAGAAGAGCTAGATAACTCTTTAAGCACTGAGGCCTGTATTTAGTTGATTGTCTGCTTTAATGGAGAGGGGTATAGACCCCTTATAACTTCTCTCAGAAATGATAAGCAAAGATGGCATTCAATCTAACTTGATGAGCTCATATAAAATATTTTTATGTTTTTATTTTTTTAATGGAGGTCTAATTGACCAATAATGTTACATTTGTTTCAGGTGTATAACACAGTGATTTGACAAGTTAATACATTATGCTATGCTCACCATTAGTGAAGCTTCCATCTGTCACGGTACAGTGCTATTATAATACCATTGACTATATTCCCTATGCTGTACCTCTTATTCTCATAACTGAAAGCCTGTATCTCCCACTCCCCAGCACCCATTTTGCCCACTTCCCCATCCTTCTCCCTCTGGCAACTAAGTTTGTTCTCTGTATATAGGTCTGATTCTACTTTTTGTTTGGTTATTCATCTTTTTGGTTTTTAAATTCCACGTATGAGTGAAATAATATGGTATTTGTCATATAGAATATTTCTAAACAGGAGGTCCTCCCTGATACTTCATATTAATTAGACATAGGTTGACCCAATTTCTGGATAAAGAGCTTGCATGAAACTTCATAAATCTAAATATTCCAGTTGCAACAACGATACAAGATTTATTTTTATGGGAAGCAAACACTCAGATTTGATGGGACTGTCTTTAGGTATCATTTGTTAATCTCATACAAAGGAAGGAAAACTAACTGTATTGTGAGTGTTATAGGGTTTCAGGCCTCTGAAATGAAAGCCAGTCAAAAATATCCTGAACAAATGAGTAACACTTTGAATCACATATAGGCTATATATTTCATGCCCATATATATTTACCCTACCTATTCATATACTCACACATAGTCTTCAACTCAAGCAGGCCATCAGCCCACTGAAGAGCCCATACTCTTTGCTACCACTAAGCTAACCTTTTATCCATGCAGGGCAACGTCCTCCCACCCAAGCAACCTTCCAGGAAACAGTCCTGAAAGTCTCCTCTGGATTCCTATCTTTACCACTCCTTTGGTCCAACATTTTTTAATGTCATATATACATATTTTGCCTTGCTATTGAGATAAATCACTTGAGAGTGGAGAACAGATATCAAGTGACTTCATATCCAAACGCCTGGCATAATGCTAATGGCTTCATTTGAGCACAGAAGAGCTAGTTACGAGACAGACCTCCAAGGTCCACATAATTAATTAGTGCCCAGTCTAATCACTGTTTTAATTCCAGAAGTAAGGTTAGACAAGGTAACAGGCTATTTGAGCTCTGCTTTGTTCAACATAGTGTCAGACACCTGACAAATACAGAGATATGAACTAAGTAATGCAAACCCTCAACTAATTAAGGGGTTTCGTGTGTATGTGTTCCTATAATGAATAATTAACAGAAGCAATTGGAGAGACTTACCCATGCTACCGTGGTGGAAGCTGTGGTTCGATTTGATTTCCCTTCTGTGTTTCCTTTGAAAGCATTCACACACCAGCCACCATTCTTTATGCTACGTTTAGAGGTATGTCATGTCTGGAGCCTCTGAGGTGGAAATTATGACCGTTGTTCCAGCACCAGTGATAGAAAGATAATTAAAAAATAATTAACAAGAATAATTAGCATGGGGCCAAGGGAGGAGAGCTGTTATTTTATTAGCTAGTTTGACATGATTAAATGTATACAGAACACATAGCTAGAAAAGCACCTTTATATGGCAATATGGAAGAAACTCCAATTTTTCATTTTTATTTTATTTTCCTGCTTTTCCTTTTCGCCGACAGCAAGAAGTTGCCTCTGTGATCCTCACTGCTTTTTGAAAAATGCCATCCTGCTTCTCTCACAGCATATCTCCATTTGACTGAAGATATAACTGCACAGCTCAAATGAAAACACAGAAGTGGAACATCAGGATCTGTCAGCATAATGCGTCTGGGGGTTGTGTATTAGGTGATTACTTTGGCACCCGCTCAGGAGAAAAGAAAGAAAAAGGCAAAGGCGGAAAGCATCAGTAGGGTTTTTACTTGTTTTTGCTTATCATGTTTTACTTTCCTGAGAGCAAGGCTAACCTATGCTGGTCAAAGAACAGAGGCGTGAACACTCACTTTTTAAGCCAGTAAGGTGTTCCCGGCACTGATTATCTTATAATTGGACAAGACAGCATACAATTTTATCCAGTAATTTCCCTGTTACAGGGAAGCTGTACACACTCAAGAATGATCTCCTGCTGAGGGAAAAGCCCTTAGTTAAACAACTCAGCCATCCAGCAAGAGTGCAGGCTTTGTAGTCCCATAGATCAGGCTGGAACACTGGCCTCGCTCACATACTAGTACTGAGTGGACCTGGACACAATACTTCCTCTCTCTGAAATGATACTGTCTATAAAGTGGTGATAATAACACTCACCCCACCTGATATTTGCACTACTATTTATTTGAATGCTACTCTTTGTATCACCATACCTGTTATTATTATTTGGTAATTTAACCTCTCTGAACCTGCTCCCTCACCTAAAAATGTAGGTAATACTTCTGTGTTTAGTATGAAAATTTAAGTGAGGTCCTCAAGAAAAGTTATCTCCCCATGCTCTATCATCTGTCCACACCCACTGAGTGCAAAAGTAAGGAATGCTAGAAGGCCACCAAGTTTTTGACTTAGATTTATTGGGGGGCAGTAGAAACTGAAGATCCGATATAGCTACAGATACAGGCATCAGGACAATGGCTTTTGTATTCCAAGAATCTGAATATAGTAGCTGCTGGTTGTTTTTGTCTACCTGCCTTTTGTTTGTTATTACAAATCTAAGCAGGAAACCAAGCTGTCTCCTAAGCAGTAGATATTTGTTAAGGCATAAAAATATAATTAACACATTACCAAACCACTCTGTTTCTCCCAGAACTTGATAGCACTGTGGAACGAGAAAACAGAGTAAATGAAGTGGGAGAAGCCTTTAACTGTGATTGTAATGGTAGATAGGAAATAATTTGTGGTGATTTGAATTCCTCAGATGAGTTTTTCCGATGCAATTTGCCTAGAGGACATTTGAGATGGAAAGTGGAGACCGGGTGGCCAATCGCATGAGAGGGTGTGAAAATGGCTGACCTGTCTGAAGTTATCACAGAGAGTTTATAGTAATTTGTGTTAATCATATCAGGAAACTCACTCCCCAGTAGCTGTGGTTCCCCTGGCATCACTAATTTTAACGGAAACCAGTCTAGGCTTTCAGAGCCTCGAAGACTTCACCTACGCTCATGAACTCTATCAGCATGATTCATTCATCTAACAAGTATTTTTGAACACGTATCCTTTGCTATTCATTGCCCTCCTTGACTTCCAGTCCAGTGGAAGACAGGAAGAGGCTATTTCAAAATTAAGCTCAAATAAATAAACATTAAGAAAATACATAGGGGCGCCTGGTGCATGAGTCAGTTAAGCATCTGCCTTCAGCTCAGGTCATGTTCTCTGGATTCTGGGGTTGAGCCCCATGTTGGCCTCCCAGCTCAGTGGGGAGTCAGCTTCTCCCTCTCCCTCTGCCTCTTAACCACCCCCACCCTACCCCCCGCTGGTGTTCTCTCTCTGTCTCAAATAAATAAATAAAATCTTTTTTAAACATCTAAAAAAAAAATAAATATATATATATGGTATTTACTCTATAGGGTGAAACTTCATCACCATATCCAACAGTATCTCATAATAAACAGAACAAATATTATCAGAGAGGGAAAGATTGAAAATGCAAATGAGTCTTTCCCTCTAGCAAGACATGTTTGCCCTTGGTGATTTCATGTTAGCTATCTTTCTTTCTCTTGAGAGTTTTTGGCACCTTGTTTTACAGCATGACCCATTAGCTCTGAAAAAGCTCTAGATATATCTCATTATTCTTACCATGTTAGAACCAAGAATAAGTCTCAAATTCTTCCATGTCCAAAGATACTAAGACTAAACATTCCAGCTCAGGTGATGCCAACTGAACTTTAATTACAATGCCTAGAACATACTACTCAAATATTTATTGACTGAATAAATGAACAATAAAAGTCTCTGAAATGGAAGGGAATGAAGGAAGTCTGTGGATGATAAGGAAGGAACATTTTCAAGGGAACAAAAGGAGGAATACACAGGCAGCCAGCCTGCCTCTGTAAACTGGGTGTTCCTCACAGTTCATTCCAATTCTGCCTGAGACTCTCCCTTTCAAAACATCCACAACTGTTAGATAAAAGAAAGCTAACAGTTGGAGGACATTAAAGCTGATTAGCAATAGATTGCATTACCATGCAGAGCAATTAGGAACCACTGAAGGGTATTAACATGATGGGCTGATGCTTTGTGTACCGATCATAATTCCGAATCTGTGAAAGTTAACTCCATCTGCAGCCAGCCTTAGACACTGATTCAGAGCTTCAAAATGGTACTTGTCAATAACCTTTTCCCCGTGTCCTTTTCACATGACAAAACACCCTGTCCAACTGAATGACTGCTTCCTACTTCCCAAGTGTACCATGGTTGACTGAATCCTAGAAGCAGTTTTATATTAAAGTCACTGTAAATTGATGACTTCTCATCTCATAGGATCTTTAACACTGCCAAATAATCCTTCTGTCTATCTACATTTATCTCTAGCTCCCATGTTTCTCAGCTGTAGTCCAAAAATCTCCTTCAAGCATTGTCTGCCATTATTTCTTTCATAGTTCTCGGCTAAACATGTGGCTTCCTAGTTCACAAATAGTGAAGTCCATGAGACTTCCCTCAAACACAAGGTCTTCCTTGTCCTATCCACACTAATCCTTCAACTGGTATCCTACCACAGGTAAATCATTGCATCAGTGATTCCATCTCTATCCTGTGTTTTAGCCATTTCATGTTGAGTAATTGTATATAAATACGTTCAAATCTCTCCTACTTAAAAAAAAAAGGCACAGCCATATAATCCCTTAATTATCTTCATACAAATTATAAAAATTACTTTCCAGAAATATTATTCCATTTTGAGAATGGATTTCATTCACTATAAAACTGATAATGCTAACTGGCTGAAAATGAGTCAGTGGATCCATATTGAATACAATATAAATTCCCTGATAGAGCATACTAGATTCCTCATTACCTGTCCTCCACTCCGCTTTCCTCCTCATCGCCTACCCAACTTTCTTACATACCCTATGAAATACTGAGCTATCTCACCCAACATTTCGTATCACCACTCTGCCTTTACAACATGTTGTGCTCCTCCAGGGATATAGCTTAAGTTATAAATCAGGGGCCTTGGGCAACTCCCTTTAGAAGGAAACCTGAGTAGGGCAACAATCAGAGCCACAAATCATTCACTGGAGCGATAGAAGAGCTTTAAAGTTATTCTACAGGCAATAATTATTCAAGCTAAACAGAGGTGAAATATTGGGTTGCAAGGTAGATCATTATATATGAGAACAGATTTAAAGAAGACAATGATACAGAAAGGTAAAGCTAGCTAAAACTCTACTCTGACTATCCAAGTGAGAAATGATGGGGGCCTGAAATACCCATAGCAGTTGGGATGTGGTCTGTCCATGGAATACTACCACAGAGGTTATTACAGAAACCAAGACTACAGAATCCAGCATGAGGACTGATGATTCCAACATCAAATGTCATAGAAAGGAACCAAAAAATGTGGCCATTTGGGCTAATAAGGAAAGAGCCATTTTAACCTAAATAACAGCAGCTCTAACACAGTAGGAGCAGAAACCAGAATGCAGAATTGAGTGACTGGCAGACAGGGAGTGAGTTGGTGAGTGTCTAATACTTTCCAAGAATTTTGAACAGAAGGGAAGTGAAATAGACTAGACAGGTCTAGAGGCTCTATAACTTCAAAGGGTTGGTAAGCCTGAGAAAGAGATTTGTTCATTCATAGGCTGAAGGAAATCTTGGGAATCCTTTTCTTAAAGGATCAGATAGTAGGTAGGTACTTTGGGCTTATAAGCCATGCGGTCTCTGCAGCAACTGTTCAACCCTGCTGTTGTAGGACAAAGTAGCCAGAAACATGGGAATTAATGGGTGCCATTCAGTTCCCACAAACTTACATTTACAAAAAAAAAAAAAAAAAAGAAAGAAAGAAAGAGAGAGAAATATATATATATAGAAACAGGCCTCTGGCCATAGTTTTCTGGCTCCTAAGTGACCTCAGACAGACGGGGGGGTGGGGATCCAGGGCAAAGCTTGGCCTTAAACAAGAGAAAAAGAGAATATAATGATATACACCTGTCAATAGAGGCTAGATTTGCAGTAAATAAAAACTTGAACACTTACTTAAAATATTAATTTAGTCTTTTGAAAATTATTGAGACATAACTTTAAAATAAACCCAGCTCTTTCTAAAATAGCTCCTTAAATGACTCTTAAAAAGAAATATTTACTTAGTTCTATTGAAATAATTTGCTTATTTTTAAATTCTCAACTTTGATCCATCTAGTATCAACTCTTAGAAATTGTGAAGCAGTATTAATGCTGGCAGCAAGACCATCCACCTTAACAAAAACTTGGTAGAACACAAACTCATCACTGCCTACTCTAAAAGGAAGGTCTGATTTTAAAAGGATCACATTATATTCTCTTTCAACCCTAGATCTACAGATATCTTACTTGAAAAGCTGATTGTGCAATCTTGGCTTATTTCCATGACTAAAGCAATGTGATTAAGTTCCTATAGGGCTTTAGATAATCACCCATGCTTTTTGATTCTTATAATCAGGTCAGAGCTTCAATCAATGAAGCTCTCCTAACACTATTGACTGCTTTAAGAACGTGGACAGGATAGTACCTAAAAACAAGAACTGCAGTCAAGCTGAAGAAAAAGCCTTTTAAGATAGTTTTCTTGATACAGCTTAAGCAATATGACAATGAGGAGCTGGCATGAAATGGATATTCACATACTATGTATAATGGACAGGGACATATTTGCAGGGCAAAGTGGAGTAATTCTATGTTTGTTTGTTTTCTTTTTTAACCCTCAAACATGACCTTTAATACAGTGATAAGGGTGAAAGTGTAAACTTCATTTGGAAACAGCACTCAAAATACTGTTTTGAAGGGCCTTTACAACAGTGGTATACTCTTTGAAAAGATTTTTCAGATCAACTGATTGAGTCATATTTACTTTACCTAGGGACAATTAGATAAAATTTAAAATTCCAAACAAAAAGGTAATTCTATGTTTTGCTGATTTTCTAATAATTGCAATGATTTTTCTTTGAGACAAATACACTAATCACCATCATAATAAAGTAGTGTGGAATACGGGTAACTTTTCTGACCCAGCCAAAATTTGCCAGGTGAGGTTATTTTTTTCCAACTTAAATTATGTGAATAGCATTATTAATTCCTCCTAAAAACATGTCTAGCAAGGGAACTTTCTCCTCTATACAAACAAAGAAAAAATGAAAACATGAATAACAGTGGCTTTTGCCTAAACATCCACCTCTCCACCCATCCACCCACCAACAAAAATGCCTTATCTGGGGCAGAAACAGGGTGGTAAATATTTGGTGGCAAAGATCAGTGATGCGAGTGTTAAAAAATATATACTCTAGTGCCTGTCAGGGGAAACATTGAAGACTTTAACTCCTCTCTAAGGCTGCTCTGCTGAATGACTCTGGGGAAAGCTGTAGGCAGCCCTTTGCTGTGGATGGAAGAAAAATAGAAATGGAAGAAAAATGTGTTAGGAAGCAAAGAGGTGAGGGGGTGAGAGGAACAAGCAAACAACAAATAAATCTCTTGGTAGTGTTTTGGATTGATAGATAGCACTTCATCTTGAAGCATTTCTCAAAACCCCACACATGCAGTTTCACCAAAAAAAAAAAAAAAAAAAGTAAACCCTTCAGGAATAGAAGAAAAGCAGACAAAATAGCAAAGAGCCTGATGGTGGAAAAGGGAAGGAAGTATTCTGGACTAATTTTGATTGGTTAAAACATTACAGAGAGAACCACGAGCTCTTGAATTCCCACAAGGTCCAGGTAAAGGCTCATTTTTTATGGTCTTGTCCTTTCTGGCACTCCATTTGGTTGGGTGAAGTGTTGAGTCACAGCCCTGCTGGGAATAGAATCTGTCCCAGAAAACCACACAATAACAAATGTTATGACCAGTTCACTAAATCACATGCTAGGAAAACCTTGACTTACTCTCAAGCTGTATTTCCTCAGTGCTCAGAATCTGAACCTGGCTCCAGGCATCCACTTGATGGTGAGTTATCTCCCTAATATCCTCTGCAGAAGCAGGAAGCCCTAAAGCCCTGCCAGCATTTTAAAAGCTCTTGTTCCACTGGGATGAGATACCACAATCACAGCTCAAAATGAAAACCTCCACTATGACCAAAATAACTTGTTCCCACCTACAAAACTTCACATGGTATCTCTGGATGCCACTCCATAATTTTTGTATAACTAATAGCTTGCATTTCTAAACCATTTATATTTTACCCAATTGCTTTTACAGACTGTCACATTTATACACTTTGTCTTTGAAGAGTTGCTATACTTCCGAGTGATCTATATTTTCCAGGCTATTTGAGCACATAACCACGTAGCAAACTGTTTCTAATCCTCTCCTGCTTATTCTTTGAGAACTCAAATATCCTGTAAGTTCCTTGGAAAATATTCTAGGAATCAACACAGGATTTTATTTTTAAAATATAAAAACCAAGAATTCATTAATTCTCTTGGTCACCACTATTTTCCTGTCCTCTGGCTTAGGTCTCTATTTTGGTGCCTGTAGCCAGCATCGCTTGTAGCCAGCATCAAAAGTGTAACTATGCTTGCCTCATTTCTCCAAAGGCATGACCACCACCATCACGGCCAACTATGACCACCAAGTCTGCCAATGTCAGCCATAAACACTGCATCAACACTTGTAAACATCGAAAACTGATGCCAAAGTCCATGCCAAAGTCCATGCCAATGTCCACTAACTCTGATACTATTATTGTCCACACCACTGCCCCAGGGCTAGATATGGCCCTGTTAACAGGTGTCAGGGCAGTGACTATCGAAGCCAATACTGCCACCAACGCTCAGATTACTATTACCACCCTGCTGAGGTCTAATGTGGATTTTATCCTGGCTCCTGTGACAGCACCAAGGAAAAGTTTCTTTTTAACCTTCATCAGTCTTTTATTATAGCCCTCTTAGGATAGAAACCGGGAAGTCTCCTTAGTGGTAGACTAACAGATGGCTGCCACATCCACCTCGTAGCTCTAACAAAAATTCTAGAACACATGTTTGAGAAGACTTTCCCTCACCCCCACATCCAAAACATCATTAAAGTTACTACTTCCAAATCATATCCAGAATCCAACTACTTCCCTCCATTTCTATACTAACTACTTTCATTCAAGTCATGATTATCTTTAGCCTAAACTTTGAAATAACCCACGAATTGGTCTCCCTGCTTCCATTCCTGCCTTCCAACAATCCATTCCTCAGAGGTCAGCTAGGGAAAGACTTTTTGTAACTATAACTCCAATCATATCACATGCCCTTGATTAGGGCCCTCCAATGTTTCCCTGCCCCATTCTAGCTTATGAAGTTCTTTGTGATGTGCCCTGGCTAAGCCCTTTAACTTCACACTATTTTTTATTTCACCAATGTGTCTTCAGCCACTTCGGCCTTCTCTCCGTTCCCCCAAATACCAAGTTCATTCCATCCTGAGAGTCTTCTCACCAGTTATTTATTTTCACTTGAAATGTTTCCTCAATACTGGTATGGTTCCTGTTTCCACAGAGAGCTGTCTCCTGACGAGCCAATCCAAATAAGCTTCCCAGTCATTGTCTTTGCACTGTTTTTTAATTCACTGAAAAACAGGGGAGCCTGGGTGTTTCAGTGTGTTAAGTCTCTGCCTTCAGTTCAGGTCATGATCTCAGGGTCCTGGGATCAAGCCCTGCATTGGGCTCTCTGCTCAGTAGGGAGCCTGTTTCCCCCTCTTTCTCTGTCTGCCTCTCTGCCCACTTGTGATCTCTCTGTCAAATAAATAAATAAAATCTTTAAAAATTTTTTTAACTGAAAAATATTTACCACTCTATTTTCTTATTTATTCAGCTGTTTATTTCTTTAATTGATGTTTATATAAATTGATGTCACATAGATATATTGATATGAAATAAAATCTTCAGCCACAAAGTCTATAGGATCATATAAACAATCTACTTCAGAGAAAAAATTTCACCCTGATTCCCCTGAAAGTACTAGTCAGTAATTGACTGATGTGTCTAGGTCAAAAAAAGATAAAAACTCAGAAGTCCAATCAATGTTAAAATATCTCAGCCCATATTAGGCCCCCTGCCATCAGGAAAGGAAGGTTTGGGAAGGTTCTTTGAGCATTACTTCCCTTTCCACCCTTACCATACTTTCTACTCTATCCTCCTAGCACAGCTTCCAGTCCTTTCCATGGTTGGGGAGAAAAGGAGAGAAAAAAATGAGGAAAGACTTTCCTCCAAGACTGGTACCTGATATCATCTGGAATTGGTTTCCTGTGGCCCTGGCAGATATCTCCTGGGCACTTCTATGGATAGCACTTCACAACCATCCCATCTCGGGAAATCCCTCTCCGTAGTTCTCAGATGGACAAATTCTCACTCTTTCTGGACACCAAAGAGTTCCCCTTCAGCCCCTAGTCTAGGCCATAAGTGTCTAATCGGATTCTTACTACTAGAGTGTCCTAATTCTCCCAGAGGCCCCTCAGAATTCCCCTACATGGATCAGGCTCCAGGTGGCCATGTGAGGTCTCAAGTAATTCCATACCACTTGTTCCTCTCTCCTTTCTACACTGGACAAGGCAGTCATGGTTGTTAGCACTTTCTTTACAAGCTTTCTTAAGGGGTCTAGCACCTCGCTTTGAAATGTAAAGGTACTTGAAACTTCTTATCATGGGTTTCAGAAATGGGCTTATCATAGGCTTAACTTTCCCCTTCTTATCAAAATATACAAACTCTATTAATCAGTCCTTCTATGAAACATTTTCCACATAGTCTTAGTTTGTCACTCTCATAGTATCAGTTTAGACAATGAGGAAAACAGAGAATATTCCCAAAATGAAAATGTATTCTCAAAATGAAAATACCCTTACATATGTAGTCCAGAATATGCAGCCTAAACTTATGGATATTCCCACATAGCAATTCTACATTAATGAGTCTGAAGAAAAAAAAAAATGGTGATCTGGTTCATTTGACAGTGACCATCACTAGTCCATGAGCCCATGAAGAAAAGTGTATTTTATTTATTTATTTATTTGACAGACAAAGATCACAAGTAGACAGAGAGGCAGGCAGAGAGAGGGGAAGCAGGCTCCCCACTGAGCAGAAAGCATGACACAGGGCTCAGTCCCAGTACCCCGAGATCATGACCTGAGCTGAAGGCAGAGTCTTAACCCACTGAGCCACCTACGTGCCCCGAAAAGTTATTTTTTATAAATATTTCAACATTCTTGTTTTAAAGGTTTATTATATACTCTGGTGGAGCTGAGAGTTGATATCAGCATCTGGGTGAAAGTGAAGAATAAAAGATAAAAGATAAAGAATAAAAGATACCCAACCCACCATTGTCATAGACCCCAGCTTGCTTGTTGATTATTATTTGTAATAATATAGACCTCACAAAGCTCACTTGGAAAGGGACTCTCCAAATTCCCAAATACTCACCTCTAGAGGAACTCAGAGTCCCCCAGCAAAGTTCCCCTATTAATGCCAACACTTCTGAGGGTTGGCCAGGGAAGCATTAAATTTTTAGTGCCAGAATTAATGCCAGATCACAATTGCACAGGTATTATCTTTCCTAATTTATGATGCCATGTGGGACAGTAAATGGAATTGTTCTTTTCCCTTGGGCCAGTTGAGAATTCTTAATTCCTTCTTTCTCCTGATGCATTTTATTGGGATGGGGTAAGCCATGAAAGCAAAGCAAAACCAATGGAAAAAAAAAAAAAAAGACATCTTACAATGTAAATCCCAGGTATTTGATATAAATCCCAGGTATGCTCTTTTTTCCCCAAACAAGTCTAGATCACCATTATGGAGAAAAGTCAGAATCACACATAAAACAAAAATCCTAACAAACGAAAACTAGCTCACATATTCCAACAAATTGGAATAAAACCATGAAGATCATCTCCTCCACACAAATAAGAGAAAATTTGAAAGAAGTTATAACTAACATTTAAAAAACACCCTCACAGAACTTTTTTTAAGATTGATTGATTGATCGATTGTGAAAGAGAGAGAGAGAGCGTGGTGAAGAGCAGAGGGAGAGGGAGAGAGAATCTCAAGCACAATCCATGCCAAGTGCAGAGCTGGGCATGGCACTTGATCCCATGACCCCAAGATCATGACCTGAGCCCAGATCAAGAAGAGTTGGTCGTGTAACCAACTGAGCCATCCAGGCATCCCATATCCTCATAGAACTTTAATAAAAGTTTACAACAATCTTTTGTCATGTATCGCATGGATCCCCACCAGCCCTGTGGAATTGAACCTAAGTTTCCTAAAATATGAAATAGTGTAGGACTGTTTATACTTATGTTTGACATAAAATATGAACAGCTCAATATATAATAATTTAAGATTAGAATGCAGATAGGTTTGATAGGCCAGAAAATTTTACTTTTCTGATCAGAATATTTAACTTCCATTCAAACCAGGTCTTACTTATTCTTCCAGTTCAGAGACCCTCCATGAACATGCCTTATTTAGAATAGTGGCACAAAGAAGTTCCATAATCCCACTTTACCATTCCTGTAGTTATTTTATATCTAAGTCATGACCTCTTTATAAACACCTATATAGACATCTATATATTAGACCTTAAAGGCTATAAGATCCTACTTATTAGGTTGACTCAGTCTCACATCTTGACAAAATGACCCAAAAGCAGTAACATGCTTAGTTAACACTTCTTAGTTCTGCCAACAAAAATGACAACCTTATTTATATGATTTTTTTTTTAGCTTTTTAAAATGCATGAATCGGTCCATGAAATGCAAGAGTCCATTGAATTTTAAACTGCTGGTGTAGTGACTAAGAGGTTGGGATCGCAAGCCCTCAGGTTAAGTTTGATCAAGGGATATCAACACTATGAGGTGCAACATCTTTTCATTACAAATGATCCGTCATGCTGCCTTTACAATTCTGAAATGCAATTCACAGATGATATAATCCACCTATCACAGAATTTAGTAGAAAAACAATACAAGGTCCTGTCTGTATTATCAAGGAAAGAAGACGGAATAGACACACATAAAAATATGCAGGTCAATTTCTTTGAGTAAGTATCGAGTAGCAGAATTACCAGATCATGTGGTAATTCTACTGTTCATTTTCTGAGGAACCTCCATAGTGTTCTCCATGGTGGCTGTGCCAACAGTGCATTCCCACCAACAGTGCATGAGGGTTCCCCTCCCCCTGCATCCTCCCCAAAACTTGTTATTTCTTGTGACTTTGATACTAGCCATTCTGACAAGTGTGAGGGGATAGCTCATGATGGCTCTGATTTGCATTTCCCTGACAATGAGTGATGATGAGCATCTTTTCATGTGTCTGTTGGCCATTTTTGTATTTTCTTTTTTTTCTTTTTTCCTAATTATGTGTATTTTTTAATTTTTTTTAATAAACATATAATATATTTTTATCCCCAGGGGTATAGGTCTGTGAATAGCCAGGTTTACACAATCACAGCACTCACCATAGCACATACCCTCTCCAATGTCCATAACCCCAATCCCCTTCTCCCAACCCTCCTCCCCCCAGCAACCCTCAGTTTGTTTTGTGAGATTAAGAGTCACTTATGGTTTGTCTCCCTCCCAATCCCATCTTGTTTCATTGATTCTTCTCCTACCTCCTTAATCCCCATGTTACATCTCCACTTCCTTATATCAAAGAGATCATATGATAGTTGTCTTTCTCCAGTTGACTTATTTCGCTAAGCATGATACCCTCTAGTTCCATCCCCGTCATCGCAAATGGCAAGATTTCATTTCTTTTGATGGCTGCATAGTATTTCATTGTGTATATATACCACATCTTCTTGATCCATTCATCTGTTGATGGACATTGTCTACATGTTGTAGACATTGCTGGTATAAACATTTGGGTGCACGTGCCCCTTCGGATCACTACATTTGTATCTTGAGGGTAAATACCCAGTAGTGCAATTGCTGGGTCATAGGGTAGTTCTATTTTCAACATTTTGAGGAACCTCTATGCTGTTTTCCAGAGTGGTTGCACCAGCTTGCACTCCCACCAACAGTGTAGGAGGCTTCCCCTTTCTCCGCATCCTCACCAGCATCTGTCATTTCCTGACTTGTTAATTTTAGCCATTCTGACTGGTGTGAGGTGATATCTCATTGTGGTTTTGATTTGTATTTCCCTGATGCCGAGTGATGTGGAACACTTTTTTCATGTGTCTGTTGGCCATCTGGATGTCTTCTTTGCAGAAATGTCTGTTCATGTCTTCTGCCCATTTCTTGATTGGATTATTTGCTCTTTGGACAGCCACAGGCAGAAAAATGAAATTGGACCATTTCTTTACACCACACACAAAAATAGACTCAAAATGGATGGAGGACCTCAACGTGAGAAAGGAATCCATCAAAATCCTTGAGGAGAACACAGGCAGCAACCTCTTCAACCTCAGTCGCAGCAACATCTTCCTAGGAACATCGCCAAAGGCAAGGGAAGCAAGGGCAAAAATGAACTTTTGGGATTTTATCAAGATCAAAAGCTTTTGCACAGCAAAGGAAACTGTTAACAAAACCAAAAGACAACAGACAGAATGGGAGAAGATATTTGCAAACGACATATCAGATAAAGGGCTAGTGTCCAAAATCTATAAATAACTTAGCAAACTCAACACCCAAAGAACAAATATTTATATGATTTTTATATAAAACACTAACATTGTCCCTTATGGGTAAAATGAGAGACTTTTTTTTTTTTTAATGTCTAATACCTTTCTTAGAATAAAATGAGTGGAAAAAAGAAAACCGATACTTCAGACTAATTTGTTGAATATCTTTTAGCTGTCTAGGGGAAACGGCCCTGGAGGCCAGCCCCTTCACCTGGCACGTTCAGAATCTCATTGCGAATGACTATGCCTGTGAATCAGAATCTGGCTGCAGCATGTCCCAATCTGCAGGCTGTGGAGCTCTAAGGAGATCAGCCCCAAAGGCATTAATTAGGAAGAAGTTCTGGAGGACAGTTAAGCCTTTGCCATGTTGTTAATAAGCATTTTCATACAGAGTGACTGGAGAGCTTTCAACAGTGACTGCAAGCCCCAGTAAGTTGTCAAACAGGAAGCCCACATGGGTGAATTCACCCTGTTTACCTTGCTTGATATAAAGCCAGAGGAGGGCCAGGCAACAGCCATAAATTCAAATAAGCTTTTAAAGCCTTCTCAATTGATCACTACATAAAAAGACACAGAGCAATTGTATAATCACCTCACACACAGGTAACTAAATATATTGCCCTTTCCAAATTCACTGATGTAAAACACAGAGCTTTTTCTCCCCAGCTAATGGCTGAGAGAAGCTTTCTATCGCTTTCTTGTGAACTTAATACCCAGCAAATAAATGGCAGTACTGGAAGCAGCTCCTTGGGTCAGACAGTAACATATATACAATGAAATCTGCTTGTGGTAAAGTAACTATTACAAGTGAAGTGGAATTAACGCCTTGGTTGCACTTCTGTCTCTTGCATGGATATTAAATTTTTTTCTGTGAAGGTCAAAGAAATCAAGATTTTTTTCTAAGCTGTTCATCCTCTTATGTCATATTAAAATGCATAAACCTGACTTGCAAGGTGACATAAACTAGGGCAATTAATTACTGACACATAGACTATTTGTAAATTGACAAACTATTGATGACTTCTGAATCAACATACCAACAAGAGGCGGTGTAGCCATGGGGAACAGAAATCATCATCACACCTAAATGGGGTAGGATGCAGATGCTACATACTGATAATACTTTCCTACTGTAAGTACTGTATGTGATAATTTGGGCCAACAGAAAATTGAAGTCAGAATTTAAATGCTGGATTTTATTCTTGACTCCACAGTCCAAGCACACAGCTTCTATAACCACAAGAACAACTTTATTATTTTGTTCTCTCACTGAAGTAGTTTAAAAGGAGGGAAAAAAATCATTCCAACCTCAGTGACATTTCTAAATGCTTACATTTCCTCCTATGACTGTCAACAGAGAAACAGGCATTCTCAGTAATCTCATAAGCTTTTACAGGTTTCTTTGCTTCAGATTCTCCATCTTTTCAGTGAGTGTGGCTTCATAACACCAGCAATTCAGTCTTAAGTATGTTATTCATGTTGAACGGAATGTAAGGCATAGGATTTAGGTCTTTCTATCTCAGTATATTTTAAAGAAATAGCAATTTATTTGTTTTCGAAGATATATAGTCACTCACTAGAGAACCCTGCATATATTTACATAAAAGTCATAAAAATTGAAACTTTTTAACGATTTGATAATTCCATGGTAGATTTAAGACTTCAAAGATTATCCTTCCCCCACTGCCCTGAAAGTCATATAAGTAGATTCAATTTGATGTTTATTGACATTAAATACATGTTCAATAGTCTTTCCCAGAAGTAGAAGCACAGTATGTTACTAGCAAGTACTGCTAGAATTAGAAGCTGAGATTGTGTTGCAGGCAGTGGTAAGAACCAAAACACTGGCTGAAATGAACCTTGCTACTCAAACTGTGGTCCCAGAACCAGTAACATTAGCGGCTCCTGAGAATTTATTAGAAATGCAGAATCTCAGGCACTGCTCCAGGCCTACTAAATCAAAATCTGCATTTTAATAAATCCACATATTTAACAGTAATTGACTTATGTCAATTATATCTCAATTTCTTAATTAGCAAGAGAAAATGAAAAAAATACAAAACAAAATAATATTTTGAGGTGATTTGTGGATATAAGTTTTGAGAAGCCCTGGGCTAGAGCTGGGAGAGGCAGATGCTGTAAATTTAATTCAGAATTCACAGTGAATGAGGGAGGGAAAGGAGCCAAAGCTAAGGGTGAGGAGACCAAATGCAAAAACAAACCAAAGACCAAGAGGCATGAGCAAGGTCATAAACAGGAGCTTAAGATAAGGATCTAAAATAGGATGAGGACCAAAAAGTAGGTTGAGATGGAGTGAGGCATAAATTTTAGGTGGACAATCAGGTGAATAACTCAACCTAGATCTTAAATTCCGAAATCAGTAGAACTGACTTATAATGAATGAAGACTATAATCTGTTACCAGCTATGTCTCCAAGACCTGTGCCTACCTCCTAGAATCCCTGAATGGAAACAGGTTGATTGGTTGATTTTTCCTAGAACCTTCACAACTTTCTGCTGGTTAAACATAATAGTAAATATATATATATATATATATAGTATTAAAAGTGAGATTGTGCAAGAAAGAATATTTTTAACCATGGGTTAAAACCATGGGTTTTAACCATGGGTTTTAACCATGGGTTCTGTTGATAAAATGACTCTTGAGTTTTGGCAAGTTCATAGGCAATTTAATCTGATGAGCAACACAAGAAATACCAGAAGTTAGACCTTCAAGGGTAGTCATTGACTTAAATCTTAAGTCTTACTCTCCCCAGTTTTACCCATTTTACAACTAAAATTAAGGCACTAAAATAATAATAATAATTTTTTTCAATCTGACAGAACTAGGACAGTGTCTAGATCCTGCATTCCTAGCTACTATACTGCACTTAAAAAAAAAAAAAAAAAAAGGCAAGCTAAAAATAGCCCCCACTTGTCAACTTAGGGTCTCCCCTGTGTCACACAACACAGGAAAAGTACTCATTTCTGGACTTAGTAGAAGGCTCATAACACTGGACATCATACCCGTAACATCATCAAGAACTTTAGCAGATTTCTAAATTTCATCTTCAGAACTTGGTATGTCCTGAGGATCAAATGAGATGCTAAAAGCTTTTTGAAATAAAAACCTGTGTGTATATGCATATGCATAATAAAATGGTATCATTGCTACCACGAGATCTAGATGAGATCTAAAATTCTGTTTACCATGCTCTGCAGAGCATCTGTCCATAGAACTGCTTATCACAGTGCCTGACACACATCAGAACAGCAGGCTCTCACTAACCCTTTATTGAAGCATTATGACTATGATTATAATTGCTAATATGGAAAGCTAAACTCAGAGACTTCTACCAAAGAGATTTATTTTCATGTTTGCTATGATTTTTTTCTTAATCCAAGATGTTAACTCTTAGTTTAGAGAATATCAAAAGATTTTGTTACTTCATTACATCAAAAATAATGGTGGTGACACATGAAAACTGCAGGCTCCCCAGAAAGATTAATACCAAATTCAAAAAAGAGATGGCAGCCAAATTTGTCCATATTTGGGGAGTAATGTACGATTGAAATTCTCCCCCAAGGAGAAATTAGATATAGCTTGTAAGCTATTACAGGAAATTGCTGTGTAGCTTCTCCAATTACAGATTAAGTATCAATCATTCAGCAAGGCAGAAATGACACTAAATTTTCACTAATATCATATCAAATGATGCAAATTCTATCTTAGAATTCTATTTTACTTTAATTCCCTAATCTTTGTCAAAAAAGTGAATATTCCACCTCTACAAATTAGAAATAAATCCATCCCCAATACTTAGAAGTATTATTTCCATTAACCATTATTTGCATGCTATTCCATTCTCGTGGTCTGCAACCCTGAGTAAAAGTCAAATTGCAAGAAAACACACTGATATCACACAGTTTGAGAAGATCATTTCTCTTAACACCAAAAGTTAGAAGAAATTTAGTTCAGTTTCCTGAACAACACAGGAAACTCTTATGTTCTAAATGACCACCATGAATCATTTATTGTAAGTATCATAATAAAAAAAAAAGGAAATTCAATTATGTTCATTATATTCTACTAAATCAGTCAAGTGGATGCAAATGGTTTTTTTTTATTTCTATCAACATAAAAAGATTATAAGCTTGAGCACCAATTAATCAGAAAATTCAGTGAACCCCAAACCCTTATTCTAAGAATTTTATTACATTTTTATGCAAATCCAGAAACATCACAAAAAGAAGAAAATTAAATAAAACAGCTCCATAACTTTGTAACAATTGGATTGTATTATACTAGTAAAGGTTCTGTAACTAAAGTATCAAAATCTATTTTACGAACTTAGCTTTTAATGCCCAAGATCAGAATGTGTTTTGACCTTTCAAATGTTAATCTCCTTATTTTGAAGAACACAGAGTCACTACTGTCTTATTTTAATATATTAAAGGAAGAATGCTGACATGATTCTAGGTAAAATTGCATATGTCTGTGAATGGTCTAATGTGACTGGCTTCTAAAGCTGATTATGATAGAGTTCTTCATACAATCTCTAGCTCACATTATCATTTCTTCAAGATGTTTTTGCTACCCCATATTTCAACTGTTTTTCTGCAAAAGTTGTTATAAGATTTCAAAACTTAAGTGAGGAAAACACATTTTCTTTACTAATTAAAATGAACACACTAAGCCCTTGACTTTATATCAGATAGTTCCTGGAACATTTTACAATCCTCAAATTTTGAAATATCACCACAGAGAATGAAAACTCTGCATAGAAAACTGTATATCTGAGTATTGGTTGGTCAGCTGGGCTGAATCACTGGTTAACAGCCGACTTTACCCAATCACCACACCCAGTCCAATATATCAAGTTCATTCATCAGCAAAATCACAAATTATTTTCTGCCATGTGTAATAATGAAGTTATCTTTAGCTTAATTATGAGGGAATGAAACCAAAAATTTTAGTGTGCAAATATCAAAGTTATAGTATACATGGGATGTTTTCCAAAGTAAATATAATAAATGTAAATTTAAGGACTCACTCCAAAGCCACTGGGTAGGTAATTCAAGCAAACTCTTCAGTTGAAGACAAGTAAAGAAGCTGGAAAAAATACATATTGGTGAGCCTACCTCATAGTAGAGTAAGATTCTAAAGGGCTACAATCTAGGAATAAAGGTGAACTGGAAATGAAAATGGACCTCACAGCCACTGCAGCCCAACTTTGAATCTTGCAAGTCCCTACAATTATATTAAGGCTATCTGAGAGCAAGTAGCCTAGATTTCAAAGTGATAGATCTGCAGGCAGAAATAAATATAAGTTCTCTGAAATAGAAGATGATATAATTCTAAGTTCTGAATTATTTCTTCAACAATATTACAACACAATTTCAGGCTCAAAATAAAGAATTATCTTGTACACATGTGGACAACAGGATACAAGTAGAAAGCAACACCAGTAAAAGACAGGTCTACAGATTATGGTTATCCTCCCAAGTCTTTAAAATAAATAAAATTTTAAAAATAAATAAATAAATAAAACAAAATGAGTGTTCTTGCTTTACAGTAAGAGATGAAAAACAGGACTAGAAATTTCAACAAAAAGCTGAAAATCATAGAAATTAACTAAATGGACATTCTAGACAGTAAATAGTACAATAAAACAGACAAAATTAAGAACTCAGTGGCTCACTGTATCAGCAGATTAGACACAGCTGAAGAAAGAATCAGTGAACTGAAATAAAATCTAAAATGTTATATGACAAGGCAAGATAGAAAAATCCAATAATAATAATAATAATAATAAAGAGAATAAAAGCCATAAAAGACAGTCAAAGGATTTACTTTGCATGCAACTGAAATTTAAGATAAAAACACATGAGAGAATGGTCAGAGTGATATTTAAAGAGATAATATCTGAGAAGAGCCATGACTGAGGAAAGACCTTAAATCACAGAATTAAGATTGAAATGAACTTTAAAATAAGATAACTAGACTATCTCTAAACATTTGGAAATTAAAAACTATACTTGTACTTATTAATGAGCCCATAAGATCACGTATAAACACAATAAAACTAGAAAATATTTTAAGTGACCAATAATGAAAATATGATATATAAAAACTTGCATGCTAAAAATAAATACTTTGAAAGTAAATTTTAACACTATATGCATAACTAGGAAAGAATTAATGGTGAAAATCAATTATCTAAACTTTTATTTCAGAAAGTCAGATAAAGAACAGAAACTTAAAACCAACAATAGGAGAAAACACTAATGATAAAAATTAGTTATTAACATAGAAAGATGAATAAAATGGATAAACCACTAGTGAAATCAATGCAGAAAAATAAAGAGTACCCAAATAAATACCAATAGACTTGGAAAGGGAATAGCACTACAGTTTTTCATTAACATGAAAAGATATTATGTAAGTCCTATATCAAACTCTTTAGACAGACAATTTTTTAAAAAACTTAATTTCCAATGTGACACTTAAAAATAGAGAATCTGAATGCTCCTATAACTATAAGAGAAATTGAGTATCCGATCAAATATAAACCAGTTTAAAAAGCCACAACTCCACATAACATTGCCAGAGAAATCAATCAAATATTTAAGGAAAAATAATTTCAATATTATACAAACATTTCTAGAGTACATGAAAAAGAAAAGCAATCCACAAGCCTAATTTTTGAGGCAAACATCAATGATAACAGAGCCCACAAATGCATGAATATAAGAGAGTCCATCCTCAACAAAATATAAACAAATCTGAATGCATTACAGGGATACAAAGGTTTTTTAGCATTTCAAAATTAATATGTCTCATACCTTTAACAGAATGATAAAGTTCATATGGTCATCTCAAGGAATGCCGAAATAGATTCTGATATTAAAAATATTAATGTTGAATTTTGACATCCATTTTTCATAACAACTGCATGCATAGAATAACAGATAGGAACTCTGTTGTATTATAAAGGATATTTTTAAAAACAACAACAGATATCAAACTTAATATAAAATATTGAATTCTTCTAGTTTGAGATCAGTAAAGAAATAAGGGTGCATCCTATAATCACTTAAATTTAGCATTGTACTAGAACTCCTAACCAGAATAGTACGGTAATAAAAGAGAGATGTTAAAATTACAAAGGCAGAAGTAATACTATAATTATTTACAGAAAATCCAAATACCTATGAATAAATTATTAAAACTGATATGAGTTCGAAAATGAATTTCATTTGCTATTTTAATAATAACAAAAATCAAATATTAAAGATAAAAATTTCAATAACATCAAAAATATTAAATGCCCAGGAAATAAATACAACAACAGGTATGTAAGACTTCTATGCAGAAAACTATAAAACATTATAGAGAGAAATTAAGGAAAATCTAAATAAAATGGAAATATATGTCACATTTATGGATTGGGAAATGACTGTTCTTCCCAAATTGATCTATAGATCAATGTAATATCTATCAAAATCTCAACAGATTGCTTTTTTATATGTTGATCTTAGCATGCTGAATTTAAACTTTAAATAGAAATAGACATAGAAATGACACTTCTAGAGAAAAACAGCAAGGGAGAACCTGTATACTGGATATCAAAATTAATAACAAATTTAGGTTAAGATAGGATGGTACTGGTCAAGGATAGACAATTTGACCATTGGCTTAGAATAAAGAGCCAGTAACACAGAGTTATCTCTTTATAGTTGATTTATAATAAAGTAGCTCTATAGATTATGGAGACAGATTTGGGCAGTACTGGGCCAATTCGGTATCTATAACAAAAAAAAAAAAAAAAAGGTGACCCCCCCAACCAAATACACATTGAACACAAAAATAAACTGTGAGTATATATAAATATGAATTTAAATGCAAGAACAATAAAACTTACTAATCTAATGTAGAAGAATATATTCATGATCTCAGGGTATAGATAGATATAAAAAGCACCCACCATAAAAAAAATAAATTGGTAAATTTGAACATTTGTTCATCAAAAGATGTATTAAATGGAAGAACAGTTAAGTCATAGAGTAGAAAAATATATTTGCAATTCATTAAGCAACAAATGGTTCCTATCCAGAAGGATTAAAAACTCCTAAATTAATAAGAAAAAGACATTCAAGAGAAAATGGACAAAAGATTTTAAGAGGCACTTCAGGAAACCAAATAGCTAACAAGTTTATGAAATGTTGCTTGACTTCAATGAAAATTAAGGAGGTGCAAATTAAAACCCCAGTGATATAATTCTACACATCTGCTAGAATGGCTAAAATTGCAATACCAACTATACCACATCTGCCAACCCATACACTGCTCCTGGGTGTATAAATAATAGTTTTCTTTGCTGCATAACAAATTATCCCAAACTTAGAAACTTGAAGCAACACATTATTGCCTCACAATTTCTGTGGGTCAGATCCTCTTACATTTTCTGTAGGTCTGACCTGGTTTTGCTGACTCCTCAGCTCAAAGCTTCAGAAGTCTATGATCAACATGTCAACCAGGCTGCATTCACATCAAGAGTCCTGACTGGGGAATAATCTTCCAATTCATTCATGTTGTTAGCAGAATTCATTTCAATACAGACTGGGGTCCCCATTTACTTGCTGGTCATCAATTAAGGACTACTCTCAGTGCATGGAGGCTACCTAGAGTTCATTGCCACATGGTCTCCTCTATAGGCCTTCTCAAAAACATGGCAGCATACTTTTGCAAAGCCAATAAGGGAGTCTCTTGCTCCAGTCTGTTTAAATAGGGTCTTACACAACATAATCTAATCATGAAAGTGACTATCCTATCACCTTTGCTGTTTAGCATAATCTAGTCAAGGGAATGACATTTGTCATAGTCCATTGGTTAAAAGCAAACCATAGGTTCTGCTCACACTGGAGGGAAAATGATGACACAAAGGCAAGAACACCAAGAAGTGTAATATATTGGGAGTCACCATAAAGCCTATCCACCCAACTATTTTGGAAAACATGTTGATTGTATCCACAAAAACTGAATCCACACCCTTTGACCCAGCATTTCTATTACTAGATATGTAACAAACAGAAATGTACACAAAAAACATGTGCAAGTGTATTCAAAGGTAAGAAACAACCCAAAGATCCATCAAATAGAATAGACAGATTGGTACATTTACATAAATGCTATACAGCAATGAAAATGAACAAAACAACACAGATAAATCTCATAAGCTTTTCATATTAAGATAAGCCTTACACAAGAGAAAATATACTACATGGCTCCATTTTTTTGATGTTAAAAAATGTAATCAATTATATCTAGGGATGCAAGCCTGGGTGGTAAAACAATAGAAGCAAGAAAGAAGATTAGTATTATTTGCCCCAGGGGTATAAAAGTCAGATAAATGGCTACCATCAGGGAGGTTAGTGATTAAGAGTGGGTCTCAGGAGACTCCTAAAGTATTTTCTATTTACTGTAGTTTGACCTATTGGTGTTTATGCAAGTGTTTTCTTTGCTGTAGAGCAGTGAACTATACCTTGGTGCAATATTCGATAAATATATATGCTGGGGTACCAGGTGGTGGGTATCATAGAGGGCATGGATTGCATGGAGCACTGGGTGTGGTGAAAAAATAATGAATACTGTTATACTGAAAATAAATAAATTTAATTAAAATATATATATATAATATATATATGCTACATTTCATAAGGTTAAAAAGGTATACAAACACCATACTATAGTGAAAGTATTTTTAAATGCCCAAAACTTGAACATAAGCTCCATTAGAATATTACTTTTCTGTTTTGATCACTACAGTATTATCTTCAACTAGAACAATGTTTGTTATAATACATACTACTAAATAAGTGAATGAATCAAAGAATACATTAATCCAGTATGTGTGTTCTAACCCAGTCTACTATTTTGCCACTCTGAACAAGTTTTACCTCTTTATGTATCTCAGTCTCATTTGTAAAATGAGACAAGTATCTGTTCAACAAATTTTACCACACTATTGATAACTGTTTAAATGAGATATTTACATCTTACATGACAGCTTTTTAAAATGAAAAAAAAATTATTTTGGCAGGATTAACAAAGCAACTCCTCAGTTAATCAGAATAGTCAAAGAATGAGAAAAATCTTCCTTGTTTAATAGTATAGTTTATAACTGAGTAATACTGGAACATAGAATAGACATTTGAGAAGAACACGCAGAACGGAATTTTTTTTTTTTATGATCAAGAACAGCAAAGCGCCTTGTTATATTAATTTTCTATTGCTGCATAGCAAACTACCACAAACTGGCAGCATAAAACAACACAAAGTATTAGCTCACAGTCCTATAGATCAGAAGTCTGGAATGGCATGGCTGGGTTCTCTGTGTTGAGCTTACGAGGTTAAAATCAAAGTGTGAGTCAGGCTAAGTTTTTGTCTGGAAGTTTTGTGGGAAAAATCTATTGCTCACTCTCACTGTTAACAGAACTTAATTCCTTGCCTTTGTAGGACAGATCCCCGTTTCCTCGTTGGCTATTAGTGGGAGCCACTCTCAGCTCCTAGAAGCTGCCCACATTTCTTGCCATATGGCCCCCTCCATCTTCATATCAGTAATGAGGCACCAAATTCCTCTCATGCTTTGAATCCTAGAATTCCTCTTCTGCCACTGGCCAAGAAAAAACTCTCTTTTCGTAAATGGGTCATGTAATTAGGTTAGGCCCCTGGAAAAATCCCCTTGTCTTAAAATCAGATGTCCATGTAATATAACGTAAGCATGCAGTAAAATTCATCACACTCACCATGCCAAGGATTATGTAAGGCATGAACACCAGGGGACTGGGAAACCTTAGAAGCTTGCCTACCACAGGTGTTCTCAAAAATTATTGGGTCACATGGAAGCCCTGGAAAACTCTGAGCACTCTCTAAGATGTTTAATACTACTTTTAAAAAGAAAAGTATTGGTACCAACTTAGTTATTTGTCTTTTTGGTAGCTTGAGGTAGTGTAACATTCCTTTTCAGTATTCCGGAAAGTACAGTCAAGAGAGCTAAAATTCTGTGGTTTTTGCTGCATTAATTTCTCCTAGCAAAGTAAAATTAGGCTTTCTAATTCTTTATTACATAACATTTGCACCATCACTTTTCATTTCCTTTTGCATCAGCCAGGAGAATCTTCATGACCTGCCCATATAAGGGTCTCTTTAAAGACACTGAATATAACTCATCTTTAAGTACAGGTATTTTTATTACAGAAATCAGTACCATGTTGCCCTATCTTTTCTTTATTTTCTGAAGGACATTTGTTATCAGTGATAAGTCATTGGGAAGCAAGTGTTCCCACCAGGCTGTTCTCTCCATAGAAATCTGAGTAGCAGCCTAATTTCCCACACAGCCATAGTCAAGGTAAGTCACCTGACAGTTACTGAGTGTTTCTCCATACACTGGCATGGGCCTCAGCACTGGAGATTCAAAGATGAATAAAACTGGTTCCTGTGTTAAAAAGTATTTATATATCTCCAACCTGAGAATGTATCATCAATGTTCTTTCCATTTTCATTTTCTAATTTCTTTTCCTTATTGGTCAAACTATTTGCTTTTCTCTCAGGTCTACTTGTATCTCACTGAATGTGCTATCCTCTACTTTACTCCCTTGTAGGGTAAATTCAGTTTAAGCCAATGATCAATTTACCAATTTCTCCCAATCTGCATTGCATGCATTCCTGTAGCAAAAATCAATTAACACCACTATTATTTTCCAAAATATTAAAAAGTACCTAATTTTTTAATGTGTGGTGGTATGCTTTAGCTTATGGCTTTTAGGTCTTGGTTCACCACAAAATTCATTGAATTCTTGAAATTAGATCAGAAAACATCTAAAAAGGGAGGGAGGACTTCTATAATCATGTTAAATTTTACAAAGAAATGTGAAATTGGAGCCCTCTTTGAAAAAGAGATTATAATAAGATGACAATTGTTTCATATCTATTGCATGTATTTATGTTTTGTATGATTTTAAAAAAAGAAAATTAACATTCTTTCCATATCCATCAGAAATGTCTAGATAAGCAGTACATCAAGGATTCAACTTAAAACTAAGAATGACATCGTACAGGAAGTAAACTGGAATCCATTTAACAGTGGATCGTCATCACAACTGGAATCACAATGCAGATACAGCTAACCTTAATTTATTCTACTCACTGAATCAGGGCAGTAAGCTGTGGGTTTTGCCACTTGGTAAGTCAAGAAAAATAAAGACTGGAAGGAGAGATTTTTTCCCCCAGAGAGCAGCCTGCCTACGGTGTTCACACATCCACCCACTGAAATTTAATCATTAATGTAGCACATTGCCAGAGAGATGAAAGGCAGCAAAGTGGCATAGGTTAGTTACATCTCAGGAGAAAAACCAACATAACAAAGTCCTGTCAGAATAAGAGATGGGAACCCAAGAACAACATGGATTTTGTTTTGCACAAAAGAAATGTTTCCATTGACCAACTTATAATTTATTCATTTTCTCATCTTCTCCACCAGCACCACCACCAATAGGACTGATGCAGTACATTTTTAAAATCAAGGATGATCAAAACGGTGAAGTCTAACATAATTGCTGGAAGGAAGCTAAGGATTGATTTTGCAAGGCTGTTCTAATATTTTGTTTTTTTAAATATACAGGAAAATAACGTTACTGGCAAGATGAGTACAAAAGCCTGCGGACACAATCTGAAGAAGGGTCAAGCACTATTGAAAGTCCTAGACCATCAAAAGCAGAGTCACACATGCAAATGCCTATGAGGCCACTCAGGTAGCATAAGTAATGAAGCTGGTCTAACATAAAACACAGGGAGTGGTGCCATATCAGAAAGCACCTGCTCTGCCTGGATATGCAGCACTACTGTATTCCATCAAGTCATTGTTATACAGAAAGTGAGGAAAGTGGTACCAGATCTTCTAATTTTTCAAGAGAATCTGAAGATCAACATTCTTATTTTAATGCTTTCAATTTTTTATCAAACTGAAAAAAAGCACAGATGAAAACTACATATCAGCCATTTTGAGCTCAAAAGTTGTATATGTGACCTCTGTTCTAGAAAGAAAAAAATCACATGATATAAGGAAAGGTTTGCTCTGAAATTCAGCTTATATTAACAAAAATACGTCAAAGCTCTGGAAACACCATTATTTTTCAACATTAGCTCTGGGACATGATTCAATTTAGCTTACCCTTTTGGTTAATGTTGAAGAAAGAATACACAAAATTGCCCTAAGAGGGCATTGTTTGTCAACAGAAAGGACCTAAAGGTCACCAGGACTTGGGGTCAACTTGGATATTGGTCTCAATGTCCAAGCCCCTGGAGCAAAACCAGGCATTATAAATTAGAAACTCCTTAGAAAAGGCCATTGTTTAATTTCCTAATCTTGATACACATAGCCGTAAGAGGGGGAGAAATGTGATTTTAATCTCTTTTTCCTATGTAAATGTCATTCAAATCTATCAGCATATTTGAAGGGTATGTTTATGTTACTTCCAGTTTTTTTATGACCTGAAATGTCAACACATAGTCAATAGCTCATTTCCTGTTGATCTTTTAGAACTAATATTTTTTAATGAAACCAATTTTTTTTTTAATTGAAGTATGGTCAACATACACAAAGATTCATTTTTTAAGCCCTCCTGCTCCCTATTAATACAAATGCTGCTTTGGGCTCTGCATACACCTCCAAGTCAATTGGATGACCTTCCCCATCACCCACTCACCTTGCATCAGCATGACCTGGTTGTTTCTCGGGCTTCAAAATGGATGTTGGCTGGGGCTAAGTTCTTCTTAAGAGAGATCCTCCTTTATCCTCCAGAGTTCCCTTTCTTCAGTCTGTCACAGAGCAATTTACTCAACATCAGCTCAACACAACTGATTTTCAGTGAACTTTGCCTCAGTTTTTAAGTGAATTTTTCCTTTGTCCGTGAAGCCAACTAATCCCAGTGTCACAGATAAAACTTGCTAAGTAGTTTTGACCTCAATAGTTGACCTGAATTTCAAATCCTTATGGACAAGATTCTTTCAGCACTAGTTAAATTTGATTTGGACTGTGTCATTTTGAAAAATTTTCTTAAGTTCTTATTGATTTTTATTTTTATCAAATGAGGCACTAACCACTTTCTATTTTTTGGTAAAATCTCTCTCTTTTTAATAGTATGGCTCTAAAAGAAGATTTCAAATGGTGCTTTTCACTGCATTCTGAGTAAAGATTTGTAAGATATGAAATATTAAAAGGTGTAGTCAGAACAAAGAAAGTACAAGAGATAAAGAAAAATGTTCTTCATTGAAGCTCACCAAACACTTAGTTGTACATAATTCCTTCCAAAAATCAAGTTTGCAGCTGTCCCTCAACATCAAGAACTGTATCTAGCTCAGCAGATTGCAATGGACTTTCCATATGCATTACTGACTTCCTTTTGTAAAAGCTGTGAGTAAAGTCAGGTAAAGTCTCTCAAACTTACAATTCCAGAAACTCCTCTTTGGTGTTTATGAAGAGTAATAGCAGATAGATACATAATATAAATGGTAAAGTGGGTGAGATAGGAATCTATCATCATTTTTAGACAATACAAAATGTAAGGATTACATTCACTATACAGAAATATAGTTATATATATGGATGGTATATGTGAGTATGGGGGATTGAAGGAGAGGAATAATATAGGAATATATGAGAAAAAAAGAGACTCCAAGGAGAACAGTTTTAGGAGAGGAAAAGTGGACATAAAAATAAAAATTAAAATGTGAACTTTTCAAAAAGTATCTTGGAGGTTTGATATAGCCAGGATTCTGTGGAATATTGAATGTGCAAGATTAATGGCTTTGAGAGAGAAAGGGGGAGAAAGAATGAGTCCAGCATCAACTCCGAGAAGGTAGGAAGAGGAGGATCTCATCATACAGAGCAAGACTGGGACTGCAGGGTCAAGATGGTATCATGAGGAGAAATTCTGTCATTTGTAACAAGCCTAACACTGTTCACTCATTATAGAGTTCACTTATATGGTTGAGTGGGAAGGGGGAAATGGGAGTTTTCCTTCTCCCTACAATGTTCTTAAGCTAATTTTTAAATATTTTGTGGGTTATATTTTTAATTAGTCGGTGCCTAGAGCATCTGTCAAAATCTGTAGGGTCCTTGTTTCTTCCAAACAAATTGAAAATTTAGACAAGGAAGGAATGTAAATAAAATAAATATCATACTTATTACCTAAAAAGACTGAGTTAAAGGACATAGCTTATTGTGAGAACCGAAGCAACCCTTCTAACTAAACCCAAGATTTTATCACCTTGTTACAGGCAACAAACACTAAGCCGCAGAAGTCCTCCTCATTCTGCTTCCTGAGCCAGCCTGCCCCCAACAGGAAAAAGGACGGGGTGGGGGGTACAGAACAGAGATAAACATAGCAAGTGCATTTCTGCCAAATTCTTCAATCACAGAAGTGACCCTTATTTGCCAGGAGCAGAGTGAATAAAGAGGTGAAGAGATGCTAGGATGCTCTCATACCATGGACCTATATGAGAGATAATTGTGTAGGGAAGTCACCTTCCTACCTAAGAGTATTTGCAAGAATATGTTTCTTTTAAGTAACTCCCACTCATTTTTTTCATAACAGACATTCTTGCATATCATAAATAATAGAATAATGGAATTTTAGCAAGATTCTTTATCCAGGCCTTTAGTCCAGTAAATAGAAGAAAAGAAATTGTACCTAGAAAGAAAAGATGAGTTCTAGGCTAGACACAAGATCTTAAGGAAACTAAACCTGTCTTTGGATGAACTAAATATTATCAGTTTCTTAGTTTCCACTAATTCTCTCTAAAATTATTAATTTTAGAACTTATTTCAAGGAGAATCACCATTTTACTATGTCATAACACCAACTAATGCCCATTGGATCTGATAAACAAAAAATACTGATAGGAGTACTCTGCTTTGTCTTTTCTGTAATAAAGTAGTTAAGTTGTGATTATTAAGAACTTAAGGAGTCAACTTTGAGCAGAAGAAAGAGCAAGGAGTAGCCACAAAATATCTTTTCATTCAAACCTCTAATCTGTCACTTCCTTGCACCATGACCTTGGATACATCTGGTTCATTTTTCTTACCTCTAAAATATAGTAGTTGGACAAAGCAATTTCTGGGCCTCTTTTATAGCTAAAGTTTCATATTGTTACTCATAATCATTTCTAATGTTATTAATATTCCCAAATATATATGAACCAAATTGAAACCATTTTGAAATACTTTCACATTTGATTCTCCATTTATCAGTATTTTCCCAGACTCCTGTACTAGCTCCTAAATGAGATAAAATTTATATAGTTTGTACTACATATATATACTATATCCTGTATGAAATACCAACACAGATTATCAATTTGGGGGGTAATCATCTCTTAATGGTTTTTCCCAATAAGAAGGACTTAACCTTTTTTCAACACACACTAACAAAAAACTGTACCCTTCCTTAACAATAGCCCTATTTACATAGAAAAAAAAGTCAATGTTAAAAATATGCACCAAAATAAATACAAGCCTTCACCAAGCCATTGTACAAGAAATTACTCATGAGTGATCAATAGAAATGTGTTGCCAACACATAAGCTGATTGTTAAAACTGAATCAGCAGTTAAAAAGAACTAGTTATTAAATAAATATGAACAAGAATATTAAATTATCCTTGTTACACTGCAAGAAGTCTTGACTAAAAGGATTTACCTTCTCCAAATATTTGGAGAGCATAAGCTGATTAAAAGGAATATAAAATGCAAAGCTAAACAAACAGCAAAACAAGAAAGTACATAATATATAATATTAGAAGTTTAGGAACCACAACATTTGGAAATTTCCATGCATTCTATTAGTATTTCTACTAGCAATATTCAGAAAACATAGACACAGACTTCTCAAATAATGCACTATTTTGATAACAGAAATAACTTCTCTTTTCTATTTCTGTAAAGGAAGCCACCTATTTTCAAATGTTCTCATTGCAAAATGTCAGTGGACTGACTCCCAGAACACTCAACTTTCTCACCACAAAGATTTCTCTGACTGGGACTATTATCAGTGTGTATATTGTACTTACACGTTTTGAGCACTATAGTAATCAGACAATGTGGAACTGTTCTGTTTCAATTTTCTTTTTCTCACATCAAGCAAATATTTGTACATCCCATCTATAAAATTAAGATTTTTGTACTGAGACAGTATTTTACATTCACTTGATAGAAACATACAGAGTTTATGACTTTGGAATTATTGCAGGATAAGAAAAAAATCTTGCTTATTAGCCTGGGCCCTGATGCCCACAAATTATTCTGGCCCTTAATGTAGGTGGATAGATCGTCTTTACAATTATAGCACATCCTGTGGTATCTCACTTGGCTAGGCTACTACAGTTCACCAATTTCAGGCATCTTCACATAGAGACACTGGTAAGTATGAGAAGAGCTGATCAAGTATTCACTGCCTGGAAGATCAATTGACTCTATCTTCAGTGCTGAGTAAGCCCACTTAATCTCCCTCCCTCAACACTATACTCAGCACCAGAAATTGAATGGAGAAGCTTATTAATGAGCACCCAGTCCTTTCGAGTGATTGAAGACAGGGTGGTGACAGAAGGAGTTTAAGCTGGTGCAACTTCGTAAGGAATACTGATGATCATGGAAGACTCGGGCCACCCTTTCCCTGATCACACAAAAATTCTTCTCTCTGCTCCTAACACTACTCAGAGTGCAGACTCTAGAGTAAGTGAAATGACATATATACAAAGAACAGTTGCTTTAATCAGCTAATTAGTACACTTTGGCAATTAATATTATATGTAATGGTGTAAATGTCCAAAACTGTGATACTTTTTTCATAGTTTAACAGACCCTTAATGAAGACCAGATAAGCTAGAGATCTTGCATTGCAGTATTAGTTAAATTTAAATTAGGAAAAAGCAAAGTTAGCCTCTTAATTGCTTTGACCAATTCATAGAAAATGCTGCTGAAGTCATCCTGAATTTATTATAATGAAACAGGACTGGACAAGTCAGCATGCTTGTCACCCCTGTACGCAGAAATAGTACCATACATGCCAATCGTAATACGGTAAAGGAGATAGAGTCATGGCACACTCCCTGGAAGAGCAAATTCTTTTCCAAAATCTCCATTCTTCATTTAAAGACTTTATTCCAAACTTGCGATTAGAACAGCCTGGTGGATATTATAAAACTAACACTGAAATAGAATAAATGAATCAATTCTTCTTTGGGCTACTTTTCAACATGAAAACATGCCTTTCTATAGCTCAGTCTTAACCTCAAAATACTGGGAAATTAAATAAAATAGTATGTTTAATCCTTCGGTCAATTTGGATTAATTAAATATAACTTACACACCAAACACAACATGAATTCCCCATATACATCAAACTCTCAGTGGCTCACAACAACAAAAGCTTTGTCTTATTGTGCTTTTTTCTCATTCAAGTCACATGCCCATTATGGTCGTGCTCAATGTTATCTTCTCAACAGTATTCAGGCTGACAGAGTATCTAGGATCCTATCTAGGATGTTGGACATCTCATCGTGAAACACACTCTGGCTTAACATTTCTCCTTAAAAGACAGACATCACTTTTGCTCACATTTTCTTGGTTAAGCAAAACAAGTCATATTGCCAAGTCTAACAGCAATAAGATTCTGATATAGAATTCTCCCACAGGGCAACAAATACATGACAAGAAGGGTCACAGCAAGGAGGCAGAAAAAAAAATTTTAAACCATATAATAATACATAACATCTGCTCTTTTACTTTCAAGTATTTAACATCCCCTTTCCAAATATAAACTATAATAATTCCCATCCTGGCTGCACAAGGAAGCAATCCAAAAGTCCCATCATCCCCTCAAGATATAAGGCTTGCACTCTTGAGAGTTTCAACACTAGATTCATAGGTGGTTCCTCTTGATGCTAAGGACCAGAACTGAAAAACCAAATTATCAGTCTTCCCTACCCCTTATCATAAAAAGTACACCCATTCAGAAACAGGAAGAATGGCAGATATAAGCAGTCATTTGTCCATAGTAATTCTAAAATCCCACTGGCAAGCATTGTAAGGATCCTACCCTGAAGGAAGTATTGTGAACTGAATGTTTGTGTCCCTTCAAAATTCGTATGAATTTTGAATTTCGTTGAAGCCCCAATCCCCTAGTGTGGCTATGTTTGGAGATGGGGCCTCTACAGAAGTATATTAAGTTTAATGGGAGAATAAAGTTGGAGCCTATATCCATTAGGATTAGTGTCCTTGTAAGAAGAGACACCACAGGGCTTGTGCTTGTTTGCTGTCTCACCTACAAAGAAAGACCATGTGAGTACACAGTGAAGTCACCTGTCTGCAAGCTAGGAAGGGTTCTCATGGGAAATTGGTCATGCTGGCACCCTGACCTCAGACTTCCAGCCTCCAGAACTGTGAGAAAATAAATTTCTGTTGTTTGAGACATCTGCTCTGCAGTATCTTGTTCATAAGGTCTGTAGTATTCTGTTGGGGCAGCTCTAGACCAATACAATAGATAATGTTTCTTGATTAAGCCTTGTTTCTGCCTGGAGGAGTAGCTTTCTATTCCATTGTTACCAGTGGTGTTTGGCCAACCCTCTGGAAGGTCTTTTTCCATTATTTCCCTTGACCTCTTTAGAAGGGAATTAGAGCAAATGAACTTTCTGGAATCAGAAAATTTCTCATCCTATTTTCTGCTCACAAAGAATTGGAAACCTAAGGGTCACAGTAAGTTCTAAAAATTGAATCTGTTACTTAAGGATAGTGAAATTTAGGGTCACACTGATCTATTTAAAGAAAAAAAGTTTCTTGTCTATTTGACTAACTCAGCACCATGTGCCAAGAACCACAATAGTAATTCTTTTTAGAACATGCCTCCATTCCAGACTAAGCTTATCAGGCTTCTATGGGAGAGCCATGATCTTAATTTCTTCTCCCTGGAAAATTTTATCTAGTTGAAAGAATTTAGTGGGTATCGCTTTAGTCAACTTGAAGATTTTAACAATGGGATTTATGACCACATCCTTGCTTTTGTTTAAGATGTTTTGTCTACTTGAATTAGCCTATGTTGCTAATTAAAGGCTTTCTTTTGCGTGAGGGTTTGGCAGTTTTATCTTTTAACAGTTGTACCTGTTTAATACTATGTGTGGGCAACACTTGGCTGTGTTCAACTATGACAAAAAAGAGATAAGCTCAAAGAAAAAAGTATCAAGAAGAAATGGAAAGGAATAGAGTCAAGAAAAAGAAACCAATAGCTTATGCTTATAACAAAGCGTATCAGTTCTGCTCACATTTTATTGATTAAAGCAAAACATATGCTCACTCTTATATCCATGGGAAAGGGAAGTATTTATCCTTCCATAGGGACAAATTATTCTTAACAATAATTCAGTCTGCCACAAAGTTTCATAATATTTATATAAAATTTTCATTAGGCACATATATCGGTTCTGTGAAATGGGTATAAAAAAAGCAGATGGTATTCCTAGCTTCATTCTCCAGCGTGTCAGGGAAACTTCAATCATAACCAAAGGTCACAGAGCTAATAAAACAGAAGTCAACCTGGAACCCCAGATTCCTGACTTTTACTACAATATTCTTTCTACTACTCTCAGCTAGTTTTCATGAAATTAAAAAACAGACAGTAAGGATACATGAACACAAATGCTCCAGGTCACAAGGAACACTGAGGGTGGGAACAGTGTTTGGGTACAAAGAGCTCTGGGAGCCAGGTCCAGCTCTCTTGTTATTACTAGCCCTGTGAACATCAGCAAGGCACTTAACCTCACTGAGATTCCATTTCCTTATTGGTAAAACAGAAATAGTTCTATTTAAAAGTATTTGAGGTAGACTCTCTTATACTAATTTAATGCATATATTTGATACTGTATTAAAAGCTGGACCCCAAATGTAAAAAGAAAGACTAGAAAGCAAGATAAAAGTACAAAACAAGCATATTTGCCTGGTTTTCCCCCTTCAGTTACATCCCTATTTCTCTTTACAGAAAGTGATCCTTTTTTAAAAAGGTACACATAAACTATGCACTTGAATAATTTATTCAATTAATATGAAGCATCAAAAGCAGCCATTAAAATTCTTAGCCTTGGTCACCTGGGTGGCTCAGTTGGTTAAGCATCTGCCTTCGGCTCAGGGATCCTTCCAGGATCCTGGAATCCTGCCCCATGTCAGGCACTTTGCTCAGCAGGGAGTTTGTTTCTCCCTCTCCCTCTGCCTGCCACTCCCCCTGCTTGTGCGCTCTCTCTCTCACTTTCTCTCTCTCCCTGCCAAATAAATAAATAAAATCTTTAAAAATAAATAAATAAAATTCTTAGCCTTTTCCATAAGCAGCAAAAACACAGGACTTAGGTAATAACAAAGATTGAAAAATGGCAATATTAGATGTATATTTGATTTCATGTCAAATATATATTTGTTTGGATAATAAATACAATGTTTTATAATGTGGAACAGGAATGATACTGTTATCCTCATTTTCCAGATAAAGTAAACTTTGTTCCAATTAAATTGCTTATGTTTTAAGATCTTGGACTTAGAAATCATTGTGACAAAAACTCAAAACTTCTTATTCTAGGTAATCATATTCTCATGGTCTTAGATACAGATGATGTGAAAAACTTTACTCACAGTTCCATTTCTCACCAATTCTTCCCATGCACATACGTATCATAATATCAATCTCACATAAAGCAGAGCAAGTGCCTCTTTTTACTACCTCAATGCCTACTATTAAATCACTGAAATGTTAATACACAAGGTTTTAAATCTCAAGCACATTACTTTTACTAGATTCATAAAGTTCAATGTGATTTCTTAAATATAACACGCAAACAAAATATTCCATTATTACTATGATAGCCAAGTTTGAACACTCAGAGACTAATGTGTGTGGTGGAAATTTTAACAACTATCAAATGACAATGACTATTGAGTTTGGACATTTGTGCTCTGATCCAACTGCAATAACACAACAAGAAACATATACACAGCCATATAAAGGGAATTGTTCAGGAGGAAAAAAAAACCTAAGTAACAAGCAAATCTTAAATACAAGCTATTTTCAAAGCTGCAAAAATCACTACCCTTAAGGTGGAAAGAAACAGGATCCAATTAGTGAGTCATGTCAGGATCAGCATCAATGTTATCAGATGACAGAGGACTTTCCCTCTCAGTTACCCACAAAGGAAAATTCACTCCTTCAAAAGGAGAGGAATCCACACAAATTATGGTAAGAATAAGTAACACCAGTTACAACATTACAGAACATTGGCAAACAGAAAATGTTCCTAAAGTGGCACTGTGTGAGACAAAAATGATAAACATTTAACATCTGCACCAAATAATGAGGAAAATGGATGCATTCTGGTGGGGGGCTGGGGCAAAGGGAGGGAACCCCATTCCTTTCTTGGATTTTATAACTACTTGGATTTTCGGTTTCAAAAACAAAACTTTATTCAACCTTTCAGCTAGTTGAAATATAATAATTAAAACAATAAAATAACGCCTTTTACCTACTATTCCTGCAAATATTAGTTGGATCCCAGTGCTGGTGGATATGTAAGAAAATAGAGTTCTTACACTCAGAATATAAACTGCAAGAGCTGTCTGGATGGCACGGTTTCGATACACCCCAATAATCTAAGTATATGTTGCCACAACAATTTCACGTTTTGGATTTATCCTACAGGAAAAAAAAAAAAAAAGATGTAAAGATACATGGCACTGTGAAGTTAGTTAGAGGCATTTTTTCATCAGTAAAATTGGAAACAACCTAAAAATGTCCAATAAAGAGTTTTTAAAATAAATTGGAGTATATCCATACAGCAGCATGTTATGCCACCGTAAGAAAGGATCAGGTAACTGAGAAGTATTGATTTATCATATATTGAATGAAGATTAAAAATTCAGTATAATACAGAGGGGCACCTGGGGCGCTTGGTTGGTTAATTGATCAACTCTCGACTTTGCCTCAGGTCATGAGCACAGGGTTGAAATCCAGCCCATGTGAGGCTCCACACTCAGCAGGAGTCCGCTTGGGATTCTCTCTCTTCTGCCACTCTGCACCTCGTCCCCACCCCCACCCCGCTCACACTTGCTCTCTGACCTGGTCTCTCTAAAATAAGTAAATCTTTAAAAAACAGCAGTATAATATAGAGAATCTACACATTTAATTGTGTACTGCAGAAGACTGGAAAGATAAATACTTTACTAGCAACGCTTTCTCTCTAGAGTGAGATTACTGGGCCCCTGAGAATCTCTCAACTTATGCAGATGTGAATATTGGACCAAAACAACCAAAAGAAGGACAAGGTAAGGTACACACATGCTGTGGATCATTTTATTGTTGTATTTTGCATAAGATACCTTCAAGATACTTTCATGGTATAATGACCTTGCTGGCAGAGAAATAACATCTAACTTCAAGACTGCCCCACAAATTATCTTACATTAATACCTGCCAGTTAGCTTTTGGGGCAAAGAGAAGGAAATTATCCAACATTGTATTATACTGTATATTAACAAATATATCCACCATGTATCTGGCAGCACTACCTCCTATATACAGTTCTTTCCTGAATGTGGGAATGGCACTCATCCAGGATTGGAAATTCTCCTGAATACACAAACAAGTAAAAGGCTACAAGAGGCAAACACACATTGTGCCTGGTTGATAAAGGTAATTTTTAAGGGCACCTGGGTGGCTCAGTCATTAAGTGTCTGCTTTCGGCTCAGGTCACGATCCCAGGGTCCTAAGATCAAGTCCCACATTGGGCTCCCTGCTCTGCGGGAAACCCACTTGTCTCTCTATCACTCTCTTTGTGGCCCCTCTCTTGCTATGTCTCTCTCTGTTGAATAAATAAATAAAATCTTCAAAAAAAAAAAAAAGGACTTTTTAAATTTTAGGTCACAATTGAAACTAACAACTCCTCTCTGTGTCTCCCTGTCTCTCAACCTCTCTGTCCCATTCTCTCTCTCTGACACAAGCAATAATCTTACTGCTTGAATTGCTTTTCAGCTAACCACAGGTTATCTTTATTCTTAAATGTTAAAAATGACACCATATACATTCAAAGTTTCCTTCACCCAGCTCCAAGGAAAAGGGAGGAAAAATGGACAAATTTCAAACACGCACATAAGATCAGGCAAAAGAAGAGCAACAGACATAATGCAGAGTTATAACAGATCCCTTCATTTTTGCCAAAGATGTTTCTGCAGGGCATCTCTATTTCCCACTTCTATTAGCTTAATAAATGTCTTAACTATGTCATCCGCATAATGATACTGGGAGAAAGGTTCTGGCAGACCTACTCTAAGATGTTAATAGAGTGTCTCAGAAAATAAATATTATTTTGGTTTATCTCATTAATCTCGGCCAGTCCTTCCTTCCCTTCAGCCAGCCTGCTTCAGAAAGGCAAGTACTTTATCCATGTGACAGAGTTATAGGAAAATTGCCACTCAGACTTAGAAAATGAGTCTTTTCCATTTTCTGACAACCATTTATCTCCCTGCCATCAGGCAATATCTAAAATTTTTATGTGGGCTTTATCTTAAAGATGAATTCCTGCTGAATCTCAGGGGCTGTCAATATATTTTTAACCTTTGAAGGAAATGCTATCTTTCCAAAATAGCCACATTTTATTTTCCAAGGGTAATACTACCACTTAAAACAATTATCCAAAAACTTTGGCAAGCTACAATATTCTGCATTTTATAACATTACCTCATTCCAAAGTAATTCACAAAAATGTGTTTCAAATGAATTAAACATCACCAAAAAATCCAACACTCAATAAAGCAGGCCAAAAAATTGCAAAATCATTAAATTTAGCTACAGATAACAAAAATCACAATTATTAACTTCAAATTTTTCCCTTCAAGTCCTACCTTCCAAACTTTCACTTTATACTTTTTCATAAAGAAATATCCCAAGACGTATATAAACCCTTCTGACATTCCAGTTTTTCAAGTTATCATGATTTTCTCTTCCCAGTTCCTATGCTCTTTAGTATAATTTGTCCTAGACTTCTTAGTTCTTTCCTTGAACTGAACCCACATTTATCCGTAAAAGACATTTTTGCTATTCCAGCGGATTTTTATCACTAAATTGGTGATTCTTTTTTCAGCTCTTATTTTAATGAAACTCCACAAATTGCTTGTTACTATAGCCCATTTTATTTCCCCTACAATAAGAGCTGTATCCAAAAATCCTTTTGCTATATGGGACATGTCCAAGCCTTGAATGACTAGGTTTCCCCTTCATTCGGAAGGTTTTGTATCAATCAGTCCCACAATTCATATCGACTTGAACAAGGCTGTTATATAAAAAATTTCATATGAGATCCACTGTGACAAACTCCTCTCTCTTCCTATGGCTTCTGTGCTCTATGTCTCATGAATCTTCCAGGTCCGCTCGCTTCCTTCCACCCTGCTCTGTGCAGTAGGAAGCTGAGCATCAGCAGGCTCCCTTGCCCTGTGGCTTCTAGTTGGGGATGATCCAAAGAGAAGCATCAGCAGGAACTTGGAGAACAGGAGGAGGTAAAGTTGAGATCATTATTCTTGCTCCATCTCCTGATCTCTGTATTGGTTGCCCCTGCCAGGGGCATATTTTCCATAAGGCTATCCTTTCCCAAATACCCCTCAGTCACCTCAAATCTAGGGATGGAAACAGCTCCTTGCTTTGCAAACCCTGGGGTGCTAAACTGCCTCTTGTTAGTTTCAGGAAGCACGATACACAGTTTAGTAAGTGGTCCTCTTATTAAACTTCCCTCAATCTACCCAAAGAGAATGTGCTTCTAAATGCTTCAACTTCTTATAGACCTTTGAAAATACTCTGAATTTCAAATTCATAAACTTTTATTTTGTGAGTGGAGGTAATTTCATTCAAGCTGTTGGTCTTTTTAAACTTTGTGTATTCACTTATAGTTTTCTGCTTCAAAATCTGTGCACAATTATTGCAGAAAATCTGAAAATGACAAAGAAAAAAATGTATAAAGCCAACACGAGGAAGTAGCACAGTAAACATTCTGACAAATTTCTCTATGAAGTCTTACAAAAATACATATCCTACACTTTTTTTCAACACATTATCATAAGCAATTCCTCACATCATGAAAGACTCTTTATAAAAATACTTAGTGGCTGCATAACGTTTTTTCACAAAATATATTACAATTTACTGAACTATTCCCCTGTTAGATACCTAAATTGTTTCTAATTTTTCCATTTTTAGTAACACTTCTATAAACATCATTGTGCATAAAACTGTCTATATTGCACACTATTTCTTCTGGATTGATTCTTAGCAATGGAATGGATGATTCAATAGTTATTAATATTTTAGTCTTTTTTTTTTCCTCTTTTTTTTTTAAGATTTTTTTATTTATTTATTCGACAGAGAGAGATCACAAGTAGGCAGAGAGGCAGGCAGAGAGAGAGAGGAGGAAGCAGGCTCCCTGCTGAGCAGAGAGCCCAATGTGGGACTCGATCCCAGGACCCTGAGATCATGACCCGAGCCGAAGGCAGCGGCTTAACCCACTGAGCCACCCAGGCACCCCAATATTTTAGTCTCTTGATACACATTATTAAATTCCTTTCTAGAAGGTTTTCACTCCCGTAAGTATAAATGTATGACTCACTGACCTACTTCTTCAGTGTTATCAGTTGTCAAATCTTTAATAATATCTGATAACCCAAAATCATTTCTAATCATTCTTTTTTTAAAAAATATTTTATTTATTTATTTGACAGAGATCACAAGTAGGCAGAGAGGCAGGCAGAGAGAGAGAGAGGAGGAAGCAGGCTCCCCAAAGAGCAGAGAGCCCGATGTGGGGCTCAATCTCAGGACTCTGGGATCATGACCTGAGCAGAAGGCAGAGGCTTTAACCCACTGAGCCACCCAGGCACCCCTCTAATCATTCTTTTAATTTGCATTTCTTTGACTTCTAATGAGGTTGAAAATTTTACTTTCTCTTTTATTAATTTTCAGTTCATGAACCATTGTAAACTTATTGTCCATCTGAGTTATGTATGCTCTCTATTTTGAGGTTGTAAATTCTGCTTTTACCATATTTCTTGCAAATCTTTCTCCCAACTTGATGCTTACCTTTATGTTTACATTGCTTTGTCTTGAAGAACCAAGTCTGTTTGAACTTGTTTTTCAAATCAATTGCATTTTTTTTAAATTTCTAGTGCTCTTAATGTAATAAGTCTTTCCAGATCCACACACAGGGTAAATATTAATCTCTTCCAGTGTTTGATGGCTTGATTTTTTTTTTTTTATGTTTGGCTCTATCTGATATTTTGGTAGATGATAAAGTAAGACTCTGAACCAATTTTTTCTATTCCTTTCTTTCTTTTCTTATTTTTTTTCCTTTTTTTTCTTTCCTTTTTTTTTTTAATAGCAAACTGTCCCAGCATCATTGATTTTGATATTTTGTTATTTATATCCCTTTTATTTACTGAGACTGGCTATTATTTCCCTTCATCTCGCTTTCTCAATTCTTGTAATGATATTCTGTTAATTTATCCCTTTTTTAAATTTTTTTATTTTTTATAAACATATAATATATTTTTATCCCCAGGGGTACAGGTCTGTGAATAGCCAGGTTTACACACTTCACAGCACTCACCATAGCACATACCCTCTCCAATGTCCATAACCCCAACCCCCCTCCCCCCAGCAACCCTCAGTTTGTTTTTTGAGATTGAGTCACTTATGGTTTGTCTCCCTCCCAATCCCATCTTGTTTCATTTACTCTTCTCCTACCCCCTTAACCCCCCATGTTGCATCTCCACTTCCTCATATCAGGGAGATGATATGATAGTTGTCTTTCTCCGATTGACTTATGTCGCTAAGCATGATACGCTCTAGTTCCATCCATGTTGTCGCAAATGGCAAGATTTCATGTCTTTTGATGGCTGCATAGTATCCCATTGTGTATATATACCACATCTTCTTTATCCATTCATCTATTGATGGACAGCTAGGTTCTTTCCATAGTTTGGCTATTGTAGACATTGCTGCTATAAACATTCGGGTGCACGTGCCCCTTAGGATCACTACGTTTGTATCTTTAGGGTAAATACACAGTAGTGCAATTGCTGGGCCATAAATGAAAATGTTGAAAATGTTCTATTGAATTCTATTGCATTCCCACCAACAGTGTAGGAGGCTTCCCCTTTCTCCGCATCCTCGTCAGCATCTGTCATTACCTGATTTGTTAATTTTAGCCATTCTGACTGGTGTGAGGTGATATTTCATTGTGGTTTTGATTTGTATTTCCCTGATGCCGAGTGATATGGAGCACTCTTTCATGTGTCTGTTGGCCATCTGGATGTCTTTGCAGAAATGTCTGTTCATGTCTTTTGCCTATTTCTTGATTGGATTATTTGTTCTTTGGGTGTTGAGTTTGCTAAGTTCTTTATAGATTTTGGACACTAGCCCTTTATCTGATATGTCGTTTGCAAATATCTTTTCCCATTCTGTCTGTTGTCTTTTGGTTTTGTTAACTGTTTCCTTTGCTGTGCAAAAGCTTCTGATCTTGATAAAATCCCAAAAGTTCATTTCTGCCCTTGCTTCCCTTGCCTTTGGCGATGTTTCTAGGAAGATGTTGCTGTGGCTGAGGTCGAAGAGGTTGCTGCCTGTGTTCTCCTCAAGGATTTTGATGGATTCCTTTCTCACATTGAGATCCTTCATCCATTTGAGTCTATTTTTGTGTGTGGTGTAAGGAAATGGTCCAATTTCATTTTTCTGCATGTGGCTGTCCAACTTTCCCAACACCATTTATTGAAGAGGCTGTCTTTTTTCCATTTGACATTCTTTCCTGCTTTGTCGAAGATTAGTTGACCATAAAGTTGAGGGTCTATTTCTGGGCTCTCTATTCTGTTCCATTGTAATTTATCCCTTCTAACACATTTTACTATCAAGTAATACTAAACAGAACTAGTCTTTTCTTTTTGTTTTGAAAATCTTCAACTGAATTGAACATTTATTTATTTATTGCTTCGTAAGACCAGAAAGTCTGGTTTTTACCAAGAAGTATACAAAAATAAATTTAACACAATCTCAAGTAGTTTACAAAATGGTTGGGGAGAAAGGACATGAATACAAATAACTATACTACAAGTAGAAAGAAGGTGGTTTCAGAAAGTTATTAGGTTCCAAGAAAGAACCAAGAAGAAAAATGATAGACTAGAATCAGCAGGAAATCCTTCACTTGAAGATCGTATTTGATCTAGGCCTTAAAGAAGAACTAGGATTTCAGCAGGCAGAAAGTGGCAAAGAAGAGCATGTCCATCAGAGGAACCGAGATAAGTAAGACCATTAGGCTGAGAGAAGGGAGGATTCATTTGGGAAAGAGTAAATATTTTAGTATGACAAACACACATGGTGCTCAAGGGAGGAGACGGAGGGAACCATAGCAGTTTGAAGCAGGGGTCTGGAAGGATCAGTGCTATATATCAGGTAAATTACCACATCAGGCCATTAATGTGCCCATATCTATCTGTTAATATATAACTTACTATGTTTCAACAACAGTTTATCTCCAGAAGAACTTTCCCTTTTCACTTGTTTTTAAACATGAGAAAGCAGAATTTGCTACTACCCCCAACCAAAATGAACACCACCAGAAATCATCATTACATTTGGCCTCAGTAATGATATCTCCAAACAGTACATACCAAGACTCACTTTCCCCCTTTACCTGTAGCCTTAAAAGGCTTGTTTTAATTCATCTGGACAATTGTCATTCATTGAGTTTCTTTCTTTGTTTTTGTTTTTTTTTTTTCCTTTTTAAAAATTCTGTACCCTTGAAATGATTCCAGTAACATCTCCTTTTCTCTTAGTTGGTTTTTCAACAGAGGGCATTTCTGTATGCCACCCTTTAATGACGGTGGTTAGCCAAACTTCACAGGCAGACGTTTATCTGAGCCCTATATGTAACAAGCCACTGACTTTTGCTCAGTACCTAGAAATCTCTACTGGTCAATATAGGCTAGACTCTGTTAAAATACAAACAAAGCACCAAATATCATCAACTACAGTATATTTCTCACTCAGGCATAGTGTGGCAGCAGTCTGGCTGCCTTCCTCCAGTGAGCATAGCTATTCCAACTGCAACATTTGGCCTCCAAGTTTGCAGTGGAAAGAGGAGAGAGAGCTGAGAGTCAAGAAAAACAATTTAAGGTCCAGGCCTGAAAGTGCTCATATCATTTCTGTCTTCATCTCACTGGCCAAAACTCACTGGTATCACCCCAATGTAACTGCTAGGTGTCCCCAGGAAAAGAGAATGGTGTGATAAAACACAGTACATATCTGCTCCAGATAGTTAATCCCATCCAGACTGACTTAAATTCAATTTAATACTTATATTTTCTAATCTAAAACCACACCAGAATATCCCTCTTACTAGGACATTTAATACAGAACAAAGATTCCTATGTCCTGAATCATACATTTTCCTAGAGGGAATGCACAGAATTTGTACAATTGTTCCATTAAATGGTGTAAATCCCTTTTCTTCTAATACAGTCATGAAAATACACCACTTCTTTGCAAGCTAACATTCACATCAGACTCCAGAAATTTGAACTCTGAAGAATATATTCCCTGAGTTCATCATAACTGATCCTAATCAGGGTTTCCTTACACATTTCTCTCTTCCTGGAGAGTTACTTTTACAGAATGTAAAACATAATTTCTGGAAAACTACTTCTTTAAATCAAACTTTAGGTCATCTATTCTACTTTCATGGGCTTTCTATATTTTTCTTCCCTTTTGCATTTCATGTGTTCTCAACCATTTTATTATGTAGAATAAAAAAATATCACATAACAATCTCTGCTTTCTTTCCCTTTCCTTGGATTTCTTCTCATTGTCTTCTCTCCTTTCCTTCTCCATCTGCTCTTCTTCTCTAGCTTTTTCCTTCCACTCCTCTTCTTCAAAGTTCTTGTGCGCAGCTGACCTATAGAAGTTATGGAAGAGAGGCCTTCTGAGGGTTTTACTCTTCCTGTTTTTATACGTTTTTTCTCTTTGCCAATCCTTCCTGCCTCAGACACATACATTCTTTGTCATTCACCCCCACTTCTTGAATTCCTACCACATCTCAATCTACTCCTTGCTCAAATCCCAAAGCCATTTTGAAAATAGTCACCAAAACTAGTAAAACTAACGAACATGCCTGATGAGCTTATTAGGCAGAAATTAGCCCCTTTTTCCAGATAATAAATTGGAAATACACAGCAGATAAACAACCTTCAAAACTAGATCTTCTACATCCTAGAGCAGGAGACAGTTTTCTATAAATTGCAAGTTAAAAATAGTTCTATGCTTTTAAAGGATTGAAAAACAAACAAACAAACAATAATGCAGAAGAGACCACATGTGCCCACCAACTTGAAAATATTTACTATTTAACCCTTAGTGAAAAAGTTTGTTAACCCCTGTTGGGCCCCAAGAGGCTAAGATGGCGCCGGGTGGCCTTCTCTTCCGGATCGGGAACCCACATGGCCGACCACAAAGGTGCCAAAGTGGCGGTTTCGGTTTCCCATCAGTTTTGTTTCCCGCGAGTCTCCACCCCCTGCAGGGCGTGTCTCTCCCAACTCCCGCCAACACGGCACATCCCCATTGGCCCCCACTTTGCTGACCTCACTTCCCTTCCCTCACCCCATATAAGCCGCTGCCCTGCTCAATAAAGTGAGATCCTGCTTCGACAGACCTCCCGAGCCCGGTGTCTTCTGTGGGTGCGTTCCGGGTTCGCGACACTCGCCATCCCGCTCAGCCCCAAGGAGAGGCCTCTGGCTGGCCCGGGCGCCTCCTCCCCTCGGCGGGGAGCCCAACAACTGGTGCCCCGTGTGAGGAACCTCGCTCTTCTCGCTGACGGGCCAATCGGTCTACGGGTGAGTGTACCACCATAAGCTATAGGGCAGTCCTTTTCTAAAAATGACCCTTCCTTAGAATCCCTACGCTTCCTTCTGAAGAGCCGCGGTCTTTCCCTCACCGACTCCCAGGCTCTCAAAACATGGGAAACCCTTATTAAAGCCGCCCCTTGGCTGCCTGAAAGTAATCTCTTTGACTGGGACACCTGGGACCGTATTGAACAATTAGTTCGCAAAGCCCATGTCAACCCTCCCGAAGCAGCTGCCCCAAATGAATCCCACCAGCCCTCAAAGGAGCCCGCCTCCACCATCTCAAACACCACTGGAAACCCCCCTGTTAAACCAAAGAGGCTCTATCCCTCGCTAGATCCCTTTGATGCAGCTCCTTGGCCCCTGATCTCCAACCCAAATCTCGGGCTGAAGGCCCTCCTACGCAACCCCCTTCTACTAACCCCTTCCTCCAACCATCAGCGCCCACTCCTCCGCCTCCTTATTGCCCCCCCCCTCCGGAGCATAGGACAATGTTTTATCCTTATTGCACGCGAGGACGCCTCTTCACTGTCAGCGCTGGATTCAGCTGCCTCCACCTTTCGTAACTCCCTTATACGTCCCTACCCTGACCAATATTGACCGGAGCAGGTAGGGACAGCTCTACGCCCCTATTCAGCATGAAGAAGTTACAGAAGATGAGACCTTCCACCTTCAACCACCTTAGAGATTTAAGGGTCAAAATTGTTCAGGGGGGAATGATGAGGGAGCAGGAGGCTGGCTGAGGACAAAGCAAAAGCTGGCGCCTTGCACCCCCCCTTCACCCGCTCCCCTCCATATGTGTAGCATTCCTCAGGCACCCCTGACTGCCATAAAACGATAAATAGCTAACTTGCAGAAATCACAGTCCTGCAGGGTAGGAGTCTCCCTTGGTTTGCAAATGTCCTTGAGATTTACAACAAAGAAGTTACCTTATCAATAGCCCTAATGTCACCCTACCCCCCATGAAAAACTGAAGGAGGCGGAGGTAGAAGGAAAGGTAAATAAAGTTAAATTTCTTCTAAACCTAAATCTCATTAACAAGGATGTTTGATAGCAGGAATGTAACATTCCACCAGGAGACTCCCAACTGTAACCAGGCCTTCAATATCACTGCCTTAGAAAAATCCCTAACCTCCCTCTCCGAGGTGGTCCTACAAAACAGGAGAGGGCTGGACCTATTGTTCTTGAGAGAGGGGGGATTATGCGTAGCCCTCAAGGAAGAATGTTGTTTTTATGCGGACCATACAGGGGTTGTTAGGGAAACCATGGATAAACTCAGAGAAAGACTAGCCCAAAGAGAAAAGGATTTTGAATCCCACCAGGGCTGGTTTGAAAATTGGTTTAATCGATTTCCTTGGCTCACCACCTTACTATCCACCATCTTAGGGCCCCTTATTATACTTCTACTAAACCTCTCCATCGGCCCTTGTATCTTAAATAAACTCGTACAGTTTATAAAAGACTGCTTGTCAGTAATCCAGACCATGGTACTGACGCAGCAATATCAACTCCTTAAACAAACCGAGCCCCAGACTGAACAGGACAAATGGATATAAGATTCTATCCATGATAAAGAAAAAGGGGGGGAATGAAAGACCCTTCCCCCAGTTGTTAACTAATTAACTGCTCTTTTGCCTTCTTGTAACCGCTTGTGCAAGAATACCCCTCCTCCCCTTGCAATGAAAGACCCTTCCCCCAGTTGTTGACCAATTTAACCGCTCTTTTGCCTTTCTGTAACTGCTTGGCTTTTAGGGTGTGACATTTGTCTCCTGTTTGAACAAGATACCTTCTGCTAATAGCCGAGGCATAGTCACGTAGGCAGGGGTCCGCATAGTCACGTAGGCAGGATGCTTCTCTGCTGAGTAATAAGGTCCAACTCCCCCTCCTCACTCCCCCTTCCCGCCTTTTTCTTCACGCGCGCGCGGGTCCTCCAAAGCCAATCCACTAACACCAAGTAAATTGTCAGCCAATCAGCTCCGCCCCACCCAAAACTTGTTTGTACCTGTCTATAAAAATCCTGCACCACCCCAGCCTGGGGTGCTCAGCTAGCAGGAGCTGCTGACCACCCGCAGGTGCCTGCGATACAATAAAGATCATCGGACTCCTGCCCAAGGACCCAACCGACTCCCACCGGGAGGTAAGCTGGCCAGCACTTGTGTTTCGATATCGATGTTCCTGTTCCCCTGTTCGTCTGTCTCGTCTGTCAGTTATCGGTGCTCTATTTTCTGTTTCTTACAACAACGTTGTTGCTTCGTATTTTGGGCAGCTTAAGAAGGAGTTGACGAACTCGGACTTCTCCCCTGCCACCCTGGGGACGCCCCAGGGATTAGAGGGGCCCGCTTTTTCGGGGCCCCATTCGTTTGTGGGCCACAGGGGAAACTCGCGGTTCCCCTTGGCCGTTTGAATTTGTACTTTCGGTTCTGTACCGAAATCGCGCAGCGTCTTTCTTTGCCGGCTCGTTAATTGTTTTGTGTGTCTTTCTCGTTGCCCTTTGTGTTTCCCTTGATTAAGGTTACATTCTGTTTAAGGGGAGGATGTCTGCCCCATTTGAATCTGAGGACATCGTACATGTCGGGAGGGAATATAAGAGATAGGTATTAAGAGCTAAAACCAGATTCGGTGAGTCAACTAGTAAATTTCCTCCTGACATATTGGATAATAATTATGCAAATAAGCCTTCTTCTAGTGCTTTCTTCTAGTAAACCCGGGTTGCTGGGCCATCCCTAACAAAGGGGACTCTTGCTGTATTTCTCTCTGTTTCTCCTAATAGATGTGGGGGCTTCTCCCTCACTCACTTCCCGTGTTAATGGCTATAACTGGAGCCAACTGGGGTTGGTCTAACTCGAGACAGAGACTATAGGGAATATTCCCAAGCAGCTGCCGAAACTCTCTTTGTTTCGGGGAAGTTTCCCTGTGTTCTCTGGCCTGACTTGGACTGCCTAACCCCTCCCCCCTGGCTGATGGGAAAGCATGGTGTCTGCTCCTCTGTTGGGCCTTATGAGCTCTAAAACCGGGAATCTTTTCTCTGCCTCCTGGCAGCACTTTGTTTACGTTAACCCAGGAGGCAACCGTCCGGCTCCTTGGTACCCATGGGAACCTGGGGACCTTAAGGAGCTCAAAAAGGCAGTATTAGAGGATGGGCCCAATGCCCCATGGACAGAAACCATCCTCCGAGGTCTGGCCCATGCCCCATGTACAGCAGCTGACTGGCGGTCGCTAGCTAGGGCCGTTCTTCCAGGGGCCTTATATATAAAGTGGACAGCCCTATACAAGGAGGAATGCCAACAAATTGCAGAGAGAAATGCTCGAGCCAATCCCGCCATCCCTCTCTTATTGGGGCTCGGCATCACTGCCGGGGTAGCCACTGGGTCGGCCGATTTGGGCACCTCTCTCCATTTTTATAAAACACTCTCCCAACAAATGATTGATGATCTCCAAACAATAGCGGGAACCATCTTAAACCTCCAGGAACAATTGGACTCCTTAGCCACTGTGGTACTCCAAAACCGGCGAGGCTTAGATCTATTAACAGCTGAAAAGGGAGGCATATGTTTGTTTTTACAGGAGGAATGTTGTTTCTTTGCCAACCGGTCGGGTATTGTACGAGACAAAATCAAGAAGCTACAGGAGGACCTAGAGAAGCGCCGCCACGCCCTGATGACCTCCCCCTTCTGGACAAGCTTTAATGGCTTACTTCCCTTTCTCCTCCCCCTCCTGGGGCCCATCCTAACCCTACTTCTCCTGCTGACCTTTGGCCCCTGTATTATCAATAAGATTGCCCGATTCGTCCAAAAAAGAGTGGAAGCCATTCAACTCATGAACGTCCATGTTCAATACCAGAGACTGGCCACCCGTGACGACGAGTCCTACGAGGGGCCCCATCAATAGTCTCACGACCTATGGCGGATAGGATTCCTTGCAGGAACAACCCACGCCAGGTCAGGGACCAAACCCCTATACAGGCACGATATTCAATGACGGGTAAGACTGGCGGGGGACGCAGAGCAACCTAAGACAGGGGGTACACCAAAGCAGTGTGATTCCCCAATGACGGGTAAGCCTGAAGGCCCGCCGCCGGCGACCTAAGACAGAAGTCATGCATACAAAAACAAAAGGGGGAGATGTTGGGCCCCAAGAGGCTAAGATGGCGCCGGGTGGCCTTCTCTTCCGGATCGGGAACCCACATGGCCGACCACAAAGGTGCCAAAGTGGCGGTTTCGGTTTCCCATCAGTTTTGTTTCCCGCGAGTCTCCACCCCCTGCAGGGCGTGTCTCTCCCAACTCCCGCCAACACGGCACATCCCCATTGGCCCCCACTTTGCTGACCTCACTTCCCTTCCCTCACCCCATATAAGCCGCTGCCCTGCTCAATAAAGCAAGATCCTGCTTCGACAGACCTCCCGAGCCCGGTGTCTTCTGTGGGTGCGTTCCGGGTTCGCGACACTCGCCATCCCGCTCAGCCCCAAGGAGAGGCCTCCGGCTGGCCCGGGCGCCTCCTCCCCTCAGCGGGGAGCCCAACAAACCCCTATTCTAGATGATAGCTTTATTTAAAGTATTTAGATCATCATAAAGGTGCTTAAAAGTTTGGGTCCTCCAGGAAAAAGATACCAAGAGAGAATTCAAAGGCAAGAGATTTATTGGGAAGATAGGGAGCAAGAAGAGACAAGAAAAGCCTTCAGATGAAGATAAATATCTACAAAAGGAAAGCAGGAAGGAGGGAGGTTTCCTTAGAAAGAGTTTCAGATGACAGTACAGCTTTGAGAAAGTCTTGACCAGCCCATCAGGGTGCTCCAGTGCAAAGACAATCATAGAGGAGCCTGACAATGCTCAGAAATCACCAGGCCCTGTCACTGCAGCATACTCGGGCATCAGCTGGAAGCAGCTCATGGGAGCATGGCCTCAATGTGAAGGCAGCGGCAGATGCCTAAAACATGGTGGATGGAGACTGTGAGCTCTCTACACTCCTCTTAACAGATTCTCCATCTAAGACCATTCCATCTCTCTGCTGCCTCTCCTGCTCAACTACTTTCACATACCAGAATTCAAATTTCTTCATCACTAGCAATTGATTTAAATTTTCATACAAGTGCATTAGAGACTGTAATGAATAATTATGAAAAAAAAAGTAAACCGGTGCATACTTCTTCAGCATTTGTTTAGATTTTACACATTACAGAATTGTATTGTTTCCCTATAGAGAGAAGAAAGCCTTCCAATACAAACAACTCGTGCTGCCGTCGACTATTTTTTGCTCTTCATATTTAAAGATGAAGCTGCCAACAAGATTACTCACAGCCAGAGGCATTCCCATGACTGATGCATGAGCCGCAGTCACTCAGGGTATATAACAACCTTCTCCAGGGCCTGTCGTTACTCAGTAGCCTACAGGACACTGCACTGGGTCTCTCACTTCTGATTGGCATATGTCACCACACTGCTTGATGGCATCACTTGCCCAGTTCTTCTTGTCTGCTGCAATTAGTCTTGAACAACCACATGAGCACGCGCGCACACACATCCACACATGTTGTTGTGTATCTCCTCATTATGTCATAAACACCGTTACGCAATCCCCCCTGGGTGTACCTGGAGCCCTACCCTTGCTACACCGCCTTTCCTCCTCCCTAGAAGCCCTGCCCATCTTTGAAGTTCTCATTCAGACTCTGCTCCTTCTGTGCACCTTCTCTGTCTACTTTAGCTCTCAGATAGTTCTCTACCTCTGCCCTCCTATAGTATTTTAACACTTCACTGTTCCCTTCCACTTCACGTGTGCGGGTCTTTCCTCTTCAGGTCACACTTCCCTTCCTTCTGATGAAAGACTCTTCTTTGGACTACCTCTGTACCTCTCAAGGCACCAAGCTGGCTTTCACACATAGTTACCTACATGGAATACCCTAAATTCAAACCCCCACCCTTCTTTAAAGGCTCTTTTCAAGTTCCACATCCCTAAGTATTCTTTCCAAGTCCACCTTAAGACTGCTTGTATCTTACCCTGCACCACCATAACACTTGCTTGGACTTTCAATGTATCCTTCTTCCTGCTTTGAAACATCATCAGTTGCTGATATATTTTTCTTCTTTATCCTCAGTAGGTTAAAGAATCTTAGAAGACATATTCATCTTTGTATTCTCCATTGTACTTTGTGCTCTTCATAAGCTTTACCCTGGGTTTTGGTTTGAATGAAGGAATGAATGATGAAAAGAAAGGCAATAGTTGAAACTTTGTCTGAAAAGGAAGTAATTTCTCCAAGCATGACTTTCACTGTTTGTAAAAATCTGTGGGTAGAATAAACATTAATAAATAACATGATGTTTAGGAACACAAATTCTGCACTATTTGAATCTTTGCCAATTACCACTTGGGCAAAACCTCAAACTATGGCAAGTTTTTTCCTCACTTCTAAAATGATCATAGTACAAAATGATAGTTTTTGCTGAGAATCTAACAAATTAAATAATATATATAATGATCTTACTAAAAGACCGAGAATATAGAAAGTGTGAGGTGTCTTGTACTTGTTGGTATTATGATTATTACCTAAGATCCTTTTCATGTTTAAAAATCAGTGATTCTATGACATCATATTCAAATGTACCATTAATCTATGAATAAAAGTCTTGCTTGAAGACTCAAGTCAACACTGAACTTATCATTTGTCTGCCTGCTCACTGATACAAGTAGGCCTCCTGATGGTGACATGATTATTAGAGTGTTGATTCACTACAATGAAAAATACACTAGAAAGTTAAAATTTACTAGAATTTTAGGATCTCATGTTGACTATTCTAGCAAAGGCTCGTAAAAGAGATTGATTAAAATGGCCACCTTCATAATACGCTTAGAGTCCACGATGATGGCAGTATAGCACAATATATTGAATCAAATTGACTTGGGTTCAAATATCAGTTCTACACTTAATTGCTGTGAGAACTGGGACTCTATGCAAACTTACAGCACCTTTATGTTTTAGTTTCCTCATCTGCAAGATATGATAATAATTATTGCAAATTCCAAAAGTCATAAGCATTAAATAAACACATGTTTTGGGCATCTGGCATAAACAAAACATCTGACATATATTGGCTGTTGCCATTATCCATGCAAGTACTCTGTGCCTGCAAAACCTTATAAATAAAGGCTAGTATTATTATTGCTACCACCATACTCCATACAAAATTACTGTGTGAAAATATTAACCAGAGAAGAAATACATACTACAGCAAGAAGAAAGCATCAAGGTCTTATCATAGAAACAGAAGTTAAATAAGTGAATTCAGGGTAATTTTTGGAAATTATGTAGACTTTAAGGAGGAGTAAAGAGAGAAAGGCAGAAATCTCCAGAATGGCCTGAAGGAGACCAAACAAGAAGAAGAAACAGAGAAAACAGCAAAATGATTGGCACTTTTTAACTCAAAGGGCTCAGGGAATGGAAGAGCAAGATGGGCATAGAATAAGGGATAGGTAAAGGCTCAGGCCAAGCTGTACTATGCATATGCCATTGCTGGTTTTCCTGCTAGAGTACCCACACCTATGACACTCACATTAGAAAAATAAAATACAGATGCAAACGAAGTATAATAATGGGCATTGTTTTTTAAGCACTGTCTGGGAAGAACTTTAGGAAAAATTTGTGTCTTAGACAAAGACTGAGGTCATGGACAAGAAGAATGTAGCGTTTTATATAAGGTGACCTTGAACAGTTGTTAGACAGCATCCTGAGACTACTGATGTCTAACTTCTTCCAATTACTTTGGTTGGCAAGAGCATTAAGCAATAAATCCCAGAGTTATATTTCCACAGTTTTTCAAATGATCCATTTGCCAGCATTGATGCTTAGAAGGAAACCACAGATGTCAGAGACCCACACCTGGGGGTAGGTAGATGCTCACTCTCTATTGCTTGCCTGCCCTCCAAACCTTCTTACCACAACCCTCCACCACTGCCCGTGCAGGGTTTGGTGCACTGGGGGAATTATGGAAAGAGTAACAACATAGACTACTTACTGTCCTATGAAAGGATAGCAAAGTTTAACAAGAAAAATCAAGACTATCAATAATGTATTTATCCAGTTTCCCAAACTAGATCACGCCCCCAAAATTTCATATGATAAACATGGCAAATCAGCTTCAACTGAGAATAACTGAAAGTACTATAAAATTCTTCAAGTAAAAGTGGGTGCTAATTACATAATTAGATAAACATAAAACAGAAAATTTCCCACTTGCATAGGACCATTTTAAACTACACCCTCTTCCTTTTTCAAGCCTTCTCTCTCTATTTTCTCACCTCCAATTCCAAGATAAACATATGACTTCATCCACTAATAGGGAACTTTGGTAGAAAAGTTTAAAAATCAGAGGATTTTATTTCCTTCACATCACAAAGACAAATAACCTTAGATGAATGGGTTTGTGCAGAATGAAAAGTTTCTCACTTCCCACACAGTATTTTAATAAGCAACAGCTAAAAAGCCTTCCTCTACCCTGTGGTTCTTCAGTTCTACATCTGTCACTACCTTTGTGTTACTACATTTGTAAATTTCCCCTTTTGGAAAGTCACAATCTGTCCTTCACCGAACACACTACCCAACAGCTTCCCTGATGAAAATATATGTTTGCCTATTTTGGTTTCCTGATTAGACATGGGAGAATGTAATACTACTTGCTTGCCCTCACTGAGGTTGGAAAATTGCTAGTTTTCTCTATATAACAGGAGGCATTAGTGGGAGCTGGCCATCCTACTTCTATCCTGCTGCTCGGCTGTAATCTTTACCAAGAAGTGTCTCCCTTTTCCTTAATGATTGCACAGGATTTAGCTTACTGAGAAATCATCCTATCAATCTGCAGTCCATTTTGTAAGCATGGAGTCTTTTGGGATTTTTCTACAATTACAGCACTAAATACAGTCTTTATTTTTTACTAAGTAGTTAGATTATATGAGTTTGGTGATATTTGGGGTGAAAGTGTATGAACTAAAACATTATTATTAATAAGCAAGTACATATTTAATATTTCCATAGATATTCATATGATATTCATCCTACCATTGAAAGCTATTGTTTCTAGGCTCCTCAGCACACATTCAGTGATGCTAGGAAGTATTTCTTCCTCATTAAAATCAGAATGATAAAGCCAATGAGATGAAGTGATTTGGACAGGAACAAGTCAGCACTTGACCAAGAGAACTCCATATATAAGGAGTCTGGCATCAGTTAGGATTGAACCAATAAGGAAAACAAGTTTGTCTGATTGGCCCTCAGTAGTTTTCAGAGTGGCAATGAATAAAGTAAAGCTAGAATAAGAGACAGCCTTAGATGACAGAGGTCAGTTCAGGCAACGGGTGTAGACAAACTTTTACAGAGCCTACTTTATAAGGTTGTGATGATTAAACAACACAATGCATAGAAAGTCCTTCACGTGATGCTGAGTGTGTTTCTAAATATGAGACAAGACTATCGATGAAAATGAGGATTAAACAGACAAATCAGATGTTAGTCTAGAGCTAGCTCTATACATACACAGGAAATCAGATTTTTTTATATACAGTAAAATACACAGATCTGTGTACAAAAAAATAGTTCTGATAAATGTATACAGCTGTGTAACCACCACCCAAATCAGGAATCTAAAGCATTTATGTCACTCATAAAATTCACATGTGCTCCCTTGCAGTCAATCTCCACCTCCATAACCAACCACCGTTCTGATTTCTATCATTGCATCTTAAGTTTTGCTACTCCTGGAACTTCATATGAATGGAATTACATCATATATACCTTTTCATGTCATATTGGCTTTTGCACTTAACCTGTTCTTGAGATACTGTTGTATGTATGAGTTTATTATTTTTTATGGCTGAGTAGTATTCCATTATACACGATGGCTTGTTTATTCATACTCAAATGGACACTTGGCTTGTTTCTAATTGGCTATTATAAATAAGGCTGCTCTAAATATTCTTTTTTTTAAAGATTTTATTTATTTATTTAACAGACTGAGATCACAAGTAGGCAGAGAAGCAGGCAGAGAGAGAGAAGGAAGCAGGCTCTCTGCTCGAGCAGGACCCTGGGATCATGACCTGAGCCGAAGGCAGAGGCTCTACCCAGGTGCCCCTGCTCTAAATATTCTTATACAATTCTTCTCATGGACATATAATTTCATTTCTAGGATTGGAATTGCTGGGTCATACGTTTAACAGACATTTTCCTAAGTGGTTGTACTATTTCACATTCCCTCCAGCAACATATGAGTATTCAAGTTGCTTTTATACTCTTGCCAACATTTTTAATTCTCAGTCTTTTTTTTTTTTTTAAATTGTAAACATGCTAGATGGGGGGCACCTGGGTGGATCAGTAGTTAAGCCTCCACCTTTGGCTCAGGTCATGATTACAGGGTCCTGGGATCGAGCCCCACATCAGGCTCCCTGCTCAACAGAGAGCCTGCTTCTCTCTCTCTACCTCTACCTGCCGCTCTGCTTACTTCTACTCTATCTCTCTGTCAAATAAATAAAAAATCTTTAAAAAAAAATGCTAGTGGGCATGAAATGACACCTCATACTAGATTAATTTATATCTCTGCCACCTAATGTTGTTACATATCCTTACAGTTAAGTCCTGTTCCAATCTGAATCATTTGTTATGTAGATTGTGAGGCAGAAATCAGGAATGAGGTTTCCTTTGTTTTTATAAATGTATCCAGTTATTTTAGCTCCATTGGTAGAAAAACTTTCCCTTCCCCCACTGAACTTTATTAGTACCTTTGTCAAAAATCACTTGACCATATAATTATGGACCTCTTTCTAGACTGTGTTCTGTTACAATGATCTATTTATCTACCTTCATTCCAATACCACATTTCTTCACTAATTATAATAGCTTACAGTAAGAGTTAATATTAGAGTTTTTGAGCTTTCCAACTTTGTTTTTTTCATAATTGTTTTGATTACTGTCTATTCTTTTTAAGTTCATGTACATTTTTATATCAACTATCCATTCCTTTAAAAAAAAAAAATGTTGATGACATTTTGACAGAGGTTACACTAAAACTATTGGTCTTCTAATCCAGAACTTAGAATGAAATGAAAGTAGGCCTTTTCATTTATTTGGAGTGTCTTTAATTTCACTCAGCAAAGTTTTGTAATTTTCAGTGTAGAGAGCCCTTGAGTATACTTTGTCACATTTATTCCTAAAACGTTTTTGCTTATTGATTCTATATTATATGAAATTTTTTAAATTCAATTTTTAAATTGTTTGCAGTTAGTATATAGAAATAAAACTCATTGTTTTTTGACCTTATATCCTGAGAACTTACTAAATTCCTTTAAAGAGGTAAAGTATATTTTTATGTTGTTGATTTTGGGGGGTTTTGCTTGTTTGGGTGTTTTGGTAGGTCCCTTGAGGCAGAGTAATCCCATAAATATGGACTTCTCTCAAAGTACCTACATTTTACAGCTAAGGTTTGTCCAGTTTCTGCCTGCTTATGGTCATTCTCCATGCCTTCAAATAATTGTGTGTGTGCAAGTGTTTTCATTTTGTTCAAAATTTATAATTGTTATTTGCAGGAGAATTACTCTGACAATTTACTTCCTTGTTGTTGACCAGCAATTTCCTTTTAACATTTTTCATTTTATGACAGGAAATTGGTGAAACAACTACATAGTACTACATTCTCTTGCATCTAACATACAGTAACCTTTATGCTCTTATAAAAATTTGGAGTGGGTGAGATCAAGGAGCACTGGTGAAGAACATACTGTGACTTTCAAAATAAGGAGATTTACAAATGTAGGAACATGAGTGGGGTAGTTTGTTCTGCTGGCTTGTTTTTCAAACAAGAGTATTTGAACATTAACGTGTTCAAATACCTTTTCCTGCCAAGTCAACATAATCAAACAAATAGATTAAGAAGGCGACAGAGCACTCAGGGGTATTATAAGGTAAACTGAATAACACTCCCACGCATGAAGACTGTTAAACAAATGAAAATCATCTCTCAGGGAAATAGTGCCCATCCCCAACATCAATTTAGTCCCCTCTGCTTGAAAATAAGGTGATTTCTTTCTCTTTAAGGTATTCAAATTCTTGCTCGCACTGCTACCTTTGGTAATATTTTCTTCTTGTCAGAGCTGGGACTGAGGTGGCAATGGTTACAGAAGAGATAAGAAATCCAGGGGTTTGGACTTAAAAGCAAGGTTCTGAGTTAATTACTCTTGGAAAGCGTTTGGAAGAATTTGAGTCACAGGTAGTACTACCATCAGTGAGCCATCATCCCATGATGCAGGTAGGATAGAAGGCAGAAACAAGGGGACAAATTATTTGCTGTTCAAGAGTAAGAGACAGTTTGAAACACAAATAGCTAATGAAATTTTTTTGACGGCAGCAAGGGGCCCGAATAAGTGTTATCATGGGGGAATGTGATATCCAAAATAGAGATGATATAATACAGGACACACATCACAAAGGCATTTTCAATAGTGAACATAATCTTGTTTCAGACCTGCTGCTTTTGAATGCCAGACCCATCATCTTGTAGTCATAGGATCTGGAGAATGTTGCTTCCTTTCCTTGTGTTTCATTGTGGCATCTGGGAACAGGGATGCTGTGACCAAGGACCAGACCTCAATGTCCAGAGGTCTCCCAATTCACTGATCCATGCCTCAGTCTCCTCACAATGTAGCCTTTTCACTTCTACTCTGGCCATTTCAAACTCTCCTTTCTCTACTCCTATTTCCTATTGTCTCAATCTCTCTGACTTTAGATCTAGTCTCTCCAAAATTAAACTCAAATATTTCAAACTCCTTTTCAAAGATATCTTAAATTGACTTTCAAGACAGCCTATACACTTCAATCCAAGGCTGTTCTCAGAAAACCATTGGTCCAGCTGAAACTTCCTCTCTTCCGGCAGATGTTTCACATCTATTTATATAAGTAACCAGATACTACTGCTCTAAGCACTTTAACAGCACTATATCTAAGCATTCCATATTCCTACTTTGCTAAAGGCAATATCCCAAAAATGGTACTAAAAACACAAATAAAGGGAAATAAACACAAAAGTGTCTTTTGAAACCTTACAAAACCTGTTCAGAAGAGCAGGCACTTTTAATTAGAAATGCTGCAAGTCTGCAGGGGCAGCAAAATGTTATTCCTTACAACATAATAGGATGTGCTGATTCACAGGCTGGTGATAGAAAGCCCGCAATCTGCCTATCTGCAACAGCAACTCCAGTCCTTCCAACTCCATTTCTGAAAAATCAGCCTCCGTGGGAACTTTTACACCCAAGCTTGGACTCTTCCAGAACCAAAATGGGCACAGCTTCTCAGTGTGTGAGACAAATTATTTGTGTGATTCTCTTTTAGTGCCAAAGAACAGAAGTGTCCCCTATCCCTGAAAGCTCTTCTTGTCCTTCTAGGATTGTGGAGATTTGTGTAGATTGTACATTTGTTTAAAATCCTTCAAAACAAACTGAGGGTTGCTGGGGGGAGGGGGTTTGGGAGAAGGGGGTGGGATTATGGACATTGAGGAGGGTATGTGCTTTGGTAAGTGCTGTGAAGTGTGTAAACCTGGTGATTCACAGACCTGTACCCCTGGGGATAAAAATATATGTTTATAAAAAATAAAAAATTAATTTAAAAAAAAAATCCTTCAAATAATTTGAAATGTTTAAAATGCCGTCATGAGGGTGACTGGGTGGCTCAGTTGGTTGAGTGACTGCCTTCAGCTCAGGTCATGATCCCAGAGTACTGGGATTGAGTCCCACATCAGGCTCCCAGCTCCATGGGGAGTCTGCTTCTCCTCTGACTCCCCTCTCATGCTTTTTCACTCTGTCTCTCTCTCGCTCTCAAATAAATAAATACAATCTTTAAAAATTAATTAATTAATTAATTAAATAAAATGCCATCATGAGAACACTCAGTTTGGTTTATCCTGTCCAGAAGAAAATGAAAGGGAAGTGACTATTATCAAATATAACCAAGGAACGTGCCTATCTCACATGCCTCGGTTTACACTGTTTGAGAATCCTATACCTCACATGAGGTTGTTTCTGGAAAATGCTTTCCAGGAGATACAGAGTCACTGCCTGCCTGATGTCAGGCATATAACCCACAAATGCAGCTCTCACAAGGCAAGTCATCCTTAGGTAGTACTGACATAAACAGGCAGCTTAACTTTTAATTTTCTATGCCCAGTATTCATCTGAGCCACCACAAGAAAAATGCAAAGGATCACTCTGCACCTCTGACCTAAAACACCATAAACAGTAAAATGTATTAGAATTGTTTCCAATAAAAAGCAAAACAATTTCCTATGAGGCAAGGATTTCCTCTTGCCTCTGAGATGTGCCTATATGGATCCCAAGAGAAGCGGGATCCACTAATTTTAGTAGTTGCTAACAAAGGTTTAGAAGTATTCCTGGATACAATCAAAAGAACAGGTAAAAAGTCTTATCCTGAATGACTCCTCTTCCTTTGCTGTAATACATCCATTCTGATGGCTAACATCTCTGTCAGTCTGTTTGGGAAAGGTATGGCCCAGAGAGCTGGTTACACATTATTTCTGGGTATGACCATAGGGGTGTCCCCTGAAGAGATTACCGTTTGAATTCATGAACTAAGTAAATTAGATGCCCCTCTCCAATGTGGGTGGGCATCATCCAAACCACTGAGGACTTGACTAGAACAAAAAGGCAGAGGAAGGTTGAATTTGTTCTCTGCCTGAATGCTGAGCTGGGATATCCCCTTTCTTCTGTCCTTGGTGCTCCGCGTTCACATGCTCTCAGAACCAGACTGAGTCTCTCACTTGTAGATAGAAGATTAGGGTACTTCTTGGTTTTTATAATTGCATGAGCCAATATGCTATAATTAATAATAAAATATGTGTATACTACTGCTTCTCTTTGTCTGGAGAGTCCTGACTAATAAAATTAATAATATCACAAAATTTTCACACTTAAGTATGGTAAAAAATAATAAATCAAATTTTTAAAAATTACTTATTGATTGTCCACTAAGTAAAAAATACTAGGATAAGCACTGTGGGATATAAAATAAAGAAGATAAATAGTTTTTTCTCTTAAGAGATTATTGACATTTTACCAATTCCAAAGTATAACCTATCTTCAAAAGATGATAATTTACCATAAAGGCTGATACTTAAAAAAATAAATGTGTTGTTCGCTTTATACACAATTATCTAACATTATTCTGATCAACAATGAAGCAAGTAATCCTCATGAATCAGAGGCAATAATATCTATTTGGATAACCTAAACTGTATAAATGCTTATTAGAAATTAGATAAACATTTATTTTAAGCCTCTCACATTATATTCTGTCTTTAATTCATTTGAATTCATTCCCCTATTTCCTGCAATTTTTAGTCTTTGAATCAAATTCATGGGATTTTAATAGTTTTGTCCTCAGTTTAGAATTGAGAGGATTAGTATTTCCCATTTCAAAATCCAAAGTTCAACAGAGCCTTTGGGATATATCCACCGATGTGAAAAAAACAAAAACAAACAAACAAACAAAAAAACCAGACAAGAGCTCTGAAGTCAGAGAGCCCTGAGTTCTCACCCAGCTCTCAAGCTATCATTCTGACAGTGTGAACAGAGCCCAGTTACCTACCTTCTCTGGGTCATTGTTTTCTCTGCATGCAATCTTCCTAGCACGGAATACATTTTAACAATTCTGAATAGAAAACATTGCTTATCTTGTTAAGGATCTGACATTGCTTCAGGGTGATCATTCTAAAAATCTGCAATTACCAAATTCAAAATCATTTTAGTGCTTGAAAGCGGCAGACCCAACCTCTTTATTTGACACAAGAATACACTGAGATACACAGGAAGTAACCTGCCCATGGCCACACCTTTAGATAGCAGCTGGCTTTGGATCAGGTCTGGACACTGAGTCTAGTCTTTTTGTAGCAGTATGGTAGACATGTCTATGAGAACTACAGAAAAGTAAACTGACTCTATAACGGTCTTTGATATCTGCAAATTAAGGATTTGCCTAGTCCTAATACCCTCTATTAAAAGATTGTTCCTAGATCTCTGAATTTAGGTAAAAAATAGGTACTAATCAGTAGTCGTGGGCCTCTCTTCCAATATAATAAAAGAAGGGATTTTTAACTTCATAAGTTTGTTTTTTCGTCACTTAGCTATTCTTTTAAAAGAGAAAAACAAACTAAAATATAGATAATTGAAAGTTCCAGTTAACTGGGTCCTACTTAATCTAGGTTTTATTATTTCTAAACCATTTCATTACAAACTCTTATTGGTATAATTGCTTTAGAGCTTGTTCCATATGGTGCCTTCTGTTCTCTAAACTGAGCTGACCACAAAAGGAAGAACCCTTTGGATTCAATCTGAGAGCTATACTCAGTTCTCAGAACTAAGATGGCATTATAGGCTATATTTTTGAGCTGGTGTCTTTACATATATATATATTTTTTTTTTTTTTAATCCAATTTGAGCTCTTTGCCTCATGCCCTCATCTCAGACACCATTAAAAAAAGTGAGTAAAAGAAAATCTTTCCCATAGAAAATCTCACACATAATGATGCCAACAGGCCTTTCCTTTTACTGGCTGCCTGGCTGACTAGTACATTGGAAATAAGTGAAGATGGGAAAATAACAAGGAACTAGTTTCTGCTGAGAGGAACAAATTCTACAGTTATGAACTTGTAAGGAAAAGCACAATGAAACACAATTTTAGTATCACAGAAGAAAGCAATTCTCAGCAGTAAAGCAGTAACAAAGAACTGAAAATCTTAGGAAACACTCAAAATAGACAGTAATGGCACAAAGACATTAAAATGTTTCAAATTGCAAGGTGAATTGAATGATGGAAGGACTGTCTGGAGAACTCCTGAGATTAGTTCTCAGATATGTTTTATTTTCTTTTTCTTTTTTTTCCCTTAAGCAATGATCTCATCTGGTTAGGCCTTCTAGTTTCTGTGTCAACAGCAACAGGGCAAGACACTCAAGATATTCATTAATTAAGACTCCTTATGTAGTTCTACTGTGAAGGATAATCACTCGTTAGCTTAAGACGGGAACTTCTGACTTAAAATATTTACATGGCAGGCTCTCTGATGTGAAGTTAGACTTTAAAAGTCAAACTGATGACATGTACTAGCTAGATCTTTTAAATGAAGCAAATATATATTTTTTTTAATTTCAGCAGAAGAGTAAGAAAAAATCTTTTAATTAATTAATGGGATAGAACAAGTAGCAATTCTGTCTGACTTTATATATTCCACATCACTTGTTCTGTATAAAACAATGACAATCTTGTTTATGTGATTTTTCAAAGAGCTAAAGAGAAAGTGAAAGCAACTTGAATTCTTATGTGCAGAAAAAGTCAATAGCAATGACATTCACAGTAATAGAGACTTCTGGTTAGACAGTACTGGTGTTTCAGACACCAAAAATGCTCTCTGATACCACAGTAACCAAAGGTACTTTAATGACATCTTACAAGCTGAGTAAGTGTCAAGGATCATCTTTCTTTTACTGATGAGAAAATGGAGCAGAGACAGTTCTGTGATTTAGCAAAGATCAAATGTCAGTAAGAAAACAATCTCAAAATCAGAGCCTTTCAAGTCTCAATTGACAGTCCTGGCCCACAGGGTCAATTCTCTAAGTATTATGTGAGAAAATCAACTGAGACCATTAAGGCTCAAGGTCTGGGGGCTCTTGGTTTAGCTCTTTTTTTTCCCCCTGTTACGAGACCTTTTGTTCTCCTATACAAAATTAGAATAGTTGTCTTATATCATCACCTCAAACTCCTAATTAAAAGTTGGCTATTTAGAGGGGGAAAAAAAACCCTAATGAGTATGACTCAGTGGTGCCTCATGTTAGTTTTACAATTGATTTCTTACTCCACTATTAGCACATACTCATATGTTTTAGGCAAATATAAGGACAGCATTTTAAAGTAAGCATATAAAAGGAATTGCATACCTCCTGGAAAGCAATCCACATACATCAACTCCTTCCTCTTTTGCAGATTCTGTGCTCTGAAATCCCATTCAAAGCAATCATTTGTGCTTTTGATATTAATGGTAAGACAGGCCCAAGCCTTTATAAATGAAGAAAATAGCTATGAGGATTTTGCTGTATAATATTATAGCTATTACAGATTTTCGATTAACCTTTGTGCCTGCTTGGCAAACACCACAGTGGTCAAACTCCAGTGCCATAGACTATGTCACAGTGCACAAGTTAAGTTCTAGAGATTAAAGTAAGTCTTGAAGGCAGTTTCTGCAAAGAAAAGATATAGAAATCATCCTAATTATTTATTTGTATAGAAAGATTGATCAAAATAGGAAAAGTTCTCTGTTTCTGACAAGTAAATACCTATTATGCTTTGTGCAATACTAGATATCATTAATTTATCAAAGCATAATATCATCATTAAGTTATATTTTAATCCAAGTGTAAGTAGGATATCGGGTTTAGGTGTTGTACAGACTACATGAAGAAGATATAATCCAGTCCTTTCCAGAGGTCAAAGGAATAACAATACTTCTTTTCATTGTCTGTTTGCCTTTGTAGAATGACAACACTTCTATATGCACTGAAAGACACACATTTGTACAATACACAAATAAATGACACTAGGAAAGATTGTTCTTATTTTTAGAGCTAGTTATCTGTGTTCTGGATATATTTATCACCAAAGTTATGCATAAGAAGGAGAGCAATGGTTCTGTCCTTCTGTAAAAAGGCTAGCTCTTAAATTTAGTTTTCTCCAATGTCCAAAAAAGTTCAGAATGAAGCACAGAGGAAGCCCAAAGGACTGCAAAGTAGGGAATGCCTTTGATATTTACTAGTTTTGCCTTATCAGTTAAACCAGCTAAGGGCATTTCATTCTCTGGAAGTTATCTTCTCATGCATCTTGGAGTCCATTTGATCATTTTCAAGGCTTCTGATGCATCCATTTTAGCCACGATGCCTAAGGGCTCTCTTATACAGATGAAGTGTTCCTCCTTAATGTACTCGAAAAAGGCATGCCTTTTAATCCTCATTTATAACCTAAATAACCTATTTCATTTCAAATCATGTTGAATTCAGATACTAAATCAATAGATTTGGTAATAATCTCCTAACATGAGCTATTTATATACAGAATTCAAGCATTCCTAAGCCAGAAGTTACTACAAGGGAATAAGAATGAGAAATGTTACCTGTCTTAACTAAATCAAGTTCATTTCAGAAGCAGAAAATCCAACAAGAATGGGATATTCTTTTTTGAAAGATGTTTAAGAAGCTTCATGACTAAAAACAGTTCAAGAGCTGCAAAAATTTCTGGAAATGGTGGAATGAGACAATTCCAAAATATGGAAGACTTGGGGTATTCATCTTTTGGACTTGAATTGTAAGAGGCCCTCTACTAACCCACAGAAAACTGTACCAGTAACTCATGGATAAGGCAGGCAGGAGACCAAAAGGTCAAACAGCCAAAGCAGATGCTGAACCAGACCTGAGGATATTGTAAGACAATCTGCTCATGAAACCTTGTACCTCCCTGGGAAACCTGAGGCATGGGGAGTGGTAGAAGAAAGAAGAAGGGTTCTATTAATATTTTTTTTTCATTTCTCCTCCATTCCCATTCTAAAGAATGACCTCCTTTCAAGTAAAATAGATATCACCAGAACACAAATGTGTTAGAGTATGGGGTTGTGTTAGAGTATAGGTATTTATTTAGAAAACCTTCTGGTATTCCTCCTACTTATCTGATCTCTCCTCCTGTTTTACTTTTGCACATCTCAAAATTTTAAAATGCTTCAGTATTTATTCTTTTGTCTTCCTTTCTTCTCTATCTCTACTCACTCCCTTGGTGACCTGATCCAGTCCCATCATCTATATGACACTGGCTCCCAAATTTATATCTCTAATCCAAACTCACTACAAGCCTACTGCACTATTCCCTTTGGATACCTACTAACCATTTCATATTTAATTTGCCTAGAATTAAATCATTGATTTTCATACACATACCCACCTACCTCCAAAAGTATCTGCTTTCCCCTGTAGCCTTCCTTATCTCTGATAATAACAATTCCTTCTTATTGTTCCAGTCAATAGCCTTGGAGTTATATTTGACTCTCACCCCCTTTCTGCAACATTCACCCAATCCTTCTACAAACTCTGTTGTGTCCACCTTCAAAATATATCTAGTACCTGACCCCTTTACACCACCTCCATTGCTTTCACATTGTCCAAGTCACTGTCATCTTGTTCGATCTCATCTTTCAAATTTTTGTCCAACACTAGGAGACACAATATCTCTTCAGAAAAGCTCAACAAAACCTGAATTATCTTGTGGTTCCATGGATTTTCCTCTCTCCTTTGCCTCTAGTTTGGGAAAAGAAACATGTATCCAGTCTTTAAGTTGGTGGAAATACATTCTTTTTTTTTTTAAAGATTTTATTTATTCATTTATTTATTTTAAAGAGAGAGCACAAGTGAAGGGCAGAGAGAAGGGGAGAGAGAGAATCTCAAACAGACTCCTCACTGAGCATAGAGCCTGACTTGGGGCTTGATCTCAAGAATCTGAGATCATATCCTAAGCCAAAATCAAGAGTCGATGCTTAACTGGCTGAGCCACCCAACCACCCCAGTGGAAAAAGATTCTTATGAATGAAATATATTCTTCTGAATCTGTTGCTTACCAAAATCCTATATGATCTCTACATTTGATACTCAACAGCCTAGATTTTCAAAACCCAAAAATTCTTGTGTCTGCTTTGGTGTTACAACTCTGTACTATAACAGGGAATGCTTCACAAATGCTACCTAAATGAGGGGAGAACAAGTTGAAAAATAATTGCTGGGAAAGATGCCTCTCCCCATATGTACATGTAGGCAGATTGAAGGGCAGGCCAGTATAGCTGATGTTGCTGGAAGGACTCATCCTTGGCCAGAAAGAGATTTGGCTATTTTAGAAGTTCAAAGTCCTATCAGCCTCAAAATTAGCCTTTCATATATCTCCCTTTCTTCCTTTACCACTTCTCCTGAATCTAGGATTTCCTTTAATAGAGAAATTTAAGACAACATATAGTTCTCTTTCACACTAAATTTTTCACTGAAATCCTTCCTAACCTCTGAATCCCCTTTACCTCTACACACTAAAACCCTCAAAGGATAACAGCCTTTGCTTCTCGAGAACTTTGGGCCAGAGTTTACAATTAGTCTATAGTACAGAGATGGCTGATCATGAGGACACCTGGAAATTCTGAACAGGCTTAACCTGTGACAAGTGTGAATAATCTTAGGTCAACAAACTCAGGTGTTCAAGAAAAACAATTTGCTGTTTTATGACTGAATTTGATTTCTATTTTGAGTACCCAGTATTCTAGGTGATAGTCAATTCTGGTTCTCCCCCACCTTGTTTTCCCCAGATTCCATTTTATATTGTGGTCAGAGATAAAAAGAAATTACCAGGAGAAACAATATCAACAAAGTTGGACAACAGGTCTATGGAGAGACAGACTTCCCAGGTCACCAAGAGACCAGGTCAGGGCTGTGTCTAGGGCTGCCTGGACCTTGAAAACAAGGACAGGGTCTCACCGATGACTCAGATGATTCAGGATCTAGAAAAGTCGCATGTTTGTAGACACTTCTTTAAATGGAAAGATCAACACTGTTCATGTAATTCTCCAATGTTAGAATCCCCAGTAAAAAGAGCAGAGTCTGACTAAAAACCCACCTCCGTTTTCACTCTGGCAACATCTTAACTGTGAAGAAAGTTCACCAGCTATAGTTGCCCCATATAGAACAAGGGGCAAGAGAAAAACTATGTGAAGATATGTGGCTTCTGTTCCTGTTCTATAGTGACCTTGCTCTTGTTTTGTTCTTGGCTGAACAAATTGGGAATTTCAGCAGGTGTGTGTATATTGTCTTCTTGCCTATTCAAAATCTAACCTGTAATGCTACAATATCAAAACACCTCACCTGGTATCTTCGATAAGTCACTTCTAACATGAAGCCTAGAAGGCACAGTTTAGTTCTTTGTAAGATTGATTATAAATTATGGATAGATGATAGATAGCTAGATAGATAGATAGATAGATAGACAGATGGTGTTGATTATTGGATTACCTAACAGGTGTAGATGTTTCCCTTGACCTGACACTGTAGCACAGCAGGCTGATAGGAGCAAGAGTTAACAAAACTCTGAGCTTTTGGGGTGAAAGGCAAATACTTTTTATCTATTACATTGTTGCTGATGCCTTGCCCTTTCCTAGACCCTAAACCTGGGGTTCCAACCCAGGCCTTACACCTAACCCATATTTTGTTCTGTTGTTGTTGATTATGAGCTCTGACTCTGGTTAGCCTGGAAATACCAAATCTAGAACAAGTGACCACATCTATGTTCCTGTCAAAATTAGCATAGAACTTTAAGTCTTGAGGACAAGTTTACTACAAGAATTGCTTTGTTTCATTGATTCTTCTCCTACCCACTTAAGCCCCCATGTTGCATCACCACTTCCTCATATCAGGGAGATCATATGATAGTTGTCTTTCTCTGCTTGACTTATTTCGCTAAGCATGATACGCTCTAGTTCCATCCATGTTGTCGCAAATGGCAAGATTTCATTTCTTTTGAAACAAGATGGGATTGGGAGGGAGACAAGCCATAAGTGACTCTTAATCTTACAAAAACAAACTGAGGGTTGCTGGGGGGAGGGGGGTTGGGAGAAGGGGGTTGGGAGAAGGTGGGGTGGGGTTATGGACATTGGAGAGGGTATGTGCTTTGGTGAGTGCTGTGAAGTGTGTAAACCTGGCGATTCACAGACCTGTACCCCTGGGGATAAAAATACATGTTTATAAAAAAATAAAAAATTTAAAAAAAAAAAGAATTGCTTTGTGCATGCAATTTTATATAAATTATTAGTTTGCCAAGTCATTGTAAGTAACATGAGCCTAAGCTCACTTGGATATATTAAATAAGATTTCATTTCTCATATCTAACACTAGCTTAGAGCTGCCCTGTTTTCCAATAGAGCTGCCTCCAACCACATGCAGCTATTGAACACTTAGAACAAATATGATATTCATTTCAGTTATTAGAAAATTTCAAGTATTTTTGAAACAACTTAAATATGAATCTATTTTTTTCTGTTGTATATTTTGTGAAATCTAAATTCAGATAAAATATTTCCAATATTAGTATCCCAATTAAGGTATGCCATAAATGTATGATACATACTGGACGGTGAAGACTTAGTACAAAGAAGAAGAATGTAAAATATCTCAATTTTGTGTTGCTTATGTTTTGAATTGATAATATTTTGGATATACTTGGTAAAATAAAATATATTGTAAAAGTTAGTTTTATCTGTTTTTCTTTTTATTTTTTTAAGATTACTATTAGACAACTTAAAATTACATATCTAGCTTGAAATATATTTCTATTGGACAGTTCTGCTCATGAAATTGCCTCAGTACACTATTAGAGTTATTAGAGGAGTTTAACCTGAGTCTCCCATGGCAAAAAATAAAACCTCCGTGTTCTTTATTCCTACAGAAGATACTATAGGAGGGATGCCTGGGTGGCTCAGTGGGTTAAAGCCTCTGCCTTCAGTTCAGGTCATGATCTCAGGGTCTTGGGATCGAGCCCCACATCGGGCTCTCTGCTCGGTGGGGAGTCTGCTTCCCACCCTCCCTGCCTGCCTCACTGCCTACTTGTGATCTCTGTCTGTCAAATAAATAAATAAAATCTTTAAAAAAAAAAGAAAATACTATAGGAAAACCTCTCTTTCTGATAGGAACATAGGCTCAATTATGCAAAGCACAACAGGAAGAATTACTTAGGCTCCTCACTCTTCTCCAACATTTGCATCCAATAATGCATTCCCAACATTATTTCTGTAGCTTCTACCATCATGGAGCTCTTTCTGTTGAAAATCCTCCTGAATGAAATAAAGAGAGCAGATGAATGAATGAAACAGATTAGGATGTTATTTCCTTCTTCTTTTGTTAGTTGCAAAATGTACCATATGGACATATCACAATGCGCCTTGCAGTAATTTGAATCTCTAATAAAGTTTGGTGGAGTTTTTTGGGTTTTTTTTTTGTTTTGTTTTTGTTTTTTTTTTTGTTTAAGAATGACATGAAGTACTCATGATGAATGAACTTTGAGCATTAAGTGATGAATGATGTTTTGAATAACCATCCTTTCAGAAGTTATATCAAGTTTCTAGTAACATAAGCATCTAAGTTCTGCTTAAGTGACTCATACTTTCGGTTTTTAACAAATCTAATGCTTCTATAAAATCTTACAGTGAAGTAAAACCTACATATTCTAGTGTTTACATATGAACAGATTTGAGGATTTTCAAATTAAGATGTTAATCAACTCTTTCAGAGATTCTTGAGTGAGGAAACTAAATCAACATTGCTTTGGTTTTTAAAAATACTTTATTATAGATTTATTTGAGTAAATGCTATCATTCCTTAAGAATATTTCCAAGATAATACTATTATAACCTTGTGGAATATACTACTTGGCCAACTGTATATTAAATCAAAGACTTATTGAGTACCCTAATTTTACTAACCAAATAAAAATGAATTAAAAAGACAAAAGTAACTGCCCTGCCTTTTCAGGTATTACAACATAGTCCCAAAGGTCAGAAATACACACGTAGAACATTTATATAATAGAGTTGGTAGGTTTTGAATAGACAGAGTGTAATAAAAAAAAAAAGTAATAGAAAGGATCAGCATAATCAAAGACATGGACAATAAAGAAAATCTTGGACCAATGGAAAGAACAATGCAAATATGTTCCAAAATAGGGCCAGTATAATTACTATAGTTCAGATTCAAATATGGTTTTACTTCTGTTTCTGGTAATATGGTGGGCTAAATACCTAGAACAACTTGTTGCAAATAATAATCCAGTATGTAATAAATATTTTTAAATATTCTTTAAAAATATTAAACTGGAAAGAATAAAGGAAATTCTTAAGTGAAAAATATCTAATCAAAAATGACAACCCAAAGAAGTAAGGAGAACACTTTCACCCCCTGAGATCATCTGCCTAACTAGGAAATGAAAGCTTCAATTTTTATAGACTCATGAGGTTTTACAGGTTACAACTCCAAAGAGATAAACCTTCAGTTTAACAGGCAACCAGAAGTCTTCTGTCCGCAACTCCAGAGATTTGCAAGGAAACTTGTTTCTCTCAAAACCTAATGCTGAACAAAGAAAAAAAATCACCAATGAGAATTCAGAACCACAAGCCAACTCTCACCAACATCCACAGCACAAATGTACACTGCCTTAATGTTTGGAAAAGTTTCAAATCAAAGATTAAAATTTGATATCTGGAGAATTTCCCCTAACTCTCAGACAGAGGCAAATGGAAATACTCTCAAAACAAAACAAACAAACACAAAAACACCACCTCCTCTTGTTTCAAAGAAAATCATCATCTCAAAAACAAAAACTAAAATCAAAAGGAAAAGAAACACCATGATTGAGAATCAGCAGGAAAAAAACAGAATTTGAAAGGACTTCTGATAAAGAAGTCAGACACAAACTTGAAATAAAAATGTTTAGTATGTTTAAAATAAGCTTTTAAAGCCAGATAAATATAAGTGAGTTGAATAAAGCATATTTGAAACAAACCAAATGTAATTTGTAGATGTGAAATATAAAAACCAATGGATAAGTTTAACAACACGTAAATGAGACAATCTGCAAGGTGAAAAATAGTTATAAAGAAATTACCCAGGTTATAGGCAGCATAAAAGAACAAAGATAAAAAAAAATAAGAAGGAAGCATAAGAGACATAAACGTTTAAAGTGAAAACACATTACTACATCTATTTGGAGTTCAAAAATGAGACACAGGTAGATGAGGTAATATTGAAAGGAATGTCAGCTAAAAATTATCCAGAACCATTGAAACACTCTAATCCAAAAACTTAAAAATCCCAACAAAACCATACCTAGTAAACCTGCTCAAGACCAAAGCAAGAAAATGATATTAAAGCAGCCAGAGGGGAAAGATCAACTGCCTTCAAAGGAGCAACAATTTAGAATAACAGTTGACTTCTCATGAGTAACTACATAAGCCTTAAATTAGACTGATGTATTTAATATTGTGAGAGAAATTACAGAATTATGTACCTAGCAAAAATAGCCATCAAGAACAAAGATGAAATAGGATATTTTTATTAAAACAGAATCCAAAAGTATTCATGCTAGTCGTTCTTCACTAAAATGTGGTAGAATGCATTTTTAAGGAGAAAGCAAGTGATTCCAGAAGGATGGCCCAAGCTCTCAGAAGAGATGATGAACATAAAAGTCAACAATCACAGTTAAAAAAAAAAATCTATTTGAAACTATAACAATGATGTGTTATAGAATAAATAAGATGATTCTAATGTAAAAACACCAAAAAGCAAAAATCAACTAAGAGAGAAGTGAACCAAATTAACATGTCTAGGCCTTTCCTATGGTCCGAGAACAAAAGAGGTATTAATTAAATTGAGATTTTGGTAAGTTAAGCATGCATACTATCATTACAAATAATAATAATGGAATGTATAATTTCTAAACTAGTAGATGGGAAAACAAAGAAAAATTAATCAATCTAAGAAAAAAAGAGAAACATATAACAAGTGACAGAAAGTCAAAATAAAATAGTACAATATTGTATGTATATATGTATCAATAGTTACATAATATAAAAGGACTAAATATTCCATTTAGAAGACAGATCATTTCAGAATGGTTTTTTTTGTTGTTGTTTTTTTGTTTTAATGAAAGCTAAATGCCATTTAAGAAAGACACATTGGAGACTTCCATTTTCAGGAATATGTTGAAGACTTACTTTTCCCCTACTCCCACCCAGTACAACAAAATACTGAGACATTAGATATAAAACAAACATAAGATGATGCTGAAAGATGGAGGAACAAAGGCACATCGACTAGAGAATCTTGAGATCCAAGGAACGAGACACTATTGTGTCCTCTGGTTTTCTTTTCCTTTTATAAATCTCAGACTTGCTTCTGAGGAAGCTGGCAAGCTGGGAACACAAACAGAGGCCAAGAAAAAGCCCCAACAAACACCTGATTTCTTTAGCCAAAGAACAAAAAATGGAATCTAGTAAGAAAGAAAATTTTTAGGTGACTGCTCAACTCTGAGCAACTACCACAGAAAAAACTGGAGCCCCACCCAGAGCAGCAAAGGCAGAATGGAAAGCCTAGACTTGCAACCTCACCAAACTATATATAATGAGATGCTCTGACCTCCCCACCCTGTAGAGGTGATGTCAGAGAAGACCAAAGAGGAGGCTGTGACTTCATCCTTCTGGGCAGGAAGGAGCTCCCACTCTGCAGTGTCAACAAAGATCACATGAAAAGCCTGGATACTTCTATCCCTGCCTTAGAGTAACAAGGTTCCGGGGAGGTGTCCGAGAAGAACTAGCAGCAAGACAAGATTTCATGACTGCCCATCCACCCGATGTGGGGAGCAGTAATGAATCATTCCTCCCCCCCCCAGCCAGGAGGGTATCTGTGTAGATCTAGTGGGAGCTAGAACTCTCACCTCTGACCCAAAATTAACAAGCCAGGCCCACCGTCCACCTCTACTTCCCCTATCGGAGAAATGTCAGAGAAGACCTGCTCAAACACAAGTTTTAAAAAGCATATACAGAATCTCATAACATAATACCCAAAATATATACATTTTGATTAAAAATCATTCACCGTAACAAAAGTGAGGAAGCTCTTAAATTGAATGAGAGATACATCGAAAACATAAAAATACAGAAAACTTAAATGTAAAAAGACAAGAGGAAAAAAGGCAGATCAAGTAAGAATTAACCAAAAGAGAGCTGGTTTGGCTATATAAATTACAAATATAAATGAACTTTAAGACAAGGAGCTCTGTATAAGATAAAATGGGTCTTTTCATCTAAAAATTTCAATTGATCAAAAAGACAAAATTTTAATATTACCTAATTATACAGCCTCAAATTACCTCATAATACAGCCTCAAAACTTACACTGTCAGAACTATCGGGAGAAATGAAAAATAGAGATCTATTTGTTAGCACAGCCAGCCTCTCACACTGAAATCCCTGCACGACCAATTTAATTCAGCAAGCAGCCTTATTTAATTCGGGAGAAATGAGTTATCAAGTATTGAAGAAGCTTTTTCCAAAAAGAAATATGGTTTATTGTCACATCAGCCACTTGTACACCACTTCCATTCCTCTGGGGCCTAAGGAGGTGTTTTGAGGTGTCAAATTGACTGCAGCCTTTCTCCTGTAGAGGCCAGGCTGGGTGAATTGGGAATGAAAAGAAGAGCCATGGAAAGCCAGCTGTGCCCGATGCTCACTGCAGATTTCACTGCTATAGAGTATGAGGCTTAGTGAAACTAAAAAAAAAAAAAAAAAAAAAAAAGCATTAGACATTTCCATGAATATGAATAACATCTGTTAAGATTATGGCTTTTCCTACAGAAAACACAACAGTAATGATTACGGAATGCTCCCATTAGAATACCCCATGAGTCAGTCACTCAGAAGCAAATAAACCTTCAACACCCAAAGTTATCTGAAGCATAATCCCTTATTACTGGTTCTTGCCATTATGCTTTCCTAGGGTTGCCTAGACTCTCCTGTGAGCACTAATAAAAATATCCTAGGGGGAATGATAACTTTCCCTTTCCCTGGGAGTAGCTCAAATGACAGCATTAGAGAAACGAAGGAAAGGTTCCCCTTACCAACCACCAGTCACTAAGGGAAGTATAGGAGTAAGCCCACAGTTGCCCATCACCTGATTTTAAACAGTCTAAAAGGCAAAAGCTGAATGGAACAATCCTTTAACTACCCAGGAGTGTGTTAACAGAGACAGTATCTCTAAGCAGGACATCAGAAAATCCTGCAGATTTTTCTCTCTGCTCTCCATCGGACATGGTGAGGGCATAGGCTAAATGGCCCGGCATGCTGCAGCTCTCAAACACACCACCAACAGGAGGCACCCAAGGAAAAGTCAGAACCGTCCGAAAGACTCTCAGGGCTAAAATCCCTTCTCCAGAGCAGTCTTCCACAATCTATCTTTGGCTAATCACCAGGACTGTACATCATAAAGGAAATTCATGAGATACCAGATAATAAGTGAAGAAAAGAGGGGATCTACCTTTGCTGGCACGATTCCAATGACAAGCAAAGTTGAAACCAAGCCTAGTAAGACACGTTTCTTTCTCCAAGCATCATTACCAGGAAACCACAGGAGAAACAAATGTATTGTTAAAGGGTTTCTTTTAAGTCTAAAAGTATCGATCACATGGATTGTACGTAGTCGTCTTTACAGAAAGACCTTTTATCCCAGGCTGTAATCTAAAAGACCTAAAACTTCACTGCATGCACTGCTGGAAGCTTTTCCATTGAACCACGTGCTTCAAAAAAAACCTCTACATTTTGGTTTTCATCTTCTCAGCAGAGCAAATTATCCCATCAGCCTGTGGAGAAGTGGGAGGTTATTGTTCATGAAACTATGAAAGAGCATAACCCAACAATGCAAATAAGAAGCTTGAAGTCTGTTTCAACAGTTAAAGCTTATCCTGGAAAATACTCATTCTCAGAGAAAAGAGTAGGGAAAAAAAAGTACACTTCAGCTTTTATATAGAAAGTTCTGAGAAGTATATTAGCACTGTATTTAAGGGAAGCAATAAATAGCTATTCAACTCACTATCTCCTTCCATCATTCCAAGGTTACTTTTTAAAGACATTTTGTTGTTATGAGACAAAATGAATGTTTGCTACCTGTCTGACCCAGAGAGGTATGTCAGTCTATACTTCCATAGCTTCTGCCTAGAATGTATTGACTTAAGGCTATAAAAAATCACGGAAGGACATAAGCTCTCCAGTATGCAGGCAAACACACATTTCCCACTCCTGTGTGCTCCCAAAGAGTTATCAGTAGCTTCTACTTTTAGACTTAAGTCTAGAAGCAAAGTGCCAGGAAGAAAGAGGAAAATTCATTCCAGTTTCCTATGTAACCTCTGGGTATTCCATGAATTCTTCCCGCTTTTCAGAGAGCGTGAACAATTTATTCAGACCACCTGCAGCCTGGGATAGGTCTTACCTGGTCTATCTGATGCTTTCTGGAGAATAGCAAATGCATGCCTCAAGATACGAGTGCACGGATTCAGGAAGAACATTCACCTTTTTGAAACGAATGGTATTGAGAAGAACTTTGTATGTTTGGACCAATTAGGGAACAGCCAGAAACCAAAAGTCCACTTGGAATGCCTCAGTTGTTGCAGGACAGGGGAGAAAGTCATATAAGGCACACAAGACTTATAGCAGGCCCAGAAATAATGGATTCTTCGAACCCTTTCCAGGCCCACCTTAAGTAAGGTGTTTCTGAGGTCTTTCCTTACCTCCCAGACAGCTTCCTCATCTGCAATGCTGTTTATCATAGTTCCTAAAGTCCCATAATATAATTATGTATTTAGATGTCTATCCCCCCCCCCATCAATGGGCAGTTTACTCACAAAAGTCAGCCCTTAATTTTTTTGCGCATATATCCCCGGCTTTGAGCACAGGTTCTGGTACTCAATAGTCAAATGAATTAGGAGTATTTCTTTGTGGATTTCCAACCTGAAAGAACTACATTTATCTTTGCTCCCAGATCACTTGAGAGGGCTGATGAATAGTCATGATGAACAGTCTTTAAATCCATTCTAAATCCATGGTTACCAACCTCAAGGGGCCTTTGTGATACCCAGCTATTCTATCACCTTTCCCACTTCCTGTCTCATCTCCAGATCCCTTGCAGCAGTTTAAAACTTTTAATTCTCTCCTTATCCCATTAAAATCAATTCCATAATCTGATTGCCAACAGATGTCACAATACTCTACCAAAAAATAGACACCATCATGCACAAATTTCTTCCATTTCCTTCTTCTTTACCTCCTCACCTTCTTATTTAACTCCACATTCTTCCATTTTTCTTTTTCCTTTTCTCAGAGGAAAGTGTCATACCCTTTCCAATGTGAACCACCTATGAATGGATACCCTTCTCTTCAACATCCTGTGAGATTTCTCTCCATTAGTTAGCCACCTCATCTTTGTACCCTCATTTTCCCTGTCTCCACTGAGAGCTTTGAAGACGACAGAACTTTCTGGCTATACCATCACTTTCAAGCTACATAATGACAGACAAGCTCTCTAAGCCCAGCTTCCTTATCTGCAAAGTGGGAATAATAATCCATGCTTCACAAGAGTTTGGGGGAGGATTAATTCAGGTATTGTACATAAAGTGGTCAGTCCAATGCTTGGTACATATATGCTCACTCAAAAAATACATATCATTTTACTTTCTTTATTCCCCACCCAAAATAAAATCACTTCTACAGACTCTGCTTCCCAGTCTTAATTACAACATCTTTATTTTTTCCCCTTCCTTCCAAACCCTAAATTCTGTGCCCAGAGTTCCTCTCCTGTCATTCGCTCCTCAGCCCACTACAATCTGGCTTCTCCCCCACTGATCCACTAAAACATTTCTCACACATGAAACCCAGACTTCTAAGTGCTTGGAGTTTCACAGATTTCAATTTTTTCTGAAAAAGCCAAAGAATGAATCATGGAACAAAAGATGGGATGAATGCATGAATAGATGATATTCTCACTAGGTGATTTTATCTACTTTCATGGATTTAACTTTTGCCCATATTTAATAATTTCCAAACATATCTCCTAAACTCAACCACTTATATATTCAAGAGCTTTCTAATACTTCCTACCTGGATATATCATGAGGCACAACAAAGATTTAGTCAAGAATCCACCCAACTGCCCAAGTTGGAAGCTCCAACACAGTCCATCTTTATGAAGTCTCCTTTTTCTTATCCCACAGAGATGATGAGTCACTATCTAGTCAATTCTATATTCAAACTATCACTCAGCATTAATCAAATTTCTGGAGAAAAATATTTTCTAAGTGTTAATTATATGTTCTAAGACTCAACCTCCCAAAAGTACAATCATGCTAACTTAAATAATCCACATTTCCTTTTTCTTTGCAACATATATGTGTGGGCTCTCCAGTATCCCCAACCTGTCAAGGGAGAGCCTTACACACACTCAGAAACTATTTGCAGTTTTTGTTCTCCCCTGCAGTAGCTTCTCTCTATCAATGTACCCATCAACAGTGATAATTATAAAATACCTAAAGGTAGCATCATGAGCAGACCTCATGCCTTGACTGTCCTCCTCCAAGTTTTCCAAAGACACACACTTGGAGACATCAGGCAGTGTCATCTTTTATGTACAAATGAAAAAATGGCCTCCTACCCCACTCAGGCTGCATATCATTCCCTGGCCTGGAAGAAAAATTACTGGTACCCAGCTGTATGTTTCAACATCTTCCAGAAATCCACTCCATCATCTTTCTTGCCCTTCATTCCCTAGAACTACTACCCTCTCCAAAACACCAAGGAGAAAACCAGTGGTGTTCAATTTTCTCTGATGGACTAGTCAGTTAGCTCGCACCTCTGACAAAGAGTATCTTCTCATTCTTTGTCTAACCAATTCCTCAAATGACAGTAAATATCAGCTCTAATAAATCATGCTCCAAAAATGATATGGCTCCACCCACAAGTTTCACAAACAACCAAGCTCAGAATCCTAATTTAGGTTACCTAGGATACTCTACTATGTTTACTTGAGGCATGGTAGATACATAGAAAAGAAGAAACAGAAAATTTTTTTAAAATTTTTTTTCTAAAAATCATTAGCTCCTTGGCATTACAAAAAAGAAAATAATTAAAGAAAATTGCATGTGTATGTGTGTTTCCATATATATGGAACAATACTGCAAAGGGGTAATACCTTAAAATTATAATAAATTCAAATAGATAAGAAAAACACTAAAAACCCAGTGCATAAGTGAGCAAAGAATGTGAACAAATTATTTAAAAATATGAAATTCAAATATCTAAACAGTATGTAAGAAAATGTTCAGATCATTAATGAAAAAATCATAAATTGAAATAATATAATTTTTTATTAGGTTACTAAAATGTTTTAAATGAAAGCATCTGATGATCTTAGATGAAATGAGCTCCCCATATACTGCTTCTAGGAGTACAACCATCCCAGAAAGTGATAAATAGCAATAGGTATCAAGAGTCTTTTAAAGTACTCATTTCCTTCTTACCCAATAACTGCTGTTCTGTGAAAATATCCCAAGAAGATAATCAGAAATGTAGACATTTATGCAAGCAAAGGGGTATTTATTTCAGTATGTTTTTAATAACAAACAAACAAACAAAACAGAAACATGGATGCCCACTATTAAGGAACTGATTAAATATGTTACAGCACATCTCCCAATGGAATATTATGATATATTATATAATATCAAGTTTCTGAAGTTTTGAATGATATGAGAAAATAAATATAATGTAAAGTTTCCCTTAAAAGAAGAATTTACCATTTTTCATATAATATGAACTCATCTAAAAAACACTTGCCAGATTTTTCTGATTTTGTCACTCCTCTGCTTATTAACTCTTATAAATCTGTAAGGTTCATAGGTTTAAGCCCAACTCTTTAAAGATGAATTTATAATCTAACCCTGTCCTCTTTTTTAACTTTATCTTCCATAGTTTCCTACCCATAACTCTGTTTTCCCCAACCTTATAATCTAGATTTGTTGTACTGCACACAATTTCATAGATATGACAATCTCACATCTTGGTTCTTAGATCCCCATGCCTTTGGCCTCATCTATTAATTGATTTGAGAAATCCGTATTAGGTACCCACCACATGCAGTGTAGTAGGAATTTTCCATTTAAAAATAAATCACACCGGGATGCCTGGGTGGCTCAGTGGGTTAAAGCCTCTGCCTTCAGCTCAGGTCATGATCTCAGGGTGCTGGGATCCAGTCCCGCATCGGGCTCTCTGCTCAGTGGGGAGCCTGCTTCCCTCTCTTGTCTCTGAGATCTCTGTCTGTCAAATAAATAAATAAAATCTTAAAAAAATCAACCAATCAATCAATCAATCACACCTTTTAATACATACATACATACATATACACATAAATACATAAGGGGTACCTGGGTGGCTCAATAAGCTAAGTGTCCAACTCTTGATTTTAGCTCAGGTCATGATCTCAGGGCTATGAGTTCAAGCCCCTGTCAGGCTCCATGATGGGTGTGGAGCCTGCTTAATATTCTCATTCGCTCTCTCTCTCTTCCCCTTTCTAAAAAAATAATAAAAATAAAAATAAATCATACCTTTCAACTTCCCAAACCTCAACTTAGTAAAGTCCATCAGACATATGTAAAATAGTAGGTTCTAAAATATATAGGTGCTATTATAAAATCTTACACAGAGTAAAAATTGGGCAGAAAAGTAGAAGGGCTCAGTTTTACTAAAGGCTTGAGAAATATTTCAAAGCAGAGGCAACCCAAAGTCTTAAAAACATGAGCAGGGATTCCACTAGCCTGCCCCCCTCAACTCCACTAGCTGCCTGATGAAATTCTATTCGTTCTTCAAAGACCAATATTCCCAGACATCAGGAAACCATTCACCTGTTATTCTTTGATCAGTGAATTGTTCAAAGCATGGTACTGTTTGTGCCTCTTTGCCTTTGCAATGAGATTAGACAGATGTCCGCTCTCCTACTGGCCCACGCCATCCTGGATTGGCACATTCAGCATAACCTTCGTGCTACTGGCCTTTATGCAAGGATCCCTATTTTTTATAAAAAGCTCTGTAACCTTCCAGAGGCTTTTTCTCACATTATCATACTTGAACTGCATTGAGCATATGCTATTATTTCCATTCTGCAGATAGGTAAAGCAACACAGGTGGTGAAATGGCCTGCCCTGAGTTCCACCGTGAGACAGTGAACTTCAGAGCACGAGATGACTCCTGGAGGCACGTTCTCCAAGGGCACTGCTCTTTCCAACAGCACATGTAGTCTCTCATTGCTTTGCCACCTTTCTTCAGGCAATGCTTCAGTTTCTAAATCCTCATTAATTTGCTGTTACTGCAGTACAGACTTCTGTAGAGAATGTAAATAAGTGTCTTCATACCTCTGTGGGAAAGTGCCACACTTATGTAACAAAAACCACAACCACAGAAAAAAATTAAGATGACTCCAAATCTCCTGGTGTCCCGGCTGAGGTCAGTATTAGCTATAATCCTCTGGGGACTGCTCTTTGCCTGCTTGCCTTCTCTCGGTTGCTGTTGATGTTTAGGATAATCACTAATTTATTATCATAGCACCCTTTAGCTATAATGACCTTTCCAATACTAGTTTTTTGTCCCCATCAGTATTTATTGCATTTTACTGTAGCTATTTTCCATTAGGAAACAAAAACAGAAATCAATATTAAGATCATTTTCTAGGAGTACGATGTCCTCTACACTGTCACTCCTTAATAAGTGATTTTTAGTAAGCTCAATATAATCTGCTGTTTCCTAAGACCTCGGTGATAAACTCAGCCCTTGGAAAATGCGTACATTTTCAAAGTAAGCTAGTGCACTTCTCAGGGCTGTGTTTATGGTGTGAAACTTCACTTCATGCATCTCAGCCGTGCCTATCGAACTTGCTAAAAAAAGATACTCTTACCTCTCCCTTTCTGCATCAGGCAGACCCATTTAATTATTTCCCCATGAATTATTTCCTTGGTAAGAATGAAGCTAAAAGCTGTCTGGGACTAAAACAAAGCACATCTTTTCCCCTAGCACCTGTGTTTCAGGACATTTTACACCTTGAGAGCTACCAAATTGTGTCAAATCTGAATATCTCACCAGGATCCGAATTTGGAAGTGACACAAGGGCACCTGTGCTGAAAGCTGTGGTCCAGACACCAGCTGAAGGTGCAGGACGGCTCCTGCGAGGTGAGCCCGTGCACAGCACATGGCAGGGCTGAGCCCAGAACATCTGATAACACACCAGGTGGGTCTGTGCAGCTGTTACAACATTAATATCAATAAGATGGGGTCTGCAGAGTATTTCATAAAGCTGTGGGAAAAAATGAGATGGAGGCACCAGTTGTCAGAGCATATTAACCTGCCGGGATCTTTCAGATGCGTGGCAAAGCAGCTATCAGTGGGTTGCAAATTCCTCACAGCGTTGCTGCTTCCAGGGACTTCCCTGATTTAGTGTGTGGCTTCTCTTCCTCTGTCTCTCTGTCTGTCCACCCTCTTTTCTAAACCCTCCCCACCACCATTTTCTTTGTCTTCAGTTTCAGGCAACTGAACTCTCCGCATCGTGGAAAGGTTTCTCCACCAACAAACAAGGAACATCTCTGCTTTGAATTTTCGCTTGCCTGTGGGAGGTAAGGCTGAGAACCTGGAGGACTGGGAAGAAGACAGGTGGAGCACGCGTGGGAGAACAGCACCCAGCAGGCGAACATACGGACACAGGTTTTTCCTCCGCACAAATTTACCATCACCTGGCACCATACATTCCCCCTGGGAACCCAACTGGCTACATAGTGTTAGTAATAGGGCAGAATGGAGCTACCCATGTTGACCTGCCACACCCAGACCCTTTCCCTCTGGGGCTGGCGTCCCTCCCAGTCTAGAGCAGACAACACTAGGCTATTGGAAGTGGGCTTCCGGGCTGGGGGAAACTTCCAGCTGACCTCACTGACCACTGAAGCCCAGTGGGACACACTGCACAAGCTCACCCAATGGAGCCTAAAACAAGTATTGAAGAGATGCTCCCTGACTCCTTCCCTGCGCACCCAAACAGACCTCTCCTGCAACAGTCACAGGAATGGCATGAAATTCCTAGCTGCTGCCCTCCGCCAGCCTGTTACAGGATCAATATTTAGTCATATTGCATGAAACCGTCCTATTCCTCTGACAGGAAATTAGTACATTTTGATTTTTCTCCCCTATTTTTAAATCTGTGCAGTAGAATCAGAGCAAGCTTTAGGAATAATGATTCATTACCTCCCTAAGTGCATGTCTCGGATGCAAAGCTATTCCCAAAGCCCCTAAAAAGCAATTTGGGGTAGGAAAAATGAAAAGATGGTCTAGAGAAATGACTATGTTGTTATTATGCTGCCTGACTTCCTGACTAAAATAGAAGCCGTGCCTAATGCAGTGCTGGCAGGTGAGGTAGAAGCTTCATGTCCTTTGCTTTTGGGAACCTGAATTTAAACAGACTTTGGAGTCATAAGTAAAAGCTATTTCCCAAACACAATTGATGCACATCACAAGCTCCTCGCCCTCCCGAGGTCATTTGGCTCCATGTTTATTGATGAGCCTGCTTCATCTGAATCAGTATTCAAATCAGAGTGTTTGGCTTATTTTAAACGCAATTTTACATATACTGTGGTTTTAGAAGTTGTTTTAAAAATGAAACCTTGACTAACAGCATAAAAATAACAAGCATGCAGTAACAGAAGGTTTTGCAAAGACTATAGAAAAAAGGGGGGAAATGCCAGTGATTACTCAGGAAAAATCTTTGAAAAACATTCTGTACAGAAACAATTTCTGCTGATGTGTCACGTCTTGCAAGTTTTCTATGAGGCATCAGTGTCTCTTTAAAGAAACATTTGTCAGGAAGGGTGAGCTTGAAATGTGTCATCTTAATTATTACATGAATAACCTTCAGATTCAAAATGATTTTTTGATTCACCCACTGAGTGAAATACTTGAAAGCTAACCAAACTTTTTTTTTTTTTTTTAACATTACCCAGATTTTCTGCTCCTGTGACTTCCAATCCAAATAGCCTAGCAACACTAGGACAGAGATAACTCTAACAGTTAAACTCTATTCTCTGAACCATGGGAAAAAAATCAATAAAAAATTGTTGCTGGTGTGATGAGAGTGAAGATAAAGACTGTCACCTGCTCTAGTGTCACATATGAGCCGGTTAAGTCTCTAGCAGGTATCTGTGATCGTGGACGAATTCTAATGCCCTTCAAGTCCTCTCTAAAAACTGAACTCAACAGAGAGGAAAACATCTGGAGAAACACTGAGGTTGCTTCTGCTGATTTCTCTGACTGCTGTAACCTTAACTTTCCAAGTTGATCTTAACATCCGTGAGACAATGATCGGGAAGCAATGTGAATTATATTCGTTCATTTTACTTATATGAATTACTTCAGTGGGACTGGAAGACACCAACCATGCAGAAAACATCTGTCTTTAGGACTCTGTAGAGGCTCTCAGCAGACAAGCAGACACGCTTCAGGTGGGGGATCAGCACTACTGTGAACAGGTCTAACTGGTTAAATTATAAAGATGCTCTGTGGCTGCTGGGAGGTGTCAGAGTAGATCTCTCTGTGCCAGGGAATCTTCATGGGAAGGCAGGTCAAATATCAGGAAATAGAATTCAACTGCAAACTAGATTCCACCATAACTTTGTAGAAAGCAGAAATCGAGTCTCTAACACAGTTTCTAAAGCTTCCGTAAAACAAAAACCTAAGTGGCAGAGAAGAATGCAAATGGCAACCCCCATAGTCTAGAGGGGTGTGGAGCCTGGACTGTGAAAGAGCCCTGTGTTCTATTCAAAACAGGTTCCGAACAGCTTTGAACTCTGCTGGTTTAGTTTCAGAATCAATACAAATAAGTAATATACCCTGGAATGAATCTTTATTGGTTGTAATAGACAATCACTTGAAAATTGTTTTTCAAAGAATAAACTTTGAGTATTTATTCTGTGCACCCTGAGGCACCCAGTTGCAGATCTGAGAAGCACAATTCTAACCTCTCAGGACTCTCAGTCTTTAAGAAAAAAAAGTGAGATAGATGACACAACAATAGTTTAATCTTCTCTTTAATAACATGTTTTGAAAAAAGAAAAGAAGATTCCCACCATAACGTAGAAAAAGTCTGCTCAAGTGATTCACAGATCAGTGTTCCTTGAGTATCATACTGAGACAAAAGGGGACTAAGCAAGTTATGATCAGTCTTAGAACACACAGTGCACCTTCAATTTAGAATTTAAAATATTTATAAAGATAAAACTACTAGGGGCGCCTGGGTGGCTCAGTGGGTTAAGCCACTGCCTTCAGCTCAGATCATGATCTCAGAGTCCTGGGATCAAGCCCCACATTGGGCTCTCTGCTCAGTGGGAAGCCTGCTTCCCTCTCTCTCTCTGCCTGCCTCTATGCCTACCTGTGATCTCTGTCTGTCAAATAAATAAATAAAATCTATATATATAAAAAAAAGATAAAACTACTAGCCTAATAAAGACCTATGAGGTATGATTAACTGTCTTTGGGGGATTTTAAGGCATCAGGACCTACAAAGAAGGCAAAACATGGTAAATTTGATATTTGCAAAATTGTATCTAAAGAGTGCTGGATAATTTGGAATTGGTCAAGATCACCAATGATTTCCAGATGTTTTTCCTCCCCCAAACCCTTCTAAATAAACAAAATGTCTAGGTAGGACGTGTGGGATTCTCTGAAGTCCTTACCCTCACTTTCAGCTAGATTGCTGCTCTAAACTTTCCTCCATAGAAGTTGAGCAACCAGCACTAGATTTTACCTGGAGGTGTTAGTAACCATAGGCACACTGTATTCCATTATACTAGAGGCATCTGTTGTTATGTAAGCTATCTGCTGTAATGACTCTTTGGTATGTATGCACATAAGAATTGACATTTAAGTTTATCCTTTTTTTTTTTTTAACTTTTAAAATACCACTCCATTGAGTTTACCTTCATATAATTATTTCTTTAATGTGCAAAAATTTTAATGAGATTGAACTATTACATCTAAGGCTATGAACATTTTACATTTTGAAACCCTCTGGAAGACCTGTTCTCATTTACTCCTCACTAACGGTCCATAAGTCTGAACATTTTCTCACACCCTTATTTCCAATGTCTTTTTATGCTCTTGACCTTTTATTCATAAATACATTGGCCATTTTTTATGTCTATTTTTTTAAAGATTTCATTTATTTATTTTAGAGAGTAAGAGAGCACAAGTGGGCCAAGGAACAGAAGGGGAAGATCAAGGAGAGAGAAAGAATCTCACACAGACTACCATGCTGAGTGTGGAGCCCAGTGTGGGGCTCGATCTAACAATCCTGACATCATGACCTAAGCCAGAAAAAGAGTTGGACACTTAATTGACTGAGCCACCCTAATGTCCCTATGCCTACTTTTTTGAATGGCCTGTTCATGAGCTCTGCCCATTTTCTTTTGGAGCAATGACATTTTCTTATTGATTATAAAATCTTTCTCTAAATCAGCAATTTTAACTCTTTGTCACATGCAATGCAATTTTTTCCCAGTTTATCATTTGTGTTTTAATTGCAGATACATTTAACATTTAAATCTTTGATCTACTGAGATTTATTTTGGAATAAGAAGAATACAACTTTATTTTCTTGTAAATGGACAAGAGTTGCCACTAAGTCCTTTACTGAAGCCACAGTATAACATTAAGTGTTCCTAATATAATCAGAAAAGTCAACTAAAGGATTAGTTAAAAATAAAAATTTCCAGATCCAAACTGAGACCTGCATTATAATCTGTATTATAATCTACATTATAATCTCTAAGAAAGCAGTCAGGGCATCAATATCATTCTTAACAGGCATCTCAAATGAAACTTATGATCAGGAAAGTCAGAGAAATAATTAGAAGAAAGATGTGAAAGTTATTTATACCTCTAAAAGACCATTCAAATGGAGGTTTATTTTATTTTTTTATTCAATTTTGGAAAACTTAGATTACAGAAAATCCTAGACATAAAGATTTAAAGCTGCTGCAATAAGCTACTGTAACAAGTATAAGGAAACTTAAACACCAACTGAAATTTAAGGTGAGCTGTGGTAAATTGGAACTGGTTCATATTAGCTCATGAGAGTTGACTGTTAAATATTTAGAAATTTTGCAAACTGATTACTAAATATAGCCATTATTAAAGATGATATTATATAATCTTATAAGTTAATGAATTATATTAAAACAAAGCTAGTAATGTTCAAAAGTCATCAATTCCAAGTTATTTAGGAACATTGTACTACTATGTGTTCTTGAATTATTTACATCTATTGTAGCTGTGTTAGTAATACTAATATTGGATGTGTCTTCCCCACCCTGTGCTCAGTGATGTTACATTCGTAGCTCAGAATCAGCCACAGTGTGAACATTTATAGCAAGGAAACCCATAAATGCAACAAGCCTTGATTTACTGTTTGCTGACTGCCTACACAAAAGTTGGCAAATGTTTTCTGTAAAGGACCACATAACAAATAATTTAGGCTGTGCAGGCCAGGTAATCTCTGTCATAACTATTCAGTTCCACTGTTGTTGCGTGGAAGTAGCCAAAGACAAGATGAAAATGAATTGGCAAGGCCCGAATCTCACCCACCCTCTATGACCCAGGTTGGGCCTGAGTGTTGTAATCTGTCTATCTTTGAATTACACTTAAGAAAAATGTTATTAGGAGGAGGAGTCAAGATGGCGGAGGAGACTGAGATGACATTAGGTCGCAGGAGTTCAGCTAGATAGTTATCAAGCCATTCCAAACACCTACAAACCCAATAGGAGATTGAAGAAAAGAAGAGCAGCAATTCCAGGAACAGAAAATCAACCACTTTCTGAAAGGTAGGATGTGTGGAGAAGTGAATCCAAAGTGACGGGAAGATAGACCATGGTGGGGAAGGGCCGGCTCCCGGCAAGCGGCGGAGCAATAGAACACAAAATTCGAACTTTTAAAAGTCTGTTCCAATGAGGGACATCCCTCCAGAGGCCAAGTGGGGGTGGAGCCCTCGTGGGGACTGTGTGGTCTCAGGTCCCACGGGGTCATAGCAGGAAAGTTGGAAAGAACCCAAATATATGGAGGCTAAAAAGCATCCTACTAAAGAATGAATGGGTCAACAAGAAAATTAAAGAATTGAAAAAGTTCATGGAAACCAATGAAAATGAAAACAAAATTGTTCAAAATCTGTGGGACACAGCAAAGGCAGTCCTGAGAGGAATGTATATAGCGATAAAAGCCTTTCTCAAGAAACAAGAAAGGTCTCAAATACACAGCCTAAACCTATACCTAAAGGAGCTGGAGAAAGAACAGCAAAGAAATCAGTTGCATTTCTATATACCAAGAGCAAGACAGAAGAAAGAGAAATTAAGGAGTTAATCCCATTTACAATTACACCCAAAACCATAAGATACCTAGGAATAAACCTAACCAAAGTGGCAAACAATCTTTTCTCCAAAAACTATAAGGTACTCATGAAAGAAATTGAGGAATACACAAAGAAAGGGAAAAAAGTTCCATGCTCATGGATTGGAAGAACAAATATTGTGAAAATGTCTATGCTACCTAAAGCAGTCTACATGTTTAATGCAATCCCTATCAAAATACCATCAATTTTTTTCAAAGAAATGGAACAAATAATCCTAAGATTTGTATGGAACCAGAAAAGACCCTTAATAGCCAGAGAAATTGAGAAAGAAAGCCAAAGGTGGTGGCATCACAATTCCAGACTTCAAGCTCCATTACAAAGCTGTCATCATCAATCAACCATTAGTATGGTACTGGCACAAAAATAGACATATAGATCATAAACTGTTGCATTTATGGCCCAAATCTCATGTACCCTCTGTGGCCCAGGTTGGGCCTGAATGTTGTAATCTGTCTATCTTTGAATTATACTTAAGAAAAATGTTATTAGGAGGAGGAGTCAAGATGGCGGAGGAGTAGCAGACTCAGATGACATCAGGTTGCAGAAGTTCAGCTAGATAGATATATAGATCAATGGAACAGAATAGAGAGCCCAGAAATAGACCCTCAATTCTATGGTCAACTAATCTTCAACAAAGCAGGAAAGAACATCCAATGGAAAAAAGACAATCTCTTCAAAAAATTATATTGGGAAAATTGGACAGCCACATGCAGAAAAATGAAACTGGGCCATTGCCTTACACCAAACACAAAAATAGACTCAAAATGGATGAAAGACCTCAATATAAGATAGGAATCCATCCAAATCCTTGAGAAGAACACAGGCAGCAACTCTTTGACCTCGGCCACAGCAACTCCTTCCTAGAAACATCGCCAAAGGCAAGGAAAGCAAGGGCAAAAATGAACTATTGGGACTTCATCAAGATCAAAAGCTTCTGCACAGCAAAGAAAACAGTCAACAAAACCAAAAGACCACTGACAGAATGGTAGAGGATATTTGCAAATGGCATATCAGATAAAGGGCTACCATCCAAAATCTATAAAGAACTTATCAAGCTCAACACCCAAAGAACAAATAATCCAATCAAGAAATGGGCAGAGGACATGAACAGACATTTCTGCAAAGGAGACATCCAAACGGCTAACAGACACATGAAAAAGTGCTCCACATCACTCGGCATCAGGGAAATACAAATCAAAACCACAATGAGATACCACCTCACACCAGTCAGAATGACTAAATTTAACTAGTCAGGAAATGACAGATGCTGGTGAGGTTGTGGAGAAAAGGGAACCTCCTACACTGTTGGTGGGAATGCAAGCTGGTGCAGCCACTTGAGAAAACAGCATGGCAGTTCCTCAAAAAGTTTAAAATAGAGCTACCCTACAACCCAGCAATTGCACTACTGGGTATTTATCCCAAAGATACAAACGTAGTGATCTAAAGGGGCACGTGCACCCAAATGTTTATAGCAGCAATGTCCACAATAGCCAAACTATGGAAAGAACTTAGATGCCCATCAACAGATGAATGGATAAAGAAGATGTGGTATATATATACAATGGAATACTATGCAGCCATCAAAAGAAATGAAATCTTGCCATTTGCAATGACATGGATGGAACTAGAGGGTATTATGCTAAGCAAAATCAGTCAATCAGAGAAAGACAATTATCATATGATCTCCCTGACATGAGGAATTTGAGAGGCAAAGTGGGGGGTTGGGGGGGGTAGGGAAGGAAAGATGAAACTAGATGGGATGGGGAGGGAGACAAACCATTAGAGACTCTTAATCTCACAAAACCAACTGAGGGTTGTTGTGGGGAGGGGGGTAGGGAGAGGGTGGTTTGGTTATGGACACTGGAGAGGGTATGTGCTATGGTGAGTCCTGTGTAAGCCTGATAATTCAGAGACCTGTACCCCTCGGGCTAATAATACATTATATGTTAATTTTTTAAAAATAAAAAAGAACTGAGTGGGGGGGGATTATTATTAGTCTACTTAGATTACCATAACAATGACCATAGACTAGGTGGCTTAAACACAGAAATTTACTTTCTCATAGTTTTGGAGGCTGAAAAGTCTGATATTAGGGTCTGGTAAGGTTCAGTTTCTGGTGAGAGATTTCCTCCTGATGGGTGGATCATCACTCTTCTCTGTATCATCACACTGTGGCCAGAGAGAAAGTAAGCTCTTTAGTGTCTCTTCTTCTTTTCTTTTTTTTTTTTTTTTAAGATTTTATTTATTTATTTGACAGAGAGAGAAATCACAAGTAGGCAGAAGCAGGCAGAGAGAGAGGGGGAAGCAGGCTCCCCGCTGAGCAGAGAGCCCGATGCGTGGCTCTATCCCAGGACCCTGAGATTATGACCTGAGCTGAAGGCAGAGCCTTAACCCACTGAGCCACCCAGGTGCCCCAGTGTTTCTTCTTATAAGGACAATAAATTTACAGTGTCAGGGACTCACCCTTATGACCTCATTCAACCTTATTTACCCCTTATAGACCCTATCTGCAAATACAGTCAAACTGGGGACTAGAGGATTTTGGGGAGACACGATTCAGTACATAATAGAAAGTAATAGAGAAAATGTTACTAGAGCAAATTAAACTTAAAAGTGTGTCAGGTCTATAGCCATTACATTGTGAGAAAATATTCTTGCAGTATTTGAAAGCTATTACCTAGATCAACAAAGAACTCATTCATGTCACTAAAGGATGAGTGAAGTTCCAGTGTAGCTCTTCATTGTTGTCCTTTCATCTTAGTCATTAACATATACACTCCTGTTGGAACTACAGTCATCTGTCAACTGTAGTCATAGGTTGACTATGGGTATAAAAGTGTGACAAAAATTTTAAAAGTATTTTATGATGATCGATTGGCTGTATGAAATTTCAAATAAAGAGTACTGTATATTATATTATTAATAGTAAATTCCATGTTATAGGTCCTTCAAATTATAAAAATATTGTGCATGTGTGTTTTATGTGTGTATTTGAGTGGGAAGGAGATAGCAGAGCCAGGTAAACATTTGCCAACACACCACTTTCACAACCCACTTATTTTATAAATAAAGAAAATGCACTGAAAGAAATGCATATGTCAGCTTCCCCAGTAGAAAATTTTTGGTTTTGTCTGCACGGTATTTTTCCCTAATTCTGTTAATAAGATACCCTTGACTTTCCTTTGGAAACTGGCCTCTTTAGATTGAGTGGTGTTGGTGAGAATGTGTGGATTGCGTTATCTTTTTTTTACTTTTAGACCATCATCATGATGAAGATGCAAAGCTACAAATATCCTCTGAACAGTCAAAGAAATTGAGGTTCATGACATGCAGGTGACTTACTAGACTCCACACAGGAAATGGGTGGTGGGACTGAGCCTTGAATTCATGTTGTCTGACCCTTTCCTTTGTACCTGACTCAGTTACTGTGTCCTTTGGCTCCAGTGTGACATCTGATTGTGCTACACTTTGTTTGCTGTGTATACACAAAACTCATCTTACTTCTACTTCTTACTTCTGACACTGAGCCATAGCCTTAGCTCTCCTGGTACAATCACCTCTTTCTCCCAACTCTCCCTCCTTCCTGCTCTGCATGGAAACAATGTGATGACACTGTCGAACCTCACTTTCAGGTCACTTTCCCCGGGTCCTGAGCTGAGAATGGACTTCTCCCCAGTGCATGTGCACCTGCAGCCTCCACCTTCCTGGATCCACAGAACAATGAAGCACAGAGCAGAGTTTAAGGAGCCAAATAAAAAATGACTATTTTCTGATTGCATAGATGTTACCCCAAGCTTCATGACTCCCTACAATCATAACATGAAAGAAATTCAATTCTGAATTAGAAACTTTATTTGAAAAATCTGACTTTGAGTAAACAGCTCATGAAGTACAAAGTAAATGAGATCCTTGCTAGACAGTGACAAGGCATGCACTAATAGAGAGAAAAAACCAAAAAAGTCTTTCAGATACCCACACAATTACTTCTCTTGGACTGATAACCTTTCAGCTTGCCTAGATTTCTCTGCTGCCCTAATTTGTTGATTTACTCATTCATTCATTGTATATTCATTAACATTTGTTTAAGGGCTATACATACACATATTTGTTTCACACGCACGTTTACCCATCAAAATCATATTAAAACTTATCTATGTGGTATTACTGATATTTCACATTTATATGATTCATTTTCATGAGGAGGAATTGGTGAGTTGATAGATTTAAAGAAAAAAGGAAGAGAACAATGAATCAGGACAGGAAGGTAGAAGGCAAGTGAGGAAATGAGAAAGAAAATCAATATTTATTTAGCCACCATGTCCCAAGAATTGCAAGAAGCAATGACAAGGGTTCAAGCCCTCACTTTGCAGTGTAATAGCCAGATGACTGGAGACTGGCTCAACATCTCTCTAGAGCTTAGTGCCTTTAGCTATAAAGTAGAAACAACAAAAATGCCTACTTGTCAAAGTGCAGCAAAGATTAAATGGGACAATGCATATAAAAGGTGTTTTACAAATTGTGACACAATAAACAAATGTTAATTATGGGTTTTAGCATCTGTAGTCCCTTTCTTTCCTATTAATGTGAAATTAAAGGACATGAATCATTTTCATAATCTCCTTTTTATACACTGGACGTTTGAATGTGGTTGACTGACTTATTTAACCAGTGAAGAGAGAATACCAGAACTACCTCAATCTGAGAAAAAGTAACATTAGCTAAAGAGCCTAGGTCAGCTTTACATATGGACAAATACTGCTGTACTCTTGAAGAACTACAAAACTCCCATAAGTTTAAATAACTACTTCTATGTCCTGGTTGCTGCCTAAAATTTTCTTACATATTTGTCTCCTCAGGTAAAATCTCTTAAGACCTCTAAAGTGAAAATATCTTTGGAAGGGCATCTTATCCATCATTTCTTTTCAATCATTTGCAAGTCAGATTAATAAAGGATCAGGAAGATAATCTCGGTGGATGTGGGACACAAGGACACTCACTCTCTTTGGATGAAAAGGAAAGAATACTCACTGGGAAGGCTGGGAACCAAAAGACCAAGCTGTTTACATCACGACTTTGCTTGCAGTTAGTTTCTAGCCCAACTTTCACCACATTTTAGTGATATTCTCCACTTCAAGAGTTTGAATACTTTTGGAAATTTCTTGAATTAAGATATATTTCTCATTTGTGTAAGATATAAACTGTAACTAAATTTTCTGAATAAAAATGGGTATTTGCAAATTCCCCAGTCAGGAAATACCACCTTTTAACAATTTTTTTAATACAAAATCCATTAAAGTGAGAATAGCACTTGAGGTTTTCAACACAGCTGGTTTCAACACAGTGGTTATAAGTTGAAAACTTCAGAACTGTCACCATTAAAAGGTGCTCACTAAGTTAAATGCACATTTTAGAACTTTTTTTGCCCAAGCCCTGGGGAAGTTAAAACTTGAATCTATGTTTTTACGACAGATTCTACCTATTGTCATATGTATATTTGTTACTATTTTCAACTAGAAGAGTTTTATTTTTTTACCTTAAGCAAATCAATGATTTCCTTAAAATTACATACCTTGTGAGAAAAACAAAGAACAAAATCCAGTGTGACGGTACCTAATTGCCAGTCTATACAGTGCTCCTTCCAAAGTTGTATATGTGTATGTATACACATATGTGTATATATGTATGTATAAAAATGTGTGTGTGTGTGTGTGTGTGTGTGTAAACGAAAAAATATAAAAGCTCTGATCTAATGAAGTAATTAAGACCCTAGAGTCAGTGAAATCCCAGCTTTGTTTTTATGAGCTGCTTAGCATTAAAGAAGTTTCTTAAATTTTCTGTGTCTCCATATACTCATCTGTAAAATGGATATAATAACATATATTATAAACATATTATGAAGTTTAAATGAGGTAATTTATATACAACAGTGTATATAATGTCATCACATAGTTGTAGTTTAATAATTTTAGCTATTATTACTGGACAGGGAAAACAGTAAATGATCTGGGTAGAATGCCTCAAAATATGCAAAAAAACCTTCCAAAACAGCTACTTAATTTCTACAGTCATGTGAAAAAAAAGAAGAAAATATCTCTACCATATCTTAAAATCTAAAAACCATATTTCAAATTGACAGGCTCAATCATGCACTCCCCCAGCTATTCAGGATGGAACAAAAGAAGAATGTTAAACACAAGTTAAAAACAGGAGTCACGCCAACTACAACATTTTCTCAAAAAAAAAAAGAAAAAATTTCTTTCCAAACTGCCAAAAAGTTTCAAATGTCGATAATTGTGAGACTCTCATAGATCTAGTTATCTCATATCAGAATATCTGAAAGTTAACAAATATATTTCCAATCTTGTCAGAGGTAACATACATCTTCATGGCATTCTATAAAGACCAATAGAACTCAGAGGATTCCTGACAGTCATTGCTTGATAAATTAGATATGTTTTTAAAGATTTCATTTATTTATTAGAAAGAAAGGGAGACCACAGTGGTGGGGAGGGTCAGGGACAGAGGGAGAAACAGACTCCCTTCTGAGCAGGGAGCCTGACATGGGGCTTGATCCCAGGACCTTGGGATCATGATCTGAACTGAAGGTAGATGAGCCACCCAGCTGCCCCTATAAATCAAATGTTTTTTAAGAGTTTACACACTTAACATTGCTTCTTGCAATAAGACTCCCTCCACCTAGCTAGAAGCCTCATACCTGAGGGGCAAACTTATTCTAAAAACACAGATCATTTCATCTCCTTATACTTCTCAACCTTCAGCAGTTGCACCTCAAGGTACTTGACTGAGTTTCCCTCTATGAGGAGAAGTTAGCCTAAAATGGGTAGTTTATGAATAGCCAATAGGAAGGTTCCCAGCACAGGTGGGCCATCCCAGTCTCAACACCTACTCCGAGAGGATAGCAAAGGGAAGAACCACCTATTTAAACCCACATCAGCAGTTTTCCTCAGAGAGACACCAGAGCAACTCAAGTGAAAATACAGTTGACCCTTGAACAACATGGGGATTAGTGACACCAAACTTTTCTGGACAGTTGAAAATCCACTTAGAACTGTTGATTCTTGGGAAACTTAACTACTAATCACCTACTGTTGACTGGAAGCCTTACTGATAACCTATATAGTCAATTAAAAGATATTTTGTATGCTCTCTCTATATAATATACTGTATTTTTGCAACGAAGTAGAGAAAAGAAAATGTTATTAAGAAAGCCCAAAAAAAGGGCACCTGGGTGTCTCATTCAGTTAAGCATCCAACTTCTGATTTCAACTCAGGTCATGATCTCGGAGTTGTGGATGGAGCCCCATGTCGGGCTCCCTGTTTGGTAGGAAGTCTGCTCGAGAGTCTCTCTCTCTCTCTCCCTCTCCTTCTCCCCCTTACTGCTATGCTCTCTCTCTAAAATAAATAAATAAATCTTTTTTTTTTAAAGGAAAGTCATAAAAAAGAGAAAATACATTTGCTGTACTATATTTATTTTTAATAAATCCTCATATAAGTGGACCCATACAATTCAAACCCATGTTGTTCAAGGTCAACTACAGATGCAAATAACTGACCCCTGCATTTTCTAGTTCTTAATACAATAGCAATACATGATTGTTAAAGAAAATGGAGATAAGACCAAGAAGAAAGAATCATGATTTATGATGCCTTAATATACAGTTATATATTGAAAACCAAGTAAATTTTTTTTCAGCAAGAATGGAATTATATTGTACTTGATACTTTGCAGCATACTTTTTCTATTAATAATTATGTCATCTGTTTCTCAAGTCAATAAATGTTCTCCTACAAGCTAAATGCTCACCTTAAGAAAAAAAAATCTCGGTGTAGTCTATTAGGAATATAGAGCTACAAAGCTTTCCAGAGATCTTCTTTCAGAAATTCTAAATCTAAAATCTCAAACAGGCAGGAATTAAGCAGAGGTCCAACTCTATAACATGACGGTAGACTACAAAACAAAACTTCTTTAACTAATGTTTATAGGCTATTCTGGCCCATTGATTACTGGAGTGCATATAAACTAGCAAAGTTCAATGTCTAATAAAACAAATGTTACAATTCAAATGAGAAATACACAAGGAGTGCAGTAAGGGCTAAAAGACTACAGAGTCTCTCTTGCCATCCCGGTCATCCAATTACTGAATTAATTTTATCTCTGACATAATTCTTTGATTTTCCCCTGCTTCCCATTGTCATTCATTGCCTCTGCCCTTTTTCAGTCTCTAGCATCTCTCACCTGGAATGAGATACAAGAATGTGTAAGGATATAAGGAGGTAGGCCAACTTACCTTTCCTGTCACCTTCCTCCAGTCTTGCTCTGCTCTCTATCTAAAATGAAAATTAGAGCTGCTCGAAATCCTTGAATGGCTCTCAGAGCCTTTGGGATAGAGGACAAACTGCCTCAAATGGCAGCTAAGGTCATCGTCTCCCATCATCCCCACCCCAGCGCCTCCCACACACCTGCCTTGTAGGCAATACTGAATGTCTCTAATGTTCAGAACATGCCCTGTTGACTCACTTCTCTCCTGTCTTGGCATATGCAATTCTCTCTGCCTGAAATGTCTATATAAAAACTCCTACTCACCCCTCCTTCAAATTTCAACTCAAATGTGATCTCTTTTTACCTGTTCTTTTCTCTCTGCTCTCATTTTACTTTGAATATATCCATGAGAGTTGCTTCTCTTGTTTGTCAGTTTCCATCACTAATATTCTGTAAAGTCCTCCCATCCTTGGTATCAAGTGTTATATGTATTTCCCTTGCAAGCAGTGGCTGGCCTATGGAAATTCAAGGGAGGAAAGAAGGAATGAAAAAAAGGAAGAGAGACCAGGAAAGAGGGTGGGGGGGAATATGCTTGTGAAACTAGAGGATTATTATTTTTTTCTTTATCAAAGGCAGCTTCTTGAGCTAAGAAAAAAAGACAGATAAATGGTGGATGAATAGATGATAGAGAAATGATAACAAATAGGTAGGTAGATAAAAGATAATAAATAGATGACAAACAAAATAAAAAGCCCTGATACAATCTTGAGTATGAGGATCGCAGGGTTAAATGTCACTTTATTGACCTTTCAGAATTTATCAGTGAAAAATCTCTAAAACTTCATACATTGATCTTTTATTTAGAGATAAAAAAGGGTATATTTCAAAAAACAAATAGTAGAAAAAATATCTCCAGAGTGCTTTGGAATGAGAATGAAACTGATCATCTCTAATGAATCAAAGTAAATAAAATTTAGAATCTTAACAACAGAATCTGATAAGGGATTACCTCACTTGGATTGAGGTTTATTTTTTATACTCTGTATCTTTTCCTCTCGGGGGCAGAACTGGGGACAATAAGGGTAACCGCATCTTTCAGAAGCCTAGAATGGTTGTAGGAGCACTGCTCCTTGTTGAGAAACTAGCCTGGATTTGTGAAGGGAGCTTGTCAATAGATAAAGGACTATACCTTTCTATTTCACAGAATTTCCTCTACTGTTAGGATCTGACTTGGCCAAATGGTAAGGACATCTTATAGATCTCAATAATCCTCTTTTCAGGGCACCAGGGTGGCTCAGTTGTTAAGCATCTGCCTTCAGCTCAGATCATGATCCCAGAGTCCTGGGATGGAGCCCCACATCAGGCTTCCCACTAAGCAGAAGGCCTTCTTCTCCCTCTCCCACTCCCCCTGTTTATGTTCCCTCTCCCACTGTCTCTGTCAAATAAATAAATAAAATCTTTTTAAAATAATAATAATCTTCTTTCCTAATATTTTGTTTACTATAAGGAAATAACTCTAAGCATTTTAGCCTACCTTGAATTCTGAATTTTACTATTCTGAACTATTAAATTTAACTTCAGATGTTTCACAGATATATGGTAGGAGAATATCAAGAGGATGTAAGCTCTATTTCTAAAGATTTGAATATTCAGTTCAAGTCTATAAATATGGTATCCGGACTTAAGAAGTTTACAGTCTAGGAGGAGAGATAAGGCATATACATAAATCATAGTAATGAAAGAAAAAAGTAGATTCCATATTGTAATAGAGATATAAATACATGAGGTATAGAAACACAGAAAAGAGAACAATTCATTCTACCTGGAAAGATCATAATTACACATAAAAATTTATGTGGAAGAAGACTATGATTCATTCTCTAAAATTTCATGACCTGATTTATAAGTCAAGACAACAAGCTCCTATCATTGCTCTTTGTGTCTAGGACTCAACTGAGATATTTCTTCGATAAATTTGGCTTGGGTGTAAGATGGCATGTCAGCTGATGCAGACAGCTTCATACATCCTTCTCCCTTACCCATCTGGGTCTATATATTCAGCTATACATGGGGGTTTGAGTTTTGTAGCTCGAGAAAAGGGAGACTATGTTTGTTTTAAGGGAGAAGGGAGGAAAGGAGAGGAGAATGACAATTACAGTGTATTTACAATTTGCCTGGTCTGGGGATTGATTTTAAATTATATTTAACAAAAAGAGAGTCAGAACCCTCAGAACTATTTTTCCTAAGAGACTTACTGAGATTCTGGGTAAGTGGTAATCATAAAAACCCTACAGAATCTTTCGAGAGTAGCTATGGACACAAGTGGAGATGCTTTAAGCCTGAAGTTTAAAAACAAGTAACCTGGAGTCCGTAAGAATGCCATTTTGCACCTCCCTCCCTCTTTCTGCACCCATCAGTTGGTTCCGCCTTGCACAGAACAAGCTGGAGGCTCACCTTAAATAGAAATAGTGGTGTTTTCAGGGAAAGAAGGAAACAGCAGCAATTCTTTGCCTAGTGAACGCTACAGAGCTGGAGATTAGGCAGGATGCCACAATGGGGCTCCAGCTGACTGAATGATTATAGATCCCTGCCAAACCCTGCTCTAGAGATGCTGGAAATTGCTGCTAAGCCCTGTAGAGATTGCTAGTTCTGGCATGCAGGTCGTGGGCTCAAGCCCCCTTTTGTAGATATATGTCCCTGAGGTGTGAGACACCAGTCTGACCTCTCAGAGTCTAGCAGACCTAGGTGCAAATTTCTCATTTCTAACCTCAGTTAGCTGAAAGCTTAAGGTCTTAGCTAATTTAAAGTTCCTTAGCTAATTTAAACAATAAAATGGGAATAAAAATACCCATATTGAAGGATTACTGTCAAAATTAAATGAGACATAGTTAATATCCTGGTAACTCCTGACATAGGAAAGAAAGATTCATTAAGACATAGCTAGTCTTATCATTGGCATTATTGTTTTATAAACACGCTAATAGTCATTAGTTATAAAATATGCATCTACTCATGCTGATGTTTTAACTCATAAAGCATAGATTTTTAGAGGTGAAAGCTAACCTTTCAAATACCTCATCTAGCCCTTTATTTTACAAATTAAGAAAATGTGGCCCTGAACAGCTACAAAGTTCCCCAGAGTCCTAATTGTTAGAAGAGCAGAGTAAGAACTCAAGGAGTCCATTGTGCTTTCTATTCGAGGTTTTGTGACTCTTATTCTAAAAGATAAATCAGCTTTTAATGTATCTTTTCACACTTAGAAACCATGAATTTTTGTGAACAAAATAAATCCAGGACCCCATGTGGCTCAGCCTCACCTCAAAGTCACATTCAAAGCAGCACAGCCCAGCAACTAAGAGTAATTTAAAAGGAATTGCTGCCTTTACTTACATATCAAATACAATTTTTGTGATTTAATTTATAACCCACAGAAATATTATTTTTTCTCCTCTTGCACTGCAACCATTCTCTATCATTTTACCCACCAATCCAGAAAAGCTTTTAAGGCTATGACCAAAATTCTCCAAGCACTTTTTTTTTTTTTTAAGATTTTATTTATTTATTTATTTATTTGACAGACAGAGATCACAAGTAGGCAGAGAGGCAGTCAGAGAGAGAGAGGAGAAAGCAGGCTCCCCGCGGAGTAGAGAGCCCAATGTGGGGCTCCATCCCAGGACCCTGGGATCATGACCTGAGCGGAAGGCAGAGGCTTAACCCACTGAGCCACCCAGGCGCGCCTCCAAGCACTTTCACCTTCTGTTTCACCTCTCCCTTTCACTTCCTCATTTTCCACCCCCCACCTCCACCCTCACTCCACATCACTTCCCACACAGGAAGAGCCCAAGAGGACTTCATTTCCCACCCATTTCCGCCCCACTATAGACATAGGCGCTCTTCACATTGGGCATTCTTTGTATATCCTCCCTACCAGCTTCCCCTCAACAAGACTTTCTTGTGAGGACTTTCTGGTGAGTTGTTTGCCTCATCCCCATTTCAAATTTTAACTGTTACATAAAACTAGAAGTTTCACCTTATGTTCCTAAAAAATATATACTTTAAATTCAGTAACTAGAATACTAAATATTTTGTGCTCTTTGAGCTCCCAGCAATAGAGTACAATTACGCACATACTACTGGTGAAAGAAAATCTCTGAAAGGGTAGTCCTCTTCATTTGAATCTACTTCTTTGGAAGGAATCCACCAAAACTAGGGAAGGAAATAGGCAGCCACTTAGATAAATGGATCAAATTGTAAATCCATGTGTTTGCCACTGCTGCACTTAGATCATCCTTACATCCGGGCCTCTATGTTACTTATGGCATTTTTTTTTAAAAGATTTTATTTATTTATTTGACAGAGAGAGTTCACAGTAGACAGAGAGGCAGGCAGAGAGAGAGAGAGGGAAGCAGGCTCCCTGCTGAGCAGAGATCCCGATGCGGGACTCGATCCCAGGATCCTGAGATCATGACCTGAGCCGAAGGCAGCGGCTTAACCCACTGAGCCACCCAGGCGCCCCTTACTTACGGCATTTTAAATACAGTGCTATAAACCATATGTTATATGTATCAATGTAAAATACCAATGCTGGACTAACAATAGGGCAATTATAACAGACAGAATATTATATTCAGATAAGAATAAAATTATTGGAGGAAGCTCTTTCTAACTTACGCCTGTTCTACTGCCAGACAGCTTAGAGGATAAAACACAGAAGCCTCTGGAGGGCCTAGCTAGCCTCTTTGGTGGTACTCTTTATTTGAATATATAGACATTTACACCACTTGCTGGGCCTATAATTTTAGTTTCTGGTAAGAGTTTTCTCTTCCACTTACACTCCAAAAACTCATGTCTTAAAGCTCTCAGCCAGGTCCATATGACCAGTACACACAATACCTAGTCCTCTTTAATACAAATAAAATGTTCAAACTCCTATTTACATTTATTGAAAATGAAAAATACTAGTTAGAACACTTAGTATGGAAATCAATAATGATTTGCTTATTAACTTTTACAAATAATTGAAAGCAGTGTTTCTCCTTAAAAGAATATTTCAATACTCTTTAGTTTTCAAGTTGATAAAAATACTGCCCATGAGTATTGAACTTCATAAGTGATAATTTACAGTCTTATATCCATTCATTTTTCAATAAGCTTAATGAAAAACTGATGGAGGGGCAGTGGCTTGAAAATTTGCATTTCTTCCACTTAAAATATTTACATTTACATGTATACTAGCAAATGTTCTGAATTACTTAGAAAATCCATATATTAGTTATTAATAAATTTCTTTTTACCTTATAAACATCCATTTCACTAAATGATACCCATGTTATTACTAAGTACCATATGCACATAATGACTAATAGCCAGGTATTCTGATGAAGGAAAACTCATTATCCCTTATATATTTTATAGCTTCTAAAAGGAAAATAAAAAACAGTTCATGCAAAAGGAGAAAAAGCCATGAGAGGAAAACCATAGTAGAGAATGAAGCTGATGCTAAACCCTCTGACCTACTAATGGATTCTTGAAGAAAGACTGAAGAGATTAATTCTGTGGCGCTCTGAGCTGTTACTCATTGAACACTCTCATTGTGGAGTAATGGGAGCTATTTTCTCAGTAAATGCATTGCCAAAAGTCAAGATCACTAAAATATATTCAACCATTCCCTGTGAACAATTTATAATTGTTCAAGGATGGACTCCCTCCTTCTCCATGCCCTGTTCATTTACCTCCTCATTCTCCCTCCATGGTTCTGCTTCTTTGGAACACAGCTTATTGAAGTTAGAAAATAAAAATGTCCTAACCAAGAGTAGCCATGGGATTATGAAGCCAAAGCAAAAAGGAAAACAAAAAGGAAACCCCATTTCAACCATTATGCTGACAGCTTCAAGCCCAGTGATGCTTGACCACAGTGCTCAAAGAATGCACAACAGTAACTGTGAGACATTATAGTAGTATTATTACTTGAAAATTATCAAGTCAAATGTGTGCACTATTAGACATGGGAATTAAATGCTTCTGAGTTCTGAGATTTTTACCCTCCATAGTTTCTTTTCTTAATCTTTCCCAGGGATTAACTTTTTTTTTTTTTGGATTAACTTTTAATAATAAAAAATGGGTGGATAAACTATCCATAGCAAATATACATCCATTTTGCACCCAAGCAAGAATGATGTCCAAACACTTCTATTAATAAAAACTCAACAATTACTAAATCAAAGACAAAGTGATAATGAAGAAGAAATGGAAGTGAAATTGGCAATAATAAAGTTTATAATAATAATCATATAAAAATATGGAAATTTTCTATAGTGTAATGTTAACAATAAAATGAGGTCTATTATGTTCTAAGGGTAATCGTGGAGTTGCTTGTTATCACAGTAATTCTCCGGCCCATACAATTACAAACTGTAAATGAAGTATAAAATGCAACTGTGTAAAGGCACTGGAGAGTAACCAAAAGCAGATTGAAACTGGAGAAGAAGCAGACTAAGTAAGATCATATTCGTTTGGCTCTTCCCTAAGGGCATTCCCTAGCCCAGGTACAGGAATAAAGATCAAGGAGAAGGCTGTACTCTAACTGCCTTAGGAAGTCAGAGGACATTTTTAGGACACATTTAGAGCCACAGAAATTGAGGGACCCATAGTGGAAAATACCAAAATCCATGTAGAAACTCCCTCAGATCACTGGTTGACTCCAGAATACCTCATAAGACAGCAAGACACCAAAAAGCCCAGGGGAGTTATGAACAGCTGAAAGTCTAAAAATGCTGAGCAAAAATTTTTGCAGCTTCCCATAGCAAGAGGAACATTGGAGTTCATGTCTGGCCAAGTTAGAGTGAATTCCCATTGAAACAAAAATGAGCCATGACTTAGGAGTCAAGAGCAAAATCAAAAATAAAGATCTACCTAAAAAAGCCTAAAGCCGAGCCTCCATCATCCTAAAGTAATTTCTCATAGTTCAGCTGCCTGCTAGAACAAAATTCAATCCATTCAGAGAAAAATAATATCTTGAGTCCCCACAACACGTAATTTCAAAGAAAACAGAATGAAGGATTTAGTAAAAATAAGAGACAAAATCAACAAAATAAAAAATGAAAAAGAAATCAGAAATTCAAATGGATTAATTAGTTCTTTGAAAAGTCTAAAAAATAAATTGATAAAAGTAATAAACCCCTACCTAAATCTAAAAAAAAGGTAAAACAAAAAAATTATCAATAATTCAAGAATGAAAGAGAAGATGTCGCTGAAGAACCTGAAGATCTAAAAATATCATAAAGAAAAATTATGAATATTAAATTCAATAATCCAGTCAAATTGTTAAATTTCTTGGAAATTTTAAATTATCAAAACTAAGAACAAGAAGAAATATTAAACCTAAATAGTCTCAAACCAACTAAAGTAATTGTATTCATAATACAAAACCTTCCCATAAAGAAATTTCAGGCCACAAAGTATTCTTGGCAAATTGAATTAAACTTTTAAGGAAGAAACAATAACAACTTTATGTTATTTCAGAAAAGAGAAAGGGAGGGAAGACACAACAAATCATTTTGTGAGATAAGCACAATCCTGATACATATTTTTTTTTTAATTTCCAATAGAATTGTGAGTTTAGTTCATGGTTTTTACTTTTCTTTGAGGTTTTATATTTTTGTTTCTTTGTTTTTGCCTGTAAATGTCCAATTACAATTAACCCTTAAACATCATGGGGGTTAGGATGTGCAGACAAACATCCATGCATAAATTTGACTCCTCAAAAACTTAACTACTAATAGCCTAAGCTTTACTGATAACATGAACAGTTGATCAAAAAATATTTTGTATAGTACATGTATTATGCATTACATTCTTATACTAAATAAGCTAGAAAAAAGAAAATGTTATTAAGAAAATCATTTTAAAAAGAAAATAGACTACAGAATTATACTGTATTTATCAAAAAAAGAAAAAATTCTATGCACAAGTGGACCTATGCAGTTCCAACCTGTGTTGTTCAAAGGTCAACTCTACTGCAACAGTATTTGTTGAAAAGTCTTTCTTTTCTCCATTGAATTGCTTTTGCATCTTTGTGAAAAATCAGATGTGCATTTTTGTGTGGATCTATTTCTGGATTCTCTATTCTGTTCCATTGATCTTTGTGTCTATCCCTCCACCAAAACCATGTGGTGTTGATTATAACAGCTATATAGGAGAATTTAATATTGGATTTCTCCCACTTTATTTTTCTATTTCAGGGAGTTTCTCTTTCCATGTGATTTTTAGAAAAAGCTTGTCTGTATCTTCAAAAAACTTCTCTTGGATCTCGATAGGAATCTCATGAACCCTATGATTAATTTGGAGAAAATGGGAATCTTTATTACATTGAGACTTCCAGTCCATAAACATAACATTTATTTAGATATTTTTTTAGATACATTAATGTATCTTCAGTTTATTTCATGAGCACTTTGTAATTTTTAGAATACAGATCCTACACACATTTTATTAAGTTTATAACTAATATTTAAATTTTGTTTGGGCTGATTGTAAACAGAATTGTATTTTTAATTTTGATTTCCATACAGCCATTATTGGTATATAAAAATGTGATTGATTTCTTGAATCCTGTGAAACTGATTAACTAATTTATTAATTATAGGAAATTGTATGTTGAGTCATTGGGATTTTCTTCAAAGACAATCATGTCTTCTTGGAAGGCAGCTATGCTCACCACTATACCACCAACGCTCATGTCTTCTTCCAATACAGATAAATCAGTTTCTTCTTTTCCAATCTGTCTTTTTCTTCTTTTTCTTGCCTTATTGCAGTGGCTAGAACTACCAGTAATATGTTGAAGAAAAGTTGTAAAAGCAGACATCTTTGCCTTCATCCTGATTTTAGAGAGAAAGCATTCAGTCTTTCTCCATTAAGTATGATGTTAACTTTAGGTTTTTTATGGATAGCATTTATCAGTCTGAAGAAGTTCTACTGTATTCCTAGTTTGCTAAAAAGTCTTTATCATTAATGTTGAATATTGTCAAATAATTTTTCTGCATCAATTGATATATTCACATGATTTGTCTTTTGTAGCCTGTTGATAGGGTAAATTATATTAATTGATTTTCAAGTGCTGAACTAGCCTTGTATTTGTGGAAAAAAATCCCATTTGTTCATGGTATAAAATTTTTTTCATACATTGCAGATTTGATTCATTAATATTATCTTGAAGACTTTTTGTGTCTAAATCATGGAAGATATTACATCTGTAGGGTTTTTTGGGAGGGGATGTCTCTTTCTGGTACTGTCTTTGTCTGATCTGTGTATCAAGATGAGACTAGCCTCATAAAATGAGTGAAAAGATTTCTCTTTTCTTGATTTGCTGGGATAAATTATGCAAAAATTGTTGCCAATTTTTTAAAATTTTGGTAGGATTCTCCAATGAAACCAATTGGGCCAAATTTATTTTTCAGAAGATTTTAGTTACAAATTCAATTTCTCTGATGGTGATAGGACCATTCCGCTTATTTTTTTCATCTTGATTGAAGTTTGATAGTTTGCAGTTTTTGAAATTTTTGGTCTATTTCTTCTAAGTTGTGAAATTTATGAGTATAAAGCTATTCATAGTATTCCTTTGTTATCCTTTTAATGTCTGCAGGATCTATCATTATACCACATATTTTATTCCTGAAATGGATGGCTTTGTTAGTCCTGCTAGAAAATTATCAATTTCATTTTTTTAAAGAAGCATCTTTTATTTCACTAATTTTTTTCCTATTGTTTTTCTGTTTTCACTTTCTCTCTTTTTAAGATTTTATTTATTTATTTGACAGAGAGAGAGATCACAAGTAGACAGAGAGGCAGCCAGAAAGAGAGGGGGAAGTAGGCTCCCTGCTGAGCAGAGAGCCCAATGTGGGGCTCAATCCCAGAACCCCAAGATCATGACCTGAGCTGAAGGCAGAGGCTTAACCCACTGAGCCACCCAGGTGCCCCTCTGTTTTCACTTTCATTTATTTCTTATCTTTCCACCAGTTTGGGGTTAATTTTGTTCTTCTTTTTCTTGTTCTCAGAGGTAGAAATTTAGATTCTTAATTTCAGACCCTTCTTTTTCTTCTAATGCATTTAGTACTAGAGATTCCCCCTCATCTTCAGTAGCATCTCAGATATTTTGATATGTTGTGTTTTGATTTCTTTGAGTTTTGTGGTGTTTCCTATTTCTTTTGAGATTTTCTCTTTGATCCATAGATTATTTAGAGTTGTGTTGTTTAATTCCCTCATGTTTGGAGAGTTTCCTATTATCCGTTACTGACAACTGGTTTGCTTTTATTTTGGTCAAAGAATAAACTGTATAATTTCAATTCTTTCAAATCATGTGAAGGTTTGTTTTATGACAGCGGATATGGTCTTTCTTGATAAATATTTCAAGTCCATTTTAAAGGTTTGGTTTTTTTTTAATTTATTTATTTGACAGACAGAAATCACAAGTAGGCAGAGAGGTAGGCAGAGAGAAAGGGGGAGGCAGGCTCCCTGCTGAGCAGAGAGCCCGATGCGGGGCTCGATCCCAGGACCCTGAGATCATGACCTGAGCTGAAGGCAGAGGCTTTAACCCACTGAGCCACCCAGGCGCCTCTTCAAGTCCATTTTAAAAATATATATATTATGCCATTGTTGGATAAAGCATACTATATATGTCAAATAAACCCCTATGCTGACTTTATTGCACAGCTCTTTTACATCCTTGCTTTCTATTTAGTAGGTTTACCAATTGCTAAGAGTAAAGTCTTTGAAATCATAGCTATAATCATGGTTTTGTCTATTTGTCCTATATGTTCTATAGTTTTTCCCTCATGTATTTTGAGACTCTATCATCTGATGTATAAAAACTTAGGATTGTTATTTCCTCCTGGTGGATTTATCCTTTCATCAGTACATAATGTCTTCTTAGCCCATAGGAATTTTCATTGCTCTAAGGTCTGAGGGGCACCTGGGTGGCTCAGTCAGTTAAATGTCTGCCTCTTGATTTCAGCTCAAGTCATGATCTCAGGGTTATGCAATTGAGTCACATGTCAGGCTCTGTGCTCAGCACAAAGTCTGATGGAGAGTCTCTCTCTCTCCTTCCCCCACAAATAAATAAAACCTTTACAAATAAATAAATAACGTCGTTCTGATATTAAAATAACCATTTTTTTTGGGGGGGTTAGAAAATTTTAATACCACAAAAAATCAAGTCTCTAGAAAAAGTAGTAAATTCAATGAAAAAAATTTAACAGGCTTTATTGAGGTGTAATTGAAATACAATAAACTGTGCATATTTATTTTTTTTTATTTTTTTTATTTTTTTATTTCCAGTATAACAGTATTCATTATTTTTGCACCACACCCCGTGCTCCATGCAATCCGTGCCCTCTATAATACCCACCACCTGGTACCCCAACCTCCCACCCCCCGTCCCTTCAAAACCCTCAGATTGTTTTTCAGAGTCCATAGTCTCTCATGGTTCACCTCCCCTTCCAATTTCCCCCAACTCCCTTCTCCACTCTAAGTCCCCATGTCCTCCATGCTATTTGTTATGCTCCACAAATAAGTGAAACCATATGATAGTTGACTCTCTCTGCTTGACTTATTTCACTCAGCATAATCTCTTCCAGTCCCGTCCATGTTGCTACAAAAGTTGGGTATTCATCCTTTCTGATGGAGGCATAATACTCTATCCCCAGGGGTACAGGTCTGTGAATCACCAGGTTTACACACTTCACAGCACTCACCAAAGCACATACCCTCCCCAATGTCCATAATCCCACCCCCTTCTCCCAAACCCCCTCCCCCCAGCAACCCTCAGTTTGTTTTGTGAGATTAAAAGTCACTTATGGTTTGTCTCCCTCCCAGTCCCATCTTGTTTCATTGATTCTTCTCCTACCCACTTAAGCCCCCATGTTGCATCACCACTTCCTCATATCAGGGAGATCATATGATAGTTGTCTTTCTCTGCTTGACTTATTTCGCTAAGCATGATATGCTCTAGTTCCATCCATGTTGTCGCAAATGGCAAGATTTCATTTCTTTTGATGGCTGCATAGTATTCCATTGTGTATATATACCACATCTTCTTGATCCATTCATCTGTTCATGGACATCTAGGTTCTTTCCATAGTTTGGCTATTGTGGACATTGCTGCTATAAACATTCGGGTGCATGTGCCCCTTTGGATCACTACGTTTGTATCCTTAGGGTAAATACCCAATAGTGCAATTGCTGGGTCATAGGGCAGTTCTATTTTCAACATTTTGAGGAACCTCCAGGCTGTTTTCCAGAGTGGCTGCACCAGCTTGCATTCCCACCAACAGTGTAGGAGGGTTCCCCTTTCTCCGCATCCTCGCCAGCATCTGTCATTTCCTGACTTGTTGATTTTAGCCATTCTGACTGGTGTGAGGTGATATCTCATTGTGCTTTTGATTTGTATTTCCCTGATGCCAAGTGATATGGAGCACTTTTTCATGTGTCTGTTGGCCATCTGGATGTCTTCTTTGCAGAAATGTCTGTTCATGTCCTCTGCCCATTTCTTGATTGGATTATTTGTTCTTTGGGTGTTGAGTTTGCTAAGTTCTTTATAGATTCTGGACACTAGTCCTTTATCTGATATGTCATTTGCAAATATCTTCTCCCATTCTGTCAGTTGCCTTTTGATTTTGTTAACTGTTTCCTTTGCTGTGCAAAAGCTTTTGATCTTGATGAAATCCCAATAGTTCATTTTTGCCCTTGCTTCCCTTGCCTTTTGCGTTGTTCCTAGGAAGATGTTGCTGCGGTTGAGGTCAAAGAGGTTGCTGCCCGTGTTCTCCTCCAGGATTTTGATGGATTCCTTTCGCACATTGAGGTCCTTCATCCATTTTGAGTCTATTTTTGTGTGTGGTGTAAGGAAATGGTCCAATTTCATTTTTCTGCATGTGGCTGTCCAATTTTCCCAGCACCATTTATTGAAGAGGCTGTCTTTTTGCCATTGGACATTCTTTCCTGCTTTGTCGAAGATTAGTTGACCATAGTGTTGAGGGTCTATTTCTGGGCTCTCTATTCTGTTCCATTGATCCATGTGTCTGTTTTTGTGCCAGTACCATGCTGTCTTGATGATGACAGCTTTGTAATAGAGCTTGAAGTCTGGAATTGTGATGCCACCAACGTTGGCTTTCTTTTTCAATATCCCTTTGGCTATTCGAGGTCTTTTCTGGTTCCATATAAATTTTAGCATTATTTGTTCCATTTCTTTGAAAAAGATGGATGGTACTTTGATAGGAATTGCATTAAATGTGTAGATTGCTTTAGGTAGCATAGACATTTTCACAATATTTATTCTTCCAATCCAGGAGCATGGAACATTTTTCCATTTCTTTGTGTCTTCCTCAATTTCTTTCATGAGTACTTTATAGTTTTCTGAGTATAGGTTCTGTGTCTCTTTGGTTAGGTTTATTCCTAGGTATCTTATGGTTTTGGGTGCAATTGTAAACGGGATTGACTCCTTAATTTCTCTTTCTTCTGTCTTGCTGTTGGTGTAGAGAAATGCAACTGATTTCTGTGCATTGATTTTATATCCTGACACTTTACTGAATTCCTGTATAAGTTCTAGCAGTTTTGGAGTGGAGTCTTTTGGGTTTTCCACATATAGTATCATATCATCTGCGAAGAGTGATAATTTGACTTCTTCTTTGCCGATTTGGATGCCTTTAATTTCCTTTTGTTGTCTGATTGCTGAGGCTAGGACCTCTAGTACTATGTTGAATAGCAGTGGTGATAATGGACATCCCTGCCGTGTTCCTGACCTTAGCGGAAAAGCTTTCAGGTTTTCTCCATTGAGAATGATATTTGCGGTGGGTTTTTCATAGATGGCTTTGATGATATTGAGGTATGTGCCCTCTATCCCTACACTTTGAAGAGTTTTGATCAGGAAGGGATGCTGTACTTTATCAAATGCTTTTTCAGCATCTATTGAGAGTATCATATGGTTCTTGTTCTTTCTTTTATTGATGTGTTGTATCACATTGACTGATTTGCGGATGTTGAACCAACCTTGCAGCCCTGGAATAAATCCCACTTGGTCGTGGTGAATAATCTTTTTAATGTACTGTTGAATCCTATTGGCTAGTATTTTGTTGAGTATTTTCGCATCTGTGTTCATCAAGGATATCGGTCTATAGCTCTCTTTTTTGGTGGGATCCTTGTCTGGTTTTAGGATCAAGGTGATGCTGGCCTCATAAAATGAGTTTGGAAGTTTTCCTTCCATTTCTATTTTTTGGAATAGTTTCAGGAGAATAGGAATTAGTTCTTCTTTAAATGTTTGGTAGAATTCCCCCAGGAAGCCGTCTGGCCCTGGGCTTTTGTTTGTTTGGAGATTTTTAATGACTGTTTCAATCTCCTTACTGGTTATGGGTCTGTTCAGGCTTTCTATTTCTTCCTGGTTCAGTTGTGGTAGTTTATATGTTTCTAGGAATGCATCCATTTCTTCCAGATTGTCAAATTTATTGGCGTAGAGTTGCTCATAGTATGTTCTTATAATAGTTTGTATTTCTTTGGTGTTAGTTGTGATCTCTCCTCTTTCATTCATGATTTTATTTATTTGGGTCCTTTCTCTTTTCTTTTTGATGAGTCGGGCCAGGGGTTTATCAATTTTATTAATTCTTTCAAAGAACCAGCTCCTAGTTTCGTTGATTTGTTCTATTGTTTTTTTGGTTTCTATTTCATTGATTTCTGCTCTGATCTTTATGATTTCTCTTCTCCTGCTGGGCTTAGGGTTTCTTTCTTGTTCTTTCTCCAGCTCCTTTAAGTGTAGGGTTAGGTTGTGTACCTGAGACCTTTCTTGTTTCTTGAGAAAGGCTTGTACCGCTATATATTTTCCTCTCAGGACTGCCTTTGTTGTGTCCCACAGATTTTGAACCGTTGTATTTTCATTATCATTTGTTTCCATGATTTTTTTCAATTCTTCTTTAATTTCCCGGTTGACCCATTCATTCTTTAGAAGGATGCTGTTTAGTCTCCATGTATTTGGGTTCTTTCCAAACTTCCTTTTGTGGTTGAGTTCTAGCTTTAGAGCATTGTGGTCTGAAAATATGCAGGGAATGATCCCAATCTTTTGATACCGGTTGAGTCCTGATTTAGGACTGAGGATGTGATCTATTCTGGAGAATGTTCCATGTGCACTAGAGAAGAATGTGTATTCTGTTGCTTTGGGATGAAATGTTCTGAATATATCTGTGATGTCCATCTGGTCCAGTGTGTCGTTTAAGGCCTTTATTTCCTTGCTGATCTTTTGCTTGGATGATCTGTCCATTTCAGTGAGGGGAGTGTTAAAGTCCCCTACTATTATTGTATTATTGTTGATGTGTTTCTTTGATTTTGTTATTAATTGGTTTATATAGTTGGCTGCTCCCACGTTGGGGGCATAGATATTTAAAATTGTTAAATCTTCTTGTTGGACAGACACTTTGAGTATGATATAGTGTCCTTCCTCATCTCTTATTATAGTCTTTGGCTTAAAATCTAATTGATCTGATATAAGGATTGCCACTCCTGCTTTCTTCTGATGTCCATTAGCATGGTAAATTCTTTTCCACCCCCTCACTTTAAATCTGGAGGTGTCTTCGGGCTTAAAATGAGTTTCTTGGAGGCAACATATAGATGGGTTTTGTTTTTTTATCCATTCTGATACCCTGTGTCTTTTGACAGGGGCATTTAGCCCATTAACATTCAGGGTAACTATTGAGAGATATGAATTTAGTGCCATTGTATTGCCTGTAAGGTGACTGTTACTGTATATGGTCTCTGTTACTTTCTGATCTACCACTTGTAGGCTCTCTCTTTGCTTAGAGGACCCCTTTCAATATTTCCTGTAGAGCTGGTTTGGTATTTGCAAATTCTTTCAGTTTTTGTTTGTCCTGGAAGCTTTTAATCTCTCCTTCTATTTTCAATGATAGCCTAGCTGGATATAGTATTCTTGGCTGCATGTTTTTCTCGTTCAGTGCTCTGAAAATATCATGCCAGCTCTTTCTGGCCTGCCAGGTCTCTGTGGATAAGTCAGCTGCCAATCTAATATTTTTACCATTGTATATTACAGACTTCTTTTCCCGGGCTGCTTTCAGGATTTTCTCTTTGTCACTGAGACTTGTAAATTTTACTATTAGGTGACGGGGTGTGGGCCTATTCCTATTGATTTTGAGGGGCGTTCTCTGAACCTCCTGAATTTTGATGCTCGTTCCCTTTGCCATATTGGGGAAATTCTCCCCAATAATTCTCTCCAGTATACCTTCTGCTCCCCTCTCTCTTTCTTCTTCTTCTGGAATCCCAATTATTCTAATATTGTTTCGTCTTATGGTGTCACTTATCTCTCGAATTCTCCCCTCGTGGTCCAGTAGCTGTTTGTCCCTCTTTTGCTCAGCTTCTTTATTCTCTGTCATTTGGTCTTCTATATCACTAATTCTTTCTTCTGCCTCATTTATCCTAGCAGTGAGAGCCTCCATTTTTGATTGCACTTCATTAATAGCTTTTTTGATTTCAACTTGGTTAGATTTTAGTTCTTTTATTTCTCCAGAAAGGGCTTTTATATCTCTCGAGAGGGTTTCTCTAATATCTTCCATGCCTTTTTCAAGCCCGGCTAGAACCTTGAGAATTGTCATTCTGAACTCTAGATCTGACATATTACCAATGTCTGTATTGATTAGGTCCCTAGCCTTCGGTACTGCCTCTTGTTCTTTTTTTTGTGTTGAATTTTTCCGTCTTGTCATTTTGTCCAGATAAGAGTATATGAAGGGGCAAGTAAAATACTAAAAGGGTGGCAACAACCCCAGGAAAAAATGCTTTAACCAAATTAGAAGAGATCCAAAATCGTGAGGGGGGAGAAAGGGGATAAAAAGAGGTTCAAAAAGGAAGAAAGAAAAAAAAAGAAAAAAGAAAGAAAAAAAAGAAAAAAGAAAAGAAAAGAATTTAAAAAAAAAAAAGGAAAACACCTTTCAGAAAGTGGTTGTTTTTCTGTTTCCAGAATTGCTGTTCTTCTTCTCTTCGATCTGCCGATGGATTTTCAGGTGTTTGCAATCTTTAGATAAGCTATCTAGCTGATCTCTGGCTAGCTGAAGCAGTCTCAGCCTGCTAATTCTCCGCCATCTTGACTCCTCCTAAAATAACCATTCTTGCTTTCTTTCTTTAATATTTTCATGGTGCGCTTTTCCATTCTTTACTTTCAACCTACCTACAAGGTTGCATTGAAGTAAGCTTCTTAGAAAGTGATTGTTGAATTATTTTTGTTTTTGCTTTTGGTCCATTGTACCAATTTCTTCTTTTTAAATAGTGTATTTAGATCACTTACTTTTAAGGTAACTTAGTTTAGGCTGCTATAGCAAAAATACCAAACACTGAGTGGCCTAAACAATAAACATTTATTTCACACAGTTCTGGAGGCTGAGAAGTCCAAGACCAAGGCACTGGCAGATCTAGTGTCTGAGGAGAATCTGCTTTCTGATTTGCTGAAGGCCATCTTCATATTGTATCCTTATATGACATAAATAGAGAAAGGAATAGCTTTCTTCATCATATAAGGACACTAATCACATCATGTTGGTTCCACAAACATTCAGTCCACAGCAGTATCATTAACATGTTTGGGCTTAAGTCTTTTTTTTTTTTTCTATTTGCTTCTTTTGTTGCTTTTTTCTTATCTTTAAGTTATTTGAACATACTTTAGGATTTCATTTTTTAAAGATGTATTTTTTTTTTAAGAGAGAGGGAGAATGCACGCACAAAGGGGATGGCAGAAAGAGAGAGAGAAACCTAAGCAGATTCCATGCTAGGCACAGAGCGCAATGGTGGGACTTGATCTCAGGACCCAAGAGCATGACCCAAAGCCAAGATTTGGTCTTTAACCAATTGTGCTACTAAAGCACCCTCTTTTAGGATTTCATTTTGATTTATCTTTTGTTTTTGAGTATATAAATTTTGTATACTTTTCTGGTATATAGGTCACTCTAGGTGTTTCAATATACATAAAAGATTGATCATAGCTGACTAATACTAACATTTTGCCACTTCAAATCAAATTCAGAAACATTCTTCTATTTAAATCTATTTATCCTTCCTATTGTTTAAATGTACTTGTCTTACGTATTTCCCTCTACATATCTTGAGCACTAGATCAGCTATATGACTTTTGATTCAACTATCAAATATGATTTAAGAAACTCCCTAGAACTAGGATAGCCTATTACATTTACCTGCATTTTTATCCATTCTGATGTTTGTCTTTCCTTTTGGAATTTTTTTACTTTCCGTCATATTTCTATTTAAAGAACTTCTTTTAGCCCTTCTTAAAGGTAGGTCTGTTAGCAATGAATTCTCTTAGGTTTCCTTCATCCAAGAATGTCTTTATTTCTCCTCCATTTCTTTTTTTTTTTTTTAAGATTTTATTTATTCATTTGAGAGAGAGCACACAAGCAGGGGGGAGAGGCAGAGGGAGAAGGAGGCTTCCAGCTGAGCCAGCCAGGAGCCCGATGTGGAGATCATGACCTGAATCAAATGCAGACGCCCAATCACCTGAGCCACCCAAGTGACCTCCCCTCCATTTCAAAAGGGTATTTTTCCAGTACATAAAATTCATGGGTGATTTTTTTTTCTTTGAGTATTTGAAAAATGTTATGCCACTTGCTTGTGCCCTCTATGGCATCAGATGAGAAATTCACTATCATTTAAATTGGTATCTCCCTATAAGTAATATGTTGTTTCTCTCAGGCTGCTTTCAAGAATTTTTTTTTAAGACTTATTTTGTAGTATTTCAAATATGATATGTCCTGCCATATATTTCTTTGGGTTTACCCAATTTGGAGTTGTTTATATCCACAGAGTTATGTGGTAAATTAAGGCAATTTCAGACTTAATTTTTCCAACTAATTTTACAGGTTTACTCTTTCCTCTCATTCTAGGAATTGTATGAAATAAATTTTATCTCTTCTGCTGTTGTCCCACTGGTCCCTGAGAGTCTGTTTTTGTTTTTCCTTTTTCAGTCTATTTTCTCTCTATTGTTCAGATTTAGGTAATTTCTATTGATATGTACTTAGGTTCTCTGATTCTATACTTTGTCATCTCTACTATTAAGTCTACCCAGTGAGTTTTTATTTTGTTTATTGTATTTGTCATTCTATAATTGCTATTTGGTTCTTTCTCAGAATTTCTATTTCTTTGTTGAAATTTCTTAATTTTTTCATTTGTTTCAAGAATTCATGATTACTTGTTGAAACATTTTTACTACAGCTACTTTAAAATCCTTGTTAATAATTCCAAGTCTGATTCATCTCAGTGTTAGTGTCTACAGAATTTTTTGCTCATTCATATTCTTTTCCGTTCTTGGTATGATGAGTAATACTTTTTATACCCTAAGAATTTTAGATATTATATTTTAAGCCTCTGGATCTCATTGAATCTCTTTTCAGCAGGCAGTCTTCCTTTTTAAGCATAGAGGAAAGGCTAGGTCACCACGTATGATCAGCTTCCCTCTGGCCCCTGCTAATATCACCCCAGCCAAAATGTAGCACTGACCTGCACTTCCATTTTTGCTCTGAATAAGGCTTAGGATCACCACCTCAGTGGGCCCCACTGCCACTACAGAGAGAGTAAACAGAGGGTTGACTCACACTTCTTTGTTGCTACATGGTGGGATCAGAAACTCAACACTATATTGGGTCCCACTGACACTAAGGAGAAAGGATGGGAAAGCAAGGTGCCAGCTAGTCTTGCCTGCCACCTCCTCTTTCCATTTCATAATGACAGATGAGGGTGAAGGCTCAGTTCTCTTCTAGGACCTGCTGATATGCCATGTCAGGTGTTGCAACCTGGCGTCAACTAGTCTCACTTCACACTGCCAGGTTGGTCTTGTTGTTGCTGAGTAGGGGTGGAACCTGAGGTCACTCCACCAGACCCTCCCAATATATCCTGACACAGGGGAATCAGAGCATAATCTGCTTCCACCAAGTGAGGAATGCAAGATCTTCCCCTAGCTTCACTCATACTACCCTGGCAGAAGAATAAGAGGACTGACTACATCTGCCAGGCAGGAAATGGAAGATCAGCTGTCCTTCCAGTCTGCCAATAATATATCAATAGGAAAATTAGATACATAACTGATGCTTGCTTCCACTGGGTAGAGATGGAAGAACAGCTCCCATTTGGGTCCCACCAATATGACATAGTAGGGGAATCACAGTGCACTGCCTGCTTCCCCAGGAGAAAGGGTAGGAGGGAGTGGTGGTGGAAAATCAACTCCCAACTGGCCCAGCTAAAACTGTGAAAGGCAGTGAGGTGGTTTGTCCACTGGTCTTTGGCCAGAGTAGGGTGAGTATTGCCAAAAGATTTTCTGTTGTTAGACCATACTCTTTCAATCCTTTGCCTAAAGGGAAAAGGTTTCCTTGGTGCCATTTTTATCTCTGTGTGTTGCCAATTTTATGTTGGAGGCTTCTGCACTATTCTGACATATGGGAGGCAATGAGGAAATCCAGGGAACTCACCACCATGTCATTCCTAAGATCCTGATGTCCCTAGGTTACATACTTTCTTATTTCTGCTTTCAGTTTTCCTATGCTTGTTATTATAAAATATCTAGAGTTTTTTTAGTTGTAAGAAGGATAAAATATAAGTAATGATGGGGCTACTCCACTTGTGAGTAGAACCAGAGGAATTCTTTTTCATGGATAAACCAGAACCATGCCCTTCAATTTTTTTATATAACAATTTTATTGAGATACAATTGAATGCAATATACCATATAATTCACTCATTTAAAGTGCATAATCCAGGGTGCCTGGGTGGCTCAGTTGGTTAAGCATCTGCCTTTGTCTCAGGTCATGATCTCAGGTCCTGGGACCAAGCCCTGTGTCAGGCTCCTGCTCAGCTGAGAGCCTGCTTGTCCCTCTCCCTCTGCTCCTCATCCCCGTTCATGCTCACTCTCTCAAATAAATAAAATCTTTTTTGCTTCTTCAGTTTCTTTTTTTTTTCTTTTTTTTAAAAATTTTATTTATTTGACAGAGAGAGATCACAAGTAGGCAGAGAGGCAGGCAGAGAGAGAAGAGGGGAGGAAGAGAGCCTGATGTGGGGCTCGATCCCAGGACCCTGGGATCATGACCTGAACCAAAGGCAGAGGCTTTAATCCACTGAGCCACCCAGGCGCCCCATCTTCTTCAGTTTCTTTCATGAGTGTTCTGTAGTTCTTCGAGAAAAGATCCTTTACCTCTTTGGTTAGATTTTTTCCCAGGTATCTTATGGTTCTTGGTGCTATGGTAAATGGAATCAATTCTCTAATTTTCCTTTTTATATTTTCATTGTTAGTGTATAAGAAAGCAAATTATTTCTGTACATTGATTTTGTATCTTGCCACATTCCTGAATTGCTGTATGAGTTCCAGTAGTTTGGGGGTAGAGTCTTTTGGGTTTTCCATATAATGTATCATGTCATCTTCGCAGAGAGAGAGTTTGACTTCTTCTTTGAATACCTTTTATTTCTTTTTGTTGTCTAATTGCTGTTGCTAGGACTTCTAGTACTATGTTGAACAACAGCGACAAGAGTGGGCATCCTTGTCATGCTCCTGATCTCAAAGGGAAGGCTGTCAGCTTTTTCCCATTGATAATGATATTCACTGTCCATTTTTCATAGATTTTATGAAGTTGCAGAATGTTCCCTCTATCCCTATACTTTGAATCGTTTTAATCAGGAACGGTTGCTGTACCTTGTCAAATGCTTTCTCTGCATCAATTGAGAAGACCATATGGTTCTTCTGGTTCTTCTCTCTTATTGATTTGTTCTATCACATTGATTGACTGGCTAATGTTGAACCACCCTTGCATCCCATGGATAAATCCCATCTGGTCATGGTGGATAACCTTTTTAAAGTACTGTTAAATCCTATTACCTAGGATCTTATTGAGAATCTTGGCATCCATATTCATCAGGGATATTGGTTTGAAATTCCCCTTTTTGGTTGGGGTCTTTGCCTGATTTGGGGATTAGGGTAATGCTGGCCTCATCAAAAGAGTCTGGAAGTTTTCCTTCTATTTCTATCTTTTGAAACAGCTTCATGAGAATAGGTATTATTTCTTCTTTGAATGTGTGGTAGAATTCTCCAAGGAATCCGTCAGGTCCTGGGCTCTTGTTTTTGGGAGGTTTTTGACCACTCCTTCAATCTCATTACTAGATATTGGTCTATTCAGGTTGTCAATTTCTTCATGATTCAGTTTTGGAAGTTTATAGGCTTCCAGGAATGCATCCATTTCATCAAGGTTGCTTAACTTATTGGCATATAACTGTTGATAAATATTTCTGATGATTGTTTCTATTTCGTTGGTATTAGTCGTGATCTCTCCCTTTTCATTTATAATTTTATTAATTTGGGTCCCCTCTCTTTTCTTTTGGATTAGTTTGGCCAATGGTTTATCGATCTTATTGATTCTTTCGAAAAACCAGCTTCTAGATCCACTGATGTGTTCTACTGTATTCCTAGTTACTATCTCATTGATATCTGCTCTAATCTTGATTATTTACCTCCTTGTGTGTGGGGTTGGCTTAATTTGCTGTTGATTCTCCAGTTCTTTAAGGTGTAAAGAGAGCTGGTATATTCTGGATTTTTCAATTTTTTTGAGAGAGGCTTAAATGGATAAGTATTTCCCTCTTAGGACTGCCTTTGCCATATCCCATAGGTTTTGTACCAAAGTGTCTTCATTCTCATTGGTTTCCATCAACTGTTTAAGATCTTCTTTGATTTCCTGGTTAATCCAAACATTCTTAAGCAGGGTGGTCTTTAGCTTCCATGTGTTTGAATTCCTTTCAAACTTTTTCTTGTGGTTGAGTTCCAGTTTCAAAGCATTGTGGTCTGAGAATATGCAGGGAATAACCTCAGTCTTTTGGTATCAGTTGAGCCCTTATTTGTGACCCAGTATGTGGTCTATTCAGGAGAAAGTTCCATGTGCACTTGAGAAGAATGGATAGTCTGATGTTTTAGGATGGAATGTTCTGTATATATATCTATGAGGTCTATCTGGTCCAATGTGTCATTCAGTGCTCATTCTTTATTGATTTTCTGCTTGGATGATTGGTCTATTACTGAGAGTGGCATGTTAAGATCTCCTACTATTAATGTATTCATGTCAATATGACCCTTTATCTTGATTAATAGTTGTTTTATATAGTTGGCTGCTTCCTTATTGGGGGCATAAATATTTATAATTGTTTGATCTTCTTGGTGGGTAGACCCTTTAAAAATGAAGCGGTTTCCTTCATCTCTGACTACAGTCTTTAGTTTAAAATCTAATATATCTGATATGAGATTCACTACCCCAGCTTTCTTTTGAGGCCCAATGGCATGAAAGATGCTTCTCCATCCCTTCACTTTCAGTCTGGATGTATCCTTAGGTTCCAAATTGGTCTCTTGTAGACAACATATGGACAGGTTCTGTCGTTTTATCCAATCTGCAATCCTGAGCCATTTTATGGGAGCATTTAGGCCATTCACATTGAGAGTGATTATTGAAAGAAATGTTTTGATTGACATCCTACTGCCTGTAAAATCCTTGTTTCTATAGATTGTCTCTGTAAATTTCTATTCTATGACACTCTTGGGTTCTTTCTTCTTTTATAGAACTTCCCTTAATATTTCTTGTAGTGCCGGCTTGGTGGTTACATACACTTTTAAGCCTTCCTGGTCTTGGAAGCTCTTTATCTCTCCATCCATTTTGAATGTCAGCCTTGCTGGATAAAGTATTCTTGGCTGTCTGCTCTTCTCATTTAATTCCCTGAATATGTCTTTCCAGCCCTTTCTGGCTTGCCGGGTTTCTGTGGACAGTTCTGACATTATTCTGATGGACCTTCCTCTGTATGTAAGGAATCACTTCCCCCTACCTGCTCTCAAAAGCTCTTGTCTAAAATAATGATTCATCAGTCTTGCAATCAAGTGCCTCAAGGCCTTTCTAGATTCATCCATCTTGGGAGGTAATCCTTCTACATCTGGGACATAAACGCTGGTTCCATTCCCCAGACTGGGAAAATTTTCACAGAGAATTTGTTCAATTATATCTTCTAGTCTTCTTTCTTTCTCCTCCCGCTTAGGGATCCCAATAATTCTGACATTGGAACATTACATGGTGTCATTTATTTCCCTAATTCTATTTTCATGGCCTGTAAGCTGTTTGTTCCAGGCCTCCTCCTGATCCTTTTTCTCTATCAATTTATCCTCTAGATCACTAATTCTATCTTCTGCCTCTGTTACTCTAGCTGTTAGAGTATTTAGATTAGATTGGATTGGATCTCATTGATAGCATTTTTAACTTCTTCCTGGGCAGCTTTCACTTCTGCCCTAATCGATTCCAAAAAGATGGAAGAACATTACATGTTCATCGATTGGAAGAATAAACATTGTCAAAATGTCTATACTGCCTAGAGCCATCTATACTTTCAATGCCAACCCGATCAAAATTCCACTGGCATTTTTCAAAGAGCTGGAACAAACAATCTTAAAATTTGTATGGAACCAGAAGAGATCCCAAATTGCTAAGGAAATGCTGAAAAAAGAGAAACAAAACTGGGGACATCACATTGCCTGATTTCAAGCTTTACTACAATGCAGTGATCACCACGACAGCATGGTACTGGCAGAGAAACAGACATATAGACCAGTGGAACAGAGGAGAGAGTCCAGATATGAACTCTCAACTCTATGGTCAAATAATCTTTGACAAAGCAGGAAAAAATATACATTGGAAAAAAGTCTCTTCAATAAATGGTGTTTGGAAAATTGGACAGCTAAATGTAGAAGAATGAAACTTGACCATTCTCTTACACCATACACAAAGATAAACTCAAAACAGATAAAAGACTTCAGCGTGAGGCAGGAATTTATCAAAATCCTAGAGGAGAACATAGTCAGTAACCTCTTCAACATAGGTCATAGCAACTTCTTTCAAGATATGTCTGCAAAGGCAAAGGAAACAAAAGCAAAATGAACTTTAGGGACTTTATCAGGATCAAAACTTCTGCACAGCAAAGGAAACAGTCAACAAAACAAAGAGGCAACCCACAGAATGGGAGAAAATATTCACAAGTGACACTACAAAGTGCTGATATCCAAGATCTATAAAGAACTTCTCAAACTCAACACACACAAAACAGATAATCATGTCAAAAAAATTGGCAGAAGATATGAACAGATACTTCTCCAAAGAAGACATACAAATGGCTAAAAGACACATGAAAAAATGTTCATCATCATTAGCCATCAGGGACCTTCAAATCAAAACCACATTGAGGTGGCACCTTACACCAATTAGAATGGCCAAAATCAACAAGACAGTAAACAACAAGTGTTGGAGAGGATGTGGAGAAAGGGGAACCCTCTTACACTGTTGGTGTGAATGCAAGTTGCAGCCACTTCGGAAAACAGTGTGGAGATTCCTTAAGTAATTAAAAATAAAGCTACCCTATGACCCTGCAATTGCACTACTGGGTATTTACTCCAAAGATACTGATGTAGTGAAAAGATGGGCCACCTGTACCCCAATGTTCAGAACAGCAATGGCCATAGTCGCCAAACTATGGAAAGAACCAAGATGCCCTTCAATGGACCCATGGATAAAGAAGATATGGTCCATATATACTATGGAGTATTATGCCTCCATCAGAAAGGATGAATACCCAACTTTTGTATCAACATGGATGAGACTGGAAGAGATTATGCTGAGTGAAATAAGTCAAGCAGAGAGAGTCAATTAATATATGGTTTCACTTACTTGTGGAGCATAAAGAATAACACGGAGGACATTGGGAGATGGAGAGGAAAAATGAGTTGGGGAAAATCAGAGGGGGAGACAAACCATGAGTGACTGTGGACTCTGAGAGACAAACTGAGGGTTTGGGAAGTAATGGGGGTGGTGTGAGCCTGGTGGTGGGTATTGTGGAGGGCACGTATTGCATGGAGCACTGGGTGTGGTACATAACAATAAATTTTGGAACACTGAAAAAAAAAAATTTAAAATAAATAAATTAAAAATGAATATATAAAATCGGTTTTTTAAAAATGCATAATTCAATAGTTTTAGCATAATCAGAGAGGTGGGCAACTATCAGCACAATCAATTTTCAAACGTTTTCACACCACCCCCCCAAAAAACTCTGTATTTATTAGTAGTCACTTTCCATTTCCCCCAAACCTTCCTATTCTAGGCAACCACTAATTTACTTTCTGTCTCTAAGTATTTGTCTATTCTGGACATCTTATGTTAATGGAATAATACAAAGTCAGTCTTTAGTGACTGATTTCTCTCAGTTAACATAGGGTTTTCGAAGTTTTTTGTGGTATAATATGTATCAGTACTTCACTCCTCCTTCTGTCTAAATAATATTCCATTGTATGAATATAATACATATTTGTACAATGTTTAGCCATTCATCAGTTGAAGGACATTTGGATTCTTTTTTCACTTTTTGGCTATTTACTAATAATGCTACTATAAACACCTGTGTACAGATTTTGTTTGTGGACACGTGTTTTCATTTTTATTGGGTATATATCTAGGAGTAGAATTGCTGGGTCTTATGATAACTCTATGTTTATTCTTTAGAGGAACTGCCAGACATTTTCCAAAGTGACTGCATTATTCTACATTCCCACCAGTGGCACATGAAAGCAATAATTTCTCCACATCCTCCCTAATACTTATTATCTGCCTTGTTGTAGTATAGCCATACATCTTAGTGTATGGTTTTGATTTTCATTTCCCTGGTGACTAAGAGTATTGAGGTTATTTTCATGTGCTTACTGGAAATTTGTATATCTTATTTGGAGAAATGTCTGTTCAAATGCTTTGCCCATTTTTTAAAAAATAGAGTTATTTGTCTCTTTGAGCTGTAAGATTCTTTATACATTCTTCATATAAGTTCTTTATCAAATATATGATTTGATACATATGATATGTGATTCTGTGAGGTTTTTTTCACTTCCTTAATAGTATCCTTTGAACAACAAAAGTTTTTACTTTTGAAGTCCAAATTTCCTTCAACTTTTAAAAAGTAAGTAATGCTTGCTTTTTCTTGGTAGTATACTTTTTGTTTAATTTAAAGATTTTATTTATTTATTTGACACAGAGAGAGAGAGAGAGAGAGAGCACAAGTAGGCAGAGCAGCAGGCAGAGGAAGAGGGAGAAGCAGGCTTTCTGCTGAGCAGGGAATCCAATGTGGGGCTTGATCCCAGGACCCTGGGTTCATAACCTGAGTTGAAGGCAGCCGCTTAACCGACCAAGACACCCAGGGCCCCCTCTTAGTAGTATATGTAGTATATGTATGCTGGTCTGTTCTTACACATATTAGTTGATGAGTAGATATCTAGAAAAAAACCAAAACATTCTTTAAATATTTCCTAATAAAAGAAATTAACCATTTCTCCTTGCTCTATGCTATCGTTTAAGCTATTTAAAGAGTATCTGGTATAAGCCTAATATGACAATATACGAATATATGGTCTATATGGCATTTTTTAATTGTTATTTTATTATTTTGTTTGCTTTTTCCTTTTAACAGTTTAAGTATTATCTACAAACATTTTGGCCCATGTATACACTGTGTCATGAATATAAATTTCAACTGGCATGTGTGATATAGAAGAAAAAATAATCAGAAATGTATTAATGGGGGTTCTCCAGAGAAACAGAACTGTTAGGATACATAGAGATATATATGAGATGAGATTTATTATAAGAATTGGCTCACACAATGATGGAGGCCAGAAAGTCCCACCGGTCATCTGCAAGCTAGAGAACCAGACAAGCCAGTGGTATAACTCCTTTGAGTACAAAGGCCTGAGAAATGGGGGACTGATGGTATAATTCTAGTCTGATTTTGAAAGCCTGAGAATCAGAAACACTGATGTCTGAGGGCAGAAGATGCATGTCTCTGCTCAAACAGAAGGAGAGAGAATTTACCCTTCCTCTTTCTTTTTTGTTTCATTCAGGCAAGGGGCTATATCATGGCCACCAAAATGGTGAGGTCTATCTTCTGTACTCAGTCTGCTGATTCAAATGTTAGTCTCTTCCAAACACAGCCTCATAGACACATGCAGAAATTATTTTCTGAGCACCCATTGGCCCACTAGGTTGATACATGAAATTAACTATGATAAGAAACTTGCTTATGGTCATCACAGTTGTTTGAATTTAGGAACGGACCAAAATCTTGACACTAAAGTCACACTCTATCTGAGCTCCATCTAGAGTTCAGGCTCTGAGAAATTCTCTGTAGGTGTCCTGGATACCATTTTGTGCATGACACAAGGCCTCTGTTAAAATCTTCCTGTGAATCATGGTGAGCTACCAAACCACACAGCATTAACTGTTCTCTGTCACAACAGAGATAATGTGTTCTGAAAACAGTAAAGGAAGGTGATCAATATTCTATCATGTTTCACAGTGTTTGATTTTTAAGAAAAATAAATGCCAGCTAAACTGCTTTAAAAATGAGTTGCACTCAAGGAAAAAAATCCTAAAGCTTGGACCCAAAAATCATTTCCTAAAACTATTTTATAGGGACATAAAATTCCAGCATTATAGCATAATGTGTAATACTATTTTATAGTGTAGAGTATTAGTTTAGACATTACACTTTGTTCAGTAATAGCTTATTGAATATATAGCATGGAAGAAGACAATAATAAAACCATGAACATTGTAAAACGTGGGTTTGAAGGTTCATGCAGTCCCTCACCATGAGATTTTACAAGCATAGTTAACCAGACAATATTTTAGAATGGCCTGTCTAGAGTTTTGTAATTTATGATCAGGGATTAAATAAACTACAAAACAAACTAATTAGCTCAGCTCAAAGGAAGTAAATCTTTTTTGAGATGGAATATGCTTAGTATTCTGGGATTGCAATTACTAAATATTATAGAGCAAATTATGTAAAAATATTTTGATGCCCAGGATATTCCCTAGAGATGTGTGTTTCAATTTCTTAAAAATTTCCCCACACAATGTTTGGCTGACCAATTAACTAGCATTACTAACTGTGTTAGAGAGCTGCTAAAGAAGAATAAGAAGGAAATAAGTGGTGTTTGAATATGGGCTCCTTCAAAAGGAATGACTCATGAAAGGCTGATGATAAAAACGTGCCAGAGGATTTTCATTCCTTTTCCAGTGGTCTTTGGAGTAAAGAGACAGAGGGCAGCAGTAGTAGCCTGAAATCTGTACACAGGACTGTGGCATTATATTTTTTTAAATAATGTTTTTAATAATTTATTAAATAATATATCTTTTATAGAAATTTTGAAATAACAGCAAATCATAAAAAATTAAAATTATTCATATGCTTACTATCTAGGCATATATTACTATCAAAATTAATTTCTAAACTGTTGTCAGTGTGTGTTATGATATATATCATATATATATATGGTACAGAATGAGCCCATGCCATTGTCACCTTGACCCCAAGTGGCATTCAGCTTAATGCTAAGTGGTGGTTACAGTCCCTCCCACCTTAGATACCAGCACATCAAGCTCTGGAACTCTTACTAAAGATATCATTGAGTATAAAGGAAGAGTTAAGAATGGAAGGAATGGCTGAGCTATAGGTGCTGAATTACTAGGATTTTCAGTTATCGTAAGTGAGATTTATAGATTCCATGTATGCAAAGATACAACTTCTATTACACAAGGCATTTCACTGAATTTAAGACATCGTGGTTTGTTAAGATGCACTGTTGCTTTACATTAAGAAAGAAAAATCACTGCCAGCTAAACTATGATATGCCATGGAGTGTGAGCCACATTTCAACTTCAGACATGTTAAAATGTGAAAAAAAAATGTGTGCCTTGGAACCAATTAACTCAAGTATTTCCATAATTGTACTGAACCCTCAAACCCCATTTTTACTGCTAACAGGGACATTGATCATGCCAGTTCAAAGTATATTATGTTTTCTAGATTTTACTATGTTTCATTGGGTAAACAGTTAATTCAGAATTCTCCTGGAGATAGCTCAGAGGGCTGTTTTCTTAATATCAAGGGGAAATGAAATATTTAGCCACAGTCTCCTCAGCCACAAAAGCCTTAGCTGAGATGGAGCTCACCTATCCACAGCCTCCATTCTCCTAGTTCATATATTCTGATGCCCAGTGTGATCAAATTGCATGGTGTCTCCAAGTCTATCAGCCCATTTGGTCATCTCTCAAGAAACTCTCACCTGCTTTTCCAACTCTTTAGAGAGAGGCAAGCCCATCTGCTGTATATGTCTCCCTCAACTAGGAACATGCTCCTGCTCTTTCTCCATGCTGGACCCAGGGCTTGTCAGAGAGAGACTTTTCTTGTCAGAGGACTTCTCCTGATTACAATCTGAGGAGAAAGGTATAGATCTCTCTTTTTATAGAGCCTCCAAATTTTTCTTAGATTTCTATTATTCCCCGCAACACAAAGGATTTCAACTCCAAGGGTAAGTTAGCTATATACCTCTTTCTCAGGGAGTAAAACAACCAATTTTTTTCTCCTCTTACCTCAACTTCAGTCCTTCCCTCAGTCAACTGACTTCACCTTTCCTCCCTAAAGCAGAAAAATCTGGCTAGGTATTCAGACTAACCTATTGTTTATGCCAGAAACACGGTTTTTGATGATATACGGATGTCTCCTTAGAAGTTCAAATATCAAGAATTTGAGTCTTTTCTTGCTCCAGATATCTCTTATTCTGAAGACAGCTCATACAAAAAGCTGAGGAGAAAAGAACATGGGAGCTGAACAGTCTGAACAAGGAGAAGGAATCTCAGGTAACAGTCAAGATACAAGTCTACTAAAACAGTGATTCTGTGATACCTGGCTATGTTCCTCCTGAAACAAGGAAGGAATTCAACCTTTTCTATGAGTATAGACAATTAACCACATCTTGGGTTAAATTTTCAGGGCAGGTAATTTTTGGAGAAATTTTAGGGCTACCAAAGCACTAGACTTTAATGGTGTACTCCAATTCCAAAAAGCTGAGTTACTGGGTACAACATTCAAGATAAACATCAGTTTATTTTAGGAGTGATCTCACTGTTGCCAGTAGCAAACAATGGAACCTGTATGTAGCAACCTCTAAAGCCTGCCTTGAGATATACTGCACACCCTCTGCGAGGAAATGGAAGGATCTAAGCCACACTGAGTTGCACACAATTGATGCAACAGACCCTCCCCCAAACAAGTTCATCTATATTCATTCCACTAGGAAAACCAACTCATTAGAGTTTGAGATGGTGGTGGATTAATGGTAAAATGTCACCAATTCTCCAGTCTTTTTTATCCACACCTTTGAAATATGATTTGGAAGTTTCTTTCAAGAGGTAAACTCTATTTCCCCACTCCTGGAATCTGGATTGGCCTTGTGATTTTGTGTGGCTGACAGAAAGGGCAGAAGTGGTAATGTGCCACTTCCGAATCCAGACCTCCAAAGGTCTTGCACCTTTCTACTTTCTCTCTCTTAGAAATATATCCAGCATCATAAGAAAACTCCCAGGCTAGTCTTTCAGATAATGAGTTGCCCCTGTTAGCCAAACAACAAACCACCAGACATCCTATTTCAGGAAACCCCAACCATGCCTTTGAGTCACACTTGAGTCCATCCAGCCAAAATCCAAACTTCAGAGCTGTCCATTAGACTCAAGAACAATAAGCAGGTGCTTATGGCCTTGAGGGTTACCTTTTGGGGTGGTTTACTATGCAGCAATATCTAAAGAATATAGAAGTTAATACCCAGGAGGGGATGCTACCTTAACAAAATGTAAGACATATACCACTGGCTTTGAGAGTGGGTAAGAAGCAGAGGCTGGAAAATAGAGAGCAAACTATTAGCAAAAGTTGGAAAACATGAAGAAATTATATTTGATGATGAAAATAAGTATTGATAAAACAGTTGTCTGGCTTGCTTGGAAGATGAAAAATGTACCCAATGAACTTCTGGATTTGACTGGGGAAATCTCCAGGCAAAATGACAAAAATGTTCTAGCTGAGCATGATACGGTACAGGGGAAAAAATAAGATAAGACAAAAAAATTACTATTTGAAAGCAGAATTTGGAGGAAATATCATGGACCATAACTTAACTGAGTTGGAAAGTGAAACTCTTTCTCACCACCAGTGTCCCCAGCCTGAGGACAAAGGGGTTAAAATCAAGAGTTAAAATCTCTGAGTTAAGGTGGTGCCCAATAGGCCCTCTCACTTAGACAAAAGGACTTACAGGAATTTTCAGAGTGTGGTTGCAAAGAAACCAATCCAAAGTAGCAGTACGTCTAAAGAAAGAGGAATGTTTGCTTCTGTGAAATGAAGTGGACTTTGATAACATTCATGTGAAACTATCACTAGCCTGGACTAAAAGGGACTGAGATTGTTCAAATTGTAAAAAGGTCTCGGCTTTCAGCTTTCTATAAGAAACAGAAGATTTAAAAAGTAGATCTTATACTTTTTATAAGTATAAAAAGTACTTTTATACTTATAAAAAGTATAACTGCGCCTGGGTGGCTCAGTGGGTTAAAGCTTCTGCCTTCTGCTCAGGTCATGATCCCAGGGTCCTGGGATCGAGCCCTGAGTCCAGCTCTCTGCTCAGCGTAGAGTCTTCTTACCCCCTCTCTGTCTCTGCCTGCCTCTCGGCCTGCTTGTGATCTCTGTCTGTCAAATAAATATATAAAATCTTTTAAAAAAGAAAAGGTATATCTTATAGAAAAAATGTGGGGGGCTATTTCTTCAGAAGTAATCAAGAGGGTAGTGAGCAAGGGAGGATTAGAGAATAGAGAAAAGACTGATGAAAAACAGAAACCAAAGAGCCACTCCCAGGAAGCAGTAGGGGCACTCTTGGGAGAACCTTTGTCTAATCAAGGAGCATTCCCAACTTCTAGGATAGAAGGACCTAGCAACATGTTCCCAGTTGGATTTCAGAACTGCTATAAACCAGTGACTACTGTATGCCTCCCATTCTCTTGTTTGACAGAAATGTTGATTGCAGTTACCTTGCTGCCATCTTTATGTGAGGTAGGTGGGAGGAAATGTCTTTTTAGTTCATAGGCCTCTGGAGCAAAAGAACTACAAGTAAGGAGTCATATCTGAACCTGACAGAATTTTAAACTCTGGCATTGAAGCTTGACATGAGATTGACTGAAGCTTGCAGACAGCCAGGGATGAAGGGGAGGAGGAGACTTTAATAAAATGGCTCTAATTTTCTCCCCTTTTAAAAAAAATATATATATATATATATATATATATATATATATATATATATTTATTTATTTATTTAAGACAGAGAGCACAAGCTGTGGGAGGGGCAAATGAAGAGGGAGAGGGAGAAGCAGATTCCTCATTGAGCCTGGATTTCAATGCTTGATCCCAGGACCCTAAGATCATGAGCTGAGCCTAATTCAGTCACTTGACCAATTGAGCCACCCAGGCACCCATTCCCTCACCCTCTTTTATCCACATCCTTTACAATGTGACTTTGCAGCTCTGTTGACTTGATTGATCCTGGCCAGTGGAATGCGGCAAAAACTATGCTTTGCCAATCTTGAACCTAGGCCTCAAGAGTTCTCTCTCTCTCTTTCAACCTCCACCCCTCCAGCTACTATAAGAAGAACCTTAGGCTAGACCAGGGAAGAAACATGTGGCCTAGTTATCTTTCTCAATACAGACAGCAGTCAGCTAACTCCCAGACATCTGACCTAGGGATAAATGCACCAGCTAACAACAGATTCATGAGTGAGCCTAGCTAAGATCAGCCAAGCTTAATTCAGATCAAAACTACCATCCAGTTGACCTATAAACTTATGATCACTAACAAACTGCCCATTGTTTAATTTGTTAAATTTTAGATAACCTGTTGCATAGCAACAATTAACTACTACAGAATTATGCTCTACCAGGAGGATAATAGGGAAAATGTCAAGATTTTCCATCAGGTCACTGAGGAGGGTATGTGTTGTGGCGTGCATGGTATTGTATAAGACTGAGGAATCACAGGCCTGTACCCCTGAAACAAAACATTATATGTTAATTTTAAAAAGTTGAGTTGAGGAGAAGAAATTCATGGGAATCTTTTTATTCTGCCCCTCACTCCATTGTTATTTAGCCCTATAATCATGGTGATGTAATTCAGTGTCTGAGCTGGAATCTTAATACATGCATTTTTAAATATAGGAGTGTATTCTTTTTTAAAAAATTCTTCTTTAAAATAAAGAAGTCTCTTTACAGTAAAAAAAAGAAAAAGAAAGAAAGAAAAAAGATTTTCCATCAGGTGTGGAACCTACCTTATATCTTTCCAAAAAAATTACTTTTCTGTTTTTTAATCATAGTTTGCTTCTAAACCCCTAATTTTTTTCTTATTGAATTAAAATTGGCATACAATATTATACTAGTTTCAGGTATATAACATAGTGATTCAATATTTTTATATACTATGAAATTACCACCATTATAGGTCTAATTATCCTGGGTATAAACTAATCTTTCATAAGTAAGTTAATGGACATTTTATAAAGGTGAAGTATATCCTTAAAATATGATATTGACTATAAATGTGTATGTATATATATATATACACATATATATCTTTCATATATATATATATTTCTGTCTTTCATATATATATATATATATATATGAAAGACAGAAATTTTGGGATCTTTTAGGACCAAGTATGTCTTATAAAGACTTATCTAGAATTCAGTAATTCCTATCACTTCAGTAAAATTCCATTTTTCTTCAGTAAAATTCAATTTTCAAAATCATATTTTCAACTTTTACTTTTTAAATCATATGCATAACCAAATCTATCTGCCTAAAATTGCTTCTATCATTTCATATATATTTATACATAAAGAAATATCTGAAATTATGCTAATCAAACCTAAATCAGAATTTGCAGTTACAGTGCTTATTTGTTAAAGCAAACAAGTGACTTCGATCAGTTTATTCAAAGAATCAGTTGGTTCAGGTATGACAAAGATATTCAAGCTTTTTTTTTTTCTTAACTGATTGATGTATTGAATTAAATCAACATAATAAAACTCAAAGCTCTATGAAATTAATGATTAATCACATCAAACATATTCGCTGATGGAAAATTCTAATAAAATGAAAAAGATTTGTGCCTTTATACTTTCCAAACTTTGAGGAGGAGGTACAAAATACAGCATAATTTGATGCTCACTTCACTTCCTAAAGGACCAACATATTTTAATCCACTCATTCTTCATGACCATTGTCTAATGAAAATAATCCCAAAGAGGACGCAGAACAACACTAATCATGGACTATTCATAACTTGACAATCAAATTTTTATTGAAGAATTCTCATTAGGAATTTCATCAGAAATTCAAGAAAATCCCTGAAATACTAGGGTTTTTTTTCCTTTTCTTAAACAATTTTGTTCAGAAATGATAATTAGTATTTTCTTTGGACAGGTAGAAATGGAACACTGGACTGCTATCAAGTCATCTTCTGATCTTTTCTTTTTAACCACAATTTACATTTACTTATTTCCTCTTAAAGTAAACCATGTTTAACCATCTAAAGACAAAAACAAGGTTACATTAACAAGGCCAAAACTCTATTTTATGTGGATATGCTTACAATGGCATAGAAACTTTTGCCTCAAATCTCTCACAAATAAATCTAGTGGTCTGTTAGATGCCATTTCTGTGCATCTGACCTAAAGTTCTCAGTTACCATGTAACTTGCAATCAACATTTCCCTCTTTTGTTCTATTCTCTCACTACTGTGATATTATTTAGGCCATTGATGCCTCTGGCAACATGCTATCAAGAGCAAAGATGCTGATAGTGCAGCCGGATGGATCCAGCAGAGCTGGGGAGACTGAAGATGTCTCATGGAGGCTGCTAGTTTGGGGTGTCCAGGCAGTTGTCCTATGTCTTCCTTCTTGTGCCATTTCTCCAAGTCAGACCCGTCTGCCGACCTACCAATGCTACTCGAGCCAGTGATACTGATGTCTTATGTTTTCAGATATTGACGGAGATTTTGGTAAAATGGTATTTCTGGTGTTTACTTTTAGCTTTTAGTAATTTGCTCACTCATACTGAAGGGCTCTACCCTAGAACCCCACCTGGGGACTGGCTGAGCAGCTGGAGATACAACATCCAGAATGACCTTTCACCTTTGACTTTAAGCAATGCAATGTGCCTCAAATCGTTCTGATACTATGATGGCCTTTTTGTAATACAAATAGTCCCTGGACAAGACCCTCAGTTGTTCAGGCACACATAGGCAGGCCTTAATCCAAGAATAAAATATAACTTGGGCTCAAGATAAATCTCTTCTCCTTCTGTAAGAGCAAGTAAGCAAGTGGAGGGAAAAAAAAAAAAAAAACTCAGTTACTCTCTATTGAGGTGAAGCAGATTTTCATACACATCAATACAAGAAAATGACATATAAAATTCACTATTCATAATGCCAAAACTCTTGTTTTTAATTACCATAATTTAGAGCAGCAAGAGATCTCTCCCACATAATGAATAGGATTATAAATACCAGAGCCACCCCTCCTCATTCAAATTTCCAATTATGCCTTAAGCTATGCTAGATACTTGGAAACCTGATGAACAAGATGGTCAGTGCCTTCACGAAGCTTGATTCCAAATTTTTCCCCCAAACTTCTTGGCAGATAATCTAAGACCACCAAATGCAACTTGAGTAGGAGAGGAGAAAATGAACTTAAAGTCGGCTATTTTCAAAGAGCAATGAGGCATCTGACCTGTAGGGAAACATATACCACTTGAACTTCCCTGAAAGGTACAGAATTAAGTCAAGGGTCACCATCATAATACTCTTTTCACAGAAGTCATTTGTTTGTTTCTTTGTTTGTTTTTTGTGCAAGGTGCACTGTGGTAATGCATGAGTTACAATTTAGTACTGTTCTGAAGATACTTTTTTTAGTAAATGTCAAACTCAGAACGATTAATAAACAGAGCCATCTACAGAAAGATGAGCTCACAGTGCAATTCCAAAATGAAACTGTTTCTGCATTGTCTGTTCTGCCAGCTAACTAATTTAGAATATACTACTTGTAAAACCAAAAATACTATCTTTAAAATAAAGCAGACTTCAAAGAATCTCTGGTTTATAGCTGATATCCACTTAAAAGGACTAACAGAAAAAGTCGATGCTGTTTTTCTCCTGCAGAAATATTGGATATTGCCTTCAATTACTGACAATCTATATAATATCTTAAAGACTAATTACATGTGTCAAATGGGACTTGGAGAAGGGAGGGGGATTCATTTATGTGATCTTCAAAATAAAGTGAAAAACTTTAAACACATTGATTCACCAAATTTTCAAAAATAATAACCAAAGGGAGAGTTTCCTTGATTCCTATTTTACTTCAAGAGAACCTTCACCAAATCAGAAATAGGAGGGAATTCACTACTGGCCCAAAAGACATAGAACCTGTATTTCATGTCCCTCCATTAGAAAGAGCTTCCCTGCTGTACTATTACATCTAAAATTAAAATGAAGGAAAGAGTAAAAAATTGAATCAATTTATATGGAGGAGTAAAGTCTGTCATGCAACTATGTGAGATTGGCTGAGTGACTTACTATGAGAAAAAAATAGAACAAGCAGTGTTGCAGAAAGAACTTCATAGATTGCTCTACATTTAACCACTTCAGCATGAGTCTCTCCTGAAGAAATTTCATCTAAGGAAAGGACAGTAATATTGGTTTTCTTCCTACCAGCATAGCATATAGTAAACATTTAGCCTCCATAGTATGATTTGAAGGGTTGAACAAATCTCACCAACAAACCTATCCCCTTTCCCCCATATGCTTAAAATTTCACTATTATCAATTCAGTCCTTTGCATCTGATAAGATTTTGATTTTGAAAGCACCATCATCTTTTGTGGCCTAGCTTGTTGTGGTATAATTGTCTTTGGCATTTCTGAGTTTCTCTGTAATTTCCCGTCTAGAACTTCATATGTGTTTGGATTAGCATACTTGAAATGATCAATTAAGGTGGACTGCAAATGTGATTCTGAAAATTAGATATGAAAATACAGAAAAAATACTAAATTTTGAATGGAAAATAAGCTAACTTGAAAGGCCATTATATTTGTTCCTCCTCTTTCAAAGATATGAATCTATTCCATTTTTTAAAGATTTTATTTATGTATTTATTTTAAAGATAGAGAAAGAGAAAAAGAGAGAGCACAAGCAGGGGAGGAGCAAAGGGAGAAAGAAAATCTCAAGCAGACTTCCTGCTGAGTGCAGAGCTTGACGAGGGACTCAGTCTCAATACCCTGAATCATGACCTGAGCCAAAATCAAGAGTTAGATGCTTAACCAACTGAACCACCCAAGCACTCCCTACCTATTCCATTTTTAATTACACAGTCTTCAGGAAATAAATTAGATGTCATATTCTGATACCTAAACCAATGCTTAATAGCCATAACAGAGGCAATTTTTCACCTAAGCGATATGAAGTTTACATTCAGAAGCCAAAGTCCATATCTCTTTGGTACAGTTTAAACGTTGTGAGCATTTACTAATGTCCAGCCACTGTGATAGGCACATGAGAGAATACAAGATCAGACAAGGTCCCTGGAGAAAGACACATAAACTCAAATAGTTCTAAGGCAGGGCAGACTGTGACAAATGCATCAGGAAAAGTACAAACAAAATATTAGTAGAGAAGGCTAGAGATACTGATTACCTTAATTGGGGCAGTGCAAAGACCTTGTAGAGAAGGTGAAATCTGCTAAAAAAAAAAAAAATCTACTCTGTGCCAAAGCATGACTGGAATAAATAAGACAATACCTGCATTTATGAAAAATCTCAGACCATCAGGAGAATAGGCCTTAAAAGCACTACAGTGGACCAACACAGCGCAGCAATGGTATGAACAAATTACATACCATGGGAAAAGAACACAGAGGTCATATTCTTCTAGAAAAGTTGGGGGGGGGTGTCTTCCTTGAAATAGAAATAAGTTTCACCAGATAATAAGGTAGGGTGGAGTTGGGAGTAGTAGGAAATTCCTGGCAGCAGAGTATCCCATAGTCAAGAAACTTCTCCAAAAGAAGGGTCTGAGTTTCACAGGGTAGACAGTGATGGGGATTTTAAAGACAGGGGTCAAACACAACAGTTCATTATTGCCTGAAAAAAAAATGCTTTTATAAATTAGAAGATAGCTTTTGACTCAACTTCAAATTTTCTTCTTCTTGTAATTTATTTTCTACCTTTTTCATCTCTGCTGTGAGTAAGACCTCCCATGTACTCTAATTTCACGTAGATTTTGAAATTCACACTTTCCATGCCTCTCTACCAAGACTCTGGCCAGTTATGGCCTCCCAAATTCTGTACATTCTACATGTTTTGGTAAGTCTGACCTCTATTTGACAAAGGCAGAGGAACTTCTTCACTTGCAAGGGTCATACGGTTTTTCCTCGTACAATTAAGTACTTAGACTATCTTTTCTACTATTAACACATTTGTAGCATTATTCTAAACAGCCCAGACTGCAGTATGTCCCCATAGGCCACCACCACACTTTGTGTTATCAGACCAAACTAGGGGATACTTAGTCACCCATAGAACTCTGGCTTGGAATTCATCTCCTTCCTACCAGAGTTCCTCAGGAATGGGTACTCCTTGTTTCTGCTGGATTTTCTTTTGTTGTACTGTTCATGATTTGACCTTGCTCAGGAAAGCATCTGCCTGGTAATGTATTCATCAGAAACCTGTCCATTGAGAAGTTGCAAAGACCCTCCCTGGAATTACTTTCATCTCCTTCTACATGGTGGTTGGTTTTCCCCAGGGAGGCATCAGGCTACAGTTTCTGGCCTCTGATCTCCCAGATAATAACACCTCTCCTTGGAAGCCAAGAAGAGAAGAGAGCATCTAGTGTTGGGTCCAAAGTAGTTTCCACAGGTTCAGCCTGAGAACAATGCAATTACTTGCTATTTTTCTTGCCTTTTTTTTTTTTAACATTGTTTCAATGTACATGGTTCTAGGTTACTCTACTTTCCAAGAAGGCCACTCTCTTGCTTGTTAATTTATGTATTCATTCAATAATTCCTGTAATCATGAAAAATAAAAATGTTAATAGAAAGAAAATAAATGTAACTGTCTTATTATTGGTTCTTCATACACTTGAGACTCTAGAGTTTTCATTCCAAATTTGCATAAGACTTATTATTGGCTCTTTATACATGTCAGTCTTTTAGAGTTTCCATTCCTAATTTGCATGTAAAATCACCTGCCAATTACTTCAGTCTCAGGAGGCAAGTTATGAGAAGGGTAATACAAAACCTATTTACATTTTGTCCCAGGCTGATTTTAGACGCCATTTTGAAGTAGACAAAATTTATGAAGTTACTCAGCTTCTAAACTCCCCTTGTTTCCATCCCCTCCCAAATTTTCCTTTTCCAAATTTCCCAAATTTCCTCTAAAGACATGCAATATCTTTACACCCTGCTCTTCTGCTACTCAACTCACTCAACTTCTCAACTCATCACTACTACCCAAGTGACAAGGGAAAAGATCAGGTATCGGTCATCTATACCTTAGGATGAATGGAACCCCAAATGTGTCTCCCTGCAATTCTTGCTCCTTATAGCTCATCTCTAGTTATGTGATGAATATTCCTGTTCCCCACTTAATTAATGGGGGAATGTCAAGGATTAAAAGAACCATTTCACCTACAGGGTACAAAGATAAGAATGATCCAACATAGTGTATACTAGAGATGCTCCTTGATTGTCCTCTACTTGCCCAAGACAGAAAGCAAGTAGGACACCCCATCTGGAACAGACCTTAAAAAAAAACGTGGTCTACTGAGGAATAAAGTTATCTCTTAGCTACTGCTATGATATATATAACATATAATAAAAAAATAAAATTGTCTGAGATTGTAGGATAAAGGTCAGTTGTCCAAACTGATCATCAGAACAAGTGTTCTTTTTTTTTTATTTTTATTTTTTTAAATCATTTTTTTTTAAGATTTTATTTATTTATTTGACAGAGAGAAATCACAAGTAGATGGAGAGGCAGGCAGAGAGAGAGAGGGAAGCAGGCTTCCTGCTGAGCAAAGAGCCCGATGCGGGACTCGATCCCAGGACCCTGAGATCATGACCCAAGCCGAAGGCAGGGGCTTAACCCACTGAGCCACCCAGGCGCCCCAGAACAAGTGTTCTTAAGGCAAATACCTGGAGCGGACCAGTAAAGCCAGAAAACCAGGGACCCAGGAACATGGCACTAGGGAGCAGTAGATCTGGAGAGAATGCAGAACTATTGGAAAGAATTTTTAAGAGGAACATCCCCCAACATCACTGTGGTTAGTTTTTCAGAGCAGATGTCCATATGTATTGAAATAGTGGCTTAAATGCTCAAGGGCAATACTCACTAATAAATCATCTTTACCTCAAGCTAAATAATCCTAAAAATTTAAGTTCTTTGAATCCTTACTCAATGGCTTATTACCTTTATTAAATTCTTCATAAAATGTAACAAAAAATAAAATACTATAGGTAAGATGCTATTGATTTTTATCTGTCCATATTTGTTGGTACTCTTATAATATTAATGTCCTATAACAAGAAGAAAGTAGGTGGGCCTTTTCTCCATTTTCTTCATTTCCTGTTCCCCTGGACTTCAATGAATGGATATTTTTTCTTTTTTTTCTAGGAGGAATATATGTGTGCACAGATTAAAATGTGTTCTAACAGAAAATCAATCCCACTAATGGCATCTTACTCAGTATTGGAAGAATAGAAGAACTATAAACAAAGAAATCCCCAAACAATGAAGTATTTACATCTTCTAAGAAAGCAAGCAGAAAATAATTCTATAGTTGCTGAGATTAACTTGTCATTCTTAATCTAAAGGAGGCCTACTTGGTTAGGTCACTGAACCTGAGTAGAAAATATATCTATATAACTTTATTACAGAAGCCAATATGGCTGTCAGGACTAGGCTGAAGCACCAAGCCAACACTAAACAAATAATATCAAGACCATGATAAATCACTACTAACAATGATCTGTTCTGATCTAACCTTCAAAGACAACATGACTTCACCAGAGGAGATTCTCATAACCAGAGAAATAACTGGATTCTTTTGTATAGTTCTTGGGAGTAGGCATGTCCTAAAACTAGAAGCTCTGTCTAGAGAACAGCTTCAGAGAATTCTCTTTAAAAAATAGCTGTATCATGTCTGTCTGTATGTATGTATATGTGTGTGTGTATATATGTATATACACACCCCTTACTACTTACCCTTACTGTATATGTATATACACAAACGCACATATATGTGTGTGTATACACTAAATGTATATATACATAAACATCTAGACATATATACTGTATAGACAAAATGTGTGTGTGTATATGTATATACACACATACAGTAATTCTTTCATAAGAGGATTCATGAGATAAATTCTTCTCAGAGTACAGAGACTCTATTTTCTTTATCATTTTATCTCTCCTTCTGAAAGTATATGTTTCTTTTTATCTAGGACTAAATAAGGTCTATAAATCTGATCATTTATTTTAGCCTGGGATATCAGAAAACTTAGAAAATTAATCTACAATTTTATCTAGTGTTCTTCTGTTTTAATCAAATTTTCTTCCCCATTTCAAATTTTCTTATCCTCATTTTTTAGGTCCTGATTTATGAACATAATTATTGTTTCCTTATATAACTACTATTCTTAAATACTTCATGTCCTTTATTTGTGTGATAATGTGTAGGTGATATGAGACATATAATATAGATATGCCCATATGTTTATATAATAAAAGTAAGATAATGGCTATTATTTACTTATACTTTATATTGAAATTATCCTGCTCTTTCTCAAATGGAATCTGAGAGTGAGTTTTGATATGGAAGCAGGTACCTGGGGTACAGGAAACTAAAGGCTCAGCATCCACATGGAAGTGGCAGGTACTGAAAGCATTCTTCTTTGTCCCCACAGGAGTCATCAGTCAGCTTTGTCCAGGGAAGAACTCTGGTTGTGAGCAGTCTCTGGGTGGCTGGGGAAGAAAGATCTGAAGAGTAGGTCATTAGTAGTCAGGGGACTGCCAAATGGGAGCCAAAAATTCAGTTGCCCCTAACTGTTCCTGAGCTAATTTCAATTCAGAGAGCCTCCAAAGAAAAAACAAGAGCTGTGTATCAGCTCTAGAATGTTTTAGTCTCTTGGAGACACTGCATTGGAAAGAATCATGGCTGGAAGACAAGCAGCCACACTTTAGAGTTTTACTCCATGGGGGGAAAGTGTAGGTTAACAAGTGGTCACATGATGGTACTTTATATTCTTTATTATCTCGAAAGAATTTTCCCGCTAATGGATAGTCTACATTTCACACTTGTTAAATACAGAAGATCAACTCAGTTATAACTACTCAACTCAGATCATGTCTAAGATACCTGATAAGCCAATGAAATTAATGATTGATCTCAAAGAATCTCCTGGTTTCTGCCACAGCTGGCCAAGCCCAGGTGACATTCTGGGACATTTAAGACCAGGAGATCTGGGGGATCTAACAGTAATGTGAGGCCACTATGGGAAGATCAGCTGGCTTTTTGGAGCAGAGCCAACTTAAATGTAGCCGAGGCATGTTAACAACATTTCTAAAATCTCATTCCAAAGGGCAGGGGAAGGCACACAAAACAATGCCCAGTCAATGAAGAACTGTCCAACTAAGTGGAGATTCAGAATAAGATTAGGAAGGTCTATTTAAGTTGTTTGGAGGATATTAGAAGCAGGATCCAGGCCCAGAGAGAAAAACCTGGCAGATCCTAGAAAGAAGGTTCAGTCCCAGCCAATTTCATGATCCAGAATTTAGTCCCAGCAAAAAACTAAAGTAAGAACCAGAAGCCAAGAGCCCATCAGACAGAAGATCCATAGAGCAGACTAGCCCCACTTACAATGAGATGCAAAAAACAAAACAAGACAAAAACAGAAACAAAAAATAGCTGAAAATATAGTTCACTGCTTAGTCAGACACTGAATCATTTTTGCATACCAAATAATGAATGCAAGGTGACAAACTATTTAGAGATCATGCCTGCTGGTGGGAAAGAGACCCTCAGTATACTGCCAGTCAGGCTTCCACTGGTTCAGGAACCAAGTAGAGCTGCACAAGCCTGAGGCTGGCAGGCCTGAATACCCAGAGTCACAGTTCTTGCCAGCATCTGACATGGTGCCTTCCCTTTTCCTGACACAGAGGCATCTGCATAGGGAGAGTATGAAACAGCCCAGCCAGAGCCACCGGGAGCACAGTGGGAAGAAGAACACATAAAGGAAGATTGATCAGTTCAGGAACTCAGTCTTTAAAAAAAAAAAAAAGAATGACCTTCCCAGCATAATCATATATTGAATTTCAGGCTATACTGATGTTACAAAGGATAACTTTACCATAATTTTTTATGAATAATTCTCTGGAACCTCTATTCTCTCTTTAGAAACTTTTCCATCTAAATATTTTATATAAGCCCTTTAAAAAAATATCCGGCATTTTTATAATACATCAGCCGGATATGTATTTTATAATACATGCTGTTTGAGTTAATGAAAATCTGGAGATGAAACTTATTACTTAAATTATTTTAAGGTACATTATACCGCTTGTAGAAAACTGCCATTTTTCCCTCAGGATAAACCACTTCCCTCTGGTTTTGCATAATAAATACTTGCAATTCACAAATTCTGGGTATTATAAATCATTGTATCCCCTTGAAACACAACCAGTCAATTGTCTTCCTCAACTAAAATATACTGAGTTTCTATTTTATAGGATATTATAATCCAGGATACAAATTAAGCTAAAATTAACTGTATGCAAAACTTATTACAAAGGAGTTTATAAACCTACCATCTGAAAGTTTTAAACAACCAGAAAACACAAGAAAGGGGAAGATTTAACATGAAAACCATTATAAGGATTATTTTTTAACTAATAAATGACTAGAGTTATCCAATATTGTAATGAAATTATACATATAATTAGAAGCAATGAGATTTATTCTTTAAAAAAAAAAAAATGAAAGCCCTACAGTAGGAGCTTTTTCTTATGGCGCAATAAGCTGGAAAAAGGACCAGAACCACCTGGTATACCTCATTTACCTACTCTTTGGGAATAAAATATATTTTCCTCATGAAATTATGAGAGGCAAAGTTAACAATACACTATTCATGCATACAGCCACACTTAGAATGGGTCTTGCATTTGGTTTAATGCTTTACTATCACCATCTTAAAACTCTTGAATCATTTTTGAAGAAGAGATCCTGAAATTTCATTTTGCACTGGGCCCCACAAATTATGTAGCCAATTCTGCATACAGAGAAACAACTGCAAGGAACATCATCTCAGCTGCCATGGGATTTAACATGTATCTGGTGCATGGCATGCAAACAGGAAATGTTCATTGACCGAATTAAATCAAATGGATTCTCTAATTTCTGAGATAGATTTTAATCCAAATAGTTAATTTTCTTCAAATCAATTTGGGGGGGGGGGTCAGAAGAGGGAAGTTTTCCCACTGATAAGCCTTTCCCATATCAACTTGGTTATAGTATTATTCTTTTCTTTAAAAAAAAAAGATTTAGTTATTTATTTGAGAGAGAGAAGAGAATGAGAGAGAGAAAGCATGAGGGGGTAATGTCAGAGGGAGAAGCAGAACCCCTGCCAAGCAGGGAACCCCATGTGGGACTCAATCCCAGTACTCCAGGATCATGACATGAGCCAAAGGCAGTCGTGCAAGCAACTGGACCACTCAGGTGCCCTTATTATTCTTTTCTCTTCTTTAACAATCAATATGCAAAACTTACTCAAATTTATTCAACTGTACTGTGTGACCAGATTATACTGGTATCCAAATTGTCAAGATCACCTCCAGGATCCCTGGATACCCAAGCAGGACACCAGGACTCCTTTTAAATGAGGAGCCAATTCCATAAAGACTTCTCTAAGGAAACACAAAAGGTAACTTTCTATTTTGACAGCTAATTCTCTGAGGCTCCTGAGCTCTCAAACTCTTGACTCCAGTAAAGCAGTGAGTCATCCTGTTTCAGAAGGAACTAGGAAAGTAATTTGATTTTGGCCAGGAGTATTGCTACATGGGTAAATGTCCTTCAAACACACTTCTGCAGGCAGGTTTGGGGATTCCTGCCCAATCTAGATCATCTTTTCTCTTACAGCACAGCATCTACTTCAGAGGTAGGCCTCAGTGGCCATGTTTTAATCCTATGACCACACTCCTATGGCCACAGGTGACCAGGGAACACATGGGCACTAGTTTCAAGGGCAGACCCTTCCCCAAAACTCTGAACTAAGACATACAGAGCTGGAGTCAGAGTGGGAACTCCCACTGGAAAGTCATGAGGACGGGGCTGGAGTGACCATTTCCAACCATGTGCCCACTTATGTTTAAGTTATAGCAAGATAAGCTGCACAGAAAACTAAAAGAATAGGCCAAACATAGCAATAGAGTGAAAGCCAGAAACCCAGTGAAAGACAGAGTAGTCTCCATGCCTAAGAGCTTTCCAATTTTGAACTCTATCCTCAAAAGCCCAGCTTGTTTCCATTTTTCATATATTAAATAAAAATTCTTTCTCTATGCTAGCCTGAGTGGGTTCATTCCTTACAATAAAATGTCTAGTACAGCATCCCTGAAGAATGAATTCTAAGTTATTTGATAGCACTTACTGTGAAACTGAAACATCAAAAAGCTGGAGTTGAAAGAAAGAAAGAAGGAAAGGAAGGAAGGAAGACAGACCATCCAGGATTGACCATAAGAGCTCTCATTAGATTGGAAGAAATTTCTTCTTCCAATCTCAAAGACACAGTGTCAAAAATTTTAACAGTTTCACATAATCTAAAAATCTTTGCTTTTTTCCTGTGCCCATTCTGGCTGCTCTAAATGTACCCACCCAGTCCTTAAAAACTGCTGTTTTCCTCTACTATTACCTAATAGACAGTGGGAGGTCCAGCCCTATCGAGGACTTCCTAGAGTCCCAGTTCTTGGGTAGTGGCAGCAGAATGCCAGTTATAAAAGCCATGACAATAACACCAATTGCCCAGAAGTGCTCTGGAAACCAAGAGAAAGAAAAGAATTTCAAGAATAGGGAAAACATAAGCAAAAGCCTATACTCAAAAGCTATTCTGATGGTCATCCATGTCCTTGCTTATCCTCACGACTGGGACATTCTGAGAAAGTAAGGAATAGTTATATATGTCAGTACTCTTGACTGTTTTTTGTTGAATTCATTTAAGATCTTTGCCGTAAGCCTTATTATTTTTTCATACTACTTCATTTATCATCTTCCCCAAAAACTTTCAAAGGCAAGATAATGACAAGAATTATCTTTTATCTTACACAACATTTGACACAAAGCTGGACACATAGAAAGTTTTAAAAAATTCTTACTCAACTGAATTAATTGAATGACTAATTTCTCAAGAGGGGTTAATAAATTACTATTTATCATATGGTAGATTCTAGCCCACTATCTTGATGGATAGAAGAAAAAAGCCTAAAAGCACAAGAGAAAAATGCTTCACCTACTCTAACCTCTATACCTTAATTGATTTTCAAGTGTTTGCCGAGTTTTCCCCCTAGTATTATTTAGGACTTTTTCACAATGTGGATTTCTGTCAAGCCAAGGTTGAAAAACATTATTTCAGTCTTTCTCCCTCTCACACACATGCTCACGAGTGCACACACAGACACACACAATCATACTGTCTTTGCTTAAAGCAGATTCTGTTTGTTGAGTTTTCCCTTTGCACAACACACAGAATCTTGCATGGTTGTCTGCATACACTAAGTACTTAATGAATGTTTTGTATTTTAAGTCACTGACTGTCCTTAGAATGTCTTCAAAATAGACCAAGAGTAGGGCAAAAATGAAATCTCAGTGACTTTTTTAAAGAATGTGCCAAGAAAAGAATGTTAATAGTTATTCCTTCTTTTCCTCAGCTACTGTGTCAAAATATGCCCTTGAAAACAGAGTTCCATCATCTTTATGGCTTCCTGTGGTATGTACCAGGCTGAACCCTGATACCTGAACCCTGAGCTCCGGCCATCTGGATGGACTCCAACCTAGTTGGTCATTTACCATACCATGGTGGTTTCTCTCCTTTCTTGCCTTGCCTCTCTTGTTGATCTGCTAAAGTCTTTATCTCCAAACTCAGAGTAAACTCAAATACAGTGGTTTCCTCCTACTCTTGTGACAGGAACCTGGGGTTTTGCAATTTCAACCTACACTTCATTATCACTCATCTGAATGTCTGATACATAGTTGTCTCATGCCTAGCCACATAACAACCTTGGTACTATCCATCTTTTCTTTCTTTTCTCCTTCCTTCTTTGGTGTTCATGCTCCCTTTTAACACATTAAATGAGGATTTACTATGACTCAGAAGAAGCAAAGAGTAAGACAGAGTCTCTGGTTTAAAGGAACACATCATCCAGTGAAGAAGACTATCAATTAAGCAACCAAATAGAATACGATATGAAAAGTGTTTTTCTATGTATATATACACAGTGAAATGCTTGATTATTTTGGGAAGAGCCAGGGAAAACCCTGTAGAGAAGATAAAGCCTAAGCTAAATTTTAAGGACTATTGATTATGATATGATATGTTATTGCCCACATGATATGTTATTGGCCAAAGTATGGGTGATCTGTGGGGTAAGATCAGAAAATGCACCTGTGTAGGTTTGAAGTTTTTTTACTTATATTTAAGCCCTTTTTTAAAAATTTTTATTTATTTATTTTATTTCTTTTCTGTGTTCCAGAATTCATTGTTTATGCACCACACCCGTGCTCCATGCAATACGTGCCCTCTGTAATACACACCACCAGGCTTTCCCAACCTCCCACCCCCTGACCCCTCCAAAACCCTCAGATTGTTTTTCAGAGTCCACAGTCTTTCATGGTTCATCTTCCCCTCCAATTTCCCCCAACTCCCTTCTCCTCTCCATCTCCCCGTGTCCTCTGTGTTATTTCTAATGCTCCACAAATAACTATATAATAATTTACTCTCTCCACTTAACTTATTTCACTCAGCATAATCTCTCCCAGTCCCATCCATGTTGATACAAAAGTTGGGTATTCATCCTTTCTGATGGAGGCATAATACTCTATACTATATATGGACCATGCCCATAAAATGGCATAGGTTGCAGACTGGATAAAATGACAGGACCCATCCATATGTTTTCTACAAGAGACCCATTTTGAACCTAAGGATACATCCAGACTGAAAGTGAAGGGATGGAGAAGCATCTTCCATGCCAATGGGCCTCAAAAGAAGGCTGGGGTAGAGAGTCTCATATCAGATAAATAGATTTTAAACTAAAGACTGTAGTCAGAGATACAGAAGGACACTAACACTACATCATTTTTAAAGGGTCTATCCACCAAGAAGATATAACAATTGTAAATATTTATGCCCCCAATATGGGAGCAGCCAATTACATAAGTTTTTATTTTTCAGAGTTAATTATATTTACCATTTTTCTTTTATTTAATAAAAGTATTTAGTAAGATATTAAAGGCCACAATGAAAGTAATAACAAAAAATAATCTTGGTTGTTTGTGAGAGATTTTTCTATATTTTTATTGCTGAATAATACAAAAATTTGAGCAAAAAGTCTAAGGTACTTCTAATGCATACATTTATTTTTATTGTTAACAAGATTTTTTAAATTACCACACAAGTCCTTCTTAAAACCTATGAATAATAAAAATTGCTCATATAAACTACACATATAACTAACCATGATTATCTTTATGTTTGGGTAAAATTTTCCTGCTGATTTGAGAATTCCTGTTCCTGCTGATTTGAGAATTCCTGTTTATCTACCCTATGAAAGTGTCTATAAGTACTTGATACTGAAGCTTAAAATTCTACTATTAGAGATGAGGCTTTGGATTTAATATAAAGTCTCCTTCTGGAAAGATACTTAAAAGTGGCCTTGGAATACTGACTGAGGAGATAAGCATTATCAGACAATAGCACCTTAAAGAGAATTAATTTATCAAGTGTGTTTCAACTGATAACTAAGTTCAAGTAGGTTACTAAGAAAATAGGATTCTTAACAAGTCTGGGAAAACACTAAAAAAGAGATGAGAACTGTCCTGAGTAAGGTTGTTAATAGCAAGCAGCAGAAAGCCAGAAGCAGACACAAGAGTATTGTGTGTGTTGGGAAATAGGGGCCAGTATAAGGGAAGAAAAGCAATAGTGAAAAGAGAAGGAAAGCAAAGAACATACAATTATAATTTTTCTATGACTGACCTCCAAGTGTCCTTCTCAGAACATGCCTTTAATTAGTATTCTCACTTAAAAAATTAAGGAATGGGCATGATTCTGGAATTAGCTCTGGATATAAACACCCCACAGTCCCTTCCTGCAGCTAAATACAACTAAAAACTTTGTTGTCAACTACCCAAGGTCTCTAAACAACAAATAATGATTCTGAATAGTAAAATCAAAAGAGCCAGATTGTATATAAGAAAGTAAGGAATGGTTCCTTCTGTTTTCTCACAGCCTGGTCCCCAAGATTGAGCCCTACTCATACATTAGCTTGGTGTGAGAGTAGCCACAAAACTTTCAGGTGACCCCATATTTCTGGACATAGAAATAAGAGAAAGTCAATCCAACAGTCTAAAGAGTATAAAGTATTCTTAGAGCACTAAGAGCTAAGTTTAGAGATTTCCTAAATCCGTGAGCTTATGCCAGTTTTCAGACATACCCTCTCATCTATACATGTGTAGGACAGACCCAACCTAATATAATAAAATGTCTGAGAAATAAAGGGAGATTTGAACCATTGCCCACGTCTCAGACTAAACCCTGAGCTACTCATGTGTGGAACAAGCCAAAACTAACATAGAATGTGCTTTGAAAACTGAATTGAGATATAAGTTAGAGCCAGAAAAGACAAGACGGAACATTTAGTCTTAATCTACTCAAGTTCCTCAACATTCTCCAGAGGATTATAACCAGACCCAGGGTCTACACACCATAACATTTCCATTGTCCAGAATAAAATTAGACAAAATTCCAAGAACCAGAAATATCTGACCAATTCTCAAAGGAAGATACAATAAACAGATGCCATTCTCAAGACGACGCAGTGTTGTAATTATCAGGGAAACACTTTAAAGCAACTATTACAGCTATGCACTATGAATTAAATAATAATAGAGATGAAATTAATAAAAAAAAATGATAAGAGTTCTTAGAAGAATACGTAATATAAAAAATAATGAAACTTTTTAGCTAAAAATATTAATATCTGAAATTTAAAAATTCACTGGATAGATCCAATAGAAGACTGGAGATGACAGAGAAAAAAATTCTATAAATTTGAAGACAAATCAATAAAAATGACCCAATCTGTAGAAAAGGGAGAAAAATGTTTTTATGTACTTATATTTAAAGTTACATTTAAGAATATTTTAATATATGTGAAACAGAAAAACACTTTTTAAAATGATAATCATGTCTTTACCTATCACTAATTGATAGGTAAATAAGCTATATTCTCTAATCAAAAGACATAGAATAGTTGAATAGGTAAAGAAACAAGATCCAAGACATGTGGCCTACAAGAGATTCAGTTTAGCTTTAAGGATCTATATAGGCTAAGAGTAAAGAGAATAAGCGTATAGTAATCAAATTAAAACAAAGGGTAGCTATACTTATATCACACAAAATAGACTTTAAGCCAAAAATGTTCATAAGAGACAAAGAAGGTCATTATATAATGATAAAGAAATCAATTATTCAAGAAACTATAAGAAAAGAAAAACAAGTAATCCAATTTTAAAATGGGCAAAGGACCTGAATAGTCATTTTTCCAAGGTATACCAATTATCAACAATTAAATGAAAGGTGCTCAACATCACTAATCATTAGGAAAAGGCAAATCAAGACCACAATGAGGTATCACTTAATACCTGTTATCAAAAAGACAAAAGATAAGTGCTGATAAGGATGTGAAGCAAAGGGAACCCTGGTAGACTGTTAATGGGAATGTTAATTGGTACAGCCACTAAAAATGGCTTAATTCAAAAAAGAAGACATTCTCCAATCAAAGAAAAGAATATGGAGGTTCTTCAAAAAATTGAAAAATAAAACTATAACATGATCCAATAATCCCACTTATGGGTACATATCTGAAGGAAATAAAATAACTGCCTTGAAAAGATATCTGCACCCTCATTATCACTGCAGCATTATTTACAATAGTCAAGACACAAAACAACCTAAATGTCTGTCAACAGATGAATGGATACAGAAAATACAGACACACACACACACACACACACACACACACACACACAGAATACTATTTGGCCTTAATAAAGGAAGGAAATCTTCCCATTTGTGACACCATGGATGAAACTTGAGGGCATTTTGCTAAGTTATTTAAGTCTTATAGAGTAAGACAAATACTGTATAATCTCATTTATATGTGGAACCTTATAAAACCAAACTCAGAAACAGGAAGTAGATAGGCGGTTGCTGGTGGGGGGAGGGTGAAAGGGAACTGTTGCTTGGCTAAATGGGTAACTATAAGTCAAACTTCCATTTATAAAATGAGTACCTTCTACAAAAAAAAGAAAAAAAATTACAGAGCATCAGAGACCTATGGGAAATCATCAAAAAGTCTAATACACATGACTTTGTAGTCCCATAAAGAGAGAAGAAAAAGATTAGGGTTGAATACTTGAAGAAACAGTAGCCAAAATTTATAATTTTTGATAAAAACCATATATGAACAGATCCAAAAGTTCAGCATACTCCTGTTGAAAGATAGTTCACTACCGCAGTTCTGTACATTTTGTATCAGCTTTTATTTCAGATTATCTTTTCAGGCATGTTTGTGTAACAGATAATCTTGGATGATAGAGATAGTTTCTCCCTCTGAGACAAAGAACAAATTTGTTTTGTGACCATTATAATAAAGACAAGGTCTCTTTTTAGGCAAAATCTGGGCAGGTTTGTTTTTAGTGCCCTTTAAAAGACTGGAGTTTCCTCAGCTGTGACTCAAATCCACTGCGTGTACGGCATCCTCCTTGACTGTTCTATGTCACACCACAGAACTTGAGAGGCAAAGGGAATCAATAGGAACCTAAAGCTCACACTGTCTAAAGCACCATGAGCAATAAAATCCTTTGTCTCTTACCCAAGAGTATCACGTCTTCCTTCAGTATCCATGAAATTGTATCAGGCTAACTTGTTTTCTTGAAAGTAGGGTAAAAATCTCAGACCTTTCACAGCTCTTGACTATCTAAAACATGATAAATTCAACAAAAAATAAATTCTAACTCAGAATAACCTAACTTCTGAAAATAAAATATAAAGAAAAATCTTAAAAGCTGCCAGAGTAAAAAACTATGATATACAGTGGAACAATGATTTGAATAATCATCAATTGTTCATTCAGAAATAATGGAGGCCAGAGGCTCCTAAGTGGCTCAGTCAGTAAAGCGTCTAGTTCTTAGCTTCAACTTAACTCATGGTCTCAGGATCCTGAGATTGAACCCTATGTCAGGCTCCATGATCAGTGCGGACTATGCTTGTCCTTCTCCCTCCTCCTCTGCTTCTCCCTGCTCTCTCTCTCAAGTAAATAAATAAAATCTTTTAAAAATTTAAAAAAAAAAAAATGGAGGCCAGAAGACAGTGGAACAACATCTTTAAGCTGTTGACAGAACTGTCAACCCAGAATTCTATATTGATCAAAAGTATCCTTCAAAAATGAAGGAAAATGAAGATGTTCTCCAATGAATGAAAACGAATAAAATTCATCAACAGCAGACATGGTCTACAAAAAACAATAAAGTAGATTTTTCAAATCCAAGGAAAATAACACTACAGGAAAACCTGAATCTTCAGAAATAAGGGAAGAAAAACAGAACTAAACATCTGAGTAAATTAAAAATATTATTTTTCTCCATGGGTGGCTTAGGTGGTTAAGCATCTGACTCTTGTTATCAGCTCACGTCATGATCTTAGGGTCCTGGGATTGAGCCCACCTCAGGCTCCATGCTCAGCAGGGAGTTGGCTTGAGTATTCTCTCTCTCTCCCTCTGCTCCCTCCAACTGCTCTCGCTCTCTTTCTCTCAAATAAATAACTCTTTAAAAAATAAATAAATAATAAAAGATTATTTTTTTTCCTGCGAAGATCTGCTAAAAGCAAAAATTATAACACTGTGTTGGGATTTTCAATGTATGTAGATACATATATGATAAGTATAACATAAAGGATCTTGGGAGTTAAAGAGAGCTGTATAAATGCAAATTTTCTACATTTGACATGAAGTAGTAAAATTAACCATAATTAACTAATTAATAAGTTAACCATAGTTGACTATGAAAGGTTGGTATATGTAATGCAATTCAACCACAACCACTGAAAAATAATGCAAAGATATGTAGACAAAAATTAAGCAGATGAATGTAAATTGAAGGTTAAAATAATGTTCAAGTAATCCAAAAGAAGTCAAGAAAGGAGAGAGGAGTAAAAGGGGTAACAGCTGTGGAATAAAAGACAGAAAGGATGAGAACAAATAATAAAATGCTACACTTGAATCCAACTATTTCAATAATTATATTAAAAGTTAATGGTCTATTTTCAGAAGATGGAAGTGCAAATAACACCTCTCAACTGATTGTATGAAGTTGTACTACACTGATACCAAAATCAGACCAAGAGATCAACATAACAAAAAAAGAGCACTACAGACCAATATCTTTTATGAATATAGATGAAAAAATCCTGAAAAAGAAAATACCAGCAAACTGCATCCAGAAACACATACATAAAAAGGATTATACACCATGACCAGTTGCTTTAACATATTAAAGTAATCAATGTAATACACCAGAGCAATAGAATAAAGGAAGGAAAACACATGCTCATCTTTAGAGACATAGAAAAAGAATGTGATACAATCCAGCATACCTTCACATAAACTAAGAATAGAAAGGCACTTCTCCAATCAGATAAAAAGCATCTGTGAAAATCCATAGCTAACATCATACTTCATGGTAGATGACTGAAAACTTTCCCCTGATCAGGAAGAAGACAAGAATGTCTCCTCTTACCACTCTTAATCAACACTTTCCTGGAGGTTCTAGCAAAGGCAACAGGCAAGAAAAAGAATAAACAGAATCTGTATTGTAAAGGAAGAAATCAAACTATCCCTATTCTCAGATTACATGAATTTGTATATAGAAAATCTTAAGGCATCCCCTAAAAATTATTAGAACAAATGAATTCAGCATGGCATAAGATCAATATACATAAGCCAATTTTATTTCTATACACTAGCAATGAACAATTCAAAAGTGAAATTAAGAAAAAATTTCATTTATAATAACATCAAAAAATAATAAAATTAACAAAAGGAATAAAATTAACAAAAGGAGAGGAAGATTTATACATTCAACCTACAAAACTGTTGAAAGGAAATAAAGATACCAATAAATAGAATATCCCATTTATAGATCAGAATACTTAACATTGTTAAGATGGAACATTGCAAAAGTGATCTGCAGATTCCGTGCTATTCCTGCAAAAATTCTAGCTGATGTTTATGCATAAATTGACAAGCTGATCCCACAATTCATATGGAAATGAAAGGGACCCAGAATAACTAAAACAATCTTAAAAAAGAAAAACAAAGTCAGAGAACTCATACTTTACAAACTCAAAACTTAATACAAATCTACACTAATCAAAACAATGTGACACTAGCAAAAAGCTACACATATAGATCAATGGAATAGAACTGAGTCCAAAAATAAACCCTTACCTTGATGCTGAGTTGATTTTTGAAAAGGATGCCAAGACAATTCACTAAGGAAAGAATGGTACTGGAACATCTGAATAGGCACATGCAAAAGAAGGAAGTTGGACCCTAATCTCACATTATATGCAAAAATTACCTCAAAATGGATTATAGGGCTAACTGTAAGAGTTCAAACTATAAAGCTCCAAGAGAAAAAGATAATATATAAAATATAAATTTTAGTGATCATGGATTAGGCAGTAGTTTCTTAGATAAGACACCAAAAGCACAAAGAATAAAAGAAAAAAATAGATAAATTGAACTTCAAGAAAATTAAACACTTTTGTCCTTCAAATGACAATAACACACAGAATGAGCTAAAATATTTTCAAATCACATATCTAATAAGGGACCAGTACCCAGAGTAAATAAAGAACTTAACAATAAAAGGACAAGTAACCAAACTGAAAAACAGAAAAGAGATTTGAAAAGGTATTTCTCTAGAGAAGATATAAAAATAGCCAATAAGTATATGAAAACATGATCGATGTCATTAACCATCAGGGAAATGCAGGTCAAAAACTACAGTGGGATACCAATCCACACCCACTAGGATGGCTTAAAAAAAAAAAAATGCATGATAACAAGTATTGATGAAGATGTGGGGACATTTGGATCTTCAAATATGGTGAGATTGTAAAATTGTGTAGCCACTTTGAAAAACAAATTGGCAGTTCTTTGAAATGTTAAACACAGAGTTATCATGTTATCATATAACTCAGACCCAACATTCAACTTTGACATGTATACCGAAGAGAGTTGAAAATTTGTGTCTACAAAAGACTTTTACACAAATGTTCATAGCAGCATTATACATAAAAACAAAAAATGGAAATTACAAACGTCTTTCAAATGAATGGATAAATTAAATGCAGTCATCCATACAATGGAATATTATTTGGCCATAAAAAGGAATGAAGTACTGATACATGCTACAACATGGGATCTTAAAAATGCTATGTTCTATGAGAGAAGCTAGTCACCAAAGGGCACTTGTTAGATGATTATTCATATGAAATATCTAGCATAGGCAGATCTATAGAAACAGAAAATACATTAGTGGTTATGAGAGGTTGAAAAGAGAAGTAATAGGGAGTGACTACTTATGGGTACAAGGTTTTGGGGGTAGGGATAATGAAAATGTTCCAAAATAAGATAGTGGTAATGAATGTACAATTTTGTGAACATTGTAAAAACCACTGAGTTGCACACTTTTAAATGGAGAACCGTAAGTTATATGAATTGTATACCATTAAAGCTATTATTTGTTTAAAAGCGAATGATCTAGCCATTTTATCTTTGTTAATCTCTCTAGAGACAGAGAGTAAGAGTAAATATAAAAGTAAGACCCAACATATGCTGCCTAAAAAAGATGCACTTTAACTATAAAGGCATAAGATGCAAGCCAATGAATGGAAAAAGATATACCATGAGAACAGTGAGTATAATAAAACTGGAGTAGATATTTAATATCGATAAAAGAGACTTCAAAACCAAGTGTATTCCTAGCTATTAAAAAGGATATTTCATAGTGATAAAAGAGAAAATTTCAAAGAACGTCTAACAAATATTCTACCTCAGAATTTGAATTTAGAGGTCAGATGATTGTTCCTTGGTCATGTAATTAAAATTTCTGTCTCAAAGTAGGTCTGATTATGCAGATTCTTTTCACAGAGAGTAGACTAAAATATCATGAGCAAAATAGAATAAAATATAAATTTTAGGGAAAAAAGAATAATATAATACTATTGTTAAAGAAGAGTTTGCTTGGAACACTGGGTGTGGTACATAAACAATGAAATCTGGTACACTGAAAAGAAATCTAAAAATAAATAAATAAATAAATATCCACCTTAAAAAAAATAAGAGTTTGCTCAAATTTTTCAAATGCAAAATCAAATTACAATCATGTTTAGATTTTATTGAGCACATTTTAAAGAGATCTAATGGCTTCTTTAAATATATCAATACTTAGTATATATCAGAGATTACATTCTTTGAAACTATTAAAGTTAGAATGATAAATTTTAGACAACAACTTAAAAATGTATGATGATATTTATAGATTGAAAATCATTTTGAAGGTATTCAGAATTTGAAGACTACTGAAATAAAGAAGATAAGGAAAGATAATTTATGGAACTTACATGTTCCATGTCAGGAGAGGAAAAAAGAAAATTCTTCCTCTTTTGAATGTGCAAATAATGTAAAACAGTTAGCCTTGTCCTGATTTCCCCCTCTGGAATTTTTGGTCCTGCTCTGAGGAAGGGAGGTGAGAAGGCTGGCTTCCTACCTGGGTGGGTCTATCCCTACCTGGGTGGGACTCTCTTTCCCCACTTACCAATTCCTTACTCCTTACCAATTCCTTGCTCCTCTGTGAAATGATTTCTCACCAGACACACCATGACCAACACCATCTCTGAGAGGGAGTGGGGAGGAACTGAAGTTGGAGACACAGAGACAGTATTACCTGGATTCTTCTAAATTTGGAAAGTTTTGCTTTAGATTCTAATAGATATACTGAAAAGAACAGTGTGAGAGTTTTCTTTAAAAATATCAGTAATTACAACCTGCCAAATAGTACATCCTTTGCAACAGTGTAATAATATGATTGAAAAACTTTAGATATCAACTTAAAAATGTAGGGGGGGCACATAGATTACTCCCCATGGATAGGGGTTTGGAAGACAAAATAAAGAACCTACACATTTTTCTGTACATCTAAGCAGATAACGGAAAGGCTACAACCATAATATCTGAGAATTTTGCAGGGAAAAAAAGGAGATGGAAATTACATAAAATGAGAGACCAGTGGCTTTCATCAAAAGTGCCTCCCTTCCTTTAGTGGCTCTGATTTCCATGATCTGAGCCAGAATACACTCCCTCTGGACAATCAGCTCCAATATGGCCAAGAAGAATATAGCTTTTGGGGCAGAGAACTAATCTTTCTAAACATAAAATATAAGCTTTGCCTTCCACTTCTACAATCCTCCCCCAAAAAGTAACCAATATCACAATTTTTCCTTCTAAAGAGGGGGAAATTATCATATGGCTATATAAATTATAAAACAAAATTTAGTTCTTTTTGTTGTTGGACCATGTGTTCATGAAAACTTTCCATTAAAAAAAAGAAAGCAAAGAGAAGGATGGACAGGTAATATCATATCAGGTACCTATCTGGGCCACAACAGTGGTTGCCTCTCCAAACATGCAATGCTATTGGTACTGTGTTTGATAACCAAGTGCACAGTGCAGCCAACTTCCTTCTGCTACACGTCAGAGCACATTTCTTGGCCTCCATTCAGCTAGAGCTCTAGACATGATTAAGTTCCACCAACAATTACATAATAATTAAAAGGGGGAATTGAGAATGAGGCTGTACCTCCATGCCTTCTCTTGTATCCACTAGAAAACACAGTCGTGGTTTTTCTGTGGTATTTTCCCAATTGCTTGCTCTTCTAGATCATGACAATTTCTTGGTCCTGGTCACATTTACTGATCACAGAAGAAGCAGGAGCTGTTTTGATAACTTCACTCTGCGACATGAGCTCAAAGTAGTCCCTGAAAGCATAACTTTGTTTCCTTTATTTTCTCACTGATTCTATAGTCAATTTAGTCATTATAATTACTGTAATTAATCCTTTCTCTTAAACAAGCTGGACTAGTTTCTAACAGATATCCTCCATTGGCCTGGCCCATCTGGAACAAGCTGCCAGTCACAAATTACCTTCCAGATTTCATTCTACAAGCATTCTCCTGGGGGTCTATTAACATTAGACTGCATCTAAAATCTGCATATTCAGCCTCAACTCTTCTCATTAACAGCCCTAGGAGCTCAGCATTCCCTTCTCAAGAGGAGCAAGGTAACTGACTTCCCCATTTATAATTGGTGCTTACTTAGAAACCCCTAACTTTCTAGTCTCTATCTAGCTAGTTTTGAGCCTTCAAACAGGAGTCATCTCTAGTCTCCACTGTCTTACATGTGTATATCATTTGTGCCTTAGTGAAGCACCTTACTATGAACATCCCAGTGGGATGTCTCTTTCCTTCCTGGAAACTACACTATATGAAAATTACCACATTATTCAGTCAATTCATCACATTCTGTTTCTGTTCATTTAGAACAGAGCACTATCATCTCCTCTCTCTCTAAAAAGAAAAAAAAAAACAAGTTTTTACATAGATTATTCCCTTTCTGAACTTCAAACAAGATTCTGTGCAGGTGTCACAGCTTACCGATTTTCTATCTCTTATTCCCTCCTCTTCTGAAAAATTGAAGTCCTCTGTTTGCTTTAAATAGTAATTTTATCAACACACACAAGCCGATGCAATTCCTTTAATTTAAGCTATTTGATGCAGTGCACAAGGCTCCCAAGAGGAAAGAAAATACATTCTGCTTCCCAAAAACTCACTTCCAACCACAGGCAATCAAGGCTAAATTATTTTAAAGCTGCACGCATTTGAAACTACATCCATCAGAGGATATTAGGCCAGCAATCAGGTCCTTAAACCCACATCTATACTTTCTCTAGATCTGCCTATTCACCTGCTAGTATCTGGACTTCTTTCCAACCTATTATTAGATATATAATATTATACATATTATCCATAAATATATATAATATATATTACTTTTACATTTTATTCCTTTCAGACAGCTTCACCCCATACATGCCCATCTCGTTTTCACCTCTCCATTGTGTTATGTCACTATAAATAATAGAACTTACCACATAAGTCTGCTTGATGACTTCTGTTTCCTGGCCACACAATGACTACCCTCTGTGAGTCCTTCACCACACTCCCTTCCCATTCGTTCATCTATCATGCCCTGCTTTCCTGTGGGTGTGATCAGGGCACTGGAGTCGAGCAGATCTTGTGTCAAGTCTCCGTGTGAGCGGAGTGACACTGGACAACTTATTGTTTAAGCCTTTGTTCCTCATCTATAAAATGGGATTCATAGCATTTGCCTTAGTATATTGTCAGAGAAAACAAATGAGATAATTTATGTAAAACACCTGGCTTAGCACCTGGTGAAATTAAAAGGAAAAGGATGAGTCTTTTGAAATGTAATTCTCCAGATGTGGTTTTATCACTCAGTCTACTGCTCATGACTAATAGAGGATTTGTTTAATATCTCTAGAGGCACTTCCCCAGATGCTACATGATTCATTTCTGGAAACAGTCTACAACTAATCAAAACACTTTTTTTTTTTTTAATCCTAGGTAATGTGTAATAGATTTACTGAAACGTCATAATTATCCAGGTAGCTGAGGTGTCATTGGTCTTTGCTCAGACCTGCCCCCTCAATCCTGCCTTTTGCTCAGTCATTTGATCTCCTCCCTCATATAGCATTCCTCCAGCAAGACTCCTCCCCAGGATAATTCAGGACAGGATCATATCTTCTCTGTCTTTGCCTTTGAACAAAGTACAGATCAAAGTTTTCTTCCCAATTTCAATATTGGAGCACCCGATGCTCTTACTCTAGTGTTTTCTACAGAACTATTCTTTAAATAAATCTTGTGTTTGTGCTAAACTTTCAAATGCAAGCAACTTCCCCAAATCATAAAAATAAACATATCATCAGACATGGGGACTTAGAGTGGAGAAGGGAGTTGGGGGAAATTGGAAGGGGAGGTGAACCATGAGAGACTATGGACTCTGAAAAACAATCTGAGGGTTTTGAAGGGACGGGGGGGTGGGAGGTTGGGGTACCAGGTGGTGGGTATTATAGAGGGCACGGATTGCATGGAGCACGGGGTGTGGTGCAAAAATAATGAATACTGTTATGCTGGAAATAAATAAATAAATAAATAAATAAATAAATAAATAAATAGAAGAAAAAAAAAGAAATTATTAATTCAATTAAAACTGGGGATGTTTGGCTCTGTGACTTGGGCTGAGGGTCTAGGACAAGGGGTTTCCAACTCACATACGAGTCCAAAAGTTTCTTGTCTGCTTTTACCAATCACTAGGGTTTGAAGCAAGACCCATCATCTTTAATATGTGGTGAAACAAATTTATATGTAGAACTGATACAGGGTAAAATTCAATTTATTTTTTCTCTAAACAAAAGAGGCTCACTTTCTATTTGGTCAGCTGTAGATCAAATGTTATTAAACTGCAGGGGTCACATACCAAATCTCATTTGTTTCCACAGAAGATCCACACACAGAGAACTATACTTAACTACTAAAACACTGTAACAAGCGAATTTAAATGACTTGCTATATTTCAGTACACAAAGGAAAAGCATGTTGATGGTAAATATTTTAGAAATTTGTCCTAAAGAACTAAGTCCAGTTTTGTAAAAAATTTATATGGAAGTAAATATAAAAACCCAAACTCAAATAGTGACCTTTACATTTATAAGACTACTGACTTAAAAAATTCAGAAAAAAATTAAAATTGTCCATAATCAAATCATTCAGAATGTTTTCATTTTTCATTAATATTTTGATGTATTTTCTTCCATTCTTTTTTCTTTGCTCCTTTTAAAAATATTTGCCATGACATAACCATCTAACCTTGTACCTTATTTTTCTACCAAAATGTCATTATAATCTTAATACTCCATATCATCAAAAAACTTTGTAAGGGACGCCTGGGTGGCTCAGTCAGTTAAGCGTGTGCCTTCAGCTCAGATCATGATCCCAGGTCCTGGAATTGATTCCCACATCGGGCTCCTTGCTCAGTAGGGAGCCTGCTTCTCCCTCTGCTTGCTGCTCCCCATGCTTGTGTCCTCTCTCTCTCTCTCTGACAAATAAATAAAATATTTTTAAAAAGCCTTTGTAAGCACAATTTTAATAATCCATTATTATTTATAACTTATTTAACCATGATCCACTAGGACACTTTTGTTTACTTTTTATATAAATGCTTTGTGTACTCAGATTTATCAAAATTTCTGATTATTCCTCCAATATAGAGTCACGGTGTATAATATTTACCAATTTTTGTATTCTAGCATCAAGGTTAATAGCATGGATTATAAAGTTAGCCACATCAGGGCTGAATCCACCAAATGATGAGATTTATATTCTTGGCCGTATTTAACTTCTCTGACACTCTTTCCACACCTGTGAAGCAGGAATAATACCTCATGAGGAGGTATCATAGGTGGATTAAAAATATATACGCACAAAGCTTGGTGGTTAAAAGCATAAATCTACCTCCTTTGAATACTGATTCCATCAAGGACTAATTCTGTGATCATGGCTTAATATCTCTGTTATAGTTTCCTCATCTCTAGGATGGAAAAAATATTAGTGCCTGTTTCACTGGAGTAATTGCAAGACAAAAATTAATTAATACATATAAACAATTCACAGCCTGGTATATGGGAACTAATAATAATAGCACTATTATTATTAATAATAATAGCACTATTAATAATAGCACTTAATAATAGCACTATTGCTGTTGTTAGTTTTCTAGTCCTGGCAACCAGCAAGCTCTTTATTACTATAATAATTACTCATTATTATAAATTTCCTTCTAGAAAGATTGTACAGATTTCCTTACAACCAACATTAAAATGCATATATACTTCATCTACTCCATAGAACAACAAAACAAAAAATTAACAATTCAGGGGGTCACATAATTTACCTTGTCAGTTATGCTTGGGAAATATGGTCCCTTGGCAAGAAAGAACATCAGAGAGTTGATCCTATGCAACCCAACCATTTTACTGTATTTGATCATCCTCATTAAAGAAACATAAAACAGTTTTTTTTTCCTAATTCAAATCTAGCAAGTTGTACCTGATTAAAAAAAAAAAAAAACTGACCTTTTTTCTCAAGTTTATTCTTCTCACCTCATTGGGCAGAATACCACCTACACAGCTCCTATCAATGTCCAGGTCACTAGGATCAATCACTGAACAGGAATTAATTGCTTTCTACTGTTACACAGTCTTGTAAGGGGAATAAAATAAAATATCCTTTATGGACCTTTGTCAGAGTATTTTTGAAACATGAGCTGGTGTTTCCTCTCCCCAGTATTGTCCCTCTCCCTTTCCCTTCTCTTCTCAGCCATTCTTCAATCAGCCATGCAAGCAGCTGCAAGATACATATCATTTCCTCAGAGGAATGATCTAAGAACAGAAAAAAAAAAATGTGGTCCTTTCCTGGTTTCTGTGTTTCTATAAGGAGGCTTTCACAACATAGATCACATATTTCAGAGAAAGTATGATGAAAAAGGGTAAGGCCCCCTTTCCCTTATGCCCCCTCAGCTAGGGGAAAGTCTTCCTTGTCTTGACCAAAGGAATAGAGTCAGAGAGAAAGCAAGGATAGTGTAGGAATAGTGCTTCCCAGAAAGGGGGCCCCAGACCTGCTTTCCAAGCCTGTCCTAATAGAAGTTTTTGAGGTCCAAGAGAAGAAAGGGACAAGAGGATATATTGTGGGAATACAGAGGGGCACAAGGATTTTCAGGAATAAGGGATGTTTCCATTGTCTGGATGGACTGTGGTAATAGTTCCATGGGTACACGCACACAGCAGAAAATATCAAATTATACATTTTTTTGAGAGAGAGAGAGAGAGAGCAGGGGAGGGAAAGTAAGAACCCCATGAGCTGGGAGTGGAGACTGATGCAGGGCTCAGCCTCACGGACTGACCAAAGCCAAAATCAAAAGTCAGATGCTCAACCAACTGAGCTACCCAGGCACCCCTCAAATTGTACATTTTAAATATACATAGTTTATTTTTTGTCAATTATACTTCAATAACATTAATACGAAAGAAAGAGAAAGAGAGAGAGATCTGTGCATCAAGTTCCAAGTACATTCCCAGAAATGAAGCAGGACCTAGAAAATAAATTGTTGCCTGGTAGTATGTCTGGACAGGATCTTAAGCAGCATGTGAGTTTCTAGTCTCTCTGAGTGGTAGATGAGACATAAAATGAACACTCAATACCCAGAAGTAGCACAGAAGCAGAATAGAGAGTTGCCTGATATTCTGGAGTCATGTGGTAAGAACAAAAGACATTTCCAGTCCAACAAGAAGACCACTGACCAAGCAGCTGATGGAGCTAAGGCCACTTCAGCAGATACCTGTGTGGTCAGATGGCATCAGGAACCTGCGGCACACTCCCTCCCTACCCCAATCCTTAGTCTTGGCTCCAGTTAAACTCCCCGGAACTCTGACAAAACTCCAGGTCCAGGGGAGAAGGAGAAATCTCTGAAATCATTGGCATTTAGTATCTGTTGCCCTGGCAGAAAAAGACTTAAGATAGAAATTGGATGGTTATAGATGAATAGATCTACAAGACTTGTATCTTAGTTCCAAATTCCATGATTCCATGCTGAGATATAGTTCTCGCCTTCACAGAGCAATATTCTCACTTAGAAGACTATAGATGAGAATGTAAGATCCACAAAGGTAGGTTTTATGACTACATTATACACTTACTATCTAGCTCAAATCTGGCACATAACTGTGCTTAATATGTATTTGTGGAGTGCACGGATGGGTGGGTGGGTGGATGGATGGATGGATGGGGCAAACTCAGCTACATCTGCAACAACACGTAAATACAAAAGGAGAGCTTTTGGAAATAAGTGCAATAAGAAGAAAGCACTAAGGGCTAGAGTCACAACTGATGACCTCATTGGGGAGAAAGAATTGAGGTGGTCTTTGAAGAAGGATTAGAATTGGCTGAATGGAGAGATAGGATGAGTGGGAAAGGTAGAAGGGCAAGCCCAGCACAGGAAGGCCAAAGCTTGAGGCCACAACTCAGACAAGTAATCTTGCCACCAATTCAAGGTACTTTTTCCTTCACTCTTTTCTAAAACTCAGTATGCAGCCCAGGATCCACTGACAATATTTGGTGTATGGGGATGGATGGATGGAGTGGAGGAATGATACGAATAAAATTTTTTTAAAGAATTAAAAGAACTGGGCTTGAAATCTGGAGATAATTTAATTTCTACCTAAAGGTTTTTCTAAATATTCAACTTTTATTCTACTAGCAGAATAGATACTTACTAGGAATCTTACAACATTTGGACCTGTGTTTAACCAGTCTTAGTTTTTTTTTTTTTTTTTTTAGAAACCTGGAATCCACCCCACTCAAGGACTTAATTTTATAAACTGTTTCTAACTCTGCCCACCTAAAAAGAGTTCTAAGTCCACACCATCATTTCAATTCCTGTTCTGCAGTAATAATTAACATCATGTTATAATTTACCAGCATCCCTTACATACTTTACCTCATTTATTCCTCACAAAATAGAACTTTGAAGTACATTTCCATTTTTGGACATGGAGAAACTGAGACTCAGGGGGTTCACTCACTTGCTTTAATTTACCAAGCAGTCAATGGTCATACCTAGACCTGCACCCAGGCCTTTCCTCCACACCATCTGGCCTCACCATCGTCACCTAAAATCCTTTAAAAAATGAGGAAATATACCAATGGCAAAGCTGGGAACCTATGTCTGTGAAGAGGAGGGTATAGTGATGGGTTAACACATTAGAGGATTTTAACCATGGCAAAAAAATTAATTGCCATTTTGGGTAAAAAGAAAATCTTTACTCTTAAACTAGGAGGTAAACAAATGTTCTTTGCTCAACAACTCCATATTCATTATGTGTATTTGAGGGTCCATCTATGTAATCTCCCACAATTTACCCTCCTCTGTTAAATTCTCTCCCTGGGGCTAGAGTGCCAGAGAGAATATTTTTAAGGAAATATAATTAGGTTTTGTCACAGAGCAAATCCCCCAAAGCAATTTATCATAAAGAAAAACTCTAACCCAACATTTCTCCTACCTGAAAGTACCAATTTAATTTTCCAACAGAACAGTTTTAGGGATCCCAAGAACAGGATCAGAAAATAGAAGAGGGTCTACTTATTTTATCCTCTTATTCAGCCCCTACTAATACAGGATTGTTTCATACCAGGAAATCTTTTACACTCTGCTGAGCCCGGTTTTAAGTGTTTCACATAATAAAGCTAGGCCACATAGAATGGGTGAGTCTGTGTTGCTAATAATTGGTTTGAGTCCTCTTTCTCCCTTCATGGGTAATGAATGTTGAGGTAATTTTGGGGGATAGGATTAAATGTTAAAATTGTTGTAAGGCAGTAACAAATGGCTGGCATTCAGTACTTCTTTTTCTTTTAAGTTTTTATTTACATTCCAGCTAGTTAACATATAGTGTAATGTTGGTTTCAGGAATAGAATTCAGTGATTCATCATTTATATATAACACCTAGTGCTCATCACAAGTACCCTCCTTAATACCCATCACCCACTTAACCTGTCCCCTGCCCAAGTACTTTTTATTTTTTTTAAAGATTTTATTTATGTATTGGACAGAGAGAGAGATCACAAGTAGGCAGAGAGGCAGGCAGAAAGAGAGAGAGAGGGAAGCAGGCTCCCCGCTGAGCAGAGAGCCCAACGTGGGGCTCGATCCCAGGACCCTGGGATCATGACCTGAGCCGAAGGCAGAGGCTTTAACCCACTGAGCCACCCAGCCCCCCCCCACGTACTTTTTAAATTCAAGTATTTATGAACTGCAAATGGTCTGTCTTTTCCTCTCCTTCCACTCCTTCCTCTTCCTCCTAGTCACACTGACACTGGACCCATATTCACCTAAAACAGTTGACAGCTGAAAACGTTCATGTGAGAGACGGCCCAGACATCACTCTGGAAAAAATTTTTTTGAAAAGTTATTGATGATATATTATGCCAAGCATTTTGAATCCTCTTCCACAAAGCAGAACTGCACATTCTCAAATACGTGGAATCAGTTTCAAGAGCTTATCCACCTGATACCTGGTAGTTAAAGGAGAATCACAATTGGACCCGCACTCTGGACAGGTCAGGCTGGTGCTCCTGCATTCCCACAGCAACTTCATGATGGGCGGATTTTGACATTTCTATTTTGATGCAGTCACGTTAATGCAGCACCACTGGCAAATTCTGTCAAAATCTAAATTCACTGTTTTGTATTACCAAGTACTTCTTGTGACCCATTTCTCCAACTCTTGCCCAATGTTTAAGCCGTCACCTGATCATACAGCATTTTTCACCTTCTAATTTCTCTATATGTTCACTCTTTATGTTTGTGCAAATTCTTGTATTTATTTTGTTCTTAGAAAAAAACATAATTGTTTTAATTTTATCTTTCAAAAGCAGGTTAGTCCCTAAAGTTTATGTCATTATCTCCCCAACAATCACAATAAAAGAGTTTTACATTAACCATGGAGCGCATACTTTACTGATTCGTGAGAGGACTATTCAAGATTTTTTGTGCACTTTGGAGAATAAGAGAACATATTTCAGAAGCCTGCTAAAAGAAAAGGTGTCCATGCTTAATAGAAATGTCAACTGGAAGATGAAGAACCATTATTAAGCAGACAAATCAACTTATTAATTGAAAATAAATGAGTCTGGCCATTGATGATATTAAATGCAAAATATTCAAGATTCACATGAATTCTAGAGATTAAGTGAATAGTTAGTATTTTATTTAATATGACAGTTCACACTTTCTGAGGAAGCTAACACAGAGCTCGCATTTGATATGTTATAACACTACTCAGGATAAGTTCAAAATGTTTGTATTAGTTTCCATGCATTTTTGAAAGTAGCATTTGATATACTGTCATAAAATACATATGCTACTATATTTTCTCTTTCTCCTAGTGAATTTCTAGTTAAAAGATCCTACAGTAACCTATACTTTAGATACCTTACTTATAATGTAACTTTATAAATACTTCAGTAACATTTTATATACATATTTTAAAATATCTTATATTTCTATATATTTTTCTTTTTTAAATTAATTTTAATTTAAATTCAATTAATTAACATATAATGTATTAATTGTTTCAGGGGTATAGGTTTGTGATTCATCCGTTTTACACATTTCACAGCACTCACCATAGCACATACCCTTCCCAATGTCCATCACCCAGTTACGTAATCCCCCCCATGCCCACCCCTCTCAGTTTGTCTCCTAAGATTAAGAGTAACTTATGGTATATTTCTATACTTTAAAGGTTTTACATTTACGCCAAGTTAAGAATTAATACCCACTGAATATCTACTATAAGGCTCTGTATAAATGTCATTGTTACTGTTACTAAAATGCAATTTTTGCCACACAATTTCATTTATAATAATACAAATTAACACAGTCCTTTACATGTTTGTAAATACTTTAATGACTTTTAAATTGAGAGGTATTCCTAAAAGCACTGGGGATAAAAGATAAATGCATAAGTAGGTGTGAAAATAATTAGAATTCTTGTATCGTCCTTGTTACTTGAATATCTGGTTTAAGCATCCCTATACCTGACACAGTAATTTAGCTACAATGCAGCAAAACCAGCATTGTGGTAATAGAATATTGATTGTACAGTGTTCAAAGACAAAGAACTTATGTTGTACTTTTTATACATGCATGATATTGCAGCACAATATCCATGTCAATAATTTTCACAAAATGAACCCTACTACCACTATGCTCAATAGCGATTTAATTATGAAATAGCCAGTCTTTTGATTAAACCTTTTGTCTTACATTAGCCTAAAACACAAGTAACCATGCTGATCTTAGAAGACTTTAGTGTAAAAGCACAATGAAAATACACTTTCTACGTTCATTTTAGTACATTATTTTCCTATTTTATTATTAAGATTTATAGTCTCCTTATGAACACTCGAGACAACTTTCTCACGGAGATTCTAGTCTCACAGGGATTAGATATATTCCATTTCCTAGCACGCATGCATATGTGTGTGCACACGCACCCACAGCCACACACACACACAAAGAGTGGTTTTTATCACGGTGCCAAAATTAATTTTAAAAAGAATTCTTCCCATGGGGCCATTCTTATGGATACAACATTGATGTCATTTTTACAAATAGTTTGGTCATGAGGAAAACAACGAAAAGATGTCATTTTAGTTACTTGGAAAAGCAAACATAAGACCTAATGAGGATTGTAAATAGAAACCAGAAAGTAATCTTGGCATTAAGATCAACAAGTCTTTATTAAACTGTTGTTTTGAGAGAATTAAGCAGTGAGGAATGAGGAACAGGAAATAGTATTTTACAAATTTGAGAGTTGAAAAGGTCATTAGAATTTAAGTAAATCAAATGCCACCCAATATGAACCTCCTTTCCAACATCCATGACAGATGTTCACTCAACTTCTGCCTGAATCTCTCTAGGACAGCTATTTTGTGAAAATGTCATTTCCTACATTGAGACCAAAACCCACCTCTTAGTCTTAAGATGGTCTACTATACTACTGGTAAGATTCTAAAAGGGTACAACTTTTCAGAAGTTTATTTTGGTAAAACAGATCACAAAATTCTAAAATGTATCTATTCCTTGGCCTTACAGTTCTAGTTCTGGGCTTTGTCCTGAGTAAATAATCAGTTATATATAAAGAATACACATATTCCATATATAAATCCCATATACATATAAGAAATTTCTTATGAGGAATGTCTTTGCTTTCTTATTTAGAAAAGTGAAAATCTGAAAGCAAACTAATGTTTAAGAATGGCATGTTACTAAAGTAAATTATGATAAATCCACACAGTAGGATGCCATGGAATAACCACAAATCATGTTGTAGATAAATATAGCCACAGTATGTTTTAATGAAATAATTTATATAAAGTGCTCAGTAGAAGTTTCTGACACAGAGGACAGAAAAAACAAATATTAAATCATACACTAATTTTTAAAGTAGGCAATAAAAAAATGTATTCAGCATACATGTATAAAAATAGATATACATATATGTATATATATTATTGAAACCCCAAGTTCAGCTGCCCATCACTCAAAAGGCCAAGACTCAAGAGGCAAGCTTTGACTGGAAAGGAATATGAACTTTAAGGAGGCCAGCCACCCAGAAAGAAGGTAGACTCTTGCATGAAGGCCAACTCTGAGGTTCTGCTTGGCCCAGGGTTTTTTTTAAAGGGGCTTAAGGCAGTTAATCAGTAAAGGGAGTGCAGCAGTCCATAACATTCCTCGATTAAGTGCAGACTCAATGGTGCCAGCTACAGTCCTTATCTCAGTGCTAGGTGGTTATGCAAAAGGGTCTGGTTCCTTAGTGCCCAGGGGTTATGCAAGGGGGTCTTATTCCTTAATGCTTGGGGGTTGTGCTCTATTCTCTCTGGAAAAGAATGTGTGATCTATAGATATACAAAGAAAGGTTAGTTTATCAATCACAGCAGGCCAAGGGAGGTTGCTGAAGTTTAAAGACTACTAGGCTATCCAGAAAGCCCAGGCAGCTTCATATATATGTGTGAACAAGTATGAGAAAAACATGACAATAAATTAACAAAAGTCATGTTCAAATAGTGAGATAAGAAGAGACTATAGCTTTTCTCTTCCTGTTTTCCTGTTTGCCAACGTTCCTCTTGCAATCTAAAAACTAAGTGTTACCCTAAATACATTTATTTCAGATATTTGATTAATATCTACTGTATGCTAGGTATCAATGAATAAGGCTTATATTTCATTATCTCATTACATAGGCAAGCTATATAGTGATTATAAATATATGCACATATTATGTATATACATTATATATATTTTTATATTTATAAAAATTATACACACACACACACAACACACACACATAAACAGGAAGACTATACACCAATTTCATGATAGTAGAAACTTCTGAAAAAGAAGACAGTAGGTTTGTGGAAAATCAAATTTAAATTATATCTAAAATGTTTCATTATTAAAAAAAAAAATACCTAAATCAAGTGATAAGGTCCTACCATTTTTCAATTATGGGTGGTAAGTGTGGTCATTCTGGGTTCCTTTATTTTTTAAAGATTAATTATATAACAAAATATGCAACTGAATGATTTTTAGGAAGCTTATAAGGTTGTGAAACTATCTCCATTATCTAATTTTACAACATTTTCATTACTCCAGTAAGATCCCCCATGTTCCTTCACCATTAATCCCTGTTATCACCTTTAGTCCCAAGCAATCACTAATCTACTTCTTGCCTAATTGCAGTCTTTTCTTGCAACTGAAGCAAATTGTGGTATATTCTTATCAAGAAAATTATATAACTCAGTCAACAACAATGAATCTCACAGACAAAATATTGAATATAAGTAGCCAAATAAACAAAAAATATATACTACATGATTCCATTTATGGAAGTTCAAGAACAGCACACCCCAATCTGTCATGATAAAGATCAGAATAATGATCATCACTGAGAGTGGCTATTGACTGGACAGGAAAAGATGGAGACTACTGAAGTGCTGAAAATATTCTATATATTGATCTGGGTTGTTGCTATGTGGATACATACATATGTGAAAATTAATGAACAGATTCATTTAATTTTTCACTTGGCACTTCAATAAAAATTTTTAAGGAAAATAATGCCACAGCCATTCCAATTCTTCTGCCTCAAACCCTTGCTTACCTCATCATTCTTCCCCTCCCCTTCCACTTCTGTTTCTAACACGTTATTGCCAAGTTGAACATAAAGCTTTGAGAAACGCTACTGAAACCATTCAGTTGTTTGGTTAAAAGATGTGGGCAGGGATGCCTGGGTGACTTAGTTCGTTAAGCGGCTGCCTTCAGCTCAGGTCATGATCCTAGCGTCCTGGGATTGAGTCCCACATCAGGCTCCTTGCTCGGCGGGGAGCCTGCTTCTCCCTCTGCCTCTGCCTACCACTCTGTCTGCCTGTGCTGGCATGCTCTCTTTCTCTCTCTCTCTCTCTCTGACAAATAAATAAATAAAATATTAAAAAAAAAAAAAAGATGTGGGCAAAGACAAAGCAGATGTCATAAACTCATCTTCTTTATTCTATATTAGTCTACATTTGTACACTGATGTGCTAGGATAATGTATATCCTATGAGAAGAAGAAAAGTGTTTATGAGGATAAAAAGCAACAATGAAAAAAAAATAAAATAAAACACCGACGTTAGCTGAAAACAGCTATACAGCCAGCACCACAGCCAAATTGCTATGGTTTTTTTAAGAAAGAAAGAGACAGAGAGAGAGAGAGGAAAGGATGGGGGGATTTGCCATCCATGCTGTTAAATTACTTGAATGTTTACTTGTCTTTTTTTTTTAAGTAAATATATCACGTAAAAAGATAGGAAGATTGAAGAATTTTCCTTTTGAAAGCTACCTTTAACACCTTAAAGTAGTAGTACTTAGATGTTAAAAGACTAGTGCTTGAGTATTACAAAGTATCTGGTATTCAAAAACCACCAAAGTAACAAGGAGTAACACTCTGTGGTTTCTGTGCCCCACATTGTAAGTCAATCACGGTAACCTGTCACTACAAACCCACCTCTAAATAAATTACTTAAACCGAGGGCAATGACACCAGCTATTACATGGCCATATCCTCTAGGGAATTCCAGGGGTTTGGAATCATTTAATCAATCCCCATCACAGCAACTGTGCTTGATAATGTGCATCTTAAACAGCTACTGTTCATTTGAAGAGACTGTGGGAGAGAACTGTCTAGTGACTTCCTAGCATCACTTCAATATCACTCTTTAATTATGCAGCCATTTTAAGAAGAGTGTTATGCAATTAGTCAGTAGCAATTCTGAAAATAATTCTCAGGCCCTTTTATTAGGAAATCAGAGTGTTGTCTCATTGTTTCAAAACCAAGGTCTTTCTCAAGTGATACCCTATTTCTAGATTAAAACTAAACTATGAAATCCAGCCATCAGCATCTATTCAACAGTAATAATCTTCAGCAGGTGAAAGTCTACAACCTTACTGTGACATTAATCAACAATCTTTTAGTTGCAAGTGACAGAAATCAAGGACAACTCAGCATAGTTTAAAAAAAGTGGGGGGGAGTAGAGCTAATGTAGTCGGTAAGCATCTAAGAGTTGAAGGTTTAGTACTGACTTCAGGCTTAGCTAGATTCAGGTCTCCACTCCTCCACCTCATCTCTTTCTCTGCTTCTTTGAATGGTGAAAAAGCAAAGAACATGACTTTAATAAGTACCAATTTATATTTTCAATACAGTTTATGAACCAAAAGAAAATGAGACACTTTCTCCGCCCCCCTCCCCAATGCAAGGGCTCAGAGGTCAAACTGTAGAGAAAACTGAACCTACTTTTTGATCACATTATCATCATTGATCAAATCACTAAGACCAAGGGGGAGGGACATGTGATCTGACTGGCCATTCTTTCATATACCTGCCCCTGAGGCAGAGAAGAGAGTGCCTCGGGACACAGAGCTCCCACAGGACTACACAGGGTTAAGGAGAGGATATTTTCCAAAAGAAAATTGGTGTGCTGGTACTGAGGGAGGAAGAAATGGTGAGCAAGCCAAAACAACAGATGTCTACCATTGTCATCACACTTATGAGCTAATTCTTTCCATGTACCCAGCAGAGATTTTCTGGCAAACAGAACATATGTCTCTGATCTTCTCCAGTATAACAATGTAAAATAGTACTGTTGTGGACCTTCAAGAACGCTGAAAGTCATTTGAGAGGTTCAAATATAGGGGGATAATTTACATTTGTTGCTTCATAAACTTGGCAATAAAAAATTATAAAGATTTTCTTAGGAAAAAGTTACACCTCCATCTACCCATGAATACATTTGGCAATTGAACTGACCTATCCTTTTAAACATGAATATTTTGGCTTGACTGCACCAAAATGATAAACAAACATGCAAAAACAATCTTATTTATTTTTGTTTAAATGATGAGCTAAGTCAAACTGACACCTCTATGCTTTATTCCTGTCTTCACCTTTGCTGCACCTGATAAAGCTGGGCATTGGGTGAAGCTGAAGGACAGCTGACAGTGTCTGTTCTATACAATATGCAATGGCCAAAAGCATGAGAAACAAAAACCCTAGAAGGAAATTTAGGTAAATACTTCTGTAAGTGTAAACTTGAGATGTCAAAATATTTTTAAAACAAAACATCAAGGCCATAAACAATAAAGGAAAGATGGATAGATTTGACTACCAAAGTAAACATAATTAGCAACAAAGTTACAAGAAAATGAAAAAACAGCAAAAATATCTGGAGCATATATAATAGAGGTGTAATATCTCTATTATATATATAATAGATATATATATAATTATGTATATATAATTATGTGCATAATTATATATAAATATATAATATAATATAATATAATATATATATAATATACAAGAGTTTTCAAAAATCAATAAGAAAAGACAAACATAGCAAATGAAAAGTGGCCAAGGAACACGTATGAGGAATTCCAAAAGAACTAAATGAAAATATATAGTCCACTGACATGGGAAAGATGTTTTGTTTATTATTAATCAAAGAAATAAAAATTAAGAAAATTTGATTTTATTTAAAATGGCAAATATTAAACACTTAATAACATCCACTGCTGTTGGATATTTAGATTGGTATAGCTCCTCAGGAAAGCCATTTGGCATTACATATGATTTTCAATTTTAAGTGTACATTCCCATCGACCCAACATTCATGCTTCTGATACTTACACCAAGAGGGAAAAACAATAAAACCATATGAAAAGATTGCTTGTGTGTGTGTGTGTGTGTGTGTGTGTGTGTGTAAGCAATCCGAGTGTATATGTTTGAATATGTATTGTGTAAAAGGATTTGGAGATTGTTTCATATACATCAATGAGCAATTAGAAGTCCTTAAATGCTAATAACAAGGAGTTGATTAGATAAACTAAAAACCATTCTGTAAAATGAATTCCCTAGAAATTTTAAGACAGTGTTGGTCTCTATGTGGAGAATTAAAAAGATGCCCATGTTTTAGGTAAGTGTTAGTCTTTTCTTTGCCAACCTCAACTATTTTTTAAATACACATTCAAGTGAAATCAACATTCAGACCACATATTTGCATGCATGTTTCCCACTCCTCTTTGGAGAAGATTCTTGATTTTTTGCCAAAATTCTTAGCCAGAGGAGCACACTTCTCACTACCAGGAAAGTCATTGTCCATGGACAACCAGGTCATGGCTATTCTCTAAACAAAACGTTACAAAATAGCAAGAATGTATATAATTTTTCTGGACAGAAGACAAGAGACATTAGAATTGTGTAGAATATTTTAAGCTTTTGAATCCCTCTCAATTGCAACATGTACAAATTATCTCATAAAATAACAAAACCCAAGATCTAGAAACAGATGAATCGGTTTATCAATCAAACCCTTTCTACATAAAGAAAAATGATCACATGACATATGACCAGGAAGCTCCACAACGGGTGATTCTGGTGTTTCTAAAGTTCTCCTGGCACATGGGGGCCTTGTTGATGGGGTGCAGGGGGAGAATCTAGATCACCAAACAATATGAATGATGTGTTCTCATTATTTTTTCAGCATACATATATGAAATGTCTTAACAATGATTGTATCTGAATGGTAAGATTACAGTTGATTTATATTTTTTCTTTGTTTGACCCACAATATTGTTTGACTCTTTTATGGTTAAAAATAACACCATTCCTGGGGTACCTGGATAGCTTAGTCATTAAGCATCTGCCTTTGGCTCAGGTCATGATCCCAGGGTCCTGGGATGGAGCCTTACATCGGGCTCCCCACTCAGCAGGAAGCCTACTTCACCTCCCACTCCCCCTGCTTGTATTCCCTCTCTCGCTGTCTGTCTCTGTTAAATAAATAAATAAAATCTTTAAAAAAAACAAAACAAAACACCATTCTTAAGTGTTTTCTTTTGTTTTTTTTTTTAACTTTCATTGGCAGGGGGATGAAATCACTTTATTAGTTAATTTGTAGAACTTGTCAAGATGTTTAATTTTTCAAAATAAGTACAGCTAAAATTCTATCCATATTTTGTGTATTTCTAAAGACAATCCTGTTCACTTTTTTGCCTCCATTGCCTCATATCCACTACACAGAATTTCCTAAACTATTCCATCATATTGTTATTACATGAAAAAAACAACATATATTGGACATCCTAAGATAAGCAAAATTAGACAGGTTTTATTGCTTCAGAACTTCTCAGAATATTAATGTGCTAACATAACATGTAATATTTCCCAAACTTATTTTGCTGCAGATTTTTTTAAGGAAGTTTCTCACCATATTAATGTTCCAAAGAACAGAATGAGGCGAGTATTATGGCCTATCCTGGTCTTCCTAAACTCATACTTTCTTGTGGACCTCACCTGTAATACCATTCACCTCATCTCCTGTATGTATGATGTACTTCGTTTTCTGAGCCAGTCCTCCTCATTAAACCAAGATTCATCAAAATTTTTCATGCATGATTAAAGATGGAACTTTTCTTTTCAGTTATCATTTTACTATATTTGTCCTCAGCTTTTGACAGGTTGGACCTCTACATCTTTTTCCTTCATTTTTCTCTGTTGTCTTAGACATTCCCAGTTAGTTTCCTTTGCAGATGCTGTTGCATTGTCAGCTTCCTCTGTGCATTTTGCTTCTTGAATGTTGATTTTTCCCTGGAGATTCTGTCTGGTAAGCATTCTTTTGACTCCCAACATTCCCTAGGTGATCTCATCCTCACCTAGTATTTCAACACATAGCTCTAATAAGCTCATGGATCATAAATCATGAGGACTCTTCAGCCCAGATCTCTCTTCTAGGTTTAATGTTTACATAAACTGCCCTTCTTAATATCTCTCCTTGGAAGTCCTGCAGATACATCATACTAAATATATCCCAAACTGAAAAGCATTTTTCCTCTACCATATGACCTCGTTCCCTCCATCAGCAAATGATATCACTCATCTATCCAGTTTCCAGCATCTTCATCTATATCTCTCCCTCATACATCCCAAGCCCTGAAAATAATCAATTTCTGTTGATTCACCTTCTTGATAAGACTGATTTCTCCACATCCTGATGGCCATTATCTTAGTTCTCAACACCTTCATTTGTCACCCAAGTTACTGTGGGTCTTCCAATGAATAATTTTCCTTAAGTCTTGTCCCTTTCCAGCCATTGTTGCAACACAGTGATCACAATAAAACTCAAATTGGATCATTTCATCTCACCTTGAAGGGTAACTGTTGCCCTGGAGAAACAGAAACACTTGCATTGCACATATCAATTCATGAGTTGACTCCTGCTCACCCTTCCAGCTTTACCTGTAACCACTCCCCAACTCAAAATATATCCTCCAGCCAGTCATACTGAACAACGTGAAGTTCCTTAAATGATACCAGAACTTTCTCCTCTTCCTTTCTTCTTTCCCCAGACTCATCTGGTCCTAATTCTTACTCAGCAGTCAGGATTCAAAATGTATATTACTGCCACAGGAAACCTTCTGATTTGCCAATAATGGGTTAGGTGTCCTTTATATACTCTATAGTACTCTATTCTTGCCCCTATTATTATATACATCACACTGATGACTTGTCCCTTGATAACTTGACTGGAGTAGCCTTAAAGACAGAATCTGTGAATTATGCATCATGTCATGCACAAGAACAGCCCAGGATCTGACACATAGGAGACTATTCATTTGCATAATCAGCACAGTTCCTTCTAACTTTACAGAATTATCAGAATATCATATATAGCTCTGTCAAATGAAATGCAGGATGGTTAGTTAAATTTGAATTCCAGATACACAAGGAACACTTTTTAGTGTAAGTATGTCTCATGCAATATTTGGAACATACTTACACTAAAAAGTTATTTTGTAACTATAAGAATTCAAACATAAGTGAGTTTTTGTTTTTTGGCAACCCTAATCAAGTAAGATTTTATATGTATGAAAGTGCTTTATAAACTATTAAAGTTTTTACAAAAATATAAGCAAATATAAGCCCCATTCCTTTAAAAGTACATTACAGCTTTAAAATGAATGAGAGACATTTCCATGCAAGCTTCTGTGATTTTCATTCATTATTGACAAATCTTGCTCTGTGAATTTGCTCACTCTCCCTAAATTAAATAAAAGTCTTTTTGAAAACAAAAGTACATTTCTTGGGGAAATATGTTTAATTTCAGGCAACCAGGTACCAAGATGCATACCAACCACCTAAAATGATCACTGCAATAAAGTACAAATGAGAGCAAGAGGAGGAAGTGGGGAGGAGAGAAAGAAAAAAGACTTAAAACTGGAATCAAGTAACTTCAAAAGAGAAAACCCTGGCGCTCTTTTTTTAACACTATTTCCACAGTTACTACCATAAGTTTGAAACCCACTGATGTACACTTCTGTACATTGATTAATCTAAACAAATTAGTGGAACACAGTTTTCTAATAACCACTTGATTTAAGATGTAAGAAGCATCAATATTAACTAGAAAAATCCTTAGCTTGGAAAGAGCTAAGATGCCTACTTCTTCAACTAACTCTGGTATCTGACCAGCTTCGGCATCTGTTTTCCTATCTTTATTTTTTTTTATTTAATTTTAAATATTTCTTCTGGTTTTTTTTGTTTGTTTGTTTTTAAGAAAGAGCAAGTGAGCAGGGGGAAGGGCAGAGGGAGAGGGACAGAGAGAGAATTCCACAGAGCCTGACACAGGGCTTGCTCTCACAGCTCTGAGATCATGACCAGAACCAAAATCAAGAGACGATGCTCAACCCACTGAGCCACCCAGGCACCCCTGCTTTCCCATCTTTAAAAAAGGTGGTAGATTCAGGTGATTTCTAAATCTCACATAGCTTTAAATCCTCTGAGATTTTATGATTCACTGATATCATCATGTTATAGGAATCCGTAGAAATAAAATGTAAAATACATCTTATTAGTGTATTACTTTATCAAATGAAACCTTATCAAATGTAACTTCCAACTCTCTTTCTGAATGTGTTATAATTATACAAGTCTAGTCCATCCATAGATAGCAAGTAAGGCTAACAAAGTTTTAGTGGTGACAGAATCACGATGCTTAGAATTTCAGTGAAATTATGGGAGAGCCATATTGGGCAATGTTCAGATAGAAGAAAAGCCACAGAAGCATCATCTCTCTTCCCCCTTCTCCTTCCATTCCTCCAAAAGGAGAGAGAAGGGACTAATCTGGAACTGAGCTTAAATGTCACAAGTGCTGGGACATCAGGAACAAGGACAATTACCAGAATCACTGGCCTGGAAGAGCTTCAAGAAGTCATCCCAGACAGACACAAATCACCCTGATAAACTGATTCCCTTGCAAGTATCAAAGTTAAAGGACAGATGTTTCTGTTTTACGTACACCAATACCACAGAGGAGGTCCCCTGAAACATAACTGACCTTAAGTGTGTGAGTGACATAAACAGTTTGCTCAGCACATTCATGTGCCTGTGTCCTTTTGTCTTCACCCACTGACTCACTCCTTCCAAGCTCTCAGAATGCCTGCACTGGGGGTGAGGTGAGTGGGGACAGCTTCGAGGGCCCCCTGCAGTGAGGCCAGGAAAGGACACAGAGTTAGCCATTAAAGAAGGGGGCAGGATTTGAAGAGGACATTTATTCTTCCCTTGCTTCTGATGAGCACCGCACCCTCCTCTTGGAAAGGGTGGCCCTTCCTCCCAACTTGTGAGTGGGATGCTCTAATAAGGAACTGCCAACTTCTTAAATGGTCCCATGCAGGGCCATAGCCATTGTCCAGGTGGCAAATGACCTAAGATGGCTGTTCATCAACCTCCTTCATGATCTTCTAAATTAGAAGGAAAAGAATAGAGTCTTTGACTCTCTGTTGGGGAAGCAGGGAAAACATCAGGCAATCAGGCCACATTGAAGGCCAAGTGAAAGAAGCACAGCTGCAGAAGAAAAGAATGCAGCCAACAGGCACACACAAGTGCAGACCAGGGGCAGCTGGAGAGACCTGCTCTGTTGCAGGCCTGATCCCACCTGTACTCTTGCCCTTGCCTGCTTTGCTCAATCTGGGAGCCAGTAACTCCCCTGTGTCCCTTTCCCCCCTTTTCCTGGGGTTTTTCACTTCAAGTTTCTCTCTGGAACCCTGAATTATAACACAAAAGACTGAGGAACAACATTTGCAAAGGCACAGAGCAGCTGCATAACAGACAGAATGTCTAATAAGGGTCCCAATATCTGCCTTTCTCCGAAATACTGGGAAAATATGCTATATTATAATAATCCAGGCAGAGTGAGCTTTTCTTTAATGATTTATGGCATCATTAATTTGGAAGAGGTCTGTAAATGAGCAGAATAGAAAAGCGTAAATTATAACAGAGAAACTTGGATAAGTACAGTAATGTATTAGGTATTGGTTATACTCTCATGGATATTTGATCAGGCATTTCTAAGTTGGCCAGTCAACATTTCAGGAGGCCAGGACCTAAATTTTACTGCCCAATAGACAGAATTACGAACTATTCACAGGCCATTTGATAAAGCAGCCTTCCACAGACTGTGTTCCAAGAAGGGGGGCATGCTCACACAAGCTCAGGAAACTGCCTAATGAAGTCTCCCTCTAGGAGATTCACAATGCATATTAACGCATATGAATAGTATCAGTAAATAAATCTGCATAATTTTGTATAACAGTTAAACAAACTTATTTGCACAGAGAAAGATTTGTTTTATTCTTTCCTCACTTAACGAACCCCAGAGCACTTTGCTCTTAAACCCAGTTTGCATGGAATACCAGTAAGAGAAGCATGAACTATACGCCAGGATTTTAGGGATTTTTCACTTCTCCTCTCGTCACAGAGACTCAACGCCAAACTAAATCATGTGTTTTAGTACCATAAAAGCCTAGGCAGACTTTAAAGAGGTTTAGTCAATTCTTTTCTAGTCAAGTACATTTTTGTTTGTATGCTAATTGTGTTGTAACTTCCTGCAAGAGATCAATTAGAAATTGAATCTCCAATACTTACCAGACCCTTTAAAGGCCAAATGCAGGGCAGATGGAGACCATGAGCTGTGGTGGGGTTAGCTTTACCCCTGGAAAAGAAGTGGGAAATGACAGAATTCACACAGGAAAGTGCTAAACAGCTCCACCTGACAAGAGAGAATAAGGTGTGAAGCCACACAGGACAGGTCGGGGAGGATGAGGGTCCCCAGTTTGGTAGTAAAGATCTAGTAGTAGAGGGTATGAATACAAAAGATCAGGGGAGTGCTGCCTGGCCTGGCTCAGGAGGGCTTGAGGCAGAATTGTGGATGCTGATGGGATTTCTGGCTGGACCCCCAGCCGTGTGATGGACTGCAGACCAAAAGAGCAACTTCTCTCTCCTGTTAGAACCAGAAATTCAGTCAGAAGAGAATCAGACAAAGGAGAAATTCTCTGTTGCTTGCTGGGCCAGCTCCTTTTTCTGATGCCCTCCCACTGTAATATGATTCCCAAGCACCAAGGGCATTTAAATCAGCACAAGGTGACAGAAACAAGTGCACACAAGAAACCTGCTCATTCACAGATAAGCACATCAACCCAAGTGTGGAGAATCATTTAGAACCATTCGAAACAAAATGAACTGTCAATACACAGCGGACAATAGCTGGTAGAGATGAAAATTGTAAAGTTGGTCCTGCCTCACCTAGGCAGAATAAATACCATATTAAATTCACTGGAAGGCACTTAAGATGCCTTTAAATGACAAGTTTTTGATGATGTGGAGGAAGAAAGATTCATTCTCCCCTAAAAAAGTATTGTCATGTAACAGCCAGTAGTACTAATCATTAGAAATAATTACAAATGGTACAAAAATGGATTCAAACAACCATATAAATAAGGACTTAAAAAATTCATGAGCTGCCATCCCTTACTAAACTGTACATAATTTGGCAATATTTTAATAACTTGACAGTATTATAATAAAATCAGGATTTCTAGAATAAATCATTTCCATTTTTCACTACTGAAAACATAACCCAAAGCTTTTCATTAATCCCACTCAGCTATATTCAATAGAAACACTGTATTCAACTGTATCTAGAATGTAATGGAATAATTCTAGGATAAACTTTAAAGATATTTTCTTTATATTCCTAAATAAATCTTATGAATATGTCTGGTAAATAATTCTCTTTTCTTAACAAAATTATACTGCGGTCCTTGATTATTTCATGCTAGCCTCAAAATTGCATATATACTATCAAGTTTGATCTCCTTCAGCATTATCTTGAATTCCTCAGGACTGAATGACTAAAGTAAAAATGTATTCTGTCTTGTTAATGCTTTCTTACAACGTAAGTATATGTGTATCTTTTGCTGGAAGTTCAATTGCTTTTAATCTGCCATTATTAACAAGTTAACAGAATAATAAATTTTTATAAAATAATTTCACTTATTTTGCTACTAATGCAGATTTATGAATAATCTGTTCTTTACCAATTCCCAGTAAGATAAAACATATAATGGCATTAAATAGTAATTTGGATATTTTACTGACTTTATATTTTGGCAATGTTTCATGCCTCATTTGCCTGAAAACTCATTAGATTAGCGCAATACCATGTTTTAATGCAATAGGTTCAGACTTATTTTTCCAAGTAAGTTGAGCCCTGCTTATTTTCTGTGCTTTCATGCTTGAGTTAATAAATTGCAAAGTTTCCCTCTTCTGTTTGCTCTGTTTTCCTTTATATACCATTTGTTGGTGGTTCCCTATTTTAAGAGAGGGGGAGGAGATGAAAAGTAAATTATCCCCTTGGGCTTGTGAAATAAAGTTTGCCTCTCTGCAATCTGCAACCTCAATGATTTCTTATATTTTACTGAGCCTTCAATTTGTGACAAGTGTATGCACTAAACTAACATATCAATGGGGAAGAACCCAGAAAACAGTGATTGGAAATGTGCCTGGCAAGGACAGCAGTGGAAATCACACCCTTTCAGTAAGTCAGGTGACTTCATCATGTCCCAGGCCGGACCTCAGAAGACCTCCACATTCCCTTCACACCCATACAAGGGTGTATTTAACACTGAGATGTATCTTGACCTTCTTCCTGATCATCCAGCTCCATCCTCCTTATAGTTAAGTTAGACTTGAATGGAACTAAAATGTGCACTTTCTTAGGGAGAAATTATTAAATCAGGATAAATCAAAGTTTCATCCCCATGAGTCCTGTTGTCTGACCAGTGGTCTCCCTCTTCTGCATCTGGGAGGCCTTTAAGAATCATCTTAATTATGGGGGCACCTGGGTGGCTCAGTGGGTTAAGCTGCTGCCTTCTGCTCAGGTCATGATCTCAGGGTCCTGGGATCGAGTCCCGCATCGGGCTCTCTGCTCAGCAGGGAGCCTGCTTCCCTCTCTCTCTCTCTCTCTCTCTCTCTCTCTGCCTGCCTCTCCATCTACTTGTGATCTCTCTTTGTCAAATAAATAAATAAAATCTTTAAAAAAAAAATCATCTTAGTTATGAAACTTGAAGTGAACACATAGATTCGTTACCTCTCTCGCGCGCCTCTCTCCCGTGCTCCAATCATCACATAGAAAAATCAATCACATATCTTCTTAAGTATCTGAATTACTTTCTCTTTTTCTTGCTGTCCAAACTTGACACCATCTCTCTGGCCTCTACCTGCCCCAGCTCTCGCCGGAGCTCCCACCATAGCACTCCTAGCTCAGTGCTCTCACCTAACCACAGAAGGAAGCGTGGTCTGACCCCCATTCCACCAGTCGTCATATCCCACCTCTCCTTGTCCTCTTTACATTATCTGATTTTTGTCTGTCGTGTGATTTAGCCCCCCAATAAAATAACATGCGGTATCTCTGTCATACTTGTACACCCAATAGTGCCCTAGCAAGAGTGCATGCTCAATGGATTCTTGTTATTTATTTGCTTCATTTTGCAGATACCTTTGAGACACAAATCGAACACAAAGCCTTTTTCCTTCCATTCTCTATCTCAAATTCCTATCTATCATCCACACCCATATTCTTTTTCCAAATTCTTTTTCCTCTGTATACAGAGGGCTTTTTAAAGCTTTTTTTTTTTTTTTTTTTTTTAGGGGCTGATCAACTTACAGTAGTCCAAGTTCAGATTTTAGAGCTATGGTCAAATGAGTAGGTTCTTGAAATGGCCCTAGGGAAAAAAGTCTAATTTGGAATACTATGCAGCCATCAAAAGAAATGAAATCTTGCCATTTGTGACAACGTGGATGGAACTAGAGGGTATCATGCTTAGCGAAATAAGTCAAGCAGAGAAAGACAACTATCATATGATCTCCCTGATATGAGGAAGTAGAGATACAACATGGGGTTAAGGGGGTAGGAGAAGAATAAATGAAACAAGATGGGATTGGGAGGGAGACAAACCATAAGTGACTCAATCTCACAAAACAAACTGAGGGTTGCTGGGGGGAAGGGGGTTTAGAGAAGGGGGGTGGGATTATGGACATTGGGGAGGGTATGTGCTATGGTAAGTGCTGTGAAATGTGTAAACCTGGCGATTCACAGACCTGTACCCCTGGGAATAAAAATATATTATATGTTTATTAAAAAAAATAAAAATTAAAAAAAAAAAGAAGAAGAAGAAGAAAAAAATAAGCCCTCTGTATTCAAATGTCACAAGCATCTTTCCCCATAGGTTGTCTTCACTAAACTTGCAGAAAACTATAGTCATTTTTAAATTTTGGTCATTCTTGGTTATCTACTGTCCCCCTACAGGTACTACTCTAAGAGTAGTGAAATTTTTTTTTTTACTCAAAAGTTTATCCTCAGTTACTACTGTCATGCCCAGAGTGCTGTGGTTTAATGTTCTGTGTTCTTTTGGGTAATGGTCAGTCAAGTACAGCGACAAAAGGGGACACAGGAGAGGCACAAAAAAACAAAGTCTGTCATGCCCACAAGGTCCTAGAGAGGACATGCCACAGAGAGTCACAGGGGAAACACCACATTTTGGTAAAGTGGCAGAAGACAGGAGCCAGCAGGGTGTTTAAGCCACAATCTTTCTTGGTGCTTCTGTAGGAAAGGCAAGGCAAGGCAGGGCAGGGCAAACAGTTTAGGACTGACTGGTTTGAATGATTTCAGGGGACACCCTACTACACAGGTGATATCCAGTTGCAGTACCTGGCTCTGGAATGATTAAGATAAAAGAATATTGCCTCCTGCTGTGTATGAGCTGGAGCTAGACACAACAGCTAGGGCTCTGCATTGGTTCCTCACATAGCAATGGCACATTCCAGTGGAGTATTTTGCTCTAAGAATTGGCCAGCATTGGGGTGGGGTGGGTGCATCTCTGTGCAGACAGGAGGTTTGGTTTGGGGTTTTTTTTTTTGGTCAAAAGGTCATAATATACAGAATATACAAAACACACACTACATTCAGGAGCACAGCAGCAATTGATATGGGCAGCAGTGCTGTCTAGCACACAAGTAACTGAACCTGGGATTCTTCAGATGGCTTGACTCAAATGACAGCTTACTGTCCATGGGGTGTTGGGCAAGTTACTTAATCTCTCTGCAAATCACCTTCGTCCATACAATGCAACAAAATCTGTAGAGTTGTCTTGAGGATTAAATGAGATCATACATACAAAGAACCCAGCCCAACACCTACTCCATGTAGACAGTAAAGTTCTTCAAAATAAACTAAGTGTTTTGAAGCAGAAAGAGAATTGATCTGAAAGTTTAAAGGAGTCAATGAGCAAGGTAACAGAAGCAGAAAGTTAACCTCACACCAAGAGAGTTGTTTGAAATAAGGGCATGGCTCTCAAAGAGTTATTTTTGGTCTCAAACAATTTTAGCACCCAAAATGTGCCTTCTATTTACTTTTTAAAAGTATTTTATTTATTTATTTATCAGAGAGAAAGAGAAAGAGAGAGAGAGAGAGAGAGAGAGAGCCCACACAGGGGAAGAGGCAGGTAGAGGGAGAGGGAGAAGTAGCTCCTCACTGAGCAAGGAGCCTGATGCAGGGCTCCATCCCAGGACCCTGGGATCATGATCTGAGCCAAAGACAGACTCTTAACTGACAGAGCCACCCAGGCATTCCGTATAGTTACTTTTTAAAGTGCTTTCCCATGCCTATTTATACATGGAAAAATGTTTCTATTTTCTAGATAAGGAAATTAAATCTCAGCAAGAATAGCCTGAATTGTCCCCATCACCAGTAAATGGCTTTCACAAACCAGAGCTCTCTGAACACCTGTCTTAAGGCTCTTTCTACCGCACCAATCTGATTCAGAGAAATCATTCTTTTCCCTTTGGATCATAGGTGTTACAAAACTAGAGTTAACACTATCCATGAAAAGCCAAAGATTGTATTGACAGTACCTAACTGGTATTTCAGGATTTCCCCCACAGACATAACACTTGGGTTAGAAAGCAAGCTTTGCAGTCAGGAACTCAAATACCCTGAAGAGGCAGTGTCCCTACAGCCGTTCTGGCCGGTACAGTAGCCAGCAGCCGCATGTGGCTACTAAGCCCTGGAAATATTTTGGATATACTGAGTTAAAGTGTATTATTAAAAATTAATTTCCCCTGTTCCTAATGGTTTTGTGGCCACAAGGAATTTTTAATGCACCAAGTATTGTGTTTCCACTGGGCGGAACAATATAAGTAAGATTCACCACAGCCCAAAGCTGTGCTCCTTCCCCGCACCTCTGCGCCGGCACTCTTCGCCGCTGCAGAAACACTCAAGTTGATATGACTAAGGCGTCACTCTCCAAGGTCAATTAATCAGCAGTGCCTTTGTAGGAAGCAACTGTCTCTCACTATATATCAGTTCGGTAAAGCAGGTTGGTATTTTCCTGAACCGACTATAGCTTGGCAGTTATTATAGCCCCAGGGACTAGCATTTGCTCAATACGGGAGAGACCAATGCAGGTCTGTTGTTCAATCATCTCTCTCCATCTAACACAAGCAATATAAGATGATGGATGTTAATTTTTTCTCAAACTATCATCATGAGGAAAGTATCTGACAAAATTGAGTATTTTATAGAAAGGTCAAGTACTTTTAACAAAGTTAATTTTCCTGGATCTGCACGTCATAGTCTTCTTTCCAACTCAAGAACCAATTGCACAGAGCCCTTTGAAGGTGGGTACATATGATAGAAATGACATTTTTACCTGCTAACTTAGCACTGAAATGTTCACAATGTCAAGTGGGAAATTAATAATTACACTACATCTTAGCACTGAATGTCTGTCAAACAGAATAAAACCGTGTCGAGCAGAAGGAAAGGAAAGAGATGGAAGCATTAGTGACACCATCTCACTTCCCTGCATGAAACAGCAAACCGAAGACAAGTTCAATGTGTTCCCCCCGAAGTTAACAGACGCATAGTACTAGTGCAATAGGACAAATTAAATTAATTTATTATTCAGCCTGCCTTTGCTATGTATCAAGAAATAAATTCTGTCACACTTAAACAGGGAGAGATTTAAGTCAAATAAGGTAAAAAGCTCAGTTTGGAAGTCAAACTTCTGTAACAGATTCATTCTTACCCATACTCACACTAATGAGAATGAGTCAAGTCAAATTTCTGACTAGTTACATCAATAAAGAATCTCAAAACACTGATGGCTTCAGATCACCTCGTCACATGTGAGTGCTGCGGCCACTTGGGGTTTGGCTGAAAGGTGGATCAAGCCAGGTGCCAACTCAAAGTGTGTAACTATAAAAGTGTATATCCTCTAGGGTTTTTGTGAAAAACTGACACACTTGTTCATTAAGTAAACATCCTCTACATGATCTGATTTGTAAGCCATGAGAAAGAAATACTGGTAAAATACACACACACTCACACACACACACACACACACACACACACACACTTTGCCAATGGATTCTGAAAGCTCCTCATTAATAAGAGTCATCCAAAAAATCCTTGTCCCTATCAGCAGTATTTCTAATTCACTTACTTATCAGGGTTGTTGGACCAGGCAGCCTCTTTCCTAGTCTGGAGGAGAGAATAGAAGGATGTAGATGCTAAAATCTAAAAGGAGTGGGGTACTATTTCAGAGGCACTAGAAACAGAAGGCAGAAAGTACTCAAACTAACAGTACACTTCAATTTCCTCAGGAAAAGGAGTGAGTAATCATCTTAAAATGATGGCTGTGGGTGTGGGAGCGGTGTGCCTGGGTGGCTCAGTGGGTTAAAGCCTCTGCTTTCAGTTCAGGTCATGATCCCTGGGTCCTGGGATCGAGCCCCGCATCAGGCTCTCTGCTCAGCAGGGAGCCTGCTTCCCCCTCTCTCTGCCTGCCTCTCTGCCTACTCTCTGTCAAATAAATAAGATCTTTCATTTAAAAAAAAAAAAAAAGACGGCTGGGGTCTCAGGTTCACCCTGCATCAATCATGTTAAAGACAAACGTATGCTTTGCATTCATCATGGGCTTAAACTCCAATAGATCATCCCCTTAAGTCTCTGGTGCTAAATAATTTTTTAAGAATACTAAAGAGCTTAGTGCTGTAAAGGAAATTCACCTGGGTAACAATTTGAAGATGCTGAGAGTCTCAGAGCCCTGCTTTTATCACCAGCTGAAAAGCCAATAAGTTTAATTGTCTCTAAACAATCTCCAGCTGTGTAACCCTCTTTCCATGCAGGATCCTTATAAAAGAAAGGCCCATAAAATAGTTTTCTAAGCACCGTATTTATGCTGGGATTTAAATTTCAATTACAAAGAGAAATTATATCTCCCATTTGATGCAAATGCATTTGAACACGTTATGACTATAAAAGTAAAACCTGCTTAATCCTCTCATAAACTTAGTAATTTTATAAAACTCATATTGTTTCATACGCATAAAATGTGAATGACAATCAGCATTCTGAACAGTAGCCCAAATCAGCAACATAAGACATCATAATATTCTGTGTTTTCTCCTTCCATTTACTCTATATAACAAGCAGAGTGAAGTATGTCTCCCATATTTTTAAAGGGAAAATAGTTTATTGTTCTACAATTCCTGTATCTCATGGATCTAATGCTCCACACAAAAGGGGTTGAAAACTATATTCTCTGCTTTTTTAAGTAAGCACACCAATATTTCCTTAAGTCTATTCTAATTTGTAACGCAAATATGAACATTTTAAAAACTGAAAAACACTCGTTTCATTACTTAAAACAGTTAAATTCTTATGGAAACCTAATAGCCTTGATCCTCCCCCTAATCACAAATCAAAGCAGAGATTTGGAGCACTTTGCTTGAAAATAATTTGCCCTACCAGTCAATAGACAACCCCTGGAGGACCTGGGTGGCTCAGTCCTTAAGCGTCTGCCATCATTGGCTCTGATCAAGCCCTGCACTGGGTTCCCTGCTCAGCGGGGAGTCTGCTTCTCCCTCTCCCCTGGCCAGTGTTCCCTCTCTTGCTGTCTCTCTCTCTCTGTGTCAAATAAATAAATAAAATCTTAACAAAACAAAACAAAAAAAGACAACCCTTAAGTAGTAAAGTGGGAACACCACAATTCCAGGGATGATGGGAATAATTTGCGTCACAAAGTGGGAGGAGAACCTGTTCCCAGTAGAAAGGAAGATGGCTAAAGGAAAGGATTTGAGAAGTCCCCTTTTTCCCACATGCATAATTCAAATCAATTCCTATGTTAGAGACACATTCCTATTCCTCAGCACACACTCCCCTCCTCTAGTATGGAAGCTTCGGGAGTCTCCAAAAGTCTGAGACTCCTCAAATATTTGTCTCAGTCCCACACATTTCTTCCATCTTCCACTTCAATGGGATTTAGATGGAGATGGCATTATAGATTTGTAGAACTTGGGTGAGGAGCCAAGAAGATTGATAATAAAGGCAAAAGGGCTTTCTGCCAAACCTCTTTTTTTAACCTTACACTTTTCTAGAAATATTAAGGTTTATGGTAAAGAATTACAATGTTTATTCATGTTCATGTTTTAGGGAAGTTTTCTGAATAATATATGTGTGGCATATAATAAAACAGAAGATTAACAAGCAATCCAAAAATAGTATCTCTTTTACTGCCTTGCTCACTATTTCTAAGGAGAACACGAGCTCTTGTTCTTAGAATTCACGGAGTTATCTTTGCCTAAAAATTGGAACTCATGAGGGAAAATTTGCCATTCACTAACTACATAACAAAGAAAATTCTGCACATTGTGCCAAGACACTATACGGTAGGTGGTGTTAACATGGAAAGCTTTTATCATGAGAAAGTAGAAACCCATTACCTCCTAAGTTAATAACTGCAACCTGTAATATGAAGTTCTATTTTAGCAGAGCCTTGTATATTTTTAAAGAATAAGAAAAGATCATTTGTCTTTCTATGAACCAGGCCACACAATTGGTTGCCGGTGTCTTTTCTTTTTTTATTCTATTCCCTCAAAAAAGAGAAGGCAATAATAGTCCTATAAGGTTGACTCCACATGAATGGACTAAATTCACAAGAATGGAATTTTTTCAGAAGGAAAAGAGACTCCCGACACTGGTAGGCAGAGATTTATATCTGGGAGTAAGTAGACCACAGACCATTTGATAAATTTTGTTTCAAACACTGTCTCTGAAGAATGATTTCAACAAGCCAGAAAAAACCCATCTTTTAAATCTGTAGTCACACCATGTAAATCAGGCTTTTTACAGAACTGCATCAGTCTCTCAGAAATGATTAGGGGGTTGATGATACACAAATGTTTCTGACAGTGCTGCTGAGTGCTGGGCAGGAGTGGGGGCTGTGCTCTCACATCCGCCCACCTGCTGCAGCCAAGTGATAGACAGGAAGTGATCCTGAAGGAGCAGGGCTTCCGGCAGGAGCAGGGCACTGATGCTGCAGCTCCAGAAGCCACCTGGGAGGGTCTCTGTGCTTTCCAATATTCTTGCTTAAAGAAAACAATAAAGCTCTCAATGAACTCTTATTGACCTGCCCAACCCAGGCAGCTCTGCAAAACTTCTAATACCCTTGTTGGAACATTGCATGACAGGATATTATTGTGATATAATCATACTTCATTCATTGTGTTCTGAAGGTCACAGAATACTCCTGTGACTCTTCTTCATGAGCCCCGCCAGAGTCTCATCCTTAAAGGAAGGGGTTGTACTGGTCTGGACATCAGCGGAGCCACTAAGTCAATGGAGCACATGCTATTCAAGGGCTACTTGGTAACAACATTAAAGAGACCTTGAAGTTCTGTAAGAACAAGAACAGGGTGGGCTCAAAGGAATTTCAGCCTTGCAAAAGAAAAAAAAAAAAAACTATATACATTGACAATGTTTAACTCAATTATAACTTCACAAAGCAAAATACACATAACACTCATAGTCATTGCACTTTGGGCCTGATGAGCTGTCTATAATTTTTCAATAAGACATTGGTAAATTTCTAGCCAAAGAAGGCTTAGCAAATGTTTCTGCCCTAGCTGTGTACAAAATCTTTTCTTCCCTCTTTTATTACGTTTCTTTTTATTTAAATTAATGTTATTGTTCAATACCCCCTCCAAAAAAAACTGTTCTAAGTCTTAGAGACTATAGTGATGTAAATTTACATATATGCAGACTGCTTTAGGCTAGAATAACATGGAAAGATGTGTTCACCCATTCTAACTGGTTCAGGTTAAAATGTGCTGAGAATGTTAAAAAGAAGAAAAGAAGAGGGGAGCAAACAGGAAGGGAGAGAGTGAAGGAAGGGAGGAGGGAATTGGGCTGCAGGTCTGCAGTTCATCCAGTCTGCCTCCCACTCCCTTGCTGTCCTACTTCTCCTAGTCCTTAAGCCCCTTCCCTTAACCCTGTGTCCCTGTTACTATTGCTATGCTGGCTCCTCTTGATGGGCACCTGTGGATTCACTGTGTTTTGACCTCAGCACAATCCACCCAGAACCTGACATGTTACCTTCTAACTGATTTCCTACTTGTGAGACCATGGAATACAGTGCCTCAGGACCTCACACCCTCTGGAGTCCCTATGGGATCAACTAGAAGAGGAAGTTCTTTTCTAGTTTCCACACGGGGAAAAAACTGGGGAGGTGACTGCAGAGGGAGGGGTGAGCCCAAGAGTGAGAGGTGCAGACCAAGAAAACCAGAAGATGGTCCTGCTTTCCTAGTTCCATCCATTCCCTTGCAGGAACTAAAGTTTAGCCCATGCTGTAGTTCCAGTTAAGCCCACAAGACAATTAGAAGCATCATCTCTCTATCATATGGCATCGAAAATAATCTTGCTATCTAAAGTGTAGCTTCTATATTCACCTCGGTCAAGACTTTTCCCCAAATCATCCACAACTGCCCAGTTCTATGCCCCAGTTCCTGGTTCCTGAGTAGATTTCCAACTGAAATTAGAGTTCTCCCTGATGCCACATGATTGCCTGCAGTGCTAACAGCATACCCAACCCTCTCTCACCCAACATGGGACCAACTTGGTGTGCTATCATCTGCCAGCTTGCAATCCAGCCTAAATCCAGACTGACTTTTGGTGCCAAAACGTAACCACCTCACTGATTTTAGTATCACAGAAGCTAAAAACTCTAGTCCTAATTATTCAGTAAGGGATCTTCGATATCACCACCAGGCCCTGACTCCTTGATCACTGTTGAATGACCTACTACTTCTCTGCTGACCTAAACCCTGAACCTTCTTACAAAGTCAGTCTCCACATCCTTTGCCCTGCCCATTGCTAGCTTCCTCCCCTTTCTTTCTTACTATGTCTCCTGGTAAAATCAATATGGGGTATATTAGAAGAATCCTGTCCAAGAGTGAAGAACAGGTTTCCAATTTCATATGTACATTATGAATGATAATGATAAAGTCTGGAGCTGAATACCACCTGCACAGAGTTAGGGAACTTAAGGGTAAATGTGTAGCAATGGTCTTTTTACAAATGCCGAGCTCCCATGTGATATTAGGAGTATGAAAGGAGGGGCACCTGCATGGCCCAGTCAGTTAAGCATCTAACTCTAGATCTCAGCTCAGGTCTTGATCTCAGGGTCAAGAGTTCAAGCTCCACATGGAGCCTACTACAAAAACAAACAAACAAACAAACAACAACAAAAACAGAGTATGATAGGAAGATAATGAGTCTGACGCTCAAGTGGTCAGTAGGTAGGGAGGCATGGCCTGGAGGTTAGTACAGGAGTGTAGGTAGAATTCTTGGATGGCTTCATGATCTCTACTCACTGTTGTTACCTCTGTGATTATATTGCATTACACAACATAAAGGATTTGCAGATGTATTAAAGTGTATTAATCAACTGGCCTTAAAATAGGGTGATTAGCCAGAGAAGCCAAACCTAATCACATAAGCCCTTAAAAAACAGTTTTCTCCAGTCAGTTGCAGAAGGAAAAGTCAGCAGAAAGGGGACTCAGTACATGAGAAATTCTCCATTATTGGCTTGAAGAAGAAGCAGCCACAAGGAAAGGACCGGAGAAAAGCCTCTCAGAGGTAAGATCAACCCCCTTCTAAAACCCAGCATGGATACAAGGACTCAGTTCTACAACGACAAAGAACTGAATTCTGCTAACAGTGAGAATGAATCTGGAAGCATATCTTTTCCCCAGAGACTCTAAAAAAGAGCCCATCCCAGCCAACACTTTGATTTTGGCCTGGTAAGACCCTAACAGAGAACCCAATCAAGTTTATCTGGACTATCACCTACAGAATTGTGAACTAATATATGGGCGTTACTTTAAGCCCATATATTAGTTAGTGGTAATTTTTTATACACCAATAACACACTAATACAACAGGTTACAGTGACAAGGATGGGGAGAGATAAATATGGACAAGTAGCATAAGTCACACAGGGAAGGACATCCAGATATTTAGAAGTAACAGAGATAATTTTACTATAACAGCAATGATAAAAATCTTTATCTAGAGGCTATGTGTTTTATACATAGGTGCAATAGATCCTCCCACAGTTAAGATCAGAAATATACATTGAAAACTGAATATTAATACTAAATATTAAGATGTAGAATGTTTGAGGGCAGGGTTAAGACGTCAGAGGAGGAAGGCGACCCTAAGCTTGCCTCCTCCACTGAACACATCTAGATAAATAAATATCAAGTCATTCTGAACACCAATGAAATCGATTGAAAATCTTAGATAACAAAGTGGCATGTCTACAAAGAAAAAAAAGGCCAATGGAAGCTTCTTATAACAAAGAAACAAAAACACACCTAGGATATAGCTTCCTTAATTTATTTTTAAGTCTTTGTTTTATTTTACCTTTTATTTCTTTTTTTTTTCCCCTTTTTCCTCCAAAATGACAAGATGGGGGAATTCACCCCAAAAGAAAGAACAGGAAGAAATGACAGCCTGGGATTTAATCCATACAGATACTGTTAGATTTCTGAACTAGAGTTTAAAACAACAATGATAAGGATATTAGCTGGGCTTGCAAAAAGCACAGAAGACACTAGAGAATCCCTTACTGCAAGGATAAACTAAAATCTAGTCAAGCCAAAATGAAAAATCCTATAACTGAAATGCAATCCCAGATGGATGCCATAACAATGAGAATGGATGAAATAGAGGGATGAATCAGTGATACAAATGATAAAATTATGGAACATAATGAAGCTGAAAAGAAGAGGGAAACAAAGGTAAAGAATCACAAAGGAAGACTTAGGAAAATCAGTTACTTATTCAAATGGAGTAACATTCATATCATAGGAGTCCCAGAAGATGAAGAGAGAAAAAGGGGCAGAAGGTTTACCTGAGCAAATTATAGCTGAAAACTTCCCTAATCTGGAGAAGGACAGAGACATCAAAATCGAAGATGCACAAAGAACTCTCATTAAATTCAACAAAGCCACTGCCAGAGCATATCATAGCCAATTCACAAAATATACAGACAAGGCAATAATCTTGAAAGCAGCAAAGGAAAAAAAAAGTCCTTAACCTACAAAGAAAGATCAGGTTCACAGCAGATATGTCCAAAGACACTTAGCAGGCCAGAAGATAGTGGCAGGATATATTCAATGTCCTGAATGTAAAAAATATGCCAAGAATACTTTACCCAACAAGGCTCAAATAGAAGGAGAGATATTTTTCAAGACAAAAAAAAAAAAAAAACTAAAGGATTTCATGATCACTAAAGCAGCTTAGCAAGAAATATTAAAGGGGACTCTTTGGGGTGAAAAAAAGACCAAAAGTAACAAAAACTAGAAAGGAAGAGAAAATATCAGAATACCAGAAATATCAACTTTACAGGTAACACTATAGTACTAAATTCATATCTTTCAAAAATTACTCTGAATGGAAATGGACTAAATGACCCTAATCAAAAGCCATAGATTATCAGAATGGATTAAAAACAAGATCCATCTATATGCTGTCTACAAAAGACTCATTTTAAACCTAAGGACACCTGCAGATGGAAAATAAGGAGATGGAGAATCATCTAATGGATGTCAAAGGAAAACCAAAATACCCATACTTGCATCAGAAAAACTAGACTTTAAAAACAAAGACTGTAACAAGAGACAAAAATGGACATTATATCATAATTAAGGGGTTTGCCCAACAAGAAAATCTAACAATTGTAAATATTTATGTATTATGCCCCCAACTTGGGAACACCCAAATAAATAAATCAATTAATAACAAACATAAAGAAACTCATTGGTAGCAATGCAGTAATAGTGGGGGACTTTACCACCCCCACTTACAACAATGAACAGATCATACATGCAGGAAATTAACAAGGAAACAATGGCTTTGAATGACACACTGGACCATAAGGACTTAAGAGATATATTCAGAACATTTCATCAATAAAGATTCTTTTCAAAAGTAATGGAACAATTCTCCAGAATAGATCACATACTGAGTCACAAATCAGCCCTCAACAAGTAAAAAAGGACTGAGATTGGACCATGCATACTTTCAGACAGCAATGCTATGAGACTTGAAGTCAACCACAAAAAAAAAAAAAAATTGGAAAGACCACAAATACATGGAAGCTAAAGAATATCCTACTAAAGAATGAATGGGTTAACCAGGAAATTAAAGACAAAATAAAAAAGCACATGGAAGCAAATAAAAATGAAAACATGTCAGTACAAAACCTGTGGGATGCAACAAAGGCAGTCCTAAGAGGGAAGTATATTGCAATATAGATCAACCTGAAGAAGGAAGAAAAGTCTCAAATACTCAACCTAACCTTACACCCAACGGAGCTAATAAAGGAAGAGCAAATAAAGCTTGAAGACAGAAAAAGGGAAATAATAAAGATTAGAGCCACAGTAAATGATAAAGAAGCAAAAGAAGAATAGAACAGATCAACAAAACAAAGAGCTAGTTCTTCAAAAGAATTTATAAAGTTGACAACCCCCCAGCCAGACTTATAAAAAAAGAAAAGAGAAAGGACTCAAAATGAATGAAAGAGGAGAGATTACAACTAATACCACAAAAATACAAACAATTATAACAGAGTATTATGAGCAATTATATACCAAAAAACTGGGCAATATGGAAGAAATGGAAAAATTCCTAAAAAATACAATCTACCAAAACTGAGAAGAACTAGAAAATTTGAACAGACACATAACCAGCAAAGAATTAAAACAAGAATCAAAAATCTCCCAATAAATAAATAAATCCAGCACCAGATGGATTCCCAGGAGAATTCTACCAGACATTTAAAGAAGAATTAATACCTTTTCTTCTCAAAGTGCTCCAATAAAATAGAAATGGAAAGAAACTTGCAAACTCATTCTATGAGGCCAGCAATACCTTGATTCTAAAACCAGACAAAGATCCCACTCAAAAGGGGAATTACAGGTCAATATCCCTGATGAACATGGATGCAAAAATTATCAACAAGATATTAACAAATTGAATCCACCAGTACATTAAAACAATTATCTACCATGATAAAGTGGGATTTATTACTGACTACAGGGCTAGTTATATTCACAAATCAATCAACATGATATACCACATTAATAAAAGAGGATAAGAACAATATGACCCTCTCAATAGATGCAGAAAAAAAATTAAAAACCCTCAACAAAGTAGGGATAGATAGAACATACCTCAACATCATAAAGGCCACATACAAAAGACCAATACCTAATATCATCCTCAATGGGGAAAAGGTGAGGTTCTTCTATGGTCAGGAATAAGACAGGGTGCCCAATCTCACCATTACTATTTAACATAGTACTGGAAGTCTTAACCTTAGCAATCAGAAAACAGCAACAACAACAACTAAATAAATAAATAAATAAAAGGCATCAAAATTGGAAGGAAAGAAGGCATCAAAATTGGAAGGAAGAAAAAAACTTTTATTATCTGCAGATGACACAGTACCCTACATAGAAAATCCAAAAAACTCTACTAAAAAATTGCTAGAACTAATACATGAATTCAGCAAAGTCACAGGATACAAAATCAACATACAGAAATCTGTTGCATTTCTAGACCCCCAATAACGAAGCAGAGGAAAAAGAAATCAAGAAATTGATTCCATTTGCAACTACACTAAAAACAATAAGATACCCAGGAATAAACCTAACCAAAATGTAAAAGATCAGTACTTTGAAAACTACAGAATACTTAAAAAGAAATGGAAGGCGACACAAAGAAATGGAAAAGCATTCCATGTTCTTGGATTTAAAGAACAAACATTGTTAAAATATCTGTATAATCCAAAACAATCTACATATTTAATGCAATCCCTTATCAAAATACCACCATCATTTTTCACAGAGCTAGAAAAAACAATACTAAAATTTGTATGAAACCACAAAAGACCCTGAAGAGCCAAAGCAATTCTGAAAAGGAAAAACAAAACTGGAGGCATCATGATTCCAAACTTTAAACTATATTACAAAGCTGCAGTCATTAGGATAGTATGGTACTGGCAAAGAAACAGACACACAGATCATTGGAACAGAACAGAAAACCCAGATATGGACCCACAACTATATGGTCAACTAATCTTTAACAAAGCAGAAAAGAATATCCAACAGAAAAAAGTTTCTTCAACAAATGGTATTGGGAAAACTGGACAGCAACATGTAAAAGAATGAAATTAGACTACTTTCTTACACCATACACAAAAATAAATTCCAAATGGATGAAAGACCTAAATTTGAGACAGAAAACCATCAAAATCCTCAATGAGAACACAGGCACCAACTTCTTTGACCTCAGCCATAGCAACTTCTTACTAGACACATCTCTGGAAGCAAGAGAAACAAAAGCAAAAATGAACTATTTGGATTTCACCAAGGTAAAAATCTTATGAAGGAAACAATCAGCACAACTAAAACCTAGCCTATGGAATGGGAGAAGATATTTGCAAACAATATGTCTGATAAAGGGTTAGTATCCAAAATCTATAAAGAACTTATCAAGTTCAACACCCCCAAAAAAACATTATCCAGTTAAGAAATGGGCAGAAAACATGAACAGACACTTTTCCAAAGAAGACATCCAGAAGGCTAACAGACACATGAGAAGATGCTGAACATCACTCATCATCAGAGAAACACACATCAAAACCATGAAGAGATACCACCTCACACCTGTCAGAATGGATGAAATTAACAACACAAGAAACACCAGGTATTGGCAAGGAGGTGGAGAAAGGGCAACCTTCTTGCACTGTTGGTGGGACTGCAAACTGGTGAATGCAAAGCCACTCTGGAGAACCGTATGGAGTTTCCTCAAAAAGCTAAATATAGAACGTAGGAATATACCTAACCAAAGAAGCAAAGGATTTATACCCAGAAAACTATACAATACTCATAAAAGAAATTGAGACACAAAGAAATGGACTGGAAGAACAGACATTATTAAAATGTCTATGCTACCTAGAGCAATCTACGCATTCAAGGCAATCCTTATTAAAATACCATCAACTTTTTTCACAGAACTGGAACTAATAATTGTAAAATTTGTATGGACCTAGAATAGACCCCATATAGCCAGAGGAATGTTGAAAAAGAAAACCAAAGCTCATGGCATCACAATTCCAGACTTCAAGCTCTATTACAAAGCTGTAATCATCAAGCCTGTATGGTACTGGCACAAAAACAGACCCAAAGATCAACAGAACAGAATAGAGAGAGCCCAGAAATGGAATCACAACTATATGGTAAACTGATCTTCAACAAAGCAGGAAAAAATATCCAGTGGAAAAAAGACCATCTCTTCAACAAATAATGCTGGGAAAACCGGACAGTCACATGCAGAAGAATGAAACTGGACTATTTCCTTACAAAAATAGACTCAAAATGGTTGAAATATCTAAATGTGAGACAGGAATCCATCAAAATCCTAGAGAAGAACAAGAGCAGCAATCTCTTCAACCTGAGCTGCAGCAACTTCTTGTTAGATAGGTCTCAAAGGCAAGGGAAATAAAAACAAAAATAAACTATTGGGACTTCATCAGGTTAAAAATCTTTTGCATAGCAAAGGAAACAGTCAACAAAACCAAAAGACGACTAACAGAATGAAGAAAATATATGCAAATGACACATCAGATAAAGAACTCTATAAAGAACTCACCAAATTCAACACCCAAAGAACAAATACTCGAATCAATAAATGGGTAGATGACGTGAAGAGATATTTCTCCAAACAAAACATACAAATGGCCAATAGACATTGAAAAAGTGCTCAACATCACTCGGCATAAGGGAAATACAAATCAAAACCACAATGAGATACCACCTCATGCTAGTCAGATGGCTAAAATTAACAAGTCAGGAAATGGCAGATGTTGTTGAGGATGCAGAGAATGTGGAACCTTCATACACTATTGGTGGGAATGCAAGCTGGTACAGCCACTCTGGAAGACAGTATGGAGATTCCTCAAAAAGTTGAAAACACTGCTACCCTAAGACCTAACAGCTGCAATACTGGGTATTTACCCCAAAGATACAAAATGTATTTATCCAAAGGGGCACCTCTACCCCAATGTTTCTAACAGCAATGTCCACAATAGCCAAACTATGGAAAGAGCCCAGATGCCCAACAACAGATGAATGAATAAAGAAGATGGGGGGTATATATATATATAATGGAATACTATGCAGCCATCAAAAGGAATGAAATCTTGCCATTTACAATGAAGTGGATGGAACTAGAGGGTATTATGCTAAATGAAATAAGTTAATCAAGAAAAGACAGTTCTCCTATGATCTCACTGATATGTGGAATTTAAGAAACAAGGCAGAAGATCATAGGGGAAGAGGAAAATATGAAACAAGATGAAACCAGAGAGGGAGACAAACCATAAGAGACTCTTAATCTTGGGCAACAAACTGAGGGTTGCTGGAGGGGAGGGGAGGGATGGGGTAACTGGGTGATGGACTTTGGGGAGGGTAAGCACTGTAATGAGCACTGGGTATTAAATAAGACTGATGGATCATAGACCTATACCCCTGAAACAGATAATACATTATATACTAATTGATTAATTAATTTTTTAAAAGTTGAAAATAGAATTTCCCTATGATCCAGCAATTGCATTACTACACAAAGAATACGACGTACCTACCTAAAGAACACAAAAATACATATTCAAAGGGGTACGTGCACCCTGATATTTATAACAGCATTATCAACAATAGCCAAATTATGGAAAGAGCCCAAATGTCCATTAACTGATCAATGGATAAAGAAGATGTGGTTTGTGTGTGTGTGTGCGTATATGTGTGTGCATACATACAGAAATATTACAGTCTATATATAATACACATGCACACACACACACAGGAATATTACTCATAAGATACTACTCTTAAGATAGAGAATAAACTCAGGAAAAAGGGACATGGGTGGGGCATGGGTTAAATTGACAATGGGTATTAAGGAGGGCACTTGTGATGAGAACTGGGTGTTGTATGTAAGTGATGAATCACTGAATTCTACTCCTGAAACCCAAATTGCACTCTATGTTAACTAACTAGAATTTAAATAAAAATTTGAAATTAAAAAAAAAGGATGTAGAATGTGTGTTTTCCTTGTAACAAATTTTTCTTTGTCACTCACTAATATTTACAAAATAAAATTAATTGTATCTAAAGGTTGAGTCTTGGTATATTTTTACTAATATTAATTTTATTATAAATATCAACTAAGATAAGTAGCTAGACATATAAATTAAATAAAATTAATGAGCTTTCAGTAATTTATCAATATTTCCTTTTCATCAAGAAGATGTCTATCTATTTTATGAATTACATATTGGCAAAACAATTTCAATTTATCATTTGACAATCTTATTGTTTCTATAACAAGTATAAATTAACTTAGAAAAAATATCACCTCATACATTAATCAATAATTAAATCAATTATAAATTTTAAGATAGAATTATGATTATACGTTGTATGCAAAAACCATATTTTGTTATTTTTTGTGTGGGAATGAACAGGCCTTCCTTATAATTACTGTTATATGAGGGAGCATCTGCTACAATGATCAAATTTTCATATTGACTTATCATTTTAATGAACCAAATAAAACCATTATCTCAATGAGCTGTAATTTATAGGACTTTTAAATCTCCACAATTAGGCAATGTCAAGGTGCCCTTAGAAATAGCCAGGAACTTCTGACTAATAACCAGTCACTTCTGAATTTACTTGTAATTCATTTATCCAAGTAATTCTGTAATAAATTCCTTTTTTCAGAATTCACCACTCAACTAGAATGTTATTACTTCCTGGCTATGAGGTATATTTAAATACCAATTCCATCTACAATAGTATCAGAAAAACCTCTATGTTGACAATAACAAAAAAGAATGTTGTGAAAAACTTTTAAAGATTTAAATAAATGAAAAGATATACCATAGTAATAGATTAAAAGAACCAATAGTATTAAGATGTCAATTCTCTCTAAATTAATGTATATATTTAATGCAATCCTAATCATAATCCCTTAGATTAGAGAATTTTACAAGTCAATACTAAAATTCACTTGGAAATAAAATGTCCCTCAATTGCCCAAACAGACTTGAAAAAGAAAAACAAAGCTGGAGGACTTAAGCTAGGTAATTTCAAGACTTGATCAAAAGCTACAGGAATCAAGACAAGAATGGCACTGGCATAAGGACAGGTAAGTAGATCAGTGTAACAAAATAGAGAATTTGGAAATAGACCACACTTACATAGTCCATTGGTTTTCAGCAATGGGACCAAACCACCTTAGTGGAGAAAGAAAAACTTCTCAATAAATGGCTCCATGGTAACTAGATACCCATATGAGATAGAGAAAGCAAAAGAAAGAAAGAAAAAGAGCCCCATCCTCTCTGAAATCACACACAAAAATTAATTCAAGATGAATTTTGGACCTACAAGAAAAGCTAAAACTTTAAAGCTTCTAAAAGAAAACATTGAAGAGTATCTTTACAAATTGGGAGAGGCAAAAAATGAAGAGGGAAGCCACAGATGGAGAAAACGTATTTGCAATACATATTTGATATTTTGTATCCAGAATAGAAAGAACTCCTACAACAAAGGAATAAAAAGACAACTAAACAAACAAAAGGAAAAAACAGAAAGGTGCAGAAGACTTGAACAGACACTTCAAGAGAAAAGATATACAAATGTCCAATAAGCACATGAAAAGGTATTCAACATCTTTATCATCAGAAAAGTACAAAATAAAACCACTAGAATGACTAAAACTGAAAAGACTGACAACACCTACTGTTGAGCAGGATGTGAATCAGGCAGAACTCCTGCACATTGCTGGTGGGAGTGTAAAATGCTACCGCCTCTCTGGAAAGCAATTTGGCATTTTCTTGTCAAGTTAAACATACACCTACCCTCTGACTCAGCATTCCCACTCCTAAATCATTAAAAAAAAAGAAGGAAGGAAGGAAGGAAAGAAGGAAGGAAGGAAGGAAGGAAGGAAGGAAGGAAGGAAAAAAAGAGAGAGAGAAAGAAAGAAAGAACAGAAGAAAAAAACATATGTTCACAAGATTTTTACAAGAATCCTCACAGTAGTCATAACTGGAAACGACCCAAATATCATACATCAATAGGGAGAATGAACAAATACAATGCAATACTATTCATCAATGAAAAGAAACAAATTAATGTATTATGTACCAACACAAGTGAATTTAGAAAACATAATGCTGAGTGAAGTAAGTCAGACACAAAGGAGTATATACTGTGTGATTTAATTTATACGATGTCCAAAAACAGGCAAATTAATCTGAACTGATAGAAAATCAGAAAGAAAATCAGAAAGGTTGCCTTTTTGTGTCAGGCGATGGATGGAAGTGTAGCTTCAGGGAACTGTTTGGATGCCTGAGACTGTCATATCTTGCTTTGGGTGGTTGTTAAATGTGTATGTACAATTGTCAAAATCCTTCACAGTGCACACTGAAAATCTATGCACCTTACTGTATACAAATTATATGTCAACACTCTGCCTTGCTCACAAAAGACTGTAAGAAAACATGACCCTTTGTTAATGCTGATTGGTGGATATACGGTAAAGAATTACTCTCTGAAGTTCTCGTATTTACAAAAACCTCTAAAGTATTTTAAAGTTAAATTTTTTACAAACATATATAAGTCAAATAAGTAGTTCCTGTTCACAGGGAGTTTGCAAACTAACTTGAGTCAGACAAGTAAATAAATGTTTGCAATTCGTCAGGATCAGGATGCCAGCAAAGACTTTGTTCCTCAGATTGCTGAGGTACCAGTGTGTCTGGATACAAGACATTGGATCTGAAGCGGGAGACATTCCTAAAGCCCTAATGAGCTTACTTTGGAATGTGACCACAGTGTACTCAAGCACATAGGCCTTTGTCTTGGACCACCAACATGTATAGGAAGCAAATAACAATAATAAATATCTTTAAATTTGTTCCTATTAAAATATGTGACATCGGGACACCTGGGCGGCTCAGTTGGTTAAGCCGCTGCCTTTGGCTGAGGTCGTGAGCCCAGAATCCTGGGATCAAGCCCCACATCAGGTTCCTTGCTCAGCAGGGAGCCTGTTTCTCCCTCTGCCTATACCTGCCACTCTGCCAGCTTGTGTTAGCTCTCTCGCTCTCTCGACAAATAAATAAATAAATAAATAAAATCTTTAAAATATGTGACATTTGCATGCTTACTGTATACACCCCCTTTCAGTAGCTCAGAAACAAGTGAGCTCCACACCTCACTGTAAAAATAACAAAAATAGGCAGCAGCCAGATGGCACTCACTGATAATAGCGTCGTCTGAAAGCCACATCACAAATCACACAGGTGACGAGTCTGCTTTTCATTCTGCTTGTTCTGGGCTCCCAGACTGCTCTGCTCTGAACTCTAAGGTCACAGAGTGAATGTTTTTCACTTGAAGCTACGTGTGTCAACAGTTGGGTTTCAACTAACGAGGGAGAGGAAACTCTAAACAGCAAAACTATGCCTGAGTATATTTTTATTGGTTGTATAACCCCTGCCTTCATTCAATCATAGACAAAAGTGTTCAGTTGAGCTAAATGCCAACTTCACTTCTCTCCCTCTGGATATTTCAAATACTGTTCCCTTGAAGTCACACCAGCAGAGAAGTCAGTACTTAAGCAACACTGTTTTGATACCTTATGCAATGACTATTCATAATACTGACAGTAATAGATGGGTTTTAAGGATGGCATTGAGGACATTGCCTATGACATCAAAAAGTCCCATGCATGAAGATCTACCAGAGACTGCTCTCGAAGGCCCCAGTATTAGGGCGACTCTTGAACAGTATTGTGCTGATACATGAATCTTTCCATAAAAGATGATATCCTCTTTGCTTTGGCCTCTCAAAAACTCAGAATTAAATTTGCAATCCAGTTCTAGCAATTTTCGATAAACTTATTGTATGATTTATTCTTATCTATTTATTTTATCATGATATATTACTGCATTCATTTCTGTTAGCTTCCCGAAATCCATTCTGGAGAAAATAAGATTATAAATAATTAAGTTTACAAATTCATCAATCACATAGCAATTTTTATTTATTTATACCCATACCTACTTCCAAAAAGGATTTTAAGTGTCTCCATCAGATATATCTAAAAATAAATTGAAACTCAGGTTGTATTTACCACAATTTCATCTTGTTTCATGAAGACATCACATATATACAGACCATTTGGATGAATACTTAATGAGATACATAAAAGAATGAACTGCAGTAAAACAGTAAATTAGGTAATGCATGGGCATCATTTAAGCTGTAAATTGGGTTTTTTCCTTAGGGTAATTAAGGAGAGGAATAAAAGGTATCTTTTCTGATACCTATATGGATGGACAGATATCATTGAGTACCAGACAAACTAGGATTTCCATACTATACTATACACCATATATATACACTGTATATATACTTCCACACAATATGGATGGACAGATATCACTGAGTACTAGACAAACATCCCAATATCTTGACAGAGTGGGGACACCCAGACCTTAGCCATGACTCTGGGTGATATAAGAACTTCCAGACTGATAAAATTAAATTCGCACCATCTCAAAGAAAGAAAAAGTTGGAATAGAAACTACAGCTTTAGAGCAGTAAAGTTCTATCACCTACGCACTTTGATTTATATATATGGAGGATCAAAATGTGAGGCAGGATGATAAGCAGGATGTTTTTTCTATACATATGCACAAGCCTATCTGCCAAATTCATGTATGTACAACGTTTCTCTGAGAAAATATTGGTAGGAAATATAGAAGCCAGTGAGTGTTTAAACCTATATTTTACCAAAAAAAAAAAAAAAAAAGCCCTTTCTGTATATTTTCCTGTGGGATTAAAATTGTCATTTCTTGTTTGTTTTTATCAAAAAGATAAAGCAGTTATTTCTTTAAGTTATTTTTAAATAAATGTTAGGAATATCAGTGAGAACACTTAAAGGAATATTGATATGGTATATTTCTTCAAGGAAAAAAATCTATTACTGTAACTTCCAAGCATTTTAAAGAGCTTTTCTTTTCTTTTTTTTTTTTTTTTTTTTTTTTCTTTTTAAGAGAGAAAGCACAAGAGCAAGCAGGGAGAGCGGTAAAGGGAGAGGAAGTGAGAGTCCTAAGGAGGTCCCACGCCCAGTGTGGAGCCTGATCAGGGGCTCCATCTCGCAACACTAAGATCATGACCTGAGCCAAAATCAAAAGTCCAATGCTCAACCAACTGAGCCACCCAGGTGCCCCTTGAAGAGTTTTCCTAGTTAATTGTGACCACATATAATCAGTAGAGGACAAACATTTTTGTTTCTAGGTGAATAAGTTGCACCTGAAGATGGTTACGTGACTATTAAAGTTGACACACTGAACCTATGATCAAAATACCCTACATACTGTTTGACCTTAAATATTAAAATGTATTCTATGCCATAGCTTTACCATAATGAGCCATTCCTTCTTCACCCTATTTTCATCATTTTCTCTTCTATAAATATGATGCACTTTTGAATCCTGTCCATAGAATAAATTCCTTATTGTGCTCCTAGCATCTAAACTCTCCTTTTACAGGGGCACCTAGGTAGCTCAGTGGGTTAAAGACTCTGCCTTCTTCTCAGGTCATGATCTCAGGGTCCTGGGATCGAGCCCCACATCGGACTCTCTGCTTAGCAGGGAACCTGCTTCCTCATCTCTCTCTCTCTCTCTCTGCCTGCTTCTCTGCCTACTTGTGATCTCTGTCTGTTAAGTAAATAAGTAAAATCTTAAAAAAAAAAACTCTCCTTTTACTTCTGACATAATGAGTCTGATACAGTGATCAAAAAGATAGCAGAAACTGATGTTCTGTGCATGGTTCTCAAGACCCAGAGGCACACAGATCACAACTAGAACTACAACCCAAATCCATCAGTGAATTCTTCACCTTGTCAAGCTAATGACTTTGTCTATGTGCTTCGAGCAGCTTGGTTTGGACTTCCGCATCTTAGTTTATACTATCAATTGCTAGTTACATGGGCATCTCCCTCTTGGACTGTAAGCTCCTTAAGGGCAGTAAGAGTATTATGTCATCTTTGTATTCTCCTCAGTATCCAGCACAGCTTTGTGTAGGACTGATATATAACAAGCATGTGCTGAATTAAAATAATTTGCAACATGACCTGAAGGGAGATTCCATTTACCCAAGGTCTCATTTATAGTGATTCATGTATGCAGACAACAAGCAGTCCAGTCAAAACTTGGCACTCCAGAGAAACCATGAAAAGCATCCAGCTACCTATTCATGTTTTTGCCTCTGCTGCCTGTCTCACATCTTAAATGACTGCATGCCAAGGCTCTGATGGAGTGCCCTTGCCATTAGCCTATGGCCATCTGTCATGCCAGGCTGTGAATGGCAGCAGGTTGAGAGATCCAGGCAAGGAGCCAGAATCAGGAAACCAGGATACAGACAAAACATGAGGGTCACTTCAGCAGCAGGGTTGATCAAAAGTCATTAAACAAATAAAAGTCAAAAGGACACTGACAGCAGAGGACAGAGAATGATAAAAGACCCGACAAGGAGCAAATGGGAAATCAGCTGAAGTTGAAGTTCAGCCCAAAGTAGAGGGTTATTAAACCCAAATGAGGCTGCACACACAGATGCAGAGATAAACTTACAGGACTGAAAGAAGGTACTTGTCATTTACCTTTAAATTAACAGTCCCATGGCCAAACCTATGAGGGCATTTTGAACTAAACTATTCTTTAATAAATCCTGAAATATCTCAAAGGATATTACATTGTGTGGCATTATTGTCTGGTAAAACATTAATTTATTAAATTTAAACAATTTAAATAGACCACAATTTTTGCCAGCCTATTTTGGATTTTTTTCTCTTTCTTTTAACACATCAAAAACTTCAGAAACTTTAGGAGAGACTTGACTTAAGGGGTACTACTTCAGAGGGCCTGTTTTATACTTTGCCTTCATCATGGTGACAAACAGAAATTCAAGCAAACAAGAATTCAACCATACCCTAGCCCACCAAGACTCCACCTGATTCTTACCCTGATTTTCAAGGCCCTCCACAACCTGGCTTCAGCCATTTTTCAAACTTTAACTCCTACTATTGGTAAAGAACAAGGCTATCCCTCCCAACTGCCCTTCTCCAATGGCAGAAGTAAAGAACAGGCCAGGAGTCCCGTGAGCTCTGGGTAAGTCCGAGCCCTCCCCAATCTCCTTCTCACCATTGGCAGGAATAAGGAAGGAGCATTCTTCCCTGCATGATCTTGGCAAGACCTCCACCCTTCCTCCCCGACCACACTCAGAGTCTTGCCACCACCATCTGCCTCGAAACCTTTGAGGGCAATCTCACCTTGCCCTGTATCCTTAGGCACATATGTCAGAGGGGCTGGTTCAGATCTCCAGATCTAGACATACCCCTGAAATCATAATATCCTCCCACATAATCCTGCCCCTCCTTTTCCCTGATTTTTCTCTACTACATTTGACGTAAGATGTATTTTTCTTATCCTATGATTGCCTATATTCCTTTGCTTGAATTCAGCCTCTATGAGGACAGGAGTCTGTGTCTGTTTGGCTTCCTGCAATTTGCTTTCTTCTGAGAACAGAGCCAGGGACGTGATAGGCACAGAAAAAAAAAAAAAAAAAAGATTTATCTTATGAATGAGTGAAAATAATCTATTTGGAGAGTCTGCTCTACATCTTGGATATAAGCAAATACCATACTGTTCTATCACTCTCTCCAAATAGTTGCTGATGCTCCAGCAGGGGACCTGCCCTCACTCCTGTCTGCCCCTGTAAATCCTATCTGTCAAGACCCATGATAGTCCCTCCTCTGCTGGCAAGCTTCCTCAGCCCATTCTAGCCTGCAGGTATCCTGTCCTCCTCCAAACTGCCATGGTTCTTACTGTCATTTAACCATTAATCACCGCCCTGCCTGTGCCAGCTCTGCACAGTTATGTAGAGCCATTGTTTATATCTTCTACAGTTATTTAACTTATCATTTTTAATTTGTCTTCTAAACTATACTGTAAAGTGGTAAGAGCAGGAATCTTAATTTTATCCTTCCTTATTTACCTTGCAAAGCCTTCCACAGAATAAGAGTTCAGCAGATTACTGTTGAATAAATGATCGAAATAATTTAAAATGCGATCTTGAAGGAGGAACAAGAACAATTTTCAGTTATCTATTCTAAAGGATGGGATTGGAGCTTCTTTTTGTTGCTATTACCTTTTAGGAAAAAATAGAATAATAGATGTGAAAGTATTTCAGAAAGTGTGCATTATTTAGGAACAGGAGAACCAGTGTGTGAGTAGTGTAGAACAGATTCAGTGATGTGGACCTTGGCTATCCAACATTGATTTACTCTTCCTGCTGGCAGACCCTGACTTTCATCATGTGTCTATGTTCCTCCACACATTTATGTGCTTTGGGGGAAATTATACAAGCCACATCCCAAAGAATGCTCTAAGCCAGTTAAAGGGGTCCCGCTTTTTTGCTTTAGTCATGTGATACAATTCTGGGCATTTGATGCAACCTGAACCAATAAAATAGGAGACAGTTCGTTGAGGGACTTCTGGGCAAGATTCCCTGATCTTCAGAAAAAAAAAAATGAGGAAAAGATAGATCCATCTTCTACTTCTACTTCTACATTGTTCCGTCTCGGTATAATGTTTGATGCTGTCATAGCTATCTTGTGAATAAGAGTGAGGGCAGCTCAAAGACAAAACCATGAACAGAAAAATAAAGGAAAGAGAGGAAGAACCTGGGTCTTGTTGATGATGTTGATCCCCTGAATCAACTGCTAAGAGCCACTCTTCTTGTAGACTTTTATCAGTGAGATAATAAATTTCTATATAAGTTGATTTGAGGCAATTTTTTCTGTTATTTGCAGTTATAAGAATTCTATATGATGCATTGATTTAAATATTTGCTTAAAAGGAACTAGAAACAAAGACCTGTAAATGAATGTTGATAGTAGCCTTAATAATAATAGGAAAAACCTGAAAACCCAAATGTCCATCAACAGGTACATGGATAAGAAGTTTATAATATATCCATTCAATGGAAAAACTGAAACTCTATACTCATTAAATAATAACTCCTCTTTCCACTCTATCCCAGCCCCTGGAAACCATATTTCTACTTTCTGTCTTTATGAATTTGACTCCTCTAGATACCCCACAGAAGTTAATTCATATAGTATTTGTTTTTTTGTGACTGGCTTTTCTCACTAAGCATATCTTCAAGGTTTATCCATTGTAGCATCTGTCAGAATTTCCTTTTCAAGGCTGAATCATATTCTGCTATATGTAAATACTGTATTTTATTTATCCATTCATCTGTTGATGGACACTGCGTTGCTTCCACCTTTCTGGATATTGTGAATAGTGATACTACTAAATGATACTATTAAGTGTACAAATATCTCTTCAAGATCCTGCTTTCAGTTATTTTTGGTATGTGCTTAGAAGTGGAATTGCTGAATCTTATAGTGTGAGGTAGTTTTTAGATGTGATTAACATTTATATCAGTAGACTGATTAAAACAAATTATCCTCCATATTGTGGTGGGTCTCATCTAATCGGTTGAAGGCTTTAAAAGAAGACCTCTCCTGAAGTCCCCATGAAAGTAAGGAATTCTGCCTTCAGACTACTGTCATATCTGAGCCACAACATCAACTCTAGGTCTCCAGTTCTAGGTTTTCCCTCCAGACTTTAGACCTGCTAACCCCATAATCCCTTGAGCTAATTCTTTAAAATAAATTTCTCTGTATAGAGACAGAGAAAGATAGGCAGATGTAGATATATCCCTTTGGTTCTGTTTCTCTGGAGAACCCTGACTAATGCTGTAGGGATAGGAAACAGATTAGTAGCTGTCAGAGGTCAGAATTGGAGGAAAACAGATTGAATGCAAAGGGGCACAAGAGAACTTCTTGGTATAAGAGGATAATCTATGTCTACACTGTTGAATATACCAGACACACACAAGGTTATTAGCATTTGAAGTGTGACTAGTCTGAATTGACATGTGTTGTAGGTATAAAAGACACATCAGATTTCAGAAACTTTGTATGAAAAAATGTAAATTAAGTCAGTAATTTTTATATCAATTACATATTGAAATGTGATATATTTTTATATATACGGTTAAACAAAATATATTATTAAAATAAATTTAACCTGTTTCTTCTTACTTTTTTAATGTGGTTGCTAGGAATGTACAGTTACATATATAGTTTGTATTATGTTTTTATTGGACAATGCTGTTCTTATCTTGATCATGATATTTGGTACATGTCTATTTACACTGACAAACTCTTTGAACTGTACACTATAGTGTACAGGGTAAAGGGTGAATTATATTGAATTGTATTGAATGTAAATTATACCACAACAAACTTAATTTTAAAATATGGGCTAAGAAAAATAGAAATAATTTTACAATACAAAAATATTACAATATTCATATTATGTTCATTCCCACTGTTATATCTTTGTGTTTTTTCCAGTGTCTAGAAATTAAACCTAATTCATCTTTTAAAAACTGGCAAAGTCAGTCTCATGCAGCATCCCCATTCCATGCCTTGCCTGCCACTCAGATCTGCCTTCTCTGAATCCTTGCTGCACTGAGAGTTAACAGTGTAACTTCTTCCTCATGCATGGAATTTGAGCTTGCTGGGTCAGATACCAGCCAAGAGAGAAGGACTTAGATGCAGGGATTGTGTTCAAAGGATGACCGACTTCAAAACCTTAGATCCAGCTGGGCTAGTTTTAAAGACTAAGGCTGATAGCCAGTTGCCATAGTTCAGCATCAGAATGTTTTCCAGGTGTTTTTGTGTATGCCAAGTGTGGCTTCCTAGCTGGAACAAGCTACCTAAAGCCAGGAACCATGTCTTACCCATCTTGAACAACCTCTGGGAAACCCATGGCCCTTGAGCTTACGGTATAAGATTACTGGGTCTAATACCAACGGCACCATTGTCTTAAATGAAACCTGAATTTTCCAGGACTCCATATCCCCTGTGGCCCCCTAAAGGGGTACCTCTTTATCTTCTCACACCTCATATACCTCAGGATCTGCAGATGTGGTTGGTCTCTGTCTTATTCCTCATTGTTACTTCCAGAAACATACTCCCTCACCTTCCTGGAACAAAAAAGAAAAAAAGTCATGTCCTTTTGAAGAACATGAGTTTTTACTCTTCAACCCTCTCCCTTTCCTCCTGATCAGATCTAAGCACTGCACTGTACATCTCCTTACTTATCAACATCTTTAGCATCTGGTTCACATCTTACTCTCACTTCAAGCCCTGCCTTCAGTGATCCAAGTTGATAACCCAACTAGCCCAAAAACACTTCTGATGGTTCAAACTTAGTAGATAAACTTGGGCAACATGGAAAGAGTAAATTAGATTCCTTTTCTTCTTGGTCTTTTATTCTATCCTCTCCCTTCACCAGCCTGTAACAATCAGAGGAGCCCACTTGAGGATGAGAAAAACTCATGCAAGAATAGAATGTAGGGAACATTCGAAGATATTAGGTTCTCAAGAAGCCTTCAGAAGGATGATTTGTTCCAAAAATGTTTATGATTCCTTTTATCATTTAAACCTTGATTATCCAATTAATATGTGAGTGTTATTAAATAATTTAGGTGAAGAAAACAAGAATCAAAATGACCCATAATTTTACCAACCAGAGAAATTGTCTATTAACATTTTAATGAATATTTCTTCCCAAACTTCCTTAAGCATGCAAATTTTTCCTTTTAATAAAATGCCAAGTTAGTAAATATACTACTTCATAACCTGCTTTTTATATCTGAAATAATATGAATATCTTTTTAAGTTAGTAAATGTATTTTACACTTTTTACTTTTTATTTTGTACCATAATTTATTTAACTAATTCACAATTGTTAGCCATTTAGGTCATCTACAGATTTTTGTTATTATAAAATGAATAAAATGAGCATCTTTGTAGCTAGATCTTTGTACACATTTTTTAAAAGATTTATTTATTTATTTCTGAGAGAGAAAGAGAGCAAGGGAGGGAAAGAGGGAAAGAATCCCAGGCAGATTCCGCATTGAGTTCGGAGTGTCACACCGGGCTCAATCTCACAACCCTAGGATTATGACCTGAGTCAAAATCAAGAGTTCACTGTTAACTGATTGAGCCACCCAGGAATGCCCTTGGTGCCCATTCTTAATTTCCTTAGGATAAATTTCTAAAGGTCGAATTTCTGGGTTACAGTATTTATAAAGTTACACGTATATTAATATCTTAGCATGTTTTAGATAGAATATCTAAAATCTACAAATAACCATCTCTTTTTACATGTTCTTAGACTATTATTTGACAGAAGTCCCTTTCTAAGTGACTTCAACAAGTAACTGAGCTTCTATCAATATTAGTATAACTTTTATTTATATATTCATTCTTAAAATTGCTAGCCTTTCTCAAGTTCATTCAACAAACATTTATTTAGGACCTACTATGTGCTGGGCACTATGCCAGATGCTAGGGAAAGAAAGTGAGTAAGACACATGAAGTAATGATCAGAGTGCGACTCAGTATATTTTTCATGGGCCTATAGAGGAAGATAAGCCTCAACTTGCCTGCATTGGTCAAAAAAGCTTTGTACTGTCAAGTATGATGTCTAATTACAGTTTTCAGGAAAATCAATGAATAGCCCAGGTGGTCCAGAAAAATAAGACTATCCCCAGCAAAGAAAAAAAATATTTGCAAAAAGACAGGCACATCAATGAACAGGTCATTTTTGTGTGACTGGTCCATACATGACTAGAGCCTCTCCTGAAACCTGGTAAACACTAAAAATACTTGTTGGTAGTAAGGAAATTCTATGTGAAGACTATTACTGGATCACTAAAATCACTAATTAATTATTGTTCTTTCTTTATTTTTTATTAACTTTCTGCAGTCCTATTAATTCTGAATAAACTCACTTGGTTCAATTTTTCTGTTTGTGCCAAGGAATTAACATTTGTCCTAGTCCAAAGAAAGTCCCTCCCCACTATCTCTATGCTTTGGGTAAACTCTATGCAAGAACACAAATAGTTAAAATCTACACCCCACAAACCCCAAGGGCATGCAGTTTTCAACCCCAGGAGATATCCTATCTGACCAACATACTTGATCTAGTTTTCAGACGTTATATAGTCTTCCACGATACACAGGAGGAAAAAGTTATCTTTCAGTTCTGCGTGTGCTCAAAACATATCCATACAGGATAATTTTTTCTTATTAAATACTGTCTACAGTACATTACTATACCAAAGAACACAATGTTTCCCTATAATCCAAGTAGAGCCAGAAAAAGTAAGCTTCCCATTTTTTGATACAGCTTTAGCGTACTCAAATCACTTTTACATATTGCTCATTTGAGCCTCCTTGGGAACAAAACAACCTTGTAAAGTCTTGAGCCTCAAAACAAACTTGAAATATTATCCATATTTTTGCAGAGAAGGAAGCCAAAAATGATAGAACATAACTTAACCCAAATTCACACAATTGTTATGACTAAGCATGCTACTCAAAAGTCAGTTTGGCCATCATCTAGTCTAGGAAATTCCTAAAAAGTCTCAAATAAAGATTGGACTGATTGTGCTTCCTTTGGGTTCCCACTGCCCACGTGCATGTCTATCAAGCACCCATTTTACCAATGCTTCTCAAATTTTAATGTGCATGCAAATCTCCTGAGAATTTTGTTGAAATGCCGGTTATGATTCGATTGGTCTGGGGTAGGGCCTGAGATTCTGCATTTCTAACAAGCTCCTGAGTAATACTGATACAGCTGATCTAAAGCAGCCCAGTGTTTTGTTTTGTTTTGTGTAATTCTCCTGCACTCCACTGTAAGCTTCATAAGGCCATGAACTATGCATTATTAATCACATTATTCCCAGCATTTAGTTCAAGATTTGACAGGCTATAAAAGTCTCAGTAAATATGAAATGAATTAATGAATAAGTGAATAAATGAATAAATGGAATTCATGTTTTTAGCCTAGAGCTGTTTCTACAATCTCATGCTGTCTCAAAAACAAGGGCCAGGACCACTTTTCCCTTTTAACTACCACATTAAACTCCAGATTCCTTAAGAAAACCCAAAAAACCCTAAACATATTGAAGAATTGTTTTTCTCGCTCCCCTAAGTACACTTGAGTGTTCCCAACTGGGGCATTCAAGGAACCAAGGGACGACAGAGAGTGCTCTCCTCTGTTCATTCAGAAGCCAAGCTGACAGAGGCTCTAACAACCACAGCAGGAAGCACTCAAGGTCACCTTCACAATCAAGATCTAACTGGAAGGTGAAGCCTAGGAATAACCTATCACATCTGCCTCTTTTCTAAGAGAATCTGGGAAATACTGCCTTTGGTTGGGTAGGCACTCTCTAGGAATATACTGGAAAAAAGAGCAAGAATCTTGAGGGAGGCACAGCGCCCCCCCCTTACTCCTATACAAGCCCCCATGACTACCCACTGGTTTTTTTTTGTTTTGTTTTTTAAGATTTTATTTATTTATTTGACAGACAGAGATCACAAGTAGGCAGAGAGGCAGGCAGAGAGAGAGAGGAGGAAGCAGGCTCCCTGCTGAGCAGAGAGCCCGATGCAGGACTCGATCCCAGGACCCTGAGATCATGACCCGAGCCAAAGGCAGCGGCTTAACCCACTGAGCCACCCAGGAGCCCTACCCACTGGTTTTTAAAGGCACTCTGCACTTTCCCAGATTGTATGGCCTACTCCATGATTTTCCCTTTCCTGGATTTCCTTTACCCCAAACAAGCTCCATCTGTTTATCTTTCAGATGCACATCTCAAAGGATTTTTTATGCAGTTTTTTCAGGTCTCCGAAACAAATATGATCTCTCCCTTTTTTGAATCTTTATAATGCTTTATACTTTTCAAATAATCTCTAACACACTGTACCATGCATTTCAGTTTTGGGTGTACTTATAAGCACCTGAAGAGCAGGGACTCTACTTGAATCATCTTGGTACCCTTTCGGCATCTAACAGAAAACCTGACAAATAGCAGTAATGCAGCAACCCGTGGCATTTGTAAGTTGAACTAAAAACACTTATAATAAATATAAAGGGTTCTTCTGGTAGCTACCTTGCTCTAGGTTTTTCAACATGGAAGACAGCTATAACTCCAAAAGTAAAAGAAAGCAGAACGATCAGTGCTCCAAAGCTACAAATATAGCTAGAGCCATGGCATAAAAAGAAATACTTCTGGTTCATATACTTCCACTGAGCAACACTGCATTTTATACACTTCTTTAATGGTTCAGATGTATAGTTCTTAACATCACATGGAGACTCATAACCTTCAGAATACAGCATGAATCAGCTGACTGCACAGCAAAAAGAATGTAAAACGCCATCAACAATGTCCTAAACTGGAACAGTAAACTTTTAAAGTACAAACAACTCATCTGTTAGCAGCCTGGTATTTGGCTGTCTGGAAAGTAAATACATTAGAAAGATCTTTAAAAGAGATTCTATTACCTGTGTAAGTCAGCAATTTCCAAGCGTGAATGCAGAGCAGCTCCAGGTAAGAGGAGCTGTGACCCGGCCTTTTTGCAGTAGATAGCACAGGAGCAATCCACTGGTTGGAACATGAAGAGCTTTCTAATCACCAGCCCGTGAATCTGTAATAATTTCCTTAGGCTCACCCAGATTCGTCCTCACTTACCCAGTTTATGGGGCATAAATTCTTAGATACACAATCTATAGAAGAATGTCATTAACAACATAAATCTGAAAACAATTTATGTCCTCCGTTATCTTACCGCTTCGGTTTTTCAAAACCTTGTCTAAGTAGTCTGGTTTGCTTAAGAGAGCTGCAGGGAACCCAGTGTCGGGTTTAACAGCCCATTGAGAGAAACGGCCCACGTGCTGGCTTGCGGAAAGCTGTTGCTTTTCACCTGGAGCCTGGAAGCAGCCCCTCTGTGCCGCTAAAACTTTTCAGAGTGCACAGGCGGGAAAGTAACATAGTAGGGAATGAAGGACTCCCTCTTGATTCCTTATAGTTCTCTTTTGGTTCTCAAACTGACCTCCACACACAGAGGGCAGGGAGAGATGGAAAAAACAGCAGCCACTTCCCAGATGCGTGGGTGGCAGGTTTAATCAGCCACGGAGCTTCCACACGAGCTTTGTCCCGCACAGCGGCAACTCCAGTAGGTCTCCTCATCTGCCCGCCAGAATCTTCCAAGTTCACCCACGGCACAGACGGTCTCAGCAACACGGCGCTCTCTCTAAGCTGTGTCCATGGAAAAGGCTCCCCCGCTAGGAATGGTGGACAGAGGGGGCGTGACGAGCTTCCCATTGCGCGGATCCAGCTCTCGAGTCAACAAGCGGTCATGTTCTCCCGATGACCCCCTTCCAATACTCTGCCCCCTCCTGCGGTATCAAGGTCAATTCGTTAGATTCTGGCGGGCAGGTGCAGAGGTCTACTCCAGCTGTGGGCGCGCAGGACAAGTCCCACACCCGAGCTCCCCGGCTTGTTAAGGTGACCACCTACCAGTCTGGAGTGGCTGCCTCCTTCCTCCGTCTCTCGCTGCCCTCTGCATGGGGGGGTCAGATTCAGATGACCCCAGGGAAGTTTCTGAGGCTGAGAAAACATTTCCACCCACGTAAAACACAAGTGCGGAAGAGTAAAGAGAAGAAAAAGGTAAGCGTGAGCAAAGTTCCTTTTGGGGAAAGGGAAGAAAATAGGATCGACAGAGAACTTTACAGCTGAAACACTAAAAAAATTAAAATGCAATCCTTCCACCACCCCCAATATGCATAAAGGAGTATCAGCAAAGTTCTGATATCTCATCTTGATTACTTTGATCTGTATTTCTTAACATGGAAATACAGAATGTGAAACTCTTTCTGAAAAGTTTTGGATACCACAGTTTTATGGCAGTCCTGAGGATGGACTTTCCTATGAAGTCATCCCCTATGGGAGCTAGGGGCTTTAGGAAGTGGTTAATATTCAATTCTATGCTATCATATCAAAATGCAGGATTTCTGGGAGTTATGACAGGTAACCCAGCAAACTTGGCTTATCAACTAAGCTTACTAATTGATTACACTTAAATTGTCCATTAAAGGGGCATTTGAGGATCTTGGATGTAATCACGGGGGATCATGCAGGGAACACAAAGTAAACACAAGTAAAGCAGTGGTCTTTCCCTTCAGTGGCTAATTGTTTGGGGATTTGTGTTGTGGCTCTTGAGACAGGGAGGCTGCAGGAAAGGGGTTTTGTTCCAAAAGAAAGGGGAACACCTGAGAGTTCAGAGGAGAGAAAGAAGATATCTGGTTGGAAGGAATGAAAAAACACTTTATGAAATGGGTAGATTTGAGAAAAGACAAGGTTTGGAGGATAGCTAGTGGTTTGTGAAAAGGAAACAGAAGTGAGAAAAGTGTCTGTAAAAGGACAACATGAATAATAGCATGCATCATCATCATCAGACTGGCATTTACAGAGGACTCACTTCACGGTAGGCACCGGGCTAACTTCTCTACATGTGTGAATGCTTCTAATCGTCGCAACCAAACTGTGGAGTCCATTATTGCCTGCGTTTTACAAAGAGGAAACTGAAACTGTGGTTCATTGACCAGGACCATATAGCTAAATGTAGCACAGACTGAAACTGAGAATGTTTCAGGTACCTGTTAGACTCCAGCTTGAAAGGAGCTTTTAGAGCCTATCTGTAAACTGAATAACAATAAGTCTAGAAATGCAGGTCAGAATTTCCAAAGGTCCCAAATCCTAGATTAAAGACTTTGTTTCCAGACAGACAGTGAGCAGCCACTGAAAGATTTTAAACAGGTTCTGACATTACCCAAGTCAGTGGCATAGTAGACATATAACAGAGTGGACAGACCTGGGGAGACAGTAAGACCAAGAAGTCATTGGCGATTTCTCAGGTTAGAGGCAAACTCAAAGTGAAGGCCTTGATGATCAAATGAGGTAAGAGAAATGAGAAACATAAGGAGGTCAAATCAACAGAATGTGTCAACTGATTGAATTCTGGGAATCTTAGAGAAAATAGAATATCAACAGTGACTCTCAGATTTAGGGTTAGAGGCTGAAATGATGGTTTCAGAAATAGAAATAGTTAAGAAAAGAGGATTGAAAGGAAGATGATGCCTGTAAAGTAGTCCTCCTCCTCTAGCTGTTCTTTTTCCTCCTGCTTCTCCCTCCGCATCAATACCATCACCACCATCATGGTCTACAGGGGATGGCTCTTGGTCTGCTCCAGGTGGCATTCTAAACATTTAACACATATTAACTAATTTAACACTAAAAGCAACTGACGAAGTACATCGTAATAATACTCTTGTTTTATCAATAAGAAAATGGGGACACAGCTAAGGGTCCATGACTTGCCCAAGGTCATATCATTAATAAGTAAGCAGTGGAGCCTGAATTACAAATCCAGGCATTCTGGCCCCAGAGTCCATCTTGAAATTGTTAAAACTGAGTGAGGGGCAGACATCAAAATGTTTTTGTTGGGCAAACTTTCCTTACTGCTGTTTCTCAATCGTGTACATGAGGGGCATTAGGACTAGGAAACAATCATGTACTTGCAGGGACGACCTCTGGCCCGCGTAGTACAGAAGAGCAGTTCCGAAATCTTTCTTCCTTTTTCCATCCCACTTTCACATGTGCCAGGGTTTTGTCCTCTTGCACCTTGCAGTGCTCCATTAATTTTCCAGAGGCAGCCTGCTAGAATCTGTCTCCCTGCCCGAGTAATCTTTGTTCTGCCCTTTATAAGTAATAGGGATATTCTCTCCTTTAAAGAGGTATCTGACCTTTCCCACTCTCATTCTCTTGATCTAATACATGTGGACGATGTATGACTCTGCCTGGGTTTCCTCTTCTCTTTAATAAGGCAATTTGAAAATATTTACATGTGGAGTGTTTCACAGGTGGTGAAGAGCCCAGCTCTTGCTGTGGTGCTTGCTGGCTCAGAGGAATTGTCTTAATTCTGCTCAGTCTCCTCTGAGGTGGTATCATTAGGGTGATATATTTATTTGATGTCCTTGTTTCCCTTTTCCTGATTCCAAAACAATGGAGTTGGACCCTGTATGGTATCCTGAGCAGGGGTTGGAGGGAAGGAAGGCAGTGTCCAAGGAGAGAAGGACAAGAAAACGGAGAAGTTGCCGAGTATGAAGCAGGGAAGGGACACCTGACATCTGGTAGCGTGAGTCACCAAGCGGGCAGCAGCTGGCCTGGGCCTTGGCTCCTGACTCCGGGGAGTGCAAAATGAGCTGGAAAGATCGAGAGGACACAGAAATCAACACTCCACATCATTCTGGTCAGGCATAGCCATTGCTCAGGACTCTAAGCCCACAAGTCACATGTAGCCAAACACTAACTGATACTTTAAGACTTTTCCCCAAAATGTATTATGATAAGTATTTTAAACATAAAAAAGAGTGGAAAGACTGGTACACTGATCATAAATATCGTCGCTGCCTAAATGAAAGAGTTGTTAATATTTTTGTTAATATTTTACCATATTTGCTTTATCAGTGTATATACTGATATACCTAAGAATATATTTATATATGTGTATATATTTGTTTTACTGAACCATTTGAATGTACATTGCAAACATCATGGCCCTTTATTCCTAACCACTTCAGCTTGCCTCTAATAGAAACTAAAATGCTCTCCTTAACGACCCCAACACCACCACACCTCAAAAAAATGAATAAACATTTTAATGTCATCTAATATCTAGACAATATTCAGATTACCTATATGGTCCCCAAAACATATTATCAATATTTAGTCTAAGTTCAGCTTCACATCCAGGTGTTACATCATTTCATTTTATTTTTTTTTCAAGTTTTCTTTTTGTTATAATGTAACATGTACATAGACAAAAGAAACAAATTCTAAGCGTCCAGCTGGGTTTTCACAAAGCGAAATATCTGTGTAATTAGCACCCAGATCAAGGAGTAGAACATTACTAGCACTTCAGAATCTTGCCCTGTGCTCCCTCCTTCCCAGTGTGTCTCTTCAAAGATAACTACTACTCTGACATCCATTATCATCCATAACTTTTGCTGGTTGTGAACTTTATATAAATGAACTCAAACAGTTCACACTTTTATTTCATCTGCTTATGAAATGCGTCATACATATACAAATGCATACAATATATATACAACAGTTATTCATGTACTCTCATTTTGTATAAACTATTAACATTTTACTAATATTCTACAATTTATTTGCCCATTGTTGACTGGCCATTTGGATATCTTCTGTTTTCAAATGCATGCTAAGTCTATGCATATTTTTAAATTAGGCTACCCATCATTTTCTTATTAAATATATCTATTCCAAATATATGCTCTCACAGTGACTGGCCTTTCACTATCTCAACTGTGTGTTTTTCTGAGGAGCTGTTTATTTTAATGAATTCCAATCTTTCCCTTTATGACCAGTGCTTCTTGTGTCCTCTTTAAGAACTCTCTGCCTACTCCAAAGTCATAAATATATTCTCCTTTGTTATCGCCTGTGAGTTTTACTGTTTTACCTTTTACACTTAAATATACAATCCATCTGGATTTTATTTTTGTGACATTAGGGAAGACTCAGGTTTTTTTTCCAAATTGATGTCCAACTGAACCATTCCATTTATTAAACATTCTTCTCTCCCCTACTCTGTTAACATTGTCATATAGCAGGTAACCATGTATTGATAGGTCTATTTCTGGACTTTCTTTCATTTGATCTATTTGTTTATCCCCCAGACAATACAATATTGCCTTAATTACTGTAATTTCATAGTAAATATTAAAATTTGCTAGTGTAAGTCTCCCAGGATTTTTCTTCTTCAGTACTACCTTGACTATTTTTGGACCTATGCATTTCCATACATAATTAAGATTCAACATTTTTAATTTTTAGAAAAAAATATTTTCCTAGAATTTTGATTAGGTTTTCATTGAATCTCTTGATAATTATAGAGAACCAACATCTTTACAATATTGAATCTTCTAATCCACAAACATGAGTAACTTTTCATTTAAGACTACTTTCATTTCTGTATAAAGTCTTTGTGTATCTTTTATTTGATTTAATTCTAGGCTTCTGATGTCTCCTGGTGTTGCTGTAAATACATCATATATTTTATTATTTTATTTCAAATATTTTGTTGCTTGTATAGAGAAATACAATTGAATTTGTATATTCACTTTTTATCTAGAGACCTAGTTAAATTTACCTTTTCATCTAAGTTTTTTTTAAGATTTTATTTATTTATTTATTTATTAGAAAGAGAGAGCACAAGCAAGGGGAGCAGCAGAGGGAGAGATATAAGACTCCCCACTGATGCAGGGCTCAGTCCCAGGACCCTGGGATGGTGACTTGAGCCAAAGATGTTTAACCAACTGAGCCTCCCAGGCACCCCTCATCTAAGTTGTTTGATTATAGATTCTTTTGTATTTCTATAATTTTTGGGTTTCTATATCATCTGAAGAAAAAGGCAGTTCTATTTCATCCTTTCTCATATTAATACTTTTTTCTTGCTTTATTGCTCTGGCTAAAAATGTCAGTATAATGTTAAATGGAAGATACAATAACATAATTTTTGCACCAATTTAATCTCAAGAGAATTTTCAGTATTTCACCATAGAATGGGAAAGGCACCACATGTTTTACCAATGTCACTTATCAGATAAAGACAGTTCCCCTCTAGTCCTAGATTCATAAGAGTTTTATTTGTAAGCATAAATCACTGGTAAATTTAATCAAACACTTTTTCTGTAGCTATTGAGATAATTGTATGATTTTTTTTCATTATTCTACTAATGTGGTTTATTATATTGGTTATTTTTGTGTGAAACCACCTTGCCTTCCTGGAATAAACTCTATTTATCATAATATATTATCCTTTTATTTACATTACTGGTTCAATTGCTAGTATTTTTTGTAGACTTTTTGCATCTATATTCTTGAGAGAGATTGGTCTCTATTTTGGCAATTTCTTTGTTCCATTTGGTTATCAAAGTTATACTAGCTTCATAAAACAAGTTGGAAGGTGTTCCTTCTCATTCTATTTTGTGGAAAAGATTCTTAAGACTTGTTATTTCTTCTTTAAATGTTTCAACACCTTCATAGACAAAGCCTTGAATCTAGAGATTTTTCCTTGGGAAGATGTTTATTTACAAGTAGATGTAGAGCTATTTATATTTTTTTATCTTTTTGTGTAATTTTTTGGAAACTAAATTTCAATGATTTTGTCCATTTCATATGTATATCAAATACAGTAATAATATATTATTGCTTTAATATCTTCTAACTATATTTTAAATATCTATAGGAAATGTAGTTATGTCTTCTCTTTCATCCTACCTTTGGAAATTTGCACTCTTTTATTCCTTGATCAAACTTATTTAGGTCTATTAATTTTATTAATCTTTTTCAAAGAACCAAATCCTGATTTTAGTGATTTGCTCTCTTTTATTTAATTAATTTCTAGTTTTATCTATGTTATTTTAATCTTTCTACTTTCTTTGGGTTTAATTTCCTTATTCTTCCAACTTTGGTGATGGATACTTAGGTAATTGACTTTCAGAATTTCTTTTATAATAAAGCACATTTTGCTATAAATTCACCTCAGCACAGGTTTAGTTAGATCTCACAAGATTTAAGATGCCATCTTTTATGTTCAAAATATTTTTTTGAATCCTTCAATTCAAAATATTTCTAATTGCTCTTGTTATATCCTTCTTGATGCATGAGTTATTCTCAAACATTTGGAGATTTTTTTAGTTATATTATTGATTTCAAGCTTAATTACAATGTGACCATACACCATATTTTCAATGATTTCAGTTTATTCAAATGTGTTGAGATTTATTTTATGATACATCATATGATCAGTTTTGATAAATGCTCCATATATGCTTGAAAACAGTATGCGTGGTTACATTGTTGAGGGCAGTGTTTCATACATGTCAATTAGTGTGAAAGAAAGAAATGTGACAATAGAAGCAAAGGTTGAAATGATGTGTTTGCTGGAATGTGCCACAGGCAAGGAACGCAGGTGGCCTATAGAAGCTGCAAAAGGCAAGAAACAGATTCTCCCCAGAGACTCCAGAAGGAACATACTCCTGCTGATGCTTTGATTTTAGCCCCATAAGATCCATTTCAGAGTTCTTGCCTCCAAAACTTTTGCTGTTTTAAGCCATGTTTTTGGTAATTGGCTACAGCAGTAATAGCAAGCTAATACACCAATGTCTTTTTGCCTTCTTTTACTTTCAGGGTTTGTACATCCCTTATATCTACGTTATGTCTCTTGTAAATAATGGTCTTTGGCTGTGAAGTGTGTAAACCTGGCAATTCAGACCTGTACCCCTAGGGCTAATAATACATTATATGGTAATAAAAAAAAATTTTTTAATTAAAATAAAATGGTCTTTGGTCTTTTATTTTCTTATACATCTAAAAATTTCTGTCTTTTCTTTTACTTTTGTCTTTTAATTGGAGAATTTAGATCAGTTTCATTTATTATAGTTACTTAAATACTTAGATTTGTAGCTATCATATACCCTTTTATTTTTTATTTATTTTACCTCTTTAGCTTCCCTTTATTTTTTGTTTTTCTTTGGATAGATCCAATATTTGTTTTATAGTTCCATTTTTTTTGTCCTTTGTTAGCTTCTTAGATATACTTTCTTGTATTCCTAGAGATTATAACATGCATTTTGAGTTAAAAGAACCTAACATCAATTAGTACTGCTTTCACAGATCAGACCATACTGAATGATTTTTGTGTTTCATCCAGGTTTTCTAGCCAGTCTTATTAGGAGTACACATCTACCACAAGCTGTTCTTTCTTGATCAGCCTTAAGATTCTGTTTCCACGATTTTCCTGCTGTGATGGCATTGTCACTGGCCCCATTTCAGCCCCATGTATAAACACTACCTGATTCCTATCTCTCCTATTCCTCCAAATAGCCAGTCCCTCTGGATAGGGAGAGGAAGAGGCAGCAAAAATGCTGCTCTGAGAGAGATTTAAGGGCACTTTCCACACACTAGCTTTGTTACAGTTTCCTGAACTTGAGGTACTCACTATATCTTCTAAACTGTGATAAGAATGCTTTTAATCACACACCAAAGAACTAAGGTATTTGAATCCAATAATTCCCTTGGGCACCTGTCCATCTCATTTTCTTTCTTATGGGCAAAAGTAGTTAGCCACACTGAGAGAAATGGAGACAGTAATCCTAAGTGTATTCGCAGCTACCCCTAGATATCTAATAACCCCCAGCCAGCTCCTGACTCTTTAAACAGGGGGAGAAAGTTTGGGAGAGATCCCGGCTTCCTCGAGAGTAAGATCACGGGCAACCGTTCAAGGGCAGGACACTCTCAATAGGAAGGTGAACTGCAGTGGCTCAGAGTGAGTGGGTTGAAGACCATCCATTGCAAATTTTTAATTATATGATCTTTGGCAATTCGCACACACTTCCTAAACTCTGTTTCCTCTTCCTATAAAGTGGTGAAAGTAATAATACTTCCCTCTTTTTTTGCCAAAAAGGTTGAATATGATGTGATAAAGCAGGTAAAACACTTAATATAGTGCCTGGAACATTACATATACTCAATAACTGCTAGCAATTTTTATTTTAATCCTAGACTACTAACATTCTCACAGTGAGTCCTGCAGGGGTATGGAAAGATGTAGAGGGAGCCTAAATCAGCAGACAGAAGAGTAGCCAGTAAACTGCACTTCCTGGACACTTTTGCCCTGAAAGTGGTTAAGAGATTACGGGGTTAATTTGTAAAATTACCCTGATCCTGTCCCCTAACTACCAAGAGTCTAAGCAACCAGGCAGTAGACTGGGGGGGGAGGGGGGGATGCATCTGCTGCATTAAGATAAAGAAACGTATTTGTAAATGCGTGTATAAGCCATCTTCTTAAGGTTGTGGTCTCAGCAAATGCTTCTCTCTGTATGTATTCATTTACATTTATTAAGCACCTCCTATATCCAGGTCATTGGGAAAAGCAGTAGACATGCCAGTAAAGACCCTCTGCCAAGTGCCAATGTTCTGTGTCCATCTCCTTTACGTAGTTATGTCATTTTGTCTTTACTGAATGTTTCCAAAGTACATACTACTGTTATTCCAATGTTACAGTTTAGGAAACTAAGACACAAAGAGGTCAATAATGCTTTGAAGTCATACAGATAGATATTAATGATTTAGTCCTTGTCCTCATGGTGCTTACAGTCTACAAAATAGAAGATGTTTTTGTAGTACATCTTAAAACTCTATTAAACGTTTAAATGTAATATTGTCCAAAAGCTGGCAGCCATCCAGGTAATCAGAAATTAACTTGATATTCAATTTTCATTTAAGCATTTAAAGTCATGTATCCCTAGCCTGGTGTTGCTAACATTTCTGGCATCCCATGATTTGTACAAGTAAGAAATATAATCAACTCCCTGTCCAAGTAATTTTAATGGCCTTTTAGTGGATTAAAATGAAATTCTACTAAATATACTAATGTAACTGGTAGTTAAAAAATTTGAAGTGTGCTGGGACGCCTGGGTGGCTCAGTTGGTTGGACAACTGCTTTCGGCTCGGGTCATGATCCCGGAGTCCCGGGATCGAGTCCCGCATCGGGCTCCCAGCTCCGCGGGGAGTCTGCTTCTCCCTCTGACCTTCTCCTCGCTCATGCTCTCTCTCACTGTCTCTCTCTCAAATAAATAAATAAAATCTTTAAAAAAAAAAATTTGAAGTGTGCTAATTACAAGTAAAAGTAGGTTAACCGATAATTTTGTTAGAAATGGTTAAGAAAGCTGGAATATTGTGTGTTCAGTTAGCAAGATACCTAAAGCATAACTGAAGTTTTAAAGTAATTAAATATAGGGGTGCCTGGGTAGCTAAATGTGTTGGGGCCTCTGCCTTCGGCTCAGGTCATGATCCCGGGATCCTGGCATCTAGCCCCACATGGGGCTCTCTGCTCAGTGGGAAGCCTGCCCCTCCTTCTCTTTCTGCCTGCCTCTCTGCCTATTTGTGATCTCTGTCTCTCAAATAAATAAATAAAACCTTTAAAAAAAAAGTGATTAAATATAAACCATAATATGTGAGAGAATATTTAACCACTATTAAAAAAAAAACTTAAAATCAAGTGGAATGCCTAGGAATATATAAATAAGATTCAGAATGTTTCTAATTATTGTGCAGTCTTTTTAAGAGCATTATTTTATTAAGCATGTGTGTGACATGATTTCCACATTGAGAATTTGATCATTGTTGATCTAATGGGTGGGTCTAAGGAGACTACATCTGTCTTTGGCCTTTAAAATGCCAGGACTACGTTTTTAAGATGTAATATAAATATTGCTTTGAAGGAGATCATTCTTGAGAAACCACAGTCATGCATGAAAGAAGTGTTGCTAGGAGCCTGGAGCTGGAGAATATAGCTTCCTAGAGTTACAAAGGACCTTGGATTTTCCTCAGGATTTGGGAGTAGGAGGAAAGAACTTAAATCAATAAATATTAACATACAATGACCTGAGCACTTACTCTGAAGGCAACCATGCTTTGGGCTTAGATGCTTCTTCATAATATTTCAAGCACTGTGTTTTGAATTATGTTCTGTTTTCTCCCTCCCAACACACATACACTCACACACATGCTAAAATATATTGTAAGGAAGATATTTTTTTGTCATGTCTGTAGTACCTAGAAGAATGTCCATTGGCTCTGGTCAGTACATAATTGATAGAGGAATGTATGGAACAAAAAGATGGAAAATACAGCCTTGATCCTTACAAGGAGGCAGCATGGGGGCACTGAGATGGGGCTGCAGAGACCTGGTTCTCACCTTTGCTTGGCCAGGACTTTATTCATCAGCCTCAAGCAGAGGACCTCAGTTTCCTCATGTGTAAAGCAGCTGGACTATCTCTAAGATCTCCCTTTTACTTCTAAATTCTGACATTCTGTGTCAGTCTTCAGATGAGTGAAGAGTGTTCACCCTTGGGTATGAGAGAAAGAGCATTTGATCAGGGTTGCACTGGGAGGTGGATCTCTAGTGAGACAGCTTTGGGCACTGCACTAGCTTCCTGTGGCTGCCATCACCTGTGAACACAAACTTGATGGCTTAAAACCAAGGAAGTATATTCTTCCACAGTTCTGGAGGTCAGAAATCTGAAATCAAGGTGTCAACAGGGTCCCACTCCCTCCAGTGGTTCAAGGGGAGGCTTCATTCAGCAAATCTCCTGAAATTAAGCATCGCCTGGACATCTCCCAGTTCTCCTAAAAAAAGTTCATCAAATCCAATTGTAGCCATATCTCCAAGTGTGTAAGGCACCCCACCCAGCACTCTTCTGCTCTGGCTGATGTGCTCCGAGTCTGTCTCTGAGAGCTGAGGCCCCTCCCTGAAGCACAAGCCCAAGTGCTGAGGCAGCTTGCCCAGGAAGTGAATGGGACAAGCTAGTGAGGGAGGAAGAGCCAGGAAGGAGGGATGGTACCCTCGAGGGGCTGTGGACAGGGCCAAAGGGCTGAAAGGCTGCCTACACACACCTGGAAGTATGTTCTGAATAGCAGCCTAACTGCAGGGAAACAGTACTTAGGGGCAGGCATGTGGCCTGCCAAAAATGGAGTAAGCAGAAGAAAATGCTGGGTTTTCCTTTTGGTTTTTTCTCCCCACAGTCCACCCCCTTCTGTCTTCCTAATCTTGTCTCTCCCTGTCCACACATCTCCTTCTCTCCCTTTGTCTCTGCTTTTGTTTTCTCTCGTTTTTTTTCTCTTCCATTTCAGATCATTGGAGTCTGTGGGAGAAAGTTACTATCAGTGTGATTTGAGGACGTTAGAAGCTCTCTCACCAAAGCAAGGGGATGTACATTATCCTGTTCTTACACAACTGGCCCAGAAGGGGATAGATTGGACATAAAATGTGCTAGGTCTTCAGGAGGTGAAAGATTTGCCCATTTTGAGGAAAGTGCCTCTTTCTTAATCCTCCTCAGTGCCTGAGAGGAAGGACTTAGGACTCCCCTAGGAAGGCCTACACATTGAGTTTGAAGGCAGTAATCTTAAGTGTTTACTCCTTGGGTTCTTTATTTTGTATAGGTATCTCTTAAAGAAAAAGACAGATTTAGGGAGCTCAGGGCCTAGGTTCCAAGAAAAACACTATAATCTCATCCAAAACTAACATGTCTCATGTATTATAGTAGCTCCCTTTATGAAGCACCACACTGTATAGTAAATTTTGGCCACACTTATGTAATCCACTTGACTTAATCCCCTTGACTACCATACGTATAGACATAAGAATCATTATTTCTACTCCAGAGATAAGGAAAATGAGGCTTGGGAAGGGCAAACCGTTGACCCAAGTTAACAAATTGATAAATGTTAGAAATGAGATTTTAACACCAAGTCCTATATTTCTTATTTAAAATAATTTACTTTCTGTATCCCTTGCAAATCTAAAAGTAAGGGACTCCATGATTTTTATAAAATCACCATTTTCATAAACTTTGTACAATAGCCTTTCTTTGTCAGAATTCCTTATTAGAGTGGGTCTTAATTGCCCAATCTATGCTCTTTCTATAGAAATTTTTTCAGCTCATGCTTGAGAACTTCTCTTTCCCTCATGGTTACTTGTTTTACATAGCAAATGCTTTCTCTAGCTAAATCAGGCACTCTAACATTATTCTCTCAAGGATGCAGGGCTGAGCACAGGCCACGACCCGTGGTAGACACTAGAAGTGTGTGAAGAAGTGAATTAGATCTGGCGAGTTCAGAGAGCATGAGGAACAACTAGCATCAATCAAACAGAGGGAGGAGACGGGTCTGTATGAGGAACAGGTTTGTCAGGAAGGATATGGTCAGATTAGGAAGGCCACTAAACACCGTGAAAATAGCTTCAACTTGATGTTTCAGGCAAGTGGAAGCCAGCAAAGGCCTTTGGTTCTACTATTTGTAGCAATAGTAAAAGCAGTGTTTCAGAGAGGCTCTGACCTGCACAGTGGTGCTGGATACACCACAGCTAAAAGGAGAATGGAACTAGATGGACCAGCCGACAAAGGGCGCAGAAATCCAAGCATGAACTAATGAACGCATAGACATGGATGACCTAAGTGGGAATGATGTCTCAACACTGGAGTAAGATGCATTTCTTGTGCTTCCTTAGGACACTTATCTGTTTAAGTCATTTAGCTGAAGTGGCAAAGTAGTTGCTGATGCCTTTAATAATGAAAATGACCCTGACATATTATACTTAAAATTGGCTTCTTGAGGCCTTGCCGTCCTTTTTGTTTCGTGTACTGGTGCCATTGTCTACTTGACACTTTCCCAAAATATATATTTAGGGAAAGTTAAAACTTGAAAAACAACTTGAGTCTTCATTACAAGTGGATTAGCAGGTGCAGCTGTGAGTGGGTAGCTGGCATCAGAAGTCCCGAATTTTGATCTCCTTCCTACCAGTTAGAAGCTGTGGGGCTCTAGGCAAGTCATTTCACCATCTTGAGCTTCAATTTTCTCCGCTGTGAAATGAAGATGGCAATACCTATCTCCAGGATTATGATCACATTTAAATGGGGAAAAAAGTACATTAAAGTACTTCATACATTTTATAGTGCGGTGCGAGTGCAGAATCTTATTTTTGTGAGCAATTATACATAAATTGAGACTTAAGCTCTCACTCCTTCAAAATGAAACTTCATTAAAAATCTCTACAGTTATTTAATTTCTGTGGTATTGGGGTGTACCCAGCAGCAGGAAATGAGAGGAAGTGGCATGTTACCAGAGGCAAGATACGAAGAAAGAATCTGGCATAAGAAACAAAGCAACTATTTTGTTCTGGAATCAGTACAATGCTGAGCTGCCTAAACCACTGGACTCAGGTTCTGGAAGTTTCCCCTCTACTGGTGAGGTTGATACATTTAAATTTAAGTGCAGAAAGTTTTATTTGTACCTATTAAATTTAATCTTGTTTCTTTTGGCCCACCAGTCCAGCCTGTCAGTATCTTTTTTTGAATCTTGACTCTGTCATCCAAGTAATTAGTTGTTGCTCCCAGCTTCGTGTCATCCTCAGATTTGATGAGTGTACTTTCCATGCTTTGCTGCTGGTTTATTATAAGTTCTATTGAACCCTCTGGCACATCCCTAAAAATCTTCCTCTAGGAGATAGCCAGCTTCAAAACCACTGAAGACACACTTAGCGAGCCCCCATTTCTTCACCTTTGTACAAAAACATAAAAAAAGGTGATGTCAAACTATTATATGATCTCCCTGATATGAGAAAGTAGAGATGCACACACTCAGCTGCCTCTGTACAAATGCTTACCTCCTCCCTCCTTCTCCTCCCACTTCGAAGTTACAGCTACTCCTTCTGCCAAGGGCTGCTTCTTCTACCTATGCCATGATGAATCCCAGTACTTCCAATCTCCTCTAGGTCTCCTAAAGCATCATTTTTCCTCTCTCTTTGTTTTCCACCTCTTCTTAGCCTGGCACAGTGGCTCTCAAAGTTTAGCAGGCATCAGAATGTCCTGGAAGTCTTGTTACATCATGGGTCTCTGGGGCCCAAGAATTTGTATTTCTTTTTTTTTTTTTTTTTTTTTAGATTTTATTTATTTATTTGACACAGAGAGAGATCACAAGTAGGTAGAGAGGCAGGCAGAGAGAGAGGAGGAAGTAGGCTCCCTGCTGATCAGAGAGCCCAATGCAGGGCTCGATCCCAGGGCCCTGAGATCATGACCTGAGCTGAACATAGAGTCTTTAATCCACTGAGCCATCCATGCACCCAAGAATTTGCATTTCTAAGTTCCAGTGTTCTTATGTCTGGTCCTTGGACTAGCAGCATGAGCACCAACTGGGAAGAAGCTAGACAGGCACATCCTCAGGCCCCACTCCAAACCTACTGAATCAGAAATCTGGGGACTAAGACCAAATAATCTGTTTTAACCAGCCCTCTAAGTGATTCACGTGCACACCAATGTCTGAGAACCACTTGTCAGCATCCTGAGTAAAAACAGGACTTTATAGCCAGGGAAATTTGAGTTTTAATCCCTCCCACTTCCCTTTTTGTGTGCTGAGGTCACATGACTTACCATTCCTAAGCCTCAGTATTTTAATCTATAAACTGGGAATGATAATACCCACCTCAATAGATGGTAATGAAGATTAAGTGAGATAATGTAGGTCAAGCACTCAGCACAATGCCTAAACATTCAATAAATAGAGGCTGTGTTTACTCTATCTTCATAAAAAAAGTTCCTCCCTCTACCCTGTCTCCCACTCTAACCTTTATAGCAAAGCCCATAAAAATCTCCTTCACCTGTCTCCATTTCCTCATATCTCATTACTCTTTAGATTGCTGCAGTTGGCTTCTGTCCCCACCACTCCACTAAAGTGGCCTTGCTAAGGTCATCAATGATCAAATTCCAAAAGTAATGGACTTTACTTGTCTCATGTTTCTAGTCCCTGTATTTTTTCTGGAATTTGGAACATTTCTCTTTTGGCTCTTTTGTAACCTCTTTTGGCTTTCACATAGCCCCCTTTCATGATGTTCCTTTTACCTTCCTGAGGGTTCTTTCTCAGTCCCTTTAACTGGTCCTTCGCTGCCACTACCTGCCTTTCAAGTGTGCCCCACAATTCACCTTCACTTCTTCTCACTCCAGACCACAGCATTACTTACCACCTATCTATCTTGCCAGACAAGAGCTCTCTGGACCTGCAGACACCTCCAAAGAACAACTAGATGTCCCAACTTCAAGACCTCAAATTCAACACAACCCAAAGACCATACTCATTGTAATGCCCAGATCTCTTCCTCCTTCTAGGTTCCTTATGTTCCCGGAGAGACTGTGAGTTCTTAAGGTCAGAGTTGGGATCTGATTAACTCTGACCTTCCATACCTGACCTCAGAGCCAGGTGAGCACTTAATAATGGATCCATTTATTGAATGCATGAATCAACAAAGTGAATTATGTCATATTGCCAAGTAACGTTCATCAAAAGAGATGAAATACTCACAAAAGAAGAAGAAAATGAGTTATTTCCTAAATCTGAGCTGTGGCTAGGGGTCATCACTTCTCCTAAATCTTGATTTCAAATTTGCCTTTAAATTAGTCTTTAGTATCTGAAATCCACTTTCTCTCCTTATTAATAATTAATGATATACGCCCATCCTGAACTTTGCCTGCTTCTCTTCCTAAATTCTCCAGAATTACCAAGAGTAGTTTCATAATCACACCTGTACACACTTCAGTTGCTAGAATGCACTTTGCCCCAAGACTTGACCATCTTTAAGGGAGCTAAGTGTTTTCTCATTGTTGCTTCCCTATCTCGGGATTCTGTTCCTTTGTAAACTCTATTTGTTCTACTCTTTTTAGATTGAAGATCATTCTCGTAAAAAAGAGTTGAAATCAAAGTTTAGTAGGGATATTCTTTCAATCCTTTAGCCTTATACCACCCACCCCTACTCCATCAAGCCTTTATCCCATCCTGATCATTTAGTTAGAACTATGGGTTTGAATGTCTTTTTCTATTACCTTTAGCATTTTTATCATGATGAGTTTTAGACCTGCTGATTGGATTCTTACATTTTTAGTTACTATAGGAATATTCATTTTTGGCAAGGATCCCTTCCTTCACTCTTTAGTTCTGGCCAAGGGAGACTGGGGTAGAGATAGAAGGGAATAGGGGGCCAGGCTGAGAATGGAGCGATTGTCTCCTTACCTGGGGAGATCCCCAGTAATACAAGCAGCACAGGTATCAGAAGGATACAGAAACTGACATCAGATCTCAGTAAGCAGAAAAAGCAAGATCTGGGCTGGCCTTGTGTCTCCTGTTGAACTAGAGAGTCAAGTATTTCAGCTTCTTATCTGATAACATGAACCTTTCGAATGTTTTTTTGTTTTTGTTTTTGCTTTTTACTTTAGATTTGCCTTAATTCCAGATTGCTATTTAATCAGCAGTGGTTTGGAACATTTCAGCTTTTAGTTTCTCACTAAGTTAAGTATTTAATGATCTGTAAACAAACACTTGAGAAGATGCTACTTATCCCTGATCCCTCTGTACTTTGTTAAGTGAATTAATTCAGTCTTGAATTTATCTTCTGATTTCAAGAAAGCATTCTGCTACTAATGTCAAAAAAAGAAGGGCTGGGAATGATGGGAATTGAAGGGAAGGAAGAAGCATCACTCTAGAAAGTTCATGGGCTTCTTAGCCCCCACCCAACCTGGAGGTACAGTCTTGATGAAGGCTCTCTGGCCATGGTAACTGGGAGATGGGAAGGCATGGAGAGGGCTAAGGAAGTGGAAAAGAAAGCAGGGGGTGAAAGTATAGGACCAGGAGCACAGCAGGTCTGTGAGGGGCAAGAGATCCTGTGTGAGGGTAGCTTGAAATCCAAGAAGAGAATCTGCCAGAAGAAATTCCAGGAATGAGAGAAAGAGATTAATTGAAACACAAAAAAGTGAATTTACAGGCAAAACAAAACCAAAAGACAGAGGAAACATTAAAAAGCAAACAAGGGAAACAGAAGGAAGGTGAGGAGGAAAGACAACTACTAGTTATTTATACTCACTTCAGATTCCAAGAGTGGAATTGTGTTCTGTGGGTCCTGATGCTGGGAGCACATCCTTCTGAAATATGCACTCACCTGAGACCTTCCTATTTCTTTGGATAATTACATTTTATTCCTCATAAGAACCATTTCTCACAGGTCTGTTGGATTTCTTTTTTCTTTTTTTGATAGTCACTTGTACCTCTTGGCCTCTTTCAGAGTCTGGGATTCGGGGATTATGCTTTCTGAAAAATCTACCTCCCCCTAGAAGTTAGGGTTCTCTCTCCCTCCGGCTGTTACATATATCCCAACACAGTCACTTCCTCCTCAGCTGCTCATCTTCCTTTATTCATCAGAACTTGGTTCAGAACAGCAAGTCCCCTCTTCACTTCTAAGAAACGAAATGGTCAGGAGGATAAGTGAAGGATTCTCAGATGTTCTCCCAATTTATTATCATCATCTCGTTATATTTGAAAATCTGTCGTGATGAGTTTTCAGCTGCAATACCCTAAAAAAGTTTCCACATCATGCCTTACCTGAAATCGTAGAAGTAGAGACAATCCACATCACGTCCATGCAGCCTCTGTGATCGCAGACACCATCGCCATGCAGGCAGCTCCAGAAGATTTCTTGGCCTCTCAGGCTGCCAGGGCATGTGGAGGTGGAAATGGGCAGGTTTCTCAGGGCCAAGGTCACCAGCATGAAGTCCCAGCTTAAAAGCAGAAGTCAAAGGGAAGAGCGAAACTGGAGGACACGAGGTGAGCAAAGACCGCAAATGTCTGGAAAGGGATGTAAAAATCATTAAACATGGCGTTCTGCCCAAATGCCAAATGGTCAGAGCCAACATTTGGGTGTGGAGCCAACAGTTCATTTAAGAAAAAAAAGCCAAGTACAAAAATACTTAGAGCAAACCTATGGTTTGTTTTGATCCTGGTTTTGATTCATCTGGTTGTATTTTTTCACAGGTTCCTCAGTGCAGAAACGTATCTGTTTAATTATACTACTCCATTCCTAAGGCCTAGGACAGCTCTGGCATATAGCGAGGGCCCAAGAAATTCATAGTCGGGATGCCAGGGTGGCTCAGTTGGTTAAGAGACTGCCTTCAGCTCAGGTCATGATCCTGGAGTACTGGGATGGAGTCTCACATCAGGTTCCTTGCTCGGCAGGGAGTCTGCTTCTCCCTCTGACCCTCCTCCTTCTCATGTTCTCTCTCTCAAATAAATAAATAAAATCTTTATAAAAATTTTTAAAAAAAGAAATTCATAGTGAATCAATCAAACATCAGTGTTTTCAACTATTTCTGTTTGTTTTCTTGTTAATGGAGCAGGAGGGCTGTGCACACAGTGATTAACAGTGATTTAAAGGGCAGACACCGATGTGGAGATTATGCTGCTACACTAAGTCAGCCCACTTGGCCAGGGTCTATCCTCCATTCGAGTTACATCAATTCATAAATCTCCTGCAGTTTCAATATGCTAAGCAATCCCTACTAATAGAGATGAGAGAATGAACCTGCATTATGTATAAGTATGCCTCTCCCATGAAAAACTGAGCATTACTAAGGCTGCATGGGAATGTTAATGTCTTCTGTGCCACGGGTAAGGTTAAAAAAAAAAAAAAAAGATGACCCCTTTAAAATTATAATAAAATATGTTCTGAATTATCTAAAAGCTTCAAACAAACAATTACTTTTCAGAAAGGTCTTCCCTCAGCAAAATTAATCTGAAACCTTAGATCACACAATTAAATATATTTCACCTTGGTTAAAATTGGTACTAGTAAAAGTCTTTTAGGAAGGCATTGATGGGCTTTTTTTTTTTTTTCGGTGTTTTTGTACTGCAAAAATGAATGGATTCAATACCTATCTGAACTGTATAATAATTTAACAATTCTCCAATTCCAAGCTAAGATTTCTTGCAGAGCAGTGACCCCACTCTCATCATTTATGTTGAAGTCTGCCCAATACATTCAAAAGATTTCTGCTTATTATAACACTGTGCAGCAAGACACTCTCATTTGATAATCTTTGTGGCAATAGAATCTCAATCACTAACTCACTGCAACTTTAAAATGTTGTGAATCTTTGAGCCCCAACTCTGTAAGGACTCTGCAAGCTTTCTGTGCTGGTTTGTCTGATCCTGACCTCCAACCTTCTGGGCCTCTCCCAGGAGCATAACAGCACTATGTACACCACCAGAAGATGTGGCAAAGGGAGAGCACTCAAGAACACGGTTGCTATGAATGGATGGGTTTTCCCAAGTTCCTCTCCTGATGTTCGCTTCCCCTGAGGATGGTAATTTGGTGGCCACAACCTTGTTGAGAAAGCTGAGCGCGATGGAAGGCCATTGAAGGCAAATGGGGAGCAGCACCTTTGTTCAATCTTTCTGAAATTGTCACTGACATGTAGAGGCTACATTTGAGTGGGTGATAATAAAAGACAAATGCAGGATATCGTGTCGAGTGTTGTACTTTATAGAGGAAAAAGAAGACTTAAAATGGGTCCTAAGTAAATGAGCAAGAAAGCTCCTTTCTCTAAATCTCTTTCCCTTCAGATACCCAGAAAATGCTCATAGATACCTATGGCCATGATTGGAACAAAGGAGAGAAGAGGAAAAAACATTTTATCTTTTCTAACACCCCTTCCCTTAGCTCTGACCCTAGGGGCTGACCCACAGTCCCTTGGTGCTGTGGCTGAATGAAGAACACAGAAAAGTAAATTCTGACACCAAGCAATATGTAGGTTTTTCCAAGGAAGCCAGACATATGAGCAAGGAGGAGCAAGCATCCTAGATATGATACAATTCTGACCAGTTCCAATGTATCTGGGCTTTTCCCACCACTATCAAAAAATTCTTGGACACCAGCTGGGTATCCTACAATTCAACTCCATTCTGCCACTGTCAAGCTCTCTTCACTTAGCAAACTCCAAAGGCTTTAGGAGCTCTGTGCCAGAAACAGGGAAAAGACCAAATATATATATACACATATATATATATGTATATATATAAAATTATTTTTATTAACATATAATGTATTATATTGTATTATAATAATATAATGTATTAACATATGTTTATTAACATACAATGTATTAATTATTTTTATTAACATATAATGTATTATTTCACTTATGAAACTCCAAAGGTTTTAGGAGCTCTGTGCCAGAAACAGGGAAAAGACCATATATGTATTATTAATTATTTATTTATATATTATTTATAATATATATATAAATATATATATTATAATATATATATACACATATATAATTAATTTTTTATTAACATATAATGTATTATTTGCCCCAGGGGTACAGGTCTGTGAATCGTCAGGCTTACACACTTCACAGCACCCACCATATCAAATATCCTCCCCAAAGTCCATAACTCAACCACCCTCTCTACACCCCTCCTCCCCTAGAAACTCTCAGTTTGTTTTGTGAGACTTAAGAGTCTCTTATGGTTTGTCTCCCTCCCAATCCCATCTTGTTTCATTTTTTCCTTTCCTACCCCCCAAACCTCACTTCTGACTCTGCCTCTCAAATTCCTCATATCAGGGAGATCATATGATAATTGTCTTTCTCTGATTGACTTATTTCGCTCAGCATAATACACTCTAGTTCCATCCACGTTGTTGCAAATGGCAAGATTTCGGGGGTTTTGATGGCTGCATAATATTCCATTATATATATATAAATATATATATTTATATACACTCATATAATGTATACACACACATACATATATACATATATATATGTATATATATATAAAATCACATCATCTTTATCCATTCATCTGTTGATGGACAACTAGGCTCTTCTGATAGTTTGGCTATTGTGAACATTGCTACTATGAACATTCGGGTGCATGTGCTTCTTAGGATCACTGCATTTGATCTTTAGGGTAAATACCCTGTACTACAATTCTTGGGTCATAGGGTAGATCTACTTTCAACTTTTTGAGGAACCTCCATACCGTTTTCTAGAGTGACTGCACCAGCTTGCATTCCCACCAACAATATAGGAGGGTTCCCCTTTCTTCGCATCCTCTCCAATGTCTGTCATTTCATTTTTTCCTTCCCTACCTCCCAACCCCCCTACTTTGCCTCTCAAATTCCTCATATCAGGGAGATCATATCATAATTGTCTTTCTCTGATCAACTTATTTCGCTCGACAGAATACTCTCTAGTTCCATCCATGTCGTTGCAAATGGCAAGATTTCATTTCTTTTGATGGCTGCATAGTATTCCATTGCATATATATACCACTTCTATATCCATTCATCTGTTGATAGACATCTAGGTTCTTAACATAGTTTGGCTATTGTGGACATCACTGCTATAAACATTCAGGTGCATGTGCCCCTTCAGATCACTATGTTTGTATCTTTAGGGTAAATAACCAGTAGTGCAATTGCTGGGTCATAGGGTAGCTCTATTTTCAACTTTTTCAGGAACCTCCATGCTGCTTTCCAGAGTGGCTGCACCAGCTTGTATTCCCACCAACAGTGTAGGACAGTTCATCTTTCTCCACATCCTCACCAGTATCTGTCGTTTCCTGACTTGATAATTTTAGCCATTCTGACTGGTGTGAGGTAGTATCTCATTGTGGTCTTGATTTGTATTTCCCTGATGCCAAGGGATGTTGAGCACTTTTTCATGTGTCTGTTGGCCATCTGGATGTCTTCTTTGCAGGAATATCTATTCATGTCTTCTGCCCATTTCTTGATTGGATTATTTGTTCTTTGGGTGTTGAGTTTGATAAATTCTTTATAGATTTTGGATAGTAGCCCTTTATCTGATATGTCCTTTGCAAATATCTTCTCGCATTCTGTCAGTTGTCTTTTGGTTTTGTTGACTGTTTCCTTTGCTGTGCAAAAGCTTTTGATCTTGATGGAATCCTAATAGTTCATTTCTGCCCTTGCTTCCCTTGCATTTGGCGATGTTTCTAGGAAGAAGTCACTGCGGCTGAGGTCAAAGAGGTTGCTGCCTGTGTTCTCCTCAAGGATTTGGATGGATTCCTGTCTCACATGGAGATCCTTCATCCATTTTGAGTCTATTTTTGTGTGTGGAGTAAGGAAATGGTACAGTTTCATTTTTCTGCATGTGACTGTCCAATTTTCCCAACACCATTGGTTGAAGAGACTGTCTTTTTTCCATTGGATGTCCTCTCCTGCTTTGTCAAATATTAGTTGACCAGACAGTTGAGGGTCTATTTCTGGACTCTATCTGTTCCATTGATCTATGTGTCTGTTTTTGTGCCAGTACCATACTGTCTTGATGATGACAGCTTTATAATGGGGCTTGAAGTCTGGAATTGTGATGCCACCACCTTTGGCTTTCTTTTTCAACATTTCTCTGGCTGTTCAGTGTCTTTTCTGGTTCCATATAAACTTTAGGATTATTCCATTTCTTTGAAAAAAAATTGATAGTATTTTGATAGGGATTGCATTAAATGTATAGATTGCTTTAGGTAGCATAGACATTTTCACAATATTTGTTCTTCCAATCCATGAGAATGGAACGTTTTTCCATTTATTTGTGTCTTCCGCAACTTCTTTCATGAGTACTTTACAGATTTCTGAGTACAAATTTGTTTTCACTTTGGTTAGGTTTATTCCTAGGTATCTTATGGTTTTGGGTGCAATTGTAAATGGAATTGACTCCTTAATTTCTTTTTCTTCTATCTTGCTGTTGGTATATAGAATTGCAACTGATTTCTGTGCATTGATTTTATATCCTGATACTTTACTGAATTCCTGGATGAACTCTGGCAGTTTTGGAGTGAAGTATTTGGGTTTTCCACATAAAGTGTCATATCATCTGCAAAGAGTGAGAGTTTGACTTCTTCTTTGCCAATTAGGATGCCTTTTATTTCTTTTTGTTGACTGATTGCTAAGGCTAGGGCTTCTAGTATGTTGAATAACAGTGGTGGTAGTGGACATCCCTGCCATGTTCCTGACCTTAGTGGAAAAGCTCTATTTTTCCCCACTAAGTATGATATTCACTGTGGATTTTTCATAGATGGTTTTGATGATATTGAGGTATGTACTCTCTATCCCTACACTTTGAAGTTTTGATCAAGAAAGGATGATATACTTTGTCAAATGCTTTTTCAGCATCTATTGAGAGTATCATACAGTTCTTGTTCTTTCTTTTATTAAAGTTTTGTATCACATTGATTGATTTGTGGATGTTGAACTTACCTTACAGCCCAGGAATAAATCCCACTTGGTCGTGGTGAATAATCCTTTTAATGTATTGTTGGATCTTATTGGCTATTATTTTGGTGAGAATTTTCACATCTGTGTTCCTCAAGGATATTGGTCTATAATTCTCCTTTTTGATGGGGTCTTTGTCTGGTTTTGGGATCAAGGTAATTCTGGCCTAATAAAATGAGTTTGGAAGTTTTCCTTTCTGTTTCTACATTTTGGAACAATTTCAGGAGAATAAGTATTAATTCTTCTTTAAATGTTTGTTAGCATTTCCCTGGGAAGGTATCTGTCCCTGGGCTCTTGTTTGTTGGAAGATTTGTGATGACTGCTTCAGTCTCCTTACTGGTTATGGGTCTGTTCAGGTTTTCTATTTCTTCATGGTTCAGGTTTGGTAGTTTATGTGTCTCTAGGTATGCATCCATTTCTTCCAAATTGTTAAATTTGCTGGGGTATAGTTGCTCATTATATGTTCTTATAATTGTTTGTAGTTCTTTGGTGTTGGTTGTGATCTCTCCTCTTTCATTCATGATTTTATTTATTTGTGTCTTCTCTTTTCTTTTTGATAAGTCTAAGACCATATATATATATATATATATATTTAAACCACAGTATCACATGTGGACATTCTGGAAAGCAAGGGAAGGTGTGAAGCATCAGGGTTAAGGCCAGATAGCAAAATGGGATCTTTAGAAGTTGAAGTCTAAAAGAGTGAAACCAGATAAGACCAAGAGAGTGAGTTGAAGAGATTGAGCCCCAAAATGCCCTGGACACAATGCCACAGAGACAGGGTGTGAGAACCTATGTGTATGTTTTCTTTGGCAGAAAGTTGGGAAGGAGAATTTAAGGGCATGATGCTTGTCAGGACAGATTTAAGATTGCATGCCTGGTTCTTTACATGTTTATTGTGTGTGTGTGTGTGTGTGTGTGTCTTTTGAGAAGTGTGTTTCTATCTCCTCCCTTAAGGATCATAATGACACCTAACAGTCTCCCCAAAGAGTAAGTCATTCACTCAGTTATCACTGAGCGTAAGGTAAGGCCCAGCATTGGGCCAGAATTGGTGCTGTTCTTCTTATCAATAATCCATACTCAAAGGATTTATTTTGTTCAGCAAGAAGAGACAAGTGAGCTAAATAAAGCCTTTTTTTTATGTTTATGACATTTGAAGAATGATGTAGGTTATTGTTAATGCCATGTAAGCACCCTCTAAAAACACAAGAAAAATTCTCTGAAGAGACCTGAATTACACATGTGAGGAATGCCTCCCTATGTGTCCCACTGATCTCAGTCATGGGGCAGGGATACTTATGGAAATAAAACAGAAAACATAACACAAACAAAACCATTTATAACCCATGAAAATGGGCAAGCAAGAAGGGTGGTGTGCATGAGGTGTAAGAAAAGAGCACATTTGTACCAAATGCTTCCAATGAATTGTTCAAGAACACTTCATCCTTGGAGTAGGATTTCCTCTAATTCTGTCAAGGTTGGTGTCTGCATGGGTTATGTGCCAAGTAATTGTCCGGTCGTAAGTTAACAGTATCAAGAGGCTATTTTAAAGATGAATGGGAACATAAAACATATTTGGTCCTATTCTCCACTTTGAATATGTCTCCGGAACAAAACGTGTACTTGAAATGAAATGTAGAAATGTGATTTCTATGAGTTACAGGGTTTTTTTTTCCTTTCACAAGACTGACAGAACAAAAACATTTAGAGGAAGACAGCCCAATGTCACATAAGTATTTGTATATTTGTTCTTACTATGGCACACAAGGGACATCACCAACCCCCTCCCTGACTGAACGCTGAATATTATTTAAGTTCTGTCCTCACACTCCAGTGCTTTCCAATAGCTAAAAGAATTTTGCATTTCTTCCCAGAGGAACTGTAAACTCAAAAAGAAAGATTCTCCTACAATAAATTGTATCCATTTTATTTTTCAAAATAGTTACTTTTTAAAAATATATGCTAAGAAAAAGTAAGAGGGGAGAAAGAGGGCCTCTATTTATGAATTGTGCTCTTTTCTTATTCATAGTATTTCCAAGACCAGGCAAATTATCATAATCTTCCTAACAGAGATACACAATTCCACCCAAGAATTACTGTTTTCCTAAACCAGTGAAAAAGCAAAGTTTCTAATAGATGCTGAGATAAATCATCTGTGTGTGCTTATATGTGCACCCTAGAAATTCCTTTTGAATTTCAAGGTTATAAATAATTCCCAAACCCAAGTTTTAATATGGATTATTTGTCCTCCTCTGCTGGTGTAATTTCTTTTGATTTAATCATTATCCCTTACAGGCGGGCACCAGTCCATTCAGTATTCTGATGGGACCAAGCCACCACCCCACCTAAGAATATCAATTGTGTTTTGAAAGCATACAATTTGATTCATGCAGAAACCACTGTATATGCATCCCGGTGTTTTCATAAAGACTTCCTTATTTACTCTAAACAGTGTTATGACTTTCACTGTATGGTCACATAGTAATTGCTTAACCTTCTTAAGTCTTTTCAAGAAACCTTAAGGAAGAAAAAGGAAAGCTTGGCCTCAAGAATACATTTTCTGTTCCTATAAAAATCAGCTCCTCTCTGAAGAGCTGAAATGAGGCAAAGCTTCAAAGCTGCAGCCTCGAGTGTTGTAAGTACTGGACTGTACAGACAGCTCTTCAACCATGTCTGAATGGGCAAAGGAAAGGAATTTTCTGCCAGCTGAATGTGTGTTTCCCAACTTTTTTTCCTCATGCATATCTATAAAGGATACTGGACTAGAATTCCGAGTAGGTGTCCTATTTAAGGCTTGTTAGCAAGGGATTCCCACAGTAGAATCTGGAAACACACACGCCCACACATACATACACACTCCACTCCTTGGCTCACTCAGGATTATCAGGACTTAACCCTAGGCCAGCTCTGCTACCTGTCTGCCTGACTTCTAGAGACACAAAGAGGTTCAAATGAGCCCATCATCGAATGGAAAAGCCGTCAGAAATGAAAAAGCCTCTCTTCTCCTATCCCACTACTCAAGACTTTTAATCCTACAGACTGTTCATTTTCATACGGTGAGTGTTCCCACAGGGCACGCACACACACACACAGATGCACATGCTATGCACACACATGCAGTGACATCAAGGGTGGCTGCCCTTTCTTCCTCATGTCCACTTACCCCACTTTCCCAACAAGGGAAAACACATTACTTCACCTCCCGAAACCCATGCCAGTGCCCTTTACCCCATGGAAATGGCAGCCATTTCTGCGTGGGGGTTTCTGTGTAGGAGTCAGCAGTTCTGCACTTCTCCAGACACATGCTCATCTAGAGATAATGAGCACAACTGTATAGAGGAGAATACAGATAAACAATCGCAGTACAGTTGAAGACTGCTCTGTGCAGCCTGATTATCCACAATGTACCAAGCTCTACCAGGATCTGTGTGGCAGAGGGGAGTGATCTCTCCTGTGCCATTCTTCTAGGAGTAGCTGTTCCAACTCATGTAGAAAACTCCTCATTAAAAATGGCCCCCAAAAGAAACTGACATTGCACCTGAGAAGACTAAGGAAATATGCTTCCTATACTCATCTTTGGAAATCTATAGCACACTTTGCCGATAACCTGCTTACCATACTCCTTAGGATGGATTTTGAAATGTGGTCAGATTGTTTTAAACATTTCCCCTCATTTTAATTCTTGAAAATAAACAAATATTTTTGTGAATATTCCTCCAATGTTTTCACAGATATATCTATGCAAATTTTTTTTAAAGATTTTATTTATTTATTTGAGAGAGAGAGAACATGGGGGGAAGGGTAGAGAGAGAAGGAAAGGGAGAATCTCAAGCAGACTCTGCTCTGAGCACAGAGCCTAATGCAGGCTTCAGTCTCACAACCCTGAGATCATGACCTGAGTCAAAATCAAGAGTCAGATGCTTAACCCCATATGCATTTTTTTATTAAGATCAAACTAAATAGGGGCACCTGGGTGACACAGATGGTTAGGCATTCGCCTTTGGCTCAGGTCATGATTCCAGGGTCCTGGGATCGAGCCTACCACATTGGGTTCCTTGATCAGGAGGGAACCTGCTTCTCTCTCCCTCTGCTCCCTGCTTGTTCTCTCTTGCTCTCCTGTCAAATAAATAAATAAAATCTAAAAAAAAAAAAAATCAAACTACATAGACTTTTGTTAAACTTTTCACTTAAATATTTTACTTTTTCATTAATATTCTTTGGTAAGAATTTTTGTTACAACTTTTGACACAAATTTTTTTTGAAATTTATTAATTTAATTAAACATTAAACATTTAGACATAATTTGGGATGAATTTATCTGTGGTATGGATCTAATATAGCCTTTGGGAGTCCAGATCCCATTGAATATACAGGAGAATTATTTTTCTGTTTTATAATCCATCTTTAAGAAATGAATTTGTTCTCATTGATGGTTTCCAATTCTTGAGAACTTATGTGTTGGTCTTTATTAAGTCTAGGCATGACACTAGCTGGTTGGGTGTGAAATATTATCTCACTTGTAAAAATAAACATTACTTTACTTCTCTACAATCACAACCACATTTGTTATTAGACACTCCATATAACCCTAGTGATGATTTAATTCTAACTCTTAGGCTAAAAGAGCATGAGCAGAGCTGAGAATCTGCAGCATCCTCTTTCTCACTGCAGAACCTTAATCTCTAATCATCTTGTGAAGACATTTGTCAAGACAAAAGTACATCACAGTATTGGCCACGTGAGCCGTCATTTTTGTATAAATGAAAGATTGTTGACTGTCTTTGGCCTTTAATTCTGCAGACCAGAAGTAATTATGGGTTAAGCTGGTTACCCAGGCTGGTAATTCTTATTTAAAATCTTCTCTTTAGCACCACCATGAGACTTGGGGTCTGTAGACAGCTTTCTATATGATCAAATCATAATCCAAATTTCTTTTAAAGTTATACTCAAAATAAAACCTCTTTAGGATGATTTGATGCACATTTTTCACCTCAGAACAAAAACTATCCCTCCTCTGTGCTGAGAACATAGTTTCATTGTCATGAACTAATAGCAGCAATAGACAATTAATTGGTTCAGCTGTCTAATGATTGTTAGAAAGAATACATTATGACCAATAATTCTGAAGGTAAAAATCATTATTTTTGGCCGCTATTCCCTGGTTCAATTAGTTTATATTCAGTAAGTCCATCTAACAAATCATTCATGTGGTTACTTAGGACCTTGGCAGTTTCACTGGGAAGCTCTGTTGCTCAGTTTTGCCAAACCAGATGTTTCTTGAGCAAACTACTAAGAACTCTCCATGATTGTGACAGGCAATTGGCAAGTCCTCCTTTGAAAATGTTCCAGGATATTTTATAACCATGCATTCTATCGTGTACAGCTTCGGGACATTGATCATTCATATGTTTTTGTTAATGATGTAGATAAAATGGTGCAGATAGAGGGACTTTCTATAGAAAATTATACACTCCACCCATAGGTCTTCTTTTGCACCATTTCAGTGGAATTTCGAAATGACCATTCATTCAGACACGAGTTTTAGTTAGATTGCAACAGGAGCATTGAAAATGAAACTGGCTGATAATGGAGTCTGGAGAGACTTCTAGAGAGTGTGACCCCTGATATGATCCTGAAGGACAAGTGGGCTGGGGCTTGATTTGGGGAGGAGAGGAATGGTATTCCAGACAGAGGGAGTGGTGTGTGGAAACAGCACTGCAGCGTGGAGTAGCATAATGTACTCAGGAACCTCCATGTTGCTGAACAGGAATGAGGGCCAGGGGTGGGAAGCATAGCAGGAAATGAGGCAAAGGCATGGTGAGGAGACAAGCCGTGAAGGACATTCTGTGTTAAACTAGAAGTTTGATCTTTATTCTGAAGAATATGGGAGCTCCTTCAAGGAGTTTAAAAGCAGGTACGTGACATGATATGATTTCCCTTTTAGAAAGGTTACTCTGGCAATAGTGTGGAGAATGAGGGCGGGTAGGACTAGAGGGAGGAGGGCAGTTTGGCAGCTATTGAAGCAATACCAACTAGAAAGGGCACAGTAAGCTAGTGACGATGAGACCAAAGAGCAAGAGAGAGATGAAAAACAATATTTGGGAAGTGGGATTAACAGTATAAACTGAAGGTTAAATAAAAAAAAGAGAGAGAGACAGAGAGACACAGAGAGAGAGAGAGAGGAAGAAAATAGAATTAAGAATAGTACTCGGGTTTTTGGCTTGGGAGTTTAGGTGGATAGTGTTGTCAGTCTCTGAAATTGGGACTGCTGGAGTGAAATCAGAATCCTATACCAAGATAATGAATTTGATTGCTCGGTGTTAAATTTAAAATGCAGATAGGACATCCAGATACAGCTATCTTACAGGTAATTGGGTTACCTGAATATGGAGTTCAGGAGAAAGGTCTGGGTATAGATTTGAGAGTCATGAATATCTAGGTGGTAGATAAAGCCCCTCAGGTTGAAGGAGGTCACCCAGGGCAAGAGATAAGGCAGAGGGCCAGGGATAAAGATCATTGTCCACCAGAAAATCATCAGTAACCTTAATGTCAGTGTTTGCTCTGGCATACTGGGGGACAGGAGGCTCACAACAGTGAGTTCAAAGTGAATGTCAGGTACAGAGGTTGTCAAACCTTGGACTTTGGTACAAAAACCCAGTGCAGAAGTGTGGGGACAAATGCATTCCTTATCAGGGATTTCAGTCATCACTAAGAAAACTAGGAATCTAAAATAAAGTCAGTAAAATAACTGTGGTGATTATAGGTTAAAGAAGTGCTATGTCTGTAACAAAAAAAAATTGTAAAATAACTGTGGTGATCATAGGTTAAAGAAGTTCTACGTCTATAACAAAAAAAAAAATTGTCACGTGTACATTATTACACTAATTTCTGGGCACCAGGACTTAAATTCTAGCTCAAATGGGCTTTAGGTTTGAGGATTCGCTCCTCTTTTTCATCACTTTTGCCAAGGATGAAGACAAGATGTGAGGAATTAAGCCAGAGGAGAAACAAAAGAATTAGACTAATTAATTGTTGTAACATGTGTTAGGATCTCTAGAAAAGTGGGAGGAAGTGATGGGCCTCTTCCCTCTCATCCACTCTAAATTAAAAAGAGCCATGTTTTACAGGGCATGACTGATCTGACCTATTCACCTGGAAAGCAGAGAAATTGGAAATTGAAACAAAATCAAGGCATTTTTAGCTGCCTCTAGAAGACATGGCTTGCTCACTTCCTGAAAGCAAGAACAGGGAAGGAGGAAAGTCAGCTCGTTTACATGATCTGTGAGGCTGAGGCTGGCAGTGAAAATGATAGACTTTCTTTATTACCTGTGAGGTAAAGGAATCCTGGCCATTGTGAGAACCTTGGCCCAAAAGTTATGGTTCTCAACAATCAGGTTAGCTGCAACTCTTCTCTGAGTGGAATAAAAAGAAAAGCGGATAGAAAAACAACAAAAGTGTTGTTATCCACCACTGTCCTACCCCATCCCTCACCCTTGGATGCATGGAGAGCAAAGTAAAATTCCTCTCCTCTATGGTAACATCAAGATAGAAATGGAAAGCTCCTCCCCCAACAGAGGACAACACATTCTGAGGAGATCATATAGAAATTACAGTATTTAAAACTATGCCAGCTGAGATTTTTGGAGCTAGAGAAATCTACCTGAAATGTGTCAAAATGGATATCATCTGATGGAAATCATAGCATTTCTTTGCATAGGTCAAGACGGAGCTGAGGGCCAACAGATGGCCACTAAAGATGGAGCAACCAACTGTCCTGGTTTGCCCAGGACTGAAGGGTCCTCCAGGACACAGAATTTTTAGTTCAAACCAAGACATTGCTGGGCAAACAAGAACAGTTGGTCACTTGGGATGACAGATTTTGATTCAATGAAAGGAAGACACAGTTTAACAGTCAGAGCTCTCCAATGGGGGGTAATGAGTTTGCTGTTTGGAGAGGCTCACTCTCAGCTCAGTGCAAGGCTGAGCTGAAAAGGGAGGTAGAAATTGATGACTTCCAAAGACAAGTTCACCTATGGAGTCCAGGACTTCATACATGTAGAAGACATATGTGAAATGAGATAAATTCTGTGAGTTGCCAAGAAAAAGCTTTCTTAATTCCAAACATGTGTGGTACTCTCTTTATTCACAGCTTTTTTTCTCATGATGGACTGCTCGCAACTTAAAGCCAATACAGAAACCAGTGCTGGTGTCCTTCACGAGGGCCAGCCTCAGGGCCTCCAGTAAAGGAGAAAAACCAGGATCAGCTCACAGGAGTCATTGTAAAAGGGGGAGAGCACTCCAGTGTCCCTGCCTTTTAAAAATTTTATTGGAATATAAGCTTTGACAAAGTAGTGATTGGTTTGCTTTTGGTATAAACATAATAACCTTTCTCTAAGAAATTTACCTTTTCATGTGATATATATATATATATTCAAACACGTGTTTTGCTTCTGCTCGAAATTGCAAGTGCATTGCAAATAAGATGCTCTCTGTAAAAAACTCGATTTTACTTGCTGTAGCAAACTGTGTATGGAATTAAACAGTGCTTGGGCTGGAGAAAGGGAAGTTTGTTCATAGAAGCCTCTCTCTTCAGTTCTTTCTTCCTTAAAGACGTATATCAAGGGCCCTTTTTATTCTGCAGAAGGTGGGGTAGAAAACACCAGAAAGGATATGGTTAGTGTTATCACAAACTTATGAGATAATTTAAATGCACTTGTAGCAAGTAAGTCCCAAACTCATGACTAACAGTGCCTGTAAACCTTTAAGGCTGTGGACCAAGGACAGCAATGAGTTATAGCTGCAGGGACCAGGGTCTCCATTTGACTTGTAGGGACTGGACTGGTCCATAGTCCTCAAAGGAGCTTATGGTTGGAATGACTACATGTTCCCATTTTCTGAGGACAGCACTGTTTTGTTCATGTTATCCCAGCATAATTATTAATAGTACTCCAGTCTGGATGGTAAACTAAATGATTGCCCTGGATATGGCTCATTTAGTGGGTATGGTCAAAGCAGGGGTTGAAATTGAATAGCCAATGACACTTGATTGCCCTGTCTGGGCCTTGGGTTTCTAGCATACATCCAGGCTGAGTCCAGGTTTCAGGGAGATGATTATACCTGTGTATATATAGCAATATTTTTATTATCATTAAATCTTGGTTCTAAGGAATTTATGAACACTTGAAGAAAACATGATAAGATTAGAATCCAAAATGTTTCTCAATAATGCCTTTGTGAGCTTTGTTTTGTTTTCATATTTGTTTAACAATAAGAGAATGGAGAATAACATTGTCTGGCTGGAAGTTGGTGACTTTTTAAATTGCATATTTTTTTTACACTGGTGATGCTTTGCCCTGTCACATTGGCCAAACCCACCCTTGAAAAACATGTAAGTTGGACATTCCTTCTAGTGTTCACTATCACTATGCTTTACCAGGTGACCACAATTGCTTAGTAACTACATGAAAAAAGTCGAGTCTGCAAATGACTTTGACCCAGACACTTAGGATTTTGGAAGACTAGAGACAAGTTCTGAAACTCATCTAGCTGGCCCCAAACAGGGAAGTTTTCCAGACTTAGAGAGCAAGTGTAGGACCACAACCTTCCCAAACTGACTCAAAGATGTCCACCAATCACCACCAACAGAGAAACCTGTAATTAGAGTTTAGGAAGAAGGAGGTTTTAAAACTGAGGATCATATTGAAAAAGAAAAATGAGAGACCCAAAGGGCATGGCCAGAATGGTATGGATACATGGGAAGAAAGTGGGGAGGAGAAAGATGGGAAGCACATGCTCAAAATAAAGCTCGGCCTACATGGATTCAGACCTGTCCCAGAATAAGGGGTCCACCAGGACAGCTAGAGAGAACAGACATATAAAATTCACACAGTTAACAAAAGCTTAGTTGTTGGACGGAAGAGAAGATTCTAAATACAGCATTGTGTCTGTCACTCAACAAATCCTCATTGAGCATCTGTGATGTGCCAGGCACTGTTCTAGGTGAGGACGTAAGATGCACAGTCAACAAATGAACAAATAAATGAACATGATAAATTCAGATAATAAGTGCTATGAAGACAATAAAGCAGAGTGGTGTGATGGCACCATTATGGGGGAGGGAAGAACTATTTCAGCTCATCTAGTGTCATCAGAGCAGGTCTCTCTAAAGAGATACAATCTGAATGGAAAAAAAAAAAATAGAGCCATCATGTGAGTGAGTCAACTAAAGAATGGATAGCATTCATTGGGTTGACAGCATGGAACTCTTTGGGGACCTTAGAAAAAGCAGCTTCAGCAGAGAAGTGGTGTAGATGGTGAGCGGAGGCAGCCTGATGGGTGGGGACACAGTGAATGTGGGATGGGAAAGCAGAGATAAGGATTACAGATAGCAGCCCACTTCAGAACAAAGCTTTCTAGAAATTGGAAGGATATGTGCAGCTGTGGGAGGGTTCCATTGTGGAACATTGCTGAGAGGGAGTTGGACATGCAGAAGAGAGTGGGAGGAGGAGGCAATCAGATCCAGCCAGTTTTTAACAATAAAAGGGGCATTTTCTCTGTATTAATAAAAAGAAACTGTGCTGGGCGGTTTTATGGGTCTGACAATGGGAAGTTGGAGGGGTCCCATCTTGTTGTCTCTATTTTCTAAATGAAGTAAGAAATGAGGTCCTCTGTGAGAGTGAGGGTAAAGAAAAGCAAGATGTGCAAGATGTGAAGTAAGGGGGAAAGAGTATAAAATAATTACCTTGACAGTGGTTCAGTTTACTAGGGAAACACATACAGTCATGCAGTGCCAAGTGCCTAAGGCACTTAAATATGAAGATAATTTCCTTTGTTATAAAAATCAAGCAGCCTGGCTATTGATTTTTCTCCAGCCATACATAATTGCTCAGATGTAGGAACAAAGAAGGAAGATAACAGTGCTCAACCAGTGCCGAAGTTCTGCCAGGTGGGTCTGAGGGGCAGAAAGGTAAGTAAGCACTTGAGAGGCTCTACAAGGACATGGTTATGATTTAAACCATGAAAACTAAAATAGGCAAAAAAAGAAGTGAAGAATCACTGATGAGTGTTAAAACTCTGGTAGCATCTGTGGAGTAGGTATCTCAGTGAGGGTGCACCAACGGGGCCCCGGGTTGTGGTGAGATCATGAAATACACTAGTAGTGATTTCAGAGGAAGTGAGGCACAGGATGTGTGGTGGCAGTGGGTGGCTGAGGTAATGTGAAGAATTAGGTGCTAGAGATTTTGTCTCTAGTCTTTAGAAATCCTCAGTATTTGGCTCAAAGTTATTTGCAGACTCGACTTTTGTCATCTAGCAACTAAGCTACTGTGGTCACCAGTGAAGCATATTGATAGTGAAAACTAGGAGTGTCCCTGGGAGAAGTCCAACTTCTGTGTTTTTCTAGGTTGGGTTGTCCAGTCTGACAAAGTGTAACCAGTGCAAATTTCCACACTCACTCTCACTGATGACCTCCTTTCTTGCTTTATTAAGAAAATACAGATAACAGGATGGAAACTGCTTCAACTTCCCATTGTCAGACCCACAAAACCACCCCTGCATCAGTTCCTTTTTTTTTTACTTCCTTCCTATTGCTATAGAGGAAATGTCCCTCTTCTTGTTAAAGACCAGCCTCTAAATGAGCTCTGGGTCCGATTTCCTACTAGGAGCTGCAACAGAGGAGACAAAGAAAAAGGGAGCAAGGGCGGAAAATGAGCCAGGCCTTAAACTGTGAAAAAACCAAGGGGAACTTTAGCAGAATTGGCTTCAAAGACTGGGACCCAAGGATATCATCACTGAAAGGAGACGTCAGTAGAAGGTCCTCTGGCCATGCATAATGATGATGGGTGTTCTGGAGTCAGATTGCCAGGGTCTGAATCCCAGGTCCCCCATTTTCTCATAGAGCCCCATTGGGCCACAAAATAACAGAAAAACATATACTGAGCACCTTACAAATACTGCTATCTCACGATAACCCAGTGAGTTAGGCACTCTTATATGCACATTACACAGATGAGAACAAGTCTCATGGCCTCTAGAAACCTCATGATGGTATGATAATGACAGTTCTCCTTATTGGGATTATTGTGGGTTTTCACCAAAATAATCTAGGCAAATGATCAGCACAGTCTGTGGCTCAATGGAAGTGTTCAATAAATGTTAGCCTAGAGGGCTAGGTGAGAGGAAAAACGTTAACTTCCAGAAATCAGGGTTTTGATAAGAAGGAGTAATGGTCTGTAAGCAACACTGAGAAACAAAGAGGACAATGACACAACTTCTAGTCTTGAAGAACTTGGAGCATAAAGCAAAGAAACCAGTAAAATACTACATCAAAGTTAGAAAATTCTCTGTGAGTAATGTATAGTAATGTACAAAATTGTTCAATCAATATGTTGTACACCTGAAACTAATATAATGACAAAACCAATTTGAGAAATACAGTACAATATAATAAAAATCCTGACTCAGAGTGCCCAGCTGGGAGCCAGGCAAGGAAAGGAACAAGAGAAAAGAGAGAAAAAGCTATTAATACTGAAGAGTTTGCTATTCAAGAAAGGGGAGTTTTAAAGCATGGAGCAAGAATGGGAAGTCTTGAGCTGAGCTATGCAGAGGAGGGTAGTGAGGCTGAGTCCAATGAGGTCTCAGCACACACACACACACACACACACACACACACACACACTCATCTCAGGCTGACTTCAGAGCTTAACCCTTGAGGAAGCTGTGACTCCACATAAGGGTCATAAGACCAACACCCATGAAAGTGACAGCTGTTCAGAGAGGAAAAGCAACTTGGAAAAACAGGAAACAGGTGGCCTGTTTCCAAAGCACAGTGTATAGATTAATCTGACCAAGCAAGATTTAGTATTGAATCCAACCAAAGTCATGTATATTATCTCCTTTAATCCTTACCACCACAAATCAAACTATATGCATATTAAAATTGTAAAGGCTTAATATTGAAACAATATATTGGTTGGCAGCTAAACTGGAACACTTCAGAAACCTCCCCCTTTTTACCACCAGAGATGTAATGATTACCTTAAAGGTAAGTCAGATACACCGGTCTATATATTTCTTCTTTGTTTCTTCCTTTACTCTACCTCAGTGGTTCCCAAAGAACTGCTGTATAGAACTGTATCTCAAAACCACATACAATTTCCTGAGTAGATAATTTAAAGGATTTTCAAGAATAATCTTATTTCACCTTAAACACTACTCGTATAACCCAACTTCCAAGTAAGCTGTGAGTCTTCTGGTCAAAAGTTTATTAACCCATGGAGGGGCTTGCATTTTGAGTGAGAACCCATATAACAAGGACAACAGGCAAAATGGAATTTTTTCTAAGCCCATCTCCCATGGTCTAAGAGCTAATTGCCCTAAAAGCCTCATTGAACATTGGGACACAGGCAGTGGTAATTTGGCAACTTTCTAACAGAGTCTTACATCAAAATGAAGAAAGGATGTCTCCCCAGACTAGCTTAAAGAAGACAGATCTTGGGAGTACAGCTGAGATGGAGGAGTGAAGGTGAGGCTACTTAGTTACAGATGAGTGTATGTGTACATAGGCCAGGACTTCCAGAAATTCTTGGGAAAAAGGAATTTGTAAGAAGCTAGCGTCCTACATAAGCAGGTAAGATAAGGTTACCAGTGGAAATTCCAAAAAGCAAGAGAAACATTTGGGTGGTGGATTTTAGAAGGATTTGTGGGTTTTATGGTGGTTGCTTATATTTTTGTTGTTTAATTTTTACTTTTTAGACCAAATCATCATTAGCCATATCAGTTTATTCAACTATTTTTCAGATTTACTTTGAATTGTAACAATTTTTTTAACCATTCCACAGAGATCCAATCATGTCTAAAGAACAGACATATGAATGCATACAACTGGAACACCTAACAATGTGTTTTTAGCTCTTAAAAATTGCAGGATATTAAAATTACTGGCTGATATATTCAAGATTCCAGGGAATAGAGGCAAAAGTTAAGCCTATTGTCTTAGGTTAAGTAGACAAAACATTTGAGTGATTGAATCGGTTTCCTTCTTAACCATTATCTATGACAAGGCAGAGACAATATTAAAATGTCAATGGAAACTTGCTTGTGGTTGATAAACTTAAGGAATTGCAGAAAACTGAAAATAAAAAGAGGGAACTTGGGGCGCCTGGGTGGCTCAGTGGGTTAAGCCGCTGCCTTCGGCTCAGGTCATATCTCGGGGTCCTGGGATCGAGTCCCACATCGGGCTCTCTGCTTAGCAGGGAGCCTGCTTCCTCCTCTCTCTCTCTCTCTCTCTGCCTGCCTCTCTGCCTACTTGTGATCTCTGTCTGTCAAATAAATAAATAAAATCTTTAAAAAAAAAAAAAAGAAGAGGGAACTTCCTTCTCTCTTGGATTCTAAGACTATATAGTTACAATGTTTATTTTGCCCATTTTTTACATGGCTTAAGTCCCTGAAAATACTTTAATGAGCAAGAATGGTTTTAAGAGTAATTATCCGATGATCTTGCATCTTGTCTTTTAATAATGTTTATATACTTGTATGTTTCTTACACATTATAAAATCTGAAATATGTGTGGCTAGTAGACAAAGCCTAAATTTTTAAAGCACATTCTGGTTCTAAAATTCTATTCTTAGGAAATTCTATTGTCAAAACCTTTCAGAAGGAAAACTGGAAATCATCATCACAATAGATTCTATCTCCTAGATAATGAAATTGAGTGGCTCTCTCCAATCTCAATATAAGCTAGAACAGGATCTGAGTTCTTTGTTTGGCTCTAACAAAACAGCTAATTTTCTTTCCATCTTCATTCATTCTTTTTCCATTTATTGAGCCCCAACTCTATCACCTACTGTGTTTCCAGCCACTGAGATATCAGAGATAAAGGTCCCTGACCTCCAGGAGTTTGAAGAGGAAAATAATTTCAATATAAATGAAAAAGTGCTATGAGCTAAGCACAGGATTTAAAAAGAGCTCACAAGAGAGGCAACAAAACTGCTGGAAAATTTCTCTGAAGAGCCAATGTCTAATCTGGGTTTTAAAAGACACATGGGTGTAAAAGGGACAGGAAAGATGTACCAAACAGCAGCAAAGGGATTCACAAAGATACAGAGACAGAAGAACCCTTGGTCTGTCCACAAACAGGAGATTTAACATGATTTGAGTGAAGGCTGCAAGAAATAATTGGCAGAGTATGTTAAGAGATGACTTTAGAGAGTCAGGAGCCAAAAAAGGGAAGTTCCTTACTGTGTTAATAAGTCGGGATTTTTTTTTTCTAAAGACATTAAAGAACTATTGAAGATGTTAAAGTGAGAATGGCATGATCTGATTCATATGTTAGAAAAATGACTATTTTTTCAGTTAAAGAATGGCTTTTATGTCATCAGGACTGGATTTAGAAAGAGTAGCAGGGCGACTATCTCTACCTAGGGAACATAATGGTCAAAATTCAATCAGTGAACAGAGAAGGGGATGAATTCAGAAGATACTAGCATAAAACTGGCAAGACTTTGATACTACTGAGCCATGACATGAAAGGAGAAGGTAAAACCTAGACTGTGATCTAATTTGTCTTGGGTAACTAGATATCTGCTGGTCCAGTAAGCAGGAGAGCACACAGAAGGGAACCAGATTCAGTGGAAACTCTACTTTTGAACAAGCTAGGTTTGAGGTGCCTGTGACAAAGTCGAGGACAGAAGTCCAGAAGAGAATTCTAGGATGCTATGTGGGTTTGGGATTCATCAGCATGCAGGTCCCATCTTAAACTAGCAACATAGAGAAGTCTTTTCACAGTACGTGTTTAGATTAAGAAGCAAAGAGGTCTGTGCATAGACTACTAGGGAGTACCAGTGTTTAGGGGAAAGATAAACAAAGAAGTATGCCAAAAAGGTATCCTGAAAACCATGAAAGTTTAGTATAATGGAAAACAAGAGGAGAACGTTTCATAGACAAAATGGACAATAACGCTGAACATTAAAGAGCAATGCAGTAAGAAAAAGACAGAAATGTCTCAAATTTAGCAGTGAGCACCCTGATGACTTGGAAACAAATTTTAGTTAAATGATGGGAGTGAACTGCAGTGAATTCAGGTGCAAAAACAGAGAAGTGGAGGGATGCCTGGGTGGCTCTGTTGGTTAAGCCACTGCCTTCGGCTCAGGTCATGATCCTGGGGTCCTGGGATTGAGTCCCGCATTGGGCTCTTGCTCGGCAGGGAGCCTGCTTCCTCCTCTCTCTCTGCCTGCCTCTCTGCCTGCTTGTGTGTACTCTCTCTCTTTCTCTCTCTGACAAATAAATAAAGCTTTAAAAAAAAAAAAAACCAAAAAAACAGAAGTGGAGATATGTGTTATCCTCTTGGGAAAATTTCAGCTATCAATGAATTAGAAACATAAGCTAGTGGGTAGAGGGCACTATAGAGGCAATGGGGGATTTGGGGGTGAGGGAAGGGTGAATGTTTTTCCTTTGTTTCTTTTGATACCCAGACTTCAGTGTCTTTGCAGGCTGGGGAGGAGAGAAGGGAGAATCAGTAGTACAAGATACTTAAGGACATAAAGATTCCAGAATGGGGCCGAGGGAACAAATGGAGATTAAAATTCTGGAAAAAGTTTTTAAAGCAATTCTTCTAAAATGAAGGGAATAAGTTATCCCCTGGTCTAGACAGAGCTACCTTGTAGAAGGGGGTGAAGAAAAAATTAGAAGTTGGGAAAACTGCCTCCAGATAGACAATCTCTCTGTGACTCAGGAATTAAGAAAATCACCTGCTAAGTGAGGGGAGGGCGCCTGGGTGGCTCAGTCGGTTAAGCCTCTGCCTTCAGCTCAGGTCATGATCCCAGGGTCCTGGGATTGAGTCCCGCATCAGGCTCTCTGCTCAGCAGGGAGCCTGCTTCCTCCTCTCTCTTTCTCTCTGCCTACTTGTGATCTCTTTCTGTCAAATAAATAAATAAAATCTTTAAAAAAAAAAAAAAAAAAAAAGAGCAATGAGGGGAAACCATAGGATGTGGCCCAGGGAAGAATGTTAAAGGTCTGAAAGACTCGAACATATTGTGGTTGTTCACGCCTGCTTATTGTAAATACCTTACGGGGGGAGGACCCCAATAATTTAACAAATAAAAACAGTTGTTGAAAGGAAAGAATTCAAAACTATTCAGCAATATGTTTTCTATCAGGCAAATTGCAACACTATTGGAGCAAACATAAAAAAATATTATCCCGATATATTTACCTTATGTTTACATCTACTGTAAATTCCATTCTTTTCAAAACAGTGGAATCCCTTCCTAGTAGTAGCAAGTGGTGGGAGATGGGCCTAAGTCTAGGGTAATAGGAAAATTGTAAATTCAGTTTTTGCAGGAAGGGAATACAATGTAACTGCAGTATACCTAAATCCTTAACAAAGAGCTATATTATAATACACTTCCACTTGTAGTTTTTTCCTCTTATCCTGTCATTTTGTTTTAATTTTACTTTAATTGCATTTTGGTGATCTGAAAGGGGAGAATAAAATAAATGACACAATGATTTAGACACAGCAGTAGTTTAGCTTGGATGGCAGATCAATAATATATAACTGAGGTCATTGAAATATGCTACATGAGTGAGATTTTAAGGGGGAAAAAAACCTGTATTTCATATGGGGTTAATAGCTGAATTTCTATGGAGTCACATTCCTAAGCCAAAAGTAATGATCTAAATCTGAGCAAAAACTTTTGGTGGAAGTCTCCCAATAATTCACTGGGAATGTAAATGCAATGAACTGTAAATTAATATCACCTACAAAGATTGAGCTGGACATTTCTCAAAGTAATAAATTGGCTCAATACGTTTTTAAAAAATCTGTTTCATTCCTATAAAAGACAAATGGCTACTGAGAACCACAAAAGATCAGTCAATCCGAGTAATACCAGTACAAAATAATATAGCTGTGCCAAATAAGCTTGCTGTTAGATAGATTGGATTTGGTGTTACCCCTCCAAAGCACTTCTGTAATTGGACTTTATCAACTTGAATTTGAACTATTTTCATTTGACAACAGTCAAGGATTAGTCATTGGCAAAAATTTTTAAACATTTAACCCAATGCCTCTTTCTAATGATTATAAGAATTGTATTAGGTTGGTGAACAGAAAGCCTACGCAAACAATCCCCTAATTATAGTGCGGTACCTAGTAATAGAAAATGCATTTGTAGTTGTAAAATAGGCAATCTGTTGATGAACTTTACCTAATAAATATTAATGCGCATTTTAAGCAAAAGAGTTCATTTCAACTAAAATTCTTTTTCAGTTCCCTAGTTGTTGTTACTTATAAATGTAAAATACTTTTTTAAATGCGGAAACAATTGTTGGAAAAATTTGAAAGCAGAAATGAAAGGAGAATGAGGAGTTTTTGTTGTGTGTTTTCTCTTCTCAAATTTTACACTTAAATAGTGTGCTTTGGCAGGTTATGCAACACTAAATGTGAAAGATTTAGCAAATGGGCTATCCTTCAGGTTTATAAAGCTGTCATTAAGGTACACCATTTAAACATTCAGCCTAGTAGCAATGCCTTGGAACACTGGATAAACATGAAGAAAACAGGTGACCAGACTAAGCCAGGTAGTATCAAGACATACGACAGAGGGAAAGCCAACTGGCTCAGAGAAAGACAATTGCTTGTTTATTTTGGATTAAAATTATTTAAGGCCAGGGTTAAATTCTATTGCCTGCTCTAACTAAATGAGCTAATCAGCCATGATATAGTTTTTACTTTTTAAAATTTTAATATTTAGTTGTGGTTAAAAAAACATTAAAAATTTAGTGTTTTAATCATTTTTAAATGTATAGTTCAGCAGTGTAATGTGTATTCACACTGTTGTGCATCATATCTCTAGCACTTTTTCTTCTTGCAGACAGAAACTCTACCCATGGAACACCTCTTTCATGCACCCCTCCCCTACCCCAGCCCCTGGCAACCATCACTCTAGTCCATTTCTTTTTTTTTTTTTTCTTTTAAGATTTTATTTATTTATGTGACAGAGAGAGACATAGCAAGAGAGGGAACACAAGCAGGGGGAGTGGGAGAGGGAGAAGCAGGCTCCCCACTGAGCAGGGAGCCCAATGCAGAGCTCGATCCCAGGACCCCATTATCATGACCTGAGCCGAAGGCAGACACCTAACTACTGAGCCACCCAGGCGCCCCCACTCTAGTCCATTTCTATGAGTTTGACTAGATAGCTCATATAAATAGGAATCAAACATCGTCTGTCTTTTCGTGACTGGCTAATTTCACTAAGCATAATGTCCTTAATGCTCACCCATGTGACGTGACTTCCTTTTTTCCTTTTTTTTTTTTTTTAAGATTTTATTTATTTATTTGTCAGAGAGGGAGAGTGCACAAACACAGGAATGACAGGCAGAGATAGAAGAAGAAGCAGGCTTCCTGCTGAGCAAGGAGCCCCGTGTAGGTCTCTATCCCAGGACCCTGGGATCATGACCTGAGCCACAGGCAGACACTTAACGGACTGAGCCACCCAGGCCTCCCTACATGACTTCCTTCTTTTTTAAGACTGAATAATACTTGATTTAATGCACATATCACATTTCCTTTATCTTCCATCCCTTGACGGACATTTGGGTTATTTCCACCTCTTGGCTATTGTAAATAATACCACAATATCTGAGTATACAAATCTCTCTCCCAGATCATGCTAGTGTTTAACTCTTTTAATCAAATAATTATAAACTGCATGAAATCTGTTTAATAGAACCTTGTATTTATTCTTTATTAATCAGACAGATCTCTTATAGAGAAAGAGCCCAAACAAAATTATAAATAACCACATACCTAAGCCATTTTCACTATGTAAACTGGACAATAACTTCAAAAACGAAAAGTACATCTCATATATTTGTGAAGTTTTGTTTGTACCTTTTAGGCTCATGTCCAGTTGTTTGATGTACTTTATCAATCAAGACAATTAGTACATTTCAATTTGTTTCTCTGGCCTATGTCCTGGCAGAGCAGAGGCCTGAATGCCATGCTAGGAGAGACTGGAATGAGGCTTGCTTTAAGGATGAGGCTAGATATGAGCGGCAGGACTGAGAGACTGCCCATCGCCCTGAGCTTGGAGGCAAATGAATCAAGGAGGGAAACAGAGAAGCATGTGAGACTCCCAGAAAGTCATTTATAGCCTTTGTTTTTAGGGTTCAATTTGTGGGGCTATGACTTATTTTCTCATTTCTCTTTAAAGAAGTTACTTATCAAAAGACAATTAAAAGTTCCAGTTTAAAAAATTTTATTCTTAAAAAGAATGAACTCCATCCTAAAAGATTTGTTTTTAAAGATTTTATTTATTTATTTGACCGACACAGATCAAAAGTAGGCAAAGAGGCAGGCAGAGGGGGTTGGGGGAAGCAGGCTCCCTGCTGAGCAGAGAGCTGGATGTGGGGCTTCATCCGAGGACCCTGAGATCATGACCTGAGCCTAAGGCAGAGGCTTAATCCACTGAGCAACCCAGGTAGCCCCATCTAAAAGATTTTAATTTTAAGTCTAAACTCAGACAATGAGAGGACATCAATAATGGCAAAATGTCTAAATTAATCGTCTTAGTAATTAACTTCCACAAATTCTTATTCATATGTCTGCATCAAAGATGAAAGCTATATACTAAAAATAGTTCTAAATATTAAGTAAAATGGATTCAGTGAAATGGAATTTCAAAAGGCATTTCAAAAAATTTGTCCCAAAATTGCACAGGTTTTTTTCCTATAAGTCTTCTGCCATGAAATTCTCTTTCATAAGAAGGAAAAAATGTAATAAATATTACTTTTAAAATACACCGGGAGTCAGTGAAAACAGTCTATTGAGTTAGCAAGTGTCTAAGAGTTAAGAATTAGCAAAATACTTCATAGTCATAGTTTGAGCTTGCTTTGGCCAGAAAGAGTGAAATTTCAAGCCCAGACCTCAAAGAGCACTGCACTGAGATGAGTCAGGGGATCTCTGGTGTCAGGTAGACTTTTCATCACCAGAGCATTAGTTAAAATTGTGTTCTGGACACTGTAATGAAAAGCTGTTTTTTCTAATGGATCTGTGGTGAGTTAGCCTAGATTAAATATTTAATGCTGCAATATTAGCACAACAAACACTAATTATCTGCATGTTTGCAGTTCCAAAAGATCCAGAAGAAGACAACAGTCCAGTCATCCTCAGTCCAGGGCCTGGCTTTCCAGAGCTGGGTTATCATGCGCTGGGCAAGTCGTCTGTGAAGCGGACGTGGTTTCCCATCCTGAAATTATTTTGTAATAAAAACTAAATATATATGTCTGCGTGAATGTCGACTAGCACTTCTCAAAAACCTACCAGTCATGGACGAGGACTCTATCTTTTCTGATTTGTCAGGATGTTGAGGGGATTAGAGGAAATTGTTTGAAACTATTATCAGGGTAATATTACTCCCTTTAGCGGGTCTAATTAGTTAACAAATAAGGGATGCATTGCCCTGACTTAACAGGAGATGAATAAAAATAAACATAAATAAGTAATGCTAGAATGAACAAAAAATGTGAGAATCCACAATTTAGGCATATTTCCAAATGATTAACTTGGCAATAAGACAAAACTGCCTAACATATTTTACATAAAACATTTTTAATTATGAATGCTTCTTTTTCTTCCCCCCATTGAAATAAAAGCCAAGAATTCTGTTTTAAATCTTTCAACAAGCAAAGCTGCCCAAGAACCAGATATCTCCACTCTCTCCCAGTGTTTCTCTGGCTTTCCAAACTTTGTGAAAGAATTAATTGGATGTTTTTTTAAAATGCTGATTCAGAGGTCTTAGCCCTAGTGGTCCTCATATAGTAGAAATCTGATTTATATGCATATACCAGGTAATTCTGAGGCAAATGGTCTAGGGAGGGGATCTAGCTATGTGATTTGTGGAGCCCAGGGCAAAATGAAAATCTGAGCCCCTCATTCAAAAATAATTGGAAATCTCAAGATAGCAATAGCAGAGTGTTAAACCAAGACCGACGCCCTTCTAAATATGTAGAAGGGCCCATGTGGCTACATGGGCTGCACACCCATGAAACTGCCCCCCCTGGGCAGTTTATAAACACTGCCTCAGGTGAAGTTTAAAACAGACCTAATATCTCCAGAGCCCTCAGAAACTGAAACAGAAACTACCCCACTGCACAAAAAAACAGGCCTTAGTCAAAAAAGACAGCCCAAAATAGCTTTTTTTTTTTTTTTTCCTCAGAAATCCTTGAGGAGTGATGACTGATGACTGAGGAATGGAAGGATACCTTTTAAAATCTAGTTTTGGGGAAGAGTCAAGAAAGAGTCAAATATCCTAGCCCAGTTTGGGACCAAATCTTTCTTTAATAGCTCTTCTACTGGGACGCCTGGGTGACTTAGTTGGTTAAGTTTCTGCTTTCGGCTCATATCATGATTCCTGGGTCCTGGGATGGAGTCCAACATCGGGCTCCTTGCTCAGTGGGGACTTGCTTCTCCCCCTGCTTGTGCATTAGCTTTCTCTCTCTCTCTGACAAATAAATAAATAAAATCTTTTTTTAAAAAATAGCTCTTCTATAATTCTGTCTCATCAATGAGATCATTATGCAGTATACACAGAGACAGAGGATTTGTCTGAAGCTTTTCTCCAACTGTACAGGAGCCTCAGCACAGTTTAAATCCTCTGAGCCACAGGTGGAAAGGAGGAGAAGGTAGAAAATTACTATGGACCTGGATGCCCAAGTTTCCTGAAGAACTGTCTGCCCAGAAGCATTCTGCCTGGAGGCATTTTCTCCCCACCCAAAACCCAGGTACTGGATAATGGCTCCTCGCTTTATGGAAGAGAAGAATCCATGTGAATCATTGAACACAAGTCACAGTAAAACACCACAGAAAAGTCTGAGCCGAAAAGGCTGGCAACCAAATCAAAGAGGCCTCAGGGTTGCTTTCTGAGCTCAAGAGGCTGAAGAGAATGCATACTTAGGTTACAGTGCTCAGCACAAAATAAGCATGAAGGAAACCAAGCCCAGCACAGGGCTTGCAACACAGAGCACAGGAGCTCAGAAAAGAAAGTAGCAGCGGCGACAGCAGACAATTTATTTGAGGCATGGTAGCAAGTGGTCATACTAGACGAATCAGGAAGGAAAAGGGCCCATAGGAGAACCGAAATTTTGTGTCAGTGGTGAAAAGCATGTGAAGACCAAAGGGAAACAAAGTGGGTGTGTCTTGTAGTCAGAGTTGACTTTTAGTCCTGGGATAAAGAAGGTGGAGGGGAGTGGAGGGAAGGAGATGGGAAGATAGGCAGATGGATGAATAGACTGATAGATCAATAGATAGAAAAGTAATCTGCCTTATCTTGAGGAGGGAATACTAATTAAATAAGACCTTCTTTGTATTACATACAGTATTGAGTTCTTAAATAATTTCCTTTGTTCTTAATGCCTTGAGTTTAAAAAAAAGAAAAACTCAAGCAGTATAAATGAGTATATTAAACCAAAATGGACCCCACAAACTATATCACGCATTTAGTTCCTAATTGGGGAATTTCATTTCTTAGGTCACAAATTATACATTGTGACTGGCTACATTGTTAATTAACTCAAACCAGGTGTGGCCCTGACTGAGGATTTCCAGATTATTTTGTTCTATAGATTGTGTCAAAATAAACACTCCAGGTTGTTTTTTTCAAAACGAGTCTTTTAAATATGGACATCAAATAGTGCATGGTTGAAATAGTCTGTATGTGATACAAGTTAATTAGATGAAAAGAGAGGGAGTGGCAGATGGGAGCAGGAGAAAATGAAGCATTAGAGTTACATTAGAATTTTGAAGAAAAAAAGAATTACAATAGAAAAAACTCTCATTTTTTCTACTTGAACGTAGGCTTCAAAAACTCCACGTTACTACTCTTGAGTAGAAGGAAGCATTTCATTGGAAGCAAGCATTTCATTACAAGGAGGTATTTGGGGGTTTTCACAGGATCAAAATCAAACCATGTAACTTTTCTGAATTTTGTCTCACCAATAAAATGGGAATAACCTTTTGGAATTGTTAAGATTAAATGAAGTAATATGCACATGAAGTTCTTTCAAGTTGCAGGGGAGAGGAATGCATATTGTGGTTGCTTCACTCTCAACAGCTTAGTGCTAGACCTCCTGGAAAGAGAAGCAGCTGACCCTCAAAAGTGAGAGCCCCTGCTCCCTCCTCTAATACCTTCAGTTACAATCTCTACCAGCTTCTCCGTCTCAGTCTCAATAGCATTTTTCTGCCTGATCTATGACTTTCTGTCTTTTCCTATTAGCCTCGACTGCCTCATGGCTCCTGCTTTCTGTTTTCTGGGTACATATGCATTTTAAATGGCTTCCACCTACCTGGTAACTTTCATTCAAACTCTCTCCAGATAGATATTGCATGAGTTAGTCAGGCACCATCCAGAAAGAGCATTCTTGCTGGACAGAGTTCTCCTGCCAGGCTCACTCAAGGTCACTGACTTGCCCATGGATGGTGCCTTTAGATCAGTCCTGTGTCCAATCAGCTGTTGGGCAAATCATGAGAAATCGCCTGTAATAACATTCCTCAGAAGGAGCAATCAGCAGGCAGAAACTCAGAGCATCCAGTCCTTAGCTCAGTAAGGAGCAACGAATGTGAATTTTTAGCTGTGTGGAAAGAAGAAAGTGAAGGAGTAGTGATGGAATCAGACACTCCGTTGTCTCCCTTTTCAAATAGCTCATACCAGGTCTTGATAAATATCAATCTTGATGAATATCAGGTGGCAAAAAACAGTGGTGTGGGTGGGTTTCAAGGAACAGGAGAATGTGAATAAGAGAAAGTGATGAAGAAGGAGAAAAGAGAGAGTATGTGCATGCAGAGATAAGGAAGTCAAAGAATAAAAACACTGGAAGAAAATGTGAGCAAAGAAATGATGGCATAGACCCAAGGAGAAGCCGAGAGGAGGAGAACAGTCCTAAAGGAAGGGATGTGAAATGAGAATACTCAACTCCAGGGCAGCTGGGTGGTCCGGTTGGTTGAGTGACAGGTCATGATCCTGGAGTCCCAAGGACAAGTCCCACTTCGGGCTCCCTGCTCAGCGAGGAATCTGCTTCTCCCTCTGACCTTCCCCCATCTCGTGCTCTCTCTCTCATTCTCCCTCTCTCTCTCTCAAATAAATAAACAAAATCTTTAAAGAAAAAAAAAAAAAAAGAATACTTAACTCCAACATCCCAGAACACAGCTCACGGCATAAGTCCAGCCTCCTAGACATCACAATCACTCCATTCTCATCTTTTCCAAACAACCTGACTGTCGAATGGAGGTAAAGACAGAAGGCAAGCGTTTTGAGTGGGCTTCTCACTCCTGGGTGCTAGTCACTTCCTGTCACTTAAAATGCTGTTGCTCTTCTCAGCTGAATCTATTTCTCTGACATTAGAAACATCTCATCAGTCCTGTGTTAATTAGAGGAAAACATAATAGCTTCTTGCCCTTTGCTTTGCTTTGCTCAGAAATCAAGGACATGGTAAAGACATGGCTAACAGTGCAGAGAGAGATCAAAAACAAAAGGCTACTTCTACTTTCCGTTCTTCTTACCTTCCTACTCCCACCTCAGTTCCCTAAATTTAGGGATTAGCAGAGCAAACAGGTGCATTTATCAATATTTGCTGGATAAGTCATCACACTTATAATATTATAAGTCATTACACTTATAATATCCTGCAAAACTTCAAATGATCCCTCACTCCCTCCTTCTTCCAATGCTTCACATGGCCTGAAGAGCGCATCTCTTCACCCCGCTCCCAAATTCCCCCAAGTAATTCCCCTCAAATCTAGTCCTTGTGGATTTGTTCTTTTTCCTTTCTTTCTTGGAACCAGTCTCTTCTCTTATCTTGAAGAAATCTTCTGCTTTATCTGTTTTGAATCAAGCAGATCTAGGTCACTTCTGCCTGTGACCTAGGACAATTACCTGCTGTCCCAATTCTGCCTCCTGGGTCATCAGCCACAGGATGACCTAACCAGGGCCACGTGGCAGAGAGGAAGGGGAGGAATTTGAGGTTATTCTGATATCAGTTGTAATCTCCATCATAGTCATCATAATTTTTTATTTCTAATCCCCGACTTTACAACCATAGATGGCTTAGAGCAGGGAAGCCTTATTCTATCCAGGCTCAGGGAACAAAGGTGGCCACTAGCACGTTAGCTCAAAAGAAGAATCTTCTTCAAAACCTGCTTTGGGAAACAGGAGGTTTTATTTCCATCCCAGCTTCAAATTTATGCATCCCAGCAAGAATTATGGCTCAGGTTTTGTGTTTTGTTTATGTGTTTAAGGAATCTTATTGTGCGAGTAGTTTATTTGAGAAACTATCTTCTTTCTAGTGCATTTGTCTTCTCTACAGAGGCAAAGTAGCAGGCCTTGTCTCTTTGGTGTCTTATACATGAACAAATAAGTCAGGAAAATGTAACTGCTAGTCAGGTCCTTAGCAAGGTCACCAAACAACCAGCTGGCTCAACCAAAAATTTTACCCAATTTTCAGAGAAGACAAACTAGATAAAGCAAAGCAAATAGTCAGGTTTACTAAATATGCCGTAAAAGATAATAAAAAGCATTTCATGTTATTTTTTTATTGGAAACTTAAATCTATGCTTAAAACTTTCAACTTAAAATCACTAAACTTATATTCATCCATCCATCATCTTCACTTTTTTCCCTATAAAATAGGAAATGCCAAAACTGATCCTTTTTCTTGTGCACTAAGTTTACTATTGATGAAAACAAATCCATTACTATATGAGAATAAGAATGTAGAATAAAATTAACATTGTGAAGGTAGACAGTGAAAAAATCTATGTAGCTTTCCAATTCCATTATTCTCTTTAGACAGGACAAGAAGGAAGCTCACTATGGGCATATGTTCAGAGCCCTCTCCTCTTCCAGGTCATATTATATTTTGTTTTCAGAACTCACAAGATTTGCAGATTGCCACGACACAGGACAGCAGGCACCATCCCATGCTCATCCTGTCCCAAGTACTCTTTCTGAGTACTGAAGACACAGCAGTGCTTCTAGTCTCCTGGACTCCCAGATTATAGATGCCTACCCCAGAAGCATGGCTGGCTGAAGCCAAGATTGGTAGGGAAACAGCGACAGAGGTATTAAAAATACATCGAAGCCAAGACTTTCCCACTGGTGCAGGTGCCGACAGCTGCCCTAGGGCTACGCAGCCATGTCCGTGTCTCTGACCCTGTCATGCAGCAGGTCAGCCCTCCTTGCTAGTCAGTGCCATTTGAGGGATGATGTTGCTGTCATGCTTGCAACAGAGAAAGTGATTTTTTCTTGCTTATAAAAACAGATCAGGATGTCCTGAAAGTCTTTTTGATAGCTTGTTTTGCCTTTAGGAAAGGGAAAAAATATAATTTATTTTTAAAGTTTATCATTTTAAATACAACATACTCTTTTTTTTTTTTTAAGATTTTACTTATTTATTTGAGAGAGACAGAGAGCACGAGCAGGGGGAGAGGCGGAGGGAGAGAAAGAAAGAAAGGGATAAGCAGACTTCCCACTGATCAGGGAGCCCAATTAGGGTCTCAATCTCAGGACCTGGGGATCATGACCTGAGCTGAAGGCAGAACTTCACCCACTGAGCCACCCAGGCACCCCCAACAATACTCTTTTTTTTTAAGTTAAAATATACCAAAAAAAAAAAAAAAGGCAGCAAAAAACATCCATATTGCTAACAAAAATAATAAAGCATGAGGAAATATTTGTGATCAAAATTATGTTAATGGACTAAAACAAGAAATAAAGTCGCTGGTTCTGCTCTTGCTGCCTTCATTTCACATTCAAAATTGACAGAAATCAGATGGAAAGTCACCCTTCAAACACAAATATTGGTAACATTTTGGTATAATTCTTTCCAGTCTTCTCTGCATGTATTTTTATTATTTTTTTCTTTTTTTTTTTAAGATTTTATTTATTTATTTGACAGAGAGAGATCACAAGTAGGCAGAGAGGCAGGCAGAGAGAGAAGAGGAGGAAGCAGGCTCCCCGCTGAGCAGAGAGCCCGATGCGGGACTCGATCCCAGGACCCTGAGATCATGACCTGAGCCGAAGGCAACGCCTTAACCCACTGAACCACCCAGGCGCCCCTATTATTTTTTTCTTAAGATTTTATTTATTTGACAGACAGAAATCATAAATAGGCAGAGAGGGAAGCAGGCTCCCCGCTGAGCAGAGAACCCGATGCGGGGCTCGATCCCAGGACCCTGAGTTCATGACCTGAGTCGAAGGCAGAGGCTTTAACCCACTGAGCCACCCAGGCACCCCTCTGCATGTATTTTTAAAATCGAGTGGCAATACATCATGCAAACAATCTTGCCCTCTTAACCATTTTTTTACAAGTCCCTAGATAATTGTCTCCAGTTTCAGCCCTTCAGCATTCTCCTCAACTATGGTGTTCTCATTCCCTATTATTCTTTATAGTTTGGCCCTATGGTAATATACCAGTAAATATAATACAGCCCAATTTTGCCTCGATTTTGAACTCTATATAATGGACTCCTATTTTATGTATTCATTTGTGGCTTGTTTTCCCTCAACCTTCCTTTTTGATATTTACCCATGTTGGTCGATGTTACTCTAATTCAGTATTTTATCGCACAATTAACCCACAGTCTATATTGCCCATTCTACCGTTCGTGGAATTGAGGTGGGCTTCTGTTTTCTGCTACTATGGACTATACTGCTATGACTATCCTTGTACATGTTGTCTTCTGTCACATAATCTTCTTTATTTTTTTTCTTTTTCCTTACCTTTTTCTTTTTTTTTCCAGATGTAAAAACAATTCTCAGCTTGCAGACTGTACACAACTGACCTCAGGCTAGACTTAGCCCATGTATCATAGTTTACCAGCCCCAGCTGTACTGGACATGAAAGATTTTTCATATCTTTTTGAGTCAATTTTATAGATGACATTTTCCTAGAAATGTGTTCATCTTTTTAAATTTTTGACATATTAGAATAAAACTGTTCATAATGTCCTCTTATCATTTTAATTTCTGCAACACTGAAGTTATGCCCCCTTTTCATTTCTAATATTATTTGTCTTTTTTCCCATTTTTTTCTGATCATACTTGCCATAAGTTTATCAATTTTATTCATATAACAAAGATCCAATTTTTGTCTCTGTTAGTCCTTTCTAAGTAATGTTTGTTTGGTACCTCACTAATTTCTACTATTGTTTTCATCATACATTTCCTTCTTTCTTCAGGTTTACTTAGTTCTTTCTTTTCTAACTTCATCTTTATGGAAATGCATAACAGCAGCTTTCAGCCTTTCTAATAAAAGTCCTTAAAGCTATGTATTTTCCTCTAATAATGCTTTTGCTATTTCCCATAAGTTTTTATAGACATTGCATTTATTATCATTCAGTTTTACATATTTTCTAATTTTATCTATGATTTCTTCTTTGGTATATGACTTATTTAAAAATAAGTTTCTTAGTTTCCTATCTACAGGATATTTTTATTTGTCAGATAATTTTTTTATTAGAGTTTTCTACACTAATTTTTTTTAAGCTTTTATTTATTTGACAGAAAGAGAGAGAGATCACAAGTAGGCAGAGAGGTAGGGCGAGGCGGAAACAGGCTCCTGGCAAGCAGAGACTGATGCGGGGCTTGATCCCAGGACCCTGAGATCACGCCCCCAACCGAAGGTGGAGGCTTAACCCACTGGGCCACCCAGGTGCCACTCTAGATTAATTTTATTGTGGTCAAATAATATGGCCTGTAAAATGCCAATTGTCAGCAAGTTTTTGACACTTACCTTAGGGCAAAGTATGTAGTCAATTTTTTAAATGTTTCATGTGTGTTTAAAAAAATTGAGATTTAGTTGTGAAACACCTTGACCACTTTATTGTATATCCATTATTCAACTCTTCTATATCTTAATTTTTTCTATATTTGTCAGTTACTGAAATAGGTATATTAAAATCTCTGAAAATGATGGACCTTTTTTTATTTATTTTTATGCTTTTTGACTTAAAATTATTTTGTCTGATAGAAATAATAAAGCTATACCAGGTTTCTTTTGATTCAATTTTGTCTAAAATGTGTTATTCTTCTTTTGCTTTTGAGATTTTTTTTATTATTATGCTATTAGTGTTTATCTTGTAAGCCGCCTATATCTCAATTTTACTTTGTTTTGTCTATAATCCAACCTAATAATATTTGATTTTTTCAGGGAAGCATTTATCTACTGATATTTGAATTTCTTCCTATCCCTAAATTTTAAAAATTATCTTGTCTTTTCTGTTTTCTTTTCTCTTTTTTTTGTCTTATTTTAGATTACAGAATATTTTATCATACTATTAATTTGAAAATTACATATACATTCGATGTGTCTTCTTCTGATTACTTTAGAAATTTTAATGTGCATAATTAACTTAGCAATATTTAAAGTTAATCAATCTTTTCTTTCTATCTGAACAATACAAGGCTCTTCAGTTCCATTTAATCCCCTCCTAAATTTATATATTATTATCAAGCAGTTATTTTAATTTTTTGTTTAATTTTTACTCCACAGGGTAAGTTTTTAGTACAATCAAATATGGTTATAGAAGCTTCGATTTACTCTCATATTCACCACTTTCTCTGCATTTATTTATTTATTTATTTATTTATTTATTTACTGCATCTCAAATCCTCTTCTATTTGTTTTCTGCCTGAAGTAAAATGTTTCAGACTTCCTTTTGTTAAGCCCTGATGGATGCAGACTTCTTCAGTTTGTATTGTCTAAGATGTCATTACTGGATCCCCATGTAGAGGCAACCCTGCATTGCTCCTGGTTAACAGGAGATGTTTTTCTATTTAACTCCACATCCTGGATAGGTCCTCGACATTTTTATCCTGGTCCTAGAGCCGCAGTCCAAGATTACTACCCCAAAATGCAGATTAAAGTCCAAGTTCACCTGGTTATACAAACACCCCAACTTCAAATCTTTGCTTACTTTCCCGGATTCCAGATCTTATTTTCCTGACTTTCTAGCTCACAGATATTCTTTAAAGATTTAAAAATATATAGGTACTCCCGTATTTTTTTAAATGTCAGTCTATTTATTGAATGCTAAATTTTCATTTACTCACATAATATGAATTGAAGAACATTTTCCCATGTTATTTAACAGTCTTTGTAAATACCATTTTTGAGAAATTTGTGTTACACAGAACAAATGTACTGTAGTTTACATATTATTCTACTATTTGGCATTGGTTTCTGTATTTTACCACCACAAATAATGCAGAAAGGAAACTCTCTCATGAAGCAGAAGCAACAAACAAGATAAAAAGATACAAACATTTTAAAGACTTTTGATACATATTACTTGATGCATTGGTTTTTCTTTGTTTACTCAAAAAAGTGAACATTTTTCCATTTTTTTTTCTTTATGGATTTAGCTATTAGTGTCTCTTTTTTAAAGTTATCGGTAAGAACTCCTTTTCAACATTATTATTTCTTCTAAAAAGATTGAATAAGAGTAAGCTGAATTAAAATGATTCGTGTGAAGCAGCCTATTAAAGTTCAATTTCTATATCCATCCTACCTCTTTACTCCTAAGCACAATGAAGTGTGGGTGGCAGCATTGTCCTAAACTATTTGTCACAGCTCGGTGAATGGATTATCACCTGGTTTTCATAGCTGGCTAAAACTGAAGGCTATGCATAAAACAATTAAAAAAAAAAGAATTGAATATGCAAATATCCATATTTTTAGACATCCTATTATTATCTTGTGTCAACTCTTCTGTTCATATCTATGATAATCAAGAAAATTATAATATTGGAAGAATACTGGATTATATTTTATGAATTGTTGTGCATGTATATAAATAAAACAATTAGAATTAGTCAGTACCTGTCCTCCTAAATCTGTGCATTTCTAAAGTTACAACCAGCATCTCAAAGTTGCAGTCACATAGGATTAACATCTGACAGTGCCTGGCTCACTTTGGGAGTCAAGCTAAAGATCAGTTCACTCCAGAAAACAGAACTTGGCCTCCTCTCAAAAGCTAGGGCCAAGAGACCATTGCAGGCAAAAAGGAATGCCTGGGAATCAAAATCCCTTACTTTGCCCCAGTTTGAGAGGAAAGAACCTTAAAGAAGAATTAATATCTGAATACAAAGGAAGAATATTAGGTGAAATGACTAAATCTAGTCACACAATTAGAATAGATGCCAGTTTTTTTGAGGACTAGGACCCTGCTCCACACACCCTGCTACCTTCTTAAGACTTCTTTGAGCTGCAAGGTCTATGACATGCAGAGGTTTATAAAATGAAATCTGTTCCCTGATCTGGGATGGCGTAAGAATTATAAATTCACAAACCAACTACATTAAAGAGAAATTGAGAATGACTTAAACTCACTCAGTCTCAAATTACTTTTATTAAAACCCTTCAAATAGTTGGTGACTTTCAGAATGTATTCGAAGATAATATAATTCTTAGTGGATCGACAAATCATATTAAAAATTATAAACATACCTGGGTGATTCAGTTGGCTAAACATCTGACCTCGGCTCAGGTCATGATCTTAGAGTCTTGGGATTTGAGTCCCATGTCTGGCCCCACACTCAGCAAGGAGTCAGTTTGTCCCTTTTCCCATGCCCCTCCCCTCTTCAAGGTCTCTCTGTTTTCTCTCAAATAAATATATAAGATCTTTTAAAAAATAAGATAAAAGATAGAGGCACCTGGGTGGCTCAGTTGGTTAAGCATCTGACTCTTGATTTCGTATCAGGACATGATACCAGTGTTGTGCTATAGAGCTCCAAGTAGGGCTCCATGTTGGGTATGGAGCCTGCTTAAGAGTCTCTATCTCCCTTTCCTTCTGCCCATACCCTGGACTCTTTCTCTTTCTCTTGATCTCTTAAAAAAAAAAAAAGAAAAAAAAAGAAAGAAAAAAAAAAAGAAAATCATATGTATTTGTGAACTGAGAAATGAACATGTATAAAAGGAAAATGATAACTCTGTTCTACTAAAGATAGTATGCTAATTTAAAATAATACCAGCCTAGGCCAAGTTACATAGTTTCAAAACTGGTCCATGAAACAGCCTTTAAAGATCCTATAAAATTAATTTTTAAATAAATACTTCACAGGCGGGGGAGGAGTCAAGATGGTGGAGAAGTAGCAGGCTGACACTACTTCAGCTAGCAGGAGATCAGCTAGATAGCTTATCTAAAGATTGCAAATCCCTGCAAATCCATCGGCAGATCGAAGAGAAGAAGAACAGCAATTCTAAAAACAGAAAAATATCCACTTTCTGAAAGGTAGGACTGGCGGATAAGTGAATCCAAAGCCTTGGGAAGATAGACCCCAGGTGGAGGGGCCGGATCCCGGCAAGCGGCGGAGCAATGGAGCACAAAATCAGGACTTTTAAAAGTCTGTTCCACTGAGGGACATTGCTCCAGAGGCTAAACCGGGGCAAAGCCCACACGGGGGCAGCGTGGCCTCAGGTCCCACAGGGTCAGAGAAGGATCAGGGGTGTCTGAGTGTTGCAGAGCTTGCGGGTATTGGAACGGGAAAGCTGGCTACAGAGACAGAGCCGACATTAAGATCACAGCTTGGGGTTGCCTTGAAACAGCCGCAGGCTCCGTGAGTTCAGAGCGCGGCCGGAGGTCAGGCAGACGGGAGTTACTGGGCGCTGTTCTCTGAGGGCGCACTGAGGAGTGGGGCCCCGGGCTCTCGGCTCCTCTAGGCTGGAGACCAGGAGGCCGCCATTTGTATTCCCGTCTTCCGGAACTCTAGGGAAAGCGCTCAGGGAACAAAAGCTCCTGAAGCAAACCCAAGCGGATTACTCACCCGGCCCCTAGTAAGGGCGGTGCAATTCCGCCTGGGGCAAAGACACTTGAGAATCACTACACCAGGCCCCTCCCCCAGAAGATCAACAAGAAATCCAGCCAAGACCAAGTTCACCTACCAAGGAGTGCGGTTTCAACACCAAGGAGAGCAGCAGAATTCCAGAGGAGGAGAAAGCAAAGCACGGAACTCATGGCTTTCTCCCTCTGATTTTTTAGTCTTGCAGTTAATTTAATTTTTTTCTTTTTCAATTTTTATTCTCTTCTTCGGATAAAATTTTTTTTTAACTTTTACCCTTTTCTTTTTTAACGTTTTATAACTAGTTTATCTAATATATATATTTTTTCTTTTTTATACTTTTCTTTATTCGTTTTCTTTTTTTAATTCTTTTCTTATTTTTCTTTTTTTTTTCTTTCTTTCTCATTGAACCTCTTTTTATCCCCTTTCTCCCCCCTCACGATTGGGGATCCTTCTGATTTGGTTAAAGTATATTTTCCTGGGGTTGTTGCCACACTTTTAGTATTTTACTTGCTCCTTCATATACTCTTATCTGGACAAAAATGACACGGCGGAAAAATTCACCACAAAAAAAAGAACAAGAGGAAGTACCGAAAGCTAGGGACCTAATCAATACAGACATTGGTAATATGTCAGATCTAGAGTTCAGAATGACAATTCTCAAGGTTCTAGCTGGGCTCGAAAAAGGCATGGAAGATATTAGAGAAACCCTCTCAGGAGAAATAAAAGAACTAAAATCTAACCAAGTTGAAATCAAAAAAGCTATTAATGAGGTGCAATCAAAAATGGAGGCTCTCACTGCTAGGATAAATGAGGCAGAAGAAAGAATTAGCGATATAGAAGACCAAATGACAGAGAATACAGAAGCTGAGCAAAAGAGGGACAAACAGCTACTGGACCATGAAGGGAGAATTCGAGAAATAAGTGACACCATAAGACGAAACAACATTAGAATAATTGGGATTCCAGAAGAAGAAGAAAGAGAGAGGGGAGCAGAAGGTATACTGGAGAGAATTATTGGGGAGAGTTTCCCCAATATGGCAAAGGGAACGAGCATCAAAATTCAGGAGGTTCAGAGAACGCCCCTCAAAATCAATAAGAATAGGCCGACACCTCGTCACCTAATATTAAAATTTACAAGTCTTAGTGACAAAGAGAAAATCCTGAAAGCAGCCCGGGAAAAGAAGTCTGTAACATACAATGGTAAAAATATTAGATAGGCAGCTGACTTATCCACAGAGACCTGGCAGGCCAGAAAGAGCTGGCATGATATTTTCAGAGCACTGAACGAGAAAAACATGCAGCCAAGAATACTATATCCAGCTAGGCTCATTGAAATAGAAGGAGAGATAAAAAGCTTCCAGGACAAACAAAAACAGAAAGAATTTGCAAACACCAAACCAGCTCTACAGGAAATATTGAAAGGGGTCCTCTAAGCAAAGAGAGAGCCTACAGGTGGTAGATCAGAAAGGAACAGAGACCTTATACAGTAACAGTCACCTTACAGGCAATACAATGGCATTAAATTCATATCTCTCAATAGTTACCCTGAATGTTAATGGGCTAAATGCCCCTGTCAAAAGACACAGGGTATCAGATGGATAAAAATCAAAACCCATCTATATGTTGCCTCCAAGAAACTCATTTTAAGCCCGAAGACACCTCCAGATTTAAAGTGAGGGGGTGGAAAAGAATTTACCTTGCTAATGGACATCAGAAGAAAGCAGGAGTGGCAATCCTTATATCATATCAATTGGATTTTAAGCCAAAGACTATAATAAGAGATGAGGAAGGACACTATATCATACTCAAAGGGTCTGTCCAACAAGAAGATCTAACAATTTTAAATATCTATGCCCTCAACGTGGGAGCAGCCAACTATATAAACCAATTAATAACAAAATCAAAGAAACACATAAACAATAATACAATAATAGTAGGGGACTTTAACACTCCCCTCACAGAAATGGACAGATCATCCAAGCAAAAGATCAACAAGGAAATAAAGGCCTTAAATGACACACTGGACCAGGTGGACATCACAGATATATTCAGAACATTTCATCCCAAAGCAACAGAATACACATTCTTCTCTAGTGCACATGGAACATTCTCCAGAATAGATCACATCCTCGGTCCTAAATCAGGACTCAGCCAGTATCAAAAGATTGGGATCATTCCCTGCATATTTTCAGACCACAATGCTCTGAAGCTAGAACTCAACCACAAGAGGAAGTTTCGAAAGAACCCAAATACATGGAGACTAAACAGCATCCTTCTAAAGAATGAATGGGTCAACCGGGAAATTAAAGAAGAATTGAAAAAAATCATGGAAACAAATGATAATGAAAATACAACGGTTCAAAATTTGTGGGACACAACAAAGGCAGTCCTGAGAGGAAAATATATAGTGGTACAAGCCTTTCTCAAGAAACAAGAAAGGTCTCAGGTACACAACCTAACCCTACACCTAAAGGAGCTGGAGAAGGAACAAGAAAGAAACCCTAAGCCCAGCAGGAGAAGAGAAATCATAAAGATCAGAGCAGAAATCAATGAAATAGAAACCAAAAAAACAATAGAACAAATCAACGAAACTAGGAGCTGGTTCTTTGAAAGAATTAATAAAATTGATAAACCCCTGGCCAGACTTATCAAAAAGAAAAGAGAAAGGACCCAAATAAATAAATCATGAATGAAAGAGGAGAGATCACAACTAACACCAAAGAAATACAAACTATTATAAGAACATACTATGAGCAACTCTACGCCAACAAATTTGACAATCTGGAAGAAATGGATGCATTCCTAGAAACATATAAACTACCACAACTGAACCAGGAAGAAATAGAAAGCCTGAACAGACCCATAACCAGTAAGGAGATTGAAACAGTCATTAAAAATCTCCAAACAAACAAAAGCCCAGGGCCAGACAGCTTCCCGGGGGAATTCTACCAAACATTTAAAGAAGAACTAATTCCTATTCTCCTGAAACTGTTCCAAAAAATAGCAATGGAAGGGAAACTTCCAAACTCATTTTATGAGGCCAGCATCACCTTGATCCCAAAACCAGACAAGGATCCCATCAAAAAAGAGAGCGATAGACCAATATCCTTGATGAACACAGATGCAAAAATTCTCACCAAAATACTAGCCAATAGGATTCAACAGTACATTAAAAGGATTATTCACCACGACCAAGTGGGATTTATTCCAGGGCTGCAAGGTTGGTTCAACATCCGCAAATCAGTCAATGTGATTTTCTATTTACTATTTAACATAGTACTAGAAGTCCTAGCCTCAGCAATCAGACAACAAAAGGAAATTAAAGGCATCCAAATCGGCAAAGAAGAAGTCAAATTATCACTCTTCGCAGATGATATGATACTATATGTGGAATACCCAAAAGACTCCACTCCAAAACTGCTAGAACTTGTACAGGAATTCAGTAAAGTGTCAGGATATAAAATCAATGCACAGAAATCAGTTGCATTTCTCTATACCAACAACAAGACAGAAGAAAGAGTAATTAAGGAGTCAATCCCATTTACAATTGCACCCAAAACCATAAGATACCTAGGAATAAACCTAACCAAAGAGGCACAGAATCTATACTCAGAAAACTATAAAGTACTCATGAAAGAAATTGAGGAAGAAACAAAGAAATGGAAAAACGTTCCATGCTCCTGGATTGGAAGAATAAATATTGTGAAAATGTCTATGCTACCTAAAGCAATCTACACATTTAATGCAATTCCTATCAAAGTACCATCCATCTTCTTCAAAGAAATGGAACAAATAATTCTAAAATTTATATGGAACCAGAAAAGACCTCGAATAGCCAAAGGGATATTGAAAAAGAAAGCCAACGTTGGTGGCATCACAATTCCGGACTTCAAGCTCTATTACAAAGCTGTCATCATCAAGACAGCATGGTACTGGCACAAAAACAGACACACAGATCAATGGAACAGAATAGAGAGCCCAGAAATAGACCCTCAACTCTATGGTCAAGTAATCTTTGACAAAGCAAGAAAGAATGTCCAATGAAAAAAGAACAGCCTCTTCAATAAATGGTGTTGGGAAAATTGGACAGCCACATGCAGAAAAATGAAATTGGACCATTTCCTTATACCACACACAAAAATAGACTCAAAATGGATGAAGGACCTCAATGTGAGAAAGAAATCCATCAAAATCCTTGAGGAGGACACAGGCAGCAACCTCTTCGACCTCAGCCGCAGCAACATCTTCCTAGGAACATTGCCAAAGGCAAGGGAAGCAAGGGCAAAAATGAACTATTGGATTTCATCAAGATCAAAAGCTTTTGCACAGCAAAGGAAACAGTTAACAAAATCAAAAGACAACTGACAGAATGGGAGAAGATATTTGCAAATGACATATCAGATAAAGGGCTAGTGTCCAAAATCTATAAAGAACTTAGCAAACTCAACACCCAAAGAACAAATAATCCAATCAAGAAATGGGCAGAGGACATGAACAGACATTTCTGCAAAGAAGACATCCAGATGGCCAACAGACACATGAAAAAGTGCTCCACATCACTCGGCATCAGGGAAATACAAATCAAAACCACAATGAGATATCACCTCACACCAGTCAGAATGGCTAAAATCAACAAGTCAGGAAATGACAGATGCTGGCGAGGATGCGGAGAAAGGGGAACCCTCCTACACTGTTGGTGGGAATGCAAGCTGGTGCAACCACTCTGGAAAACAGCATGGAGTTTCCTCAAAATGTTGAAAATAGAACTGCCCTATGACCCAGCAATTGCACTACTGGGTATTTACCCTAAAGATACAAACGTAGTGATCCAAAGGGGCACATGCACCCGAATGTTTATAGCAGCAATGTCCACAATAGCCAAACTATGGAAAGAACCTAGATGTCCATCAACAGATGAATGGATCAAGAAGATGTGGTATATATACACAATGGAATACTATGCAGCCATCAAAAGAAATGAAATCTTGCCATTTGCGACAACATGGATGGAACTAGAGCGTATCATGCTTAGTGAAATAAGTCAAGCAGAGAAAGACAACTATCATATGATCTCCCTGATATGAGGAAGTGGTGATGCAACATGGGGGCTTAAGTGGGTAGGAGAAGAATAAATGAAACATGATGGGATTGGGAGGGAGACAAACCATAAGTGACTCTTAATCTCACAAAACAAACTGAGGGTTGTTGGCGGGAGGGGGCTTGGGAGAAGGGGGTGGGGTTATGGACACTTGGGGGGGTGTGTGCTTTGGTGAGTGCTGTGGGGTGTGTGGACCTGGCGATTCACAGACCTGTACCCCTGGGGATAAAAATATATGTTTATAAAAAATAAAAAATTTAAAAAAAATACTTCACAGGCTTCAGTCATAATTTAATAAGAAAATTTTACAACAGTTTATGTTAAATGGTTTAAAACTTATGGTTTTAAATGGTTAAATGGTTTAAATTTATCATTCTCTCTCATAGTTCTAAGGGTTACCTGGGCTCCAGTGATTCTCACTTGGAGTCTCTTATGGAATTGCACTCAGCTGGTAGCTGAGTCTAGAGGCAGCTAATGATTCAACCCGATTAGATAGCTGTGATGGGTGGATGTCAACTGGGAACTCACCTGCAGCTGTCAGTTGGAGTGCCTTCATGTGGTCTTCCTTATGGCTTCAGCTTCTCACAGAATATCACCTAATTTCCAAGAAAGTGTCCCAAGAGCAAACATTCTAAAAGACAAAAAATGAAAGTTGCTAGATGAATTAAGGGTTCTCCCCAGAACAGGTGCATCATTTTCCTTCCACGTTAACCCATTGGTCAAGGAGTTACAGGTCTAAATCTGGCTCAAGGGGACAGAGAAATAGACTCTACATCTTGATGTAGCAATAGAGAAGAGCATATTTGGGGTGCCTGGGTGACTCAGTCAGTTGAGCTTCCAACTCTTGGTTTCCTTCGTTTCAGCTCAGGTCATGATATCAATGGTGTGGGATTGAGCCCCACAATAGAGCAGTCTGCTTGAGATTCTTTCCCCTCCTCCCTCTCCCTCTACTCTTCTCCTTGCTCATGTTTTGTTTGATATTTTCATTTTCATTCAGTTCAAAATGTTTTCTATTTTCTTTTTTGATTTCTTCTTTGATCTATAGGTTACATAGAAGAGTATTATTTTTTCCAAATACTTAAAGATTTCTGGTGTCTTTCTGTGTTTACTTCTAACTTAATTCTGTGGTCAGAAAATACAATTTATATAATTTGAATTTTTTTAATTTATTGAATTTTGTTGTTTCATGGTGCAGAAGATGTTGAATCTTAGTAAGTATTCTCTATATATTTGTAAAGAATGAGTGTGCTGTTGTCTACTAGAATGTTACATACATGTCAATTAAGTCAAGTTGATTAACAGTGCTGTTCTAGTCTCCTATATATTTTCTAATTCTCTATTTCTATCAGTTAATGAAAGAGGACTTAAAATATTTCTAAATATAATTATGGATTGTATATTTCTCATTGCAGTAATATCCACTTTTGTTTTACGTATTTTGAAGTCTTGTAGCTAGATACTTAAACATTGAGGACTGTTATGTCCTCTTGATGAATTAATACTTCTTTACTCTTCATGATATTCCTTTCTCTGAAACCTCTCAGAAATAATATAGTCAGTCTGGCTTTCTTTTGATTAGTCTTTGCATGATTTATCTTTTTCCATCCTTTTCTGTTCAACCCATTTGTGTCTTTGTATTTAAAGTGGGTTTTTTATAAGCCACAGGTAATTGGGTTTTGCTTTTTATCTGACAATCTCTGACTCTTAATTGGAATATTTAGACCATTTGTATTTAATGATTATTAATGTGGTTGGTTTTAAATCTACCATATTGCTATTTGTTTTCTATTTTTCACATATGCTGTTTGTTCCCTTTCTCCTCTTTCTCTTTTGAATTAACTAGGTTTTATGTGGTTATGTTTTTATCACCTTTGTTGCTTATTAGCTATATTTGTGTGTGTGTGTGTGTGTGTGTGTGTGTTTTAGCAGCTGTTTATGGCTTATAGTATACATTTTTAATTTATCAGTTTACCTTTGACTACTATTGTACCACTTCACATATAGTATGATGATTTTATAACAACATACTTTCATTTTTTGTATTCCTGTTTCAGTGCTATTGTTGATGCATATTTTTCTTCTATATATGTTATAAACTCCAAAGACCATTATTGCTATTTTTGCTTAAGTCAATTTTTAAATATTAAGAAATGAATATTTTATATGTAGCCATATAGATATCATTTCTAGTTTTCTTTGTTTCTTTGCATAGATCCAACTTTCTATCTGCTGTAATTTTTCTTCTACCAGAAGGACTTCTTTTACAAGTGTAAATCTGATTACATCACTCTTCCAGAGAAACTCTTCAATGGGTTCCAATCACACTTAATATAAAACCCAAAATTCTAACCGATGACTTACTGGATTCTCCATGGTCTGGTCCCAGGCTACCCTTCAGAGTTGAATTTTCCTCTCATTCATTCCTTAAGTCTCTTCAGTCAAGCCCCCTGCCAAGTACAGGCTTCTCCCAAAACTTTTACAGTTGCTCTACCCTTTATCTGGGCAGCTCTTTCCCAATTTATCACTTGTCCTGTTCTCTCATTCCATGGAAATCTCTCCTCTAATATCACGTCATCAGAAAGGACACACACAAATTTCATTTCTCATGCTTTATATCACTTTATTTCTCTTCAGAACACATAATACTGCTTGAAGTCATATTATGTTTTTGTTGATTATCTCTTAGCTCCCTCATTAGACTTAGGCTCCATGAAGATAAGAATTTTGTTTTGTTCACTTGCATATTTCCAGTGCTTTGAACAGTGGTGGCTGACACATAGAACTGGCTTAGAAAAAAGTTGCCCTTCAACAACTGCCTGAGTTGATTCTGATAACCATTATTATCTTATATCAAACAAATTCTGAAAAAGAGGATTTAGAGTAGGCTGGATTCTGGAAAGAATTCAAGAATAATACACAAGTTTGGCAATCTTGAAATTGCAGTTCCTTTTCTATTAATCCAAATAAGCTAGCTTTTAATTTCAAAGCTACAATTAAGGTTCCACCTCAGGGCAATAGAGGGTAAAGAACAAAGGGCAAGAGAGCCTTTTTTCTTCTTAATTGCTCCTCATCCTCCCCAAACCCTCAACATTTATTGAGCATACAAAGGCATTAGGAAGGAGGGAAGGAAGGAGAGGATGAAGTGTCAAACTTCCTTGGAAGAAGGAAGGAGCTGCCAACCTACCCCTACTCCCACTGTCATAACCTGACAGCTTCAAACAAATTTGAGTTCAAGGATTTTGGAAGTGGATAAAATTTGTGAAGCTGCTCCATGTTTGAGAGGCTTGTTTAATTATTTTTTCCATTCAACTGGCTATGACTTATGACCCAGATGAATGACCCAGCACCAATGTCTTCTGCACATAGTGTCTATACCCATCATTTCTGTGCTCTGGATCCCCTGCTAAGACAAAGGGATATTATTTAGTGTTATATTATTAGTCTCTAATTTATATTTAATATTTTTGGCTTACACCGTTCTCAGTCATCATTTTCTATGACTCATAGAGATAAGTTTATGCTGCATAAATTCTGTCTAATGCAAATAACTCCCTATTTTATGTTTTTTTTCACCCACAAAAATATCCGTACTTATAATCAGAGGAAAGACCATTACAAACTACTATGGTAGTAATTTTGGGGTAGGGTTCCATAAGCAAGAATTACTTCCCAGATTCCTTTTACCGCATCATGCTTTCATAATTTATATATTTCAGAAGTATTATGCAAAGTAACTGCAAGAAATAAAGATACCATCGGAATCCATTTTTTCCCTAAGCTCTAGAACTATTCATGATTACAATAAGAATTAGATATTTTGACTCCTCTAGTCTTTGTTTATACAGAAATTGTCTAAAACTAGTCCTGTACAATCCACAGTTCACTCATGAGATTACTTTGAAGATTAAAAAATAACGCATGTGAAGAATTTAACATATAATAACCATTAATAAATATTAAGTATTATTGATTAATAAATGATGGTTTTCCATGTACATAAACTTAACTTATGCAGAATATTACAAAGTAATTTTTGAGACACTCCTTCCAGTTTCACAAACCTAAATTACAAGGAATTGCTAGTCAAAACAGTATATGATTACTGTGAAGGACAATAGGATAAAGTACCTTTTTTAGGTACAACAATAATTTTATTATTTCCTCAGTTTATTCTACAGTGATAGATTAATAGAAATGTCTTTCATTCATCTAACAAATACTGAATGATCCTGAGCATCTAATATAGAGCAGGTGCTGGAGCATAGTAGCAAACAACACAAGCAGTTTCCATGTTCCCATGGAGGTTGCACTCTATCATGAATGAATAATATTAAGTGCATGACTTACAAATGTGATGAATACTAACAAGGAGAAATGCAAGCAAGTAACTGGCTCTTAAACTAAAGTCGATCTGGATTAAGAAATGATTCTTTGAGGAAATGACATGACTTGCTATTTTACCTAGATACATAAAATTGCATGCTTTTTGAGGTTTTTTTTTTTAAAGGTTTTATTTATTTATTTGACAGACAGAGATCACAAGCAGGCAGACAGGCAGGCAGAGAGAGAGAGAGGAGGAAGCAGAGCAGAGAGCCCGATGCGGGACTCGATCCCAGGCCCCTGAGATCATGACCTGAGCCGAAGGCAGTGGCTTAACCCACTGAGCCACCCAGGCGCCCCGCTTTTTGAGATTTTTAAATACTAGGAACTGAAATTTCAAACTTACATTTATAATTGTACTAAAGTCATGTTATGCAGTAGTTAGATACGGCAGTTGCTATCTGATTATGGTTTATAATTAAAACTACCTTGGGAAACTCCTTAAATTATCCCCCCAAATTCAGTGTGTATTGTAATATTTCTATTCTATTGACAATATTGAATTTTAACTGAGCCCTGTGCTCCTGGAAAACAATGAAGGTTAAGAAATCCCCTGTTCCTTTGTGTTCCAGGAAACGGAAGAATAAAGAAGGACCCTTCCCCACATGACCTAAATAAGAATTACAGATGGCCCACGGTTACCTAGAGTGAGACCAGACAATGTGCCTCCAAATTCCCATTCTTTGCTTCATAAATGATCAGCAAAACTGCTTATCCCACTGATCTATGTGAACAAAATGCTAACCAAACTTTGGTTAAACCCCTTTTCTTTCCCAAGTTCCTGAACTTGGGTTCACCGGCTTCTTGAGTCAGCACACAGCCCTCCTCAAACAGGCTGGTCTCAGTGTAAAACATTCTCTGAACTACCATCAGATCATACCACTCATCCACTTCTCCCCACCTAATTCTTTCCAGCCCACTCCTCTCTATAAAATAAAAACCAACTTTTTTTGTCCCACTCGTGAGAAGCTTGCCTTCCCCATCTCACAATAATCCCTTCAAATAATGTATTTACTAATCCAGATTTGTTTTTTGTTTGACACTAAACACCAGACCCCAATACAGTATCTTCAGTAAGTACAATACAACCAAGTTTTATACCAGCATTTGAAGAGATTAATGTTTTCTCAGTTGTTCAACGGATAAAATATTTTGTTGGTAAGGGGGAACAAAAAGTACATGCTTTCAGACACTAGAATCACAAAAAGATCCCGGCATAATAAGAGCTCTGAGAGTACCTGAGACTGAAGACCAGCGCAGGCCAGTCTTCCCTTCCCTTCCACCCCCCAGTTCATGCCGAAATACGAGCTCACCGAGTGGGATGACTGGTGGAAACCTCCCCAACCCCCAGAACTTTTTCTTCCTTTTCTTTTCTTCCCTTTCTCTTTTTTTCTTTTTTGGACTGCATACATATTGTCGAATTCAGATAAGTGAAATGCAAGTGGATTGTCTTTTCCATATTCTAAAACACTACGATAGAAAGGGAGACAAAAGGAAGAAAATGTAATGAAATCTCATCTATCAGGAACCCTTAGAGGCTGTGTCACTCTGAAATGTTGAAGATTTTGTTCACTTAAATCTCTTTATAGAAATCTTTCTGAATCGTATTGCATATCTTATTGCTTTCTTCAACAAAGCACTCTAAATATAACTTAACCTTTTCTTAAATGATGTACAGTCATCATTATTTGAAAATGAAATTCCACTCTAGTGTGACGTAATGATGCCTATCTGGCCTGCTGTGGTGCATAGGACTGTGTATGGCTGAACTTCGATGTTCTTTTTCCTTCTTCTCCTCCCTCTCACCCCTCCTTTCTCTCTCCTTTCTTCTTTTGTGGCTACTGTCTTCTTTCTGTTGCAAAAGGTCCAGGATTTTTTTTCACCTCTGTCATTTTATTTGCCTGTGAAAGGAACTCTTCCCCTTTCAAATGCTGTTTTTTATATGCTTTAGATTTGGAAAGAGGTGGAGGAAAGAAAGAAATTTCCATACTTCTAGGATCTGTTCCAGAGTGTTCCAACTCTCAGGGAGGGCTCCAGGAGCTTGTCTATGTAAGAGACTATTTATCTAGGAATAAATAGTGTAAACGTTGGCATTTTGATCTGGTTGTTCCTACCTTGGCTATGAAGAGCTGACTTCCAGCCATGTTCCAAATGTCAAAAAAAGTAAAATATGCAGAAAAGAACATCTTAGAAGAGCATGGTGATGATAGGGTGAAAGCTGATTTTTAGAGAATTTGAAACACCAGGCTGACAAATCATGTGAAATGATTTTATTGGAAAGACCAATTCCCATTTAAGTAATATAATTTCCAAATCCATATTTTTGAATAGATAGAAAGATCTGAAAATATGATTTAATGGAGAATAACACCAGAGTTGGAGCAAAGTTCTTGGTTCAGAGTAAAGACCTGTTATGTATTAGCTGTGTAACCTTAAACAAGTGATTTATCTACACTAACTTTTAGTTTCTCAACCATAAAATAGGAGTAGGAATACTTGCACTACACATATGACAATGCTGCTATCAAGATCAAAAGTAGTAATACTTTTAAAGTGGCTTATAAACTGCAACAGTATTAAAAGTAAATGGTCTACCTAGCTCACGCCATCTGTCATGGACCAAGTAAAGTATCTATTCACAGGTTTTCTGAGACTCAATCCTATCATATCCTCCATGGCAGTTTCCCTAAATTCCCTGATGATACAACCAACTAGAGCAACACTTCTCAAATATTATGTTAACATGTATTATGAAATGCAGATTCAGATTTGGAGGGTGGTAATCGAATGAAGATTTTCTTAACAAGCTTCCAGATGCAAATGCAACCCACCTGGAGCCAGTTTTTTACTGGCCTCTAGTCTGCTAGAACTGCAAAACCCCAGCTTCACCCAGACCTATAGAAACAGAATCTACATTTAGCAAGATGACCTGGGATTTGCATGCACCTTAAAGTGTGAGAAGCACTTTCATAGCTTATAGTAGTGATTCTCAAAGTGAGAAATGAAAATTCTCAAACCCTCTTCTACCAGACTGTGGAGATCTCAGAGGAAAATGAGGAACAAACTACTGGAAACTGGAAGAAAGGTGATCTTTCTTATAAAGTGGCAAAGAACTTGGCTGAATTATGTTCTAGTGTTTTGTGAGGGGTAGAACTTTTGAGCAGTTGGACCTTAGTGGAGGAGATCTCTAAGCCAAGTATTGAAGGTGCAGCTTGGGTACTCTTTACTGCTTTAGTAAAATTCAAAGAGGAGAGAGAGAAATTGAAGAAGGAGGAAGGGAGTGTTAAATATATAGGAACCAAAATTGGAGATTTGAAACATTCTAAGCCTACTCATATTGCAAAAGAATAGAAAAGCTTGTTCTGAAGAAAATGCTAAGGGTGTGGCTGAGCAACCACTTGATGAAGAGATAATAGATGTGACTCGTGGATTTAACTGGTCACCTCAGCAGAAGCCAGGAATAGAGATGAGATTATACCAGCAGAGATATTACCAGTTTGGACCAAAGGGGGCAGAGAAAGTGGAAGAGAATGAAAGAAGGCTGTCAGATCTCTTAGATTCTATAGGATGAAACCATAGAGCTATTTGGCTGTAAACACGCTTTATCCTTCAAGAAAAGAGAAAAATGGCCCTAAAGGTGATTCAGAGATCATCAGGGTCACTAACTCAATTTCAGCAAGTAAGATGACCTCTGCCTAACATGCAGATGTGACCCCTGATTAGGATCCAGAAGTCAGGGCATCAAACTGGGGAGGATTATTTTTGAGATTTAAGATCTAATAGAATTTGCCCTATGAGGTTTTCGACTTGCTTGGGATCCATCATCCCTTCCTTCTTTTTCTCCTTTTTGGAAGAAGAATGTCTATCCTATGCCTGTCCCATCACCATACTTTGGAAGGACATAACTTGTCTGGTTTCACAGGTTCACAGTGAGAAAGAGGAATTTTGCCTCAAGATGAATCATACGTCACATCTCACCATATCTGATTTAGATGATATTTAGGTGAGACTTCAGACTGTAGAATTTGGAGTCAAAGCTGGAATGAGTTAAGACTCTGAGGGCTGTTGGGGTGGAATAAATACGTTTATCATGTAATAACGATGTGACTTTTGGGGTACCAGGGAAAGAACGCTATGCACTGAATTGTGTCCCTCAAACACGTTTGTTGGAGTCAGCAATGTGACTGCATTTGGAGATAGGGTCTTTCAGAGGTACTTAGGATTAAATGAAGTCTTAAGAACGAGACCCTAATCTAATAGGATTTGTGGTCAGGAAAGAGAGCCCCCCTCCACTTGTATGTGCACCAAGAAAATAACATGTAAGAACATGATGAAAATTCAGCTGTCTGAAAACTAAGAAGAGAGCCCTCCCCAGGAACTTTATCAGCCAACACCTTCATCCTGGACTTCCCAGTCTCCAGAATTATGAGAAGTAAATGTCTATGTGCAAGCCATCCATTCTGTGGAATTTTGTCATAGCAGCCTGAGCAGACTAAGACAGTAATCACAAAGAAAGGAGATATGATTAGATGTGAAGGATGTGTAGGAGTTAACTATGTGAAGGGAATAAAAAAAGAAGAGAGTTCCAGAGGGAGGGAACAGCAGATGCAGAAACCTAGAGGTAGGAAGAAGCAAGGCCCATTCTCAGAGACTAAAAGAAAGAGGATTTAGCTGGGTAGTGGGGCAGTGTGCAACATGATCAAATTTTCTTTTAAGATTTTATTGTTTATTTAAGATTTTATTTTTATTTAAAGAGAATGGGTGTGTGTGAGGGAGTGGAGGGGCAGGGAGAGAAGGAGGAAGAGAATCTGAAGCAGACTCTGCTCTGAGCATGGCGCCAACACAGGGCTTGATCCCACAGCCTCAAGATCGTGACTTGAGCTGAAATCAAGTCAGACCTTCAACCAACTAAGCCTCATGATCAGGCTCTTCACATGATCGTATTTTATAATTAGAAAAGAATGGGATAGAGGAGGGGAAACGTGCAGGTAAACCAATAGGTTGTTTTAGTCCCAGTAAGATATAATGGTGGCTTAGGCTAGGGTGTTGATGTTGGTGGTGATAAAGCTGAAGAGAGGTGAATAGACTCAAAGGATACTGGGAAGGAAAACCAATAAAATTTAGTGGTGGATTAGACGTGGGGTAGAGAGAGAGGGATTGACAAGGATGGACCCTGAATTTTTTACTTGTTCAACTGAATATATGATGTTGTCATTCACTGAGCATTTAAGTTGTGCCTATTAAGATACAGTTAACATATGAAAAATATGTAAGTGAACTCTGACTATGTAAGTGCAAAGAAATGGAAGAGAAATGCTGTCATGAACTTACCAAATCAAAGGCTGCTGGAGCATAAGACCTAGAAACCAGACAGGATTCAAAATAGGTCCAGAAGTCCAGGAATCAGTGGTAATGGGTGTCTTTTGACAAGAATCATATGGCCAGAATACCCCTGACATTGCAAGAAGCATGCCACCATAACCACACACGAATCCTCATCCTATCTTCATTTATGTGCTCCATTTCAAATTTACACTCCAAGATAGCAGTGCCTAACTCACTAAGTCATATGCTTAAGTTTTGCCTTCCACGTGCAGGGTAAGAGAGGAACTGACATCTTCAAACTTGTTAGTGGGAGGTGGGGCACTTATCCTTTCCAAGACTATATTCATCAACGTCTGCCCCAATAGGAATGTGGTAAAATGCTAGAGAGTGGGGGGAAAAAAAATGTACACGATGGTCCATACTTTTGGCAGACCAACATTCACTCATATACTTCTTCCCAAAATTACACTTCCCAAAAGACTGTTCCTCCTAACATAATCTATATGTTACTTATACCACAAAATACCCTTCTTTTCCAAATGAAGATAATCTGAAGTCTCTCATTACTCTATCCAGTTACAAGTCTATGAACTCCAGGTAATGTCTCTTCCTCCTCTGGTTTCAGTGTGATACATATTCTTTACCCTGAAAGCTAAATTTTAGGATTAACCATCACTGATAAGCCATAAATATTTTATACTCTATTACAGAGTATAGAGAAAAAAAAAACTTTACCAGACCAGTAGTTTTTGGTTAGAGAAATAAATGTGATCTTAAGGAATAGTCCTTTTATTTGAACCCCAAGGATTCTGTGATCAATTAGACACCTGGCAAAGATGTTATAGCCACCCCCCATTTTATACCTTGCTGTCATTATAGTAATAGGCCCACCATTTCTCCAATGGTAAGTAACCTGTCTGGCTTCTACCATTTTAGGGACTCACTGTTCCTACTGAAATCAGGAAACCCGTTTCTATTTTAGCTTCTCCCACAGCCTCTAAAGAACAACTAGTACACCCCTTTTGTAATACGCCAGAGCTTCAATCACAGCAGATGTCTCAAAACCCTGTAAATGGAATGTCTTCTAGGACTTCTTGAGGAATGGATTTAATGAACAGGTGAACAGGACACCTATGATAAATCAAATCCAGTATTCCAATCTCCCAATTATTTGAATTATTTTCTCTACATTATTCTAAGACATTTCTGGCATCTCAAGTTCATTTGTAAGTCTAGTTTAGTGTTACCCAGGCCAGCTTCTTTCCATCACACAGTATCAGGAATTAGGAATCTCCTAAAAGTGAACTCATGTCAATAATTATATTCAGCCAAATCTAAAGTTGTTTCTCCATCTTTGGTCATATATGGTAAAATTCTATTATTATATATGTTCTCCAAATTACTGCTGATGTGAATTGGTAAAATCCTCCAATATTTTGATGTCTAAGCCTTCTCTTTCTGGATTTCACTTCTATAATGGATGTCCTGGGGCTTTCTGTGTTCTAACTCTGAATACAAGTCTGCAAATAATTCTAATTCCCTCTAGCAGCATGACTGCCTCATTCAAAGGACTAAAGGCTTCATGTTGATTCCATAAATTCTATGTATCCTTCTAAAAAATCCCTCCCCCACTTTATTGTTGACTGAAGAAGACGAGTCATGCTTTCTATTATTTGCACTCAAAAACATCTTATAAAAACAAAGAATTTAGAACAAGGAAGAAGAGTGTTATGGAAAATCAAGAAAGCCTCCTTGATCTTATGGGAAGATAATCTGGAAGTTCATGTTATACAATGACCAAAAAGTAGTTAAATTGTCATCTTTGGTCACTTGCACCTGGTACCCAATAGGGATAAAACCTGGGGAGATTACTGTCACCAGTGAAGGATTTGACCAGGTCAGTGACCATGGGTAGAAGTTAGTGTTTCTAATAGCATTAGAAAACTTTAAAAAAGAGATAATTAAATTCAAATACCTAAATGTTTGGCTCATGGTATGAACTAAAACCTGGAAACATCTAGTGACTATTCTGGAAGTGACTTCCCGTTCTGACTAAAAGAACCTTTCATCTTGGGGCGCCTGGGTGGCTCAGTGGATTAAGCCTCTGCCTTCGCCTCTAGTCATGATCCCAGAGTCCTGCGATCAAGCCCCACATCAGGCTCTGCTCAGCAGGGAGCCTGCTTCTTCCTCTCTCTCTGCCAGCCTCTCTGCCTACTTGTGATCTCTCTCTCTCTGTCAAGTAAATAAATGAAATCTTTAAAAAATAAATAAATAAATAAATAAATAAATAAATAAATAAATAAAAAGAAAAAAGAACCTTTCATCTCTGGCAAAATCAGACTTTCATCAATCCCAGCATGAATTCTTTTGGGTTTGTCACAGATTAATGTCCTTCTATCTAGTTCTCACATGAAAATAAGATTGTGAACAAGTGGTAGCAAAAGAATTCAGATGAGAGCATAGGGAAAGCCCCCTCCCAAATAAGTACCCTTGTCTTCAAAAGCAATTCTTACTTTCCTGACTGGTTAGGCTTGGGAAATCAATAGGAAGAGCCTTGACCAGGTGCTATGAACTGGCTGCCTTGACATTGGAGAGGATAAAGACCAGGTTGTTCTAGATTCAGTAGTGAAAAGTTAAGAATTTCCCCTTCTCAGGACTGAGGAGTCTCACCAAAACTGGAAAGACAATGTTAGAAGGAGGAGAGTCTAAGAAGAGAGGCACATGGTAATTAGTGATATGTTGAGACTGAAATGTTTTGAAGTATATTGCAAAAAGAAGTAGGGAACTAGATCTACAGATCTAAAACTGTGAGAGGCCTGGACAAAAGTGTTAATTTGAAAATACCTTGTATATTGGGGTGCCTGAGTGATTCAGTCAGATAAGTGTCTGCCTTTGGCTCAGGTCATGATCTCAGGGTCCCAGGGTCAAGCCCTAAGTCAGGCTCCCTACTTAGCAGGAGGTCTGCTTCTACCTTTCCCTCTGCCCTTCCCTCCACCCTGAGCATGCTCCCCCTACCCCCGCCAATTCATATGCACACGTATGTACTCTCTCTCTCTCTCAAATAAATAAAAATCTTTTAAAAATATATCTCGCATATGTATGTAAGAATGAAGCAATGATTCTGAATGACATGCGTTAGGAAGACACTGAAGATTAAGAGGACATGAGGTTCCAGCAGTCCCTTAAGGACATGCCTACATTTAAAGGTTAAGAAGAGGATGAATAAGCAAGAAACAAAGAATTGATCAGAGGTGTTGAAAACCGAGAGATGGTTATGTCACAGAAATCAAGGGAAGAATGTTTCAAAAGCAGGGAATGATTAAGATCAGTGAATACCACTGAGAGGTGAAGTCAAATGAAAATTTAAAATTATCTCAGGAACTTATGATGTGGAGGACATCGGTGACCTTCATTAGAGCTTGTTTTCATGGAGTGACGAGGCTAGAAGCCAGACTGGAGTAGGTTGAGCAATGAGTGGGAGGTGAGGAGTTGTAGACAGCTGGTGTCATTAACAACTACTTGAAGAAATGTGGCTGCAGAGAGAGGACAGGGTAGTACCTGAAGGGAGGGGATGGTTTCGTTTTTTGTGGAGTCTTTTGGGTCTGTTTAGTCGAAGAAAATTAACTGTACCTATTTTTAAATTTTTTTATTTTTTATATTTTATTTTACTTTTATTTCACTGTTCCAAAATTCATTGTTTATGCACCATACCCAGTGCTCCATGCAATACGCGCCCTCCACAATACCTACCACCAGGCTCACCCAACACCCCCCTCCCAAAACCCTCAGTTTGTCTCTCGGATTTATTGTATTTGAAATCAAAAAGGAAGAATGTAGAAGGCAAGATCAAATACACACAAGAGAAAAACCAATAATAAATAGTGTAATGTTACGAAGAAAGTGAAAGGCTTTGAAGTACAAAGCTCAGGGGGTGGGTTAGTCTCCAGCAGGAGGGGATAGTCCCTCTAACGTAATGAGATGAGAGACCCTGTGCAGAACTGTGTATTTGGTGTTTGAAATGAGAACAATGAGGGGGTTCTCAAAAGCTGGCTGCTATTTTCTCTGTAAAGGAAGAAAAGCATCTGCAGAGCATGGAGGCGCTAGAGTTGACTGTTTCGCCTCCACATTATTGACATTTTGGACCAGACCATTCTATAGTATATAGATCTTTCCTGTGTATTAGGGGATGTTGTACAGCACCACCTCACCCCTGCCCTTCCAGCTGTGACAATCAAAACTGTCTTCAGACATTGCCCAAGGTCCCCTAGGGGCTGGGATTGGGAATTACTGGGCTAGAGAGCAAAGAAGAAAAAGGAGAAGGTCTAACTAAAAGTGTTGTGTAGGGCGGAGAGTAAATTGACCAAATAGATGTGGGAGGCTCGAAAGCCAGTCCTTCAGGACCACCTGAAGTTGGATATGGATTCTGGTGCAATCAATCCGCCACACTGTGCTTTTTCTACCAAGACCTGGCAGCTGGGGCACAGGCACTGAAAAAGTAGATGTTTGCATTCCCCAGGGACTGAGGTTTTTGCCAGAGAAATATGATGAGAAGACAGAGGGAAAAAAGGTTCAGGATATTGGCAATATATTTATTGAAATTATGAATCACAGAATCTAAGCAGGTTGGGAGGCAAAGGGAAAGTGAAAAAATTATCTTTTTATAGAAGAATGTTGTAGGGGCACCTGGGTTGCTCAGTCAGTTAAGTGTCTGCCTTCAGCTCACGTCATAACTGCAGGGTCCTGGGATTGAGCCCCAGGAGGGTGGCTGCCTGCTCAGTGGGGACCCTGCTTCTCCCTCCGCCCTGCCCCCCATTCATTCCCTCTCTCTCTCTCTCAAATAAATAAAATATTTTTTTAAAAAAAGAATGTAATAAGTTTAGGAGCTAGAAATGAATTTTTGGCCTAAACATCCTTGAGATACACAGACACACAGATGCATACGCAAACACACAGACCACACATTTATTTCAAAAACAGTGTTACATCATCACTTCTTCCTGTACTAAATGAAGGAAATGAGAATAAATAAAAATAATGAGTTCCATTTACTTTGTATATCAATTTCAGCACATTGTTTCTCCTGAACTAGATCTGAAAGCTACTGCCATTGTCCATTTGCATTTCAAATTTCCAAGTCCCTTATTTTGCTACAGGTAATACATAAAACAGGGAGGCACTAAGGAAATGACAAAGGACTCTGTCTTTGCTTAAGATTGCTCACCAAAATGTCTTGAAAGGCTGTTGTAGAGCAGTGCCCAGAATCACATCTTTATTCTTTAGATATATCAGTAACAAGGAAGATGGAAATTAACAACAAAATGTACTTTGAGAGGTGGAAAGAACCAATAAGCCAGTTTCTTTTAACTGTAGATAGCTCGAGAGGGGTAAGACAAAACAAAACAACAACAGGAAAAAAAAAATCCAGCAACCCTGTTTTTTTTTTTTTTATTATTATTTTTATTAACATACAATGTATTATTTGCCCCAGGGGTACAGGTCTGTGAATCATCAGGCTTACACATTTCACAGCACTCACCATAGCCAAACCCTCCCCAATGTCCATAACCCAGCCACCCTATCCCTACTCCACCACTGCCCAGCAAACCTCAGTTTGTTTTGTGAGATTAAGAGTCTCTTATGGTTTGTCTCCCTCCAGATCCCACCTTGTTTCATTTTTTTCCTTCACTACCCTCCATAACCCCCTGTCCTGCCTCTCAAATTCTTCATATCAGGGAGATCATATGATAATTATCTTTCTCTGATTGACTCATTTCACTCAGCATAATACCCTCTAGGTCCACCCATATCGTTGCAAATGGCAAGAGTTCACTTCTTTTGATGGCTGTGTAGTATTCCATTGCATATATATACCACATCTTCTTTATCCATTCATCTAGCAATCCTGTTTTAAATTGAACTAAAAACTTCCAAACAAAGAGGAAAGGAAATCATAACTCTAACTAGAAAGTAACTACATCCAATCAACCAGATGGGGTTTAGAGAATTTCAGTCTCCAAAGAAGAGCAGAAAAGGCAGCATAGCACAGTCAATGCTGAGGAAAGTGCTCTCTGACTAGTTCAGATAATTCTTTCCACAGAATTTCCAAATTTCTGAGGCTTGAAAAAGAAATCGTACCTGAATGTCTAGCTGCTTTACAGTTATGTTCTAAAAATTTTTGCCTTTATGTGTGTGTTTTGATGACAAGGAAAATATAAAATATATTAAATACGATTGTCTATGAAGAGAGAAGAATTGGCTTCTTTTTTTCCTTCATTTTTCCCCAAACTCTTACAAAAACACATCTCTGTACTAAAATAAAAGTTACCACATTTTTAATGATTTGGCATCAAGAGAAAGTAAAGAAACAAGTGGTCAGCATAAACAGAGAACTGTAGTGACTAGAAAGAGAGAATCAGTGATAAAAACTTTTTCATTTCCCATTTATTTCCCTGTTTTTAAGTGAGAAAATTTAGAGCTTTAACAAAAGCATTACACATCTGCCCTCAAGGTCAAGTGGGAAAGACAGATATTACTCACCATAAATACAGTTTTTAAAGGCAGGACAGAGGAGAAGGGAGGCAAAACAGGAAAGAAAAAAAAAAAAAAAAAGCTTGTTTGAACATACTGACATACTGAAAGAGAGAGCACAATTCTGCTATCTTATGAGCTATGTACAAACACACTGTTACTATAAGAATTTTCAGTTTTCTTCTTTTTGTTGGTCTATATATCCTGAATTTTGTACAGTAAATATGTATTATATTTGTGATAAGAATACAAAATTCTACAAATACAAATGGAAAAAGCAATTTAAGAGGAAAAATGTAAGTTTAATGGGAGTATGAATACCAGAAGAAGTGAGAAAAAAATAAAAAAATTCTCAGGATGTCCTGGTTTTTATTATTTCTTGAAGGCATCCAGGATAATGGTTTTTATTTTGGTAGGATTAACTGAACATGGAGGAGTCATATATAGATTTTGCTATTAATTTGATAATACGTCCTATTAAATATCCATAATTCCTTTACAAAATAGAATAGTCAATTCTTCAAAATATTTTTTCATTTAAAGATATTAGTGATGACAGGTAGGTAGATAGAATAGATACAAATTTTATCTCTCTGGTCTTCCCAGTGATTATTGTACTAGAATTCTGATACTAGGTTCTCTAAGTATTTAATAATAACTAACATTAATAAATAATACTACTATATTAACAATTAATATTATTTTACTACACATAATGTTTTATTGAATTTAATTCATATAATTTAATATTGAATTGATTATAACAGATATTTAACTAATATGACATAATAATTAATATTATTATTAACAGTTGTTATAATACCTTATAGTTTTCTATATGCATACAATATATTTTTTCTGATATGCATGCAATATATAATTTGATCTTCACAACAACCCTTTTAATTAGGAGTTCTCACAATTTTACAGAAGAAATTGAGGCTAAATGTTTAAATAATCCACAGAAATGAGAGCTAGTTTTAAAAATAGGTCTTCTGATTCTTAATCTAACTCTGTTGCTCCTGCATCATTTTGCTTCATTTAAGCTGCCTACTCTGAGCCATTTAACTTCTCTTGGAAACATTTTGCTCACTACAGTGCCGTGAGGTACAGTTAACTTAATAGTAATTTTCCACACATCAAAAAATATGAATGTTATTCCTTGTCTACGTTTTACTTAATAGGAAAGAGTGTGGAGTATAGAAGTGATTCATAACTTAAAAACATTCCCTTGGTTTGACTACTCAATAAAAGTATGTGTGTCTCAAGCTGAGAAATTCTAGCGTTTTCCTCTGTGGTCTTAAAAATGCTTCTTGACTTTATACTCTCTACTTACTACTTTTCAAACTTCAATATTTAACAATACTATTTAGTATGATGTCAACTTCATTTGTTTTATTATTTATTTATTTAATTTTATTTATTTATTTTGCTTAAGGCATCCCATGGTTCTAGAAAAAGATCTTTTGCAAGCTTGTTCTGAAAAAAAAACATTCTTTCTATAACAACTTTATTCAAATATAACTCACATACCATAAAAGTCACCCAATTAGAACATACAAATCAATATCTTTTAACATATTCACAGAGCCATGCGACTGTCATGGTAATTAATTTTAGAGCATTTTTATCATCCCCCAAAAGAAATCTTGCACCCTTCAGTGGTGACCTTCCACTCCCCAGGACCTCAGCTCAAGACAATCACTAATTTACTTTCTTTCCCTCTAGATTACCTATTCTAGACATTTCTATAAATGGAACCATAGCATATGTGGTCTTTTGTGACTGCAGTCTTTAACTTAGCATACAATTTTCAAGGTTCTTCCATGTTTCATTTTGTGTCAGTACTTCATTATTTTTATTGCTAAATCATATTTCATTATATGGATATACCATATTTATCAGTTGATGGACATTCATGTTGCTTCCATCCTTTACTATTATAAATAATGCTGCTATGTATTATGAGTAGTGCTATTATGAACAGTCACGGACAGATTTTCATGTACACAGATATTTTCACTTCTCTTGGGTATATACTTAGCACTGGAATTGTTGGTAACTCTGTATTTACCCTTTTAAAAGACTTCCAGACTATTTTCCAAAGCAACTGCCCCATTTTACATTCCCCCCCACCTCAGCCATGTATGTGAATTTAAAACACTTTTTCAAGGAGAGGGAAATGATGATGCTACCTATAATTGATAAAATATACCTAATGGAACATTATATATAGCCTATTAGTTAATTGAAAAGTTTCAGAAATTTACATTTCCTAACTTTCTTCTTAAAGAAATTTATTCTACCTTATGAACACCTATGGAATAAAAGAAATTAGCTCTAGCATTACTTAAGTAAACTAAGGTCCTTATAATGTCTACCTACTTTAAAGAATATTGAAATTAAATTCTTGATAGATATATATGTGGATTTCAATATTAAGAATATAAAATGGGCTCTCTTTGTCTCATCTACTGTGAGAATAAAGACCATTCTCAGCAGTTAGACTATTGACATTCCAGAAAATGTTGACATCACTCTGAAGGGATGCACTGTTATTGTGAAGGGCCCCTGGAGAAACTTTGCAAAGGGACTGCAGTCACATAAATGTAGAATCCAGTCTCCTGGGAAAGGTAAAGAAGAGGCTCCAAGGGGCGCCTGGGTGGCTCAGCGGGTTAAAGCCTCTGCCTTCAGCCCAGGTCATGATCCCAGGGTCCTGGGATCGAGCCCCGCATCCGGCTCTCTGCTCAGTGCAGAGCCTGCTTCTCTCTCTCTCTCTCTCTGCCTGACTCTCTGCCTACTTGTGTTCTCTGTCAAATAAATAAATAAAATCTTTAAAAAAAAAAAAAAGAAGAGGCTCCAAGTTGACAAATGTGGAATATAGAAAAGATCTGGCTACTGTTTGAACTATCTGTAGTCATATACAGAAGATGGTCAAGGGTGTTACACCGGGCTTCCATTACAAGATGAGGTTTGTGTGTGCTCACTTCTGCATCAATGTTGTTATTCAGGAGAATGGTTCTCTTGTTGCAATCCAAAATTTCTTGGGTGAAAAATATATCCACAGGATTTGGATGAGGCCAGGTGTTGCTTGTTCAGTATCTCAAGCCCAGAAAGATGAGTTAATGCTTGAAGGAAAATGACATTGAACTTGTATCAAACTCAGCTGCTTTGATTCAGCAAGCCACAACAGTGAAAAACAAGGATATCAGAAAAATTTTGGATAGTGTCTATGTTTCTGAAAAATGAACAGTTCAACAGGCTGAGGAACAAGATCTAAGTTGTCCAGGTATGGAAACAGCAAGATGCCGGGTGATTTTTCAGACTTATTTGGGATATTTTAAAGATGCAATAATAGCTGTATTGATTTGGGGCCTTTTCTTAAACCAATATTCTTTCCAACTATTTGGCAAGTAAACCATTCAGAAGTAAATTGTAGTGTGCCAAGAGCAGTAACAGAAAGAATAGAACAGGAGTTTTTTCTAGTAAAGCTTCATGGGAGAAGTGGTTGTTTTTTTTTCCTTGTGGTTTTTTTGTTGTTGTTGTTGTTTTGTTTTTGTTTTGTTTGGTTTTGGGTTTTTGTTTGCTTGTTTTATTTTGCTTTGTTTTTTGAAGGACTATTAGGGTATTTCAGCAAGAGGAATATGTTATGAGCAACAGGCCACACTATGTGGCTGTTCACCATTGGATGTAGAACTTTTGGGGGCAGTCCTGAAGGTGTCTAACTTTGCAGAGGCATGGATTTGAATATTTGTGAGGTCAGTGTTCTTGAGTCACTTCTCTGGATACCAGTAACTTTTTGTGAAAAAGCAGCTGAGGAGTGGAACAAAGTGATAAGCCTCAGTAAGTTTAATTTGTGTTTAGGATAAACATGGTGGTTGTGTCCAAGATCCTCTTAATCTTATTTTCCACCCTACCCTACCCTAGCTCAGCCCATATGCTAGTCCTTGATATTTTTAGAAACTGATAAACTTTCCATAATTTCCTAATTCCATGTGTCACGTTTTAAATATGTTACCCTGCTAGAGTAACTTAGCAGGGTTCCCCTCCCTCACCCCCACTTCCTATAATTTTCCATATCTCACTTGAAGGAAACTCCAACCTTCCAATTTCTCAGGCAAAATACAACATTCAACCTTGATTTTTCTTATACACTACGCATTCAATCCGTCAAAAGAGTGCATGTTCTGTCTTCATGGTAAGGTATGTTTAAAGACTTAAAGAAATTAACAAAAAGAGCAACCACATGGAATGTAGCGAAAGACTTTGATTTTAAATGAGCCAACTGGATTTTTTATTTTAAGGAGTAATCTTGGGCTTGATGATAATGCTTAATTTTTAAGAAATATGAATGAAATGACCAACTATAGTTTGCTTTGAAATAATTTGAAGTGGGGTTGGGGAAGACACTGGATGAGGTTCTAAGTGAAACAGATTGCCTATAAATTGGTATTTGCTAAAACTGGCAAAAATGAAGACTATAAAATGGATGGCAAGTTTAAGCATTTGATATTTCTTTTCTTCATTACTGTTCAAGTTATGATAGTATCATACAGTGGAAGGCCTATATCCATTTAATATTTGGGAGAAACTGGAAAACTTAATCTCAATGGATGTTCAAAAACTATTTATAATCTAAGAGCGAGAGCGAGATGAAGCATCTCAAACTCAACACATTTTAAGTTTAGTAATTTGTAAAAACCCTATCTGCCAGTTCTAGACCATTAAGTCTAATAGATATATGGGTCACTGGTTTGGAATACTTCCCTTCACTTTTCTTATGTTAATTTCAACATGTCCCTCTCATTCCCATAGTCACGACCAGTTTTAATTGTACTAAACAAATAAACTACCTATTACACATTCAGTAGATGCAATTTGTTCAACCTGCAACACAGATCTGCTTTTACCTTAGCCCATAATGAATCTATATATTGCAGACGAGTGTTCCAAGTGAACTTGAAAAATAAGTTCAATGGACAAAGAACCATAGCTGAATTCCTATCCATTTACAGAAACCCAGGGCTAAGACAAAGTTCTGCCTTGAAGGACAACATGAAGGTCTGAATATGTAGTACAAATAGTGCAATTATTTTGCAATGAAATTGGGAAGCCATAGTTGTAGATCATTCCTTCAAAACAGGAACAGGCACATGCGGTTTCATTTCATTTTACTTCATGAAAAAACTTTCAGTTAGGCAGAATAATGTCTTATAATTTTTCTAAGTTTATTTGGTTTTTCTGGAAAAGTTTATGATCTTTTATGGGACAGAGAATGAAGAGGGAAACTTTTTGAAGAAAAAGTGATTTCTTTTAAAAATGTATCTAATGAATTTAAACTAAGAAAACATTTTATATTTTTCTCTAGTCAGAGAAAGAAACTTTTTCTTTTCATTTCACTCAGTTGAAATAATATACTCACCTCAAGTCATAAAATTCAAACATTTCAGATATAAGGGCTCCTAAAGGTCATCGTTGACATTCTAAGCCCAGTTTTTTTGCCCTGAATCTTTGGTTTCCTGATTCTTCAAACACTGAACAGTAATATCATTCTCCTCACTTGGAGACTTTGCCATCATTCACATTGTCTAAAGACATAAAGAACTATAAAGTTGGTTAGTTGGCAAAGTTTTTTGTCCTATTTATATAAAGAGTGGAGACACTTGTAGGACCCACTGCCTACCAAACCTGAGGCCATTTCCCCAATGCCTCTAATCAATATTACTTAAATAGAGGACAGAAGTTGAAAAGTGACAACCATGTGAAGAACTACATAATCCTAAAATTCTTGCTTAGCACACTTTTCCATCTCTTCCTTTTAAGAATCCTCTGTTTGTGACTACCCCAGACATTAATTTCTTTTATAAGGAAAGAGAAAAATTGAATTAAATTTCTCAAATACCTATTGTGCCAATTTCTACAAATTACTAAGATACATATATCACAAAATGATATAGATTAGTTATATCATTTAATCTAAGAGCCATACCAATGTTACCGATGAAGAATGAGACATGTAGAAGATAGGTAACTTATCACACATGGTCACACAGCCAAGGACAGGCATGTCCTCTATAATAAATCACTCTCTCACTCAAACTTTTGCCCATTTAACTCAGAAAAATCTCCAACTTATCTTTTTCAGTCCTTTTGTTAATCGCGTCAAAACAAAACAAAAACAAAAACATCATAAAAGTAATTCTTGTAAGTCTTAAAAACCAGAAGAAAACTTTATGTAATGAAAGAAAACTCTACCTAAGAACTTCCATAAACTTAACTTTCCGACCTTGAAAGTAGGTTTAGAATCCTTCTGAAAAAAATCATTCTATCTCCTTTTCTTTCAAATAAATGTTTGTCCTCAGGCTCCAACATTCAAGATAAATAAAACACTTTCTAATTTAATGCTACTTTGATTACTAACATTGCAACAGTGTTTTTCTTCTAACATTTCATTCTTTCCCTAGAGTCTTGGATCTTTGTAGAGTAGACTACAACCCACAGCCCCATTTACAACTTTGTTTCTATGGAATGAGGCACTCTGAAAGTTCCAAAGAGCTAATGTACAAATACTTGGTGGAACACAATGTTTTTAAGTTGGGGACTGCTAATATTTATGAAATGAGTGTTCAAAACAAAAACAGATGCTTCAACAGGAGCATGCAGGGACAGAGGGGTCTCATTGGTTCAGCCTCTTACCACCCCCTTCCACACATACACAAAGGTGATTGGAGTCCTTATAAAAATAATCTATTATACAGCCAGTTCCAAGGTAAATTGAGGAGTGGGAGAAATAGAACCAGAGCTGTAACTGTAGCTCCTCAAATGACCACAAATATTACTAACATTTGTTTTGTAACTTGGTTAATTCTTATCTTAATAAACTTCATGTAAAATTCAGAGTTGCCCAATGAAGTATTGAAAATTCATGATTAATGTTCCAATGAACTATTGGAAATAGTTCATATATTATATATTATATATATTTTATATATATATATATTTATATATTTTATATATTATATTTTTAAAAAATAAAGGGCAAAACCTATTCTGACCTGAAATTTGAAGACAAGTAGAAAACCAGCAACAGGAGAATTTTATCAGAAATCTAATGTGTTGGACAATTTCAGTAGTTAACTCTTACACACATATGTAAGTGTATTTCTTTTGTTATATTACTTTTTATTTTTAAATCAAAGACAAATTCTCAAAAGGCTTCTTCCATAAACTTCTACCTAGTACCTTTTAGATAAATAAAATATTAAGAAATAATAGATAAATTCTAGATAAACAAAAATATTAAAAAATATTTTTGCACTTTAATTTTTTGGAACTTACAACTTTATAAAATAGTCATTCATCATAGTTTTTATAAAAACATTGTCACTCCCCCCCAACTCTGTTTATAATTATTACTATATTTAGTTTTTGGCATGTTAATATAAAAGGTAAACATACCCTTTGTTAGATATTATTTTAAAAGCACAGAAATCCAAGCAGCCAAATAATTTGGGGATTTCTTTGCACCTTGGGGGGATATCACTAACCAAAATCAGTTTTTAAAAAATTACTTGATTCTAAAGGTTTTATCTTGAAACACAAAAATTTACAAATTATGAGAAGAAGATACAGATCTAAGCATTGGAAAAGGAAAAAATAAGAATTAGGTTTGTAGACAAATTTGCAAAAGGTACAAGGAAGTCATACTTCAGAACTAGCTGGCCAAATCAGAAAACACAGCAAGTATTTAAACAGAAAAGCCACACAGAATTATTAAGGTTGCTAAGTTTGCACTAGACTATTCATCAAGAAAAAACAGCAACTTTGTCACAACCACTGTATTCACAAAGATCATGACATATATTCAAGTAGGTGTGGTGGGTGAGTATGGATTTATGGGACAGGGTCATGGTTTTATTATTTGGAGATCAGGACCATCCCCCATATTTTTACTTTATCTCAAGATATAAAACATTGTTTTTCCAACTGTGAAATGAGAAGTGCTTATATATTGAAATCAAGGCAAAGTGTCAGATTTTGCTTCAACAAAATGCAATTTCTAATTTACTAACCATCCAATATTCTTCCTTTACCATGAATATACACAGCGTTGTGTGGTTATTTTAAAAGTTTTTGCGTGGTTAATTTAGTTGGTATGTTCCTTCAAATACCTTCTCTATGATTTTTTTTTTTTTTTTACTTGCTATAGCCCAGATATGAGCACTCCCACATATTTCTCATCCTACCTAAGACAGACTGGCCCCATTTAAAACGTATCCTATAATCAACCACCCATGCTATTTTCTTGTTTAACAAATCATTAAAGCCAGGCTTCACTCATAATAAATCTGTTTTATAAGAAATACAGGTATTAATAAAGCGATCTTAAAGTAACCTTCATAAAGGGGAACAGAAATAAACAGGGCAGTCACTTTAAAAGATGTAAACACAATATAGATAAATCAAATTTGAAGTTTTTAGGAAAAAAAAGTCATCTTTAAGACCATATGCTAAATTTGGAATATTTCCACTACAAGCAATAGGTTAAATGTCCAAACTGGTTTGGTATCAAAATTAAAGAGCACCAGAAGTAGAATTAGGTCTACAACCCTTTTTTTTTTAAATCACCATTTTATCATACACTTAAAAGTAGTTTTTATTGCCTTCCTGGAATACTTAGTATACTATTTTTAAACTAAAGTTTCTAAATATTTGTGTGGCTATAAGAGATAATTCCATTCCTAAAACATAATAATTAAAATAATAAATCATCAGGAAAAGATCATAAAGGAATTATCTTTTAGAGTGTTAACCCTGATTATTACTTCTCTATCCGTGAGGTAACTGAATTTTAAAGCTGTTGAAAATAAACAATATTATTTCACACTGATTCAAACTTTTCAGCTTATCCACAACTTGCAAGTGTAGTTTGAAATAAAAACTTCCATCATTTAACTTTAAAAAATTCGTTGTTTTCTTTTTTCCATCCTTCTAAACTTTGTTACCCTGCTTGGATATGCTGCACTCTTCTGGGCATAGAATTTCATAGCAGTTATCAGAACAACCAAGGTCAGTTTTATCAAACAATTTCCTATTAACAGAAAGGTTGGGGGTATGACTCATTTTATACAAAACAAATATACAACAAATAATGATGGTTTAAATGAACAGCTAAATGAAAACTGTAATAAGGATTTTTTATTTAATTTTGTATTTTCTCATAGAGTCTACACCTGAAACAACCGTATTGTAGGCACCTTCCTGTAAACTGCCAGCTGTTTCCTTTGTTTTAAAATGGCAAGCAGAAGCAGAGTTAAAATCACATTTCCAGAGATAGGGGAGGCATAGGATAAGGCTGCTACAAACCAGCTTTCAGAAATAAGAATCCAGTAGTCAACTTTTTACTCTCTGACCCCCCCTTTTTTTTTTCTTCCTTCCTTCCTTCCTCTCTTTCTTTCTTTCTTTCTTTCCCCCCCCCCCCCAAGAGCAACAGGGAAATTACAAACACATTTTGTAAAATAATGCTGTCTTGAAAACAATCTCTGTTGGACCAAGTCCTTATTTCCCTGGAAGTGATTGCATCCAAGACTTAATTTCAACAGTGTTCAAATTTATTACTTCAAGCTATGGCATAAAACTGTCTTCTTTAAATGGAAAATTTGACCAACTTCTATGAGATAAATGAATTTTGAAAGTGGGAGTGGGTGGGGGAGGTACACAACTTTTTTTCTTCAAGTGGGTGGGGAAAGGATGCAGAGGAAGAAGCATCCTAAGCAACCACAAAACGAAGAGTATCTTAGGACGTAAAAGGATGTTAGACCCAAGAGCTCAAATGCTTTCCGATCGCAGCATCTCTACGGGGGACTTTTGGTTGGACTGCTACGAGGCACCGGGGGAATCCCCGTCTTGGGTAGAAAGAGGGAACTGGAGAAAAGACCCGTTCAGAACGACCCAGCGTCGGACGATTCTCAGCGAGACCTGCCCTTCGCGGGACCCCCCGGAGCGGGCCTCTTACGGCCTGGGGAACGAGTCCCAGGGGGCGGCAGGGAGGTCCTGCGTCAGTCCGGGCGCCTCCCCAGCCACTCAAGGCCAACGAGCCCCTGCAACCCGGGCACGCGGACCGCGCAGGGTACACTCCCGGACCCCGAACCCAACCCGCCTCCTCGCGCCCTGGGCCTCCGGCGCGGGTCTGGACGGTCTCCCTACCGCCGCTCCCGCCGGCCTCCAGCCTCCTAGACCGCGACCTCCCCGCCCCCGGCCGGGCCCCCGCGAGGTTGCGCTTCCCGTAAACTCCCCGCCCCGCGCGGCCCCCTCCCCGCCTCGGCTCCGCCCCCGCGGGTCCCTGAGCGGGGCGTGATTGGCCCGGCCACGCCATCACTCTCCGGACGCGTCACCGCCCTCGTTTCCGAACGCCCGGAGACCGGCAGTGGTATTAGTGCTCTCGGGGCCGCGGAGGAGGGTGGCGTGCTGCCCTGCTTGCTCGTACTCGCCCGCGGGTCGGCGCGCTAGCCCAGTGGAGCGGCGACCAGGGCTGCGGGGCTGCGGGGCTGCGCGCTCAGCCGCCCCCTGGGAAGCAGTAGCAGCTAGTCCCAGCTCCGAGATGGGGAGCTGGCGAAGTTGACTAGCCCCCCGACCCGCGCTGCGTCCCTCCTGCCCCAGAGGTGCGTTGCCCTCTCCACGAGGTGCCCGCACGCGGCCCTGCTCCAGGTGTGCTCAGGACACCCCGTCCTCTGGGACTAGAAAACTTCACCCCAAGTCCAAAGAGTGAGCTCCGAGGGCGGTGCCCGGAGCCAGACTCCCGACTCCGCGCTTGGGGGGCTGTCCCGGCGGCTTGCACGGCCGTCGGAGGGCGGAGACCCGCTGGAAACTTTATCACCATCATCGTAATTACTACATTTTACTGTTTCTCTCCCCGCAGGGACTGCGGCCAGCGGTTTGTCGCGCGTGCTTGTTTGCCAAAGGAACTGCCCGTGGGAGAAGACCCACAGAAGAGTTGTTTCCGCAGGGCATACCTGCAGCCCAGCCCAGGGGCTCGGGCGGCCTGGATGCGCAGGACCCAGGCCCGCAGCCGCTGACGCCGGGCGGCGGCGAAGTTTGGCTGCTGAGCGGCGCGGCGCAGGGCCACTGGACAGCGGGCACCCCAGCGGCCGCCGCGGCTGGAGGGATGCCGGTGGGGGGCCTGTTGCCACTCTTCAGCAGCCCGGCGGGCGGCGGCCTGGGCGGCGGCCTGGGCGGGGGGCTCGGCGGCGGTGGCAGCGGCAGCAGGAAGGGATCCGGCCCCGCCGCCTTCCGCTTGACAGAGAAGTTCGTGCTGCTGTTGGTGTTCAGCGCCTTCATCACGCTCTGCTTCGGGGCGATCTTCTTCCTGCCCGACTCCTCCAAGCTGCTCAGCGGGGTCCTGTTCCACTCCAGCCCCGCCCTGCAGTCGGCCGCCGACCATAAACCCGGGCCCGGGGCGCGCGCCGAGGACGCGGCAGATGGGCGAGCCAGGCGCGGCGAGGAGGGCGCGCCCGGGGACCCGGCGGCCGCGCTGGAGGACAACTTGGCCAGGATCCGCGAAAACCACGAGCGGGCTCTCAGGGAAGCCAAGGAAACCCTGCAGAAGCTGCCCGAGGAGATCCAAAGAGACATCCTGCTGGAGAAGGAGAAGGTGGCCCAGGACCAGCTGCGTGACAAGGCGGTCTTCAGGAGGCTGCCCCCGGTGGACTTCGTGCCCCCAATCGGGGCGGTTGGCAGGGAGCCGGCCGATGCCGCCATCCGTGAGAAGAGGGCAAAGATCAAAGAGGTGAGTGCGCGGTACTGGAAACCCCTCCCTCCCGGCAGCCTTCTTCTGGGAGAAAAAGACAAACCTTTGAAACTCTAAAGACTAACATTACAGTGTAAAGGTGCATAGAGCTTTTCCTCTTCCACCAGGTGCAATATGAAAGGCTCTTTCTTTTTCTTTCTTTCTTTCTTTTTTTTTTTACTATCACAGTAGATGTGGCCAATTAAGATCTGAGGTTGGATCCCGTTGCTTTTAATTTGCGTGCTCTGGTAAGCATAAACCACATGAGATAGGTATTAAGTACATGGGCAGGTGGGGTGGTGTGCAAACCTCCTCTTTCACTGGCCTGTACGGGTTAATCGTCCCTGAGAACATTGACAATGAGGGTCCTAAACAGCCCCCTACTGAAGCTTGGACTGGGCTGGAAATGAAGGTTGGATGTAAAGGCAAAGTATTGATCACAGAGGATCCAAAGGTTATAACAGCCAGCACACCCTGGCCTTCAGTCATGTGGCTGAACGTTCCAGGTGGCATCCTGTGTGTACTTACAGATTAGAGAGGTAAAACCCGAGAACTTCCTATCTTGGGGGCACACTGTTGCTTACATTTTAAAAAATGAAAAATTTAAAAAGCCAGCCGATTGTCTCTTGCATTTCTTAGTGTAGTCAGAAAAAGAGTATTTTATGTGACGCAACAGGTTTGCCTCCACAGCAGCACAAAGACGACAAACTTAATCTAAGACAAACATGGACTTTGATAAGTCTTTCATAGTTTATTTCTCGTAATTTTCAGTTAGCACCTGTAGCATATGGCCGCTTAACTGGCTTAAAGCTGAGGGGGACCTCTAAAGTCATTTAAGACTGTCAATTTAAAGATGAAATTTGAGGGGCCCAAAGCCCCAGAATCAGTTAGTGATAAAGGACTTGAAGCCAGGACTTCCTCCCAGTCCCCTGTCACTAGTCAGCAGGTTCTTTGTGGACATGCTTCCTTCCACAGCTACTCTCCTGTGTGAAACTATTCCAGCCTGGATTTTAACACAATCCAAGAGCTGTAGGAACCAAATTAAAAGCATTTCATCCCAAATCTTAATTCGGGTTTCTAAAATGTGTCGTAAGTGGAAGTAATATTTTGGCATTTAAAAAATGTCAGAGCCTCTGTGAAAATAAATTTTATGTTTGATATTGGGTAGGTAATCAAGAAAGGAAAAGTCCTCATTCTCCCATTTTCAGAGAGTAAACAGAATTTTGAGTTCGTGAAGAGGTGTTTAGCTTGAGTACCTACAGAATGGAGGCAGTTTGATTGCTATGGGATTTGTGACTTTAAGACCAGATGAATGTGGGTTAGTGGTCATTGAGCAGGTTAAAGTAGATTTAGGCCCCTTTCAATTTACCATAGGCACAAAGTCGGTGCTTTCATCGTTCTGTGCAAATAGCTTCCTTCGAGCCTATCAGCCTTTCTGTTTTGGGACCCTTCTTCAGGCATAGATGAAGACCTGGAGGAATGGATTTTATGCCCCCGACTTCTCTCTAGCAGATTGCCTTCTCCATGAAATCCTGTCAGGGACACCAAACTAGAAAAGTGGATAAAAAGCCTTATTTCTCACCAGTTTCCTTCACCTCTTCATTTCCCATCTTCCTTAAAAATATCCAGTCAAGGGGCACCTGGGTGGCTCAGTGGGTGAAAGCCTCTGCCTTCGGGCTCAGGTCACGATCTCAGGGTCCTGGGATCGAGCCCCACATCGGGCTCTCTGCTGGTCAGGGAGCCTGCCTCCCCCTCTCTCTCTGCCTGCCTCTCTGCCTACTTGTGATCTCTGTCTGCCAAATAAATAAATAAAATCTTTAAAATATATATATATGTATATATATATATATATATATACATATATATATATCCGGCCAAAACCATAGGTAAATTAACCCTAAAACTGTATGTTTATGTTTCCCTTAAGTTGAAAGCAGTGCAATTCACAAATGTCATGCTCTGAATTCCTGAGCTGTCAGTTAGTGCAGATCACAGTTGTCCAAAGAAATTATTTTAAATACTAGAGATGCATGGATGTTGAAAAGCTATCGGTACCAAGCAGTAGTGACTGAAAGTGCATTAAGAGCAGAAGCAGTGGGAATTGAGGACAGCATATTAACGGTATGCCTATCTGCCTCTATTGGATCCATGTTATCTGTCTCTCTAAATCAAAAGGTCTAAATTAGCCATGTAAAGAAAATGTATGTAGCCTTCTGTATCTGCGTGATGCTAACATCTTAGCACTTAGATGTTTTGAAACTGCCCAGTCTTGCATAAAGTGGTGGAACTAAATGTGTTCTTTTAAATTCCATGTTGCCGTGAGAACCCAAAAAAACTAGCATAATTAGCTTCAGTATTTAGTCGAAAGCTAATGGAGAGAAATGGATTATGGTTTTTCATCAGATTAGTTCAAGCAGATGCATTCCTTTGTAAACCAAAAAAAAAAAAAAAAAAAGTAACTCGTGCTATTCTAAAACTGTTGAAAATGTTCAGTTCTAGAAAGGAAAGAGTGGTTACCTTCTGTGAATAGCGCACTGCACTTCAACTTCACACTTTTATATCCAGTTTCTGGCACCACCGTGGACTTCTTTGTCATGGCCCAGTGGATCTTTGCCTTGGTTTTATCTTTATTGTTCCTGTGTTTTCTATTTCTCTTCATATACATAGGCTCTCTATCACACCTGAATGTACTAACAATTTTATAGCTAAAATTTAGGAAGTATAGACAAATCTAATATGTTGAGAGCTTAAACTCTAATTTTTGAGCTGAACATTAAATTTGTAAATTTAGTTTAAAGACAGCTAATAGTATTTTTATATTGCCAACACAATTGTGTTACTGGTACTTTGGTAAATTCTTAACAAATCTGTGCCTAGAGGAGACCACTGTAATTCCAAATTGGACATTGCCTAGCTCCCTTCACAAAAAGCCATTATATGCTTTCCAGTACTAACTTGAGGGATGGTAAATCTTTGATGTAATACTTAAAATTGAAATCGAAATGCTCCCTCCCATGAAAACTTTGTAAATAAACCAGCTCTGGAATTTCCTTGAATTTTATAATACATAGTACACATTATCATGAGTTTGATCTTTTAAAAATTGCACTAAAGTTATCCTTAGTTTTAAAAAGCAGTGTTAAAATAATGAAGGGCAGAAGTTAAAATAGCACCATAGAATTTTTAAAGGAATAGTCTAATTCCTCTTCTACCTTAACCCTTTTTTAAAATCAAGAAGCTTCTTTCTTTCTTTCTTTTATTTTTTTGTTTTTTGGTTTGAGCCTTTACAAAGAACTTGTACTGTTTTTTTTTTAGGAGTAGAGCCATAAACCTAGTTTAGAGGATGAATAATTTTGTTTTTCATCTCCTGGAGTTAAGGGGAGTCCTTGAGTAATGGGGGATAAAGACAACTTGTCAGAGGGTATTCTTACCTTCTAAAACTGGAATCTCCACTAACCTAAACAGGGTAGGAGTGAAGGGGCTGACAGTCAGCTTTGGGTCTCAGTTAAGGCTTTGAGATTGGTCAGCCATGGGGCTCACAGTTGTCTTTAGGTTTCTCAAAGCATTCTTTAGTTTTTTATTCCAGTTTTTTAGTTTTCTATGCCAGTTCTGCTCACCCTACTCTGAAACATACCTGACATTGGCAATAGGTAAATGCAAGATCCTGCACTCTTAGGTCTTTCCCCAGAGCAGGGAGGTCATAGAGTATTTGTAAAAAAATTTTTTCTCTTTAATAAGCAAATGAATAAATTAAGATTCCAACAGTTTAAGTGGTAGAGTTGATGCTGACTGTTGAACATTAATACATGAAAGCAAGAAAAGATTGTTAATAGGTGATCAATTATGCCCAGCCTAATTTTCTGTAAGCTATTGATAATTTGTTTGAGAGGAATATTCTGTCTTCCTCTTACCAGGTATCTTAAAATTCATAGGACTTAGAACCTAGTTAAAGTGTGAAAAGTGGATAAAAAAAGCATTTTTGAGTCAATGCTTCTCTATTTTTTTAAGTGAGCTCATAAAATAAACCATCCTGAGAAATTTTTCTTAGTATTTCACATGCACAGTAAGTGCCTTTGTATGAAATCTGAATTTGTTGAAATTTAGTGGGAGACTTACATATTTCTATTGAATTATTCCATAAGCTATGGTAGTACAAATTCTTCAATAGAGTTTCAAGCATGTGTCCCAAGGTCAGAGGGGAGGAATGCCTACAGATCGGTGTGAGTGATGAGAGATAAATATACATGGGTAGATCAGAACTGCATTGGAACCTGTTTATAGCCCATAGCCCAATAGAGAACCTGTGTGACCTTTCAAGTTCTTTATAACCTACAAAACCATAAAAATGTGTGTGTTTGTGTGTGTGTCAAAGGTGAGTTTTGATTGATCAAAATAGGAACATCTACCCTGTGGATTCCAGAGATTCTATGAAATGCCTTTCCCTTAAGCAGACAAAAAGCGTAAAGGAGAAACCAGTATTTGGTAGTTTAAGGAAGAGATTCTTTCTTTGGGAAAATTAAGTCATGACTTTTCCTTCAGTTCTCAGTCTGGTGTTAAGTCTTAGTGTTAAGAAGTTTGAACTGCCTCTAATCCGCCCCCACTTAACCCTCACTCCCAAACCTGTTTAAAGATCCTTTACACAAACTATGCAGATTTTTTTCTTTTACCAACAATATGCCATAAAAATTTTAACTCTCTGATTTTTAAAAGTAAACATATGCTCTAAGTCATAAAGTCTCGTTCTGTTTAGTCCTTAGAGATAGCTCAGCTTGCTCATCTTACAGTAGACACGACTGAGACAGAGATTATTCTGGAAATCACATTAGAGTTGAGTGGAGGATGGAAGCCAGATCCTTGGGGACTGCTGCTCAGTGCCTTGACATAGCTTGCCTCCTAAGTAAAATGCCACAGAAGTATATAAATGGACAGGCCATATTCATTATTTGCAGACTCTTATGGAGAATGATTACAAAATACAATTCTGCAGTATCATAAATTTGACCGTATATTAGTTAAGTTACATTAACTATAGTCATTTTTTAAAGCCTTATTAGTGGCATGATTTAGAAACCTCTTCTTTTTAAAGCCACCCAGGAAAAGTTTGATATGACATTATTTTTTCTGTTGATAAAGATCTTAGCAGGAAGCAGAGACATTTGTAATCACTCAGTTGGACGTTCTTTACAAAGAGGTGGGGAGGCAAAAAGGAGGGATAGGAGAAGAGGGGCAGCTTAGAGAAGAGGAGTGTGACAGCATGGGGAGCTCTTTGAAACTACAAACCTACATACTCTTGACATTGCATGATATGTAACAGAAGAATTGATGGCTTGCCTAAAGGACTACATTATTTAAAAAGTAAACATACATTAAAAATTACAACAAGCTACAGACTCTGTATAAGGAGCACGGTTCTCTTCACCCAAGTAGGTCCTAGAGAGAGTCTAGATACCCTGGCCTGTTCCTGCTCTGTCTCTTTGTAGTGCTGTTTGGGTGTGAAGAGCTGGTCTGGAGGCAGTTGACCAGGACCTGAATTCCTGCTTTTTAGCAACCTGAGGCAAGTTGTGATTGAATCTTTCAGAGCTTCAGTTTTCTCGTTTGTAAAACGAAGACAACAGTGGGCACCCATTTTGTTAGATCAGAAGGCTTAAGTGTGGTCATCCCCGGCAACACTTAGAATGGTATCAGGCATGCTGTGAATGATTGATAAATCCTCCTTGCTATTATTACTGTTATTAGCTACTGCCTAAAGCCATCCATGTAAGATTCCTTCACTTCATAATGTTGGGTCAATCAGGAAATGGATAACGAAGTCTCAAAAAGTTACCAGAAACAGTTCAAATCACGTTTGGTGCTTAAAAGAATACATTTCCTTCCAGTTCATCAAGATGATCTTTCCAGACAGCTATGATTTTATTGTGTTACTGTCAACTCTGATTTTCTCTGCTACCTTCCAAAAAAAAAAAAAACTTTAGGTCTCTCTAAAATGGTATACTTCTTCAGCTTCTGTACATCAAGTATTTGAGACTTGGTCTCTTTATCGTAGTCAGATGTGCCCATTCCTGAAGTGGCCCCTTCTCAGAGGAAACACAGTGCGTGAGGCATTGACTCCGTTCCCCAAAATAGAAAGGGAAATTGAGGAAAATGCTTTTTCACCAGTTTTATCTTTGGAGGAATGTTTTTAAGAAATTAGAAAAAAAATTACTCCAAGCTTGATAGAAGTATACATAATTATGATCAATTCTATAGTCAGCCGTCTATCATCTAATAATCAAAATTCACATCAATCAGTTGTACTTTGTAACTCCAAGATTTTGCCCTTCTTTGAGAGCCACAAATTGAGATTTATTGGGGTTTTGGGCCCCGAAAGACCTCTGAGATCCTGAAGCCTGGTCTTCATTTTCCATGTGAGACACAGGGCCCAGTGAGCTGTGACTTCCTGAGATTCCCCAATGCACTAACTTCAGAGCTGGGAACTGCCTCTTAGCCTGAAGGCCACACTTGGCCTGTGATTTCTTGACTCTAATGAGAACATATGTTTTGGAGGCTGGCTGTCCTAGCCCTCCTTCCTCCTCAACTCTGAATGGCAGGCCAGCAGTGAGAAGCCCCTTGAGACCATTCTAAAGGGAGAGGAACATCCTTGCTTAGTGAGGTATTGCCTGAGAAAGCAAGACTGACTAATTCCTTGGCTCTGAAGAAGGGGCAGCACTGCCCTATCCACACTGGGTCCTGATAAAGACTTGTGTGATCTTTAGGTACTTGAAAGAAAACCAAATGTGATTAAGGCTTAAGAGCATTTAAAAGGCACAACCCTCCTTTGCCTCTGGCAGTTGCTTTAGGTACATTAGAGCCCAGCAGTCCTGCAGATAATCCAGAACAGAGATAATAAAATTAAAAAGCCCACCATCCTTTGTATTCACTTGTCTTTTGTAACTAGAATGCCTCCCTTACTTCCTTTTTTCTGTCAGTCCATTTGTCTCCCTGGTTATTAAGCTTATCAAAGGCCTGTCTCCGACCTGCCCCACTGTGTTCTCCTCACACTTGCTCTACAGCCTTTCTGTCAAGTGACACGCAAGCCTTATTATAGTGACTTTAATTTGCACATCTTCACGCTGTTGTATGTGGATCTCCCACAGGACTCTCCTGCCCCCAGTCCTTCCCAGGAGGGTGCTGGGTGGGAGAGAAAGCGTAGAAGAGGGGGTGAGAAGCTGCGGAAGCTCGCCAGCTTCCTCGGATGGTCTGATAACAGGGCACCACAGGCACTGTCAGCATCTCTGCTGCAGCACTGGTGGGCATGCCTATTTGCTGACATTATAGGGGTTACGAGGAAAAGTGTGCCGGTGGGGTGTGGACACAGACCTGTGAACAACTGTGGGGATGAGCAAATTCAGGCCCTGCAGGGACTATTGGAAACTCTTATCTGCCCTGTCCTTTCTCACTGAATTGTCTTTCCAAAGTCCTGTGAGGAACACTTAATTCTTCTAAGGGACCAAAGGGTTCCTGGATTGAGGGGTTAAGGGCTTGAGGGGTTAGCCCATGCTAGGGGTGGTCAAGTCCAGCCTCAGTCCAGCTTCCCTGACCTGATGTTTGGGCATGATTGTCTGACCCTAGTTCCCCTTTCACAAGAATATGTGCTGGAGCTGCTCAAAGGGTGTGTTTCCTCACTGTATCTCTATCAGGGCATAAGGCAAAAGGACAGTCCCATAGAGTGATGAAGGAAGCCCAGGCATGTGTTCCTAGTGGCAAAATCTCATTCCCAGCTGCCTGAAATTGCACCATCCCTGCCTGCCTTTTGTTGATGTATTACTTTTTTTTTTTTTTTAAAGATTTTATTTATTTATTTGAGAGAGAGAGACAGTGAGAGAGAACATGAGCGAGGAGAAGGTCAGAGAGAGAAGCAGACTCCCCGTGGAGCTGGGAGCCCGATGCGGGACTCGATCCTGGGACTCCGGGATCATGACCTGAGCCGAAGGCAGTCGTCCAACCAACTGAGCCACCCAGGCGTCCCTGATGTATTACTTCTTAAAGCTGCTGTTAAAAGTGTACCACTCAAGTTGCCCAGCAGAAATTATTACACTTTGAGGTTTGCCTTAGCAAGGGTGAGAATAGGTTTGTAGAAGAAGGAAGTGTCTTTCATTGTCTTATTTCATTACAAACCAATGCTGGCGTAGGAAGAACCATTTTGAATATACACAGAAGCTGAAAAAAGAAAAATATATCCTTTATAACCCTATCACTTCGTCACAGGTAACCCAACATTACCCCACCCCAACATGTGGGGGGTTTTTCCCCCACAGATATAACCACACTATGCATACATGTTTTTTCATTTTCTTTGGAAGTGTCATTTTATGATAGCCTAATGTGTGAAGTACAAGCATCACAGTTTATTTAACCATTCCCTTGGACCTGCACATTTAGGTCATTTCCAGTTTTTTGTTTTTGAAAAAATATGCTGAGATAAAAACCTTTGTCCATTAGGTTTCCATCTTATTTTTCATTGCCCTAACCCCCCACCCCCCACCCCGCCCCTTAAGGAGGATTTCCGCTTAAGTTCCTGAAAGAGGAAATGAATGGGTCAAAGGATCACAGTACATTTTGAGGGATTACTTTTCAGAAACAGTTTATACTTTCTCTTGTAATATAGTGAATGCAGTCTATTAAGTCTTTGTAAATTTCATAGGTGATGAAACAGTATCCTGTATATTTAGTTTGCTTTTCTTAGAGCAACATTTTCTTCTGTGTTGGTTGATTAGTTGCATTTCCTCATTGTGAGTTGGATAGAACAAGGAAGTTACTAAAGGGGCAGAATTTGGGGAAAAAGCAAAGCATGGACACCTAAGGAGTGGGGTGTCTATTGGAGAAGATGGATCTAATAAGCCGGCTGATGGGACATAGGGGCTTGCAAAGGAGGCAAGGGCCCGTAAAGTGATAAACAGCATTTTATTTAAAAGGGGGAAAAAAAAAACCACCTTAACACAAAATTTGCTTCTTCCCTGAGTTGGTCACAGGATAAAAAGTACTCTTTATTGATAGGAGTACTTCCCAAACACCTCAACTAAGACCCATCCAGCCCCCTTCAGCTCATAGTCATTGTTAGGTTATAGTTGGGCTTTTGCATCATATATTTGAGGAAAGTATTGACCTCTCTGAAGATCTGGGGAAGGTGGGAGGGATCCTTCTTTTTTATAGAATTCATCAGGTTGGTTTCCTAATATTTTCAGTTTAGAGTTGAAGATCAAAAATACTCCAAATAGAATTTCAGAAGTGATTTTAGTGATGCCAGAAAATGGCAAGTCTTACAAAGATGAATTCTTACAGAAGAAAAATTACATTCTATGTCATGTATTAGAGCCCTTTAGTGTTTTAATTATGATAAATATGCATTTTGTTTAAGGTATCTTGAGAATAAAAAAAAAGCATGATTTGTTTATGAGGTTTGGGCTTTTATTTTATTTTTTTGCTACTCCTTCAAATAACGTCTTTTTATTCAGGCATTTTTAAGATAGTGAGGAGCTGCACATCTCAAAATGTATTTTTATTCTGACCTTGGTTAATTCATAAAAGTCTGCCAAATGCCAGAACTCTTTAAATTTGGCTTTGAGACTGTGTTAACACGGGGAATAACGATTGACATAAATGTACTATATTATTTTTATAAATTGTGGCTTGAGATGATAGTAATTTTAGAATATTTAGGATGCTGTTCTCTGAGACATGTTATTTTTGTAGTCAACTAGCAGTGTGGAATGTTATAATGTATCTAGTCAACTACAGGTTTTCATCTCGTAATTAGAAATGCTTCAACAGACATACTGTGTTTTCAGGAGTTATTAGCCCAAGTCAGCAATTTTATAAGGCATTCTTATTAAGTGTAAAAGGAACTTTATGTAGTAATTGGTGTGTATTTAATACATTGTGTACATTTACTTATATTAAGCATTTTGGTTAGTCTTCATTATTTATGTCTCCTAGGGGTTACGTGGTTTAGAATGCATGATGAAGACCTCAGTAGCTTAAAAACATCCCCACCACCAACAAAATGGAATCTGGACAGGTTGGGTAATTTGAGGAGCATAAAAAAGTGAAGATGATTTATTAACTACCATGTTAAGCTGCTTTAGCAGTTAGGATGAATAAAAATTATGATCTACTAAGTGTTCTATCAGTAATTAGATAAAGTCATAGCACAGGTTAGAAGTACTTGTTTTCTCTCCCTCCAAAAGTACAGAATCTCTGTGATGTCATCTCTTCAGAGTCCTGAATCTCTTCCAGGACTATCATGTTGAGAGCAAGATAAAGAGCTTCCCCATCATACACCCAATGGGTCAACTAACCCTGGGCCTTGTCTGTAATAGGACTCAATAAATATTTGTTGAATGAATATGCTTATTTAAGCAAACATACCAAGAGGAGTTATTCAGGTTGAGTGTGACACACATACTCCCTACTTGATATAACTACAGAATCCAAAAATGGGATCCACTCATCTTTGGAGCTCCTTCTGTGTTTCCTCATAGGCTACAAGCCATTGTATTTTGAGGAAGAGCTTCCTGTTTTATAGTAGTCAAATTCATTCAGAACCAGATCTGGTGAATAGAGATCAATCAACATAGGAAATACCTTTTCCCATTTTAAAGTTGTTTTCACAATGATTCATAAAATGAAAAACTGTGTTCATTTTCTTATATGACTCGTAAACTGGCTGTGCAGGTTGTCCATAAAAAAATCTTTTGGGCAGATGTAACATCAGTGAAATAAATGCAGATACTTGTGATAGTCCTTTGTTAGTCAACACTTAATTGAACATTTTTATACATGAGACACCTAATTAAAGTTGGTTTGGGTCACCCTCTGCTCCCCTCCCCAGTAAATATTTTTGAGACAATGGTGTTTTTATAAGTAATGTTTACAGTACCACACCGAAATGAAAAGTAATAGGTTAGGGGTTATTTTCCACTAGAGAAATTAGAATCTAATAAAAATTTTCTCTGTAAGAAGGTGTGATATTTTGGAAAAGAATCTTGGTCTTCTGTTTCCCAATTAAATATTTTGTAGCTCCTGAAAAGGACTGTCTCATGTAAAAAAATGCATGGTAGAAGCTCTGAGAATTTTATGAATTTGTAAATGGTCCCTTTTCCAATTCATTCTGTAGATCACTATTAGATTAGTTTTCCTAAAATGCCACTTCTCTCAAGTCACCTATCCCCAAGGTTTTTCCTATGGAGTAGGGATTCAAACTTCAGCCAGCTTCAGAATCCTGTGGGGGACTGGTTAATGCACATAGATTGCTGGGCACTGCCCCCAGAGTTTCTGATTTAGTAGATCTGAATGGGCCCCAGAATTTGTATTTTTAACATGTTCCCAGGTGACTAATATGGCTGGTCCAGTGACTAGAATGTGAAAAACATTGTACTAGAATGAAGAAGTCTCCTTCCTTAGGCTGGCAATCATGGTCTTCTCTAAATCTGCCTCAGTTTGCTTCTTGATTCATAGCTCTTAAATAAGAAGGGGCTTTAGCTTTAGTTAAACTAAACTAAACTGCTTAGCTAAACCTGCATAGTTACCACCTCCGAAACACAACTAATTAAGGGCTTTGCCTTGTTTAGTTTATTCCTCACAATTAGAATATCCTCTTATATGCTCAGCATCCAGGTCCTCCAAGCCCTTTCTCACAATCCCAACATTCACGGATCTCCCTCCCTTTTCCAAATTGCCACGGCATTTGTTATTTCTGGCTCTGCCCTGTGGGTCGCTAATTTCATGGACATATATGTTATCTTTCAACTAGATGTTTAACCCCTTAAGTGTGGAGACACCTTTTTCTATACCCTAGGTTCACAGCCCAGAATATAACAATGGAAGGCAATTTGTCTTAAATGTAACCAAATTGGGAAACGATTTAAGTATATCACCAAAATTCTAGTCAGAATGTGAGGCACTGTGACAGAGTACAAACCCTCTGAGCCTCCCTTTTGACACCTGTGAAATGGAGCTAACGTTTCTCTTTGTGCAATTCTCATTATGAGAATTGAAGTAGGAAATACATGTGAATTTCTCAGCATAATACCTGGCACATAGCATTCATTATTCAATAAATAGTATTTATTTATCAGTAACTAGGGATTATTCAGAGTAATAAGCTCCGACTTTTGTTGAGAAAGGGGTTGTTGGTAAGTAAGTGGATTTGAGAAGTCATTTCCAAGAAAGAAAAGGAAGCTTTGGCTGCAATATTGTTGCATTAACCAATACTAGCTTGTATTTTCTGCTGTTACCTCCCTCTTTGGTTGTTGTTGCCAAAATTCCTGCTTCCTATAGCAGGAAAGTAAGCATTCTTTTGCCTCGTTTCAATTGTTATCTCATAGAAGGGATGCTCATCCTTGAGAAGACCACGGAGACCGTGATCATTCATCAGCGTCCAGTTACCTCTGGCTTCCTGGCCTGGTGTGTCATGTGACACTCAGACTGGGGGAGAGGGGAAAAAAGGAGAATGAAATCTGGAGAAATACCTTAAGGGCATGAAAAGAAATATTCTGTGAGCCGAAAGGCTGAAAATGTTTCATTCAGAGATAGCTACATGTATAAATTTAGCTCAGTAATTAGGCATATGGTGCTTTCATTTAGAAAGTATCTACACCCTTTGTGATAAGATCCGTTGATTATTAGAGCTGCTGCAGCTTTAACTGTCTGCAGCAGAGATTCCTACTGCATTTAAAACAAGAATTGAAGAGTGAAATGGAAAAACGGAATTAATAATTTGTTCTTGGTTGGTTTTAATCTGCTCTTTATTAACTTTGTAGTTTATGCCTGGAGGATTAGATTTGGAAACAGAACATCAACTAATGTTCTAAAAGTTTACTTCCTTTTATTGGAACATTATATTCTTAAAGACTTTCTGAAGAACCTTTTGGCTGAATTTAGGCTTACGTTCTTATGATTCAACCTAAAATAATAGAAACATTTTGACCTATGATTTTATTTTTAATTTTTAAGTTATTTCATGTTAGATTTCAGAGTAGGGTTTATTTAATAAAACCTGATTAATGTAGAGAGGTAAAAGTATTCTTTGCTGAGCACAAGTATGTGTTTAGTCTCCTTTTTCTCTAGCTCTTTTTTTTATGCCTCCCCTCCCCCTATCTGTTTCTTCAATCTTAGAATTTTAAATCTGCTCGCCATTCGTGATGAGGAAGATAGGAAAAGTTAAAATCAAAAGATACTTGCATTTCCCAAGCCTCGTCAGTGTTTCTAAAAATTGATTGACATCAAACAGACAAGAATTTTATAAATAGGAAAGAGTCCTATTCCAAGATAGAGCATAGTGTGATGAACTAAAATACAGAGGTTTAAAAACAGCTGCCCTTGGGGGAAAGGCTGTTCATCTATTTCTTAATGCTTCTTTAATGTAGTTCCATTAGAATCTGCCTGTAAATCTGGGATTCAGTGTAGTTGCTTGTGTGGTTGTAGTTCTCCACCCACCTGTGATCTGGAGAATTACACCCCAGCTTTTCATAAGGTAAAGACATTAGAATTTAAGCATTTAGAAGAGACTTCTTTGGGGACTGGAAGTTTATGAAACTGTAATGCTAGATTTGAATTAACCGACTATTGATTTCTCAGAAGGAAAAAGAATCTGGATGTATGTGTTCTTGATAAGTAACAGCTTCGAACTAACTCCTCTACTTTGGCTTTAACGGGGTAATAGACGTTTAGGAGTTTACAGCCAAATAGGCCATGGGTAATCAAGTATTAGTTTTAGGTGTCTTAATTTAGCTGTCTTTTTCTGTCATAGTTTTTACCCGTGCTGTTAATCATCCTCCGTCCTTTTGTGTCTTCTCTCACAGAGAGGTGGAGCTCATGACACAAAGGTGGAGAGCAGAAGTGGAAGAAGTGTCAATGTTAGATGAGTCCCTTAATCATCAGGATTATCAGCAGAGAACTAAGAGCACTCTCGCTTTCCTAGAAGCGTGAGTTGTGAACTCCAGACATTAGTACCTGTGCACAGACAGATCACCTTTTCCCTGATCTGTGGGGCACTTACTGCTAGGTTTCAGAATTCCTAAGGGGGAAAACTATCTAATTACATGTTTGGTTAGCATATCTGTGGGCCTTGGGCTCTCAGTGGAATTGCTGGAAGACTATCTCTGGAAGGAATGCCTTTGATTGATTTGAAATCTCAGGCATCACCATAGAGTCGTTAGGGCTTTCCAAAGCACTGGGGAAATTTTGCAGACAGTGCTTTCTAGAGCTGATCTGAAGGTGGTAAACTAAACTGGCAGGGAGGGACGACTCTTCCTCCATCCCGAGGTGAGATCACCCGGCCCTTACTTCACTCCAGAGTACCCTGCCTTCACAAACACCAGGAGCACAGAGCACATTAGTGATCACAAGAGAGAACGTCTGTATATAATGAATCCTAGAGTTTTCCTTCATCATGTAAGAAGACCCCAGTTGGGGGCGCCTGGGTGGCTCAGTGGGTTAAGCCGCTGCCTTCGGCTCAGGTCATGATCTCAGGGTCCTGGGATCGAGTCCCGCATCGGGTTCTCTGCTCCGCGGGGAGCCTGCTTCCTCCTCTCTCTCTCTCTGCCTCCCTCTCTGCCTACTTGTGATCTCTCTGTGTCAAATGAATAAATAAAAAAAAAATCTTTAAAAAAAAAAAAAAAAAGAAGACCCCAGTTGGATATTTCTTTCTTAAACAGAATTTTGCCTGAATATTTAAAATAACTTATTTATCCTTTGACTTTTAAAACTTCAGCTATTAATTTGCCGAAGAACAACAACAATAAAAATACCTGATAATTTCCTCCTCTTCTCTAGGCTTAAAATAGAGGGAGCAGTTAAGACCACACATTTAATAAAAAATACCACTTCTTAGTTATACTCTATAATATGCTTCCTTCTTTCTCCCAGTAGAATGCATGTTATTCTTCTTGTTCTGAGAATAGTCTCTTTAAGTGATTTTTTGTGTAGCTTGATCTATATATAATTAAAACAACCAATAACTAGATTTTTAAAATCTCATTTTTGCATAGATTTTTGTCTCTTTTATCTGTAATTTTAATTCTAGAGTGGTGAAAAATATGAAAGTAATTACAGCATACCATTGTTGAGATTTGTTTCTTGTTAGGTGCTGTGCTAACCACTTTACATACATAAACTCACTTCATTCTCAGAACAACCCTGTGAATTTGGTATTATTTTCCCCATTTTCCACAGAAGAACTCGAGGCCAAGAAAGGTCACGCAAATTGCCTCGGGTTCCAAAGATCCTAGTGCTCCACCTGGGATTTGACATTAGTCTGTCAGACACCATCCTCTTCCCATGGCTCCTGCTCCATCCTCGAGGATTTTGTCCATTTTGACTAAAGAACTGGGGGTCACAAATTCACTCCTTTGCCTGAGAAGGAGAGGGGAGGCAGGAGCCTGAGGGCTGGTGATATCCCATCTTAGCCTGTGGCAGACAAAGTGCTGGCATTTGCTTTTGTTTGTTTTCATTTTGGTTTTAGTTCTTTAGTTGTTGTCTTGGTTTGTTTTTACATTTACTCTGAACGTTAATCCCATGATCAGTTTGTTTGGAAAAGCTTCTCTTAATAATATTGTGTTCAACATGAAGCAGGTGTTTATTAGTGTGTATTAATGTATGTGTATGTACCTTAGTACTATGTTTGTACATGATATAGATACATGATTGTGTGTGTTTAATTATCTAAAATAATACTTAAGCATTAATGAAAACAATGGGAAGTTCTGGAAAGTTGTTTAAGTCAAGACGGGGAGAAAGAGGACAGTCTCTGAAAGAAAGTCTAAATGTGCTTCCTTTTCACCCCTTAGTCTTGGGGCAACTATGACTTCTAAATTTTAGAATTGTTTTACAATTATTTCATTGTAAGGGGACAGTTCATAAAGTATGACCATATTAATACAAGTGAAATGTTAATTTTGAATTCATATGAGATATACTGCCAAAAGAGGTTTGTGAGTCAGAGTAAGTCTTGTTACTGACTCGACACTCAGATTTTGTGTAGAAGTAACAACAAAGCATGCTTACTTGGTCCTACGTGATGATACACTGGACAAATAATATCAGATTTGCATTTTTGGATAAGGCTGGAGTCATGCGCATGTTAGGCTTTGCAGTAATCCAGGTGAGAGGTGACGATGGCTCACTTCACACAGGGATGGTGGGGGGGACCAAGGGCACAAATCCTTGAGATATATAAGAGATAACATTTACAGAACTTGGTGAACGTTTATAGGGAGGGGGAAGGAGGAAGTAAGTGGAGACGGTGCTTGGGTTCCTGGTTTTTGTACATGGGGTAATGAGGTGGACCCAAGAAAAGGAGAAGAGGGAAGAGGTGAGATGGATTTGGTTTGGGGGTGTTTGGGGTGTTTTGCATTAAATGAGAAAGATGTCTAAGTGTGGAAGTTCACAGTAAGCACTGAAAAGACAGGACTGAACTAGAAATACTAATCTTAAAACTGTTAGGCTTAAGACCTAGTTAAGCTCCTTCAGGGATCCAGTGTCCCTATTAACAGGAGCCCAGGACCTGAAGCCTAAGGAACATCAACATTTAAGGGATTCCTAGAGGAAGAGACAATGTGCAAGGACATCAGAAGCACAGAAAGAAAAACCGGTAGAGTGCGGCACCCTGAGGCATTTTTTAATATTTAACATTTTAAGCTGTGAGTCTCAGCAGTGTCAAATGATGCTGAGAAACAAGAGAAGGGCTAAGAATTGGCTTTCGGATTTGGTAATAGGCTGGCAGGAATCGACCCCCTCCTGGAACATGTTCAGTGGAGTGTTTGGGGTGGAATCCTTATGGCAGGCAAGATAGGGAAGCACAGGAACGGTTCTTTCAAGAAGGCCACGGCGGTTGGGACTGGAGGATGCGGTGGAGGCTGCAGGATGACCAGGGGCAACAAGAGAGTTGACTAGAGAAGCCGGTGGCTTCTGGCACACAGTTGGGGCTCGAGGCCATGGATTTGTGATGGACCCATCTGTTCACTTGTTTGATCTTCTTTAGCAGGATCCAGCCACTCCGACATATTTGAAGAAGGCAGACAAGTAGATTGACCTAGTCTTGGGGTTTTCCTAAGTGTTTGGAACAGAGAAAAGACACATGGTCACAAGTGCTTTTTTTGAGAATTTGATGCAAGGATCATTTGTTTGTAAGAATATAAATCCACTCAGTTTGTGTTAAAATAAGTGCAGAGGGATGTTTATTATAAAGATAAGAGAGGGTATCTCATGGATCCAAGTCAAGAAATGCAGCAAGACGTCACAGGGCCTGGACCAAGGAAACTGGAAGCTGCTGGAACCAAGACTGCTATTCCTCTAGTTTCTTATCCTGGGCTACTTGATCTTTTGTCTCTAGATATAGCTGCCTTATTCTTTACTCTGCAAACAAGCTCTCTACAACTCAGTCCTTTAGTTTACATGCCCAATGAGTTCAAGTACAAATATTCCAAAAAGCGTCTCAGAAACTGAATCCCAAATTTCCAGAATGGAGAATCTCACCCAGTTGTGGTTAGGTGTCTAATCAGGGGTGGCCAAGGGGTGGAGTATTGATTTTTAGTACTGATATAGCCATGGCACGGAGCCTCCTGAGTGTTGGAGAAGACAGGGTTGCCTGGCTACACAGAGGTCTCCCTCCGTCTCTGCTGCATCCAGCTGCATTTATCTTACTGGAAGTGTCTTTGTCATAGGACTACTTGTTAGAGGCAGACTGTCTGGGATTCTGCTATATATCCACTACAGAAAATTCTGTGCCCTTGAAATGACAGTTCACCAGCATTTTCGTGTTCCTTTAAGTGTGATCCAAACTTACCTGTGAAATACTAGTTCATTAATCCAATGTGCCTATCCAGAGATGCTCTCTATTTAACAGCCTCTCATAGTGCTGCTTCATAATGGGATAAAGCCCAAACACTTCAGCTTTAATGGTGACAACTAAAACACACAAACACACACACCAGAATTTGGCTCCGTGTTTCCAAAAAAAAAAAAAAAAATCATATCTGAGCATTCATCTTTGGAAATCCTACCTGTCCATCCAGACCTGACTTAAATCTTATTAGTTCCACAAATTCTTACCTGTTTCCCTTCAGCAGAAAATCATTTGTCTTTCTGTGCTTTTATGCCTCGCTTTGTTTAATCCACTGTACTTATTACATTTTTACCGTTAAAGGCAGCACACGCAAAGGCAAAGAGATGAAGAAGCGCATGGCTTTGTCACTTATTAACAGGCCAGCCCTGTGTAAGTACACAATGCCTTTGAGCCTTTCTTGTCTGTAAACGGCTCTCATGGCGGTTGTGAGGAGCCAGTGAGTAAAGGGATGTAAAACCATTTGCTTCCAGGACGATGCAGATCTCTGTTACTGAAAGAAATAATTTGGAGGCTGCAAGACCGGGTTTCTAAAACCCTGTTGGCCACTTGGTAATTCATGATGTGGCAGTGGGTGAGTGAGTGACTGCTCTTCCTGTTCAGGCATGTCGTGTGCTGTGTTAGTTCTCTACAGTTGCTCTAACAAATTATCACAACCGTAGAGGCCTGAAACAATAAAAAAACAAAAACAAAAACAAAACAAAACAATATAAGTTCTGTGGGTCAGAGTGAGTGGGCTTGTTTGGCTTCTCTACTCCGGGTTTCATAAGGCCGTAATGAAGGCAGCCTGGGCCCTTACCTACATGCAGGCTCTGGAGGAGAATCCGTCAGAGGCTCGCTCAGGTTGGTGGCAGGGCTGAGGTCCCAACTTCCTTGCTGGCTGTCAGCGAGGAGCCTCTCCGTTCTTCAAGGCTGCCTGCATTCTTGTTCTCATCGCCCCTCTGTTTTCAAACCCACAGTGTCACCTCGCCTGCGGCTCAGCCAGATCTCTGACTTTCCCTTCTGTGCATCTCTTCTGCTTCCAGATAAAAAACATTTCTGTTTTCAAGGCCTCAGGTGACTAGATGGGCTCCGCCTAGATAATCCAGGCTTATCCCTGTGTTTTAAGGCTACCTTAATTATCTGTAGATAATTAGACGTAGCTTTCATTACATCTGTGAGCTCTTTTTTTGTTTATTCAGTTACATCTCCAGGCCCCACGATTAGGAGGGGTTCATCTTTGGGGGGATTTCTACCTACTGTCTGCGGATACTATGAGTGATGCGGTCTGTGAAGCCCAGCGAAGCGCCTGTGCGAGAGCTGCTCAGCAGTCATTGGCATATTGGATGGCCTGTTGCTGTGGCTTGTGTTCAGCCAGGCTGTAACCCAGGTGGCATCTTGTGCTTCCAGTTACTGGTAGGAGTAACCCAAAGCAGAAGAAGCCAGGTTTTCTTTGTATAACTGATTCTAACTGCTCTATGTGGGTAAACAGGAGAGAGAAACCAAAGATATATACACATGTAAAGAGTAGAGATAAAAGAATATTCTATTCATTATTCTTAGAACTTTTTGAGGCTTAAGTACCTTTGATAAAGTATCTTATTTTAATCTCATTATTGTTTCTGTTTTATAGATGACTCACTAGGGGTATATAAGAATGCCCCATGTTGTTAGACTACTAAAAATCTTGAATGAAAAGTAATTCTGCTTTGTACATATTCTGCCTATATCAGCTGGTTAGCGTGACATCTTGGCAAAGAAAGGTATCATGTAGAATTTAGGGGCACATGTTCTGGAGCCAGATTCCTTGGGTCTGACGTCCCTCTCTGCTACTTATGTATCCAGTGACCTTGGGCAAGTCACTTAACCTCTACCCCAGTTTCCTCATCTGTAAAATGGGGGCTAAAATAGACCCTATTTCATGAGTTATTATTGAGGATTAAATTGCATTGTGCCTAGTACATAGTTCTATAAAAGCATTCAGATTATTATTCTAATAGAACTACTTGTTTTAACCATTGGTTCTCACCTGGAGTTAGTTTGCTCTCCTCCACCCCCACCAAGGGACATTTGGCAGCGTCTGGAGACATTGGCTATCACATATCTACCCATAGGGCATCTAATGGGTAGAAACTAGGGATACTGGTAAAGATCCAGCAGAATACAGGATGACCCCCCCAAACAAAGAATTATGCACCCCAAATGTAAGTAGTGCTGAGATTTAAAATCATGTTTTATGATTTTATGGTTTTGGTAACCACTGCATCTGCAAATAAGATCATCATGTTTCCTTAGTGACTTTTAACACTGAAGATATTCATTGCCTGACAGCCAGGGGACCCTGAGTTTTACAATAAAATAAAAAGAAAAAAACATCTATCTGGTGATAACCTTTGCGTATCTATTTGTCTATTTTTATATGTAACACAGATTTCACAAGAGCATGCTTAACCCCTTGTATACATGATTAGGGATGAGAAATACTCTGTTCCTGTGAAAAACTGAGTGAAATTTTTAATTTTCTTAATTTCCTAGTTTTCCAGTGAGTGTTCTTCTGGAGATATAGGAAAGAAATTACTTGAATGTGGGGACTTGCTCTTGCTGTGTACATTGGAACACAGTAGTAGTCAAAATAAGTACCCATTATAGTTACGTGTTTTGAATTTTCCTACATTGTAGTTTATGGTTTGGAAGCCCTGAAATATTTTTGCCAGTGTCATTTTTTATTTCTGTTCTATAAGGTTCATGTGTTTGCTGTCTTCACTCCCTCCCATCCCCTTCTCATACATAACTAGTGATTTAGAATATTCTCCAACTAAACTTTTCTCTCCCCCACCCCCTGTCACCTCCACCTCAAGTTGAACTATTTATAGTTGTCTTTCTCACTCTCTAGTTGTCCCAGAATTTGTCCTTCTGACGACTGGGTCTGTTAGTCATCAATATCTGCATTACCACTGGATACAGAGAACTGGTTAGCCTGACTTCCTGGGAAGGAAAGGAAAGAATCTGGGTGCATTCCCGTACTTTCCCCTCTGTTGTCTACCTGGAGAAATAAAGCCACAAGACAGCAACAGCCTGCAGATGTGGATTGTTATGGATTGAGCTGAAAGAAACTGACGTGCTGGGCACCAATTAGGTGCTCCAAACTACTTGATAATTGATTTCATGTTACATGATGCAATTGCCAAGTATTGGTAAAATACATGACTGTGATCATATTAGAGTAGAAATGCATTTTTCTTGTTGTAGTTAACAAATTCTTGGTTTATATGAATGTCAGCAACAGGAAAGTGTTCACTGAAGTGAGAATGACATCCACCCCATCCTTTTTGGGGTTGTTATGTTACAACTTTGAATCTGCATATAAGAAGCAGATCACCCAGGCACTTCACTTAAAAGGAGCAAATGAAACATTTTCCATACAAACCACGTATCTGCCATTCTTTGTCATCAGGGCTAGGAACTGGAAAAAGCGGTTTACAACAGAATTGCGTTTTTTAATGCGGTCTTTTGTTAAACTTCTCAGGTTTGTTTTTGTGACACTCTTCAGAAGTGGTAGAACAGTGATAACTACTTCTTCACAGACTTCATGATTAAGAGGGCTGAAGTGTAATTGGCATCTTTCAAGGGTTTGGACAAAGTCCAGTTTGTTTCCTGTGATCTCAGGCTGTTAGAATAGAGAACCTTATCTGTCAGCAACCACCTCACTGTGGACTTGGTTATACCCTTGAGCACCACGCCAAAGATCAAGCTATATAATAGTTGAAAAGTAGTTAAAGCCATCCTTCAATTTTGAAATGGAGATTGCCAAGTCTTATATCGCCACTTCATTATTTAGAACCTTGTGCTGAAGACATTTTGGAAGAACTCTTAGGAAAACATGGAGGTATGCCTAAGTTTCTCTGTCAAGAATTACTTGATTTAGAAGAAGGGTACCTTGAGTTATAATGAATCAGCATCTATATAGGTCACTTGGTAAGGAAAAAAACCAAAAACAAAAACAAAAAAACCTTGTAAATGGGATTAGCTCGCAGCAAGCGTGCCAGCCCCATGCTTCTTGCCTTGTGGAAGTATACATACGTGTAAGCATGTATAGTGGCATTTTATTTGATGGACTAGGCCAGTGGCTAACAGGGTACCATGATAGGAAGGCAGTTTCTTTACAAGAGATTGTTACCAGTAATCCTGAGAATAGAGTTGAGGTGTGAGTCGGTTTCAAAGGATCCCAGCATGCTGTATCATGGTAGTCATGGTCAAAGCTGAACAGAGCCCAGTGCCGAAAGAAAAAGCCGGAGAAGAGAAAAAGCAGACGTAGAACCAGAACCGAAGACTTAGTAGCACTGATAAACAGACATACAGCTGTGCAGAGTTAGCCCCTAGTGGACAGGGACTGTGGGTCATTTAGCTGTAGATGCTCAGTTGTTTGTGGAGGAATGAAAGGTTCAGCCGGGCACAAAGGAACCTGTGGGAATGGAGTTGGAACTGGCGTCCACAGAGTCTAGTACTAGAAGAGGCAGGCAGTTGCACCCCATTGCTAAATGAATTGTTCTGAAATTTTCTCTCTACGTGACTGACAGAATTTTGGTCAGCTTCCTGCTGTAGAGCACATTTTACAGCCAGCCAGTGTGGTAGAGGGCTGAGGCCACTCTAACACCCTCACCTTTGCCCAGCCTGTTTACTGGGCAAAAGTGGATAAATATTTGCAGGCCATGCCTTTGACCCATTAGATTCCAGGACCTCAGATCCTTGTCAATAAATTCAGAGGTGAGTAATTAGTTGCTGGAAGGGCATCCTTCTTCTAAGACAGGGGTAAGGAAGCGGGGAGGATGGACAGATTCCTCATAAATCCTGACGGAGCATCCTGGGAGAAGGCAGAACAGTCCCCTAGTTCTGAGGAGCATTTTAAACAAGGATACTTTAAATCAAGTTGAAGAGTCCTAAGCCAAGGACAGTATTTTATATTCAGTACTTGGAAGGTATTTTCTGTCAACTGTAGAAGGTCATACTTCTCTATTTGGAACAACAGTCTCGTTTCCAGAAACGAAGTATATGGAATTCTAATATTGTTCAAACAATGGGGAGAAAATACATACTATAAGACGGTCAGTTTTATATGGAAATTGATAGTTGAAGATCACAAGTATACTGACCTTTTTTTTTTTTTAAAGATTTTATTTATTTATTTGACAGAGAGAGATCACAAGTAGGCAGAGAGGCAGGCAGAGAGAGAGGAGGAAGCAGGCTCCCTGCTGAGCAGAGAGCCCGATGCGGGACTCGATCCCAGGACCCTGAGATCATGACCTGAGCCGAAGGCAGCGGCTTAACCCACTGAGCCACCCAGGCGCCCGATAACAATGTTTACTTAAATTATTTATCCCATTCTGAAGAAATATTTCACTTTTTTCAAGCAAGGTGGAGGAAAGACAAATTCTTCCATAAAGTTACTGTTTTCTAGGTGTATCCAGGAACCCTAATTACATACCTATTTTGCTAACCATTTGTGCCCATCCCCATAATTCCTGCAACACATCAGTCATTTAAAGCTTGAACAGAGGACTCAGCTACCATAATTTCTATGATAAATCATACGGTTTATTATTATGCAACCAATAATTATTATTATTTTTTTAGAGCAGTTTAGAGCAATTTCAGCTACCAGACAATATTTTGAAAATAAATAATGTATAAGTCCAGTTTTGATTTGATCACTCAAAAAGCAAACAAAATATAGGGACTCAAATGTTAAATTCATTGGTAGTTGATAGTCTATGAGTTAAGTAAGAATAGTCTTTGCTTTTTTTTTCCTTTAATGTCAAGTTTTTACTTAAATTTCATTTGGTTAACATATAGTGTTAAATCAGTTTCAGGAGTAGAATTTAATGATTCATCACTTACATACAATACCCAGTGCTCATTCCAGCAAGTCCCCTCTTTTTTTTTTTTTTAAGATTTTATTTATTTGACAGAGAGAGAGAGACAGGGAACACAACCAGGAGGAATGGGAGAGGGAGAAGCAGGCTTCCCTCTAAGCAGGGATCCTGATGTGGGGCGCCATCCCAGAACCCTGGGATCATGACATGAGCTGAAGGCAGACACTTTAAGCACTGCGCCACCCAGGCGCCCCAACAAGTGTCCTCTTTAATTCCCATCACCAATTTAGCTTATCCCTTCCCTCCACCTCCCCTTCAGCAACCCTCAATTTGGTCTCTGTAGTTAAGAGTCTGTTTATGGTGGCACATTTTTTTCACCAAACATTAAATACACATGCAGACATGTACACATGCACACACTTAGGTCCCAAAGTAAAAATTAATTGTTATCCAGTTAATATGAGCTGCTGTTCCCAAACTCTGCTCCTCTCTTCAGTTCATCATTGGCTCCATTTTTAGAATATTCTAGACAAAAAAAAAAAAATTTTTTTTTGGCCATCTTCTCCAAGGTAATAGGCTCATTCCCCTCCCTCACACTGACACTGCCCCAGGTTGCTTGGGCAAGGCAAGTGACAGACTTAGTGTCACCTCTCCTTTCCTGGAAGACAGCAATTCTCCCTTACAATCTTAGCAAAGTAACCATGTTTTTTGAATCTAAAACATTACTGGGGGCAGAGGGGGGTGCAGGCCATGGTGGTTCACTCCATCAGGATGACACCTCTGCAGTGCTCCCAGGCTTATACTCATTTATAGGAGCAGAATAGCCACTCTGACAGCCCTTCTACCCACATCATGCCTCATTCATAGCAGAGAGAAGAGGGAGAGCCGAGCTACTAGCAAATTTCTCATTGGCCAGAACTTTGTCACAGAGCCACCTCTAGCTGTGGAGAGGCTAGGAAAGCATACATTTGTCTTTTGTGTCTCATGTTCTGAAGCCAAATGAGAGAAGGAGATTTGGATGTGGGTTAAATCAATAATATTATCTTCAATGGGTAGAATATAGACTCATTTTTCCCATTTTTATTATTGTTTTATGTCATCTTTTTGAATAGTAAAATAATTTGACTTCTAAAATAATAAACTTGGCATTTTTTTTCTTTTTAAATTTATGAAAGTATTTGCCTGATTTTTAAGCTGAAAAATAGCTGAAGACAATTGGAAGTCATTTGTACCCAAAGCTAATACTAAGTAATATCGTCTGTTTTAACAAGTCACTGAATTTTGGCATATATTTAATGCTAGGCACTTACCATCCAGCAACAGAATAAATGATGATTATCTTTTCCTGCCATTTGAAAAAAAAAATCAGTCTTTATCAGATTTTAAAGCTCTAATAGAATGGTTAGAGTAATGCATTTTCAAGCCCAGAAAATACTTGCCATCACTTTCAAAATATCTCAGAAGATCTTTAGTCCTTAGAGAATCTCAGTTTATAGGCTGATTAATGACACAAGCATATTAGATGTTAATGCTTACCTAAAAAATCTTATCACATATAGTCCAAGATAATTGTTTTCCATCTCTAGTAATGTCTTAGTGACATAGTAAAAGTCTAAATGAATCTGTAGTAGAAAGACCATTGAAAAATGATCAATAACTTTGTACGTTTTTTAATGCAGGTGTTTAATGAGAAATCTGATGCTGCCAATTTAGGGGCAATTTATAGTGTGCTATTGACATTTCAACTCATATTGAGTAATATGTCTTTTTTCAGTAGCCACAGAACAGAATTATTAGCATGTTCCATTGGTGATAAAATGTCATCTACTGTGAAACCAAGAAAAAAATTATGTGCTAATACTATAGGATGTCTGAGTAGAGACAAATTAACATCTTTCAAAGGAGGGAACTTTTAGGTTAAAATTAACGTAAAGCAAAATTCTTTCTCATTGTATGTAAGATATCTTAATCCTACAGGGCACTAGAAGCAAGAGATTCCTCATTTTCATTTCAGTTCCTTAATCTACCAATATAATATTTCTCCTCTATATCCAGAAGGTTTTTGAAAAAAGAAAAAGTAGAAAGTGGTTTTGCATGTCCTGTTTCTGAAAGTCTCACAATTAAAATGTTTAATTTCCCTAGAATAATTTAATAGGAAATAGAAAACATACAAAGATGTGTATCAGTAACACATGCATTAATAATTTTTTGGAAGCTATTTGCAAGGCAAATTCCGCAGATTGTAGGGGTCGTATGTTCACTTCAGGACAGTGTACAAGACAATATGTCATAGGCTTTGGAGTCAGCCTGAATTTAGAGCCAGCCTCCACCACTTGCTAGAGGTCTGGCCCTGAGAAAATTGCATAACCTCTTGACTTCTTCATCTGTGCAATGGGAATCTCAGTGGTGAGGCTACCTACCTTGCAGGATTGTTGTGAGGGACTGAGAGAGTATGTAAAGGCGTTACATATTTCCTGACACATAAATGTTCAATAAATGCTGCTCTATTATTAAGGATGATAAGAAAGTACCTTATGTGATGCACCAAATGGATTATAAATCTTGTAGAATTACTAGTTGCTGCTCCATGGTTGTACTCCGGAGCCAACACTTCCTGTATTTAGTATACACAAATACTCCTTTTTACAAGTTAATTTTTAAAATACCACCTTTTAATACAGCATTTTTATTATTGCTATGCCCAGATAATGTCTAAAGCTGTTACTTCCAGATTACAGAATGATTACTTTCAGAATATATAAAATCATGGATTCTAGAATGATAATGGGCATCCCAACTTTTCATTAATAATGAACAATTTTGAGTGCTGTAAAGTGTGTAAGCCTGACAATTCACAGACCTGTACCCCTGGGGCAAATAATACATTATATCTTAATAAAAATAATTAATAACAAAATGAATAATTTTGGTTAATCATTTCAGGAGGCTTAAAAATTGTTCTCCTATACCGTGTGACATTTATAACTAATACATTTATAACTAATACATTCTACCTTCAAATAATAGTAACTTACAAAATTATAATTTATAATCCTTTAACTGATTTTAATTGGAAAAGAAAACAATTGTGTCCTGCCACTTCTTTTTTATTAACAACTTTATCCATAATTGCAAAAACTTGGAAGCAATCAAGATATCCTTCAGAAGGTGAATGGATACATAAACTGTGGTACAGACAGTGGACTATTATTCAGTCTAAAATGAAATGAGTTATGAAGCCATGCAAATTCAGACAGGGAAGGACCTCAAATGCATAGTTACTAAGTAAAAAAAGCCAGTGTGAAAAGGCTACATACTATATAAGTCCAACTCTATGAAATTCTGGACAGGGAAAAACTGAGGAGATGGTAAAAAGATCATTGGTTTCCAGGGGGGCAGGGAGGAGGTAGGGATGAAGAGCTAGAGCACAGGGGGTTTATGCGGTAATGAGACTTTTCTGCATAATACTGTGATGGTGGATACAAGTCGGTCCCCGTCTTTTAAAATCCATGGAATGTACAACAGTGGACCCTAATGTAAATTGTAGACTTGGATGATTAAGATGTGTCCTGTAGCTTCGCTGATAGAACAAGTGTATCATGCTGCCACATGGTATTGGACGTGGAGGTGTTTGTATGGTGTTTGCAAAGGTCTGTCGCAGCGGATGCTTCCCAGTTTGGAAAAGCTTGACCAGCGCTTTGCCTGGGGACCAGGAAGGGACAACCAGCTGGCATTAGGCCTGCAAGGTAACACTTGCTGGCCCCCACTGACCACAGAGGTCTTAGCAGGGGTAATCTGATGAAGGTAGTTTTCAGTCAATTAAACACTATCAAACAGACTCAAAACCCTGAGGCTGAGCCTTTGAACTTCAGTGCTGACTTCTGTATAAAGAGACCATAGTCATTAACCACCAGACCTGCATTTTTGATGAGGAAATACATGCCAGTAATGGACCCTTGGCTGACGCAGAGCTTGTCGATGTCCAAAATGTTCTCAGTAGTAGTGCTTCTTCCCAAAAAAGGTATGTGCTAGATAAATATCCACAAATGTCTTCTGACCTCTTTTTTTTGAGATGCTAACTTACTATCCCTTAGAATATTTTAGAGATCTGTATTAACCATTTTTTTAAAATTTTATTTATTTATTTGACAGACAGAGATCACAAGTAAGCAGAGAGGCAGGCAGAGAGAGAGGGAAGCAGGCTCCCCGCTGAGCAGGTAGCCCGATGCAGGGCTCAATCCCAGGTCACTGAGATCATGACCTGAGCCGAAGGCAGAGGCTTAACCCACTGAGCCACCCAGGTGCCCCCTGTGTTTAGTCAAGTTTGGGAGTTGTTCTTCTGGTTTGGAGGGTTTTATTTGTTTGTTTTGGTTTGTTTTGTTGTTGTTTTTCACCCTGTACCCTCCTCCACTTGGTAACAACACAGAAGCTTTATAAAGTAATGTCAGAATTTGGTCACAAAGAAAAAGAACCATTAAATAGCATATATATGATTCAGTTTTCGGAGTTAGAGCTCGAAAAGCTGGCTCTTTCTTAGGGAATAAGATACTTCATAGAAACAGGACAATCTGTCCTCGCAAGCAGCGATTAACTAGAATTCTCATTTTTTAAAACTGGCTTTATCAAGCATTCTGACTCTTTTTCTAAAGAGATTGCTACTGCTAACTGCTCTTTCAATTCACTGGGGAATTAATGCTCAGTGGCCCATTGGGGTTCATACAATGGCATTAAGTAATTACTCCTCCTTTATGTATCTCCTGCTGTCTTAGGAAAAAAAAAAAAGTTGTGCTAAAATTGGCTGTGAGAGAATTCAGGACATCTGACTCTGAAGAAAATACACACATACATATCCACTCAGTGGTTACGAGGCAGCTTCAAGTGCCTGGTGACAAACAAATTGCTCACACGGAGACAAGAAAGAAGAGTAGTGGTGAAAAGGAAAGAAAAACTGGGCAAGGGCAGCCCAAGTGGTGGTGATAAAGCTCAGGAAGTGGCACAGCCAAAGAAAGCAGGTGCAGTCGCAGCCTGGTGTGAAGGAGAGGGACCCACAGTTCTCCGTAAAACCGTGAGGAGTGGGGGGGCCATCTTCTCTGCACAGGTATTCCCCGGGGCCAGGAGGAGAAGCGCGGGGACACAGAGCTGGAAAGTGTGCTGAAGTGGAGGGGAGGGAAAGTCCTGCAGGATGCAAGGCAGACAAGGAGAGGCAGTGCTGCCACCTTCTTTCCTTGAGCTGGCTCACAAGCTTGGTTTGGTGAATGCCATTTGGTGCCAGGCCTAGCCATCTCCTTGGACTCTAGAGAGGGCTGCCCTGTGTATGCAGAGCAGTGGGAAATCTTGGAGGCTGGATTTGACTATCTTAAGTTTGACAAGAAGCAGGGACATCTGGGTGGCTCTGTTCGTGAAGCATCTGACTCTTGATTTCCCCTCAGGGCATAATCTCAGGGTTGTAAGATGGAGCCCCATGTCTGGCTCCAAGGAGTCTGCTTGAGATTCTCTCCCTCCCTCCCTCCATCCCCCTCCCCCCCACACATGTGTGCTCTCTCTAAATAAATAAAATCTTAAAAAAAAAAAAAAGTTGACAAGCAGAAAAAAAAGGGAGGGGACTCTTAAATGGTATAGTGACAAGAATCAGAACCCATGAGTCCACAGCCTTGCTCTTCCTCTATACCTGTGATCAGCCTCAGCTTTCTCATCTGTAAAATAGGATAATAATACCTCCCAGGGACCTTGTGAAGAGAGTGTGGTAAATTGTTATCAAGTTCCCCTTATGGTGCCTTGTGATAGATGGTTGACAAAGTTCACTCCTGCACTTTGATTTATAAAACAGAGCATTTAAAATTCTAAGTGCTTTCTAGAATGTGAAATCCAACAGAAGAGCATTGCTGAGAAGCGTATGCATAGTGCTTTATACATCTTGGGTCTCAAGGACCTTGCTAACTCCAGTCATTCTTGGCGAAGAGACAGCATGATGGTGGGGCCAGCACAGTCTAAGAGCAGGCATCGAGGACTGCCTATGCCAGAGGTGGGCCAGCCGTGGCCTGCTGAGTGCACGTGGGTAAGCGATGTGGCCACAGACTGAAACACAGAGTGGTCAGATCTAGACATGTGCCTATAAACCAGAGATGGCACTGCAAACTGCTGGTCTGTGGGCTGATCTGTGGCTCACAGATTTATTTTCTTTTCCTTAGCTAGCAAACTATTTTTTTCCTTAGACCTATCAAAAACTTGGCTCAAAATCTTAAAAGCAAGCTTAGTATTTTTTATAAGTGGCTTTAGTCAGGGCCTTCACTCCTGTTTTACCACCTGCCCTATCATTTCCAGTTGCTCTGGACCTGGCCATTCTGTTTCTGTCTGGCCCTGGAGTTTTCAGTCCCTCTTTCAGGCCCAAGGTAGAGCAAGGCACAGGCCAGGGAGCTGGTCCTGGACACGGAAGGAGGTATTGGATGTGTTCTGTCCTTCTGTCTGAGGGTTGTTGGGTGAAATACAGGACTCTGTTAAAATTTGCATGTCAGATAAACATATATATTTTATGTAGGTATGTCACATGGAATCTTCTTATTTCCTACATCTGGCATCCTGCTCTGTCCTCATTTATAATTCACATTGTACCACCAGTAGGTACTCAGTAAGTTCCAACTGGCATCATAACATTTGGAGAAGGAATCTTGGAAACAGAACAACTTAGCAGTCTTGGAGAAAGGGACAGAGTACTAACCTATTTCAGCATTTGAAAGAGATAAATTGAAAAAGTCTCATGAATGAATGTTTTAATTTGATAAGGGGTAAAATTGGAAACTGCCATGGCTGGGAGGGTTTTTCTTCACGCTGGGCAGTGACAGATAGAAGGGTACTGGACTCGGGCTTCGCTCCGTGGAGAACTGCGTCAGGAGATCATCATTCCCAGGACTGTCCTCAGTGCATCTTGATGCCTATTAAAGGATGCTAAACGCTGTAATTGTGGTAGATTCCAGGCCTGCAACCTCTAAATGTTGTCATACCAAGCTCTGCATTTTGTCATCTCTTGGTGACATTGGCCTCTTTCCTTTTCTACCCCATTAATTCACGTCTCCCTGAATTGCCTTGCCTACTCTGAGTGTAGTTAAGTGTCCCTTTTTTCAAGTGGTTCTCCCTTATCTCTGCTTAATTCTTGTGGCCTAGGAAGGCAGTGAGGAGGTACTGTGGACGGAGGCCAGCTGTGTTCATTGGACCTCTTCTGTCAGCCAGGTGCATTATCCGATTTGATCTGTTGACCATGCTCTCAGGAAGGTGATGTTACTCTTTTCTAAAATATATACTTTATTTTTCTAGAGCAGCTTTAGATTCATAGCAAAATAGAATGGAAAATATAGAGTGTTCCCATTTATCCTCGGTCCAACACACCCCACTATTAACATCAGGCTCCACAGTGGTACGTTTGTTCCAACTGATTATTATTTTTTAAGAGTGAGAAAACTAAGGGTTTGTGAGATCAGACTCTTAGGCAGCAGGGCTCCGTCTCTCCCAGGAGAAGCCTGCTTGCTTTGCTCCCTCTGACATCCGGCCTCAGCTCCAGGTCTCTCCCTGGCCTGATGTTCCTTCCGGTTCTCTCAGGCTTCATTCCCACAGGGAAATGTAAGCAGGGCTGTCTCTTCAGATAAGAAGAGGGCGAGGCTAGGTCTTGTGTTCAAGCATCTAGAAATTCTTTTCCAATGGATAATTGAGGTTTTGGAGAAGCTATGACTTGATTCCCTGAAACTACTTTTTCCTTTCTGCCACTTATCAGTCCACCAAAGATTAAAAGAAGGAACTTTGATACAGTGATCCTAAAAATGTTTTGTGTTGAGATTTTATCTGAAAGTTCTAGAAGGCACTTTCATGGAACAATCAAATCATTTCAGGCAGAGTTTGATATAATCTACTGTCAGGCTTTTAAAATCCGTGTTTTACAAAACATCAGCTGTAAGTATAATTTTAAGAGTGAAGGCTATCCATTCCTGCTTTAACAATCAGTGAGGTAGGTTGACCTCACACCCTAGACATCGCCTGAATCAGGCACAGGCTTTCATGCCCTCTAGAACAAGGGGGATATTAATGTCACTGGGCTACAGTTTCTTCCATTTAGTGCCAAATACCAAGTTGTTATATAAATGAGCCAAAGGTGGCCTCCGTACTTTGGCCCTTGAGTTGCTCATGTATGGAGGCCAAAACATTGTTAGCTCAATATAGCCCACTGATACAAAATTCAAATTTTTACGCAACTAATTGCTTAAGAAAAAAAAAAATACAAGCAGAGTATTAGCCATTTACAGCCTGCCTGCTTTACATACTCTGTGAAACCTTACCCAGCATCTGTTGACCATTGATAATAGGACCTTGTGGTTTTAATACCCTCGGCTCCTACTCCCTTCTGGAGCTCTCTGACCCAGAGACTCCCTCTCATGCTTCTGAGTGAAGTCACTTAGGATGTGAGCTCCCTCTCTCCTGGGAATTTCCTTGCTCTCCTTTCTTTCTGGAGGCTGACTTCTTTTCCTTAAGCCTGAACAGTCTCTTTTCTTGCCTATTTTTTTTTTTTTTTTTTAGAGATTTTATATATTTATTTATTTTAGAGAGGGAGTGTGCCTGTGTGAGTAGGGGGATGGTAACCAGTGAGGCTAGTCCTTTTATTTATTTACATTTCATGGGTGTGGAAAGTGGGTTCAGAGAGATTCCTTGCCTTACTCAGAGCCACATTAATGGTGGCAGAATGGGGGAAGAGAGAGGAAGAGGTAGATGCCGCACTGAGCATGGAGCCCTGCACGGGGCTTGATCCTACCACTCTGAGATCATGAACTCAGCCAAAACAAGAGTTGGCTACTCTGCTGACTGAGCCACCCAGGCGCCCCTGGACAGTCTTGCTGTGAAGGACTTGCAGCCCTGGCCAGGCACCACCCAATAAAGCTTGTTGTGCATTACTGCCTCTGGTGGGCATATCTGTACCCTAGATCAGCCCCCAAATCCCTCAGGCAAACCCCCTATACAAGCACCAACACAACTAAGATTTCAAGAAAGCCAGTATATGAACCTTCAGAATCAAAGCTGACCCATATTGCCCTACATTATTCTTTCTTCTTCCCCCTTTTAGATACCAAATAGTTGTGTATATTTTTAAATGTATAGATTTAGAGTTTGTGTGCTAAATAGGTTTGCCTGGTTTTATGTATATTTGCCCCTCCTATTTATATATGTTATTAGGAAAAAGTGTGATGCTCAATGATCAGAGACATGCTTAGGCTTTTAATAAAAATAAGCATAGTGCTTATAATCTATCATGTATTTGCTGTGTTTCAGGCAGTGTATTAGGTTCTTTACATGCATTATTTTACTTAATCATCATGGTAACCAGTGAGGCTAGTCCTTTTATTTATTTACATTTCATGGGTGTGGAAAGTGGGTTCAGAGAGATTCCTTGCCTTACTCAGAGCCACATTAATGGTGGCAGAACAGCAGTATGAACCCAGTTTGTCCAGTGCCTGCCCCTGTGACCTGCTCTTTCACATTCCTCTTCAGTAAGTGACATTTTCTGTAAGGACACATGGGGAAGTAAGCAAACAGTCTCAGCAGGCAGAACCACACCTCTCGGAGTAGAAGGTAATTGATCAACATTCAGGATTCAGCAGCATTGTTTGTAGTGCTAGAGCAGCTCTACAGACCTAACCTGACTCCCCGGGGGCACCATGTCTGCTTCCCAGCCTCCTCTTGCTTTTCTCTCCTCAACTTTCTATCTCCCTTATGGTTTCACCTGCCTCATAACTCCCTTTTAATGCCCTTTTCCCTTTGTGTATTTGTGCTTCTCTGCTTCTCCCTCACTCTGGCCTCTGGATTCTCTGTGAATATCAGTTCTGCTTCAATAGGTAGAGGATTAGATTGGTCCATCCGTCAGAGAGAACCTCACATCCAGGCACCTCCCCTCCAGGGCTCGTGATCAGCCCTTAGTTGTCTGCCTCTGGGTCAGGCACTGCACCCTAGATCAGTCACGTGGGGCCAGGAACTTACTCTGATCATGCTGTACAAAGGATGGAAATGTTGTTTCAGGCCACACAGGAGGGGGCTACGAGTGGGACTTGAGCTTGCAGACTTTTTTTTAAAGGGGCAATGAAAAAGCTCAAGTCTTCATAAGATCTGTCTGTCAAAAACAATGAGATTTTCAAAAAGATCTTTAATGTATCTGTGGGGAATAACTTAAGATCATATGATTAAAGCATCGGCAGATAAAAATATTTGTAAGGGTAGTTCCTAGCAACAAAAATGTAATTTATGAAATCTATACATACCTGGGGAAATTCAGGAATATTTTTGTTTGTGGCTTCTCATGTCTTTGATTAGGTCAGGACATAAAATTGAAAACAAATCATTAGGTACAACAGTAGAGTTGCATACATAAGTTTTCTTATTCTGCTATGTTTATAAACATTTGTGAGTATGTAAAAACAGACAGTGTTAAGCTTCCATACATTATCTATTAGATTATAAGCGTGATACAGTCGTGCACACTTTCCTTTTAATCCTTTAGCATCTTGTTATTCATAGTGTAGCAGACACTCAATAAATGACATTGCCTGATTACTTAGACCTGATGCCAATTGCAAAGAAAGCGCTAGTGGAAGAATCATTGATAAGCAGAGAGTCAAGGAGAAATAATGATATTTTTTGGATATTTAATGTCTGAAATCAGGTTTCTCTTGGTCAGGATTGCTGTTTTGGGATTTTGTATCCTTCTCTTCTGTTTCTTTCTATTCACACCATGTGTTGGCTGTACCCCTCACAAATGCAACTAAGCATTCAGGAAAATAGAAAATCTTTCTTATGCTTTCAGGTTTTTGCTTTTTGTTTCTTTCATGAGGTTTCACTACTGTGTTTGAAGTCCTAATCGTCCTCTAGTTTGGGCCTATTTTAACTCTTCTACTTGGGATGTCAGGCCGTACAGCTCTAATTAAACTGATGAAAGACTACAAAACAAAATTAAGGAGCGTGTGAAGATGAAAATTAATCCTATCCTTGGATTTCTTTATTAGTAGTTGAATTTTGGAAGTGACCTTCTTATCCCATCGGCTCATAAGCACACTGAGTCTAGAGAGATTAAATGCCTTCATCGCCAAGCTCCCTCAGCTGGCTAGTGGCTTAATATTGTAAAATGAGAGGCCAGTAGCATTTCAGTGTTTTCGGATCTTTGTGTAAGTCATAAATCGTAGTTACAAAGCTGACTTTATATACGACTTGTGAGTTCTTTCTTTGTGTTATTCTAAACACACACACACACACACAAACACACACAAACCACGTTTTCTGTTTGGCTTTAACTTGGTAAATCATTTGCAAAGGTCATCAGCCACAGGAATCAGTTAGCAAGATGGCCTTTCCTTTTCATTTCATGAGGTCCTGGAGAAACCACTCTATGCTCCATTCAAGGTGTTTTGACCACATGGTTTTATTTTTCTTTCCACTCTCTAACCCTAGAAATCTCATGGGATGAGGAACCCATTTTGAGAAATGTGTCACAGCAACTTTCGAAATGTAGTAAGCAAAGCAATTAGTGTTACATTTTCCCTTGGGGAAAAAAGATGAGAAAGGTTAATATATACTAGAGGTAACTCAAGGAGGTTCTGTACTAGTGATACATATATAAATGATAATTTTTGATAAAGCAGCAGTCTTTCATTGAAAGATTTATGCCGTCTTTGAGTCATTAATAGTATATGACTCTGCTTTCCACTCAGACTTAGAGCTGAAACAAATCATCATAAAATTTTTTTGTTGTGATTGTTCTCGTGTCAGGTATATTTCAAAAGCTTTTGAATTTATTAAGTGTCTTTGGAAATTTACAGGAATGAAGTTTACCAAATGTAGTACGTTTAATAGGAAAGCCAAATCAAACTCAGATGTAATCTCAAGGTGTTTTTGTGGATGTCATATCCCTAGTCTTTTCAGAAGCTCATTGGTGTCTTTTTCCGTGATATAAATTTAATCGGTTTCTGTGTAGGTTTAAATTCAATAAACATGTGATTACCCCCCCATGTTGGAAGCAGTACAATAGGTGCAATGTTAAGCTATGTTACATATGCCCCATGAGGAATTATGATCCCCTTTTTTCAGATAAAGAAAGTCTCATAAAAGCTATGACTCATCCATGTTTATGGGACTAATCAGTGGCATAATAGGGATTATAAGTCAGGTTATTTTATCTGTAAATCTATTATACTTTCTAATAAAATTATAAGGAGAAAGTCTTGAAAATGCTACCTTGTCCACATTCTGTTGACTGGTGGGAGATCAACAGTCTGATTCATCAAAGGAAGATTCTGATGCTGACTCATTCAAGGAAGATGATGCAATGTGTTGGTTAATGCCAGGGCTTTGGAGTCAGGCCAACACAGAGATGAACCCTGGCTCTTCAGCTGTGAAGAAATAACACGACCTTGAACAAAGTTCTTTGGGTTTTAACTTCCAGGCCTCAGTTTCTTTATCTACTAAACAATCATAATACGACATTTCAGAGTTGTAATTATAATTGAGTACCATACTGAATATAGATCATTTAGCAGAATATCCAGCAAATTGTACAGATATTTAGTACTTATTATTCATAATAATAGTGGTGAGATAGGAAGATAATATACAAATTGGCTAAAGAGAAATGTTTATTATTGTGTTCAGGGACATATGAAGACTTATTAATAAAATTATATTGATCTCACTGAAGATTTTTAGTGACAAACAGCCCCCATGTGGTATTTGTAACTTCAGGTGATGCTTTTTAAGATATTTTAAAATATGGAGCCAGATTAGAATATTTTCAAATTACATCCATATTTTGGTTACCTTTGCTAATGGATTGGGAATAATGGCATGAATAAATTCTAGACACATGGAGAATCCCTTGCCCTTTTAAAAAAATGAATACAAAAATAACTGTATTCTTTGAGTTACAAAAAAAATTCTACAACTGTTATACAGTTGTTATATAACTATTTTGACAGGCTCTTAGAACAGTTTCTCCCCTTGAAAATTGTTCACTTTCTACTAGAGTTAATGTTTAGCACAATGAGTCAGAACTTTATCTATAAGCCAGGAGAAATTAATTTGGTTTTCATTATATGTAGAGATATTAATTTTGTTAAAATTAATTTAAAAATAATTTATACCATTTGTGGCAGAGAGGGTTTGCCTTTAAAAACCTTCCTGGTACAAGGAACCTAGATTGGGAGTATACAGGATCAGTCTTCAGTTCCACAGATATATACACGTATATACAATTCAAGATTGATTATAGTAAAACAGGCTAAAGTTTCCCCAAATTTAGGTATAATCATAGAGTTTCATTTATGTCTTCTAGACTTCTCAACATTGACTTGGTCAAAATACATCAAAGTGTTTAAAGTGATAGCCTTTTATATTTGTCTATATACTATGAGGTTGACAGAATTTGTGCAAAACCCAGAATCTTAAATATAGGCTCTTTGCAGAGTTAATCTTTCTTGAGAGTGATATAAATAAATGTAAGAATGGTTCATCCTTTTATGATAAGCTAAATTTCTGTTACTGAGAACTGAATTAAAAACGACATATGCTCTTTTTAAATTACCAAATGGAAACAAGAAGACATAGAAAACCTGAACAGACCCATAACCAGCAAGGAAATTGAAACAGTAAGCAAAAGTCTCCCAACAAAGAAGAGTCCAGGGTTGGATAGCTTCCCAGGAAGATTCTATCAAACATTTAAAGAACTAATATCTGTTCTTCTGAAGCTGTTTCAAACTATAGAAAGGGAAAGAAAACTTCCAAACTTGTTCTATGAGGCCAGCACTACCCTGATCCCAAAACTAGACAAAGACCCCACCAAATAGGAGAATTACAGACCCACATCCCTGTTGAACATAGATGCCAAAATTCTCACCAAGAAACTAGCCAGTAGGATCCAACAGTACATTAAAAGGATTATTCACCACAACCAAGTGAGATTTATTCCAGGGATGCCTGGGTGGTTCAACATTCACAAATCAATCAACGTGATAGATCACATTAAAAAAGACAAGACAAGAAACATATGATCCTCTCAATTGATGCAGAAAAAACATTTGACAAAGTACAACATTGTTTCTTGATTAAAACTCTCCACAATGTAGGGATAGAGGGAACATACCTCAATATCATAAACACCATTTACAAAAAGCCCACAGTGAATAGCATTCTCAATGGGGAAAATCTGAGAGCTTTTCCCCTAAGGTCAGGAACATGGCAGGGATGTCCACTCTCACCACTGTTGTTCAACATAGCACTGGAAGTCCTAGGCTCAGCACTTAACATGAAGAAATAAAAGGCATTTAAATTGGCAAAGAAGAGTCAAACTCTCATGCAAAGAAGAGTCTAACTCTCATGATACTTTATGTGGAAAACCCAAAGGACTCCACCCCCAAATTGCTAGAACTCATACAAGAATTCAGCCACATGGCAGGATATAAAAATCGGTTCACAGAAGTCAGTTACATTTCTGTACCCTAACAGTGGGACAGAAGAAAGAGCTATTAAGGAATTGATTCCATTTGCAGTTGCACCCAAAACCATAAGATACCTAGGAATAAGCCTAACCAAAGAGGTAAAGGATCTGTATCTAAAAACTACAGAATACTTATGAAAGAAAGTGTCCATTTCTTCGTAGACACGAAGTAATGGAAAATGTTCATGCTCATGGATTGGAAGAACAAGTATTGTTAAAATGTCTATGCTACCTAGAACAATCTACACATTCAGTGCAATCCCTATTAAAACACCATCAACTTTTTTCACAGAACTAGAACAAATAATCCTCATATTTGTATGGAACTACAAAAGACCCCGTATAGCTAGAGGAATGTTGAAAAAGAAAACCAAAGCTGGTGGCATCACAGACTTCAAGCTATATTACAAAGCTGTAATCATCCAGACTGTATGGTATTGGCACAAAAACAGACACATAGATCAATGGAACAGAATAGAGAATGCATAAATGAACCCTCAACACTATGGTCAACTAATCGTTGACAAAGCAGGAAAGACCATCCAATGGAAAAATGGTTCTAGGAAAATTGGACAGCCACATGCAGAAGAATGAAACTGGACCATTTTTCTTACACCACACACAAAGATAAACTCAAAATGGATGAAGGACCTAAATGTGAGATAGGAATCCATCAGAATCCTTGAGAACATAGGCAGCAACCTCTTTGACTTTGGCTGTAGCAACTTCTTGCTAGACAGGTCTCCAAAGGCAAGGGAAACAAAAACAAAAATGAACTTGGGACTTCATCAAGATAAAAAGCTTTTGCACAGCAAAGGAAACAGTCAAAAAAACTAAAAGGCAACCTATGGAATGGAAGAAGATATTTGAAAATGACTATCAGATAAAGGACTAATATCCAAGATCTATAAGGGACTTACCAAATTCAATATCCAAAAAACAGATAATCCAGTCAAGAAATGGACAGAAGACTTGAACAAACATTTTACCAAAGAAGACATCCACATGGCCAACAGACACATGAAAAAATGCTCCACATCACTTTGTATCAGGGAAATACAAATCAAAACCACAATGAGATATTACCATACACCGGTCAGAATGGCTAAAATTAATAAGTCAGGAAACAACAGGTGTTAGCAAGAATGCAGAGAAAGGGAAACCCTCTTAACACTGTTGAAGGAAGCGCAAGCTGGCACAGCCACTCTGGAAAATAGTGTGGAGTTTCCTCAAGAAGTTAAAAATAGAGCTACAATATGACCCAGCAATTCCACTAGTAGGTATTTACCCCAAAGATACAAACATAGTGATCCAAAGGGGCACATGCACCTCAATGGTCATTGCAGCAATGTCCACAATAGCCACGCTGTGAAAGGCCTGAGATGTCCATTGGCAGATGAATGGATAAAGAAGATGTGGTATATGTGTGTGTGTCTGTGTGTGTGTGTACACACACACACAATGGAATATTACTCAGCTATCAGAAAGGATGAATAGTTACCATTTACATTGATGTGGATAGAACTAGAGGGTATTATGATGAGCAAAATAAGTCAATCAGAGAAAGACAATTATCATACGGTTTCACTTAGATGTGGAATATAAGAAACAGCACAGAGGATCATAAGAGAAGGAAGGGAAAACTGAATGGGAAGAAATCAGAGAGGGAGAAAAACCATGAGACTAACTATAGGAAACAAACTGAAGGTTACTTGAGAGGAAGGGAATGTGGGGAGGGGGTAATTGGGTGATGGGCAATAAGGAGGGCATGTGATATGATGAGAACTGGGTGTTATACGCAACTGACGAATTCTTGAACTCTACATCTGAAGCTAATGATGTATTTTATGTTGGATAATTGAATTTAAATAAAAAATGATATCTCCTTTTGGAAATCTTTTAAAGAAATCTCCTTTTGGAAATCTAAAAAGGCAATGTGTATATGTATGTGCTAGTTTATTCATACCACTGTCACCCTTTTAAGTAATCATCATCCTTTTAATTAAGCAGTGAGTTTTAAGACTTTGACCTTTAGGTCTTTCATGTATGATCTATTTTTCAGCAAAAACCTCTCAAATTCAAATTATAATCCCGTTTTCATTTTCTTTTCTCAGATGATGAAACATGCTTGGAATAATTATAAACGGTATGCCTGGGGATTAAATGAACTGAAACCTATATCAAAAGAAGGCCATTCGAGTAGTTTGTTTGGTGAGTAGAATGTGCTTTGGTTTCTTAATGACAGTAACTTTTCTCCAGTTGACAGAGCTTGTTGGTGGTGACGTTGATATGTCCCTTCCACCTGGTTGTGAGGAAATGTGCATACCTGATAGGAGTTACCTGCAAGGACTGTGCATAATGTGTCCTTCCAACAGAGCACTCTATGTTAGAATCACTTTCATCTCTTGAAAAAAATACTAATGCCTGAAGACACTTCCAAAGATTCTCGTTTAATGGATGTAGGTACAGCATCATGAGTTTTAGCTCCAGGGGTGCGACCCAGCAGAGGAACCTTTGGTCAGCGGTATTCACTGGTTCCTGTCAAGTAAAAGTAGTGTCTTTATTGATAATCTGGTCAAGGCAACCTTTTATGGTGAGCTTCACTGTATCTTGGTGACTCTTAGCTTTAGCTCTGGGTTTCTCCTGTTTGTGCCACAGAACAGAAAGTGGGAGTGGATTAGATCAGTTATTTCAACTTCCATTTATCGAATTTGGCATGCTTTATTGTATTTGGTCCTCACAGCATCCCTCAGTGATTGGTACTGGGGGTGTTAATAACATTCCCACTGAGGAGGTGAGGAAGCTAGTTAACCGAAATGTTGGGTTCCTTGGGTCACAGAGGTACCCAGTGCCCTTCTTATCCCACTGGATTCTTTTTTAACAGGCATAGTTTTGCCTATAAGTGACAGGATGAAGGGGATAAAGTCTTATTCTGAGACTTCCTAATTCCCCATAGAAAATGTGACTTATACTGTGACTGAAGGTGTTAAATAGTATCAAGTCATATAACAAACAACGGTATCAACTGACACTTACGTGCCAAGTGCCATTTATGTGATGTCTCATTTAACCTCATTATTATACACATTTTATAGATGAGAAAAATGCAGCTCAGAATAGCTTGCCTCATATTAGCCACATACTAACTGACTGAGCTGAGGCCAGAACACAGTTGTGGCTAAGGTGAAAGCCTGTGGTCCTAATCACCACACTATGCTTTTCCATTTATTCAGGATCTTCGTGTGTTTGGCTATCCTTCTAGCACTGGTGTTAATCAACACAATACAAGTCTTTGCAGATTTTCTGCCTCGTGCAGAAGACCTGTGTGTAAATAGTGAGTTGTCAAAGCATTAGATCGTACAGTAGATATTCATCTCAACTGCAGATATTCATATGAAGTGGGAACCCAGGTAGGGAGAAGGGAATTGTAAGAACAGTTAGGAAGAGCTGGCAAAGTGGAAAAAAGACTGGTGGGCCTATTACAGGGACACGGTTTAGAGATGAAGAGAGCCCAAACCTGGAGTAGTGGCAGCAGAGGTGATTTCAGATGTTTTTATAAAGTAGTATTTTCAGTAACATAGGTGATGAGATGTGGGAATTGAAGACAAATTCAGAAGCTTCATGCAGAGTCAGAGGCCTCTATTTATTTCATTATTCACCATAACTTTTAAAAATCTAATTCTATTTTTGCTTTTATCTCTATGAAAGTTGCCTGTATCATTAATAAATTGGTCTTGAAGGGGCGAGGTGTGGGAGGTTGGGGGGGAACAAGGTGGTGGGTATTAGGGAGGGCATGTATTGCATGGAGCACTGGGTTTGGTGCAAAAACAGTGAATACTATTACACTGAAAAGAAATTTTTTAAAAAATCAGTTTTGTGTAGATTTGTCATAATCTTTATCAAAGAGATTATTTGGTTCTCTGTTCATATGTTGGTGAATTTTTAAAATTATTATGAAGCATTGAGACATACTCAGTCCCTTCGTATGGAATGTGCAGATGAAGAAGACATGACTTCTCCAGTCTGAGAAAGTTTACAGACTAAAAGAGATGCACACAAGTATTTATAATGGAAGACAGTAAGTGATGAGTGTAAGACCAATGTAAAGTCTTCACGTCAAGGCTGTTTGGAGGAAATGAATCATAGAGTTGAGATGGGCTGCATGGGGGGGAGGGGAGGTTAGGATCAGTCAAGCTTTCAAAGGGGGGTGAATTCCATTTTTGAAGAATGGCTTTTTAGAGCTATCATAATTTTAGATCTAATTATATTTAAAAGTTTTTCACAGGTGCACTTGGATGTGATTACATTAAAATTAATACGTGCCTTGCTCCATTGTTTCAGATCTATTTTTTTTCTTGCTAGAGAATGCAGCCACAACTGAAATTTCTAAGAGTTATTTTCTACTACTCAGAAGAAACTTTAAAGATTAGTGTATCAATCCACAGCCTGTAATCATTATTAGTTGGGTTTTAATGCAGCTTTTAAATTTTCTTTCAGTGAAAGAATTTTAGACTTTGTTTAATATTACTGTTTATTAACAAATTCAGTTTATGCTCTGCCTGTCCCTTTCCAAGTAACTGGTCAATTTGCTTGTATGTCTGTCAAATATTTTAATCAGTATATATTTTTCTGATATTTTCAGGTAGTATTAAAGGAGCAACAATAGTAGATGCCCTGGATACACTTTTTATAATGGAAATGAAAGATGAATTTGAAGAGGCAAAATCATGGGTTGAAGAAAATCTAGATTTTAATGTGGTGAGTTAAAAGTTGCCAATTCAGTTCTTAAATCTCAGCTTAACATGGACAAACTTGTTGTGGGGCCAATTATTGTGTTATATGACCTAGCAGAAACAAATAATGCAATTTTAAATAGCACCACACTGTATTCTTGCCCTCCCTTACTACATAAGTACGTCTTTATTTTTTGGCAAATTCAGAGAAAGGAAAAAGAAATTAAAATTTACTGAGACCTTCATGTGCCAAGTGTTCATGTTCAAGTCCCACAACCATCCTATGAGATGGGCCTTGTTTTCCTTCTGCACAGTTTAGAAACTGGAGCTCTAGAGCTTTACCCAGAGCACAGCTAGTAGCATGTCAGGGCCGTGAGACCATGTGGCTCCACAAGTCCTGTTTTGCACTGTGCCATGACGTTATTTTGATTTTGTTCAATGGAACACTGGGTGCCAGATGATGTGCTACATTTCAACAAAAGACCCCAGAGAAATTAAGATAGAGAAGCTTATTACTCACAGGTCCTGAGGAAGTACACAGCAGCCTCCAGGGGCCACACAGAGATGTTGAGGCAGAGGACAGACAGGACCTGGGGCACATGCCCTTCTTAGGGTGGCTATAGGCCTGTGGGGTCCTAGGCTAAGGCCAAAATGGTCAAATCAAACCAAAAAGAGCTAGGTTTTGGTGAGTGCCACAGAGGTCTTTTCTAAGGAGTACACAAAGGAAAGGCCCTGGGGGGTGAGGGAGACTCTTGGTCACAAGGGTGACTAGAGGAGTCATATCAGGGACTAGAATTTGCTTATGCTTCTGCGGGCTGTTCTCCAGGGCTGCACTTGCGTGAGGGAGAGGCAAGCGCTGTCAGAGGTCCCCCACAGGCCACTTGAAGGCTGAGGCAGCAATACCGTGGTGATTTTCCAGTAAACAGCATCCACACTCACACATAAACAGCTTCAACCTTTGTTCACTGTATACCCCCATGTATAGAATCCTGTCACTATGTATTTGAAATCTTTTAAAAAATCTTTGTATGTGTACTATCATTCTTAGCAAATACTTCAAAACCCATTATACACTAAGGAAAAGGTTCAGAATTAAGGAGAATGAACACTTGCCACACTTCTTGGTAATTTTGATCTGGGAGGACAACATCATGTCAGAGTGAATCTAACTCCATAGTCACTCTTTTACCTCACATAATGAGGCTGACCAAAAAACTTGTTTTAAGAAAAGGAAGAGTGTTGACCCAGCTGTTTTTTCAGTCATTCGTTAATTTTGCATTATTGGTATTATTTTTAATCTGAGATTGTTTCACAGAAAGCATTGTAAGCCTCTTGTCCATCTGGTATGCATCCGATAATATCTGTAAATCCCCATCACCAGGTACAAACAGCATGCTGTGTGTTGAGAATGGACAAAGAAAGAGTGTTTCCCTGTCAACACCCCCACTTTGTGGAGCTCTTATCTCCCAGAGACCCAGTGAGGACACCAGTGTCAGAATACTAAAGATCAGTAAAACTAAACCTTTTTCCAAACTCTGTGCATTAAAAACCTGTGTAAATTAAAATTTCATATATTTGGTCCCAACCGTCTTATTAATTGCCTTATATGCCCCATTTTGGAGATCACTGCCTTAAAGGACAATTAGATAAGTCTGTGTTTAATCTGCCTTATAATTGAATTGAGAATATAAAGAAGACATATTCCAATATAAAGGGACCTTGGAGATCAATGTGTTCAGCTCTTTCATTTTAAAGATGAGAAAACAGACCCAGGGAGCTGGTGATTTGCTCAAGGTTCCACAGCTGTTTGATTGGAATGACTTGTGGTAGCTCTAATGTTGTCAATAGAATGGAATATGAAAAATTAAAACAGTGAAAAAAAATTCTGTTTCTTTTTGAGGGTTCGTTATCTCTTCTTATTATGTCTGTCCCACCTTGTTTTTTATAAGTAAATTCAGCCACCTACCTTTAAATAGGGTTTGTCTTTAGCTATCTGTGGGAGAGAAAATAGGTAGTGTGTTCCCTCTCCACAGCCTTTTCAAGAAAGGTTAGGGGAACAGGAACTGGATTCCTCCAAAATAAAATAATTTTTTTTTTCTAGCTTACAGTATTTTGTTTGTTTCTTTGTTTCTCCAATTCAAGTACAATTAACATAATGTTATATTTGTTTTGGGTCTTCAATGTTGTGATTCAACAGTTCTATATATTTCTCAGTGCTAATCAAGATAAGTAATATTCTTTTTTCTTTTTTTTTTTAAGATTTTATTCATTTATTTGACAGAGATCACAAGTAGGCAGAGAGGCAGGCAGAGAGAGAGGAGGAAGCAGGCTCTGCGCTGAGCAGAGAGCCCGAAGCAGGCCTCGATCCCAGGACCCTGGGATCATGACCTGAGCCGGACAGAGGCTTTAACCCACTGAGCCACCCAGGCATCCCGATAAGTAATACTCTTAATCCCCTTTACTATTTCATCCCTCCAACCCCTTACTTTGTATTAACACAGTTCTCTGTATTGAAGAGTCTGGTTTTGGGGGCTTTTTTCTTTTCTCTTGGCTCCTTTTTCTTTCTTTTGTTTCTTAAATTTCCACATATGACTGAGATCGAATGGTATTTGGCTTTCTCAGACTGACTTATTGCACTTAGCATTTTACCCTGTAAGTCTATCCATGTTGTTGCAGATGGCAAAATATCATTTTTTTATGACTAGGTAAAATTCCAAGTGTATATATCACATCTTATTCATCTGTTCATCTATCGATGGTCACTTGGGTTGTTGCCATATCTTGGCTCTTATAACTATTGCGGCAGTAAAGATAAGGGCACATATATCTTTTCTTTTTTTTTAATTTATTTTTTATTATGTTCAGTAAGTCAACATATAGTATCATTAGTTGTTTTTATTTTAAAGATTTTATTTATTTGTTTGACAGACAGAGATCATAGGTAGGCAGAGAGAGAGGAAGGAAGCAGGCTCCCCGCTGAGCAGAGAGCCCAACACGGGGCTGGATCCTCGGGGCTCAATCCCAGGACCCTGGAACCATGACCGGAGCCGAAGGCAGAGGCTTAACCCACTGAACCACCCAGGTGCCCCGTATCTTTAGTTTTTGATGTAGTGTTCAACGATTCATTAGTTGCACATAACAGTGCTCATCACACGTGCCCTCCTTAATACCCATCACCCAGGTACCCCATCCCCCCATGCCCCTCCCTTCTGCAACCCTCAGTTTGTTTCCCGGAGTTCATAGTCTCTCATGGTTTGTCTCCCTTTCTGATTTCTTCCCGTTTAGTTTTCCCTTCCTCGCATATATCTTTTCAAATCAGTCTTACCATTTTCTTTGGGTGAATACCCACTAGTGGAATATGGGATCACATGGTAATTCTGTTTGTAAGTTTTAGAGGAACCTTCATACTATTTCCTATAGTTTCTGCACCAATTTGCATTTCCACTGACAGTGCGCAAGTGTTCCTATTTCTCCACATCCTCACCAACAACTTGTTATTTCTTGTGCATTAAGGCGATATCTCATGTGATTTTAATTTCCATTTCCCTGGTGACGAGTGATGTTGAACATCTTTCATGTGTCTGTTAGCCAGCTGTATGTCTTTTTTGAAAAAAATGTCTATTCGGGTTCTCTGCCCATTTTTTAATCAGATTGCTTTTTTGGTCTTAAATTGTAAAAGTTCTTTATATTATATATTTTGGATGTTAACCCCTTATCAGATATGTCATTTGCAAATATCTTCTTCCGTTCAGTAGGTTGCCTTTTTGTTTTGTTGATGGTTTCCTTTGCTAGGCAGAAGTTTTTTACTTTGGTATAGTTCTAATCTTTTCACTTTGCTTTTGTCTGTTGTCTGAGGAAATGTTTCTACAGCCAGTGTCAAAGAAATTACTGCCAATGTTTTTCTTCTAGGAATTTTATGGTTTTAGGTCTCACATATAGATATGTAATCCACTTTGAGTTTATTTTTGCATGTGGTCTAAGAAAGTGGTATAGTTTCATTCTTTTGCATGTAGCTATCCAGTTTTCCCAGCATCATATGTTGAAGTGACTGTCTTTGCTCCATTGCATTGCATATTCTTGCTCATCTTAGATTAATTGACCAAATAAGCATGTGTCTATTTCTAGGCTCTCTATTGTTCTTTTGATCTTTGTGTCTATTTTTATGCCAGTACCATGCTGTTTTGATTGCCACAGCTTTGTTGTCTACCTTGAAATTTGGGATTCTGATGCCGCCAACTTTGTTCTTTTTCTGGATTGCTGTGGCTATTTGTGGGCCTTTGTGATTCCATAAAAATTTTAGGGTTATTTGTGTTAGTTGATATTTTGATAGGGATTGCATTTAATCTATGATTGTCTTGGGTGGTATAGACATTTTAGTCATATTGGCTCTCCTAGTCCATGAGCCTAGAATATCTTTCCATTTGTTTGTGTCATCTCCAGTTTCTTTCACTATTGTTTTAGTTTTACAGAATACTCCTCCTTGGTTAAGTTTATTCCTAGGTATTTTATTACTTTTGGTGCTGTTGTAAATGGGATTGTTTTCCTAATTTCTCTTTCTGCTGCTTCCTTGTTGATGTATAGAAATGCAACAGATTTCTATATATTAATTTGTATCCTGCATCCTTACTGAACTTATTTATCTAAAATTGAATGATTGAGGACAGGAAAGTACACATAGTGCTACTAGACCTGAACAGTATCCAGGTCCCTAGTCCTGATAATTAAAGAATTGCTTAATGATGTACTATATGGTGACTAACATAACATACAAAAAGAAAAAAAAAAAAGAATTGCTTCCCCAAACATCACTAAATACTGCAACAGTTCTTTGCTTTCATGACCAGCAGTAGTCTGAGAAATTTTGGAATCATTTATTTAAAAGAACTAAGGACAAAGGCCTCTCAAGCTAACAGACAAGGTACTAGAAGACAGTTGGCTGACCTTAGCCCACTACCAGGAGACATGAATGTGTTCTGTGGATCATGGGGACCCGTGAGGAAGCAGAGGGAATCTAATAGGGGATATCAGACTGTGGAAAAGAGCCAATTTTTTTTGCTTCCTTACTTGTAAGATAAGGCAATTGGACTATTGTTAAGTGATTGCTAAGCTGCTGACTTAATGTTGTTTATTTAAAATTGTATTTTTATTTTTTAAGAGGATTTTTATCCTGGTTATCCAATTAATTGATAGACTTGTATAAAATACCATTTTAGAACTCCTATTGGTAATCTTGGTCTGTATCTTTCAAAATGTACTTAGCCACAGGTCTCAAATTTCTGTTTATTCTAATACCATTGCTAATGTTAGAGGTCTTCAAATATATTTGTTAGAGTTCTCTCTTTGGGTATTGTCATATTTTCCTTTAAACGAAAGTTCATCAATAACATTTAAGTGATAGTACTTTTTGTATTAAAATTAGTGAATAAAGGCAGCAGCTCTTTCTGCCCATGGGTCTTGTCCCCCTGCTTTAATAAAATCACCTTTTTGCACCAAAAAAATTAAATAAATATTTTTTAAAAAAATAAAATTAGTAAATAAAATTCAGGAAAGCTATATTGTTTTACTCTCCTAATATTATAAAGTTCCTCAGCTAGGAGTTTTGTACTTGATTCTAATATATCTTATATGAGAATTTGTTTTATACTCAATTTACACAGAGATTCAGTTGACTATACCAACAATTATGCAGTTTTCTTTCTGAAAACACAAACTTTCTCCATTTATCTGATGGGCAGAGAGTTTGAAAAGCTTAAGCAAAGAGAGAAAATTTGTGTTATTTTTAGGGATGACATGTAATATTATTCCAGCTTGAATAAAATATTGCTTGTTTTTTGTTCTGTTTTGTTTTTAAGATTTTATTTATTTATTTGACGGAAAGAGAGATCACAAGTAGGCAGAGAAGCAGGCAGAAAGAGAGGGAGAAATAAGCTCCCTGCTGAGCAGAGAGCCCAATGAAGGGCTAGATCCCAAGACCCTGAGATCATGATCTGAGCTGAAGGCAGAGGCTTAACTCACTGAGCCACTGAGACGCCCCGTTGCTTGTTTTTAAATTAATATTTTTTCCTGATAAAGTATTATAATTGACGATGTGAGAGTATTACAAAAAAAGTTAAAGCATCCAAATTTATTACAAGGGTAAAATAAGAAGGAAACTGAAACAAGAACACTGCAATTGGGACTTGGTTTATCCGTGGTGCTCCTGAGTATAAACCAATCTTTCAGTCAAAAATAAATTTCTTTGTATGTGAAATACTCAATTTGCATCACTTAAAGGTGTAAAGTAAATGTTTTTTATTGGTTTATACGGTCATTAACTAAAACTCATTTTCTTTAATTAAAGCATAGCAAGTTGATTTAATTTGCATACTTGGTAGCACAAAGTTCAAATGGCTTTAATAACTGGCTTAAAATAAATCACTGGGATAATATGGAGGAGCAAGAGTTTCCCAGGTGGAGCTTTGTATTCCATTCAAGTATCTGTAGGGGCACACTGGTCTGGACAGACCTCAATTGGTAGACTCCCATGGGTGAGTTTTATGGTTTTAATTCAAAGTAATCCTTAAAACAAAGAATCAAAAATTCTTGGTTACTCATTATTCATTATTCCATTCATGTATTATTTATCAAATACCCTTTAAGTGTCAATTACTTACCCTCATGTCACTTATAGTCTAGAAGGAAAAATAGAATAGATAGCTAGGGCCAGGTTCTCTTAGGAAAGAAGAAAGGAAAGAGGAAACCACCATTTAAAGAGTATGGCAACTTGCCAAGTATGCTAGGTGATTTTTTTTTCCCATAGGCTATCTTGTTTAGTGTTTGTGACCACCATACAGGGTAAGTGGTATTTTCTTTGTCTTTATAAATGAAAAGGTAGTTAATTAATCTGCCCCAAATCATGCAGCCAGTAAGAGCTATGGGTGAACGATGTCTGTCTAACTCAGTGACCCTGTTTTTATTGGAGAGGAAATACAAAGAGTTGAGAAATACATAGGCAGCCAGAGAATGAGTCCTCCAAAGTTAAGCATGTAATCTTAATATCATAGCCCTCATTAGAGTGCATTTTTCCATAGGTAGTCAATAAATTCTAATTAAAGTGAATGAGAAGTAAAGCTGTCTTGTCCTATTTCCAAAGAAACTGTGCTAGACTCAGCTAGAAGACAAGCTGAAAAGGTGCACAAGAAACTGGACTGTATCATATTTTGAAATAGTTGGAAATGATCTGGAGTTCAAGTGCAGTCGAGGCACTTGTTTTTATCTAGCCTACTTTCAGAAGGGATTTGTGGTGGCTCCTGGTAGGGGAAAATCATTAACATAGGGACAAATGATCAAGAGTTTCATATTTGGGCATTTCTAAATTCAGTTCTGTGCTTCCTTTTCTTTACTGTCACCTCAAAGAAGTATTGATTACCTACATCCTTGGATGGGAACTATCGAAAACTGTCATCAGTATGAATTTTATAGAATATGTAGAAATGTTTTTGAGATAACAACTTCTTGTATAAAACCTCAGTGAAAGCCAAAGTTATATTAAAATTACTATGAAAAAGCATTTTTCTTCACTGAGGTGAAGTGAAACCTCTGTATGAGAGGCCGAGCTTTGAGAATGACAAAGCATAGATGATTAGCCTATTCCCAGTGCTTACCTAGCAACACATTGAGATGGTGGTCTTTGATAAGCCACGTGGATTGTACCTTTGATTGTAATGAATACTCTTTGTTTAAGATAACAGAGACACTGGTAGCAAAAGTAACTTTATCTCTTTCCCCCTTTGTATTTGAAGTATAGTTGACATACAGTGTTACATTAGTTTCAAGTATACAATACGGTGATTTCACAATTCCATTCATTATGCAATGGTTACAACATAAAAATAGGCACCTTCTGTCACCATACAGCGTTATTGCAATATTAGTGACTATATTCTCTATGCTGTACTTTTCATTCCTGTGACTTATTTATTTCATAACTGGAAGTTTATGCTTTTTAATCCCCTTCACCTATTTCCCCCTCCCCCCTCACCTCTGGCAACAACCAGATTATTCTCAGTATTTATGAATCTGTTTCTGGTTTTGTTTGTTCATTTGTTCTTTTAGATTCCACATATAAATGAAATCATATGGTATTTGTAAAGATTTATGGTATTTATCTGACTTATTTTATTTAGCATCATACCTTCTAGGTCCATTCATGTCACAAATGGCAAGGTTTTATCCTTTTGCACATGGCCGAGTAGTATTCGTGTGTGTGCACACGTGTGTGCACGCGTACATGCGTACGCATACCATGTTTCATTTTGGATTAGTTGTTTTCATTTTCTTTCAGTTAATACCCAAAAGTGGAATTACTGGATCGTATGGTATTTTAATTTTTTTGAGGAACCTCTCCATACTATTTTCCACAGTGGCTGTACCAATTTATATTCCCACCAAAAGTTTAAGGATCCAGACTGTTCTTTTATCCAGACAGAATGCCACTGTTTTTCAGGAAAATAAGTTATAAGATTCCCTGTTGAAAAGATGTAAATAAATTGACCTCAAAAAGCAATTTGTCATCTTCTCAAATGCCTGGATGAGTACTTGACTTAGGTCCAAAGTTCTATGCCACAGACCATGAAAGAAGGGACTTTTATCTTAGTATTTGCCTTGGTCTGTTTTAGAGCAACATTATATCCGTGCGGGTGCAGATAAGTTCATTATCTTGTTGAACAGAGTCATTCAGTATTTTCTATCTGAATGTTAATCAGTGCCTGCCAAGGGTGATGATTTGCATTTTGACTTTAAAAAGATACTGAGCTGGTCTCTCTGACAGTAATTAGTGATAGATTAGATTGCTACTTGAGGGTTCTTCTGGGCCTACATAGTAAAACCAGCCTATTCACATAGACAAGATGGTTATTTGCTTGTCTTTGTGGCCTAAGAAACTTGTACTTTGTTCATCTTAAGAGGTATATCTACTTAAATATGAAACTAAAAGCTGGTAGGACATATGTTACACTAAATTACATTGTTTAATGTTGCGATTTAATCTGTTAAAAGGATTTTATACTTTTGATCCTTGAAATACTAATATAACATGCACTTTGAAATACTATTTATAAATAAAGGTGTCTACTAAGCTTCAACACAGGCAAGGTGTATAGGCCAGTAACCACTCCTAAACAATGGCTTTGAAAAGTCTCATCTGGGAATGCCTGAGTGGCTCACGCAGTTAAGCATCTGAGGACTCTTCGTTTCAGCTTAGATCATGATCTCACAGCCCTGCATTGGGCCCTGGGCTCATTGAAATGTGTTTCAGATTCTCTCCCTCCTTTCATCCTACTCACTCGCTCTCTCAAATAAATAAATAAAATCATATATGTTAGTAGTAGAGCCGTTATTATTAAACATAATTAGTGCATCATTGTAGGACAATTATTAATACTTGTTTGTTTCTCGCTCACCGTCATTGAGTAGAAAGCTGTCAGGGAGTTTGGAGGAATAGCTAGCAAAGCAGTGTCTGATTTGAGGGCTCAGAGAATTCTCCTTAAAAAAAAAAAAAAAAAATCTAAGAATTAGGACCAAGTACTCAGAATATTATTAAAATATTTCTGAAGATAAAAGTCCTTTTCCAAGAGATCTTTTTCAATTCAGTGCAGTCAATCAGATCTGTATGCCCCCTTGGAATCATAAGAATTAAGAATTTCTTAAATTTGGTATAAGTTTGATTCTAAATAATTATAAGTCTTGCGCAAAGAAATAACACAAAATTTCTTCGGGGGAAATTTCTGCCTCTGTAGCTGCTCTATCAGAAGAAAACTATGGCTAGATCTGTGCTATAAACTAAACTTGTTATTCTGATGGTCAGCCCCATTCTTTGACTTAACTAAGATCTATTAAAATCTTTCATTTTATAGAAAATTTCAGTGCATAAATTGCACACAAAAAATACCTGATAAGTACTTAACAAAATTTTCCGAGTTGTTTACAATGCGGCCTTGTCTAGTGGGAGAAAGTTAATCTTTTAGGCATTTGAATTTTGAAGTGTTCACTTTCCCACTTGCTCAGGGAGAGTTAGGTTCCTTGTACTCATGAATCATAGCAAATCTGTTGACTGAAGGAAACTTTCCCAATAGAGATATGGAGCATAATAAGGGTTGGGAGAAGGAGACATATAAAATGGTTTATTGAATTAAGCTCTTTTATCCATTTTAGCCATCTTTATCAGTTTATCTCATAATTCACATATATGTAGTGAACCAAAGACCAGAAATAGGAGGGATAAACTCACAGAAATTATAAGTCTAAGACACCCAAGACAGTATGAGATTAGTACTGAAGCCTGAGTTTTCCATGATTTGTCATACTCACTTCTGGATTCTAGATGTGACTTTATTTATACCATATATCTTTGTACCATATATTTTACCAAATCAACCAAAATTTCCAACCTACACTTACTTGTTTATTGATTGTGATATTAACAAATAGGTGTATGCAGTATAGCCAGAAGCCGGGATCTTCTTCTCAAACTGACATTCACCTATGACAGTGGACTAGCCATAGAATACATGGAGAATATTCTTGCAATGTAACCTGACTTACAGATTTAAGGAAGGAAATTTTATTTTAAAATAAACACAAGGTTAAGGAGTCTGCAAAATTCTCATTAACTGTTAGAAAAAATCACAGAAGATTTTCATGTTATAGGCTGTTTGGGGCTCTCCTTCTTGACATACTGTCCTCTCCCTGCCCTAACCCCTCTCTGTCTTTAGGCGAAGTCACTGCAGAACATCTTAGAAGACACTGCATGAATATTGATGGGATGAATATATTCACTTGAGATATAACAAGATTATTTTAATGGAAATCATAATCATAAATGTGTAAAAATAACCTAAAACCCTGATTGTAGAAATTCCCTTTTGAAAATCCAGACAGCCTATAAAGTAGATCAAACCCAAAAGGAAGTTTGGTTGGGGTACTATATTTCAAAAGAGGATTTTTAGCCATTGAGAAATAGGATTCCCCTGAGGGTGAGAGCAGATGTGTCAGTTTGCATTCTAGAATTTAGAATATTAGGATTCTGGAGTTTCTGATTTTCCAGTAAGCCCTGTGGAAATAAGCTAAGCTAGACCTTAGTTTATTGAGGCTGAGTTACTGTGTAGTGGGTAATGGCAGCAGCTCTCCACTGAGCATTTTCTGCCACATGCCATGTGCAGTGTTTTTTATTCATGGACTCATAGTGCCTTGTAAAGAATGCCTCGCCCCTTTTTACAAATGAGAAAAGAGAGGCTCAAAGAGAATAAGTGACTTGCCTGGGATCTCACACTCAGCTAGTTCCAAAAGCAGCCCTCCGTTCCAGGTCTTTCTGACTCTAGGGACTGTTTTTATGGTTTGCTGTTTCCAATATAGAAAACCAATTTTCTGTGGTGGGATAATTTTTATTTTCTTAGTCCTTTTCATCTAAGGATCTATAAAGAGTGACCAAAAGTGTCTAAATCTGCCTTCTGACCTATAACATAATACAACCAAGAATATAGAAAGATCTCTCAAATTAAGCTTTCAAAATAATTTAGATTTACCTTTGACAATGCTAAGTGACATAAGTCAAGCAGAGAAAATCAGTTATTATATGGTTTCACTTATTTGTGGAACATAAGGAATAGCATTGGAGGACATTAGAAGGAAGGGAAAAATGAAGAAGCGGAAATTGTGGAGTGGAAGATGAACCATAAGAGACTATGGACTCTGGGAAACAAACTGAGGGGTTTATTTTATTTTATTTTATTTTAAAGATTTTATTTATTTATTTGACAGAGAGAGAGATCACAAGTAGGCAGAGAAACAGGCAGAGGGGTGGGGGGAAGCAGGCTCCCTGCTGAGCAGAGAGCCCGATGTAAGGCACGATCCCAGGACCCTGGGATCAGGACCTGAGCCAAAGGCAGAGGCTTAACCCACTGAGCCACTCAGGTGCCCCCAAACTGAGGGTTGTTTTTTTTTTTTTAAGGTTTTTTTTTTAAGATTTTTATTTATTTATTTGACAGACAGAGATTACAAGTAGGCAGAGAGGCAAGCAGAGAGAGAGGGAGAAGCAGTCTCCCCTCTGAGAGAGAGCTCAAATGCGGGGCTCGATCCCAGGACCCTGGGACCATGATCTGAGCCAAAGGCAGAGGCTTTAACCCACTGAGCCACCCAGGCGCCCCTAAACTAAGGGTTTTAGAAGAGAGGGGGTGGGAAATGGGTGAGCCTGGTGGTAGGTTTTAAACAGGGCACGGACTGCATGGAGAACTGGGTGTTATTACAAACAATAAACCATGGAACACTACATCAAAAACTAATGATGTACTGTATGGTGACTAACATAACAATAAAAAATATTAAAAATTTTTAACTTTGATGAAAAGAAGTAAAATAATGGGAATTCTAACATCATTCCAGTTTTCAGAAGGAGAAAAATATGATGATTCTTGAGTACTATTAATGGTAATATGACATTCCTGAAAAGCCTTTTAAAGGCAAGGAGACAGAAATCACTGGAAAGCTGCATGGATTCACTAACAAGCCAGATTTGCTTCTTGGACAGTTTCACCAGACTGTTAGATCCATGAAATTCAAAAGGCAAAGCAACTGACCTTGAGCATGGTACTTTGCAAGGTCATTTCTCGATATTTTACAGAGCAAGATAAACAGAATTTAGGCTCTAGAATACATTGCTGGATAAGTCACTGGTTGAATAACTGTATCCAATATGTGACTGATGTCTAGCTGAAGATATATTTACGATAGTATTTGGCATGTCCCAGTCTTCTATCTTGCAGTAATTTTTATCAGCTGTCTATATAAAAGTCCTGATTATCCAAAATTTTCATAGGAAGAAGAGAATGCATCTCTGGTAAACCCATAGCCAGAACCAGAATATAAAATTATTTTAATGGACTTTATTAGGAAAAAAATGTGGAGGACTGTTCTCAGGTTTGAAAACTGAAAAACAGGGGTGCCTGGGTGGCTCAGTCATTTGAGCAGCTGCTTTCAGCTCAGGTCATGATCCCAGGGTCCTGGAAGTGAGCCCTGCATCGGGCTCCCTGCTCGGCAGGAACCCTGTTTCTCCCTCTCCATCTGCTACTCTCCCTGCTTGTGCTCTTATTCTCTCTCTCTCTCTCTCAAATAAATAAATAAAATCTTTAAAACAAAGAAAACAAACTGAAAAACACAAGTAAAAATAGAGAGTGATATAATTTGAGGGTTTAAATTCATTAGATTTTATTATAAGACATTATTACCTTTAGGCATAAGAAATACAGCTGTGTGAACTAAAATAACTTAATGAATTCCCTTCCTTTTTCCATATCAGTAATCTTGTGGGATATAAAAGCTTTTACCAATATTTATACAATGTTCATTCAGAACGATACATTCATTGATAAATTGCAGCTGTATAGAGTGTTTGTAGTCAAATTATATCAGGTACATGTTGCAAATTATGAAGTTCTGCTAAACAAATTCACCAAAGAGTCTTACATTATGATTCTTTTAACTCTGACCCAGTAATTCTCTTTCCTTTTCTTTTTTTAAAGATTTGTTTATTTATTTGAGAGAGAGAGAGGGATGAGAGGCAGAGGGAGAGGGAGGGAATCCTCACAGCTTGAGGTAGCTTGATCCCAGGACCCTGAGATCATGGCCTGAGCCAAAACGAAGAGTTAGCCACTTAACAGACTGAGCCTCCTAGGTGCCCTGTAATTCTGCATCCTGAGTTGTTTTCTTAGTCTTCCTTTTGCAAGAAATTTTTTGGAAAAACTTAATCTAAGCAATTGCCTACCTTTAATTTTTAGATCCTTATAACTTTTTAGAGAGGGCATGTGGGAATTAAATGAAAATATTTGTCCATTTTTCTTTTCCACTATTGTTTCTTCCCACTAAAGTAAACTTCCATGAGTTTGGGGACCCTGTCAGTCTTCATTACCATGACCCTCGAGCCTATGACAGTGCCTGGAACATGGTAGTTGCTTTATAAGTATTTATTAAAGGGAATAATATCTTGGATGATTTTAACTAAGCTCATCTGTGGGGCACGTGTGTGGCTCAGTGGGTTAAGCCTCTGCCTTAGGCTCAGGTCATGATCTCAGGGTCCTGGGATCGAGCCTCCCATCAGGCTCTCTGCTCAGCGGGGAGCCTGCTATCCCCCACCCCACCTTTCTCTCTGCCTGCTTATGATCTCTGTCAAATAAATAAATAAAATCTTTATTAAAAAAAAACTAATCTCATCTGTCAGATATTGACTCCATATAGTATAGTTTACTGTAAACCCCTGTGATTATCAGTGAATGGTTTGACCTTACACAAAAGTGAACAACTACTCAGTAGTCCAGTCAACAGGAAAGGAAGCTAACTGTGGATTGACGTGTATCTTACACCTTTGATAGATTAGCTGCGTTAAATTTTTTAGTAACAGCATGTCAAGTATTATAAAATAATAGAAGTATTTGTAGTAGTTGCTGACTATATGCCACAGTTATATGACCATTAGTAGAGACATGGTGTATTACAATGTGAGGTGATTAAGGAGTCAGGTTAGTGGAGCCGTGGGTCAGGAATCAGAGTACTCCTGTCAAATTCTGACTCAACCACTTGTTAGTTGTCTGATGTTACAGTAATTGCTGTCTCAGTTTCCCCATTTGTATAATGAACATGAGACTAGTAATTATTTCACAGGGTTGGTGTGAAGATTAAAGGACATAGTCCATGTAAAGAGATTAGTGCATAATCTGGCACACTGTGAATAATAAAATCAAACTCATTTATGCAGATGAAATTTCTGCTCAGAAATTTGCTCAGAAATGTGACCAGGGGCTCCTGGGTGGCTCAGTGGGTTAAAGCCTCTGCCTTTGGCTCAGGGCATGATCCCAGGGTCCTGGGATTGAGCCCCACGTCAGGCTCCCTGCTCGGCAGGGAGCCTGCTTCCCTCCTCTCTCTCTGCCTGCCTCTCTGCCTACTTGTGGTCTCTGTCTATCAAATAAATAAATAAAAATCTTAAAAAAAAAGAAACATGACCATCCTCAGCCACAGGCAGGAATTTGGGAACCAGCACCTGGAACCCAGGTCCCTCCAACTTCAAATTCTATTTGCATTCTAGCTGTGCTGCTTTATCATGATGTGAGAAGAATGCTAGAATCATGTTCAACGACCAGCCAAAGTACAGAGGCTGAATGTCCTTTCAGGAAGAAAAAGCAGGCAAATGAATAAAATAAAAGGAGAACACAGAATAGGAAAATAAAATATCCTGGCCTGTGGCATCTGCACAAATAGAGAATACTAAGTAGTATATCTTGTTGTTGAACAGAGAGAGGAAATAATTTTATAAATATTTTATAATTGTTATTTTAAAAGTCAAAATTATTTCATCTATTTACATATATTTTGACACTGTTAAAAGACAGAACTTTTTCTCTTGTATATAAATTGCTCCGGGCAAGCATATAAGAGTGAGCAAAATTTAAATATTTGGTCTACTTTATCATGATGGTGTTTTTCTCAATTGTATACCATCATTTATGTATGACCCTCCTTTATTTTGTTTCCACAGAATGCTGAAGTCTCTGTTTTTGAAGTAAATATACGCTTTGTTGGTGGGCTACTCTCAGCCTACTATCTGTCTGGAGAAGAGGTAAGATGAAACTGTAAAATTTTATTTTAGTGGGAAAATTTGCTTTTTGTGGTATCTGTTCTCATATTTCAATGGGTCTCTAGCATACACTGAATTTAGTGTAATATATACTTATTTAATGAGTACACTGGGCAAGTTGGGCACAACATGTTCTGAGGATATGGTAAGCAATGCCTTTTTTTTTTTTTCAGCATAGCAATATTCATTATTTTTGCACCACATTCAATGCTCCATGCAATCCGTGCCCTCTATAATACCCACCACCTGGTACCCTTTAAAAAACCTGGGTCCGTTCTGTTAGGTGTGATGTGATTATAAATTAGATATGCCTGTACACAAAGAGGTTTAGTGCAGTGGCAGGCTTGTGGATGAGTTCTTTTTCTTTAAAAATTATTTTAAGCTTAGCTTAATAAAAGCCTTTTTAAAGGTGGAGTAGGTTGACAAGCGAGATCAGAAAATTACAGTGAGGGGGTAAGTGAGGTACTCAGCCTTCTAGTGAGAAGTCCTGTAGGCCAGTGTCCCTGTGTAATGTGCTTTGGAGCTCTTCCTAGAGTGAAGCTTAATTAATTGTCTGCTCAGAAGAAAGCAGGAATTTTTAATTTAGCTTCCTTTTATTGATAGATTAAGAAAGGATTTTTGTATCATGCTTATAAAGAGCACAGATGCTATTTTCTTGAAAGGTTTTGGACAACTTTATGAATATCCTAAGTGTCCACTAAGAGTTGTTGGAAAGGACTTCACCTTTAATGTTGAGAGTATTAAAAGCTGACGTCAAGGAAGAATAGTCACATATTTCAATTGCATGTCAATCAGATTTGTGTGAGCCTCAGCGTTCTGGCCGGGGGAAGAGTGGATCTTACCTAGTATAGTATTTCATGTATTTCAATGCTCCTTCAAAACCGATTTAAGCAGAGCAATAAATGTTTAATGAGAAAAGCTGCTTTACTTTGTTCCTGTCTCCCGGGTACTTTCTTAGCCATAACAAAACAGCCTGCACAACCTGAATGTTCTCTCTGTCCTTAGATTTTATTCTACCATAGATGTTTTCAAAGTATATAAATGACTCTATATTCACCCATATCAGTCCTATTTAAGTGTTAAGTTATTTTCTTCATTATGGACTCTGTCACCTTGTCAGCCAGAGTAATGAGACTTTCTGGCACATTTTTCCTCTTCTTCCCTTTTTCCAGGCCCACATCCCTTCATTTGTTCAGTTTGGTTTAGGATGTTCCAAGCCTTGAGCCAGGGAATCCATATTTTTACAAAGTCATATTGAAAATTAATGTTATTTTAGTTAGCAACTTTCTGCTCTTAGAATATTTGTCTTTGAGTATCCAGTGCCTGGTATTCTCACTCTTTTTGACATACTTAGGATGAACTTGGTTTTAATTTTCTTCAACATTTATATGAAGGTGAGACAATTTGGAGAAAATAAGAACTGCATTCTTCTATATCTGGGCTCAAATAGGATAATTGAGCATACAAAGAAAAACAAGTAACATTTCTTTTAAATATGCATCATGTTTAGTTAAGATATTTTTTCACTTGTAATGGTGTCTTAAGTTTATATATATCCATTACAAGTGAAAAAATATCCTAATTAAACATGATATCTGTGGGTTTACATATAAACCCATGATATCTGTGGTTTTATAGAAATTATATAAATATACCCACAAATATTTTGCCTATAGATAAAATCATTTGGCTCAGATTTTGTAAAGGTACTTTTTTATTCCATATATAGCCAACTTTAGCAAACAAAGTACTACAAAGAACACCTCCATTAAAAATATTTATTCTTTTAGTGTAATTTTTGGTCCTTATCCCCATACAAAGCATAGTTTTTATTACGTTGAGACTTTCTGTATTGTAATTTATAAATATTACTTAAGGTATTTCCATTCTCACTTAATTTTCTGTTTCTATAGAATATACTTTTAGTTCATAAAGATTCATCTATTCAGCTTAGTTTTTGCATAACCCGTCCCTAAGTGTTGGGTAGTTGGGTTTTTTCCAGTTCCTGTATTTTGGATGAGGTAGCTATAATCAGTAGATAAATATTTATTCTCTTAAGTGGGATTTCTGGGTAAGAAGTGGTTAGTACTAGTCTGTTTTCTTATCATTTCGTCCTTTTTCCTCTCAGTTACCTCATCACTGACAATTTCTGACCAGTGCACTCAGGGAAGTTGACTATCAGGAATGTGGTCAAGAAAAACTTATTTTATCTCAAGTCTGTACTTGAGCTGTTTATCTCCCTATCCAAATGAAAAAAAAAAAAATTGAACATTCATTAATAGAAAGAACATCAACATAGCCAAATTATGAATTACTTGGTCTCAGATTGTTGATAAAATTCTATTCTATACATTTTTATGTAAATCAAGATATTTACTAAGACAGTCTAGGCAAATTTATCTTCCTAGATTATCTTATAGAGGGGCTACTAAGTCACTGTAATTTGACATTCTCTTAATTGCTTAGGCTCAGGAGTATTTTGAGAACATCATATAAGTCACCATCAGAACTAGATAGCTCCACATTGATATAAGTTCAAAATTCTTAAATTGAATTATTGCAAAAACAGAAGAGAAGAGGAATACCATTGGTTTGTGTTACATACTTCAGGGAAACTACAATTAGAAGCACTCAGGAGTAATCAAGAATGCCAATGGAACTGTAAACCCTACCAAAATTACAATGGTAACATGACATACCTGTTGATAAGTAGTTTGACTGTAGGGACATATTCAAAAAATTTTAAAACACCCTAGCTCATTTAAAATATTTGGTAGTGCCATTAAAAACAGTCGGTCACAGGTTTTCAGTCTATATAAGAAATGCAAACAATCACAAGAATTACAAACAGGATAGTTATAAGATGAATACTAAATAGGAATGATCAGTATTAAACAGAATTAAAAGAGGTAGTATTTCTCTACTACAAACTCAAGGGAAACTAAAGTCCTCATTGGAGACAGTAAATAGCAGTAGAATATCATTACCCAAAATATGTTCTACAGAGCACATATACAGTCTCTTTAGATACTTCAGGATAAGTCTATATCCATATATGTGCTAAAAATAAATTCAGAAAAAGCTACATCTTATGTTCTGTCCTAGAAATTCACAATGTACAGAAAAAGAAACTAACTGAATTTTATTTATCCCTCTGTTTAACATGCTTCCTTAACTATAAACTTCCTCCTTTTTCCTTAATGTAAAATTTGCTAATTCTGAGTTACAAATACTGTTTCCCAGAACAGATTTTGAGAAACCTCACTGTAGAATAAGAGTAACCTAAGCAAAAATGATAATTGAAAATTGGCAAACTCAAAACAAGACATTACAAGAGAAGAAGATATATGTTTAAAGTAGCATGTATGAATATACCACATATTATTTGTTTTACAGTAGAAACCAATGACTTTATTCAGAAGAAAGTTAATTTAATAGGATATGGTAATGCCACATCCTCCTAGTGAGGGCTGAAAAACAAGTTAGAAGTAAGCTCAATAATCACTCTGGGGCATCCTAGAATTAATAAACATGCCCTGTTTTTTCTACCTTTGTCAAGACACAAAGGCCCAGGAGAAAGAAATCAATTGGCAGTTTGGTTTACATGTGGCCCCTTAAGGATCTTGGGGAAAGAAAGAGAGGACATGATAGAAGTCTTCTATAGGGTTTGAATTCAGTATTCTTTGAACAGGAGTTCAGTATTCCTGAACAGGAGACTGAGGCCTTATTAGAAGAGTGAGAAGAATAAATGTTTGGAAGCCAAAAAGAGACACAGTATCACTACGGTGAGTAAGGATGTCAGAGGAAATAAGCCATATGGAAAGTGATAATTTAATAATATACTTGAAAACACTTTTCCTGATTTATAAAACTACTTTATTGTATAAATTAAGAAAGAACGTTTGGAACTACTAAGGTATTTACTCCTCAGGGGAGACATTTGCCTAGTATGTTTTATATAGGTGAACTGGAAAAATAAGACACCAACTACTGGATGCCAAAACAATTGAAGAACTAGCTTTCAATGCAAAAAGGTAGCCAAGACATTGATCTAGCACTGGGGAAATACACATAATGGATTCTTATATTAGATCAGGTAACTCTGCCAGGTTATCTTTCATTTCAAGGGAGCAAGAGTATTTTCCCCCAAATTCACCAAAAGAAATCCATTGCTCCATACACAAGTACCAAAGATGGCTGAATAGCTTCCTGCAAAGAGAAGTAGCTAATGCCACCAAGTTTAGGAATATCAAGGGAAAAAACATACAGGAAGGGGGTAGGATTATGGAGTGGAGAAGAGAGAAATAAGATGGAGAATGTGAGTTTATTGGTGGAAAGATTTACTGTTTTCTCATAATAGGTTTCAGATATTTGGGCTATTTAGGGGGCTAGCCATCAATTTTATAGAGTGTATTTAGTGATGAATAATTATAAAAGTGTTTAGAAAGCCCTTAGAAAATCAGGATGCATTGATGGGGTTCCCTTTCAAACTGCGTCTGCCACCATCCATAACAATAAAGTCATCTTCCAGACCATCCACCTGTCTGTCTCCTGTCTTATTCTGCAAGGAAATTAAAGTGACTTACCAGAAATGTGCATAATACACACAGAGCTGTTGAAAACAAAGAATAAAGTCAGACTATATTTTTTTAATTTAAGTTTTTATTTTAATTCTAGTTCGTTAACATACAGTGTTATATTAGTTTCAGGTATACAGTACAGTAATTGAATAGTTCCATATATCATCTGGGTTCAGATGGAGTCCCTCATCCCCATCATTTATTTCACACATTCCCCCCACCCGTCTCCCCTCTGGTAACCATCACTTTGTTCCCTATAATTAAGAGTCTGTTTCTTGCTTTCTCTCTCTCTCTCTCTCTCTTTTCCATTTTTGTTTTGTTTTGTTTTGTTTCTCAAATTCTACATATGAATGAAATCATACAGTATTTGTCTTTCCCTGACTGATAAAGTCAGAGAACATTAGAGTCACAGGTAAGATTAACAAACATCTGGTATAGACAAGTAGGCTTTGGGCAGAAATTTGTCTTTGGGTTTCCTAGCAGCCAGAGCAAAAAAGGGGTGAAAATTAATAGTAATTTGGTTTCCTTTTTATAATGAACACTAAAAATTGGATAACATAAAATTACCCATAAATATATCACCTTATACATACTAAATTTTCCATAAAATGTAGAACTATCTTGTATGGACAGGGAAAAAAAACAAAAAAACAGATCCACCAGAAATGCATTAATACTCCTCTCCCCAAATCCTGCCTATAAAAATCAGGGTCAGATTTATCATCCTCTCTGACAAGTATTTTAATTATGCACTCTAATAAAGTTGATTTGAATTCAGAAACAAAAGATATCAATAGAGAGCATAATTACAAATACACACACACACAAAGATTTAAAAGACATGATCATAGTACCCTAAAAGCAAAATATAGTAAGCCTAGGGGTGCCTGGGTGGCTCAGTCAATTAAGCATGGGACTTTTGACAGCCTCAGGTCAGGATTGCAGGCTTGTGGGATTGAACCCCCCAGTGCGGAGTCTGCTGTTAAGATACTCTCCCTCCCCTTCTGCCTCTCGCCCTGCTCATGCTCTTTCTGTCTCTCTAAAATAAATAAATAAAATCTTTAAAAGAAATTAAGCCTATAAAATGAATACATGACAGATTTGAGCAATGTAGTTAAAAAGGAGGCTTGAAATAATGGCATAATGAAATAGAAAAATTAGGTAACCAAATCCTTGATCAATATTTATTATCTGTTATAGACAATGAAAATTTTTAATAAAATTTATTTATAATGCCATAATCAAAATATAACACTGGGCATAAATGATACATATATTTAAAATAGTGAAACTCCTTGAAATTTTTTATCTAATCTCTTAAATAACTGGACCAAGGAGTGAATCTATAATATTAAGATAGACTACTCAACAAACAACTGAAGTATAAGTATCCCTTTAAATTCTGTGGAATGTGTTTCTTAAAGAAATACATTATTTTAAATGTCTATATTATGAAAAAATTACCATGTGGTTAACTGAATCTGTATAATTAAAAGAAAACAAGAAAGAGAAGTAAAAATTAAGAACATTAAATGCATTGTAAAATGAGAAAGGGCTAGATTTATAAAACTTTTCCACCGTTCTTTTCATCAATATTCTCTTTTTTGTGGGGGGTGGGGGCAGAGAGAGGAAGAGAAAGAATCTCAAGCAGACTCTTTGCTAAGCACAGAGCCCAGTCAGGGGCTCAGTCTCAAGACCCTGAGATCATGACCTGAGCCAAAATCAAGAGTCAGGAGCTTTACTGACTGAACCACCCAGGCATCAGTATTCTTACCAAGAATAATTGTCTGGGGAAGAACCACTTTGGATGAGGTGGTTAGAGGGGGCTCCATCGGCAGGAAAGCTCCTGTGTGTGTGTGTGTGTGTGTGTGTGCACGCGCGTGCGCACTCACGCTCACAGAGCAGCACGTTGACATGGCCCTGAGATTGGACAGCTGTGCAGGTTTCTGGTGAGCAGATTAACTCTCATAAACCCAAAGTGGGAAACTTGGATAGACCTGTAAGAAAAAAGGTTGGTGTTTTGGTTTGTTAGTTTTGTTTTGCTGTAATAGGATGAGAAGGCGGAAAACTGGCTTATGGTTATCCACATGACCCCACCATGTCTCTGGCATTCTAGCCCTTCAGCCAGTTCTGCACCTTAACCCCAAACAGTCTTATAATCATGCCACACTGCCCTTCTCGCCGACCACCACTGGTCCCTGTGCCTTTATAAATTGAGTCTTTTTGATGTGACCAACAAAGAAAGCCAAATAACCCAGACTCAGCTTACCTTTTTGGTTTTGTTCCTTATGCCTCACACACCTTCCTCTCTAACAACAATGTGAATTTTTTTCCTCTAAAACTCTCCAAGCACATCTGTGTGGTTTTTATATCCACATTTGCTCTCCCTAGAATGACTTTCACCTGCTCCCCCCATCCCAACCTAGACAGCACCTGCAGTGAGGCCCTCCCTGACTGTCTGCTCAGGCTGGCTCCACTCCTGCACGGGGAGGCCAGGGACTTCCTTCCCTGCATTCTCTGCATAGGCTATTACCATGCTTTGTTTATGACCTTGTTACTTCTTCATCACCCCTTTCCCCAGGAGAATTTGTATAACTCAAAAATAAGGATTAGATTTCTGCTGTTTTTATAGCCCTTTGCTTAGCACTGTATGCCTTGAGCCGGAAAACATTTAGTAAATGTTTGTGACTAAACCTTTATGAGGCTTTCTGTGACCTCTGTTTTTTAAAACCCCAGCAGAAAAGTCTCCTGCCTTTTAAAGCAAAATTTGTACATTGACAACACAAATGAGCAAATGGCCTGGAAGACTGAGGTAGTGTGTGGAGACAAAAAAAATGTATATATAACAAGGGGACTAAAAATATGCACAATCTCTAATCCCCGGGTAAGCCCCTTACAACTCTACCCCCCACTCCCCACCTCAAACCACCCCCCCACTAACCCCAGCAGAACATCTTACTTTTTTTAATCTATTCTATAAATGCTGGATCTGTAAAGGAGAAAGTTTTGAAAACCAGAGAGCTAGAGACAATATCAAAATTTAATTAATTACCAAATATTATTGGTCATTTATAGTGGACCTTTTCCTTTTTTTTTTTTTTGAGGGAGGGAGGGGCAAAGGGAGAGAGAGAGAAAATTTTGACCAGGCTCTACACACAGCATCAGGCTCTGATTTTATGGCCTGAGATCATCATGACCTGAGCCAAAATCAAGAGTCCGCCGCTCAACAGACTGAGCCAACCAGGCGCCCCTGTAGCGGACATTTTAAATAGAATTGATGTTGGAGTATTTTGTGAAATTTTAAATCTAAGAAGAAATTATAAAAGGTAAATGGGAAAGGGATGATATAATGTATATTTGCTTAGTTTGAGGAAACTATTCAGCTAAAACTTTCTTAGCCATTTAATGGTACATGTATGCTACTTTCCTGAAAAAGAACAATTTTAATCATATTTACTAAATGATATTGATTGTCTCCTTATGTTATTTTGTACTAATGTGTTTGACCCTATGATTTCTTAAAAGTTTAAATTGATCCTTACATGTACTTCAGGTATTAAATTTACTATTTAGCATTTACTATTGAAATTTTTATAAAAGAAAGGAATATGATATACTGAATCAATATTTTTACTTAAAAAGGTTCAAAGTCACACTAGATTATAGTAATTTTTCTTATTAAGTTTCTGTGGTTAATTAGTTCCAACTGTCTCTCATTGAATATATGTACTTGAAAAGAAATTTAGGAATATATGTGGCTGATTATAAATAATATATATTTTAGTCAAATGAAATGACTACTTTTTTGTCCTAGAATGAATTACTAAAATCACATCTACTCCTTAACTCAGGTTTGCTATATATGTTTCTCTATTTATGAAAATCTATACTGTATTTATAATTGTTTTCAAAAGCATAGAAGTTTTATCTGCTTTAAGAACTTTATCTCTATAATTCAGAAAAGGAATTCTACAGTTTGCTAGTAATTCTAGCTCTAAAACTTTTTCATGCTAATGTATAAATGGCAGAAGCTGGTCTGATTTCTGTCTGATTATAAACCAAGCAAGAGTGCTTGGCTCCCCAAGGAAAGGGAAAGTCAGAAAATTAACTTGTTTCTTTCTTTTATTTTTTATTTTTTAAGTAAACTCTGCCTCTAGTTTGGGGCTCGAGCCCACAACGCCAAGATCAAGAGTTGCATGCTCTACCAGCTGAGCCAGACACACAGAAACACAACTTGTTTCTTAATGAAATATTTATATCCCTTTTAGTTTAGCACAGTGCTTTGCACATAGTAAGCAAACTATAAATTCACATTGGCAAGTGTAAACCTAGCTTAGGATGTAGGGACAACCTCAAAATATCAGTGATTTAAGATAATATGCTCCGTACATTCTATATGTTCCACCCACGCCACGTGCTCTGCCCATGACTCTCAACATCATCCATCCAGAGCCCAGCTGGTGCAGCAGCTGCCGCCCAAGTCATTTCCATTTGCCAAGATGGGAGCCATGGAGTTGGAGGGCGGGGATGGAAAAAGAGAATCTAGTAAATGCACACTGGCTTGTAGTGTATATGTCAGAAGGACACCAGTTACTTCAGCCCACATCCCATTGACCAGAGAAAGTCACATGGCCACTGTAACTTAAGAGTCTGGGGGAGGAGATGCATTGTACCACCATATCCCTGGGAGGAAAAGTTGGTGGACAGTGTTAAAGACTGCCACACAGGTTAAAAATATATATACCCTTCCCAACCACCAGGAGTAGCTAAAGATAGGAATTTGTGAGGAGAGAGGAAATTTTCCAAGAATCTCCAAACTGGAATTTGTTTGTACCATGAGGTACCTTGGTACCTATGGCACCAAGGTAGTAAGTGAGTGGAGTGTTGTGTCTCAGGATAGAAATATTAGTCTTCAGTAGCTTTTCAAGTGAAAGGCTACTCCTTCAGCACTTGTCTACTAAGATCATCTGTTTCTCCAAGAAATACCTTCTAATCTAGACTTCTTTTTGGCAGAATTGTGTTGATCAGACACTGAGGACTTGGTGCTTCTCCTTCAACCACTTTTTTTTTGATTTAAGTGTTCCTCAGGCCAGTCTAATGAAAGAGATGAAGTAATATATTTATTTTGAATCATTTCATAATTCACAGTGTCTGTTAAAACCAATACTCCAAATCATTTTTTTGCTGTCTGAATCCTATTCATGTGGATTTCTAAGACTAAATGTGTGTGTGTGTGTGTGTTTTAAACAAGTTATGTTTTTCCAGGACTATTCCTGTGTGTTCTTTTTCTTTTACTTGTGGTGTCCTTTAGAAGGGTACCAAGAGGTAGCTATAGCAAGGAATTTAAAATGTAATAGGGCTAGTAGAAAATTCCTCAGAATTGTGATAATTTGCCATCTGGTAAGTTCACTTATTTAGTGAATCAGCAGATGTTTATGGAATACCTGCTTTGAGGCACTGCACTTGGTGGTGCAGAACCAAACAAAAGAAAGACAGTCTCTGCTGACAAATATTAATTCATTTAGGTTTCACAACAACCCTATAAAATAAGAAAAAGTATTTTTATCCTTATTTTATGGAGCAAGAAACAGAGCAGATTATTAAGCAACTTGCCCAAAGGCATGCAAAGTAGCAGAGCTGGGCTTCAAACTCAGGCATTCTAGCTACAAGATACCAAGTAACAGCTAGACATTAGGGATGTCAGGCTCTAGCCTGAACTCATGAGTCATCTACAGCTAAAGGACAACTGAAAGAATAGAAGGGAATGGGCTTGCCCAGAGCATATACCAGACTTGAGAAAAGAGGACCTTAACATGTAAGCGTTAGTGAGAAGAGGGGACTAGAAAAAGAGACTGAGATGTGGTGATCGCAGAAGTAGGAGGAAAACCAATAGAATGTGATTAACCAAAAGAAAATAGTATTTTGAAAAATGAAGAAGCATTCAGCTGTGCCAAAGGCTTCTGCTAGGGGAAGCTGTTATAAGGAGAGAAAAATATCTTTGGGACATTACAATGTAGAGGTCATAAGTGACTTTACCAAGAATACTTTTGATAGAGTAATTGCACAGAATCAAAATTGGTTTTGATTGAAGAGGAGAAGGTCTTTAAGAAGGTGGAGGAAGATGGGATTCAGAGGACAGGTGGTTCAGGAAGGGGTCCTTCCTTCACTGCAGAATGAGAGTAGAGGAGAAAACCACCGAATCAGTGACTTGGTAGATTAAGTGGTGGAGATGTGAGATAATTATCATCTGGCTATATGAAGAAATAGGAGAGGACATCTGCCTAGACTTGGAGAGAGGACAGACGTGGAGATGAGTGTGTGTAAAATAGAATTGTCATTCTAGAGAGGGTTGACTACAGAAACCTGGTAGAGTTTCTGGATGGTGTTTAGGTTGGGGACCATCAATTCGTGGAGGTATCAGGTGTCTATTGCTCAGTTCATATGCAAATATGGAGAAGGTAGGTGATGGGTTTTAGTTGGGTTTTGTAGCCAGATGTGACAGAGATAAAGAAATGCATGGGTTTGGAGGTATTGGCAAAAATCTTACTGAAATTACAGACTACGAGTATGAAACAGTATGAAGAACAGCAGGTGAATGATGGGTAGAAAATGAACTGGTTAAATTGTCTGAAGCTTAGTTAAAGTATTAGTTAAAGTATACTTAGTTAAAGTATACTTAGTTGAAGTATTAGTAAAATACTTGAGGATAATATTTGTTTTTGACTTAATTGAGCGTTACTTTAATTTGAGGTATCCAAAACCTCTAAAGCAGTACAAATGTCGATTAATTCCAGGGTCCTGCAAAATGAGGAAATCCAAGAGTTTTAATGGTATAGGCATAGAAGACAAGAATTTTTTCACAGCTCATTATTCTAAGCACTTTTGTTCTGTTTTTCATTCTTGCCATTAGGTAGATGGTCAGGGTTAGACCAGATAAGCAGAATAGATGGTCACGATTTTCTCTTAAATTCCATGTGGTTGAGACATTTACTTGTTTAACCTTATTTTAATAATTTTTTTTAAGTTCTTGATGTCATAATAGCCATAGTTCTAATTTATAAATCACTGTTAACTTCTTTGTCTCAGTGTTTATGGCTAACAAGGTATGTTAGCTATCAAATAGGGGCTTCTGACTTTAGCCTTCTCTCACAGACTTCTAGTCGACTAGAAAGTACACTTATTACTCAATTTAGACTTAACTGCTAATTCAGATAACAACTGTAGCATTTATGTTGAGTTTCTGCTCTCTAATCTTTATGACTATGTAATGCTTTATGACTAGTCTTGGAAGAATACTAACCCAGAGTTTAACTGGGTTATAGTGGATCTTAAAGCTCTGTCATTTCATCAGGCACACAACTACTAACACATTTAGTCACTTATGACTCACATCTTTATTCAGCAAATATTATGTGCCATATGTGGTTATTTTGAACATCTATTATGTGCCAATCCATGTTCTTGTCTCTGAAGGATTCAGCAACGAGCAAATTCAACAAAACCCCAGCTCTCTGGAAATGTACATGCTAGTAAGATAATATGACAAATTAGTTTACAGGATGATTTTAGATAGCAATAAATGCTATTTAGAAAATCCAAAACAACTGTGGGATAAACATTGATAGAGGGGTAGGAAGATGAGGTCTACTTTAGGTTGAATTGGAGCCAGGACCTAAGTGACACTACTTAAGATTTAGAGAAAAGAACATTCCAGAGGAACTTGAGAGTTGAATTTATGATAGCTTTTTCTCTTAATTTGGGGATGCAGAAGAAGAGGAGGAGGATGGTGGTAGTGGTGATAATGGTGGTGATAAGACTGTTTTTTAAGGGTTTATCATGGGCCGTTATCAGTACTGGAGAAATGCAAAATCTCCATGTTGGAGCAGTGAGGCTCTGAGCACCTGATTCCTGAGTTGCACAGGCGGTGATAGAACTGGGATTAGATCCTGCTCTGTCTGCTTCATGACCCTGCCCACATAGTATTCCCAAAACCAGAGTTACCAGAGTTCATACCACAATCTTCTTCTCTTACTCACTTCATCTTTTCGACATCTAAACTTCATAAAATGAGCCAGCAGCGATCTTCTATAACTTGTGAAATCTTTCACTTCCTGAACAACAAAAAATAATTAAGGCATGAAAGCCACATTGTGTGATACATTCATAACCTTTGTGAGATTATAGCAGATTTTTATTCAAGTTGTGTTTGAAAAGATTTATTCATTGCATTCATGTCATTTTCCAAAACCAGAGACAAAGTTCTTGATTTTTTTCCAAATAGTTCTTTAGTTGCATTCTTGTTTTCCTTCTCTTGTGTTTTCATTCCCTTACCTTCTTTATCAGTAGAATAAAATGCCTCTCATTGTCTAGTGACTACATGAAGCAAAAACCTTGCTATATATAAAAGACATCTATGTAATTTTTTAGCAACAATCTCTTTTTACTCTGAATTAGTATCAGATATAGTTCAAAATGTTGATAAAATCTGTATCTATTTCAGTGTGACATTGTAATGGTTAAGGTATGCATTCAACTTTTCCTTTATAACTAAGACATATATTGAGGATGGCAGTATTTGAGAGCACTGAATAATATACATAATTTAGAAAAAGGAATCATATTTTCAATTTTTGAATCATATTTTCTGATAAGAAGGAGAAAGTACCTTATTTCAAATGAAACTAAAATATTTTGGCTTTATTAACAGACATAAATTGTGAAGGTTTACCAATACAATTGGAAAGCTTTTATGTAATTAGAGAATTCCAAAAAGGATTTAAAAAGAGCTCATGAATATACCATATGTTGATAGCACTTTAATAAATTTCTCTTGACTATGAATAAAAATTTGGAAGCCTGTTGCCTATTTGCTTTTTCTATTGTATCCACTAAACAAAGAAAGAAAGAAAGGAAAACTCAGACTTATTGTCATAGATCATAAAGGAACCTGCAAAAAGTGATTAAAATATCTACTTATTATAATCATTAAAGATTTACAGTGAACCAGCATTTAGTAGAATGTTTTCCTTTCATTTTGTTAACTGTTGTCAAAAGACAAGACTCAAAACTGGGGCCCCTAAGGTTTAACTGAGATTATATCCAGTGACCATTCCACTAGGGGTTTTTCCTGGGGGTCTATCCATTGTGGAATTTCAGGGTGCCACCTTAAGAGTTTAGTTGGTATGCAGATAAATGAGCATTTCTCACACTTTCAAGAGTTGCCAGACCCATTTCACCAGTGCTTGGCGTTGTTGGCACTTTCCATTGGTTTGACTTCAGTACTTTCTTCCATGTTCACACAGATATGGAATAATAATTTACTCTATAGATACTCAAAGTAAAATACCAACACTTCAACTCCCCTGCCCCCTCCCCTTTTTCTATCGAATTAGCAGAAACTAAAAACTATGTTAATACCCAGTTTGGTGAGAGTAGGGCAAAAATTCACTCAGGCATTGCTGAAGGGAATGTAATTCAATATAATTGCTCTGAAAAGGTATCAAGTGTATGCATATAAGAAGATCCTTAATAAAGATATTTATTTAGCTTCAGTTATTCCACATTGGGGAATCTATGCAAAGGAAATAATCCAAAATATAATCTTATTATGTCTAAAGAAGTTAATGGATGTATTTTAAGTACTCATTAAATAGGAGACATCTCAAATACCCAATAGGAAGAGAATGATGGAACAGATCATGAAATGCCCACATGATTGCATACTGTGTAGCCATTAAAATTTATTCTTGCTCATTTATTTAATGGCATGGGCAATTATTGATACCATAAATAAAGCAAAATATGAAATTTCATGTATGATATAATTTCAGCTATGGAGAACAGACACTAATTACATAAGAAACTTCTTAAATATAAATAATATTTGCTTCTGACTGGTATATGATCTTTTCTCGGCCCTTTTGTTTTTCGATACTTACCAGATTTTCTATGATGAACTGGTTAGTGATACTCCTATGATCAGAAAAATATTAAAAATTGCCGTAGACTTGGGGAAATAAAATCCTTACCAAATTTTTGCCACTAAACTTGCTCAGGATTCAGTTATTCTAGTCTCTTTAAATTTAATTTTTTTTTAACTTTTCTCACAAGAATCCAGCCTGTAGAATCTTGAAAGTCACCTTTTTTCCATTTCTGACATCTGTTTCATAAAGAAAATGGCTTTACTCAGTGATAATTGAATTTCCCTCTTTATAGTCAATTTATAGATTTTCATTTCAGGTGGTGGCTTATTTACAACAACATCTATTCAATGTTAATATTATCCTCAGTTCACACAGAGATAAAGGTGACACAAAGCTTAAGTAGACAGATTGGTCATAAACTCTTACGCAGTCTCAGATCCAACTCCCTAGTCTTTGAATTACCAAAGCAGTATAAAAAGACGAGCTAATTATAGTACCAAGACTTTTTTGTTATACATGCACTCATGCATGCGCGCGCGCACACACACACCAACCTAATGTGTGATACAAAATAGTGTGTAGACCATTCCATATTCTAATGTGTGTGTGTGTGTGTGTGTGTGTGTGTGAATATAGGAGATCTCTGCATTTTCCATCATCATCATTTACAAGGCAAAACAACAGAATTAATTTTGTTAAGCGTATGAATTCATTAGTAGAGTTTATGTTCATTACTGACATGGAAATCTAGGAACACTGAGGCACTTGGCACAATCTGTGACTTTGTTTTTTTCTCCAGAGTCTAATTGAAAAGTATTAGGGAAGACATAGCAGAGAGCCTTTCTCCTGTCGTTATAACAGTAAATATCCCTTAAGAAACTTCACAAGCCATGCATGCTTATTTGAGGGAGAAGAAAGAGAAAGGCTGTTCAGTAATGGCTAGGGAAAAAAGAAAACCTTGTCTGAGAGATAAAGGAGGTGACTCTAAAGAGGAGAGCGTACAGTCCACCAGACACGCTTGAGGTTTCTCAAATCAAACTCTAGAATCACTTTATGATGGAAACCCAAGGTAATTAGCAACTGTATTTTTAAAACTTAAACTAGTTTGCTTTGTTTTTTAAAATCCAAAACTATTGTGATTATATGACTATATGACATGAATCAATAGAGCTTCATCATGGGCATACAAGTATTGGAAATTTATATATTTTTGATATAAATTTTTTTTAAAAATGTTTGAGGTATCTATAGATGTGATAAAAAGCCAACAATGTCTTTTCTCAGTTGGCTCTCTCCTCACCTGAAAACTCTGCCTTTCCTTCCAGCCATGGGCTGTCTACATGTCTGAGATCCTGTAATGGAAGTAAGATTTCTGTAGTGGTCATTTGCCTCTCTCTACTTAAAATTATATTTGTCAGGGAAATTGCCAGATTTTGAGCCTTTAGATAAACAATTTGTAAATTGGCTACTTGAAATATTCATTGTACTAAAGTTGTCCATCTAATAAACTTAAGAAATAGCTCTTATGAAGTGGAAAGAACATTGTTTTTGGAATCTGAAATCCTTGGATGTTGACTTTACCTCAAGCAAGCCCTTTTATCACTTTCAGATTTTTTTCATTGATTTAAAATAAATGGGTATTGTCTTTTAAGCATCCTCTAAATCCAGTGTTCCAGAACAATGATACATTGATTTTCAAGTTTACAGAATGTTGTAAATTCGAAGAGGGGCGTGGTGGGTGTTTTCTCCCCATGTCTCAGATCTTCTTAACTCATTTTTGAGTGTAAACACAATGACTGCTTCTGGTGTAATGTATTTATGCTTTCTGTTACCCAGTGCTTAGGCTGTCTGGATATGTAAATCACTGGGAATGAAAAAAAGTAGGAAAGTTGGACATCTTCATGCCCTGGCAAAACCTTGTGTTCTGTGCAAGAGAAATGCTAAAAAGCAGAGAAGCTGCAAAGGAAACAATGAACTGCTGTAGACACAGAGGCAAATTAGGAACATGCACTGATTCCTACAGAGTAGTTACATCTTAACTCCTTCCTTACCCAATATCCAAATGCTGATTGTTTTCCATTATAAACAGATATCCTATTTGAATGCCAAAGTCAAGGTGAATTCTGGCTGCTGTAGCAAAAATGAGAAAGAAGGATTTTATATTTTGTAAAATTGACTTTCAGATGCAGAGGGTACAGGCAAACTTATCAGCATGCAAGAAATAAGGACAATATTGCCTTCAGGAGCCCTTCCTGGTGACTCTACTGTAGAATAAGCTTGAGTAAACCAAAATAACAGATAGTATGCTTCCATTTTTATGAAATGTCCTAAATAGGCAAATCTATAGAGATAGAAAGTGGATTAGAATTTGCCTAGGACTGAAAAGGTTGGGGGGAAATGGGGAGTGACTGCTAATGGATATGGTGTTTCTTTATTAGGGGTGATAAAAATCTTCCAAAATTTATTGTGGTGAATCAATTTAGTGTGACAATACTAAAACCACTGAAACGTCCACTTTAAATAGCCGGATTGTATGATAAAAGTGTTAAAAGGAGAAACATTGTAATTATGAATTTTAATTGGAAATATTAGTATGAACTTAGGAGATATTTTGTCTTAAAATATATAAATATGCATTTACATGGGTGTATGTGTGTACCTGTTTAAACACATTTTTTAAGGCCTAAAGAAGCCTAGAAACAATGATGACTTCAGTGGTCTTGAGCGCCCAGACTGGGTCTTAAGTTCCTCCTTCTTGCTAACTAAGGCTTCTTGCAGAAATGGCTAAAACAGAAAATATGCAAGACTAGTTTGAAACATCTCATTAAACAAGATAACAAAAACTACTACAATAATGTCAAAAGGACTCAAGAGCCAACTTAAAAGAGGCTTCCACTGGCAAATATGAGAATTTTGTTTTAGTATCAATTATAAATGTAACAGATTAAAACCCATTATGTAACTTTAAATAGATAAGTTCATAATAATATTAGAAAGCAAAAATGGTTCTTCACCTTCAAAACAGTAACGGGGAACTTACGACCTTGAAAACTGATAAGGGAAAAGAAAGCATTTATCTTGCCCTTTCTGTATGAACTGTATCACTGGTAACCAATAACCAAGTAGTAGATAAGCAAAGCATCTCTTAATAAAATTATTTCTGTTAATAAATGAAAGTAAAACAATCAAAGTAGAAAATCACCAATGTTTACAACCTCTGAGGAATTAATGGATCTAGGCCATTATCATCAACAGTTGCTAATTTCTCAAAAGGAGGGCTAACCACGTATGTACTTCCTGATAAAAGAATATATCACCTTGAGTCTTGCCAAAGGGATCAAGTCTCTGGATCCAGCCTCCAATCTGTCAAGAATACAGAGAAAACAGTGTGTTGAACTACACTACACAGGCATGAGCATCATGTGATTCCTGTTGTTCAAATAACTGAAATTTGTCCAGATAAATTAGAAGGAAAAGAAAGATGAAAAGGGAGAGTCTATGGTTTAAAAGAGGTGTAGGGTGTAAGGGACACCTGAGTGGCTCAGTTGGTTGGGCTGCTGGCTCTGGATTTTGACTCAGGTCATGGGATCCTGGAGTTGAGCCCCATGTCAGGCTCCATGCTCACTGAGGAGTCTGCTTGAGGATTCTCTCTCTCCCTCTCCTTTGGTACCACCCCTCGTTCTCTCTCACACATACGTGCATGTGCTCTCTCTCCAAAAAATAAATAAATCTTTCAAAATAAATAAAAATAGAAGAGGCTTAAAAGGTGTAGTTTTTTTGTTTGTTTTTTGTTTTGTTTTGTTTTGTTTTTTAAGTCTAAGGATGAACAGTTGGTTGATAAAGAAGTAGACAAGAACCAGGATGTGGTTATTTTTGGGGAGAAGGAAGGAGCTGTGGCTGAAATGGAACATAAAGAGAGCCTCTTGTGGGGCTAGCAAAATCCTTCTTGATTCATCTTGACTTGGATGGTAATTACTAGGATGTGTGTCTTATGATGTTACACTAGGCTATGTACATTTTGTATGTGTGTTTGGGGGGGGTTCTCTATTTCTTTGTATTTTTAGAATTTAAGTTTTTAAATAAATTAATAACAAAAAAGATTGCCCAGAAGGATAGTCAAGCTTGGTGGAATCAATCTTGAATCTTGGAATCTATTTTGCGTCTCTTTCTCTCTCTAAAAGAATGTTTAATATATTTGAGTTAGCTTGACACATATAAATTGTAGATTATATTTCAGATATAAAACAAGTGAAATTGAAATATAAAGTATATGTAAATATTCTACATGTCTTAAAGTGCTGAAGAGATATTTTGATAAATGGCATTCATCTTTTTACTTGATAAAAAAGATCACCCAAATAACCTGAAACAATTTTTTATTTGCCATTTTTAGGTATGATAGTAAATTCTCAAGTCATAAGCAACTGTATACTTAATAGCATGTGCTGTGATTAACATATATTGTACAGAGAACACTAAGCCATCCTTTCATTAATTCTTTCTTACAACACATGCATATACTTTTGTTGAGAGTTGTTCTGAAACTTGGTTTCAGAAGCAGGAGTAACGATGGTCAAGACCATGAACTCTAGTGCCAGGCGTGGTCATTCAAATTGCAGCTTTCCCTTTTTTTCGCTTTGTGTGAACATAATGAGGGATGATAACCTTTCCCACCTCAGAAGCTTGGTTAAAATATTAAGTGACTTAGATGTAGACATGCAGAAAAGTCACTGGAATACACTGAATGCTATATAAGCATCAGCTATTACTACTTGGCCAAAATCATTTATGCAGTTCAGTCCTTGGGAAGTTATATGGCTGAAAGCCACTTAAACATCCTCATTCCTGGCATCCCTGAACTTGGATGTTCTCACTAAATGATTATGTTTTCATGGAGGTCATCATCCCAGTGTGGACAATAATATAAACAGAGGATGTTGTTCAGATTTTATGGTTTATGTATGAATATTTACTTTTAATATAGTTAGCATGTTAGAGATAACTTGGAGTGAAATCTCTCTATATTCTTTATATCTTGAAATTTTATCAGTTCACGGTATAAATGTGTTTTGTTGCAAGACCTATAAAAGAGGAAGATGTTTAGGACAGGGGGAGGAAGGCAAGAAAGCAAAGAAGGAAAGGAAAGGAGGGAAGGGAGAGGAAGAAGGAAGCTCAGGGAGAAAAGGAGCTGCCTCAAGGTATTTGATTTGTGGTCCACTTTACTGAAATGCATGTCGCCTGTGATTGTAATTAGTTATGTGATTACTTTATGTAAATACATGTGCATTCCCTAGTGAAAAGTCTTTTTTTTTTTTTAAGATTTTATTTATTTATTTGACACACAGAGAGAGATCACAAGTAGGCAAAGCAGCAGACAGAGGGAGAGAAGGAAGCAGGCTCCCCACTGAGCAGAGAGCCCAATGCAGGGCTGGATCCCAGGACCCTGAGATCATGACCTGAGCCAAAGGCAAAGGCTTAACCCACGGATCCACCCAGGCGCGACCCTAGTGAAAAGTCTTCTTTATGATTTTTTTTAAGTGTAAAAAATTTTATTCAACCAGCACAAAACCAATAAGTTGATTTTACCACCCACTCCCCACCCCCAGTATGGGATTCTAAACAGTCATTGATAAACTAAGTATATCCTGTAGAAAGAGTTTGGAAAGGCCTCGGGAAATTTTTTTAAAGGTTTACATATTTAAATTTTCCATGTTTCCTGAGGAATCCAGACATCAAGAAATATTTACAAATATCCACTGGTTTCTTCTTCTTTCCTGCTGATTTCCTTGTTAAGAGCTTTAATGAAAAGAAGCCCAAAATGTATCTTAAGAAAGTTGTACATAAATCTTCTTCCCACCATTAATATAAGACATGCCTCATTTTACAAATGTTTCTCAATTACATTATTCCTGAATTATAACAGTGGCATAGCTCTTACTGTTGAAGATAATTGTGGTTCTTTTATGTTTTTAACCTTGTACGATTAGTCCTGTGCTTAAACAGGGTTATTTTACCTGTAAACTACCACAAATAGATACAAGAGCTACTTTACATATAAATGTCCCTTCAGAACTGAATACTATTGTGTGCTGATTTGCGGCAGAGTCTGTATGAAGGGAGAGAAAACTAATAAATGCTGTGTTGTGAACCAGTAATTAGATTCTCAATGTGGTATAAAGTACTCACAGGAGGTTTGTTCTCAGCCTCATAAATTTGACCATATCTTTCCATTCTAATGCTATTAAGTGACTTAGAGACATGACTAACAGTAAAATAAGCTCCTAAACCAGGCCGGCAAGCAAGTAAGACAGAAATTATGCAGTGATGACTGCCATTCATTTAAGAATTGGCTGTCCCATTTGCTCTTATATATCAGGCGAACAGCAAATGGAGGGCTGGCTGTTAAACTGTGAATTCAGGGTCACATGGCTTCATACCTCTTGTGCAATTTGCTAAACTTAAAGATTATTAAAGATTTTCACTTGGTTCACTGCAGAAACCATGTAATACCTGTGGTGTTATATAAATATTTGGATGAAAGTATTGTTTCCAATCAATTTATTTCTCATTCTTACTGAATTACCTGAGTCCTGCTACATTCATTGCTTCTCAAACTAATGTATATCCAGTGCCACAGGAAGGCTTATTAAATATAGATTTATGGTGCCCCCTCCCAGGGTTTCTGATTCTGTAGTTTTGGGAGTCTGATCATTTGCACTTCATGCACTTCCACAGGTGATGCTGATGCTGCTAACTTGTTATCTGTCCACACTTTGAGAATCACTGACCTCAAACCATGAAACCTCTTGCTCAACAGGATTCCTTAAAAAAAAATTTTTTTAATTAAAAAAAAAAAGCTAAGAAAATAGATATCCAGATTTGGCTATCACCATTGTTTAGGAAACCCTGTTATAATTTACTGCATCAAGTATATTGAGGGAAACATTTCCTCTTTTGGGAATTCTGATGGAGCTCCTTTCCTAAAATCTAACAAACATTGTATCAAATGGAGCATATCAAAACCCCATCTCAAATGGGGTTTCATTTATATGAGGGAAAACTCTAGTTAAGTGAAACAAATAGAAGAACCCTCTCATAATCCCAGAAGAATATGTGACACAAATTACTGTCCTTATTCTGATATTTAATGAAGATTTTTTTTTAATTTTTGTTTTTATTTTTCTATTATAACCCCTAAAAAAAAAAAAAAAGATAGTTGCCATTTTCTATGGGTCTCATTTTTCTTCCAACAGCACTGCCTTGTAGTGACTAAAATTAGGACCAAAGTTACAGTACACCTCTCTCACCCCACTCTATTTTGTTAGCAGATGAAATTTTCAGTGATCATCTCAAGTTTATATCTAGTCCATGGCTCCTTGTTTATATTAGGAGGGCTTGACTCTTTTTCACCTTGATTCTGTGGGTCTACTGCCTGGCCCTTACACTGGATATAGGACTGCAAGGCGTCTTGCCTCACTTCTATTTTACTCCTCTTTTATCTTGAATGCCATGTTTTCTGCACTGTGCTTTACCTCAGAACTTTGAGTCATGCTTTCTGCCTCCCCCCACCCAACTTTATTGAGATGTAATTGACCTACAACATTGTGGAAGATTTAAGACATGATGATTTGCTGCGTTTACATATTGTGAAAGGAGTTAACACAGTAGGGTAGTTGGCACTTCTGTCACCTCACATAGTTACCATTTCTTTTTTGTGGGGAGAACATTTGAGATCTACTCTTTTGTAGCAGCTTTCAAGTATATAATATACCATTATTAACTACAGTCACCATGCTGTGTATTAGATAGTCAGAACTTAATCATCTGATAACTGGAAGTATGTATGTACTCTGTGACAAACATCTCCCCATCTTCCACACCCTTTTTTCCGCCTTGCCTTCCAGGCAAGCCACCAGTATGCTATTTCTCTGGGTTCAGCCTTTATAGATTCCACATATAATGATATCACATAGTACTTGTCTTCCCTTGTGAGTTTTATTTTTTAAGCACAAGGTACTACTGTCTCAGTCTTTCTGTTAGACCTAGTTCTTCTGAATAGGTCTACTCAGTCCTTGGCTACAAAGGGTGATTCCCATATGAATGATAACCTTCAAGATTTTGACCAGTCACAGAAGAAAAGTATGGTATATATGCCATACATAGATAGATCATATTGGGGACAGTCTGTTTTGGCTAAAGCTGAATTTAAGGTCTTTAAAAAACCTATATGATAATTTCCTCTATAGTTTTATACAGTTGTCTTTCTGCATATCTGATACTTTCACTGATTTTAATCCTCAGATTGATGGAAAGGATTTGTCTGCTATTTTGTGCAGTACTCACAGTATTCTTTTCTCCTTCCTTTTCTTTTTGGAGAAGAAGTGGAAGTTATTACTTGATCCTTTCCTGTGTATCATCAAATACTACTCAACTCTGTGGACACTTTTCCAGAGTTACACTTCAAAAACAAGTGTTATTATGAGTCACTGACCACAGCTGTCTCATTTATTCATGTATTCCAAGTGCCTTGTGCAACTTGGCATGTACTACATAGGCACTCAATAAATATTTGTTGAATAAATGAATTGACATTTTTAAAGGTCAGAATTATAGAAGAGGTTGCTTTCTGAAAGTTTATAATTTAGAAAGTTTCGACTGTGTTGAAGTGTGTGTATGTGTTTGTGTGTGTGTGTGTGCATGTAATATCTTTAAATAGCATCCAGTAGTATGAGAGTAGCCACAATGGACAAGATAAATTATGTTTCCTGTTAGTTATTATATGTTGTATTTTAAAGAGGAAATGCCTCCCAGATTATTTCAGTTTGATATTTTTTAAGCTCTTCTAACAGAAAAGTATTTAATTGTGTAACATATTGATATTCTGATGATGATTGTTATTAATACAGGCATTGAATTATTTATGATAGTGTAAGAATTAAAACGGGTCTATTAAAACGTAGTATCATATAATAGGATATGTGAAAATATTTTAAGACCTCTTACTGTAAATGAAAAATGAAAAGGTGCTTTCAGTAAAGTTACCATAATATAGGAGTGGGAAACTACAGACACATCCATTCACTTACATTTTTTCTATGGCTGCTCTTATTCTATGTCTGTCGTTCATGAGTGAATGAATGAGTGAATGACCTCTGAGCAGAAATTCTGCTTTTAAACATTTACCCTGAGGAAGTAAGTCATGTATACAAATAAGTATGTCCAGGGAGGTTCATTCCACTGCTGTTTATAATATCAAGATGGTATTTCAATTCAATTTCAAAGACTAGGAGTCTGGCTAAGTTCTGGTATATCTACACACTGGGATACTATGTAGCTTTTTTTAAGAAGATGTTACAGAAATGTGTATGTTTATATCAAACAGAGATCAGCAAAAGATCGCACTCTGGCCAAATTCATCCTGAGGACCTTTTTCTTTTTTACTACCAGAGCTAAGAATGGTTTTTACATTTTAAGGGATTAGAAAAGAAAAAAATCAAAACCCATGAGAGAGTATGTAGCTGGTACTTATAATCTGACCCTTTACAGAAAATGTTTGCTGACCTCTGATATGGAATGCTGTGTTTGATGTAGATCAAATTGCTGCAGATGGATTTAACACATTACAAAATACTGTATATGGAATGCTGCCATTTTTTTCAAAAATAATACCATTTAAAAGGATAGATACTTAAGATGTTAACTATCGTTGAATCTAGGTGGATAGGATTAATCGGACTCTTCTTTGCCTGTTTGTCTATGGTTTTTCAGTAATGAGAGTATATTCACTGTATAATAAATAAGAAAAATTAAAAATTTAATTTTGGTGTTAGGGTAAAAAGAATGGGGAATGAGAAGGAACTTCGGAGTTCTCAGGTGCAAAGGTATAGTTCTCCATTCTGCAGATATGTCAGCTGAGGCTAAGAAGTTAAATCAACTTGTTTAAGGAGGCACAAATGTAAAACAAAAATAGCACTACTGCCAAATTGTTGTTCAGCAACATCACCATTTGATAACTTAAAATGTTTATCTTTCAGCTGGCATAGTTATGAACTCTGTGCCCAAAGACAATCGAAAGGTGTGCTTTATATGGTAAAGGAGGGTTATGCAGAAATCAGAACCACCAGATTAATGGGATTAGATGTAGGATCAGATGGGTTTACATTCGCATTTTGCATTTTTTTAAAAAAGCAAACAAAACCTATGTGGAATTTGGTATTTGGTTCACTTAGCAAATTTGCAAACTATGACTGCTAAGTAATGTACTACTTCACTGCCTTTTCACACCTGTAGAGTTAATAGTTCAAATTCAGTCACCTGAGACAAAAAAAAGGGCACATTTGTGGAAGCTCATGCCCTTCACCGTAAGACACGAAAGAGACATTTGATTTATCCTCAGGCTCTGATACAGACAACTGTTTACAGAATTAGTCAGCAGTTTAGAAGGAGAGCAAATACACTACAACATTGAGAAGTCTTCACTGTAATGAACTGAGAGCTAATAACAGAAGGAAGCTGTATGACTATAGAAAGCAGACATAAAAGCTCAGCAGTTTGGGGACCATTTAGTGTATGGACAAAAATGGCTAATATCCTTCAATTATTCCTGGGGGAGCCACTATCTCATAGCAAAGAACAATCATGATGGTAACTATTATTGCTCTTTAAAAAGCACGTGTGCCCTTAATCACACTGAATCATCTTGTGATTTGGGAAAACAAGTCCCCATTCACATATTTAGAAACTGAGGCACAGAGTGGGCTAAGAGAGTGCTCAAGCTCTTACAGCTCTGTCAGCAGATGGCAGGGAACACGATCTCTTCGTCCCAACGCAGTGGCCGCCTGTGATGCAGAGGCTGAATCAGCAAGACAGGATCCCTGTACATTTCACTAAATCAAAAGAACAGATCAACATGTTCTTAAAGCCAATACAAATAAAAAGGTTAAACTATAAATATTTTGATGTGCTTTAGAGGTGAGATTTGGTATCTAGAAAAATCCCTGTCATGGAATGTCTTATAACTCAAAAATGCCAAGGAATCACAATATGCTTGGATAGATGAGGCTGTCATTTTCTTCTTATCTTTCTATTGAGCAAAGGTTACCAAGCTGGGATTTTGTATATTTTAAATGAGTTGTGATATTTACTTGCAAATGTAATAGTAAACAGAGCAGTCCCTGTTTTAACACTATGATAGCACATACCAGCAACCTTTATGGGTTCCACACATTCTATCGGAATTCATAGCCAGATAGGGTAGATGTTTTTTATAATTTCTTGTCTCTTTAGCAAGTATTATGTTTTCTTTAAAAAGGTGTTTTATTTTGGTGTGAACTGTGTGTTCATGCACTACATGGCATACTTAATATTAAATATTATTAGCTATATACTGCGTATTTTTCAAAACTTCATGTAGGCAAATTGCCCATTTTTTTTTAAAGACTTTATTTATTTATTTGACAGAGAGATCACAAGTAGGCAGAGAGGCAGGCAGAGTGAGAGGGAAGCAGACTCTCCACTGAGCAGAGCGCTCCAGTGTGGGGCTCGATCCTAGGACACTGAGATCATAACCTGACCTGAAGGCAGAGGCTTAACCCACTGAGCCACCCAGGCACCCCACAAATTGCCCATTTTTTAAACCTAAACTGAGAAAGAAGGAGCAGCTCAGCAGCCCATCTCTGAGCACTGTCTAATGGCTTGGACTAATATGCTGTTATTTATTGTTCATTGATGTTTTATAGGTTTGATAGCTAAAGTAACACAATATATGGTACACCTAAGGATAATTCTAAGGGCAAGAGCTGTTAGAACTTCCATGTTGAACGTATGTTAGAAGAGGGACCTATAACTTCCTATCATCATACTATTTACTTTGTCCAATCCCTATAATGCACCATTTATCTGTACAATAAATATACTTTCTTCTTGAGAAACAGTTTTTTAAAGGACCCTAATTATTTCTCAGGATCTTTCCTCTATCACACAGCCAGTATAATATTTTTTGGTATTGTCATTTATCTTTACCCCTTTCAATTCAGAGAGTCCCATAACCAGTGAGAACTGCTGCATTTCTCCCTGCCCCATTCATCAAGACCCTGATTCAGAAATTCTTACACTTGTTGTAAATGAAAGGCACTAAGGTGGTTAAGTGTTGGGACTTCATTGACCCAATGATGTGCTCTTTTAACCAACCCTTCACCTTCTGTCCCTGATATTTAAGATTAATGAATTTGTCTTATTTCATCTGTTCTTTCTTACCATATTCTAGGTCCTATTAATCTACCTCTTTACCCTGCTGTCTGTCAGGCTCCTTCCTCTCCCCTTGGGCTTTATCTCCTATCCTCCACCACATTAATGCAGGGTGTGCACAAACAGGTACAGACCTACCCCCAAATAAACACCCACTTGCACCCACATAAGTGCTACCTCTCCGATCTTACCTTGCTCCCGGAAAGTAACTCAATCCCTCACTTTGTCTTATTCCCATAATTACAGCCTAAATCACGCAATTTAGCCTCTACTTGTATGTTAGTTCATATTACTGTTTTATGGTGTATATTTTATGTTTATATAGTTTTATATGTCTGGCTTGCCTTCTTGGTCATAAGCTCCTTGAGATGAAGGATCCTTTTTTTTTTTTTTTTCCCTTGTGTGTCTCTCTTATAGCCTTTATCACATTGGGAAATATGTAGTTAAGTGCTTCTTAAGTCTTAGATCCAGATCCTGTGGAGCAGAAAAGTACCACAGAAAGTATCTTGTCTACTGCCTGCATTGTACATAACAGAAAATTGGAGAAGTGAAATGACCCATCTTCACTGTGACAGAATCAAAAAGTAGCACACCCTGAACTAAAACCTAGGTCTCCTGACTTCCTATGCAACATACTTGTTACCAGGCCACTTTGACTCTGGCTTATGCTCTGGGAAAACGTAGGACCAGGTCCAGGAGTAAGTGGCAGTGTTTCCTACCTTCAAACAGCAGCCTAAAATTCTCCTTAGGATTTCTCCCCATTTTTCATCTTGCTCTCTTAACTTTATAATATATTACCTATTCGGGAGCTTGGGAATGAAATTGGAGCCCTCAGGAAAAAGTCAGTACCAAAATGCAATTTTATTAATTCACTTATCAACATTTATTATTTTGACTAGGGGACACTATAAAAGCAAACTTGAAAAAAACTCACTGTTAATTTTCTCATGAGAATAAATATTTTTAAAAAGCTAGCTAGGTCAAAAATGCCTATTCAGTAGGGCATTCTATATCCAGATTTTAAAATTATACTTACCAGGGTTTGTTTTGTTTTTTCCATTTCACTTATTAACTGTGTGCTCTCATACATTAGAAAATCCAGTCTGAGTTAGGTAGCATTGATTCTTTTTCATTGTGACTCATGGTTACTGACAGGTGGGCGTGCATATCCTTTGTATTTTGAATAACCTAGTGGGGAGATCTTACTGCTTTAATTTTTCAGGAAAATGAAGAACATTCTTTTCATATAATTGCCTGAAGACTAAAAACTGAACTACACTGAATCATAAAGAAGAAAAACAAAACAAATGACAAAAGTATTCATCTAATTTATAAATTCAAAATATGAAGTTCATAATGCAATTTGACAAATACAACAGATAATCCATATTTTTTAGAAAAACCTCAGTTTGGGTTTTAATTAATCGCAGAGAGAATGCAAAGATTAGAAAAAGGCAATGAAAGTTGTGTGCACATGTACATACAGGAGACTCACAGGGGAGAGTCTCTCTGGATCAAAAGAATTACCTGTGTGTGGGATGGCATGAAGCTACCATTCCTTTGGCTACAGCTAGTATGGAACTATCCCATATCAGAGCATTTACTCAGGGGAATAGGGCCTCTGTGAACCTCAGTTTCATCTATACACTGAGATTATGGAACTAGATGACCCCTGATTTCCCTTCCACCTCTAAATTTCTCCTGGATTAACTATTTTTATATATCCTTATTCGAACATTTGAACCTTTAGCAGTTCAGCTCTAAATTAAAAAGCCAGAGTAGCTCAATAAGTACTTATTGGTTGAATGATTAAATCTGGTCCATAAAATGTGTGTTAATCAACTCAGCTAACAATATATAGGTTATTTCAGTTATTTTTAGCCAAAGATATTTATCATATCTGTGGCATCTTGTGCTGAAAGCTTTATGTAGTGAGAATGAGTAATAGCAAAACGCTGCTTATACTAATAGGGAATTAGTGTTTGATCTTTTCACAGTAAAGTTTTCAGCATAAGCATTTGAAGGAAGACTTTGATATTGATTGTGAGCTTCAAATTTAAGCATGTCTGAACTGAAACGGGTTCTTTCCAGAGCCAGAGCCCTCTGTTCTTATTCCTTTCCTCTTTCCTTACTCTTTGCTCTGGCATGTAAATATTCCTGTACAGTTCTTCAGGGATCTGCAAACTAGAAAGGCAAGAAAAAAAATAAAAAATAAAAAAAGTCATACATCTTGTTTACAGCCTTGTCTAATCCTATCTGTGAGGGTAAAGTAAAAAGAGAAATGTTTTTATCTGATAGGTTCTAAAATCCGAAGTTTTTTAAAACATTGATCAAAAACAGCAATAAGACTGATGATGTTCCTTAAATGTAATGAAAAGATGTAGTTTTGGTGCAGTTATTTTGAAATTCTTAACTTGAGACCATAAAACTTTTTTTTTTTTTTTAATGTAAACCTGTTAGTTAGCTTCATGCTTGAAGGATTATTTTAGAAGCTATGTCATCATATTTTTCCATCCTTTTTTCAGCAGATTGTATTAGTTTTGATTTTTTGCTATAGATAGAATCTCTATGATGCAGGATCTTTTTGAAGATTCCTTTTGGGTCCTAAGATGTCTGCCCATCTCAAATTGATGGGTGCAAGTTGCAGAAAAAAACTAATTTTAATGATAATTTTTTAAAAAGAAAATATCTTCTATTTCAGCATGGATTGCATTTTATTGACTGTCATTTTTCTTCTTGCTCTCTTTGTAAAATCCTCCCCACCAAATATAAGTATCAGTAAACCCTGGAAACCAAGACTGACTAAGAATTTGGTGGCAAATTAACACTTCCTATCTTTATAAAAATGATAATAATTTTGGGTTTTTGCCAGTCTCATTTTAGTACTAGCTCTGTGACTTCTGAATACTAGTTTTTCTATAAATCAAAAATAGAAATTACCGGCCCCCATCTCCCATTTTGTTGGGGAATCCAAGATCCAGAAAAGTTAGGTGATGCACCTAGGCCCCACACTGAAACCATAGCAGAGCCCGTGCTAGTATCCAGGTGCTACCCAAGTCCAGTGCTACCTCCAGCGCGCCAGTTTGCACCAAAGAGCCATTTAAGTATGCTTTTTGTGATCATTTGCCTTTCAGCACATTGTCCAGGATGTGCTACTTAGAACTTAACTGTTCTTTAGAATGATTGGTAACATTTCTCCTTCATTCTCTTAATAGTATTAATTTAGCAAGCTAGTTTGGAATTTTATTACATACTCACCATTTTAGGTAGAAAGATGTTCTCTTTGAGAATCTGGATTCCTCCTCCCGGTAACCTCTCTCCATATCTCAGGAGGAGATAACAAATCAAACATTAAGAATCAGGATTGACTCAGGCTCACATATGATTTCATTTAAAGCATCAACATGTTAATTAATGGTTTCACCCAAAACTATTTTGTAGTTGTGCCCAAGGTTGAGACTTTATAATATTTGACATAGTTAATTATTTTCCAACCATATAAACTAATAGAATAGGATGGAGTACTTTACAAGCACTTGAATATTCAATGGCTTCTCATTAAAGTGCCTCAGGTGTATTTATTAATATTGGATTGATTCATTCACTTATTAAATGAACATTTAATGAGTACCAGCTACTTTCCTGGATACTAGATAGACATATACAGCAACAAAGAAGACAGTCCATGCCGTGTGAAGCTTACAACTAGTCGGATTGTCAAAAATAAATAGTTAATTTAGGATGTGATAAATAGTGGAGCAGAAACTAACAAGATGACATGATGAACATAAATGATATGGCTTAACTCTACATGGGGTTGTTAAGAAAGACCTCTCATAAAAGGGGACATGGAAGCAGATTCCTGAAGCTAAGAATGAATGAGGCATTCAGAGAACTAGAAAATCAGCAAAGACAGACTAGGGAGCCTCAAGATAGAAAAGTCAACTGAGAATATAAATGTCCTCCCATACACGACTCATAGGAATACTGTGGTGATAGCAATAAATTTAAATACAAAATGGCTTAGTGTGGAACAACAACAACAACAACAACAAAAAGCCTAATCTGGATATTAGGATATGTGTAAGCAATGAAGAGAAATGGAAGTCTTTTTCTCTATTTTAGAAAGAAAAGAAAATTACTTGGGTATACAAGAGAGTCACACAAGGAAGCATGCAGAGACCCATATCTTGCTTCCTGTAATCCAATGTTGCCTGTGTGATGCCTGTTGTCAGTATAGGAGTTCACAGAAGGCGAAGATCTCTTTGCATCTTTGAAGTTGGGACTTAGCCAGAGCCTAAGGATGAGTGAATTTGGCTTGACCAGCAGTGGCAGTAAAGGGTGTTTCAGGGTGAGAGAACTATGTAAGTATACTAAGGTGACACCGTCAAAACAAACAAACAAACAAAAAAGTAATTATGCAAAAAGAGATGTGAACTAAGCTTATTGTAGTAATCAGTTCACAGTGTATACATGAATCAGATCATTGTGTTGTACACAATGTTACATGTCAATTATATCTCAAGAAAGCTGGGAGGAAATTATTATTTTTTTTTAAGATAACTAAAGTGGACTGAACTTGAATGAGTGCTTGCGAAACCATGATGGCTGGAGCTGCAGCCAGAGTCAGTTTTTTGAGAATGGAAGATACTAGATTGGTCTGATTCATAGAAGTCATTGAAGAGTCAGTATACCAGGTTTTTGTGGTTTTTTGGTTTTTTGGTTTTTTGGTTTTAGTATATCAGTTTTAACCTGATGTTTTAGACAAGAGGGAATCATTATGTTTCTTGAACAAGAAAATTGTGCAGTAAAAGAAGAAATTTAGTAATATAGATACAGATGAATAGAGACAGGAGGGAAAATCCTGGAGAATAGGATACTAGGTAGGAAGAGGACTTTTTTTTTTTTTTTTCTTTTAATGCTATCTCTGTACTCAGTGTTGAAAATGAAGACTATGTTCATATCCTGGAAAGGGAATGGGCTGTATATAGGACTTTTGGGGAAAATGAACATTGACACTTGATGACTAAAGAGTGATAAATCAGTAGTCAAAATGCTTGCTCTCTCAAGCCCCAGAGACTGGCCAAACACTGTCAGTGATGGAACTGGGCAAGTTTGACTGGAATAGTAAGTGATTATTTCATCGTGGACATGTTACGTCTCAGACGACAAGATACCCAAATTGTGATGTGAGCACACATGTAGAAGTACAGAACCAGAGCTAACATGGAAAGTTGAATTAAGAAATGCATATAGGTGATGAGAACTGAGGAGTTAGCTCTTGAGAATGAATACTATGACAAGAGTATGTGTAATAGGGTCACAGTACACACACATACATATACACACACACACACCACCACCACCACCACCACCACCACCACCACCACCACTACTACCACCACCCCCGAGTAGAAGGTACCAAAACAGCAGTGGGATGAAAGCCAAGACAAGAATTTCAGGCAGTAAATAGGGAAAGTTCTTAGGGAAATAGTGCTATCATATCCCCATAATGATACAACTAACCTTTTAATGTGGTGACTACATGTCCTAAGGTCTTTCGATATTAAAAAAACACATTCCCCTCCACAACCTTTAACATAACAAATGCTCTTGTTATCCCCACTTTATAGATGAGAAAGCTTAGCACAGAGAGTAAGCAATTTGTCCAAAATTACCCAATTTGAAAAAGTTGGAACTGAGATTCAAACACAGGCATTGTGTTTTTCAAAGCCTGCCTCCTTAACCTCCCACGCCATATGGTTATAATATCCACGATGGTATTTTAATTGCTTCGTTTGACTTCCATCTTATGTAAGTTTCTTGAAAATGAGTTAATTAATTAACAGTTTAAAAAGTAGAAACTAGGAAGTCAACAGATGGCTGGGCTGTGATTGGATAGTCACTTTCAGTAGAAGAGAACTTGGAATTCTCTAGGGTAAGGGAGACAAAGGGAAGAATATATCTTTTGGTCTATTTTTTCTTCTCCTCTCCTTACATATACTGTTAGTTGTTGAAATGGGAAAATTGTCCAGTTTAAAGAGAATGGGGAAAAAATGATACCTCTGTTTTCTAGTGCTTTCTCTATGCTATAAATGTCTGTGTCCTTGTTTGTATGCCAGGAATGTTAGTCTAAATTATCAACCAAAAATTTACATGAAAATTCATTACTTTCTTAATTTTCATTAATAGATAAGAGAATGAAAAAGAGTAAGGTTTTGAAATAGTGTCAACATTGGCATTACTGGAGTGTGTTCAGTCTGGAAGCCCGCGTGCCTGGATTTGTCTGTGGGGAGGCTCAGGACTTAGAGCAGGAGTTATGGACTGGAACCCTTTCCTCTAGAGAAACAACACAAGACTTCTTTGACAGTAGGTTTAAAGAATACTTTCCCACTGACTGGGAGAGAACTTTGTTTCCATTTTCCATGCTTTTCAGGGTTTCCCCAGCCTTTCTCACAGCTCCATTGTTTAAAGAGGAGGCAAGTGGAAATAGTTGAGTTCCTAGCACACCATGCTCAGTCCTACAGGAGAAGGGGTAAGGCACTTGCTTCCTGTCTCAGCTATCACAGGGAAAGCTATACCAGGTCTTCCTTCAATGGGACTGTGAATGGATGTCATCCAATTACTCTTCCTGAAGCACAATCTGCTCAAGTGAACTGGCTGCTTAAAAACTTTCAATCTTTTCCCATTTTAACAGAGTAAAATTCTTAGCTTCATATGTATGACCTTCCATGATTCGGGCCCATGCTGTATATTTCCAACTTGGTTACAAGTATTCCTCTCTTTTTTGGCCAGGCGAGCTGACCTATTCCATTTTGCCTACGTGCCCCCTCTTGCCTGTGTCTGTGTTTACACTGATGCCTCCAGGGATGCCTCCTCCCCTTCCCACTCTAATCTCTAGTATCACTGGCCCCTGACATGCTGCACAGCGTCCTCATCCAAATGTTCTCTCCACCGTGCAGCCTTACCAAGCTCACAGAACTCCCAGATGATTTTATTGCCAGTCCTCGTTTTATCTACATTCTAGATATTTATGTGCATATATTATCTCCCTTATACATTCTGGGCATAATTTGTACCTAATTTAACTTTATATCTTCCATTTCACCTACATTTAACATCAGAGGACGTTAAACTGCAAAGAGCTGAGGGGATATATAGGTTACTTGTAATAAATCATCTTTTTAAAACTTCTTTCTCTGGGTCCTAATAAAAGTAAAGCTGGAAGAGGACCAGTTCTTCCAATTTTCAGTCCAGGACTTACCCCTAACAGCATTGGTTCTGCCCCTGGCTTGCATTTTGGAATCACCTGACATCACCTGTGGTGCTTTAAAAAATTCTAATCAGGGAGCTCCAACCCATAGAATTTAGAATCTTAGGAGTGCAACCCAGACATCAGCATTATTCAGATCTCCCAACATGATTCTAATTGTGCAACCAAGATTGGTAATGAATTCCCCACAGCATGAGGGCCCCTAGACCATTCTTGCTTTGCTAGGTAATTCTGTTAATTTGAGACACTTTTTTATCTTTTCATATGAAGAAAATTTTAAAGTCGGAAGGTGCTAAATGTGAGACGGTAGTATAACACTTTCTGTTTTGCTTGCAGCAGGAACTTACGTAACTGTTTAAACTTTTCAGATATTTCGAAAGAAAGCGGTGGAACTTGGGGTAAAATTGCTACCTGCGTTTCATACTCCTTCTGGAATACCTTGGGCATTGCTGAATATAAAAAGGTAAAACTCTTCATTTTAACAACATATTTTTGAAGTTGGAATATGCAGTACTGTGCTTTAACTGGGTGGATGATTTCTTGCATGATGTCAGTGACTGATACCATTGGCAGTCTTGGCATCTGTCCTTTTCCAGTGTTCCTTGGCCTTAGATGGTCCCTGTCATAGGATAGCATGACCCCAACAGGGTCATCCAAGCCAAACATGATTTGAGGTTTTCTATTTCATGGTGATGCTACATTTTGTTTCTCTGTAGACCCCATTATCTTTAAAATTGTCATCAAAGCATTTCACTTCCAAAGAATCCAGTTCCTAAGAGCACTTACTTCAGTTAAGCTGCTGACAGGATATTGCAGAGCTAGAACCTTGGACTAATCAGATCTCCCATGTAAGGAGCTGGCGTGACAGACACCGGGAGCACCTGGGCTGCCCCGCCCACAGTTGTAAAGGACGGAAGGGAATTGCCCTGCTGACCTAGATCAACAGACCTTCTCAGGCCATCTGGGTGGAGAATCCTGTTATGCCAAGTCCATGGGAATTTTGCTCCAAGTAAACTTAGGCTAAACAGACTTTCTGGTATTTTCCCAGGGAGTAGTTTGAATTTTCACGATACCTTGAACATTTCATCAATATGCCATTTTATCTTAAGCTTCCTTTTTAACTCCATCTTTACCGTAAGTAATTAATTGCTTATGTACCTCCTTGTGGTGGTGGTGCTGCTGCTGCTGCTGATGATGATATGATGGTTTTATCATCATAAAATATGAATCTTTGTTCTAGGCTCTGTGCATGTATTACCACATTCAATCTCACAATAACCCAAGAAGGCCTTTATCTCCATTTTACTAATGGAAACTAATAAGGAACTTGTTTTGAAGGGAAATTAAGTAATTTGCCCAACATCATACTGTGTGTAAGTGGTAGAGATAGAATATGTACTTAGACATTTATACACACATTGATACATAGGCACAAATTAAACATCTTTCTTGGTTTAGAAATGCCAAGGGGATGTACAGGATTAATGTCCATTTATTTTTAATTATTTATTTTAGTGAATTTCTTTCCTAAAATTCATCTTAAACAATCATGAAATTACTTATTTGGTTAATAAATCAGTTAAATGTCATTCTTTGTTTCCATTTGTGGATTTATATATCTATACCTTGAAATCACCCTGTTACGTGTGTGTGTGTATGTGTGTGTGTGTGTGTGTGTGTGTGTGTGTGTGTGTGTGTGTGTGTTTGAGTTTGGGGCAGGGGTGTCATTGAGCAGTGAGGCAGGGAGAGAGCACACAACTAGGCCAATGTGAACCTGAGTTAGTTCTCTATTATATGATGTGCTGTCTCGGGATCGATTTTTCCCTTTAGGGATCCTGTGGTTTTCTCTGTCACCCTGAAGGTCGGAGCATACGCTGCAGGGACTTAAAGCAGGAGCGGGTCTCTGCTAGGCCTGGAGGCAGTATCGTGTTTGTTTGGAAGCCCAGGATGGTTCATGTAGATCACCTATAATACCATCCATGACTTTGGACTTTGTATTTTTCTGTTTAAAGATTTTTTATTTATTTATTTGACAGACAGAGATTACAAGTAGGCAGAGAGGCGGGCAGAGAGAGAGGAAGGGAAGCAGGCTCTCCGCTGAGCAGAGAGCCCGATGCAGGCCTTGATCCCAGGACCCTGGGATCATGACCTGAGCCAAAGGCAGAGGCTTTAACCCACTGAGCCACCCAGGCGCCCTGGACATTGTATTATAGACCGTGTTCTGACCTAGAAATTACTCTGCTACCTGAAATGAGACCTGCTTACGAAAACACTGTGCACGTTTAACACTTTTTTTCCCCTACTTGTCCTCTGAGAAGCATGATATGGGCACAATAATACACTGAGTTAGGTGGTTATCAGGAGACCTGGGGCTCGGTATTTTGCAGTTCTTGGGTGTTTTGAGAGCAATCATTTCCACCCGCAGGAATATTTGTAAAGTGCAATTATGCTACTTTAGTAGTTGTTTTGTGAACCTTTACAGGTTTATAGGCCACTTTGAAATTCTATTGAAACATGGCCCTCTCCTCATAAAATGCACATTCCTGAGTACATATATTTTTACACAATTTCCAAGAGCTGACTTACCGTCAGAGACCAACTGGAACCTGAGAACCCTGAGGTTAGACTACTGGACTGGGTGATCACTCCAACCTTCTACTCTAAGAGAGCTGGTTAGTTCATATTAATTCCTAGGAGGTAATGAAACTAAATAAGGCCCTACTAAAACTAGCAGAGAGAGATGTGCACCCGAGATCTTTGCAGAAGCTCAGCCAATTATTGTAAGGTGCTGCTATCATTCCGTTAGTTCTAGCCTCCCTTAAAATAAGCATAAGAAATTAGATTATTCTAAAGTCTATTTAATTTTACTTAGTGTTTATTTCTAACAGCCAAGACGATTTTCCCTTAAATCTATCCTTACTCTACAGTGGAGCTGTGTTTCAGTACATAAAGGACTACTTCTCAAAACTATTAAATACTAAATTGTCTGTTAGCTTTCGTATCTATACCTCTTGAAAATTCATTAACTAGGACATTATGTGTTTTTTAATAAAAACCTTATTTTGAATTTACAGTATTTTACATTGGAATTTTCTAATTTCAAGGATTACAGGACAGTTGTATCTGATAAAAACTAAAAACTAATGTACCATTGTACATTACATGTACTCTCTAATGTTTTCATGTCAAACTAGATTATTAGGTGACCCTTTGACATGATGGGAACACTTTTAATTTCTTCCTGGCATTCTGTATGAATTTTTTTATTATATATTTTATCCATTCTCAGTCCCATTTGCTAAATAGCAATGACCTATCCAAATTCAGAGAATAAGCCATGGCAAAATTAACAGCACTATAAATCCACTAAAATTCCTTATATCCCTTTGCCCAATTGAGGGTTCTCATTGAATCCATTCTCCCTCCAGCAGTGAGGTCAAAGAATCACTCCCAGGAGAGGAAGACAGAGTGTCATATTTATCTGCAGTAAACTGCATTTCAGAATGTGCTTTTCCTGTCGACATGTACATACATGCTGTTTCCTCTGAATATCTGTATTTTTATAGTATGGGCCAGAGGATAAGGGACAGCTGGCATGGAATTTCTTTTCTAGTTTTTTGAAGACTGTCACCAGTAGAATTTTCAGAAGAAAGAAGAAAAAAATATGTCTGGCAAAAACATATTTTCTTAATTATCTTCTCAGAATGAGGGAGTGTCTGTGGAATGATGCCCATAAGAAAAAAGTGCTTGAGGATGCTTTTTAGAAGAGCAACGTACTCACTGTTGACTGGCTTTGAAAATTTTGACAATAATTATAATGGTAGAAATATAGAATATGCTGTCTGTAATAGCACAGTTCTCTTCCCTCTCAATTTTGAAAATATGGATGCAGCTCTTTGCCAATACCTATATGTTTAAAAAAATGTGAACTTTATGGTTATCTATTTACATCTGCCTAGTATTCATATCATTGCCTGAAGATAATTGGTTTCTTTACCTTTTCTTTGTAAGATATAAACATTTATTTTAGTCCCTGCTGTGATGAAGTTTCCATGCTAGGTTCTGGGAAGATGTTCTGTTTCTCTTCACTTTATTTAAAAAGATAACAGACATAGTCTTTCCCTTAGGGTATTCACATCCTGGTTGGTAAAGCAGAATGTATATTTTATATGTTACTATATTATACACTCACTCATGTAATTGACAAATGTAAGATGGTCTGTGCCAAGGAGAGATAATAAGTACTCACCGAGTTGAATTTAAAGCAAGCAGTAGTTTAAATTGGAGAGGTTGATGCATTTGGAGCCAAAACACCAATAAGCCAAATTGGATTTCAGCATTTGTACAAACTGAGAATAGCAGAAAATCTAAATAATTTACTCATATGCTGCATTAGGAATTCTGTCCCAAAATCTGTTCAGGAAAAAAAAATATACACACACACACACACACACGTGTGTATATATATAAAATTATCTCTTTCACTACATCTGTAATCTTAATTTGAGAGCTGCTGTATTGTTATAAATTAATCAGAATTGTGACTTAATAGCAAGTGATAATTTGAACAGATACCTAGTGTTATACACAGGACGGGATTCAACTAACATACTGGCTTCACCAATAGGATAGTAGAATAAAGATGCATAAGTTATAGCACACCTCTGCTAAAAGGAAAACATTGCCTTTTTAATAGATTAGATTTTTGCTAGAACTCAATTTTTCCAATGTGGAAATGTCAAAATTTGATGTCCAATCTTATTATTACTGTGAACAGGAGGCACTCTGCATTCTTTTGTTTCATTGTACAGTAGAAAAATCACCTGTGTGGTTTGTAGAATCAGGCATTTCACTATTTCCATATTCCTGGGTGTAATTCAAGCGTAGGTAGAGTAAACTTATTAGATTTGGGGTTTTCTCCAGTGTATTCTTAATTTAAAATAATATAGTTAATGTTCCCATTATTCATTTCTATCACAAGGCATATAGTCTGGGCATTCCTAATAATTATTCTGTCTTTCTTGATAAATGAGTTAGTTTTAGCTATATACTATTTTATCACTTATTTCTCTCTGTGGATTTTTCTAAACTGACACTCACAGCACTTGCCTGGTGGTTATATTAGGTTAGTGGAACTGTCTACAGTGTACGCTTTTGTGGCACATATCAAGGAATGTGCTGGAAGTGACTGATCTCCACTCCAGCTCTCATTAGTCAGCAAGGTGATGAATGAGCACAACTCCCTCACCTGTTTTTATTTCCTGCTTTGTAAAGTCTTATTTACTGACTACTCTAATTACCAACACAAATGCATACTATATCATTAGTTACATTGCAATTTGTATTATTATTATAATTAAGTTGCAAATTGCTTTACTTTGACTGAAATGGGACCTTAATTAAGAATAGTACATAGCTTAATGTTTTCTAATAGTGAAAGATTATCGTGTGTGAAGCATGTACTATGTATATTGTAACAAAAAGCAGTAGCCCCTTTATTGCATGTAATGTTGGTGGTGTAAAATGCTTAAATATTAATTATGGTTGGTTTTCATAGGCACAAATTATGAAAGACCGTCTAATTAGGCTAGATATCTTTTAAAATATTTTCCTTATGTCTCCATTTTATTTGATAGTTGAAATATAGATGTCCACATTGTTAAATTTATTAAATCTTAAGATAAAGCAGAATATAATTATATATTTATATAATATATAATGATATTTATTATTATATAATATATTATTATATTATATATGTAATAATATATATAATAAAGTATATATATATTATATATATACTTTAACATCATAAGAATTATATTTTAAAAATCCAGAAACACATTTTTTAGCATGAACCCATCAAACTCATTTAATGATTTGCTAATATTCTGAAACAAATAACACTTAGTTATGTTTTAAAAGGTTGTGCAGAACTGATACGGCCTGAATGTAAAATCAGGGCTGTATCTTATACTCTGTCTTTTATTTATATGTTTTATGCACCTGTTAAGAATCCAAAGAGAAGGGGCACCTGGGTGGCTCAATGGGTTAAGCCTCTGCCTTTGGCTCGGTTCATGATCTCAGGGTCCTGGAATCGAGCCCCCACATTGGGCTCCCTGCTCAGCAGAGAGTCTGCTTCCCCCTCTCTCTCTGCCTTCTGCTCTACCTGCTGTGATCTCTCTCTCTCTCTCTGTCAAATAAATAAATAAAATCTTTTTAAAAAAAGAAGAAGAATTCAAAGAGAAGTCCAATCAATTTTAGGAAAGAAAGAATTTCCAGTCTCTCCTAGCATCTTAAGCTAACCTAGTCTGTGTTTTTATTTTTTCTGATTGAATGCTTTATTAAATTGGGTTTCCCTCTTTTATCTACTTTAATTCTTTTGGATAATTTTACTTTTCTGGAAATAGTAATAACCATATTTTAAAGTTTTAATACTACCACATACAAAGTTAATATCAGACATTAGAATATTGGTACCGTAGTTAAAGCTGCTATTTATTAACACTGTCAATATAGCTCTTGGTCTTGGATAATTCATTAAACTGAGTTTGTCTTCTCATAAATTAAACTGAAAATAATAGCTGTAATCCTACTTATCCTGATGACCTCAAAAGGTTTTGTGGAAATCTAATGAATTAATTGTAAGAGGAGATTTATCATTTTAAAGTGATATGAAATAAACATAAATTGGAATTACTGTTAATGTATAGTCTTGTTCTCAATTTTCATTATAAAATTATGTGGGGGTGTGTATGTATATATAGGCATATGCACACATAGGATAAAACAATACGTAGTTAAAACTAATTTGGTTGGTGATGCCTCTTTATGGAAGTTTTTAAGCCATTCAATGCTTCTAACCTATTTTCAAGTCCCATTTTCAGGTCAAGAAGAGAAATGGTGGGCGCCTGGGTGGCTCAGTGGGTTAAGCCGCTGCCTTCGGCTCGGGTCATGATCTCAGGGTCCTGGGATCGAGTCCCGCATCGGGCTCTCTGCTCAGCAGGGAGCCTGCTTCCTCCTCTCTCTCTGCCTGCCTCTCTGCCTACTTGTGATCTCTCTCTGTCAAATAAATAAATAAATAAAAACCTTTAAAAAAAAAAAAAGAAGAGAAATGGTATTGGTAGAACTAGCCTGAAGTGTGGAGAGAATGTCTCGATGTAGTACATGTAGGATTCTGGTGTTTCCATACTCAAACAGTTCTTATTTTTTAGATTATTAGGAATAATCTAAATTTAGATATAGGTATAGATTCTATATCTATATCTTAATTTAGATATAGGAATTAGCCTATAGGGTCAAAACTCAGTTTTCTATCTAAAATTATATTTATTGGTGAATTATCTCCTCTAGAAATAATAGCTGCTCCACCCATAAGATTTAAGAGGAATGCGAGGCAATAAAATGCAATGTTCTTTTCCCAAGTCCCACACATTAGCTAGTGTTCAGTTAATGTGGCACAAACGCTGGGCACCTGGGTGGCTCAGTGGGTTAAAGCCTCTGTCTTCAGCTCAGGTCAGGATCCCAGGGTCCTGGGATTGAGCCCCTCATCGCATCGGGCTCTCTGCTCAGCAGGGAGCCTGCTTCCTCCTCTCTCTCTCTGCCTGCCTTTCTGCCTACTTGTAATCTCTGTCTGTCAAATAAATAAATAAAATCTTTAAAAAATATATGGCACAAACCTTATCTGTGAAAGTATGTGTATATTTTTGCTGTGTACATCCACATCGCCCTCTTTCCTAATTCTTAGACTGCCCAACTTCTGTTGAGAGTCCAACTGCTGTGGTTACTTTCTGTCAGTGATTCTCAATCTTTCCAGGGCTTGAGAATAACTAGGGCATTTAGAAGTTTATGTTATTGCTGCCTCCCTCTCCCCCAGTCTGTTTCATTTGGCTTGGAATAAGGTCCTGGCATATTTCAAAGCTCCTCAGCCATTCCATTATTCAGCTGGGGTGGAGATCTCTGCTTTAAGTCTAGTATGTATATCCTGAGGATTCTGGCTTCGTTTATCATCTCAATTTCCTTTGAAAACATTTCCCTGTCGATTAATGGTCAATTTAACATTGAGATATATAAATATTAGAAAACTGGTGTGAAAATATCCAGTTTTAATAGAACAGTAGTTCTCAAACTCTAGAGTATGTAAAAATTTCCTGGAGGGTTTGTTAAAAACACATATTGTTGGGCTCCATCCAGAGTTTCTGACTGGACAGGTTTAGTAAGGCTCAATAATTTGCCTCTCTCACAGATCCCAGCTGATGCAGAAGCTGATGCTCCTGGTCCAAGGACCACCCTTTGAGAACCATTGTAGTATAAGAAATGGGCCATCAGAACCATTTAGATTGTTAAATCTCAGAGCTGCTCAGTGAGGTCCCCAAGTCCAAACATCCTTGGGGGGAGGGAGTAGGTGGTAAGGAGTGTGGGGGTTTCTGTTTCTATGACTAATCTACTTTTGTTAATACTTAACCCAACATTTTCAGTTAACTCTGAATAGTTAGTTGCTTCTTCTGAAAAGCAGCTAATTCCAAACATTAATTACCCCCAAAGAGTTTACCCATTCTTTCATTCCCTTGCACTATTATTTTTTTTAATCCAGTAAGACTAGAAAGCAAATGCTGGTCCATTTTAGCATAGGGGGAGGGGAAAAAAAAAAAAAAGGCGTTTTAATTAAGGATTTCAGGGTAGCGTAGAAAAGAGAGTTATTCCTGTGGCTCAGGCAAAGCAACTTCAGTGTAAGCCGCTGGTGACCTGGCTCTGTACCTGAGGGCATCCAAGAGCCAGAGAAAAGAGTCTCTGACCATCCTCCCATCAGAAGAGGAGGAGGGAACCTAGGCTTCTTCTGGATCATTTAATTCTCTCACCAAGCTTCAGATCACTACATCTGTGCCAAGCACTCAGCAGCTTGACCAAGCTGAAGGCCTTTACATATTCCAAGTGGACAGTAAAGATAGCAGCACTTAATTTAAATGTCTTTTGTGTACATCCTTCATTATTAAGACTTAAGGGACAAGCACTTCTGAACAAAGGATGCTTTGCTGCTTCTTAGTCATGCATTGTGAGGCAGTAAGAATTAAAAAAACCTAACGGTGCCTCAACTGTTCTGTTTCTTCCCACTGCTCTGGCCATAATCGAAGTTAATACCCAGGTAAATGAGGTTTTCAGTGTCTTTTATTCCCTGGAGGAAGGAGCAGACCACATCTGTCTTTGAACACAGGCTTGCACAGTCCTTATGACTTCTCCACACCACCCCACCCTCTTGCTTCATGAATTCCCATCGGCCACAGACCACTTGGCTGTGCTTCCAGTAGGGCGATGGCAGAAAATTGACATGTGAGTACAATAAAGTGGCTGTGTTCTATTCAACCATGGATTCTTCAATGCTGAAAAATGTTCTTTCTGTATTTCCTTAAGTACCTACATTTAAGGCTGAATTACAGCATATGAGTAATTAAAGTGCAGAAATTTATCAAAGGCGATGTGTAGGCAGTTGAGAGACAATCTATCCCAAGAGGACTGCTTAAATCCCTTAAAAAAATGATTTGCAGTATGTGGGAAGTCTGTTAAGAGGCCTTCCTCACTCTTGAGTTTTCAGCAGATAAATCCTTGGTACAAAACCCACGGACTGGATTGTTAAATATGACCACTGCTTTCCACCCCCCCCCCCTACATCCCGGCATCCCCACTGGTTAAACAGTTAACTCACCAGGACAATTTTAAGGACAATTATAGTTATTTGAATGCAACAAACTCAAAGTGGCTTTCATCTTAAGTTTTTCAAAGGCGCAGAACTAGTATTTTACAGATTCAGCGGTGTTCACTGTATTCACACAATCGGTGACAAATCAGACTTGGCAATTTGAAATGTATTCTGTGTACAGGACTTAAATTAGGAACAAGTCAGAACACATAATTCATACAATGCCTTTACAGGTCAGCAGTAGAATAATCTTTTCAAGGAACTTGCTATCCTGGGTTTTTAATGAAGGCAGCAATCAATTTTTCCTGTGATTAATCTCAAGACCAGGCTCATGTTTTTAGTGTGGGGCAAACCTTTCAAATAGCTGATTAATAAAGTTTCATATAAAAGTTTATGAAATCATTTGATTAGGTGTTTGGAAATCAGCCTAGGTATCAAAGGACTTTCTCAGCCCTTATTATTGTTAATCATTATAAATATTCAAATAACTACATTGAATCTTTGGGAATTGGAAGGTCAATATAAAGTATTTATACTACAGCCAATAGTTTTTAAAGGCTTTACAATCTCAGTAGGTACATTAACTACTCCATATTTTCTGCTTATGCAGTAATAGTTGTAGTTGATCTGTTCTAAAAAATGGGCTGAACAATAATTGATTGCAGTCTCTTTTATTAACTAGAAAAAGAAAAGTGATGGAGCAGTAAGAATTAATTGTAATTTACTAATTTGGAAATGAATGTGCAGCTGGGCATGAGTACAGGCAATGCAATTTGGTGCTGTAGCAATCACGACAAATTATCTTCATCTGTAAGGTAGAGCGTTGCTAGCTTTTCTTTATTTGACTTTTGGTAACAGACCTAGTTTTAGGAAGACTTTGTATGAATGCTCATGTTGCCCTTTTATCCTGGAAATGTCATTTGGGGTTTATCATTATTAATTAGATCTTACTTTCTCTCTTTGTCATGTCATGCTATAGTTTTTATGGAACATTTGTACAAAACAGTGATTACTGGTAATTGACCTGCATATGTTAAATAATCTTAAGATGCTACTGAGAGTTTAATGTACCTTGTAAATTGAGAGCCTTCCAATTAAGTCAAGTTCTTAAGATAATCACTTTCAAAACTAATCAAGTAATAGGACATTAGTAAAGCTCTTATTGACTTAATTGTGACAAATTAATAAACAGATTCAGTGTAATTACTATAATGGTTCCATCAGTGAGCATTTTCCAAAACTTAAGCATAAGTCTCTTCTACCCCCTGGAAGTACAATAAAAGTTACATAAACCATATTAAGGTGGATATCATTTCTAATAGTTGTGTGTGAGTACATCATACAAACACTTTGGATCTGTTGTGATCCTTTCTTTTTAAATATGACTATTTAAATATGACCTATCTCAAAGGTCAAGTAATCTCCTTGCTGAATCCTTAAATCATGTTTTATAAGAAATCTACATGCCTTACACAAAATGATTCAAACACATTCTTGGGTTCTCTCATCTCTGATTTTCTATGTCTATGCCCTTGGGGTTGGCGCCCTGTCTCCTCAGAGAGTATAGAATGTCCTGTTCCACTCTTGGTCCCAAAGAGCTGTCGGCATAGTGCCTTTTTTTATACCTCGTTTAGCACTCTGCAAATGGACTTTGGGAAATAAATGAATTATGAATTAGAGATTTGCCATAATTTTTTTAATATCCGACAATGCCAGTTTCTATAACGTTGCTGATTCTGTTTAAGAAGATGGCAGCAGAAGGAACAGGAGTAAAAGTTCTGCTTCCACTACATTAAGAATAGTGTAACAAATGTAAATATTTCTCCTATCATGTCAAACTGTGTGTTTATAATGCTGTATTTCACTGAATATAACTCTATTAAAAAAATAACACGATCACCTATCTTCTTTCTCTAAGATGTGGTTTTCCCATTTGTTGAAGTGGGATTCATAAAGTGTACCAGTTTTACTGGCATAATGTTTATGACCAAACCCTGGAATTCAAAAAGCCGGTGATCTTTTAGATCCAAAAGTGTGGATCACTGTGGAATTTCAGGATCCTGAAATCATCATGGTAGCCCTCCATACTATCTGTCCCTACCACCTGTGTTTAAGTCAGACCATAGGACAAAAGGATGGATTTTCATGTTGAGAAACATGTGTGCATAATAGTCATACACACATCTATAATTCTAACGAGCCTCCCATGCGTTCAGTTTATAACTCAGTCTTCCTCGAACAAGGGAAGCAGTGTAGAGTCCTCATAGTCATTGTCATCTGGAACAACAAAGGGAAGTAAAGTACACAATTTAACTGCCCAGCTGAAGAAGGGTTATTTTTAAATTATTAGAATAAAATAAAGACTGCAATAAGGACTAAAATTATGGTGAGTTCATTAATTGCAAGGCATTACAATTGTGGTTCGTGAAAAATTCATGTTAACACTATAGAAAGGCAGCACTTTCAGCCACTTACTTAACATGCAGTTATTGTAGCTGCATGATGGAATTCGCATCGCACTCTTATAACAGGACCGTAAGCCCACAGTTTTTATGCTTTTCTGCCCTCTTATCAGTAAAACATTTTTGAGCACTCACCCTAGAACATGTACTTTTATTTGTAAATTATGTATACATTATAATATATATGTGTAAATTATGCAACTGTATTATGTCCTATACATTTAAAAACACTCAAAAAGTAAAATTGTAAAAAGGATAAGAAATAGATGAAGAGGGGCGCCTGGGTGGCTCAGTGGGTTAAAACCTCTGCCTTCGGCTCAGGTCATGATCCCAGGGTCCTGGGATCCAGCCCCACATCAGGCTCTCTGCTCTGCGGGGAGCCTGCTTCCTTGTCTCTCTCTGCCTGCCTCTCTGCCTACTTGTGATCTCTGTCTGCCAAATAAATAAAACTTTTTTTAAAAAGTTATAAAAAAAAAAAAAGAAATAGATGAGGAAATGAAGTATTTTATTAAGAGTAATTGATAATGGGGGTGCCTCAGTGAATCAGTCCATTAAGCATGGGCCTTCAGCTCAGGTCATGATCCCAAGGTGTTGGGATCAAGCCCAGCTTCGGCCTCTCTGCTCAGCAGGGAGCCTGCTTCTCCCTCTCCCTTTGCCTGCTGCTCCCCCTGCTTGTGGTCTCTCTCTTTCTCTCTCTGTGCCAAATAAATCAATATAATCTTTTAAAAAAATTAATTGATCATTTTAGTCAGAGAAGTGTGATTTGTTTTGTTTTCATTTCAGTTTAAGTCTTGTGATACAATGAGTAGTCCAAGGTCTTACTCTGTATTACTTATTTCAAAACTTGGTTCTAACTCTGTCCAGGAGGACAAGATAACAAAGTTGTGTTGGCGAAAGAAGTGTAATACTGCTTGATCTTCCTAAACATGGTGTTTGTTTTAAATCCCATCCTTTGGTTATGCAAAGAATATTCTTATAATTCTGCCAGAAAATGTCAGTCTTTCCTGATACCATCCTTTGTTCTTACAAACTAATAGAAAGATAGAAAAACCTTTGGAACTCTTCCTTCAGAAGATTTTTAAAGCAGAATTAGAAACTTTCATTCTCAAGTTTGATACAAGCATGAGTTATAAGGTAAACTACTTTCATAAATATTTTCATAAATGTCCAGTTTCTAAATGGTCGTTCCTTAGAGTTCTTTCCAATCCAGATTCTTTATCCATGTCAAATTGTTACATTTTTTTTCAAGTTGTACATTAAGCATGTTATTCTCTTCCTATTCCCCTTCTCCTCCTGTTCCTTCTTCTAAATTGTCTGGTAGGTAACATTCTGCCAACAACCACTTGTCCCAGAAAACATCAGCAAATAAGGACATTTTTTTTTTCTGAAATGTCAACTCTTGATTAAATACTTTGCCTCAAGACAATGAGAAAATCTCTGTTGCAAAATATTTTCATGGTCACTGTCCATCTCGTTACAAATATTGTAATATCATCATTACTCTACTGTGAAAGGTCTTGGATTTTAAAATTAACTGCATTGATGACATTCTATAGCTCATTCCACAATACCTCAAGAGTCATTGACAACAGCAGAACCTGCTGACCTCTTCTCCCGGTGTAGTTTCTGCAGGAACATCATGGGGGTATCTTGTATGAAGCCTTTTGCATAAGCACCAAGGGAGGGGAGTGGGGAATATCTGAATATTTAATTTGATAAAGCTTTTTTTTTTCCTTCCAGATAAAAAATTTAGAAATAACAGCTTTGATAGTTCCTTCCTACGCTCTAATTAAGAGTCTCGCATTCTGCTTCAAAGGCTGCTGCCATAAACAATAAATATCCAAATGTCATTTACCTTTGTGAAGCCCCGACCCATGTCTTATCATTCGGCAGTTTATAATGGGCATATTGTCTTGTTGTATTAAGTGAACTTTGATCCTATTTAGATTACTCTTGAGAATATTTTTTAAATTGGTTTCAAGGGAAGCTCTAAATTCCTTTTAACCAGCCCTAAATATTGTAAGATTGAATAATCTTGTGGCACACTCTCCGTTATTTGTATTAATTTCCTCCACTTTAAAGTGGGTCAGCTGTGGAAGTGTGCCTGAGAAGATCGTTAATTAGATCAAGAACTTTTCTAAGGTAAGTTATTGATTTTAATACGAAATAGGTCAGAAAGTGCTTAAAGACATTAATATTTAACATTGATTGGGTAGCACTAAAATGCCTGTGTCAGTCTATCCTGAGAGAGTGATATTTTAAAATGGACAACATATTTGGTGTGAGTAAACAAAATTTTTGCTAAATTCAAAGAGTTTCATATTACAGAATTTGCTAATCCGAGTTTCTGTGGCCTATCACCAGGAGAGTAATGATTCCATATTTATATTTGAGAAAGAAGTTTCAAAAACTGTGATTTGTAGAGTTAGTGTAGGTCCTATATAGAATAATCTATAAAGATAATTCATTTACTTTTTTAGTTTTTCTAAAGACGGTAAAACCTAGGTCTCTTTTCAAACAAACGGTGCTGCAAAATTTATTTATTATTATGTTTATCCTTAAGGAAAAGAGTGTAAAGAGGAAGAGATGGGAAGCAAGAGGAATTATGAGTGTATAAGCTACAGGCAGCCAGACAAGCTAATAGTAATGCCTTATACTTCTGCCATTCTCTGTAGTCTCCAAAGGAGTTCCAAATATATGTGTGTTTTTAAAGTTTCCTTAATTTGACTGAATCTAGTCTGGCACAGGCATAAAAATCCAATTCTTTAATTTGAATTTCCATTTGAAATCATTTGGAACTATCTGAACTTAATAGTAATAATAATAATAGTTTTATGCTTTCAAATTTCCTGATACCTGGTGGAAAGATGGGAGGAGATATCTTGCTATTTTCCTGCCACTATAAGCTAGCACAGTGCTTGTCTGTTTGTACTATATTGATGACTAAGCACTTCCAGGTTATTAAAAAAGTTTTCAGTGTGTCTGGTTGAATTCCAGAATTGGAATCCAGAACTGAATTTCACCAATAACTGTAGGGTTTGATATATATACAAGAACTCTTTTTGTTAAGCTCACTTCCACTATTTAAAGATAAAAAGAAATGTAAACAAATAGACCCTCCTCTCTAAAGAGTTAAAAATGGGAAATTGTATGCATAACATCTTTCTTATCTGGATATAAAAAAGCTAAGATTATGGAAATTTCCCCTTCATCTTCTCTTCTAGAGTAAAGAACCTGAATTCTTGGGGTGCCTGGGTGGCTCAGTGGGTTAAGCCGCTGCCTTCGGCTCAGGTCATGATCTCAGGGTCCTGGGATCGAGTCCCACATGGGGCTCTCTGTCGGTGGGGAGCCTGCTTCCCTTCCTCTCTCTCTGCCTGCCTCTCTGCCTACTTATGATCTCTCTCTGTCTAATAAATAAATAAAATTAAAAAAAAAAAAAGAACCTGGATTCTTTCAAACTTCTTTTTGCTAGAATCAATTTTTCTTCCTTCTTGCCATCTTAGTGATTCTTCTACTTCTATGCTTTCTTCCCATCTTTGTGATAACAAGAGTCAGAATTTGAGACTGGATCTAAGAAGAGTCTTGGTGATTCGGGAAGAATAAAAGTGTTTCTCTACAGTCCAGTCACTCATACTTCTTTTTGTACTTTGACCAGGCTCTCGGTGAGCGAGGAGGGCCTTTTGTCCCCTCTCCCACCTTGTCTTGACTCTTGGAGGCATCAGTCCCTCTCTCTTTCACACACCTACTCATCAACATCTCCTTCTCCATACTTTCTGGACATGGTCAGATACTCTTCTCAGTGTTCTCTAGATAAAAACATCTGGGTGTTCTGTTACGAGGTCCTACATTTGTGCCTGAATCACTTGAATCCCATTCTCTCCTCTTTCCTCAAAAAAGAATATCGATTACCATCACTTGTACCCCTGAATGTACCCCCTTTTCCTTCTTCCAGGAGCTTGTTTTCTGGGCCCCTTCCCCTCACTGGCCCCCCCCATCCTTTTTCTTTCTTGTTGATGCATCATCCATAATGTTTCACTTCTGTTCTTTTGCCTGTTTCTTTCTTTTTTTTTTTTTAATTTTTTATTTTTTATAAACATATATTTTTATCCCCAGGGGTACAGGTCTGTGAATCGCCAGGTTTACACACTTCACAGCACTCACCAAAGCACATACCCTCCCCAATGTCCATAACCCCACCCCCTTCTCCCAAGCCCCCTCCTGCCAACAACCCTCAGTTTGTTTTGTGAGATTAAGAGTCACTTATGGTTTGTCTCCCTCCCAATCCCATCTTGTTTCATTGATTCTTCTCCTACCTGCCTGTTTATTTCTGATCTTGTCTTCCTGCTGTTCCACTCAGGCCCTCAACATCACTTACTTCAGCCATTGCAGTTACTTTGAACAGATCTTCCTGCACTAGTTTTCCAAGATATTTTCCAAAGTTCCACACTGTTGAAATTTTTTTTTAAATGAAAATGTTTTAAAATGTCTATCATCTCACTTCTTTATGTTTATTATCTCACTTCTTCATGATTACTCATTACCTTAAATAAAAATCAAAATTAGGCAAGAAGGGGCTCTATAGTGTCTATTTCTGTTGTAGTATAATTTCTCAGTTGTGTAATGGTTTCTCTTTTCTCTGTCTATTTACATTATCTCTGTCTGGAAAAACCCTCCTTTCCCCAACCACTTCAGACAGGGCATAGGCAGCACCACTTCCGGGAAGCTTTCCTTATTTCTCCCTGCATCTGCTGTCTTGCCCTAGTGTGTCCAGCATCCCACACTGCCCTGATGGAGTGGCTTGACTGGTCTCTGTCCCCCCAGGCTGGCAGTGCTCTTACAGTGACAGATGAGTGGCAAGTGTCCAGGTCCTTCTTCAGGGCACAGATGAAGAGGCCCAAAAGATGCTGGGAAGCATAGTTGCCTTGAGGCCAACAGTAAAGACTGTGGCTATGAGCAAGGCAAGCGTGCTGGACACACATTTTGGTGTGATCCTGACACCATGACACAGACATTTCACACGGGGAGTAGCTGTTTCATCTCTGCCTTCTAGTCTTCACCGTCTGCATGAGGGTAGGTGTAGGTATATATGAGTGAATCAACAACTGGCTGTCTTTCAAATGCTTTACATGAAAGCACATCCAGATCGCCCTAGATATTAAAAGGCAACAGCCACTCTTTAATCCAGACCTCCAGCCCAGCCCTCACTCCAGAATTTAATCCCTATATCCTGCTGAGTGCCAGCTAGCACTTCAACTTCATCTGTCAAAAGTCATCTGCCATATTTTAATCCCCAAGTGAGTTTCCCTGCCAGACTGACCTTTTGTTAGACCAGTAACCTCAGTCCAAACATCCTGAGGTCTGTAAATACTTCTCACTGACAGCTAGTATGTCATCAGATCCTATCTACTTCATTTCCTTAGTATTTCTGACACCTCTCACAGCCAAGCTTCTTTCCCATTCTCATTCATCGCCCAGTTCTAGGCCCATCTGGGTTCCATTCTGAGCTAGAACGGCAGCTTTGGAAACAGTCTCCCTGCTGCCAAATTCTCTTCCCCCCAGTTCCACTGTATTTGTATAGATATAGACACAGATACATAGTCGTGAGGTATATCTAGTCATCTCCTCAAATCATATTCTCCTTCTGCTCTCCACACATTCTCCCTTTAGTCTAGAATCTTTAACAGCTTCTCCAAAGCTGTAGTGCTTTTCCTCACGTAGATACGATGCTCTCAAACCGCACATCCATGCCTATAGAGTCCCTTGGCCGAAACAGACCCTTGAACCACAAAAACTTCTGCTAGTTTTAAAAGTCCAGTTATGTCACCCATTCTCAAAGATTCCTTCCATTTCTTTCTCTCTACCTTGTTCCTTCCCCACCCTGGACAAGTTTAATCACCTTCCTTTCCTTGTTCTCCTAACACTTTATTTCCTCCTACAGATAAAAGCTATTTTATTAAGTTGTAGAATTTCAAAAAGTTCTACGTAACTGTGTGTTGAATGCATGAAGGTGAATTAAAAAGTAATATCAATTATTTTTCCCCTTCAACAAAAAAAACAATGCATTGAGGTATAAGTGGGAAAAATATCTTTTTTGGCAAATCTCTGTACTATAAATAAGGCATTAATTATTTAGTGAAAATAATGTAGGCATCTTTTTATAAATTGATATTTCAGTATTTGCTATTTTTCTGTTTTACATAATATAGCTAGATAAAAGATTAAGACTTCTCCATTATCTAAACCTTCAAATCTGATGTACCAAGTCCCATGGTTTAGCTAAATACTGTTTAGATTCTCTTATTCTGGCATAATAAGAAAACAAGACTCCCAAAAATATGAATCATAAGAAAGATTTAAATTATGTCTGGATACTCTAAGGGATGGAAGAGAATGTTTTGATCAGGTAGGCTGATTTTCAAAGTAGAGATACACTTTGGGAAAACGTTCTTCATAATTTTCTAGTATGAAAGCATTGTAATTAGATGATGAGGTAAAAAGTAAGTCCTATTAAGAATGTACATACATGGGGCGCCTGGGTGTCTCAGTGGGTTAAGCCTCCGCCTTCGGCTCAGATCATGATCTCAAGGTCCTGGGATCGAGCCCCACATCGGGCTCTCTGCTCAAAGGGGAGCCTGCTTCTCCCTATCTCTTTCTGCCTGCCTCTCTGCCTACTTGTGATCTCTGTCTGTCAAATAAATAAAATCTTTAAAAAAAAATGAATGTACACACATGATCTTTAGTCCAGTGAGTCTGGAATGATAAAAGTGGAATATTACAGCACAGCATGGCAAATATTCCCCATTAATCACTGACCTACTGTCCAGACAGTAGCCCAGCAATGTGTTTCTCTTGTCCTTCCTTTTATTTTTTATTTTTTTTATTTTTTAAAGGTTTTGTTTGCTAGAGAGACAGAGACAGAGATAGTACGAGAGAGCAGGAGCAGGGAGGAGAAGGAAAAGCAGGCTACCGGCTGAGCAGGAAGGCTGATGCAGGACTCGATTTCAGGACTCTGGGATCCTGACCTGAGCTGAACACAGATGCTCAACTGACTGAGCCACCCAGATGCCCCATTGTCTTTGCCTTTTTTTTTTTTTTTAAGATTTTTATTTATTTATTTATTTGACAGACAGAGGCTGAGAAGTAGGCTGAGAAGCAGACAGAGAGAGAGAGGAGGAAGCAAGCTCCCTGCTGAGCAGAGAGCCCGATAGGAGGCTCAATCCCAGGACCCTGGGATCATGACCTGAGCCAAAGGCAGAGGCTTTAACCCACTGAGCCACCCAGACGCCCTGTCTTTGCCTTTTAAACTCGAGGGAAATACCTTTGTGTGAAATTTTTTTAAGAATCAGGAATATAGTTCTAACACTCAGGGAGCTTTACCCAATCATAGTCTAGTTTTCCTTAGCATTTTGATAAGCGGTTCCAAAGGTTAATGACAGGGTAAAATAAGTTTCAGTAATGCTTTGGCATGACAAGAAAGCAGCATGCCCATGTATAGAGCAAGCACAGAATATTATAATCAGCAGAAAGATCATGTGGCCCAAGATACATTCTTGCGATTATTACCTGAGGTCCAGTTTTATATATTATATATAACTGTAGTTGCTACAGTTATATTAAACTGGGTGAGTACTGGCACAGAGAAGCTGCTTGGGGAGAGTAGTCAGTTGGTGAGCTAGACCACTGCTCTGCTTGGGACAAGCTAAGGAAACCTGTTTGTTTATTAAAGGAACCTGTTCATTTATTCAGCAAACATCATATAACCACCATCCTCCTAAACACCCTCCCTATGCCAAGGAGGAGGGGATAAACTGGTAAAAACAAACCTATCAACAAATACTTTACTCTTATGCAATTTATAGTCTATGGGAGCAGGCATTAATTAATCACAAAAATATATCAAATTGCAGGAAGGTCAGAGACAGCACTCCTGGAGATGTGATTTCAGGCTGAGATCAAGCAGATGTATAGATGTGATCGAGGTAGAGAGGGCAGAGTGGCCCATCCAGGAAGGGGGGCCCAAGTAGGAGAAATATCTGTGTCGGAAAAGAGCAGGGTAAGGCAAAGGCGCATATGTGAATGGCAAGTCTAGATCGTTTTTCTCAGCAAAAAAACTTGTTCTAGGAATCATTAAAAGAAGTTTAAGAATTATTAATATATAGCTGATCCTCAAACAACACAGGTTTGAACCATGCAAGTCCACCTATCTGTGGATTTTTTCAAGAAATACAGTACAGTACTGTGAGTACATTTTCTCCTATGATTTTCTTAACATTTTCTCTAGCTTGCTTTACTGTAAGAATACAGTATATAATACATAAACATACAAAATATGTGTTAACCCACTCTTTATGCTATCAGTAAGGCGTCTGGTCAGCAGTAGGTTAAGTTGTTGAGGAATCAAAAGTTGTATGATGATTTTTTACTGTGTCAGGAGGTGAGCACTCCTAACCGCCACGTCGTTCAAGGGTTAGCTGTGTATTAAAGAAAACCCTATGTCAACAGCACAATATCATGATATTTTTAGAGTGTGATTTTTTTTTTTTTTTGACCAAAGCTTTGGATTCCTTGTAAACACATGAAACACCTGTAAGGTTAGAATCAAGCTAATCAGATTATTTGATCTGGAACTAAAGACAAAACTTTCTCTGATGAAGTTATTAAGGAATAAAGTATGCTAGTAAAGAATCAATACATCATTACCAGAAAGGTGTATTTCAAGGGTCTCTCTAAACCGTTCACAAGTCTGATAAGTTTATTATTCCAACATTGCTTAACTTTCCACTGAATGTGTTAAACTAAGACCTAGAAAATAAGCATTTTTTCTAGCCTTTTTTTTCACTCCCATAGGTATTTTCACATATCTAGAAAAATCTTGGTTTTCTAAGGATTTAAAAGTGTAGAGCAATGAATACTACAGGTGTGTTTCTCTGTAATGACAAATTTTCTTACAATTTTAATGAATAAATTAACCTTTAAAAAATATTATTCTAAATAAATTGTTATTTTTCCAATTATAGAATTTTAATCCAGTATTACAACTCAGTTCTCATTTTTAAAGAGATAACAATGAAATACATTTTTGTGCCTTTTCTTTTGTCGAGTTTATTGAGGTATAATTTACATGCAAAAATGCATCAATTTTAAAGGTAAATTTCAGTGAATTTTGACAGACATACACCTATGGTAACCACACTAGAATCAAGATATATAACACTTGCTCATTCACACAACTTTCCATGTGACTCTTGTAGTCATTCCCGCCCCTTCATCTGACCCTCCCAGACAATCACTGACATGCTGTTATCACTATAAATGAATTTGGCCCTTTGGAGATTTCATACAAAGGGAGTTGTGTAGTGTGTGCTTTCTTTTGCCTGATTTCTTTTATACAGTACAATGTTTGAGGTTCATTAGTGTTACTCTGTATGTAATAGTTCATTCCTTTTTATTGCTGAGTAGCATTTTATTGTATAGATGTGCCATAGTTTTTCCATTCTCCTGTTTATGGACATTTGTGTTATTTCCAATTTTTGGTGGTCATGAATAAAGCTGCTAATGAAAGCTCAGGTTCAAGTCTTTATGTGAACATCGTATGTATTCATTTCTCTTAGGTAAATACTTAGAGGTAGAATTGTTGAATATTACCAACTTTTTTCCTATCTTTTCAAAGATGTTTTATACAGCCTCAGAAGATAAAAGTACTGTGTCTTTGTTTTGTGTTATTTTGTTTTGTTTTGTTGCTGTCCAAGATAATAAAAGATAATATCCCCTTCTGGAGCAGCAGTTGGGCAAGTATGTCAGCAGTTCCTTTAAAAGATTAAGGTTTACTCAGCTGTAACACAAACCAACTCTGTGTGCAGTGTCTACACAGGCCATCATGCCTTCCTACTTTGTAATATGGGGGCAAGGGGAACTCATGCACATAGGGAGCTCATGCATGCTACCTGCTTTTCCTCTTTTTCTCCTTTTCTATATTTGTATATTTTTAAATTTTCTTTTTAATTTCAGCCTAGTTAACATGCAGTGCTATATTAGTTTCAGGTGTATAATACACTGTTGCTTATATATCTATATGTATATTTTATATATTTAGCTATGTATATAGATAGATTTGCTCTAGGGATTATAATCTACTTAGAATTTATATTGCATTTCAGGTAAAATACAGGAACCTTTCAAAAATATTGTTCTTTTAACCTCCCTATCCTTTGGAAAAGAAAAAATTCAGATAGAAATAGTTAGACATAGATAGATAGATAGATAGATAGATAGATAGATAGATAGATGATAGATAGATGGTTTACCATCTATAGATTACCGTCTATAAATCTATAGATTTATCTCTATAATTTGACCAGTGCCCTTAATTTCCTTCCTCTAGATCTGAGTTTCCACCCACAGTCGTTCCCTATAGCCTAAATATATTATTTTACTCAATATTTCTTTTACTCAAGTCTGCAGTAAAAACTCAGTTTTTTGCTTACCCCAAAATACCTCTTTTCCTTTCATCTTTGAAGGAAAGTTTCATCAGGTATGGACTTTTTAATTTTCAGATTTTTGTATCAATATTTTGAATATATAATTCCTATAAGTTGTGGCCTACATTGCTTCTGTAAGAAGTCAGCCATTATTTTATCATTGTTTCCCTATATATAATTTGCTGTTTATTTTCTGCCTGCTTTCAAAATTATCTTATGTTCTTCAGTTAGCAGAAGTTTGACTCTGATGTACCTATTGAAGATTACTTCTCTTTGTATTTATCCTACTTGAGTTAATTGGGTGTTTTTTAGATTGTACCTTCCTGCTTCTCACAAAATTCAGGAAGTCTTCACCTGTTACTTCTTCAGATTGGGTTTTTTTTTTTTTTTTTTTTTGTCTCTTTTCTCCTTCTCTCTTTCTAGAACTATAGTTACATTCTGTTTGACTTCTAAATGTTATTCTATAGGTCTCCAAAGCTCTGCTCATTTATATTTAGTCAATTTTTGCTCTGTTCTTCAGATATAATCATTTTGTTGATATCTTCAAGTACGCTATTCCTTCTGCCCATTTCTTTGGCAAGTTTCCCTTTAATTATTTGAATGTATTTAAATAGCTGTTTTTTGAAGACATTGCTAAATCCAGCATCTAGACCCACTCAGAGTCAGTTTCTTTTAATTGTCCTTCCTAAGTATGGGTCACATTTTCCTGTTTCTTTGCATATCTAGTAATTTTTGCTAAAAACTAGATATTGTTGACATGTTTCACAACCTTGATATGTTATTCTGAAAATTGTTCTGTTGTTGCTTAGCAAGCTGCTAACTCTCTTAGATTCAAAACATAAACTCTGTCCCCTGCCGTGTGCAACAGCTGAGATTTTTGTTCAGTTCCTCAGTTCCAGCTGTTGCTATTTTTTTAAAATCTGGGCTCCTGGGGATCTTCCCTATACCTGTGCGAGTTAACATTTGATCAAGGATTTGGGCAATGTTTGTGGTAAACCATCACCAAGCTCTGTCCTCTGATACATGAATTCATTAAGGCTTTTGCCTTCTGCTTCCTGAGGCACAGATATAGAAGTACCTGAGTCAGAAAAAGCAGTATACTCACAAGGATTTTCTGGTTTCTGCCAGCTGTTTTCCTGGTGATCCACTGGTCTCTTATTTAGTGGTCTTCCAGGGATTTGGGCAAAGATTATACTCAGATTTTTGGTACCACCCCTCTATGGCTCATAAGTTTCTAGGACGACCCCCACTCCACCTTCCTCCCTTCACTAAATTGTCAGCTGCTCTGCCAACCTTTAACTGTAAAGTAAGCCTGCAATTTTGTGAGATTATGGAAGAAAGACACTAACTCAAATTCTAACCCACTGTAGTCACTATCTTTCAGTGGTTAATACTCCTTTAGTTTATGCTTGTTTTTGGTCACTCTCTAGTGCCTTTACAACACTTGCATTTGAGATACACACACACACACACACACACACACACACATACACACACACACAGAAGAGGGAGCAGCCAGATTTTATAATTGTAACTTACTAGAGTATTTGCCAGCCAATATCCTCCATCATTACCGGAAGCCAGAAGTTTCTCCATTTTTACAAAAATGTTATAAAAAATTTATCATGTTACTAAGCACTTTCTCACATGATCTTTAATGGCTGCATACTGCTGGGTCTTCTAAATGGACTGAAAATTTTCAACCTTTCTCTTGTTAGATAGCCGAGTTCTTTTCAGTCTTACACTTAAATAGGACTTGAATGCACAACCTGTGTATTTTGAGGATATAAATATTTATACATGGGGATAAAAAGTAATTATTTCTTTAGGGTAAATTTCTGGAATTTGAATTTTTAAATTAGTGTGTGTGAATATTATTAATACTTTTGATACATTTTGCCAAAATTCCCTGCAGAATGCTTGTGCTAATTGTCAGTGCCACCTGTAAAACAAGATTACTTATTTACCTTCAAGTCACATAACTCTAAATTTACTTTGAGGTGTTTTGTTTTTTGTGTGTGTGGGTTTTTTGTTGTGTGTTTTTTTTTTTTTTTTTTGCTAAGAGTTATTTGGTTTTTATAAAGCAGAAATAATTTATTTCTGATTTATCATTTTTTTGTTTAAACTGTGTCCACATACTGTACTTACTTTAGCAAAAGTCAAAATTGTAATGTGACAAAATCAAAAGAGTAGAGTAAGTAGGAGCTTTAGTTTATTTAGTTTAATTATTAGGCTTTTATTTTATTAATAAGAATACAAAGAAAACTGTTAAATTCTACTTTAGGGAAGTAATTTTGCTCATATAATATTTTAGAAGTTATTCCCTCCCTTCTCTTGTTTAAAAACTCCCTTATTGAGATAATTCATATCCCATATAATTCATCCACTTGAAGTACACAATTCAGTGTGCTTAGTATATTCACAGAATTGTGCAAGCATCACAACTGATTTCCTTTACTTTTGAATAATAAGATGAAGGTAGAATCCTGGCAATTTTGTATATGTAAAACTGTGGAAGGCTAGTATTGGTGAAAAAAGTTTCTTAGGTGAATGTCAGAATGAAGTTTCGACAGTTGCTATTTCTTCCTTGTTTTTGCTTTTGGATAGAGATAAAAGACACTAATAAAAATAAAATGACACCAACAAACACAGTTTAAAAATAAACACTATAAACTCTCCATGTTAGATAAAAGCAATAATATTTCTCTCATGTTAGCAATAATGTAGTCAAAAGAGCTCTGCAAAAAGTAATGGTTCTACACCTTTTGAGGTTAGCTGGTGAAACTTGAGTAAAGAGTAGACATTAGATGATTTGAAGAAATTATTAATGTTCTTTGGTACCATAAGATATTGTGTTCATATAGGAAAATGTCTCTATTTTTGGAGATGAGTGCAGAAATATTTAATAGCTTGATGTCTATGATTTCTTTAAAATAATTCCCCGAAAGAATACTAATATGTTTACAAATAGATGGGTGAAATAAATATGGCAATATAAACATTGTTAGTGTTTAAATATAGGTGGTGGGGATATGACTAAATCTAGATGCCTAGAGAACTTTTGCTTTACCTTACATGTTTGAATTTTTCTATTAAAAAGAAAGTTTTTAATAGAAAAATTCAAACATGTAAGGTGTGCTGGAAATAAAAAAAAATTGTCAAAAAAAAAAAATAAAATAAAGTTTTAAAAAATGAGTCTGTGAACATTCTAGACATGAAACAAAAGAATATGGTTTTAATAGTGTTTAGTCTGCTAGTATGTATATAAAAAGTCTTTCTATGATATTTACTCATATTTATAATACACAAAAAAATTATCTTTGGAATGAGAATCAAGAAATAAGTGATCGTAATTATTTGTGAAAGTGAGAGAATAGGAAAAGAGTGGATAGGACAGGAATTGGAGTAAAACTTTTATTTTTTTATGTTTTTTAACATTTTGAAATGTTTTATATCTAATAAAAATATATATTGAGAGAGAAAGAATATGATCTTTAAGAATTGGATCCTTAAAAAATAGAAAAATAATTTTTTCATGTTCAAAAGACTCAGATTTTGATAAAACATTGGGCTTGTAGATCTAGTAACTATTGTTGACTTGGACATTTAGAGTTCATTGTTTGGGCATTAAAACACAGAATTTGTTTTATTTAGTCACAACATATCAGAATTATTTTCTTTTTAACTCTTTATAGCATGTTTGCCCTGGGGAGTTTTATCTTAAAGAAAAAGAGTATATTATGAGTCTATCTGTATATTATTCTTTCTTAAAATGTATTGTTTCAAATAAATGCTGATTGATAATACCTCAGTTTCACTGCTAAAAAAAAATTCCTTTTGCTCTCCTAGTCTCCTAGATTCCAGAAATTAGCTAATTAACCCCTAATATATATAGGAGCGTGAAAAATAACATGATGTTGTATATGAAAAGAGTGTCCCCATACGCTATAAAAATAATCAGACCTAATATGGAATTCCATCCTGTTTTTGTCACTTAAACTGAAAACCTTAGGCAAGTCACTAAACCTTGCTGAGTCTCAGTTTCTTCCAGTAAACAGTAAGATAATACTACCCATATTGTTATTGTAAAGATAATTGAATCATATAAACAATGTCCTACCTGTCATGCCCTCATTTAAAGAAGTTACCCAATGGGTATTTTTTTTTTAAGATTTATTTATTTATGAGAGACCTCGTGTGGGTGGAGGGGCAAAGGGAGAGACTCTCAAGCAAACTCCTCAGTAAGCAGAGCCTGACATGGGGCTCCATCTCATAACCAATGAGACCATAACTTGAGCCCAAACCAAGAGTCAGTCATCCAACTGACTGAGCTACCCAGGCACCCCTCCATGGGTATTTTTATTTTTATTTTTATTTTTTTTAAGATTTTACTTATTTATTTGACAGAGATCACAAGTAGGCAGAGAGGCGGGTGGCGGGGGAGGGGGGGGCAAGCTTCCTACCAAGCAGAGAGCCCAATGCGGGGCTCAATCCCAGGACCCTGAGATCATGACCTGAGCTGAAGGCAGAGACTTTAACCCACTGAACCACCCAGGCACCCCCATGGGTATTTTGAAAGTATGAATTACTAGTCAGTCTATGAAGAACTATTATTTTTGACATTGGTTTCATTGCTTCATTTATTTACAGGTAATTCTAACAAGAATGAAATTTAAACCATTTTACCTGCAAAAAAGACATTATATGAAAGTAAATTTAATTAACTTTAAAGTTTAGAGTTTTGTTTTGTTTTGGGGGTTTGTTGGTTTTTTGGTTTTTTGTTTTTTATTTTGGAGAGAGAGTGAGTGTTCATGCATGCACCTTTGCACAAGCATACTGGGTGTGACAGAGGGAGAGGAGAAAGAGAATCTTAAGCAGGCTCCATGCTTAGGGGCAGCCCATCATGGGCTGGATCTCATAACCAAGAGATCATGAGCCAAAACCAAGAGTCAGTCACTTATCCAACTGAGCTACCCAAAGTTTAGGTGAATTTTTTTAAAATTATATAACATATCTCTTCAAACATGCCAAATAAAATAAGTTCCTAAGTTATCAAATCTTAACCCTTTAGAATAAAGCTTTAACCATTCTTTAGGTTTAACCCATCGATGCACAGTTGATTGGATCAGCAGCTATGGAAATCACAATGTCCTTTACAGTCATTACATATTATCTATAATAAAATATTGGCATAATGAGGAAGTCCGGTGCAGAAAAGATTTCTGTGGTAGGCTTTTTAAAAATCATCTAAAATGAATGTTGAGGCAAAAGTCCTCTTTTGGCAGGAGATAATTTGAAAGAATAATCTCTGCTAATTTCCCAAGCATATGAATATTCATAAGTAGATGGATTTTTTAAATGATGATTCATTAAAGATTCATAATTAATTATTTAGCTACCTTTCAAAAAGGATATACTGCACCTGTCCAAAACAAATTAAGATTTTGTACCTTTGGACAGGGAAAAAAATCACTGGACAGGATTTTTGTACTCTTCCTAATTAATGCATATAAAATGTCATTGGTCTGTGCAGCTGTCTCTTACTGCTTGAAATGCTTTTTAAATTACCTTTTTCTAGAATACTTGTAAGACATGTAAGAGGTTTCTTGAAGAGCTACATATTTGATAGTTGAATAGCAATTAAATTGCTGTAAGAAAGTTGGCTGTTAACAGTAGCAATTTGTTACATTTTTAACTCTTGGGAATGCCTTACGTTGTTTCATTATTACTTGTGTTATAATTCCTATCTCCAAGTGAACATTTGGTGAATTTATTTTTATTGAGTAGACATCTCTAAAATTGAAAAGAAAAAACCAAAACCAGATTTCTTTTGGTTAGCTAAATGTCAGTTGCTTAATGCAAAAGACAAAAATACTTTCTTGGGCTAAACTGTTTATAGTTTCAAAGCACTTTCATGTGTGTTATCCCATTTGATCCTGTGAAAATCCTGCGAGGTAGGTTGTACAGGTCAGGAGATTGCTGCTGCCTTGGAGACTTTAAGGGACTTGCTCAAGGTCATCCCTTAAAAGTCTCTAAATACATAAACAATGTTTAAAGGTGATCTGGCCCATTTTCTCACTTACCTATAGCCTCTCTATTGTCTAAATTCTTCAAAATGTTCTCCATTGTTGACTAAATGCAACCTTTTTTTCTTTTTCTAATTGGGAAATATTAATGAAACTACAAAGTCTCTGTAGGGAAGAAATAAATCAGTAAAGTTTTGCAGTAAGAGCAAAAAGAGAGAGATTGAGAGAAAAAGAAAGAGAAATGCCAATGGAGTGCATGGCTGGCTCAGTCAATAGAACATGCAGCTCTGGATCTCAGGTCTGTGAGATCAAATCCCACATTGAATGTAGAGGTCACTTGAAAATAAAATCTTTTTTAAAAAAAGAGAAATGCTAAGAGAACTTAACTTGAAAATATTTAGATATTCATTAGCTGTAATGAGCTAAGCTACTAAATAGGAGAACCTATACAATTTTTTTAAAAAGTGATAAATGGTGGGAGAAATGAAAATATTTATGGTTTAAAAATACAAAATATTTAAATACAATACTGTGATTTCACAGTTAAATCAATCTAAAGAAGATATTGCTCAGATTTTGACAATTTTTAAAAAGATGATCTTGGAACACTGGGTAATGGTGCATAAACAATGTATCTTGGAACATTGAAAAAATAAAGTTAAATTAAAAAGTAAAAATAAGGGGCGCCTGGGTGGTTTAGGAGGTTAAAGCCTCTGCCTTCGGCTCAGGTTATGATCTCAGGGTCTTGGGATCGAGCCCCAAATCAGGCTCTCTGCTCAGCAGGGAGTCTGCTTCTCCTTCTCTCTCTCTGCCTGCCTCTCTGCCTACTTGTGATCTCTGTCTGTCAAATAAATAAATAAAATCTTTAAAAAATAAAAATATAAAAGTAAAAATAAAAAAATTTTAAAAAACATGATCTTGGATAAGGGGAGAAGACTTTGATCTACTTGGAAATAGAGCACAGAACCCAGGACATATATAGGGGGAAAAAAATGGAAATTTTTACCAGAAAAAAATTAATACAGTGCGCCTGGGTGGCTCAGTGGGTTAAGCCGCTGCCTACGGCTCAGGTCATGGTCTCAGGGTCCTGGGATCGAGTCCCTGCTGAGCAGAGAGTCTGCTTCCTCCTCTCTCTCTCTCTGCCTGCCTCTCTGCCTAATTGTGATCTCTCTCTCTGTCAAATAAATAAAATCTTTAAAAAAAATTAATACAGAAAAAAATGACTAAAATTAAAAGGCAGCAACTTGGGGGAAAAACCGCAAAACACACGATGGATAAAAGGCAAATTTTCTGTATGTACAAAAACCTCTTTCTTTACACTACATCAGAAACTAATGATGTACTTTATGATGGCTAATTGAAAATAATAATTAAAAAATAATAAAAAATTCTAAGAGTGTTGATATTACAAAGGTTGGTTAATGTAGCATGATTATAGTATTTGAAAATTAGAGAGGTCTACCTGTTTGTCAATAGAGGACTTGTTTAATTAAATGTGATTATCCATTTCATGGACTATTATTATGCAGTTGTTAAAAATTATTATCCTAGAAAAGTTTCTTTGATGAGCTACTAATTGAGGCAAGTTCCTTGGAAAGTAAAGTACATAACATAATCCCATTTTATTGAAAAAACGAATCCTCGGTATATGCACGTACCTCCATATGTTGGTGTGCATGTAGATGAGGACATTGGCTAACTAGGATTGGCAGGTGGGAGACATTATAGGGGAGTAGGCATAAAGTATCAGCTTTTTCTCACTTCATCTTTCTATTGTTTCACTCATAATAGTATGTGTTGTTTAAAATTCATTTTTAAATTTGTATGATTTTTTAAGTTTTTGTTTGTTTGTTTGTTTTTGTTTTTTGACGGAGAGATCACAAGTAGGCAGAGAGGCAGGCAGAGAAGAGACAGGAGGAGGAGGCAGGCTCCCTGCTGACCAGAGAGCCCGATGCGGGACTCGATCCCAGGACCCTGAGATCATGACCTGAGCCGAAGGCAGAGGCTTTAATCACTGAGCCACCCAAGCGCCCCTGTATGATTTTTTTAAATGTGTATTTTCCAATCTATAATAGAGTGGAAGAGACAATAACACCAATACGTAAATGAGACAAGTACATAAACATATACTTCTCAGAAAAAGATAATGCATTGGCCATTGAACATCAGAATCTCAAGAAGAAAAGTGCAAATTAAAATAGTATTGAGATGTTATTTTTTTACTTAGCAGATTTGACCAAGTTTTCAACAATTTTTTCTTTATATATGTTGCATATTATTTTTAATGAGGTATAATTCACATACAATGTTATATTAGTTCTAGGTGTACAGTATACTGATTCATACTTCTATGCATTCCTCAGTGCCCATCCTGATCAGCGTAGTCATCATCTGTCACCAGTGGTTTTACAGTCTTATTGACTGTATTCCCTGTGTTGTACTTTTCATCTCTATGACTTACTTATTTTGTAAGTGGCAGTTTCTATCTCTTGATCCCCTTTATCTCTTTCACTCTTTCCCCCACCCCAAGTTTTAAAATTTGATGAATGCCCAGAGTTAGCAGCTAGAATATTCTCATTTATGTATTGGGGAAAACCCCTTAGAAAGTAATTGAGAGATGTTTATCAAATTTAAATGCATACTTTAACACCTGGAAATTCCACTTCTAGGATCTTATTCTGGAGACCTGTTCATGAATGTGCACCATTGTATATAATAGCAAAACTTGAGACCAAAAAAGTGATTGAGGTGCTGTACACCCACACTGGGATACTGTGCCACCTCAAAGAGACAGAACAACTAGATACTTTACTTTTTCATGAAACACAGAATATAGTAACATGTACAGTATACTTCTATTTATATTTTTAAAAATTTTGTCTAGTGACCATGCACTGGGAAGTTTTGGGAAAGATTCCAGTAAATTATTGATGATGTTTATTCAGAAATAATAGTAGGATCTGGAGGAAGAGGCAGATTTGTTTTCATTACATAGTATTTTGTATTTGTTCACATTTTTCCTATACACACGTTATTTTCATAATTTTTGAAGAATTTCAGAAAAGCCATTGCAAAAGAAAAGTTTCTGACACTGAATAAATTAATCTTTATAAAAAGTGAACAAAAAGGAAAATTAAAATGATCAGGTCTTTCCCATTGTGATTGTTGAACCATCATTGTTACAGCCAAATCAGAAAAACAGAACTGCTTTTCTTTATCATGCCCTCTCCTGCCTCAGTCTTCCTCATTTTCTTAAATGGTACCCGTACCCACCCATCTGCTAAAGCCCAAAAAACTTGAAATCATCCTTGATTCCTGTCTTCCCTCATCCCCAAATCCAATTATTTGACCCTCTTATCTCCAGATAGAACCCAAATCACTCTTCATCTTTCCATCTATTAGCACCGGGTCCACCACCATCTGTTTCTTGCCTGAACACCTGTTTGCTTGCTTACTTCCGCTCTTGCTCTCAGCTTATTGTTCCCACAGACCACTGTGAGCTCTAAAATGTGAATCAGATACCATCACCTCCTATGCAAAACTCTGGAGGGACTTTCCATTGCGCTTAGAATAAGTCCAAATGCTTGCCCTGGCCTTACAGATGCCTTTATCATCTTGCCAGTGTCCCTGTCACTAGGGTCCCCTCACTGATTGTCCCTCTGCCACACAGCTAGCCTCTTGTTTCCATACGTGGCAGAGTCCTGCCTACCTTTGGGCCCTTTCAGAAACCGCTCCCAGGTCTTTACTGATAGGTTCACTTTTATCTTGCTGGTCTCAGCTTGAAAATCTCGCCTTGGTGTTTCCAGTGAGCCCATCTAAGGACGCTCTGTGTCAGACTCTGTCACATCATATTGTTTTATTTTCTTCTTAGCGCTTCACATTACAGGATAATCGTGCCATTTTTCACACTGGCATTCTACTATTAACTGAAGTAGGCAATCTTAAATTCTAAGAATGTACATTTTCCCCATGGGATACAAGAGAACATTTTCATTTTGAATAGGGAGGTGGGCATAGGCCATAAACATTGTTATTGTTCTTAAATTGGCATTCACGGAACAAGAAGGCACTTATCAAAGCTGTAAGATTTATTTTCTACCAAGAGTGGCCTCAATCCATAAAACCCTGGAATCCTCCTTCTAGTTCATTCCTTTATTTTACAACAGTTCATTTCAGACCAGATCAATCTGGAAAGTCTGGTCTTACTTAGTCTTAGACTAATTCATCCTAAGCAAAGCCTCACTCCTTCCAGTCCAGATTCCTGTGTCTCTCACAGATTCTTTTAATGACATCACCAAACCCCATCCTCACTGAGTTAAGAACTAGTGTTTGGGGCATAATTACTACACAAAATTTTCTAATTTTCTGGGCCAACACCGTTACCTACCAAAATGTAAAGCCCAGAGTCCCTTAGCTAGAAGGTAAAAGAAAGGTGGTTTTGTTTTGTTTTGTTTCTTTCTTTTTCTTATAGATAAAATGGATGATTTGATTATCACTTTCAATTTCAAAGTACTATTTTGGTATTTTAATTTTTGCATTTTACCTGGCTAGCATACATTAAATAATGATTTTTAAAAGCTACAATTACATCTAACCTGCACATATTTTATATAATATTTTGAATATTTCTTCTGGATAATAGGTAGTTTTACAGTTGAAATTCCTCCAACTATTTACTTAGTATTTTGAAACATTTTTACATTTTAATATCAGCATTAGGAGGCTACCACAAAGTTCAGATTATATGAACGATCCATTTTGATTATTCTCACTTTGTAAAAGTTAGTTTAGTTACATTTTTCCATATATTTTCCCTGTAATATAAAGAATCTTAGTTGCTGAAGACATATAAACATATAAGTTAAAGTTAAGTGTAAATTAAAAGTGTGAATAAATATAAAATATTTTAACTATGAGTAATAAACCTTGCTTAGAGTAATAACTGAATTTTATAGAAAACATATAGATTACAGTCATGTTAGAAATGGATTTGTTGCTGAGATATATAAAGGTCACAAACATCAAATTACGGTACCTGGGTATCTTCCGGGGGTAGGAGAGGCCTTAAAGAGAATTGTGTCTCTGCCTTTAGGTCTCCTCCTCCAGTTAGGGAGATAATCTAAAACATGTAAAGAGTTAAGTAAAAGAGAAGATGTCACAAGGCAGCAGATAGCTAATTATACACAGATGATCCCTTAGCGCTGACTGCATTTATATAAGGATGCCACTGTGGGCCAAACAGAACAGACGCTGATTTCGGCTGCAGTGCCTCATGTTCTGTTGAGAAGGATACCTGTCTTGACTCCTTGGTCTTCCTCAGCCAGGTACTCTTCCTCTTTCTACTCACTGGCCTCTTTATTCTCTCGTCATGACATTTTTCTTAGCTTTATGTTCTTAAGACTTTAGTTGCCAAACTGTTTCATAACACATATTCCAGAGCTCCTAAACCATAAGCTGTAGGCAGAAGGCAGGAAAATGAGAATGAAGCAGTTTGATAGCTTTATTCTCCAGCATCTGTTCAGAGTAATCCCTGAATCTGTTTGTTCTTACCACGAGCTATGCACACAGTTTTGTTTGTGCAATACTTCTTACATAAAAATTCAAAACCAAGAAAAGCTACCTTTCTAAATTGTAAGGTGGTTTAATTAACTGCAGTTTCTTTTGGTTGGTTAGAGTTACGTTACATGTTAAAAGAAATATCTGAATTTATATAATGCAGCTTAAAAGAAGATACTGATTATTGGCCTGATCACCTGGACATCATCTATTTTCTTGAACTTTCTCACTGTTAATTCATCACTGGGAATTTGAATAGCATTTGTAGCATTGAGCTACATTTTCCCACTTCAGGTTCCTTAATTTAGCATTTATTCTACTTATCTTGACCTAAAAACAATCTATTGCCCATTCTGAAGTATAGTGATAACTAATTATTACGTAAGCATCCAGGAACGAATCTTTCCTAGTTACTCCCAAGTAGTTTAATATCTGGAAAAGTGAGGATTTGTTAAACCTGGTAAAGAAATATCAATGTACTTCATATACTAGGCAGATGAAGCTCACTTCCTTTCATAAAAATTTAATTAGATCCACTTGATTTCTTTGCTGAAGACCTCTGAAGAATGCCAAAAGGAAAAACAGAATTGGTTCTCCAAAAATTGTTTTCCTTCTACTCAGATGTGTGAACAAACATTTAATTGAGTTGCAGTTGGTATCCCAATCCTCCAGAAATTCAGAGCAAGTCACCTTGACCAGTAAGCTGTGGCAAGGATAAGTAGATTTAAGCAATCTCTAGGTAAAGCAAGACCCTCCACACATGCTCACTGAGAAATCCCATTAATTATTTCAATTCCGAAGTCGGGTGGCTCTTTAATAAACTGAGGGGTTTTATTTTAATGTTCCTTTTCTAAGCTTGTATTCCAGATGAAATCATTATCACTCTCAAAACTTTTGCTTATATATATACTGTGCCTTCAGAAAAAAGTTATCTGAAATTTGAAAATAAGGCAAAAAGATGAATGTGCTATCACATCATGTTAAGATAAAAGATTATCTAGGGAATTGTATTTAATTCAAATCAGTATATACTGTTGATTGAAGGTCCTAGAGTTAATGAGGTAACATGTTAAATTGTAGAATTTAGATGAAATGTAGATTTTGTGGAGATGCAAATAATTTGTCTGGTGGAAAAGATAATCCAAGAGTAACAATTTGTCACTCTGTTGGACATGACTTAGTGTTGTCACTAGGCTAGAGGGGTATTCCTAGTATTACCTAAAAACAAAAACAAAAACAATTTCTCAAATGCTTTTTGATTGTTTTGTCTTACTGGTTCCTTTATTGAGTTCAATAAAATATTTGACATCTAAAAAACAAACAAAGAAAAAAATTAAAAAACCTTGGAGTATTTACTCCAAGTTGTTAAAATCACAACTTCAGAGTATTTCAATTTTGTGATAGAAAACTAGTTATCAGTCTAGAAAGGAAGTTTTTCTTGAATTGGCTACAAAGTGGCTTGTGTGTAGTAATGCTAAATATAGGATTATATTATTTAGATATAATTTAGGGGTAGGAGCCAATGACATAGACGTTTCATTATTTTTTAATGTTATTATATGAAGCATGTATTAAACACCTTATTTACACACTGACTTGGACTTTGGGACTAGACTTTGTATGTATAAAGCAGAGTCTTTGTCCCTAAAGATCTTAGAATTTAGAAGGAAGCAATCCTGGCCATTCTGGTTATAGAAAGAGACTGAGGAACAGAATTCGAAGAATTAAAAGTCTGGAACTATACTAATTTCATTTATCTTGATCCATAAATGACCCATGGACCCATAGAATGAGAAGCAAAGAGATAAATAGCCAAATTTCACTGTAATCTTGGATCTTAAGTAACATCTTAAATATGTATGGAAGTAATGAAACAATTGTGTCTTAAATGTCTGACAAATTAATATGGGTGAGTTACTGTTTCTGAAGGTGGAATATACTATGCTCCTATTCCATCCTGAGGCTTATTAGAAAGGTGTCTGGATATAAATGCTTGTTTATAGCTCCTCCTTCCCCAGGTTAAAGGGCTTGATGGAATGATTTACAGCAGATGAATTTGAGACATCCCAAGAGTTTAGAGGGTACCAAATGTGGCAAGATATAATAGACCCACACTGTTAAGAAATAACTCTGTAAACAGTGGACGTTTATGCCTCCAATACACATTCCCAAATCTATCCTCATTATTACCAGATGTTAATTTCGACAAATTAACATCTCCAGCTAACACCTATGTAGATGTTGTATGAAAATTAGTTGGCTTTAAAAAATTCCTAGACCTACCACCAAATTGTCTACAGTGACCAAAATAAATAAATAAATTGGCTTCCATGTCTATCAATAATACATTTAAATAAATTAAAATACAGTTGACCCTGAACAACATGGGTTTGAACTGCATGGGTCTATGTATATATAGATCTTTTTCCAGTAAATACAGTATAGTACTTTAAATGTATTTTCTCCTCCTAATGATTTTCTTAACATTCTCTTTTCTCTAGCTTGCTTTATCATAATAATATGGTATATACATATGACACACAAAAAATATGTTATAAACTGTTTATATTATCGATAAGGCTTCCAGTCAATAGTAGGCTATTAGTAGTAAGTTTTGCAGAAGTTAAAAGTGATCCATGCATACCAACTGCATAGGAAGTCCACACCCCTGACCCCTGTGTTGTTTGAGGGTCACTTATATATCCATTAAATAAGGTACTATTCACTCAACAATAATGATGTGTATTGCTCAATATGGGAAGTGTCCATGAAGAATGTGATGTATATTTAAAAGAACATGTAGGATATAATTCTTTATTTTTAAGTACAGTAAAGTAAATGTGCATGCTCACACATTTTAAATGCATTAAAATGCTTTCTAATCAGTACTACTAGCATTTTTGGAGTGTTCCCCAAACCTAATGATAGGGTATCCCAGTTTGCCCAATAATTGAGCATTAAAAACTTCATTCAACTTATTTGGAGTCTATCGATTGTGAATAACAAGGAGATCTTACCCAAAGGACAGCTGGGAAACAGAATTTTAGCTTCTTTGTAACTGTGGAACTGATTACTTAAAGATTTAGGACTTCTCACCATTTATATTTTTGTAAATTCCAACTTCTTCTTCAATCCTAGACTATCAAGTACAAGGACAGCAGTATTGTCAGAATAAACTAAAATAATAAGTATTTAGTTTCAATTCTGTCTAAAATAACTACCCATAAGACAAAGCAATGTAGCTAATTTTAAAACATTATTTTGGACTTTGGTTAAAAAAGTTAAGTATGTGGTGCATAAAACAATGAATTTTGGAACGCTGGAAAAAAACTAAATTTAAAAAAATTAAGTATGGAAACTCTTTAGAGATTTAACCCACATGCTGCTGTTCAGGAACAGTAAACCATGGATTGTGAATGAATTCAATCATATGGGCCTTTATTAGCCACCATTTCCCTGTAGATGGCTCTTGGAGAAGTAGTCCTCCCCAGTGGAACTTTCTATGGTTGAGCCATAATAGAATCTTGACTAGTTCTAGAATGCCAGTCCCTGGAATTATTAATCCAATTCTCAGTGAAGTCTTAGACTACAAACTTGAGAGATCGGCACTGTGTGAATCTGTTCAGGAAGGAAGCATTTGTAATAAGTGAAGCTGAAATTGCTTAATCTCAGAATCAGTTAGCCTTGGGAATACAGTTAAATGAAATAATTGTTCATGAACTTTCTAATTATTCTTTTCTAACTTGTGCTAAAATCCAAAAGGAATAATATTGGATTATCTGCTCTTTTGAATTAAATATCCCTGTGTGCCCCTCTATTTACATATGTAAGTAAGGCTTTACCATAATATAAAGAATGTGGGGAATTTTCTTCCAAACTCCATAGCCACCAGGAGTAACCTGTGCTCTGGACTTTGAACTTAAAGGGCATTTGTTTACTGATCAGCTAATCAGACATTATTCAGACATGAATCCCTAAGAAAATTGTTTATTGACCCATTTCCCATTTGACATAAAATAGCAAGCAGCAAAGAAGAATAAATTGAAAGTCATAGCTAATCAAGACTATATATAACTCTTTAATGCTTTGTTTATATATTTTCATTAAGAAATTTTAATAGTATAATTCCAAAATTATTTGAGTTTTTGTTCTTGGCATCGATTATTGTCATATTTGTGCTACCTTTCAATTAAGAAAACATTTAAAGCCATTTCTAGAAATGAAATTTAGACAGACTATTGCTTAATCATCCCGGTATATATGGATCTAAAAATGTTTGGAAAACTTTTGAATTGGTTTTGTAAATGATGAGTCAAGTCTAAAAAAACAAAAACAAAAAACTTTTTTGGTAGTATAAGGATTGTATAATGTATAAGGTATATAAGGAAATGTAAGGATTTTTTTTAATTTTTTTTTTCAGTGTTCCAAAATTCATCTGGCTATTTTTCAGAATTGTTTCAGTTCTATAAATTACTTATTTGTTGCATTTGATTATACTAAGTAAGCAAATGTGTTTTTTAATGATCCGAATTGTATCTGGGCAGTGACTATAAGTTATCACTTTGGGTTCCTCAATTTAAGATTGTTTTGAAGAGATATACCATCAATCCAGAACAAACCTCAAGCTACTTGGTTCATTACAAGCTCTAGGAGGAGTTAGCAGCTCTCCCATGGGATTCAAGCGTAAATAGAATAGCAATATTAGTAAGGTAGTTCCTTTCTCTGGTTTTATTAACCATTCCTAGGAAAGAATAAAAGCATAATGCCCATTGTTTATCAGAGCTTTGAGGTCAGTAAATAATTATATCTTCTTGGTTTTGAGTGCAGTAGGATGTGGATGTGTATTACCACTGCTAATAAACTACATTCAAGTTATATTACCTAAAGCAACAAAATAATATTTCACACTTTCCAAAGAATCATATGACTCCATTTTTTTTAATAATCATATGTTATTTTTATTTTTTTTAATTTTTTATTTTTTATAAACATATATTTTTATCCCCAGGGGTACAGGTCTGTGAATCGCCAGGTTTACACACTTCACAGCACTCACCAAAGCACATACCCTCCCCAATGTCCATAACCCCACCCCCCTTCTCCCAACCCCCCTCCCCCCAGCAACCCTCAGTTTGTTTTGTGAGATTAAGAGTTACTTATGGTTTGTCTCCCTCCCAATCCCATCTTGTTTCATTTATTCTTCTCCTACCCACTTAAGCCCCCATGTTGCATCACCACTTCCTCAGATCAGGGAGATCATATGATAGTTGTCTTTCTCCGCTTGACTTATTTCGCTAAGCATGATACGCTCTAGTTCCATCCGTGTTGTTGCAAATGGCAAGATTTCATTTCTTTTGATGGCTGCACAGTATTCCATTGTGTATATATACCACATCTTCTTGATCCATTCATCTGTTGATGGACATCTAGGTTCTTTCCATAGTTTGGCTATTGTGGACATTGCTGCTATATAAACATTCGGGTGCACGTGCCCCTTCGGATCACTACGTTTGTATCTTTATTAAACACACTTTTCAAGTTGTACTTGCCAAAATCAGTTGTTTTTTGTTGTGATGTTTTATCTTCAAAGAATTATAACCTTTGTAGACTACCAAAATTTTAAAATAAAAATTGAAAAATATGTATTAAATTGTACTCCAATTTAAAATGGAAGAACTGGGGATTGGAGGAAACAGAAATAAGTGAAATTAGACTAATGCAGAAGTTTGAAGTTCTGCTCCAGGATTTTTTTAACCATTCACTTGGCAGTTTCCCAAATCATGTTAATTGCCTTTTTGTGTATACATTTCCATATGCTGACTCATCGCATTGGGTTAAAATGCAATCATTGTAACATGATTAGGAATATTTAAATATTCTTCCCTTTTATGCCTGCCTGATGGAACTAATTTATTTTCTGAACACAAACTGTTATTTTATTTTTAAAATATTTTTCTAAAATATTTTTACTGTTTGTAAAATAGATAAAGATAAAATAAGGAACACCATAAATGCCTTTAAAATACTGTGATAAGGGAACTGAAGTTGAAGACATTTTAAATATCCCCTCTCTCTCAGATGAGATTGATCTTGACCCAGAGGTCTAGAAAGCTTTAGCACTTGGTAACATGGGATGCCCAGGGTATCCTGACCCCCAGACCAAAGGAGCAGAACTCACTCTGCACTCACTTCCCTTTGTCATAAACCCATCATTTTGTTGTCAAATGCCCAATGTCTGTATATATTTAGAAATCAGAGCCATACAAGTATATAGGTTCCTCAATAGACTTTCAGAAGTTAAAGACAAAAAGACCTTAGAAGTCTTGTAAATGTCCAAAACTGGTTCTGATTCAGTGCACATTTGTTATGCAAACAGACAGTCATTTCTCCGACCACACAAGTATTTTAGCTCTGATGACCTGTGGTGCGTGCCCCACACTCTCCCCAAGATCTATCTCTAGCCATTCAGTTTTGCATCAGAAAAGACAAATGACCTTATTAAATATCTAGATATAACGATGCCCTCTCTGACTTCTTGGAACCCTGCTCTCATTTATGTTTAAGAGCTAGCACAACTATCAATCTTAGTTTTACCAAAATACATTAATTCCGTGGATTGAAATGGTAACCAAAGCCATTCTTTCATGTAAACCCAGCTTTCTTTCTGTTAGCATGACATAGCCTTTGCTAGTACTTTTACTGTGCATGCTTCCTATATTATTAAACAATGATAGAAAAGTGTGCTGTTTTCCTTCTGATATGAATGTGTGGCAAGAAGAAAGAGGAAACATACACACACACATACACACACACATTAATATTAATTACATTAACATTAATATATTATTATATAATAATACATATATACATATTAATATATGCATATATCCCTTTTCCAATCTTAATTTTTTTAACCTATTGAACTTTTCCCAGCATATCACTGGTTTTCTCTTAATTAACCATATTAATAGTAGGGAACAAATGCATGAATATGTAAGTAATTTGAATTTTTTTGTAGTACATATATACTACTTGAGTGTCTCATCTGAGTGTACCACCCCACCCTCATACCCTGAACTGAAAAGAACCAGTCTTTGAAGGTCTGGAAACTGGGCTGCCTTCCTAACACACTATCATCTTCCTTTTTCATGAGAAAGTCCTCATTCCCTCTTACTCTGATATTGTGGCTTTGCTTTTAATAGTTTCTCTAGAACATCAACATTTTTAGTTTTGCTTAATTTGGTTTTTTGAGTTTAGTCAAGTGATGGAATGGTTGGAATAAAAAAAATATGACAACAAATTAATGATCAATTACTATGTGTACTTGCCACATGTTAATAAAATTTGAAAGCAGTTGTGCATCCTATTTGAATGACTGGCTATTTCTTTCATCTAAGCCAACCATGAAAATAAAAAGTGATGTACATTCTCAGAACTGAATAAATATAAAGCATTTTTTTTAATAAATGAATACATGATTTTTAGATCTCTTTTATTTCTGTTTACTTTTTTATTATTGTTTACTATAAGTCTATGTTGGAAGATAAAATTTAGGATTGCTCTAAAAAGACATGGAATAAAAATAATAATAGTTATAATAATAATAAAGTAAAAAGACATGGAATAACAGTGAGGCCAGCCTAGAATTTTAGATACCAGTTGTCCTTACTGTTTTCCTTTTCTTAAACATTCCAGAGCAGAAGTTAAGACAGCTGAAAGGGTTTACCCAGAGTTGTGAATGATCTAAAGCAAAAAAACAAACAGGGAAGGAAATCTAGGGGACACCAAGAACAGTATTCAAATGAAGCCAACTTGGAAAGGGAAGAAAGTGAGAAATCCACAAACCTCCAAGACCTGGCCCCAGTTGAACCTTATAACCTTCTCTCCAGCCACCTTCCTTTCCCTCCACTCAGCAGTATCTGGTGCTTCTAGTTCTGGCTCGCCCTTCTGTGTGCTCAAGGTGTCCAGATGCTCCCTCTCACCATTCTTCCCTCACTAATTCATATTCATTCTTCAGCAATCAATTCAGGAGTCCCATCCTTGAAGAAGCCTTCTGTGCTGCTCCCCCCCACCCCCGCACCATATAGGATTGCATGCCCTGGCCCTCGGCGCTCCGAGAATTTCTCACACACTTATCTTGGCACTTACCATATTTAATTGGAATTATCTGTGTTTAGGTCATTCTCTTATAATGTCTTCAAGAAAAAAGTGATTTATTCATTATAATCATCTTTGTAACCCAATGTTATGCAGAGTCCCTGGCAAATGGTAGGTGTGCAATAAATGTGCATCTGAACTAAAACCAAAATGTGGGTTTTCAGCTTTCTGCAAGAGAATTTACCAGTCAAATCCTTGACTTTATTCTTTCCTCCAATTATCACACTCAGTCTTGGTGTTTTAAGTGGCTCTCCAAAAATAAACCGTACCCAAGAATATGACCATGATTCAAAAGTCACTTCATGTTTATTTGTGTGTGTGGATGTGTAGGGCGAACTCTTTTTCAGCACCATTTCTCCAAGATGAGGCGTGAGGCAATACTTTCTGAAGCTCATGCCTTTTGACCCCTTTCAGATTTGAATTCCATAATTGTGTTGAAATTCTTGAACATAGATTAAATGGGTCAGGGAGTAAATGAGCGCCCTGGAAAATATACTTAGAAAATAGGGAAAATAATGTGAAGGAAAACAAAAGAACGTTTAGTAGTGGAGGGAACGTTTGGGGAGAGGTGGAATGAGTAATCAATGAATCTTTGAAATTTATCTTATATCAATGAAAACTTTTAAGTATAATGTGAATATCTCTAATAGTCCATGGACTCTCAGGCTGAAATTAATTAAAATGTTGCAGGGCTTTATGTGGGATTTGGGGCACTTTGTGGCGGGGGGGGGGGGGTTTTATATTCTATTTGGAATGGGTGTATATAGAGCCTATACCTTCCAAAATAGTTGTCTGTTCATCAACACCAAGCACATAGCAACTTTTTTCTGACTTAAGTCAACACTGATTTTCAGTCTGTAGGTAAGAGTCAAAGCCTGAAACCAGTAGCCAAAGACAACAATGCTGGATTTGTTTATTTTTTTTAAAGATTTATTTGACAAAGAGAGAGAGGGTGCACAAGCAAGGGGGAGTGGGAGAGGGAGAAGCAGGCTCCCTATTGAGCAGGGAGCCTGATGTGGGGCTTGATCCTAGGACCCTGGGATCATGATCTGAGCTGAAGGCAGTTACTAAACCAACTGAGCCACCCAGGTGCCCTGCTGGATATTTTTTAATATCCAGAGTAGGCCATTAGCTGAGATGCTATTATTCGAAAGCTGTCTCTTTCACCTCTGCTATTTAGAGCTGCAAAAACTGGAATTAACCTGTCCCATAACTGTTCAATCTCTTCTCTTCTTTAGTGGGATCGGAAGGAACTGGCCCTGGGCCTCAGGAGGCAGCAGTATTTTGGCAGAATTTGGAACTCTGCATTTGGAGTTTCTACACCTGAGCCACTTATCAGGAAACCCCATCTTTGCTGAAAAGGTGAGATTCTCCAATACACCTTGCATTGCAAAGCCGTACTTGTGAGAAACAATATCCTCTTCTGGAAGATTCAGGAATATTAGAGGTGGAAAAGAACAACTAAATTTAATCGAGTTCTTTATGCAGTTTGTTACGTGCAGCATTTCATTTGACCAAACTGTAAACCCACAGTCTTTCCATGGCACCGTCTGACTCTGTGTCAGATAGCATGGTGTACATGTTGGATTCTCTACAACTCAGACAAGTCCCTGTACCTCTCTGAATGTTTTTCCTTATCTAAAAATAGTGTTGTATGGACTATATGAAGCATGGATAGGAAAGACTTTTTAAACTCAAAGTATAATACAAATTGAATCAGTTTCTAATTTTCAAGAAACGAACCCATAGATATTTGAAGAAATTTAGATTTACCCACCACTCTGCCCTTAGCACTCATCCTATTTGCAGCTCCCCTTTATAGCAAAATTCCCTGAGAGAATTGTCTCTGTTACCGCCCCGCCCCCCGCGCCCCCGCCCCTTCTTGCGTCCCTCGCTCTTGAGGCTTTCCAGTCAGGCTTTTCTCCTCGCCACACCTGTCTGGGTGACCAGTGAGCTCCGCGTTGCCAGGTCCAATGATCATTCTCTGCTCTTGTCTTCCTCACCCTCAGCCGCTGACACAGTCACTTCCTTCTCCAAGACACTGCACCGGGCTGCAGGCCTACCATACTACCCTGGTTGGCCTCCTTCCTCAGTAGACTGCTGCTTCTCGGCCTTCTTCATTGGATCTTCCCCAATGCCCCAACCTCTAAATACCAGAAAGCCTCAGCACTCAAACCTGGGTCTCTTCTTTTTATGTTCACTCTCTACATTCATTCTCCCAGTCTCGTGGCTCCACATACTTTCTATGTGCTGTTGACTTCAGATTTGTCACTCCAGTCCCAACCTGTCCCACACTCTGTATCTGACATTTCCATTGAGACAACTACTACTCAAAATGCCTCAGACTCAGCCCCCAGACCTGTTTCTACTGTGTCTTTACTGTCTTGATAAATGCCACCTCAGTTTACCCAGTGGTCACAGATCTTGAGGTCATCTGGTTCCTCTCTCTTTGGGAAACCTTAGGTCGAACCCATCAGGAGATGCTTTGGCTCGACCCTCTTTCTCTGCTGCCATCCTTTCCTGGGACCCAACATCTCGTAGCTGTATTCTGCAGTACTCACCTGAATACTGCTTCCTCTCTTGCCGCCTCAATCACACAAAACTTCAGGGGCTTCCCATCACACTTGGAATAAAATAAGCCCTCATTTTGGCCCATGAGGCTTGCATGATGCGGGCCCTGGCTCCCTCTCTCCTCTCTCTTTGACATTGCCCACTTTGCTTCCTCACCTCCAGCCTCAGGGGTCTTGCCAAACCTACTCCTACTCTCTCCTTAGGACACTTGTGCTCACACCTACCTCTGCCCCAGTTGCAATTCCTTCAACTTTCTGCATATTATTTCTTTGCTTCTTTAAGTTTCTGCTCAAACCCTCTCCCATCAGGTTCTCTAGACCTCCCTAAGTGTAGAGCCTCACGACCTCACATCACCCTGTCCCATTATTCATAGCATCTGTCCCCACCTGGCATTTTTATGTGCTTATTATCTGTCTCCTCCCACGAGACTGCAGATTCCAAGAGGGTAAGGATTTTGTTTATCCACTGGTAGATCCCTAGTTCCTTCTATGGCATCTGGCAGATCAGTGGGACTGTACTCACTGACAGCGATTATTTTTGTAAGCTGGGGTGACTCTCTTTGTTCTATTTCTTTTAAATAAATCTTCTTTCCTAACATGGAAAAATGTAATAGAGAAAGAGAGAAGAATGGCACCAAAATTGTTTTTTAGATTTTCATAGTAACATCTCATTTTCTGTTGTAGGTAATGAATATTCGAACAGTACTGAACAACCTGGAAAAACCACAAGGCCTTTATCCTAACTATCTGAATCCCAGTAGTGGACAGTGGGGTCAATGTAAGTCAAAAGATTAGCATCGTTTTAGCTCTTTATGATACCCAGCACTGTTCTAGTAACTGAGAGGAGTACAAAAAAGCACAAGTCTTCTTGGGGAATGCTTCAAAAGGGGGAAATTGTGCATGGCTCCCTTACTAAATAGGCTTCTCATAAGAGAGACTGTAAATGTGACCAGGGAACTAGACTGTTATTCATGTATAACTGTGAGTATGATGACATGTAAGCACATTTAAATTATTAATCAGGAAGGGAAGATCTGGTCAGGTTGTGTGGGGATGTTAGCCTGTAATAATCTGGTCATGCGGGTAGAAGGGAAAATTGTTCCTCTGTACAATTGGCCATCAGGGTTTTGCACAAAGTAGCTATATCATTCTACTTTATAACGTTTTCTCTTTTTGTTCTTGGCTTCAAGATGAGAGAGGAACCTGAATTTTTAAAGGTTGGGAGATTGAAAGAGCAAACAGGTCGTTTTCTCTACTTAATTTTAAGCCAGCAGATAAAGATTTCTTCCCAGTAGAATTATCTTCAGATTAGGAGAAAGCATTATGCAAGTAGTCCTCATTTCAGATCCCATAGGGCCTTTGATCGTGGTATGAAGATTCAGAGTAGTTGAAAGAAATGTTCTCAAGTTGATTTGGAAAAACAGTGGTAGATTAACACAGCAACTGAAACCCAATACAGAATACTAAGTGAGGTGCCTCACTGTGCCAGGGATGTTAGCCATGCCTTACAATTTTATTCTAATATGAGTGTTTTCTTTATATTTGAAATTATATTCTTAGATGAATATGCCTCGCTGTTACTGTAGAAGTACTTTTCTTAAAGATTAACTTAGTAAAATAAAAACTGTGCTAAAACCTATGTTTGTAATGGCTATGGAAGGCCTGGCTCTTGAGACCATAAGACCATAAGGTTGCCACTTAGCCAAGTGTGGTCTGCAGATCATGGCACATCCCTGAGACTATTCAGGGTGTCCAGGAGGTCAAAGCTACTTTTATAATAATACTAAGGCTTTCTGCCTTTTCATCGCATCGACATTTGCACTTGTGTTACAAAAGCAGTGGTGGGTAAAACTATTGAGGCCATGGTGGGAACCATGGCAGAGGAGCCAGATAGAACTAATAATTTGATTCCTCAGTGACAAGAAGAAATAAAATGATGCCAGTTTCACTTATGAATATTTTTAATGAAGAAAATGAATTGAGGCTAGTAAATTGCAACCATTGAGTCCACTGTTTTGCTGAGTAAGAAAAAGTGCCTGCCTTGTAGAAAAGCATTGTGTGATTGTTTGAATCGCAAGCTGAACCAGCCATGACTGCTGTGCGGATTACCATTTGTGCTTGAAAGGACAACTGAAGACAAACTTTGGTTATTCGGACTTGGGTAACTGATAGACTTGTTCTCAAAAACAGGCCTGTCACTTCAAAGAAAACTGACAGTATCTATGCCAATGATAGAATTTGAATTCCTAAATGAAAATTAGAATTTTAAGAATTTTAAGAAATTTAAGAATTTTAAGAAATGTGTATATACTACTGTGACCTTAACACCTTTAACCAATACTTAAAGACTTTCCTGGGGCACCTGACTGGCTCAGTTGGTTAAGCATCTAACTTGATTTCGGCTCAGGTCATGATCTCCCAGGCATGAGATTGAGGTCCCTGTCAGGGATCCTGCTTAAGATTCTCTCTCTCTCCCATTCCTTGTGCCACTAACCACACTCTTAAAAAAAAAAAAAGGAGAGAGAAAAAAAAACCTTTTCTGATGAGATTAATGATGATATTCACCAATGTGGTTTTTTATATCATATAATGAACTATGTCAACATTTGGAAGATCTGCATAATTGAGGGAACTAGTATTTTCCAAATGACTGATACATGCTATGACAAAATCAGGTAAGAAAAAAGATCCATTCAAAGTGCAAGATAGACCAATGGATTTTAATGTAACAGAACAAAAATTCTTTGATGTGATTTCTAATTCCACATTACAGCCAACCTTTAAAAAATGTTAGCTGCTTGTCAAGTTTTGTTTTAGTATTAAAAATATCCATAATTATCTGAAAAGACTCTTAAAATACTTTCTTTTCCAATTGTATAACTGTGTGAGGCTGAATTTTCTTCATGTATTTCCACAAAAATGACAAGTGGCAATAGATTGAATATACAGCAGATAGAAAATCCAACTGTCTTCTAGTATAGCAGAAATGTAAAATACTTGTGAAAATGTAAATCAGTATCAGTCTTTTAACTAATTTTTATGTTGTAAAATATAACATGTTCTTATGAAAAATATGTTACAGTGGTTGTATTCTTATAAGTTAATAAAATATTTTAATTTAATTTAAATATTTTAAATTTCATTTCTAATATGGTAAATACTTACAGATTTTACATAAACAAGGTATTTGGGAGATTTATTCATTTTTTTGTTTGTTTTTGATTTTAAGATTTTATTTATTTATTTGACAGACAGAGATCACAAGTAGGCAGAGAGGCACATGGTGGGGCGGGGAGCAAGCTCCCCACGGAGCAGAGAGCCCAATGCGGGGCTCAATCCCAGGACCCTGAGGTCATGATCTGAGCCAAAGGGGAGGCCCAACCCACTGAGCCACCCAGGTGCCCCCCCCATTTATTCATTTTTAAGAGTGTAAAGAGTACAGAGATTTAAAAGTTTGGAAACTATTAAGAGTATTTGAGATAAAATACAACTTGAGTAGCTTTCTGAGTACAAGACCAGATAAGATTCTCTAAAAGGACAGACATTTTTAGCATTTTCCTTCTCATGAATGATTTTAACAATTGAAAACAAATTCTCTATGACCAACTGTTTTCTTCTTGTGATTTAGGATCTAGACGTCACTGTAAAGAGGGAGAGGAAGTATCAGTTGTACTATAACAGCCTAGTTTCACCTTCTGGGTTACCAGTATACTGTGTATTTGGCCATTTTCCCTGATACGAAGGGACCGTTATATTTGGATTGCTCGTGGGCCAATTTCTTGATGGCAAACAAATAGGGTTGATGACTCTCATGTCTGCCCCCCCCCCGACCCCAATCCTGTGTTCCAGCCACAAAGGAGACACACTTATCTTTTCGTTCTTTAAGCAGGGCCCACTTGGTCGCATCCAGGTCTTGGTTTGTGCTGTTTGTGCAGCTCTTTTACCTCTCCTCTGACTACTTCTGCTGAGTTGCCCTTTCTTCTGGGGGACCTGCTTCTTCAAGACCCTGGTTGGAATTTGTGAGCACCCACTCATCCTCCACTCGCCCTTTTCTTCCCCTGCACTTTGGATTTGTCTATCGTTATCTTTTTCAAAATGATTCATGTACATCCCCATCTTCCTAGGGATCCAAAACTTTTGAGGCCAGTGACTTTGTCTCAGTGATATTTCTTAACCCAGCGCACTGTATCTTGCACTACTAAGTGTTACTTACTTAAGAATGGGTGAATTTTGTGAGTATTCATGCACTCTGTACCCAATCTATCTTTCTGCCTCTGCTTTTTAATAATGGTTCTGTTTATTCTCTACTCCTCAGTTGTGGCTGAGAGGCAGCCGCAGGTCCTGCTCACTGATAATATAAAGAGATCTTGCAACTGCTGAGGCCAGATGTGGGATTCTATGTCTTTAGGCAGAACAATTATCATTCTTCTTTTTTTTTTTTTTTTAAGATTTTATCTAATTGAGAGAGAGGAACAGGGAGCATGAGCAGAGTTAGAGGGAGAAGCAGACTCCTCGCTGAGCAGGGAGCCCCATGTGGGACTCGATCCCGGGACTCTGGGATCATGAATGAGCAGAAGGCAGACACTTAACCAGCTGAGCCACCCAGGTGCCCATTCTTCTTTGATTAATATAACAACATTAATATACATACAGTGTCACTAGCATCATTGAGGGAATGCTTGGAGAAGTTCAGGTTCAAATGAAATATACAAAATAATAAAAAATAAAGATGCTGAGCGTTTAATCCATTTTGTCTTGATTCTTTTGCTATTTTTATCTCAAGTATTAAGAATCTTTTTATGGGACCTATTCCTCTTGGGAAGGAAGGTGAATTGCCTTCTGTAGAGAAGGGCATAATATTTGAGTGACTGTAGTACACATTACCTTTAGAATATTTGGGCATAAAAACACCATATATGTTCTTTGTAGAAGGAGGAGGTCCTTTCTTGCTGATAAAATCAGGCATGTTCTCTCCCACACCCACTAAATATTTACACAGGATTCTGTTGCCAACACAAATAGTCCTCCAGGCCTAGAGAAGCATAGTGAGTGATATGCTAGGTTATCAAAAAGACTTGTTCTTGTTTCTTCTCTGTGTTCTTTTATTTTCATTCTTTCCAAATCTGAAAAATTTATAGGTAGGAAATAAAAGTATAGGAAATTGGGCACCTGGGTGGCTCAGTCGGTGAAGTGTGTGCCTTTGGCTCAGGTCATTATACTAGCTAGGGTCCTGGGATGAAGCCCCACATAGGGCTCCCTGCTGAGTGGGGAGACTGCTTCTCCCTCTCCCTGGTGCTCCCCCTGCTTGTGCTCACACTCTCTCTCTCTCTCTCTCTCTGTCAAATAAATAAATAAAATCTTTTTTAAAAATTAACTGGCATTTACTAAAATTAATTCAAGCAAATGTATTATTATGTAACCCTTTTTCCTTTTTTAAAAATCACCAAATGCCCAAACTTGCTTCTTCCAACCATTATAGAATCATAACCCAAGGAGGAAGAAAATGAAGCTGCTTCTGGCTGTTAGCTTTCAATTCCCATTGCTTTAACTCTGAAGGGCATGTCTGGATCACGGCCATCATTTCCTATTACTTCATTTAGTCCTTGTTGTTTTGACAGTAACTGGACAGTGATTTGCTTTACCATGCATCACTTGCATTTGTCTCCTGCAATCATGTTTATAACAGCAGGGCTTGTTATTGATGAGATAGTACTTAGTGTATTTAGTTTGTAAATGTCAGAGGTTTCTGTGGTAATTTATTTAGGAAATTGCAAAGGTCACTTCAAACTGCTGTTTTAAGAACCAGCCTTACAGGTGTAAAACATTAATTTTACATTAAAGTTAAAACTGGACTTCCTGTAATAATAAAAATTCATTTTTCACTACTTAAAAATATAGCCCTTCTAGCTTGAATGGGAGTAGTCCTTATTAAGACTGACTTACAAGAATTTATCCTTTTCAGTTACTTGCTATATGAAAGCTACTTTCAGGGGCTGATGTGGACCAGGAAACATAATAGGTCTAGTCCCTGTCCTCCTGGATCATGATCTTATAGAGGAGACAGAGAAAAAATTCCACCATTTTAGGAAGTTGCAAAGTGTGGTAGACATGTGCTATCCAAAAATGTGTTATTAGGAGGTCAGGGAAAGCATCTTTGAGGAGGCAGCATTTAATCCTAGATAGGAAGTATGAGGAAGAATTATTAAGTGAAGGGGAAAGGAGGTAGGGCATGCACTTTGGGCAAAGAAAACAATGCCTTTAGGGTGCCTGAGGTGGAAATTACCCTGCTTATTTTGAGGGGCCAGAAGAAGAGCCATTTGGCAAAAAGGTAGAAAGCAATAGAGCAGGACTGATGGTGACACGGGGAAGATGGAGACTACGCAGGGCCTCCCAGTCTCCAAACACCTAGGATTAGAGTCTTTGTCACTGAAGGCTTCCAATTAGGATGATCTGGTTCACATGGTAAGGGGTTACATTGGTTTTCATGGGGAAATAGATTGCAGTGGCACTGTCATTAGAACTCTATGTGGTGATGGCAATGTTCCATATCTTCCCCTTCCAGTACAGTCACCAAAGGCCACATGTAGCTTTTAAGCACAATATGACTGAGGAACTGAATTGTTTTTATTTTATTTTAATTAATTTTAATGTAAATAGCTACAGGCTATCCGAGTACAGAAGGCCAGATAATTGGCCACTGCAGAGGGAGCAGGAAATATTGATAGCTTCATCCAGGATCGTATTGATGAGGACAGAATAGGGGACAGATTCAAGAGATGTAAAGGAGGTAAAATGAGTAGAGCTCACTAGCTCATTAGCTATGGGGGCAGGAGAGAGAAATAAAGAATAACTCTCTGATGACAAACTCACAAGGTTGGGAGGATGATGGTGCCACTTGGTGAGACAGGGACCAAAGGCAGAAGGTAAGGTTGTGAAGGAAAAGAATGAATTCAGTTTTAACCTGTTCCATTATAGGTCCCCATATAAACCTCCAAGGGGAGTTGTTGGGGAGGTATCAGGAGAAAATTGTCTCGATAGTTTTATAAAAATAGATTTACTTTTATGTGACAGAGTCAACAAAGGACTTATTTTTTTAAAAAAATAGATACATAAAATTCATTTTGAGTTATGAATTTAAAATGCAAATTCCCAAAATCAGGCTGTCTTAGTAGTGCTCAAACTCTCTATGGAGTTCTGAGAATGATATTTCAGACAGGCTACGTCTCTGTTTTTGTAGGTAGATATGCTTGAGAAATTAAAGAATTAATTCAAGAAGTAGGCAGAAGAATACATTCAGTGTTACGTGGTAGAGAGCAAGCAGTTCCAAGTTGAGATTCTGTGTGCGCTGTGGGATCAGGTGGCCTTTACCATTGGTGTCATCTTTAGCCTCACTCAGCCTCACTTTTCACTTTTAATAAGGATACCTATCGTACAAATTATGTGATTGTTGGCACTATATGTAGTGGATCTGGTGTAGTAAATGGCAGTGGGGGAGGATTGTAGAAATAGTGTATTAGGAAGGACGTATCTCCTGCCTGTCATCTTTCTTACCAGCCTCCCCCAAGGATGTTGACCATATAGGTTGGTAACACTGGAAATCCCATCAAATAATAATCACAGGAAGCTAAGGAGTTTCCTGTTTTATTGCAAGCCAGTTCTCTTCAAGGTTTGCTAATACTCATAGCATTTGACATAGTTTATGTTTTTGAGTGCTAAAGCAATCAAAATCTATCTGAATATATGCTGTGAAACACTTTAATTTGGTGGTTTTTAACTAGAAAAACCGATTTTTGGAATTAGGGTTGATTATATATTTTTTATCTCTGTGTTTACAAAGCTAGCCTGGTAATTATTTAGAGTATATCACATTAGTTAACGGCACATCTGCTTGTTTCAGAACATCTTCCTGAAAACAGGAGATTTGTCGGAATTTAAATGTAACATTGAGTTGCAGTTGACGTAGGGTTTTGCATCCTAGTTACTAATGTGATTTTGCTGCATTATCTGAGTTAAAGCCTCAATCACTCTAAAATTCATTTTCTTCTCTTTGCAGATCATGTATCAGTCGGAGGACTCGGAGACAGCTTTTATGAATATTTGCTCAAGGCGTGGTTAATGTCTGACAAGACAGATCTAGAAGCTAAGAAGATGTATTTTGATGCTGTTCAGGTAAACCAATGTTTAATCATCTTTGCCACTAAACTAACTTACCTTTTGCATATTAATCAGTCTTTAATGGGAAATGGAATACTACACAAGTGGGTTACAAAATATCTCCAGTTAGGCTCAGTTCAGTGTCTGCTAATGTAATTATAACAACAGTAATCCCCCTTGATGTGTTGAGTTCTAACAGAGCAGCTGAAAGTGTTTTATGCGCTTCACACCTCAGTAAAGATTCACATATCTAAGAAAGAGGTATTTTTCTTCAAGGAGTATGAGTTCCATGCTTAGAATCACAATTAAAGTCATGGGGAGGAACAAATCTTAAATTTATATTCTGGAAATTGACAAAGTTAAAATTGCCCAAGATTACAGACATTCCTAATGGCTACCTCCATTTGAAGTAAACTTATTGCCAGAGATAAATAGACAGTGCTCTCAAATAAAACTCTGAACTCATTAATAGTTTCGTATGATCCTTTATAACAGAGGAGGAATGAGAGGGAACATGTATGTGTTGAATTGTTTACTGTGAGCTAAGTAGTGGGTTAGGTACTTTATGTGAAGTATTTATCTCCTCACGATAGCTTAGATATTTTTTACTTGACTTTTTAGATAAGAGAACGGAACCTCAGAAATTCTGAGTTTGGAACCACAATTCAAACTAAAATTTGTGTCAACACTTGTCTCTTTTTCCCACACAACTGTGGATTTATTTGTGAACAAGAATTTCCATACTACATTCAAGTGTTCTTTACATGCAATAAGTCAGTAAAAATAAGTTAGAAATTACTTAGCAAAATATATAGGAGGTGGCCAGCGTAAGAGTAAACTAAGCCTTAAGCAAACGTAAGCTTCAATCAAAAATAAAAATAAAATTTGAAAGTAAATAAAGCAAAAAAATAATATTTTGTATAAAATACTTGAACTCACACCCAACTTTTCAGAAACAAATTTTTTAGCAGAACCAAGTACCTTTGTGATTGATAAGTATTTACATGATGACTCATTTTTTTATATTATCAAGGCATCTCAAATAATATTATAAAATTATGGCTAAATCAGAAAAATGACTCTTTTATTGACTATTTAGAATTTTTTTTTTGTAGTTGAGAATATTAATTCATGGGGGGAGTGGAAATTTGTAACTCCCCAGTAATGTAGCCACTGTTCTAAAATTTGTCTCCCTGAGAGGAGGTCTGGGTAATTTAGACATGGTCCAGTTTATTCATTTAAATATAAATGCGGGGTGCCTGGGTGGCTCGGTGGGTTAAAGCCTCTGCCTTCAGCTCAGGTCATGATCCCAGGGTCCTGGAATTGAGCCCCACGTCGGGCTCTCTGCTCAGCGGGGAGCCTGCTTCCCCCTCTCTCTCTGCCTGCCTCTCTGCCTACTTGGGATCTCTGTGTGTCCAATAAATAAATAAAATATTTAAATATAAATGCAACTTGCTTTGCTCTGGTTGGCCAGATTGAATAGTACTGTGGTTCCCGCCCAAGGTCAGTAAGAAGCATCACTAAGTACAGGAGATAGAACTCTTTACCACTTCACAAATAGGAACTAGAAGGCCTTAGTTAGTACATTAGCTTTCATTTAGCACAGCCTTAATTAAGGCACATGATGAACATAAAAAACAAACTAGGAAAAATAAATAAATAAATAAATAAATAAAAATTTAAAAAAAAAAAAAAAAACCTAGGATATAGTCCACATGGCCTCTGCCAGGTTTGTTTTTCTTCATTCCTATGAGGTTTCAAGTTTTAAGCTAGGGAATTCTCCAAACAATATAGTTTCTGTTATCATTTTTTTCATTGCTATCCTAGCATATATTTTAATTATTCTACCATTAAAGTGGCCCCCTAAGATCTTGATGTTCTAAGAAAAACAACTTTAAAATGTTCTTTGAAATATTTCCCCCCAGTTTCTAGAACTATACTCACACAGCTTTTAACATATCATATTTAGATAAACCATTGACAGAAAAATCCATGAAGAACAAATGAAGTAAAGTGTTTCCTGTTTCTCTTAATAATTAAAACATTCTGAACCCATTGTGTTTTCAACTTGGAAAGCAAAGCTAGAACAATTAAATTTCTGCTTTGAGAAGTGACCATGTCTTACATAGCAAAGTTTCTTTCTGCTAAGCTGTACTTAAAAAAAAGAAGAAAAAAAAGAAAAGAAAACAAACAAACAAAAAACATTCTTACTAAGGAGAGGATCCCATACTTTATCCTCCTAGACAGTTGAGTTACTGGAGATACAACTTTTCATTTTTAGCTTCAAGTAGACTTTGGAAAGCATTTAATCCCAGCATGATCTCTTTTCTTTGATTGTTCTAATAACAAAATACCTTGAGCTTTCAACTGGCTGTTACGTTCTTCTCCAGAGTGGAGAAGAATCCACTGTGGTGGATGTTTATTCTACCAAGGGTCCCCTGGAGTGAATGATACCAGAGTACATGACGTATTAGACATTTAGGTTTCTAAAGCTTTCATTAAACTAATTTTTTTTTCAAATATGGATGGCTAAAATCACAGAATACATGATATTCTTTTTTCCTAATCAATTCTCTGCAGATTTAACACATTTTTTAGAAACACTGAAGACTATTTTTTCCCTCCTTTATATTTATTTACGCTTTCCTACTGTCACACAAACATCGCTTTGAAGGTCTTGGAACATCATTGTAGTTTATTTTGAGAGGTAACAGCTTGGGCAGAATCATGCCAAAAATAATAGAGTACTTTATTCAGGATCCATAACAGGATAATAATGGTTTTCTAGTCCATGCTCAAAAGCTGTAACTTTTGCCATATAGAAAGAATAATTTCTTGGGTGATGAACAAGTATCTGCTTGAAGAACTTTATTGCAGTTTGTACTATGAGAAGTGTAAATAAGTGTTCAGTTAAATTAGAAAGAAATATTAACGTAATAACTAGACCATCAGTAAAATTAGCTAACCACGGTTAGTGAGCGCAGTAGTGTGTTCATTTATTTCTTACCATCTTGGTTTCAATTGTTTATTTCCAATAAAAGTAGAAAAGGTGTTATCCGTCTATGTATTCATTCATTTTCATTCATTCTTTTCTATCACAAGTTTTGTCTATGTCTACTATGCCCAAATGTACTTCCTTAAAAACGCTCTCTTTTTTTTTTTTTTATAATGCTATAACAGGTATAGACATGGTCATAGCTCTTTTTCTTCTATGAAGTAATTGGGAGGGGAAAGAAACATTCCCTATTACAGTAATTTAGAAGTTAGTAATTCCAAACAGTTATATTTCATTTTTGTTTTTTACAATATAAGGCTTATATTATTTTCTGTCTATGGTAAAGAGTATCAACAGTCCTAGAGCAAAAAATAAAAGATATTTTACAAATCATTTTTGTAAACATCATTTCTCCCCAATTTACAGACTTTTATTATTTTTTTAAGTTTTTATTTTAACTCCAGTTAGTTAACATACAGTGTTGTATTTGGTTCAGGTGTACAGTAGAATGATGCAACACTTCCAGACATCACCCTGTGCCCATGACAGGGGCCCTCGTTAATCCCCATCCTCATTGCAGCCGTATTCCCTCCCCTCCGGTAGCCGTCAGTTTGTTGTCTATAAGGAAGAGTTTGTTTCTTGGTTTGTCTCTCTCATTTTTTTTCCCCTGTACTTACTTTGTTCCTTAAATTCCACGTGTGACTGAAATCATGTGGTATTTGTCTTTCTCTTATTTCTTTTATTTCTCTTATTTCACTTCTCATTATCCTCTCTAGCTCCATCCATATAGTTGCAATGGCAAGATTTCATTCTTTTTTATGCCTGAATAATACTCCATTATTCAATCTTCTTTATCCATTCATCAGTCAGTGCATACTCGGGCTGTTTCCATGTCTTGGCTATTGCAAATAGTGCTGCTCTAAGTGTACAGATGCACGTATCCCTTTGAATTAGCAGTCTTGTATTCTTCAGGTAAATACCCAGTAGTGTGATTGTTGGATCATAAGGTAGCTCAATTTTTAACTTTTTGAGGAACCTCCACACTGTTTTCCAGAGTAGCTGTACCAGTTTGCATTCCTGCCAACAGTGCAAGAGGGGTCCTTTTTTCTCCACATTCTTAACAATACATGTTGCTTCTTGTGTTATTGATGTTAGCCATCCTGACAGGTGTGAGGTGATATTATAGTTTTGCTTGTGCATTTCCTTGATGATAAGTGATGATGAGTATCTTTTTATTTGTCTTTTTCCCCCTTATTATATACTAATGTGCTTTTTAATGAAATTATTAGGGAGGAACTTAATTCAAGTGTTACTACAATGGAGATGTGAATGATGATGATAAATGAACCTTATCAGGTGCTGGTCACAGTGTTGATGGCTTCATAAACTAGATGTTGCCGAGTTTTCCCAGAAGATACTACTATCCCCTATTAGGGGATACTACTATCGCCTATTAGGGGATACTACTATCCCCTACTATTCTTTCATGGTTAAGAATACTGACATTTAGGGATACAGCAAACAAATTACCCAACAAGTTCACAAATAGTGTCAGAGTTGAAATTTGGGGCCAAGCAATTGGACTCAAGAATGGCACACCTTCCCGCCTCAGTTGGCCACCCTCTGAGCTCTGAGCCCAGGAGAGCCAAAGGCGGGGCAGCACTCCCTCACCCCCAGACTTTATGATAAACTATAGAAATGATCCCTGACTTTATACGCAGATGAGCTCTGTTTTTCATCCACAGTGGGACTTGTGCTTGTGTTGTTTCTCCATTGCGAAAATGGAAATGCATTAACTCTTTCCTCTACACCAGTGGCCTGTCTTTGAGAAGGGGACAGTGTTTGCGGTCTGAGGACTACAAATGTTTGGTCACAGAAGCAGGCAAAACCAAGTGGGCTGCCCCAGCCCTGATAATCCTAACTAACTAGTCTATTAAGGCAGAGACTAAGGAAGGAATATAGACAGCAATAACAAAATTTCAGGCCAAATCACATTGACGGTCCCAAACTCAAACTGTGAGTGATGCTTTATCCTTTTTCTCCCTTAGTGTTGACAGCGTTTTTAGCATAAATTTGGAAGAGACTTTAAAATGTTGAAAATAAGTTTGATTTGCAGGCAATCGAGACTCACTTGATCCGCAAGTCTAGTACGGGGCTGACTTACATCGCGGAGTGGAAAGGGGGCCTCCTGGAACACAAGATGGGCCACTTGACCTGTTTTGCTGGGGGCATGTTTGCACTTGGGGCTGATGACGCTCCCACAGGCTTGACCCAGCACTACCTGCAGCTCGGAGCTGAAATTGCCCGAACCTGTTATGAGTCTTACAATCGCACCTGTGAGTACCTGTGATTCTCTTCCTTTTCAATGTATTCCCACAGGCTTTTATTTTGTTCTGTAAGGAACATTGTCACTGCTGCCATTAAAAGAATATCCACTGTGCCTCGTGAAAGTAGAAGCTCATGATGAACATTATAAATGAGTTTATATATATATATATATTTTTATACTTCAAGAAGCACTGCTTTTCTACATAAAAATATCTACCCTTAGTTTTCCCAAGGAACAGGAATTGAAGCCATACAGGGTTAAGCAAGTCTAATTTATTGACCCTGGTTTAGGTAAAAACATGGGGTAAGAATCTCTGTCTCAGGTGCAAAAGAAACTTAGTATTTTATAAACCGTTATTAATCTTTTCAGTATCTTCATGAAATAGAGTCTGGCTCCCTTCTTATAAAGCAGGAGTTTGAAGAACAAAGATTAAATAGCCTTTCATGACATAATGACATAGAATTCTCAACCACTTGTTTTCCAGCTAACTAATGAGGGGTGTTGTAGTGCCTTGTACCTTCCTGGGGGACACTTAGTAAATGGTGGTTAAATGAAAGAAATAACAGATCATGGCAATGTTCTAAAAAGGACTCTCAGATGACTGTATTTTAAAAGTATATTGAATATTGTTTATTACAGGATGTTTATAACCATTCCTTACAATGATTGTTTTGGCATCTCTCTTGAATGTTATAGAGTACTTTCTAGTTTCATTTAAGCTGTAGAACTGAGCAGCGTCTAAGACAATAACCCTTGTCACCCTCGCATGCCCTTTAGATATGAAACTGGGACCAGAAGCTTTCAGGTTCGATGGCGGCGTTGAAGCCATTGCTACGAGGCAAAATGAAAAGTACTACATCCTACGACCAGAGGTGGTTGAGACTTACATGTACATGTGGCGACTAACTCATGATCCAAAGTACAGGAAATGGGCCTGGGAAGCCGTAGAGGTGATGTTTTAATTTGTTTACGTTTCTTAGACATAAATGTCTCAGGAAAAAATGCTCAGTGATTTCTATAAATTTAACATATCAATTTTTCTATGATTTTTAAAGCTTTGGAGGAGGGTGGGTGCACAGGGATAGGGGGAGTAAGAGAATCTTAAGCAGGTTCCATGCCCGTCACAGAGCCCAGTGGGGTCGATCTCATGACCCTGATCACAAACTGAACTGAAATCAGGAGTCAGCCACTCAGCTGACTGAGCAACCCAGGCAATCCTGATTTTTGAACCTTTAATCAGATTTTTTCCCAATTCAAGAATGAATGTTTTCAGTTGTTCTTCTACATTCCTGGCATCAGCTTTGCTTTAGGTAACAGCGATATTAATATACCTATTTTGATACTGGAGGAGATATCTAGAAAGGCATATTATAAAATTAAGTTCCCACAGCCATAGAAATAATGATCACTGAATTCCACAGTTACTGACAACTTGGGGTAATTACCCCCAAATGTTGTCTGTTTGAAGAAACCACTACATTGGTTTTTTTAATGAATCTTTGGGTATTGAAATGAAAACAGATGCTTGCACTTAGACATTAAATCTAAATAAAAAAGTAAACTGAGGCGAACTCAAAACTGTCCGAAAAGAAGAGTCTATTCAAAAACAGCAGAGGAATAGCAGTTCAGCAGACTACAGGTGAGTTTGTTGAACATTCGAGGTAAGCTGTATTTATAGACAGGGAATGTAAAGAAGAGAGAATTCAGTTAACGTAGGCTGTTAAAATAAGAAACAAATGAGGACCAGCTCTGAGAATTCCCTGAGCAGGCAAAGCAATCCAGTCGTACAAATAAAGCTCAACTGAGCTATTTTGTGAGACCAGCCCAACCTGGGTCATTTCTCATTTATTCGTCTGAAAACCATAAGTAAAACTTCCCAAATGGTTGATATAAGGCAACCCCTGGCCAACTCCCTATCATCCCAATATTACCAGTTTTCTGTAAATCTGGCAAGTACGAGAAATCAGTCTCCTGGTCGTTAGGTTTTGTTTTCCTAAGAGCACATGCGTAAGATTTTCTGTTTTCTGTCTTCCAGTTCCTGTTTCATTTTAGATTGAAATTCTTTCACAGAGTAAATTAGTTACTTAGGTCTAACTTTTAGAAAGAACCCATAAAAGAACTACTTTATGCAATAATATTCGTTCACTGATCTCAGGTTTCTCTGAATATCTATAAGCTTTCTGACTATCCAATGCGCTGTTCGAATGGTCTCCATCACCCCTTAGGTCTCATCCTAGAGAACAAGGCGTATCGTCTTCCCAAACTAATCTGGTGAACACCATGTGCTGGTGCCCAGTAGCTGCACGTTCCAGAATGTGCATCAAATAATGTTAATTTTAAGAGCTATCATTCTGGAAGGAGTTGTGTTGGAGTACTGAGGAGATAAGAACAAGCCAACACTTTAATTATACTCACTGTTACAAAATTAGCTGTCTTTAAAACCTGACCATTAGAAATAACTTCTCAGGAAATCTAAAATGAACAGATTGCCTTTGTGTGAGTTATAACTAATATCTTAGGAAGCCGTAGATGAATCTTGCTTATTACCCTCTTCGTGTAGCGTGTGCCTTATCACTAGTCATTAGTCATTTTAAGTAATAACGATTCTTTAGGCCTCTTTTTGTCTTTTATTTCTTGTGAAGTTTTCTAATTATGTTTAGTCATTGGTAATTCCAGTTTCTTTAAATTTATGTTTTCTCCTCTGAAAACATGTATAAAATTTGAGGTTCATCTAAGCTTTGGTGATAGGAAATTATTTTCATTTTTAATAGGACAGCAAAAGAATTAAGGCTAATAGACACCTTGCAAATATCAGTTTATATTGAAAATATCAGGAATAAGGTATTTCATCAAGTGTAAAACACCCTAATTGATAAGAAACACCATTATTTTGTATACCACTAAGAAAGTACTACACTACCAATTAAATTATGACATGCCAATTTTAGAGATGTTAAAATGTGAAAAATGTATGACAGAAAACTGATGCAAGAGTGGAAATGAGTAAATCTCTGTGGCCTGTGGATGGGAAACTTTGGTTTGCTTGGTTCTTCAGGGGAGTGTGCTTGTTTGTGGGGTAATAAATTGGTTTAGGGGTTAGGATTTTTGTCTTTTTGTGTACTGATTTTTGTCTTCTGTTAACTTCTAGTGTAGATTATGATGTAAGATTGTCTCCCTGTGCCCAACATAGACACCCCCAAACCCCTCCCTCACTTTTTGCCACTAGTGCTTCAGGTATAGTGGGGAAGGGAGAGTACTGAGACGCTTGTATTTTTTAAACCACCACCAGGGTGGTGGCTCTCTTTTCCCTTGTGTGACATCCCCTCGGCCCTCCTTTGTTTCAACTACAGCTGCAAGGACCGCTTCCCTGCATTACCCCCTCCACCCCCCTCAGAGCTGAGGTAGCTTCTCAGCTACCTCAGCTCTGAGCTTCTTCCTAGGCAGCTGGCTGTGGTCAGGGGAACGGGAGAGTTAAGTCCCCGGAGGGCAGTCCTGAACCAGTGGAGGTTTTAGAGTTGATGAACAGCTAGCCCAGTCTTTCCCTTTTGCAGAATAACTCTGAGATGTGTTCTGTGTCATTCCTCAGGGTTTTCAGTAGGAGGCAGCCTTCAGGGCCCACAGCTGTCACCTGCTGGGTGCATTTCACAGGCTCTTCTCCCATCCCCCATTCACTTGCTCTGCTCATTCCCTTCCTGATACCTCCTCCCTTAAAAACCTTCAGCATCTGACCCTTGTCTCATGCTCCAATTTTAGGGGAACCCAAACTAAAACACAGGAGTATATCTTCAAAATCACATAGACTAGCCTTCCACTCAAAGTCAAGACCTCCTTGTAGCATCTTTGCCAGATGGCTTTTCCTCATTAGTTCAAGGACTTTGTAGTTTTAAAAAAGAATATACTACTGGGGCACCTGGGTGGCTCAGTTGTTAGGCATCTGCCTTCGGCTCGGCTCATGATCCCAGGGTCCTGGGATTGAGTCCTGCATCGGGCTCCCTGCCCAGCCAGGAAGCCCGCTTCTCCCTCTCCCACTCCCCTTGCTTGGGCACCCTCTCTTGCTGTCTCTCTGTCAAATAAATAAATAAAATCTTTAAATATATATATATATATATATATATATATATATATATATATACTACTAATAGAGTAATTCCATTTTTTAATGGCTGCAAGTGTTAAAAAGTTACTTCTTTTGAAACCAGAATTTACAGTGTTTTGTATTCTGGGGGTCCCAGGGGAAGAAAATCCCTTCTCTCTTCTACACTTCATCTTCTCAGTTACCTGAAGACAGCACATTCTGTCCACTGCTCCATCCTCATCCATCATTTCCCTCCCCCTCCTCGTGACACGTGTGGTCTCTCAGGGCTGAACAGTGTGACTCAATAACCTCTCTTCTGAGTGTTACTTCCCACAGTTGGTGGTCCAACTTGTTTTTTTGGTAGATTGTAAAAACCCCTGGCTTACATCAAAATTGCGGTCAAATGATATTAGCAACTATATTAGTTCCTATCAACACATCGACTTTGTTTCGTCCTTGTGTTCACCCATACTTGCTATTTGCAAAGTATTTGTCAGTCATCTCCCTGTCTTCTAACGAGGCATCCCTTTCCAGCATTCTTCCCCTGATACACTAGAGAAGCCTGCTTTCCACATCTTAGCTAAATTTCTGAGTAGCAACACTGAACACAATCATAAAGTCGAACAAGATATGAAATTATGTAAGCCAGCATATAGTACTAGGAACTTCTCCACAGGTTACCAACAATCCGTTAATCACAGATGTTCACACACTCGTGAATCTACTTGGTAAAAATAACATTTACCTCATAGTTCTTTTGCATCTTCTCAGTAATGTCATGGAAACAAATTAAATTCCTCCCTCTTATGTATAATATTCTGTTAAAGCTCTACTATAAATTATGCCTATGTATTCATATATGTGTTCATATATGTATCCATATATGGATTATACAATGTCGATAAATGTGTATGTATGGATTATGTGATATCTCCCCTGGTCCATAGCAGATAAGCCTTATAGAGGGACTTTTTTTTCCTTCTTTTTTCACACAGTCTCCTAAATCTGACCTTTGCCATATGGACATTTTGGCTCTCAGAAAGAGACGTGTCTTCCCAGTTCCTGCTTCTCCCCTCCGAGGCTTGATCCCTATTTCCAGGCTCTTGGATATGTCTGTTTTGCTAGGTTCTATGAATGAGCTCAGGCCCAACTCACCCATTCAGCCCTACTTTGAGCATTGTTCCCTAGCATTGTTCCAATTTCTTGGAAATCTCCCTGGATCAGCGGTTTGTCTAACCTGTTTAACCTCAAGATAAGACAATGTTTTTGTCTCCCTTCTGACTTACGGTTTAATTCATGCTGCTTGCTCTGCTCTTCCCTTCCTCCGCCTAAAGAGGTGCAGTCACTTGTGGTCTGGGTTTGTTTAGAGTTCCAGCTAACTGTAAACATTTTCCTATTTTTCTTTTCTCTGCTATTAGCACATCCCAGCCACATATGGTCGCTAATAATGTAAACATCTACGTAAAATCGAGGTGGTCCCTATGCCTAGAGTCTGAGAGTCCCAAGAACAAATTGCAGTAAAATGATGTCCTAATCAGACTACAGCATAAAGACATGACTGCTCCCACTGTCGAGATACTGTAAAGCCAGGGGCCTGGGATGGGTGCCCGGGTGGGCTGCTTATCCCCAGCTTCATAATCCTAAAGTTTTAAAATTTAGATTTGACATGATGGTTTTTCATTTTCATTTTCATTTTTCAAAAGTGAAAAATAAATTTAAAAAGCATCTTTGGCATTCCTCGCCCTTTTTTTTTTTTTTCTTGCCAAAAACCTCAAAAAGTGAAAGTAGCTGGGCCTCTCTAAACCTCTGAAAGGTTGCTGTCACACTGCGAAGTGTGTCTTCATCTTGTTTTATTCTCACGACAACCCCGTGTTAAACAAAGGGAAGCTGCCTGGGTCGGGGAACATCTGAGGCCCCAGTTAAGGAGTCTAGGGCCAGGATTCAGCCCCCTCTTCTGAGATTTTAGAATGTGTTCTGGGCACCTTATGGCTCACCACGTTAGGACTGAGCAAGAAAAAGAATGAGGGTGAGCTGAAGTGAGCGGAAAACAGCTGGGCATTGTCCACCCCACAAAACAATTCTTTCCCTATAATTGAAAGAAGGAGGGGCGCCTGGGCAGCTCAGTGGGTTCAGCCGCTGCCTTCGGCTCAGGTCATGATCTCAGAGTCCTGGAATCGAGTCTCGCATCGGGCTCTCTACTCAGCGGGGAGCCTGTTTCCCCTCCTCTCTCTGTCTGCCTCTGCCTCCTTGTGATCTCTCCCCTCTCTTTCTGTAAAATAAATAAATAAAATCTTAAGAAAAGAAAGAAACAAACGAACTAAGAAGGAGCTTATAGAAATTTCTCTGGGAGAGAGGAGTAGCCGTTTACCATGCATGGTCTTCTCATTAGCGTATCACCAAAGAACTTCAAGGGAAGAAAGCAAGAAAAAGTTTTGTTGTTAAAATCTTTTTTGGGAAATGTCTGAAAGTAGGATTTAATTATGTTCCATAACAACAAACATCCATTTCTTCTAAATCCCGGGGTGTTTTGTTTTTTTTTTTTACTTTTTTACAAATAATCTTTGGCCTACTCCAATGAATCCGGTATTTGACTTTTTAATCAAAAAGAACTTCTATCCGAAAAAGGAAGGAAGGAAAAATAATAGGGCCTGGAAGTTCATTTCTGCAGGCTTCCACCTGCTTGGTTTGTTGTCTGCAACAGAGAATATAATCAGAGCAGTTTTTAAGTTGATCTTATTTTCCCAGTGACTTTTTAAAAGTACCTAATCATGAGATATTTTCTTTATTCATGTAGCCTGCAAGTTGTTAGGTTGTTAAGTAAATTTTCATTCTCATACTGCCCAACCCATCTCTTTTCCAAATACTCATTATAGTCAGAGAAGTTCAGGAATGTAGGATTATTTCTCTCTAGACAGTTAAGAAGTGGAGTCATCCCATTTTCTTCCATTCCATACCAAAGAAAAGAAAACATTTTTTAGAAATATATATCAGCCACATTTTTTTTTTCACCACTTTCAGATTTTCTACTTTGAAATCTGTCACCAATATCACTAATTAGTACTCCACCATCACTGTTTACAAAATAAGATACTCTGGGTATCTTATCTAGTAGCAGCTGTTTTGGGTCCAGTACACTTTCTTCGTTATTGGGGATTTTTTTGTTTTTGTTTTTTTTTTATTTGACAGAGAGACAGGCAGAGAGAGAGAGAGAGAGAGAGAGAGAGGAGGGAGCAGGCTGAGCAGAGAGCCTTATACAGAGCTCGATCCCGGTACCCTGGGATCATGACCTGAGCCGAAGGAAGAGGCTTTAACCACTGAGCCACCCAGGTGCCCCTTTATTGGGTTTTATTCCCATTTGATATTAACAGTCTCTCTAGATCGAGGTTCAGTAAACTTCTGTAAGAGCCAGAGGGAAGTGGGCCTGGGAATCATATGCAACTATAGGCATACCTCATTTTACTGTATTTGCTTTATTGTGATGTGCACATACTGTCTTGTTGTTGCTGTTCTTTTTTTACAAATTGAAAGTTTGTGACAACCCCGTGTCAAACAAGTCTAGTCGGTGCCATTTTTCCAACAACGTTTGCTTGCTTCATATCTCTGTGTCACATTTTGGTAATTCTCACAATATTTAAAACTTTTTCAATACTACTACATTTCTTATGGTGATGTGTGATCTGTGATATTTGATGTTATGGTAATTGTTATGGTGGGCCAAAAAACTACACTCTGCTAAGACAGAGAACTTGATCGATAAAATGTTGTGTTCTGATGCTTCCACTGACTAGCTGTTCCCTCATTTCTCTCCCTCTCCTGGAGCCTTTCTATTTCCTGAAATACAGCAATACTGGCATTAGGCCAGTTACTAGCCCCACAGTGGCCTTTAGGTGTTCAGGTGAAAGGAAGAGTCACACATCTTTCAATTTAAATCAGAAGCTAGAAATGATTAAGTTTAGCAAGGAAAGCATGTCAAAAGCCAAGAAAGGCCAAAAAGCTAGGACTCTTGTGCCAAACAGCCACATTGTAAGTGCAAAGGAGAAGTTCTTGAAGGAAATTAAAAGTGCTGCCTCAGTGAACACAGGAATGATAAGAAAGCAGTATGCTGATAGGGGGAACGATTAGTAGTCTGAATAGAAAATCAAACCAGCCGCAACATTCCGTTAAGCCACAGCACAATCCAGAGCAAGTCCCTGACTCTGGTCAATTTTGTGAAGGCTGAGAGAGGCAAGGAATCTGCAGAACAAAAGATGTTGGTTTGTGAAGAGATGTTTAAGGAAAGAAGCCATCTCCATAACATCAAAGGTCAAGGTGAAGGAGCAAGTGCTGACATAGAAGCTGTAGCAAGTCCTCCAGAAGATCTAGAGAAGATCGTTAATGAAATAGCTGCACTACACAACAGATTTTCAATATAAATGAAATGACCTTCTACTGGAAGAATATACCATCTAGGACTTTCATAACTGGAGAGAAGTCTATGCCTGGCTTCAAAGCTTCAAAAGACAGGCCGACTCACTTGTTAGGGGTTAATGTAGCTGGTGACTTGAAGTTGAAGGCAGTGCTCATTTATCATTTCAAAAATCCTAGGAGCTCTAAGAATTATGCTAAATCTACTCTGCCTGTGCTCTATAAATGGAACAACAAAGCCTGGGTTACAACTCACGTGTTGATGGTATGGTTTCCTGAATATTTTAAGCCTGCTGTTGAGACCTACTGCTCAGAAAAAAAAAAAAAAAAAAAATTCCTTTCAAAATATGACTGCTCATTGACAGTGTACCCCGTCACCTGAGAGCTGTGATGGGGATGGACAATGAGATGAATGTTTTCATGCCTGCTAACAGAGCATCCATGCTGCAGCCCACCAGTCAGGGAGCATTTTGACTTTAAGCATTTAGGAAATACATTTTATAAGGCTATAGCTGCCATACATAGTGATTCCTCTGATGAATCTGGGCAAAGTCCATTGAAAACCTTGTGGTAGAACCACCATTCTAGAGGCCATCAAGAACATTCATCATTTATAGAAGAGGTCAAAATATCAACATTAGCAGGGCTTTGAAAGAAGCTGATACCTACCCTCACAGATGACTTTGAGGAGTTCAAGACTTCAGAGGAGGAAGTAACTGCAGATGTGGTGGAAATAACTAGAGAACTAAAATTAAAAGATATGACTGAATTGCCAAATCTCATGATAAAACTTCAAACAGATGGTGAATTGCTTTTTCTGGATGAGCAAAAGAATGGTTTCTTGAAGATGCTATGAAGATTGTTGAAATGACCACCGAGAATTTGAGTATTGCATAAACTTAGTTGAGAGAGCAGCTGCAAGTTTGAGAGGATTGACTCCAATTTTGAAAGAGGTGCTACCATGGGTAGAGTGCCACCAAACAGCATTGTGTGCTGCAGAGAAATCATTTGTTAAAGAAACTGTCAACTGTTGTGGCACTGAGAAACCAAAATATTCACCTGCCTCACTTTATCACTATATTCACTTATTGCAGTGGACTGGAACCAAAACCACAATGTCCCAAGGTTTGCCTGTAGTCAACTCTGCCATTGTAATGAAACAGGAGCCACAGACAATATGTAAACAAATGAGCATGGCCATGGTTCAGTTAACATTTTATTTACAAAATGAACAGCAGATTGGTTTTAGCCTGTTATCCCTAGTTTGATAAACGCTGCTCTAGACCACAGGAGGAAATTATTAAAAAAAAAAAAATCACTGAAAAATTATTTCATAATTAAATGTAGAAGCATTTCTAATTAGTTGAGATATATTGATATATTATCTGTATAGTCTTTAACTTTCCATCCTTTATTTTTTTTAAGATTTTATTTATTTATTTGAGAGAGAGGTAGGAAAGCACAGAGGGAGAAACAACCTCCCTGCAGAGCAGGGAGCCCAATGTGGGACCCGATACCAGGACCCTGGGATCATGACCTGAGGCAAAGGAGACACAACCAACTGAGCCACCCAGGCAGCCTAACTTTTCATACTTTATATGCATTTGCATTTTGTGTTGTTGTTTTTTTTTTTTTTAATTTTTACCTAAAACTCTTCCACGTGTATCATTCAACTTTTTATTTCAATTTGGCAGTTTCATGATAAAAATTGGTGACAAGGGGCACCTGGGTGGCTCAGTGGGTTAAGCCGCTGCCTTCGGCTCAGGTCATGATCTCAGAGTCCTGGGATGGAGCCCCGCATCAGGTTCTCTGCTCAGCATGGAACCTGCTTCCTCCTCTCTCTCTGCCTGCCTCTCTGCTTAGTTGTGATCTCTGTCAAATAAATAAATAAAATCTTTAAAAAAAAAAAATTGGTGACAAGCAATTTATTGAAATTTGTTTTCTTCTTCCCCCTCTTCCTTGTAACATAGGCCCTGGAAAATCACTGCCGAGTGAACGGAGGCTATTCAGGCCTAAGGGATGTTTACCAGAGACACGAGAGTTACGATGACGTGCAGCAGAGTTTCTTCCTGGCAGAGACACTAAAGTAAGTAAAACAGCTTCCAAAAATATGTGGCTGGGGTACCTGGTCAGATCTTCCTTGCAGTTGCCTTTATCAGGAGCACAGTCAAATAACAGCAAGTCTGACTGCTTCCAAAGGTCTCTCTCCATGCATGGCAATGATTGTGCCTGTGTTTCCAGTCATTGTATGTCTGATGCCTGGGGACTCCTCTGTCGGTTTTCCTACACTAACACCCAAGCACAGGGCAGCTTCTTCATTCCGCAGTAGTGACTGTATCGCCTCAGGGTTTTGCAATTCCTGGCGTCTGTCCGTGATTCTCCGTAAGATGAGTGGAGACATGGCTGTGTCTTTATGCTATCACTGCCTGACAGTCTCTTGGGCCTCATATACTCATGTTTCTCTCTCCAGATACTTGTACTTAATATTTTCGGATGATGATCTCCTTCCGCTGGAACACTGGGTCTTCAATACCGAGGCACATCTTCTCCCTATACTCTGTACGAATAAAAAGGAAGTTGAAGTCAATGAAAAATAAAAAGACATTTTATATTTTACTCTGCTCCATTCCCTTCACTGCATACCTTAATAATTCCTTTTCTGGTGTTCAGGCACATGATTAATTTTTATCAATAGGTCTGTGATTATTCTAAGTTCTAAAATTGTTTTGCAGTCTTTTATGTTTATTATCATAGGCATAGATGGACCTAAATTCCTTATTATAACCTTTATTATTCAGTCAGTGGATCACAGGTTTTTACTTTTTCTTAAGTAATCTCTGGAGTTCATGAAGGTACATCATTTTTATTACACTGAATAGAATGGTATACCAGTGACCTCTTAATTACAATTTCGATTTGACTGCAAAACTTTTTCCTCCTCTATGAGGAGATGACGTCTGCTTTAAGCTGTAATGTTTTGCCATGTTGCAAAAAGCCATAATAATAAATTAAATATTAAAAAGCTTTTTCCTTTTCAATTTTATGTTAATCTGGTTTGTCTATCCACCAGAGACAGATCTTATAACTGTGACAGACAGCCTCTTTATGCGGGTCTATCATTATTTGATAGAATGTCTTCTAAAATACTTCACTCACATTGTAATTCAAATTAGAATGTCATCCCAAAGGATCATCTCATGTTGACCTCATTTCATTGGAACCACAGTATATTTTTGTTGGTTAATTATATTAGTGTTTCCTAATTTGTGAATTAGTTCTCAAATTTTACTTTACATGCCCTGTGTCATTTCTGGATCATGTCCTGGTTAATTTCTTCCATCCCCTACCACACGAATGGAGCTTTCAAGTTTTGCAGAGCTCTGCTGTTACTGAATTATATTTTTGAAAGAAAACAATATAACTTGTAATGTGTTAGCTTTTGCTTTTAACTGAGCATATGAAGAAATTCATTCTCTTTAAAGAAAGGGTGAGTATTCAACATGGTTTTTAGTTTGTATTTTGTCTTTAGGTCTCTTTCACGTTCTCAAAAAAATCATTACCTTTGGTTCAGATTTTTTTCCAGATTTGAAAAGGGCCCTTTCTCAAATGTGATAAATTATTTCATTTCAGTTTGTGAAAGCAGAACTTAACTCTGAGAGAAGCTTTGTTAATGTGCCTATTCATGGTCAATTGAAGAAAAGCTAATAAACTTTTAGGCTACATAAGAATATAGTACATTTCGTCTGGTCAAATTCAATTCAGAGAACCCAGCCTAAAAGCAATATACAGGAATAGACATTCCTAATCCCCAGCAGTCATGTAGCCAATCAAAATAATTACATGATTCTTCATTAAGAATAAGCAGTACTTTGAGATATGAGTGGCTTTCCCAAGAATACATTTGGTGGCACCTTGTCCTTTCTCGTTGTATTAGTTCATATTCCATATATATACATATACATATGGAATAAATATATATGGAATAATATATATACATATGGAATATTCCTAGAAAGGGCTAATGTGATGATTCATATACAAGGAACAGAGACATTGAGCACCTCCATTTTCAACCTAGAGCGGCCAGATAGCTCAGTGCAGCCCCGTGAATTAGGCTGAAGCATATGAAATCGCTGTACTTGTAGTTGAGATATAGTCCCATATCAGCAATTTCATATGCTTCAACATAATGGTTTTTAATTATTTTCTTAGATCTCATTAGACTCAATTGTCTTTAGCTGTTTCAGCTTTTGAAAGTGCTTCAAAAGATTTTTTTTGTCTGAAAGGACCACCTGTGTGACCTGCTCTTTTTTCACCCCTGTACATTTGTTTATGTCAAAGAATAAATGAATAAAATTGTAAATGAAAAAGATCATTTAGTGCATCATTATTGCCCACATTAATGAGTTCCTATGACCCAGAATAACTGCTCCACTCATATCTTCAGCTCACCTTATGATATGAATGGATAGTTGAGAGTCCTTTTTTCCCCAGGACTTAAAAGCAATGTGTGAGATTGTTGCAAAAATTGGATCATATGTATTTAAATGATAATTTTCACATAAATGTCCTTGGACTAGCAATTTAAATTACTTTATTTTCTTTGATGTTCAATTTGATTTGAAAGAGCACAAAGCTGATACGTATTTCTGTAGCAGATAGGATATTAAAATCAGGTCATATGTACGCACTGCACTATAATGTAACTTTTGTATCCTGATATAAATAGGCAAGATGATTGTACTACATTTTGCTCTGCCAGTGGCAAGAACAAAGATTTTCAATTCTAAAACATGGATTTTTTAACCTAGGTCCCAAAACACCAAAAATGTAAATGAGATTATTATGGTAATGTACTTTAATTAGTTACATTTTCTGTTAATTATTTTAAACAACTGAAATCCTTAGGTAGGCAATGTCTTTCATTCATTTTCAGCAAAACTGTGCAGTTAAGTTTACATATGTATTCACATCCTGAAAGGAGGATAATTAAAATAGCCCTTAAGTTTGTGTTTCTGCGTATGTTCTTGGTATACTGTGCACAATTAATATTACACATATAAGTTGTATGGAATTTATAGAACTTAATGATGTTTGTCATGACTCCTTCATATGCAGTACCCATTCTTTTCATTGATTGTTTTTAATTTGTACATAAGCATATTCTTTCATTTCTGACTTTATATAAATCTCTAATGTTATGGAAAACATAATAGATTGACACATAATTTTTAAAAACTATATTTGTAAAATTTCTCTATTGTGAATAAAGCCTTTTAATATATCTCCTCATTTGTTATGTTTTTATCCTTTCAAGTGAGTGTATGTATATGTGGGGGGAATACATACAATTGCAAATTGAAATAATAGTGATTATTATTAATCCTAATAGTGAATCCATATCACATCCAGAGAATCTTGACAAAGTAACTTTTCTTATTAAAAGCTTTAAATTGCAAAAAATTTTGCAGATGCATTTTTGATTAATCCAGTATCTTATGAAGACTGCCACACAGGGGTACTTGGGTGACTCTGTTGGTTAAGTACCCTACTCTTGGTTTTGGCTCAGGTCATGATCTCAGAGTCCTGGGATCAAGACCTGGGTCTGGCTTCATGCTGAAAGGGCAGTCTGCTGGAGACTCTCTCTCTCTCCCTCTCTTTCTGCCTCTCCACCCTACTCGCTCTCAAATAAATAAGTAAATTTGTAAAAAAAAAAAAAGAAAGAAAGAAAGAAAGAAAGAAAGAAAGAAAGAAAGAAAGAAAGAAAGGAAGGAAGGAAGGAAGGAAGGAAGGAAGGAAGGAAGGAAGGAAGGAAGGAAGGAAGGAAGGAAGGAAGAAAGAAAGAAAGAAAGAAAGAAAAAGAAAAAGAAAAAAAATCCCAATACATGTTCAACACCAGGGCATGTAGGTTAGAGGTGGAGAGTTGATGGCAGAAATAGCATAAACTATGATCCTTGTTCTTAAGTTTACAGTCCAGTCAAGGAGATCAGACTCAGTCAACCACCAAAACAAAGTGTTTAGTTACCAGTTGAATTCTGCTATAGAAGTCCAGGGGAGCAGGTGGTTAGTAGGATTCTGGTATTCAAAGGAGCTTAGAAAAGAAAGAAAGCTTCAGCTATGTGACAGCCTCCAATATTTTTGAAAAAGCCTAAGTTTTTCAAATTAATGTTGGGACTTTTTAGAATGTTTCGACCTTCTGGTTCTCTCTGCCTAGAAATCTTTCCCCAATGTTTTTTTGTTTGTTTTTAATTTTTTTAAATTGAAGTATAGTTAACAAAATATAACATTAGTTTCAGGTGTATAACATAGTGGTTGGACAAGTCTGTACATCATACTATGCTTACCACAGCTGTAGCCCCCATTCATCACCATATAACATTATTATAGTACCACTGACTGACTATATTCCCAAGGCTGTACCTTTCATTCTCCTCCTTTTCCCCCATCCCTCTGCCCTCCTTCACCTGGCAACCACCTGTTTGTTCTGTGTTTTTTGGTCTGTTCCTGCTCTGTTTCTTTTTTCATTTGTTTTATTTTTTGGATTCCACATATAAGTGAAACGATATGGTATTTGTCTTGATCTGTCTTACTTCGTTTAGCAACATACCCCCAGGTCCATCTCTTTCCTCAGTGTTTTTGTTCCACATTCCTCACTTCATTCAGGTCTCTGCCCAGTTATCACCTTATCAGAGGGACTTCCTTGACAAATTGATACAAAATTCCCCATCACATTTCGTCCCTTGCTCTATTTTATTTTCTTCTTAGCATTCAAGAGCTCACCCTTGAAACCTAGTCTCAGGCTCTTTCTCAAGGTGTGGGTTACATGTTTATTTCCTGATTTGCTTATCATCTGACTAGCCCCTTAACATAAGGGGTTAACCCCCATTAGAACAGAAAGTTACTTTGTTTGGCTCTCCTCCTCACCACACAGCCCATCTCCAGTGTCTCAATTAGCATTTAGCACTTGGTGACACAGTGAAATGCCTGGTGAACAGGTGACAATGAATGAATGGACCATATATTCATAAGTTTGGTGATGGATATTTGCAAATGTTTTTTAATAAGCAGTAAATTTTGTAAAAATATTAGGTATACCAATATTACATAACACATTTATTTTTTTTTAATTTTTTAATTAACATATAATGTATTATTTGCTTCAGGGGTACTGGTCTCTGATTAATCAGTCTTACACAATTCATAGCACTCACCATAGCACATACCCTCCCCACTGTCCATAACCCAGCCACCCTATCCATCCCCTGCAAACCCCAAGCAACCCCCAGCTTGTTTCCTGAGATTAAGAGGCTTTTATGGTTTGTCTCCCTCCCAATCCCATCTTGTTTCATTTTTCCCTCCCTTTCCCCATAACCCCCCTCCCTGCCTCTCAAATTCCTCATATCAGAGAGATCGTATGATAATTATGTTTCTCTGATTGACTTATTTCGCTTAGCATAATACTCTCTAGTTCTATCCACATTGTTGCAAATGGCAAGATTTCAGGGTTTTTTGATGGTTGCATAGTATTCCATTGTGTGTGTGTGTGTGTATCACATCATCTTTATCCTTTCATCTGTTGATGGACATCTGGGCTCTTCACATACTTTGGCTATTGTGAACATTGCTGCTATGAACTTTTGGGTGCATGTGCCCCGTAGGATCACTGCATTTGATCTTTAGGGTAAATACCCAGTACTGCAATTCTTGGGTCATAGGGTAGATCTATTTTCAGCTTTTTGAGGAACCTCCATACCGTTTTCCAAAGTGACTGTACCAGCTAGCATTCTCACCAACATTATAGGAGGGTTCCCCTTTCTTCGCATCCTCTCCAACATCTGTCATTTCCTGCCTTGTTAATTTTAGCCATTCTGACTGATGTGAGGTGGTATCTTATTGTGGTTTTGTTTCATATTTCCCTGGTGCTGAGGGATATTGAGTATTTTTTCATGTGTCTGTTGGCCATTTGGATGTCTTCTTTGCAGAAATGTCTGTTCCTGTCTGCCCATTTCTTGATTAAATTATTTGTTCTTTGGGTGTTGAGTTTGGTAAGTTCTTTATAGATTTTGGATAGTAGCCCTTTATCTGATATGTCCTTTGCAAATATCTTCTTCCATTCTGTCAGTTGTCTTTTGGTTTTGTTGACTGTCACCTTTGCTGTGCAAAAGCTTTTGATCTTGATGAAGTCCCAATAGTTCATTTTTGCCCTTGCTTCCCTTGCATTTGGCGATGTTTCTAGGAAGAAGTTGCTGTGGCTGTGGTTGAAGAGGTTGTTGCCTGTGTTCTTCTCAAGGATTTTGATGGATTCCTGTCTCACACTGAGGTCCCTCATCCATTTTGAGTGGTATAAGGAAATGATTTCTTGTGAGTGGTATAAGGAAATGATCCAGTTTCATTCTTCTGCGTATGGTTGTCCAATTTTCCCAACACCATTTGTTGAAGAGACTATCTTTTTTCCACTGGACATTCTATCCTGCTCTGTCAAAGATTAGTTGACTGTAGAGTTGGGGTCTATTTCTGGCTCTCTATTCTGTTCCATTGATCTGTGTGTCTGATTCTGTGCCATTACCACGCTGTCTTGATGATTACAACTTTGTAAATGGAGCTTGAAGTCTGGAATTGGGATGCTCCCAACTTTGGTTTCCTTTTTCAACATTCCTCTGGCTATTCAGGACCTTTCTGATTCCATATAACTTTTAGGATTATTTGTCCCATTTCCTTGAAAAAAAAATTGATGGGATTCTGATAGAGATTGCATTAAATATGTAGATTGTTTAAGTAGCAGAGATCTTTTCAATTATATTTGTCTTCCAATCAATGAGCATGGAACATTTTTCCATTTATTTGTGTCTGCCTCAATTTCTTTTATGAGTACTTCATAGTTTTCTGAGTATAGATTCTTTGCCTCTTTGGTTGGATTTATTCCTAGGTATCTTATGGTTTTGGGTGCAATTATAAATGGGACTGAGTCCTTAATTTCTCTTTCTTCTGTCTTGCTGTAGGTGTATAGAAATGCAACTTATTTCTATACATTGGTTTTATATCCTGACACTTTACTGAATCCCTGGAAGAGCTCTAGCAGTTTGGGAGTGGAGTCTTTTAGGTTTACCACATAAAGTATTATATCATCTGCAAAGAGTGAGAGTTTGATTTCTTCTTTGCTGATTCAGATGCCTTTTATTTCTTTTTGTCTGATTCCTGAGGCTGGGGCTTCTTGTACTATGTTGAATAGTGGTGGTGATAATGGACATCCCTGCTGTGTTCCTGACCTCAGGAGAAAAGCTCTCACTTTTTCCCCATTGAGAATGATACTCACTGTGGGTTTTTCACTGGTGGCTTTAATGATATTGAGGTATGAACCCTCTGTCCCTACACTGTGAAGAGTTTCCATCAAGAAAGGATGCTGTACTTTGTCAAATGCTTTTTCAGCATCTATTGAGAGTATCATATGTTTCTTGTTCTTTCTTTTATTAATGTATCATATCACATTGATTTGCAGATGTTGAACCAAACTTGCAGCCCAGGAATAAATCCCACTTGGTCGTGGTGAATAATCTTTTTAATGAACTGTTGGATCCTATTGGCTAGCATTTTGGTGAGAATTTTTGTACCCATGTTCCTCAAGGATATTGGTGTGTAATTCTCCTTTTTAGTGAGGTCTTTGTCTGTTTGGGGGATCAAGGTGATGCTGGCCTCATAAAATAAGTTTGGAAGTTTTCCTTCCATTTCTATTTTTCCTTGAACAGTTTCAGGAGAATAGGTAATAATTGTTCTTTTTTGGTAGAATTCCCCTGGGAAGCCATCTGGCCCTGGGGTCTTGTTTTGCTGGGAGATTTTTGACAACTGCTTCAATCTTCTTACTGGTTTTGGGTCTGTTCAGGTTTTCTATTTCTTTTTCTATTTCTATTTCTATTCTATTTCTATTTTACTCTATTCTATTTCTTTTTCTATTTTCTTCTTTTTTCTATTTTATTCTATTTCTATTTTTTTCTATTTCTGTTTCTATTTTCTATTTCAGTTTTGGTAGTTTATATGTCTCTAGGAATGCATCCATTTCTTTCAGATTGTCAAATTTGCTGGTGTATAGTTGCTCATAGTATGTTCTTAAATTGTTTGTATTTCTTTGGTATTGGTTGTAATCTCTCTTCTTTCATTCATTATTTTATTAATTTGGGTCCTTTCTCTTTCCTTTTTGGTAAGTCTGCCCAAGGGTTTATCAATCTTATTAATTATTTCAAAGAAACAGCTCCTAGTTTTGTTTATTTGTTCTACTGTTCTTTTGGTTTCTCTTTCATTGATTTCTGCTCTGATCTTTATTATTTCTCTTTTCCCACTGGGTTTAGGCTTTCTTTGCTGTTCTTTCTCTAGCTCCTTTAGGTGTAGGGTTAGGTTGTATACTTGAGACCTTTCTTATTTCTTGAGAAAGGCTCCTATTGCTATACACTTTCCTCTCAGGACCGGCTTTGCTGTGTCCCAAAGATTTTGAACAGTTGTGTTTTCATTTTCATTTGTTTCCATGAACTTTTTAAATTCTTCCTTAATTTCCTGGTTGATCCATTCATTCATTAGTAGGATGCTCTTTAGACTCCATGTATTTGAGTTCTTTCCAACTTTCCTTTTATAATTGAGGTCAAGTTTCAAGTCACTGTGGTCCAAAAATATGCAGGGAATGATCCCAATCTTTTGGTACCAGTTGAAACATGATTTGTGACCCAGGATGTGATCTATTCTGGAAAATGTTCCATGTGCACTAAGAATGTGCACTAAGAATATGTCTTCTGTTGCTTTGGGATGGAATGTTTTAAATATATATGTGATATCCATCTGGTCCAGTGTGTCATTTAAGACCTTTATTTCCTTGTTGATCTTTTCTTGGATGATCTGTCCATTTCAGTGACGGGGGTGTTAAAGTCCCCTACTATTATTGTATTATTGTGGATATGTTTCTTTGATTTTGTTATTAATCAGTTTATATAGTTGGCTGCTCCCATGTTAGAGAGCTGAGCTCACCCAGCCTGTGACTGATCATTTCTGTCTCTGACACACAGCCCTTTTTGGAGTCTCCAAACCCAACTGATTCCTGCAGCACTCCTGTGCTGCTCCTCCCAGAGAAGGAAGGTGAGTCTAACCCGATCTGCTGCTTGTTGGGTCCCTGCCCAAAGAGCAGTGGTCTGACTGTGCCTTGGATCACAGTTTAAGATAACTGAACTGACAGCTCACTCCTTGGCTCTGTCTCTGTAGCCAGCTTCCCCACTCCAATACCTGGGAGCTCTACCACACTCAGACACCCCTGGTCTTTTTGTGACCCTGCAGGTCCTGAGACTACATAGTCCCTGCGAGGACTCCACCCTCTGCTTAGCCTCTGGAGTGACATCCCTCAGTGGAGCAGACTTGTAAAAGTTCTGATTTTGTGCTCCACACTTGCAGGGACCTGGCCCCTATCCCCACGGTCTCTCTTCCTGTGTGTTGCCTCATATTCACTTCTCCACACATCCTACCTTCCAGAAAGTGGTCGATTTTCTATTCCTAGAATTGCTGCTCTTCTTCTCTTTGATCTCCTATTGAATTCATAGGTGTTCAGAAAGGTGATGCGTATCTAGCTGAACTCCTGGGACCTGATATTTAGATCTCCTACTCCTCCACCATCTTGCTCCTCCCTCCACACTGTTATTTTAAAAATCATAAGGATGAGCATTTTTTTTTCTTGCTGCCTATAGTTGTTTTAAGGAACTATGGAGTAAACATGTGTTTGTGGCTAGTGTCAACTCTCAACCAACAGATTTTTTTTAAAACCACTTGTATGGCCCAATGTAAATCCATACCAGAAAAATGTAAGTCATAATTTTTCTAATATAGAGTTTTTCAGTGGTATTATTTGAAGAGTCTACTATTGTTTCTATGATTTAATCTCATAGTCCCTGTCTCATAAGAAAACTATTTCTGCAGTATCAAGTAAAGGAATTGGTTTTTTACTTAAAATAAAGCTATGTGGGAACCTTCTGAATTTAATTATTTGTAGCACCGATAATGTCTACTTGTTGCTGACAAAATTTTTAAAAGAGATTCAAAACATGATTTTTATTTATACTAATCATCAACCATCCACACAGAGATAACATGTTGGCAGTCAATACATCTAATTTCTGATAATTATATGTAGACAGTTGCTAAAAATTTTATCAAAACTAGATCTTTTCTCATTTGAGCATAGAGTTCATATATCTAATTGCCATTCCATCTCCCTCAGTCGTGGCTGAAATGTGAGGCTGGGCAGGGGTAGCTTATTTAATCTTTTTAACTTATTTAATGGCCCAAAGACTGATTTCTGTTTTTTTCCTGGCTCATTCCATCCACACTAGCCAACACATGAGTCATAATCTTCAGGAGACATTTGCCAGGCATCAGATATGCATATAAAGTATCAGAACTACCTAGGAGGCTAGAAAACATTCAGTCTAACTCTCTTATTTTAAATATGAGAAAACGGGGGGGATGTTCCCAAGGATAGGAACTGCTTTCTGTCCTGCTCTATGCTTCCAGACACAGGGATTTGGTAAGATTTACGCTAATAACAAAAAGAACACTATATGAGAGCAAATATTGTATCCTCCCAGCCACTCTGAAATAAAGGTGTAAATTCAGAGCTCACCCTTGAAAATTGGTTTAAGGCTCTTTCTCAAGGTATGACTATCCACCTGTACTGAGTCCCTCACAATTCCTATTGAAATGCAGATTTTACGGCCTTACCCCAAATTTAGCAAATGAAAATTGCGGTGGGGCCCTGGACTATCCATGTTGAACTAGCCTTTTTGCTCTTCCCATGCACGCTAAGGTTGGAAACCACAACTGGAAGTTATAGAGAGGTGGAAGTCCCAAAACTAGCAGAAGAAAGAATGAATAAATTAGCAAGTCATGACAAGCGTATTTTGTTTCTGCTGCAAGATTTAAGCACAACAACTTGAGACATATTTTGGATCACTTTGGAAACATAGATTTGTCCTTTTACAGAAGCATTTCTAAACAAGAAGCCATACACCTAAACGTTTTAGAAACAGAGTCACATTGGATTTTCAAACCTAAGTCTTCTTATTGAGAGAATCTCAAAAGTATTAACTTCAGTCCCTGCTATTTTTTTTTATTTTTTTTAATTAATTTTTTATTTTTTATAAACATATATTTTTATCCCCAGGGGTACAGGTCTGTGAATCACCAGGTTTACACACTTCACAGCACTCACCAAAGCACATACCCTCCCCAATGTCCATAATCCCACCCCCTTCTCCCAAACCCCCTCCCCCCAGCAACCCTCAGTTTGTTTTGTGAGATCAAGAGTAACTTATGGTTTGTCTCCCTCCCAATCCCATCTTGTTTCATTTATTCTTCTCCTACCCACTTAAGCCCCCATGTTGCATCACCACTTCCTCATATCAGGGAGATCATATGATAGTTGTCTTTCTCTGCTTGACTTATTTCAATGAAATCTTGCCATTTGCGACAACATGGATGGAACTAGAGCGTATCATGCTTAGCGAAATAAGTCCCTGCTATTTTATTCAGTGACTATTTTCTTTGCTTCCTTTCCCAGTAGCTGCTTCTAAAGTCAGTTTTCAGATTGTTTCTTCTTATATGGCTGGGTTTGAAAATGACTGTCACTTGCACAAACAACACAGAATTCCTAGTTTGGCCATGTGTCATGTAAATATATAAGACGTTCTTGGAAATGACCTCTGAAGAGCACCTTCATTTCTAACCACCACGTGCCTTGTGCTTTTGCATTCATTACAGTGCTAATCATCAGACTTGTTGGCTTGCCATTATTATGATCACTTTGAACCCCCTAAAACATGCCATTACTTACTGAATAAATTAATGTAAATTTGTGTCACAGATCCATTTAATTCCCCAGTGAATGCAAATTACCATGAAAACCTAGAAAAAAAGTAATAGATGTATAGTTTAAAAAAAACAATTCCACATACCAGGGTATTTTGGCCTTAGGCTATGAGCACATATTTATTCATAATTCCGCAAATGGGGCCATAAAATGTACTGTTCTCAAACAGCATTTTCCAAAACCACAGGCACCAGAGAGTTCTGTTTTGTTTTGTTTTGCTTTGCTTTTTAACTCTCCAAGGAGGACCACGTGGATGTTCTTCCTTCACAGAATCATTGGAACATTGTTCCTGACTTTGCAACTCTTTTGTAGTTCTTTGTGGATAGTAGAAGCCCGTGGCTTAGAATCACCTCTTCAAAGCAAGGTGGAAGACCAGCAGAGCATCTTCTAAGGGCACACACGGTGCTTGTGATTGCATTTCATAGACACGACCACTTCGGTTCATTGTAAGCCCAAGCCTCTTTTTAGTGACAGAAAAACAAATGCCCTTCCCTCTTTGTGCAAAATCTCATTGCCATTCGATTCAACACACACTTTAATGTCCCTGAGGGATTACCTTAAGTCCATTTTACTGCTATTCACACTCATCTTTTGTCTTGCTATTGCCAAACTGATAACTTTGTGCCTCACGTAGTCCTAACCAGAGCTGCAAAATTATATACATTTTAGGGTCTGCCATTTAACAAATGAAGTCCGTCTAGTCTTTTTTCTTTATATGATGCAGTATAGAAAGGGCAGAAAGTAGATGCAGTTGGGTCAATAGGAAGTTGACTTCACTAGGAATTGAGACAATTGAATTCCAAACTTAGTTCTGTTATTAATTTCCTGTGTGATTTGGGACAAGCATTAGGGTCTTCACATCGCAGTTTCCTCATCTGTAAAGTGTGAGGAGCGATTAGCCCATGTGTAGCAAATGGGTTATGCCCTGAACGATGTCTGTTCTGAATGCCGGAACAGGAAACAATAGGAACATTTCATGTATGGACTAGAGACCACTACAACCACATACAAGCATGCAAACCTTAGTTTTCTCATCTATAAAATGGGAGTAATAGTACCTACTTCCTGAGGATTAAAATAGCTAATAGATGTACAATGTTTGGCTCATTACCTGGCAGGGTTATGCCTTCGATCCATAAGTTCCAGCCCCTATTTTCAGCTATTTCATCCTATGAAAGAATCATCTCTCATCTCTCCTCTCCCTTGGGAAGCCTCCAGCTTGTTTTGTTATGACAACACATTTGCTGTTATTTTGCCTGCTGTTTCCAACTACTCTAGGCTTTTTTGGATGCCATTCTTCAATCAGACTGTGTCAAACACATGCTATTGCTCATCTTCCAAGGTCAGAGTTTACCACTTATTTTCTGACATGAGAAGACAGATACCCAGCTCTTTCTTCACCTGTATCATGCACTAACTGGAAACCTTTCCACTTATTTTTTTATTGAAAAAAAGAGGTGTCCTTTTTTTCCCCAAAGATTTTATTTATTTATTTGACAGAGAGGGAGAGATTGAGAGAGGGCACAAGCATGGGGAGTGGCAGGCAGAGGGGGAGGTAGAAGCAAACTCCCCATGGAGCAGGGAACCAGAATGGGGCTTGATCCCAGGATCTTGGGATCATGACCTGAGCTGAAGGCAGATACTTAACCAACTGAGCCATAGAGGTGGCCTGCAAGAGGTGTTCTTTTAGCATTTACAAAAGAAATAAAGATCACACTGCGTGATGGTTGCGCTGGTAAGAACGTCATATCAATTGTGTCATTGATGTATTCAATAATCCCTTAAATAAAACAGTACCTTCAACTTAAGAACTCCTTTTAGACCGAACTGTAGTTTTGTTTGTGTCCCAGAGAAGTTTTGAAAACCAACAAACTCAATTTTGAAAACTCAACAAAACTCAAGGATTGCTGAAATAACTCTTCTGAAAGAACTAGCATTGCTCCCCAAACCAGCTTGTATGTTTGAAAATCACTTAGAGTGACTCAAAACTAATAACGTCCAAAGTGAATGGTGATTTTGACTGGGATTCAATTTGTCTGCTCACCCCACCAAATAAATAAATAAATAAATAAGAAGGAAAGGAAGAAAGGGAAGGAAGGAGGAAGGAAGGGGGGGATGGAAGAGCCTTAGTTTCTACAGCACTGAGAAAATGAATTCTGTGAAAGTACCCTTCCCTCTTTTTCTGGTGTTCCCCACCACAAGAACATAAGACTGTTAGCTTTTTTTTTTTTTTTTTAAGATTTGTTTATTTATTTGAGAGAGAGAGAAAAAAAAAGAGTGCGCACGAGCACACACTGGGGAAGGGGCAGAGGGAGAGAATCTTCAAGCAGATTCCCCTGCTGAGCTCAATCCCATGACCCATGAGATCATTACCTGAGCCAAAACCAAGAGTGGGACACTTAGAAGAGCAACCCAGGAACCCCCAATTTTTTTTTTTTTTTGAGAGAGAGAGAGAGAGAAAGAATCTTAAGCAGGCTTTATATCCAGTGCAGAGCCTGACACAGCGCTCAATCTCATAACCCTGAGAAAATGACCTGAGCCAAAATCTAGAGGTAGACACCTAACTGACTGTCCCACCCACATACTCCCAAGACTATTAGCTTTCAAAGAGGGGCTTCCAGATTCTGCTTAAGAAAGTACTCAAAGTTCCCTTTGCCTCTCCTGGCATGCCACACTCTTGTCACACTTCTATTCACATGCATCATACTATAGTGTCATTATTTGTTTTCACTCATTCATTCATTCCACAAATACTCTCTAGAATGTTCCAAACACTATCCTAGGTCTTAGGGATTCAGCAGACTTGAAGACTTAGCTTCTTGTGTTCATGGAGCTAAAGACCAGGAAGAAAAGGCAAATATGCACAAAAAATTAATAAAACTTAAAAAGGAAGATGCCACAGCTTATTCATTAACATAAATGCAGGATTTAATATGGCATCTGGTATATATTTGTTCCCAGCCCACCTGCCCCCATCCCTCCTGCACAAAGGAGACGCTAAGAGCATTTGGTGAAGAATGAAAAAGTTGTTAAGAAATGGATAAAAAGTCTCAAACTTCTGTTAAAAAAATATAAATATAAATTTTCATCCCAAGTTTTGCCTCCAACAGAACACAGCTCCTGCTGGGCCCTACTAACTCAAAGTTGAATGCAGATTCTATTTTTAGTGGATACTCTAGTGTTTACCTTAACTGTGAGATACCTAATTATAAGCTGTCATTAGAAAATTTGCATCATTGTACTTGCAAAAGTAAACTCACCAAAAATAGGACAGTTTCTTATCTTATTATGTTCACATTATATCAATTGTCTCAGGGAAAATCTATAGGAGTCCAAGCTGTGTTCCTCCATTTTAATTGTTTCTGGAGTACTCGCTGTCATTAAGATGAACAGACACATCACATAGTCTCAACTCCATTAGGGTTTGGCTTGCTTAGTTCTCTTCTGGAGGTAAGGGAGAGTTTGCTTAGCATCTTAGTCACCATAGATAAAGGATGCCCAATGGCAGGCCCCCACATCTGGGGCTGGCTTCCTCATGTCAGTGAAACACTCGAGGGGCACCAGCAGTGATGTCAATGATAAGGAACTCCCTCTCTACTGTCTGCAGCCTTTTTGTAGTCCTCTCTAATAATAGGACAAAGGACTCTAGGTCTAAAGTATAGCTGTTAATAATTATATGATCATATTTTTTCTAGCAAGTTCAGCTTCTTTTTCCCAAGCTGGTCTTTTCATCAACTGTTCTAACAGTGACTAACTGATTCGAATTTTCATCCTCATCCACCTTATCTTCTTGTCTCTCACTTCTAGGGGAGGTATTAATATAAACGAGCAAATAACAGAGAGAAAAACAAAGGATCCTAGATGAATCGATCCCTGAAAATCAGACTTTTGTCACTATTATAAATCAATATGCAGGATCTCTTTAAACGCTGCATAAAAAACCATATGTCAAAACCATGATTAGAAGGTAAATAAATATAATGACTTTAACAAGATCTTGGATTTATTTTGCCACTTTAAGAAAGTATAGGATAGATTGTTTTTTCCTTTGGTCTCCTTCGTACAATGGTGATTACATTAAGGAGAAGTTTCAAAATTTCCACATTGTATATCTGGGCTTTTAACCTCTCTCAAAGATCAGCTAAAGGCTGCCAAACCAAAAAGCATTCTTGGCTCCTATACACAGCTCAATCTTTAAATAGGAGTTTCAGCACGTCCAGGCAGGAGCAAAGACTTCTCCTGAGTCTTTATCTATTGATTAACTGTAGAGGATATTCTGTTTAAAATGAATCTTGAATACTCTCTAAAATAAGTGTTATTCTATTTTGGAGTAAAAGGTGTAAAGGGAGAAATGAGACATATGTGCCCCTCCCCCGCCCTGCCAATATACGTTACTTTACATTTTTGCCCATGATATTTCTATAAAAAGCTAGAAGCAGAAGGAAAAAAAAATTCATTTGACAATGAGAAAAATCCAAGAGCAAATGCTAATTACTACTGTACTGGGCAGAAGTCACTTGGTGAGTGGCTCCCCACTAAACATTTGAAACTGCCCTAAGACCTTTGGTTAAACTACTGATGTGCCCCACACAGATACCAAAATTCCTAAATAGAAACCTCAGGAGCAGGCTTCACATTGTCAAGAGATCATTTAAGTGAGAATTCCTCCAGTGTTCTCTTATGGTCGTTATCTTTGTAATTATTACAAGTGGTATATCAGCTAGGAAAACAGAAACCACTATGACTCAGAAAACAAAAAATTTAACACAGGGAATTAGTTGCATAGGTAATAGGAGAGCTGAGAAGCCAAATGGGATGATGAATTCTGATTTCAAGTCAGGAATTAGCATGGCGAGATGCCACTATCTCGGGCAGGAAATGGAAAGACACAAGGTAGAGGTGATGTCATCAAAGATCAGAAATGGCCAAGTATGAGTTAGATCCACAACGGAGGACTTTCCAGTGGGAACAGAAACTGTAGAGGGAAACAACAGCCCCCAACAGGAATTAGAATCATGAAGGTGTTTAGCAACTACTAGAGACACCACTAGAAACAAAATGAATGGAAGAAATACCCAGGCTTCTCCCCATCTCCTGCCTTCCTTCTCTACCAATGCCTTCCGTTGGTCAAGACTACTAGGAAACTAAGGCAAGGGAATCTGGGAAATATAGTTCACTGAAATACAGAGCCAAACTGAGGATGTTCGAGAAATAGAAATAGAAATAGAAATAGAAATGAGAGAAAATAGGTAAATGTCTGATAAAAGCGACTATAGCCAGACTCACCATTTGGGATCTCTGCTTAACTTGAAGGGTCTTCATGAAAAAACAGTACTTAAGACTACCAGCTGCAAGATGAGGCACCTGGGTAGCTAAGTTGGTTAAGCCTCTGACTCAATTTTGGGTCAGGTCATGATCTCAGGGTTGTGAAATTGAGCCCTATGCCAGGCTCCTTGCTGGACATATAGCTTGCTTAAGACTCCCTCTCTCCCTCTCGCTCTGCCTCTCTCCCTGCCCCTCCCTCTAAAAAACAAACAAAACAACAACAAAAACAAAAAACCCACAAGTCTATCAGCTGCTAGAAACTGATAGATTGAAAGCTTTGATTACAATGATCTGTGTGCCCATGCACCCTCCCTGAGCTACACAGCAAAATATTGGATATATTTTTGAGTCTTCAGATCTCAGTAGTCAGTTTGCTAGTTAATAGCCACATCTGCCCATCCATGAAAGTTCAAAAAAGTTTAACAAGTACTTTCAGTCAAAGACCAGACTCAGGGAAGGAAATATGTGAATCCATGAAGTGTTTGTTCTCAGAGAATAGAAGAGCAGATTGACTTAAAATAAAACCTGTGGAAAGCATGGCCATCAAAATGAATGTCTAGGAAGTCAGTGATTAAACTTTGGCCACCTTGCTTTGGATCACAATTGATCTTAACTCCAAATTTTCATATGACTGACAGTGGCACTTTTTTAAACCTTTATCTGCCAACTCAAAGACATCAGGCTAATTTTATAACCTACTTAGTGGAGCATAAAAATGATGAAAGCTAAATGATCATGCAAGAGAGAGAACTTGGATTTTTTTTTTAAGACACTGACTCTATTAGTTTAATAGTACTCACCAGCACAGAATCCTCTAATTTTAAAAAATAATAATAATACTTAAAGAAAAGACACTTTGGAGCCTTCTATTCTGCATTCCTCACTTGGTTTAGATGGCAATGCCTTCTCTTCTAAGCCCAGTTCAAATGTCACCACTGGGCCTTTCTCTGTCCTGCTCCTTTTTGTTCAGATAGCACCTTGTACAAGCCTAAATGGTTGTACTTTTTATATTGGAAGTATTTGTTGCCAGTCTAACTATCTCTACTAGTGATTTAGATCATAACAACCTGTCAAAAGCAATTTAACTTTACAAATTGGACAAATACAAGTTCAGTTTGCCCTATAATTTGGTCAAAAATTAATACCTCCCAGTCCCTGTTGTCAGGGTTGATCATTTTGTTGCAGAATGGGGTTGTTTTGCAATGCTTTGTGAGTCCCAAATTTAAGCATTTTTTTTGGCCTTTTTTTTTTTTTGACATCAGGACTGGAGCTTTTCTTATTTTTTGCTAATGTATTTTCAGCTAGTTGTTACTGCTCTGTATTATTTGTAAAAGTTGAAACAACCAAAATATCCAATTTAGAAGATTGGTTGAAACAAATTTGCAGTATTAGGAGGCAAACTGGAACAACTTCAAAGTCCAAAATTGATTGGCTGGAAGACAATATGTAAGTAATATTCTCCTTTTTACAGAAAAATATTATAATGATGCCTATTCATCCTTGTTGCTAGCTCATAGTATATAATAAGTACCTAATAAATGAGTGTGTGATATAGACTTAATGTGTTCCTCCAAGAATCACATGTTAAAAACTAATTCTCGGTGTGATGGTATTTGGAGGTGTAGCTTTTGGGAGGTGATAAGTCATGAGAGTGGAGCCCTCATGAATGGGACAAGTTCCCCTAGGGAAGAGAGTCCAGAGAGCTCCCTCAGCCCTTCCACCACATGAGGAACCAGGAATCAGACCCTCACATGAAACCTCACACAAATCTGCAGCTCCCTGATCTCCGACTTCCCAGCCTCCAGAACTATGAGAAATAAATGTTTATAAGCCACCCAGTCTGTGGTACTTTGTTATAGCAGCCTGAATGGACCAAAACAGCATGGATATAATTTTTGTTCTTTTTTCTCTGAGTTCAATCCGTATCAATAGATGGCACTCATTCTTTAAGGCATTTCAAAAATGTGTGTATATTCAAAGGTCTTTCTTTTTTGAAGATTTTGCATGAATGTGCTCCTTCTAATGTGATTCTACTGAGTTAAGATGCTATTTTTCGAAATGGGGAATAAATATTGTTTCTCTCCCTCCTCTTCCCTCAGACAGTCTGTTTCTCTCATTCCCAGATTCTCCATTCCTTACTCCTCCTCCCCAAATGTTAAGCAAAAGTCTCACTATCCATAAACCATATGCTGGGACAAAGTTATTCCTTTCATAAGTTATTTTCCACCCAACTCTAAGAATTTCATTTAGACAACACTCCTGAGGGCTCTCCATATCAGAGCTGCATATTACTGCTAAAGGCACAGGGGGAGAAAAAGAACTAGCAAGCTCATAAATTGTTCTTGAGTGGTTATCTGCTTCCAAAGGCTGAATGAGAGGGTGATTACAACAGACACCTTTATAACCGATCCTAGCAAAGTGTTGACTGGTTTTATTTCCAGTTTATGGTACAGGAAATGGGAAATCTAATGTGGTATATTAATAAGCATTAATGGCCTATAATCAGTTTATAACAAGAAATCAGTTAAACAAAGAAGTAATTAGCTTGCTTAAAATGTAATTAATAAAATTACTAATTCAGGTCAGGATTTAATTGCTTTTGGCAAGACTTTTGTTGGACTTAACGGTGAGTTGCAAGTCCATCAGAGTACTGCAGAGAAGTGGTCTTTTTAGAGAACACAAATGGCCTTACATATGGTGTGCACCCAAAAGTACCCATCCCACAAATGGTGGAGAGTAGGCATGCTGCGGTTTTTTAAATGAATCACTAAAATGAAACAAGAATAATGAGGCATTCAGGAGCTGGTTGTTCAGTGGGTTTAACATCTGCCTTCAGTCCAGGTCATGATCCCAGGGGGTCCCGGGGTGGAACCCTGCCTCAGGCTCCTTGCTCCGCAGGGAGCCTTCTTCTCCCTGCACCTGCCACCCCCCCTGCTGTCCCATGTTCCCTCTGTCAAAGAAATAAATAAAATCCTTAAAAAGGAAGAAAAAGAATGAAGCATTTGGATTAGGAGAACAAAAATGTCATATTTTAGAGCAATTTCCATTAAATAAACTATTTGCTGCAAGATCAGCCAGCAGCTTTAGTGCTGAATTTTTAAATACCCAGTGCAAATCATCATCATCATCATCAACATTCTCATATTTGGCTATTTGTGGCATATATTCACATACATTATTTCCTTTAATCATTCTAATGGAGAAAATGACATATATATATATATATATATATATATATATATAAATAATATATACAAAGTTTCAATGTAAACAGCACATTTTGGCAGACTTCCAGAGTGTACACCAAAGAACATAAAGACAAGAAACTGCTAGTATGACGAGCAATTGTTGACCAAGGGGTTCACGCACGGATGGGGCCTGTGAGGGTATGCACATTTTTCAGGGATGAGCATCTGAAATGTTAATCAGACCCTCAAAGGGGGAAGAAGATGAGAAATGTTGGAAACCACTATTCTAGATAGACACTGCCGTCACCAAGTAAATGTAGTTGGTCCAGTTTACCCAGGAGCTCCCCAAATATAGGTTCTTTGCCCTATTTGTATCTGGAGAATTTTGCTAAAGTTGCTCACTTTTCTTCCATGATCCTGGTTAACATATGGTGGAGAAGTTAAGCCTCTTTTTACCCATTTGGGAGCTTCTCATAGACTACCTACGATGCACATGTGGAAAAGGAAGTTGCTACTGTGTGTGACACTACTGTGTGTGAAACTTATTTTCTGCTAGACCAGGTACGCTCGGCCAGAGCAAAGTGCAACCTGATAAACTTTGGAAAGCCAAGTATAGTCTCTCAAATCACTGGGGTGCTCTTAAAAGATGTGTTTTATTCATTTGTTAGGAGATCAAAAAGCAATTCTGAGTCCTTAGGCTTTGAAAAATTCTGTAACAAAGCAACTCACGGGGAGAAGACGTATATCCATCGGGAGCAAAACGGAATCAGCCAGCATCACCCAGAATTAATTAAAACAATGCCATGGTCATTCCAAATACTAACATAGTGACACGTGTCAATGTCTTGCAATGGGACATTATATCCAAGTGATTTATTTTCATTAAGCCCATTTTCTAAGTGCTGTTCCCGAGAACATGCATTGGTTTCCTGTACGTCATAAGCCAAGGCCTGATTTGTGCTTGTGTTCCAATTTTCCTCCTCATAATATTTCCCCAAATACTGTTTTATGGTTATATGTGTAATCGATCTCTATATAGAGATTTATGTCGAAATAGATGCCACAAGCTAGGAAATGCTAAATTAATCCCATTACTCTCTTTTGTGGGACAAAAATGCTTGTTGTTGACCAAATACCAGCCTAACTGGCTGCTCTCTGACTGGATTAATATGTTCCAGAATGGGATTCCTGAGCAGTAGGGGTGTTCATTAAAACATTAATTCCTGGGCTATCCTAGAAACACTAACACTGAGCTGCTAAGTATGAGAATAAATATAAATGTTTCCTTTCACCCAGAATCCATACAGTGTGTAACTTTTTATTGCCAAGCTATTGAGATTATGAAGAAAATTGTCCTTAATACCAACATAATAACAACAGGAAGAAAAACAAGAAAATAAAATGGAAACCAGAAGCACAAGCAGAACAAGTAAAAGGATCAGGTGAATGGAGTTCAGGGGAGGATCTGCTCTGAGGAAACTGGTGAAGGAATGGCCCAGTTTTGCCTTGACATTGGAGAGTTTCTTCACGGTAAACCACCTCCATCCTGAGATCCTAATTAAAAGCAAAAAAAGACAAAACCACCAAAGCAACCCAACCCTCAGGGCTCAGTGCTTTTCTGCCCAGAGAACAGTCACCCATATAATGTCTGGTGCTCCCCTGGCTCTTCCTGGCTCTTCCTCACACCTTCTCACGCTCTGTCCTGCCCCAGCACCTCCAACTCATGCCTTCCAAGCCCCAGCTCTTTTCCTCCATCATTTCCTAGAGAGCAAATCCTTCAGACAAGGCCAGGAGCCAATTCTGGATTTGACAGGTGTCTGACTTGGAGAGATCTCAAGCATGTTTCTTGAGCACTCAGCGTAGGTCCAACTTGTGTTGTTTCCAAAAAGCCCATTCAGGACACTGCCAAGGACCGCAGAGCCTGGTGCCCTGTGACCAGGAGCATGCTACTTCATCAGAACATGCAGGCTGCCAGCAGACCTGTCGCCCAGGAAGAACAAAGTGAAGCCTTGTGTTCACACACATAAGTCTGGTCTCCCTACTAGAGCAGTCTGCTGAGGAAATCCAATAACGGACATCTCTTGAGTAGCCAGTAATGTCCTCTCCACCAGGACTGGCCATGGGTTCTGAGACAGGAAAGCAAGATGACCAGTTTTGGAGCTCGAATTCAGGTCTGCTTCTTGCTAGGTCAAGGCTAGGGTGGTGATGGGGTCCATGATCAAAGGAACGAGACTGATACAAAGCGAAGGTCAAGCAAAGCTTTATTTTGTGCCAGTATCAAGAATCAAACTCAGTCTCTTACAGAGAGAGCAACCACGCCCAGTTTCACAGACTAGCTTTTATAGAGCAAAAGCCATGTGGTTGAGCCTAGCCAATGAGATTGTCTCCACCTGGCCTGATTCATGCTTGCATTCTGGGCTCTGTTATTTCCATCTGACCTGACCCATCCTTGTATTTGGGCTTTGTTATCAGGGGCTGTTGGCCATATTTTACTGGTTTCCCAGACTTGCTTCTAAGTAAGTTCCTCGGGGCGGGGGGCAGGGGGGGCAGGGTCAGTTTAAGTTTTACTGCACAAACAACAAAATGGCTGTTCAACCAAAATGGAGTCGCCCTGGCTAAATAGGCCTTTACAGGTGGCCTTTCTTTAACTGATTCTTCAGCTGTTGATTGAGTGAATGTACCCTATGTCAGTCATTATTCCAGGTGTTTGAGAGACATCAGTGGACAAACAGTTGAAGCATCCTGTTCCTTAGCAGCTGACATCCCACAGAAGACAATACACTTCATCAATAGGGTAACTATTGAACATTAGAACATGAGAACGATGGGAAAATTTAGAAGTAGAGCAGGGCAGGACAATCAGGAGTGTAAGGATAATACACGCTGTATATGTTGTAGTACGAAGGTCAGCTGTTCAGGGTGGACCTCACTGAGAAGAAGAGATTGGACAAAGGCATGAGGGATATGAAGAATTAGGCAAGGAGCTATTTGCATTATTCAGGAAAAGATTCTTCCAGGCAGAGGGACCGGCTGGAGCAAAAGACTTAAGATAGATTGAGGCCGACGCCTGGGTGGCTCGTCAGTTAAGCGTCTGACTCTGGATTTCCGCTCAGGTTGTGATCTCAGAGTCATGAGATCGAGCCCTCATCGGGCCCTGTGCTCAGCAGGGAGTCCGCCTGAAGATGCTTGCCCTCTGCCCTTCCCCTCACCTTTGCACCTTCGCTCACTCTCTCTCTCTATCTCTCTCAGATCAATATATAAATCTTCTTTAAAAATGATACAATGGAGCAAGGGGATGGGACATGGAAGTTCAAGGAACGACAAGGAGACGGGGCAGGAATGAAGTGTGTGAAAGCATGAGTGAGAAACAGAAAGGGGCATGAGGTGCATGCAGACTGGCAGGTTCTTGGGAAGGAGCACACTGCAGAAGGGAGAGAGAGCAGGTGGGGGCCTTCCCAGGAGAAGACTGCTTAGCACCAAAGAATCTGGAGTGCTGCCCCTCTCCGGAATTGCCTGGGGTAGGAGAAGCAAGTTGCAACTGTTCTGGCTGGGGCTTCTCCTACCTCTCTCATGGCCAGCGAAAAGAAGTAAAATGCTGGCATCAAAAGAGAGAAGTCTCCCCTACTTGAGAGGTGCAGATGCTTAGATGGGAATCTACTGCAGCCACATTTCCAAAAGCCAGGATCTCATTCCTTCCCATGGAACTCCCACCCAGGGAGGAGCCAGAACAGTGAGGTGGTGTGGATTCCTTCCCCTCAGACCATAAAGAGTCATTTCCTTTCCAGCCTTACCCTTCAGCCTAGAGGGAGAAGAGAAGATGAGCAATGACAAGAAGGGACAGGAATCCTAGAGGCCATCCCACGATCTGGATCTGTTCCACTTGCATGTAAATGAGCTTCAGGAATTATTCATCCAAGTTATCATCCGGCAACTCCACTTCCCCTTCCAGGAACTAGCTGCCTGGTCCCTCCCCATTCCACAGCAGGTTGCAACTAAAACTGTTGGGTCCCAGGGAGGAGACCCAATTCCTGAACCCCAGGGAAATTGCCACCTGAATTTATCAAGAGAGGGCTTCAAGAGAAGACGTATGCAGTGACTCTGACCTCACTGCATTTTTAAATGACTTGAGGGAAACAAAACTGGTCTAAGAGACCAGGGTGAGCTTTGGGAGAGTGAGAATTAATGCATCATAAGCGCCACAAGAGATCAGAAAGGAAGAGAGCCAGGAGACCTGGAAGATTCTATGGAAGATGAGAATATTAAGAATGAGGCCAACAGGGCAACCAGACTCATGATGGGATGTTGAGGACAAGTTAAAAACAAGTTGCGTAAGCAGGGTGGAGCCAGGCTGAGCTGGGTGTTGAAAGGCAGGGGAAAAGTTTAGAACTCTCCAGGAAGAAACACAGGGTCATTGCAGATTTCCCATGTTCGGCTGCTGTGGATGATGGAAGTGCAGCTGCACAGCCCTCCCAGCTTCTCATCACGCAGAAGCCTCCTCCAGACAGCGAGTCACTAACCCGATTCATCACTGGGAGCAAATGCTGCCCAGGTCCCAGTGAGCGGGCAGCCACAGAGAAGGCTCTCCTTGAATGGATCGGATCTCTGGGGAAGTTTGTCGACCCTGATACTCTATTTCAGGCAGCCAAAGAAGGCTGCCAGGATATGGGAAGCTCTGCATATGAAAATAATGTCAGTCGCCTCTGGAGGGGAGGTTGGAAGCAAAATCACTGAAAACTCACAGATGGCAAGCACAGACTGCACTGTTTTGGCACCATCCTTTTTTTGTTCTTTTATTTTGCATTTCCAGGTTCCAACAACAGTGGCCTGGGAAGCATTTCATGACAGAGAGCTGGGTTGGGTGAGGGAAGACGCACGGTGAGAAGGGGCTTCAGGGTCCATTACTACTACCCCTCCGGCTCTTGTCAGTACCTCACCGCGCCACAGCAGATGGGCACCAGGACATTCACAGTTGACCCCTGGCCTTCCGTGCCATGTCCCCTCTCATTTTGATACCCACGTATGGAGGAAGGAGCGTTCTCTCTCTTTTCCATCTAGCAAGGACTTCCCTTAGGTCAAGTTCTCTTCCTTCCCTACTCAGGCATCATAACTTCGTCTAATGACAGCAAAACAGCAGGAGAGGAAGGAAAAAGACAAATGTGTCCCCATTACATATTCCCTGCCATCTCTCCCTCAGGGGGTGGAGGTTGGGCTAGGGAGAATGATTGCTGCCAGGAAAAGGACAGAGTTAGCTACATTTTCTAGTATAAAAACAAAGAGTCCCTCTTTCCCCTCTCTCTCAGTGTTCCCCATGGTGGAAATCCTGGATCTCTCCATTCAGTCAACAGGGCGCACTGACTCATGTTCCATGGCGAGGGTCCTATGCTCATGTTGACGGTCTGCGTCGCTGCAGCTCCCCAGCAACTGCCCCTGCCTTCACCAGGCAGCCCCTGCATGCCTCTGCTGGCCCTGCGCGGGGTCAGGCGCGCCCCGCAGCCAGCTGTGTGGAGAACCTCTGGAAAAAGCTATTGGTGAGTAACCCCTCCGCTCTGATGGCAGCCTCTCAGCTCTGGTCTGGTTTGGTTACTAGTCGAATCTTAGCCAGACTCCAGGGACTCTGCCTCTCCCCCGGTACTGAAGTACGGACTGAAGCACAGCTGACTGATGGTTCAATCTGGTGAAATGTCAGTGAATCAAGAGGAGCCCTGGGGACACAGGATGCAAGCCCCACTGGGAGTGCTGGGAAGCAGTGCGGCTCCGGAAGGGGACAGGGGGGCCGTCTTTGAGGGCAGGCAGCAGCCTGAACTGGCACAGGTGCAGTAAGGATTTGGTGGCTGCTGGGCCTCTTTTAAAGAGGATGGTCTCAAGGAGACCTGCACCAGGTTCCCAAAAGCTGAGCTCCAGCCCGGGTTGAGATCAGCTCTTGGAAAAGATCACTGGCACTTTCCAGGACAACATACACTGAGGCAAAGTAACCTCTGGACTGAACTGGAAGAGGTTCTCAGCTCCAGTTATGAGATGTATTCTTGGGGTTTTAAAAGACAAACCCCAGATCGCCATTTGCCCACCTCCCAATGAGATGTCCCACTCCACCGAACTGTTTGTCCACATGACATCAGAGGCACAGAGGAGAGAGCCGCAGCGCTCAGAGGCTGGCTCCCACCGCTGAACCCTGCCTCCCACTGCCACGTTCATGAACTGTGTAGATTGTTCCCCTGGCATCTCCAGTCTTTCACAAAAACATGGTGTTGTGCCTGTTCCACAATATTCCAGGGTAATTTGGCTCAACATTGCAGAGTGTTGGCAGTACTTAACAGCCTTGTAAAAATATATTGGCAAGGGTTGCTGGCCATGTGATAATTTTTTCAACCGCAGTGTTTGGGCTAGAGTTAAGTGCGTGTATCATTTATTTAAAGTTCTTGCTATTAATTAATAAATGTCTGCTTTAACCCTGCCTGTCATTTACTTCCAGAAAAGGGGGAGGGGGCGTTGTTGTGTGTTTTAAAACAAAGAATCTCGGAGTTACAGAATGAACTATGAGTTGCTATGAACTTGGGCATGTTACCAGTGACCTTGACCCTCCTTCTGCCACGGCCACGATTCTTATCCTGTCCTTGGCTCTGTGCTCATCTCATTCCTGAGATAAGCAGTTTCTGAACACATGACTCCAATTCCCCCTGACTTCCTAAAGATTTTCTTTCTCCTGGACCAGCCAACCTCTCAGAGAACTGTAACCCATAAATTTTCTAAAAGCAGAAGTGAGCCCTTGGCATTCTGACCCTCTTGACCCTCTTCTAAGCCACATGACCATGTTGAGTGCTATCCTGAGCCATTAGCTATGGCTTGTTATGCAGACCACTCAGCCTCTATCCCCTTACTGCTGGAGATCATAGGGCAGCAGCCGCACAGATCTACACAAGGGCCTCCCTTAGTAGACTCAGGACCAGGACAAGTTCTGTGTCTTTGGCCTCATAATTTCCATTCAGCCCAGTTTAAAATCTATGGTAGCCACTTCAGTCCTAGTCAGGAAAGAACTGCCTCTGGACAGTCCAGATAAGCTTTCCCTCCTGCTATGGAAACCTGCATTCATTAGGTAAAGGTACTGGGCTAACTTACAGCCATCTCCTCCTCTAATGAGATCTTTTAGGCAGAAAGAAGAAAGGATGCTCTCCTGCCACATGCTGTATTTATAGACTCAGCATGTCCTTGAGTTTGTGTGAGTCCAGAGTACTCTTCAGAGGGTTACAAGGGGCATAAACTCAGGGGGGTGGTTAGGTCGATAGGTGTTCAGAATGACTGAAAGCTATCATAAAAATGCACTTACCTTTTATTCTTTCCACCTAAAGAGCACACTCCTGAATGGACTCCATCAATCTTCCTTCTCAAAATCCTCCTTCGGATATCCGAGAAATGGCCAGAACACTCCAACTATCCTGGTGGGAGGGGGGCGGCATTGTAAGCCTGGCAGAGAAAACAGGAGGTCACAAGGCTAGAGTGGTAGAAATGATTGGGTCACTATCTTCAGAAAAGGACAATTGGCAAACTAATGCCTGGTAAACCCGTTTACCTTTACCCAGGGTCACTAATGAAAGGCAGAATGTACCAGTATACTGCCCTAAAAAACTGGAAAAAAAAAAGGTTTTTAGAAATCTACTCTAAGCACACATCAGAAACACAGGCAGAAATCTATATTCTGTTTGCACTTCAACATTGTAATGGCAAAGATTCAAAACCAACCTACATTAGAAATAATAAGAGAAATAGCTAATAAAATTAAGGCACATCAATAAGTCAGAATATTGCAGTGTCATTAAAAAGGATGTTAACCAAAAAGATTTAATGAAGTGGGAAAATATTCATGATTAAGTAAAAAGCAGATAAAAATTTCATGTGCAGTATGAGTGGGACTATATTAACAGTTCATGATTTCATTTTTATTTTCTGCTGTGTTTTCTAGAATTTCTTCAAAGAACACGTATCACTTGTATAATCAGAAAAACCTAAAGACGGAACTAGAGATTTTAAGTGATAAATCATCACTTTACACAGTATGTATTTAATGTTTCTCAAGGTAGTTAACTCCCCAATTGCATAAAAATAAGATTTAATTTCCACATACAGTTCGTTACTTGAACAAATACTTATTCAGTGCCTACAATTTGCAGGTTAATTTAGTTTTTCCTGTAACCAATATTAATTAGAGACTGAGCAAGGCGTACCAAAAATAACAAAATGGATTTTCTGCTCTTTTGGTACTAGGAATCTGCTAGGAACTGATGATACTGAGATAAAAGACAAAAATCCCTTCCCTTAAACAACTACAGAACCCTGAAAGAGAGACGGACGAGTTAATAAAAGATGATGATGCCTAGCATGAAGGTTAATACTCTGGTGAGGATCCATGGGATGCATCTGAGGAGGTCTGCAAAGGAAGGAGGGAAGAAACCATATTAGTCAGGAGCCCAGTCCTCACTCAAATGCAGGTAAATTCGCAGTTTCTTTCTTTCATCTTGGATTAGCTCTCTAACTTTACCTTATTCTTCCGACTCAAGGATTTTCAGCTGTGTTCAAAATAGGCAGCTTAAAAAAGCATCCATTTTTAATTGAAAACAAGAAGATCTGAGTTCTCCATGTCTATACTCACCCCTCTGCTTAGCAGAGCAGTCTGCCACAGCTGTAGACCGAATGTGTGCCCCCAAATTCATGTGTTGAAGTCTGTGTGATGGTGTTTGGAGGTGGGGCCTTGGGAATGTGCTTAGGTCACGAGGGCAGAGACTTCATGAATGGGATTAATGTTTTTGTAAAAGATCCCAGGGAGCTCCCTCATTCCTTCCACCATGAGAGGACACAGCAAGATTCAGTCTATGAACCAGGAGGTGGGTTCTCACCAGACGCCAGATCTGCCCGTACCTGGACCTTGGACTCTCCAGCCTCCAGAACTGTAAGAAAGAAATGTTTGTCATTTATAAGCCACCCAATTTGTGGTATTCTGATATTAAGAACACTAAGGGAACCTTGGTTTTACAATGACAAAAAAGCTTAGCGCCAAGGCAAAGCTGGGGAAGGGGCCTCATTTTTCTTTAGTGTCTTTCCTTTCCAACTTTTGAATGGCTTCAAAGTTTCCTAGTGGCCCACAGATGCAATCCTACACTTCCATAGGAGAGCTATATGGAATTCCCAAATCTCATTTCATCCAATTGACAAGAGAAGGGTGACTACCCCCACCCAGGTCTGTTTGCCCAGATAGATGTCTTGTCTGGTGGTTGTTAGTGCTGCTGTTTGTGAGGACAACTGGACATACTATGGAGAGATTGGGAAATGAAGAAGAGGAGAAAGTGAAAGATAAGGTGCTAAGATTGACAAATGGGGACCAGAAGTTAGAGGAAAACATATGATTAATGAAAATGTTAGCTCATTGTACCCACTTGCTGATGGAGCTAAGGACATTCAAGTTTCACACGTAATCTCTTAAGGGCTTTACTCTTCTCTCTGATCATGGGGGGGAAAAAAAACCCAACCATATAACTGACCTTTGACCCTTAAACTTTTAAGAATTGCAGAGTCATATTCAAAGTTATTTATAGAAACTATGCAGCCCACCCCACCCCCAAACACCTACACATTTTTCCAAACTTATTACTTTCCTTTATTGCTTATAATTTTCCTATTTCTGATTCTTTAATTTTTTTTAACCATTATTTTCTTATATGGTATCTGTGGTCAGCAGGTCAAAATCTTGTTTGGTGGGAAGCTATTAAAAAATATATGAAATTTGATTCTCAGCAATGTCCTTGTGCAATAGTTAGCCCCATGCTGTGTCTTGGTTTTCCAGATGAAGAACTAAGGTGAAGATATGTTCAGCTGTGTATTATGTACCTCGGGTATTTGCATGTTGAAAGAGGGTGGTACTTTCAGGAAGAAGTGAACCACATTATAATGTTATAATTTGTAACATTATAAATATGCCAGGAACAAACATCAATGGAGGAGAGCTTATCTTTTTTGTATACTAATAAGCCTAGTCCTGTCAACCGATGTCAGGCTCTTCCTACTAAAACATTACCTGTCTAGCTGAGTGATGAAAATACATATATTTTTTTCAATACATATATATATATATATATATATATATATATACACACACACACATATTATATATAAATACATACATAATACATATATTAACACATTATATATACACATTATATACATACACATTATATATAATGTGTGTATATATGTATTATGTATATATGTATATATATTATATATAATACCTATATATATGCCTATTTTTTTAACATATATATATATGTAAAAGAATTATCAGGTGATGTAGAAAGTGGTGTTTGGTCTCCAGGGAGGTACCAGCAACACAGACAGGAGAGCCAGCTGCTGGAAGAGAAGAGAAAGGGGTGAGAGAAAGCTGAGCCACTCCAAATGAAAAATTAAATTAATTTTAAAATCTAATTTAAAGCAAAATAGAGTGGCAGATGTGGAGGGAGTTGAAACTCCTTCTTGGATTGTATCCCCTAAACTTTCCTGTTCTTTCATTCAGCCTGAACATCATCCTGTTTATACCAAATAGCAAACTGGATTAATTAAGAAATAAAATACTCCAGACAGTTCATTTCTAGGGATTGTTTGTACACAGCACGTATGAGATGAAAGGAATGCTTGTAATTTTAATTTCTCCAGAAAGTAAGACCACCAGTGCTTTCTACCTCATTAAAAGCATGTTTTCCTGAGGGGCTGCCCTAATGATCCTTAAGGCCCAGAATCAAGTATTAAGAAAATACATATTTAATGGAGAAAAACTGAAAGCTTTTCCACTAAGGTCAGGAACATGGCAGGGATGTCCATTATCACCACTGCTATTCAACATAGTACTAGAAGTCCTAGCCTCAGCAATCAGACAACAAAAGGAAATTAAAGGCATCCAAATCAGCAAAGAAGAAGTCAAACTATCACTCTTCGCAGATGATGTGATACTATATGTGGAAAACCCAAAAGATTCCACTCCAAAACTGCTAGAACTTGTACAGGAATTCAGTAAAGTGTCAGGATATAAAATCAATGCACGGAAATCAGTTGCATTTCTCTACACCAACAACAAGACAGAAGAAAGAGAAATTAAGGAGTCCATCCCATTTACAATTGCACCCAAAACCATAAGATACATAGGAATAAACCTAACCAAAGAGTCACAGAATCTATACTCAGAAAACTATAAAGTATTCATGAAAGAAATTGAGGAAGACACAAAGAGATGGAAAAACATTCCATGCTCCTGGATTGGAAGAATAAATATTGTGAAAATGTCTATGCTACCTAAAGCAATCTACACATTTAATGCAATTGCTATCAAAGTACCATCCATCTTTTTCAAAGAAATGGAACAAATAATTCTAAAATTTATATGGAACCAGAAAAGACCTCGAATAGCCAAAGGGATATTGAAAAAGAAAGCCAACATTGGTGGCATCACAATTCCGGACTTCAAGCTCTATTACAAAGCTGTCGTCATCAAGACAGCATGGTACTGGCACAAAAACAGACACATAGATCAATGGAACAGAATAGAGAGCCCAGAAATAGACCCTCAACTCTATGGTCAACTAATCTTCAACAAAGCAGGAAAGAATGTCCAGTGGAAAAAAGACAGCCTCTTCAATAAATGGTGTTGGGAAAATTGGACAGCCACATGCAGAAAAATGAAATTGGACCATTTCCTTACACCACACACGAAAATAGACTCAAAATGGATGAAGGACCTCAATGTGCGAAAGGAATCCATCAAAATCCTTGAGGAGAACACGGGCAGCAACCTCTTCGACCTCAGCCGCAGCAACATCTTCCTAGGAACAACACCAAAGACAAGGGAAGCAAGGGCAAAAATGAACTATTGGGATTTCATCAAGATCAAAAGCTTTTGCACAGCAAAGGAAACAGTTAACAAAATCAAAAGGCAACTGACAGAATGGGAGAAGATATTTGCAAATGACATATCAGATAAAGGACTAGTGTCCAAAATCTATAAAGAACTTAGCAAACTCAACACCCAAAGAACAAATAATCCAATCAAGAAATGGGCAGAGGACATGAACAGACATTTCTGCAAAGAAGACATCCAGATGGCCAACAGACACATGAAAAAGTGCTCCATATCACTCGGCATCACGGAAATACAAATCAAAACCGCAATGAGATATCACCTCACACCAGTCAGAATGGCTAAAATCAACAAGTCAGGAAATGACAGATGCTGACGAGGATGCGGAGAAAGGGGAACCCTCCTACACTGTTGGTGGGAATGCAAGCTGGTGCAACCACTCTGGAAAACAGCATGGAGGTTCCTCAAAATGTTGAAAATAGAACTGCCCTATGACCCAGCAATTGCACTACTGGGTATTTACCCTAAAGATACAAACGTAGTGATCCAAAGGGGCACGTGCACCCGAATGTTTATGGCAGCAATGTCCACAATAGCCAAACTATGGAAAGAACCTAGATGTCCATCAACAGATGAATGGATCAAGAAGATGTGGTATATATACACAATGGAATACTATGCAGCCAACAAAAGAAATGAAATCTTGCCATTTGCGACAACATGGATGGAACTAGAGCGTATCATGCTTAGCGAAATAAGTCAAGCAGAGAAAGACAACTATCATATGATCTCCCTGATCTGAGGAAGTGGTGATGCAACATGGGGGCTTAAGTGGGTAGGAGAAGAATCAATGAAACAAGATGGGATTGGGAGGGAGGCAAACCATAAGTGACTCTTAATCTCACAAAACAAACTGAGGGTTGCTGGGGGGGGGGCGGGGGTTGGGAGAAGGGGGGTGGGGTTATGGACATTGGGGAGGGTATGTGCTTTGGTGAGTGCTGTGAAGTGTGTAAACTTGGCGATTCACAGACCTGTACCCCTGGGGATAAAAATACATGTTTATAAAAAAATTAAAAAATTAAAAAAAAAAGAAAATACATATTTATTTTTGCCATTCATTTAGTCTTACAACACATGCTTATTATTGAACACGTCCTGGGAGTCAGAAGCTTTGTGAACTTCCTCTGATGTGTAGGTCCTTCTAGAGCTGGTCTGGATGGTCTGGATGGTCTGGATGGTCTGGATGCCAAGATCCCAAATCAAGTCACCGAGCAGATCAGTCAAGATTTCCACCTAGTTGTCACCAGCGGGACAGGTCATATCAAGAAATGAGAGAATAAAACTGCCTTCTTTGTGCTGTCACAGGAGAAGTGTAAAATAAAGCCGCCACAACAGAGCCCTGCTAGGAAGCTTGTGCTTTCACGAGGTGAACCTGCACTCCCTGTAGATACGCGAATAGCAAATCAGGAAGGCATTTCCCTCCCTCCCTGCTGCTACCTGTCTCCTGCCACAACACATCGCCATTTAATTACAGAAGTTGTTTGTTTCTACCCTTACCTTGCATAAAATCATTCTTTATACACTGGGCTTTCTATTTAGTGATGCTCTGTTCAAAGTGTCTACTTTTTATATTTAAAAAAAATCTACACAACAGCTAGATTGAAATCTGCTTTTGTAAATGCCTTTCTGCCTGTCCTGAAGCATCACAATAAAATGCTGGTTCTAGTCACTAGGAAGAAGAAAGCAGCTGGAATCTTCCTGAGTGAAGGAGCTGGTGTTAGGAAGGGGGAGAGTTCTCACCGGCCAGCAGCAGCAACAAGAAGATCTAACGTGTATTGAGTGCCTCCCAGGGGCCCAGAACGGGGTTAGTGTGTCCATGTACTGGTTTCCCGGGGAGACTGGAACCAAATACCACGAACTGGGGGCTTAACAGAAATGTACTGTCTCGCAGTTAGGGAGGCTACATGTCTGAGATCAAGATGTCGGCAGGATTGGTTGCTTCTGAGGTCTGTGAGGGAGAATCTGTTTCATAGCTCCTGGTGATTTGTTGGCAATCTTTGGCATCCCTGGGCTTGTCCATGCATCAGCCTGATCTCTGCCTTCACCTTCACATGGTGCACTTCCCACATGAGTGTCGCTCTGTGTCCAAATTTCCTCCTTTATAAAGACACGAGTTGCATTGGATTAGCGCCCACCCTTATGACCTCATGCTAACTTGACCATCAGCAAAGAGCCCATTGCTAAATAAAGTCACCGTGGCTGGGTGCTGGTGATCAGGGCTTCAACATCTTTTTGAGGGGGGACAAAATTCCACCCTTACCACCCACATTTTTTTCATGTTGAGGCAGGGAATATGGTTATCACCATCATGAACCGGGAGATGGAGGCTTGGAAAGCTTATCTTACCATCTCTGAATTCATCTGCCACTAAAGCAGCAAAACAAGGGTTTGAATCCAGACAGTCTGACTCAGAGGCCATGTTCTTAATGACTTCAGGGTTTCCAAAAGAGGACCAGGAACTTTCCTGATCTTTCAGTTGTTTGACCACAGGTTATGCTCTGTGATCATCCAATCTACGCAGAGGAAAACTAGCTATGAATGATTGAGCGCGCACTTCGCAGACTCACATTATCTTATTTAATCCGCTCAAACAACTTTAGAAGTCAAAAACTCCTCACTTCAGTTCACAGATAAGCATACTAAAGGCCAAAGAAGTTGAGAACATTTGGCCAAGGTCACAAATAACGGAAGGGTTGAGCCGTGATTCAGGTCACCTGTCCTCCCCACCTTGATCCCAAAGATGTATTTCTTCCCGCTGTGCTTTGCTGTCTTTCACACAGAGCTCAGAAAATATCAGGCTATCCCTCGTCACATTAAAAAAGAAGTCCAAGAAAATCTCACCAGTGCTGTTTTTAAAAGCGTGCACAAAACAAATCTCAATTCCTAAGAATCTGAATCAGCCAAGAAAGGTGTAGGAAAATATCAAATGCTTGTGTGATTACCAGGGCAACCTTGCCGTGCTATGTAAATATGTAATGACTAATCGGCCAGAGCGAGCTGAGGGATTTTTCTAGATGTGGGCAGTTTTCACTGGGGCATGTGATTTGCCCAGCTATGTATATGGAAAGGGAAAAGGCTTCTATTTACTTAGCATAATGATAGACCAAGACAAAAGGAGAAATCATTTCACTCAGGCTTAGGTGAGACATTTTAATCTTTCTTAAATCTCTTTTGTGTGTGCTTTTGGGTTCACAGCAACTGGCAGACAGAATGTGCTGTGTGTTGGAGGAAAGCAAAGAGGGCCTTGGGCAGGGGGCTGTGTGCAGAGGAAGGCTAGCTGATTGATGTTTGGTGAAGTGTCAAACACCAATGGCCATTGATTAGGAAGAGTTCCTGGCAAAATAATATGAAGATTTTCTGGCGGTTGTTGACCATGATCATTTTTCAGGTTCCTGACGTTCACAAGAACAGAAAAATACGGATCCGGACTCCCTGGAGACGTCACGGTTCACGGGCTCTCCGGGAGCATCGGCGGCTTGATAGCGCCATCATGTGGTCACTTCTCAATCCGTTCCAAAACTTGGCCAGAGCCAAGCCTGGCAGGGAGACTGAATGATTCAGATAGGATTGTGTTGGGCGACTTGTGAGAATGGAGCTGGCTAGCCCTGCATGGGATACAGGCAACAATAACGTGTGTGCTGGCAGAGAGTGAAAGAAAGGGCTTTGAGGATCCCTGGAGGCAGAGCAGGGGTGGGACCAGGGCAATCTAAGCAGCTGGACTTGGCCCCGAAGACAGACATCTGGCAGAGAGGAAATGTATCCACTAGGGATTAGGGCCACTCTAGCCAGCTTGGGTTCGTAACACAGGCTTTAATCCTTGAGGAGAAATTAGCGAGAGTAAAGCCAAGCCCCAACCCTCAGAGGGTAGGTAGGACTAGGAACTAAAGAACCAGAGCTAAACCCCAGTGTCGCAGTCTTGCCAGTCTTTGCAGTCTTGCCTGGTCACTGGCTCTTAAGAGAAACCAAGCGACCCCCATATGGTACTCTGGAGCCAAGCCAAGCCCTGCCTGGGCCCTTCCCCAGAAAAGTGCAAATGCTGACACACTCTTCTGGCCTCACTCTTCTCCCCAGAAGAGGATAGATATCTTGTCCACAGAGGAGGGTCTCGGGTCTGGAGTGTCATCATCAGGCAGGGCACGAGAGCAAAAGCATGTGTTGGGCTCTGTGGAAAGAAAGACCAACCCAGTGAGAAGAGCAAAGGCTGTGTGTTCTGAGCTGGCTACAGCAAGGGAGTCAGCCATCATCACTTGCTTCTCAGCAGAGACTCCACATCGTTATCCATCAAGTCCTGGTTGTCTGGGGCCAGTTGTTACGGAAGGCATTGTTCACCTTCTTGGATTGTCACTAGAGATAGCAATCTGGCTTCCTAGAAGTCTGACTTAGAACAGACTGGCTTTCTGCATTGTTTATTGTAGATAAGGGGATTGGTTTCCTGGGCAGATTGTTGCAGAATTTTATGTGGTCTGGAGTGTTGCTATAATTCAGTCTCTCAGCTCAAAAGGGCTGTGGCCCAAGGATCAGCCTAGAGGTAAAAAATCCGTCCTGGAAGCCTCCTCTGGAGTCAGATAATGAGGACTTGGAATTGGAAGGAGAAAAAAAAAGCAAAACAAAAAACCTCACCCCACCCTACAGAACTAGTTGGAAGTCCCATAGTCAGTACTGGGGTATATAATGGCTCAGACCAACAGCACAGATGGTATCATGTTGAACACTTCCCTTCCTGCCACTAACTATTATGTAGCCACGGAAGTGTGGCCTGATTATTTGCTGCCTGAGTCAGGATTGGATGAGGAACTTGGAAGAGACTTAAGGTTCAGGAGGATAGGTTGGTAATGGCGGTAGCGGTGGTGGTAGAGGCCGTGGGTGTAATGGTGGTGGTTAGGTTGGCAGCGGTGGTGGTGGTGATGGTAGCAGTACGGTGGCACATTTTGGGAGTACCCCGGGGAGGTAAGAAACATGAATCAGAGGCTGCCTTTGTCTTTGGGGTGTCTTAGTGCTCTAATTAGGGTTTGTGGGACTTGCCCTATCCTGGTGAGAAACTATATTCGATTTCCTAGAAATGCAGAGGCCATGATGTGGATAGGGCAGGGATGCTGCATATGCAAGGCTGGGGGCCCAGTCACGGGCACACCCATGTAATTCAAGTAGAACAAGAACTCTGATCTATGCAACAGGGACCCGAGGACTTTTCCTCTCCTGTCAGTGTTATAACTGTACTCCCACTTGTCCAGCATCCCTCAGCTACGAATTGACAAATGAACCCAAACAACTCCCGTGTCCTATTGACATTATTCCCTTCATTGTCACCTCTCCACGAGCCAGCTGGTGGCCGAGAAACCTTAGCTGTAGCAAAGCTGTATTCAAACAGTCTTTAGAAATGGGCAAACTATGGGTATGTAAATTAGAAAAGGCATTTGGGAGCAGATAGACGGATATTTAAGTTTTTAGTTTCTAGCAGAGTCTTGTTCTGTATTGATACGTGGACCTCACGGAGGGCCAGTGTGGGGTGACACAGCCTTCCCCCAAGCTTCAGTCACAATTTTGACTGCATTCATACTCAACCTATGTAATTCCTTAGTATTTTTCTTTAAAAGCATGCAGTCTTTCTCTTTACACTACTTGGAAAGGGAAACTCAATCAATATTGAAAATGGGAAACCAATATCTCTTGTCATAAATAGAAGGTCATCCTAAATGTAAGTGCGCAACTAATCAAATCAAACTCTTCACCCCACTGGCCCCAAATTGTTTCCTACCACACCCATGGGACCAGAGCCGCATTTGGGGAAAATCATGCAGTGGTAAAAACCCTGGTTCTTGTATCAGGTTGCCTGGGTTGGAAATCTAACTTTAAAATCCAAAGTAAGTGCTTAGCTTCTCTAAGTTTGCTTTCCTCATCTGTAAATGTGGGTGTTTGCTTCCTGGAGCTGTTGGGCAGATTCCATGAGATGCTACATAAGAAACTGAGCACAATTCCCAGAATATGATAAACAATAAATCTTATCTGTCTCTCTTACTATCATTATTACTGTTACTAATAACATCCTCTTGGACTAGGTCACCAGTGTGTAGCTCCTCCTAACAGGTGATGCTCAAAACATTCACCCTTATCTGTGGACAGGAATCTCGGTCAGAAAGTAAGGAGGCTGGAAGGCTTAGAAGACTTTAAGACGACCAGAAAGAAAAAACCGCAGAATCAGGTGGGCAGAAATGTTGGGTCTTTCACGTTAAAAATTCCAGTCAGCGAGTCAGAGAACCTCAGTATATCAATCAATTTTTGATCTATATTTTTTTATATTACCTATGCTTTCCCAGCCCCTCGGTTCCCTGTGACAATATTTTTTTTCTCCTGGCACTCACCATATATCAGTCAGCGTCTCAGCAGGACTCAGATGGTACTCGAAGGAGTAATTGAAGAGTTTAGTAATAGGAGGCGTGGGCAAGAATTAAAGAGCCAGCAAACACCCAGGGCCTTGCACCTGCAGTAAGCTGTTACACCCCCAAAGCCTAATGGGAAAAAGGAGTGTTGATGTAAACTTCGAGGTCCAAGATGGAGCCACTCCTGTCCAGGGTGCTATGTCAGTAAACAGAACTTTTGTGTTGCAATAAATGTTCCAGAAACCCAGTGTATCCGGTCAGCTGATCCCCAGACTCTAAGTCAGCACTAGGCTCAACATTGATTTCCTTGTTCCTTGACCTTTCTAAGTAAGGTCAGCTATGCAGCCTCAGTCAGTTCTGCCCTATTTCCACATGCCCCTTCTAACACTCTACAAAACCCACCCTGGCCCAGAATCCTTTGGAAGACTGCTCTACTGTGCTCCCCCAATCCATGGTTTGTTCTCCCTCGAATAAAGGACATCAGACTTATTACTAACTTGTTTTCATTTTGTCATTTGACAGGAGGAAATACGACAGGAACTCTGGGAAAGCCAAAGCCACGAGAGGCCACCCCACTCTACACCCACACACGCTGTCCTCACCAGAGGAATGCGGCCACAGGGAGGGAGCAGAGACCATACCTACCGTGGACACTTTCTGTCCCCAGCTAGAAGCCAGAGAGCATGGGGAGCACTGGACATGTCACTTTTCGAGGGCAGCAGGGAAGGGCAGAGTCAGATGGAGAGGGCCAGATGGACAGTAACCCACATATTCATATAACAGTATGATATTTATGTATCTGTGGAGCCCTTTTGCACCCCTGAAACTCTCAGGAGAATGAGATGTAAATGCCAGGTGAATCAGACTATAACTTTGTGCCAACATGACAAAGACAAGTGAAGGTGCAAACAAAATGGAGTCTCTTACCGCTCGCCTAGAGAGAGAGCCGAAGCCATCTCTTATTCAGCAGGCCAGAGCTCTGCTACCAAGGGCCTGGGACGGGAGGTGAAGGGAACAGTCCGTGAAAGAGCCCTTCATGGCTCCTCTTCACCACAAGGCAGCAAAGTCAGGAAGTGATACAATTTAAACCACTCTTCTACCAACAAATAAAGGGTGTTTTCCTCACATCTTCTGAGAGAATATAGCTCTCTGATTCTCAAGGGCAGATGCTACACACCTGAGCCAAGCTGCCTCTGACAGCATTTGGAGTCACAGCGGCAGGGTGTGTGCTGGTGTGAAGGGCCGAATGTGGACCTCCAGGCCCCCTGCAGAGAAGGGTGACCTCTCTTCTCTGAAGGCTTCCACGGGGGCAAGTCACAGGCAGAGAGCACACTATTTCCTTGTGTGAGCAAACCAGCTGTGCCACCTGGCTGCCTTCTCGTAGCTGGCCCAAGCGAAGAAACCATCTTGTCAGCAGGACAAGCCCCAGCCACATCTCTCTCCTTCCAAAATTACAACAAAAGTACACATAAAATTTGCCATTTAACATTTTAACGGTACAGTTTAGTAGTATAAAATACATTCTTATTGTTGAAGAGAGTTCTGGAGATTGGCTCCATCTTATAAAGCTGAACTCTATCCCCATTGAAGAACTCCCCATGGCCCCCTCTCTCCCATCCCCAGCAACCACCCTCGACTTTCTGTCTCTGTAGATTTGACTACTCTGGATACCTCATGTGAGTGGAGTCGTACAGTAGTTGTCTTTTTGTAACTGGCTCCTTTCAGTTACCAAACTGTCCCCTGGGTTCATTCCACATTGTAGCATGTGTCATAATGTCTGTCCTTGGGCAGGCTGCGTAATAGTCCATACTCCATTCATGCACCTGTGCACATTTGGGTTACATCCACATTTCGGCCATTGTGAATAATGCTTTTATAAATACGGGGGTGCACAGATCTCCGATTTCAATTTTCTGGATTCTATACCCAAATGGAAACTGCTGCCCATCCCTTTTTGATGCACTTCCGTGCCAGCTGTTTTCAGAGCACATGTTGCGGAGAGGGCCTGGGATTTGAAGTCACAGCTCTGGGTTCAAGGTCTCTGTATTAACCTTCATTTGGCTGTATAAAATTGGGCAACTTTCTTCCCATCTCTGAAACCTGTGTTTTTCTTCTATAAAATAAAAATGCCATATCCACAGTATTAGTTTCCCAGGGATGCTATAACAAAATCCTGCAAACTAGGTGGTCTGAAACAAAAGAAATGTATTCTGTACCAACCCCAGAGGCTATAAGTCCCAAATCAGAATGTCAGCAAGGTCAGCTCCTTCCTGGCTGCTCAGAGGAGGGTATCTGTTCAGGGCTTCTCTCCTACCTGCTGGTGGTCTCTGGCAACCCTCGCATCTTTGGCTTACAGCTGTAATTCGCTCTTCTGCCTCCATTGTTCCATGGCTGTCTCCCTTCTGTATCTGTATCTTCACATGGCATTCTTCTCTCTATGTGCATCTAAATTGCCCTCATTTTATAAGGACACCAGTTACTGGATTAGAGCCTATCCTAGTCAGTCTGACCTCATCTCAACTTGCTTCCATCTGCGAAGACCCTACTTCCAAATAAGGTCACATTCACAGCCACTGGGGTTAAGATTTCAACATTACTTTCAGGGAGACAGAATTCAACCTAGAGCACCCACCCTGCAAGACCTCTGGGAGCAGATGTATTTCCTAAATGCTAAAGCATCGCGCCAGATGGGAGTAATGATTATGGCTGGGCTGACCCTTCCTTTGTGTGTCTTAGAAGCCCAACAAACTCCTTCCATCCGTGCTGCTTGGTTTGGAGCGTTCAGTCCGTTCTCGTCTACCGAGAGCCCCTCTGGTCCCTGCAGGGACCGCATTCGCCGTGTGTTGTTAAATGTTCAGTGTCGTTTTCGTCCCTCAGCAAAGGAAGAACATTAAGCGTGGGCTTCAGTACATAAAGTCGGCTCCTTACCCTTTCTATTTTTTGTTGCTTTTGGTCTCGGAAGAACACGTCCTCTGCTGCCTTTCATTACCCCCTTCTCCCGGAGGACAGGAAGAAACGATGTGAAACCATCAGGCCCTGCAAGGTCACTGCGTCCTTCGCTGGCCTATTCCATAGTCCCACATCCACAAATACCGCACCCCAGGGAGGCCCAGGCTGCCTTGCTGATATATTGCCTTCAGATGTTCCTCCGTGTCCTCCATGACGTTCCAAGCTGGGACACACAAAACAGATTTACCGGGAGTAAGAATAGAAATGATTAACTCTCAACACTTTAACTATATTGCTGCTAAATGGTTCACGTGCCCATGTGCCCTATTCTCTTGAGGAAAAACCATTTTCCTACATAAGAAAATCAGCACTTCTACAAGAGATAAAATTAAGGGTTGATTGTGTTTAAAAAGGGTTTGCTGCAATTCTTTAAAGGAGATGACCATAATAACAATAATACAAGATTTTACTTAAAAATTTTTCTGAGCTCGCCTACTGGACAAGGTGCTACTAATTCTCTATCACACAGCCACTCTCCAGGACTCGCCACTCTGGGGCCGGGAGCTGGACTTTTAAAGGAGCTCGGCTGATCTCCAGTAGTCAGAGGCTCTGCGGCTTTGCAAACAGGCTGCCTCGGTTGCACCAGCCTTGCACCCAACTGTCGGAACGGCAGGCAGCCTGAGGGAGAAGTGACAGACGGGTGACATGGACCTCTCAGAGGCTCGGACAGGGCCACCTGGTGATTTATTTACAGAGGCAGCTTTGCTTTAAGATCAACACCACGGCAATCTGGGTAGGCAGGTCACCAACCCGAAGGCAAAGTCAGAGTTTAAACGTGTTGTTGTGTTTTGCCCTCTGCATCTAGTTAGTCTTCATGAGCTCTGGCTTTCTAGTAGAAGCATTAAAGAGGACTTCATCATAGGAACAAATCTAAGTAAGGGGCTGAAGACACAAATGTCCACATTCCCATCTGGTCCTGCCACCCCTCACAGGCATGTAAGGTAGCCCTGCATTTCATGCATCCAGACAGACAGAACTTCAGGGTACCTTATCTCAACTTGTAAAAGACTGCTTAATGCTACTAATAGCATAAGTAATTTTGCTGGAAAGCCTGGGGAGGATTCTTCAATTTATTACCTAGTGAATCAATTCTAGCTTTAATAGAAAGACATGGGCTGTAGACCACAAAGCACGATGCGCATAAATCCTAACAGGGTTTTGATGCCAGGATTCTGAAAGGGAGAGAAAGACACACCTCTCTCTCTCTCTCTCTCTCTCTCTCTCTCTCACACACACACACACACACACACACACACACACACCGCCCCTTTCTCCCATGTTCCTGCTTGGAATGTGGGAAAGGAGACTCAACTTCTAGCAGAAGCAGCCTCTGTTCTTCTGCTGGTGCCCTGGAGACTTGAGACCCCGGCGCAGAGAACTAAGATGAGCGAAGCAGGCTGCAGGCATTGTGTTGCAAGCAGCAGAAAGGGGCAGAGAGATGGGGCTGATTATAAGCACTAACGGGAAGCAGAGAGCAGAGATCTGAAAAGGCTGAGGAAGAAAGAAAGAATTGCCCTGTGCGTCTAGGAAAGTGGATATTGCCTTTTGAGCGCCCCTGCTGCGTTTGTCCTTGAAAGATGAGGCCCGTCCCACCTCAAATTCATTGACAGCTTCTCCCAGGGGCCTTCTCACCAGGCCGGGGAAAACGGAGAATCATTTTCACTGAAAAAGCAATTCTGATCAGATGACCCATAATGTGGCAGAGGGCAAGCAATAAAGACACTTGGCCAGAAAGTTCATTCTCCTGTCACTTTTGTCAGCATACCTTTCTATGGTTGACCCCTGTCCCTGCCACATAGGAGGCAGCTCATGAAGGCAGACTGTATCATTTTCCTTTCAGATATAGCCTTGTCTTCTGGAACATTCTAGAACCCATCCTCCTCAAGCCCGTTTTCACCACACAGTTGGAAGCACCCCACCACCAGCCCTTGACCTCTGTCACTCACTGGAGCTGGAGGCCCCAAGCGCAGCTAGCAGCCCTAGCCCGGTGCTTTCTCTGCATTGCTCACATTTCACACATTTCACACAGTCATGCGTCTGAAGGGGGTATGTTCTCACTTTCTGTTCCTAAGATGTCGGTTTTTTACCTGCAGTCAGGAAACCCTAGTCATTTGCTTCAAGGGAAAAAGAGAACTTGAACACAACTCTTTATTTCCTTATCAGAGCTTCTCCTCCAGAGCGGCCACTGGAGAGATTTCTACAACTATATCCTGCCAATTAATTTCCTTTTAAATGGGTCACTCACAATCCCCAGTGGTGTTTTTTCTCATACCTCAATAGTGGCATTTTGGCAAAGTATAATACTTTAAGGAATGGCTTTGTCTCTTTTTCCGCATAAGGACACAAAGTTCCATATCTTCTCTTATTCATCTGAATCTTTTCCTACCTCCGTGCTATAAAATGTGTCAGGGATATTCTTGAAAGTGTTCTCTGCCCTCCTCCACCCCGGCCACGAGTAACCCTGTAGGGAGGAAATCTTGCTCAACAGAACACTCATAGTTAAAGATTTGCATATATTGGCTGGAATATTCTGAGAACAGTGAGTCAGCTGTGATAACCAGAAATGACTTGCGGAGCTCTTCTCCCTAGCAGCACTGGGACAGGCCTGTAGTTTTGACACCTGACCCTCTCATAAAGAGGAATCTCTCTGGAATTCTCTTGAAGTCTGTCAGACATGGTAAAAAAAAAAAAAAAAAAAAAAAAAAACTGGCCCAACTTTCGATGTCCCTGTGCTTCCCTTTACTGCTCAGCAACACATTGAGAACAAAACTGAAAAGACAGAAGAGGAAACCTGATTCCATTCATGATTTGAAGCATTAAAGCTGCAATAGGGAGTGGTAGGCAAAATAATGCCCCCTTCCGCCCCTTCCCCCCACCAGATGTCCATGTCTTAACCCACAGAACCTGTGTGGGTGTTGCCTTTTATGACGAAAGGGGCTTTGCAGACGTGATGAAGTAAAGGTTCTTCAGATGGGGAGAGTTTCCTGAGTTCCCCAGATGGGGCAAATGTAATCACAGGAATCCTCATAAGTGAAAGAGAGATGGAGGAGAGTGAATATAAGAGTGACAGGCTGGGGGCGCCTGGGTGGCTCAGTGGGTTAAAGCCTCTGCCTTCGGCTCAGGTCATGATCTTAAGGTCCTGGGATTGAGCCCCGCATCGGGCGGGAAGCCTGTTTCCCTCTCTCTCTCTGCCTGCTTGTGATCTCTGTCAAATAAATAAAAAATTCTAAAAAAAAAAAAAAAAAAAAAAAGAGTGACAGGCTGTGAGCGGGGTTTGACAGGACATTCCTGGCTTTGGAGATTGAAGGGCCATGGGCCAAGAATGCAGGTGGCCCCTAGAAGCTGGAAAAAGCAAGGAAACAGATTCTCCCCAAGATCTTCCAGAAGGAACACATCCCTGCTGACACCTTGATTTTAGCCCACTGAGACCCATTTTGGACTTCTGACCTCCAAAACTGAAGGTAATACATTTGTGGTGTCTTAAGTTTGCATTACAGCAGTGTGAAACCAATACAGGAAGGAAGTAAAAAACCAGTATTCTCTAGAAATCAGTGAACCAGAGATCCCAAGTAACCATTCACACATGAGTAACTTACATATCTCATTTGACCCTACAACAACTCCACTAGAACATGAACCATTTTACTAGAAAGAAGCTTCATGAGGGCCGACTCTGTGTTTACACTGTGTTGTTGGTTTTTTTTTTTTAAAGATTTTATTTTTTTATTTATTTATTTGACAGAGAGAGATCACAAGTAGACAGAGAGGCAGGCAGAGAGAGAGAGGAGGAAGCAGGCTCCCTGCTGAGCAGAGAGCCCGATGCGGGACTCGATCCCAGGACCCTGAGATCATGACCTGAGCCGAAGGCAGTGGCTTAACCCACTGTGTTTTGTTCGCTGCTGTATACTCAGCACCTAGAAAAAGTGCCCAGTTCAATCAATGTTGTTGACTGCGTGACTCAATAAAGCTCACTCTGAGCCAGTCAGGTAGACAGAATACAATACGCAGTCATAGTAATCTTGGTTAGAAATAACTAACACATTGGTTTACCTCTTCTCTCCCCAACCTCTCCCAAACCGCTGACCTAGCCATAGCCACCCCTCCCCATCTCCAGTCCTCCACATTCCAGTCTGAGCGATCTTTTGAAAACATGTATTTGAGATGCCTTTCCCCTTCTCCCTCCTTAGGTTCTGAGACACAGAACTAAATCTTTGGCACGGCCGAGGGCTGCGTGCTTTTACCAATGTCTTCTGCCCACCTTCGTTTACATGAATGATTCTTGCCATGCCTCTCTTTGATCCAGGCAAAATCTTCGTGTGCCAGGTCCCTCCTACCTCAAGGCCTGGCCACACGCTCCTCCCTGCACCCTGTGTGTCTCCCCTGTCTCCCCTCCCCGGCACTGCCCCCCTCCATTCCTCCCAGGCAAGTCCTGCTCATCCTTCCCTTCTCTTATCCGAGGTCATTTCCTCCAGAAAGCCTTCTGCCAGATTAGCTGGTAGCTCCCCCACCCTCCCCACACATTCTGGAGCATCCTACACTGTTCTTTCATAGCATGTACCACCGACTACTCAACGCCTACCCCAAATTTGTAAGTAAGAAAGCGACGCACTTTTGTGGCATAAATAAGCTTACTGAAAAGTGAAGTGATTTCCCTAAAGTTACAGAGCCTGTGAGTGCTAGAGCTAGGAATAGAACACAGGTGTTCTGACTTCGACAACTTCCCACAATTCCACCTGGCCTCTCTTAGTAATTCCTTTTGGGGTGTCAGAAAAATACAGAAGAAGAGACGCTACCAAGACTGAAACTATGACTGCTATAAAGCTCAATTGCAGAAAAATGCTAGAGACAGACCAGACAAGCCATCAGAGGTGGGGTCTCTCACTTCGGGCACCACGTCTCTTGGTTCAGGAAGAGGAAAGGTGAGACTCTCCATAGAACCTGACAAACCCTGCTACATTGCTCAGGAAATGGCACTCACTCATCAGATACTGCAATCAAATTTGTGCATGAGGACAAGAAGACCATCAAAAGTGAATTATTGGGCGCCTGGGTGGCTCAGTGGGTTAGGCCGCTGCCTTCGGCTCGGGTCATGATCTCAGGGTCCTGGGATCGAGTCCCGCATCGGGCTCTCTGCTCAGCAGGGAGCCTGCTTCCTCCTCTCTCTCTCTGCCTGCCTCTCCATCTACTTGTGATTTCTCTCTGTCAAATAAATAAATAAAATCTTTAAAAAAAAAAAAAGTGAATTATTTAGCAAATTGTGAGCCCCTTAATAGATACCTGCCAAGGACTGAATTGTGTCCCCACAAAATTCCTAGGTTGAAACCCTAATCCTCAATATGCCTGTATCTGGAGATAGGACGTGCTGCACCCTGACCTTAGACGTCTAACTCCAAAACTGAGAAAATAAATTTTTGTTGGGGTGCCTGGGTGGCTCAGTAGGTTAAAGCCTCTGCCTTCGGCTCAGGTCATGATCTCAGGGTCCTGGGATCGAGCCCCACCTCCGGTTCTCTGCTCAGCGGGGAGCCTGCTTCCCCCCCCCCCTCTGCCTGCCTCTCAGCCTACTTGTGATCTCTGTCTGTCAAATAAATAAATAAAATCTTTAAAAATAAATAAATAAAATAAATCTTAATGTTGCATAAGCCACTCAATTTGGGGATCTTGTTATGGCAGCCCAAGCAGACTAAGGCCCAAGTATTTGTAGCATTCATTTAACTATCCAATGGTTCTAGGTAAGAATACAGCAAAGTTAATTTTTGATAAAAGGGTTATAATGGCTATCTGCCATTTTGCCGGCCCAACATCAATGCCAAATTCTTTAATAACAGTCCCTGATTTTCCTTTGGAAAACATGAGATCTCTTCCCATCTTACACTAAACCTCTCACTGTAGTAGTCTGGGTCCTATTGTCCATCACGCCATAACTTCCCCTTGCCAAGAAGTAGTCACATGACCCAAACCAGGCCAAACTATAGCAGGAATTTGAAAGTTAAGCACAGTGATACAAGAGCTGAAAAATACTGAGATAAATTTATTTTGATGCTAGTACCTGGGTGGGAAAATACTCTAAGTCTCACTACCTACCTTCCTGGATCTACCCTAATTCCTGCCCTTTGTAAAAGGCTGGTTGATCTGTTGTCACTTCAATGAGGTATCCCAAATCCTCCTAGTAAAACCTCTTATCGTTTTAATCAGTCAGATTTGGTTTGGGTAGCTCACACCCATTGTCACTTATCTGCTGGCTCACCTGCTGGGTGCACAGCAATAGCCAGGCCTGTCACTGTCCCACTGTCCTGGGATCCTTCAGCTTCTCAGACTCCTGGGCCAGGTGTGTGTGCTTAGGACCATGACTCAGGACCCTTGCTTTTGCAGAACATCCACATCGACAAGTGCCTGCAGCCAACCTGAGACATGTTAGGGCTTGTACACTCCTGTATGTGGAACTTTCTGCCGGAATCACAGGTTAAAAAGGTAACTTTCAACGCTCGGGGCTCCTGCAGTCCCAGTTTTCTCACCCCAACTCTTGAGGCAGTTAAATGGAAGAGCCAGGGGCTTAATGTGAGTTCCCATATACCTGTCTAGGGGCACTGCCACCACAAACAGGTCAGGAAACAGAAGCCTGTGTGAAGCTACCCCTGGCTGGTGATCTGTACCTCTGCTCTGGATATCATTGCCAACGGACAAATCCAGGGAAATACAAACTGTCAGATGAAGAAAAGAAAGATAAGAATCCAAAGAACTATGCTATCAAAATCTGTGCCAATTTTTTTTAATGCCAGTGAATTGTTTTGATATAATTAAGCAGCTAAGATGTGTATACGTTATTGAAAGCAATCTGCAACTTGGAAGGCATTTTATTTAAAAAGATTTTTTTTTTAAGATTTTATTTATTTATTTGACAGGCAGAGATCACAGGTAGGCAGAGAGGCAGACAGATAGAGAGAGGGGGAAGCAGGCTTCCCGCTGAGCAGAGAGCCCGATATGGGGCTCGATTCCAGGATCCTGAGATCATGACCTGAGCTGAAGGCAGATGCTTAATCCACTGAGCCACCCAGGCGCCCCTAAAAAGATTTTTTTAATGATTAGTATGCACATTAGAAAAATTGTACTGTATTTCTGTAAGTACTCTTTCCATTGATTCTTTTATCAACAGGAGAACCCCAATATTTAGAACGGTTTGCATAACTCATCTGGAATTGATGAGATTTCTATCCTAAAACATTTGCAGAAACTTAAGGAGAATAAAGAGAGTAATACATATTTTAATATTAAAATGGTACAGATGCCAAGGACCTGAAAAAGAGTAGAATTCACCTAGTGAATCAATTTCAATGAAATTCTAATCTTTCTTTTACATCAAGTTTAGATTTAGGCTTACTATTCTCAGTCTATTTTAACCATTCTCCTGAAAATACACAACAAAGATCTGGAGCCAGACAATGAATCAGAAGTAGCTCCAGGGGCAAATTACCACGACTTTTTTGGTAACACTTGTGAATTGAGGAAACACACTCCCTTTCTCAGGCTTGATATATTTACGCTTTTCTATTTTGATAAAGAAGAATGGAAGATGAAACGATACTTGATGTGTAGTGTTGAATATTTGAGAACAATTTGTTCACTCACTGAAAAAGCCCTGACATTTTAGATTATGTCTCTTTTTAAGAACATTTAGTTTGTGGTTCTTTTGTTGTGAAGTGTATCATTTTTACAAAGAGACTATATAAAATGTATCTGTTGAGTTTAAAGAATCATAATACACTTACATGGGATTGAGAAATAGAATATTACCAAGGTCCCTCTCTTACTTCCTCATCCCTCTCCCACAGAAGGTGCAACTATCTTCTATTTTGTCTTGATTATTTTCTTTTCTTTATAGTTTATCTCCTGTGTATAGATCTCTAAAGAATAAATTGTGCATTTTCCTTTGTGACTTGCATGTTCTGTTCAGTTGTTTTTCAGATCACCTAAGATCAATGCATACACTTTAGTTCATTCATTTTGCATTACACTATAGTATTCCACTTGATGAAATGTGCTGTAATTAGTTTTTTTATGGATTATTTATGAATTTCTGCTATTTAGAGTAAGGTTTCTGTGAACATATTTTCTAGATCACACATGTAAAACTATCTTTAATGTACACATCTGGAGTGAAGTTGCTGGATCGCAGGTTATGTACAAGTTTAAATCTCCTAGGAAATGCAAATATTTCTTAACATGGTTGTGCCAGTTTATATTTGCACATGCAGATGACAGAGTTTCCATTGCTCTATCCTCTTGGGTTAAGGAGAAACTTGGGTTAAGGAGAAACAGGCTTAATGGTCCTGGTGCCTCTCTCTTGCCAGAAAAAAAATGGTAAGAAGATGGGGGGGGGGCGGGCTTTTGACACATTAACTCTTCTGCCTTGAATTTTCCCTATGTGGTCCTAGTGAGTGTAATTTTGTCCTCTTTCATGACAGAGTGGCAAGCTTCTAAATATTTGCATTTTGTTAGGTGTGCAATATACCTGTGGTAGCTAGCGTCCAAGATGGTTCTCAAGGAATCTTGCCCCTTGACCTTCATCTCCTTCCACACTGTGCTCCCACAATAAATACAGCTGATCTGCCTAAACAATGAGATACTGCAGAAATGGTAGAGTAGGATTTCTGAAGCGAGATCATAAAGGACATCACAGCTTTGCCAGACATTCTTTTGGATCATTTGTTCAAAGAGAAGCCAGCTGCCATGTAGTAAGGACACTCAAGCAGTTTCTCCACAAAACTTAATTGCATGGCTAGAAAGCTGATGTTGGTTACTGCCATCTTGGAAGCAGATCTTCCAGTCCCAGTAGAGCTTTTAGAAGACTACACCCCAGCTAACTTCTTAACTGCAATTCCTTGTGGTACTCTGGGCGACAATTACCCAAATGAGCCATTCTCAAATGCCAGACCTACAAAAACTATGTGAGGTGATAAATGCTTATTGTTGTTTTAAGCTGTTAAGTTTTGGAGCAAAAGATAACCGATAACTTAAACTGCCCATTCTGAGTTTTTAGTTTGCATTTCCCTGATTCCCTGTGAGGTTGACCTCTTTTTCTCTGGTTATAGATTGTGCTTCTTCCTTGTAAATATCTGGCTCATATGTTTTCTCCATTTTTATATTGGTTTCTTTGCCTTTTCTCTATTGATTCTCTTCAGTTTTTATATGCTAGGTAATAATCTTTTGTTGATAATATGAGCTGCAAACAATCTCTCCCAATTTAAGGGTTGCTTTTTTACTCTCATTACTGTGTATTTTATCACCTGTATGCTTAATTTAAAGCAGATGAGTATATTCATCTTTTCCTGTGTAATTTGGACTTTTATATTCTTTAAGAATCCCTTCCTTATTCAAGAATTTGAAGATATTCCCTATATGCTCTTTTGAAATTGTATGGTTGTGCCTTTCACATTAAGTTTCTAACCACCTAGATTGATGTTTGTTTATGATATAAGATAAAGATCTATTTTCAAGTTTTTAAAAAGTATTTGGAAACCAAATTGTCCTTAAGCCATTTATGAAATAATCTGCTCTTTCCTAGTGATCTATACAAATCAAGCTTCTATAGTTTCTATATATGTACATATTTCTTTTTGGACTCTATTTCCTGTTCCATTTGTCTATCTCATCCTGTATCAACTTCATATTCTTAGATATATAGCCTGATAATAAATCATATCCAGTAATGCAAACTTTCCCACATTTCTTCTTCCTTCCTTGGTATATCCTTCCATATAAATTTTCACATCAGCTTGTCAAATTTCACAAAAAACACAATGGTACTTCTGTTTTATTGGAATTTTATCAAATTTATAAATCAATGCAGAGAGAACTAATATATTTATTTCAGAGTCTTCTATTCATAAATATTGTATCTTTCCCTTTATCTAGACATTTTCTAACATCTCCTGATAAAGTTTTATCATTTTCTCCATAAGGATATTACATATTTTTGTTAGATTTATTTCCAGTTGTATTTTTATGGCATTTCTCATAGTATTTTTAAATAAGGTTTTCTAAATTATTGCTTGACTATAGAAATGCAATTGACACACATATATACACATACCTATGTATATTGACTTTGCATCCAGAAACTCTGACAAACTCTTCATTACAATTATTTGCAGATTGTCTATGAAGAAAATAACCACCACCTGCAAATCACATTCCCTTTCTTTCCCTTTTAAACCTTAAACCTTTGCTTTTTCATTCCTTTACGCACAATGCTGAATAAAAATGGTGATAACGGGCCTCCTTGTCTTGTTTCTAATTTTAAAGGGAATGCTTTCAACATTTTAATGTTAAATATGACCTTTGCTGTAAGCTTTCTGTCCATGCCTGTAAATGACACTGCAGTGTGCTTCTGAGGCTCCCTTTCTGAGCTGAACTAAGTCTCCCAGTAGCTAAGAGTCCTGCTGACAGAGAGCCCTCAACTGTCTGCCTTCTTCAGCTGAAAGCGTCCCTTTGCCTATGTCACACCTACTTCCTGGGCAGCCCACCACAGGCTGACCTGGGATAAGGCCCCGCCTACTCATTGCAGGTGGGGACAATTCCAAAGGACCAGCCTCTTTTCTGAGCTCTCTTTAGGGTTCGCTGAGGTCTTCACAGAGCCTACACTGCAACCCAACTTCTCCTCCCTCTATGTATTTTTACCTCCTTCCTTTTCCTTCCAGAGATACTGACACCAGGAACAATTTTTAATAAACCTCCTGCATGTTAATTCCCATCTCAACTCTTCTTACTGAGGAACCTAAGCTGTGACAATAACAGTTAGCAGTTTGACAAAAATTTTTTCAATGTGAATAAATGTTGAGTTTTTCTTTTCAGTGTTTATTTTTTTACACTGCATATGTTGAAATAACCACATAATTTTTCTCTTTTAATTGGTTTATGAGGTAGTAAACAAATTAAAAGTGAACCAGTATTACACTCATAGGACAAAGTAATTAATCATAATATACCATCTTTTTTAAGCACTTTCAGATTCAGTTCGCTAGTATGAATTTTGTTAAGGAGTTATATCTGTGGTCATGATTGAGAGTGATTGTTTATTTTGGTTGTAATGTCCTTGTCCAGATTTGGCATCAAGGTAATACTGACTGCATAAAATAAGTTAAGGAGTATTCTCTGAAAGTTTCTATTCTCTGAAAGTGTTTGTGTAGGATTAGAACTACCTAAACCAACAATCCGTTGTGCAACGATTTGTATCTAATTTTATTTCTTTAATGGTTATAGGACTGCTCAGATTCTATTTCTTCTTGGAGAGATTTAGCAAGTTGTGTTTTTTTTCTTTTAAAAGATTTTAATTATTTATTTGAAAGAGAGAGAGCATGAGCAGTGGGAGGGACAGAGAGAGAGGGACAAGCCGACTCCCCAACTGAATGGGGAGCCTGATGCAGGGATCAATCCCAGGACCCTGAGATCGTGACCAAAGCCAAAGTCAGACACTTGACCAGCTGAGCCACCCAGATGCCCCTAGCAAGTTGTTCTTTTATGAGAATGTATTCATCCCATCTAGGTTTACAATTTTTTGACTTTTTTCATAATGACTTTTCAACACCTTTAGTTTTGTCATTCTTTTCATTCATGATATTCTTTGAGTATAGTCTCCCGTTTCTCCTGTTTTCCCAAAGATTTTCTACATTTTTAGTTTTTTCAAAGAATCAAATTTGAACTGTTGATTCTCTTTATTGTGTGTGTGCTTTCTATTTCATTATTTTTACTCAAATTGCATTTTTTTCTTCCTTCTATTTTCTTGTGTTTATTTTTCCTACTTCTTAACTTGGATGTTTAGTGCATTAATTTTGAACCTCTCTTCGTTTTTTAAAATAAATTTTCTGTATTTGAATCCACTTTATTTGAATCTCTGAAGATGTAATGGGTAGTGTTTTTATTTATTCAGATCTCAATATTTTCCAATTTTTTTGAATCTTACACATACATGGGTTTTTTCATATCTAAATATATAGGATTTTACAATACATTTGATGATTTCTAAGTTAGTTGCACTATGTTAGAGAAGTGTTCTATGTGATATCATTCTTTGACTTGAGGCTTTATATACAGTGGGTGTAGAAGCTCTGATTATGACCTAGCACAATATCAATTTTCAAATGTTTTATGTGTGCTTCCAAAAAAAATTGTGTATACTCCAAACTGAGGGATTAAGTTTCTTGATTTTGCTCCTTAAATCTTTTATATCCAGATGAATTTTTTTGTCTGCCTTATCTGTCACAGGAGATATTTATGAGACATATTTAATATCTCCCACTATGCTTATAGATTAATCTTTATAGCTCTGTCCCATTCTTGCTTTCTATATTTTGAGAGTTAATTAAATACATAAAAGTTTTTATTTTTTATATCCTCCTAATGAATTTAACTTTGTCCCTCATGAAAGGACTTCATATTTTATCCTTAAATTATATTTTGTCTAATACAAATTTAGGTATACCAGTTTTCATTTAGATATTTCTTGTATGACTTTCAACATTGTTTGTGTTTCTATGTTTATGTATCTCTCCTGCAAAGGGCATAGTGAAGAATTTTATTTAGTTTGACAAAATTTGCCTTTAGCTAGAGAGTTATTATGATTATATATTTGAGTTTACCTCTAGAACTGTATTATGTGATTTCTATTTTCTTACTTTCTCTTTTTTCTTCTAGCTTTCTTGCCTTCATTTATTTTTCCATTGAAGTATAGTTGACACTGTTATGTTAGTTTCAGATGTACAAAATAGTGATTTGAGAAGTTAATATGTTAAGCTATGCTCACTACAAGTGTAGCTACCATCTGCCACCATTAAACATTATTATGATACCATTGACTATATTCCCTATGCTGTAATTTTCATTCCTGTGACATGTTTATTGCATAGTTGGAAGTCTGTACCTTGCAATCCCCTTTATTCATTTTGCCCATTCCCTACCCCCTTCACCTCTGGAAATCATCTATTTGTTCCCTGTATTTATGGGATTGATTCTGCTTTTGATTGTTCATTTGTTTTGTTTTTTAGATTCCATACAAGTGAAATCATATGGCATTTGTCTTTCTGTATCTGGCTTATTTCACTTAGTTAGCATAATAACTTCTAGATCTATCCATGCTGTCCCAAATGACAAGCTCTCATTCTTTTTCATGGTTGTGTAATATTCCTATGTGTGGTGTGTGTGTGTACATAGGAGTCTGTCTGTCTTTCTGTCTGTGTATACACATAACATTTATCCATTCATCAATGGATGGACATTGGGTTGCTCCCATATTTTAGGCTATTGTAAATAATGCTGCAATAAACATAGGGATGCATTTGTCTTTTGAAATTAAGTGTTTTAATTTTCTTTGGGTAAATAGACAGTAATGTAATTATTAGATCATGTGGTAATTCTATTATTGATTTTTTTGAGGAACCTCCATACTGTTTTCTATAATGGCTGTACAGTGTGTGAGGGTTTCTTTTTCTCCACATCTTCACAAACATTTACTTTCTTGTCTGTCTGATTCTAGCCATTCTGACAGGTATAAAGTGATGTCTCATTGTGGTTTTGATTTGCACTTCCCTGATGATTAGTGATGTTGAATATCTTTTTATGCATCTGTTGGTCGGCTGTACATCTTCTCAGGAAAAATATCTATTTAGATCTTTTGTCCATTTTTAATTGGATTATTTGGTTTTTTGGACCTGAGTTGTATAAGTTCTTTATATATTTTAGATATTAACCCCTTATTAGAGATATCATCTGCAAATATCTTCTCCCATTCAAATAGGTTGCCTTTTTGTTTTGTTGATGGTTTCCTTTGCTAAGCAAAGGCTTTTTATTTTGATGTAGTCCCAAAGTTTATTTTTGCTTTTCTTTTCCTTGCCTGAGGAAACATACCTGGAAAACTGTTCCTAAGCTTGATGTTAAAGCTTACTTTAACATCAAGAAGAAAAGAGCCTACTCTTTTCTTCTAGGAGTTTTATGGTTTCAGGTCTCATACTTCATTTTTTAATTCACTTTGAGTTTATTTTCATGTATGGTGTAAGAAAGTGGCCCAGTTTCATTCTTTTGTACATATGCACCTGTCCAGTTTTCCCAGCATCATTTATTAAAGAGACTGTCTTTCTCCCATTGTATACCTTGCCTCCGTTGCTGTAGACCAATTGACCATATAAGCATGGGTTTATTTCTGAGTTTTCTGCTCTGTTCTATTGATCTATGTATTCATTTTTGTACTAGTACCATATGGTTTTGATTACTACAGCTTTGTAGCGAATTTTGAAATCTAGAATTGTGATGCCTCCAGCTTTGCTTTTCTTTCTCAAGATTATGTTGGTTATTTGGGGTCTTTTGTGAGTCCATAGAAATTCTAGTTCTGTGGAAAATGCTGTTGATATTTTGACCAGAATGGCATTGATTCGGTAGACTACTGTGGGTAGTATGGACATTTTAACAATACTGGTTCTTCCAACTCATAAACACAGAATTTCCTTCCATTTGTTTGTGTCATCTTTAATTTCTTTCATCAGTGTTTTATAGTTTTCAAAGTCTTTCACCTTCTTGGTTAAGTTTATTCCTAGGTATTTTATTCTTTTGGGTATAATTATAAATGGAATTGTTTTCTTAATTTCTGTTTCTGCTACTTTATTATTAGGGTATAGAAAAACAACCAATTTCTGTGTATTAATTTTGTATCCTGAAACTTCAGTGAATTCATTTATTACTTCTAATAATTTTTGGTATATTCTTCAGGGTTTTCTATATACAGTATTATGTCATCTGCAAATACTGAAGTTTAACTTCTTCCTCACCAATATGGATGACTGTTCTTGGTGCCTTTTAGACTGACCATGACTTGTTATTTCCAGTCCATTTTTCCTCCTTTATATACTTGGAAGTTATATTATTTCTAGCTTTTCAATGGTGACTCAAGGTATTTTAATATATATACTTAAAACTATAGCTAATATCTTTCCTTCCATAATTCCTGTTTTCAGTTTTGTTTGGGAGGGCTTTGGTGTCCTCACTTTCATGTCTGCTTTCCAGTACATGAAAGAAGAAATGAAGGAAGGCTTTAAAGAAGTTATTTATCCAAGATTTTAATACTTCAAATCAGAATCTCATTCTGGATAGCGAGTCTATTGCACTACTAGAAGTGAAAATACAAATTATCTCTCCAGCATTTTGTAATCAAGATATTTTGGAATAAATTAGTAGAACAATCTAGAATAAATTAAAACCCACATAAAAAAGCCTTGCAGAAACTGAGCTGTTGAATGCAGTTGGCAACAACCAATTAGTAGAGTCTTCTTACGTGCCAAACACTTTGCCAAGCTTTCTCCTCTGACTATATACTTCCTCCTGAGAGTTTACTAATTCTCAAACCTCTGATGAGATTATCACTCAAGGTCACACAAAAATATCCACAAAAAAACTGAGGATAAACAAGTGTAATCAAGCAAGATTTACTATGACTAAGTTTTTCAACTCACTGAGAAGTCTCAGACCAGTAATATTTATGAACAAAACCTGTCTTAATTGCCTGGTTTGGCTCTTTATTCCCTAATATCTTCAACTCTAAGGGTTGATTAAAATGAAGGGAGCATAATGTGAACATCTGGGTCCCAGTTCGACCCATCCTCTAAGCTCCTTACTACCAAGGGAAAAGTTAATTGCAATCTAATGTTTCTGAAAGGTGTAACTTAAAGCCACAGTAGTAAATCGATTTCACCTCAAGTGCCAGCTTCCAACAATTGGTAGGAACTGTTTGGATCACTCTGCTGAAAAGAATTAGAGGGCTCCATCCCGTTCTAAGGAAAAGCAAACTGTAATCCCTCAGAGAGATCTCTGACCAGTTGGATAGGCAGGGTAGAAAAATGGAGGTGGTTAATGTGTGAAAAAATAAGACATTGAGTAAATAAGAAATTTGCAAGTAAACAAGAAGTGGCATTGGAGTTGGAATTACCTTTCTCTTTAAAAATATAGGCTTAAAGTGTACACCAGTTATTCAAAGTGGGATCCGGGCAGCTGTTGTAGCACCAGCTGACAATTTTAATGGTCTCCTGAGGTTGGCGCTGTATCAGAACCTCAAACAAGAACTCCTGTCCTCTAGCCAAGCCAGCCTAGTAGGAGTTACCAGGGTTTGCCGCCAACTTACTGCAAATTATATTGCCTTTGCAGCCATGGATCAACAGGAGGAAAATTATCTAGCAGATAGGGGCAAGCAAAGAACTGAAATTGATTCTGTAGTTATTGGAGACTGGTTAACGGTGTAAATTCTTTATTTTGAGGAAAACGTTATATATTCTGATATTTAGTATCGTTAAAGTCTACAAAAAACTTAGCAATTATTTCAAAACAGAAAAAAAGGGAGTATTTTAATGGGAAAAACTTTAAAATTTCATCCTCACAATGGGACATGATTATGAGGGAGGATATAATCAAGTTAGTTAGAAACGGAATTTTATTCATTTTATTCATGATGCTTTACTTGGAAGAGGTAAGTGTAAATTACCATATTGTTCTCCCTCACATAATTTCCATTCCAAATGCTAGTTTGAGAATAAATTAGTGAAGAATAGATTTGCCCCTACAACTCTTCCACCAACACACACCCTCCCATCTCCCAATACTCTTTTTTCTGTATTGAAATATATCTAGAACATAAAACATTGTACAGGACTGTATTTTATTACTGAGTAGATCAGGTTATAGAATTATATAAGGACCCCTCATACAGAGTAAATGAACCTTCGAAGAAAGAACAATAAAGAGCTCTAAAATTGCTGCCAGTCTGCCCGGACTCCTCAAGCAAACACTTAAAACTGAGGAATCTTGTTTCCGTACTTATCAGGGTCTGTTGGGCCTTAGGGCTAGGTAACTCTTTAAAATTTTGTTTTATTAAATTGACCCAGAAAAAAATTTTAGGAGAAATATTTCAAGTGTGTGTTCAAACTCTTGGTCTCTAGATGGAACAATAAATCATGAGGCATTCCCTTTTCCCTTTGGTTTAGAAAATACGCCAGCATCAGGAAATACAACTCTGATGGTGAGATTGTAGCCAAGACCGGTGAGGGCGGACCTGGGGAGAGGGCAGTGTATAAGAGCACTGCTGTGAGTTTTTATCTGATATTCAAGCTGGGTTTCAGAGACCTTTTATAAAGACAAACTCATACCACAAAAAATCTGGCTATTTGACGTTGATTTAAATGAATTTGTAAATTTCTGCAGGACTGTTAACATCCATAGGAGCAGACAGGCCAGTGTTTCTTAAACTAGATTGCCAATTTTCTTCCTATTATTTGGGTTTTGTAACACATTTTCCTATAAATCAATAAGACTACTTTCATTTTATTTTTAATTGTTTTTCATGGGGAAAAAATTACATCTTCTCCTACGATGATCCATGTGCCCTCTTTTCTTCCTGTAATTTTTTAAGGAGCTTGTGTCTTCGGGCCAGTTGACCAGAATGTGTTTGAAACTATGGGAACATCTGTGTCTGATGGCAATTGGATCTTAGGCATTTTTTTCTATTCCCTGGATAAAATCCACAGGAATCTGGCAATCTTTCATAAAATGCTTATTTCAGAAATAATATTTCCTGATTTAGGGGTTTCCTAAAATCTTATTTCTGGCACTGGAAACCTTGCTGTAATGGTGGTTTTCAGATTTTCCTCTGGCTCTAAGTAAATCACATGAATTCTATTTAACAATTGAAATTATTTGGAAAAATATGACTCATATTCTAAATATTGACTCTCTCCAAGTGTTTAACATTCATATTTTTTTAATCCTTGTGAGCCACTATTTTTTTTGTCTCACTATGTATGCTACATAATGTTCAGTGCATTCTTGCCCCATTCTTGGTTTTAAATTTATGTAAGTAACTATATACATATATATATATATATATAGCTCTGTGTGTATGTGTATATATACATATATATGCAACTATATATAATAATATGCTATTATAAATATATATAATAAATGATACACATAAAACATATGTATATAGGTATATATATTTATACATATATATAATTTTTTTAAATCAAGGGCTCCACAAACCCTTTCAGTAGAGATTCCCAGACATCACCCCCAAAGCTTCTGAATTCGTAGATCTAGAGCAGGGCCTAGAAACCTATGTAATTTTAAAACTCCCTTTTACCTCAGTTTTGCTGTGAACCTAAAAGTGTCCCTAAAAAATAAAGTGTATTTTTTAATGCATATAAGTTAAAGAGAAAAAAAAAAAGAAGACTCCCTTGTGATTCTGACAATAAGCTCAATTTAAGAACCTCTGGAAATTTCTCTAATTCTGACTGACATTAAGAACCTGAGAGAAAGTCTTGTCAGGTTCAATGTCTATATCCCTCTGGTTCCCTCTAGTGGACTAACGATAAAATGCACTTTCTACAATTTACGCAAACATGAAAAAGAAATTTAGATTAAAATGCACATAAAGAGAAAAATTTCGAAATATATTCAGAAAAAGGCAGTATGTACCCAATGAAATGGGTCTGGGACCTAACAGGGTGGAAAGCCCCACCATATCTGTTTCATGGATGATTTTGCCTGGTGGGAGCCCAGGTGGGAGCCCAGATAGGCACTGGTAGGTTAAGCCACAGGAGGAGCTTTTTCTCATCGCCATCCCCTGAGAACTGCAGTCAGGAGTCTGCCTAGGCACAGAGCTCCACTGCTGATTGGGATTTCTGATTACAGAGCAAAATGAAGCTTTAGAGCTCCATACACTTTATGTTGAATTTATGCCCTTCGCTGGACTCAGTGCGTCTTCTTTCACCGAGAGAGGAGAATTTAAGGGGAGATAGAATCTGGTTGAATATTCCATGTGCTTAAGGTAGATAACCTACCATGCTCACACTGGGAAAACTCCAGAGATACTAGGCTGTGGAGCTAAATTTACGTGTGTGGCTGCCTCTGGCTCTGAACTTCACAATATTCTTGGGGCAAAAGAGCCACAAAAGTTCTTTCTTTGGGGTAGCCCTTGATCCAAACATGTGCTGCTTTCAGGGGGTGTTTTACTGACTCCTCTATTCCTGCAGCAAGCAACTCTGCCCAGCCTGGGGAGAAACCAGAGTCTGCCCAGCGTCCTTGAGTGGATTTTATGGGTTTGGGAGGTTTAGCCCTAGAATTAGTCTTTGAGGTTTTCAATTCAATCCCCCCTCACTGAGCAGTTAAGGAAACAAGGCACTGGAATCCAGATCTTCTGTATTTTCCTTAAATACTTATTCCCACTAAAATTTTCCAAATATTCCAAACCAATGGACAAATAGTCCCAAAGTATACAGAAGACGTGCTGTCTGATTATAACTAAACAGCTTGCGAATGGAGATGACAACTTGAGTAGCACAAAGGGGCAACTGTAAATTAACATACATTTAATCTTAGAGCTCCTACATCTGGTGATACACAGCTCACTCCTCGAATCAACCAACTACTCACTGCATCTTTTTCCTATCTGCCGCCTCCTCTCTAAGCCCACTGACTGTATACCCTGGTCCTGCCTGTGGGCTGGTATTCCTAACTGCTACCGCCACCCTCTATCTTTTTCAAACTGTCTGTCGCCAGGGTGATCTTTGTAAAACTCCAATCTCTTGAAGACACTCTTGCTTAAAGGCCTTTGATGATTTCCCATTGTGTTTGGGATAAAATCCAAACTCTTTAACAGGATTTATAAGGCTCCTTGTGACCTGTACCAACTCAGGTCAGAGTGGGCTAATCACAATGCTTTACATGTGCCTGAGGCGGTTAAACTCCCCCCCACCACCCCCGGCTTCAAAAATGCTTTTTCCTTGCCGGAAACTCTCCACCTTCCTCACTTCATTACATTTCCAACCTCTTCTCTTAGAGGATCGTTATTCTTTAAGCAATCCCCAGGAGGACCCCTGTGTTCAGCCCCCTGGGGTCCCCACCCAGTAACATTCACCATCTTATATCACATTCACCATCATTCATCACTTGCCTCTGTCTCCCTGGCTAGATGGGAAGTAAGCAGAGCACCTGTGTGTTTTATTCTAACTTCCCCTGGGGCTTGCACAGGTTTAGCACAAAGTAGTGGATCTTGAATGAATGATTGTGGAATTGAGCTAATGACCTAAGAAACAGTTCCTTACTATGTATGTTCCTCCCTCTTCCTTGTCAACCTTACTCATTCACCTGTCAGCACTGCTACATCTGGGGGAAAAGGGGGAAATGTTTAATTTTAAAAAGCACCCCAGTAACTTCAGGGTAATTGTCTTACTCGTCTCCTCCCTGGTTGGGAATTCCTGATCTATTCAATCCCCCCAGTTCTAGACCCAGAGAAGTCAAAGGATCTGAGTAAGATCACATGGCTACTTAATGGCAGGGCAAGTTTCCTAATTGCTGGGCTAAGTCTTTTTCTGTGTGGTTGTTCAATGGTCTCACCAGATACTCAGAATACACCTTCTCGTAGCCTGCATGTGTTTTTGTTTTTGGTTTTTTTTTTTGTTTGTTTGTTTTGTTTTTTTCTGAAGAACAGAGAATGGTCTCTGCTTCCTGTTTCCCTTCTTAGACCCTAGATCCTGTCCTTTCACTGTTATACCTTGGTAGATAGAATTCCCAGATTCCCCACCACCAGCAGCGTGTACAGATCTTTTCCCAGTTATTCAATAGAACCCTAACCTAGGTATTTGCTGTGAATAGATTTTGCAGGTCCCAAATCAGTTGACATTCAGATAGGGAGATCATCCTTGGTGGGTCTGACCTAATCAGATAATCCGTTAAAGGGACTGGGCTCTCCCTGGAAAGAGACTCAAAGCATGAGGAAGATTTGATGCAATGGTGATTCTCCACTGCTGATTTTAACAATGGAATTTTAGGCTTCCAAGGACAGCAAATTGTGGAATGGTAAATATATAAGAGAGAACTTCTAGAGTAAGATTTGTTTTCAGGTTCTTCTAGTGCCTTCTTGGGGCTAATAAGAGCCAGTAGAAGAATTTATATTTTGCCTGTAGGCAGGAAAAGGGGAGCTTTTTCTGCATTTACTGCTTCTTACTTGCCTTCAGTTCAAAATAATTTTTAAGTCAAAGAGGCATATTTTGTGGTGACATATTCTGATTTCTTTCAATGGTTACTTTAAATATATCACTATTTCCTTTCTTTCAACAAAAATGTACTTATCATTTACTATGTTCTGTGCATTACACTAAGTGCTAAGAGATATAGAGAAGGTAGGAAAGAAAACCCAGAGTCCTTGCCTTGGGCTGGCAGAGGAAGTAGTAAGACATGAAAATGTGTGCCCTCCCCCACACTCCCCCCGCCCCGCCCCACCGTACATGTCTATACCAGAACGGTATGCACCGTGTAGAAAGGTCTTCCGGAGAGTGAGATTCTCTTACACCTGGGGAAAGGGGGTGGGAATGCCCAGGAGCAATACTTAGTAGATTCTATACACATGCACAAAGGTTTTGAAACTAGAAACTATAAAAGCTCAAAAAGAAGCACTAGTCTCACATTATAGTGTCAATTACATGCAGTGTAGTCATCTGTTACTTTGTACAATAAAATACAGCTATCTAAAGCATCGCTAAAGTGAGACTCTTACCTGAAAGTCCTCTTGTCCCCAGGACGACACTGGGGAAACCCAGAGCAGGCAGTTGTCAAAATAGTTCTCAGACCCAGAATCACAGCCCCGCCTCCTCCTTTGGTGTGCAAACTATACATTCTCCATTGATCTACTTTTTTATTCTGCACTGATCCACACCTTCTTCTTTTTTCAGATTTTGTTTATTTATTTGACAGAGTGAGAGAGCACATACAGTGGGGAGCAGAAAAGGAGAGGGAGAAGCAGGCTCCCCGCAGAGCAGGAAGCCCAGTGCGGGGCTCCATCTCAGGACCCTGGGATCATGACCTGACGGTATCCCTGGACATTAAGTGACCCACTCTCTACCACTGATAACCTTCAGCTTCTAGTAACCTCTCTTACTGTGGCCCTTGAGATGTAGGGATGGTGAAAACCCCACCAGATTCCTGCACTGCTACAATAATTTCCCTACCGCACCCCATTTTTGTAATTAACTCTTTATTGGTGGACCCCTCTCAAATTACCCTAACTTGAATGTGTTTGTTGGAAGGCTGACTGATGCATTCACTATTCAAAAGCTCTTCCTTCAAGGTAACATCCAAATGTCCCCGCACTTGGTGTGCTCCTGGGAAAATCTCCCCCTTGATGGCTTGCTAGTTGCTCCTAACAACCTACTGAGGTGCACATTACGAGCCAGACTCTAAATTAAACTTTTCCTCACAGAATGTTGACCTAGAGATCCACTGCAGAATTAGACCAACTCTTTTCAGAATTCAAAGTAGGTTGCCAGTTGTAGTTGCTAAGTTGTGGACGTGTAATTTATATGTCAGAATATGCAAAATCTCCAACGTTGTTAGCAAATTGGTATGGCCATCTAGTTTATAACTAGCTCTTCAATGAATGTAAGGAAATAAATCTGAAGTAAAAAGCAATATTTCATTGTGAGACTTGCTTAAAGATGACCACAGTAGTCGTTGTTAATCATACATTGATTGATTAATTGATTGATTGATTGATTACTAAAGCCAGCTGGGACCAGACTTACATATAAATTTTCTGAAAGCTTATCCCAAGAAAACTATGAATAAATGCTATGGCCTAGAAATGAATCAAAATTATCAAGTGACAACAATGTTTATAAAAAATCATTTATAAATAACACCTTTCAAAGAACTTTCAAAGCCTTAGTAAAATAAGTTTAATTACAATTAATATTCTCTGAGCCTAAATGAACAGGAGTTCTATGGCTTTATGAACCCCAGGAACTTTTATGATTAATTAGGCATACACATATGCATTTTTCTAGCCTCATCACTTTCATCAGACACATAACCCCCAGAAAGCTAAAACAACTGAGGTTGTACCTATTTGGAATATACAGGTTAGTAATTGTTACCAAAAGTACTTTAAAGATGTGAAATAAAATGAACCACATGGGCAGGGTTTATTTGATCTTTTAATTGGGCTATTAGTTTGTTCATGATTTTGCATCTTTTCAATGTAAAATGTAAATTTTACATCTTTTCAATGTAAAATCTTTTCTTAGGTTTGCCAGCTGGGTCGGGGGGAACCTCTACTACCAGGGTGAAACTTACTTTTTGTACCCATTATCATTTAGATGAACCCCTCATATAAGCAATGATTTCAGCAGGATTCATTTTAATAGCATGTAAAACTATCATCTTTTTAATAGGGAATAAGGATTTTACATCCCTAGGTAAAATTTTATAAATAGATATAGATTTTTTTAAAATTGTAATTATAATTGCTGGAATAGAGTTAAAGCCAATGGACTAGGTATAATCATTATTGCTTTGATTTAAAAATTTAAAAGATGCTAGCCAAAGTTTAAACGTAATTTATTCTAAAAAGGTACATAAAATATTGCCAGTGAGTAAGTCATTACACTTGTCAGATGAACTTTGATTCTATAAAGCTCTTTGCATTCTCAACATATATAAGAAGTCATTAGTGCAGTGACTAAGGACTAAAGTAGTAGGAATTCTGACTGTATTTAAGTTATTTATAGGCCAGGTAGTTAAGCCAAATGAAATGAAAAGATAAAAATCCTTGAATTAAAAAATTTCTTTAGCTATAGCTTATAACTCCATAAACACTGATTAGCTAAGATTATGAATAGTCAAGAACATTTTAAATCTTCTAAAAGAAATAAAATGAGAATTTCCAAGGCCAATTTTATTTATAATCAGTGACACAGGGTTCCACAAATAGTAATTGATGGGGAATATGATTTTGGAGTGTGCTTTATAAATGTTTGTGTCTGAAGATTTATTTAAACCTGCATGTTACAACTGCAACATAATCTCATAATCAGCAAAGGGAAAACTCAGAATTAAAAATAGAGAAGGAAGAAACAAATCTTTCTAGTTATACTTCTCTACTGCTTAAAAAAAAATTACTGCCTATTTTTATTTCCTAAATACCTCTATGTCCCACCACATCTGATACTATCACAGATTCTGTGACCAAAACATCTATACATATTGCAAAGAGTATAAACAGCAATGAACTTGTTATCATAAACAGCAGAGGTTTAAGAAAGGAGCTGGATCTTGTTGGCCTAGCAATACCTGAATTCCCCTGTGTAAGAGAAGCCCTTCAGAGTCCTTTTCCCACTTCTCTCTCTCATGACTGAGGCTAGAAAGTCAGAGGGCTAGCCATCTGGTGCATCTATAAACATCCACAACCCTATGCAGAAAGAATGCTTGTCCTCCTAGAGGATGGGTCAATTATTTCACCCTCAAAGGAAAAGTTGTACTAAAAAGTGACAAATGGTCTACTTAGAAAGGATATAAATACAGCCAAATTCTGATAGGTACTGCATCACTTTCTTGGCAAAGCACAGTACCACACTGTTCTATTTCACTGACAGTTCAGATCTTTATGCCTTTTTGAGAAATTGCTTTGCCTTATTCTCACTCCAATTAGCCTTCTAAACTAGTTAGCATGAAGCCAGGCATAAGTGATAGCATCAAATAATCACTCAGCTGAGAGCAAATATCTTAGAGTCGGCACTAGAATGTTGGTTTGGTTAAAATATTAATAAGTTTAAATGCCACTCCGGATTTTCTAACATCACTGAGTTTTGTAAATTCCAGATCTGGCAATTTCAGGAACAATTTAAAATGAAGAAAAATGGCACTCAAACTGAAAGGCCTATACTGCTCCTATGTCTAAAATTCTTTTTTTTTAAAAAGATGTTTTTATTAAAAATGTGATACATTTCCCCAAACAGCAACAAATGTACAATGAGATATCACAACACACCTACTACGATGGCTATAATGAAAAAACTATAGACAATGATACGAAGAAATTTGAATCCTTATAGATGGGACGTAAAATAATGCAGCCACTTTAGAAAACAACTTGGAAGTTCCTACAAATGTTAAACATGGAGTTACTATATGACACAGCAATTCCATACAACTACCAGTTCCTAGGGATATACCCAAGAGAACAGAAAACACACTTGAACATGAATGTGCATAGCAGCATAATACCTACAAAGCAGTGACAACCCAAATGTCCATCAAGTGATGAATGAATAAACAAAATGTAGTACACTCATACACTGGAATGTTATTTGGTCATAAAGAGGAATGAAATACTGATACAGGCTGAAACATGCATGAACCTTGACAATACTATCTTAAGCAAAAGGAACCAGACATAGAAGGCTACATATTATGATTCCATTTCTATGAAATGTCCAGAATAGGCAAATGCATAGAGACAGAAAGTAGATTCATGGCCATCCAGGGGCTAGGAGAAGCTAAGGAACAAGGAGTATTATAACTAATGGGTACATTTTCTTTTTGCAGTAATGAAACATCCTAAAATTAGTGTTGATGCCTGCCGAACTCTGAATACACTAAAAAAAAACCACTGAATGGTACAGTTTAAAAGGGTGAACTTTAGGACATGAGAATTATATCTCAATGAAGTTATTTTAAAGTAGCAAAAACCTCACCAAAAAAATGTTAAAACTAATTTTAAAAGATCAGTAAAGTTGTAAGATACAAAATCAATATACAAAATCGGTTATTTATATGCACTAACAGTGAACTACCAGAAAGAGAAACTAAGAAAATGATCCCATTTACAATAGAATCAAAGAGAATAAAATACTTAGTAATAAGTGTAACCAAGGAGGGACAAGATCTGTATACTGAACGCTATTAAACATTGTAACAAAAAATTGTAACAAAAAATTGAAGAAAACACAAACTGAAAGATATTCTATGTTCATGGAGTGAAAAAATTAATACTGTTAAAATATTGATAACAGCCAAAGAGATCTATAGATTCAATACAATCCTAGCAAAATTCCAATGGCATTTTTCACAGACATAGAAATAACAGTCTAAAAACTCATATGGAACCACAAAAGACCCCATATAGCCAAAGCAATCTTGAGAAAGAACTAAGTTGGAAGTAGCACACTTCCTGATTTCAAACTATACTGTAATCAAAACAATATAGTATTGGCATAAAAACAAACACATAGACCAATGGGATAGAATCGAAACCTGGGAATAAACCCATACATTTACAGCTAACTAATTTTCAACAAAGAAGCCAAGAATATACAATGCAAAAAGGATAATCCCTCCAATAAATGGTGTTGGAGAAACTGGACATTCACATGCAAAAGAATGAAATTGGACCCCTTTCCTACACCATACACAAAAATCAACACAAAATGGATTAAAGACTTGAACTTAAGACCTGAAACCAGAAAACTCCTAGAAGAAAACATAGGGGATAAGCTCTTTGACAATGGTCTTGGCAAAGACTTTTTTTTTTTTTATTTGACACCAATGACAAATGCAACAAATTCAAAAATAGACAAGTGGCATTACATCAAACTAAAAAGTTGCTGCACAGTGAAGGAAACAATCAACAAAATGAAAAGGCAACCTACCAAATGGAAGAAAATATTTGCAAACCACATAGCTGATAAGGGGTTAATATCCAAAACATACAGGAACTTCTACAACTGAAAAGTAAAAAAACACCAAACAAAACCTTAAAAATGGGCAAAGACATTTTTCCAAAGAAGACACACAAATAGCCAACAGTCACATGAAAATATGCTCAACATCAGTAATCAAGGAAATGGGAATCAAAACCACAATGAGATTCACTTCACACCTGTTACGATGTCCATTATCAAAAGATAAGAGATGAATGTTGGCAAGGATGTGGAGAAAAGGGAAGATTTGTACAGTTACTGGGAATGTAAACTAGTACAGCCACTATGGAAAACAGTATGTTTTGAACCGTATGTTCAAAATACTGTTTTGAACATACGGTTCAAAACATACTGTTCAAAACAGTATGTTTTGAAAACAGAGTTTCTTCATACTGTTTAAATTAAAATAGCTTCCTCATACGGTTTTAATTAAAAATAGAACTACCCTATGATCCAGCAACCCTTTCTCTGGATATGTATCCAAACAAAACAAAATCATTATCTCAAAGAGATACTGTACTTTCATATTCATTGCAGCATTACTCACAACAGTCGTGATATGGAAACAACCTAAGTGTCCATCCGTGGATGAATGGATAAAGAAGATGTGGTATGGAATATTATTCAACCTTAAAAAAGAAGAGGGTTCTGATATTTGCAACAACATAGATGGACCTCCTGAGCTTTATGCTAAGTGAAATATGCCAGACAGAGAAAGACAAATAACTACATGATATCACTTATGCATGGAATCTTTAAAAAAAAAAGAAAGAAAGAAAAGTGCAACTCCTAGAAATGGAAAATAGGATGGTGGTTGCCAGAACTGAACAGTGGTGGTTGCCAGAACTGAATAGTGGGAGAAACAGAAAGAGATTAGTAGAAGGACACGAACTTTCAGTTATAAGATGAATAAAGTCTGACCATCTAATGTAGAACACAGTGACTATTGTTGCTAGATGTATACATAGAACAAGTCAGCACGTACTACAATTTTATTTGTCAATTATACATCGAGAAAGCTGGAAAAGAAAATCACAGATTTCCAATCAAAACATAAGCGGAAACTTTAAACTTAAAAAAAAAAGAAAACTGATGACATACAGAAGTTTCTTTCAGTCTCTTATTTCTCATCCTTCATAGTTGTGATTATCTTGCATTCACTGATAATTTTAAATTGTACCTTCTTACTACAAATTCATCAGAAACATAATTTTAATGGCTGCACAATATTCTATGAAGGTCATTTACCACAACAATAAAGAAAATTATTATCAAGTGCTTATTGTGAGCTAAGCATTGTTCTAAGCCATTTATATACATTATCTAATTTAATACTGACAACAACTTTGTGGGATAGATTTTTATTTTCCCATAGAAATTTTATTTTATATAGGAAAAAATCAAGGCTTAATTAATTTTTTGGCTCGTGAGGTGTAGAGTCAGCATTCAGACAGAGGCAGCTCTGCTCCAGGACCCCAAAGCTTGAATAATAATGAGGTACTACTCATGATTTCCTTCACTATTTTTTATACTATTTTACATTTAAGTTCTTTTAGTTTTTTTACTATTATAAACAATAAGGATTGTTCTTGAATGCTGGAGATCATACTTCCTCAGCTTCTGTGGATAGACCTAAAGGCATCCTAATAAACTGTCTTTCACCAACTAAATTAACTAAATAACTTTAATTTTTTTTAAAAAAAATTCCCAGCCTTATGAAAACAAGTGAAGCTCAGTTCTTTTGCCAACAGATCATTTCCACTCTTGGGCAGTAAGAGATGTCAACCGCACCCAGTTAAGAGAGGCTGTAGGAAAATAACTGCTAGATGATGAGCTCATTGCTGGGAGGGACCATCCATTTTCTTATTTGTATTCCTACCACCTCCCTGATCTTCTGGTTTGAAGTTTATATTGAATAAACAATGAACGACTAAACTACTTTGAGAGAAACAGCAATGCCTGAGCAGAAGAACAGCAGCTGTCAGAAGACAGCACTGATCCTAAGAAGAGAACTCTGGCGAGGTATCTAGATATTTGCTCTACCCCCTTTGTTTAGAAATGGGAATGGCTCTTTTCTTTTGCAGGAACCTCTTCCCCAGCTCTTTGCTTCAGCATAATTAATATAGAGACCTTTGAAACTCAAGCACATGCATTGTTCTATCCTGACTCCAAATAATCTCAGAGGTTACACCTATATAAACACTGACTTAAATGTTGGTGTAAATTCAGAGACACTCTTAGCAAAACTAGATTAGCATCATGTTAAAAAGGAACAAATTGCCATGTAAATGTGCTATAAAAGGAGCTTCTATTGACCCAGGTCGAAACATACGATTCTTTAACATAGGATTCTTTAAGCTGAACAGAAAGTACAACAAAAGACGTTGTTCATAAGGCTGCTTTTGTACATACAAGCTCTTTCCAGGGCTTTTCAGTTTAAAAATACAATAGTGCAGGGGCCCCTGGGTGGCTCAGTCCATTGGGTGTTTGCCTTGGCCTCAGATCAGGATCCCAGTGTTTCTGGAATTGAGTCCCACATCGGACTCCCTGCTCAGTGGGGAGCCTGCTTCTTCCTCTCCTGCTTGTGTTCTTTCTCTCTGTCAAATAAACTAATAAAATCTTTTTTTAGAAATATAATAATACAAAAGGATAGTAAAAAAAGAAAATTTCTGTATTGACCACCCAACATAACTATTTTCATTTCACCCGTTACTTTAAATCCTTATGCATATTAATAAATATTTATATGTTAGAAATTGTAGTGTAAATTTAATTTTATTCTATTCTATATGTGCATTATATTAATCACATATTCTGTTTTTACATATCGGATCATAAGCATTAGTCCATTTTTATGGATAATCCACACATTGATAATTTTAAGGAATCTATAATATTCCATTGCATTCATGTATCCTTATTTTCTAATGTTGAGCAGTTACCGGCAGGGAGATAGAAAATGATTTGTATTTTTAATTTTATTTTGTTTTTGATTGTAATTCGGTTGCATTCTGTCCATGAGTGAAGCATCTCAACCCAGAGATATGTGTAAGCAAAGGGGAAAATTGTGTCTTCTTCCTCTCAGCCTCTAATTACGTTTATTTGAGCCAAGAAGTACCTCACTAATACTGTCAGAGCCAATGTGAAGAAAGTGTCCCAGCTAGAGTTCATTGTAGCTACCATTAAACACTCCTTAAACCAGTTAGAAGAAGGAAAACACAGAGGCATTGATCAAATATTGCCCTCAAGAAGTATGGTTCTTCACTGTTCTGTGACATTCTGGAGAGTGGGTCCACCATTTCCAACAGCCCTTTCCAGCCAACAACAAAAGGAACCAACAAACCAGCCCAAGGACAGGCCATTTCCTAGTCTGGTTTGCCATTCCTTCCTCCCAAAGATGGCAGATTTTAATAGCCACTCTACAGAACTCATCAACTGAGGTTAAGATGGGCAATTAATTGCTTTATCCCTCTGCAGAAATAACCTTCCACCTCTGGGTTCTTGTTGCCCTGAGTTTCATTTATTCAGTAATTATTTACTAAGCACTTACCATACCAGACATTGCGCTGGTCTGGTGGGATGCAATAGAGAACGTAACAGACACAGCTGAGTGTCCTTGTGGATCTTTAATTTGAATAAACATACAAACAAAAGACATAAAAGAACTGCTGCTTTGATGAATGTTATGATGAGAATTAAAAGGGCGCTATGATCAAGAATAGCAGGAAGTGTCTACATTTGATCTTACTGTGGAAGTTATATTTTAGGCAAATGCTGAGGAAGAAGAGCCAGCCGTGCAAATAGCTGACAGGAGAATATTTCAGGCAGAGGAAACTTCAAGTGCAAAGGCCCTGAGGCTGCAAAGAGCTCAGTTGTGGGAATTCCCAGAGAGCCAGGTTTGTGACAGCACAGTGCTGAGGAGGAGATAGACACAGGATGTGGTAAATGAGGTGAGCAGGGGTCTGCACAGGACCAAGGTTACACTGCATTAGACCTACCCTCATCATTGGGGTGAAGGGAGGTCTGTACACTAAAACCAAGACCCTGCTTCCCCAGACTTCCCTGTTCCTCAGCATGTATAACCTCACCCGCACTCTCAGTCTTGACTCCACTGTTACGGCCCTTATCTCTGTTTGTCTGCCATTCATGGGCAGCCCATGACTCCCACCTTATATGCTACACTCCTCTTCCCACACACCCCCCCCCCGTCCCTCTTCTGCCCCACCTCCCCAGTTTCTGAAATCCTGCTACCATGCCTTCTGGGATTCACAGTCCCTCATCAGCAAAATTTCCTTCATGCTCAAGCTGTTCTCTGAATATTTCTCTTCCTTTCCTTCTGGCTCTCCCATGAAGGAAATCTGGCTCTCCCATGAAGACCTTGCCTTCCTGCAGCACTTGCAGTTGGAGACCCTTTCCTCCCACACCCCACAGACCGTGGGATCTGCAGGTGGGCCGGGGTTCCTATTGTGTTCAGATTGATCTTCCTTCCTTCTCCCTGAACTTCTCCCTACTTTGAATGTCATGCCTTCAGATCATGTCATCCACTACCTGTCATTGTAGCTGTTAGCCCTCCTAATTTTCAGTGATCTCAGTCCCTTGCTCACTGTCATTCAATTTTCCCCAAACCTAGTCCACCTGCATCTTTGCCCATCTCAGTAGATGGCAACTCCTACCTTCCACTTTCTCCAGGTGAAGTCCTTGATGTCATCACTAACCCCCTCTGTCTCTCAGGACAATCTGCTAAGAAATGCTATTACCTCTGCCTTCAAATGTATCCTCTGGAACCTGACACAGGCCATCACTCCAAGGCTGTCGGCTACCATTCTCTGTTGCCTGGATTACTGCAACAACCTCCTAATAGGATTCCCTGCTTTTATACTCCCTATCACGCTGCTTTCAAAATGTAACTTAGATCGTGATATTCAGCTGCTCAATCATGTCATGGCTTTCCATTTCCTCAGACAAAAAGCCCAAGTCCATTCATTGGCCTGCTTGGCTCTAGGTGACCTAGCACCCAGTTACTGATCAACCTCACTCACCAGGTTCTACCTGTTCTGAAATCCTTGCTGGGTCTTGAAAACACATATTTCTGCCTTAAAGCATTTGACATTCCTAGGTGTTTTCCCCTGCAGATTTCTGTACACCCTCTCATCTCCTCTAATTAATCAAGTGTTGCCTTCTTCCAAACCTAATGACCAAATTAAGAATCATCACTCACCTCCACAGCACTCCGAAACCCCTCTAGTCTATAATTGTTCATACTTTTTTGGTATTGGTTGTGATCTCTCCTCTTTCATTCATTATTATTATTTTTTTAAATCTGGGTCCTTTCTCTTTTCTTTCTGATAAGTCTGGCCAGGTGTTTATTGATCTTATTAATTCTTTCAAAGAACCAGCTCCTAGTTTCGTTGATCTGTTCTACTGCTCTTTTTGTCTCTATTTCACTGATTTCTGCTCTGATCTTTATTATTTCTCTTCTTCTGCTGGGTTTAGGCTTTGGTTGCTGTTCTTTCTCCAGCTCCTTTAAGTGTGGGGTTGGGATGTGTATTTGAGACCTTTCTTGTTTCTTGAGAAAGGCTTGTTACCCCTCTATTCTAGTATACTTTTTTGTATTGGCATTGTTGCACTTATTTGAATCTATTAGTAAATGTATTGCTTTTTTTAAAGATTTTTATTTTTAAGTGATCTCTATACTCAACATGGGGTTCAAAGTCACAACCCAGAGACCAAGAATTGCATACTTCACCGAGCTATCCAGGCAACCCTAAATGTATAGCTTATTAATGTTCTCCTGCCACCAGAATATAATTTCCATGAGGCAGGGATTAATTCCCATTCTGTCTGCTTTTGTACCCCTAAGTGTTTAAAAACCATATCTACCTCATAATATAGGCTCAGTGAACAGTTTTAGAATCATAACACATGTGAGGTATTCTGATTATATTCTAAGTGAAATTAAAGCGGTTGAGAGCTTTAAGTAGGTAATCAATGTGATTTGATCTATGTTTTATTTAAGATTGTATTTACTTATTTGAGAGAGAGAAAGTGCACTTGTAAGCAGGGGAGGGAGCCCATAACCTGGAACTGAGATCAATGTCATAACCCTGAGATCATGACCTGCGCTGAAACCACGAGTAGGACGTGCTTAACTGACTGAGCCACCCAGGCGCTCCAATCTGACTTACATTTTAAAAGATGACTTTCATTGCTATATGGTGACTAGGTTATAAAATTAAAAGAAGAAGAAGAAGGAGAAGGAGATGAAGGAGAAGAAACCAAAAGAGAAACTAAGAGGTTATAGCTGGAGTACAGGGCTGTGCTGTCAATGTTGCTGGAAAATTGACTCAGTGTATCTTTTGAAGGTGAGTTCACAGTACTTGCACCTTTACTGAATGAGCCTAGTGAAGGAAGAGAGAGAACTGAAGAGGAATCTAAAGTTTTTGGCTGGAAAAATGTGTGGGAGGAAGTAGGGATCTACTGAGAAAGGGAAACCGAGGGAGTATATTGGGCTGCTATGGACTAAATGTCACTTTCCTTGAAGTTTACATGTCAAAGCCTAACCTCCAGTGTGATGGTGGGAGACGGTGGGGCCTTTGGGAGGTGATTAGGTCCTAATGGTGGAGCCCTCCTGGGTGGGATTAGCATCGTTATAAGCAGAAACATGGGAGAGCTTCCTCTGTCTCTCTCTTTCTCGGTTGTGTACCATGTGAGGATACAAAGAGAAGACAGCTGTTTGAAAACCAGGATGAGTGCTCTTATCTGACACCGATGCCTTGATCTTTGAAATTCCCAGCCTCCAGACGGTGAGAAAAACACGTTGTCTATATCACCCATCTATGGTGTTCTGTTACAGCAGCCTGAACTGACTAAGGCATAGGCATATCTTATATCTCCTTTGATCAGCTCAGCCTTACTTGTCTCTGGACCTTCTGATGTTGTGTCCTGCCTCAGTCAGCACTGTAGGTGGACACTGTTCTGCCCCTGATATTGACCAACCAGCTCCACACCCAGGGTCTCTGGCTGCTCCTTGACAATGGTAAACAAAAGGAGGACAGAGTGCACAGATAAATTTTCCTTCTCCCAAAGTTAGCCTGATCTCCAACCAGCCTGCTCAAAGAACTCCACACATTCAAGGTTTTACCAGGGCAGAAACATGTCACCTTGCATGGCTTCCCATGCCTGCCTGCCTTGCTGTCCATCATTTTATAGCATTAACATTAAACCTTGCCACGGGCTGTTTTCTTATGAAATCTGACTCAGTTGGGGAGAAATAGATTTGTGGACAAAACTCAAGAATCATCTCCTCTTTTGAGAAGTTTTGAACTTCTCAAAGAGGAAGAGGGAAATGGGTCAACAAACTGTACAGGAACGATGATGAGAAAGAAGATATGATGTGGCGACCCCAGAGTGTAGGAAAGTCCTAAATGCACATGAGTTAGAATTGCTGGGCATATTGAATATTCCTACAATGTCTATGATCATGTGGGACTTGCAACGTGATTTTCTGATTTTTCTTGAGCAAAACTCAGCTGCTAGGGTACAAGCACCAAGAGTAGAGTTGGGTTCAACTTGGCTAAGTTAGGGGTAAGTGAGTGATAAGAGAAGAAAGGCAGGAACTCTAAGGTGGACAAAGAAGAAAGTAAAGTCAGGAGAGTTAACTGATCTTGAGAAAGAAGTGAAATCAATAAACTAGAGGCCTCAATAAGATCAAAAAATTGGAATGGAGAAGGTTCTAGAATAGGGTCAGCAAACTTTTTTTTATAGAGTACTAGATAGTATTTTCGGCCTAGGGATCCACCTATTATTTTATTTATACTTCTTTTATTTTAATTTATTTATTTGACACACACAGAGAGAGAGAGATTACATGTAGGCAGAGAGGCAGGCAGAGAGAGAGGAGGAAGCAGGCTCCCTGCTGAGCAGAGAGCCCGATGCAGGGCTTCATCCCAGGACCCTGGGATCACGACCCGAGCCAAAGGCAGAGGCTTTAACCCACTGAGCCACCCAGGTGCCCCCTGTTTATACTTCTACTATTATTTTAAAATGTAAAAACTTTTCTGAGCTTGAAGGCTGCACAAAAACTATCCTTGGGCCACATATGGCCTGTGGGCCATAGTTTGCCAACCCTTGTTCTAGAGCTTGTAAGCTAGAAGACTAGAAGGCAGAAGGCAGAAAGCATATGTTTCCAACTGAGATTTGCAGGAGGTAATGTTTCTGAATGTGACTACAGACATGATGTGAAAGTACAGTAGATGGAAAGATCATTAGAAGTGAGTAACTGAGAGGCCAAGAACCCATATGGACCACTGAACCACTGAAACTGATGAGGTTAATAAGGGGGAGGGTGCCAGATAAAAAAATATATGTGTTGTTTGAAAATCAAATTTAACTGGGCATCCCATGTTTTTATTGCTTAGTCTGACAACCCTAGTGGAGAGAGATACAGAACTGGAAACTGAAGTCTTCCGTGAATAAGAGATGATAACAACACGGTCTAGCTATGTGGCATGAACTTCAAAGGACCATGGTAGGGGGGCGGAAAGAAAGAAGGAAAAATGGCTTCAGAAGTGTGAGTGGGAAGTGAGGAAGACTCTTACCCCATGTTCTGGCACTGAGGCACAATGGGCACTTGAGAAGGCTGAAGGAGAACTGCCTCAGGATAGTGGCCTCTGGCCTCATTTTAGTAATGAAAGGGGAGGATGCTGAGAATCCAGAGAGATTGGGGGGGGATGTATGGCAGGCTGAAAATGTGCAAGAGTTTGTTGATCACAGTTCTAGAATGTCAGGGGATATGGTGAGTGTGTTAAAGAAGGAAGAACCAGGGAAAATAAGCTGAAAGTGAGTGTTCCAGGAGTGGGGCTTTGAGGCCGCCTGAGGAGAGTTGGGTAGCAAGCCAGGCATGGTGACTGGGTCTGTTCTCTCAGAGGAAGGGCAGACAGCCTTATTGCCCTGAATACTTAGCTTGCTAAATTGGTGTGTTCATTGGTGTGTGAGCTGGGACTCCCAAGAAGTTGATGCCTGGATGGATTAGACATGCTGGCATGTCTTAGTAGGGGAACTGCCTGTAAAGGATAATGGGGAGAGGCCGCCGTGGAAGGGAAGAGGCAGGTCCCACACCTGTGGGAGGAGGAAGGGAAAGAACTGGAATCCTGCAGGAGTACAGTGGTAAGAAGGTCCCTGTGGGGCTGGTGGGGAATCGCTAGCCACTGTTGTCCCCGAAAGCTCTGCCCTCTCACACAGGAGCTGCACCCCTGCCCCACCCCTTGGGTGCTCAAACCGGAGGAAGTGTGGGCCCCGAGGAGCAGCGGGGGGCTGTCAGTCAACTGCACTCCCCTCTGTTACAACAGACGAGTCATAAAATTTCCCCGTCCTTTTTCCCTTTTTCGAACAGCTGCACACAGCATCTCGAATAGGAAGTGTGTCTTTCAAAGAGCTTTTATGGCATTAGGAATGCCATTGCTGTTCTTCGCAGGACCCATTCTTCCTCTATCCCAAATACAGAAATCTACCATGGATGTCCTGGGCCCTGCACCTGTCTTTTTTTGTCTTTTCTGATATTTCAAATAGCTTTCTCAATTCAGTTTCTCTCTTTTCTATGTATGTTTTCTTTAAAAAATATTTTTTTCTATAAAAAAAAAAAAAAAAATATATATATATATATATATATATATATATATATATCGACTATCTCAAGTCATTAAAAAAGACTACTGTCAATTTCTTTATTTTATTCCTAAAAGAATAAGATTCAGTTTCTCTTTAGAGTGAAGCTTGTTAGGTGGGCCGCTCTGGAGAAGGAATAACTCCTGTGCTCTGACCCATGAGTGCTAGAAGGGACAGAAGAAAAGGAAATAGGAAACTGCTTTATATAAAACCCATTAAACTTTCAGTGACCAGAAAACTAAAAATATTATCTTCAAAGATTTTTTTAATGATTTCATGGACATTAGGAGGTCCCTACCTGCTTACTTTCCAGAATAAATAAAATTCAGGGATTATACAGTTTTTACTGTTAAAAGAATATATGCATATGCATGGTCTTGTAATTTTGCTATGTTATTTTGCTATACTCTAAAATTACCAAAAAACCATAGAAATGATTTCTCTAGGACTGTTAAACAGTCCAAAACTATTTCGTGTAATGAAAATATTCAGCTCTATATACCAAGAAACTGCTTCTTTAGAGAAATATGAATTGCCCAAATTACCCTTATTTGCCTTCTTACCTGAAGCTAAATCTGCTGCATGCTTTTTTGTAGGACTTTAGTACAGGAAATTGCCACATCCCTGACACAACCAAAACAATTTGCATAGTGATTAGAGCATGACAGTCCTTCATCAGCAGACAAGGGAATAGAGAAACCAAAAAAGACAGTGCCACTTTGTTACCACGTGATAATGTAAAATAAAGTAACAAACTATAGAAATGATCCCTGAAAGTATAGTCTTGGTAATGTAAAATAAAGTATGTCTGGTTTGTATATTCTACAGAATAGGCTTGCTCACCTTTCTTGGAATTCAGTTTGTTTGTTTGTTTGTTTTTTCTTAATTATCTTGGTAAAGTAAACATAACATAAAATGTACCGTTTTTTTTTAAGATTTTATTTATTTATTTGACAGAGAGAAATCACAAGTAGATGGAGAGGCAGGCAGAGAGAGAGAGAGGGAAGCAGGCTCCCTGCTGAGCAGAGAGCCCAATGCGGGACTCGATCCCAGGACCCTGAGATTATGACCCGAGCCGAAGGCAGCGGCTTAACCCACTGAGCCACCCAGGCGCCCAAAATATACCATTTTAACCTTTTTAATATGCACAGTTCTGTCACATTAAGAACATTCACATTGTTGTGCAACCATCACTGCCACTTATATCCAGAACTTTCTGGTCTTCCTCCCAGCTGAATTTCTTACATATTAAACATTAACTCCCTGACCCTCCTTCTCCCACTGCCTGGCCACTTCCCTTCTTTTTTTTTTTTTTTTTTTAATTTTTAATTTTTTAATTACTTTTCAGTGTATTAGAATTCATTGTTTAAGCACCACACCCAGTGCTTCATGCAATACATGCCCTCCACAATACCCACCACCAGGCTGGCCCAACTTCTCACCCCTCACCCCTTCACAGCCCTCAGATTGTTTTTCAGAGTCCATAGTCTCTCATGGTTCATCTCTCCCTCCAATTTCCCTCAACTCCCTTTTCCTCTCCATCTCCCAAAGTCTTCCGTGTTATTTCTTATGCTCTACAAATAAGTGAAACCATATGATAATTGATTTTCTCTGCTTGACTTACTTCACTCAGCATAATCTCTTCCACTCCCATCCATGTGGCCACAAAAGTTGGGTATTCATCCTTTCTGATGGAGGCATAATACTCCATAGTGTATATGGACCACATCTTTATCCATTAGTCCGTTGTAGGGCATTTTGGTTCTTTCCACAGTTTGGCGACCGTGGCCATTGCTGCTATAAACATTGGGGTACAGATGGCCCTTCTTTTCACTACATCTGTATCTTTGGGGTAAATACCCAGTAGTGCAATTGCAGGGTCATAGGGAAGCTCTATTTTTAATTTCTTGAGGAATCTCCACACTGTTCTCCGAAGTGGCTGCACCAACTTGCATTCCCATCCTTTCTACTTTCTGTTTCTATGAAGCTGACTGCTCCAGGAACCTCATGTGACCGGACTCACACAGTATTTGTCCTTTTGTGACTGGCTAATTTCACGTCTCATAATGTCTTCAAAGAAATTTGTCTACATTGTAGTATGTGTCAAAATTTCCTTTTTAATGCTAAATAATAATTCTGTTGTGTATATAACACATTGTGTTAATCCATTCATTTGTAAATGGATACCTGGGTTGCTTCCTGTTTGTGGCTATTGTATGTAATGCTGCATATGAACATGGGTGTGCAAACAGGGAATTCAATTCTGAGTAAGCAAAAAGCCCCAGCTGTGACAAAGATACTCTTACTGCATTTCACTTCCTTTCTACTTCCTGGGTCTTTATGCTCTACTTACAGGTAGAGTGAATATCCACTTACAAGCAGAGTGAATATCAAGTTTAAACTGCAGGTGGCAGCAAATATCCATAAACTAGACAGAATGCTTAATAGCCCAGATGTTTGGTACTGTGTTAAATTTTGTCCCTATACACAAAACAGAGTCAACATTTTTTTTTGTTTTGTTTTTGTGTTATTATTTATTTATTTATTTATTTATTTTTATTTTTAATTTTTTTATAAACATATAATGTATTATTAGCCCCAGGGGTACAGGTCTGTGAATCGCCAGGTTTACACACTTCACAGCACTCACCATAACACATACCCTCTCCAATGTCTATAACTCTACACCCTCTCCCAGCCCCCCTCCTCCCCAGCAACCCTCAGTTTGTTTTGTGAGATTAAGAGTCAGAATCAACATTTTTTTCTAGGTCTCCTACGTTCACTGTAAAGGACCCTTTAAGTATTTATCTGAGTATTTATCTAATAAAACCACTTTATGGTGAAATATAAAAGTCTAAGTCATCAGTGGAAGTCAGTATCTGGGTGCTTGAAATTCTGCTCAGAGCTTTCAAAAATCTTGCCTGAAATGTCTCAGTCAACCACACATATGTTATAATCTTTTCGCCACATCTTGGAACTTTGAGAGTAGGTTTTAATTATTTAAATTTGTCTCTGGCTTTTCTGTTATAGACACTGCTAATTGTTTCCCCAATATCCTTCTCAACTTCTTCTCTGATAATAAAAACTCCAATTTTTATTAGGCCCACAGAGTACCCAACAGCAACAAAAAACTATTTCCTCTCCTCCATCGTAGCTGGAGGTGACCACATAACACTGTCCTGCCCTTGAAATGTAAGCTCAAGTCCAATGCAGATCAAGATTTTTGTTTGTTTGTTTGTGTCCAGGTATAGGCTTATCCTCCTTCCCTATTTTTATTCTTGTTGTTTTCTTTTTATTTGATGTGTTTGTTTCTGACCTAAAACTTGGGTAGGAAACAAAACATGGAGCACCTATACTGTAACCATCAAACCCAGGAAAATAAAAGCCACATGTCCAATACTGCAGAGTAGAAAAAGCAGCCTGGGAAAGATGACCTTGGATCCTGGGCAACCTACCTCTAGTTGGATTACATACTTTCTAGTAGGACTTCCTACTTCCTGTTAGAGGAGGAAAATTTTCCCCTATTTGGCTAACTCATCATAGTCAGGCTTTTGTTGGGTGCAGCAGAGCCTAGCCACAAAGTGAGATGGACGGACATTCTCTGAGATGAAGAGGTGAGTTAAAAGTATGTTTAAATATAGAGATAATGAATATATTTGCTTTTTTAATTGAGAAATGTGCCTGAAATGTAATGCAGAATTACATTTTAATCAGACATGCATCTAAAAATAATTAGCTAAGGCTGCTATTGTGCAACATTTGAAATAATGAATTAACAGGCCTTTAGGTAAACAAAGGAATGGCAATTAGGAGTGGAAATACTGGAAGGGAATGACTTTTTAAATAATAAAAATAGAGCTGCATTTCCTTAAACCTCTCATAAAAATCCTCAGGAACGTGGGAACACCTATTCATTAAAGAGTTCAATTTGTCAGGTTTTACTATAATTCTATAAAAACTCATTGTGAAATGCCACAAGATTAAGATAATCCTGTTTCCATCCATATTCTACTATATTTTATGAGAATATTTGGTGGTCTGTGTACATTGCTAATATATTCATCCTGTGAAAAGACCTTTTATCAATATCCAAGAGAGAGAAAGAAAAGGATTCATCTATAAAATAAAATGAGAGGGCTCAAAGAAAATGTTCCAGAATCAGGGCACACAATGCAATAGAACTAAATAAGAAGAGAGAGTGGGGAAGTGGGGCAGGGGCTCAAATGTTAAAACCAGTTCTAAATCTGTGACCTTTATTTCTTCTCTATACTAAGAGCAGGTTTTTGCTTTTGTCAAGTTAGAGATGTGAAATGTCTCATGATACTTATAATTTAGTTGGAGAATAAAACACTAATACACATTAACATTAGAGCAAATCATATGGCACAGTATGTAATTAATGGCTAAATTATGTGGTTCAGATGATAGGTGCTATAGAAATTGAGACTGTGAGACAAAGAATAGTTGAGAAAGGTTTTGTGGAGGAGATGGGAAGAGGGAGAATTTATGAAGGGAGAAGTTTAAAAAAGGAAAAACAACTTTCCAAAGTAGAAAGGAAGGAAAAGCAAAGAGGTAGGAACAAAAGTGACTTATTTGTGGAAGGGGATAAAGCCTGTTCTGGAAAACAGCGGGGAACAGATTTAGATTTGCAGTACTGGGTCAACTCATCAGTGCCCTCAAATACCTAGGGAAAAAAAGTTTTAAAGTTTTTAGGAGATGTCGACCCTATTTTCTGGAGAATAGAGACTATTGGTTCCAGCATTCCCAACTCCACTGGGACCCTTGATGATTAGAAAACCTAGCAGTGTCCCACAGTGCCCAACTTGTACTCAGTCTCAGCTTGCAGACCAGCAGCTCTCTTCACTCTCCACCAAACTCTTCATCAAGACCCCAGTAACTCCTTCCAAAGTAGCCAACCCAACCACTAGAGGTATTGTCACTTTCAGTCTGTGGAGAGGGGCTGGGATACCAGCTGATTTCCGCAGTTTGGAGTATAGAGTTTGAAAAGATAGATAGAGAGCGCTTAAAAAAAAAAAAAAAAAAAAAAAGTCAAGGAATTATGCACACGAGTATTAGCCCCAGAACACCAATGAAACAGTGCTAGAGGCACAAGTAACCACCAAAGCTTGCCACATTCTAGAACCACTGATTACAGAAAGGAAGCTGAAGTCCAGAGGAGTTCAATACAGCCAGGATGGGGTGAAAGCCATTTAACAGGGTTTCAGGAGAGAAAAGAGAGCCTAGGTCCCTGGTGATGGTTCCACTCTGCCCTAAGCAAGTTCTCTAGTTCCTTGCACTTCCACATAGTCATTCAACAAAATAACTATTTGTTGAATAGTTACTCTTTGGTAAGAGTGTAAAGGGCAATTCACCCACCCTATCTCAAGGCATCAAAGGTCTGGATGAGCCACCTATATTAACCATAAATAAGAAGAAAAAGAATGTCATCGCAATCATGCAAGAACTCTACAAAATCATCACCATCATTAGGGCTCCTCAGACTTTAAAGGAGAATTATGTGGAGAGCTCCTTAAAATCCAGATTCTGGACTTTACTCCCAGAAATCTTAACCGACCTTTTATTCCATTCCAGTTGGTATTTGTAAAGAATGTTGCTACCTAATGAATACATCTTAAATTTCCTCAGCTAGCAGAAAATGAAAATCAATGCTCTTTTTATTTATATCACAAACTCAAAAGAAGGAAGTTTGGAGATGCACTATTCCATCATCCTTCCTGTAACAAAAATTACATCTATAACAGCCTTTCAAAGATATGCCTTTCAAATTTCTCCTTGTAATCTGCAGTGGTGGAGTGCTTACCATTTCACATTTTAGCCCAACACTTTTGGGCCAGCCATAACATTGCTGTAAAACCCTTTTTGGAGATACTAGTCTTACCTTCCCCTGGAGAGATTTATTTGTATTTCAAAGGGTAAGAGTATGAACCTAGCTAGGATCCTTCTGAGGAACAAAGGTCTCTGACCCCACCTTTCAGGAGGGGGCAGGGGGAGACAGCTGTTCCTTCTTATATAAACACCCAGATTTATATTTGCCAGATTCTTTACATTACAAACCCTAGTGCATATAATGTGGATCTACCTCTTCTTGCGTGACCATAGGGACAACTGGGACAAAGGGAAACTAACACAGCTCTTTTCTGTAAACAAATAATAATCTGCTCTGCCTCAGGGACCCTGAGTTCATACTCAGGGTAATATTAATAAATATGAGTTTTTAAGAACTTTATGATCCCATGAGAACGTAGGAAAGCAGGATGAACATAAATATCTGTGAGAGAGGTTACTGACTTTGGCAAACTAAAATCATGCAGAAGTTATTTTCCATATGCAATTTATACAATTAATGCTTATTATATGTTAAATAGTATTTTCTAGTAATTAGCTTTTTAAAAAAGATTTTATTTATTTGAGAGAGAGTACAAGCAGGGGAAGAGGAAGAAGTGACTCCCTACTCAGCAGGGAGCCTGAAATGGGGCTTGATCCCAGGACCCTGGGATCATGACTTAAGCAGAAGGCAGATGCTTAACTAACTGAGCCACCCAGGCGCCCCTTCTCGTAATTAACTTTTATCACAACTTCAGAATAATAGATTTACCTCCAAGTTTTTATATTCCCATGAGAGCTAGGAAAGAGATATAGGGCCTACAGAAATATTCCATAAAGTAAGTAACCTGGATAAATGAGCATATCAAATGTATATGAGGGTTTTTCCCCTCATTTCTGGAAAACATTATTCTCTATTATGAATCTCTGTTCTTATAGAATCTTCCCCCATTCTCCATAACTTCTCCAGTGAATGAAGTTTTGTATTTACAAAGAATGTTTAGTACTCTGAAATATACCTATCAAGTCCTTGTTATGCCTTATTACTTTATTTATTATCATTATGACAACTTTGTGGCATATAAGATAATTACTCTGTCATTTTTAGAGATAAGGAAACTGAGACACAAAAAGGTTAAATAATTTACCAAAGTCTATCGAGTTAATTGGTTTCAAAACTAAAGTGAGAGCCAAGCAATTAAAGAGATATACTGAGCTGGCTCTGAATGATTCATATGACCTCTAATTATAAAAGTTAAATTAGTAGAAGAACCTAATGCCATAGTCAGTACTTGGCTTACTTTTTTTCAAAATCGTAAGACTGCAAAAACAGATGAAGAGACAAAAGGTCTCACTCTGAGTAATAGCTCTACAAGTTATCGTTTGATATGTTCCCTTTTTAATTGCATCAGTTTGATCTCTATTAGCATTTCTCTTCCTGGTGATATCCAATTCAAAAGTGACAATTTATAAAAAGCATGCCAATTGGTGGTTGCCAGGAGAAAGGGGATGGGGATAGGGAAAAGGATGAAGGTGATCAAAGTATACAAAATTCCAGCAACAAGATATATAAGCCCTGGGGTTGTAGTGTACAGCATGGTGACTACGATTAACAATACTGTACTGTGTATTTGAAAATTACAAAGGGAATAGATTTTTAAAATTAATGTCATGCACAAAAAATTTTAACTATGTGGTGATTGCTGTGTTAACTCACCCCTTTGTAGTAAACATTTAACAATATATACACATATAAAATTACTATGTTGTACACCTTATAAAACTTCTACCAAGTTATAGTTCAATGATAATAAATCTGATGAGAAAAAAAATCCTCATTTTCAAATATATGATACAATAAGGCATTACTATTGGGGAAAAGAATTAACATTTTTCCCTCTCTTTTCTAAAAATACTTTTTCCTGGGTTGGGGGATGGGTTAAATGGGTGATGAGCATTAAGGAGGGCACTTGTTGGGTTGAGCAGTAGATGTTATACGTAAGTGATGAATCACTGGATTCTACTTCTGAAACCAATATTACACTAATGTTACCGAACTAGAATTTAAATTAAAAAGATATTATTTTCCTGCATCAGAAAAACATGGCTATGATTCCTTGGAAGTAGACTTCCCCTGAATCTTTTCTAACAAACTGGACATGTAATATTTATACAGCTTCCTAGTTTTGTCCTGCTCCTCTTCTATAATTGAAAGGGCAAAGTCTGCATGCTGGGATAGAAGGTATACCTACCATTGCTCTCACTTTTACATCAGCTAAGATGTCTTTGGTTGTAAGTAACAAAAATCCCAAATTGACTTAAATAACAGAAATTCATAGATTCATATATAAGAAAGTCCTGAAGCATTCAGTAAACGTGTTTCAGGAGACTGATGCTGCTACTCACCAATGTCATTATTGACCCAGCTTCTTTTCATCTCTCTACTCCACCATGGTGATCAGTGTCTCAGCTTCATTCTTAGGCTGGTAAGTTCCAGGCATCGCATATAGACACAGCAAGGTCCGGAGGCAGAAAAGTGCCAGAATAGGAAGCCTTAACCAGAAGCCATTATCCATCCTCTTCTTGGGTAAGAACCAGCTCCCTGGACCACATGCTCATAAAGCAGTTCTTGGCATGGGAGTAAGGATATCATAACTGACTCAGATCAATTAGCATTGATCCCTGGGCTGATGATTACTCCAGAATCACATGTGGCATAGATGCATATCTAAACAAAACTGGGTCTTGTAAAGAGAGAATACAGGGAATGGATTTTTTGTAACAATTCAAGGCCTTCTGTACTCTCTTCCTGATATTTCCTGGTAAGTAGTTGATTTAAGCTTACTTTTAGAGCTCATAATATTTTTCTCTGATGTTGAAAAATCAAGTTTTTCCCCAGGTAATAGCTTTCTGCTTTCTTGATACATATTGAAGGTCAGTTTTGCTATAATTCCTTTTACTTTGTAAGCCTGATTCCATCCAAAGAGAGATTATTTTAGGCTCAGGCCTTCTTTCTCATACCTTCTAGGTCTTTGATAATTTATTGGATACTTTTTCCCCTTTACCTTGGCTCAAAAATCGTACCTACCCTATGAGCCAGCTCTCTTTAACTTCTCACAGTTGAGACCCACCCACTCTGTGTTCTGTCTTCCACAAAGTCCACTACTGTGATCAGAATTGATAGATAAGTTGCACTGGGCATTTCCAATCTGGGGTTAGAGAGGTGTTTCAGATATTCAACACTGAAATGTAAAACCCTTTATGTTACATACTTTCAGAGACCATTCTATATACCTTCTTAAATTTATATACTTTCTTAATATTGCCTGGGGTGTTTGATGTAGTCAAGCCAGTCATCTTAAGAACAGAAATGACACTGTCACCTATTAAGTCTACTCATCCTCAACAATTCTTACCCCAGAAATTCCCTACCCAGCTTGTCAGTAATACTTTGGAGGAATTAAGAGTTCCACTACCTGTTGGTCTACATCCAATTCTAAGTGACTGATACCTTATGATTATAATCAACTTCACTTTTTTCATGAAAATTATGCTCTTGATCTTCTGATGTGGGAAGAAAAATTATGTGCAGCTCACTGCCTGTGCCCTAATGCCCAATCCATGTTAGAATCTTATACAGTTTTGTCCTAACATTTCTCTATTTATAATTGATTCATATCCTTTATTCTTTGTAGTTTGCGTATTTTTATTCCAGTGTAATTAACATACAGTGTTATACTAGTCTCTGATGTACAACATAGTGATTCAACAATTCCATACATTACTCAGTGCTCATCATGATAAGAGTACTCTTAATCCCCTTCAATTATTTCACACACACCCCCCCAAGCACCTCTGACGACCAGTAGTCTGTTCTCTATAGTTAAGAGTCTGGTTTTTTGTTTGTTTCTTTTTTCTTTGTTCATTTTGTTTCTTAAAGTTCACATGTGAGTGAAGTCATGTGGTATTTGTCTTTCTCTGCCTGACTTCACTTAGCATAATACCCTCTAGATCTACCTATGTTGTTGCAGAGGGCAAGATTTCATTCTTTTTTATGGCTAATATTCTATCACGTGTGTGTGTGTGTGTGTGTGTGTGTGTGTGTGTGTACACCACATCTTCTTTATCCATTCATCTACCTATGGGCACTTGCTTTGCCTCCATCTGTACCATTTATTCTTCAACTTCATTTGTATCATTATAGTGGTTCCTTATCTTTTATTATATATTCCAGGTGCACTAGCTAGGGATATGAGTAAGAGAGAGTCACATAAAGAATGTTAACATGATTTTCTTAATATTTAAGTATTATTAGTATATTACATCTCAAACACATGCTTAAGAAATTCTGCATTATTATAGGAAACAAATGTGGGTATGGTGGGAAAAGTACCAAAATGAGAATAAATGAGCCAAGCTTGAGTATCAGCAACTTACTTACTTTATGGCTTTATGGGGGGAATATTTAACTAATAATATTTATTTCAATGACAATTTTGAGATTAAAAGAGATCATTGAGGACCACCTGGGTGGCTCAGTGGGTTAAAGCCTCTGCCTTTGGCTCAGGTCATGGTCTCAGGATCCTGGGATCAAGCCCTGCATCGGGCTTTCTGCTCAGTGGGGAGCCTGCTTCCCTCTCTCTGCCTGCCTCTCTGCCTACTTGTAATCTGTCTGTCAAATAAATAAATAAAAATCTCTAAAAAAAAAAAAAAAAAAACAGACATCATTGAAAGTGTTTTGTGAGAAACATGACACATTATAGGGCATTACACTTATCATGGAGCATACAAAAACACAGTAGGGATATAGAAAAGTATCTTTCAGGACGCCTGGTGGCTCAGTTGGTTGGACGACTGCCTTTGGCTCAGGTCATGATCCCGGAGTCCTGAGATCGAGTCCCGCACCGAGCTCCCAGCTCCAAGGGGAATCTGCTTCTCTCTCTGACCTTCTCCTCACTCATGCTCTCTCTCACTCAAAGAAATAAAATCTTTTAAAGAAATATTTTTAAAAAAAGAAAAGAAAAGTATCTTTAGTGTTTTAAGAAAACTGAAACTATTAGTCAGTATAGAGAGGAAAAAAAAAAAACAAGCTAAATTAGCAGATGGCTTTTTCAGACAAAAATATGCAACTCTGACATCAGTGCCCTGCTCATATCCCCTCAGCCCATTCTGGAGGTCAGCTGCATTTTGGTAGAAATTTACTTACCTCCAATGACTCCTTACCTTAAGGATTTCTCTGGGTGAGGGCTTCTGGGGAGTTAATGTCTTAGGAGAAACTTCAACCAATATAACAGCCCCCCCCACTTTACCTACAGTTTAACTTTCCATGGTTTCAGTTACCTGCAGTCAACCACAGTAAATCAGATGACCCACCATCGCAAGAAGGGTCGATACAGTACAATAATTTATTTTGAGAGAGAAAGATCACATGCACATAACTTTTATTATGGTATATGTTACAATTGTTCTGTTTTATTAGTAGTTATTGTTGTTAGTCTCTCACTGTGCCTAACTTATAAATTGAACTTTATCACAGGTATATATATGAAAAACACAGTATATCTAGGGTTTGGTGCTATCCTTGGCTTCAGGCATCCACCAGGCGTCCTGAAAGATACTTTTCTATATCCCTACTGTGTTTTTGTATGCTCCATGATAAGTGTAATGCCCTATTATGTGTCATGTTTCTCACAATACACTTTCAATGATGTCTCTTTTTTTTTTTAGAGAGAGATTTTTATTTATTTATTTGACAGAATACAAGTAGGCAGAGAGGCAGGCAGAGAGAGAGGGAAGCAGGCTCCCCACTGAGCAGAAAGCCCGATGTGGGGCTCAATCCCAGGATCCTGGAACATACCCTCTTTAGCTAAGAAGGGGGCTACTGTAATGGGTGAAGATTGATGTGTAAGTACTCTTATTCTTTGTTCCTTGTTTGGGAGCATTTTGGGTGTGTTTTACACAGTCTCTTGGGGTGAGCCTAGTGATAATGCACCATCTTTTGCTGTGTTTCCTCCTTCCCCCTCCTCCATTGTGCTTCCTGTGATTACTCCCCAAATAAACTACTTGTACAAAATTCTTGTGGCAGAATTCAGTTTTGAGTGAAATCCAAAGGAAGACATCTCACCTATTCATTTTCTTAGTTCAGTTATGTGGATATGTAAAATTTGTTTTAGAGGTGTATGTTTTTGATGGCTCATATTTTGTTTCAGTTTTTCTTCTCATTGTTCTTTTTACAAAGACAGCATGAGAAAATAGAGAGTAGGAAAGAGGAAAGAAAGTAGAAAGAAGAAAGAGGAATAGAGGTGGAGAATTGAAAGCTAAGCTCACTTAAGTGAATAAGCATTTTTTGAAAAAGGAAGTAGCAATTTTCAAGTTGTGAATAAAACCAATCATGAGACAGATGTGAGAGAAAACAGTGTGAACCACTAGGTGGAAAGAATAGAAAATAATGTCGTCATTGTTCTGACCCTAATATTTCTTTAGATATCATTTTTCTAAATCTGGATTCTTCTCATTATTGCCTCTTCTGGCCCCACTCTTTGTTCTCCCTGAATTCTTCCTTCTTAACCCCATTTCTCTTTCCCCACGGTGACACAATAAAATCTTCCAATGAGAAAAGAAAGGGAGCTTCAAGCAGGATAGTGCCAAAATGCTCTGCTTTGTTTCTAAGTTCTGGACTTGGGTAGGCTGCCTGGAGCCCAGCCCATATCAACCAATGCCAAGGACATGTCAGGACCCAAGGGAGCAAGTTGGAGGGGGTGAAGGAGTCTGAAGAAGGAAGGGGAGAGATAGACATGCAATCATTTACCCAAAGTGCTATCCCTCCAACACTGAATCTCACCTGAGCCAAGGATAATAGTACTAATAATACTCTTTAACAATACACTTTTCATTCTTCCTAGTCTTCCTGTGCTCTGGAAGGATGCACCAGAAATTCACAAAAGAATAGAAGAGCCTATATGATTACTCATCTAGATGTTTTAATATCTTCTCTAGGAGCGGCCCTCCCAGAGAGTGTCATTAAAAGAAAAGCAAAGTTCTATCTACTGAGCACTAGGTTTTAGAGCCAGGAGTAAGGGATTGAACAACTGCTAATTTGCTTAGATATCTTCCCCCAGTAACATGACACAGGTAAGACACACACACATGCACACACATATGCCTGATGGGAAATCACAATCATATAACTTACAGCTAGCACCTTTCCTAACTTTAGCACTAACTTTATAAAGTAAATAGGTTCTTCTTTCACTGTCTATGAGGAGAGAAACGTTATGGATGGGGCCTATAAGTAGGATTTCTTAACAAGGAAGATATGGGAACATTTAATTAAAGACGACTAGGGGGCCCTTTATTGGTGTATGGGAATGTAATGAAGCAGATGCTCTTGGTAACCTGTACTACACCCACTTAACCCACCTTCGCGTTTGCTACAGATGTAGTATGCCTTCCCATGCAGTATGACAGAATCCCATCATCTCATTTCTCTTTCTTTCCCAAGTCTCTCTCTTAAGCAGTGGGAACTTATACAGCTGTGTGCGGGGCAAGCCCGAAGTGTAGGGAAGAAATACCTAAGGCATGCCTTAAACAATGGAGCATGGAAGCCAGGGGAGTGTTTAGCCTTTAATTCTTTATAGGGACAATTCTGAGGTATATCCTACATGGTTCTTGAAAAGATCTTAAAGACTTGAGCCCCATTGTCCTCCATGGTAGTTAGCTCAATAACATACCCTTTGGTGGATTTTCCCTCTTCCTTCTTTTGATAAGCTCAATACCTCCTTCCAATCTTCTGGATTCATCTCTGAAACAAATGACCTAAACTCAAGTCCTTCCTTCAGGCTTTGCTTGAGGGGACCCAAACTAAGACAGTAGTACTAGATATAACTCTAAAAAGTAGACCCACTGGATAGTATCTTGTAAATGGTTTACTCACCAGACAGATGGAGACAAAAATTCCATTGCTGGTGGTAATTGTGATGTCCATACCTCTGGCGTTAAGTACCAGACTTTAACTGCTGTGGATAGGATGCAATAGAAAGGGAAGCTTTGCTTATGCTGTATATCTAATACTGGAAAGAAAAGAGGCTATGATAATTACACAAGTAATAGTTTGGGCTGGCTTTTGTAAACTGCCTTAGAAGCCTTAAAGAATGCCTTAAAGGAGAGACAAATTCAATTCAGCCAATTATCAGCTCAAGGAATTTTGTGAAAGTCAAATGTCCTCCATGACAGAAAGTAAACAGACCCTACAGCAAAAGGGCAGACTGTGCTAAAAATCAGGTTCTGAATTTAATCTTAGGAGCAGCAAAATGGCAAAGGAGATTGGGTATGTAGATCTTCTATGTCTAGGATCCATGTTTACATCATGGCTTTGATGGAGTATGACAGGGACCATGAGACTTGGGTTTAAGGCATCTCTATGAATATGTGTGAGGGCCTTAAACCCTGGATGCTCTTGAATAATGGAGGCTGTAGAAACCAGTCTCTCCTCCTCACTAGAAAACAGCATTCTTCCCTTGCTGGGAGAGGATGAGCACCTTCCTGAGTTGAATGCTTACAACATGAGGCTTATCCTCCTCGGAATCTTCTCTACTGACTCTTTCAATTGTTCTGCAGATTAACAATGAGAGTCAGGTCCCAGAGTACTACATATGAAGGAAGGTACAGTCTCTGCTATGGAAAGAAATAACTTACTGTAATAATTAGAGAATCTGGCTAATATGTACTGACAAGAATGAGGGAAAGATCTTTTCGAATAGATTTGAAGGTTTAAATAAAATGGGATAAGTGGGATATAAAGCAGAATAGGGGAGAGTTTGTTGGAACATAGAACATGACTCAGAATTTAACATCTTGGCAAGGATACCTCAATTGTCCCAACAACTGCTGAGATGGTGCCTTTAAGCTGGAACATGACAATGATGCAGAGATGCCAGAACTACCTATCACAGTATTAAAGAATAGATCAGAAGACTCAAAGAGGTCGATATATTAGAATAGGGTTTTTATGTGAGATCCATTGTTGGACAACATTTCCTAGACTATTCCCTTCTCTGAGGTAATAAAAAATGTGAAAGCACTTTTAAAAGTTCAGTGACAGTGTACTTTCTGAACCAGGGCTCATGGAACAAAATGCTGTCATAGAATTGGATTCCCAAGGGTCAATGGGAATAAAAGAATTCCATGAGAATGGAGGCCAGGTAACTGCACTTAAACATCAAAGACATAGTTACCGTAATAGGCAATAAAACAAGAGGGGTAACCCAGGGTTCCTGGACCTTAGAGATTTGGGGTAATGACTAATAGACTGTATTCTTAGAGATAAGATAGATAGGCAACCTGTGAAAGTATTACTTGATTTCCTTAATTAAAAAAAAAAATCAAAAACAGATGAACAGCAGGCTAGGATCAGCATCCTGATGATAGAAAATTATAATTTTTTGTTGAGTTCCCAGAAGTGAGGTAGTTCCTAGACCCAGAGCCCAATGGCTGAAAAGGAATCCTGATCTCCTCAAGGAAAAACCATGCAGCTCCCTCATAAACATATACATTAACTCTTCAATTCTTCTCATAAAGCAAACTATAGTCATTTACCCAGACTTTTCAAGGGCTTTTAGATACAGAATCTAAGTTGTCACTCATAATAGGGAACCCAAAGGTCATTATACTCCCCTCAATAAAATGGAGGCTTCAAGAGGCCAGGGGATAAATGGAGTCCTGTTACAAGGCATCTCCAATGGGTTTGAAGGCCATCCTGTGGTCACTCTCCCAAACCCGAAACATATAACTAAGATGGATATACTTAGTTATTAAAATTTGCATTCCTAACACTTAGCAAGAAATATAGCACAAGTTTGGTCTCTTAATTTTAGAGACAGCCAATACTGCCCCAAACCATTTATTGAGTGACATGGAAATTTTCCAGTTTCAAGTGAGACTCAAGGGAGCAAAGACTCTGCAGCAGTTCAGGCAATGGTACAAGTTTTCTTATAACTAGACTATGTGACCCAACAGATTCAGTGGTGCTAGAAGTAGCCAATGGAGAGTGGTAATTCAGAGCTCTAGAATTCTGAATCAAGGTCTGCCTCCTGCTACAGAAAACCACCTACGATTTGAAAAGCAGTTTCTGTTATACTACAGGGTCCTAGTAGAGACTGAGCACCTGACTATAGGACATCAAGTGATCGAAAATGTAAGTTTATCATCAAATCATCTAAGTTATAAGGTGAGCTTAGAGAGCAGCGATTCATCATATGATGGAAATGATATACAGGATCAGGTCTAAGAAAGTCCAGAGGGCAGAAGTAAACTTTACAAACAGGTGATCAGACTCCCATGTCACCACCCTCTGTTGCACCAGTGATTCTCTGTCATTCCACACCTATGGCTTCATGAGATGTTTCCTGTGACCAACTGATAGAGGAGAAAAAAAATCCAAGCCTATTTTAAAGATGGCTTTGTTCTATATGCTGGTACAAGTGAAAATGGTCTGCTGTTGTGCTATATTCCATCCATAGTACTACCACCACTAAAAGACAGTGGTAAAAAGAAAGCCTCATAGTGGGCAGAGGGACATAGTGGGACAGGCACTTAGTGTATGGAAGAAGAATTAGCCTAATATGAGGATATATATGCTCTCCTGGGCAGTGGATAATTACTTGGCTGATTGGTCAGAGGCCTAGGATGACTAAGATTTTACTATCAAGTATAAAGTTCGGGAGAGATGTATATGGAGTATAAGAAAGTATAGGAATAGAAATGAACATACACATCCTTGTGTCTTACACTAATGTGTACCAGAGACTATCTGTGACTCCTAGCAACAGGTAAACAGGATTCTCCTCAGGCAAATGTCAGCCAACCTCTGTTCTTAACACCCCAATGTTAGTATAATGGACCCATGCACAAAGTAGCTTTGTTAGTAGGTATGGGGACCATGCATGGCCCCAGTAGTATTGGCTCCTTACCAAACTGAAATAGCTACTTCTTCTGTAAAAGTTCTGACTTGTCAGCAGCAAAGACCAATACTGAGCATTCAATGAAGTATCGATCCTCCAGGACACCAGGCAGGCACTTAGTTTCAAGCTGGTTACATCAGATCTCTCACCACCACCCCAGAGGAAGAAGTGATTCATCCTTACAGGAAGCATATCCTATTCTGGATATGTTCTTGGCTTCTTCACCCATAGCATCTCTTTCAGGGTCATTATCTGTGGGCTTAAAGAATGATTTATTTACTGACATGATATCCTAAATAACATCACTTTCAACTAAAAGAACCACAGTGAAAGAGATACAACAAAGGGAAAACAATGAGCCCGAGACCACAGGATCCACTGTTCCTACCACACACCGCATTATCTAGATGAAGCTGATCTGGTGGAGTGTAAAAATGGACTAGAAAGGGTTCAGTTAGTTTGGGGACAACACTCTGTATCGTTGGGAATTGTTCTACATGATGAGGTGTATGCACTGAGCCAATGGCCAATATATGGTGCTGTGTACTCAATGATTAGAATACATGGGCCTGGAAACCAAGGCAGGGAAGTGGGAATGACTTCTCTCACCATCAATGAACTCATTGCAGTGAACTCATTGCAGAGTTGTGCTTCCTCTGCTCACATCCCTAGGCTCTGTTAAATTATAGATCTTGATTACTGCTTGTGGGAAGAAGAAATCTCTACTACTGAGAGATACAACAAAAGTCTCACAAAACCTATAGCTACAACTACTACCTGATAACTTTGGCTTTACTTAGGGTACTAGTAGCTAAAGAAAGACATTTTTTTAATATTGGCAGGTTAATTAATCTGATTATCATCCATACCTGGTATTGCTGATAAATAATGGGGGCAAGGAGGAATATTTCTAGATCTCAAAAGAGTCACTGGGATTCTCCTTGTTCTTTCATGCCTGGTGGTAGCACTGAATGAAAAACTGTAGCAACTTCAATCTTACATGAGCAAGCCATCCAAGAGCTTAGCCTGAAGGATGAAAACCTGGGTCTCTCTCCCAAATGAATAACTCAGCCCAGCTAAAATACTTGCCACAGATGAGGAAAATCTATAATGGGTGGTAGAGAAGGAACCTGATGAATGTAAATTATGGTCATTGGACCATTTGCAACATGGGACATCTGCTTGCTCCTCAGCTCTCTTAAGTCCTTTTGAGAATTAGCAGCTAATCATGATCTTCAAGAAATGATGACTGAATGGACTTTATATAGGGCAAAAATGGATCTGAAAAGCTTTAATGATAGATGGTAGCAGATACTTTTGGTGTCCTGTGGTACTTCCTTTGATTTCAGCTGCAAAGGTGCTGGTCAGTTCCCATGGAAGCCACAGTCCACCACCCCCAACCACTCACACCCCTGCCCAACAAGTGCCTGGAATATCTTTCTGCCTTCCTAACTCATCACTCTCTCCAAAGCCACAGAAGTTCACTAAACCTACATTGAATGACCAGAATGTGAGGGAACTAATTCCCCTGAAAGCTTTTCTCAATAGGGGAAGGGAGTCAGTTGATAAGTGCATCAGTCTTTGTCCTTGGGCAGGAAAATTCTAAGATGGATTCTATATGGTTTCTTGGAGAATCCTTAGGAAACTTGAGTTCCAGTTGGTCAATGTGGTAGCCAGCTCAATAATGTGTTCTCAAATGACTTTTCTTTCTTATCTCTCTCAGTTTCTCTGCTTCCCAAGATTACCTCATTCAGTCTGCTTTCTGAAGAACCCAAACAAAGTAGAGGGATAAACCAGTTAGTTGCTGGTTGATTATGTTTATAGAAAAGTTTATTTTGTTCATAAAGAAAAAACTAATAATTGTTTTGATGGAGAAAGTGAAATTAACTAAAATTTGGAAACAAACATTTATTGAACGTTTTTAATGCATCAAACATTTTAGAAGTATTATACCACTTTTAACTGATTGCCGTGACAGAGAAAAGTTTTCTAAGCTCATAGAGAAAAGAGAGAAAAAGAAGGGAACACAGACCAAGACACCAATGAATGACAGTCAAACGCCTTTATAGTAATGTCTACCACTTATCTAGACAGACCTACAATCTTTTTTGGCATTATACTTTGTACCATGCTTTGGTGTGTTAGGAAGTGAACTTGATAGTTGATGTATTACTGACTGTAGTATAATATATACAAATAAGTATAATAAAACTATGTGTTCTAAAAATATGAAATAATTCAACATGCAATATGTGGGAAATATAAGAAACCTTAAGATCATTTAGCCTATGTCCTAATGTTACAGATAAAAAGAGTTGGCTTAGTGGCACAATCAGTCCTGGAATATAAGGATATTCATCATTATACTGGCACCAAAGGAATGGTCATCACTTGGAAAATGTTTAATGCAAAAGAAAAATGTTCTGTACTTGTGTGGTTTTACAGAGATCTGGTGTGCTTACTGATTCTACTAGAGTTTTATTTCTTGTACACAGTCCTGTTGATTGAGTCCTTACGCTATTAAACCTTGTCGCATGACATTGAATTAAGTTTCATTCAAGTACTGAATATTCCTAAGAGGTTTAACAATGCAATTCAGAAAAGATGAGAGTTGGTAAGTTTCCTTGGAGATCAGCTGCCCAAAACTATCTGTCAGGCATTTTTGTAAATATTTAGTTCCATTCTCAATTGACTGATTTGAATTCTATGACTCTTCTGTCCCAAATGGATGGGAAAAGAAAAACAGAGAAAGAAGATCATTTTTCAAACTCTTCCTTTTTTCAGAATTCATATCTAGATGTCCTCTATAGCTAACCATGACCTGGGATGGGAAATGACTATTTCACTCCATAAAGGAAGCATTCAATAGATACATGTTGGTTTGGAACAGTAGTTTCTGATTATCTGTTCTCTGGAATAGATATCCCAAAGTTAGTGAAGGAAACTTTCATTGAAGAAATTAGTGTCCTTTTTTTTGGTGGTAAAATATGCATAACATAAAATTTTCCATTTTAACCATTTTTAAAAGTACAATTCATTGCATTAAGTGTATTCACATTGCTGTGCAATTATCACTGCCATCCACTTCCAGAATGTTTTTTATTTTCCCAATCTGAAACTCTGTGCCCATTACATAATAATTTCCCATTCCCATCTCCTCCCAGTCTCTGGCAACCAAACTTCTATTTTCTATGTCTCTGAATTTGACTACTCTAGGCACTTCATGTAAGTGGAATCATACAGTATTTGTCCTTTTTTTACTAGTTTATTTCATTTAGCATAATGTCTTCAAGTTTTGTCCATACTGCAGCGTATGTCAGAATTTCCTTCATTTTTAAGCCTGGATAATATGCTGTTGTATGGAGATACCACATATTGTTTATCCATTCTTTTGCTGATGGACACTTGGGTTTCACATTTTGGCTTTGTTAATAATACGCCTATGAACATTGGTGTACAAATATCTCTGAATCTTCGCTTTTAATTCTTTTGGGTACATACTCTGAAGTGGAATTGCTAGATCATATGGCAATGTTATGGTTAATTTTTTGAGGACCTACCATACAGTTTTATCCAGCAGCTATACCATTTTTAATTCCTACCAGCAATGTATAAGGGTCCCAATCTCTCCTCATAAAACTTATTTTCTGTTCTGTTTTCATAACTGCCATTCTAATGGGTGTGTAGTAGTATTTCATTGTGATTTTGATTCACATTTCTCTAATTATTAGCATATTTTCTTGAGCATATTTTCACGTGTTTATTGGCCATTTGTATGTGTTCTTCAGGGAAATGTGTCTTTAAGTCTTTTGCCCATTAAAAAAAAATAATCTCCATGCCCAACATGGGCCTCAAAATTACCACCCCAGATGAAGAGTTACATGCTTCATTGACTGAGTCAGCCTGGTGTCTGTGCCTATTTTTTAATCTGATTGTTTTGTTGTCATTATTGAGTTATAGGAGTTTTTAGATAAATTCTGAATATTTTTTAAAATTTTTTATTTTTTAAAAACATATATTTTTATCCCCAGGGGTACAGGTCTGTGAATAGCCAGGTTTACACACTTCACAGCACTCACCAAAGCACATACCCTCCCCAATGTCCATAACCCCACCCCCCTTCTCCCAACCCCCCTCCCCCCAGAAACCCTCAGTTTGTTTTGTGAGATTAAGAGTCACTTATGGTTTGCCTCCCTCCCAATCCCATCTTGTTTCATTGATTCTTCTCCTACCCACTTAAGCCCCCATGTTGCATCACCACTTCCTCAGATCAGGGAGATCATATGATAGTTGTCTTTCTCTGCTTGACTTATTTCGCTAAGCATGATACGCTCTAGTTCCATCCATGTTGTCGCAAATGGCAAGATTTCATTTCTTTTGATGGCTGCATAGTATTCCATTGTGTATATATACCACATCTTCTTGATCCATTCATCTGTTGATGGACATCTAGGTTCTTTCCATAGTTTGGCTATTGTGGACATTGCTGCCATAAACATTCGGGTGCACGTGCCCCTTTGGATCACTACGTTTGTATCTTTAGGGTAAATACCCAGTAGTGCAATTGCTGGGTCATAGGGCAGTTCTATTTTCAACATTTTGAGGAACCTCCATGCTGTTTTCCAGAGTGGCTGCACCAGCTTGCATTCCCACCAACAGTGTAGGAGGGTTCCCCTTTCTCCGCATCCTTGCCAGCATCTCTTATTTCCTGACTTGTTGATTTTAGCCATTCTGACTGATGTGAGGTGATATCTCATTGTGCTTTTGATTTGTATTTCCCTGATGCCGAGTGATATGGAGCACTTTTTCATGTGTCTGTTGGCCATCTGGATGTCTTCTTTGCAGAAATGTCTGTTCATGTCCTCTGCCCATTTCTTGATTGGATTATTTGTTCTTTGGGTGTTGAGTTTACTAAGTTCTTTATAGATTTTGGACACTAGTCCTTTATCTGATATGTCATTTGCAAATATCTTCTCCCATTCTGTCAGTTGTCTTTTGATTTTGTTAACTGTTTCCTTTGCTGTGCAAAAGCTTTTGATCTTGATGAAATCCCAATAGTTCATTTTTGCCCTTGCTTCCCTTGCCTTTGGCGATGTTCCTAGGAAGATGTTGCTGCGGCTGAGGTCGAAGAGGTTGCTGCCTATGTTCTCCTCAAGGATTTTGATGGATTCCTTTCGCACATTGAGGTCCTTCATCCATTTTGAGTCTATTTTTGTGTGTGGTGTAAGGAAATGGTCCAATTTCATTTTTCTGCATGTGGCTGTCCAATTTTCCCAACACCATTTATTGAAGAGGCTGTCTTTTTTCCACTGGACATTCTTTCCTGCTTTGTCGAAGATTAGTTGACCATTAAATTCTGAATATTATTTCCTTATCTGATATATAATTTGCAAATATAGTCTCCCATTCTGTGGGATACTTTTTTTTTTAACTCTGTTGGTAATGTTCTTTGATGCATTTTTTTTATTTTGATGAAGTACAATGTAGCTATTTTTTCTTTTGTTGCCTGTACTTTTGGTCTACTAACTTCTAAGCTCAAACTTTAATCCTAATATTAATTCTTAACTTTAGATACTGCTGGTCAGGTTAAGCTAGGTTCTCTGGAGTCTGAAGTATGTACAATTTGGAAGACAGAGAAAATACACGAAAGCGATTTTCATAATTTTTTTACTAAATCTTGTAACCATGTTATCACTAGTTAGGACCCCTTCTGGAAGGAGTCATGAAACCTTCATTAGCTTTACCATTAACCAGCCTTTACCTCCACCACTACCACTTTCTTTGTCCCTCCCCAAAACACTTCTAACAATTTTAGAAAGTATGTAGGGAATTTGAGAGCATGGGAGACATCATTCTGAGTATTAATCATAATTGGAATATCGGTGCATGGTTTTAGAATAAGAAATTTCTAGTCAAAGAATATCAGAACAGAGATTCTCCTATAAATAGCTTTAAACTATTGTTTACTAAACCAGAAATAACTGGGGTTTAAAATATCTAGGCCATAATTCTAGCTCTATTACTAATTGGTTTTGAATATCTGTGCAACTCAAACTTTTGGATACACAATATGTATAAAATAATGTATTTGAATTTGGATTTGAAATTCTCTTCCAGCTCTAATAAGCAATAATTCTTATTTCCAGCTTATTCCTCTACCTGCTTTCAGTGACTGTTCCCCCACACCAGCCTCTACTCCTGTTTAACTATGAGTCCATGTCTTTTGTTCCTTTTGGCCATGAGTTATGACCAACCATGGGTTATGACTCCTGTTCATAGAGAGGTTCAAGGATGTTATAAATTACAAACTGCCTAAACAGACACTTTCACATACCAAGAGCTTCTGGTCTCTTATAAGCAATATTTACCTTCTCTTGTATTCCAATTTGGTTACTATATTACCTCTTCTATTCTATATTGCATTGCAACTGAACATCTGCATTTGGATGTCCCAAGGGTACCTCAAAGGCAACATGTTCTACCCCAAACTTATCACTTTCTCCACCTGCCTCTCCTCTAGCCCATCATAGGTGGCACCCTTGACTACTCTCTCTTCCACAGCCTCAAAGTCCTATCTGTTTTACCTTATGGGTGTGTCAGATATATCCATTTCTTTTTATTCTCACTGTCATAGGTTAGGTCAATGTTTCATCCTCTCTCATTTCAATAAGTGTAATAGCCTCATAACTAGTCTCCTTGCCTATGAAGTTGCCTCTGAAGTCCATTTTCCATAGTCACAAGAATTATGTTACTAAAGTGCAAATCTGATTATTTAATTCTCCTGTGTAAAGGCCTTCAGTGACTCATTATTGTTTTCAAGATAAAGACCCAACCCCTTATCAAGGCAAATAAGCATCCTCCCATGAATAATCTTGACACCTGCTCTATCTCATATTTTGACATTCCATCAAACTCATTGCTCCAGCCATATTGCACTTCTTGCTGTTTCCTAAGGAGATTGTTATCTCTCATCTTCAGGGCTTTGCTCTTGCTATCCTCCCAGTTTGTAATCCACCTTCCTACCACGCCTTTTTCTCTGAAAAACTCATACTTCAGCAATCTGTTCAATTATTGCCTTTGTTCGTGTGTGAAGTTTCTCTGACACCTCAAGCGAGGTCAGCTGTCCCTCTTGAGAGTTCCTTTAACACCATGTTGCATTGCATCTTATTCTTTATCTTTTTTTTTTTTAAGATTTATTTATTTGACAGAGATCACACGTAGGCAGAGAGGCAGGCGTGGGGGGTGGGGCAGGCTCCTTGCTGAGCAGAGAGCCCCATGTGGGGCTCAATCCCAAGACCCTGAGATCATGACCTGAGCCAAAGGCAGAGGCTTAACCCACTGAGCAGCCCAGGTGTCCCCTATTGTCTTTTCCACTAGATACCAACTTTTTGAGAACAGAGGCTGATCCTTAGTCAGTACTGCAACCTCAGCACCTGGCACACAACAGGCATTTAATAAATATTTCTGCATAAACCTTCTCATGAGAGAAACAGGTACTAAACAAAGATCTCTTGCCTAACTAGCTTTTCCTGTTTCTCTCCTATTGCACACCTCCTTTACTGGATTTTTTAAAAGTGAGATTCTAGGTAATAGGATTATGAGTGTATTATATTATTATATTATTATGTTTCTATTTATTATTTATAATTGAATAGAACTCTATACAGATGACCTGTGTTATCCCTTTGTGGTAGGGCAAAAAATATTCAATTCATGGAATGACACTAGGTGTCTTGTGAGCACAATATTTAGGAAAAGTCTCCTCTCAGGCTATGCTGGATAGTGAAGGCAGGAACTCATGTGATAGGGTTCAGAGTAAACCAGGGCCTCAACCTCTAACTACCAAGTTAGAGTGGGAAGAGACTGATAAATACCATCTTGTTTCAGAGGAGGCATTTGAGGGACAAACAGGCTCAATGACTCAGCTGAAGCTATACATTGGTCTCCTTATTTCCAGTATTATACTCTTTCCATTATATCATAGAGACAAAACCAGAAATACCTCCATTGCCCTACCAAGATTCAGTTATAGGGGAGCCTAGGTGGCTTAGTCGGTTAAGTGACTGCCTTCAGCTCAGGTCATGATCCCAGGATCCTGGGATCAAGCCCTGCATCAAGCTGACTGCTCAGTGGGGAATTTGCTTCTCCCTCTCTGGCTCCCCTGCTTATGCACATGCTGTCAAATAAATGAAATCTTTCTTTTAAAAAAAGACTGAGTTATAAAAATTTAAGGAAACAAGGAATCTTTGGAGTGTTTATTTCTGCTTAGAATGTAAAGGATGTAAGAATTCTAAAATGATTGTGAATCTTATATGCCTAGAATTTGATGAAATAACACTAGCTCCTAATTCTCTTTAATTTCATTGAATTATTAGAGCTTAAGAACAGAGCAAAATTTGCATGATATTTGTTTCTGGCCATCTGCTGCATTCAGAACCTTGGAACTAGAGAACTTTTTTTTCTGGAAAGTCTATGGGGGAATGGAGGAATGGGGGGTGTGTGAGGTGCTGAGCACCTAGTATCTGGGGAAAAAAAATGTAATCCAATTTCAGTCTTCCTTTCTGGAATTCCAACAATTCTGGAAGTATTTCATGATGTTGTTCAATATTCACCTTGTTGGTTTAGGTATTGTAACAGATAATTTATGATAATTTGGCTCCCAATTCGATTTGTTAATAATCTAGACTTAAACAATGACTGTTAGTTGCATACTAAAGAGAAATCACATATTATAACACGGGGGAATTCAGGTCTGCAAAACTGCCTGGAGAAAGCATTCTTAAAATAGATAAAATTCTACATTTTAAAAGTTTGTGTTAACACTGTCCTAAGACGGTTTATTTACTTCAACACAGGATACACTTAAAAAAGAAGAATCATTTGACCTACAGGAGTAGAGATGTTAGGAGTCAATCAGTAGGAAATAACACATTTGGAGAGGTGAAAATGCACAAGTAATGACACACTTTTTGGCCCAGCCCCAAATCCTTAAGGAGTGGGCATCTTGTTCCATCTTCTGTTTTTCCCCGTTTACTTCCAGCCAACGAGATTTCATACATAATTGTCTCAGTCTCCATTAAGACTGGGGAAAAGTAGGAGTGTAGTGCTATACTAATTGAGTTCACACACAGATACTAGCTTTGAATTTAGGACAGTGGTCGACTTGGAACATTGTAACCATCATATTTATATGAGTCTGAATAGGTCATGGCAGCGATTGTTGTATTCTGGGCCATTTCATTACCCATGTCCGAGGTGCTGAGGCCAGCCTTGGGAGCGCACTGGGTGCGAGCCTGACGCCCTTCTTGGGGGAAGAGCCACTTGGCCCCAGTGCACGCGATGTTGCACGTGGAAAGCCTCAGTAAATCCGCACGCGTTCCGCAAACCGAAAGGACCACAGATAGCCCCATCCTCTCTCGCGGAATTTTTTACGTAGATTCACACGCGCGGCCCTGGCGGCTCAGCGCCCAGGTGGGGGCTTGGGATACCCACCGCAAGGTTCGGAGGCACCTGGCGGCAAGGTCCCCGCAGGCCGTCGCGAAGCGCCTGGCCCCGCCGCGAGAATGCGGGGCCGGCGGCGGCGGCGCGGGGCGGGGCTTGGCTGCGGAGAAATGACGTCTGCGTCCCCGCGCGCATCGCGGGCCGCGCGTCCTGGTAACGGCAGCTCCGCGGCTCCCGAGTCCTCTTCCATGTCCCCGCCTCTCCCCCGCACCAGCCCGCCCCGTCTCCACCTCCCTTCGCAGCTCCGGCGGCGGCCGTCTCGCTAGGTCCCTGGTGCCGGAGGGGAGTGGAACCTGCCGGGCCACGCTGCCCACTACGCCTCCGCCGGGCGTCCGCTGAAGAGCGGGAGAGGGCGGGCCGGGCCCGGGACCGCGCTGCTGGACCGCGGGCATCTGCCCCGCGCGGGTGTCGCCTGCGGCCTCGATCCGGCAGGGCTGCCCAGTCTCTGGACGGGGGTTACCGGAGGGTCGTGGACCGGAGGGCGCCTGCGGCTGCACCTGACAGACATCGGGGGTCGGGTCCGGAAGCGGCCGTCCCGGCTCTTGCCTCCCAGACGCCGTTGCTCCGCGGGCCGCCCCTGGAGCGCGAGGACTGGTGCCCCGGCCGGGGTCTGTCGGGAAGATGGCGACCCCGGGCATGAGCTGGCAGCAGCACTATTACGGCAGCTCGGCGGCCAAATTCGCGCCCTCGCCGGCCGCCGCGCAGCAGGCGGGGCACAGCATGGACTATAGCCAGGACCTGCACTTGAAAATGAGCAAGAAAATCGCTCAGCTCACCAAGGTAAGGGCGCGGCGGCGGGGTCGGCACGGCTGGGACCCTGTGCGGGCCGCGCCGGGCTCAGGTGCCAGGCTGGGAGGCTGCGCGCCCTCCGCCCGGGGCGAGTTGAAGCGGGGGCGGGGCGGGGGGGGGGTCTCCTCGGGGGAAGCAACAGCTGGAGACTAAGCTCCAAGAACCGTTCAAACTTCCGTGGAACGCTGGAGATGTTCATTGAAACTAGACAACTCAGCGGCACGGCTGGGTTTATGGGACTTAACATCCTGCTGCCCTTTAGGGGTAACCCAGCACAGAACAAATTAGGAACTACTTCCTTTATTGCACAACAATCAATCACTTTAGTTTTGGGCTCATGCATCTGCCCAGACTCCACGAGCCTTTACACCGCTTTATGAAAGTACAGTACCGTATTTACCCAACATAACTCGGAATCTTCCCAATTAATCAGTATCTTCTGTTGTTAACGTAATTAAGGGGAGAATAAACCTGAGCAATGTAGGAGGGTAAAACATACCTTGCATGGCATTTGGGGGATTTAATGAGTCATTCCTTATGCTGACAATGTCAAACAAGGCTACTTAGATGATTTACGTGTCTGCACTTAGTTAAGTGTTTCAGTCTATTAAAAGATAATTTTCAGAGCGTAGCCTGCATATTTGGTCAGCCGTAGTTTAGGATGGTGGGCCTTTTTCTCGTTAATGTTGATCATGAGAAGGAGTTGGTATCTGTGAAGCAAGAGCAATTCAGATAGATTGGTTTTATTGCTTTGTTTAGCTCTCACCAGTAATCTTTCAATACCCCTTAATTTCGAACAGGTGATCCATGGTGTCTGAAACTTAGTAGAGGTGATCTTAAAATGTTTAAGCTGAATCAACTAACCACTTGGTGGTGGTGTGGGTATGATGAAGAGAGGTGGGCATCCTGGGTGTTTACTAATAGGTAAGCCCTGAAGTCTCTCTTCAACTCCAAAATTCACATTATATAATTCCAGTACTAGTTGACACTATTGTGGGAGTAAAGTAAAACAGAGTTGGAAGAAAGGAAATGGGAGTGACATGGGGACCTGAAGAGGGTAAAAAAAAGATTTTGGTGAAGAAATACGATTGTGGGTAGTAAGAAAAGTAGCATGAAAGGACTGAAGAGTGAGTGTTCCAACAGAAGAGCAAAGAAAAAGGGACAAGTACCTAATGGTAAAACTCAGCCATGCAGACAAGGCAAGACTGGTGGAAATTTTGTTTTCTGATTTTTGTTTTTGATCTATAGTGTCTTGGAGTTTGCTGTGTGCTCGGTTTTTACTGTTTCCTTTTCTGACAGATGGTCCCCATATTCAGGGAAAGAAAGGATCAAGAAGAAACAATAGTGTATCATCAGGGCATTTATACATTTGGGAGCTCGAAGCCTGGTTTCCTGAAATCATGTTTGTTCTTCAGAATAATGATGTTCAGAATGAAGCACATGGATGTTTATGTATTCTGACTTTCTTATGGTGGGTCCACAACACCCTTTGTCCTGATTTTAGATTGTAACCCTCTAGGTTCCTGCGGTAATAGAAACATTCTAAGTTGGTAGGGAACTGGAGATGAGATTTCTCATCTCTCCAGTAAACAGCTTCTCTTTTTACTTATGCTTCTTCAATTTTCTGTTCTTTTATAAGAAAAAAAATTAACAACTATTAAAGGTGAGAATATTGATAGAAGTTGTTCTCACGTTCTGTTTACCCATCTTAAATCTCATGAGGCAGAATGCTGCCCCCCCTATCAGTGCCCGTCAAGGTTTGAGTGCTATATCTCATCTTTACGGAGTGTTACCTGGACTCTGACTTAGGGTTTATAGTTTACAGTCTCTAAATACTCTTGCCACCTGCTCTGCTAAGTGCCTCAGACATTGGATCTCTTACACTAGAGTTTCTCAGCCTTAGCACTTTGGCATTTTGAATTGGTTAATTCCTTGTTGGGAGCAGGCAGGGGTGTCCTATGCATTATAGATATTTAACAGCATTCCTGAATTCCTGGTGCCACTTAGAAGATTGCAGTGGCACCCCACACCTGCGTGAAACACACCATTATGACAATAAACATGTCTCTAGACATTGCTGTATGTTCCTTGGGAAGTGTGAGGACTCATCCTGTGTTGAGAAGTACTAACTTATACTGGAATATCTAGGGTTTCTCCCACCTGTTCCCTGCATTTATTACTAAGATAGGATGTGAGAATGAAATAATCAGATAATAGGACTCTGTTGGAGCTAACACCATGTAGTTTCTGAAACATACAATAAGACATGCTTCCCTTATGTACCATTTTGGAAACTGTCAAATTTTACAGTTATGTGTACTTCTTGTAAATACTATATCATAAAAATGATATCCTCAGTAATATTTCAACTGTTAGAAACTACCAGTATCTACTATATAGAATTTTCACTCATGAAGAGTTTATTAATAAATTCACATCAGTAGAGTTTGGTTGGAAGCTTAGCTTATATTTCAAAATTAGATATCATAATCATTAAAATAGGATTTTATTTCTTTTAGTAATAATGAGTCATTAGTACTCAGCTTTTCAGCATTATGGTGAGCATGGCTTGGGAATCTGTCTTGAGTTAAAACTCCTGTTCTACTGCTTACTAGTAATAGGACCTTGAAAAAATCACTAAATTCTGAGCCCCTGCTTCCTAATCTTTAACAGAGGGATGATGATACAACAGCTAAGGTAGTAGGCTCTTAATTCAGGCTGTCACTGAAAAGAGAGACTCTGTACCAATGAAGTATTAGTAAAATATTGGATAGTATGTTTTTTAAATGTTTCTGTCTTTTTAAACTAGTCTGCATTTGATAGCATTGCTATATTGTATTTCTCTTAAGAGTTTTCTATGAAACCCTTAAAAATATATATATACGGTAATTGTTCTAGTTGAATAGTAAAGTGTAAAATTTTCATATGTATCTCACATTGTTGTAGTACAGTATTGAAAATACATGCATTTTCCTGATACTTGGCTGGCTATGAAAGAATAAGGATGAAACTAAGCTGTATTACAATTTCATAAAACTATGTATTCAATAGACGTTTAAATAAAAAGCAGTCTCAGCTGCAGACATATTTGTTCAGATTCTATTTCCTTATAACCTAACATAGCAGCTATCTCCTAGAAAGGAGAACAGTAGTTTTTAAAGCACCTTGTATGTAAGGGACACTTTGCTAACTGTTAAGAGATACAGTAGAGGGAGCAAGACACAGTCTCTGCCTTTTAAACTGAATCTGTTATACTTAGGATACTCTTAGTAAATTTTAAGAATTACTGTTAGATCCTTGAGTCATGTTATGGCAAATTTCTGGGACTGTTGATGGCTGAACCATCTCAGGATAGGCAGAGAAGCTGGATGGGTTGAGTTATGTTTAGTAGGATCACATTTGTGTACTTCTCTACTCTCCACTGTGTTGCCTCTTTGGTGCATTAGGGTGAAAAGCAAGACTTGTGGAAAGTAATTACAAAACAGCTGTTTTTGTGTTACTCACTGTCCCTTTCAGTTTACTCCTGTGAGGATGGCTCATCCTCTGCCCATATATACACTTGACTTTTCTGGTTACTTTTAGATAATACAAATTCAGTAACTAAATTGCAGAAGTCTCAATTTGATTATTTAAAATTTTCAGTGCTAGGATGCCTGGCTGGCTCTGTTAGAAGAGCATGTGACTCTTGATCTTGGGGTTGTGAGTGTGAGCCCCATGTTGGGTGTAGAGATTACTTTAAAAAATCTTCTAAAAAATAAAAATGTCCAGTGCCAACAAGGAAAAACTCCAAACCAATAATCAGGGAAGGGGGGCATCACTAACTTTTGTCTTCTGAGTAGGCTTTTCTACTCTTCTTGCTTTGTCTTTCCAGTCCTAGTTTAACATCCTCCCCTCCCCTGTTGGAAAAGGAAGAGGGAAGAGAGGAAGGACTAGCAGTAAACTTTATTTGAATAGGGCATGGTAATCTGGCTTTAGTGCTCTTGTAGACTTTGCACACCTTTAAAACTAATTCTTTCCCTCCTGCATCTTCTACCACCTACCTCCATTGCTCAGGATTCCTCACCTCAGGTTGCTAGACAGTGAGAATGAATCTTTATTCTGGCTGGTTGCATACTCCTTCCTCAGCCTCTTAGATCTGGCAGGAACTTCATGTTTATTTTGTGGAGGCTGTTCAAGCTTTAGGTAACCACCTTGGATAGACCCAGTGACCCTACCCCAGCTTACTCTGTTTTGTTTTGTTTTTCCCCACAGGGCCCATCTTTGTCCTTAGGGAACATTCATTCTATGTCCAGACAGACTCTGGTAGTGGTCCCAATTCAGCATCTCTCATTTACTCTCACATACCTCTTCATCCAGTTTCTGATCCTTTCGATTTTCCAAGGATGAATCAGGTGCCACTTCAGTATGCTCTTCTAAGTGCTTGAAACACATATTGAGATCTTCACGTGCTCCCATCAAAGCCTTTTCCTCTAGGCTTTAGGTGAGTGACAATCATCCTTTCTCTTGAAGGCAAGGGCACTTGTCCTATAGCTCTCCTCAAGGAAACCTTCTCCAAAACCCTGCTCTGTAACCTCTTTGAGGCTTTTCTCACTAATATTGGGTGTAGAAGTTAGCATATCTCAAGATCCCTCTTTTTAGACTGACTTTTTTTTTTTTTTCTTTCTTCCTTTCTTTTTTGGAAATTTTGAGAATATTCTGCCACCTGTTTGAGTTGTCAGTTGTCATTGGTTCTCAATAGAAACTTCTCTTTTAATAACTTGTTATGTTAGCTGCGTATCCAGTGCCACCTTAGTTGATTGTGCTTTCAATATTGTTCAGTCTAGGTATCACTGATGTAAGTAGTATAAGGTAGGGTATATGGTTCCAAAGAGCAGGAGTAGTTTCTTTCCGTTCCCTGTCCTCAGCATCAAGTCCTTCTTAAAAGTCTTCTTTTAGTTGCCCCACCCCATCCCGGCCCCAAAGCTGCCCTGACCAACCCAGGCCCCATTAGGCTTGCCTTACTCTGAATTACTATAACATTTATTGTCTGTACTTCTTGTTGGTACTTATACAGATTTGTGAAATGTTTGTAAATATATCTTGTTTCTGTAATTTGAATGTAATTTCCTCAGCTGTGGAGACTAATTTTCATGTAACTTTAGTATGAATTACCTACACATAGTATCACAGCTTAATAAATATATACTGAAGGTAATGATGGTGGTGGTGTTGGTAATGATGCTGTACCAAGTAATTTTGTTATACAGTTGGGTTAGTAAATAGTTCTGGGGACTATATCTGCTATTCTTCTGGGTTAATGTTAGATCATTTCAGCTGATTAGATTACTTTTAAGTATTTAAATGTTTATTGGTTTCCTCTTACATTGCTTCAAATCCTGTATTCATAATATATTTTTGATGCAAAAATAAAAATATAGAGTACCCTGTCTAAATATAAATATTATTTCTCATTGCAAAGGTAGGTAATGGATTCTAGATTCTTAGCAAAAAAAAAAAGGTGTTATGATCGATTAATACTTGCTGCTTTACTGTATCCAAACCAGACTATGTTAATATACTAGTGAAATTTTCAAACAGTTGTATTTTCTGTACATTAAATACAACCCATTTTTCACTAGTTTGAATTACCTAGATACTGTTTTATAATACTATTTAGTGTTGGTTGTGACCTGGGTTGTTTTGGTTTAGCACGTACTGAATGTGGCGTCTTTTCCTCTCCTTTGTTTCATTGCAGCTTGGCCGTTCTCTCTGTGACCTCTTAGTTGTAGTTGAGTGGTTTGAATTCATTTCTTGTATTTTACCATTGGGCACAAAAACTTAATATACAGTTTATCAATTGTCCAATGTTTATAAAGGGACTGCCCTTAGAAAAGGTTTAGAGCTGGAAGAAACCACAGATTCTGACCAGCCTAACGCTCTCATTTTATAGGTGTGGAAATTGAGGGCCCAGAGTCATTTGAAAATTGCACATCTTGTCACTGGCAGAACCGGAACATGAACGCAGGTCTCTGGATTGGTCTAAGAGAAGGGCGGTTGTGCTAGCAGTTCTCTTTTCCCTGTGTCTGCCTACTTGCTAATACTACTCATTCATTTCCTAAGAAGCCACAGAGTTGATGGTGTTTTTCTCACACTGGACCCATGTTTTGTTGACCATCTGAATCACAGACTTCTGGTGACAGTGAACCCATGAGCCACCCCTCCCATACACTGAACAACCTCTGGATTTATAGGTTGTACAGTATGTAACTGTGGCTTTGGTAAATTTGTAACTGCTATTTTTATGTGTTCTCAGATGAATGTCACAATATTTTTATGTTTTTATTAACAGCTTTACTCATTCCAGATTTTAAAAATGTTTTAATTACTTTGATTTGGAGACTGTTATGCTTGGTATCAGAGTAACTACTGGGTGGTTATTTTAAAATGTTTTTCCTTTGACTCTTGATGTCTTGATTGGATTATTGCTTAGGTCTCCTTCCCAAAGGAAGGAAGTTGGAGGTTTTCCCGTTTTTTTTCCCTCCTTCCCTGTCTTTGTGTTTTTTTGCTTATGAAAATCCTTTTCGATCTAATTGCCAGCCTCTTAAAAAGTGGTATGAAAGATGAAGGTTCAGCAAAATGTAAGTGAAGCAATCTGGTAATTTTTTTTTTTTTAAGATATATTCTTTTATTTGAGAGAGAGACAGTGAGCATGTGTGCATGAGGAGGGACAGAGGGGGAGAGAGAATCTTCAAGCAACTCCTGGCTGAGCGAGGAGCCTGAGGTGGGGCTCCATCCCAGGACCCTCCCCGGACCCCAGGATCAGGACCTGAGCTGAAATCAAGTCTTGGATATTACATAATGAGATAGAACTGATGGGAATAATGGATATTTGTTAAAGGCTTACTTGTTTTTTCACTATAGGAAGTTTCTATTTTGTAGACCACTTATGAGTGAGAAGAACATTAAAAGTAAGTCTGTCAGAATTGTTACTCCCCAGTCCTTTTTGGAGATAAACACCTGAGAAAAGGTGGGAGACAATTGCTAACTGAATTCAGAATTTTTTTTTTTTGTAAATAAAAACAGTGTTATACATGGTAGTTTGATGTGGGGGAAATATTACTATCAAATTTTATTTTGTATTGCAAGTGTGACCTGAGCCACAAAGGCTTTTTTAGATTGACCTGGGAGCTTAACAGTTCTTTAAGTATTATTGGAAAATAGCCTCTGACTGCCAATTAATTAGTATATTAAAGTGAATTTGGGGAACACCAGTTTTTGCAGGTTGGGGATTGCCAGTTATAGTCAGTATTTTGGTATACTTAACATTTGAGATCAAAACCAATATTTTAGAAGATAAATTTTTATTCTTAGCTTTCTATTAAACTACAGTGGTGAGTATTGTCATTTGTAGCTCTCAGACTTCATTATTGATTATATCTTTCCTACTAAATCTTTGACAAAATGTACAAAATTAGCAAAGTTGAATATGTAAAGTTTTCATCCTACATCATTTACTTTCATCTTGAGATGTAACAGGTGGTTAAAACTACCAAAGGACCTATAGTAGATGGAAAAGCAAAAAACTTCATGACTAACCAGAATACTTGGGATTTGGACAGTTTAGAGTCAGGTCCTAATGTGCCACTTTATTTATTTATAAAGGAGATAGTATTTTTAATGACTTTTAAAAATTACAAATCTGTATATTTTTTTATATGTACCATTTCTATTTTGAGGTTTAAAGGGTTTGAAAATGAAAATTTGGTTTACAAAGTACATTGCTAATATTTAAGTCATCTCTAAAATTGACTATTTTAGTAAAATATCGGGATAAGCTCTAATATTATTGGAGAATGAGTTATTTTAGTTGACTAGAAGTTACCATAAGTAATTTAATTTTCCACTTTCCAAAATAATAAACTTCCATTAAACCATACCACTCGTAAGTGACATGGAGTCACTTGTTATCTCTGGATTGTTGTTAGGATCATCAGTATATGCATTGAAGATTAGGCCAAACCTGTACTAATCCTATGGCAAAGGCTAAAATTTTACTTCTGAATAAATTCTTTTACGTATTTTATTTGCCCTCTCTTATAAAGTGAATTTACTTATAAAGTAAATTTGAATATGCACAGTCTAGACATTGACTTTCTGCTTGGGAAGATTTAGTTTATTCTGTTGAATGTCTGTCTGTGTGCTCACAGGTATTTGCATTTTTCATTCTCTTTCTTCTGAAACACTTCATAACAGAATTTCATAACTGAAACCCTAAATAGTATCCCATTCCTATTCCAATGTTTCCTAGTGAAACAGTTTAAAAACAAAGTGCATGTAATTTTTTTTAAAGATTTTATTTATTAACAGACAGAGATCACAAGTAGGCAGAGAGGCAGGCAGAGAGAGAGGAGGAAGCAGGCTCCCTGCTGAGCAGACAGCCTGATGCAGGGCTTGATCCCAGGACTCTGGGATCACGACCTGAGCTGAAGGCAGAGGCTTAACCCTCTGAGCCACCCAGGCCCCCCAAAATGCATGTAATTTTGAAGGGAAGTTGAGTGTGTGTGTGTGTGTGTGTGTGTGCAGGCACGTGCATACATACATTATGTATGTGTGTTTGATATAATGGTCTACCCAGAGTAACAAAAGTAGGTATACTTAAATATGACTAAAATAGAGCATATGGAGTCATATGGTTGGTCAACTTTTGTTGAATGCCTGGTCCTTGAAGGATGCTGTGTTAGGCACTATTAGTTATTTAATTCTAGTAATTTATTATTCCACTTCTGAACTACATGTGTTTTTCATTTTTTCAGTAGACTTCTGAGAAAATATCAGAATAAAGCAGGTGAATATTTTAATCAACAGATTAATCTGACAAATTTTAAATGCTTAATTATGGACAACTGTTTGGCTTGTTTTGAGTAGAATTTATATATCTAATTTTCTTAGATAAAGAAGCTAGTGCCTTCCTGTGTCTTCTTCAATAAGGTTTTTAAAAATAATTTAAAGAAAAATATTGATAACGTTCTCTGGTTACAGATCTGTAATGTTTTTGTCCAGGGGATAAAGGAGATAAGGGAAATTTCAGTCTTCTGAAACCCAGGAGTTAATGGGTCTGTATTAGGTGTAGGTCTCTCCTGGGCAGGCCAGAGAACCACAGTCCCAGAGCTATATGGCCCAATGAGGCAACAGTGCCTATCATGTATGTCAGAAGTATAGGCTCAGTGGTTTAGACAGACCCCAGTTTGAATTTCAGGCTCACCACTTATTAGTGTTTAGCCTTTAATAAGTTTTAACCTGTGAGAGCCTCAGTCTTCTCATCTGTAAAATGAGAATAACAAAGCCAATCTCATGGAAGTATTGTAGAAATTAAATAAGATAATTTGTGTTGGAGAAGAGGTCAGTAAATGTCAATTCCTACCCATTTTCCAGGCCCCTTCTCCTTGGTTCAGCCTTTTACAATTAAGTCTTTAACAATTAAGTATGTCGGGATACTTGGGTGGCTCAGTCAGTTGAGTGTCTGACTCTTGGTTTCGGCTCAGGTCGTGATCTCAGGGTCCTGGGATCAAGCCCCATGTCAGGCTCTGTGCTCAACAGGGAGTCTGCTTTCCTTCCCTCTCTTCCTCTGCTCCTCACCTTGCTCATGCACACTGTCTCTCTCTCTCTCTCAGATAAATAAGTATGTTTTTATATGCATTTTCTCTTTTGGTGGAGGTATATTCTATATTACTAGGGACTACAGCTACCAGAAGTAAAGGTTTAACAGCAAATAAAATACAGGGGATTCTCATTAAGATAGTTATATTCTATCAAGTTATGTTCTAGAAGAAATACAGGGTTATGTTCCTGATACCCTCTGGTCACATTTTCAGCAACCAGTAAATACATAACCTTGTTTTATGTGTGTTTCTGTTTAATGGCACCTTATTTAATACATATTTTTTATTCATTAAGAGTAAACTCATAGAGTGTACTGGGCAGCTCAGTTGGTTAAGCATCTGCCTTTGGCTCAGGTCATGATTCCAGGGCCCTGGGATGGAGCCCTGCCTCAAGCTCCCAGCTCTGCAGGGAGCCTGCCTCTCCCTTTCCCTCTGCCTGCCCCGCCCCCTGCTTGTGCTGGTGCACGCTCTTGTGCTTGCGCTCGCGCTCTCTCGCTCTCTCTCTCTGTCAAATAAATAAAATCTTTTTTTTTTTCTTTTAAAAAGTGAACTCTTAGGCAACAGCATTATAGCTCATGCGTGAATGAAGCTTATCTAACAAGCTGTGTTAGATTGTGAGGTTACATATAAATTTTAGCAAGTAGGCAAACTTGGAAATATGGAATCCACAGTAGTGAGGATCTACTGTATCTAAAAATGGATACAGAACTTTGCATCTGCTGTTTACTTAGCCCCTGCTTTGGTTTTTCAGCTGTTTTCATGGACCTCTGTGGCTATGACTCTTATTAATACCCTGAACACCCTCACATGATTGTGAGTTTGACTCTTATTATCTCACTAAGCACCCACAGATGAAAGGGGTGGAAGGGATAGTGGGGGCAGGAATACTCACCTTTTGTGTGAGTTGCCGTTCACCAAGCAGATGCCCTACAATCATAAACATGGGACAGAATTACATGATTCTCTCCTTGTGTATAAACTGTGATCTTCATAATCTGAACTTGAATCTAACACATTGCCCTAGGTCAGAAGGAATAAAATATAAAAATTATTCCACAACATGGAATGAAACCTTTGGAAATACAATGTTGACTTAATTAAAATAAACCCTTATTTTTTTAAGTTCATCATTTGCTTAAAATATGTTTGCGGTTCCTTCCCAACACAAACTGTCAGTGTGGGAGTTGTTTTGTTAAAAGCCTTTGTCTAGGTATCTAAAGATAACTAGAAATCTTATACTCTCTGGAGTTCAGCACATTTGGTTGGAAGTCTCTGAAGTGACTTTATGCAACACATAGAAAACTTAAGATATTTAAATAGAAAATATTTTGGCAGATAATTAGACTTGACCTATACCTTTTTTATTTTTTTTATTTTTTATTTTTTTAAATTTTTTATTTTTTATAAACATGTATTTTTATCCCCAGGGGTACAGGTCTGTGAATCACCAGGTTTACACACTTCACAGCACTCACCAAAGCACATACACTCCCCAATGTCCATAATCCCACCCCCTTCTCCCAAACCCCCTCCCCCCAGCAACCCTCAGTTTGTTTTGTGAGATTAAGAGTCACTTATGGTTTGTCTCCCTCCCAATCCCATCTTGTTTCATTGATTCTTCTCCTACCCACTTAAGCCCCCATGTTGCATCACCACTTCCTCATATCAGGGAGATCATATGATAGTTGTCTTTCTCTGCTTGACTTATTTCGCTAAGCATGATACGCTCTAGTTCCATCCATGTTGTCGCAAATGGCAAGATTTCATTTCTTTTGATGGCTGCATAGTATTCCATGGTGTATATATACCACATCTTCTTGATCCATTCATCTGTTGATGGACATCTAGGTTCTTTCCATAGTTTGGCTATTGTGGACATTGCTGCTATAAACATTCGGGTGCACGTGCCCCTTTGGATCACTACGTTTGTATCTTTAGGGTAAATACCCAGTAGTGCAATTGCTGGGTCATAGGGCAGTTCTATTTTCAACATTTTGAGGAACCTCCATGCTGTTTTCCAGAGTGGCTACACCAGCTTGCATTCCCACCAACAGTGTAGGAGGGTTCCCCTTTCTCCGCATCCTCGCCAGCATCTGTCATTTCCTGACTTGTTGATTTTAGCCATTCTGACTGGTGTGAGGTGATATCTCATTGTGCTTTTGATTTGTATTTCCCTGATGCCGAGTGATATGGAGCACTTTTTCATGTGTCTGTTGGCCATCTGGATGTCTTCTTTGCAGAAATGTCTGTTCATGTCCTCTGCCCATTTATTGATTGGATTATTTGTTCTTTGGGTGTTGAGTTTGCTAAGTTCTTTATAGATTTTGGACACTAGTCCTTTATCTGATATGTCGTTTGCAAATATCTTCTCCCATTCTGTCAGTTGTCTTTTGATTTTGTTAACTGTTTCTTTTGCTGTGCAAAAGCTTTTGATCTTGATGAAATCCCAATAGTTCATTTTTGCCCTTGCTTCCCTTGCCTTTGGCGATGTTCCTAGGAAGATGTTGCTGCGGCTGAGGTCGAAGAGGTTGCTGCCCGTGTTCTCCTCAAGGATTTTGATGGATTCCTTTCGCACATTGAGGTCCTTCATCCATTTTGAGTCTATTTTCGTGTGTGGTGTAAGGAAATGGTCCAATTTCATTTTTCTGCCTGTGGCTGTCCAATTTTCCCAGTACCATTTATTGAAGAGGCTGTCTTTTTTCCATTGGCCATTCTTTCCTGCTTTGTCGAAGATTAGTTGACCGTAGAGTTGAGGGTCTATTTCTGGGCTCTCTATTCTGTTCCATTGATCTATGTGTCTGTTTTTGTGCCAATACCATGCTGTCTTGATGATGACAGCTTTGTAATAGAGCTTGAAGTCCAGAATTGTGATGCCACCAACGTTGGCTTTCTTTTTCAATATCCCTTGGGCTATTCGAGGTCTTTTCTGGTTCCATATAAATTTTAGAATTATTTGTTCCATTTCTTTGAAAAAGATGGATGGTACTTTGATAGGAATTGCATTAAATGTGTAGATTGCTTTAGGTAGCATAGACATTTTCACAATATTTATTCTTCCAATCCAGGAGCATGGAACATTTTTCCATTTCTTTGTGTCTTCCTCAATTTCTTTCATGAGTACTTTATAGTTTTCTGAGTATAGATTCTGTGCCTCTTTGGTTAGGTTTATTCCTAGGTGTCTTATGGTTTTGGGTGCAATTGTAAATGGGATTGACTCCTTAATTTCTCTTTCTTTTGTCTTGCTGTTGGTGTAGAGAAATGCAACTGATTTCTGTGCATTGATTTTATATCCTGACACTTTACTGAATTCCTGTATATGTTCTAGCAGTTTTGGAGTGGAGTCTTTTGGGTTTTCCATATATAGTATCATATCATCTGCGAAGAGTGATAATTTGACTTCTTCTTTGCCGATTTGGATGCCTTTAATTTCCTTTTGTTGTCTGATTGCTGAGGCTAGGACCTCTAGTACTATGTTGAATAGCAGTGGTGATAATGGACATCCCTGCCGTGTTCCTGACCTTAGCGGAAAAGCTTTCAGTTTTTCTCCATTGAGAATGATATTTGCGGTGGGTTTTTCATAGATGGCTTTGATGATATTGAGGTATGTGCCCTCTATCCCTACACTTTGAAGAGTTTTGATCAGGAAGGGATGCTGTACTTTGTCAAATGCTTTTTCAGCATCTATTGAGAGTATCATATGGTTCTTGTTCTTTCTTTTATTGATGTGTTGTATCACATTGACTGATTTGCGGATGTTGAACCAACCTTGCAGCCCTGGAATAAATCCCACTTGGTCGTGGTGAATAATCCTTTTAATGTACTGTTGAATCCTATTGGCTAGTATTTTGTTGAGTATTTTCGCATCTGTGTTCATCAAGGATATTGGTCTATAGCTCTCTTTTTTGATGGGATCCTTGTCTGGTTTTGGGATCAAGGTGATGCTGGCCTCATAAAATGAGTTTGGAAGTTTTACTTCCATTTCTATTTTTTGGAACAGTTTCAGGAGAATAGGAATTAGTTCTTCTTTAAATGTTTGGTAGAATTCCCCCGGGAGGCCGTCTGGCCCTGGGCTTTTGTTTGTTTGGAGATTTTTAATGACTGTTTCAATCTCCTTACTGGTTATGGGTCTGTTCACGCTTTCTATTTCTTCCTGGTTCAGTTGTGGTAGTTTATATGTTTCTAGGAATGCATCCATTTCTTCCAGATTGTCAAATTTATTGGCGTAGAGTTGCTCATAGTATGTTCTTATAATAGTTTGTATTTTTGGTGTTAGTTGTGATCTCTCCTCTTTCATTGATGATTTTATTTATTTGGGTCCTTTCTCTTTTCTTTTTGATAAGTCGGGCCAGAGGTTTATCAATTTTATTAATTCTTTCAAAGAACCAGCTCCTAGTTTCGTTGCTTTGTTCTATTGTTTTTTTGGTTTCTATTTCATTGATTTCTGCTCTGATCTTTATGATTTCTCTTCTCCTGCTGGGCTTAGGGTTTCTTTCTTGTTCTTTCTCCAGCTCCTTTAGGTGTAGGGTTAGGTTGTGTACCTGAGACCTTCCTTGTTTCTTGAGAAAGGCTTGTACCGCTATATATTTTCCTCTCAGGACTGCCTTTGTTGTGTCCCACAGATTTTGAACCGTTGTATTTTCATTATCATTTGTTTCCATGATTTTTTTCAATTCTTCTTTAATTTCCCGGTTGACCCATTCATTCTTTAGAAGGATGCTGTTTAGTCTCCATGTATTTGGGTTCTTTCCAAACTTCCTTTTGTGGTTGAGTTCTAGCTTCAGAGCATTGTGGTCTGAAAATATGCAGGGAATGATCCCAATCTTTTGATATCGGTTGAGTCCTGATTTAGGACTGATGATGTGATCTATTCTGGAGAATGTTCCATGTGCACTAGAGAAGAATGTGTATTCTGTTGCTTTGGGATGAAATGTTCTGAATATATCTGTGATGTCCATCTGGTCCAGTGTGTCGTTTAAGGCCTTTATTTCCTTGCTGATCTTTTGCTTGGATGATCTGTCCATTTCAGTAAGGGGAGTGTTAAAGTCCCCTACTATTATTGTATTATTGTTTATGTGTTTCTTTGATTCTGTTATTAATTGGTTTATATAGTTGGCTGCTCCCATGTTGGGAGCATAGATATTTAAAATTGTTAAATCTTCTTGTTGGACAGACCCTTTGAGTATGATATAGTGTCCTTCCTCATCTCTTATTATAGTCTTTGGCTTAAAATCTAATTGATCTGATATAAGGACTGCCACTCCTGCTTTCTTCTGATGTCCATTAGCATGGTACATTCTTTTCCAACCCCTCACTTTAAATCTGGAGGTGTCTTCGGGCTTAAAATGAGTTTCTTGGAGGCAACATATAGATGGGTTTTGTTTTTTCATCCATCTGATACCCTGTGTCTTTTGACAGGGGCATTTAGCCCATTAACATTCAGGGTAACTATTGAGAGATATGAATTTAGTGCCATTGTATTGCCTGTAAGGTGACTGTTACTGTATATGGTCTCTGTTCCTTTCTGATCTACCATCTGTAGGCTCTCTCTTTGCTTAGAGGACCCCTTTCAATATTTCCTGTAGAGCTGGTTTGGTGTTTGCAAATTCTTTCAGTTTTTGTTTGTCCTGGAAGCTTTTAATCTCTCCTTCTATTTTCAATGATAGCCTAGCTGGATATAGTATTCTTGGCTGCATGTTTTTCTCGTTTAGTGCTCTGAAAATATCATGCCAGCTCTTTCTGGCCTGCCAGGTCTCTGTGGATAAGTCAGCTGCCAATCTAATATTTTTACCATTGTGTGTTACAGACTTCTTTTCCCGGGCTGCTTTCAGGATTTTCTCTTTGTCACTGAGACTTGTAAATTTTACTATTAGGTGACGGGTGTGGGCCTATTCTTATTGATTTTGAGGGGCGTTCTCTGAACCTCCTGAATTTTGATGCTCGTTCACTTTGCCAGATTGGGGAAATTCTCCCCAATAATTCTCTCCAGTATACCTTCTGCCCCCCTCTCTCTTTCTTCTTCTTCTGGAATCCCAATTATTCTAATGTTGTTTCGTCTTATGGTGTCACTTATCTCTCGAATTCTCCCCTCGTGGTCCAGTAGCTGTTTGTCCCTCTTTTGCTCAGCTTCTTTATTCTCCGTCATTTGGTCTTCTATATCACTAATTCTTTCTTCTGCCTCATTTATCCTAGCAGTGAGAGCCTCCATTTTTGATTGCACCTCATTAATAGCTTTTTTGATTTCAACTTGGTTAGATTTTAGTTCTTTTATTTCTCCAGAAAGGGCTTTTATCTCTCTGGAGAGGGTTTCTCTAATATCTTCCATGCCTTTTTCGAGCCCGGCTAGAACCTTGAGAATTGTCATTCTGAACTCTAGATTGGACATATTACCAATGTCTGTATTGATTAGGTCCCTAGCCTTCAGTACTTCCTCTTGTTCTTTTTTGTGTGTTGAATTTTTCCGTCTTGTCATTTTGTCCAGATAAGGGTATATGAAGGAGCAAGTAAAATACTAAAAGGGTGGCAACAACCCCAGGAAAATATGCTTTAACCAAATTAGAAGAGATCCCAAATCGTGAGGGGGGAGAAAGGGGATAAAAAGAGGTTCAAAAAGGAAGAAATAAAAAAAAAAAGAAAAAAGAAAAAAAAAGAAAAGAATTAAAAAAAAGAAAACAAATAAGAAAAATATAAAAAAGAAAAAATATATATATTAGATAAACTAGTTAAAAAACGTTAAAAAAAAGAAAAAGTAAAAGTTAAAAAAAATTTAACCAGAAGGCGAGAAAAAAAAAACAAAAAATGAAAAAGAAAAAAATTAAATTAACTGCAAGACTAATAAAAATCACAGGGAAAAAACCATGAGTTCCGTGCTTTGCTTTCTCCTCCTCTGGAATTCTGCTGCTCTCCTTGGTATTGAAACTGCACTCCTTGGTAGGTGAACTTGGTCTCAGCTGGATTTCTTGTTGATCTTCTGGGGGAGGGCCCTGTTGTAGTGATTCTCAAGTGTCTTTGGCCCAGGCGGAATTGCACCGCCCTTATCAGGGGCCGGGGTGAGTAATCCGCTTGGGTTTGCTTCAGGAGCTTTTGTTCCCTGAGCGCTTTCCGTAGAGTTCCGGAGGACGGGAATACAAATGGCAGCCTCCTGGTCTCCAGCCCGGAGGAGCCGAGAGCCCAGGGCCCCACTCCTCAGTGCGCCCTCAGAGAACAGCGCCCAGTTACTCCCGTCTGCCTGACCTCCGGCCGCGCTCCGAGCTCACCGAGCCTGCGACCGGTTCAAGGTAACACCGAGCTGTGAGCTTACTGTCGGCTCTGTCTCTGTAGCCGGCTTTCCCGTTCCAATACCCGCAAGCTCTGCGACACTCAGACACCCCCGATCTTTCTGTGACCCTGCGGGACCTGAGGCCACGCTGACCCCACGTGGGCTTTGCCCTGGTTTAGCCTCTGGAGCGATATCCCTCAGCGGAACAGACTTTTAAAAGTCCTGATTTTGTGCTCTGTTTCTCTGCCGCTTGCCGGGAGCCGGCCCCTCCCCCCGGGGTCTATCTTCCCATCGCTTTGGATTCACTTCTCCGCTGGTCCTACCTTTCAGAAAGTGGTTGTTTTTCTGTTTCCAGAATTGCTGTTCTTCTTCTCTTCGATCTGCCGATGGATTTTCAGGTGTTTGCAATCTTTAGATAAGCTATCTAGCTGATCTCTGGCTAGCTGAAGTAGTCTCAGCCTTCTACTTCTCCGCCATCTTGACTCCTCCCCCTATACCTTTTTTAAATGACTGAGAAGAATGTGTACTTTCAGTTTTAATAGTAGAGAACGTTCATATCTTTCGGTATCTTCTAGCTCTCCCCCCCCCCCCCCGGTGATTATCAGAAAATGCTGGTTAAGAGCACTCTGTGGTCTGAAGGAGTTAGCAAGGTTAACTGGCCTAGAAAAAGACTTTGATCTGAAGCCACGCCTGTCACTTTGATATTGCTCTCTTCAGGACCCCCGCGTATCTTAAATTTCAATCCTGAGTCTCTCTTGCTATTTATTTTCTCTGTTTCTGGATTGTGAAGCATAGCCAGAGAAAATTATGGAACTAGACTATGACAGAATTATGCCACCCCTTGCTTCTTTACCCCCAAAGGTGTCTACATCCCAATCCCTGGAATCTTTGAATATGTTACTTTACATTTGAAGATGTGACTAAATGAAGGATCTTGATTTGGAGAGATTATCCTTGATTATTTGGATAGGGCCAGTGTAATCACAAGAATCCTCCTGAGTGAAAGAGGAAGGAAGGGAGGTAAGTCAGTGCCAGAGTGATGGGATGTGAGAAGGACATCACTAGCCATTACTGACTTCGAAGGTGGTATGTGGGCATGAGCCAAGGAATGTAGGTGGCCTCTAGGAACTGGAAAAGGCAAGGAATTGAATCCTTCCCAAGAGCCTCCAGATTGTAATCTCATTTGAGACCTCCAGAATTGTATGATTAATAAATCTGTGTTGCCTTACACTGCTAGCTTTGTGACATATTATTATAGCAGCAAGAGGAAACTCGTTGCTTCCTTTAGTACACATCATGTAAATAAGCTGCTTTCTGCTTTACTAAAACTGTCAAGACTATCAAGCTACTGTTACTTGTCTACAAAGATGCTGAGGTCATTCATTCCTTGTGAGAACTTTTCCTGGTTCTTTCACCTTAACTCTTATGTATATGCTGCTTCTCTATGTCTTAAATAGCTGACTCGTGGTAGGGACAGGTAGGAATCGAGGAAACTAATTGGGAGGGTATTGGAATACAGTATTGATGAGAGATTATGAGGGCCTGGATTAGGACTATAGTAGGAGAGAGAAGAGAGATTTGGGAATTTTTTAAAAGATTTTATTTATTTATTAGAGACAGAGAATGAGAGAGAGCAGGCATAAGAGGGGGAAGGTCAGAGGGAGAAGCAGACCCCTCTGCTAAGCAGGGAGCCCGATATGGGACTTGATCCCAGGACTCTAGGATCATGACCTGAGCTGAAGGCAGTGGCTCAACCAACTGAGCCATCCAGGCACCCGAAATTTGGAAAATTTTGAGGGGCAGATTTAAGAAACATATGGGAAGTAAGCTTGTCAGGAATTTGTGACAGTCTGTTGTAGTGGAAGATTGAGGATAACAGGTCTTTTGTTACACTGTAGGTACTCATGAATGAACATTAATGAATTAGTGACTAGATGGATATTAATGTCAACCGAGATAGGAATGTAAGAAGAACATCCATTTCTGTGTAACAAGTTACTCCCAAATTTAGCAGGTTAGTAAAATAAACATTTATTATCTCACAATTCCTGAGGTTCAGGAAGGCAGGTGTCACTTAGCTTGGTGGTTCTGGCTCAGGGATTTTCATCAGGTTCCAGTCAAGCTGAAGATTTGACTAGGGCGAGATGCTCCTTTTTTTTTTTTTTTTTTTTTAAGTTAACTCCTATGACTATTAGCAGGAGACTTTAGTCCTTCACCATGTCGACATGTCTACAGCAAGTCATCTGAGGGGATTGGGGAAGAAAAAGACCAAAATGGAAGCTGTTGTCTTTTCATAATCATATAGAGTGACATACTATCACCTTTGCCATATTCTGTTGGTTATACAAACTAACCATGGTATATTGGAGATAGTGACTACACAAAGATTTGGCTGTCGGGAGACAAAAATCAGTGTAGGCCATTTTAGAGGCTGGTTATCCCTAAAGAGAAGTAGAATTAATGGGAGAGAGAGAATGAGTTCAGAGTTTGAGGATGACCTTGTATATCCAGGTAGAAATAGCAAACATTTGGATATTCATTTTAAGCCAAAAGTAGAGAATAGTAGGAATCAAAATGTAAAAGTCATTGGCATATAGGTGACAATTAAAGTAAATTAAAGTAAAAAGTGGCTGGGGCCTCACACAGAGTGGAAATTATTTAGTATAGTTGCTAGGAGAAAGAAGAGAAATCATGGACCAGATCTTTTCAGAGAAAAGATCCAGAGAGATGTGTTGTTGTCCCAAGAGGAAATTAGATGTGGTATTTGATCTTAACTTAAATGCTTCACAGTTTTCTGAAAAGTCCTATGGAAAGGATTATTGTTCACCAAATGTAGGAGAGAGGAGGGCAGTTATTAAAGTATTATTCCAGAGTTTGGGTTTTTGTCTGTTGGGTATAGCAGTAAGAGAGCTGAAGAACTTTGATAGGTAGTTCGGTTAATGTACCCTTGGGCTGCATGGGAAAGGAAGTGAGGTTAGGACGGAGCTGACAGATGAAGGAAACTCTAGGAATTGAGGGGACCATTGGTGTGAATGTAGGTAATGCCAAGAGGTTGAAGGTTTACATCAAGGTGTTGTAACATGAGAGGGGGCTATTTCTGAGGTGGAGTAAGTTAAAATGAGATGCAGGATACAGTCTCGAATGTTTATAGGAGAGTGATAGTTGTTAGAGTTAAGAATGCCTAAGAACTCTAAGTGTGGTCTTTTGGAGTCTACATGCATTTTTGAAATCTCCAAAGGTAATGACGGGAGGGAAATTTGTGAATTCCAATGCCTAGATCTACACTGAATGTAGGCAGTATGACAGGCCACAGCTACACTGACCCCGACAACCTGCAGAATGTGCTGGCAGAGGTGGTGCCCAGGGGAAGACCAAGGACTGCCTGGAACAGCAGTGACACCCCCCCCCCCAACAGCCTGGCTTGCCCCATCCCTGCCCCACCTGCCTCTGGCTGGCAGCCATCTGCCCTCTCCCCACATTGCCTGCTGGGCTATCCCTGGGATGGGCAGGCAGGAAGTGCCTTTTCTCTGAGGCTGCAGTGTTTGTCAGGGGCCTGCCTTCCCCCTACCTCCTCTCCTGCAGGCCTGGATCTGTGTGGGAGTTGGGCAAGCCTGGGGAGTTGTACTTGTGGAGCTTAAGATGCACCTACTTCAGTGGGTGGGGCCCTGCCCTTAGCAGCTTGCTTTGGGTCCATAGTGCCAGGGGCCTGGTGTAGGGTGAGGTGAGACTGCCCCATCATAGCTAGGGCAGGCGTGGGTTCCAGGTCAGCTTCTCAAACCTCAGATATTCTGTTTGCAATGAGTGCCCAATGCCCCCCCCCCCAAAAAAAGTATTACTCTCATGAGGCAGATGGAGTGAGAAATCTAAATAAAAGAACAAGTTGTTTAACTGTGCCATGTTGTGCCTTTTAGAAGGCAGCATTGGGTAGCTACATGTATGCACAAATCACTTCCAGATCCCATAATGATTTAGGTGCAAAACATAAAGTGTTGCTTCTGGTGGAAGAGAATCCATGGCTTTGGCTGAGAGGGCCAAAAATGAGCTTCTGAGGATGTAAGGAGTTTTATTTGTGTGGGTGGGTGGTGGGTGTTTGATCTAGTATTTTAATATTGGCTCAGAGATTGCAAAGATTATAATAAGAAGGGGGTGGAGGGGGGCACTGGTGGAGGAACCAGGAGATGAAGATGGGTACCAAAATTTAGCTTGCAGCCGTTCTGCAATCATGTGGCTAAATAAGGTGGAATATAAGAATGCAGAATGCAGAATCTTATTTTGCTTAAGTTTGTTTGTTTTTTTGTTTTGTTTTGTTTTTTTAAAATTAGCAGCTAGAAAGTTCTAAGACTCAATTTGTATTAAACAAGAAACCACAGGGTACCTGGGTGGCTCAGTCGGTTAAACATTTGCCTTAGGCTCAGGTCATGATCCCAGTGTCCTGGGATCAAGTACCACATCAGTCTCCCTGCTCAGTGGAGAGTCTGCTTCTCCCTCTGCCTGCCGCTCTGCTTACTTGTAATGCCTCTCTCTTTCTCTCTCAAAAATAAATAAATAAAATATTTTTTAAAAAAAAGAAGTAAGAATTCCTAAGAAAAACATGGTATTTTTGTGAATTATTTGATCAAACCGTCTTTTCTAACTGATTAATATGTTTTAGAATTTTTTAAGAAAAATGTATTTGTGAATTATTTGATCAAATGCTTTTTTTTAACTTGATTATTGATGTTTATAGAAAACTTCTACATAGTTTGTCTTCCTTAAAATAATAGCATGAATAAAAATACCAATATTCTATTTACTAGATATATGGGTATATTTTTAGGTTTTACTTTTTTGTTGGTTGATACTTAAATCTGAAAGTCACATTTTATAAAATCTAAACATCTTTTAAAAAACTAGTCTAGAATTTCTTTAACAAAAGAACTAATATTGTGCCAAATATAGCCTCTGGAATTAACATGTTTGAGGTATGGAACTCTGCTCCTTTTACTTTATTCCTCTATGGATAGTTGTTCAGTAGCCATTTTGAGTGTCTAATAAATGCTAGAGTGTGGGTTGGGGGAACATAAATAAGTCCTGGAGCTCATCCTTCAGGACTTTGCAATTTTACAGATGTACAAGACAGAACATACCTGAGAATACCAGAGTATGCCCAAGCAATATTTGGCAGTGCTCTTAATGTTTCATGTTACCTGAATGAAACTCTGGCCAGATCACTAAGAGCCTCCTGAGTCTCTTCATGTCCTCTACTGAGTACAGCTGTTTCTGCCACAAGATGGGAGAGGAATTGAGAGGACCACTGGTGTGAATGTAGATAATACCCAGAGTCTGAGGGTTTACAGCCGGCTCGTCTCATGCATACTTGGTTACAATTCCTTGGAAGGACCATATCAATAAGCAAAAGCAATTAAACCAAAAAGTGTATTGTGCAGTACTGTGTGTCAGACACTGTGTTAAGCACTTCACATACATTATGTTGTTTCACTGTCAGAGCTTCATAAACTAGATACTGTTCATTTTACAGAAGAAAAAAAAAAAACCCTAAGGTTTAGAGAGGTTTAAAGTGACTTTCTCACAGTTACATAGTTGTGAGTAAGGCTAACCTTGGTCACCTGTCACTAACATACTTAGGCTTCTGTATAAAATCCATAGCCTGCTAAGTTCAGAATGATAAGATCAGAGTACCTCTGGAAGCTTCAAGTCAGCTCATTCTGTCTATCTGTCTTACCTCATCCCTCTGTCCCTGGGCTCTGGCTGCAAACTCTGGGCCCTGGTTCATCTAGCTTATTCTCAGGTTTCCTTCCTTAACCTATATGCTTAGAGTTTTTATACTTGCTCTCTACAGCTCTTGCTCCTTGCTGAACAGAGTCCTCCGCAGCCACATCTCTTCATCAGGTACTCTATCTGCTTATTGTCATTTGAAAACCTGGCTCTCTCCCCAGGATGTTGCTTTTTCTGCTGTCTTTGCAGGTGACCACTACTCATTTTCACACATTGCATCTGTCAGAGCTCCTAGAGATATCTTTTTTCTAGCTCTCATTGCAACTTACAAACCATTGCTCCTGGACTCTTCTGTAAGTAGTTCTTAAGATTTAGGCCAACCATGTCTTCCTCCTGCACCTCTCTCTTTGTTGCTTCCCACGCTCAGCAGAGAGTCGCTGTCTACGGGTGGCCGATCTAACACTCTAGTCTCACAGTTTTTGATCTTTGCAAATTCTGTGATCTTTTCCTTTACTCAAGCTACTCGTACACATTTTCCTCTAAATCTTAAACTCCAGAATAACCATATGGAAGATATTATAAATATTTGTTGATTAAATTAATGGACTTCTTAACCTTTCATCTCTCCCTTCCTTTTCACACTTTACCCATTCTCCAGCCCCCCTGGTTCTTTTTCTTCCTATTCATGAACCCATTCTTTCTTCACTTCATTCTTTATCTGTCCTAGACTGTTTGCACTGTCACTGCAGCCACCGTTGTGCCCAGTGTTTTTCCAGTACACTTTCAAGACCAGCGAGAGGATAATATTGGCCAGATGTGCAGCTTGTTCAACCTAGCACATATCAGTAAGAGAGCATAATATCCTTGTAGACACCTCTAGAAGGGCCCAGCTGAGCAGGGTGAAAGCAGAAGGGACCCTGGTGGGGATGCTTGGAACTGAGTGAGTTCCAAGGGTGGAATGTAACTGAGATGATAATACTTGGTTTTAATGGAATATCTTCTGAAAGGTCTAAACTTTAATTAGAAGTGACTAAACAGAAACAACAGGACGAAGTTTTTCTTTGCCAAGTAGTTATAAAGATTCATAAAGAAAATGAAATTCTCTCAGGAAAACAAAGACCTTGATTTTTTATGCTATGATTTGTGAGGGACCAATTTTTCCCCATTAAATATAATAGCAAGTTATAAAATTGACTGTATTTATAAAAATGCAATGGTTTAAAGAGTTTGTATTAAGATTATATATTAAGAATAGCCTTTTCATTAAACAGGAAAATGAGCTTTTTCCTCACAAAATACAACTTGCGGACAAGAGTAGATACATAGAATTCAATATGGCTAACTCAATAATAAAGCATTTATAATGATTAAATGTGAAGTGCTGTTATAGCACTTTATTTACGGTAAGTGGTGAATAATTCTTATGCCTGCCTTACAGAATGTTTACTTATCATGGTTATAGTTGGGTGCACAACATCTTGCTTCAAGTAATTATGTCTTTAGTCATGACCTAATTCAAACATAGATTACAATAAAAGGGTGAAAAAGGCTGAAATAATTCCAATAAATGGAGGGAATGTTAGAAGCAAGCTTTTAAAACAAATAAGCTGGAAATCAAACCTGGGGAAATGATTTTATTGGATATGATGGTTTCTAAAGTTGAACTGTCAAAATAAATGGGTAAATAAACAAAATTGGCAAATAAAATTTCTTTGAAAATGAAAGTTTTCAGTAAAGTGAAGGGGAAGAAAAATGTGAAATGCAGTCACTAAAATGAAGGGATGGGCATGTTACCCATCATACACATTCCAATTAACTGTTGCTGCTCTCATTTTTTATTGCTGCCTTTTACACCACCCAAAAATCTTGCAAAAACAACCACCAGCTTATTCTCACAAATTCTTTGGCCAAAAATTCAGAGACAGAGGGGCTGGTTTGTCTGCTCCATGATGTCTGGGTTTTCAGGTGGGAAGACTGGAATGGATGGGTGTGATTTGCTTCACAGGGAATTGAAACACAGCGTTGCAGATTCTTCTTGCAAGATTACTTCTTTCTTCCTCTGGTGACTTGAAGGCTGGGCTCAGCTGAGGCAGTTGGCTAGAGGACCTACACTCCCACTCCGTGTAGCTTTAGTTTTTTATAGCATGGCAGTGTCTGGAGACTGAGTCTTCAAGAGTCTGAGAAAGAAGCTGCAAGGCTTCTACTGATCTGGGCTTGGAAATCATTCATTATCACATTTGCCATATTCTGTTGGTTAAAAGTGAATCATTAAAGGGACACCTGGGTGGCTCAGTTGGTTAAGCAGCTGCCTTTGGCTCAGGTCATGATCCCAGTGTCCTGGGATCGAGTCCCACATCGGGCTCCTTGCTCGGCAGGGAGCCTGCTTCTCCCTCTACCTCTGCCTGCCATTCTGTCTGCCTGTGCTCGCTCTCTCTCCCTCTCTCTAACAAATAAATGAAATCTTAAAAAAAAAAAAAAAGTGAATCATTAAGGCCAGCCTAGAGTCAAGAGAATTGGACTCCTTATTGGGGTATTGGAAAGGTCATATTGCCGAAGAGCCTGTGGGATGGGAAATATTGTGACCATTTTGGGAAAACACAGTCTGCTAAAATGTATACTTTATGAGAATAGGGGAAAAATTAACCACATTTACAGTCTTTTCAGTGATTAGCCACAGACTTTTAAAAAAATAAAATAATAAGATAGTAACCTAATATAAGTTATTAGGAAAGAGCTCTTGCTGCCATTTGAACACAAATACAGAATCCTCAGATTAGCAGAGACACTTTCTGGCAGCATTTTAAAAAGGCATTATTAGATTTGTGGTAATATATTGTAATAAGAGAGGCTTTTTTATTATAAGCATAGCATAGAGTTAAAGCTTACACTATATAATGGCATGTGGTTTGGATACTGTCACTCCTTAACCACCTGTCAGTTTTCTGCCTATTGGACAATAAGCAAGAGGACCGTAATTTGAAGACTTTGAGATGTTGGACTTGAGGTCTTTGAGATTTTGCATCGTTTGTCTCAGTAGTAGTAGTGTGTATTTGGGCAGCAGCCTTTACTGGTTTCAAGTTATGCTACATTAATTTTTAACCATATTGTGGAATGAAGTTCTCAATCGGACTAAGCTCTTTTTTCTGTCCTCTTAGCCCCTTTGAGAAAGGGGCAGATGGTGACACAAGTAGTGGCTGTGTCAGGAAGAAAGTAAGTCAAATCTTTAAAACACTGGTGGGTGCCTCCCAGACCAGAGTTACATAGGACATAATCCTATCTAGGAAGATTTAAGAGGGTTAGTGATCTTGTGGTTTGAATGCTGAATATTTATGATAATTTTAATCTCTTGGTTTCCTTTTATCACTACATAAATAAAATGCTCAGCATGTGTGAGTGCCCAAGTTTATATCACTTTGGAAAGGAAGTTCTCAGTAGATCATACGAATATCATCAGTTTGGGAGATATTTGAAGATTTTAGTGATGGAGCTGATAAACTGACTGCACAGTAGAACCATGTTCAGTAACCAGTTACTTTGATGCCCAATGCCCAGGGATGCCCTTGAATAAGGATATATTTTGCTGAGCATAAAATGTTGCTGTGGGATGGTAGAACCCTAAATTAATTTTAGGAAGCTTCTGTCCATGTCATCTTTTAAGACTGTCATCTGTACCTGGATGTCTGCCATCACCTCAAATGCCACATGTCCAAAATTCAATTAATCATCTTCTCCATCGGACCTCTCCCACATGCCAAAGAATAAATAAATAAACCAAAAAACCTAGTGTCCTTTCTCAACTGTAGCATTTCTGTCTGACCCTACTCTTCTTTTAGAGTGGAACTTTGGAATTAAATTGTCTTCTTTGTTCTTGCATTTTTGTTTCTCTGATATTTTTTTAAAGATTTTCAATTGCATTTGCATTTGCCCCAGGCAGGAATCTGTGTAGGCCTTGTTTTTGTAGTCTCCTAACTTTTGTACTCTCCCTATTTCAATTTGTCTTGCTTAGTGATGTCGTACTATTAACAAACATAACCCCTACATAAGTACTCATGGTCTCTTTTTTATTCACTGAACCAAATCTAAATTCTTCTCTGTGAATTTTACATATTTAACATATATAAATATATTTTACATAATAAATATAATATATAAATATAATTAAATATTAATAAATATAAGTATTATGAAGTATTGGCGCACATGATTATGGAGGCTGAGAAGTCCCAGGGTCTATAGTCCACAGGCTAGAGACCCAGGGGAGCTGATGATGTAGTTCTAGTCCCAGGGCAGGAGAAGACCAATATTCCAGCTCAAACAGGACAAAGAAGTTACCTCTTAGCCTTTTTTGTTCTATTTGGGTCACATAGAACCAATAGCTTATTTGTTTGTTTGTTTGTTTAGTCTTTAATTTTATTTTTTCCAGTGTTCTAAGATTCATTGTATATACACTGCTCCCATGGTTCCATGCAATACATGCCCTCCTTAATACCTACCACCAGGCTCACCCATCCCCACAACCCCTCCCCTCCAAAATCCTCAGTTTGTTTCTCAGAGTCCACTGCTTTGCTTTTTTTCCTCAGAGTTCATGCTTTGTCTCTCCCTGATTTCCCCGTTCACTTTTCCTTTCCTTCTTCTAATGTCCTCCATGTTATTCCTTATGCTCCACAAGTAAGTGAAATCATATGATAATTGACTTTCTCTGCTTGACTTATTTTACTCAGCATAATCTCCTCCATTTCTGTCCATGTTGATACAAAAGTTGTGTATTCATCCTTTCTGATGGAGGCATAATACTCCATAGTATTTATGGGCCACACTTTATTTATCCATTCGTCTGTTGAAGGGCGTCTTGGTTCTTTCCACAGTTTGGCGACCATGGCCATTGCTGCTATGAACATTGGGGTACAGATGGCCCTTCTTTTCACTACATCTGTATCTTTGGGGTAAATACCCAGTAGTGCAATTGCAGGGTCATAGAGTAGCTCTATTTTTAATTGTTTTAACTGTTTTCCAAAGTCGCTGCACCAACTTGCATTCCACCAACAGTGTAAGAGGGTTCCCCTTTCTCCACATCTTCTCCAACACTTGTTGTTTCCTGTCCTGTTAATTTTGGCCATTTTGACTGGTGTAAGGTGGTATCTCAATGTGGTTTTGATTTTAATTTCCCTGATGGCTAATGATGATGAACATTTTTTCATGTGTCCCTTAGCCATTTGTATGTCTTCTTTGGAGAAGTGTCCGCTCATGTCTTTTGCCAATTTTTTTTTATGTGATTATGAATTTGCTTTACCCAGATTACCAATTCAGATGTTAATCTCATGCAGAAACATCCTCACAGATACACCCGGGAACCACATGTTCCAGCCAAGTTGACACATAAAATTCACCATCACAGCTCTTCAGTTGGAATGGTTTTCTTCCATCATTGCTTTTACTCACAAATCAAATGGCAGAAAGACTGCAGACTAGTGAGAAACTGAGGAATAGAGAAAGAATGGGATAACATTTAACAGTACCAAGGACAAAGGGTAGGTAAAGGACCAGGTCTGCAGAGCTTGTTGCCTATGCATATTAAGAAAGAAGGACATGGAGGGGGAGAGAGGAGCCTAGAGTCAAAGGGAGAGGTGGTTTAGAATATGGGAATATTAAGAAGGACTTTGGAAATGTGGGACTTGAGACTGGGAAACAGAAGAGGGAACTGAGAGAAAGAGAAAAGCTAAAGTCTACAGAGGTAGGTTTGAGAGAGGCTGCTGGGATGAGGGCAAGGCTGTGTGAAGGGAAAGCTCAGTATGGGTTGTGGGAGCAGGTGGGAGCAGGAACATAAGGGGGACTAGGTCTCAGAGATGAAGTGGAGACTGCAGGCTTTGTAGGAGGAAGAAGAGAGTAGGCTAATAGATAAGGAACATGGCTTTTGGGGAGGTAACCAAGACATACAAAGAATTAGTTGCCATTACTAGTCATTAGAAAAAATGCGAGTCAAAACTACAATGAAATCACCCACTAATACAGGTATAATATATTTTTTTTAATGGACAGTAAAATGTTGGCAAAGATGTGGAGAAATTGGAACATTATATATTGCTTATGGAATTCAAAATTCAAAAATGATGCAACCACTTTGGAAAATAGTTAATCAGTTTCTCAGTAAGTTAACGTAGAGTTACCACATGACCCATCATTCTATTCTTAGGTATATACCCAAGAAAATTGAAAATATGTCCACACAAAAACTTGTACATGGGTGTTCATAGCAGCATTATTTACAGTAGCTAAAAAGTGGAACAGCCCAAAAGTCCATCAACTGATGTGGGTGAACAAAAATGTGGCATGTACTTATGATGTAATATTTGGTCATAAAAAAGGAGCGAAGTACTGATCCGTGCTATAACACAGATGAACCTTGAAAACATTTAAGTGAAAGCAGCCACATATTGTTGATTTCATCTCTCTGAAGGGTCCAGAATGGGCAAATACATAGAGACAGAAAGTGGATTAGCTATTGCCAGGGGTCAGAGAGGAGTGGAAGTAACTACAAATGGTTATAGTCTCCTGGAATTAGATAGTGGTAATGGTCATGCAACCTCGTGAATTTACTTACTACAATTGAATTGCATAATTTAAAAGGATAAATTTCGTGATATGTGAGTTATATGTCAAAGCTGTTATTTTTTTTTTAGTCACGTCTGCTTAAGGCTCAACAAGAGCATTTTTTGAGCATAGGGCCTCTAAGATAAGAAATCTGTGAATTCCTCCTACTTTCATCTTCCCCTAAACAATAATATGTTATTTCACAGATTTGGTGAGCTACTTGTTTTATTTTAGTGACCATTAAGATAAATGTATTGATTGTTTGAAGTCATCTCCTGTGCCACATTTTGGGAAAATCTGAATCATTGCATGTCGTTGCCAAGCTAGCGTGCTTTATTTTATTGTAATTCACTCATTTACCTTAGCTTCCCTTTCAGAGTTACATAAAAATTCTGTTAAAGGGGCATCTGGGTGGCTCAGTTGGTTAAGCATCTGCCTTAGGCTAAGGTCATGATCCCAGGGTCCTGGGAGTGAGCCCCACATGGGCTCCCTGCTCAGTGGGAAGCCTGCCCTTCCCTCTCACTCTGCTTCTCCCCCTGCTTGTGCTCTCTGTCTCTCAAATAAATGAAATCTTTAAAAAAAAAAATTCTGTTAAAAAAAAGTAGAGATAAGTCAGTAAAGGAATATGTGTTTTGTTTGTTTTGAGTTACTAAATTAAATATGAATTTTTTTTCTGTAAAGAATTTGAATATGGACAACTTTAAAGCTTTCCTAGTATTTCATTACCTTTCTTAACTTCAGATCTTTTCAGAATGGCACTGAGATTTTTCTCAGTAGGGAGGGCATCATAATACTGGTCTCATTAAACTCTGTGTAGTTCCTGCTGAGAAGTAGATTGAGACCTGAGAATGTTTGTCACCATAGGAAATAACAGAAAAAGTATATCAGAAATACAGAGTAAGTTCTCAGAATTCAATTTGGAATACTCCTATTACATATCTGAATTCTTATCCTTATAGAATAGGTTAGTAAAGCAGTAGGTGGTTCTCAATCTTTTTTCCACTTAATCCCTCCCCTCTGTGGGTGTGTTGGTAGCCATCAGAAAGGGAGAGGGTAATGAGTGTGTAGTTTTAAAAGGCCATTTGGTGATTCTTATACTGCAACTTATCCTCACATCAAAGTAATAACAGCTGCCATAGTGATCAAAAAGTTTAATGGGAGTGTAATATCCCCTTGGTTGTTGAGCAGAATAATGGTTAAGGACAAATAGCTTTAGAAAGGCTTGAGAAATTTGGAATGATGTGTTTTTACAATGCCTGCTCTGCTGGGAAGGTAGAAGCTAAATCCAGAACTGTGGACCTGGGAGCCAGAGGCTTCTGAGTTCTGTTCATTCCAGCCCAGGTCTATCTGAACAAGGACACTGGGAGTGGGGATGAGAAGCAGAGGGGAGGGTAATCTCATTTAGTAGATGCTGAACAAGTCCCCTGTAACGCATCACATATGAGCCATGGTTGAAGATAGAATGAAATTTATAGAGGTGTATAACCTCCCTTTCAGCCTGAACACTGGGAGAAGCTCTATCTCCTCCCACTTTGGTTCTCTTGCTGTGTATGACTGCCTAAATAACTTGCAACAATGAAGTATCATCTCTCCCTGCCAGGGTTTATGTTAGGAACCTCACGAGGTCTCCTGAGTTAATTTAATGCATTTTGACTGTTATTTAGTCTTACCCCGTCTAATGTATCCACAGTGCAGTCAGAATTTTACTTTCTAAAATGCCAGTCAGATTGATATTTTTCTGCTTGAAACCCCTCACCAATTCTCCCATTACTTACCAAAAAGGATGTATTTATTGAATTTCTTAAAAGGTGCTGGTACCTTGACCTTTGATTGATTTATTGTATTGTAGCACTTTCTTTAAGGAAATTCAATATATAGAAATTCAACTTTTTCATGAGTTTTGCACACACTGCCTCTCAACACAGTCTGTGCAGTACTGGTCTCTCAGCTAGTGCTGCTTCTTCTCTTGTCTCTGGTGATATGTTTGTAGATTCATTTGGGGAAAATGACTTAGGTCAGGAGTGAGGACCAAATCAGGTACAACTTTGAAGGTCACAAAAAGGATTTCTTTTCTCTATTTGTGAGGTGAAAAACTGTTAAGAGCATTTTAGAGTGACCTCAGCTCTCTGAAAGTTTCGAGAAACCTTATGATTTTTAGGTGTAGCTCATTTCTTTTTAACACTGAGTAATAGCCTACTGTCTAGATGTACTACGGTTTATCCCTTCACCTAGAGAAGTATAACTTGGTTGCTTCCAAGTTTTGGCAGTTATGAATGAATCTGCTGTAAACATAATGTATGCAATTTTTGGTGGACATATATATTTTTTTAAAGATTTTATTTATTTATCAGAGAGAGAGAGGGAGAGAGAGAGCAAGCACAGGCAGACAGAAAGGCAGGCAGAGGCAGAGGGAGAGGCAGGCTCCCCGCTGAGCAAGGAGCCCGATGTGGGACTCGATCCCAGGACGCCGGGATCATGACCTGAGCTGAAGGCAGCTGCTTAACCAACTGAACCACCCAGGCGTCCCTTTGGTGGACGTATTTTAAACTCATTTGGGTAAATACTGAAAAGCAAGTTGCTGGTTCATATGGTAAGAGCACATTTAATTTTGTAAGAAACTGCTGAACTTTAAAAAAATATATAGTTGATGCACAATGTTACATTAGTTTTAGGTGTGCAACATAGTTATTCCACAGGTCTATATAAACTTAGTTATACTAAGTTTATAGTAAACTATATTACATTTACACTAAGTATATACTAAGTCTATACAGCCTATAAAGTAGCTATTCCATGTTGCACTCCTACCAGCAATGAGTCAGAGTTCCTGTTGATTCTCATTCTCACCAGCATTTGATGTTATTGGTGTTCTGGATTTTGGTCATTTTAACAGGTGTGTTGTAATATCTCCTTGATTAATTTGCAGTTGCCAGATGTTATGTGATGTTGAGCATCTTTTCATATGCTTGTTTACTTCCTTCATATCTTCTTTGCTGAGGTATCTCTTCAGATATTTTGCCCATTTTTTAATCAGGTTATTCATTTTCTTATTGTTTGTTATGAGTTCTTTGTATATTTCGGATAATCATCCTTTCTTCATCAGGTATGTCTTTTGCAAATATTGTCTGCCATTTGGCGGCTTGTTAGATTTTTCACCGAATCCTCTGCTCTTGGTCCCATGCCTCATCCCTGCTCTTTCGTGTCCAGTGTTATCCACCCTGGAGCTGTTTTAGCTCAATTTTCCCAGATCACTTTCCTTCTAATTTTTACCAGTGAACTGTTTTTCTGCTTGATCCAAGTGGTGACTTGGGGACTTAACTGCTGTTGACATGAGAACAACCCCCATATCATCATGCCCTGATTTTACCCCTGCTTTCCAGAGGTCTGTTGGTAATGGCATTTCTCTCTCTCAGCTCAGGCTTTACAACTTCTACTCTGAAAAAGTTTACCATTTCTTCGTCTGCTTTTTTTCCTCTGGTCTCAACAGTTCACTTTCTATAAGGACTCAATTTAGATGTGTTCCTGTCCCTTCCTGCCATAGACCATCTGATCATTTCTGTTTCTTGTGGGCAAGAGGTTCAGGCAGTTTTTTTTATAGAGTTACGAATTGATTCTGTTCTGCTTTAAACACAAATCACTTTTTCCCCTCATCAACTCTTCCTGGTGACTTCATAGCACTCTCGATTCATAGTGCTTGATTTTTAAGCTGCATTATTGTCTTATGTATCACTAAGGGGGATAAAAGTGCTGTCTAAATGATACACAATTTATTGCAAGATTCATCCAAACTTAAGAGATGTTTAAGTATGAAAAAAAAACAAAGTATGTCTTAGAATCATTGTCCAGGGTTGCCGGGGTATCTCAGTTATTTAAGCATCTGCCTTTAGCCCTGGTCATGATCCCAGGGTCCTAGGATTGAGCCCCACATTTGGCTCCCTGCTAAGCAAGGGAGCCTGTTTCTCCCTCTACCCCTGCTAGTGTGCTCATCTCACTCTCTCTCTTTCTCTCTCTCTCTCAAATAACATCTTTAAGAAAAAAAAAAATCTTTGTCCAGTACCTTAGTGAGCATGCAAACAGGAAAATATGTGTAGATCTAAATTTAACGTTACTAGAGAGATCTGTTTCCCAATTAAATAACAGGGACAAAATTAATCACTGGGAACTTTTTTTTTTTTTAAGATTGTAGATATTTGGGGTGCCTGGGTGACTCAGTGGATTAAAGCCTCTGCCTTCGGCTCAGGTCATGTTCCCAGGGTCCTGGGATCGAGCCCTGCATCGGGCTTTCTTCTCAGTGGGGAGCCTGATTCCTCCTCTCACTCTGCCTGCCTCTCTGCCTACTTGTGATCTCTGTCTGTCAAATAAATATATACAATCTTTTTAAAAAGAGAAAGCAGGCTCCCCCTGAGCAGGGAGCCCAATGCGGGGCTCGATCTAAGGACCCTGAGATCATGACCTGAGTCAAAGGCAGATGCTTAATGACTTAGCCACCCAGGTGCCCTGAACTTTTTTATTTTTAACTTTAACTGACTTTCCCTATCACTCACCATTCTCTCTGTTGAGGATTATCTGACCATACCAACCACCAGAATCCTTTCTGTCTTGTACCTTAACTTGGGCTGTTTTCTTCACAGTTACTGCAGTCTTCATCTAGTGAAACTCCTCCTCTGAAAACTTCTCGTGCTCTACGTGGTATTTTGTGCTCTATAGCTTGACACTGAATATATATCATCTAAAATTGTCTGCCATTACTTTATGTACATTTTATGTAGTTCTATTTAAGTAAGATTAAGTAGGAACATGTATACGTTTCTTTGCCAGAATATATATAAAAATACACTGAGCACGTAGGAAGGTAGTCAGTAAAGGTCTGTTGATTTTTAAGTTTTTTTTGTTCAAGTCCAGTAGTACAGACCCTGCTGCTCATACCCTAAATAATAAACCTTGTAATGGGATCTTTGTTTGCTATCTCAGAAGTCAAGTTAAATCTTCTGGGGAAAGAGGTATTCTACATTATTATAGAGGAAGGATATCCAGTGTACTTTTCCAACAATAATTATAGATATCATAGAAAACAAATGTATCTCCAAAGGTAATTCTTTCTCAAAGCAATTGGACTTTAAAGCGCTTTTTATTTTTATTTATTTTTATTTTTTTTAGATTTCATTTATTTATTTGACAGACAGAGATCACAAATAAGCAGAGAGGCAGGCAGAGAAAGAGGGGGAAGCAGGCTCCCTGCTGAGCAGAGAGCCCAAAGTGGGGCTTGATCCTAGGACCCTGAGATCATGACCTGAGCCAAAGGCAGAGGCTTAACCCACTGAGCCACCCAGATGCCCCTAAAGCTCTTTTTAAATTAGGGTTTTATAGTGCCCTTGGCTTAAATAAATCCAAATGACCATTTTTTTGTTAATCCCGCCTTGTAAATGTTTCCTTTAGACATAAGTCTATTGATGGAATTAATTAGATTACATAATGTATGAAAACAGCCTTTTTTTTTTAAATTTTTCTACCTAACTTAAAACAATAGAACCTGTACTAAGGAAAGAAAAAATATGGAAGTGATTTGTTGCCAGGCTAAACTACCCTATTTTTCCCTTTCTACTCACCTTAAACTCCAGATCTTCATTGTATCTCCCTAGTTCTACAGTCATTAGTGGCAAATGCTATGTGGCTGAATATTTTGTGAGAATATGGGTTAAGAGGGTTTACATCTCACATAATATAAAGGGGTGTTAAGATCCTCTCTAAATACCCAGACAGCTTGTCTCTTCACCACTCTCAAAGACTTAGAAAAATCCCCTCCATAGTTAGGAGCAGTTCAAGCCTGGCCTTTGGCTTACAAACTCCTCCACTCAGGAAAAGAAAGGACAGAGATGATTATTATTCAGACACTCCCCCTCAAAGGGCTTGCCACACAAAGGTAGGATACTTTTTCTTAGGGACTAAACTTTTTGTAAACAAAATTAAATTCATTTTGTCCTCATTTGTAAATGGCTTTAAACTGAGTAGGACATCATAAAGGAGGGACAGGTGTTTGGAAGAAGGCAGAGTTGGGAGGAGAGTTATATTGGAAAACCAGACGGATAAATGTGCCCTTATATTGAGGTATTAGGTATCCCCAAAACTAACAGGATGGGTTGAAGGAAAAAACGCTTAGTTTTGCTTTTTGTCTTCAGTACAGTAAAGGAGACTGAAGTAATATGACAGTTCAGTACAATATGGGATCCTTGATTGAATCTGCATCAGTAGAGAAAAGCTGCTATAAATTGCACTCTTGAATAATTGGTAAATCTGAGTATAGGCTGTGTATTAGATACTATACTTACATTGGGTTAAATTTCTTAGGTATGTTAACGCAATTGTCTTTGATCTTGGGAAATATATACTAAAGTACTTAGTGGTGATTAGTCCTGATATCTGCAACTTATTTTGAGATGGTTCAGAAAAAGAAAATGTGTGTATGGTGTGTGTGTCTGTGTGTACGTGTGTGTATGTGTGCACATATGCGAGCACATCCTTGGTGCTGAGTTAGGGGTTTTCTCTTTCAGACATTTATTTTACACTAAGTGATGTTCTTTTTTGCTTCTTGCTTTTTTTTTTTTTTCTTTAGGATGCATGCATATTGGTGACTTCTTAATTTTTATTTTTTTCCTTGTGTTCATTCTGCTACATGGGCTACTTGGGACTAGTCCTTGAATTAATTCTATAAATATGTCATTTATTTTTAAACCGTTTCTTACATTGCAGTGATTAAGCCTGTAATCTAGGCTGTAAAAATAAATTCTGTTATAGATCACCCATAGAATAGGTAAGAAAATATAGAAGGATTTGTGTAATTTCATCACCTCTAAAAGAAGAAGTTTTTTGTTGCCAATGTTTTATTTATTTATTAGAGAGAGAGAGCATGCAAGCAGGGAGGAGGGGCAGAGGGAAAGAGAGAGAGGCAGGCTTCCAGCAGAGCAGGGAACCTGACGTGGGACTTGATTCTAGGACACTGGGATCATGACCTGAGCCGAAGGCAGACACTTAACTGACTGAGCCACCCAGGTGTCCCTAAAAGAAAGTTTAAAAAAAAAAATTGAAATATAATTAATCTGTTAAATACTTACAGGTATACAAACATTGATTTGATAATTCTATACGTTACTCAGTGCTTGCCACAAGCACTATTATATTATCATACAGTATTTTTATATTACTGACTATATTCCCTTTACTGTAATTTATATCTCTAGGACTTATTTATAAGTGTAAGTTTGTACCTCTTAATCTCTTTTATTTTGCCCACCCACCTAACACTCTTACCCTCTGGCAGCCATCAACATGTTCTCTGTATTAAAAATCTGTTGTTGTTGTTTTTTCTTTTTAAAAATTTATTTATTTATTTTAGAGAGTGAGCACGAGAGCATGTGACATGTAAGTGGGGCAAGGGAGAGAGGAAGAGGGAGAGAATCTCAGGCAGACCCCACACTCAGTACAGAGCCGAACGTGGGGCTCCATCTCATGACCCTGAGATCGCAACCAGAGCTGAAATCAAGGATTGGTCACTTACCTGGCTCAGCCATCCAGGCACCCCTATAGTCTGTTTTTGTGTGTTTGTTCATTCATTTGTTTTGGTTTTTATTTTTTTTTATTACTTTTTAAGGTTTTATTTTTTTTAAGTAATCTCTCCACCCAATGTGGGGCTCGAACCAACAACTCTAAGATCAAGAATTGCATGCTCTACCAGCTCTACCAATTTGTTTTGTTTTTTTTAGATTGCACATTTAAGTGAAATCTTATGGTAATTGTCTTTTTCTGTTGGACTTATTTTGCCTAGCATAATACCCACTAGGTCCATTTGTGTCACAAATGGCAAGATCTCATTTGTTTTTATGGCTGAGTAATATTCTATTGTGTGTATATATCACATCTTATTTATTCATTCATCTATCATGGATACTTGGGTTGCTTCTATATGTTGGCTATTGTAAGTAATTCTGTTATATACATAGGGGTTTGTATATCTTTTTGAATTCATGTTTCTCTTTTCTTCAGGCAAATACCCAGTAGTGGATTAAAAGATCGTATGATATTTCTATTTTTCATTTAAAATTTTTTTAAATTTAAATTCATTGTGATTGACATATAGCATATTATTAGTTTCAGAGGTAGAATTTAGTGATTCATTACCTGCTTTTTACACTCAGTGCTCATTCCATCAAGTCTCCTACTTAATACCCACCACCCAGTTACCTCATGCCCCCCACCTCCCTCTATTTTAAAATTTTTAAGGAAACTCTTTAGTGTTTCTCACAGTGGCTGCACCTATTTATATTTGCAACCAATAGTGCACAAAGATTCTTTCTTCTCCACATCCTCATCAACACTTATTTCTTGTCTTTTTAATATTAGTCATTCTGACTGGTGTAAGGTGATATCTCATAGTGGTTTTGATTTGCGTTTTCCTGGTGATTAATGATGCTGAACATCTTTTCCTGTGTCTATTGGGCATCTGTATGTCTTATTTGGAGAAATGTCTATTCAGGTCCTCTGCTCATTTTTTAATTGGATTGCTTGTTTTTCGTTGTTGTTGAATTGTATGAATTCTTTATATATTTTGGTTATTAACCCCTTAAGGGATATGTCATTTGTAAACATCTTCTCCCAGTCACTGGGTTCCCTTTTCATTTTGTTGATGGTTTCCTTTGCTGTGCAAAAAGTGTTTAATTTTGGTGTAATCCCAATTGTTTATTTTTGCTTTTGTTTCCCTTACCTAAGGGGACATATCTATAAATACATTGCTAAGTTTGATGTCCAAGAGATTACTGCCTGTTTTGTTTTAGGAGTGTTATGGATTCCGTTTTATATTTAACTCTTTAATCCATTTTTCCCTTCACAGAGTCCTAGGCTTTTCCATCTCTGTGCCTTCTGCTCTTACTGAGCCTTTGGTCCAGTATTCTATCTCTGTAGGTTTCCCTTTATCATTTTGACTAAATGAAGAGATCCTGGTTAAGATAAAGTAAGCATTTCATTCAGTTAATAATGGGAAACACCTACATTACCCCTTACAAAGACTCATTTTGTATTTCTTCTCCTATGTATAACTCATTGAAATTTTACTTTGACTAATGAAGTAAATATTTCTTTAAGGTCAGTTTCCACCAAGCATGAGAACAAATACCTCGTATATGCATCCAGTTCGCAGTCATGTTTACTGTGCCAGGGATAGGTCTTGGCACATAACCGGTGTGCAATATATTTTTGCTGTAGGAAAGAATAAATGAAGTAAGAAATGGCCATTAAAGATTTGCCAGCAAGTTATCAAATTTTAACTAGGTAATTGGATTTTTGAAAAATTTTCTCAAAATATATGTTCTTTTTCAAAAGTTAAATGATTAACATTCAATATTCTTTGAAGATTTTAAGAATGACGTTTGTAAATGTTTTATTTCAGTGGTTTTTTTTTAAAAGGGCTGTGCTTTTTTAAAAAAAATTTTTAAAGGTTTGATTTATTTATTTGACAGAAATAACACAAGTGGGCAGAGAGGCAGGCTGAGAGGGAGGGGGAAGCAGGCTCCCCGCTGAGCAGGGAGCCTGATGCAGGGCTGGAGCCCAGGACACTGAGACCATGACCTGAGCTGAAAGCAGAGACTTAAGACTCACTGAACCACCCAAGTACCCTCAGTGGGTGATTTTTAAGGAAAATTTCAGGATATCTGTTGGTAATTAATGAGCGTTCCTTTAATTTTCTCTATTTTGATTGTCGGGTTTTTTAAAAATGAGAGTATTTTGAGTATTGATTGTTATTTTAGCATAATTAATGTTAATCTTCTAAAAGTGTTTAAGGTTTTCTAACTGTAATAGTAACACGCATTCTTTATTGAAGGTTCATAAATACTGAATACCCCAGTTAAAATTTGGCTTATTTCTTTATATACCTTTAATATGTATCTGCACACACATACACACTCACATTTTTCCCTCTATAAGATTGGATCTCATTGATAGAGCATTGCATATTTGTGGTCTCTTACAGGCTTTTGCTTATATTATGAAGTATTCTAAATGAGATGTGCATTTTAATGACCTTATGATATTACATTGTATGAATTTACCATCATTTATTCAATGACTCTGTTATTTTAATGGTATTAAAACTGTTGGTATAATAGCTTAACATATTTCAAGCTAATATACATGTACTCATCAATAAAAATGTTATTACTAATGAGTTAAATTTTAGTGAGAACATATTTATATATTGCCAGTATATAGAACCATAGACCTTCTCACTGTATCTTCACATGTCTGAAAGAGAAAGGAAGCAAACTCTCTCGTGTCCCTTATAAAGGCACTGATCCCATCACGAGGACACCTCCCTCATGATCTTGTCTAAACTTAATTATATCCCAAAGGCGCTGTCTCCAAATACTGTCAGATTGGACGTTAGGTCTTCGGTAGATGAATTTTGTTTGGGGAGGGAGATGGACACAGTTTGGTCCATAGCAGCCAACAGTGAGAACTATTTCAGAAACTATTTGTTGTTCCCTAAGTAACATTTTAAAAACTAGGATATAGAATTGTTTTCAATGTATCCATGGGTAAGATTATCTGAAAATCTTCACAGAAAAAGTAAAAATTCTAACTATTTCTTATTCATCATGGAATATATAGTTAAATTGTGCATTATTGGCATAAAATGGAAGTGTGAAATTACATGAAATTACTGAAATGATTGTATTGTCCTATTTTCTGAATGTTCATAGTTCCAGAACAACTGCAAGTGGCTCTTACTGTCTTTTATGAGAAGAGACATTAGAGAGTTTCCTATTCCTGTGTGGAAAATAATAGCCAATTTTATGGGTGATTATTATCACTTACCAAAGTTTCTTTTAAGATTAGTCTCATTCTGTCCATAAGTGATACAACTAATAAAAAAGGCTTACCATCTTATAGTGCTTTATATTTTTTGAAAAACCATTGTATAACATCATTTTTTTAAATGTCAGTGATAGATTGATCTTATAACAATGTCACTAGAATAGAATAAATATGATCTCTATTCAATATTGAGAAACTTGAAGCTTGGAGAAATAAAGTTATCTTACCTAGGGTCAAAAATTCAGTTTGGGGGCACCTGGGTGGCTCAGTGGGTTAAAAGCCTCTGCCTTCGGCTCAAGTCATGATCCCAGGGTCCTGGGATCTAGCCCCTGAGCAGAGAGGGCTCTCTGCTCAGCGGGAAGCTTGCTTCCTCCTGTCTCTCTGCCTGCCTCTTTGCCTGCTTCTGATCTCTGTCAAGTAAATAAATAAAATCTTAAAAAAAAAAAAAATTTGGTTTGGATCAGTTCTGTTACTTCAAGTCATATTTTCTGTGTGTTCAAAGAATCTATTTTTTTGGTCTGAGAAATGGTAATTAATCAGAGAAAGATACTTTAAGATGGTTACCTTTGTAATTACATAGAAAAGTGAGCAGTTAGAGGATATATCTTGTTAATGTCATTCGAAAATTCATATTAGCATCCTTATTTAAAAATATCATTAAATAGTGGTATATTTTAAATGGTCATTTAAAAGCACTATTGAGGCACATGGGTGGCTCAGTCAGTTAAGTGTCTGCCTTTGACTCAGGTCATGATCCCAGGGATCGAGTCCTGTTTTGGGCTTCCAGCTCAGCAGGGAGTCTGCTTCTCCTTCTCCCCATCTTATGTTCTCTCTCTCCCTCTCTCTCTCAAATAAATAAAATCCTTTTGATAAATAAAAGCACTATTAATTTGTTATTATGCTTGGCATCCTGTTATTGTTCCTTTTTAAGTTTTTAGAAACTTTATTTTAACATTGTTGTCCTGCAGGATACTGTTATATAGCCAATAGGATGTATGACCAGTAGAATATTATATTTCTTTTATATAATATAGTTTCAGAATCAAATAATTGGTTTTCTTAACATATGAGTTGTTGCAGTTAGAACCATGGACTCTTTGATACTAAACAAAGCCACTGCAAATTCAGTTACTTTTTATTTTTGGCTGCCAGTTTGGGCTGGTAAGATGGCTTGGCCTGTGTATATCAGAACAGAAGTCAGTAATAAGGTCTCTTTCACAATTTCTCGACTTTGCTGTTGTAGTGGGAAAGCAACTGTCGGCTCTCCATATGCAAAGGGCCATAGCTGTGCTCCAATAAAACAATTTACAAAGACAGGCAACAGCCATATTGGGCCTACAGGTCCCACTTTGCTGACCCTTGGATTAGAATATCAAGTGAAATACAGCTCTTCACCATAATATTTCCCTATTATATGTCAGCTGCTTTATTACTTAAATTCTATTCTTTTTAACTTAATGCTTTCATTTTGCATGCTACTGTGCTTTTATATTGTCAGCTACTTTTGTAGGCTTTCTAACATCCATACATAGCTTTCCAACATTGTTGTCAAGACCCCCAAATGTCATCAATTGAACATTTACTGAGTCTCAGGAATGAGTGGTGGTAAGGAAACGGAGGTACTGGATTTAAAGAAAAGATAGACTCCCATGGATTTGGGTGGTCTTGGAACTTATTAAAGGACATAGAACTTGAGCTGATCCTTCAAAGACCGCAGGGAAATTAAGTATTAGAAAAAAGAGAAGAATATTTAGGGGCACCTGGGTGGTCAGTCCGTTAAGCCTCTGCCTTCAGCTCAGGTCATGATCACAGGGTCCTGGGATCGAGCCCTGCATTGGGCTCCCTGGTCAGTGGGGAACTTGCTACTCCCTCTTCATCCCTCCATGATCATGCTATCACACACACACTCTTTCTCTCTCTCTCCCTTTCTTTAAATAAATAAAAAAATTTTTAAAAAGGTAAAAAGAGAGGAGTATTATTATTTTTTAGAAGAGTTTTTTATTCATTTGACAGAGCACACAAGCAGGGGGGAGTGGCAGTCTGAGGGAGAGGGTGAAGTAAGCTCCCTGGTGAGCAAGGAGACTGATGTGGGGCTTGATCCCAGAACCCTGGGATCATGACCTGAGCCAAAGGCAGACACTTAACTGACTGAGCCACCAGGTGCCCCCCTAAAGAAGAGTATTTAAATAAATTATTGACAAAGGGAAGCTCCCATTTCCCATACTGTTTCATCCCTAGTTATATGGAATCCCACCACAGAATGGTTCTTTTCAAGATCATTTCCTGGGTTAAAATGATGAAAAGTGTGACTTTTTTTTTTTTATATTAAGTTATGTTAGTCACCATACAGTACATCATTAGTTTTTGATGTAGTGTTCCAGGTTTCATTGTCTAGGGATTCCTTCTCATTATCTCTCATCCTTCCACCTGCTTCACGTGGTAGATAAGGGAAGCACACAGACTGCCCTGGGAAGGTCTTAGAGCTGTGCTCTCTCTACACCACTCTGGCAAATGGACTTCTCTCCATCTGGGTGGTGTGTTTTTCCTTAGTGCCTCTTTTAGCCTTTTCTGGGCATCCACATGCCAGTTGGGTATGACCCTGAGGGAGGGTTGTAGGAGACCACCAACTTTCCTGGATTTTAAGCTACCTTTAAGCTTAAATGTATAAATGAAAGAGTCTTCCATGGGGATCTTTGTTAGCTCATTAGGGATATAACCTAGGATTTGGAATTAGAGGTATTTAAAAAGAGAGAGAGAGAGAGGCTGTAAATTAGCATTTATTTCCCTTCTGTTGCATATATTTTCCTTTTGGAGATTAGCTAGCAGGAGAAGTAGCTGGCAAGAATAATGGGATCTTGCCATCTTTCAATCTTTTTGCCTCTGTTATGATTACATCTCACAAAATAGCGCAGACCAAGTGAGTATATGGGTAAGGAATTGATTCTGGAAGACAGGGCCCTATGTGGAGAGAGTGAAGCCCTTGGAGTGGGGTAAGTCTCCAATGTCTCTTCTCCTTGCATAAATATAGCTATAGGCCAGGCAGGTGACCACCTAGATTTAGCAGTACGTTCTAGCCTTATTAGGGTATCTGAAGAGCCAGGGAGTCTGTCTCCATAGCCTCAGGCTATGTAAACAAGTTCTCTACAAAAATGGCAGTGCTTTTGCATCTTCATTACAGTTTCTGGCTCTTGGTGCTAGGATTCGTTTTTAAAGCCAGAATAAGATCACATTAAAATGAGCAAAGCTCTAGGACACTGATTTTTAGCTTTTGGATGGTCAGATTGTGTAGTGTTCATTTCTTTTTATTTAGGAAGAAAGTGGGTGCATCTCAGCGTTAAGTAATAGTCATGAATATTATACTATTTGACCACAATGGTATGATGGAGGGTATCAGAGAACATGCAAGAATGGGAGCATTACTATAAAGGGACTGTGTTGTCATTTGGAATTAAGGTTGGGAAAATCTTAATGGAATCATTAAAATCTAAGGACTAAAATAAAAATAAAGACCTGTACTCAATACACTCTGGCTCTAGGGACCTGGCTTGCCTGGAAACAGAGGAAGAATTAGGGAGTGAGTAAAACTACAGTGTTTGATGTTGAGCAGAAAAATGTGAATGGATTTTATAAGGAGACCACTATGAGCTTGAAGAGGATTAGCCTCAAAAACAGACCATAGGAGAATTAGAAAAGAAACTCTCTAAATTTAGAACCTACCAGACATTAAACAGATGAAAGAGGCCTTTAGGAAGAGTTAGGACCTAGATGCAAAGCCTCTCTTCCTCTGGGACACTCATGTAGGGCATACACTTACTCTGAGGTTTTTCTCCTGACACTCACTCCTAAGCTAGACAGGGCTGTATGGAAAACTCCTTTCTATTCTCTTTGCTGTTTTATTTGTAGCAAAGTCTTCAGGTGCAACTTTTAAGGTTGGGGTAAGGTAAAAGTAGCCAAGTAAATCAATCTATGAATCCAAAACAATACATGAAGCTTCGGTATTTAGTATTTACCATAGCCAATATTATGTGTGTTGAAAAATATCAGTCCAAATGAAAGAATTAACTTCCAGTAAGAAAAGAATGTGGTTTGCTGAATTGCTTCTCCCTTTTTCAAAATCATGCAGGTAATATATGCTTTAAACACTAAAAATGATGAGCATGAATCTGCAATCCAAGCCCTCAAAGATGCTCATGAAGAAGAAATCCAGCAGATTCTTGCAGAAACAAGAGAAAAAATACTGCAGTATAAAAGCAAAGTAACAGAGGAGTTAGACCTTAAGCGAAAGATTCAGGTTTTAGAAGCATCATTAGAAGATCACATAAAAATGAAGCAGCAGGCTTTGACAGAATTTGAAGCTTATAAGCACAGAGTTGAGGACATGCAACTTTGTGCAGAAGCCCAGCATGTCCAACGCATAGTAACCATGTCTAGAGAGGTTGAAGAGATTAGAAGGAAATTTGAGGAAAGATTACGGAGTTTTGGACAACTCCAGGTACAGTTTGAGAAAGACAAACGCTTGGCCTTGGAAGATTTGCGAACTGCTCACAGACGGGAGATCCAAGAGCTGTTGAAGTCACAGCAGGATCACAGTGCCTCGGTCAGTAAAGGGCAGGAGAAGGCAGAGGAGCTGCACAGAATGGAGGTGGAGACCTTAAACCAAACCTTGGAAGAGCTAAGACTTGAACGGAAAAAGCTCATTGAGGATTATGAAGGCAAGTTGAATAAAGCTCAGTCTTTTTATGAGCATGAGCTTGATACTTTGAAAAGGTCACAGCTTTTTACTGCAGAAAGCCTACAGGCTAGCAAAGAAAAGGAAGCTGATCTTAGAAAAGAATTTCAGGGACAAGAAGCAATTTTACGAAAAACCATAGGAAAGTTAAAGATGGAGTTACAGATGGTACAGGATGAAGCTGGAAGTCTTCGTGACAAATGCCAAAAGCTTCAGATAGCACTTGTTACAGCAGAGAACAGTGTTCAGGTAAGTAAAGAATGCCACATTAAACATACAGATTTTTACCCCTCAGTTTTGTCTTTATCTTTCCAATTAGACTACTTTAACTTTTTTTTTTCCATTTTGCTTTCTCCAACTTTTGCTTTGTGAGAAAACCAATAAAAGGGTAATTTGTACTACTCTGTAGTTATTATTTCCAACTAGAACTTCAGATATAAAGAACATTTAAAATCTTACTGATTATGACAGGATTTTATTGAAATATCATGTTAATATTTTTCACAAGTGACTTGGGAGAGTTAAAATATTGGGCTTTGGGTTTAGTTGTGTTTTCTTCCTTACCTTCATTAATAATGGTCTACCCAGACAATGAACAAAAATTGATTGCTTTATAAACCTGAATTAAATAGGCATATGGCACATTTGAAAAGAAGGCCAAGAAGTCCATACAAATTTTGTTTTATTGGCATAGAAAATTTCATAGCTGTTTCTATACAGTATTTGAGTGGATTAGAAGCAGTAGAATAGTCTTTCATGATTGCGTCACATGATTTATGAAGATAAGTTAAAAGTGTTATCAAAACAGATTTAAAAGTAGGTATTATTAACTGTGACTTTTGAATAAGAGAAAGTTGATGCTTGTAATTTAAGTGAATTAGCATCATTAGCTTAGCTAATTAGGTCAGCATCATTCTTGCATATTAATAATGGCTATTTGATCATTCTTAGGTTCTTCAAAAACAGCTTGATGATGCCAAGGAGGGAGAGATGGCCTTGTTGAGCAAACACAAGGAAGTGGAAAGTGAGCTAGCAGCGGCCAGAGAACGTTTACAACAACAAGCTTCAGACCTTGTCCTCAAAGCTAGTATGTGTGACCACAGTTCTTGGTATATTCCTCAGCTAAAACCAACACTGAAACGTTAATTCAAGACAAAATTTGCCTTTCCTACTCATACTTTAAAATTAGACTCTAAACATGTTGAAGGTCTCTAACTTCTTCTTAATCATAAGTAAGATAAGCAAATAATAACTTATTAGGAATATATATTTATAAAAAATTAAGAGTTAGCAGCAGTAAATCACTCACTAAAAACAATGAAGCATTCTTTCTAAGGGCTTTTATTCTTTAAAAACATACGTTTAAAAAAATCCATATGTATTTAAATTAGTGACCCTATATGTGAATCACAGTGTCTCATTTCATTTAGTTTATTAATAGGGATCACTTTATATATAAAACCTGAGTTGTCCATTCTACTATGGCTAATGTGCTCATTTCTTAGCCCTTACTAGAGGAAGTGCTGACCCATGTCATATGCCCAAGTATTTATGGTGCCAGGTAAAGCCATTTGAACTAGGTCTCTGAGGATGCCATTTGATTGGCTCATCAGTGAATCCCATACAACCTTTCCCCTAAGTAGGAGTTTTTCAACTTTAATGTGTACAAAAGCACCCCAAAGTGCTTGTGCAACCACAGGTGCTGGGCTCCAGCTTCAGAGCTTCTGAGACAGTAGGTCGGGGATGTTCTTCACTGCCAGCAAGGGCTCCAGGTCTCCTGGTCCAGAGCACACTAAGGATCACTGCCCTAACACAAGCTTTCTGAGACCCTTTTTCTCATTCTCATTTTTCATCTTTCTCTCGTCCACTCTGCTTTTTTTTTGGTTGCCATTTATTCTTTCTTTGATAACCTCACTGTCCTTATCTGTCTCTTAATCCAGCTTAGTTCTTTATCACTTCTCTTGTTTAAAATAAATACAGTTTCAACCAAATAGCTCCCTGCCATATTTACTGTCTACATACAGATTTTTCTTTTATGAGAATTTGAAAAAAGAGATTAGAAAAGAACAGATTACTCATTTTAACGCCATAGTATTAATCAGTGCATTCTCTCCTTCTTTTACTCCTAAGGATTTTATATACACCTCTGAGGAGTTGCTTCCACTTAAATTTTTTAGTTGGAAATCTTAAAAAAAGATTCTTGAGTATGGCAGGTGGGGCAGGGACATCAGTAATGTGAAACTGAACTTCTTTCTAGTTTAAATAGTCTACTTGGATAAGTATTCCCATGGCAAGTATTTCTATTTTATACAGTGAAGAAATCAAAGTACAATTTGTATATGCAGACTATTTATTTCCCTCAGGTAGTAATCACAATTGTGTCATTAAATATAAACTGTTTTGTACCACAATGTAATAGATTTTAAAGTGAAGGTTTTCTTTTGGGGGCATAGGTCATATTGGAATGCTTCAAGCAACTCAAATGACCCAGGAGGTTACAATTAAAGATCTAGAATCAGAAAAATCAAGGGCCAATGAGAGATTATCTCAGCTTGAAGAAGAAAGAGCTTTTTTGCAAAGCAAAACTCAGAGTCTGGATGAAGAGCAGAAGCAGCAGATTTTGGAACTGGAGAAGGTAAAAAGCAGTGGAATCCATCTACCCCCGCCCCCCACCAAAGAAAGGAAAAGAAAAAAAAAGTTCAGTTTTCATCTTTTTCAAATCTGATTTAAAGTATTTACGTCAAATTGACAATAACAGTCCATCTCTCAATTCTAGTAAGTTTTCGTTTTTGAGAAAAATGGTATACAGCTGAACTATCCCATATTGTGTATATGTTCAGAATATTAATAGTTTATAATATAAAAACTCAAGACATGTCAACCTATTTCAGCCAGAAACTGAATAAATTCTTATTCCAGTGGCATGTACATTTGTGCTTAATCATATATGTTTTTGTACTAATGAAAAATATTATTGCATATCCACCTAGGAAATTTCTGTAAAACAAAAGAACAAAAAGCATCAAGCTCTGAAAATTCATATACCAACATATTGAACTTCTAGATTAAACAAATAAGACATATCATTTGTAGATTAATTGTTAAATATTTATTGCAGTTTTTCAGATATTTACAATATCGAGTGGGAGTTTTGGATACTTCTTTTTCTTTCCTTCAACAACCAAGTGTATTCAAAACTTTGACCCTTGTTCATCTCCCATTCACTCCTTACCCAAGTGTCATGTGGTTTCTCTTACCACCACTCCACAGAATCTGTTTGTCCCAGCCTCGGTGACATCCTGGTTGCTGGACTGGTTAATCTTGTCCTACTGTGGTACTTACTCCTCTCTGATTTACAGCATCCCTGTTTTGGTGTTTCACACTCTCACATGTTTTCCTCCTGTCTCCCTGGCCTTGCAGTCTTGTTTTGCAGCTTCCTTTCTCCATCTGTTCCCTAAGCATTGATGCTCCCCAGCATTTTCACCTCATTCTGTAGGCTCATCCATTCTAGTAGCATAAAATTTGTTCAGGGATCGCTCCCAAATCTGATGGTATAGGCCCGATCTTTTCCCTAAACTTAAGACATGAAAGAGTTAGTTAGTTAGTGCTATGTCTCTGACTCCCACAAGATATGTTGGTTTCTCACAAACATTTCAAATCAGCATATTTAGAACTTTCTTCCCTCAAAAGTACTGTATTTTTTTTTAACTCCTTTTTTCAACCAGTAGCACTACAGTCCATCTAGTTTGGTAAGTCAGTCATTATTGATTACTGTTTCCTTAACCTCTTATCTGTTACCAAGTCCTGTTGGTTTTCTACTCCTTTAATGTACTATTCCATCATCTGCCTTCATACCCTTTTACAGATTCTAGGTTTAGGTTTAGGTCATTGTGGCCTGGATTTCAGTTACAATTTCCTAGCCTATTGCCAACGTGATTGTTGTCAAAAATATGTTGGTTATGTAATTGCAATGATTCTCATTCCTATCATGATGAAATGCAGACTCCTTAGCATAAAAGACCCTTTCACATCATTTGACTCCTGCCTCCTGCTGAGCCTTATCCCTCACCACTGTCAGCCACGTATCTTCTGTTCTGTCCACACTGCTCAGCTCCATGGTCTTCCTATCTTACTTGAACTTGACCACCTGGCAGACTACCATCTTTCAGAATGCTGGAAATGTTGTGAATTTAGGCTTTTGACATCAGATCTAGATTTGAAACTTTCTCATCTTTCATTTCCTGATGGGCTTGTGAGAATTAAATGAGAGAATGTGTCATCAACAGCTCAGATGTTTTCTCTTCTGGAAAGCTTTCCTTGATGTATGTGTGCATGTGTGTGTGTCACTGTCTCTCACACACACACACACCCTTTCCCACCCCTTCCAGGTTCTCTCTCTTTCTCTCTCTCTCTCTCTCTCTCTCACACACACACACACACACACACACACACACGTGCACATGCTGATGTACATCCTTTCTCATCTGTTCCAGGTTAGGCTCCTTTACTGTATATTCTTACAACACATGATATATACTCCTTTCATAGAATTTATAAAATTATATTGGCACTGTCTATTGCCTTTTTCCCATCATTAGACTGTGACTGCTTAAAAGGCATGTAACTGGCACTCAATAAGATTGGATTGAATAATATAATCTGAGTGGGTAAATTGGTAAGCCATTTTGTGTGCAGCTTTGACATATGGGAAGCCTTTCTCTTAAGTTCACAGATGTACTAACTTAGTTCTAACCTAGTAATAGTCTATTTTATCACTTGTGTTAAAATTATTCATTTTGCCTGTGCTACCCTGTCATTTTCTGAGAATACTGATGATGTAATCTCATGTCTAAAGTCTAAATCCCATAGTGCTCAGTTTTTTCAAGTTTATGTATTTATTGAGTATCCAGAATACTAATAGCAGTAATGAAAAAAAGAGGTACAATTATTGATCTTTATTTGCTTTAATTTTAGAAAGTAAATGAAGCAAAGAAAACTCAGCAAGAATATTATGAGATGGAGCTCAAAAACCTGCAAAATAGACTCGAAGGGGAGGTAGCTCAATTAAATGAGGCTCATTCTAAGACTTTGGAAGAATTAGCTTGGAAGCACCACATGGCAATTGAAGCTGTCCACAGTAATGCAATTAGGGATAAGAAGAAACTGCAAGTGGTGAGTACAAATTCAACAAAGCCTTGCATTGGTAAACTGGAGGGGTTTCTGTACTGATCCAGTGTGACCCATACTGTGGAGTAAATGAGTTGCTTCATTCTGATGGCTGCTATCTCATAATCACTGTGTAAATCATGATTCAAAGAGTAACTTAAAAATTGTTGACATGGAATGTAGTTGATTAAATTGATATGAAGCATTCCTACTTTGTATAAGCTGTAGCAGAAACACATGCTTGATCTTGAGCTGTCTCCTCGTGAGACAGCATCTTCAATGTGTGCTCCTCAGGAAGCCTCAGCTGCTTGGAGCACTTAGTCTCCTATAGATGTCTGCTTCCTGTTGCATAGTAGAAAAAGCGAGGTGTCTGACAGATGTGGGCCTTACACTGAGCTCTTGGCTTATAGTTGCCTAATCTTGGGTCTCAAAAGCCACGCTTCAGGCTCCTCAGTGGACAAAGGAAGATAAAATCCATCTTGTAATGTTCTTATGAGGGTTAAGTGAGATAAAATGTTGAGAATTCAGACAAGTCCTAGCATATAATGACAAATAAATGTTAGTTATTAGTCCTTCTTACTGTGTGCCAGGTGCTGTAGTCATGTTTTCCATCTGTTTTTATTTAATCCTCACAACACTCTCATAGGCTTAATTGCTCTACCTTTCTTCCTGGAGAGGAGGTGGAGGACAGAGAGGTTAAACACTTGTGCAGACACGTGCAACTAGTAAGAATCAGTCAGGTCTTGAACTCAGGTCTCAGATATCAAATCCTAAGACATTTAGCCACCACACATAGGCATGTATTCATGATGGTTGCTATATATTTTATGTAATAGCATTTTACAGTTTCCCAAGCTTTATTGTATATTTCTTATTACTTAAGACTTGGAGATTAATGTCATTTTAGTATGTGGGTGGTGAAATAGGTTTAGTAAACCTAAATGATGTATTCAGTACCACTAACCTAGTAAATAGAAGAGGTTGGATATGAATTGAGATCTTTGCCTCTATGTCTCTTCCTTTTATGATTCAGCTATTTGGAAAGAATATTCAACACCTGAACTTAATTAAAAATTCAGATAAAACTTCCTGTTAGAGTGTTATTTCTATCTAAACTTACTATTTTATGTTTATGTAGCTGGAGACAAAACTTAATGACATGTTATTTCTCAAAATTGTGGTTGCTGTTTTCTCTATGCCAGGTTGCTATTCCGGAACAAATTTGTACAGCTTTAATTACGTGGTGGATGTGTGTGCTCACTGACTATACGTATGTGCCAAGTGCTCAGGGATTTAGAGGGAAGTATTTAGTGGTAACTGCTGCTTCAGTTAGCTGTTCCATAGCTATTTTTTGTTACTATTTTTTCATTTCTACATCCCTTATTCATCTTAGCCTTATCCTCTCTTTTCGTAGTATTTAACTTGCAGGTGTTCTGCTTTTTGTCTCTCTTTATTCCTCTGTATTACATTCTAAGTACTAGAATCAAGGCATCTCTCATCAATATCACTTTTGCCTCCTTACTTCTCCTAATTATCCCCCTGCCTGTTGAATTTCAATTTCTGAGCCTCCTAAAAATCTGCTTTATGCTATTTACATTTCTTGTAATCTTTCTTTAAAATGTGGTTGCTATAAAACAGATGACATGAATTTCCTGTGTGCGAACATACTCAAAACTCATGATAGCTTTATCTGTACCGTTCTCTTTTCTCAAAATAACCTATCACTTGCCGCTTCATTCCTCTCTTGCCTAGCTAGCTCATTTCTGAGCATAAGCTCAAACCACCCTCCTTTTAGAATAGTCTTTCTCCAATGTCAAGTTATCTTTTAAAGAACATTTACTGAAAGGTGAATTCTCCATTCCTTATTAGTATCAAAAGGGATTATATTTTCTTTCATAATTCTAGTTTATCCACCCTATTTGAAACTGAATATGTAGAGAATCCATGCATAAAAGTGTTAACATAGCAGGCCTGAAGCTGCTGTTCTTAGAAAGGCAGGGGGCAATGTTGGCCCTTGCTAGTATCTGGGAACTTGAATTTCAGGAGGGTTTCCACCATTCCCTGGTAAGGATGGCTCATGTGCCTAAAGCGTTTATGCAAACAATATTGTTTGTACTGAACATTTGCTTTCCTTCTTGAAGTCTGGAAATTTGGCACATGCTAGTCAGAGGGTACCCATGTCATTAGCCCCCAGTGAGAAACGTGGGCACTGGGTCACGCATGAGTTTTCCTGATAGACAGCATTTCACATTATTGTCACAACTTTCTGGAGAGTCCTGAGTGACAGAACTCTTAAAAACTTGTGCCTGGTTTTCTGCAGACTTCGTCCTGTTGCCTTTTCCCTTTGCTGATCGTGCTTAGGGTCCTTTTGCTGTGTATGATAAACTGTAGCTGTGAGTACGACTAGATGCTGAATCCTGTGAGTCATCCCAGCAAATCCTCAAACCTGGATTTGCCTTGGAGCGCTGTTTACTCCTCTTCTTACCTTATGCTATAGAAACATTGAGCCATGTATAATGTACCAGGTCTTTGTACTGCCATGGTTTTTGCACGGGTTTCTTCTCTCTTCGATTTCCCTCTTGCTTCACCACCTTTTCTTACTGATGCACTCCTTCAGACTTGACTTAGGGATTGTGTTCTATGTGCAGATTTCCTCACCAAGCTAGAACTTACCAGTTCTCCATCCATATATCCTTGAGTCCATGTGCTCATTTAACTTTCATCACGTATTCTTTAGTTGCTTGTTATCTTTAGCTGATTAAGGACAGACCTCATGTTTTACTGCCTGTGTATCCCAAGTATTACATAGCATACCAAATAGTAGGCTCTCTTCAGTAAGTATCTATTTTACTGGTCTTCTTCTTTTGATAACTTAATCTTGTACTTGGTAATTCTTTTTTTTTTTAATTTAATTTCTTTTCAGTGTAACAGAATTCATTGTTTATGCACCACACCCAGTGCTCCATGCAATACATGCCCTCCATAATACCCACCACCAGGCTCCTCCAACTTCCCACTGTACTTGGTAATTCTTGACTATGTTCCAGTGTTCCAGAACTGTTCCTGGATTTTTGTTTTTTTATGTAAATATAAAAGAATTCTGTATTCAAGAGATAGAATTTTTTTATCTCCCCAATTATCACTTACATCATATATTTCTGTTGCTGGCTCAGTTTGATCTAGAGAAGTCAAATATTCTTACCATTTAAAATAATTATTTAACCACATCATAAGTGATTCAGAATGATAGACTCTAAGCCCGTAGGATTAATTAGAATAATAACTCCAGTATTATTGTTTAAAGATAAGGCTGATTCGAAAAGCAAAGTATCAAAATATAATACAATGGAATACTATGCAGCCATCAAAAGAAATGAAATCTTGCCATTTACAATGACGTGGATGAAACTAGAGGGTATTATGCTTAGTGAAATAAGTCAGTCGGAGAAAGACAACTCTCATATGATCTCCCTGATATGAGGAAGTAGCGATGCAACATGGAGGGTTTGGGGGTAGGAAAAGAATAAATGAAACAAGATGGGATTGGGAGGGAGACAAACCATAAGAGACTATTAATCTCACAAAACAAACTGAGGGAGGCAGGGGGAAGGGGAGTAGGGATTGGGTGGTGGGGTTATGGACATTGGGGAGGGTATGTGCTATGGTGAGTGCTGTGAAGTGTGTAAACCTGGCGATTCACAGACCTGCACCCCTGGGACTAATAACACATTATATATTTATAAATTAAAAAAAATTTTTTAAAGTATCAAAATATATAACAGAATGGCCTTTTTCTTGGAGTCTTTTGAAGTATCTAATATTTGTTATCATCTTTTCCTAAGGAATTGGAGGAACAATACAAAAAGGAGAAACTAAACCTGGAAGAGGATAAAAGTCAACTTCAACAAGAGCTGGAAAACCTGAAGGAAGCATTAGAAGAGAAGCTAAATACAGCCAATCACGAGGCAAGAATTCTTTAGGCTTATCACCTGTATTATATCTTATCAGTAATATCTTATTTGGTAACATTGTGTATGTCGGTGAGCCTCACTGATGGTAAAATATCTAGAATAAAAATAATCACATGCTTTCACTGATGCTGAGTTTTTCATAATACATTGGTTATATCTCACCAGATAAAAATTTACTACTCAAAACATCAGACCAAGGTGCCTTTGTGAGGAAAAAGCAAAACAAGGATAACATCACTTTGTAAGAAAGAAAACAGAAGAGGTTTATCTACCTTTTGTAAATCAGTGACTTACTATCCTCTATACTGTATCTCTGTTTTAAAAGGAGAGACTTTATAAATTTATAACTTTTATAAGTTCTGCAGAGTGACATTAAAATAATTTTTAAATGCCATAAGAAAATAGTATTGTTTAGCTTAGGAAAGACTTAGAATAGAGTATAATAAGAATGTTATAAATCAAGAAGTTGTGAATAAAACAAATGTAAAGACAGTTTAAAAACTATAATATTGTTTGTTTTATTCCTTTCTCTTTACTGCCTGGGTTCACCTATACCCTAGAAGAGCCTCCCTGTTGTCTTCTTGTCCTTCATTCCAGTTCATCCTTCACGTGAACAGTCTTGTCTTGTAGAGTGCTCTTCCTAAAACAAGACCGTGTCTGGACGTATCTTGTTGACTGCTCCTACCTCACTAGCATCACCTCTACCAAAGTCTTTAAATCCTACTTTCTCATTACTCTGCTTCTGCTCAGGAAAACCACGCCAAAACATGAGTGCTCCAGGGCATGCTAATCATTTGCATTCAGCCTTCTTTAATTATCTTTAAACATTTATCCAGGGAAGACACCAGTCATCACATTTGGAAATGATAGAATTAAGACTGTTGCTGCTTGTCCCTGCTTTTAAGTGGAGCACCCTGTGAAACATTTTGTAAGCTGAAATGGTATAAAATGAATAAGTAGTTACCATTAATTTATACAGAAAAACTTTTGAGCACTCCAAAACCCCAAAACTAACCTCTCTTAGGCTTTTTTTTTTTTTTAAGATTTTATTTATTTCTTTGACAGAGAGAGAGACCACAAGTAGGCAGAGAGAGACAGACAGAGAGAGATGAGGAGAAGCAGGGAGAGCCCGATGTGGGACTCGATCCCAGGCCCCTGGGATCATGACCTGAGCCAAAGGCAGAGGCTTAACCCACTGAGCCACCCAGGCACCCACCCTCTTAGGCTTTTCTGATACCTTAGGATCCTTCTTGCTAACAGATGCAAAGATGCTCACAGAGTTCACAACTATGGTGGCACGATACTGAGATGCTGAGTGTTCTCAGGATAGGGACTCGGCGGGGTTGTTCTCCCTGCTTGCAATGCGTACCGCACTGCCTCTATAAGGGCTTGTGATTTTACTTTTTGCCCTTTTCTGTAAAAGTGAAAATCTCTCCAGATTACTTTTGGTTAGCAAAAAGTACTATCATAGGTCTTTTATGAAAGTGAAGTGGCATAACATGAACCTTGATAAAGCAAGGGATATAGCTATATTTGTATTGGCTCTGCCTCTCTCCTCTTGTCCAAGATAATTCACCATTGGCCCCAGATTTGCACACCTCTCCCAGCAGACTATGATCCTTGTAGTTATGGTGTCCCACTCTCATTAAAAGGCAGTTTAGCGACTATCTGTGTTTGTCAAGAAGGTCCCCCAGGGTCTACTCTCTGTTTGAAATGGTTTAAATATTTCTCCAATCTACACACTGTAATTTCACTGAGAAGAATTTTAAGAAACACGTAATTGATTTTCCTTTTAGATATGTTCTCAGTTATGCTTTAGCACCCTGGTAATGTTTTGGTGCCATATTAGAATTGCTCCCCAAGAATCTGCCTGGCTCATCCCTCCACATGCACCTGCTGTTTCCTTTAGCCTGGACATCTTTTTACTTGTCCTACTTGGCTGGGTAGGATCTCTAGAGATAAGCTTTCTTGTTGTGTTTCCTGCTCTTAAAGTGAAGGATGTCAACATTTTACAGTTAAATACTATGCTTCTCTAAAGTTTTATTTTATAAATGCTCTTTAACTAGTTTAGGAAATTCTCTTATAATTCTAGTTTCTTAAGTTAAAAAGAAATCACAAACCGATGCTGATTTTTCTGTGTCTATTGAGATCATACTTTTTTTCTTTGTTAATGTGGTACCTTAGCTTAATTTTATTTTTTTTAAGATTTTATTTATTTATTTGTCAGAGAGAGAAAACACAAGCAGGCAGACTGGCAGGCAGAGGGAGAGGGAGAAGCAGGCTCCCTGCGGAGCAAGGAGCCCAATGAGGCGCTTGATCCCAGGACCCCGGGATCATGACCTGAGCCGAAGGTAGCCGCTTAACTGACTGAGCCACCCAAAAGTCCCTAATTTTCCATCTTACTTAGCCATAATAGATTATATATATATCTTTTTATATAATAACTAGATTCAGTTTCCTAATATTCATTTTGGTATTTTTGAGCCTGGTTTCAGTAAGATTGCTTTGTACTTTTCCCTTTTTATATCATCCTTTTCTAGTTTTGGAATCAAGGTTCTAGTAGTCTCATACAATGAAAAAAGACTTACTTCTTTTTCTGTTCTCTGGGAGAGTTTTGTGAGATTGACATGTTTTTTTAACCTTAACTGCATCATTGTTAAAAATGGTGAAATTTTTTAAATTTAAAATTATGAACTGTGAAATTCATAATATGAAAACAGTTTTTAAAACTTGTTAAGTCTAGGGGCGCCTGGGTGGCTCAGTGGGTTAGGCCACTGCCTTCGGCTCGGGTCATGATCTCAGGGTCTTGGGATCGAGTCCCGCATCGGGCTCTCTGCTCAGAGGGAGCCTGCTTCCCTCTCTCTCTCTGCCTGCCTCTCTGTCTACTTGTGATTTCTCTCTGTCAAATGGATAAATAAAATCTTTAAAAAAAAAAAAATCTTGTTAAGTCTAGTGTGATACATGAAAGAAATTTAATACTCTGGTTGTGTCCAGTTGTTCAGTGTAGTCTTGTATGCCAGTCCATTAAATCAAGATTTTAACTTATTTTCTTCAAATATTCTGTGTCCTTTTTGAGTTTTATCTTTTTTTGGGGGGGGGTTCCTTTAAAATTCGTTTTTATTTTTTTTTTAATTTTTTAATTTTTTATTTTTTATAAACATATAATATATTATTATCCCCAGGGGTACAGGTCTGTGAATCGCCCGGTTTACACACTTCACAGTACTCACCAAAGCACATACCCTCCCCAATGTCCATAACCCCATCCCCCTTCTCCCAACTCTCCTCCTCCCAGCAACCCTCAGTTTGTTTTGTGAGATTAAGAGTCACTTATGGTTTGTCTCCCTCCCAATCCCATCTTGTTTCATTCATTCTTCTCCTACCCCCTTAAGCCCCCATGTTGCATCACCACTTCCTCATATCAGGGAGATCATATGATAGTTGTCTTTCTCCGCTTGACTTATTTCGCAAAGCATGATACGCTTTAGTTCCATCCATGTTGTCGTAAGACTTTTATCTTTTTGACCCATCATTTACTAAAAACTGATGCTATGATGGTGGATTTCTTTATTTCTTTTTACATTCTGTCAAGTTTTACTTTGACTATTTAGAAGCTTTTTATATCCATACAAATATAAAACTCTTTAACTACTTAATGGATCATACCTTTTGTTTTAGTCTCTGTTGTTTGATACTGCATAACCAGCTTTCTTTTAGTTTGATATGACTGTTATATCTTTTTCCATCTACCAAACTTTCATTGTTCTGCAACCTTATGTTTACATGCACCTCTTCCCAAACACATATGGCTGCATTTTATCTAGTCTGAAGGTTTTGCTATTTATTTAAGAGAGAGCAAGTGAGGGGAGGAGCAGAGAGGGAGGAGAGGGACAGGAAGAGAATCTTCAGGAGACTCTGCACCAAGTGCACAGCACCTGAGATCATGACCTGAGTTGAAACCAAAAGTCAAACATCCAACCAGTTGAGCCACCCAGGTGCCCTTGAATTTTTTTCCTTTTAAATAGAGTTTATTCCATTTATATTTATTGGATAGAAAGTAGGTATATGGAAAAACATGAGGAAAGAATTAGGGGGTAATTCATAAAGATCAAAATGATTATTTTAGAAAAAATTAAAGAATGTATTATCTTCATAAAATGGATCTTAATACTCTTATAAATGATAAAACCAAAAATATAAGTAGGTCTACTGTGGATTTCAGTGATCAATTCGTGAAAGCCAGAGTCGTGTTAGGGTATTAAAGGAAGCTAATGAGTCTAAAATCTCAGATGGAGGAGAATCCTATTATCCCATCAAATGTTATTTGGGATCACCTTTGAGGACAGAATACTAGGCAGAATGATCAATAAATCTAACTATTGTGGTCTTTTTAAATGTTTTTTATAACATTTAAGTTGTAGATTTTCTTCTGGATGTAAGTTTTTTAAGCATATATATAGAGTTCAGTATTTGGTTAAAAATCATTTGGATTTATTTATTATAAAATGTTTTATCACCGTTAATTTACTGCCTGACACATGGTAAGAGGTCAGTATTTATAAATGAAATATTTTTTGAATGAGTAAAACTCATCCTTAAAAACTAAGTCAACTTCTATAAATAAGAGTGTTATTGGTTTTTCTATTGCTATGTAACAAATTACCACAAAACTTCGTGGCTTAACACAACACAGGTTTATTACCTCAAAGTCTTATGGGTCAGGAGTCCAGGTATAGGTTAGTTGGATCCTCTGCTCAGGATCTCACAAGGTTGAAGTCAAAGTGACAGCCACACTGCAGTCCCATGTGAGGCACAGGGTCCATTTTCAAGCTTGTCGGTTGTTTGTCAGAATTAATTAATTTGTGGTTGTATGACTGACACTTATTACTAAATTGGTCTCCAGAAAAGTTAGTAGTAGTTACATATCTTTTATGATTTAGGAAATGTTTGTTGACTGCATGGTATCTTCTAGGTGGTAGGGATACTTTGACAAAAGGTCAAGGAACTCATAGCTTCAAGTGGCTGTTATGACTGGTGATAAATATAGTGCATTTTTTAAATTCTAGGGGAGGAAGTGCTTCTCTACCATAAGCATTCAGAAAAGCTCCAGAGAATGTGATGTTAGAGAATTTTTAAATGTGGTATAAAAGGTGGCCTTTCAAAGGTAAATGGAAATTTGCAGATGTAGGAATGATGAAAGATAATATAGATACAAGGAATAGTGTAAGTATGATTATGTTGGCACTCACATTATAATGCCTTGGTGAACTGTAGAAGTTCAGTTCACCAGTCTCTCAACCCCAGAACTCCTTACTGGGCAGATAATTCTTCAGGGTGTTTAGTAGTATCCCTGGTCTCTACATTCTAGATACTAGTAGCGTGTGCCACAATGTTTCCCCTTCAGTTGTAACAAGGAAAAATGTCTCCAGACACTGTCCTTGGGGGCAGAATTGACCCTGGTTGAGAATTAGTGTACTTGACAATATGGCACTTGTCAAGAAATGTGGTAGAAAAGGAAGTTTAAGCTAAATTGTGACTGTGCCATAGCAAAGCTTCAGAATTTGTCCTAATGACAGAGTGCTAGCAACAGAGCAGCAACTGATACTCTCAGATGATCTCAGGAAAAGAATTCTGGTGGCAGTAGGAGAATGAGTTGTATGGGGAGGGGACTGGTCATTAGAGTTGGGTAGATGACTTAAGATGCTATTACCTTAGTCTGGGCAAGAGTTGATTAGCTTCTTGACTAGGAAAGCAAAACAGGGGAGTGGAGAAGATTATTCAAAAATAAAATTTACAGGACCTGATGTGATAAGTGGTAGAAAAAGACTCCAGTATCTGGCTCAGGTGTTTGGACAGGTAATTATGCCACTCTGGGAAGATGGGTATTACAGGAGGAAAGCTACATAAGAATGGCAAGCTATTGAATTGTTCAGACCTGAAGGGATTTGCGAGACATCTAGGCTGGAACTAAGTAGAGAGGCCAGGCTTAGAGCTAAAGATTAGGAAGTCACTGAAGCCGTTAACACAGAAGAGCTCACCAGAAGATTGCTGATAACAAAGAGGAGCACCAGTACTGAATTAACAGAGCCAGGGAAAGAGATGGAGAAGGAGAAATCAAAAGCATGAGAATGAGAATTGATGGATATGAGAACAACATGAAAACAGTTACTTTCAAGAGGTAGAAGTGCCTAGGGCCTCACAGAGTCACACAATGATTAGAAGCCAAAGTATGAGACCTGGAAAGGTCATGCAATCAAGGGTTCTCTGAGGACCTTCCTACAATGTCAGTGGAAAGGTGGGACAAAAGTTAGATTTAATAGGTTTAATCTGAATGCTCTTTTAGGACTATATATAAATGGAAGAAGAGAGAAAAATGAAGTTCTTCAACTTCATACCAGAGATGTTCAAGATGGGCTAAGATTGAAATGTCATATCAAATCATGAATATAAATATAAATAAAATAGGGAAATGCAAGTGATAAAGCTTAGGACTAGGAAGGCCTTTCAACACATGAAGGCAATGTTACAAATTAAAAACACAGTATATTTATACAGTGAAAGCTATAATTTTTGTATATCGAGATACACCATAAGTAAAATTATTAGAGAAGAAAAATTGGGGAGAGGTGAAATAAATGATTGTGGAGGATACTGAGTACCAGAAATTGAAGAAGACACAAAAAGATGGAAGACCGGGACGCCTGGGTGGCTCAGTTGGTTGAGCAGCTGCCTTCGGCTCAGGTCATGATCCCAGCGTCCTGGGATCGAGTCCCACATCGGGCTCCTTGCTCCGCAGGGAGCCTGCTTCTCCCTCTGACTCTGCCTTCCACTCTGTCTGCCTGTGCTCGCTCTCGCTCGCTCTCTGTCTGACAAATAAATAAATAAAATCTAAAAAAAAAAAAAAAAAAAAAAGATGGAAGACCATTCCATGCTCTTGGATCGGAAGAATAAACATTGTTAAAATGTTTATACTGCCTAGAGCAATTTATACTTTTAATGCCGTTCTGATCAAAATTCCACCGGTATTCTTCAAAGAGCTGGAGCAAATAATCCAAAAATTTCTATGGAATCAGAAGAGACCCCGAATCGCTAAGGAAATGTTGAAAAAGAAAAATAAAACTGGGGGCATCACGTTACCTGATTTCAAGCTTTATTACAAAGCTGTGATCACCAAGACAGCATGGTACTGGCATAAAAACAGACACATAGACCAGTGGAACAGAGTAGAGAGCCCAGATATGGACCCTCAACTCTGTGGTCAAATAATCTTTGACAAAACAGGAAAAAATATACAGTGGAAAAAAGACAGTCTCTTCAATAAATGGTGCTGGGAAAACTGGACAGCTATATGTAGGATGCTGAGTACAAATAAGTGGATGCTTGCTTGGTCTTGGGGCTTAAACTCATGTCTGTATTTGTAATTTATAAAAAAGTGACACAGGCACTGCAAGGAGATTGGATCAGAGAAGAGCATGCATGAATGAATATTCCAAGGAAGAGGTTTCTATATACTGTATTCCTTCAGTGTTAGGAGGAGTCAGAGGATTGATCTCTATATTCCTTCAGTGTTAGGAGGAGTCAGAGGATTGATCTCTATTGCAAGTGGCAGAAATCCCAGCTCAAACTAGCCTAAGGAAATTTATTGAATCATGTTGACTGGAAAAGTCAGGGGAAATGTTAGCATCAGGCATGACCAGATTCAGAACTGAAGTTGTTTACACTGGAACTCAGCTTCTCTTTTTCTCCAGTTGGATTTGTTCTTTGGAACAAAGAACAGTTTGGAAGTGTTGACTTCCTGTTTCAGTCATACATATTCTTGGTTATATGTGCAACTGGAAAAAGACCTTTTTAGGAACTCCTTTAAAAGTCTGGAGATCATTGTGTAAAGATGAACTTTTACCATGTGCCTGCCTCTGATCCAGTCCTCATGACCAACAGAATGAGATTACCAAACTGGTTTATGCTTCAAGGAAATGCCACTTTCATTCCTGGGTTTGTGTTGACATGGACCCATAGAGAAGAAAGGTAGATGATGCACATGGCAAAAAGAGATTTTGATATGACAACAGATGTGTTCCTTTACATATCCACTTTCATTATGTTTTAGAAAACAAAGTTTAATTGGTTGTGTTCGTTACTTATTATTTGCTTATCATGTTTAATTGTGCAGCATGTTAAAGTTTTTTTTCTTTTCTGTCTCTACTTAGTTTCTTGAGCAGACTTTCTTTTTTAATTCTTTGTGTAATAGCTTGAATACTGTTCTTTATAAGTTTTTTCTTGTATTCCATTTGTACATATAATCTTATTCATTTGAAAATTACCTGGATTTTTCTCCATGTTGATACATTTGGTCGTCCCCCCCTTACTGACTAGTGCCTGGTATTTGCATGTTGCTTTCTAATTAAAGAATCTTTTCCCATATATCCTTGAGTTTAAATGTTATAATAACTGTGAGGTAGGTGTCATTTTTCTTACTTTATAGTGGCAGACCAAGAACTTGAAACTTGATTTTTTGCCGAAGTTCAGTACTCTTTTTATTTTTTTTTAAGTATACCCCTAAGGTATACTTAAAACTCAAACTCAAACTCCAAGGGCTCAAACTCCAAGGGTCCACAGACTGAGCTAGCAGAGCCCCAGGTTCAATACTTCTTACCTCTGTTAAACCTTCCTTATAGTATTCATTCACCCGTGTGACACATTTATGGCAAGCCAGAGCAACATAAAAAGCAGGGAAGATACAAATAAGCTAGATAGACTAGAGAAAGGGGGCATAAATTCAGGGACAAAAAAAAATTCTAAGACATGGTAAATGAATATTAAATGTAAATATGCTATTACATTTTTTAAATTAGGGAAAAAAGATGTCTTTGTATAATATTTTAAATTTCTAGAATGACTCAAAGTAGTTGATCAACCTGATAGAACCACTTATAACCATGAAATAAATACTCCCAACATGTATCTAGAGAGGCACTAGGCCCAGAGGATTTTAATGGAGGACTTTATTAAAATTTTGAGAAACAGATAAATTTTAACTGAAAATATTTCTGAGCACAAAAAAAATGGACTCTTTCCAGCTCAGTGTATCAGGCTGGCATCCATTTAAAGATAGTAACAAGATAAAATGTTACCATCACCAGAATTGTTTAGTACATAAACATCTGCATAGAAAGGGGACAAGAAAGCGGTGGTCATTTGAGAGGAAGCTGAAAGAGAATGTTTGCAGTTTTCCATGTGATGCCTGTATTTACAATGAGAAATATTCAGGTGTTATTTTAAAATTAGAAGTTTTCATTTCTATAGGGTTTTGATAAATTTGGCTGTTTTATAAAAAGGAGATTTTTACTACATAGCACTTTCCTAGATAAAGTATTTCACACATTGGTTTTAGTTCTCATAACTTGAAGATATGAATCTGCCTAATCAACAAATTGTCATATTAGCTCCTAATTTCAAGAATGTATAAATTCAACTTTTTTTTTTCTTTTTAAAGATTTTTCATTTATTTGACAGAGAGACACACAGCAAGAGAGGGAACACAAGCAAGAGGAAGGGGAGAGGGAGAAGCAGGCTCCCCGCCGAGCAGGGAACCTGATGCAGGGCTAGATCCCAGGACCCTGGGATCATGACCTGAACCGAAGGCAGACACTTAATGTTGAGCCACCCAGGCGCCCCCTATAAATTCAACTCTTAACAATTTCATGAGGAAATTTTGTATGGAAATGAAGAAATCACAACTTATTGTAATGTGCATTTTGCAGCTCATCAATATTGACCTAAATCAGTCGCCTTTATAACCAGCAGGAAAACTGGGCTCAAATGAAGTATAAGTGATTCCATTTTAAAAAGCAGTTTTAAAAATATTTTTATCTAAAATAATATTTTTTCCTTTGTCTTTGATGTAATTTTGATCTTGTTCTAGTTTCTTTTTGTAGGGATTTGATTATTTGATGGAACTAGGAATTCTCTTTGTTAAAATGGGGGCTTGAGTCATCCATTTATTCACATGATTGTCATGAAAGAGGGAAATCATAAATATGGAGGTCTTTGATGGGGGGGGAACAGATGAAAGCTATCATATTATTTGAATGCTTCTTCCAAATTCATCAAAAAAGATCCATTCAGTAAAATTACCACTAAAGAAAAGACTAAGAAAACAAACGTGGCTGTTTTGCTGGTCTGTAACAGTGAAGTATATTAAAGTGCTGTATGTCCTTGCAGATTGGCCGTCTCCAAGATCTGGTGAGGAAAAGTGAACAAGGCCTTGGCTCGGCAGAAGGCCTCATTGCTAGTCTTCAGGACACCCAGGGGAGACTTCAGAATGAGCTTGACCTGACTAAAGGCAGGCTGAAGGAGACCAAAGATGCTCTGTTAAATGTTGAGGTAATTTTAGAATACTTACTGTAATCTAAACATCACCAATGTAAAAATATTTAGTTACTTTGCTTAAGGTTTATTGTAAATATCACCTTGTATGGAGTGTATTAGTTTCGCAGGACTTTGCTACCAAGTGTATTAGTTTTGCAGGGCTTTGTACTAAATCTAAGTGGCTTAAAACAATAGGAATTTACTTTCTCACAGACTGGAGGCTGAAAGTTCAAAATCAAGGGCCATTCTCCCTTTGAAACCTAAGAGGGCAGATCCTTCCTAGCCTTTTCCAGTCCCTGGTAGCCCCAGGTCTTGCGTGGCTCGTGGCACATTTCAGTTTCCTCCTCGGTGGTCAGTGGCTTTCTTCCTGGGTCTTCATGTCTTCATAGGAGGATATCCTTCCCATAGGACTAGGGGTTCACCCTATTCCAGTATGACCTCCTCTTAACTAATTATATCTTCACTGACCCTATTTCCAAATAAGTTCTGAGGTACAAGAGGTTAGGACTTCCATATATCTTTTTAGGATCACAATTCAACCTATTAAAGTTAAGATGCACAGTTCTTTTATTGGTAGGTGTTTGAACTCTCAGGTATAGCAACAAAGCAATTCTCTGTGACCTACAAATTTCCAAAGGCTCTGTGGTCTTCCATTCTCAGGGAGCAGAGCAAATATTTACATCGCCTCAGAAAATAGAGAAAAGCATCCCTTAGAACTAAGAAGATAGTATCCAGAGAGTTCTTACTCTTCCTTCAGAGAGGCATATGAGAGTGTGGGCCCTGAAGTCAGCTTGGTTGGGTGTGAATTCTCTTTTTTTTTTTTTTTTTTAAAGATTTTATTTATTTATTTGACAGAGATCACAAGTAGGAAGAGAGGCAGGCAGAGAGAGAGAGAGGAGGAAGCAGACTCCCTGCTGAGCAGAGAGCCCGATGGGGGACTCGATCCCAGGACCCTGAGATCATGACCTGAGCCAAAGGCAGCGGCTTAACCCACTGAGCCACCCAGGCGCCCTGGGTGTGAATTCTTGATCCACTGCTTAATGTATCACTGCCGATGAGTTACTTACCCTCAATTTACCCACCTGCAGGATGCAGGAGTGGCGGGGGGATAATAATACACTTCACACCATCATCATAAGAATTAAATGAGATAAACCATTTACAACACAGTGCTTAGTAAGATAGTAAACACTTAGGAGGTGTTGCCTCTTATTAATATTATTTCAAATTTAATTTTTTTAGCTTAGAATTGGAATCAGTTTCATTTCTTTAGAGTCCTTGCACATATTTACATTACTCTCCTATCAAGTAGTAGAACTCCATAAAAACTGTAAGCAAAACCTTAGCAACTGCTCATCTTTTGTTCTGCTGGGCAGTTTTCATCCAGAAAATGTAGGTGCTGCATCATGGCTTACCACAACTTTAGGAAGGCTCCTTAACAGGTGTTCTGCCTGGATAGGAGTTTTTCTTTCTCCTCCCCGCTGAGTTTCATTTGTGGGTGATATAACTGTACCTGCCATCAAGTGGATATTGGTCCCTGACTGTATGTCACCTTGTTGGTACCTTTGGGAGATCCAGACACGGGCAAGACAGTATCTGTCCTTTAAGACTTCTTAGGTCAGGTTTGGTAAACAAGGGGTAAGATGCTGATGACCATGATGGTAATATTGGTTTAACAGTTGCAAATCTGTAGTGTGGAGTTGATAGTTTCTGACATTACTAAAACCTTGCTGAGGCTGTTTCCTCAGTATACCCTCCATATCTTATGAGGATCCCAGGAGGTGATGGATATGGAAATACTTGAGGAAAAAAAAGAGCAAATTTTCTTTACCTCTTTTCTTACCCCACTAATGTCTAATAAGGTACTTTGCATTCAGTAAAAGAAATACTTTTCAAGAAATTCTACCCCATTTTATGCTGCCTGTGTTGGAAAAAGTAGTAGTTCCTAGAGGCAGAAAACTTAGTGAAAAGGACAGCTGGCTAAGATGGCCAGATCCAGTTTTCAGAATTTATGGCTTATAGTCAGGTCAGCAGTGTAGAATGGCAGTTTGAACAGACTTTCTTCTCTCCCAGTAATCTGGATATGCCCTTCAGCAATACTCCCAACACATGCTCTTAGTAAGTAGGTGATCCAGAAGGGGTCATTGTTACAACTGTTCCTCTTCTGGTATAGCCGAAGAGCAGCTCCACTGCTGGCAGGGACCGAAGGTTGCCATGTTGTCCAAACAGGTCACCTCTAGCCCTAGGCTCCAGAGAGCCACTTGATTTATGCTAATCTACAGGCATTTCATCTATATCGTACTATCAATTATTTTAATCATGTCAGTGAGGTATAGCTATAATGCTTCGGTTCTGAATAAATAGCAGACCTTTGTATATAAATTTGAGTGAATTTGAATAAGATATCTATCTATGTAATTTTTGTGTGTGTGTGTGTATGTGTGTATATATATATATATATATATATATATATGAAGATAATAGATACCCATGATATGGAAAGTTAAGATTATTAATTATGCTAGCTTTAAACTATTTAAAAGGATTTGTAAAATTAGAAGTCTTAATGAAACATAGCTTGCAAAAGGACATTTAAAATATAAAATATATGCCCTGTATTGTCCGAAAATCTCCAGTAATCATTGTAGATGACACTATCAATTATTATGATATAGGAATTTAAGTTATAATGCAAGCATTCTGCTTATTTGAAATAACCAGCAATGACTTTGCTTTTGAAGACTTGTTTTCACTGAAAAGTTTTTATTCTTCAGGGTGAGCTAGAACAAGAAAGGCAACAGCATGAAGAAACACTTGCTGCCATGAAAGAGGAAGAGAAGCACAGAGTGGACAGAATGGCCCATGACTTAGAAATAAAATGGACTGAAAACCTTAGGTACTTTTTGTACTCTGTAATGTAATCTTATCAATACAGATGTGCAAAAATGTTTTTCTGTTATATGGTATGTGTTGTCTTATCATTAAAATCATAGTGACAGCATTTTTAATGAATTTTTTTCCTGATTAGATGCAGAGAAATGGTTATTTTCTTTTTCTGCTTCAATACTTTTTCTGATTCTATTTTCTTTACAAAATACTAACCTCAAGTCAGAAGATTTATTTGTTTTAATACCTGTTCTGCCATTAATAACTGATGAACAAATGATCTTAGGTAAGTTAAAATCTTACAGTCCTTACCTTACAGTCCTATAAGCCTGACCAAAAAAATAATCAACTTTCATTCTGAGTTGACTTTTTAGGAGAATCAGTTGAATACTTAAAAAACCCGTGAATAACTATACGATAGCTACTAAGAGGAATAATTCTCTTTAAAAATAAAGGCATTCCTTTTATTTTAGACAGGAGTGTTCTAAACTTCGTGAAGAGTTAAGACTTCAACATGAAGAGGATAAAAAGTCAGCCATGTCTCAACTTTTGCAGTTAAAGGAGCGAGAGAAAAATGCAGCCCGAGATTCATGGCAGAAGAAAGTAGAAGATCTCTTAAACCAGGTAATAAATAGTCTTTACATTCTGAAGGTTCATTTTCCTTGACATTCTGTAGCCAGGAAAACATTATAAAACATTGTGTGTTAATTCACTGTATTATGTTATTTTTCATAGGGCAAATTTTAAATTTTAAAAATGTATAAAATCAAGGAGGTATATTCATTAACTTGCAAAAACATTGTACTAAATAATGTTCATATGCAGTCCTAAATTCTGAGAAGAATTTATAGGTTTTTGGTTTAATATTTCAACTGAACACATTATAGAGATTTTTAAATAGAAAAGTTACCCATATTTTGAAAGTATAAAAGCCATTAGCTATCACTTGGGCCCCAGAAGGTAAAATTTATTAAATGCATCCTGATTGTCTAAAGCCATACTAGAAGTGAGCAATTTACTTCTTTCTCAGCAAAAGGGTGTTGCCTGTTACACTTCACAATGTTTATCAAAACAAAAGGTAGTGATATTTCTAAGTCTGTCTTACGTCCTAAATCTGTCTTCTTACGTCAGGTTCACTTATGTCCATGTTCACTATAATTAAAAGAATTTTCACTCATTTACACAACTTCTAAATTTTGAGTTCTTAGCACTTTTCTGCAAAGCCCGTTATTAAATAAGACTGACTGCATGAGTCACTAGTTGATAAGCAAGTGCAGAACTTGGACAAGAAGCAGCTCTGTAATTTAGTGTGAGAAATCTACTATTATCTTTCTATTTGTGATCATGATGAATTTCAAAATAAACAGGATAGGCTTTCTGTAAGATAACTTATTACAGAGGGTACATATATGCAGTATCTTTCAAGAGTACTTGGGGCCTGCCGATTTGTGTCTGGCCTTTCATAATAGTTAATGTTACCCTGAAAAGAAAGTATATATACGTGAATTTTTGAAATCTTTGAAATTCAGACAAAAGTAAAAAGAAAACCACTCTCACTAGAAGTTGGGCACCAGATTCACATTGATTATTGGTTACCTTCTGTATACTTATTTTACATTCTTATTCAGAGACCTAAAAGGACATATTTTCTTGGGGTAGAGAGGTCCTACTCTACTATGATGTTCTATACTTAAAAAGATTAGTTCAGTTGTATGATAAAGATGAAAAACACCCCTGAAAGTCTGCCTTGTTTTTTAATCACATAGTATTGACATAGACATTTTTTGGCTGAACTTGGCACTCTAAAGAGGACCTACAAATTCTCCCACTTATTTTCTATTAAATTATTTCATTCCTCATGTAATCTCTCTTAAAATAAATTGTCAGATTTCATCCATGCTTCTCTGATATTTTTTCTTTTTTTTTTAGTATCTGTTTGCATTGATTATTCCTGAGAGAACATAATGTTTTGCTTATTATTTTAGTTCTTGTCGTAAAGTAATTTATTACATAATAGTTCCAATTTTGCCAACTTTACAGAAATAATTTTTGATCAATTTTCAAAGCAGATTAACTGTACATATAAGTATAACCAGGAATTGTCTCCAAAGATGAAGCTATTCTGTTCTGCTCTATGCCATCAGTCCCATTTCCAAAATGACAACAACTTCCCCTCTCCCCACTTTGAAAACCCAGGAGACTTACACATTCCCATAGATAAACTGGCAAATAGCTGTTACACCTCAGGATCTTCTGTACCTGAAGAAAATTAGGAAAACTGTTGAACAAATGATTCCACACTGAAGTGAAAGTGGGCATTATGTGATCAAAGTTGCACTCTTTCTAAGTATGTCAGAAGACATAAACTTCCAGCAGGACTAACAGTCTTTTTAATGGAACATTGTTATGGACAAAAAACCCCTCCATCCTTCTTGGCCCTTTGGATCTTGTTTTCTTGATATTGTGGATGGATTCCTAGAGCCAGTGTGCTGTACCTGCTCTCCTACTTTCTACTTGCCTGACTCCTGAGTCCTGGTCCTCATGCTGTCTACCCCCAGCTCCAAGCCCCACAACCATCTCATTCTATTTACTGCTACTACTGGCCTCATTCATCTCCTTGTTCCTAGCACTGCCAGCACTCCTCTGCCCTTAGAGAAAACAGATCTACCTTGGACTTTGGGACATTTAAGGAGTAAGAGTGGAGAACAAAATTGGAACAGCCAGGCTTTAGGCAGAAATCTGTATTGTGAAAAGTATCAGAGGATCTGTGTTTTCACACATTTTAACTATTTCTGACTAAACTGAACACGTCTATTTTTGTGCTTTGGTTTACTTGTATTTCATTCTGCTTAGAGCAAAGAAGAAATAATTTATCTTTCATGTGACCTTAATCTCTTGAAAGTTAAATTTGATTTAAACTTCCCTATCAAGAAATGGGCAAAGAAAGGCACAACAGTTTCATTTTTCTTCAAACAGATGTTCTTTATTTTATCAAAATTTCCCAAAGCTGTTATTTTTATTCTGTGCTCTGATCAGAGTCTAACTTCATATTTTTAGTTTTCTTTAAATGTTTCATTGTGTTCTTTTTTTCTGTCTAATGACTACCCCTTAGTCCAAAACTAGGTACACTTCCTGGGCTAACCAGTATATCTTTGAATTCCTTTAGAGCAAAAGAACTACATTTTTACTCTTCAACTCTGTCTAAAGAAAAGCAAGTATACAGAGTGCTCTGTGATTATATTTTCTGTTTATGATCCTAAAATATCATATATTCCTTTATTTCACCTTTTTCAAGGCAAATTTTATTTTGGGTCTGGTCTGATGATTTAATATTCTAATTCCCGCATTCAGAGCAGTGGACTGAGCAATTTGGGAGACATACAACATTCACATATAGAACTGTGGGACTCTGGAGTTTGGGTCTGACTCCTCATTTTGAACTTTGAGGCCCCAAAGGTTATTTAGCTGGTTAGCCACTGTGTATGTATGTAACACAGTTTTTAGCCTCCACATTATTTGCAATCTGATAGGATTTTACCTGCAGTAAAAATCCCTCTGCATGAGTGACCATAAATGGTCTGGACAGTTTGTACTCTAGGAGCAGTGAAGTGCTGGCTCTGGCTCCGGCCAGCTCACATAGCCCTGATTGTGTGCAGGCTTTCTCAGCTCCATATTCTGGGACATGTTGGTGGCCAGAAGTCATGATGGTGGGAGTATTTACACCACAGTACCAGTACTTGTTGCACAACAGGGCTTTATTTTTCAGAGAGCTATTACGTACTTACCAATATACCACTGGGTGGGAGTATAGAGTAGAGAAAGAGTGACACAGCCAATGTGATTGGGAAAAATTTTATTAAAGAGGTCAACTTCAGTGTGACTTTCAAATAGGGTAAAGGATGAACATAAATGTTCTCATTCATTTGACATTTATTGAATATATTCATAATCCAGGCATTATGAGGAATACAGAAAAATGAGGTGAGGCAGTTGGGGAGATGGGTCATTGTGAAAAATTTTTGCTTCTAATCATAGGAGTTGAGAGTTCACTCAGTAAGGTTATGGATAGGAGACTAACATGTTGAAATTTTTATTTTAGTTTAGTTTAGTTTTATCACAGCTTAATATGGCTGTGATATTGAAGTGAGGTTGAAATGGAGACATCTCAGTTAAATAATCCAAAGTGTCTGAACAGAACTCTTGAATATACATCATGCACCCAACCATCACCCCTCAACCTAAGCTAGACTGCTCCTCCTAGACACTGCGCTCCGTCTTCTGCTCAGCCTTCTCTCTGTCACAACGTGCAGCTGGTCCATCAGCACTTCCTGCTGCTCTGCCTTCAAAGTACACCCAGGATCTGCCCATTTCCAGCACTTCCTCGACTATCACCCTATCCAAGCTACTTGCAGTTCTCTCCCACGCTGCAGATGGAACTTGTATTTGGTCATCCTGCTTCTTCTCTTGCCCACCTTCATATTGTTTCTCAACCAGCCAGAGTGATGCCCTTAAAATATTAAGTTGAATCATGTTACTCTCCTGCTTCAAACCTTTTACATTTAGGTTATAATCCACACTTTTATATACTAAGTATATATCTGTTCTGCAAAATACTGTAGGCAACAGTTTGTGCTTTCAGAGGTAGTAAGACCCAGAACACACCTGAAAAAGACCTACAAACATTAAGATACCATTGTAGTAACAAATCAATTTAGCATATTCCTAATTTTAAATGACAAAATACTAAAAAAAAGCATTGGGGATATGAAAGAGTTCACTGGGTATATGATTATAAAGTTATTTTAAAAAATCTCTGAGAAAAGCTTTAGGAATTATCTAACATATGCAACATGGGGGGTTAAGGGGGTAGAAGAATGAATGAAACAAGATGGGATTGGGAGGGAGACAAACCATAAGTGACTCTTAATCTCACAAAACAAACTGAGGGTTGCTGGGGGGAGGGGGTTTGGGAGAGGGGGGTGGTGTTATGGACATTGGGGAGGGTATGTGCTATGGTGAGTGCTGTGAAGTGTGTAAACCTGGCGATTCACAGACCTGTACCCCTGGGGATAAAAATACATTATATGTTTATAAAAAATTAAAAAAAAGAATTATCTAACATATTAGTTTGTCTTCACCTTAATTTCATTTATTATATACCTGTTATTACTACTTTAGTTTAAATATTGAACAATTATTCATGAATTTTTTTGTCTTTAGGAGAATTATTTAAATTGTGATTTTTCACTTCTAAAACTTAGGTTTGTTGGTTACTTTTCTGTAGATATTAGGAAACCTTGTAATTAATACTTTAAAAAGACTACATAATTCGCTTTAAGAAATTACCATATTATAGGGGCACCTGGGTGGCTCAGTTGTTAAGCGGTTATCTTTAGCTCAGGTCATGATCCCAAAGTACTGGGATCAAGCCCCACATCGGGCTCCTTGCTCAGTGGGAAGCCTGCTTCTCCCTCTCTCACTCCCACTCCTCTCTTGCTGTGTCTGTCTCTTTCAAATAAATAAAATCTTTTTAAAAATTGCCATTATATATTAAATTGAATTTTAGAACATTTTATTAAACTTTAACATATTTTACCTTAATTGCAGTATAAGATCAGTATAATATTATTTCAAGGAAATTAAACATTTGATAAATGACATTTCTTATGTTAGTAATGAGAATTTTATTTTGTTGACATTTGATGGCATTTGACATTTGTCAAAAATTTAGTGCTTCCGATTTGACATGTAGTGTGCTAAACCCATAATGGAGTCATGACGATCTCTGCCTTTTCATTGCTTATAATCTAGAAAGGAAGGCAAATAGAAATAATAGTTTGACACATTAACTCATTACAACTGTGGTACACAGCGTGTGTACCCTGGGGACCAAACACAGTATGAGAATTTGGGAAAGGTTTCTTTGACTGCGGGATCCTTTACCTAGGACCTGAAAGAGAAGCAGGAGTCAGGCCAAGAGAGGAGATAACATTCTGAGCAGAAGGGGATATATGTGCAAGGCCTTCAGGCAGCCCCCAAATACCTTTGCTTAGAAAGCAGAGAGCCAGGAGGTTGGGGAGATTGGATAACTTGGGGATTTGCTGGGACTTGGTCTACAGAGCAGTGAGGAGCTATTGAAAGCTTTTAATCAGGAGTGTGAAATATCCAAATGTTACAATTTCAGAACTCTGGTTACACTATGGAGAATAGACTATTCTGGGACAAGTTAGGTGCATTCAATGCATATTTTTCCCTCTAGGCAATCTTTGTTCAGATTAATATTTCTGGACAAATATTTAGTATATTTGGTATACTCATTCGTTCATTTCTCTGGGGATACATTTCTAAGTGTTAGAATCTATTGGCCTTGTCTACAGAATTTCTACATAATACCGATGTATGTATTTTTTCTAAATAACTTTTTTTCTTTTTAACTGAACTTTTTTCTTTGCTGCTTCTGTTACTATGGGGGAGAGGAAAAGTAAGGTAGGGAGCAGCAAAACCTAAATAAAAGTTCGTATCATACATGTAGTCTTGAAATAAGCCTTTATTGACCTATTTACTTTTTGCCACATACCATTAGGCACTTTGGATACAAACTCTGAATAAGACATAGTCTTTGTTCTCCAAAAGCTGGTAATTCAATGGATTTCAATATGTATATACTGATATGTTTACAAATTGCAAACACGTAAAACTTTGTGCTATTTTCTAAATGAATAAACTCAAGTTTAGAACAGTGAGATGACTCCTAAGAGCATGGTTTCTTCCAAACAAAGCTCTAAATTTCTAATTAAGTGCAGCAACTTTTTTAGTTAGCTTTCTCAATTATGTGAAAGTCTGATTATATTCATCCTTCAAGAAAAGTCCTGAAACACATTCAGTAAGCCTTCTATGTTGAGGTATCTGAGCACTGTCAGTTGAAGGGGATGTGCAGAGGCCCTTTTCACTCATCTTGGAAACTGACTAGTTTAAGATGTTTTGAAACAAATTGACTATTCTAGAGCGCATCGGTTTTTACTAACATGGATCGTGCTCATATAGAATGCATGCCAAGTAGTATTTTTGCATACAGATTTTTAGTTCAGCAAGTATTCTTTCAATTTAGGGGATCCCATCTAGAGTTGTGGCATACATACCATCCAAATGTTAGTGACTTCCAAAGTTAAATCTCCAGCCTTGATATCTTCACCTGAACTCAGAATCACATGGCAGGTTAACAGGCATCTCAAATTCCGCATGTCTGACTCAAATACTGATTCCTACTCACCATCCCCCAACCCATCATCTTCACTTCTTGGCACTGCTCGTTTTACCAAAACAAAAACTGAAGAATCATCCTTGATATCTCTCTTTCCTTTCTCTCTCATGTTATCCTTCAGTCCTGTTTATTCCGCCTCCAGAACACCCCAGCTTCATCTGCTTCCATCGCCCATAGTAAACAGTAGGCCAAGCCACCATTTTCATAGTCTCCCTTCACTTTTCTTCAGAGCACTCAAAGTAATCTTTTATGACTAATCAGATCTTGCCGTTCCCCTCCTTAAAATGCTCTCAAGATACTTCATTGAATTAGGCTTTTTGTTTTCATGGACCTATAAGACCATAAGCCATCTGGCCCCTGCAAAAATCACCCATCTCATGTCATCCTTACAAACCTTCCCCCCCCAACACACACACACACACACACACACACACACACATCCACTCACTCCCAGCTCACTTCTACCTCAAGGTCTTTGTGCTCGCGAATCCTTTTGCCTGGTTACACTTTACCCAGGATCATAGGATCATCACATTTCATGGCTGGCTTTTTCACTGATTCCAAGTTGAAATGTCACTCCTTCCTACAGACGTTTTCTTATGATTAACCCAGTATCACTTCTAGTCATTTTTCTATCAAAGCAATCTTTTTTTCCATCATAGTTTTTATCAACTATTTCTTTATTTTTTAATTGTTTTTTGTATATTTGTTTTATTGTCTTATTCAACTCTCTATATCACTCTGTATCTACTTAAGATATTTCCTGCAATTTAGTAGTACTCCAATAAAGATCTTCCTAAATGAAAAAAATCTTACTTCATTTATATATTAACCAATAAGGGTCATGACCCCATAGTGCTAGTGCATTTCCCCACTGGCACAGCCAGGTCTGTGATGTGACTCACCCCAGGTCACCACTCAAGGACTGTTTCTTTTGGTTTAGCTATTTCCATAGCTTGTAACAGTGAGTTAATGGAGGCAGTGCCCCTGTGAGTTTAGATTCCAAGTGTTTTAATATACTTCTGTTGTTTTAAATCTAAGATCAAGAATTCCTAAGGGAAGACCTGTCATGCCACTTTATGATCTGTCATATTAGCCTCGTTTTTATTAGTTAGCTCAGGAATCCTAAGTAACACACATATTTTTGTCTGATGATACCTTACTTAAAGAGTGAAAAATAAAATCTGCCTCATAAGTAAATGCCATACATTTTAAATTAACTTCTAGTACAAGGACATCAGTTCTGAGAAATACAAAGAGGTAAAACAAAAACAAAAAAACACAACTAAAAATCCCTTAGGTTTTCATACATTTTGTAAAGTCTGGAGAAGTGTTTTATTAGTATATAAAGAATATTAAGTATGAGAAAGTAAATAGAATTAATACAACTAATATATATAAAAGAAAAAGTGTATGTGTATATATAAAATGTACATTATGCATTACATAATTTTATGTAGTATGTATGAGAAACTTTAAATTGAGAACCTATAGAATAACCAGGTAGAAATTAATCTTTTCTCTCAAATTATTTTTATAACTCTAGTATACTAAATCTTAAGTTACATCTTGTATTAGTCTAAATTATTAGTAAAAAATTATTTACCAGATAACAAGTTTTAGTTTCTAATACACCAAGGAATAATCACATTATGAAAAAAGGATTACTTTCTGTCTGAAAGTTTGATTAATGCCCAAAGCAAAAACTATTTCACAGGAACTTTTCTACTTAAATTACTAATATAGCTTTAAAATACTATTTTCTATTTTTGGGAAGCCAAAAAAAAATGAGGCAATTAAAAGTGAAATCACATTTTCCCCCATATTTGGGGAAAGAGAGGGTGTGGGTTTTTCCAGTTGTTTTATATCACTCAAAATTGCAATGAACTTCTGAAAAATAAACCCAGAACATAAACAATTTTGCCGAATATATCCTAGAAAATAGGATTATAGAGGCATCTCTTCTTTCTTTCCCCCAAGCATAAAATCAGAGTATTATTAAATATTCATATATTTTTAATGATTAAATATTTGGCCTCCAAATTATGCAGACAATAAAGTTAGTGTTTGAGTTCTCATCTGCTCATTTCTCTTGAGAAATCTATCATGAGCATTCTATACCAGTACTGAGGATAAAGCTTTAGATTTCTGGGAGCAACTTAGAACAGTAATATTTCTTCTAGATCCTTCAATACCATTGTCTTTTCAGCTGAACTCTGATTTATATGCACTGGTCTTCAGTATTTTGCATAGGTAAGTCTGCCATCCCACAAACATCAGCTACTGTTTTAAGGGACTACAGATAATTTAGATTGTGTGTCTTGTTTTTTTTATTTTGTCTAATTCCTTTCTCAGAACTGTTTTCAATTTATTTTTTCTTGAGCATATTATAAATAATGTCCTGTGTTTTACTCTCCCTTTTATATCCCTCTTTCTTTCACTTAGTTGATTTCTGAATGTTTTCCCTTTATTCCTTTGATTTTTTTTCTTCCTAGCGGCACTCTCTGGGTGAAGCTTTGCATAAATCTATCAACAATGTAAGTGAGCGGCACTTACAATTTGTACACAAGGGCATGTTGCACTTTTGATTTTGCATAAATATCATCACCGCTTTAAAGCTTTAACTTATGATATAAAAAATACACTTCTGCATTCAGTAAGTCATGTTTTGTATATGGGTTACAAAAGCTTTCAGCCATTCGTTTGTGTATGTGCATACATCTACCACATTGTATTAATGAGTATATTTTTATTACAGAGCCAAGCAAGATTTTACCTCTCATGAATAAAAATTCATTATTTAAAGTTTACTTTAAAAATATTTTTGAAAACTATAAACTAGTTGACTGTTGTAACAATGCAAATAAATGTACGTTTGCTTTTCTTTTGTTGAACTATTTTTTTAAGAAAGTAGTATCAAACAGGTGTTAGTTGAGAAGGTTCATGTGATTTCCCAACATAATTTACATTTTGATGTTGTAATTATTAAGAGATTTAAGTGAAATGAAGCAAATCCCTTTTCTATGAATTGGCAAAGCTATTGTTCTTAAATATGTAGAAATTAAACTTCAAAGTAATATTCCAATGTAAACACACATTTAAAATCTTCATATGTAATATGAAGAGAAAAAAAATGAGATTTATTTTTACCATACCCAAAGTTGTTCTTTAAAAATAACAGAGCTGAACATCCTTGAATATTTTTCTTGATATCCAAGGGCAGAGATCTGCAGACATTCTCTGTAAAGGGCCAGATGGTACTTACTTTTGGCGGTGTGGGCCACACAGTTTCTCTGGCAGCTACTGACTCTGCTGTGGTAGGATGAAAGTGGCCGTAGACAATATGCAAGTGAATCTGGGTGGCCATGTTCCAGTAGCACTTTATTTATAAAAACAGACTACAGTTTGCCAACTCCTGTCTTAAGAGAATCAAAGCTTGAGTTGGGAGATGTTCTGTGAAATTTTGATACTTCTGGAGTGAAACTATTTTGTCATACCTTTCTAAATTCTTTCTACTATATAGAAAACATTTTGTCTACTTTTAATATTAAACCTTTGTTTTCTGTGTAAAAAATAATTAGAAATACATGAACAAAGGGGTACCTGGCTGGCTCCATTGGTGGGACATGGGATTCCTGATCTTGAGGTTGTGAGTTCGAGGCCCACATTGGGTGGAGAGATTACTTAAAAATAAAATCTTTATTAAAAATAAAATAAAAAAATAAATACATGAATACATTTAACACCATTAAAAAATATATTTAAAAAATATGCAACAAAGATATTTCAGTGTTGGTGAAATAAGGCTACATTTAGAAACTCACATATTTAAAAAAAGAAATTCACATATAGTAACAATTTGGGCATGATCACTATATTAAACCAGAACCACTGTATATAAACCATATGTACTAATTGGAGTAGGAGTAAGAATCTATAAATAAGGTTATTATCAGAATTAACTGTATTTCAGAATACTTGTGACAACATAGTTACATTTTCTTAAATAGTTATAAGTGAGTAGTTATAAATGAAAAAACTACCTTAAATTGAAGTTAAATGTTAGTAACTAGAATGGGAACACCTTGATTCATCTCTTACAAAAAACGTAAAAGGGATTGGTGACACAATGAAATTCCCATTAATTAATTTCCTTTTGTAACATAGTCACTGAGGATCAGTTCTTCCACTCTGTCATCATCCAAACAAAATACCATCTTGTCAGTGCTGTTGAGCAGGGTGAGCATCTCCCCACTCCTTCCACACATTCTTTCCCAGCCTTCCATGCAAGTTTTCTGTTACAGACTGTCTTGTTCTAAAAAACAAGTGGTTATGGATACCCTTGTCCTTTATAAAAGCTTTCTAATTTTTTTCAACAAAGAATGAAGGGGTGAGTGGGAACATATTACCAAAATAGCTTAAGGACATTAAGTAGGCATTGTTGTGGTTCTTAATTGATAAACTCACTTCATAGGTTTTCTTAGAAAAATACCAAGAAATTATGAACAATTCAGAATTTTCTCAGAATGGCCATAATTACCCTACACTTAAATTTATTTTCTTAGCTAGACTTTTTAAAAATAGCAAATTAGTGGTTCAAAAGGGGGAAAAAGGAATTAAAATATTCAGGGACCTTCAAACATTTTACGTGAACATTTATCTAAGTTTTTGACATAGTAATAAATTATCTTTACTGTCCTCCAAGCCTCTGTTAGCAGTTTTTAATGTTGCCCTATATATTTGAAAGTATTGAACTGAATATCATATGGTTAGACTTTCTAAGAATTTGCATTGACCTTTCTTGTAAAAAATGATAAATATTTTGACTTAACATAATTCCATGTCCCATGTTGACATCCTATCAGATCCGGTAACTCAGATTTGATTCTATTTTGAGGGTGTTTTTTCATGCACCGCTGTGAAGAGACAGAATCCTCGTGAAACTGACTGTAGGAAATAAGTAAAGCTTTCCTTTCTCTACAAAAATGTACCCATATTAATATCCATATTAATTTTCATGTTTTTGAAAATTTTACAGCACTATTTTCAAAAAGACATCAGTGTTTTAAATGGTAGAGATCAGAGTGGCAATTACTTTTGGCCTTTAAAATTATTTACAAAGTACCTCATATCTGTCAATCAGTAGAATATGTTATAAAATGTATATTAAACACCTGTGGTATGAATTTTTAACAGGGGACTAAAATTCTTTTTTGAAAAAAGGATTCTTCTGGTTTATTTAAAACCAACAAAATAAAAAGCATTAACATTTAAAATTAGAACAAATGTGTAGAAACTAATACATATACTACGTACTTTGAACATATAATTTGAACAACAATTTTCATTTAGTCAACAAATCCCTTTCTATAATTTTGTAATAAAAGTACTGACCAAGGGGCGCCTGGGTGGCTCAGTGGGTTAAAGGCTCTGCCTTCAGCTCAGGTCATGATCTCAGGGTCCTGGGATCAAGCCTCGCATCGGGCTCTCTGCTCTGCGGGGAGCCTGCTTCTTCTGTCTCTCTGCCTGCCTCTCTGCCTACTTGTGATCTCTGTCAAATAAATAAATAAAATCTTAAAAAAAAAAAAGTACTGAACAAGATTGCCCAAACTATTTGACACATAGTCTATTTTTGTTTTCTTTTATTTTGAATTAATGAAGTTGTATATTAATATGTATTTCCATAAAATATACTAAATTCAGCTGCTTAAATTACAGCTATAAAACAGGAGTTCATTTTACATTGCTTTGCTCATTATTTCTGTTTTAAAGTGCCATGTAATTTTCATGTTGAATAAAGGCTGACAATTTAATGCAGTGCTACTAATTTATTTATAAAATCAACAAAGAAGTTTTGATGCTGTATTGCATGATAAAGGCTTTCTGCATATAATTCATGTAATGGTCTTGAGCATGAATCCAGAGATTTTAGATAGCCTTAATATTGTTTTGGTGTGCTTTCAAAGTTAAGAATACAGAATATCTAAACCAAGTGTATTTGAACACTACATTGCATGATAATGTCTTTTTGCGTGTGTTTTATCCAGCATAGTTGCAAAGATTAATCTTATATCCTAAAATGAAAAATATACTTTGGAATTCTTTCACGGTAAAGTATATTAAGTATAAAATATTAAGTAAAATATTTAAGTATATTTTATTTAAGCTAGAGAGGTTTGAAAGTGTGCTTTGATTTTAAATATATAACTATACGACTATAATACCTCATTTTAAATGTTGTATTTCTTCATAGGTTTCATCCTTAAATAGTTAAAGTGTGAGCCACTTGTAGTCAGATTAACATATAAGAGCTCTTTTTTATTATTATTATTATTAACACATACTTGTTTCAGGGGTACAGGTCTGTGAGTCATCAGTCTTACACAGTTCACAGCACTCCCCATAGCACATACCCTCCCTGGTGTCCATCGCCCAGCCACCCCATCTCTCGCACTCCCTTCCACTCCAGCAACCCTCAGTTTGTTCCCTGAGATTATGAGTCCTCTGTGGTTTTTCTCCCTCTTTGGTTTCTTCTTGTTTCATTTTTCCTCTCTTCCCCTATGATCCTCTGCCTTTTCTCAAATTCCACAAATGCAGTGAATTTTTGAAGTGGGTATTGCAGAAAATCAGATACACTGCTATGAACTGACTGGCTTATCCCTCAGTGCACACTTAACTGGAGTACTGGACCCAGGGCTACTACTAGCGCATGTAGCACTGTGTGCAAATTGGAGAAACGGGCCCCTTCCCTTTGAGTCAATGCAAATGCTTGTCAGGGTAGACAGCTTCATGAGTAGTTTGTTCGCTGACTGGATTTTTGTCCCTACTTAGCCAGGGGCCAATTAGTAGCTTTGACAATATCAATCATTATTCTACATGTAACATAGTCTTTTCCTAATGTTCCCATATATGTTTTTTAAAAGTTTTCACCACAGACAAGGCAGCCACATGGGTCCCCATGCTGGGTCTGTGACAAGGGTTGAACTTGGGAAGAGAGTAGGGTAGGCAGGTGCCTTTTCTATTTCAAGAACCAGCTAGCTGGGAAGAAAATGACTCTACCAATTACACATTAGTGTTCACAAACACACATTTTTATTGCCCTTTACCCTTTTATGATTTGCTTTTTCTTTCTCGGTTGTTCCTAATATTCATTTCATTCTGATTTTCTTTGCATAAAATGGTAAGTCACATAGTATAATTTGTCTTAGTCTTCCAGCTGTACAGATATGGCCTTAATTGTTGCTGTAACACTGTCCTTATTTTTCCTTCTTGTTTTTTTGCATCTGTGGTGATTCTCCCCTTTTTTCTTACCCAGACCCTTTTTCCTTTGTGAAACATCTGAAGCATCCTATATCTGCCTTCCATCAATCAAAAAATCTTTTCCTATTTACATATACTCACTTTATAGTGTCCTTTCTCCCTTAGCCTTCTTGGCCATAGAAAGTGTTTTACTTGTGTGTAAACATGTATCTTAAATTACTGACTGGAACACATTTGACAACTTTTATCTGCTTCTCCTATGTTCTCCTTAGCTTCAGACTTCTATTAGAATATGGTTGAGTAATCTAATTCCAAGTTACAGTTTCCTGTTTATGAGAAGAGAAATAGATAAAATTAAATGGTTATATCAAATGTATATGTGGAAAAATATATATATATACACACACATACATATACAAGCGTTTCATATTTTTATTCTGCAATTCACATAATATGCAGACATATTAAGGGTGATGTCTGTGTACAAAAGGAGTAACAGATTAGTTTTCTTTAATTAAAGAAGAGTACCTGTCATTGCGAGGCTATAAATAGAGGATTTGGGGATGTTTGTGGTTTTTAAAAAGCTTGAAGGTTTGCAAATCTTTTGAATTAAATCAAAATTCAAAAGTGAAAATCCTTTTTGTTTACATAAGGATTCTAAGTTATAAATGGATAAATCTGTTAAAGAGTAATTTTTAAATTCCCAAATAATCTTAGTTAATATTTATTGAGCATTTACTACATGTCAGGGGCCGTTCTAAGTGAACTATGTGTAGTAACACTCTTCAACTGAAACACCCCGGTGAAGTATTAATAGAGCAAGTGGCAGAGCTAGGATTTTAACTCAGAGCCCACATTCTTAACTACTCAACCTTACCACCTCACAAATAAGCAGTTTAGCTTTTTATACTATCTCCTTGAGGTAACCATAACCTAATAAATACATTAACATTTGTTGTCCCATTTTTATTTCATATTATAAATTTTTATTGCAGTGTAACATAGGTGTTCATTGTAACAAATAGGTATATTCCTAAACATGGGCTACAGTGTTCTTTAGAGAGTCCACAAACTTAATACCACTAAAACAGTCTATTTTTAAAGATAATTACTAAAAATAGATTTTAAAGTAGTGATACCTAAATATTAAGTATCTATGAAATATTTTAAAACATTTTAAGTGGATACTTATTTAAGGCAATTATTTTACCATAGTTAATATTGTTGACATGCTTTTTTCCCTTAGACTGGCAATTTGTGAAATATGCCTTGTACTTATTCTTCATTGTGTACCATTCTGTGGCATAGATTTCCTTGCTGAAACAGAATCTGGAAATGCAGCTTTCCCAGTCTCAGACTTCTTTGCAGCAACTGCAAGCCCAGTTTACACAAGAACGACAACGACTTACACAAGAGCTTGAAGAGTTAGAGGAACAACATCAACAGAGACATAAATCTTTAAAAGAAGCACATGTCCTTGCATTTCAAACTATGGAAGAAGAAAAAGAAAAGGAACAAAGAGTAAGTTTAATATGATACATGTCCAAGGGTAATCCAACAGCCTAATAATCACCAGCCTTCAAATTCTTAAGAATTCATTTTTTGCCTCCAAATTATATATTGCTTTATTTCATTGTGTTTTCTAGAATCTGACTTCTGGGGGTCAGAATGATTAAACATACACCCCAGTTACACAGTTAAAATAAGGCCAACATTTTATTTCTGTCTCCCAACATAATGCTGAGTTCATGATGAGACTAATACACCATCTGCTTTGTCATATAGTTAACAGCGGTTAAATAAATTTAGCATGGTCCTACTGAGCTGTAACCACAGTAATCACTTAGTATAATTTTGAACTTTTATAATAGTCTTTCATCAAATTTTTAATTTTCCTCTTTCAGGCTGGATCTACAAAAGACACATATATCCAGGATTTATTTTTTTCTTAATACCACGTTTTTTTTTCCTTACATTTCTTCTCCCTTATATACAAAATTCACGATGAAATTAAATTTGGAGACATTTTTAAAATGATACCTTTCCCTATACACAGCCTCAAAGGCTATGTGAAAAGTAGTGACGGACAGATCATGCAAAAGAGATTTAAATCAAATAGAGACATTATTGGGGGAATTAAATTGTATGCTGAAATCTGCCCATATTCATTATTTCCTTCTTATGAAAACACTAGTTTGACATAGTCTTAGTGTAATTAATTTTGGTTCGGTTTCTTTCTTTATACCATATTTTTCAATTTCTTCTAAGGACCTTGTGATAATTAAGGTAAATATTTGATAGAAAAATGAAGTTTTACTAACAATGACTTTCCCCATATGTAGTTGTTACTGATATAGATTGCTCTTAATCCTTTATTTGGTTGTGGAACTACCAAAGAACTGGTAGGCTATAAAGAAATTGTTAAAACAAAAAAGTCATATTCCTTTAAAAACCATTAATTTGCCTATACAGTAAGTTGTAGTCTCTCAATCTTGTCCAAAAAGTTAAGGAAGTTTCTTTAGTCAAAATTAGGCCTTATTTCCATTATCCCTAATAAGTATAGGTAGAAAAACTGTTAACAAATTATTAATGAAGCAAATTTAACAAATACACTGAAAAAAGTCTGAACATCATGATCACATGGGTTTTATTCCAGGGATATAAGGATGGTTCAATATCTGCAAATCAGAGTAATTACTACATTAATAAATGAAGGATAAAAATCACATGATCATCTCAACAGATGCAGGGAAAGCATTTGACAAAAACCAGCATTCATTTATGATAACTCAATAAAATGAGTATAGATGGAACATGCCTCAACGTAATAAAGGCCATATGTGACAAACCCACAGCTATCCTCATACTTAACAAAAAGCTTTTTCTTTAAGACCAAGAATAAAACAAGGAAGCCCACTCTTGCCACTTTATAGTATTGGAAGTCCTAGCCACAGCAGTTGGATAAGAAAAAAATAAATGGCATCCACATTGATAAAGAAAAAGTATCACAATTTGCAGATGACATGATATTTTATACAGAAAACTCATCATGTCAATAAGAAAAGATAAGAATCATATGATCAATTCAGTAGATGCTGGAAAAGCATTTGACAAAGTGTAACACTGATTCACAATAAAATCTTCAACAAAGTTATAGGAGACCTACCTCAACATAATAAAGGCTGTACATGGAAAAACTCACAGCTAATATCATCCAAAATGGGGAAAAACAGAGCCTTTCCCCTAAGGTCTGGAATAAGACAAAGATGTCCACTCTCACCACTTTTATTCATCATAGTCCTGGAAGTCTTAGCCACAGCAGTCTGACAACAAAAAGAAATAAAAGACATACAAATTGGGAAGAAAGAAGTAAAACTTTCACTATTTGCAGATGATATGATATGATGTATATGACACTGTATAGAGAAAACCTGAATGACTCCACCAAAAAACTGCTAAAACCGATAAATGAATTCAGTGAAATCACGGGATACAAAATTAATGTGCAGAAATCTGTTGCATTTCCATACAGTAATCACAAAACAGCAGAAAGTGAAATTAAGAAAACAATCCCATTTAAAATTGCACCAAAAATAATAAGATACCTAGAAATAAACCAGATCAAAGAGGTGAAAGACCTGTACTCTGAAAACGTTAAAACACTGAGGAAAGAGTTAAAGATGACACAAAGAAATGGAAAAACATTCCATGCTCATGGGTTGGAAGAACAGATTTTCATGCAATCCCTATCAAAATACAAACAGCATTTTTCACAGAGCTAGAACAAACAATCTTAAAATTTGGCTGGAACCACAAAAGACCCTGAATAGCCAAAGCATTCTTAAAAAAGAAAAGCAAAGCTGGAGGCATCACAATTCCACACTTCAAGTTACATTACAAAGCTGTGGTGATCAGAACATTTCACTATTAGTACAAAAAAGACACACAGATGAATGGAACAGAATAGAAAATCCAGAAATAAATCCACAGTTATATGGTCAATAAATCTTTGAGAAAGCAGGAAAGAATATCCAATGGGCAAGTGTCTCTGCAACAGGTGATGTTGGGAAAACTAGACCACTTCCTTACACCATACAAAAAAATAAATTCAAAGTGAATTAAAGATCTAAATGTGAGACCTGAAACCATAAAAATCCTAAAAGAGAGCACAAGCAGTAATTTCTCTCAAATTGGCCATAGCAACTTTTTTCTAGATAGGTTCTTTTTAGGCAAGGAAAAAAAGCAAAAATAAACTCTAAAATAAACTTTTGAGTCTACATCAAAAAAGGAAGCTTCTGCACAATGAAGGAAATACTGAATAGGAGAAGATATCTGCAAATGACATATCTTGATATAAGGTTAAGATTCAAAATATATAAAGAACATATAAATCAACACCCAAAAAAACAAATAATCCAATTAAAAATGGGCAGGAAACATGCACAGGCATTTCTCCAGAGAGGACACACAGATATCCAACATACCCATGGAAAGATGTTCAACATCATTTATCACTAGGGAAATGCAAACCAAAACTAGAATGAGATATCCCCTAACACCTATCAGAATGGCTAAAATCAGTGACACAGGAAACAATAGGCATTGGCAAGGATGTGGAGAAAAGCCTCTTGCACTGGTGGTAGGCATGCAAACCGGTGCGGCCACTGTGGAAAACAGTATGGAGTTTCCTCAAGAAGTTAAAAATAGAACTACTCTATGATCTAGCAGTTGCACTATTGAGTATTTACCCAAAGAATACAAAAATGAATTCAAAGGAATACATGGAGCCCTACATTTATGGCAGCATTATTTAAAATAACCAAGATATGGAAGCAGCCTAAGTGTCTATCGATAGATGAATGGATAATGAAGCTGTGGAATCTGAGTGATGGAATATTACTCAGCCATTAAAAAGAAGTGAAATCTGCCATTTGTGACAACATGGATGGACCTATGGGCTATTAAGTGAAATAAGTTAGAGAAAGGCAAATACTGCATTATTTCACTTATATGTAGAAAATTTTAAAAGCAAAACAAATGAACAAACAAAATCTAAACAGACTTATGAATACAGAGAACAAGCTGGTGGTTGCCAGAGGGGAGGAGACGGGGGGGGGATGGGCAAAAAAGGTGACAGGAATTAAGAGGTATGAACTTCTAGTTATAAGACAAGATATGGGGATGTAGTTAATAATATTGTAATAACTTTGTATAGTGACGGATGGTAACTAGATTTACCATGGTGATTATTTCCTAGTGTTCATCAGTGTTGAATCACTATGTTGTATAGCTGAGCCTAGTATTTTATGTCAACTGTTCTTCAGTATGGCCCATAAACACACAATAAGCCCTCAATGGTAAATAACCTATTCATTGATATCATTTGTGAATTAGAACACATAAGCTCTTGTGTCAGTACTTTAATTTTATATATTCAGACTCTGTGAAATCTGAATCCTGTTTCAAAAGAAATCAGAACCTGCAATTTTATTGTTATTAGGTTGCTAAGCTAACATCTAAACTAAAAGCCCTTTATATTGCTGTATTTGAAGAAACCTATGCTTTTATTTTTCAGAAATAAAACACTTTAGAAACAGTGAGCATTAGTAGCCAAATATTAATTTATAAGACAGTATTTTATAGAGTTTTATAGAGTAATGGTTAAAGAAATATAACCCTGTCTTTCTCAGAAACCCGTCATGTTGCTGATTATGCTAAGAAAAACCCTTCCTGGCTTAGTTTAGTCTCTAAACTTGAAGTGCCCTGAGCTGTTTTTTCCTGTGACCACATACCTTCTTTTAGTCTCAGTGACATGCGGTATGTTTTCTCTGTTCAGTCTTATAGAACTAATCACATGAGAGGTTTGTTTACTTTTCCAGTTACCTACTTTCACACCTTTGCTTCTGTTTGCAAATGCCTATAGAAAGGTGCTACAAAATGTTTGATAACGTTGCAGTTGTAAAAGTCATCGCCATCTCTTTCTGATCAAAAGATCTTTTCTTGGGGCGCCTGTGTGGCTCAGTGGGTTAAGCCGCTGCCTTCGGCTCAGGTCATGATCTCAGGGTCCTGGGATCGAGTCCCGCATCAGGCTCTCTGCTCAGCAGGGAGCCTGCTTCCTCCTCTCTCTCTCTCTCTCTCTGCCTGCCTCTCTGCCTACTTGTGATCTCTCTCTGTCAAATAAATAAATAAAATCTTTAAAAAAAAAAATCTTTTCTTGTTAATGCCCCTCTCCTCTCTTTTTCCTAACTTTGTGCACACAGAGAAATTATGCATTAATTTAGGTGGTTTACCCCCCTTCAGATAACTTCAGACAGTGACTTTATTTGAAAAGGACCTTAGGTAAAGGGCCCACCCATATCCCAATTCAGACATGCTCTATTGAATTAAACTGATTTCATAAGGCTTGTTCTACTGAAGTGACCCTACTGATTTATTTTCTAAAGGCCATTTTCTTTTATCTAATTTTCCTGAAAATGAATTACGAATACCTTTTCTTAATAACTGAGTTTTAGTCTGAGGGTTGCTGAGGTGGGGGGAGGGATAGGGTGGCTGGGTTATGAACATTGGGGAAGATATGTAGTGTGGTGAGTGCTGTGAATTGTGTAATACTGATGATTCACAGACCTGTACCCCTGAAACAAATAAAACATTATATGTTAATTTAAAAAAAATTTTTTTAATAACTGAGTTTTAGTAATTTTTTATTTTGTTTGCATTTCCTTCCTGAATAATTTGAGTATGTTTCTCCTGTTTTAGGCTCTTGAAAATCATTTACAACAAAAACATTCTGCAGAGCTTCAGTCATTAAAAGATGCACACAGAGAGTCAATGGAGGGCTTCCGGATAGAAATGGAACAGGAACTTCAGACTCTTCGGTTTGAATTAGAAGATGAAGGAAAGGCTATGCTTGGTATTTTGAAAGGATTATAATTTTGCCATATTTATTTGCATGTTCTCCTTTAAAACTCAGTATGAAATCACAGCTTTTTTTTAAATTTTTGAAACACCAAAATGAATATGTATTTTGTATATACAAAGTGTTTTGTATATTTGAAGTTACCAGATGAAGAGGTGAGTGTGGAGGAGTAGAATGGTTAGAACAGAAACAGTAAGGGGAGGTTCCCTCAACTTTCCCCGTACTCTGGCTGTGTAAGCAACACTCACTGGTGCTTCTACCTACCCTAAGGGACTAAACGGAGTCAGGACATTCAAACTTTCCATTCCCTAGTGACTGAAAGGAGTAAATAGGCATGGAGCCACATGTCCTTAGACTTGATGGTCATATGGTATTCTCCACTCCAGGATTTTGTTTTTAGAAGAAAATTCATGTTCAGGTCTGACTTTTTATGTAGGTATTTTTCAAATATTTCTTTAATGGGATTTTAATCTTTGAAGTAATCAAATCACTGCCCTTTTTATAAGGAGATCAGTTGAGATTTGAAGGAAAACTGCATATGCATTTAAAGAGTTGTTTTGGTGTTGTTCAAGAACTTTTTATTCCTACCATCTCATTTTCCTTTTGTTTGTTTTTTTTTTCCCCCTAATTCTCTTAAGAGTTTTTATTGTATGTTGTCACATTTCAGTGGTGTACCCTTTCCAATAGGAATTGGGAATAAAAAAGACAAAGTGTTGTGGATACTTTGGGCCCCAAAAGCAAAGCCATTTGACCCAGTTCATTGTCTCTACTGTTGCTGGGAGCCCTAGGCCAAGTCATCAGAGCTCTCTCCTTTTCCTCCTTTACAAACCACTGTGATAGCTAGGGTGAAAATCATAGTGAGACTATTTATCAGACATTTGTGAGATACCTTTTTACATGCTACAGAAACTGCTGAGCAAAGAAGAATTAAAAAATGAACTGCAGCTGTATCTTTATAAAGAAGCGGCTTATAGTCAAAGGTAGAGGCAATCTACAAAATTCTCGTCCACAGGAAGCACAGACTTTCCACAGCAGTGTGAGAAGTAAAACAGGCCCAGTGTTAGCACCATTGTTTAGTCCACTGAAACTTGATTTCAATGCCTCTCTACTGGCAAAAGGACTTTTTATGATTTTTTTAAATTAAAGTTTACTTTGAGATAGTCACAGATTCATATCAGCTTGTAAGAGATAATACAAAGAGATACTCTGAGCCCTTTATCCATTTTCCCAAAAACTATAGTTCTTATCTCTACCAGAATATTGACACTGACATTATCAAGGCATAGAATACTTCCATTACCGTGTTGATCCCTGTTGTCCATTTATAGCAATATCTACTTCCCTTTCCTCCCCACCATTATTCCCGGTAACCATTAATCTGTGGTCCATTTCTGTAATTTTGTCATTTAAAAAATGTTATAAATGTAATAGCATGTAACCTTTTGGAGATCGCTTTTTTTCACTCAGCATAATTCCCTAGAGATTGGTCCAGGTAGTTGTACGTAGCAGCAGTTTGTCCCTTTTTATTGCTGAAGGACAGTTGCTGTCCTTCACCCATTGAAGGACATCTGGTGTTTCCAGTTTTGTGTAAGTGTAAATTTTCATTTCTCTGGGATAAATGCCAGAGTGGAGCTGGGTCATATGATGATGTAGGCTTAGCTTTTTTTTTTTTTTTTTTTAAAGAAACTGCCCAACTATTTTCCAGAATGGCTGTACCATTTTACATCTTCACCAGCAATGAATGAGTTTTTCTTCCACATCTTCACCAACATTTGATGTCACTGTGTTGTATATTTTACTCTTCATTTCTCTAATGGCTAATGATGTTGAACATGTTTTCATGTGTTTATTTGCCATCTTTGTATCTTTTCTAACTGGATTGTTTGTAAAAACTGTTGAGTTTTGAGAGTTCTTCATGTATTCTGGATACTTAGTCCTTTGTCAGGATCCATCAGGTCTAATTTTGCCCCCATTATTCCGTTGAAATTACCCTCCCTGAGGTCACCATTTAACTTCAAAATTCCACTGCACTCCCACTTTTCCGTTCCCTGCTCTTTAATCTCATGTGCTAGTCCTGTTTCCCATGCATCTGTTAAATACTGCTTTTTCCCAGGATTTAGTTCCCAGGGCTCTGCTCCGTTTTTCGGTTTTCAGGATTTTCCTGAAAAGCCAACTATGGCTTTTAAGTACCATCTGTTTTGCTAGTGACTCCAAATATGTATTTAAGACCAAACTGCTTTCCTTGTGAATTAGATTTATGCTTCTTACTGCACATTAGGAAGTTAGATATTCTAATTTTACATTTTTAAATATTAGCTTACCATCTCCCTCAGGTCCAAATCCTATAGCTCCCATTTTAATTTAGAGTATTACTGTTTACCAGTTGCCCAAGCCAGGAAGGTAGAAGATGCGTTTAACTTCTTTTCTTTTGCTTCCACACCCTGTTAGTTCCTTCCCTTAGATATTCCCTATATCTGTTCTCTTCTTGAGTCATTTTGTCATACGCAGTTCATGGTCATATCATTTTTCACCTGGGTAATTACCATAACCTTTTCATTGATCTTTTTCCTGCAATTCACCCTCCAGACTCCCATCTGGCTAATCTTAGTCAAGACTCAAATCTCACCATGGAACTTCCCAACTTTAAATCTTTCAGTAACTCCCGTGTCCTACCTCAGTGCCTGTCAAGTTTTTTCACAGAAGTAGCCCTTAACACCAGGGAGACTGAACCTACATGGAGGTCTCAGGAAGAGCCTAACATGACTAGCTCCAAGCACAGCATTTTTTTTTAAGTTGTCTCATGTTTTAGCTTTAAAATGTACAATTTGCCTTTTATTCATATCTCTTTTGTATTAACGTGAAAGTAATGGCTTTCCTCAAAATCTTCAAGTATAAATCATGTTTCAGAAGACGATCATGTATACTCTAAAATTCCCTCAGATGTACTGCCACATATATCCCAGATTGAGAACCATAAACTCAAACATAAAGTCAACAGCATTTTGTGCTAAAACTCTCTCAGACTTGGCTCCATTTTCTTTCTACTCTGACCACGTGCTCTGTGGGCACCCAGCATACCAATCTTTTTACAGTTTACCTCATAGATTTGGTTTTCTGCTTTTGCATATGTTATCCCCTCCTCATTAATGCTTTTCTCTTTCTCCACTTGGGAGAACCCTTACTCAAGTGATTTAGAGTGAATTACTGTGATAGTTCCTTTGTGATAGCATTCCCAATTTCTTTCTCCTAGGACATCTGGATTCTTCTACCACTGTGCTTTCATTATAGCTAATATTCGTCTCTGCTGTTCCACTTAATTCTCTGGCATGATGCCTTTCCCTCTAACCCGTGCAGTTATTAGAACAGGGCCATATTTTGTTCTCCCTTCATGTAATACGTGGCATTCAATAAGTGTGGATTGTATCAAATAATCTCAAATTCAAATCAAACTCATGACTTACAAATCAAAGCATTCACCTGCCAGTTTTTAACATCTTTCAGAACTATGTGGAAGAATTCTTACCTGGGTGGGAAGGTGCTTCCTAAATGAACATATGTTATGGTACTGTTCAGTTCTAAAATGCTAGTATTCCAATAGTGAATGAGAAAAGTTAAAAAACAAAACAAAACAAAACATTTTGTCTCCTTTCACACCTTACTGGCAAATCAAAAGCCTATATGAAATACCTTGATCCTTTTGAGCAGTTGGAAAATTTTCTTATCCTTATCAAAACTAGATGACCTTTAAATTCATGATATTCTGTGATAGTCTAGGATATCTAAATGGGCATACACAAGTGTCCTAATTTTAAAAAATAATATTCTGTGACTTTTACAATTTTTATGTGAAGTATCAATAATATTTCTAAAATACATGGACAGTTTTTATTCCCCTTGTATTCCAGCCTCTTTGCGCTCAGAATTAAACCATCAGCATGCAGCTGCAATTGATTTGTTACGGCATAGTCATCATCAAGAATTGGCAGCTGCTAAAATGGAATTAGAGCGAAGCATAGACATCAGCAGAAGACAGGTAAAGGAGGACATTCTGTTATGTGATGATTCCTTAAATGTGAATAGATTTGAATGTTGACAGTTTTCTGAAAATTATTTTGTAATAACTAGTATTTTCACTAGTTATTATTTATCATCTATATTGAAGAGTCTTATTTTTAAAGGGAAATCAGTAACTTGACTTTAGCATATTGGTCATAAAATTCATTTTATTTTATGAATTTTTAATTGAATATTTTGAGTTTTACTTGCATTTTAAGAAAGCAGACAAAATATAAATAATATGAAGAGTGAAGACAGAACACTATGAAACAGCACTATATATAGAACTTTCCAAGATGATAGACCTGTTCTATATCTGTTCTATCCACTGTGGCAGTCACTGGCCACATGGCCGTATGTCTAGTGTGACTTATATGTCTGGTTTTGTTTAATTTTTAAATAATTTAAACTTGAATTTAAGTAGTCATACTGGATAGCATAACTATAGAGGTAGCAGGTGCTCAAGAAAAAAGATAACTGATATTTCCATATCACTGTAACACAGGTACTACTTATGCTTTTTAAACTTTACTCTTTGGCCAAGTGTACTTCCTTCAGTTAGAGAGTTTATGATCTTAAATGTCTGGATGGATGGATGGATTTCTAGGCATAGAGCAATGAAGGCCCTCATTTGTTAGACTTAAAACTTTGACTTTGTTAGTTTTTAGCTATGTTAAATGATCAGCTCAAATTTTCTCTTCACTGCTATGAAGTTTTAAATGAGTCACTTTATAACCATGGAGGGAAATTTTATTTTCTCCTAACTAGGCCAACACTGGAATTGACAATGTATAGATAGACATTGTAGAAAATGGTAACTTCTAGGAAAATGGAAGGGAGCTTATCTTTCAGACAAGGCAACTGCTACATCAACACTAAGCAGAAAGTCTACTTCCTGAGCCATAGGATGTGTGTGTGTGTGTGTGTGTGTGTGTGTGTGTGTGTGTGTGTGTTTTGGCCTAGCCTCCGTGATGCAGGGCCTTTTTAAATGAAGGGATAATGGTGCCAGAATTTTATTGTAAGCCCATATAACTTGGTGAGTGTGTAGGGGCCCTGCATTCTATTCTCAGCTCTGTTGTTCATATAAATCATCCTTGGACAGATATCTCTTGGGTATTCATTTCCTCATCTGTAAAGTGTGTGGGATATGTGCTTTTATGGTCTTTTGGGTCTCTTGTCACCCTGATATTATCCATATAAACTGTATCCGTATAAACACTTCTTACAGATGGGAAGAGAGGAGGTCTTAGGTTTTATTTTAGCAGTTTGGTTTTAAAGCAGTGTCATTACATTTGGCATTCCAGTATGTCATTTTCTTTCCCTTAGATAAATGCAGAAAGCAAATATTAGGAAACTTTTAAGAATTATCTGTAGGGCTTCTGGCTTGCTCTGTCAGTAGAGCATGTGACTCTTAATCCTCATAGAGGTGACTTAAAAAAAAAATTATTTGTACCTTGCAGAGTAAGGAACATATGTGTAGAATAACAGATCTACAAGAGGAATTAAGGCACAGAGAGCATCACATCTCAGACTTGGATAAGGAGGTGCAGCACCTTCATGAAAACATAAGTGCCCTAACCAAAGAACTGGAATTTAAGGGGAAAGAAATTCTCAGAATACGAAGTGAATCTAACCAACAGATGAGGTATGCCATTAATTACAATAGAAGCAATATACAGCGTTATCCAAAAGACTGTTGTATAGTAGTTAGAAATACAAGCCTATTTTTATGACTAAACTGTCTTCTAGCAGATATTGAAGACCACTTCTTACTTTTTTTCTTGACTGCTATAATTTAGAACATAGATGAAGTGTTTGTATTTTGAACAATGTGTATGCATTCAGTAACTTTGGAAATTGTATTATTAACTAAACTCTTTATAAAATAGAATTTAAAAAGCATTAAAGGAGACAACTTTAACAAGCTAGAAGATTAGAGCAAAGTAAGTAACTTATTTTAGGCTGTTTCCATTAGTTTTCTATATATTATACCTAAAACCATTTCAAATTTGGTAGAGTATAGAAAGTGTTGAAAGCTTGACCTCAGAATAACGTATTCTTAACTAAAAATAAATTAAACAGGTTGCATGAACAAGATTTAAACAAGAGACTTGAAAAAGAGCTGGATGTCATGACAGCAGACCATCTCAGAGAGAAAAATATCATGCGGGCAGATTTTAATAAGACTAACGAGCTACTCAAGGAAATAAATGCAGCTTTGCAAGTGTCGTAAGTCATATTGTATTAAAGAAAATTCATATGTGGGATATAAATTGAGGAGACTGTGTCTAACCTCAGATTAGCTACTCTTTTAAATCTAATTGATACTTTAAAAAGAAAACTTAAGTGCTGTATTACAGATGGTAATTGTAATGTGATATTTTCATTAACGAGGATAAGGCAGTTGAGTGGCCTTCAGCTGCCATGGCTGCAGTTCCACTAGGACAATCCTTGCCTAAAGCTTGTCTGAATCATGAGCTGTCATGTTATGCTGAAAACTCTAGAGATGTCCATTGTATAATGTTAAGGAAAAAGAGCATATTGTGGCCAATAGGAATATTATGATCCCATACATGCACTAATAATACATATTTTATATACAAATAATCAAAAGAGCTTAAAAAACAAATACAAAATTTAATGATAGTACTTCCCTCTAGGGAGTAGATTACACCGTATTAGAGGTGGGGAAGAGCAAAATCTTCCTTTTTTATTTTTTATGCTCTGTATAGATATTGTTGGAGTTCCTACAAATAAGCATTTAATTTTGATTTTAAAAATTAATGAAAATAAAATATCAGAAATAGTTACTCATATATAGTAACTCCAATATTGTTAAAACCAAGATTTCTAATTATTGCTTAATGTTTTAAAGAAGTATTTAACAGCCGCTCTCTTTCCTACACACTTATAAACTGTTAACAGCCACTGTGCAAATAGCATTCACTCCCATCTCTGAGGCCTGAACTCTAGTTCAACTTAAATGATCTCAGAATTAGTCTATTCTAAGCTGTTGCTGCAAATGATTTATTCACCTTTAGTCTCTCTTCTTCTAACCAGTTAAAAAAGCTGCATAAAAATATATAGATATCTCCACATACTTCAGTAAAGTCAAAATAGTGACTAATCCCATTAACCTTAGTCTCCAAGTAAAACTTAAAACTCCTAGTGTCACTGTGCCTTATCCTCCCATGTCAGCCACACCAACCTCAGTTTCCTTCTGATTCTGTGTTTACAGTCTAGAATAATCTGTGTCATTACTACCTGATTACCTTCCCCCCAATCTCAAACTCATCTTCTCACATTTTACCCATTTAACTAATTAAGCCTCATGATAAATATTGTTACATATATGTAGTATATATACCCACACCCACACTTAAGCTGAAACAAAAAACAGCACCCCCTACCTTGCTCCCCTCTCCTTGCTCCCCCAGCCCCAAGTGGTTGGCGTTTACTTCAGTAGCTCCTAAAGTGAGACACCCTCTCCTGGATACACACAGAATTTTCACATTAATAGGCATGCTAATGTTTCATGAATGAATTTTTTTGAGGATTTCCTATAGCATGTACTACTTGGTGATGTAACACTTGAAATGTTGAAGAAACTCATGAGATCATTTTCTCAGTCAAAGTGATTCTTTAGTGTTTGGTGTTTGGGAGGTAATTTTTAAATACTTTTGAGCCACAGTAAGTGCTCATAATCTTGGGCATTTTGCAAAAATTAGTTAGTTAAAACCCTACTGTTTACTTTCCCTTCTCTTGGCCTCATTGGACGGAGGCTGAAGTCCTGGCATCCCCCTCTTCACAGTCTGAAAAAACATGCTCACAAAAAGAACACCCTCTGTCTGTCCATGTGTCCTGTCTCCTTAGGAATGTTAATTTACAAAGATTAAAGGTTTGTTTCTACTTTATTCTGTTTTATGTGGTTTTACACATTATGAATTTTCAGTAGATAACAAATTAATTTTTTATATTGTGATTTTTTTAATGATCAAAGAACTAGTATTACTCATGAGTCAAATATTTTATCTGCTTTTCTAGATCTACCATTTGTTTTATGCTAGGTTAGATTAGGTCCATGCTAACCGACTGTATTTCTTTTTTCAACAGAAAACTACCACTATCATATAATTAATTAGTCTTTAGCTTAGGTATTTATTCTTTTAGTTGAAGCCAAACATACATACCAATATATTTGGACCAGTGCTGTCCAGTAGATTTTCTGTGGTAATGAAAATGTCCTATATTTGCTCTGTCCAGTACAATTGTTATTAGCCACACACAATGGCAGGTAAGCATTTGAATTGTGGTTAGTACAACCAAGGAACTGAATTTTTCATTTAATTTTAATTCAACTGTAAATAGCCACATATGGCCTACTGGCTACCATACTGGAAAGCACAGTTTTATACAACTGGATATTTCTGTTTCATATTCCTAAATGAAGCCTGCTTGAATCTGCTGAATAGCTTAGATCAGAGGTGGTGAGCAAGGAGAGTGCATCCCAGCTTAAGAAGCTGGGGGACAAGACTTGAATGTTCTCAGCCTGTTGCAAAGGACTAAGGGCATCTTACTGAAGTTCCTAACCAACTGCAGGCTGACTTTAAATCTTTGAAATTGGAGAAACCCTGTGGATTTGTGGAAGTGGGTGGTAGTGGAAGGACTGGAGAAACGAACATGGGTCAGGCTGAATCCTGGAGTGGAGGGGCCTCTGGGGCACCTGGAAGCTTCTTGCTTCTGTTCCCACCCCAAATCCTGTTTGGACATCAGGGAAGAGGGGACTAGAAATTTAAACACCAGAAAGTATCATCTAAACATTGTAGAAATGGTAATGAGTACTGTAGCTCTTATGGAATGATTACTTAAAAAACTCTTTTCTAATGCTGGGTACTAAAGTCTTAGATTTTTGGATATTCTATAGAAATAGTTTCATTTTTGAGTGATACTGTAGTAAAAACCTTGTGTCTAGTATGTCGCAGTTTTTGTTTTAGAAACAAATGAAAGAATGAACGGTTTTAAAGAACTTTAAGCTAAATCTAAACATATAAAGAACTTGGAATCATATTCGATCTTTTTTATGCAGAAAAGGGGGTTCAGAGATAATTATTGTTTGTCTAAGTTTACTTTTCTCACTGTACTGGAACAAAAGATAGTTTCTTCTTGGGGGAAACATCAAATTTTCTGTACAGGGCTATTACATAGATCAGGAATCCCTAACTGAAAAGTAACACTCTACCATGCCCGAATGACTTACTCTTTAAAAGTTGTTTGAGTTCTTTTATCCATAATACCTTATTGTTCTTTGTTGTTGTTTGATTTTTAAATTACCATTCTGGTGTGTTCATAAACTTTGTGATGTAAGGAAAAAGTATTTCTATTGTCATGCATCAGAGTCCATGCCCATAAATTATGGGGAACTAAAGGTACAACATTAAATTTCTTCCATTATATATTTCTTTTCTTAAATTCCAGAGAGGATGGTATAATAGAGTTTATCCTTATACAATTAAGATTCTAAAATACCTCTGTGCCAATACTGTTGTTTGGCCTAGAATCTCAATTTACTGACTTTGTCAATTATTTTTTTAAAAAAGCATGGGAGAACTGCCACTTTGAAAACATTTTTATGCATTTCATACAACTTTTTTAGGTATTCATATTTTTGGTTCTGTTGTTCACAAACCCTAGACATTGACCTATATATTGTTGGAGAAAAAAAAAAATCAGGGCATGCATGCCAGGGGAGAATCCAACAATGACCTAATTAGATTTATATATGTTTTACTTGTTTTTTCTCTATTTCTTTTAATGGAAATCTGTATTTTGAGTAAAAGACTAACTTGTATGTTTCCCTCAAAACAGTGTTTTCCAGGCTTTAATCTTTCAGAATTTGGTCATTTCTGACTATCTTTGATACAGTTTTCATATTTTTAATTGATTCATTGTAACTTAAAAATTTAGCAGGAAGATTTGATTATTTCTGCAGTAAAACCATTATCACTACTGAAAAATTGTATCCATTTTCTAAACAGAAGCTAGGCAATAATTAAAAATATGTAAATTATGTGACAAAAAAACAATGTTATTAGATTCTAGCTAGTTATTGCTGCTGCAAGCCAGCCTGAGCCCTGTGAAATAAGGTGATACGCATACGTTGTGAAAGCCATTTAAGATACAGAACCAGACTAAGACTCTTCCTTCTTGTGACCAGAAAGATTAAAGAAGAACAAAGTAAGATCATTCCTGTAGCACCAGCTGTTAACACCTAGTCTTTGGGAAACCAGGCAGGCCTAGAGAGCTACTTGGGACAGCTGAAGAAAGGGACCAGGCTTTGACTTGAAATGGATCAGAGTAATGCCACGTGTTCTATTAGAATTTTGAAAGACTTAGCAATTCTGGAAGTATATTTTCAATTTAAATCTAGATCATATTACTTGTTCTCTCCTTTAATGCTTTCCCATTTGTGTTTATATGAATTGTTTCTTCAATGTAATCAATTATTTTTTCCCTTTTAATATCAAGGTATCTTTTTAAAGTTTTTTTTTTTTTTTGGCGATATTTAACTGATAACAATTTTGTAGGTAAATGAAAACATACACTAGAATTGAGGTGTATGTAGAACATATGTATGCAGAATGTATGTAGAACATACACCAGAGCAAAAAAGGTGGTTTGGGGATTTTAAGTGACTGTTTTAGACTCCCTTTACTTTAACCTCTCATTGTACTAGAACAAAAGAATAGAAATAATAGTTTTATTTTTTATTTTGTTTAATAATAGGTTTAAATAAGGCATTAAATTGAGCTTTTTAGCAACTATTTACTTACTGCCAAGTATTTTTGTTCAGCTGTAGGATGCAGTTCAAAAAGCTTCTTTTGCTTTTAACAATAAAGTACCACAGTGACATCTTGTGGCGACTCTGGTATAAACCCAATGCCTTCTTCCTTGACCAGATCATTGTTTTTCAGGCTTCTTAAAATTTTGCCCGTAAAATGCCATATCATGATAAAATACAAGGTCCCTCTGTGTGAGCCAGTGAAGCAGATTTTTCACTCAGCCTGCATTATCACAAAAGAATAAAAGATAGTGAAACTAACCTCAAACTGAATTGACAAAGTCATCTCTGACCCTGAGACATTGACTTCCTAACCCCACACCTCCCCTTACCCACAAATCTTCCCAAACCCAAGAGATTAGAACTTTAGGTTGGGCCGAGTTAGTGGAGTTTTTTACTAAAATTCTTAAAATACAGAGATTCTTGGACCCCTCTAGAATTGGGAAGTGGGAGTAGATCACTGATAGATGATAGATTGTCTAGAAGTTACTCAGTGTGTGTTGAATACATTTCTCTGTGTATCTTCATTCACCATAATTTTTATTGAGCTTACATTCTGTCCTTTTACTTTGAAAACAGTAAATTTTTAAATTGCTGTCATTATTTAAATTTTCTGCTCCCCCCGCCCAAACCCCTAGTTGAGCCAGCAGTTTCCATTTGCATTCTCTTCATTCTGCCCTTTCCGATATCGATATTTTTAGACTCTGCAGGGCCTGTGGTGCCTCTGCTTATAAAAGGTGGCCTCTATTCCAGAGTCTTTTTTTTTTTGGAACCTTCGTTATTCTAGAGTCTTCAGTGGCATTCAGGCCTGTTGCCTTCTTATCTCATTCTGGGCAGAAGCAGCCTAGAAAATAATTATCTTATCTGATGAATATTTTTTACAGTGTTTATGTATTAGCTGATCATACAGAATTTTTAAATTCTGTTTCCCGTAAACCAGGAAAGAATGATGTCGTGTATGTGTCCTGTTTCCCTTTTCTCTGTATCTTTTCTTGTCTCTTTTCTATGTTACCAAGCCTTATGTCATCACACAGGAGTGTATTTTTGGTAAGTTCTCCTGATGGTGAAACCACAATTCCAGCATCATACCTATGTTTAGAGCTTAGTATTATTCAGTATATCATTTCTTCTACAGAGCTTACCTCACCTCATTCTGACATACTGTTGAATGACTTACAATCGGTGAAATTCTTCTGAAAGTAATCTGTAAAGTCTTTAATAACATCATCTACCCCCTTAGAGCCTTTAATAATACTACAGCTATTTGAGACAATCATGCTATTATGTTGAAAAATTTTAAGGAGAAAAGTTTGCTTTTAAATTTTGTATGTGTTCAATTCGACTAATTTGAATAATGTAGATATTACAGAAGAATGTGTCTGAATCCTGTCAATGAACTAAAAGGTTTCTTGTTTTCAGACTAGAAGAAATGGAAGAAAAATATCTAATGAGAGAATCAAAACCAGAAGATATACAGATGATTACAGAATTAAAAGCCATGCTTACAGAAAGAGACCAAGTCATAAAGAAACTAATTGTAAGATTTGGGGGTGGGAGGGATGTAACCATGTTAGTTACCATGTTTGCCAATCAACAGTCTATTGGCTAAGTATTAAGTAATGCTAAATGAAAATTGAAAGTATAAGATATGTGCATTGTGATTAAAAGTTTATTAAAAATGTTCATGAATAAGGATAAGAAACATAAAGTAATTTTAAATTTGGTATTAGGTAAGAGGATTGTGCCTTGGCAACATACAGTTAATATGTTATTGAAGGTGTGTATTGTTCATGTAGAATTAGAATTAGATAGGAAGGAACACATGCACACATTAGCCTGCACTGTGTACTTCCAGCTAGTCGTATTATTTTACCCTGATCCAAGGAGATACTCCATGAGGAAAGGGATCCATTTTTCTTAGGGTTCTAACTATGAGAAGATACAGACTCTCTCTTGAGAGTCTTTTTTTTTTTTTTTTAAGATTTTATTTATTTATTTGACAGAGAGAGACACACAGAGAGGGAACACAAGTAAGAAGAGTGGGTGAGAGAGAAGCAGGCTCTCTGCTGAGCAGGGAGCCTGTGGGGCTCAATCCCAGGGTCCTGGGATCATGACCTGAGCCAAAAGCAGACACTTAACGACTGACGCATCCAGCGCCCCTCTCTTGAGAATCTTGGTCCAATGAGGTGTTAGGGTCTCTGAGCAGTCCATTAGGGAAGGAAATACAGTTTTAACAATAAATAAACTGACTTCATTATTCTTCAAGAATGAGAAATACAGTCTATGGCCATACCACCCTGAATGCGTCTGATCTCGGAAGCTAAGCAGGGTAGGGCCTGGTTAGTACTTGGATGGAAGAATAAGAAATATGCAAATGTCTTAATAACTCATAAAACATTTTAGAGTTTTCTAAAATTATATATCCTGATCAATACTTAAAATAATTTTTACAGTCACTAAAAAAATTTTTTTTTTCAGGGTAAAACTAAACATAGAATGTTAATCACTCTACTGGTTCATTGATCTCTTCAACTAAAAACTATGGATGTTAGCACGCAAAGAGAGCCTAGAAGCATTTATTTCTGAAGTCTTTTCTTTAACTTTCTCTTTTTTGGCATTTAGGAAACTCATCCTGTTGGCTGGAACTATTAAGTTCCTGCTAAAAGCAGCCAGTTATCAATTGGGGTTCCTTATGGAACCCAGGAGCAGACATTGGCAGGATTTTCCAGGCATTGTGAACACGAGCACAGTCCTCATAGATTCCTCTGATTACCTTCTATTCCACACATGAAGTTAGCACAGGGATTAAATGTAATTTATTTCATCTATGCTAGAAATAGCTTTTCCAGTTCTTAGTGAACAGATGTTAAAGATAGAGTTGTATTTTATCCTCACAACAGGATAGGCATTAGACTTCAAAGAATAAAGCAAACACAAAGCAACGTAGCTAGTTGGTAACAGATTAGAAATCCAGGTAAGGGTTGTTCTACACTCTTCCTACTACACACCAGTTCTGCAGACTCTGAAGCACATGGGCTGAGGTGGTGCAAATGACAGTGGTAACTAAGAAGGGGCTGAAGTATCTGGTTCTACTAGAGCATAGTCGTGCATTTCACACTCATGTGTTTACTTCTTACAGTCTGTTCAGTTGACACATGTTGGTGGTGAAGTAAAAGGCAAAGGATTTAACTGTATGTTGGTCACTTTTTCTCTGGTTAGTGATTAGAACTGCTGTAGTACAGTCAACCCTTGAACAGTGCAGGGGTTATGGGGCACCAACTCCCTGCATAGTTGAAAATCCACATATAACTTAACTGCCTGAAAACTGGATTACTAATAAACTACTGTTGACCGGAAGCCTTACTGATAACAAAGTCAATTAACACCTATTTTCTATATTATATGTATTATATACCATATTTTGACAGTAAAGTAAGCTGGAGAGAAGAATGTTACTAAAAAAACCATTAGACAAAAATAACATTTATAGTACTTCATTCATCCAAAAAAAGAAAATCAGCATGTAGGTGGACCCACGCAGATCAAACCGTTGTTCAAAAGTCAACACTGAGGTCTCAGAGAGGAGATTAGACAAGATCAAATGTATTCCAGTACTGAAGAATAATGATAATCAGTGTCACCTTTATAGAAACAACGAAACCATATACACAACTCCATGAATGTAAGTTAAGCTGCTCAAACTGCATAGTCAGCCCTTTGGAACAGAGAATAGGGCCAAAATATTTAGATCCACCTGGGGAAAAAAGTTATTAATGGGTAGAGAAGAACCCCAAAGCATACGGTTTTGAAAAGTTTTGAAAACCTTCCCACCAGCTGTCATTAAGTCACTAGCAGTCAAGTCTAGAAATCTTTGATGAACGAGGTATATAAATCCTCACTCAGGTTTTATAGTAAATTCTGAATGAAATGGCACTTAAACAGTGTTAAATTTTCAATAGAAAATGTCTAAGTGGTGTTTATAATTCTTTTGCTTAGGAGGATAATAAGTTTTATCAGCTGGAATTAGTCAATCGAGAAACTAACTTCAACAAAGTGTTTAACTCAAGCCCTACTGTTGGTGTTATTAATCCATTGACTAAGGTACGTGCTATAAACACTATGAAACAGGGATGTAGTTTAAAACTTGGTTAAAATTTTTAATATTCAGAGCAGTATAGGATAAACCTTCCAAATCTTAAATTTAGTATTTAGGATTAAAATCTATGAATTTTATGTATACATTTTCACAGAAAGAGATTAATATTTTTTGCTGAGAATTCATACTCCTTAAGACATTATTGTAAAACCTTGGTTTCTGTCACATCTCCAAAGAAAACTAACATCATTTTCTTGGTGTTCACTGTCCTCTATGGGGTCCTGAACGGTACTCTAGCCCTGTATACCTAACAGCTCTCCCTAACTTAAGGCCTTAGGCCTGCCATGTTAATGAGCCTTGTTGTCTACCAGTCTTTGGAGAAGTGCTTTACTTCTGTCAGTCTTAGTATATTTCTTGACACTTAAAATTGAAAATGGTCTATTCTGAGACTTTGTTACTCTCTCAGGACAGATAGAAGAGCATTATAGGCAAGTAAAATGGACATGGCTAAGTCTTACACATCTTTGTACCATAGCTTCCTATGGTATGGTAGGTATTCAGTTGCAAATTTCATCACATTTTCTGTAAGTGGCCACAAATAACTGAATAAAGCAAATAATGAATTAATTATGTATATTGGTTTTATAGGGATTACATATCTTTTTTTTTTTAAGATTTTATTTATTTATTTGACAGAGAGAAATCACAAGTAGGCAGAGAGGCAGGCAGAGAGAGAGAGAGGAAGAAGCAGGCTCCCTACCAAGGAGAGAGCCCGATGCGGGGCTTGATCCCAGGACCCTGGGATTATGACCTGAGCCAAAGGCAGAGGCTTTAACCTTCTGAGCCACCCAGGTGCCCCAGGGATTACATATCTTTTGGCAGATATCAGTAGTAGAAATAAAGTACTAGTGCTAAAGCTATTTTGGGATTCAGATTTAATTTGCCCCTTATGCCTAATTTCTATTGCGTCCTTAGCCAGAAATTTTTACTTTCAGTGCTCATAAAAACTTCTCTGTTAAGAACATGGACTCTATCTTCCCTTCACAAATTAAACTGCTCCAAATTTTAAGTAAGCCTTTAACATAGAATGACTTAAATGTTTTATGAAACAGAACGACTAAAGTAGGGATGCCTATAGCTGATTCTACAGAGCTTAAAATACTACCTGGCACATGGAAGGCTCTCATAATTGGTGAATGAATTAATATAGTTAGTTTTTAAGTTCATATTTTAGGGTGAAATATGTTTTTAATTACAAAGCAAGATTACAAGACTTGAAACAAATAATAAGATGGAAATATTTTTTTTTTTAAAGATTTTATTTGACAGCAAAAGAGAGAACACAAGCAGAGGGAGTGGGAGAGGGAGAAGAAGGCTTCCCCCGCCAAGCAGGGAGCCAGGTGCAGGGCTGGATCCGGGGACCCTGGGACCCTACATTCTGGGACCCTCATGACCGAAGCCAAAGGCAGATACTTAACAACTGAGCCACCCACGTGCCCCATTAAAATGAAAATGTTTCTAATATATTTTTTGGAATAAAATTTTTAGCTACAAAACCATTCCTATAGAACTTTACCAACAAGACTTTTGTTTCCTTCAAATAGAAACTTACGGTAGGTTTATTTACACCCTCTAGTGACTAGAATAAGAAAATGCAAAAGATACATCTGTTCAATTCTGAGAGACTTCAGCTTTAATAATTGTGATTGTAGAAGACACTATTCTTCCCTTGTTTTTTCAGTTATGCAAAGTAGACCTTTTGTCAGAGACTGTGATTCACAGAATATGACATAGATAGAGAGGGCAATGTCTAGATAGTAAGATCATTACTTTGTAAATAAAGGAAAAAGGCCAATTAGGCTATTGGTTTTTTTTTAAACACTTGAATCATTTTGCAGAAAAATATTTCATAAATTTAATTAGCACAAATTTAACTTGTAAAAGATGGTATTAAAAATGTCTTGCAAACCATTAAGTCTATTTTATTCACACCTCTAGAATCAATGAGCATTATCTTGCTGTACACAGTAAAATTTTACTTTTGCAAGACATTTTTAATACCATCTTTCACAAGTTTTAAAAGATTATGATCCAATTATTGATACCACCAATTAGGAAAAGAGACCTATTTATGCAGATTTAATTTTCTCTCTTCAAAAAGATGGTGCAGCAAATTTGAAACCAGTTACTTGAGTCAGCTTTTAGGTCTTAAGTAGGAATGTGGGGTATGTTTCAAACTACTTCTCCAAGTATTTTTCCATTCCCTTTTTTTTTCCAGGTAAGGAGTGCTTCCCTTTGACAGAAGGCTAAAGTTCACCGACCTCCCTTTTAAAACTGTTTAACTTTACAACCTTCTTCTCCTAATTTTAGCCTAAATCTGTTTAACCACATGGTATCTGCAAGACCTGCTCCTTTCCCCTTTCCTCTAAGTAGTCTTTTCCCTTTGACATTCTTTCCATCTCTTCCCCTCCCCATGAACACCATTCTGTGTTTCTTTCTCATTCTTTCTGGCCCAGCAGCATGTCTGTCCTAAGGATTCCATGTAGATAAAGAACACCTCCAAGGATCCCCAGACCACACTTTGGGTAACACTGGTTCATTTTAACATCCAATTTAACATAAAGTTTCCAAAATCTACCCATGCCAAATTATATCTTCTACTATTCCTATTTTCTCATTTGTCCTTATGCAGGGACTATCCTCACATGTATTATTTTTAATGCAGCAAAAGAAGAAGAATGATAAGTCACCAACAAACAGGTTTGTGAGTGTTCCCAATCTAAGTGCTCTGGAATCTGGTGGAGTGGGCAATGGACATCCTAACCGCCTGGATCCCATTCCTAATTCTCCAGTCCACGATATTGAGTTCAACAGCAGCAAACCACTTCCACAGCCAGTGCCACCTAAAGAGCCCAAGACATTTTTGAGGTGAGCCCCGTCTCACCAGTGATTTTTTTCTTTTCTTTTTTAACTTGAAAAATTTACCTTCTTACATTGCAGAAATTTGCTACTTTAAGACCAGCCTAGGAAAAGAAATATCACTGTGAAAGATTTTTAAAATTCATTTATCACTTCTCTAGAGAACTCCTTTTTGGCTCTGAAGATTTTTTTCTAATTTCTTGTCAATTTTTCTATCTGCTGAAAGAGGTGCTAATGTAATTTGTATGCTTAGAATTTTGATATTTATTGATACCTGCTTCATTTTGATATTATAGCAAATTTTTCACTAATAATCCATCTTTATTACAGAACTTAAATTTTTTTGTTGTTTTTCTTACATATTTTTTCACTTTCTTGTTTACCAGGCTTATTTACAAATATATATGCTTACTGCCAAAATAAAAAAATATGTAAGTTCTGGGAATTTAACAATAGATATAAACAAAAAATAAATTTAGAAAAATTTTTTACAAGTGATATTCCAATTTGAAGTTAACCTCAGACTTAATTAAATATATTAACAAGGAGAATTTAAATGAAATCAATTGTTTATCCATTAAATAATGTCAAAGTATTGTTGTTTTAGGTTTGCCTTACTGTTACTGAGTCTGTGCTGCTTTAAATTTTTTAAATTTATTCCTACTAAGTCTCAGCAGTGTCACTAGTAATAATCTTACAGGTAGACACAGTCTTTTTCTAGGGTAAGTGATGACATAGTTGATGACTAATTATTTTAAATAGAAAAAAGTAGGAAGAATAAAAATAGTCACATACACTTTTGAATGTGCCTCCTGCTAAATATTTTGTGTTGCTTATTTTCCCTTGTGCATGGGTATGTTCAGGTATCAGTAAGATGCATGTGCATGAGCTCAAGGAACTTGACCACTGGAGTTTCCATTACACATTGTTGCGTGCCTTGTAATTTCCCCCAAAGACGGTAGGGATTCTTTTATTTTCTCAACTAGCCCAAAGAATCTTTAGTTAGAATTAAGTATAAATGATATAACTTTGAAGATGGAGGGGAAATGGGCTTCTTAAGGTACTCCTTTCGCCCTAGACTGTTTATGGAATTATGGAAGTTTAATATAACTATACATGTAGTAAAAATACTATGCCATGGCTTAGTTAGTTATATTTGAGGGCACATCTGTAAAAAATCAAATGCTTGTGTCAGATTCTGAAATTTTAATTAAGTAAAAAGGTGCTGAAAAAGAGGAATGTTACCTTGTTCTTACTTCTGATAGTTCCTCCTGAATTTTTTTATTCAAAGTTTTTTTCAGCTGTCTGATTTTTTGTCTTCTTGTAACTTCTTGTAATTGTTTTGATGTGGCTCCTCCTTAACTGACTTCATCTGAGCTGCTGATGCACTCTCATGCTCTCATGGAGTGGAGAAACCAATCTAGTGTAGAGGGGTCTACAGAACACATCTAACACAGGGAACCAATTGTGGTCATCTACGCTGATGTTTTTTGTGCTTTTCCCTTCGTTTTGCAAAAACAGCTTAATGCTGGGTTACATGTCTCTCTTTTTTTATGAATTCAGTCCTCCTCAGAGTGAAGCTTCCCCGGTGGCTTCTCCAGATCCCCAGCGCCAGGAGTGGTTTGCCCGGTACTTCACATTCTGAGAGAATTGTGTTGGCAACAGCTAGTTCTGTATGGACAATTACTAAAAGCATGACCTTATACAGACCATTACATGTACAGGCTTTCCTATGTCAAACACTGTGAATGAGAAAGTATTTGTCTTTCCAATTTGAAAATACACTATTTCCTGTGATATTTATTGGAATCAGTCTACTATATTATGTGTGTAATTATAACAGTTATTTTTATTTGAAATGGAAGAGTCTTTAACCTTTGTAATTACTGCATAATAAATTTTGTTAGAACAAACAGTGCTTTTCATTTTTTTCTAGTAAGCTTGTTAGACTTTTTAAATATTTTTAAATTCTAGATAAGATTTACTAAAAAGGTGTTTTCTAAAAAGTTTTACTGCATAATAAAATATTATTGGACTTTTATAATCATAACAAAATCAGGATAAATACAGGATAAATAATTTAATTTGTTCCATTATCATGTATAACTATAACTATAAGCTCTGTCCTCTAAATTTATAAGTCTATAATGAAAACACTTGTGGAGATTATAAACTTTCAGCTATAAAAATACTGTTGACTTATTTATAGTGTATTTTGTTATTCTGATAGCTGAGGGTCTAGGACTTCTAATATAGTTAGTATCTATGATTAATATGATTTATGGCCAAAAGTTATTTGGTAAAGAGACAGGTCTGTCTTAATTTGTCTTAAAAAAAAAAAAAAAAGTTAGTGGGAGATGGGTTTTAAGGAGGGCATTTGATGTAATGAGCACAGGGTATTATATGCAACTGATGAATCACTAAACTCTACCCCTGGAACTAATACACTATATGTTAATTAAATCTAAATTAAAATTTAGAAAGAAAAAAAAGTTTGTTACCAACTACTATTCAACAACTACTGCCAAATTTAGTTGATCATGCAGTGTAGATTTTAGAAGTATTTGGGTGAACAAGATGAATACAAACACCTGATCTATGAATGATTGTAACAATAAAGACCAGTTTTTTTAGTGGTTATTATGTGTCACTATGCTGAGGGGCATTAGAAAAACAAACCATTGTATATAAGTTTGCACAGTTGGCATATTCTTTTAAGTTATCCTGGGGGGGGGGAAGTATATAAAATACTTGCTGTGAATTTTTTCTTCAACTGAGACTGAATTTTCTTTTTTTTTAAGATTTTTAATTTTATTTATTTGATGGAGAGAGAGAGATCACAAGTAGGCAGAGAGGCAGGCAGAGGTGAAGGGGGAAGCAGGCTCCCTACTGAGCAGAGAGCCCGATGTGGGGCTCGATCCCAGGACCCTGAGACCATGACCTGAGCCGAAGGCAGAGGCTTAACCCACTGAGCCACCGAGGCGTCCCGAGACTGAATTTTCTAAGTGGTTATTTCTTATTTCAGAAAACAAATCTAGTTATTAGCACATATTCTCATCCCTGATTTTTATTTTACCTAATAATTTGGAGATTATTTACCAAAGATTTGATGATTAGTTCTCATGCAGGTGAATGACTTGACACAGACATACAGAGATGATGAACACCTGTTCTCAACAACTAACCACATACTTGCTGAAATAGCCAAGGACCAAACTTTTTCAATATCAGAGCAATATTAGAAGGGACACAAGATTTATGGAGTGTACAGTGAGAAAAGAGAGAAGGAAGTGATTAATTCTACCTAGGTGGTGTCAGGGAAAGCTTGACATGGAAATGGTACCCAATTATAATTTTGAAGTATGGGTAGGAATTAACCAGACGAGGGACAGAGCTATTTGAGCCACAAACTGGAACAAGTATCAAGATAGAAGAGGTGAGCTACATCCAGAGAATTAAGGGCAATCCTATGGGATCAATGTGTAGGCTACGAATATTGCCTAAGACAGCAACAATTCCTAGAGCACCTAGCCTTTTATTAGAATTTAATATTTTTAACAGATTAACAACTCAAGTGAAGAGTACAAATGTACAAGTAGTAAAGGTTAAAACCTATGCTCCATTATTCTACAAAGGGCCTGAGATGCTTAGTAAGGAATTCAGCTTGATCCTGTAGAATTTTGAGCAAGTAATAGCATGATTAGATTTAAAATTTTTAAATCACCATATGGCTGGAAAAAAAAAACTACTTATATGCTGCCTATAAGAGACTCACTTTAGACCTAAAGATACATATAGACATTGAAAATGAAAGGATGGAAAAAAGATATTCCATGCAAGTGGAAGAAACATAAAACAGACCAGAGTAGCAATACATATATCAGACAATAGACTTTAAAACAAAGACTGTAACAAGAGATAATAAAAAAGGATATTACTTAATGATAGTCCAACAAAACATAGAATAACTATAAATAACTATGCACCCAATATTGAGCCTTTAAATCAAAACAAATATTAACAGACATAAAGGGAGAAACTGACAGTAACACAATCAGTTAGAGTGGAATTTAACACCCTACTTATATCATTGAATACATAGATCAGGCAGAAAATCAATAAGGAAACCATGCCTTTGAATGACACATTAAACAAGATGGACTTAACAGATACATACAGAATATTCCATCCAAAAATATCAGAATACACATTTTTTTCAAGTGTGTATAGAACATTCTCAGGATAGATCACATGTTAGGCCATAAAACAAATCACATAAATTTAAGATTAAAATCATACGATGTACCTTTTCTGGCCACAATAGTGTGGAACTAGAAATCAAACACAAGAAAAAAACCCACAAACACATGGATGTTAAATAACACGTTATTGAACAACCAATAGATCAGCAAAGAAACCCAAAGAAATTAAAAAAATACATAGAGACAAAATAAAATTGTCCAGAATTTTTGGGAGGCAGGCAAAAGCAGTTCCAAGAGGGAAATTTAGACCCATGCAGGCTTAAATAAAAAAAAAAAAAAAAATTCAAACAATCTAAACTTATACCTAAAGAAAATAGAAAAAGAAGAAGAAAAAAGTCCAAGGTTAGTAGAAAGAAATAATAAAAACCATAACACAAATATATGAAATAGATACACATACTCTCACATACCCACAACAGAAAAGATAATGAAACAAAAAACCACTTCTTTTTCAAGATCAAAAGTCACATGCTAAAAACTAAAGATTTTTTTGAAAACTAAAGATTTTTTGAAAAAAAGATGTTTTTTGAAAAAAAAATGATAAACCTTCAGCCAGATTCCTCAAGAAAAAAAGAGAACCCAAATAAATCCAATAAAGAAAAAAAAAAAGAAAAAAGAGAAAAAGCTGGCACCACAGAAATACAAAGAATTGTAAGCAAATAATGTAAAAAAATTCTATGCCAACAAATTAGAAAAACTGGAAGAAATGTATTCCTAGAAACACATAATCTTTCTAAACTGAGCCAGGAATAAATCTGAACAGACCAATTACTACTAAAAAAATTGACTCAGTAACCAAAAAATTCCCAACAAGCAGAAGCCCAGGATCAGACAGCTTCACAGGTGAATTCTACCACACATTTAAAAGAACAGTTAACACCCATTCTTCTCAAACTACTACAAAAAAACTAGAAAGAAAAGCTTCCAAATACATTGTACAAGGCCAGCATTACCCTGATACCAAAACTAGACAAAGATACTATTTAAAAAAAAAAAAAAAAAACCTACAGGCCAATATCCTTGATGAACATAGATGCAAAAATCCTCAACAAAATTTGAGCAAACCAAATTCAACAATACATTTGTAAAAAAAAAAAAATCATATACCATGATTAAGTAGGATTTATTCCAGGAATGCAAAAGTAGTTCAACATTAGCAAATCTAATCAATGTGATACACTGCATTAACAATTCAAGGGATAAAGTTTCTATCAGCTCAATAGATGAAGAGAAAGCATATGACAAATTACAACATCCACTCATGACAAAATCCCTCAACAAAGTAGGTTTAGAAGGGAACATGCCTCAAATGAATAAATACCATATATGAAAAACCCACGCTAACATCATATTCATCAGTGGACAAGGATGTCCACTTTTGCCACATTGATAAACTCTTGGATACATAAGTCATAGCCATAGCAATCAAAGTAATAAAAAGGCATACAAATTGATACAATTCAGTCTTTGCACATGACATGATGCTATATATAGAAAATTCTAAAGACCCCCACCCAAAAAAGTTAGAATAATTGAATTCAACAAATTTGCAGGATAGAAAATACAAAGAAGTCTGTTGCTTCTATACCCTTATAAATAGCAGAAACAGAATTTTTAAAAATCCCATTTACAGTAGCAACATAAAGAATAAAATAGGGGCTTTATCACCAGCCTGGCTTGTTCCGTTGGTAAAGCATGTGACTTTTGATCTCGAGGTTGTGGGTTTGAGCCCCACATTGGGTATAGAGATTACTTAAAATCTTAAAAACAAAACCAAACCATAAAACTAAGAATAAACATAACCAAATAGGTGGAACAACTCTGTAAAATACTGATGAAAGAAATTGAAGACAACACAAATAAATGGAAAGATATTCCATGATCATGAATTAGAAGAATATTGTTTAAATGTCCATACTACCAAAAGCAATTACAGATTTAATGCAAGCCCTATCAAAATAGCAACAGCATTTTTCATAGACCAATAACATATAATATTAAAATTTGTATGGAATAACATAAGACCCCAAATAAAGCAATCTTGAAAAAGAACAAGAAAGGTAGAGGTATCACAATCCCACATTTCAAGATACACTACAAAACTGTAGTAAACAAAACAGTACAGTATTATCGCGAAAACAGATACAGATCAGTGGAAAAGAACAGAGTTCAGAAATAAATCCGTGCTCTATGGTCAATTAATCTATGACAGGAAAAACATACACTGGGGAAAAGACAGTTCTTCAATAAATGGTGCTGGGAAAATTGGACAACTACATACATACAAAAGAATGAAACTGGACCGCTTTCTTATACCATATACAAAAATAAACTCAAAATGCATTTAAGACTTAAATGTAAGACCTGAAGCCATAAAATTCCTAGAAGAAAACATCGGTAGTAATTTCTTTGACACTGGCCTTAGAAACATTTTTCTAGATAGGTCTCCTCAGGCAGGGAGCAAAAGCAAAAATAAACTATCGGGATTAAACAAGCTTTTGCACAGCAAAAGAAACAACAAAACCAAAAGGCAGTCTCCTGATTGGGAGAAGATATTTACAAATGACATATTCAATACAGGTTTAACATTCAAAATATATAAAGAACTTGTACAACTCAACACCAAACACACCCCCCCCCCGAGAATCTAAATAGACTTTTTCTCAAAGAAGACATACAGATAGCTAGCAGATACATGAAAAGATACTTAACTTTATGAATCATCAGGGAAATGGAAATTTAAACCACAAGGAGATATTACCTCACACAAATCAGAATGGTTAGTATCAAAAAGACAAGAAACAACCAGTGTTGGTGAGGGTGTGGAGAGAAAAGGACCTTTGTGCACTGCTGGTGGAAATACGAATGTAAACAGTATGGAGCATCTTCAAAAAAATAACAAAACTACCATGTGATCCAGTAATTCCACTACTGGGTATTTACCCAAAGAAAACGAAAACACTAATTCAAAAAGATACATGCACTCCAAGTTTAATGCAGCATTATTTACTATGGCTAAGATATGAAAGCAAACCAAGTGTCCATGGATAGATGAATAGATAAAGAAGATGCGATGCACACATACACACAGACACACGTTATAGATAAAGGAATATTATTCAGCCATAAAAAAAGAACAAGATCTTGCCATTTTTGACAACATGGGCGGAACCTAGAAGGTATTATGCTAAGTAAAATAAGTCAGACAGACATCATATGATTTCACTTATATGTGGAATCTAACAAAATATACATAAGGCGGATACAGACCCATAAGTACAGAGAACTGATGGGTGCAAGAGGGCAGATATGAGTAGGAGGTTAGGCAAAATGGTGAAGGGGAGGGGGCATTGTTTTCTGGTTGTAGAATGAGTAAGTCATGGAGATGAAAGGTATAGCATAGGGAATATAGTCAATGATACTGTAATAGTGTTGTATGACGGATGGCAGCTACACTTGTGGTGAGCAAGCTATAACATACAGACTCATTGAATGTTGTTTTCCTGAAATTAATGTAACACTGTATGTCAAATATACATCAATAAAAAAGAAATACTTTCCATGGATAATAATAATAAAAAATAACGAAGACTGCAGCTTTAGGAAACCTGAGCTGAATTGCCTAAGATACCTGCAGTCAGAATGTTCTTGCTGATCTATACTACAAGGCTTTATCTATGCCACCATGATGCTCTGCTAACTGAGGCCTCTGGGGTGATAGGACCCTAGGATGAGACTAAAGCCTTTCTGCTTTTCTCTCCCTCTCTCTCTCTCACACACACATATACACAAATGGTCAAAGGAGTCATATATAAATGGTTAACACTGTAATTGGAGAAAAATAGTTCCAGCAAAAACATTTATTTTAATAGAAGAAGCAACATGGAACCCTAGAATCTTAGTGTTAGAAGAATCCTTCAAAGCCATCTCTTCTAGGGGTGCCTGAGTGGCTCAGTTGGTTAAGTGTCGGCTTTGGCTCAGATCATGATCCCAGGATCCTGAGATCAAGCCCCACCTCCTCCACCTCCCTGATCAGCAGGGAGCCTGTTTGTCCCTCTCCTGCTCCTCCCCCCAACTCCTGTGCTCTTTCTCAAATGGATAATAAAATCATTTTTTTAAAAATCTCTTCTAAACCCCCATAGAATGCTTCAATCTCCCTGACAACTTAGATACTCCAGTGATAGGAAGCTCACTTTTCTGAGGCTCCCTAGACCAGGCTCTGCCACCAACAAAATCTCAACCTCTTGTGACTCAAGTCTCCAGGTCTGTGTAATAAAATGACACCTTCTACCCTACCTTCCTACAAAGATAAAAGGAGATAGTTTGGGATAGATATAAATTACTCTAGGTGAGTAAATAGTTGTCCTGGAAAGTAGAAAAGTTACTGGAGAAGAGTAAAAGGATTGTCAGGCAGTGACTGAGACGGGAGGCCATATATTTACATTGAAACCCATCAGCCTGATGGTGTTCTTTGCCCATCTTCAGCTACTTGGATGCAGGTTTATATCAATGGGTAGTTATACTTCACCAGGTTTAGGATTTTGTTAGGTAAATACCGACAAATGAGGGAGGTCAGAAGAGTGAGTATTTGCAGAGACATGATAACAATGATAAAAATGCTATTTACTATCTTTAACATAATTTTATTTATGCTAGGATTTTAGAAGTAAATCAACAGTTGATGTATACTACCACTTAATTAGCTTACTAATGGTACTGATCACCAATTTCCAATGTGTGTCAAGGGTGGAGGCCAGGTTGTCCCACATATCCTAGCAATTCTCCAACACCAGCTGTGTGTCCTACAATTCAACTCAATTCTGACACTACCTGGAGATGGCATCAGATCCCACAGGTTAAATGCTCACTCTACCAGACTGCTCTCTACACCCCAATCCCAAGCCTAGGTTGTTACCTGTGCTTTTGGCCAGCTGGCTATAAATCGGAGATTTCCACAATCCCCTCCTTGGGTTCAATTAATTTGCTAGAGCCACCCACAAAATTCAGGAAACCTGTTTACACATTAGCTTGCTGATTTATTACAAAGGATATTAAAGGTTACAGATGAACATGACGAAAAGATACAAAGGGCAAGATCCCAAACAAAGGAGCTTCTATCTTTTTGGAGCTGGGGGCCTGGCAGAGTGGCACATGGAGTGTTCTAGTTCCCCAACCCAAAAGCTCTCTGAATCCCGTCCTTTTGTGTTTTTATTTAGGCATCATTAGACAGGCATGACTGATTAAATTTATTGGCCAGTGGTGCTTGACCCCAATCTCTTCTCTCCCTGGAGGTCCAGGAGTTCCAACCCTCTTGTCACTATGTTGGCCTCCCTTTCAGAGCACAATTCCTTAGGTGAGGTCCAAAAATCAGCTGAATCACATAACAAAAGACACCTTGAGCATTCTCCTCACTTAGGAAATTCCAATGGTTGTAGGAAATTCTGTGTCAGAATTGGGACAAAGATCAATATGTATTTATTCTTTTTTAAAAAAGATTTTATTTACTCATTTGACAAGAGAGAGCACAAGAGGGGAAGTGGCAGCCGAGGGAGAAGCAAGCTCCCTGGTGAGCAGGGAGCCCGATGTGGGGCTTGATCCCAGGACCCTGTGATCATGACCAGAGCAGAAGGTAGACACCTAACCCACTGAGCCACTCAGGCACCCCTCAATATGTATTTCTTATTATAAATCACAATATCACTCTTACTTTGGAAGATGTCAAGTGGATTTTTACATATAGGTTGAGATATTTAGTTTTTATCTCATTAAGTCACCTCCTTCATAACCAGTCTGTATGTAGGTATGATTAAAACTCTTGTTTTTCTTCCTAACACCATATCTTCACATATTTACTCAAGACTTTCATCATCAAACAGTAAGTTTCTAGCTCTTAGCCTTTCCCCAACACTTTAACTTTAAATCTGGAATGAAGAGGCCCTAAGGGGAGAATCCGAAGAAGATAGAGGATTAGGGGATGGAGAAAGAAAAATTTATAACATAACATGTTTGGAAAGACTTTATTCATGTCTGCAGAAACCATATGGAAAATTTTGTAAGAAAAACAATACAAATGGATATTTGGAAATATATCACAAAAATGTTTCTGAGTTAAGTATTCATATTTTAAGAATATATTAATGATAAAACCTTATATAAATATTGAGATCCTTGAGGCGCCTGGGTGGCTCAGTGGGTTGAGCCGCTGCCTTCGGCTCAGGTCATGATCTCAGGGTCCTGGGATCGAGTCCCGCATCAGGCTCTCTGCTCAGCAGGGAGCCTGCTTCCTCCTCTCTCTCTGCCTGCCTCACTGCCTACTTGTAATCTCTCTCTGTCAAATAAATAAATAAAATCTATAAAAAAAAATCTTAAAAAAAATATTGAGATCCAACTAAATCCAACTAAAAGTTATCCACAGAAGTATCTCAAGTATTATTTTTGTATATGAAGTGGGAAACTTATTTTATCTAACAAAACAAAATGAATAGCCATTTTGCCACGGACCTATTCTTTGAAATAATGGTACACATAACTTCTTTCATGTTATCACAAAGTTTCTAACATTCCCTATTATATGATACCACTGTGAAAATGGATTATATCATATTAATTTTGGTTTGAAGATTAGTACCTATCAACCACCTCTGGTAATCCCTGGAATATAATCTGAATGTGGTCATATTTAATTAGCAATATAATTTTACTTTTTTTTTTAAGATTTCATTTATTTTTATTTATTTGACAGAGAGAAATCACAAGCAGACGGAGAGGCAGGCAGAGAGAGAGAGAGAGAGAGAGAGAAGCAGGCTCCCTGCTGAGCAGAGAGCCCAATGCGGGACTCGATCCCAGGACCCTGAGATCATGACCCGAGCTGAAGGCAGCGGCCCAACCCACTGAGCCACCCAGGCGCCCCTAATTTTACTTTTATTAGTAGTCAAAATTTGTTTGGAATAAAATAGCCCAGAAACTTTCATACATATTGTCAAATGATTTTTGACAAGGGTGCCAAGACCATTCAGTGGAAAAAGGACAGTTTTTTCAACAAAGAGCACTGGGAAAACCAGATATCAATAAGAAAAAAAAAAATGAAGATGGACCATTATCTTACACCATATACAAAATCTAACACAAAGTGGATCAAAAACTCAAATTTAAGAGCTGAAACTATACAACTCTTGGAGGAAAACACAGGGTAAATCTTCATGACATTAGGTTGGGCAATGATTTCTTGGCTGTGATCCCAAAAGCATAGTAACAAAAGCACAAATAGATAAATGGGACTTCATCAATATTCAAAGCCTTTGTGCATCAAAAGACATTATGAACAAAGTGAAAGGGTAATCACCCAAAATGGGGAAAAAAAACTCACAAAGCATATTTGTGGTAAGGGATTAATAGAAAGAACATACAAATAAACTACTAAGACTCAAAAACAACAATAAAAACCAATTCAAAAATGGGCAAAGGGGGGTGCCTGGGTGGCTCAGTGGGTTAAGCCGCTGCCTTCAGCTCAGGTCATGATCTCAGAGTCCTGGGATCGAGTCCCACATCGGGCCCTCTGCTCAGCAGGGAGCCTGCTTCCCTCTCTCTCTCTGCCAGCCTCTCTACCTACCTGTGATCTCTCTCTGTCAAATAAATAAATAAAATCTTTAAAAAAAAAATGGGCAAAGGACTTAAACGTTTCTCCAGAGAATATATATAAATAGCCAATAAATATGTGAAAAAATGCTCAACATCATTAGTCATTAGAAAACTCAAGTCAAAACCACAATGAGATACTGCTTTACACCCATTTGAATGGTTTTTATTTTAAAAAGGTGAGAGGGCCACGAACAAATGGAAAGATAGTCCATATTCATGGATAAGAGGAACAAATATTAGTAAAATATCCATCTACCCATTTCTTGGGAGATTTTTGATTACTGCTTCAATTTCCTTACTGGTTATGGGCCTGTTCAGGTTTTGATGGACACTGAGTAATGTATAGAATTCTTGAAAGACTATATTGTATACCTAAAATTAACATAATACTGTATATTAACTATACCAGAATTTTTAAAAAGAAAAAAAGGAAAAGAGGTGGGAAGGATAAGTGTTGACAAGGATGTTGAGAACCTGGAACATTTTTGCACTGCTGATAGGAATGTAAAATGATATAGCCACTGTGGAAAATAGTTTGGCTGTTCTTTGAAAAACTAAAGAGAATTATGTGATTCAGTCATTCCATGCCGCTGTCATCCCATAGTCATTCCATAGCTACCTTTCACATAGCTATGTACTCAAAGGCAAAACTGAAAGCAGCAACTCAAACAAATACCTGCACATCAATGGTCACAGGAACATTATTCACAATAGCAACAAGATGAAAGATAATCAAAATGTCCATGAAAAGACATGTGGATAACTAAATTAAAAAAAAAATACAGTCTTTACATTCTGTTGTAGGGAATACCTCAATTCGGTCTACCTCCTGTGTATCTTCTGTAGTTTCATACACAACATTTATTTCTGACACTTGCAGCCAACAAATGTGTAGCTTTTTTCTCCCCTCAACAACCAACAAGGCTCTGACACCAACTGAGTGTCCTATGATTTAATTCAATTCTGATACTATCTACCCAGAGAAAGCACTGGGTCCCACAGCTTCAGGGTTTCATTTGACAGACTGTTTTTACCCACTTCCCCCTATACATATGCACATTTCAGAAGCCAGCTGCAGGTTCAGGTGATCAGCTGGGATTCTGACCAACCAGTTGTAGACTGGAGGTTCTAATGACCCAGCGTTCAGTTAATTTGCCAAAGTGGCTCAATGAACTCAGGGAAACACATCTACCAGATTATTGAAGGATATGATAACAGGTAAACAGCCAGTTGAAGAGATGTGTCGGGTAAAGGCTCAGACATCCTGAATGAAGATTTTGTCCCCATGGAGTTGTCCACCCAATATAGATGTGTTCAGAAACCTGGAAGTTCTCTGAACTCCATATTTCTGGGATTTTATGGAGGCTTCCTCACATGGGCATGGTCAATTATTAATGTCATTTCCAACCTCTCTTGCCTCTCTGGAGGATAGAGATAAGGCTGAAAATTCTATGCCTTTAATCATGGCTTAGTCTTTCTGGTGACCAGTCCCCTATCCAGGAGCCCACCTAGAGCTACCTCACTAGAACAAAAGATGCTCCTAGTGCTCTTATCACCAAGGAATTTAGAAGAGTTTTAGGAGCCCTCTGTCAGGGATGGGGTCAAAAACTGAATATTAAAACAAGATTGCCCCTTGGGGCACCTGGGTGGCTCAGTCAGTTAAGCATTTGCCTTCAGCTCAGGTCATGATCCCAGGTTCCTGGGATTGGGTCCCACATAGGGCTCTCTGGTCAGGGGGAGTGTGTTTCCCCCTCTCTGTGCCACTCCCCTGCTTGTACTCTCCCTGTCAAATAAATAAATAAAATCTTAAAAAATGAAAACAAACAAGAACAACAAAAGACAAGATTGTCCCTAGTGTTTTTATAACTTACTGAATTACAAGGGTTTTAGGAGCTTTGTGCCCAGGAATTGGGGGCAGAGACCAATATATATATTTTCTATTATCTTACAGTTACAGAATGTGCTATACACATATAATGGAATATTATTCAGTCTTAAATAGGAGCGAAAATCTGACATGCTACAACACAGATAAACCCTGAAAACATGCTAGGTAAAAAAAGCCAGACAAGAAAAAAAATATTGTATGATTCCACTTATGTGAATATCCTAGAACAGACAAATTCATAATGACAGAAAGAAGATCAGAAGTTGCCAGGAATAAAAGGAAGCAAAAGAGAGCTATTGTTTAATCAGTACAGACTGAGATGATAAAAAATTCCAGAGATCAATAGTGGTGATGGTTGCATAACATTGTGAATATACTTAATACCAAAGAATTGTACACTCGTTAAAAAATAAATTTTGTTATATATTTATCACATTAAATTTTTTTTTTTTAAATTGGTGCAGCCACTAAGGAAAGAGTATGGAGATTCCTTTAAAAAATGGAAAAGAGAACTATCATATGATCCAACAAATCCATTCAGGTATTTATCCAAAAGAAATAACAAGACAAAGTCAAAAAGATATATGCACCTCCTGCCCCATGTTCACGGAAGCATTATTTACAATAGCCAAGACATGGAAACAACCTAACTCTCCAACCATGGGCAAATGGATAAAGAAAACGTCTCTCTCTCTCTCTCTCTCTCTCTCACACACACACACACACACACACACACACACACACACACACACAAACTACACAAAAGAATATTATTCAACCATAAAAAAGAATGAAATCTCGTCACTTGCCACAACATGGACAGACCTCCATGGCATTATGCTAAGTGAAGTGAGTTGGACAGGGAAAGACAAATGCCATATGTTCTCACTTATATATGGAATCTAAAATACCAAAAACAAAAAACAAAACCCAGCTCATAGATACAGAGAACAGACTGGTGGTGCAAGAGAAAGAAGGGTGGAGAAGGAGGTGTGAATGGAAGGAAATGGGTAAAGGAGCTCAAAATGTGAGAACTTCCAGTTACAAAAATAAATAAGTCATTGGGATGTAATGTACAGCATGGTGCCTATAACTAAAAATACTGTATTGCATATTTTAATGTTGCTGAGATTAAATCTTCAAAGTTACCATAATATTTGATTTACTAATATCTTGTTGAGAATTTCTGTATCCATGTTCATCAGGGATATTGGTCTGTAATTCTCCTTTTTAGTGGGATTTTTGTCTACTTTTGGAATCAAGGTAATGCTGCCCTCATAGAAGGAGTTCAGAAATTTTACTTCCATTTCTATTTTTTGGAAGAGTTTGAGAATTATCCACCATGATCAAGTGGATTTATTCCTGGGCAGCAGGGGTGGTTCAACGTTTGCAAATCAATCAAAGTGATATACCATATTAATAAAAGAAAGGATAAGAACCAGATCCTCTCAATAGATGCAGGAAAAGCACTTGACAAAATATAATGTTGATACTTGATAAAAACCTTCAACAAAGTAGAGACATAAGGAACATACCTCAACATCAAAAAGGCCATATTCAAAAGACCCACAGGTAATATCATCTTCAATGGGGAAAAAATGAGTTTTTTCTCTATGGTTAAGAATAAGGTCAGATGTTCACTCTCACCATTACCATTTATCATAGTACTGGAAGTCTTAGCCTCTGCCATCAGACAATAAAAATAACTAAAAGGCATCCAGATTGGCAAGGAAGAAGTCAAACTTTCACTATTCACAAATGACAGGATTCTCTATGTAGAAAACCCAAAAGATTCCACCAAAAATTACTAGAATACACAAATTCAGCAAAATCACAGGATATAAATCAATGTACTGAAATCTGTTACATTTATATATACCAATAATGAAGCAGCAGAAAGAAAAAGCAAGGAATCAATCCCATTTAAAATTGCACCAAAAACCCTAAGACACCTAGGAATAAACCTACCCAACGAGGTAAAAGATCTGTCCTCTGAAAACTGTAGAACACTTATGAAAGAAACTGAAGAGGACACAAAGAAATGGAAAAGCATTCTGTTCATGGATTGGAAGAACCAATATTATTAAAATGTCCAAACTACCCAAAGCAATCTATACATTTAATGCAATCCCTATCAAAATACCACAAGTGTTTGGGGCACCTGTGTGGCTCAGTCAATTAGGCATCTGACTCTTGATTTGGGGTCATGTCATGATCTCAGAGTTGTGAGACTGAGCCCCACATCACGCTCCGTGTTCATTGTGGAGTCTGCTTGAGATTCGCTCCCTCCACCCCTCACTCTGGCTTTCTCTCTCTAAAATAAATAAATAAAATCTTTAAAAATATACCACCAGTATCTTTCACAGAGTTAGAACAAACAATCCTAAAATTTGTATGGGACCACAAAAGACCCCAAATAGCCACAGCAGTTTTGAAAAAGAAAGGCAAAGCAAGAGGCATCACAATTCCAGGCTTCAAGCTGTTTTACAAATCTGTAGTTATCAAGACAGTATGGTACTGGTACCAAAACAGACATGTAGATCAATGGAACAGAATAGAAAACCCAGGAAAGGACCCACGACTATATGGTCAACTAATCTTTGACAAAATAGGAATGAATATCCAATGGATAAAAGACAGTCTCTTCAACAAATGTTGTTGGGAAAACCATGCAGCAACATACAGAAGACTGAAACTAGAACACTTTCTTACATTACACATAAAAATAAATTCAAAATGGATGAAAGACCTAAATGTGAGAGAGGAAACTATCAAAATCCTAGAGAAGAACACAGTCAGCAACCTCCCTGACCTCAGCTGACGCAACTTCCTACTAGACACATCGCCAAAGACAAGGGAAACAAAAGCAAAGAAAACAAACAACAAAAAATCTATTGGGACTTCATCAAGATCAAAAGCTTCTGCACAGCAAAGGAAACTATCAACAAAACTAAAACACAATCTATGAAATGGAAGAAGATATTTGCAAATGACATATCTGATAAAGGGTTAATATTTGCAAATGACATATCTGATAAAGCATTAATATCCCAAATCTGTAAAGAACTTAGCATACTCAATACCTTCCGAAATAAATTATTCAGTTACGAAATAGGCAGAATACATGAACATCTAGATATTTTTCCAAAGAAGATGTAGAGTGGCTAGCAGACACATGAAAAGATGCTCAACATCACTGATCATCATGGAAATACAAATAAAAACCACAATGAGATACCACCTCATGAAAGTCAGAATGACTTAAATTAACAACACAGAAAACAACAGAGGTTGGCAAGAGTGCAGAGATAAGGGAACCCTCTTGCACTGTTGGTGGCAATGCAAATTGGTGTGGCCACTCTAGAAATCAGTATAGAGGTTCCTCAAAAAGCTAAAAATAGAACTACCCTATGGCCTAGCACTACTAGTATTTACCCAAAGGACACAAAATACTGATTTTAAGGGGCACATACACCCCAATGTTTATAGCAGCACTATCAACAATAGCCAAAATATGGAAAGAATCCAAAAGTCCATCAACTGATGAATGGATACACAGGAGGTGCTGTGTGTGTGTGTGTGTGTGTGTGTGTGTGTGTGTGTAGCAATATTACTCAGCCATCAAAAAGAATGAAGTATTGCCATTTGCAATGACATGGATGGAGCTAGAATTTATTATGCTAATTGAAATTAGTCAGAAAAGACAAATACCATGTAATTTCATTCACATGTGGAATATAAGAAACAAAACAGATGAACATAGGGGAGGGGGAAAAAAGAGAGGAAAGCAAACCATAAGAGACTCTTAACTATAGAGAACGAACTAAGTGTTGCTGTTTGGAAGGGTGGCAGGGGATGGGCTACTGGGCGATAGGTATTAAGGAAGGTCACTTGTGTTAAGCACTGCGTGTAATATGTAAATGATGAATCACTAGCTTCTACATCTGAAACCAATTTTATCATATGTTAATTAACTAGAATTTAAATTAAAAATTGAAATAAAGTAAAAGTTCTAAGCAAATAAATGTTTAACTATGTAAGAAGACAGATCTTAATTAGATTTACTATGGTGATCATTTCATAATTATATACAAATATCAAATGCTTGATGTTATATGCCTGAAACTAATTATAATGTTATATGAAAATTATACTTCATTTTTTTTACAGGTTTATTTTATTTGATTGAGAGAGAGAGCACATACTCATGAGTAGGAGGACGGCAGAGGGAGAGAATCCCCAAGCAGACTTCCTGCGGAGCCCAGAGCCCAGAGCCCAGAGCCCAGATGAAGGTCTTGATTTCATGACCCATGAGATCACGACCTGAGTAGAAACCAAGAGTAAGACAGTTAACTGTCTGAGCCACCCCGGTGCCCCTCAATTTTTTTTTTTTTAATCTAGTAGAACAGTACTATTCCAGTAGCTCTAAATTGTTTTCTGAATAAAAATATTTAAAGATTCATTCCTTTTCCTTTTTCTCTACATACTATTTTCTGCTCTTTGGTGCCTCCATGTATGTTTCAGTCTCAGCATTTGAATTGAAGCTGCTTGGAATATGTGGTCAGACAAGTGGAGAGGAAGGACTGAAGATTGCCTCAGATGCTAGAAGGTCATATGCAGACCAACCCAAGGTTCTACCTTCAAGTATTACCAAGGCATTGATCCTTCTTGTCCCTGAGTTTTCTGGGTTTGTGCCTGAAATATTTTGTTACCATCTACAGAACTCTGTTGTCACTTCCTCAATGAAGTTTTTTTTAATGCCCTCCCAATGAACTAGTCATTCTTTTCTATGTGTACCCATAGCATTTAAATTGCCATTATTCAAATATTTATTACGTGGCTACTATGTGCCAGGCATTCCTTAAGGCAGTTGGAATAAATAGGTCATTGAACAAAATGTACAAATATCCCTGTCCTCATGGAACTTAAATTAGAATCAGGGGAAATAAGCAATGAACAATAAACATAATACATCCACTGAATGTTAAAAGGAGATAAGTGATTTAGAAAAGAGAAAAAGGATGCTAGGGTATCAGTGCAGGGGGTGAGAAAAGATGGGCATGGTACAGTATTAAACAGAATAGTCCAAGTAAGCCCCCATTAAAAGGTGATATAAGAGCAAAGATAGGTTTTCCGTCCCCCCAGATGGTCTTAAAGTCAATTACCATGTAATTTATTTTTGGGTTTTCCTTACTTATACAGTGCCAAACTCTTGGTAGGTTATAAAATGAATTGAATGAAATCAGTCAGTATCTTTAAAAGAAACTGACTCTGTGTTTGTCCACATGATCACACACTTGTGGCTGTACATACACAGAAATTCTTTATATTCTAAATTGCCATTTTATAATTCATTTATATATTCATTAAATATATATACACACACACTGCTTCATTTTAAAAAAATTGAAAGTGACTACAAAGAAGACATACAGGGGCACCTGTGTGGCTCAGTCAGTTAAGGGTCTGCCTTCAGCTAGGTTGTGATCCCAGGGTCCTGGGATTGGGCCCCAAATTGTGCTCTATGCTCAGCTCAGTCTGATTCTCCCTCTGGCCCTCTCCCCTCTAGTTCATGCTCTCTCTACCCCCAACCCCTGAAATAAAGAAAATCTTTTTAAAAAGGAGACATACAATAAAAATATTTATTCTCTTTTTAATTTATTTATTTTTATTTATTTATTTTTTATTTTCAGCATAACAGTATTCATTATTTTTGCACCACACCCAGTGCTCCACGCAATCTGTGCCCTCTATAATACCCACCACCCCGACCTCCTACCCCCCACCCCTTCAAAACCCTCAGATTGTTTTTCAGAGTCCATAGTCTCTCATGGTTCACCTCCCCTTCCAATTTCCCACAACTCCCTTCTCCTATCTCCGCATGTCCTCCATGCTATTTGTTATGCTCCACAAATAAGTGAAACCATATGATAATTGACTCTCTCTGCTTGACTTATTTCACTCAGTAAAATATTTTTCTTTATTAAAGTTACTAATTAAGGGCACCTGAATGAGTTAGTTGGTTAAGCGTGTCTGACTCTTGTTGATTTTGGTTCAGGTTATGACCTTGGGGTCGTGAGATCGAGTCCCCTGTTGGGTATCCTGCTTCAGATTCTCTCTCTCCCTCTCCCCACCCTCTGCTTGCACTCTTCCTCTCTTTCTTTCTCTCTCTGTAGATAGAGTTACTATGTTGTAGAAAATCAGGAATAACTGAAAGAAGAATAGAAACATGTAACTAAAGGCCAGCGTAATGCCTTACACTTCAGTGCTTGCCTGAGGCATCTTTAAACTAGACTGAAAAGATATATGGTTATTTGATTCTTATCATCAGAAAAGAGGAAGGCTTTTAGGGGGAGAAAAAGTTTTCATAACTCTGAATTATAGAAGGAATTTTCACAAAACTTCATTGTAAGAGACAACTGGATAAAGCAGCAAATGGTATTCTCCACTATTACAACAGGTGAATTTCACAAAGCTGGTTTTTTTAAAAAATTTTTTTATTTTTTATAAACATATATTTTTATCCCCAGGGGTACAGGTCTGTGAATCACCAGGTTTACACACTTCACAGCACTCACCAAAGCACATACCCTCCCCAATGTCCATAATCCCACCCCATTCTCACAAAGCTGTTTTAAGTAAACTTTGATAAATAGGAAAATTACAGTATTTAAGAATAACTCAATGTAAAAAATTCCACAAAAAGTGCCAGACTAAATAGTAGCCTTCTAGTGTATAACTTGATCCTTGGATAGAACTGAGAATGTAAGAGTGAAAAGTCCCTCAGACAATGTTCCTCAAATACCATTTCTCTCAGCTAGGCTCTTGGCTAGCAGGAAGAGGTTATAATCTGACAAATTACTAATGACAAGATTTGGAATGTTGCTAGTTTGTATTTCTAACTGATGATAGAACCATATGCTTTGGAAATGGCAGCATTGACATCAAATCATGAAATTTAAGATAACCCATGTTATCACTGTCTCTTCTATTTCATTTCAAGAAAAATGAAAATTTTCCAAAGTAAGATTTTAACTGAACCTATTTTATCTCCTAAAATCACTTTTTGCTGGAATTCCAGAGCTCCATGTTGTAAAGTACAGCTGAAATAATTTTGGCTGGAACACTTTCAAAGCAGCTGTTGACATCGTCCACAACAGCCAAAGGACAGCCTCAGTCATGCATCCCTGAAGCATCTGCTTAGAGCTGTATGACTTCCTGGTGTATAATTTAACTATAAAATGTCTTTCTAGAGAACTAAAATTTAATTTTCTGTGTGGCAATACTAGAAACCAATAACCTATTGTGCAAAAGTCACTGATTTTATTTTTCAGCTAATTTCCTGAATAACCTTTTTTAAAAAAAAAATTAAATTAATTTATTTATTTTCAGAAAAACAGTATTCATTATTTTTTTTACCACACCCAGTGCTCCATGCAATCTGTGCCCTCTATAATACCCACCACCTGGTACCCCAACCTCCCACCCCCCGCCACTTCAATATGCTAGTTATTGTTCAAAATGTTTGTGTTCATGTTGAGCCATGTTTTTCTACTGATAATTTAAAAATGAGATAATTCATTAAAAAAAAAATCAGGGAGACTTTCATGTTAGATGGCAGAGTAAAGGATCCTAAGCTCACCTTGTCCCATGGATACAACAACACCCACATCAGGGTAAATAATCCAGAAAATGACCCAAAGTTTGGCAGAACAGACTCCCCATAGTTAAATGTAAACAAGAGGCCACAGCCAAGACGGTAGGAAAGGCAGAGATGCAGTCAGACCCATGGGACTCTGTGGGAGAGAAGGACCAGTGGGTGCAGGGAAGGGAGAGGAGCAGATCCGTGCACCCAGTATCCCAGACTTGGAGAAATAAATACCATAACATCTGGCTCTGAAAACCAGAAGGGCCTAATAATCAGTGGGGCTTAACATCTGGAAATTTAAAAATCAGCAGGCTGAGCTCTAAGAGAGCCAGAATGGCAGATTCCCCACCCTTAAAGAGATAGCACAGCTGAGATATAGCATAGAAGTAGCAGCTTATACAGCATAGAAGCAGCAGTTTAAAAAATACCTGTGGCATATGGAAGGAGATTTATTTACTAATCTCAGAGCCTCAGCTGGAGAGGTAGGGAACATGAGACACCTCTTCAAGAACACAAAAGTAGGCAGTGCCATTTCCTTCTCCCACCTCCCAACCTAGAAACATGGAAACCTGCAGGAACCAGTGCAGTACAACATCCCCTCTTAACTGGTTAACAGCATACACTACTCTATGGCTCCTGCAGATCCGCCCCCTCCAACCTGGCTGGTCTCCACAGTCTTCCCAGGTGGCTATGGGTCCCCTGCCACAGAAGACCAGAATGGAGCTTGTTAGCACTGTGCCCCCATCCCATAGTCTCCTACATACCTGCCCGCTCCAATAAACCTTTCACTGGAGCACATCCGAAGTAGACCACAAGCTTGGCAGTGTGCAAGGAGCCCTGACAGGGGCCAGCACCACTCCAAAGTGACTCCTGCCTGGAGAATGGGAAAGATAACCAAACACACCATCCTGACTATGGCTCCAACATTGAGTTGGGGACAGACATCTAAGCTGACTATTGGTCCCACCCACCAATGGAAGCTTTGCAGGGGACAAGACAGGGGAAACACCCTGTAGTACACTGCTACTACATCTCTGGAAAACACTTGGTCTGACTCATACTAGCCCAGTACCAACAGGGATAAAACCCTGCCCACAACAGGGAAAGAGATCCACTGCAGATGACTGAACTGAAGGCAAATGTGGCAAAGCCACAACAGTAGGACACAAGCAACCCACACAGGAGACAATCCTGGAGCACCAGGTTCTGGTAAACAGGGGACATTGCACTGCACTACAATGACCTTTTCTTCATAAGGTCATTACCCTCAAGAGCAAGAGACATAACTGACTACTTAACACAGAGAAACAGACATGGAGAGTTAGACAAAATGAGGAGGCAGAGGAGTATATCCCAAGTGAAAGAACAGGTCAGAAATCACAGCAGAGAGCTAAGTGAAACAGAAATAAGTAATATGTCTGGTAGAGAATTTAAAGTAATGCTCATAAAGACAGCACTGAACTTGAGAAAAGAGTGGAGAAGCTCACTGAGACCCTCAACGAAGATATAGAAAACATAAAAAAGAACCAATCAGAGATGAAGAACTCAATAATGGAAACTAAAAATAGACTCTATGGAATAGACTAAAGGAAACAGAACATATCGGTGACTTGGAGGACAAAGTAATAGAAGAAATCAAGCTGAACAAGAAAGAGATAAAAAAATGACAATAGACTTAGGGAACTCAGTGACAATCAAATGTAATAACATTCCCATTATCAAAATTACAGAAGGAGAAGAGAGGGGAAAGGGGTCAGAAGGAATAAAAGCTGAAAACGTCCTGAGCCTGGGAACGAAACAGATATCCAGGCTCAGGAAACACAGAGGACCCCCCAAAATCAACCCAAGACACATAGTCATTAAAATGGCAGAAAAAATGGTGAATAAAGAGAGAATTTTAAAAGCAGCAAAAGAAAAGTAACAGTTCTGTACAAGGAAAACCCTATAAGGCTATCAGCAGATGTTTCATCAGAAATTTTGCAAGCCAAAAGAGTGGCATGACATATTCAGAATGCAGAAAGGAAAAAATCTACAACCAAGAATACTTTGTCCAGCAAAGCTATCACTCAGAATAGGAGAGATAAAGAGTTCCTCAGACAAACAAAAGTTAAAGAAATTAATCACTAAACCAGCCCTACAAGAATAGTTAAGTGGACTCTCTGGACAGAAAGACCGTCAATAGGACTAAGAAAAATAGGAAGTATAAAAGCAGTTAAATTAGATATATCTATAAAAATCAGTCAAGGGATTTACCAAATAAAAGGATATAAAGTATGACACCATATACCTAAAACATAGAGGGGTGGGGAGGAGCAAAGAATGGGTTCAAACTTAAATGAACTAAACTTAGTATAGAATGCCTTTGCATAAGATGCTACATATGAACCTAATGGTAACCACAAATCAAAAAACCAGTGACATGCAAAAAACAAAGAGAAAGGAATCCAAGTATACCACTAAAGAAAGACAACAAATCATGAGAACACAGAGAAAGAGAAGAAAGGTACAGGGAAGAACTACAAAAACAACCAGAATACAAGTGACAAAATGGCAATAAGTACATAACTGTGAATAATTACTTTGAATGTAAATGGATTAAAAGCTCTAATCAAAAGACACAGTGTGACAAATGGGATAAAAACCAAGACCCATCTATATGTGGCCTGTAAAGGACTCATTTCATATCTAAAGACATGTGCAGATTAAAAGTGAGGGGTGAAAACAATTTATTGTGCAAATGGAAGTGGAAATAAAGCTAAAGTAGCAATACTTATATCAGACGAATAGACTTTAAATGAAGACCAACAGAGACAAAGAAGGACACTGTATAATCATAAAGGGAATAACCCAACAAAAAGATATAATAATTGTAAATATTCATGCACTCAACATGGGAGTAGCCGAATACATAAAGCAGCTTATAAAAATATAAAGTAAGTAGTTACAGTAATACAATAATAGTAGGAGACTTTAATACCAATGGATAGTTCATTCAAACAGAAAAACAACAAGGAAACAGTCGCTTTGAATGACACATAGGGCCAATGGATCTAAAAAATATATTCAGAACTTTCCATCCAGAAAGAGTGGACTACAGATTCTTTCCAAGAGCACACAGAACATTCTCCAGAAGAGATCACATGTTAGTCCACAGAATAAGTCTTAACAAATTCAAGAAGATTGAAGTCATACCATACATGTTTTCCGGCCATGAAATCAACTACAAGAAAAAGTCTGTAAAGTACCCAAATACATAGAAGTTAAATGACATACTACTTACAATGAATGGGCCAACCAAGAAATCAAAAAGGAAAAAAAAAATACATGCAGACAAGTGAAAACAGTCCAATCTTGAATGCCACAAAAGCTGTTCTAAGAGGGAAGTTTATAGTAATATAGGCCTACCACAAGAAGTAAGAAAAATCTCAAGTGAAAAATCTAAACTTACATGTAAAGGAGTTAGAAAAATAAACAAATTCCAAAAACAGTAGAAGGAAATTAAAAATTAGAACAGAAATAAACAAAGTAGAAAGTTAAAAACAAAAACAAAAGCAAAAACAAATAGACCAGATAAATGAAATCAAGAGCTGGTTCTTTGAAAGATCAATAAAACTGAAATCTATTGCATCTCTTTACAGTAATAATGAAGTCACTGAAATAGAATTTAAGAAAAAAATCCCATTTACAATTACACCAAAAATAATAAAATACCAAGGAATATACTTAACCAAGGAGGTAAGAGGTCTATACTCCAAAAACTATAAAACACTGATGAAAGAAACTGAAGACAAACAAATGGAAATATATTCCAGGCTTATGGATTAGAACAAATATTGCAGAGATGTCCATACTACCCAAAGCAATCTACAGATTTAACACAATTCTTTTTTTTTTAATTTAATGCAATTCTTGCCAAAATACCAACAGCATTCCTCACAGAACTAGAATAAACAATCCTAAAATTTGTATGGAATTACAAAATTTCTTAAATAGCCAAAGGAATCTTGAAAGAAAAGTGAAGCTGGAGGTATCACAATTCCAAATTTGCAGTTACACTACAAAGCTATACTAATCAAAACAGTACAAATCTGGCACAAAAATAGACACATAGATCAATGGCACAGAATAGAGAGCCCAGAAATAAGCCCACAGTTATATGGCCAATTAATTTTCAACAAAGCAGAAAAGAATCTGCAATGGGAAAAAGTCTCTTCAACAAATGATCCTGGGAATACAGACAGCAATATGTAAAACAATGGAAGTGGATCACTTTCTTGCTCCATACACAAAAATAGACTCAAAATGAATTAAAGATCCAAGTGTGAGACCTGAAGCCATCAAAATCCTAAAAAGAGCAAAAGCAGTAATTTCTTGGACATTGGTCATAGCAACATGTTTCTAGATATTGCCTCTGGAGGTGAGAGAAACAGAAGCAAAAATAAACTATTGATACCACATCAAAATAAAATCTATACAGCAAAGGAAACAATCAACAAAACTTAAAGATAACCTACTAAATAGGAGAAGATATTTGCAAATTACATATTTGATATGCATCCAAAATATATTAAAAATTTACACAACTCAATACCAAAAAAAAAAGAAATAATATGATTAAAACGGGCAGAAGACATAAATAGACATTTCTCCAAAGATATATAGATGGCCAACAGATACATTAAAATATGCTCAACATCACTCATCATCAGGGAAATGCAAACCAAAACCACCATGAGACAAAACCCATCAGAATGGCTAAAATTAAAAAACAAACAAACAAACAAACAAACAAACAAAAAACACAAGAAACAACAAATGTTGGTGAGGATGTGGAGAAAAAGGAACCCTTGTGCACTGGTCATGGAAAGTCAAACTGGTGCAGCCATTATGGAAAACAGTGTGGAGATTCCTCAAAAAAATTAAGAGTAGAATTATTACATGACCCAGTAATTCCACTACTGGGTATTTACCCAAAGAATGAAAACACTAATTCACAAAAATATATGCACCCCTTAGTTTATTGAAGCATTATTTACAGAAGCCAAATTATTAAACCAGCCCAAGTGTCATCAATAGATGGAGAGATAAAAAAGAGGTGATACATAATATACAATGGAATATTATTCAGCCATGAAAAAGAATGAATTTTTGCCATTTGCAACAACATGGATGGATCTAGAGGATATGACGTTAAGTGAAACAAGTCAATCAGAGAAAGACAAATACCGTATGACCTCACTTATAAGTGGAATTTAAGAAACAGAGCAATGAGCATTGGGGAAAAAAGAGAAAGACAAACCAAGAAACAGACCCTTAACTCTAGAAAACAAACTGATGGCTATCAGAAGAGAGGTGGCTTGGGGGGGTGGGTTAAATAGATGATGGGTATTATGGAGTGCACTTGCTAAGATGAACACCAGGGGATATTCACTACATTGCAGCAATCACTATATTGTATACCTGAAACTAATATAACACTATATGTTAACTAACAGGAATTAAAATTAAAATTTCCCCAAAAAAGTGGCGGGGGGGGGGTGGTCTGTCCTTTTCTGAGGAGGCAGCTTGAATCTATTAGGTAGAATAGTTTGAATTGGTGGAGCAGAAAATATTGAAAATAAGTCTTGTGAATCAGTCTCACAATAAAAACTATAAAAAACGAAAAGTCGAAGGTGAAGTAAGTTATTAAAAATCTTAAAGTCAGATAAAGATGGTAATATTTCCATCATTTACTGCCCACATACAATGTGTCAAGGACTGTTTTAGGATTAGGGATATACCAGTGGGGGTGGGGGGCATCCCTGCTCTGTGTACTCCATGGAGCTTATATTGCTGCGGGAGTGTGTGCATATGTATAAAAATTTTATACATACTTACACACATAAAAGATAAAAATAAGTAAAAAGCATGCATGTGTATTGTCAGATGATAAGTAATAAGTACAATGGAGCAAAATAAAGAAGGATAGAAAGGAGTACAAGGCAGGGACTGGGGCTCTGGAGCAGGCCATGAAGGGAGTGAACCAGGTAGCTAATTGGCAGATGAGCATTCCAGGCAGGAGTAACAGCAAATGCAAAGTGTTAAGGCAGAAGAGAACCAATGTCTGATGAACAGCACTGTTGCTGTATTGGAGTAAGCAGAAGAAGAGAGTAGTAGGATGTAGAATAAACTGACAAAAGTTTTATAAAAAGCTTAATAAAATATTTAAAGACTAAAGCAGGAGAGAGTCAAGATGGCAGAGGAGTAGCATACTGAGACAACATCAGGTCACAGGAGTTCAGCTAGACAGTTATCAAACCATTCTGAACACCCACAAAGGCAACAGAAGATCGAAGAGAAGAAGAGCAGCAATTCTAGGAACAGAAAATTGACCACTTTCTGAAAGGTAGGACGTGCAGAGAAGGAATTCGAAGCAATGGGAAGATAGACCATGGGGGAAGGCTTGCTCCCAGCAAGTAGTGGAGCAACAGAGCACAAAATCTGAACTTTTAGAAGTCTACTCCACTGAGGGACATAGCTCCAGAGGCTAAGCAGGGGTGGAGCCCTCGTGGGGACAGTGTGGTCTCAGGTCCCGCGGGGTCACAGCAGGATCGGGGGTGTCTGAGTATAGCAGAGCTCGCAGATATCAGAGTGAGGAAGCCAGCTATAGAGATGGAGCCAAGGAAGGAGCTCTCAGCTCAGGGTTACCTTAAACTGATCTGTGGCATAGCTGGGCCATTGCTCTTTGAGCAGGGACCCCGTAAGTGGCAGATCTCCCCTCCTCCCTCCACCAGAAGAGCAGTGCGGCAGGAATCTGCTACATTTGGAGACTCCAAACAGGGCATGTGCCAGAGACAGAAATGCTTGGTCACAGGCCGGGTGAGCTTGGAATGCTGCCAGAGACCAGGGAGATGGGAGTGATTGAGCACTTTTCTCTGAGGGCACACTGAGGAGTAGGACCCCAAGCTCACAGCTCCTTGGCTCCTCCAGGCCAGAGATTGGGAGGCTGCCATTTTTATTCCTGTCCTCCAAAGCTCTACAGAAAGCATTCAGAGAACAAAAGCTCCTGAGAACAAACCTAACCAGATTACTTAGCCTGGCCCCTGGCTAGGGTGGCACAATTCTGCCTTGGGTAAAGACATTTGAGAATCACTACAACAGGCCCCTCCCTCAGAAGATCAGCAAGAACATCCAGCCAAGACCAAACTCACCGATACAGAATAGCGGAATTCCAGAGAAGGGGAAAGCAAAGCATGGAATTCATGGCTTTCTCCCCATGATTCTTTAGTCATTCAAAGTTATTTAAATTTGTCTAATTTTATTTTTTTCTCATTCTAATATTTTAACTCTTCCTCTTTCCTCTTTTAACATTTTTAAACTAGTTTAACCTAATAATACCTTTCTTTAAAAAATATTTTTAGGGGCGCCTGGGTGGCTCAGTGGATTAAGCCGCTGCCTTCGGCTCAGGTCATGATCTCAGTGTCCTGGGATTGAGCCCCGCATCGGGCTCTTTGCTCAGCGGGAGCCTGCTTCTCTCTCTCTCTCTGCCTGACTCTCCGCCTACTTGTGATTTCTCTCTCTGTCAAATAAATAAATAAAATCTTAAAAAAAAAATAATAAAAAATAAAAAAATAAAAAATATTTTTAAAATTTCATTATTATAGTCACATTTTATCCATAGTATCTAACTTTATTTTTGTATACATATAGGGTTTTTTCTCCTAAAATATTTTGGGATACAATTTATTCTAACAGATCAAAATATACCTTAAATCTAGCACAGGGCATTGTTCCAGTCTCCAGGATGAGCAAATTCCCTCCACTTTCTTTTTCCAACCAACTTATCTTATCAATTCCTTTTTTCGAATTTTTTCAAAGATTTTATCTATTTGACAGAGAGAGATCACAAGTAGACAGAGAGGCAGGCAGAGAGAGAGAGGAAAGCAGGCTCCCTGCTGAGCAGAGAGCCCGAAGTGGGACTCGATCCCAGGATCCTGAGATCATGACCCGAGCCGAAGGCAGTGGCTTTACCCACTGAGCCACCCAGGCGCCCATCCTTTTTTAGAATTTTTGTATATATATAAGTTTTTCTTTCTTTAAAATTTTGGGAGGTAGTTTCTTCTAAGAGACCAAGATACACCCAAAATCAAGTGGGTGGCTCTGTTATATTCACCAGTCTAATATATACATATATATATATATTTTTTTTTTAATTATTTTTAAATTTTTATTTAGTTGACAGAGAAAGAGATCACAAGTAGGCAGAGAGGCAGGCAGAGAGAGAGAAGGGGAAGCAGGCTCCCCACTGAGCAGAGAGCCCGATGTGGGGCTCGATCCCAGGACCCTGAGATCATGACCTGAGCTGAAGGCAGAGGCTTAACCCACTGAGCCACTCAGGTGCCCCATATTTTTTAATTTTTAAAAAATATTTTTTTAAAGTTTCTTTTTTACCTCCTTTCTTCTCCCCCCAATTTGGGGTCTCTTCTGATTTGGTTAGCATACATTTTTTTCTGGGGTCTTTGCCACCCTTTTAGTATCTTATTCTCTCATTCATATATTCTTATCTGGATAAAATGGCAAGGTGGAAAAACTCACCACAAAAATAAGAACAAGAGGCAGTACCAAAGGCTAGGGACCTAATCAATATGGACATTGGTAATATGTAAGATCTAGAGTTCAGAATGACGATTATCAAGATGCTCACTGGGCTCAAAAATGGCATGAAAGGTACTAGAGAAACCCTGTCTGGAGAAATAAAAGCCCTTTCTGTAGAAATAAAAGAACTAAAATCTAACCAAACTGAAATCAAAAAAGCTATTAAGGAGGTGCAATAAAAAAATGGAAGCTCTTACTGCTAGGATAAATGAGGCAGAAGAGAGAATTAGTAATATAGAAGACCAAATGACGGAGAATAAGGAAGGTGAGCAAAAGAGAGACAAACAACTACTGGAGAGGAGGGGAGAATTTGAGAGATAAGTGATACCATAAGACAAAACAATATGACAATAATTGGGATTCCAGAAGAAGAACAGAGAGGGAGCAGAAGGTATACTGGAGCGAATTATAGTACAGAGTTTCCCTAAGACAAAGGGAACAAGCAACAAATTCCAGGAAGCACAGAGAACCCCCTCAAAGTCAATAAAAATAGGTTCACAACCCATCATCTAACAGTAAAACTTACAAGTCTAAGTGACAAAGAGAAAATCCTGAAAGCAGCCCGGGAAAAGAAGTCTGTAACATACAATGGTAAAAATACTAGACTGGCAGCAGACTTAACTACAGAGCTATGGCAGGCCAGAAAGAACTGACATGATATATTCAGAGCACTAAATGAGAAAAACATGAAGCCAATAATACTATATCCAGCTAGAGTATCACTGAAATTAGAAGGACAGATAAAAAGCTTCCAGGACAAACAAAAACGAAAAGAATTTATAAACACCAAACCAGCCCTACAGGAAATATTGAAAGGGGTCCTCTAAGCAAAGAGAGAGCCTAAAAGTAGTAGACCAGAAAGAAACAGAGACAATATACAGAAACAGCCACCTTACAGGCAATACAGTGGCACTAAATTCATATCTTTCAATAGTTACCCTGAATGTAAATGGGCTAAATGCCCCTATCAAAAGACACAGGGTATCAGAATGTTTTTTGTTAAAAAAACAAAACCCATCAATATGCTGTCTATAAGAAACTCATTTTAGACCCAAAGACACCTCCAGATTTCAAGTGAGGGGGTAGAAAACCATTTACCATACTAATGGACATCAAAAGAAACTTGGGGTGGCAATCCTTATATCAGATAAATTCGATTTTAAGTGAAAAACTCTAAGAGATGAAGAAGGACATTATATCATACTCAAAGGGTCCATACAACAAGATGACCTAATAATTTTAAATATCTATGCCCTTAACATGGGAGCAGCCAACTCTATAAACCAATTAATAACAAAAGCAAAGAAACACATTGACAATAATACAATAATAGTAGAGTACCTTAACACCCCCCTCACTAAAATGGACAGATCATCCAAGCAAAAAGATCAAACAAGGAAATAAAGGCCTTAAACTGGACAAGATGGACATCACAGATGTATTTAGAACACTCCATCCCAAAGCAACAGAATACACATTCTTCTTTAGTGAACATGGAACATTCTCCAGAAGAGATCACATCCTGGGTCACAAATCAGGTCTCAACTGGTACCAATAGATGGGGATCATTCCCTGCGTATTTTCAGACCACAATGCTCTGAAACTAGAACTCAATCACAAAAGGAAAGTTGGAAAGAACTCAAATATATGGAGGCTAAAGAGCATCCTACTAAAGAATGAATGGGTCAACCAGGAAATTAAAGAAGAATTGAAAAAATTCATGGAAGCAAATGATAATGAAAACACAACTCTTCAAAATCTGTGGGACACAGCAAAGGCAGTCCTGAGAGGAATGTATATAGCGATACAAGCCTTTCTCGAGAAACAAGAAAGGTCTCAAGTACACAACCTAATTCTACACCTAAAGGAGCTAGAGAAAGAACAGCAAAGAAAGCCTAAACCCAGCAGGAGAAGATAAATTATTATAATAAAGATCAGAGCAGAAATCAATGAAACAGAAACCAAAAAAACAGTAGAAGAGATCAACAAAACTAGGAGGTGGTTCTTTGAAAGAATTAATAAGATTGATAAACCTCTGGCCAGACTTATCAAAAAGAAAAGAGAAAGGACCTAAATTAATAAAATCATGAATGAAAGAGGAAAGATCACAACCAACACCAAAGAAATACAATTACAAGAATATATAATGAGCAACTATATGCCAGGAAATTTGACAATCTGGAAGAAATGGATACATTCCTAGAGACATATAAACTACCACAACTGTACCAGGGAGAAATAGAAAACCTGAACAGGCCCATAACCAGTAAGGAGATTGAAACAGTCATCAAAAATTTCCCAACAAACAAGAGCCCAGGGTCCAACCACTTCCCAGGGGAATTCTACCAAACATTTAAAGAACAATTAATACCTATTCTTCTGAAACTGTCCCCAAAAATAGAAATGGAAGGAAAACTTCCAAACTCATTCTATAAGACCAGCATTACCTTGATCCCAAAATGAGACAAAGACCCCACCAAAAAGAGAATTACAGACCAATATCTTTGATGAACACAGATGCGAAAATTCTCACCAAAATACTAGCCAATAGGATCCAACAGCACATTAAAAGGATTATTCACCATGACCAAGTGGGATTTATTTCAGGGCTGTAAGGTTGGTTCAACATCTGCAAATCAATCAATGTGATACAATACATTAATAAAAGAAAGAACAGGAACCATATGATACTCTCAACAGATGCTGAAAAAGCATTTGACAAAGTACAGCATCCTTTCTTGATCAAAACTCTTCAAAGTGTAGGGATAGCGGGTACATACCTCAATATCATCAAAGCCATCTGTGAAAAACCCACAGCGAATATCATTCTCAATGGAGAAAAACTGAGAGCTTTTCTGCTAAGGTCAGGAAAATGACAGGGATGTCCATTATCATAACTGCTATTCAACATAGTACTAGAAGTCCTAGCCTCAGAAATCAGACAACAAAAAGAAAAAGGCATCCAAATCAGCAAAGAAGTCAAATTCTCACTCTTTGCAGATGATATGATACTTTATGTGGTAAACCCAAAAGACTCCAAATTTTCATTGAAGTGTCAGTATATAAAATCAATGCACAGAATCAGTTGTATTTCTATACACCAAAAACAAGGCAGAAGAAAGAGAAATTAAGGAGTCAATCCATTTATAATTGAACCCCAAACCTTAAGTTACCTAGGAATAAACCTAACCAAAGAAGTAAAGAATTTGTACTCAGAAAACTATAAAGTACTCATGAAAGAAATTGAGGAAGACACAAAGAAATGGAAAAATGTTCCATGTTCACGGATTAGAATAACAAATATTGTGAAAATGTCTATGCTACCTAAAGCAATCTACATGTTTAATGCAACCCTATCAACATGCCATAAAGTTTTTTCAAAGAAATGGAATAAATAATCCTAAAATTTATATGGAACCAAAAAAGACCTTGAATAGCCAGAGCAATGTTGAAAAAGAAAGCCAAAATTGGTGGCATCACAATTCCAGACTTCGAGCTCTATTATAAAGCTGTCATCATCAAGTCAGTATGGCACAGGCACAAAAACAGACACATAGATCAATGGAAGAGAATAGAGAGCCCAGAAATAGACCCTTAACTCTACAGTTAACTAATCTTCGACAAAGCAGGAAAGAATGTCCAATGGAAAAAAGAATTCTCTTCAACAAATGGTGTTGGGAAAATTGGACAGCCACATGCAGAAAAATGAAACTGAACCATTTTCTTACACCACACACAAAAACGGACTCGAAATGGATGAAAGACTTCAATATGAGACAGGAATCCATCCAAATCCTTGAGGAGAACACAGGCAGCAACCTCTTTAACCTCACCTGAAGCAACCTCTTCCTAGAAACATCGCCAAAGGCAAAGGAAGCAAGGGCAAAAATGAACTATTGGGACTTTATCAAGATAAAAACTTTTACACAGAAAAGGAAATAGTCAACAAAACCAAAAGACAACTGACCCAATGGTAGCAGGTATTTGCAAATGACATATCAGATAAAGGGCTAGTACCCAAAATTTATAAAGAACTTATCAAACTCAACATCCAAAGAACAAATAATCCAATCAAGAAATGGGCAGAGGACATGAACAGACATTTCTGCAAAGAAGTCATTCACATGGCCAACAGACACATGAAAAAGTGCTCCACATCACTCGGCATCAGAGAAATATAAATTAAAACCACAATGAGATACCACCTCACACCAGTTAGAATGGCTAAAATTAACAAGTGAGGAAATGACAATGCTGGTGAGGATACAGAGAAAGGGGAACCCTCCTACACTGTTGTGGCAATGCAAGCTGGTCCAGCCACTCTGGAAAACGGTATGGAGGTTCCTCAAATAGTTGAAAATAGAGCTACCCCATGACCCAGCAATCACACTACTCGGTATTTACCCTAAAGATACACATGCAGTGATCCAAAGGGGCACATGCACCTGAATATTTAGAGCAGCAATGTCCACAATAGCCAAACTATGGAAAGAACCTAGATGTCCATCAACAGATGAATGGATAAAGAAGAAGTGGTATATATACACAATGGAACACTATGCAGCCATCAAAATATCTTGCCATTTGCAAAGACATGGATAGAACTAGAGGGTGTTATGCTAAGCGAAATAAGTCAATCAGAGAAAGAAAATTATCATATGATCTCTCTGATATGAGGAATTGAGAGGCCAAGTGGGGGGACTGGGGGGAGGGAAGGAAAAAATGAAACAAGATGGAATCAGGAGGGAGACAAACCATAAGAGACTCTTTTTTTTTTTTTAATTTTATTTATTTATTTCACAGACACGGATCACAAGTAGGCAGAGAGACAAGCAGCAAGAGAGGAGGAAGCAGGCTCACTGCTGAGCAGAGAGCCTGATGCGGGGCTCAATCCCAGGACCCTGGGATCATGACCCGAGCCGAAGGCAGAGGCTTTAACCCACTGAGCCACCCAGGCGCCCCCCCATAAGAGACTCTTAATCTCACAAAACAAACTGAGGGGTGCTGGGGGGAGGGGGGTAGGGAGAGTGTGGTTGGGTTATGGACATTGGGGAGGGTATGTGCTATGGTGAGTGCTGTGAAGTGTGTAAGCCTGACGATTCACAGACCTGTACCCCTGGGGCAATACTACCTTATATGTTAATAAAAAAGGAATTAACAAACCAATAAAAAAATCAAATATAAAAGTTTCAGTAGATTGAAAAAAAGACTAAAGCAAAGTTATATAACAAATATTTTAGTACTAGGACAATTATTCAATACAACAAACATTATTCAGTGTCTACTATGTGAAAGACATTGTTTTAAGAGCTTTGAAACTAACAAAGATTCCTACTCACATTCCAGCAAATGTAAATTTTTTTTTTAAGTTTTTATTTATTTATTCTCAAGAGAGGGAATGAGAGAGAGCATGAGAGGGGAGAAGGTCAGAGGGAGAAGCAGACTCTCCATGGAGCTGGAAGCCTGACGCAGGACTCAAACTCAAGAGTCCGGGATCATGACCTAAGCTGAAGGCAGCCACTTAACCTACTGAGCCACTCAGGTGGCCCAGTAGATAAAATGGAATACAAGATACAAAATAGAACAAAAATGGAAAGATCTACTATAATAAAGTAATTTTCAACTACATGCGTAGAAATTTACAGAAACTAGGTAAAGGATTCAAAACCACATAATTAACAATATGAAGGATCGAGTGGTAGAGAAACATGTTAAGTATAGACATGATAGAGGGGCACCTGGGTGGCTCAGTGGGTTAAGCCTCTGCCTTCAGCCCAGGTCATGATCCCAGGGTCCTGGGATTGAGCCCCGTGTTGGGCTCTCTGTTCAGCAGGGAGCCTGCTTCCCTTCCTCTCTCTCTACCTGCCTCTGCCTACTTGTGATCTCTGTCTGTCAAATAAATAAATAAAATCTTTTAAAAAAAAAAGTATAGACATGATAGAAAACATTTTTTAAAAGACACAAATTCAACTTCTATGGATGAACACTACAATGGCTGAGATGCAAAATACACTGAATAGGTTTAACAGATTAGACATTGCAGAAGATTAGTGAATTTGCAGACACAGAAATATAAGTATTCAAAGTGAAAGAGAAAAAAAGAGACCAAAAACTTTACAGAATTCTCAGTGAGTGCTGCAAGCCAATGTCAAATAGCATAAGAATATGTATAGTTGGGAGTTCCCAAAGGACAGGGAAATGGGTGGCAGAAAAAAATATTAGATAAAATAAAAGCCAAAATATTTTCCAAATTTGATGAAAACTATAAATCCACAGATCTAAGTAACTCAACAAATCCAAAGCTCAAAAATATGAAGAAATACACATCATGGCAAATCGTAAGCTGTTCAAAGGTGATAAAAAAGAGAAATGTTTCAAAGGAGCCAAAAGAAAGGGTGTTCTTTATAAACGAACTAAAATAAGGAAGACAGTAGATCTCTTACTAGAAATAGTGTAACACAGAAAACAGTAGAACAAGGTATGAAGATACCGACAGTAACAATGTGTTAATCTACAATTTTACGCCCAGTGAAAAGGTCTTTCAAAAATATAGCTTACATCTAATAAAGCTGTGGTAATCAAAACAGTATGGTACTGTCACAAAAATAAATACATAGATAAACAGAACAGGATAGAGAATACAGAAATAAACCCACAATTATACAGTCAATGAACGTATGACATAAGAGGCAAGAATACACATATTCCCAAATGGTGCTGGTAAAACTCTTTTGCAGGACAGCTACCCGCAAAAGAAGGAAACTAGACCACTTTTTCCACACCATACACAAACATAAACTCAAAATGGCTTACAGACCTAAATGTGAAAACTGAAACCATAAAATTCCTAAAAAGAAACAGAGGGTAACTTCTTTGACATCATCCTTAGCACGTTTATTCTAGATAGCTCTCCTCACACAAAGAAAATGAAAGCAAAAATAAACTATTGGGACTATACCAAAATAAAAAGCTTTCATGTATCAAAGGAAACCATCAACAAAATCAAAAGGCAACCTTCTAAATGGGAGAAGATATTTGCAAATGATATATCTCAAAGGGAGTTAATATCTAAAATATAGACAAAATTCAACACCAAAAAACCCCAAATAATCTGATTTGAAAATGGACAGAGGACCTAAATAGACATTTTCCCAAAGAAGACATATAGCAGGCCAACAGAGACATGACATCACTAATGATCAGGGAAATACAAATCAAAACCACAAGGAGGTATCATCTTACACCTGTCATAATAACTAGAATCAGAAAGATAAGAAATAAGTGTTGGCAAAAATGTGAAGAAAAAGTAACCCTCGTACACTACTCATGGTAACGTAAATGGGTACAGCCACTATGAAAAACAGTATAGAGGTTCCTCAAAAAATTAAAAATAGGTGTACCTGGGTGGCTCAGTCAGGCGAATGATTCTTGATCTTAATTCAGATCTTTATCTCAGGGTTATGAGTTTAAGCCCCACATTGGACTCTGTGCTAGGCGTGGAGCCTACTTAAAAAAAAAATTAAAAATAGAAATGCCATATGATTTAGGAATTCCACTACTGGGTATTTACCCAAAGACAACAAAAACACTAATTCAAAAAGATATATAAACAGGCATCCATGTATTTATTGCAGCATTATTTACCATAGCCAAGACATGGAAGCCAGCTAAGTGTCCATTGGTAGACAAATGGATAAAGAAGATGTAAGATATCGATCTAGATCTAGATATACACTCACATCATGGAATATTATTCAGCCACAGGAAAAAAATGAGATCTTACCATTTGCAATAATATGGATAACCCTAGATGATACTATGTTAAGTGAAACGTCAGTGAAAGACAAATCTGATTTCACTTATATGTGAAATTTAAAAATGAATAAACAAACAAGAAGCAGTAACACACTTGTAAATACAGAGAACAAACTGATGGAGAAGTGAGGAGGGATATGGACAAAATGGGTGAAGGAGAATGGGAAATACAGTCTTCCAGTAATGGAATGAGTCACAGAATAAAATGTATGGCATAAGGAATATGGTCCACGGTATTGTAATACTGTTGTATGGGTGACAATAGTTACATGTGTAGTGAGCATAGCATTCTGTATAACCCTGTCAAATCACTGTTTTACACCGGAAACTAATAAAACATTGTGTGTCAACTACGCTTCAATTAAAAAATACATATATGTCATCTCTAAATATTAAATCATTATGTAGCATACGTGGAACTAATAATACAGCACTATATATAAATTCTGCCTCAATAAGAAAAAATATATATATATGACATCTTTAGATATATAAAAGTATGTATTCATTGTAAACAATTAGACAAAAGAAAAATTACATCAAAAGAATATATGTGTAACTGAAGATATCAAAGGGGATAGGTACAGAAAATATTTGAAGAATGATGGAAGAACACTGGAAATCACAAGTACTTGAGTAAATTTAAGTAATTATTTTCTTGTTGTTATTTAAATCTCTGTAAAAGATAACTAAAACTTCTAGTTTCCAGTCAACATTTAAGAAGCCTGAAGGTAGCCACTCCACCCTATAAAATAGGAAACCGAAAAGCTAAAAACCAAAAAACTCTTCTAAGAACCATAAAAGAAGTAAAGTCACAAGCAAACAACTGGCCCCCAAATTGGAGAGATAATAGGCCAGTACAGATAACCACAATTTACCAGAGCAGAAACTAAGTGAAACTCTCCACAAGAACGGATGCCACGGTAGGTAAACTTGAACTGCAATTGATAAATTACTGGAGGCTTGGTGTAGGCAAGTCCAAAAAGATAAAACTTCAGTGGGGCACAGTCACATTTCTAAGAGTCTTACTTCTAGGAGTTCACAGGGTCCTCACAGTGAATATTGGAGAAAAGCCCCTTTGTGCTTCCAACAGGGTTTGGGAAAAGGAAACCATTTTGAAACACACCAGAGCATTTTTTTTCTTCTTAAAAAGTTCTGCCTCAGCTAAAACTAGTTAACCAGAGCCTACCCTGCTGGAGTTTATCAGAGCTAAATTGTTCCGGGAGAAGAGAAACCCTCAACTCCAGCTGGCTCTATCCTTTCAGAGGAAGGAAGAGAAATACACACACTCCTGCCCACTATCACCATCAGTCCCACCTACAGGGGGTGGGGACGAGAGCAAGTGAAGTTCAGAGTCCAGAGGCAAAAGCTAACTACATGGAGCCCAAGACCTAATCATAGGACTGCAAAACACTTCCTTTCCCCCCACACCTTTTTACCACACGTCTAAAGCCTATGTACAGCACTTTTACCCAGTATATCATGTCCATCTTTCAACAAAAAATTAGAAAACATACTAAAAGAAAAAAAAATACAGTTTGGGGGGAAAAGAGAAAAAAAAATAGAGTGGCATTAAAATCAGACTCAGATTTGGTAGGGATATCGAGTTATCAGACTGTGATACAAAATAACTCTGATTAATATGTTAAGGGCTCTAATGGATAGATAACATGAAAAAACACATAGGAAATGTAGGCAGAGAAACTGAAATTATAAGAAACAAAAAAATACTAGAGATTAAAAACACTTTAAAAGAAATGAGGCGCGCCTTTGATGTTCTCCTTGCATGCAGCTGAAGAAAAAACATCTCTGAGCTTAAGCATATGTCAATAGACACTCTAAAAATGAAAAGACAAAAAAGACCGAAAAATAAAAAGCCCCATAATATCCAAAGAAACTTAGAACAACTACAATAGGTGTAACATACCTATAATGGGAATATCAAAAAGAGGAGAAAGACAGAAAGAAAAAGAAGCAATATAAGAAGCAATAAGAACTGAAAACTCCCAAATTAATGTTGGACACCAAACCAAGGATCCAGACAGCTCAGAGAATAGCAACCAGCATAAATGTCATAAAACTACACATAGGCATAATATTCTCAAACTGTAGACAATCAAACATAACGGAAAATTAGTGAAAAGAGTCAGAGGAGAAAAAACACCTATAGAGCAAAGATGAGAATTATATTCAACTTCTCAGAGACCATCCAAACAAGAAGAGAGGGCAGTGAAATATTTATGGTGTTGAGAAAAAAAACCCACAAACCTAGAATTCTGTTTGTGTACTTTGAAAAATTATCCTTCCAATATAAAGTAGAAATAAACACTTTCTCAACAAACAAAAATTAAGGGAATTTGTTGCAAGCCAGCCTATCTTGTAAGAAACATTTAAAGTTCTTTAGAAAGAAGAAAAATTATATAGGTCCAAAAGTCAGATCTACAAAAGGAAGAGCACTGAAGAAGGGTTGAGGGAAGGTAAAATAAAAACTTTTATTTTTTCATATTCTTCTTTATAAAGTTATTTATTTATTTATTTGACAGAGAGAGATCACAATAGAGAGAGAGGGGGAAGCAGGCTCCCCACCGAGCAGAGAGTAGGATGCGAGGCGGGGCTCGATCCCAGGACCCTGAGATCATGACCCGAGCTGAAGGCAGAGGCTTTAACCCACTGAGCCACCCAGGAGCCCCATATTTTCTCATATTCTTAATTGAACTAACAGATAACAGTTTGTTCAAAATAACAATGACAACAATGTATTTGTGTATGCTTATAATATAATATAAGCAAAATGAATGACTAGCAATGATACAAGAGATGGGAGGGAAGAATTAAGATTATTTTGTCACTGTTAAGGTACTTGCACTACCTAGAAATGGACCTGAAACTCTAGGGCAACCAATAAAAAAAGTTAAAAAAAAAAAAAGAAGCATAATCGATTTGCTAAGAAAGGAGAGAAAATGGAATCATATAAAATTCTCAATTAAAACTACAAATGACAGAAAATATATGGAAGACAATAACTGGAACAAAGGCAACAAACAGAAAAGATTGACATATAAAGTAAGATACTAATCCAATTATATAAAAAATCACTTTGAACATCAATGGTCTAAATACTTGAATAAAAAGACAGAGATTGTCAGAGCAGGTTAAAAAAAAACAAAATCAACTATATGTTATCTACAAGAAATCTACTTTAAATAAAGATATACAAGATTAAAAGCAGAGATGGAGAAAGATATACCATGCAAACACAAGCAAAAGAAAGCTGTAATAGCTATATTAATTTCAGACAGAGCAGACTTCAAAGCAAGGGAAGTTATCAGGGATAGAGAGAGGCATTACATAATGATAAGGAGGTCAACCTTCCAAGAAGACAAAATAATCCTTAATGTGTAAGGGCCTCAGAATATGTGAAGTAAATATTGACAGACCAGAAAAGAGAAATAGATGTAACCTATTGCAGACTTCAACACCCCTGTAGAGAAATGAACAGATCCAGCAGGCAGAAAATCAGTTAAGGCCAGAGTTGACATCAATCAACTGAATATGATGAACATCTATAGATTACTTCATCCAATAGCAGCAGATTACATTCTTCTCAAACTTAAATGAAACATTCACTAAGATGGACAGCATTCTGAGCCATAAAACAAACTTTAACACCTTTAAAAGAATAGATATTATATAATGTCTGCTCTTAGACCCTAATGGAAATAAACTAGAAATTCATAACAGAACAAAGACTGGAAAATACATGGGACGCCTGGGTGGTACGGCTGCCTTCGGCTCAGGTCATGATCCCAGCGTTCTGGGATGGAGTCCCACATCGGGCTTCTTGCTCGGCAGGGAGCCTGCTTCTCCCTCTGCCTCTAGCCTGCCACTCTGTCTGCCTGTGCTTGCGCTCTGTATCTCTCTCTCTCTCTAACAAATAAATAAAATCTTTAAAAAAAAAAAAAAGACTGGAAAATACAAAATAGTTGGACATCAAGCAACATATTTTTTTCTAAACAACACTGGGTCAAAGAAGAAATTTTTTTTTAAAAGATTTTATTTATTTATTTGACAAAGAGAGATCACAAGTAGGCAGAGGCAGGCAGAGAGAGAGGAGGAAGCAGGCTCCCTGCTGAGCAGAGAGCACGATGCAGGACTTGATCCCATGACCCTCGGATCATGACCTGAGCTGAAGGCAGAGGCTTTAACCCACTGAGCCACCCAGGCACTCCTCAAAGAAGAAATCTTAAGAGAAATTTTAAAAATGCCTTGAACTAGAAAAAAATACTTTGAACTAAATGAAAATGAAAACACAACTTATCAAAATTTGTGGGGTGCAGCACAAAAAGTGTTTACAGAAAAATTTATAGCATTGAATTCATATACTAGAAAAGAAGAAAGATCTAATATCAATCATCTAAGCTTCAACCTTAGGTAAAAAGGAAAAGAAGAGCAAATTACACCCAAAGTAAACAAAAGAAAATAAATAATAACAATTAGGGTAGAAATCAATGAAACTAAAAACAGTAGGTCAATAGAGAAAGTCAATAAAACCAAACATTGTTCCTTTAACAAGATTTATAAAATCAATAAGCCTCTAGCCAGACTAACTAAAGAAAAAAGACACAAATTACTAATATAAAAAACTAAAGAGAGGGTATCACTGCTGACCCCCTAGGCATTAAAAAGATAATAATGAAATATTATGAATAACTTTATGCACATAAAGTTGATAACCTAGATGAAATGGACCAATTCCTTGAAAGATACAAACTCAAAAATCACAGCTGAAGAAACAGACAATCTGAATTAGAAACCGAGGAAATTGAATCAATAATTAATAACCTTCCAAAACATAAAGAACTGGGCTTACTGTGAATTCTACCAAACATTTAAGAAAGAAACTATACCTATTCTCTACAATCTCTTCTAGAACACAGAAGCAGAGGGAATATTTCCTAACTCAGGCCAGCATTGCCCTAGGGCCAAAATCTGATACTTATAAGAAAAATAGAGACCAATATCTCCCATGATGATAGATGCCAAAATCTTAAACAAAATATTAGCAAATGAATCCAATAATGTATAAAAAGAATTAGGCACCACACCCAAGTGGGATTTATCCAAGTTAGGCAAGGCTGTTTCAGCTTTTGAAAATCAGTTACTGTAATGCATCATGTCAACAGACTAATGAAGGAAAATCATGGGATTGTATAAATAGAAGCAGAAAAAGCATTTGACAAAATCTTACATTCATTCCTGATAAAAACTCCCAGCAAACTACAAATAGAGGAAAACTTCCTCAACTTGATAAAGAACACCTACCACAAATCCCAGCAGCTAACATCATATTTATTAGTGAAAAACTTGCTTTCCCCACAAAGATCAGGACCAAGGCAAGGGTGTCCCCTTTCCTCACTGCTTTCAACATCATACTAGAAATCCCAGTTAATGCAATTAAAAAAGAAAAGAAAAATCATAGAGATTGGGAGGGAAGAAATAAAACCATTTATTTTCAGGTGACATGATTATCTGTGTAAAAATATGAAAGAATCTACATATAAAACTTCTAGAACTAATAAGTGATTATGACAAAACTGCAGGATACAAATATGTAGAAGTCAATTGTTTTCTTATATATAAGCAATGAACAAGTGGAATTTGAAATTAAAAACATATCATTTACATAAGAATCCCCCCACACAAAAAGGAATACTTAGGTATAAGTCTAAAAAGATATGTACAAAATCTATATGAGGAAAACTACAAAGTAACTTTGATGAAAGACATCAAAGAGCTAAATTAGTGGAGAGATAGATATTCCATATTCATAGATAGGAAGGGTCAATATTGTCAAAATATTAGTTCTTTCCAACTTGATCTATCATTTCATTCCATCCCAGTCAAAATCCCAGCAAGGCATTTTATGGATGCCTTGCTGGGCAAAATGGATTCTAAAGTTTATATGGAGAAATAAAGGACCCAGAAGAGCCAAAACTCAATACTGAAAAGAGAACAAATTTGGAGGACTGACACTATCTGACTTCAAGATTCACTATAAAGGTCCAGTAATCAAGACAATACGGTATTAGTGAAAGGACAGAGTAGTAGATTAATGGAACAGAATAGAGAACCCAAAAACAAACCACTTAAATAGAGACAGTCAACTGATCTTTGCCAAGGGAGCAAAAGGCAATACAGATCTCTGACAAATGTTACAAAAATAGTCTTTTCAACAAATAGTACGGGAACAACGGGACATCCACATATGTGCGTAAGCATGTGCGCACACACAATCTCGACACGGATCTTAACATCTTCACAAAAATTAACTCAGAGTAGATCACAGACCTAAGTGTAAGACATAAAACTATAAAAGTCTAAAACATAGGAGAAAACCTAGATGATTTTGGGAATGGTGATGACTTTTCAAATACAACACCAAAAACACAATCCATGAAAGAAATAATTGATAAACTGGATATAATTAAAACTAAAAATCTGCTCAGTGAGAGACAATGTTATGAGAAAGAGAAGATAAGCCACAGACTGCAAGTATTTGCAAGACACATCTGATAAAGGACTCTTAAAACTAGACAGTAAAAAAACAATCTGATTTAAAGATAAACAGAAGATCTGAACAGAAACCTCACCAAAGAAGATATATAGATGAAAAGTAAGCATATGTTCACCATCATAGGTTATCAGGAAACTTCAAATTAACATAATAATGAGATACTGCTACACAACTATTAGAGGGGCCAAAATCCAAAATACTGACATCAAATGCTGGAGAGGACGTGGGGCAACAGAAACTCTCATTCATTACTGTCAGGAATACAAAATTGTATGACCTCTTTGCAAGACATCTTTGGAAGACATATTTACAAAACTAAACATACCCTTACCATATGATTCATTCAAGAAGCAGTCATACTCCTTGGTATTTACCCAAAGGATCTAAAAACTTTTACCCACACAAAAACCTGTACGTGGATAAATATACTGGCTTTATCCATAACTGGCAAAACTGGGAAGCAACCAAGATATCCTTCAGTAGGTAAGGGGACAAATAAAGTGTGGTATATCTAGATAATGGATTATTATTCAGTACCAAAAAGAAATGAACTATCAAGCCATGAAAAGACATGGAGGAAACTTAAATATATATTACTAAGTGAAAGAAGACAACCTGAAAAAACTACATACTGTATGATTTCAACTACAGATGACCCTGGAACAACACCGAGGTTGGGGTTGACCCCCTCACACACTAAAAATCCATATATAACTTTTGACTCCTCAGAAAGTTAATTACTAATGGCCTGTTGACAAGAAGCTGATAAGATAAACAATTGGTTAATACATATTTTTATACGTATTATATACAGTATTATTACAGTAAGGTGAGCTAGAGAAAAGAAAGTGTTGTGTTATTTAAAAAATCATAAGGAGGAATGCCTGGCTGGCTCAGTCAGAAGAGCTTGCCATGCTTGACCTCAGGGTCATGAGTTTGAGCCCCAGGTGAGGTATAGAGATTACTTAAATAAATCTTAAAAAAAAAAAAATCGTAAGAGAAAATACATTTCCAGGACTGTAAAATACCCATGTATAAGTTGACCCATACAATTCAAACCTGTGTCGATGATACATGCCATCCTGGAAAAGGAAAAACTATGGAGACAGTAAATAGAGTAGTTGTTGCTACAGATTAGGTGGGAGGGAGGCATGAAGAGAGACTTTCAGGGCAGTGAGACTATTCTGCATAATACAACAATGGTGGATACATGTTACTATACTACATCTGTTAAAACCCATAGAATGTGCAACACCAAGAGCGAACAAGACCGTAAACCTTGTAGTTTGGGTGATGATGATGTTTCAGGGTATGTTCACTGTAACAAATGCACAACTCTGTTGAGTATGTTGACATGGCGGAGGCTTTGAGTGCGTGGGGAATATGGTATATGAGGGGGAGGGTTATAGTGGAAAACACAGCAGAAAATCTTTGTGCCCTTGTGTTTGCCGGAGTTCTTAGCCCCAAAGCGCGAACCATCCAGGCAGCTTGTGCCCCGCACGGCTCCGCTCTCCCGGTTCCACCTGGGGCGGGAGTCTCAGCCTGGCCCCGCCCTGGGACTCCTCGGGCCCTGCCCCGGCCCTCCTGGCCCCGCCCACCGCTTCGCCCCGCCCCACCTTCTCTCGTCCCACGGCACCAGGCGGGGCGCGCGCCCGCCCGCTTCTCCACCCGGAAGAGGCACCTGAACCGCGAAGTTGAGGCGGTGCGCGGCTCGGCGTCCTTCGGGTGCGCGGGCCCGGCCGAGGAGCCGGCGCCGTGTCTATTTGGCCCAGGCGCGACGCCCATCCGTCGGAACCTGCGCGCCCCCGCGGCCGGCGTCTCGAGCAGCCGGCGCACGCGCCCCGCCCCGCCCCCAGCGGCCTCCTCGAGCCCCCGCCGCCAGGCCGGAGCTTTCCGCGCCCCTTGGCCTCGGGAGCAGCGTGTCTCGGTGACTTCTGACACTTCGTGCCCGCCAGTAAGTGACAGCCGCAGCCTGGTTTCACCGTTCCTCTTATGTTTTTCTCCCCCCGTTCGTCCTAAGTTTCGCTCACATCTGTTAGTTCCCAAACTATTCAACTCCCGGATTGGTCGGGCGACCGAGCTGCCGGGTTGCCGAGCCCGGGTAGTGTCAGAGCCCCGCGGAGGTTTCGTAGGGCAGGGGCTGCGCCCAGAGACGGAAGAGTGGAAAGCAGCCCTCTGAGTACAACCCGACTCCACGTTTGCCGAGCGCCCGCGGGCGGCGGAGCGGGCGGGCGGGGAGGAGGTGCCTGGAAGACGCGGGCTGCCGGCGAGAGGGGCGGGCCCTAGGACGGGGCGCCGCGGGGACAGGCGAGGGGGCGGGGCTCCCGGTGGGTGTGGCGCGGCCGCTGGGCGGGCGGGGATTCCCGGTGGTCCAGCTGAAAGTGGCCGCTTAGTAGCCGCTCCTGGCTCTCGTCGACGCTTCTCGCGGTCCAAAGGATGAAGTAGCACGTCGTTGTTAATTTTGACCTCACTCAATAAGTAAAAGGAAAGGGAACTTGAAGGTTGTAGAACAATAAGGGTAGGCATGTTTATAGGGGTAGCAAACTGCTTAGAGTTGAACAGTTTTGCGCAGATTTTGAAGGGGGATGCTGTTTTTTTCTTTATTCAAAGATGCCATTTCAGCAAAGACTAGGCAGAATTTAATCTGACTTTAATTTGAACCATGAACTCCGCAGCTACCTTTTTGCCCTATGTGGAGCTGTCTTTTGAATTGCTCAACTTGTGGCTCCAAATTTAATACGCATTTATAGAATCTTAGAGATTCATTTGTAGCAACTCTTGGGAGTCCAGTTTTTTTATTTGTTTGTTTGTTTTAAGCAAAGGCCACGATCTGGATATATTGTGTGATCAATTATTTCTAAGTGCTTTTTCTGCTTTACCCTTGACTGCATTTATGTTACCTAATTAAAACAAATTCTCAATGTAGTGGCCATAATTTGTTCTCACTCATTCTCCTGGTTATACGTATACCCATCTGTCAGTCTCACACTGGTGTCCTGTAATTGTGAGAATTCTTGGCCTATGACACATACCCATTTATTCCTTCTACACCTTCTAGAATAGTAGCTTCCCCAAAAGGCAAAATATTAAAAAGCCTGTGTAACACATAGGATGCTGAAATGTGAACTTCTGAAATGTGAACTTCTGTAATGTGAACTTCATAAGTCATCTTCTATCGTCTGTTTGTTGGACCAAATACAATAAATGGTGGGTGAATGAAATGACAAATTAAAGCACATTTGTCCTCCAGTTCTCTGTTTCCAAACCAAATAAGTTTCTTAGATGATCGATTTCAGCCGTTTATTTGGAACTGCCCATTGCCATGTTCATGATTTCACTCCATTTAAATTTAATCCTCTCCTTTGTACTCCTATTCATACTACATTTTTACCACTGTTAGGGCACTGTTTGATTTGATCTGTCTCTTGGTTCTCTTGAGGGCATTGAAGATCTTTTATTGTGCTTTTTATTTCCCAGCATGGTATACTAGTATGATAGATATCTGTCTGTATACATGAAAACAGAATGGGGGTAGGTTCTTTTAATCTGTAGGTATAAATTTAAAAAATACGTATTGCCAGAGGAATAAGATAGGTGAAGTAATGTAGTATAGTATATTTATTTTCCAGTCCTAGTTATTTATCATTTAAAGACCAATTTTCCTTTTCTTTCCTCCGTTTACCTAGTTTCTTTACACTCTTGACAGCTGTTTTTGCTGAAGCCAATAGGTTTCCTAGGTTAGGAGGAGAAAATGAGAAATTTACCTCAAATTGTAAATATCTGAAGCAGATCTGTTAACTATTCAAGTCAGAACTGGCTATCCATGTATGTTCCATTTATGTAGCTGAAAACCCATGAATATGTATGTGTGTAGTGAGAGAGAATGAAAGAGAGAAAAGAGGATATGTTCTTTGTATGAAAAAAACCTAGAACTACAACACATGCAAAGAAGTAATGTTAGCCAGAAGATTGCTGTTCCAGATTTTATACCTGAACAAATGTGTATATAGAATGTGGTTAAAAATAGCATTTCATAGGGTTAATGAGGAAGTTTGGAAAAGATAAAGGAAAGCTATTGGACCATTTTGGATTTCAATGATCAGTATAAACAGAATTCTTTGGCTTTGGTTTTGCTTCACTTTCTTAATACATTTACTAAGTGACTGTAACAGGTAATTCAGATCTAATTAAGATTTTAACTCAGATAATATTTTGAGTTTATAGTGTGGCCCATAACAATTTACAACCAGTTTGTTTTGTTATTTTTTTGTTAACTTGTGTCTAAGTCACAATATCAAAGTTATAATCCAGTCTTTTTCTTTAATCACCTAGATTCAAAATGAATAGTGATCAAGTTACACTGGTTGGTCAAGTGTTTGAATCCTATGTTTCGGAATACCATAAGAATGATATTCTTCTAATCTTGAAGGAAAGTGATGAAGATGCTCATTACCCAGTTGTAGTTAATGCCATGACACTTTTTGAGACTAACATGGAAATTGGGGAATATTTCAACGCATTCCCAAATGAAGTACTAACAGTTTTTGATAGCGCTCTGCGAAGATCGGCCTTGACAATTCTCCAGTCCCTTTCTCAACCTGAAGGTGCCTCTATGAAGCAGAACCTTCATGCCAGGATATCAGGTAAATCTCTTAAGGATTTTACTGCTACTTACTCTCTAGGAACATTTTGAGAATTTTTAACACATATTGAACTCAGCACTAAGACGTAATTGATATTTATACTTAAAAATATATTTATTGTGTAGTTGGTGGTCACTTTTACAGCAGAGTAATGATTTTATACTGTTCTCTGGACATTTGGAAGGCTGGGATATTATCCATGCCAACCAGGGGGAAGGAGACTGTATGGAGACAACATTATGTTAGTGTGCCCATATACATAGATTGATATGTGTGTATAAAATTGTAATTCAGAGCAGCTTTATGAGCGTTCGTGACTACTAACAAAAGAATTGATAATACCAAGAATTAGGAAAGTGGTACATTTTACCTTGTGATCTTCAAAACAATTTTAGGAAATTTACTGTTTTTATATCTCAAGTTTAGTATTATGCTGGTCACCTGTTAGGCACTCAGTTTTTGTCGAATGAATGACCGATTAAGTATCTTAACTTTTAAGATGCTGTAGTGGAGCAATCAGCTTGTGGCAAAGCTCTGTCTTTAAATTATTGCAGATTAAGTTGGAGAACACGTACTGTTTTGTTTAGAAATACTTTATAGTATATTTCAGAAAGGTAGGGATTTATAATCAACAACAATGCTTGCTGTGATTCGAAAAAGATGAGTCAGTATAGTAGAACTTTTTGGAGACTAAGATCCCCTCCAAAAGACCATATATTTGATTTAATTGAAAAAGTAGTATTTATCTAGAATAAAGTTAGGAATATTATAAGTCTTTAAGCATTAGGACACTAGATAATCTCTTGGTAGGATCAAGAACAAATATTACTTTATAATAATGTTGCAAAAAGTTTGTTAAAAGGGATTTTAGTTAATGTTACTGAAATGGTATTTAAGAATGGTTTTAGTTTTAGGCTGTTCTTATGTTTAAATATGTTTCCATGCTTAGCTTAAATACCCAAATTTTGAATTTTGTCCGCTAGGTGACCCTATTGGTTTCAGGTAAATTTAGCCTTCTTTTTTTTTTTTCTAATTTTCTGAAAAAGTAAACTGCAAATTATGTTATTACCATGGCACATTCATTCTACAAACATATTAAGTTCAGGCATTTGCAAGTCTTTTGGGAAACCAAAATAGTAGGGTATAGTCCCTCATCTAAAGAAGCTCAAGGTTGTAGGGGAGATAGCTATATAGTCAATTATTTAACAATGGTGTTCATATGCCCAAAGCTACATGTCTCTGTGTGCATGTTGAACATAATTGTAAAGGAACTTAGTGGCAGCTTATATGTTATGTGATGCATGCCTCACTCATGGTAGGTGCAAGATATATTAGCCCACAGAACAAGGAGTGAATTCTAGCAGATTCACTGGAGATTTTAAGAAGAGAAGGTAAGGCAGGGTTGGAGGTGTCCGGAGCAGAATGATCCAGGAATGGAAATAGTCTGGTTTTAGGTGTATTGCAGCTTCATCTTGGACTCCAGGAAAGGCATTCAGTTATGAAAACAGGTTGCCTCCCTAAGACATTTTCTTGTTTGTCTTTACAGGATATACATGGGTCTTTGTCTTTTGGGATTCTTTTTTTTTTTTTTTAGATTTTATTTATTTATTTGACAGAGAGAGAGATCACAAGTACGCAGAGAGAGAGAGGTAAGCAGGCTTCCCGCTGAGCAGAGAGACCGATGCGGGGCTTGATGTACATCACACACCACCGTCACCCTTTCACTGGTAGTGTTGAAGAACATACTTAATAACATATGTATTAAGACAGAAAATTTAAAATAAGTTGACATTTCTAGGAAAACACTGTCTTAGCATCTATTTCAGTGTTAAGATTTTGATTGTATATGGTCACTTTTGCTTAACATATGGCCTTATCTTTATATTTTAAGCTTATTTAAAGCTTATTTTAAGTTCCCTCTACCTGCCACTCCCCCTGCTTGGGCTCTTGCTCTCTGTCAAATAAATTAAATAAAATCTTAAAAAAAAAAAAAAGGATTTTCTTTGGCATTTTGTACCTTTTAAAGAGTTGCCTGTTCATTAATGGTGAAAAACAAGTTTTTTAAGGGATAAATGGTGCTGCTACGGTTAAACCTCTAGGTGATTCAAGGCTTGGAAACAGACTTATATATTAATAAATTCCGAACCTAACTAAAAAAAGTAAGAGCCTTCTAGCGCTTGGGGATCTGGTCATTATACTACCCTCCCTCTCTTTATCACTCAGCTTTGTGGTTTACTCAGTCATCAGTTGATTTTATGTGTTGCCTGTGGTAGTATGCTTTTTGTTGAATGAGGTTACAATTACATGCTGTATTTAGATTCTACTGTGATGGCCCTCTTATTAAAATCCTGGTTATTATGTCATTTGGATGTATACTTTTATTTATTTATTTTTAATGATTTTATTTGTTTGAGAGAGAGCACAGAGGGAGAGTGAGAGGGAGAAGCAGTCCCCAGTGAGTGGAGAGCCTGATGGCAGGGCTTGGTTCCAGGACCCTGGGATCATGACATGAGCTGAAGGCAGGTGCTTCACCAACTGAGGCACCCAGGTGCCCCTGGATATGTTCTTTTAGAAAGAGTCCACTGATCATTGTTTTTCAAAATAATCATTTTCTCTTTTCTTGGTTGAGCTGATCTGATTTTTTTTTTCTTAAAAAGAATTCAAATTTTTGTTCTGAAGTTACACCTTCTTTCCTAGGAAATATGAAAAGAATATATTCCATGGAGTCAAATTCCAAGATGTAAATTGATGGGTTTTTGTTGTTTCTCTCCATTAGGTTTGCCTGTTTGTCCTGAGTTGGTGAGGGAGCACATCCCTAAAACCAAGGATGTGGGACACTTTTTATCTGTCACTGGGACAGTAATTCGAACAAGTCTGGTGAAGATCCTGGAGTTTGAGCGGGATTACATGTGTAACAAATGCAAACATGTATTTGTGGTCAAGGCTGACTTTGAGCAGTACTATACCTTCTGCCGGCCATCCTCCTGTCCCAGCTTGGAGAGCTGTGATTCTTCAAAATTCACTTGCCTCTCAGGCTTGTCTTCATCTCCAACTAGGTGTAGAGATTATCAGGAAATCAAAATTCAGGAACAGGTAAATGATCAGATAAATGAGAAAAATAACAACTTTGAAGAAGGTTTTTTTCAGCTGTGGGCAAATTACCAGGACTAGGAAACCAATACAGCACTACAATTGGAACTTGTGTCATCACGCAGTATAGTTGCACATATATCAGAATACAGTCTTTAGAGACATGCAGTAATTATCTCTGTATAGAAAGAATTGGCAAAAGGGTTGTAGACTGACAATAATTATGTTAAAATTAAGTGAATATTTAAAAAGTTCAAACAAGCTCTATTTAAGGGATAGGAGAAAAATTAAATGGTTTAAGTGATTGCTGAACATTGGAGTGGTCAGGATTTGGGATTTAGGCCCAATTTTATTTGCTGTGTCCAATAAGCCATACATAGACACTCTTTAATGTGTCAGAGTGTGCAAGGTTTTCCTTTACTTGCCGCTGAAACACAAAGGCGCATTCAGCGTTGAGGACTCAAACTCACGTCATTCTTTATACATCATTCTTAACACATGGCCTCTATTATTAGTCCAGGATGGTAGTTACAGCTCTTTCACTGCCGTATGCTAGGCCAGGAGGAGGGAATTGGAGGGACTTGGAGGGACAGGGATCCCAAGTCTTGGGACTAGAGGTCAGGAAAAAACTACATGTCTTTTAGGTAAGTAACTTTGTAATTATGTTTACTAATTGGAGTCCATGTTTATTTTGACCATCCACAAGGTAGATTATATTTGGAGATATTTTTCCATAATGGTGTTTTTATTTTACTCTTGTTTTAGTGAGTTTGTAAATGGATAATAAGCACAACTTTCAAGAAAATTCCATAAATCCCTATCATAATTAAATTAATTGTATGATAATACCAGGGAAATAGAAACAGTAATTTCAAGAACTGCTAGGCTTCTATTAAGCATGTATTTAAGCATACTCAGTATGTGTTTGCTTTTCCTTGCTAGGTGCAAAGGCTATCTGTTGGAAGTATTCCACGATCTATGAAAGTTATCCTGGAAGATGACTTAGTAGACAGCTGCAAATCTGGTGAGAATTAGCTTTTGCTAGCTTATATAAGATGTCTTAAAGTACTGATTAGGAAAAAACTACTTTTTATTTTCCCAAGAGCACTGGGAAGTGAGTGTGAAGGCTTAATTGCTCATCTTGAGAATAGAAACTCGCGTGGAGGTGGGAGGTGATACATAATAGGAACAAAGCTGGCTTAGCATTCCTATCCAGTCACTTGTTTTATAAGTGAAGAACCCAACTTGCCCAGGGTCACCTGGAGTGTTAAGTAGCAGAACTAGAATATGCATGCAGATCTATTGACTTTTGTCCAGGTTGTTCTTTTCAGTGTATCCTTGCTTAACAGCAGCAACTTTAAAAATTGTAGTAGATTTAGCCTTTGGTTAAATAAAATGCATCAGATAGTATGACTGTGTCAGATGTTACTGTACTCTTATTGCTATCTAGAAGAAAGTAGGTGATTATTCCTCTCTTCTCTGTGCTGGTGACACCCCCATAGGAGTCACATTGACTTTGTCCTCTGAGGGATCTCATTGTTTCTATTGGCCAATTGCCCAAATTGGGAAGGAACTTAAAACCATACTGGAAAGAACTGTGGGTGTTTAGCATAGAGAAGCCTCAGGAAGGACATGACAGCCAACTTTTCATTAATTGGAAGGTTGTCATACAGAAATGGAATTACTGTTACAGAAGATACTTTTGGGTTTCAGTAGGCTGAAGCTCCAGGAAGGTACATTTTTGACTCAATATCTAATAATATAAGGGATTCATTCACCATGGGACTCAGATGATGGTGAGTTTCTTTTCCCAGAGACAGTCAAGTATAGGGTGACAGCATCTTGGTAGTGACTTAGGTCTCATGATGGCAGTTGGTCTGGCTGATCTGTAGTGTTTTGCAAAACAAAGACTGTGAGCCTCAGAGCTGTTCTGGAAATCTGAGGGCTCCAGAAGGGGTTAGTGCAATGTCATCTTGGTTATATTTTGATTTTGAGGCTAATCAGACCACTCATAGCTTTCTTTTGCCCTGTCTCAACTCATCTTGCTGCTCTTGTTCTCATTGGGGAGCCTGGGAAAATCAAACTTTAAAGTTTTTTTGGAAAAGGGCACCTGGGTGGCTCTGTCAGTTGAGTGTCTGAGTCTTGGTTTCAGCTCAGGTCATGATCTCACGGTTGTGGGACTGAGCCTGTGCCAGGCTCTCTGCATAGGGCAGAATCTGCTGGAGATTATCTCCTTTGCCCTCCCCCCCGTTCCTCCCACTGCTTGTGCTCACTCTCTCTTTCTCTAAAATAAATAAATCTTAAAAAAAAAAAAAAAAAAAAAGTATTTGTGGAAGGGCACATGTATAGAATGGAAGTGTTCTACATTGAATTTTAAAATTACTGCTTTTATAAAGAATATAGTAGGTAGGGACGAATTTTATTGGAAAAATTAATAAGAGGTTTTGTAAATAAGCAGTGCTACTCAAGAGAGTACTCTAAATTTTTTTTTTAAAGTACTCTCTTCTGCAATAGCCACATTTATTTTTTTTTATTATTATTTTTTTATTTGACAGAGATAACAAGTAGGCAGAGAGGCAGGCAGAGAGAGGAAGGGAAGCAGGCTCTCCCCTCAGCAGAGAGCCCAATGCGGGGCTCGATCCCAGGACTCTGGGATCATGACCCGAGCCAGAGGCAAAGACTTTAACCCACTGAGCCACCGAGGCGCCCCACAATAGCCACATTTAAATATGAGATATTCTTAATAAAAATAGATATTTTAAAAGGATTTTTAAAACAAATATATTATTTTACATATGTAATGTGAAAAGAAAGAATAAGAGAATAAAGGGAGCTTTTTTTCAGTTGTTGGTAGAAGCTAGGGCTGTAAAATTGACATGGCACTAGTTGGCTTTTATAAAGGTAAAGATCTCAGACACCGAGGGGATTGCTTTCAAAGAGGTAATCTGAAAGTTTTAATCCAAAACTTTTTACCAAAACTGACAGGAACTGAAGACTCTAGTATGGAATTGAAAAGTCTTTTGGATTTCCAGAATTTCAGCCCCTAAAAAAGTTATCCTAGAACTGTGAAACTTTGGTCAGTTTCTCTGAGGTTACTGTTTCCAGCCCTAGAAAAGGCAGATGGCAGCCTGCCCCTAAAGCCAGCAGCTTCTGCTCCCCATACACATTCCCAAGGCCTTGACCAGACCTGTGTCTGTGAAGAAGGTTTGAGAGCTTTTTCTTTTTCTTTCCTCTTCTTATTCCAAATAACTTTAAAACTGTTGCTTTTACTGTTTGCCTAGGAATTTCCACTTGCTTTTTTTAAAAAAGAATTTTATTTATTTATTTGACAGAGAAATCACAAGTAGGCAGAGAGCAGGCAGAGAGAGAGGGAGAAGCAGGCTCCCCGCTGAGCAGAGAGCCAATGCGGGGCTCAATCCCAGGACCCTGAGATCATGACCCGAGCCGAAGGCAGAGAGGCTCAACCCACTGAGCCACCCAAGCGCCCCTCCACTTGCTTTTTAAAATTTAAGTTACATTGAAGGTAGGTCAGAAAATGGAAATGGGGGGCACCTGGGTGGCTCAGTGGGTTAAGCCTCTGCCTTTGGCTCAGGTCATGATCCCAGGATCCTGGGATCGAGCCCCACATCGGGCTCTCTGCTCTGCAGGGAGCCTGCTTCCTCCTCTCTCTCTGCCTGCCTCTCTGCCTACTTGTGATCTCTGTCAGATAAATAAAAAATCTTTAAAAAAAAAAAAGAAAGAAAATGGAAATGGCTGGTGAACTTCAGCTGGGTATCAACGATTGTTTTTTAATTCACCTCAACATTCCCTGCTTTAAGTATTTCCTGTTCTTACTCAGACCTTAATCTCACTCACCCTGAGTCTGTAAAGAAAACTTAGAGCGCAAATAAGTCCCTTGGCAGAAACAGGTATGTCTGATTTCTTATTCTATATCCCTGTTCTCTCCTACCAGACAGATCAAAAGTGCTTAATTTCTCCAAATTCCATTTTCTTTTTCTTTTAACATAGATTTCTCCAAATGCTTCTTGTATAAAATATTTTTGAGCTGCCATTTCATTAAAACGATGAGACAAACAACTGTGGAAATACAGGAGTTCAGTATCTAGGGTCAAAAGTATTTCTTGGTCAAGAGACTGCCCCCATCCACCCAAGAATCACCAACCTATAGTTTGAAATTTATGTCAAATATATTAACAGTTTATAGTTGTCTAAACAGTACTTCATGGAAATAACAACTTTGATCATGGATTGCCTGCTAAATGGATCAGGCTGTGGCAAAGTTCTTTTTTCATATAGGACTCTAGATTTTAACCAAAACCTGTAATACCTCGATAAGCAAAGTAGTGCTTATGTAAGCTTAGCGTGAACATCAAAGTATCCTTTGATAGAAAATAAGATGTTTTCATGCAGTACATCTAAACTGAATCTGAAAAAATCTAAAGGTATTTTTCTTTCACATGTCACTAATAATAATGGATGGAAGTGTTCATCAACAGCGCTTTTTTCATTTATCCATTGCTACAAACCTCTGCAGAATGAAAAGATAAATGGCATAATCCTTGCCCTTCAGGAATTTACAGTCTGGTTGGGAACCCCAATCTGACACATGCAGAGTAGTAAAGTCGGTGGTTGTGTCCTGATAACTGCCAGTGCAGCAGGGGATCAGAGATGGGTCCGTCTGGGGGTGGCTGCCGTGGGAAACGGGCTGCACAAGACGAAGCGGCACAAAGACGGAGGCTGCTACAAAGTAAGAATTGTAGTTCCCTGCAAATGACATCGTTTATGACTTAGTACAGAAAAGTTTAACAACAAGGCTTAGTATAATAGCTAATAGCTGTTGAGCGTATATTATATTCTAGATATTGTAAGAAGTAATTTACAAACATTTTCTGACTTAATTTTCACTGTGATCCTGTGACATAAATATAGCTATTTCCATTTTGTAGGTCAAAACTTGTAGGCTCAGCAAAGTGAGATAATTTGCCCTAGGACATAATCAGTGAGTGAAGGAGCTGGGATTTGAACCCAAATCTGATAAAATCAGTGCTCTTGGCCATTTTTCAGGACACTACATTTTTCACATTATCACTGCTATTGAAGTCAGTTACTTCAATAATCATTTATTGATTAATTCAATAACGGGTGCTATATCTAAAAGTAAAGTTTCTATTTGACTAATTTGGAAACAACCTAAGTATAATTCATTAAAATGATAGTAAAGGACTATTCCAAGTGCTCATGTAAAGTTACCCCAGTCATTTTCACCTAAAAATTAAGGGCAGACAATATAGTAAATGATCATTACTCTTGCTTTAGTTTGAAAACCATCCAAGCAGTGGCTTCAAAAGATCTTGAAAACACATGCAAAGCACCTACTGAATGTGTTTGTCACCATTTATTATAAAGTTGCCTTTAGCTAGAAATAAGCCCTCCGTTGTGTCATTGCTATCACGAGTTCCATTCACTTAGCATTTACAGAACACTTTCTTTAGAAAATCAAAAGCCCTGCAGATTATACATTACACATTGAAACTTAGAGAGTAAAAGGCATTTTGCATCAGCAAATACCATATATTTGACACAGGGAAAATGAAGACTTGCCAGTTAGTTCAGACGCTATTTATTGCACAAATTATAAATACCATATTGGATTTGGAGTATGTTCAACATCTTATATTCAACAAGATTTTGAGGACTAGGCTTATCTTTTCTTCTTCTGGCCCCCTTATCTCTTATACCAAAATACCGAATGCCAACCATTCATTCATATATACCTGTTAATTGATGCATTGAATTATATGTAATAATAAGCACAGATGTTAGTGTTTGGAGAATGTGCCCATGAAAGACCTAAGGCCTCCTAGGACAACCTGTAGAAGTTTATTTAATATTCTGATCACCAGTAATAGAATTTCCTCAGGTGGGAAGGAACCAACCAGAAGGAACAAGCAGGATTTATCTTGTGCTTTCATAGTTTATGAAAAAGAGCTTTGAAGTAAAACAGTGTTCACTTATTTCTTAGTTCATTCATCTGTTTTTTTTTAAGGCAGTAAGTAAAATATCAATAAAGGTGAAACGTAAAAATTAATATATAGGAAACTAAAATATATAGGAAATATATAGGAAACTAAAACTAGTGTCAGTTATCACAAGATTGTCTCCTTTCCTGACACCAAACTGAGTATAGCTTAATCTTCCAGCTGCAGTTTCTACATATTCTTTAAATGAGAACTGTATGGTTAGGGATTATTAGAAGATGAACATTTCACCCCTTATAATAACAATGAATAAATCATCTGGTAAGCTATTTTTCTAGTGAAGGGTAATAATTTGGTGTGATTATCATGTGGCAGATTAAGAAAAATAAAAATGCTGACTTTAGCTTTTAGCTAAAGATACAAGCGCTTGTAAAAACAAACAAAAACAGAAGGGAAAAGTAGGAAACCTGTGGTGTTTCTTTGCCTTCATATTGTTTCCTGCATGAGTGTTTATTATTCTAAACCTGGTGGGAGAGTGGTTTATTTCTTATTTCTGGATCTGTGTGATGCAAGTCTATGTCCAGCAAGCAGTGTGCTCCTCCTGGACTTTGTTGCTACTTGGTGCTCTCTCCTAGGTGATGACCTCACTATTTATGGAGTTGTAATGCAACGGTGGAAGCCCTTTCAGCAAGATGTGCGCTGTGAAGTGGAGATAGTCCTGAAAGCCAATTATGTCCAAGTAAATAATGAACAGTCTGCAGGGATCATCATAGATGAGGAGGTCCAAAAGGAATTTGAGGATTTTTGGGAGTCCTATAAAAGTGATCCCTTTGCAGGTTTGTGATTAAGGGTTTAAAGCTGATAATTATTAATGGCATTTCATTAAGTAGTTAAATATGAGGTCTGTGATTGGGAGGAGCCTTGCATGCTAGAAAACTCAATGGCTAAACTCAAAAGGTGGTAGCAGTCGTCAGTACTTTTAGCCATAGTTTCCTTTTGAAGAGCCCTTTGCTGGTATAGTCTTTTTTAATTTAGAGATCTTTGTGGAAAGTAAAAGCTGGATTACAAGAGATTTTCCATTTCTGTTATTTTAGACATCTCTTGTACTGCCAGTTTTCTCCCTTCTTTACCAATAAACATACAATTCCTCCGTAAGTAGACAAAACACATCCTACTATGAAATGTCATCCTATGAAAGTCTTATTTCTTTTCTCATGTACCTGAGATAATAAAGACAACTTCACACTATTTTAACTGAAGATTTTAAAATATGCAGTCAGTAGGAAAGAAGTGATGAGAGATAGAAGGGTGCAAAATATAAGCTTTGTCATCACAGCAAAAACTTTTGATTGTGGCAGTAAGATACATAAACTAAAACATTACAGCCTTTGGGTTCATAGAGTATTTTTTTATTTAAAAATTCCAAAGATATAAAACACCAGTTAAATCTTCAAATGTCTGTTTTCATTCTTCCTTGGAGGCATCTACTGAGAAAAATAAACTGAAGCCTGTGATAGACTATTTTTAATAAACTTCATCTCAAGTCTCACACATATCAATTACTTTATTCTTAAATACTAAAGTGGGGTTCTCTATTTCATGGCTTTATTAAGCAAGCCCTTTAAGAACCATATATATTTTTAAAGGAATTTCTGTATTTAAAATTGTTTCTTAGGGTCGGGCCCTCACAAAAATCTGTAACTCTTCCTTGGACCACAGTCATTTCTTACTAATTGCGCTGCCACACAGCTCAGCTGTTCCTGTTACAGTGAAGGAAGGGGATCATATAGTGTTCTACCCAGACCAAGAGAAGTGCTTTGTGCTATCAATTCAAGAGTCTATCTTTTTTTTTTTTTTTAAAGATTTTATTTATGTATTTGACAGACAGAGATCACAAGTAGGCAAAGAGGCAGGCAGAGAGAGAGGGGGAAGCAAGAGAGCCCGATGTGGGGCTCGATCCCAGGATCCTGAGATCATGACCCGAGCCGAAGGCAGAGGCTTAACCCACTGAGCCACCCAGGCGCCCCTCAAGAGTCTATCTTGTTTCAATTAGAAGGTTATGGATGTACAGCTCATTTACTGGATAAAAGGAAGAAGTAAATATAATGACCTTATAAAAAACATAAGAAGAGAGAGAAAACAAGGCAATGTTTTTTTTAGTGCGAATGGATTCTGCTTTCTTAGTTTTCTGAGTACCCAGTACCAGTACTGTACTTCACCAATTCAAAGTGTATGTGTGCTAGTTGGGGGAAACAAGGGAAGGGGTGGTGGAAGAGGAGAGCTGTATGCGGAAGGATGTCTTCCACTTTGCTAGTCTAACACCAGGCATTTCACTCCTCAGCTCTTGGAGTTTGATCTGCTTCACTAAGATCTGACACTGGTACTGTCTAGAAGGTGAAGACTTTATTCCAGTCTGCAGTAACATCTAGGATCCTCTGACCGTGGGGCCTAGATGCTGAATAGAAACCCAAATGGAGGGATTGAGGTCTGTTGGGCCATGTGAACAGATTCAGGGATGACTCAGATCTGGGAAGGTTTAGGAAGTCCTATTCTCCTTGGGGTAACTGAGGGCCATGCCACAAGAATGAGCTGGTAGGCTCTAGACACACTATTAACATGGTCTAGAAGCAGAAATTTGGGAGGGAGCTAGAGTTGGGGGAGTATTTACTCTAATGCATTCTCTTCCATGGTACAGCCATGGCATCTATTGCCATGATTCAAGGAACTTTAGACAACAAATTTAAGGGAATAGTTCTTCCCCTTTATTTTTCTTTGGTACTTCAGACCTCACTTTATATCTTTTGTGTTAACTACATTGGGAGGAAATACTGCGATCAGAAATAAGCATAAGTAATAGAGTAATATAATAGCTTAACAGTTAAGTGTGTCAGGTATTGTTCTATATGCTATACATTTATTAACTCCTTTGATCCTCAACAGTTCTATAAGATACCATTATCATTCCATTTTACAGATAAGAAAATAGAGTCAGAGAGGTTAAGAAACTTGCCCAAAGTCAGATGGGTAGTAAGTAGTAGCACTGGGATGTGATCCAGGCCTCTAATCCCAGAGCCTGTGCTCTTTACCACTGGGGTATGTTTCCTGTTAGCACATCAGTCACTGAATCTACCTTTATTCAGCACAGCTGGCACAGAAGTCTCCCAGGTCAGTTTGCCTACTCCTAAACCTGCTTGTTGGGGCTATTCCTTCTTTCTTTGTGTGTGTAATTCTGGTCAGAATTTACCTACCTGCTGTAATGTCTTATTTGCTTAGATCCCAAACCTTCTTCCTCTTTTTTCTCTGGACTTTCTTCCTCAGGAAAGAGAGGGATTCCCTTTGGTGGTTAAGGAGCTGCCTTCTAGAATTTACTAATTCTTTTTACTGATCCTCATTTTACTGAAAGATTTTCTTCACATTTTTGCCATCCCAAGTCATGTCACCCTACATTGTCATTGGATCAATTCTAATTCATTACAATAAGGAGCTTTTGTGCATAAGGCCATAAATTCTGGACAAAGCCCTCTTCCTTTCCCTAATGCTTTGGCAGAAAACCTTCTGGAACTGGAATAATCAGCTAAATATTTACACGATTATTTTCCTCCTCAAATAGAGCTGCCTCTGAAACATGAGCATAAACATGGAAGCCCTGAAACACACAAATTAGTTGCCAGCATGTAGATAGAGTACCATCACAGTAGTGAATTCCACGTAAGAGAAGACAAGCTTAGTACAGGCTTGTTAGGATGGTATAGGTTCTAAGAGCCCCTGCTGGTTAATTAGGCCAGTGATCAAATGAAATACCTGCTTTATTTGTATGTGGGATGGGCAGATTCTCAGATTTGGTATTTTGACATTTCTGAAAACAGAAACTCAAACAGTGATATTCTCTTACTTAAAGCACATGATTGGGTGCCTGGGTGGCTCAGTGGGTTAAGCCTCTGCCTTCGGCTCCTGTCATGATCTCAGGGTCCTGGAATCGAGCCCCACATCGGGATCCCTGCAGAGCAGGGAGTCTGCTTTCCCCTCTCTCTTTGCCTGCCTCTCTGCCTGCTTGTGATCTCCCTCTGTTACATGAAGAAATAAAAAATCTTTTTAAAAAAAGCATATGATCAGGGGCACCTGGGTGGCTCAGTTATTAAGCATCTGCCTTTGGCTCAGGTCATGATCCCGTGGTCCTAGGGTCCTGGGATCCTGATATGGGGGCCTGCATCCAGCCCCCTGCTCAGTGGGGAGCCGGCTTCTCCCTCTACGTCTGCCTGCTGCTCCCCCTACTTGTACCTGCTCCCCCACCATCAAGAAGATAAATTTAAAAATCTTAAAAAAAAAAAAAAAAAACACATGATCAGGAGCATCTGGGTGGCGCAGTTGGTTAAGCCCATGACTCTTGGTTTCGGCTCAGGTTATAATCTCAGGGCCCTGAGATTAAGCCCCAAGTTGAGCTCCATGCTCAGTGTAGAGTCCGCTTGAGATTCTGTTTCTCCCTCTACCCCTCCTGCTCATGCTCTCTCTTTAAAATAAAAAAAATCTTAAACAACACATGATCAGAAGAATCTGAGACTTCCCTCTTGGATTGCTAGAATTTTAGTTTATATGATCTTTTTAATACTGTGATACCCTGGTAATTTATTCTAGGTAAAGAGACTTTACCAAATTGTTCAGAGCAAATGCTGAATTGACTCACAGGGTAGATTATTTTACTTCTTTCTTAGACCTCTGGAGAAGCTCCATGAGCTCCAAGTACCTCTTGTATTTAAAAATTACTGGCTCCTACAATCCGACTTACTGAGATTGAGCACCTTCATTTTATTTAGGCAGTGGAGTAAAGTGCAATGGTATTTTAAAGGGATAATGTTGGCTTAATGAGGGAATAAAGGAGATTCCTTTCTGTCTCTGTAAAGTATGATAAATTTATAGAAACTTAAGCAGGTATAAAAATAAAAAGGAAGGAATAAAAAAGCAGACTTCCTATTGTGGCATTAATAAGAGAAGGAATTTTAGGACCAAAACAGTTATTTACTCCTGTAGGATTTGGAAGTGGTTCTCTTGATATTAGATGGCAGAGTATATTTCTAGGAAGTTAGGATAAGAAGAAATTTCAGATAGGATTTCTTGAAAACTGTTCGTAACATCTGACCTTTCTGCCTTTCCTAGGAAGGAATGAAATATTGGCCAGCTTGTGCCCTCAAGTTTTTGGAATGTACTTAGTAAAGCTTGCTGTGGCCCTGGTGCTGGCTGGTGGGATTCAAAGGACTGATGCTACAGGAACACGGGTCAGAGGTTAGTACCTATTAAAACTTTTTGAGAAATGTTAATACATACAAGGTAAGAAGTTAGAATTTTCCTTTCCTGAATAAAAATGACTTTTTGAGCTTTATTTTCTAACCATATTTTTTAAAAAAAGAATTTATTTATTTGTCAGAGCGATCACAAGTAGGCACAGAGGCAGGCAGAGAGAGAGGAGGAAGCAGGCTCCCTGCCGAGCAGAGAGCCCGACGTGGGGCTCGATCCCAGGACCCTGGACCCAAGGCAGAGGCTTTAACCCACTGAGCCACCCAGGCACCCCACTAACCATAATCTTTTAAAGCTGACAGTTGCCCAATACTTAGTCCAGCATCTATATATCAAAAGGTAATTCCTAGAATTACAAAGACTTAAAGAAATTTTAAGTGTTTTGAGGAATATCTATTTTTGCTCCAGTCTGTAAAGGTGCCACAAAATAAAATCTTTACATTTTGATTACTATCTTTTCCGTTGGATCCCCAGTCTGTCTTCAAGAGGAAAAGATTAGATAGTGCTTTTTAAGGTCTCCAAGTCAGTGTCTCTCCATCTGTGACTGTCAGTGTGTTTCTCTCAGACTGTTGCTCTCAGTCATCTGCCTGCTGATTCCCCTTCTGCTGGTAGGTTGCAGAAGTGCCATCTGCCATGAGGTGCTGCTGCAGGTCATACGTTCAAGCAAAGATTACTCTAAGTGTATAATTATGTTCAAATGGCAGAAAGCTCTTTTGCAGCTAACACATTTAACTGACCTGAATCTGGCATAAAGTAGGTTTATTATGGCCCTTATATAGGCCACCTGAGGGTCATAATAACCAAAGACTAAAAGGACATTGTTATAAACAAGGCTGTTAGTAAGATTTCTAAAACCATACGGTACAATATGGAATAGAAAGTATAAAAAGTTTATGTGTATTGTATGTTTTGATCAAATTCCAGCACTCTGCTAAATGTTAAGCTTAAGAAGGCGTTTCCTATTAACGTATTTAGGAAATACTTGAGTATAACTGAATAAATTGATGAATGAGATAATACATACCAAAAGATACTTATATGTTCATTTGTTACATTTGAAAATAAGTACTTTAAGGTAGATTATTTCATTAAATTACTACAATTGCATAAAATGAAAAGGTCTTCATTTAACTGTTATAATCATAAGCGATTTGATACTTATAAAGCACTTATAAAGGCTTGAACACTTAAAAATACTTAAATAAAAATGGAATAAAATATTTGTATGGCTAGTTTGCAAAGATTTAGCCAAGTAGTTTGGTATTTAAAAATAGATTAAGGGGTGCCTGAGTGGGTCACTTGGTTAAGTGTCTGCCTTTGGCTCAGGTCATGATTCAGGGGTCCTTGGATTGAGTCCCACATCAGGTTCCCTGCTCTGCGTGGAGCTTGCTTCTCCCTCTCTGATTGCCCCTCCCCCTGCTTGTATTGTCTCGCTAATAAATAAAATCTTTAAAATAAAAAATAAAATCAGAAACTTTATAAGCCAAAAATTTTTTAAATGTTAGGCGTATGCCTGAACATCTGGAAATAGCACAGTCTATTAAATTAAATTATAAATATCATATTCATAAATCACTTAAAATTATTATTTATGATGATAGTTAACTTTTCTAAAGATAACTGGTTAAGTCTGTCCTTAAATGACCTTAAGTAAATAGCAGAAGCATAAAATGTAAATTGTGTTGGCATTCCAAGTATACCATTTTCTTCTTGATTAATTACACTTAATTCATGGGTCTTTTCATAGAAATTTGAAAGTTTACTAACTTTTTTCTAGGCGAATCTCATCTTTTATTGGTTGGGGATCCTGGCACAGGGAAATCTCAATTCCTCAAGTATGCAGCAAAGATTACACCACGCTCTGTGCTCACCACAGGAATTGGATCTACTAGTGCAGGTATTTTACATGACAATTTCAGTTAATTTGACTTTACAACAGACAGTAACACAATGTTTTTCTGATGAAAAAGTACCTAACATAGGATAAATTTCAAGCTAATTTTTGAGTTACTGCCAAAAATCAAAGAAAATATATAGCACCTACTTCTGTAGCTCTAAGAAAATGTTTTAAAAGCTCCACTTTCACTTAATTTTCCTAAAACTTATCCCATACATTTTTTTGCATCTTAGTTTTGAAAGATCCTATTTAATGTGGAAAAAGCATGCACCATCTCACATTTTATGAAGACCTAGTAAACAAAACATTGAGATAAATGGGGGAAAAAAATCTCCCTTTATCAAAGTAGATCGATGGCATAGAGCTTGAGGCATTTTTGTGCTTGTAGATCTCATGGGCAACAGTAGCTCCTACTGAAAATTCAGTAGAAAATTTGTCTTAATACGTGGAAAGCACACTTTCACTGCATTGTGGAGCTTCATTCATATATTGCAATGATTCTTCAAGTACACTTAAAAGCCTCTGCAGATCAAATGTCAGGATGTGATTATAAAGTAACTTTAGGAAAATTATTAGAAAGCCTGTCTTGATGCGATTTTGTATTTTACACTGTTGTGATTGGGGAAATATTTCTCCTGTACTTCTGTCTGTAATGGGCCTTTGGTTTCACACATTTTACAAATGTTCTTTGCTACTTATTAAGGGAAGCCTGTGCTGAAATTTCTTATGAGAAACTTATACTATAAAACTTCTCATAAAGCAGCAAATGCTGCATTAATGGTTCTACATGAGGAAAGCCCCATTCTAAGGGGTTCTTAGATTTTGAAATATAACTGAATAGTACATTAAGCATTGATGAGAAGGGATTTGTGAATGGAGAGGCAACTCAAGGTTCAGCATACTGGAAGGGTAGTAAGCAAGAATATATAAAGAACACTTTATGTGCATTTAAAAATTCTTATGACCCAGGGTTCTAGAGTTCTTTATAAAATGATGCCGGTAACAAACAAATAAAAACGTTTGCCAAGTAATTATGTGGAATGTTTCGTAAGTTAACTATATGGAGGGCCAAGAAATGCATCCAGGCTATCTGGTGGGCTACCAGTAATTTCAGAACATTTGGACAGTTTTCAAGTGAATGGCTGCTGATTCACTGTCCTAGCACTTTTCTCTTTTTTTAAAGCATCAAGATCATACTCCAAAAGACAGGTACGGGGAATATAAATTTTAGAATGAAAGAAAAGTTATTGCTAAGTCTCATCTATTCAAAAGGCCAGACTAGCCTTTCTTTAAACTGCATATCACAGTCCCTTAGTCATAAATGCCAGTTCAGGGAGTCAAAACCAGCACTTTAAAAATGAAATACAATAAAAGATACCAGAATATACTGCAACAATAAAGATGCACTATATGGGTGCATTTTCATGACAACATATAAATACTTGTGTTTCAGAGTCATATACTTTTTTATTTGTATCAGGGATTAAAAAATTAGGGATTTCAAAAATTGCTTCCATAGACTTCCTTGGTAAAATTAGAAACCCCGAATCTTAAAACCAAACAATAAGACCACATGGAAGCCTAAGGTTATAGAAGGTTATAAGTGAACAAGTGCATGCATGCTCCTCAGATTTCTAGCTCAACTGATATCCTCATTCCCTCCAGCCTACTTGCTTCTTTCTTCTGTGGTGTAAGTAATTGGTTCATGTTTATGTTTTCATGAAAGAACTATTTACTATGATCAAAAAGGAAAAAACTGTTCCAAACATTTTAGCTATACTTCATATAGTGTCTCTAAATGAAGCTAAACGGGGGGAAAATAAAACCACTGTGCTATAGTTGGAGTTCTAAATCTTATAGAATCATAAAAATTCTGAAAGAAGACTTAAAACTTAAGTCTTAACCTTTTGTGAAAATTAGCTGTTTACAAATTGATGTAAAAACCTAACTCTTGGTATTAATACAAATCAGTCACTATAATTAGTCGGAATAAAAACTCAGCAGTAAATTGCTTTATTTGGTAATTTGGCTTTATATATGCTTTATTTCTAACAAGCCCATATCTTGTTATATTAATCACTGAGCTCTTTGTTGGAAATTTTACTTTTATTTTCATTTTAATATTTTAACATTTTCCTTAATTGCAAATAGACAAAAATGAAATTTTCTTCATATGGTTTTAACAGTTGGATGTATTTTATTTTTAAAATCTATGAACTAGTTAGTGGACAGTATTTTGATAATCTGGTATATTAAATTTCAAAGTTTAACATTTAGCAAAATTTTCCTTCACAAATTCTTTTTTAGAATGACAGGAAATATATACAACTTAAATTCCACATTCAGACAAAATGCCCTTTTCCCTTCCTCAAAATAAAAGCTTTAAAAAGTGCAGTATAAAAGTTTTAGATATAAAGGCACTGCATAACTGTATCATATGGCTAATGTCTTGCTTAGCAGCAAGAGTAATGAGAATATTCTACACTTAATTTAATGAAGCACAGGAAACTTTGAGGAAGGACCTAGCTCTCATCAAAGAAAAAGAACCTTTTGGCCCACTTAGTTAATGGATTCCTTTCCAAGATTACTTTTTAAAAACTTATCTGGAAAGGCTATCTAAAATATGTCAACCACAAATATGCCTAATCTTATTCTGCATGAGTGTCATGGGATATGGAGAAGAGTACCACATGTGTGAAAATAGGTATTTTTCCAAAATAGTGACTCATCTATTATGATAAAGCTAAATACACCTTCCCAAATCCACTTTTTTTTTTTTAAATAAACACTGTCAACAACAGATGATCTATCAAGTCAATTTTGAAGGGTTAAGTTCATTGTATTTTTATAAATCTCATGAATAGATCTAAGTCATTATAATATCCTGTTCTTAAACTTAGCGCATTTATGTCTGCTCTTGACATGCTGAAGTCACTGGGTAGAAATGATGGATGATTCAAGGAGTATTCGGATGTCCTAAATGGTTATAAAACAAAGGACCTTAAGAACAATTAACCACATTTGTTATCATCTTAGGAACCAAACTGAATGCTAACATTCCGTGTAATAGTTGCCATAAGAGGCTTCAAGGTGGCCTAGAAAATCAGGTCCTAAAGTTCGTGGTAGCATATAGTGGACTTCAAATCCCTTAAGGACATTGACAAAAAAGAATGGAAATTTGCCCCTCATATTAAGCCAAACTGTTTATCACAGAAAGAAACATTTTAGTTGAAGTCGGAAGTTTGTTCTTCTGAAGGCCAGTAAAATAGTGGTCCAAAGATTATTGTCCAAAAGGCTAAGACAGCTTTACAACCTGGTCTAATGGTTTATATTTTTCTTTATAAGTGCTTTAATTACATATAGCAGAGAAGAAAATAATATATATGCTTTAATCAGATTAGTTTCAGAACAAATAAAATAACACATTAGAGAAAAAAATTACTTAAAAATAGTTGTATTTATATTCCACAATTTGCTCAAATACTGGTTTTCTTATAAACTTTCTACAGGATGTTTTTAAACAAATTCTTCACATTGTGTCTTGACTATGTACTTACGGAATTTCAAATAGTTCTGTGTGTTTTTATAGCTTAATTTGTACTAAAGGGATGGCAGGTGGTCACATGCAGTCCATATGGGATTCTAACATGACATTTAGTGAGTTTTCTGATGTGGACCATCCCTTTGATGCTGAAGGTAATGCATCTGTTGAAAGAAGTGATTGTAGATTTGGATTACTGCTCTCTGCATCTTCCAGTTTTTCTGTGTTATCTTCCCAATTAATGTGGAATCTTGTAACTCTGGGATTAGATGCCAAAATGTTCCTTTGAAGCTAAAGGAAGAAGGACATATATAAACAGACAACATTAAGAAAGTTAAATATACATGAGTAGGAGCTTAATCAAATGGTTCTTTATATCAGTACTGCTAAAGGGCTAAAATTTATACAAAGGCATAAAATTTAGTAAAGCACCTTAAACATAACTAATACACAAGGACTAGGGCTACAGCAAAAAAAAAAAAAAAAAAGAAAAATTTTAGACTAATGGAGAGGAAATGAAGAATCTGAAGGAATTCATCCAGATCTCTTACTAAACAACAACGTATCTAACCCTTCTATACTTCTGTTTCTTAAAAGGGAGACAATCTCTTCTTTCTTGAGGGTGGATTCTTCACAGGATGCTTTATCTAATTAGTATGCTTTTTAGGTTGATACGGTGTCTCTTCAGTAATATTTCCAAAGAAAATAAAAATTACCCCAAATATCAACTCTCATTATAAGTGGTTTCATACCTTTTAATTATTATGGTTCATTCTCAGAAACAGTATTCTAGTTTTTTGTTTTTTGCCATACAAGGTGCCTTATAGTTAACTAATACATTGAGTCACTGGAAGGTCCCATACCAGGATTAAATATTCCAGCCTCATTATCAGAAAGAACATTCCATTCTACTCCCATGTAATTTTTTTTGCATGCTCAGGCAGATGGGAGTGTTATGTTCAATCTCACATAAGTCACCAGTTACTAAACTGTCAGGTCCCAATGAAAAAAATCATAAAATAGGAAGTATTTCTGAGACTCTGTAATTCTGAAGCATAGGTTTCAGCTTCTCACTCAGAAGCTATTTTCCAAAACCACAGATACTTAAGACCTTTGGTTTCATCTCTAATACATATGTACGGGAAATGCCATAGAGAAAGTTGTAAACTACTATCTCTTAGAGGAGGCACTTTCAACTTTCTAAACTATAAGAGAATCTGAAAGTGCCTGACCAACATTAATTACTAATGATTCATCAGGAGGTAGGGTCTGAGGTCAAGTATGGAAACGCAACAGTTAGTATGCCCATTTGGCACAAGGACGTCAAATTTATTTTGTCTCCAAGCTATTTTCATAATATACTATGAAATGGCATCTACTTTAAAAAAGAGTATAGTAAAAGTAATGAAAAAGGAATCGTCATTACCTTAGAAAAGTCTGGTTTTACTGGTGGATTTTCCCTTAGTTCTGTCTCAGTATATTCATTATTTACATAATAGCCAACTCTAATAAATTCTTGACCTCGATAGGTGCATGTAATTAGCACAACTGTTACACCTACTGCATCTGCATCTGGAATGAGTCCTGGATTAGGTGCATCAGCCTACAATAATTTAAAAAGAAAAGAAACACATCATAAAAGGCTGTTAACTGCAAGCAAGACGCATTTTGGTTACCTTCAGTACTGTCAGTTAAGGGCAAAACAACAAAAACTTGGAAATCATACTGGGAAGGCAAATGCTCATTTTTGAGATTGACTTATAGTCAGAAAATATAGTTCGAATATTTCTCCACAGTATAGCTAATTACTCTGGGCACCTGAAAACTTCACTACTTTTATAGGAAGATAAATCTAGTCCAACTGTATGGTAGTTCATATGGGATTATACAATACTCAATTATAAAACTTTTTATAAAATACAGCAAACAATTAAGCCAATAGTCTAGTTGATTCTATCATAATTTCCAATCATAATTTTTAAACCTAAATTAGTAAATATTCAATGATCTCCACACAGCCTGCTGGCAGCAAATGTTTATTATACTGGTTTCTCTCTTACATCAGGACACATATTCTCACACCCTCTCCCACCCTTGCACAAATATTCTACTAGTAAATTAACATAAGACTGAAAATGGGATAGAAGTAGCTCTACAGCAGATTTTCAGAAATATTAATCATCTATTGTGAATGACTTTGATAGCCACTAAAATATAGTGTACTTTTAAACCACACATACCACGGAAATAGAACCAAGGTAAAGATTGGTTTAAGAAGATATACTTAATGATGTTTTGAATCGAGCTGCTGAATCTTGAGGAATGCAGAAGGTGAAGCAAGTGAGCTAGAGAAGGCAAACAGCATGGGCAAAGGCTAGGGCTCCATCCATGGCAGTGGGAGAGGCACTACGGAGACTGGTGAGGAGGAGGCCTGGGCCGATGCGCAGTGACAGTGAGGCATGGGATTGTGACCTGAGGCAGCCATTCTGAGTGCTGAAGGGATGAAGCTCATCCCAGCAGATCAGCTGACTCTTGCCAGGACACTAAAGAACATCCTTGTGCCTGGGTGAACACTTTAGCCAGTGCTATAGCTTAGCAACATCCCCGGCTGACATTCTCTATCAAGCCATTATCATTAAAGATAATAATTATTGTGTACCTACCACATGCAGATGACACAAAAAGGCACACAATATCTATCTAGGCTAAAACACTGACATAGGCTAAAAATTTCAGTACCCTCTTCCCTACCTCCCCTATCCAGCCTGTTGCAACATTTCTCATCGCTGAAGATTCAGTTCATGTCTTCATGTCTTATCTGGAATACTGGAATAACTTTCTAACCGGAATCTTCCAGCTCACTTGCTGTTTGTACTACTGCCAACATTAGCTAGGCAAAGAACCATTCCTATTCCTTTACCTGTTTAAAAAACTCCAGATGATTATTCCCATTTCAGAGATAAAAATCTGATCTTTAACTTCATTTATAAGGCCCTTTACAATTTGTCTTCAACCATTCACACTCCCTTTAATTCTACACTTCTTACTCTTGTTCTAGGATTAGAGTTCTTTAAAATGTAGTGGTAATCTTTCATGCCTCTGTGCCTTGCACATACTGTTCTTTTGACCTGTAAGTTTCTTCCCTAACATCCTACAAAATTCATCTTTCTAAATTTGTATGAAATATATCCTTAGTGAAGCCCGTTGGCCCCATGCCCAGTGTAGAGCCCAGCACAGGGCCTGAACTCAAAACCCTGAAAGCAAGACCTGAGCTGAGATCAAGAGTCGGACACTTAACCAACCAAACCACCCAGGTGACCCCAGTAAACCCCTTTCTGATTCAGAAGGTAGAATTAATAATACTCTTTTTTTGCACTTAAAATTACTTGACACCCATCTACTAATGTATGTCCAATAACCTAAATAGATATGTTTACCCTTCAGTCTTTGCCTGGACTGAGCAGAAGTTCTATCCAGTTCATCTTTATAATCTCGTGTCTGGCATAGCTCTGGGCACTCAGTATATACTTAGTATTTTGAAATTTATTCTAACTTAATTCCTGACATGAAGTAATCTGACTAATTGGAGAGAGATTGGCAGGGGGACTAAGGGCCTGTCCTGAGAGTATACTGTTTGTCTTAAAGATCCTGTGTGCCCCCTTCCCTGCAGAGGGGTCTAGTTACCCAAAGAGATTCTAATGTCCTGGAAATGAGTGGAGAATGGGAAAAAGAAGCAATTCAGTACTACTATGGAAACCTTCCCCTCACAGTGCTTCCCATCTCCTCAGCAGACTGGTGCTAGCCATGTTTGTTTTAAATTTTTTTTGCTAAAGGATTCAACTTCAGCAAATTCATATTCAAGTAGAAAAACCCACAGGCCTCTCAGATCACTTAGGATAAAGTGATAGGTACAGATTTTTAACTTCAACCAGCTGTACTAGGCAAATGTCTAGACATCTTCCTGTTAGGCTTTGGCACACTCAGGTGAAAGGTATGTTTATTCATGGCAGACCAGGAGAATACTGTGACAGTCTGTTTAAACTACAAGACAAAAACTGTATTTTAGTCTCTTTTCACTGATCATGGTGAATTCTGTAAATGTACAGGCTGACCATCTGATTTAAATCGCATGCTTCTTTCTCTGTCCTTTTTGGCAACATGAACACTGATACCAATGTAAAACTACTGGAAAATCACTGGAGGGAAATATTTTTGAATAAATTATTCACTCTAAGCCAAAAGCTTAAGAGTGTTCTTAACAACATAAACACAGAGAAAAGTCATTTAAGGGTTTGTTTCAAAGCCAAGGGATTTATTTGCAGGTTTTATGGTAGCATAAAAAGGGGTATCACTACCTGTCAATCCAAGTTTCTTACCACATCATGAATTATCATCAGTGATGTATGGGTTTTCCAAGATTGTGGGTTAAAGCAAATACTGCTGCTTTTATGTAACAATTTCAAGAACTTAAGAGAATAAAAATTTAGTTCTAATAATAGGAGTAGGGCATTATTTGTCAGTGATAGCACTTAACTACTTTATTCCTCATTTAATCCTCCTAATATTCTAATGAGGTTAGGTATCATCCTCATTTTATAGACGGCAATAGAGTGACTAACCGAGGCTAGGGAGCCTGTCTAAAGGCGCACGTGTTTAATAAGCAACGGAGCCAGGATCTGAAGAAGGTCTGTAATTGCATTGGTTCCCTCTGCACATTCTCTAGTACCCACATCTTTCACCAAGGTTATGCACTCACCCAACTCGGCTTAACAGCGCTTTTAATCAGTAGATTTGAACTAATATATATGAGCTTTATTTAACCATTTGTTTAAACATAGTAAATTATTTGTTGGCTTTTAATAAAAGGCACTAAGGCTAGGAGACCAAGATACCATATGTTTATAATTCTTGGCCCATATCTGATGGGATTAGCTGACCAACAGTAGTAACTTAAATTGGTCCCTTCTATGAAATGAAAAAAAAAAAAAAAAAGAGGGGGGAGGTTAGGGATAGGAAGAGTTAATTTTCTTTCTGGATGAAGTCTTTTCAGTGGGTTCTACTTAACTGATGGGGACTCTTGTAGAAATACTTGCAACAAAGTGAAGTGGTTTTTTATTTTGTTTTCAACCTATGGCTACTCTTTGGGCTACTTACAAATATCTCCTAATAAGCATGGATAATCAGAAGTGACTGAATAGCTTTATACAACAATTTAACATGGATTAAAAGAAGTAACACTTTGAATACAGAAGACAGTGTCTAAAGCCTTGGCACAGACCCAAATACTGTCAGTGATACCTGAGAACATAATTTGTATTAGAATTTCCCCTAACAAATAATAAACAGAGCAGTAGATTTGTAACAGTAATCCTCTATACTATGTATAGATTAGATGCTTTAGTAAACCACTGGACCTTAATTCCAATGATTCAGGTTTATGCAGTAGCTCTCTATCTACTTATTAACCTAGCTCAATTACTGATTATGCTGAAAGAAAGTTGTTTTTCTTGTGATCATTACTCCTAATTGGCTGAAACCATAAACTGAAGATGCATATTACTATACTAACTATGCCAGTTGTAGTATGACTTGGATCCCTATACTGGGCTGCTGGCCAGCCCCCCTGAAAGTCTGATACTATAGGACTATTCAGAGGCAGAGCCCCAAATTAAACACCGCATGTGCCGGGACACTGGGAGCTTTACTGAGTTCTGTGCACACTCTGGAGTAGACAGCACGCCAACTTCTCACAGCAGAACAGAAGCAGATAAAAAGTGAATACAGCAGAAGCAGAGTGATTTAACCGACAAGGAAATGGATAAGGACCATGAGATTAAAGTTTAGAAATGTATTTGGCATATATATTTAAGAATAGTCTTACCTGAAATACAAACATATGCCTTCCTGCGGGAACAGGGCCCACTAAAACAGAGTCTAAAACTTGGTCGTATTCTTCACTTTCTGCAGAGCCCACATAGATAATTTTCCATTCCAAGTCTAGGGTTAAAAACCAAAACGTTATTTCATAGTCAGTAATTACATTATGAGATGGCATCAAAGACCCTTTTAATGTTCACTTAAGCCATTTACTGGCTGCTAAAATTGGCTTCTCATGGCAGAAAATCCAGGAAGGCACTGAATTGCTCCTTATGAAATTCTTCTATTTCTTACCAGAAACTTGCTCAAAATGTTCTTTTGTGAAACACTAGTCCCTGGGCAGGGCTCCTAGCAAACAAAACAACATGGCCCCAAACTGGGAAATGCTACAGCCTTCTGTTGAGGACTCCTAAACACTGGCAGAGTACGTGTTGTGAGACTTCTTCAGTAAAGAACACCAGTAACATTAATCTGGCATTTCCCAAGTTTGTTCGGCTATGGAACACCACCCCCCCCCCTTTTACCTATGTCATCTTTAAACAAGCTACTAATACTAAGCACGCTTTGGAAGGGCTGCCCCATATTATGTTGCACAGATCCAGATTATTAAATAGCTCCAAAGTGGGGAAATCATTATTAGCCAACTTCCCTTGTGGCTCAGAAATAAGGGGCTTCAGCTCATCAGCTGTGAAAGGGGCCACAGTTGGGCTTTTTCCCTCACTGCACCGCTTTGTATCGTAGGTGAGGAAACCAGGGATCCTTATAACCACTTGATAAGGAGTATGGATGGTGGGAACAAACACGAGGAAGAGGAAGACACACTAAAGTGCAACCCAAGACATTTTATGCCATTGTTATATGTAATTCAGTTTTCATTGAGCACCTTTTACAGAGTGCTCTGCTATAAGAACCCAGAGATGAGTAAAGCAACTGTTTGTTCAAAGGAGCCGCCGCCTCTTTAGAAGGGGGAGGAAGACCATTGCAAATACAGATCACCTCTGAGACCTTCTGGTCCTCCTAAGGTGTTTAGCACTGTGCAGCCTGCCTCTTGGATTCACTACACCAAGGCCATGGCAGCACTCCCAGAGGGGTGTTTCTAGGTCACACACTGAGAATCTACTTAGTGTTGCTGTGGTATTGCCATTTTTGTGTAACTGTGTATGTATTTTTGTTCCCTAAAGAGAGAAGAGAAATAGTAATAGGTACTACTTATTCATATTGTATGATAAACTGCAGTTTACTGAAGCTCCTTTAGGTCTATTCTCTTACTAAGAAAGCAGTCATTTTCTGAGGACCTATGAGGTACTTCATGGCTCTGTCCTAGCCCATTTATATTTCCATCTTCTAGCACATTTCCAGATGCAAGTTCCCTGCATCTGACATCTCACAAGATCATTTATTTGCTGATGAAGATTAAAAGATGAAGAAGCAATACGGGTATTTAGTTAGAAGGAATAGCAAATATTTAGAAGTAGGCACATGCTTAGCTTGCTCAAGAAAAAGCAAGGAGTAGGAGCGCATGGGTGGCTCAGTGGGTTGAGCCTCTGCCTTTGGCTCAGGTCATGATCGTGGGGTCCTGGGATCACCCCACATCGGGCTCTCTGCTCAGCAGGAAGACTGCTTCCCCTCTCCCTCTGCCTGCCTCCTCTCTGCCTGTTTGTGATTTCTCTGTCAAAGAAATAAAATCTTAAAAAAAAGAAAAAGCAAGGAGATCAGGGTTGGTGCAAACTGAATAAAGGGGAAAATAACTGACCATCAGATTGGGTGTGAGGGGCATGGCCAGATTATGCAAAGTTTTAAAGGCCGCCATTGAAGACTTCTTTTATAAGTAGCATGGGAAGCCATTGGGAGGGTTCTGATTGGAAAGATAACATGATCCAGCTTTCATTTTAGAAGGATCATTGTGTATCCTGCATTCAGCATGGACTGTAAGATAATGAGGGAAGAAACAGGTGGATATTTTTAACAACTGAGGCCAAGAACTGATAGTAGCTTGGACCACATGTAGCCATGGGGATGAGAAGCAGTCACGCTCTGGATAAATCTTGAAGATAAAGGCAGGAAGAGTCAGTCACCTTTTTTGCAAGGAATAGGGATTAAAAACAACCAGGAATTAGTTTTGGACATGTTAAGTTTGAGATATCTACTAGATAGGTATCAGTGATGTAGGAAATGCAGAAGCTAAGTGGACAAACTTACAACAGGAGTGTAAAACCTACTAAATTTTCCAATTGAGGGTAAGTCTGGTAATTGTCACCTGCAGTTTTTGTATTTTGTTCATTTCATATGTATTTATTTGTACAAATACACATAGTCCTCTTGGCTTTGTAATTAGTATAAGGCATTTGTGGTCTGGTATAGGAACATAGTCAAGAATTATATACTTATAAAATACCTACTCTGTGCTGGGCATTGGTGTTGTCAATTTCACCCTGTTATTTAAATCTCACCAGCTTTATCATATAGATTTAATTATACTATTATGCAAACAAGGAAGCTGAGTCCCCAAGAAGCTAAGTAATTTACCCAAATTCACCAAACCGAAGAATCAGAACCCAAGTTGTTTCTGCAACTTCAAAGCCTGGGCTCCTTCCAAAACCAAAACTAGGAAATAATTCTTCTGTTTCTGGCTCTCAAATGAATAGTGGGATAAAGGAACTTAACTGTGTGGGGGGGGGTTGTGAAGGGAGATGGGTGCAGACAGAGGCCATGGAAAGATAATCTACCTTAAGGAGCACAGGCTGTAACTCAGTGAACACCTGTACCTTAATTTTTATGCTAATGAGATCCTTGCTGTAGCTACTGACTTTAAAATGATCAATAATTTATTTATAAATTAGCATCAGTTGTTTTATTCTTATTCTTTTTTTTTTTTAAACTCTCCTTTCATCCCCCTGTCCCCTGTATACAAAGGAAGAGAAGGGATAGAATCAAATACACAGGTTATCTGTTGGGGTTTATTCATTTATTTAAAAAGTTAACTAATTGTTTCACTTAATCATGGTAACCCCAACTGCAAGTATTTGCAATTATGGTTGAAGTGAGGGAAGTCACCAAGGGAATTTTAAACTAATTACCGTACTTGGTAAGGTATGTGGTGAGTGTAAAGTATGTAATCTTTGGGAATTAGAACAAGCCTGAAGTTTAAAAAGACGAAACACCACGTTCAATTCTGGTACATTGTAAGGGTTTAGCTGACAGTAGCTTAGAATTATTGATCTTGATCAACTTAATGGCTCCATTTTGTTAGAGAAACCAAGAATCAACAGTTTCCAGAGGGCCTAAGATTAGCATGAAGGTCAATCAAAACTTGTACAAGTTTGGGGACCATCAGATCAAACACATCCTGGGTCTCCCATCAAGTTTAAGCATGTAAAATGGTGGCCAACCTCTGGCTTGGAATTTAAGACAAAATTATGAAGTGAAAATTTCTCTTCAGAATATTCTGTAGTTTCATTTTAAGTATAGTTTTTTGGTTTTTTTTTTTTTAAAGAACTGCAATATAAAAGTATGGAACTTATAAGCTTTTATTAAATAAACTAATTTCCTTAATCCACATAGCCTCTAGGTGGAGTACACAAGCATGGCACCTTTTTGAAAGATTCCTTTGCAGCTTCAGTATGACTCAGCTTAAACTCTTTTGAAAAATGCTAAATAACCAGTATAGGTGCCCTAGAAAGAGGTATAAAAGTGGAAGTAAGTGTATTGTTGATACTAGTATCATAAAAACTCTGACATGATTCAGCTAAGTTCTGAATAGATGCCAGTTAAAAATGGGAACAATTCTAAATGAATGGTGGGTTTCAACCATGCAATGTCAAAGCCCTGTAACATCCTAAATCCTCTATCATCCTTGTCCAAAACTGGCTCTCAAAAAATGCAAGGCCTCATTTGAGAAATACCTATAATTTGAAGAACTTGTAAAGCTTAAATCATATAATATGTTGGAATGGACTGATCAGTGGTTTCTCTTGCATTTGCCCATTTTTGTATATAATTGGCAATAAAAAGGAATACTTACTGTTGGGTATGAAAAATTGACCTGGTAGCTGAAATGATTATAGTAGTACTCTGGGAAAGTAATCAAATGGTTTCAGAGTAGTAAGAAAAATCCCCTTTAATTTTATTATCAGTGGCCTAATAGAAATTAGTTTAATAAATGAACTGTCTTTTAAAATATGGCATACACATAAGACACATATATGCATATATGTCTTATGTATGCATTAATACTTCTTGGAAGAGCACAGATTAAAGTGTTAATTACAGGTGATGGTGGAAAGCATCTGAGTACAGAGGACTATTACTTTATAAATGTATGTACAACTTTTTAAAAGTTTATTTCAATAAGCAGATCTTGCTTTTATATTCTGAAAACTTTGACACCCTACATAAAATATATTTTGCAGAGATTAAAAACTAATTTTTAAGTGAAATACTTTATATACCATGATTAGCGTAATTTTAAATGCATTTTTGTTAAACATACTTATAACTTCAAATAAGCATGTCCGCTATTTAACTGTAAAATGATCACTGATGAAGTGGAATTTTTTTCTTCTCAAATTTAAAAGGAAAGCACTGGATTAATAAAATCTAAGGGCAAAAATAAAAACCGTGGCAAGTTTTAGCTTTCTAAGTATTTACTACTGCACTTTTAAAAAATATCTTTGGAGTCCTTAAAACGAACCTAGAAAAAATTGTAGAAATCTTTGCATTGCTATCAGGACTTTACCTGTTATTTCCTAGCCCACTTTTGTGTTTTATGCTCAGGGTGTTTGGATGTGGAGTTATTTTAATTAGATTTCAACACGTTCTTGAAGAAAAGTCCCTCAGACTACTGAGAAGCCAGTGATTAAGTCCTGGAAATTATTTCAGTGTTTTACTTATTTCTGCTCTTGGGTTAAATGTAACTTTCTAGCTTAGTAGTATTTTTCTTCCTGAGAGGGAGGAGAGGTGGTTTCCGTCATTACGAACAGGAGTCCGCGCCGGTCTGGGCGAGCCTGAGCGCCAGCATCCCCGGGCGCCCCGAGCATCCCGGGCGCCTGCCGGGGAGTGCCGCGGGGGAGCACCCGCCGTCCCCGGGGAGCGCCGGCGCCCGGCCCGCGGCTCCGAGGGGCCGAGCCTGCGCCCGCCTCCCCCGTTGGTTGGTCCAGGAAGCCAGAAATCAGCGTGAGGACAGCCTCGCTTTCCTCCCCGGAGCGGCCAGGCACGGCCACCCCAGAGAGTGGGGCAACTCCGGCGTAAGCTCTAAAAATGGATTTGCCTGTCCCTCGGGGGCAGGAAGGTGGGCAGGCGGGGTGCCGTGTTCGTCACCCGCGGCGCGGAGAGGAGGCGTCGTGACGCCGGGGTCGGTGGCCCAATTCTCTACTCTTGGTAAGATGGCTCCGCTGCTAACTCGCCGGCGCGACCACACACATGCCTCTCCCTTCCCAGCCTCCGTGCCGGGGCCGCGGAGGCCGTTCGCGGCGCGGGGCCAGTCCGGCGCGACCCCCGGCCGGCGCCGCGGGCGCGAGTGCGGGTCTCGCGAACCGCCCGCCCGCCAGACAAAGCTGACAACATGGCTACCTCCGCTTGAACAAGTTCCTCGCAAGTTGAGCCACGGCAGGCGCCCCGGCTGCGGCCGAACGCCGCGCGCGCCTCGGCGGCCGTCGTCCATCAACTTCAAGTTTCCCTCCGCAGAGCCGAGCCCGCCGCCCGTCCGGCGCCGAGCACCGGCCGCCCGCGCGAGGCCGGGCCCGGGAAACTTTCAACGTCTGCAGCCCGCAACTGACAGCCCGGCGGCGGGCGGGCGCCCGACTCACCTTCAGACAGGTCCTCGATGCACTCGAAGGTGATCTCGAACTGGAACGGGTTGTAGAAAGGAGACGGGTTATCCAGCACCACTACATTGTTCACCTGAACCTTTGCCATATTTTGAAAAAAGCACAAACAATGGGAACGGGGGCTTGTTGCGGCACAATAAAGTCCAGCGCGCGGCCGCTCGGGAGAGCGCAGACCCCCGCCCCGGCGCCTGCCCGACGTCGTGCAGCGGCGACTTGAGAAACTTTTTTTTCCTCTTTTTATTTACACGGGAGCACTCCACAGTGTTTTGCAGCTTTCCTATTTCACTAAACTACAGCCCATTCTGCTCTGATAACTAGCAGCGTTGCCCGCGATTGGCTGCACCCGAGCTCTGACCCTCCTCCTCCAGCGAGGGCCTCGGCGGCGAGCAAGATGGGCTCCCGCTCCCGGAATGGACTCGGAAACTTTAACTGCGGCTCCACCTGCTGGTGTGGATTAGGACAAAGGCGGAGAACAAAGTGAGTGGAATACGGGCTGGGAGGCCCGCGCGGAGGCCGCCGGCGGCGGCGGGGGGGGGGAGGGGCGGCGCAGGCCCCGCCCCCGGCCCGGCGGCTCCCGCGCCTCACGTCGGGCGTGGCCGCGGCGGGGCGGGGCGGGGGTCGGAGGAGGCGTGGCTGCGGCGGGGAGGCGTGCTCGCGGCCGGCGAGGCGGCGGGACGGCGGGATTGTGGGCGACGCCCGCCCCTCGGGTTTTGGCTTCGTGTGGTTTCTGCTTGGGGTGTGTTTTTTCTCTTCTTTTTTTTTTTCCTTTTAACGCTCTTTTTACATCAGTCCAACGGCTATGCCGTCTCCCTACTCAATTTAGCAGCCGTGATTCGGTTGACTACACGGGGTTAGGTTCAGCTGTCTCCGTACAGGGTAACATTTGGGGTAGAGGGAAGGGTTGGTTGCAGTGGAAATAAATTGTGTTTTATAGACCTCATGCCAGCTCGAAAGGAGCAAAGCCATTTTGGAAACCTAATTCTTGGTCAATATCTGCGTTTGGGCACTACAGTGCCTTAAGTTAAATAGACACAAAATGAAGGGTGAAGGGAGGCTTTTCCACGCACACTTTGCTTGGAAGATGTGAATAGGTAATATTTGGGCATCACCTGGGTCTCCCGTTCTAATCTCAGAAGCCCTAGAATAAGAAAAAGATTGCTAGAGATGTGATCAGTTACACCCCATGTTTCTGTCGTTTGCTGAGCGTAACGGGAACATAAAAAGAGAAAATGGAAGTGTCAGGAAACCAAAGGGCAAAAAATACGATAAGAAAGGGAAAGGAAGAGTAAAGACATAGCAGCATACCAGGATATGTGATTTTCAAAAAATTTACGACCTAAACCGTTAGTAACAATTTTTGGCACCACAAACAAGTTTTGAGGAGTCTGCTTGATTCATCGGCATTCATGTGGATTCATTTAGGCTCTTTGACTACCATTGTGGGGAAAGGGAGAGGTTTTAACACATTTGTGGGGCTGTTGAACAATTTGTTTACCTAGTAAGAGAGTCAAAGATTTCTTTTAATACATGCTGTTCATAAACCATTATTTTTTTTCTTCATTGTTTTCGGTGAAACCAATGACCTTGGCTAATTAAATTCAGAGAAAGTATTATTTCTTAAGTATCATCTGTGCTGAAAGAGTTGTTTCTTAGTATAGTGCCCAGAATTTTGAGTTGTCATTCTTTGGGCATTGTGCATACTTAAGTAGGTTGCTGTTGATGTGATTTCTTTTATCTGCTGGTCTTTTGAAAGTTTATATGGCACAGGTAATACTAGGCCTCCCCATATTTAGGAAAACTACTTAGAGCAGGGGTACTTATTTTATTGGCAATGAATTAAACAGTAAGCTAGGATCTACCAGAAAAGTTTCTTCAAGGCCAATTGTTTATGTGCAATAGACTGAATCTTAGTGTGGTGATAGATGCAGATTACTGTGACTGATAAACTGTATTCTCTCTTATCTCCTAATATTGCTGGTTTTTACACTAGCCAACATGAAGTGTCAATTGCTGTATGCTGTTAAGATACACTAGATATGTAAGATAAATGGCCTTTTGAAGATGAAAACATGACTCCCTTGAGAATGGTGTATACAGTTTTCTGATTTCACAGGCACTTTTAAGAGGAGATTCTAATTTACTTTATAAAAATGACGTTATAAGCTTGGTAAAATAAAGTGTATTTTGCAGTCTGACCATAAGTATGTCATAATAAGGTACATCTTCCATGAATCTTGATGCCTCAACTGAAAAGATCAACCTGGATACCACTAGTTTGGCTTATTTCTTTTAAACCTTTTGTTTAACATGTCATATACAATAGTATTTAAGGGGGAAATGACCCTCCTTAATAGTCCACTGAAAGCTGCAAGTATTGGCTCTGGGCCTCTTATGTTGCCTGTCCTAACTCTTTTATTATTGCTCCTTGAAAACATTAAAGAGCCTTTGAGCACTTTCTCCAGTAGTTTCTTTCCTCACCATTGACAGTACTTTACAAGAAAGGTCAGAGGGATTCCCAGATGTGCCATGGCATGTTTCAAAGTGAGCTGGTGTCTCATGGAGGGAAAAAAATTGCAAAAGTGTCACTGGTTTCTGAGACAATCCATACGATTTCTTGCTGGACAACTTTTTGGTGACTCAAGCAGCTAACCATATTGCAACTGATGAGGCACCATGAGTGTCTTCATTTATTAAGTACCCAAGGGGACCCATGTGATGGAGAGCTGCATAGAACATAATTTCCAAAATTGCTTCTGTCTGTACAGTTTAAGTGCAGGAAGGATGGCTGAAAGAGATGGTCTGGGTTCCAAGATGAACAAAGCGTAAATTAGTGCCTCTCAGAGATAAATGAACCTAGTTAGCTATTGTTATAGGCTGAATTGTATCCCCCCCCACCCCATTCATATGTTGAAGCCCTAACTCTCCAGTACCTCAGAATGTGACTGTATTTGGTGATAAAGCCATTAAAGAGACAGTTAAGTTAAAATGAGTTCCTTAAAGTGGGTTGTAATCCAGTCTAACTGGTATCCCTATAGAGGAGGGAATTTGGACATAAAAAGAGACACCAAAGGTAGCATGCACAGAGAAAAGACCATGTTGAGGACACAGTGAGACTGTGGACTCTGAAACAAACTGAGGATTATGGAGGGGAGGGAGGTGGGGGGATGGGTGAGCCTGGTGGTGGGTATTAAGGAGGGCACATATTGCATGGAGCACTGGGTGTGGTGCATAAACAATGACTCAGAACATGAAAAGAAGTAAAATAAAATTAAGATGTTAAAAAAATTAAGTGCTTTGAAGGGAAAAAAGAAAGGATGGGGTAGAGAAAATAAGGGTTTAAAAAAAAAAAAAAGAAGAAGAAGGCGGCAACTATTTGCAAGCCAAAGAGAGGCTATAAAAGAAACCAACCCTACTGACACCTTAATCTTGTACTTCTAGCCTCCAAAACTGTGAGAAAATACATTTATATTGTTGAAGCTATCCAAGCTGGTATTTTGTTATGGTCATCCTAACAAAAGAATACAGCTATAATTATTTGCCCTCACGGTTAGGCTTGTTTGGCAATCTCAGTTTATTTAATCCAGTTATTGATCTGTTATCAAGTGCTTTCTGTGGTGTGAAATGAGGTGATCATTTAGCTATGGCAGTAGGTTGCGGCAGGGTATGGAGTGGTATGCCTCAGCTATTCAGAGAAAGTACCTACCGGTGTTGGGCATACAAATTAAAATCTGAAGGGACAAGATGCAGCTTTCTTCCTTGCTCCAAAGCTGCTCTGCGGAGGGCTTCTAAGAATCCTAAACTTAAAGTTAAATTGAGGTCACCTACAAAACAAGATGAAAAGAGTGAATTAAAATGAACTAGAGTTAAATTGAATTAAATTAAAATATTGAATTAAAATGTATTATAACTAAGATTTAAATCAAGTCTCAGCTCCTGCCTGCTGCAGAAGTTATCATAGGAATGGAAGTGCTAACCTCTTGCTTTTGTTCAAATCCTGGATTTCCACCTGGGGTAATTATATTAGTCCTGCATTTAATTCTCTTTAAAGAGACATTTGCATTATTGTCCTCATTAAAAAAAAAAAAATCTCATGTAAGTCTTGTCGTAGTATGATCTTTAATTAGTTTAAAGGGCTCCCAATTATTTATTAGTTGTAGGATGTCAAAATTTAATGATAGTTCTATTCATTATTTTTAAGATTTTATTTATTTATTTGTCAGAGAGTACAAGAAGTGGGAGCAGCAGGCAGAGGGAAAACCAGGCTCCCTGCTAAGGAAGAAGCCTGATGCAGGACTTAATCCCAGAATCCTGGGATCATGACTCGAGCTGAAGGTAGACATTTAATCAGCTGAGCTACCCAGGCGTCCCTTAATGATAGCTTTATATAAGATTTTCTGTATAAATGTAGAATGTCAAGATTTGTTGGCATTTACATTTCTAAAAGGAATAAATACTACAGTAATGATTTTAATAACTAATTATATAGAGAGAGCATTTATTATGTGAAATTGTGTTCATGTCTGTGCCTAGTCAAAGACTAAACATATATAGACTTTACTGGAAAGATAACTATGTAATCAAGTGAGTAGGGTATAGAATAGAACATGTTAGATGGAACTTTAACCAGTTATTAAAGTTCTGTGGGAGGCAAAATAGGGTATCACAATAAAGGCTATGTGTGTACATGTGTGTATGTGTGTATAGTATATATGTATACATATGTATATGTATGTATATATATATGGTATGCTTTTTTTATCATTTGTAAAGAATTTTTAAATAACCTGTTTTTAAGCCTCAAAACATCCTGGTATGGTAAGAGGGTAATGTATTATCATTCCCACATAACAAATGAAGACACAGGTGCTCAGAAACCTGTTCCTTTAATTTCTGACCTAGTGCTTCTCCATTCTCTTTCCTCTGTCAGATATTTAAAGTGGCCTCTATGTGTAGAAAAAGCAATTGGTATCATTTCCTGGAGCAACCCATAGGCTGGCAGACACTGTAGTAGTGTCTTGATTAATGAACTCTTGAGGAATACAGCTCCATGAAAGAGGTTAGCGCAGGTATATACTGGGAGTGAGAGGAGACTTTTTTGTCAAGGCAAAGCTATGGGAGTCTCCCCCTTGAGGCTCAAGAAGGTCAGGCCTCCTGTTGCAAAAGGGATATGTAGGGGAGGATGGACCTACATATCCTAGAATTCCTTGCTATACTTTTTTGGAGGTTTCCGTATTTGTTACATGAAGTATGACTCCTCTCCCCCATTCTGTGTTCCACCTCATTAATAACATTTTCACTATTTTGTGTTCACTGCCATCCATCATTATGTTACAGATTTGTTGAAGATATAAACGATGTCCGATCCCTTATCCATAACTGGACTCCACTGTAAAACACCCTTTGGATAGCTATCAGTGACATCAGTCAGCTTTCTGAAGCACCATAATTCTGTTTGTTGTTGACAGTTTGTTGATGTTAATATCATTATAGTGTTTCTGACCAGAAGAATATGAATGGAAGTGCTTAATAATTATTTTCTATTTCTTGTATCTAGTTATTTACCATGTGTTCTTACCCCTTTAATAAATGAAGCTCCTTCTAAATTCATTTTTCTCTTGAACTCAGTCTCCACTTATCCATCTTTCGTGTTTTACATTCAATCCTTTTCTCTTTAACCCTCCACTTCTCTCACTCATCAGATGCTCTCTTTTCCCCATATCAGGGGAAATCCGTGGTAAGTCGAGAAAGGACTCAGGTTTTTAAAACCTCTCTGGGCTAGAGCACTGCTTGCACAAAGCCACTGCTAAGCATAGCAGCATTTCTAGTTGGTTACTATAGAGACCATCAGCATCAGATGGAGCCTCGCTTGACGGAAGCTAGGCAGGGAGGCTTGTGAGATTGGAGGCCTCATATGCAGGGTCGTGTGGAAAAGGCCAAAAACTGGAAAGGATAGGAAGGGGGAAAGTTTCACAAATAAATGAACTAATAGGGAACTGACAGATTTTAGGTTGGTAGAATCTGTGCCTGCCAAAGCCTTGAATCCAGCATATAAAGAATCTACTTTTAAGAACACCAGTATAATTACACAGTAATTTATTTTTTAAAGTAACAGCTATGCTGCTATGAACATTTATGTACAAATTTTTGTATAGGACCTATGTTTCCATTCCTTTGGTTACATGCTTAATTAAGAGTAGAGTTGCCGGGTCATATGATAACTCCTTTTGAGGAACTACCAAGCTGTTTTTCAAAGTGACTACGCAATTTTACATTCCCACTAACGGTGTGTGAGTGTTCCAATTTCTCCCCATCCACGCCAGTGCTTATTATGTCTTTTTGATGACAGCCATGGGTGGTATGTGAAGGTGGTATCTCATTGTGTTTTGACTTATATTTCCCTGATGGCGAAAGCTGTTCAGAATTTTTTGTTTACTTATTGGCCATTTGTGTATCTTCTGTGGAGAAATGTCTGTTCTGATCCTTTGGTCATTTGAACAATTGGGTTTTTGCCTTTTTCTTATTGAGTTGTAAGAGTTCTTTATATGTTCTAGTATATGCGCTGCCAAAGCGAGCACAAGTTCTTTATATATTCTAAATGCAAGTCTCTTATTAGAGACTTTCAGAGACTTGTATATCCGTTTCAGAAAAATTTTCTGCCATTCTGTGAGGGGTTTTTTCCTTTTTTTTTTTTTTTTTTTTTTTTTGTCGTTGGTAGCCTTAGCTGCCCAAAAGCTTATAACTTAGACAAAGTCCAATTCATCTATTTAGCTTTTCTTTTTAAATTTATTTTGGTTTTTTTGGTTTTCTTTTGGTGTCACTTTTTGAAAACACTGCCATTATAATCAAAGGTCATGAAGATTTACACCTATTTTATTTACATGAAGCATTTTATACATTTACTTTATTTCTGTTTTCTTCAAGAATTTTAATAGTTTCATTTTTTAAAGTTTTTTTAAATTAAAATAGTCAGTGTATTTAAACTAAAAAGCAAAACAGAACAAAAAACAGCTCACTCATTTCTCCCTCCATACCAATTTAGTTTGGCAACCACCAATCTATCTGTTGTTTTATGAGCTTGATTCTCTGTATCTATGAACTTTTTTAGAGTCCACAAGTAAGAGAGATCATGTAGTATTTTTCTTTCTCTGACTAATTTTGCTGAACATAGTGCCCTCAAGGGTTATCCCTGTTGTTGTGAATGGCAAGATTTCATCCTTTTTTATGGCTAAATAATATTTCATTGTGTTTATATACTACAGTTTATTTATTTATCCGTCAACAGGTTGTTTTCATGTCTTGGCTATTGTAAATAATGCTGCAGTGAACATGGTAATACATGTATCTTTTCTAGTTAATGTTTTTGTTTTCTTCAGATAAATACCCAAAGTGGAATTGTTGGGTAGTTTTCCTCTAAGAGTTTTATACTTTTAGCATAGTTTTCCTCTAAGAGTTTTATACTTTTAGCATCTTATATTTAAGTCTTTGACCCAGTTTGAATTATTTTTTGTATATGATGTGATGTAGGGGTCCAAATTCATATTTTTGCATGTGGATGTCTAAATTCCCAGCAGTATAATTTGAAAAGACTGTTCTTTCCCCCAAGAATGAATTGACCATAAAAGTATGGGTTTGTTTCTGGACAGTCAGTTCTGTTCTGTTGGTCTATATCCTTACGCCATCACCATATTGTCTTGATTATTGTAGCTTTGTAGTAAGTTTTGAAGTCAGGAAGTGTGAGTCTTCCAACTTTGTTCTTTTTTAAGATTACGTTGGCTACTTGGGATTCATTGAATTTCCATATGAATTTTAGCATCACTTTGTCAATTTCTACAAAGAAGATAGTTGAGATTTTGATAGGGATTGCACTGAATCTGTAGAACCCTTTGGGGAATATTGTCATTTTAACAATATTAAGTCTTCCAGTCAATGAACATGTATGTCTTCTCATTTACTTAAGTCATCCTCAATTTCTTGGGGTTTCACTGGGGTTCAGTTTTACTGGGCCTTGGGGAAGAATGTGCGAGCCCAGGCCACAGCAGGCATTGGGCCTGAGCCTGTCCTCTGAGGCCCCCAGAGGAAGCGCCACCATAGGGGGAGAGTCAGGACAGTGTTCTTAGTTTTCAGTGTTTATAGTTTTCAGGGTATAAGTTTTGTTCTTGTTGTTGTTGTTAAATTTATTCTTTATCCTAAGTATCCTTTGTACTTTATCCTAAGTATTTTACTCTTTTTGATGCTATTGTAATGGAATTATTTTCTTAATTACATTTTTGTATTCCTCATTGAAAGTGTAGGGGTGTCTAGGTGGCTCAGTCAGTTAAGCCTCTGCCTTCAGCTCAGGTCATGATCTTGGGGTCCTGGGATCAAGCCCCATGTCAGGCTTCCTGCTCAGCAGGAAGTCTGCTTCTCTGTCTCCCCCTGCTTGTGCTCACTCATGCTTTCATTTTCTCTCAAAAAAAATTAATAGGGGTCCTGGGTGGCGCAGTGGGTTAAGCCTCTGCCTTTTGGCTCAGGTCATGATCTCAGGGTTCTGGGATCAAGCCCTGCATCAGGCTGTCTGCTCAGCTGGGAGCCTGCTTCCCCCTCTCTCTCTGCCTGCCTCTCTGCTTCTCTCTGTCAAATAAATAAATAAAATCTTTTAAAAAATTTAATAAAATCTTAAAAATAAAATGTACAGGCATACAACTTTTTAAAATTGATTTTGTGTCCTTCAAATTTGCCGAACTCATTTATTAATTGTAATAATTTTTGTGGATTCTTTAGGATTTTCTATATGCTATCTACAAATTATGCTAGATTATGCTATCTACAAATAAAGATAATTTTACTTCTTCATTTCCCCTTCTGGATGCCTATTATTTCATTTTTGGCCTAGATGCCCTTTCCAGAATCTCCAGTACAGTGTTTCATAGAAATAGTGAGAGGGAGGTCCGTGAGTGGTTCAGTTGGTTGAATTTCTGACTTTTAGTTTAGATTCAGGTTGTTGTCTCCACGTTGGGTCCTAGGATCAAACCAGCATGGGGCTCTGTGCTCAGTGGAGAGTATGCTTCTCCTCTTCCTCTCCTTGTGCCTTTCTCCCCTGCCACATGCTCTCTCTCTCTCAAATAAATCAATCTTAAAACAAACAAAGAAACAAAAAAAACCAGTGAGAGTGAACATCCCTATCTTGTTTCTGATCTTAGGAAAATATTCAGTCTTGTACCGTTAAGAATGATGTTTAGTTGTGGGTTTTCTATAGATGCCCTTTATCAGGTTGAAGAATTTCCCTTCTGTTCCTAGTTTGTTGAGTGTTTTTACATGAAAGAGTATTGAATTTTGTCAAATGCTTTTTGCTGCTTCTATTGAGATGATCATGTGCTTTTTGTCCTGTATTAATATGAGAATGCTACATAAATTGGTTTCCAGATGTACCTCAAACTTACATTTCTGAGATAAATCTACTTGTCTTCACTTGTGAATGTATTTTCACATTAGCATATTTTTAAAACAGTATTAAAATATTTCTCTGATATTACCATAGCCACTGCAATCCTCTTGGTTACTGTCTAAAGTGTGTTTCTTGTAGACAACACATAATTGGATCATGTCTTTGTATTCATTCTGCAAACTGTTTTTTATTAAAGTGTTTGTTTACTTTTAACATACTTACTGATGAGGTAGGATGTTTTCCATACGTTTTCCATATGGCTTATGTCCTCTTTGTTGCCGTGTTCTCCATTACTGCCCTCTTCTGTGCTTGATGTAATTTCTAGTGTATCGTTTTAATACTTTTTTTCTTCTTTTACTGTATTTTTTTGGGTTATTTTCTTAGTGATTCTCTTGGGGGTTATAGTATCTTAATTTATAGCCAATCTAATTCAGGTTAATACTAATTTAATTTTAATAGTATATAAAAATTTTGTTCTAGTAAAATTCTGTTCTCTCCGATGTGGAGAAAGGGGAACCCTCTTACACTGTTGGTGGGAATGCAAGTTGGTGGGAATGCAAGTTTTTTAACTTAATTTATTTATTTTCAGCATAACAGTATTCATTATTTTTTCACCACACCCAGTGCTCCATGCAGTCTGTGCCCTCTATAATACCCACCACCTGGTAACCCAACCTCCCCCCCGCCCCCGGCACTTCAAACCCCTCAGATTGTTTTTCAGAGTCCATAGTCTCTCATGATTCACCTCCCCTTCCAATTTACCCCAACTCCTTTCTCCTCTCTAACACCCTTTGTCCTCCATGATATTTGTTATGCTCCACAAATAAGTGAAACCATATGATAATTGACTCTCTCTGCTCTTTGGAGAGCAGTGTGGAGATTCCTCAAGAAATTAAAAATAGAACTTCCCTATGACCCTGCAATTGCACTCCTGGGTATTTACCCCAAAGATACAGATGTCGTGAAAAGAAGGGCCATCTGTACCCCAATGTTTATAGCAGCAATGGCCATGGTCACCAAACTATGGAAAGAACCAAGATGTCCTTCAACGGACAAATGGATAAGGAAAATGTGGTCCACATACACGATAGAGTATTATGCCTCCATCAGAAAGGACGAATACCCAACTTTTGTAGCAACATGGACGGGACTGGAAGAGATTATGCTGAGTGAAATAAGTCAAGCAGAGAGAGTCAATTATCATATGGTTTCACTTATTTGTGGAGCATAACAAATATCATGGAGGACAAGGGGTGTTAGAGAGGAGAAAGGAGTTGGGGTAAATTGGAAGGGGAGGTGAATCATGAGAGACTATGGACTCTGAAAAACAATCTGAGGAGTTTGAAGTGGCGGGGAGGGTGGGAGGTTGGGTTACCAGGTGGTGGGTATTATAGAGGGCACAGACTGCATGGAGCACTGGGTGTGGTGAAAAAATAATGAATACTGTTATGCTGAAAATAAATAAATTAAGTTAAAAAAAAATTCTGTTCCCTCCACCTTCTTTTGGGTTATTATTGTCATACAAATTTCATCTTTATACATTATAAGCTGATCAACACAGTTTTATAATTTTTGCTTTCTGCAGTTTTACTTAAATCAGAAGAAAAGAGTTACAAACAAAATTACATTGATACTATCTTTAATATTTACCTATGTAGTTAGTTTACTGGTATCTTTTATTTCTTTATGCATACTTGAGTTACTGTCTTAGTGCTCTTTCATTTCAGCCCGAAAGACTCCCCTAGTATTTCATGTAGGTCTGGTCTATTAGCACTAATTTGTTTTTGCCTGGTATTTTTACTTTACAGTAATGAAATTGTAGAGTGTATATTCTTTTGCTCAGTATTATATTTTAATATTTCCTCTGTATTGTGTTTATTAATCTGCACTTCATTTTTTACTACTGTCTTATTCCACAGTATGAATATACAACAATTTCTCTATCTGTTCTACTATTAATGGACTTTCGAGTCTGTTCTGTGAGGTTTTTTCTTTCCTTAGTCTGTTGATGTGATAAATAATATCAATTGATTTTTGCTTGTTGAACCAGCCTGGTATACCTCAGATAAATCCCACTAGGTCATTATATGTAATTCTTTTTATACATTGTTGGATTTAGTTTGCTGATATTTTAGTATATGGGCTGCCAAAATGAGCACAAGTTTGCTAATATTTTACCGAAGATTTTATCATCTATGTTCATGAGAGATATAGGCTGTAGTTTTCTTATAATGTCTTTGTTGGGTTTTGCTCTTAAGGTTATGCTGGCATAGAATGAGTTAGGAAGTATTACATATACTTCTGTCTTCTGCAAAAACTGTAGAGAATGGGTATCATTTCTTCCTTAAAAGTTAGTAGAATTCACCAGTGAAGCCATCTGGGCCTGATACTATTTTAGAAGGTTATTAATTATTGATTCCATTTCTTTGATGGATATGGGCCTGTTCACATTGTCTGTTTCTTCTTATGTGAGTTGACAGCTTATGTTTTTCAAGGAATTGGTCCATTTCATCTAGGTTATCAAATTTGTGGGCATAAAGTTGTTGGTAATATATCTTCTTTATCTGCTTCATGTCATTAGGATCAGTGTCCCCTATTCTTTTCTGATATTAGTAATTTGTGTCTTTTCTCCTTTTTTCTTAGCTTATCAATTTTATTTATCTTGTCAAAAAACAGATTTTGGTTTCAATGAACAAATTTTGGTTTCAATGATTTTCACTATTGATTTCCTGCTTTCAACTTCAGTGATTTCTGCTGTAATTTTTATTATTTCCTTTCTTCTGCTTGCTTTGGATTTAATTTGCTCTTCATTTTCTAGTTTCCTAAAGTGGAAGCTTGTATTATTGATTTTAGATCTTTCTTCCCTTCTAATACATGCACTTATAAGTACTGTTTTTACTGCATCTGACACATTTTGATGTTAGATTTTCATTTTTATTTAGTTCAAAACATTTTTAAATTTCTCTTGAGATTTATTCCTTGTCCCATGTGTTATTTAGAAGTGTGTTCTTTAATCTTCATATAATTTGGGATTTTCTAGTTCTCTTTCAGTTATTGCTTTCTAGTTTAATTACATTGTGATCTGAGAGATTTATGATTTCTTTTTTAAATTTGCTAAGCTGTGTCTTATCGTCCTGCATATGGTCTATCTTGGTGAATATTCTATGGGATCATGGGAGAAAAAAATACATTTTGCTATTGTTGGATGAAGTCCTTTATAGATGCTTGTTCTGTTCAGTTGATTGATGGTCCTTTTAAGTTCAGTTATGGCCTTACTGATTTTCTGCTTGCTGGATATGTCCATTTCCCATACAGGGGTGGTGAGGTCTCCAACTGTAATACAAATTCATCAGCTTCTCATTTGACTTTCACTAGTTTTTACCTCAAATATTCTGAGGCCCATAAATATTAAGGATTGTTATGTCATCTTGGAGTGTTGACCCCCTTTTATCATTATGTAATGTTCCTCTGTCTCCCTTATAATTTTTCTTGCCCTGGCATCTGTTCTGTCTGAAATCAATAGAGTTACTCTCATATTTTTTGGATTAGTATCAACATGGTATATCTTTCTCTGTCTTTACTTTTAATCTGCATGTCTTTATATTTAAAGTGGGTTTCAAAAAAGTGAAAATAAAGTGGGTTTCTTATAGAGAATGTATAGTTGGGTCATTTTTTATCAACTCTGATAATCTGTCTTTTAATTGGTGTATTTAGACTATAAATGTTCAAAGTGATTATTGATCTTTCTGGATTAATACTTGCCATATTTGTTAGCATTTTTTATTTATTGCACTTGTTCTTTGTTCCTGTTTTTATCTTCCACTTTTCTGCCTATTATGGTTTTTTTGTTTGTTTATTTGTTTTTTGTTAGAACAATCTAGATGAATTTACTCTCATTCAAAGAGATCACAAAAATGGGAATGTAGCAATTGGGTCAGGTAGTATGAACACACAAAAAACTACAGGTTTGTACATGTGGTTCTGTTTACATCGGGAACGGGCTCCCCAGGATCAGGCACAGCAGCTGCACTTGTCCTACGCCTCCTTGCAGATGCAGCCCTGGGCACACTTGGCACAGCCCGCAGGGCAGCAGGAGCAGCAGCTCTTCTTGCAAGAAACGCATTTGCACTCCTTGCATTTGCAGGAGCCGGCGCATGTGCAGGAACCACCGGTGGAGCAAGAGCTGTTGGGGTCCATTTCGGACCATCTGAGGACGGAAATTCAAGATAAACAACTCAAAAAACACAACGCTGCGGGTTGAAAGCGCGATCCCTGTTATGGTTTTAATTGAGCATTTTATCTGATTCTAGTTTTTTCCTCTCTTAGTATATCAATTATGCTTCTTTTTAACTTTCATAATTGGTTGCTCTAGAGTTTGCAATATACATTTACAATTAATCCAAGTCCACTTTCAAATAACACTAAAAATACTTCATGGTTAGCAGAGTACCTTGTAACTAGCAAGATATTTCTAATTCTTCCCTCTCATCCTTTTTATTATTGCTCCCATTCAGTTCACTTGAAAATAAACACATATAAGCATACATATTTGAATACATTATTACTATTATTTTTAACAAACTACCATTAGGTGAATTAAGAATAAGAAAAACAGAAGTTTTTATGTTATGTAAGTCCTTCTTCATTCCTCCTTACTTTATGTAGATATGAAGTGTTTTTTTAAAGTTTATTTATTTATATAAGTAATCTCTACACCCCATATGGTGTTCAAACTCACATCCCCAAGACCAAGAGTTATATGCTTTTCCCACTGAGCCAACCAGGTCTCTTTGTGTAGATCTGAGCTTCTGACCTATATCATTTTCCTTCTCTCTAAAGAACTTCCCTTAGTATTTCTTGCAAAGCAAGTCTCCAGGCAACAAATTGCCTCAAAAAAAATTTTTTTTTCTTTTTTCACTTTTGAAGATAATTTCACCAAAGGTACAGAATTCTAGGCTGGCAGGCTTTTTCTCTTGATACTTTGAATATTTAACTCTATCTTTGTTACTTACATGGTTTCTGAGGGAAATTTGATATAATTCTCATCTTTGCTCCTCTGCAGGTAAGTTGTATTTTTCCTTTGATTTCTTTCCAAATTTTTTCTTTACGTTTGATTTTCTTTCTTCCTTTTTTTTTTTTAAGATTTTATTTATTTATTTGATACACAGAGAGAGAAATCACAAGTAGGCAGAGAGGCAGGCAGAGAGAGAGGGGGAAACATGCTCTCCGGGAGCGGGACTCGATTCCAGGACCCTGAGATCATGACCCGAGCTGAAAGCAGATGCTTAACCCACTGAGCCACCCAGGTGCCCTACATTTAATTTTCTGACATTTAAATATGACATTAAATATGACATTTAAATATGACATTTAAATATGTGCCTCCATGTAGTTTTGTGGGGTTTTTTTAAACAGTTTTCCTGCTTAGTATTATCTTGAGTTTTCTGGATCCATGGTTTGGTGTCTGACATTAGATAATCAATTAATGACTAACTCTTAGTCATTATTGCTTCAAATATTATTGCTGTTCCTTTTTCCCTTTCTTCTCATTCTGGCTTCCCATGACATGCTATACCTTTTAGAGTTGTCCCACAGTTATTGGATTCTGTTGTGTTATTTTTCACCTTTTCTTCTGTTTGCTTTTCAGTTTGGGAAGTTTCCATTGAAACATACTATCTTTACATTCAGAGATTCTTTACTCAGACTTGTCCAGTCCACTAATGAGCCCACCAAAGGCATTCTTCCTTTCTTTTCCAGTGTTTCTGATCTCAAGAATTTTTTTTTTTATTTTTCTCTTTGACTTTCCATCTCTTTGTTTATACTATCAGAGAAAAATTGCCAGTATTTAATGTGACAACCTGGGATGACTTTTGGAGCTAAAACTCCTAAAAGTCTAGAGTCCCCCATGAATGGAGATTTTAATTCTCAGAGTTGTCCACACTGAGCCTCTAGCAATTCATCAATTACAGTTCAGGTTTTCTTTACTAGTTCCCATAGAGGTAACAGCCCTGGTAAGTTGTGATTCTCTGTCTGTCTTCCTAATTTGGGGGACAGTAGTTTACCCTGTGACCTCATTTCTCTACATCTTAAAATAATTACTGATATTTCAGTTTGTTCAGGTTTTTACTTACTGTTAAACAAGTGGCAACTTGTGGCAACTTCTGAGCTCCTTAAATGCTGGACTGGAAAACAGAAGAACTCACATAGATTTTCTCTTGTATTTTCTTCTATGAGCTTTCATCTATAAGTTTTATGTTTTTCATTTAGATCCTTTCATTCATTGAGTTAATTTATGTATCAGATTTGACATAGGGATCAAGATAGATTTTATTTTCCTTTTTGCATAAGGCTATCCAGTTATTCCAGCACCATTTATAGAGCAGATTATCTTTTCTTCCTTGAATTGCTTTTGCATTTTTATCAAAATGTGTGGGCCTATTGTTGGACTCTATTCCATTGTTCTCTCTGTCTTTTCTTTTTCTAATATGATGCTGAATTAATTACTGTAGCTTTGTAGTAAATGTGGAAATTAAATCATGACCTCCTACTTTGTTTTTTTGGTTTGATTCTTCTATTTCCTTTACTTTTCCATATAAATTTTGGGATGACTCTGTCAATTTCTATAAAAAGAAAAACCACATTAGGATTTTGTTGGAGGGGTGATGTATCTGGGTGGTACAGTTGGTTAAGTGTCTGACTCTTGGTTTTCACTCAGGTCGTGATCTCAGGGTAGTGAGATTGAGTCCTCGTCATGTTCTGTGCCCAGTGCACAGTCTGCTTAGGACTCTCTCTCCCTTGGCACTGCCACCACCTGCTTGCTCTCTCTTTTCTCTCAAATAAATAAATAAATAAATAAATCTTTATGAGTTTGGAATTGCATTGAATCTATAGACCAATGTAGGGATAATTATAGAACAATTTGGGGAAGCGTCTTTAAAATACTGCATTTTTCAGGGATGTCTGTGTGGCTCATTCGGTTCAGCGTTTGCCTTCAGCTCAGGTCATGATCCCAGGGTCCTGGGATTGAGTCCTGCATCAGGCTCCTTGCTCAGTAAGGAGCCACTTCCTGCCACTCCCGGCTTGTGCTTACTCTCTCTGACAAATAAATAAATAAAATCTTTTAAATAAATAAATACTGAATTTTTCAATTCATTTCATGAACATGGAATATCTCTTTACTTAATTAATTATCTTTGATTTCCTTCATCGGTGTTTTGTAGTTCTTACATACAGATCTTGCACATTATTTTTTGTAATTATTATTATTATTTCTTTTAGTAATCTGCACCCAGGTGGGGCTGAAATTCACAGCTCAGATCTTGCACATTTTTAAGGATTTATACCCAGGTATTTCATATTTTCAGGTGCTATTATAAATTATATTATTTTTATTTATTTATTTTAAAAAATATTTTATTTATTTAGAGAGAGAGAGCATGAGCAGGGAGAGGGGCAGAGGGGGAAAAAACTCCCTAATGAACAGGGAGCCCAACAGTGAGGCTTGACTGGGAACACTGGGATCATGACCTGAGCAGAAGAAAGACACTTAACTGACTGAGCTTCCCAGATGCCCCAACTTGTATTATGTTTTAATTGTAGTTTTTAATATTTTTCTAATATGTAGAGATATGACTGGTTTTTGTATATTAACTTGCATCCTATATCCTTGCTATACTCACTTAGTTCTAGTAGCTCTTTTGTACATGACTTGGAATTTTATACATAATCATATTGTCTGAAAATATATAGTTCATTTTTTCCTTTTTGATCTGATGTTTGTTAATTTCTTTTCCTTTATTTTACTGGCTAGAACCTCCACCAAGATTTTGAATAAGAGTAATGAGAGCTAGTCTTCTTGCCTTTTTCTGATCTTGGGGATGATGGTGGGGGTAAGCATTCAGTCCTTTATGATTAAATATGTCATGTTTTGTAAATACCCTTTATAAAACTGAAGAAGTTCACTCTATTCCTGGCTTTCTGAGAGACTTTTTTTTATCATGAATAATTGTTGAGCTTTGTCAGGTTTTTCTCCTGAATATAATGGCTTGGTTATTTGCTTTTTCCCTCCTTATTTGATATTGATATGGTAAATTATACTGGTTAATTTTTGAATGTTGAATTAGCCTTGCAGTCCCTAGATAAACCCTTGGTTATTTGCTTTTTCCCTCCTTATTGATATTGATATGGTGAATTATACTGGTTAATTTTTGAATGTTGAATTATCCTTGCAGTCCCTAGATAAACCCTACTTGGTTATAATCTATTATTTTATGGATTGTTTGATTTACTTGTATTTTTTGAGGATTTTTGTACCTGTGTTTATGAGAGATACTGGTCTGTAGTTTTCTTTTAATATATCTTTATCTAGCTTTGGTATCTTAATAATGCTGGCTATAGTAAATGAGTTGGGAAGTGTTCCTTGTTTTTCCATATTTTTGAAAAATTTGTTTAGAATTGGTATTATCTCTTTCATAAATGTTTTGTAGAACTCATCATGAAGTCATCTCAGTCTGTAGTTTTTTTGTTGTTGTTGTGGGATTTTTAACTACATAGTCAATTTTCAAAGTAGATACAGGGGTATGCAAGCTATCTATTCCTTTTTAGATAAACTTTCACAGTTTATATATTTCAAAGAGTTTGACCATTTCATCTAAGTTATCAAACTTAGGGCATAGAGTTGTTCATTGTATTTACTTACTATTAGTTAAATTTCTATAGAGTTTATAGTGATATCCCCCTTTCATTCCTGATATTTGTAACTTGTTTCTCCTCTTTTTTTCTTGGTCAGTCTAGCTTATCAATTTTTATCAACAACAATTATAAGTACTCAGTATCTGTCATATACCTTTTAAAGAGTTTTATTATATTCTGTTTGAACATCCAAGACTCTGTAAGATACATTCCATTGTTATATGTTTTATAAAACATATTAGGAAACTTGCCTACAGTATTCACAACCAGAATGACAGATCCAGAATTTAAGATCCAAGTCTGTGTGACTCCAAAGCCTTTGCCCTTTTTTTTTTTTTTAAAGACTTCATTTATTTGTTCATTTATTTTAGAGAGTGCACATGCACAAGTTGGGAGAGGACCAGAGGGGAAAGGAGAGGGAAAGAATCTCAACCAGACACCACTGAACCCACCACAGGGCTCCATCTCATAAGCCCAAGGTCATGACCTGGGCTGAAACCAAGAGTCAGATGCTTAACTGATGGAACCAGCCAGGCGCCCCCAGAGTCCTTGCTTTTGACCACTCTGGTATAAAGGATGAATCAATACCAAAAAAGACATATTAAAGGAGTCATCTTTCTCTGATGTGACTAGGAGCAAACTTTTCGTTTTCATCATTGGACTCTAATATCTCCTGTTTTCTGTCTTTTGGACCTTCTCTATAAACAGCCTATTATATAGAACCTCTTGTCAGAAGATCTCTGGAGATCCATTTGCCCCTTCTGTTCAGTAAGGGTACCTAGCAAGGAAAGAGAAAATTTGGAGACTTCTGGTTGCTATAAAATACTTAATAACACATCTTATATTTTTAGAACATAGGATCTTCTGAGGCCTTCCAGTTCCTGGATACCAGAAACAGTTTTCCTAATAACATCCATTTTTTCTTAATGAAGTATAGTTGACATACAATATTATGTTCATTTCAGGTATACAACATAGTGATTCGACAATTAGATACATTATGAAATGCTTACCGTGCTCAGTCGTTACCATCTGTCACCATACAAAGTTATTACAATATTATTGACTATATTCTCTATGCTGTACTTTATTTACATCCCTATGACTCATTTATAAGTTTGTAACTCTTAATTCCTTTCACTTATTTTGTCCATCCTCCCATTCCTCCTCCCCTTGGGAACCACCAGGTCTGTCTGATGCCATTCACTCTTGACAGAAATAAAAGCATTGACTCTTTTCCATTTAAAATGTAGGTACTTTTCCCTCATAGGTATAAGAAATGCTTTGGGAAGTAAAAGCTGACATAGCTTGCTTGTTTCCTTAGGTCTGACAGTAACTGCTGTGAAAGACTCAGGAGAATGGAATTTGGAGGCTGGTGCGTTAGTTCTGGCAGATGCGGGCCTTTGCTGTATCGATGAGTTTAACAGCCTCAAAGAGCATGACAGAACTAGTATCCACGAGGCAATGGAGCAACAAACCATAAGTGTTGCTAAGGCTGGGTAAGAGTTTCTTTTCTTTAAAATCTATGGAAATAATGAGATTAGTTAATAATATGATCATGGAAAAATGTGAACCTTATTGAACTGCAAGGTATGTTTGGTCTTATCAGGGATTATCAGTTACATTCATCAAAACACAAGTTAGCATCCCCATGGAGGTGTATGAGGAAGTAAAAATGAGTTGTTGGGATGAAGAACGGCAAAACTAAAGTATAAATGTAGGTTGACTTAATTTATGGAGGGGACTTATGAAGAGCTTTCAATGTAGGATCCAACTTATTCTCTCATTCAATAATGTATATCTACAGTGGGCATATTACTATGTTAGGAATTTTTTATTTAAAGTGAAAATATTTGATGGGGCGCCTGGGTGGCTCAGTGGATTAAAGCCTCTGCCTTCGGTTCAGGTCATGATCCCAGAGTCCTGGGATCGAGCCCCGCATCGGGCTCTCTGCTCCACAGGGAGCCTGCTTCCTCCTCTCTCTCTCTCTCTCTGCCTGCCTCTCGCCTACTTGTGATCTCTGTCTGTCAAATAAATAAACAAAATCTTAAAAAATAAATAAAATAAAATAAAGTGAAAATATTTGATTACCCATACCTTGTACCTTACCCTCTGCTAGGTGTGAATTAGTATGAACCATTTTGCTATCTGTAAATATGTCGTAAGATTATTTTAGAAAATGAAATTAAAAAGCAAAGATATACAAAACATAATCCTAAGTTGTTCTTCCATTTCCATGGTGTGGAAAGCTGTAAGAGCATGTCACTCCCATCCTAACAAGAAAAATCTAAATAGCCTGCAAAAATCACAACTTCCCTTGAACATATCAGAGAGCTGATTTAGAAGGAAATCAAGGGAACTTAATTCTAAAGTGTGCTAGCCCATCTGAGGAGGGATGAGGCACACAAACTGTTCACCTTTGACAGAGATGAGAGAAAGAGGTGGCTACTGTAGAAGCAAATAAGAAAAAACTAAAATTTTTTAAATTCCTTGATGTCTAAGCATGGGCTAGCATGTTAGTTTTGAATAACTGAGAGCTCCAAATCCAAGGGGAGTTCTCAGTTGCAAGCCATTCTCCACAGGTCTGCAACCCATGGCATCTTGGCAGAAGAATAGAGGCAAAAATACCCAAAACCTTTCTACTTCAGGAAGAGGTTAGAGCATCATCCTTCCCTCCCACAGGAGCTAGGCAAAATGGTTCTGGGAGAAGGGTAGAAGTAAAAGCCTTCTTCTCGTGAGGGAAGGGCTGGAAACACTCTTCAGGTTCAGCTTCCTAAACCAAGGCAAAACAGAGGTCTGTACCATGGGGACAAGAACAGAACAACTCCTCCTGCCCCAGGACCACCACAGATAGATGGCAGGGTTCTGCTGCCACCAGGTGGAAGGGACAGAAAGGTTTACAGTTTTGTAGCCCATCCCATCCAAAAGCAGGCTCACAGACACTGCCTCAGAACAGGAGACCAAAAACCAACTTGGCCCCCAAATAAGCCTAACACCTAGTAACAAACAGTCTGTCAGTAGGGAAGGCACCAGGGGTATGGTTGTGGTGAGGTGTGCGGTGACTGTTGAAAGCTGAAGGTAGAGTAGAAACACTGAGAATGGTCTTCCAGCACTGCGCTACAACCCCCATCTAGATGCACAAAGTAACAACAGCTCAACAGTGAAAGAATTCAAAGTCTGTGATACATTGAGGATACACATAACAACAAGGCCAATACCCAGAACAACTCTCATGGCCTTACAGACACTAATGGCCTTACACTATACACGAAGTGTTATAATATTATTTGAAGGTAAACTGTAAGAAGTTAAAGATGTAAACTCTAGAACAACCACTAAAAGATAAAAGAGGTGTAAATAACAAAGCAGTGGTAGAGGTAAAATGGAATCATAAAAAAATAATACAAAAGAATACAAGAAGAGAAGAAAAAGTGAACAAAGAATAGATGGGACAAATAAAATGCAGTTAGCTAGATGGTAGATAGAAATTCAGCCATATCAATGATTATATTAATAATCATGTAAACAATTAAAAGGCAGCGATTGTCAGATTGGATAGAAAAGCAAGACTCAACTAAATGCTGCCTTCAAGAAACTGACTTTAAATTCAAATGCATAGGTAAGTTAAAAGATGGCAAAAAAATATTCTATGGAAACACCAAAACCTGACCAAGACATTACAAGAAAGTGAAACTACAGAATGATATTCACTGAACATAAGACATGAAAATTCTTTTTTCTTTTTTTTAAGTAGGCCCCACACCCAGTGTGAGGCTTGAACTCACAGCCCTGAGATCTAGAGTACATGATGTATCAACTGAGCCAGCCAGGTGTCCCATGACATGAGAATTCTTAATAATACTTAAGTAAATTAAATCCAGCAGTATATTAAAAAGATCATATGTTACAACCAAGGGGGGATCATCCAGAAATGCAAAGTTGATGTAATATTTGAAAATCAATCAATGTAAATTCATAATATCAGTGGAAGAAAAAAAAAAACATCTCAGTAGATGTAAAAAGCATATCAAACAAAATTAAATACCCAATAATGATAAACATTCTCAGCAAATAAGAAAAGTCCACCTGTCTATTTAAATGTCATCTATGGAAAACTGAAAAGAAACATTTCACACTTTCTGATGAAGTGAAATGTTTTCCACTTAAGATTGGGAGCATGTCTAGGATGTCTAGTCTTACCACTTCTGGCCAGTATTGTACTGGAAATTCTAGTCATTTTAATAATACAAGAAAAAGAAATAAAAGACATTCAGTTTGGAAGGGAAGAAGCTGAAACTGTCTATATGACATGATTGTCTCCATAGAAGATCTCAAAAGAATCAATGAAATAGGTATTAGAACTAATAAATGAGTTTTAAAAGTCACAGGATGCAAGATGGGTATATAAAAATTTATTATATTTCTAAATGCTACCAATGAATACTTAGAAACTGAAGTAAAACATACCACTTATAATAGTATCCACAAATATGAAATGTTTAGGGATAAATATAGCAAAACACATTCTAGATTTTTCCAATAAAAACTACAGAACATTGGTGTAAGAAATTAAAGAAGACCTACGTAAGTGGTGATACATACTCTTTCATTCATCAGAAGACAATGTTGTTAAGATACCTGTTTTCCTCAAAGGGATCTATAGAATCTATACAATTTCAGTTAAAATCCCAGCAAGTTTGCAGAAATTGGCAATTTTAAATTTTATATGGAAAAGCACAGGAACTAGAATAGCCAAAACAATTTTGAAAAAGAACAGATCAGTAAAATTTAATTTATTTCATGATTTACTATAAAGCTACAATAATCAAGATAGCATAGCATTGGTATAAAGATAGACATACATCAGTGGAAGAGAATATGGGTCCAGAAATAGAATCATAGATATAAAGTTAGTTGATTTTTAAGAACAATGCCAAGATAATTAAAAAAAAAAAGATAATCATTTTTTTAAAAAATAGTGCTAGAACACTTGAATGTTTATTTACAAAAAAAAATGACTTACACATAAATGCTTATAGCATTCATCATCACCCACGATGGAAAATAACCCAGAAATCCATCAGCTGGTGGATGGATAAATATTTTGATAAATTCATATAGTAGAATACTACTAGAAAGATAGAACTATTGATACATGCAACAACATGATTGAATCTTAAAAGTGCTATGTGAAGTGAAAGATGCCAGGCACAATAACTACTTAGTTTATGATTCCATTTATATGAAATTCTAGAAAAGGCAAAATTGTAAGAAGAGAAATCAGATCAGTGGTTGCCAAGGATTGGGCATTAGGATAAGAGATTGACTGTAGAGGGGCACCTAAAAAAGTTGGATTTTACTCTACATAAATTATACCACAATAATCCTTAATTTAATGTAAACCCATGTTTTTAATTATTTCCTCCATATATTTTATTTTTAGATTCAACAGACTTGAAATCATTCTGTGAAATTGCTATTGAAATTTCCAAACACTTACTTTTTTTGTACGTATCTCTTCCTGGATTGGTAACAGTGTATGGATGGGTACAAGTTCATGGCCTGTTTGACTGCTGGTGGTGGACTTGGATAGTAAGCTACCACAGAAGGATAGATGAAGGGAATGGAAAGGAACAACAGTCTAGGAAGAGATAATATATTTATCATCAGTAAAACCCTTTTTTTAACTTGTAGTGACATCTTCTAAAGGAAATAATTTTAATGGATAATTTTCAGATTGGAATTTTTTGTTCATTGGGAAAGGAGACAATTTACAACTAGAAAACACATGCTACTCATATTTACAGTCAGTTTCAAATTATTTCTCCTTTAAACCATTTGTCAAATATGTAATATGTACTGAAGGACATTTGCACTTTGAATGATAGATATTACGAACTTTTCTTAAGGGCTTACTTTTTGACCATTGTACCACGGTAGATATTGATATTATGGTTATTATTATGGTAAACATTTGTATGGTTATCTTTTCAAGATAAAATTCTTCAAATGTTTCTCTTTTGTCTTGGCTACTATCCAAACTTTAATACCTCTTTGAACTGTGGCATGGATCAGACTTGATATTTTAGCCTCTCAGCTTCATTACATATATGCAAGAACTTTTATTTTTTGAAGCTTTTTGGCATATCTATTTCATTTAAGGATTACTGTAATTTACCACATTCCAGGAATTATAGGATCTTTGTTCTCTTCTAGTTATTATCCCTACAGTAGTTCTTATTCATCCAGGTGTTGGGTGTTGGTGGCATTCTGATTTGTTCCACACCCTACATAACTACTTCTGGATTCATAAAGACATTTTTACTATTTAATTTTTTTTTTAAAGATTTTATTTATTTATTTGTCAGAGAGAGAGAGGAACGAGAGTGAGCACAAGCAGACAGAGTGGTAGGCAGAGGCAGAGGGAGAAGCAGGCTCCCGGCTGAGCAAGGAGCCCGATGCGGGACTTGATCCCAGGATGCTGGGATCATGACCTGAGCCGAAGGCAGCCGCTTAACCAGCTGAGCCACCCAGGCGTCCCTTACTGTTTAATTTTTATCATGCATTTTAAAACACAGTTTGTAAATGTTGCATAACTGTATTATTATGTAATGGTTTGCTTTTTAAATTTCTCCATCTTGAAAGGGTTTCAACTTGAGCAATTTCGTGAAGATATTTTTTAATTACCTTGTTGTACAAACACAGCTTAGGTTCCTGAAGTCTCTGAACTTACCGGACAGCCAGTTCCCAGGGGTAACAGGGCCACCACATGTGGATGAGCATTTAGCATGTGCTGCTTTTGCTTCTGAACATAATGTTTCTAATGCATGCTGGCCTGAACATGTATTTCAACCAGATTTCACATTTTTTATACTATTCAAGAATTTAAAATTGTGTTTAAAAACAGATGAGGCATATGACTTGGATTTGAATCTCTTCCACCTTGAGTTGTTAGGCTCCATATTTTCCAGGCAGAGGTTATGACCGGAAACAACACCTAGGAAGGGCATATGTTAGTGTCCAAAAGACCAAACACCTTTCCTCTGGAATTATTTCCTTCCTTGTGAATTCTTGGTAAAAGTCCTTAAAACTGCCACTATCACTACTCAGAACAACAAATATTCAACAATAACAAAAGCAGTGAATGTCCCTTCATTTAAATAAAGCAAAAGTATGGGGCACCTGGGTGGCTCAGTCCCTTAAGCATCAGACTCTTGGTTTCTGATCAGGTCATGTTCTCAGGGTTGTGAGATGGAGCCCAAGCGCAGAGTGGGCTTGAAGTTTTTTCCCTCTTCCTCTGCTCCTCCCCTGCTGGTACTCTCTCTCTCTCTCAAATAAATAAATACTATCTTTTATTTATTATTTATCTTATTTATTTATTTATTATTTATCTTATTTATTTATTTATTATCTTATTTATCTCAAATGTTTTTAAAAATTAAATTATATTTAAAAATAAGCAAAACTAAATTGTTAATATTCTTTTTGAAAAATTGATTGTTTATGGGGGGAAAAGGGTAAGCTTTGAGGTCAGAGAAACCCACAGTCAATTCTAGTCTCTGTTACTACTTTCTGGTCTTATGCAACATAATTGCCACCTCTGGGCCTCAATATAGTCATCTGTGAAAGGAAAATAACAAAACCCTTCTTCCAAGGGAAGTCTCAACTTACCAGTTTGGTAGATGTCAATATCATGGCTCCATGCCTACCATATGGTAAAATTCACAAACATGAAATTTACCATCTTAACCATTTTTAAGCATGGTTCAGCAGTATTAAGTACATTTAAATTGTTGTGCAAGTATTTGTGTACTTTAAAAAAAAAATCTTTGTTTTCTAACCAGTCCTGTTAGGTTAGGGTAAGTTAGGATTTACAACTCTCCAAAATTATTTTATTTCATATGTATATGAAAGTTCACAGAACTCCTTGTGTTTCTGAACTCAATCAAGTCTGCCAAATAATTTCAGAATTATTATACCAACACTGTTGCCAGTAGTAACAACCACAAAAAAACTAATATTCAAGCCTTCTTTGCAGTTTTTCTTATTCTTAGAATATACTCCAATAAAGTCATATTTGGTCAGAATGCATATCCAAAGGTTATTTGAATTAATTATTTTCTTTTTTTTATTTTTTTAAAGATTTATTTATTTGACAGACAAAGATCACAAGTAGGCGAGAGGCAGGCAGAGAGAGAGAGAGAGAGGAGGAAGCAGGCTCCCTGTGGAGCAGAGAGCCCGATGCGGGGCTCGATCCCAGGATTCTGGGATCATGACCTGAACCGAAGGCAGAGGCTTTAACCCACTGAGCCACCCAGGCGCCCCTGAATTAATTATTTTCTTTGTGTGGTCATCTTATTGACTTGATAGTTAGGAAATAGGGTTTTGAATTTATGCTTGTGTTCACTTTTACAGTTTGCTTTTTTTAGTCT